>NC_141151.1:77737630-80732630 GCF_053477565.2 Lygodium microphyllum
ACATGTATGATTAAATATAAATATATATGTGTACTCACACATGTGCAGGTGTATGTCTATATGTACACAAAGAAACTTACTTTGATGCAAAACTATATGCACATGTCTTGAATTATGTCAACCATCTATCTACCTAGTTGAGAAACTTATTTGAGCTATAAAGGCAATATACAATCACATGACTATTTGAAATTTTATTAGATATCCCTTTTCTATACAAAACAATACATTAGTAAACCAAACAATCATGAGCTAATATTGCCCAATGGACTATACAATCCAATCGACACATTTGAAAAATTGAACAATCATGGATTAAACTTGCCCAATGAAAGATAACATAGTCCAATCAACACATTCAATCATATGCTACACGTGAACTAATATTGCTTATGTTTAGGGTCTTAGTCTAATAACCATGCAATATGCTCGTTTAGAGAGAGAGAGAGAGAGAGAGAGAGAGAGAGAGAGAGAGAGAGAGAGAGAGAGAGAGAGAGAGAGAGAGAGAGAGAGAGAGAGAGATAGATAGATAGATAGATAGATGGTAATGGCTTCTTTTAGAGAGAGAGAGAGAGAGAGAGAGAGAGAGAGAGAGAGAGAGAGAGAGAGATAGATAGATAGATAGATAGATAGATAGATAGATAGATAGATAGATAGATAGATAGATAGATAGATAGATAGATAGATAGATAGATAGATAGATAGATAGATAGATAGATAGATAGATAGATAGATAGATAGATAGATAGATAGATAGATAGATAGATAGATAGATAGATAGATAGATATATATATATATATATATATATATATATATATATATATATATATATATATATATATATATATATATATATATAGATAGATAGATAGATAGATAGATAGATAGATAGATAGATAGATATATATATAGATAGATAGATAGATAGATAGATAGATATATATATATATATATATAGATAGATAGATAGATAGATAGATAGATAGATAGATAGATAGATAGATAGATATAGATAGATAGATAGATAGATAGATAGATAGATAGATAGATAGATAGATAGATAGATAGATAGATAGATAGATAGATAGATAGATAGATAGATAGATAGATAGATAGATAGATAGATAGATAGATAGATAGAGAGAGAGAGAGAGAGAGAGAGAGAGAGAGAGAGAGAGAGAGAGAGAGAGAGATGGTGAGTGTAGCACCAACATTACAAATGCTTAAGTCACTTTGCACAATAAGAGTAGGCAATAGAATTGTTAGGCATATATGTTCCATATAGATTTATTGGTCTATTTATTAGGATATTATGTCCAAGGCAGATGGGTTTACATTGGTGGGTAACATGATGTTTTGTTGCTTGCTTGCCTAAGGATGTACTTTGCATGGAATTGTTGTTATGTCACACATATTGTTAGGCCATTTATTGGTCTATTTATTAGGATATTATGTCCAAGGCAGATGGGTTTACATTGGTGGGTAACATGATGTTTTGTTGCTTGCTTGCCTAAGGATGTACTTTGCATGGAATTGTTGTTATGTCACACATATTGTTAGGCCATGCTTTTAACACTATGAAAATAGAGCACACTTCCTAATTTTTAAACACTATGAAAATAGAGTACACTCCATGCAATTAGCCATACTTTGCATTGTTGCTACAATTATCAGATAAGGACACACTCTCTTACTTTGTGTATATGTGCTTGTGCATACTTGTAGACTTTTTATCAATGTTTGAAATGATGAGCTACAAAGTGTATCATGTCCACATCAACAGACAAGATTTTCTTTCATACAAATAACTCCTTTTTAGCTTACCTAACTTCTTGTATCTTATTTCTATCAATCCATGTAACAAGGGCTTCAGTGACTAAATCAAAATTTTCTCCTCCTTGACCATTATAGCCATGTTTTCGGTGCTTGTTCCAAGTGTTGTTGCTTGTTCTAGATTCTTGGAACCTAGATAAAATTAGGGTTACTCAACAATCTCAAGGACACACACAAAAATGCACACACTCCTTATACCCCCCACCCCACACACATACACATAGAGGTCTCATCCTCATCTTGCATACCCCAAATGAAAGAAATGCTCCATTAGGTGCCGCAAAGCAATGGCTCTCTATCTAAGAAGGCATGTGCCACACACACACACACACACACACAGATTCTCAAGCAAGATCTTCAAACCCCATGCTAGTTCATACACTCACAACTATTTGAATTGATGGCATCATTATATATAGAATAGTGCCAACCAATTATACATTTTTTATGTAGAATAATGCAATAATGGATGAATGAAAATGCCAAAGGCTAGAGCAAATATGACGATAGAGAAAGAATGAAAATTCCAATTTCTAGCATGAATTGGATGATGGCTTGAAAACTTGTGTTTCATTGCAAAGAGACTAGGGTGGGAGTCCTAGATTGTAGGCAACAATACTAGGATCAAACATAGTGTTTGCAAACATGGGAGTTCCATGGATGGTTGGAGCATTCAAGACCTAGATGGCAATAAATTTTCATAAAAAAGGTATGAGGCATGCGATAGAATAAAGTTTACTATTGATTTTCTATTTATCTCTCTTCTTTAATACCTAATTTCACCGTAAGTTAAGGCATGAGTGAAATGTGAGAGAGATGGAGAGAGAGAGAGAGAGAGAGAGAGAGAGAGAGAGAGAGAGAGAGAGAGAGAGAATGAAATGAAATGAAACATTAACAAGTATAAAAGGGCATAATGACCTATGAGACCATGAGTTACAACCATTTGTGATGATATAACTATTTGGAAGAATAGTATGTGTACAAGAAAATCAACTAAATGAGCTATAATAAAGTGATAAACCCTAACTAATGCAATTTATGGTGGTAGAATCCTAGTGTACAAAATCCACTCCAATGATCTAGAAGGTACAAAACCACTAATATAGGATATTACCAAGGTACATGCGAGGGGATATCATGGAGGTTTATGCAACCTCACTCATGTGTGTGAGCAGGGGGGATGGCAAAGAGAGAGATGTTTTTAGCAAGTGCCAAGTGGCAGCCCCCAAAACCATTTCTTGACACATAATCCTCCTGAGGCTTGATAAGGCTTTTGAAGCTTTGGAAGAAGGTTTAATAAAATTCTCTTTAATAGATATAATACATACAATATAATAATTTCCTTGATGTGATGTGATTATTAATCAAATCCTATTTCTTTATTCTTTTCCCTAAGATATTAAGAGCATACATGCATATAAGTCTATCTTTTTCCTAACCACTTCATCTAGACACCTTTTAGAGAGCCACAATCATCTTTGTGAACAACTTCAAGGTTGTAATACTCTTGACAAAAAGCTTCATGCCATCATGATCTTTGGTCTACAACTCCATAAAGCATTTATGTGCCTTAAACAAGGATTCTTCAACCTATTCTTTACCAACCTTCACTTTTTATAAAGCCAAGGCTAGTAGTTTTCTTTGATTCAACAATCTACCCTATGTGTCTTTTTAAAAATAGGACATAGACCTCAAACGTTTCTAGACATAATATAAATTCTCTTTAACACTTTGTTGGTGCAAGTAATTGTTTTTTAATGCACCAACTACAAGATCACCAAGCAAGGCATCTAAGTTAGTAAAGCTCTTCTTATTTTCGGCCAATTTCTTTAGAGAAACCTTAGATTAGATATTTTCTTTTCCTTTTTCTATTATGTTCTATATTTTTGAACTTAAGGATCAACACTTTCTTTATTAGTATCTTGACTAGGCTTAGATGCATTCTATCCACAAGAGCCAAAGGTTGACACTCTTGCTTCCCCTTCCCATAACTCTGAGAAGTAGATTTCTTCATTCTTTGTTCAATGTTTTTCTACCATTCCTTTAGGAATATCCTCTGCATTAACCTACTCAGTGTATCAGAATCATTATCTAGAGTTTATTATTATGCTCAAAAACATTTTTACCAAGCTTCTTAGGGCATTGCTCTTGAAATGTCTAGATGAAAGGGTGAAATTGAACCTTGAAAACAATCTCCATACCACCTTTGTCCTAATCTCAAGATAATCAAGTGGTTGCATCTTTTGTACCAAAGTATACAAGCTTTCCTATCACATTTTGGATTCAAAGGCACAAGAGGAAGATACAAACTTTCACCCAATGCTCAAACATTAGCTTCAAGGATAGGGATAAGTTAGAAAATATACCCAAAACAAACACACATTGTAAGACTTCATTGGTGAAAGCCCTATTTTCCATGGAAGCACATGTAAAAAATGCCCTCTCTAACACATTAAACATGAAAGAAACCACTCTTTATTTGCCATAGAATCCATTAGAACTTGAAAGAAGCATGTATCAATAATTCTATAACATATCAAGCTATAATGGGCTTGATAAGTGCCAACAAACCATTTGTCAATTCTTCCTCCATAGGCACTCTTTCCTTAAAGAAAAGAATATGAATCACCACGCATAATCATGAGACATGTCCAAGTTACCATAAACACTGCCCACTTTGTTCCAATCAATTGAGAACCAACACCATAGGCCTCTCAAAGTCTAATTTGTTGTTTCAAGATTTGTTCTCGCATGAAGCCATACTAAACATGGTTATATTGCCTAGATGGCAAGGTGTTTTCTTCAATGATTGTCGCCATGTGAAGCCATACAAAACATGGTTGTATTACCTAGGTGGCAAGGTGTTTTCTTCAATTGACAAACCAACTCCATAGGCCTCTCAAAGTTTGATTTGTTGTTTCAAGATTTGTCCACATGTGAAGCCATACTAAACATGGTTGTATTACCTAGGTGGCAAGGTGTTTTCTTCAATGTTTCCTTCATTCTTATCATACAAACCTTTGAATAGTCAAAGGGCTCATTGCTTCAACATTCATGTATTTGCTAACATATTGACATATCTTTTAAAATTTGGCTTATACTTTAACTTCTCTAAAAAGGTCTAGATTAAACCTACCTTACTTTTTATAAAAGCTAATTCAATTTTGATACAAAATTAGTAGTGAAAGGTGAGAAGGATCGAAGCTTGCACGCGAGCTATGGCGGGAGAGCAAGAGCAAGAAAGAGAGAGACAAGAAATGGGAAATCCAACCATCACAATGTGTGACTAGGCCTTCCTTTATTTACTAGTCACTAAAATGAATGTAAAGAATAAAGTGACGTAACGGGCACCCGCCACCTGCAGTGGGCAGTGGCGGGTACTGTCAGTGTAGTAATACACGGGGCGGCATGACGAAGGCGCCTTTACCCCAACAACCTCCCACTTAAAGGTGAATCTGCCCCAGTGAGAGAGAAAAGAAAAGAAAAAGACAGTACAACTGTACATAGGCACAAGGGATGAGGAAAGGCAACATCTCATCCAACGCCCATCAATCTCCTGAGGAAGGCAAAGCGCTCAGTAGTGAGGCTTTTCGTGTGAGCAGATCTGCAGGATTCTCGTCAGTGGAGATCTTGACAAGGTCAAGAGACTTGTCCTCCACGACACCATGTATAAAGTGATACCTCACCTTAATGTGTTTCGTCTTCGCATGGAAGACCGGATTCTTAGCCAACTGAATGGCACTCATAGAATCCGAATGCAGTGTAGGTATAGCATCAATCCCAAGGTCAGCAACTAGACGGCCTAGCCATATGGCCTCCTTGCAAGCCTCAGTGGCTGCAACATACTCGGCCTCAGTGGTAGACAAAGTCGTACACTTCTGAACCCTGGACATCCAAGAGACAGCACCTCCAGCATAGGTGAATACATAGCCAGAAGTGGACTTCCTACTATCTGCATGTCCTGCATAATCGGAGTTAGTGTACCCCACGATCCCTGTATCCTGGCTGCCATAGCAAATACACATATCTGGTGTGCCCTTCAGGTACCTCATGATACCCTTCACGGCATCCCAATGTTTCCTGCCAGGTGTAGCCATATAGCGTGCCACAACACCAACTGCAAAGGCAATATCTGGACGAGTGGCTATCATGTCATACATCAAACTGCCCACGGCTGAAGCATAAGGGATCTGGGCCATCTCGGCCCTCTGCTCATCTGTCTGCAGACAATTGGACTGTGATTCCTTCACATAAGAAGGCAATGGACAGCCAATAGGCTTTACGTCCTACATGCGGAAGCACTCAAGGACTTTATGAATATACTCCCTCTGTGACAAGTAGAGGAGTCCCTGATGCCTGTCGCATCTAATGCGCATACCAAGTATGTGAGAGGCCCGTCCCAAATCCTTCATCTCAAATCTCTTCTTCAGCTGAGATTTAAGAGCATCTAGCTCATCATGAGCTTTCCCTACTATCAGCATATCATCCACATAGAGTACCAAAATAAGCAATGAACCATCACGGGCTTTTTTCGTATAAAGACATGGATCCATAGCACTCCTACTGTAGCCCTGTGACTGCATAAAGGCATCAAACTTATGATACCATTCCCTAGGTGCCTGCTTCAAGCCATAAAGACTTTTCACACTAGGTGCTCCCTGCCAGATTCTGCAAAGCCCTTAGGCTGCTCCATATAGATCTCATCATGCAAGTCCGCATGTAAGAAAGTCGTCTTGACATCCATCTGATATAGATCTAAGTAAAGCTGAGCAACCAAAGCCAAGACCAAGTGCAGGGTGGTCATCTTAACCACAGGAGAAAAGACTTCATCAAAGTCTACACCATGCTCCTGCTTAAAACCCTTTGCTACCAGTCTAGCCTTGTATGCGAGCTTGGGGTGTCCAGGGGTACTTTTCAGCTTGTACACCCACTTGCATGACAAAGCCTTCTTGCCCTTAGGCAAGGCAACCAAATCCCAAGTCTCATTCTTATGCAAGGAGTCAATCTCAGACTGCATAGCCCTCTCCCAAGAGTGACTGTCACCCCTGCGCATAGCCTCATCATAAGTGAAAGGCTCTCATGCATCTGTAACCAAAACATAATGCATAGAGGGCTGAAATCTATCACGTGGACGTCTATCTCTAACAGATCGTCTCACTGCAGGCTCTGCTGCCTGCCCAGTTGCCTAGCCAACACCCTGACCATGAGTATCTGCTGCAGCTGTAGGCTGTCCAATTGGCTGTGCAGGAGCTCTAGGCTCCTCCTGAAAGATCACTCTGTGGATCTCAACCACCTTCTCAGGCTACCTGTGCATCTTGTCTTCATGGAAGACTACATCATGGCTGCGTACTATTTTCTGTGCCTGCGGATCCCATAGGCGATAGCCCATCTCTCTTGAATCACCATAACCAAGAAAGATGCATTTAATGCTCTTTGGTTCCAACTTACTCCTGTTGCCCTTAGGCACATGGCAGAATGCCTCACATCCAAAGACACGGAGATGCGCAGAAGAGGGTGGCTTACCAGCCCAAACTTCCTCTGCAACCTGGAAATTTAATCCACTTGAAGGTGATTGGTTTATGACATGCACTACCGTACTAACTGCCTCAGCCCAAAAGCTCTGTGGTAGACCTACATGGCTAAGCATAGAGCGGACACGCTCCTGAATAGTCCTGTTCATGCGCTCAGCCAAACCATTCTGGGGTGACGCTTAATACCCCTGTCATCACAAAACTGCTCAAAAGCACGTGAGACATATTCTCCCCCATTGTCAGTCCTAAGGCATTTCAGCCTATACCCAGTCTGGTTCTCAACAAGAGTAAGCCAATGCTGAAAGACTACCAAGACATCGAACTTTTGCTTTATGGGATAAGGCCACACTTTCCTAGAAAAATCATCAATGAAGGTAACAAAGTACTTCGCGCCACCCATAGACATACACGGCATGAGCCCACAAACATCTGAATGCACCAAAGCCAAGGGCTCACTTATGCATGGCCTACCCGATTTCTTATGCGTAGACCTATTCTTCTTACCATAAAGACAATGATCACACGAGTCAAAACGTGCATAGTCCAAAGGCGGAAGATATTGCAAACCAGATAACATTTTCATTCCCTTCAAAGACATATGCCCCGAACGGGCATGCCAAAGTGATACATGTGGGATAGAGCCCACTGCCAAAACATGGTCTACAGAAGACCCAGATACAACAAGAGGATAGAGGCTGCCAGCCTTAGCGCCTCTTGCAAGCACAAGTCTGCCTCTGGTAATCTTCCAGGCAGAATCCCCAAAACAGACATGAAACCCTGCATCATCCAACTGTCCTGCAAACATAAGACTGCGCGTAAGCGCAGGTACATGACGTACATCCCTGAGCAAAAAGGAACTGCCAGTGGAAAACTGCAACTAAATATCTCCACAGCCCACAATATCAAGAGACCTGTCATCTCCAAGTCTGACTGATCCAGATACAGTACGGTAAGAGTGAAACCACTCACGGTAAGGGGTCACATGGAAGGACGCACCTGAATCCAATAACCAGCACTGTGCATACATACTAGGTGTCTCAATCAAGTGTGAGGCATCAGAAGAACTAGCTGCAAGTATGAACTCATCACACCATCGGAATCCTTGGTCTGCGTGACATTAATTTCCTCAATCTTGACGCTGGACTTCGCAGGTACTATGCTACGATCAGAGGACTTCTCCTGCACTTTCTCTTTCCCCTTATCCTTACGCTTCTCATTGCGCAACTCATGACACTGTGGTCTAATATGGCCCTTTTTCCCACAATGATGACAAGTGACATTAGCGTTGCGTCCACACGACTTACTACGTGACTTTCCACGAGATTTAGACCGACCCTTTTGCGAGTCACGGCCATGATCATTCCTATCATTCCTGCCTCTAACTGTCAAAGCATGTGAAACACGAGAAGCATCCAAGTTTTTGCGATTAACCTCTTCCTGCAGAAGAGCACTCTCAACATCATTCAATTTCAGAGTAGCACTAGAGGCACATAGGGCAGTGCGGAATACATCCCATGACTCACTCAGAGTCCCAAGCAAGAAAAGAGGAGTTACTTCCTCTCCAAAGGTGATATCCTGCGAAGTTAGGTTCTTCAGTATAGCATGGAACTGGCTCAAGTGAGCAGATATAGTTGCATTATCCTTCATGCGCAGATCCATAAGCTACTTCAACCAGTACATCTGACTCGCCGGACTTTTCTTATCATAAAGATTCTTGATCTTATTCCATAGATCCCATGCACTCTGTGCTTCCTCAAATACATTATAATGTACCTGTTCAGTGAGAGACAATACAATCGTGGACTTGCATAGCTCATCAAGTTCAAGCCAGTCGTCATTGTCCATAGTTTCAGGCTGCTCCCCACTCAACCGAAGTGGCTTAATCTGAGATTTCTACACCAAGACCTGCCAAATTTGACTCTTCCAATAAGAGTAGTTGGTACCATCCAACTTTGTGATGTTAAATATGACATTATCAATCGAAGAGGACCCCATAATGCACGCTGGAAATGCACAGACAGTCTAAAACTGCTTGCTGTTTTACTGCAGAAAATGCCCAAATCCACTGAAATGAGCTCCAAATGGCGAGAAAAGTGTGCCAAAAGATGCTGCCCACTTAATACTAGGTGCGATACACCAAATCAGGATATTTTAGCATTAAAAATACTGCTTAGTCCACCAATGAATGCTTGCTGTAATAAATTTCAGAACTGCAATAATGAGAGCAAGCTGTCCCAAAACTGGATCTAATGTCAACTAGACAATGCTAGGTCCAAAGCCGGCATAAAGAGGACAAAGAAAAGCCAAATGACAGTGAAAATACATGAGCATAACACCGAGAGATGTCAAATAGCATCTGCCAGTAAGAGGCACACCCCCAGACAATCTAGGCAAAATGTACCTGCAACTGCCAAAACCTGACACAAATAGGTGTCTGCTCAAAAGAAAGCGGATCCAAAACTGAGACTCAGCTTATAAGCATCCTGTGAACCAAGACATATACTCAATGCAACATCCAATTGTCGGAGTATAATCCCAAAGTCTCAATACATCTGTAACTACTCAATGACATAGACTGCTCCAATACATGTAACTGCTCCAATAGCATGTAATCCCTGCTCAAGGTCAAGTAAGCATGCAAGATGCTCCCACTGGCACAAAAGGCGTACAAACGAGCTCAAGGGCTCAAGCAACCCAAGACAAAGTACCAGTGACAAGTGACCAAGTCAATGCATCATACGCATCCCAAGAGCATGACATACATGAAGCAACTGATGGAAGCAATACCCCAATGCATAGGGCATAGTGTTAGCATTGTAGAGCTTGTTTGATAAAGGAACATTGGCATCCATGCTGATACATGAGATTGGATTGGTTGCAAACTTGCATGAATTCGCTAGAGCCGAAAATCACAAGTCTTGTATGATATGCAAGTAAATCAAAAAATGAATATTTTTAAGAGAATATAAATCAACCAATTCTTCTCATAGAACCATTGAATTGTTCATCCATGTGGTGATATGTCTACAAAGGAATTTCATGCAATTTGTTAACATCTATAATATGAAGATATAGGTGTATTTTTTCAAGATAAGGATGACACCTTGGCAAGTTCAAATTGTGGCATAACTAGTGGAAAGTAAGCCAACATGATGGTGTTAGTAGTCTTATGCATAGGGAAATCAAGACAATAAGAGGGTGCAATAGTCTTACAATCATTTAGCATGAGAACACTAGAATACATTTTGATGAATGTGTATGATAACCATATTCTCTCAACATACCATAAATATCTCTCCATATGAGGGTTGTTAAGCAACAAGACCACACTATCATGCAAGATGGCATGGTGCATTCCGAAGTGAAAGGGTTACCCCTTTTTTTTTCAACAAAAGCATGTATGTCTTGGTTTTGAGGTAAATGGAGGCACTCTAAAACAAAGCCTAGAAAACCAACTCCTCTAATCAAAATCTTCCAGTATCAAATTGTTATTTGTATGCATGTTCTAAAGGATACAACGATTGTTTTTAAACTATAAGATAGGAAACATAAAAGAACAATTCATAAGTCAATGCTTCTTCCCAATGGTTATATGGTTGTAAGAAAAATAATTAAGGCTTACCTACTAAAAGTACTTGTGGTTACTATATTGATGAGGTTATCATAGACTAGCTAAACAAGCCTTAGCCTAGAGCTTAATCCATACAACCAACAAAGTAATTTACCATGTCCTCTCACAAATTCTAGGTATTCTTTTGAAGTTGAGGCCTCCAAAAGTGAGATTGAGGACAATCAATCTTCTTCACCACACAAAGTTCCAGGCCTACAATATATGTGTCAGGGTAGAGAAGCCTTATACTATCATTGTAATTTCTATCCCATGTCCCTTTTGTGATATTGGTCAAAACCACCAGAGAAGATGAGTCATGATTATAAATTATTTAGATATGAAAAAACCTATTTTTGTGTTTGTAATGATGCTTGTCTATCTAAAGCTAAAGCGGATGACCATATAGGTGACAATTCTCCTACCTTTTATTGATGGTCCCACACATCCAATAAACCTAGCTAAGGCTTATTCTAAGGATTATATTACAATAAATGCAAATACCACATTGAATTACTAGTGCATACTGTTATTTTTTGTAGCTACCACTACTAGTTTTGAAACAACCCCCTCTTAGAGCACTCGAGGTCCATCTCTATTTTCCTTTCTTGTCGAGGTCATGTCTTGGCTTTAATAGCAACCTTGATTTTTTTAGAATCTCCCATTGTTGGTTTCTTGCAACATCACTTATGTAGAAGCTAGATAGTTCATATTTTTTATATCATTCAAGATTATATGCACCTTGGTGGAGGCATGCTATTCACTAATGTCAAAGGATGCAACATTCTAGGTTCTTAGAAATTACTAAATAATGAGCTAAAGGTGCAAGTTGCTTCTGTGATCTCACTCTAAGGTAACCTTTATGAATTGCCTATATGCTATTGTACTTTGTCAAATACCATCCACACCTAGATTTACTTCATGTGTATCTTCTTGTTAATGCATGTGCTCCCTTAATATGTACTAATATGTAGCAAATTACGCATAAGCCTTTGACCAACATGCTCAACAAGATACCTATGCTAAAGTTGTAACTATATGATTTATTTAAGCATACTTCTTAAACAAATTTTTTTGTGTGATGAAATTGCATGTGGGCAAGCACACCTTCTACAATAGTTGTGTACATGAATCTATTGTCCTATTGATAATGGAATATGTGAGTTAACTCAATTGAGTATATATATACATCAATTTTAGCTCAATTGGATTTACATATACATCAATATTTGTTTGGTGACATTTCTACAATGGTGTGATCTTGGCATTCAACAATGTCATTTTGCTGAGGTGTATGAGACGTCATCAATTGACGTTTAATCCCTTTGCTCTTGCAAAAGTCTTCAAACTCCTTTGAGTTGAACTCACCACCACCTATCCTAAAATTCTTCACACTTTTACCTATTTCATTCTCAACAAGTTTTAGTCATTCTTTAAACTAACCAAAAGCTTGAGCCTTATCACGAAAGAAGTACACCCACACCTTTCTACTATAGTCATCGACAATCAACATAAAGTAAGAAGATCTCGGTGGCTGTAAGAGCGCTTAGCTCGTACAGGTTGTTCCTTCTTTCTCATTTGTTGACAACTTTGCTAGCACTATTGATTATTTTATATTAGTGAACCTCACCTCATGGCTAAGATCAAGTTTTTATAGAAGCAACAAATTGATCACATATTTCTCTTAATCTCTAGAACATGCAACACATTTGAAAGATTTTTTAGTTCACCATTTGCAGTAATGAAGGAAATAGTACATGTGCCCTCAGTAGGCCATTTTGCGTCATTCCTAATTATCACAATGATGGATTCTCGCAGAGGCTTCATAAAACTATATAGACCTTTCTCACTAGTCATGTGATGGGAAGCACCACTATCCAACACCCATGAGTCAGTGGTAGATATTTTTTATGTCAAGGAACACACTTCCTCAATGATCGCCATGAATAACTCCAACTCAGCTTCAACCATATTGGTTGTCTCCTTCCCTTTGTTCTTCACGTTGCCATTCTTTTCATTTGTCTTCTTAACATGATAATCTGCAATTGCATGTCCTTTCTTCATGTAGTGGAAGCACTCTCCTTAAAACTCTTTCTTACCACCCTTTTTCTTTTTGTCATTGTTGGTAGAGGAACCACCTTTGCCTTTCACATTGGCAGAGAATGTAGCATCTCCATTATTGCTACCTTCTTGAGCTTTAAGCTGCAACTCCTCCTCCATTAGTAGTGCACAAAATTCCTCAAACGTCAAAGCTTCAAGTCTCACCTAAGTACTTAGGGCAGTTACCAATCTATCAAACTTTGGTGGAAAATTCCGAAGACACCTTCAAGCGAGCTCCTCATCACCAGCCTTTTGTATCCCAATGCCAACCATCTGGTGGCACTGATTCTTGATTTGAGTGATGAATGTTTCAATTGTCTCTCCTTTAGCAAACTTTTCTACTTCTAGTTAATGTTTCAAGTTCTGATTCCTTGTTTGATTTCACATATTTGGAGGTAAAATGGCTAAACTAGCAAGTCGTCACTTATTTTCATGCAAATTTTAGGGGTTGCAAGTCAAGTTTAGAGACCCAAGAGTTAGAAGAGGGCAAAACCCTAGTTACTTTTTACCTCAGTTCTCCTTCTCTCTTCTCCTGCAAGTTTCCATGGCTTCCAATCCCCCTACAAGCTCCCAAAGCTTGCTCCAACCCCCTCTAGGACATCAACCACCACCAAGGACTGATCCCCCACATCCCCAGTTGCAGTTTCTATACCCTGGAGGCCAGTGAAATCCTACCTTAAGCACCAGGTAGCAGCCCACAATATGCGACACAAATTCCGATGCTGCCCCTTCCCTCCTCCTACCTTCTACTCTAGCTTCTTGTAGCTCCCTTGGCCTTCCTAACCCACTAGGAAATTGGTTGAACCCTCCTTGAGCAAGATTGGTACCTCTCTCTCCGAGATTGAGCTCCTGAATGTGAACACCTTGCTGTACAGTATTTGATGTAGTCATTGAAGCTCAGCCTGAGCTCTTATTTCAATCACAGCCTCCGGAAACACAGCCCTCAAGATACCCTTCATCCCTCTTGCCCCCTTCTACCAAATTGAAGACATGGAGCTCAACGTGCAGAGAAGTTTTGTGGGCAGCCATGAAAGCTCCATCTAAAGCTTTCCATTTTAAGACTCGAGTTCAAGAGCAAACACAGGAGCCCCATCATCATTGGAAACATTTGAATGCTTGAAGTCTTCATCCATTAGAGTGCTCCAACCAACCGAGCTTGCTTGATGGAGAAATTGGCATCATAATGGATTATGCTTCAACCATATGTCCCAAACACTGAAGAGGTATGTCAATCTAATCTTAATATCACATATTTATCCACTTGCTGAGCTTAATCCTTTTGTTGGAGAGATTAAAGATTGCATAGGCTTTATTAGTTCAATCCCTCATTGTATGCAAGTGTCCACTGAAAGTCAATATTCGGTTTGCCTCCTAATGCATCATAACTAATCCTAAATCAATTGTAATTGTTGACATTAACCCCCCTCTTTATCTTGTGTGCCTCGGATAAGTCTCAAAGTGAGTAATAGACCTTTGTAAATGGGTAAGTAGCAGCCAGTGAGTCACTGGACTACCAAGGTAATCCCTATCCAAGCTCTTGTTCATCCTTGCATCTCATGAAATGACCCAATGTTTCCTTTCTAATGCATCTCATGCTAATTTCTTAATAAAAATGTCTACGATGTATACTTCGACTGAGGAAAAAGGTCGATGCCAGGTGAGGTGGTAATACAAAAGAGAGGTGACCCTCCCTTACCACTTAAGACCTTGAAGGGTTGCACAACCCGACTCTCAGGGGGAACTTTGCCCACCTCCCAATGATCTAGAGCTCGATACTTATATGCAAATGCAGGTACTCTCCTATGATCACCACCTCTCCTTATTCAATGATCCCCCTTGGACACCCTTTCAGTGTTGATGGTACCCATGTATGACACTTGAAGTGCATGCAGTCAAAAGAGATGTATGGCAATAAGCTTCACTTATGCAGTGATGACAGTAGCAGATGGACATGAAATTACGCTTGGGATAGTGATCAGTATGCTCAAAATGTTATTCATGTTGTTTCTCAAGTCCCTCAGTATATGAATCATTCATATAGTGCTTTTGCATTAAGGGACAGATAGTGTTTTTAGTCATAGTCAAACAAGACAATCATAAATATCCAATTACAAAAACTTTTATATTGCACTTCAGAGTAAACCTGTAGCTCATCTCAAAGGGGGCTTTGTCCCCTCCTGTTTGATTAAAAAATCATCCTAATCGGAGCTATGGTCTGAAAGTTATGCCCATTTTTGTGCACTAGGGTCACTTTGGATAGGGCACAGACCACTCCAGGACACACACATAAATCCATTACATAATATTCTAATCATTTTCCATCACACAGATTAATATCTCATCACAAAGAGGGATTTTTCCCCTCTGATCTAAATCAAAAATCTTGCCAATTGGAGTTTCCTACCAATAGTTACACCCCGTTTACTGAGTGTAGGTCCTGTGGACTAGATCTAGATGGCTAGCCAAAAAGGCAAAACGAAGGCCCATGAAGAACTCCATAGGGAGATTAGAGACTCCAAGACCTCCATGAATGATGAACCCATCTCGGCACAAGATTACCATGGTAATATACAAAAGGAAATGCATGATACAGATCCCTTACAGCCTACTCAACCACACCTTATATCAACATGAGCTTCATCACATGGAAAGGCATAATGACATGGTCACCAACCACAGCCAAATGATGTCCAAGTTTGATGAAGCAATTGAGCAAGTGGCCCTCTCAAACTCCAAAACTCGACAAACCTTGGAGCAGCTCACCACTTTTGTTGCTTAGCTAACTACAGCTTCATCCCAACTTTGCAAATGAATCTAAGCGTGAATCTAGATACCTGCCACCCCACTAGAGTCACTGCATGGCCCACAGGGTATGCTTGGAGCTAAGGGAATTCCCCCTTCTACCTATGAGGTTGGTGAACCCTCTCATATGCATGTTGAGCTTCCCCATCAACCATATAGCCAACCTCCCACTAAGGCCCTCTCCTACCATTGGGGGTTGGCTATATGGTTGATGGGGAAGCTCAACATGCATATGAGAGGGTTCACCAACCTCCCACTAAGGCCCTCTCCTACCATTCGTAGAAGCTCCCCCACTCTCCCTAGGAGCCCCAATGGAACCTATATGAATCAGTCCCATCATGGACAATATGATACTAATGGCTAGCATGGCAATCATGGGCAGCATGGCAATAATGGGTAGGATGGGATAAATGCACCACATGGTATGTATAGGCAACAAGGTATGTATGGACATCTGGGATGTATGGACAGTAAGGGTTTCATGTGCAGCAAGGCCTTCATGATCTACGTGACAAGATTCTCCTCACTAAGTACAATGGGAAATCTCCCTCACCATCAGACTTGGAGGAATAGACGTCCAAGTTGGAGTCCTACTTCAATATCTACCCCCTGCACTAATGTTTAGAAATTTATCTTTGCCCCTCTCCACTTGGAAGGATTTTCCCACACATGGTGGCATTGTATCAATCGAGATAATTATCAATTCATTGATTGGGAAGACTTTAAAATGCATATAGTTCAAGTATTTGAGTCCCCTATGGAAAAAGAGCAGTTGGCAAGACGATGGTACACTCTTGACTAACAAAATCTCACTGTGTGTGAGTACACAAATCCATTTATGAACTTGACCATGTATGTGGAGAGCATTAGCGATGATGCCAAATTGCATAAGTATATTTATAGGTTGGAACCAAGTCTATCGGTAGATGTCATGGTCCAAAATCCTACCACACTATTTGAAGCAATTGAATTGGCTGAGAGATATGCAAGGAAGTACTATAAGAATGAAAATTTTCAACAAGGTTATGGATAGTCCCGTATCCCTTCAAGATCAGCCCCATATGGAGGTGGTTTTTTAGGCAATTCTATGCCTAATAACAACCCCAAAATACCTATTTACCCCACCTTCCATGCTGAAAAAAAACATAGCACTTTTGGGACATCATTTGGCTCTAATACTGAGAGTAACTATGCTGAAAATAAATAGTCCACTACATCACCTTCCCATGGATCCAATGGGGCCAATGTTTCATTTCACTGGATGTTGTGAAGGAATGGAAGGCAAAAGGCCTATGCTTTAAATGTGGGGTACACAACTAACCATGCCTCCAAGTGCCCTTACATGACAAATAAGGCCAAGGTTCATAGCATGTATGTCATGGAATATTAGCACGATGATGAGGATGATGTACCTGCTGACCATGTGGAGCATGTTGAGGATGTGGATCACGAGCAGTTCTATGACCCGGGCAGTTGTCCATCCCAAGTACTTGATCTAACATCCCATCCAACTACCACCTCCCTTTGCTCCATCTCCTTAGATGCTTGGACCGGTTCTCGAAACCCCAACACCCTGCACATTCAAGGTAGTATCCGTGGGAAGCATGTCTTCATCCTTGTGGATAGTGCTAGCACTCACAATTTTGTTAATAAATTAGCCATTGATCGGTTAAAATGCATCCCTACAAAATTCACCACCCCTTGAAGGTCCAAGTAGCAAATGGAGAGGAAGAAATCAGCACACATGTATGCCCCACAGTTCCCTTATGCTTGGCTAAAAATTATGTGGCATTGGTTGACCTAATTGCCTTAAATATGGACCCCATTGATATTGTCTTGGATTGTGATTGGCCCAAACAATTGGGAAATTTTTATATGGACTTCTCTTAGCTCTACATGGAGTTTGTGATGCATGGACAGGTCATCCCCTTAGAGGGAATTCAAGATCATGCTGATTTTCAACTCATTACAACAAAGCAACTCAAACGAGAGTTTAAGAAATGCTCACAAATCTTTGACTTGCAATTGAATAAGGACAATTCAAGTCAGCCCTCTGAAGTATCTAAGGATTCAGCATCATTAAGCACTATACCACCATTGCAGAACCTTTGACTGATCAATTAAAAAATGAATCGTTCTTTTGGGATGCCACTATTGATCATAGCTTCAAGCAGTTGAAGGAAATGCTTACTTTTGCCCCCATCCTTGTTTGCCCTGACTTCTCTAATATATTTACCATTCATTGTGATGCCAATGGCAAGGGTATTGGTGCAATATTGTTCTAAGAGCATGGTGTGATTGCATTTGAGAGCAGCAAGCTTCATGATTAGGAGATGCAGATGAATGCGCATGACCAGGAGATGTCAGTCATCCTCCATGCTATCAAGAAATGGCACCACTATTTGTATGGCAGCTGCTTTCAAGTAAAAAGTGACCATCGAGTCCTGTAGTACTTCCTGACTCGGTCCACTTTGACTCCTAAGCAAAGGCGATGAGTGGTGACATTACAAAACTATGACTTTGACATTTCTCACACTCAGGGCAAGATAATATAATGGTTGATTCACTCTCTCGGATGTGGGCATGCAGTATCCTCTATTTCAGAGTTGCGTAGTGATTGGATTGAAGAGCTTCAAGAAGCTTATTTGTTAGATGATAACTTCAGCCAAATCTTCCAAAATTTACAACATGGGGTCATGGCTGAAAACTCCCAATATCCGCTCAAGCATGGCCTTATGTGGTCCCATGGCAAGATCATCATCCCACACACTTCTCCCTTCACAGAGAAGATTATGGAAGAGATGCAATCTTGCCCCACTACTAGTCATTTGGATGTTTTCAAAACATATGATAGGATTGCTAAGAGCTTTAATTGGAAAGGCTTATGGGGGGATGTCAAGGACTTTGTGACCAAATGTGTCCCATGCCAACAAAACAAGGACAATGCACTCATGCCCGCTGGCCTCTTGCAACCTCTCCATATTCCTGAAGGGAAATGGACTCATATCACAATGGACTTCATCATTATCCTCCCTATGACCAAGAAAGGTTGGAACAGTATATACGTAGTAGTTAATCATCTCACCAAAGCTACCCACGTTATCTCTACTAAGACCCAATACACTGCCACTCAAGTTGCCACTTAGTTTATGGAATATGTCTTTAAGATCCATGGCTTACCACAAGTCATTGTACATAATTGGGATGCTAAGTTTATGAGCAACTTTTGGCAAATAGTTTTCACATCCATGGGTACCAAGTTTACTCCATCCACTACATACCACCCTCAAACTAATGGCCAACAGACTAAAAGAGTAAATAAATGGCTTAAGACATATTTGCGGTACTTTTGCCATGATGTACAACACAGTTGGGATACATGGCTCCACTTGGCTGAGTTTGCCTATAATAACTCCACCCACTCTAGCATTGGTCTCCCCTTTTGAGGCATTATATGGGTATAAGGTCCCCCTCCCTACAGTCTTATTCAATGATGATAAGATCAACCCTCAAAGTCGGGCCGAGTTGGATAACATGTAGGCCCTACTTCAGCAATGCAAAGTGAATATTCAAAAGGCACAAACTCACATGAAACTCTATGCTGATGAGAAAAGAAGTCATTTGGAATTCCAAGAAGGGGAGTTGGTCCTCTTGAAAGTGCATAAGTCTCACTACTCCACTCTCAAAGAGGGTAACAGTAACAAGTTGGCCCACCGCTTCTATGGCCCCTATCGGATCCTGAAGAGAGTTGGTGACTTGGCCTATCAATTAGAGCTTCCCTCTACCACTAAAATCCACAATGTGTTTTATGTCAACCAGTTGAAACCCTTCATTGGCCCTTAATGGACTGTGTAGAATAACTTTCCCCCATAGATGAAGAAGGTATCATTTAGTATATCCCTAAGGCAATCATTAGGCAATGAGATAAGCACTTAAGATCTCAATCCATCAAGGCTTACCTCATGAAATGGCAAGGCCTACCCCTGGAAGAAGCCTCATGGCACCCAACCACCATCATCAATGAATTTTCTCACCTCCAAGAGGCCCAATGGGCTGAAGACTAGCCAGTTATGCCCCCATTTCACCACCCCCTGCCTACAAACTGCAGACTATTTTAGAATAGTTTTGTACTTGCCCAAATCTCAAGAATGTGCATCCTACCAAGCTAAAAGTACTCATCATAAGCTATGTTTCAACATGCAGCATGCCCCATTTGGAGTAGCCTATTAAAAGTTATGTCAATTTTACCTCAGCAGGCCTGTCATGGACAACATGCTATCCCTAGTCTTTACCCATCCATTTTCATTGTAATGTGGCTTAGAGTAGTACTCTACACCCCACTCCCTAAGCCCACCCATCACTTCCCTCCATTTCTCTTCATTTTTAAGGGCAAAAACCTTTAGGGTGGGGATGGATTGTAACGAGCAGTATACATAGAAAATAGGGGCTAGACACCTAGTCGCACTGACCGAGGTATGTAAGGTGTAAGAGTCCCAATTTAGGGCAACTAGTTATTATCAAGAACATACTCTTCAACTTCCATGGCTTCCTCCTTCTTTCTCCCCTCTTTTCTGTCTTTCTCTCTCCTTTTCTAGTCTTCCTCTCTTCTTCTTGCTCTCTTTCTCTCTCTTTAGTTCTTTCTCCTCTCTCCTCTCATCTTCATTCATTACACTCGTAAGAATCAATGATAGTTGTAATTTTAAGCTTCTATAAAGTGTAGTTTGTACTATATAGCTTTCCTTTGTACTGAAGGTTAGTAAACGAGCCCTCAGTGTTTGAATTGTTGGTATAGCAGTGGCACCACTTAATGCACCAACACCACTACCTGATGCAACAAACGACATTTCTTCTCTTTGCTTTTGAAGCCCTTATCTCTCGTTTCTTCACTCCTAAGAGCCCCTGAGCTTTGATACCATGTAGAAATTACATGGCACAGTGGACAAAATCTAAGCAAGGAGTAGAGAATACACAACAAATATGAGAAAAATAGTAACTGCCTTAATTTCAAATGAACTAATCCAAATATGGCTTTGTCTACTTGTGTGCTTCCATTGTGAATCTTAGATGGTGATCCTATAGATGATAAGCAAAGATATTAAGGGTAACTAGAAGAACTCTGATTAGGTGAAAGATAGATGTATGATGGCTTTGGAAAGGTCTTTCTTTTATAGCTCACAAAGATAGTCTAGTTGGCCTATCCGACTATATTATGAACCTTCCCTAATCGGCCAAGGAATATTCTAGGAATTTCTAATAACTTCCACACCTTGCAACTCGATGCATTGTTCCTCAAGTTACTACCAACATAACTACTCTATCTAAACCAAAACCTAGATCCACAAAGGTCACCTTTTTACCATCCAGTCACATAGACCTTATCTGACATATACGTCGGGATCCACCATGCTCACAGATAGCTTCTCCTTATGATGGGGGTTGTGCAACTTAGAGCAACATGGATAATTGGTGGCACCTTATGAGGGTGGGCATTGAGCATATCTAACATGTGTCTTCCATAAGAGCTTGAGCTCCCTCTCTCTCCTCATATATTTTCATGGTATCAAAGCAATGTCGAAGTGAGAAGCTACCAGCTACAATCATATGAGTCTACAAGGAAGCCTTACTATGGAGCATACCTATGGAGATCTTCATGAGCTTGGAGTACCTGAGGGAGTGTTGCAAACCTTTGGCTTAAGCTTGTGCAACCACATTTGTATTTTTGGTGTGTTTTGGCCCTTGTTGGAAAGATAGAGGTTGTTTGGTCCTACAAATACTGCATCAATGGCTAGATATAATTATTATGTAACCTTTATCCATGATTGTACAAGGAAGGTATATGTGCATTCCATAAAAGAGAATAGTGAGATGTTCTCTCACTTTTATGATTTAAAAATCTAGTTGAGAAATAAATAGGTATCCAAATTAAGTACCTAAGGTCAAATGGAGAGGAGAATACCTCTCCAATGAATTCAGTAATTTTCAAAAATAACATGGAATTCAAAGGTAGTTTACATGCAAGTATACTCCACAACAAAATGGTGTGGTTAAAAGAAAGATATGTACAACAAAATGGTGTTGTTAAAAGAGAGAATAGGTACAACAAAATGGTGTTGTTAAAAGAAAGAACATGTGCATTGTAGAAAGTACACAAGCCTCGATTGGTTGAAAAATACATGCCTCATTATTATTGGGTTGAAGTTGTCTTTATGGTTATGTATATTATGAATATGACTCCCAATGCTACATTGCATGATGTGATACTAGAGGAGGAGAAGTTTGTTAGCAAGAAACTAGATCTATTATATGTTAAAGTATTTGGATGCATTACATATGTACATGTGCTTGATGAGTTAAGAAAGAAGTTGGACCCAAAACCTAAAAAGTATGTATTTATTGGCTATTCCCTTGAGAATAAGAGTTACATGTAAGATAGGGGTGAATAGAGATGTGGTATTTGATGAGATGAGCAATTGATGTATTGTTGAAAAATAGATTGTTGGATGATGTATAAGAAAATGTGGTTGCAAAAATTGTGGGTCCATAATTATAGATAGTGAGTGGGCTAGAAGAATCCTCTTCTAGTAGGTCTAATGAGAAACCATGGAGTGGTAAGTTACATGCAAACAACACTCTTAAAGTGTAAAAAATGTGTTATAAAAAAAATTTAAGTTAGTGGGTAAAATGTTTATGCATAATATTTACATGTAGATGTGATAGGAGAGTGCTTTACAAGTGCACAAATCAACAAGAGTAGGGTATTGTATGCACATGGTGACATGTGATGGAAATGTTGCTCGCCATTATGCATATATATAGGAAATGTAATTAAAATCATTTGAGTCCATTTCCTTTGAGGAAGCTTTTGATCACATGCATTGGGAGAAAGCCATGGATTAAAAAATGATTATATTGGATGTAAATCAAAATTAAGATTCGGTGCTATTGTGCCTGAGGAAAAGAAAGCTATAGGTTCCAAGTGGATTTACAAATTAAAACATAATACATGTGGAAATGAGTATATACAATGTAAGACTAGTTGTCAAAGATTATGCACGAACTTATAGGAATAATTATGAGGAGATTTTGCTCTAGTGGCAAAGATGGCAATTGTCAAAGTTGTCACGGCAATGGCTACATCAAAAGATTGGATCTTGGAGATGGATGCAAAGAATGCATTCTTGCATGATGAGTTGTAAGAAGAAGTATATATGGAGTAGACATAGGCTATGAGAGCATGGTTTACCCCGATTATGTGTGCAAGCTACACAAAGCCTTGTATGGGTTGAAACACGCACCAAGAGCATGGCATGACAAGATAGCACAGTATATCTTGTCTCTTTTGATTTTCATGTTGAAAATTCAGATCTCGCTTTATGGGTGCTAGAATGATAGGGGCATTGCTATGATTACCTTTGTAGATAAATATTTTGATTTTTGGGGGGCACAATGTGCAAGAGGTGGAGCATGTGAAGAGTCTTTTCAAGTAGAATTTTGACATGAAAGATTTGGGAGAGTTGAAGTACTAATTTCTTGGCATTGAGGTGATTAGGACATTTCAAGGGATATGGATCTCACAAAGGTAGTACATCTTAGATATGTTGACAAAGTATGGTATGGTTGATTGTAAGCCAATCTCAATGCTATTAGATCAAAATGTGAAGCTGAGTATGTTGATGTGGGTGAGATATTGGAGGATCCCACAATGTATAGAAAGATGGTGGGAAGTTCAATCTTCACTTATATCACCAAAGTAGATTGTAACTATAGAATTGGTTTGGAGAGTCACTTTATGTAGGTGCCTCATAAGTATAATTTGGATAACGTAAAGATATACTTTGCAACACCTTAAGGCCACATTGGATTATGGTGTCTTTTATAAGGTTGATTTGATGGTGTAATCTTTTGGTTATACTTCATGCGAATTGGGTAGGTAGTGTGTTTTACAAGAACTCCACTAGTGGCTGTTTGTTTTCCTTTGGAAGTGGGCCTATGGCTTGGAGCACTAAGAAATATCCCATTATTGTAATAGTGAGTATAGTGGTGGAGTAGAAAAAGGGTGTTGCTATGGCAACATGCAAGGTAACTTGGATGAGAAAGATACTTGGTTATTTTGAGATACAAATAGATAGGAGAGTTGTTCACTTATTGTGATAACATAAGCAACATACAGTTGGCGAGGAACCTAGTATTTCATGCACACATAAAACACATTGAGATTCATTGCCATTCCATAGAAAGTGGGTCTTGGTAGGTGACATTGCATTTACATATATGAGCATAGAGGAGCATGTTGCGTATATTTTACTAAGGCCCTAGGAGCAAAAAAGCTTTAACGATTTCAAAGCTTACTTAGAGTATAGGTCATGAAGTTGAGCTTGAGGGGGAGTATTGAGGTAAAAAGCTCAACATGAATTGACACTCACATAGCTAGATGACCATGTTTGCATTCATATCACTAGCATGGTTGGTACCTGTATCAGCGTATGCTTCCAGTGATACTTTACAACTAGGCATTAGTTATAGTCCACCTACTCGAGTTGTGGGATATCTATCTAGTTATCTTTCTAGTTAGGACATTCACACTATGGACCACTTGTATATTATGTATGTTATACTTTCTCTTTATTTTTAAACTATCATTGTGGAGAAGAAGAAGAAAGATTAGGGTTTTCAACTTCATATCTTGTGTGCATTTAGTATGTGTTGTATATTTTACAAGAACTCAAGCTCCCTCTATCTCCCTTTGTCTTTTTACTACATAAGCAAGAAGCCACACATGTAGATCATGAATTAACAGTGAATGAGGTATGCAACTATAATGTGGTAAGTTGGTAAGCATTCTCACTAAAATCACCTCAAGTTGAATGAGTGGCAGTTAGTTCATTGTGTTTCATGCATGCGAGTTGACTAGACGAGAGATATTCATTAACTTTGTCATTCAAAGACCTTAACTAATATGGATGTGTTAAATGGTCCTACATTATCTGATGTTCTGCCATGGTGGTCCAGCGTGGTTTTGTGTCATATTCATTCAACATCCGCAGGATTTCAATCAGGAAATCTCCCAGGTTGATCTTTTTGTTTGCGCGTTTTGTATTGGGTTCTACCATATCTGTGGTCTCCAGCTCCACTAAATTGTCGATGAGGTTGATCAAGTCAAGTAGCATCGCACTCCCAATGGTGTTGCTCCTTCAATGTGTCTGGCCTTCCGTGTTGTGTCTGTCACTTGGTCCTACCGATTGGGTCTCTTGATCACCCATCTAGGTTTGAGGGTCATCTCCTATTGGTGGGTTCATTCTGTTCATTAAGTTTGAGTGTGTTTCTTTTTATTTATAGACAAACCTCAATTTATGTTCACTCAATGCGTGCGTCGTGCTCTTTTCCATACATTATGTGAAATCATGCTTTGTGCTCTTTTCCATACATTATGTGAAATCATGCTTTTAGTTTTTTCAAGTGCACTTCAAGTGTTGAAAACAACGTGGGTGCGGACATGAGATAATGAATGTAGTTTCTGCACTTCGGCCTAAGTTCTCAATCGAATAGGGATTTACACTCAGCCACTAGCCATTGTCTCTAGTCTCTACGGTCTATGCTACTCTACTCAATTCGAACAAGGTCAAATCGGGGTTTGGGGGTCAGTTTACGGCTCTAAAAGTGACCAAAAGCTGATGTGGCTATCAGTGGTCATGTCTAGCCGTCCAACTGCGATTTCTAAGGTCAATTGCACTTATAAGGCTTTTGGAGCCTTCCCTAGTGCAGGAGGTGTTTTGCTTTGCCCAATATGTGCTAGATTTGTCAGTTTCTGCTGTCAAAATTTTGGTCAGATTTCACAGTGTCTGATTTTTCAGTGCCCAATTCCTCAGAATCGAACATCCAAGTGAGGATGGTCTGATTCTACCTCATCCGATTTTCATGTCTAATTCAAACTATTTTGATTTTGGCGTTCAATTGTTTTGTGTCCTATTTGGACTAATCTGATTGTGATGAGTCCAATCGTAGGTGGTCCAAGTGGCCAATGGTCCAATTTTTGTTTGTGTGATTCCTAGGTGGTCTCATTTTGGGGCATCCAATTTGTGTGAGTCCAATTGTCCAAGTGCCTGATTGTCTGAATTGAATGGGCTACGTGTCCATTCACACGAGCGAGTAATGGTCCAATTTTTGGGATTAGATATGTAGCATTCGCTTAGATAGGTAAAGGAAGTCTAAACGTCCGATTGGGCAGAATCAAACATGTGATTTTTCGATTCTGAAAATTAGACCTTGTGGACTGTGTCTGATTTTGACAACATGCAAACAACGAGATGACAACAAGAAATCAACTCGTGGTGACAATTTTGTCCATGCAATAATGCAACGAGCTCCAAAACACAAGAATGGATACAGAAGAAGGTTTCTACTTACCTGATATGCTCAAATACTCTCGTGGAAGCCGATCAATTCACCCGAAGCTCAAGGTCTCTCTCTCTCTCTCTCTCTCTCTCTCTCTCTCTCTCTCTCTCTCTCTCTCTCTCTCTCTCTCTCTCTCTCTCTAGTTTTGACCTCCTTGATCGCTCCCTTATGGTATTAACACATCTAAGTGCTATTTTTTCCATTTTTCCTTGTTTGTGACCTATTTGGGCATGTTTTACAGCATAAACCCTAAGTTGATTCGCTTCAATTTCTTGATCCTATCCTACTCTAAATGTAGCCAAAATCAAAACCCAAATACTAAAATTGATTTATCCTACTTGTCTACTCGTCAAAAACCTAGAATACTTAATTTTTTTAAAGATTAAAAACCCCAAATCTCCTACCTATATCAAGCACCGGTTTGGGGATGAAACCCTACTTTAACACTTGATTTGAGGCACGAAAGTGCTCAACCTTGAATCCGTTGGTCCCAGCAATGGAACCAAAATGTAATGGGAGCTCATGATCAACCTCCAAGACCCATGGAATGCTTATTGCTTCAAGCATTTCAAGTAGGCACAAATGGCTATCTCTCACCTAGCTGACACACCTTCAATCCTACAGGGGTGTAGTGAGCTTATCTTGATGCCCGAATGAGTAGCCTCCTCCCTCAAGCAAGCTGGTAGCTCCACAATTCGAGATGCGATCTCAAGCAACCTCAACCCTCCTTTGAGCTCCATCCTCCATAGCCGCACGCGAGACAAGAAAAGAGAAGAGAAGAGAAGAAGAAGAGAGGAGACAATGGAGAGCTTTTTCTCCAAGATCCCTCACTCTCACACACTAACTCTCTCACTCCCCCACACTCCCTCTCTCAAGCACAGACAAGCAGGCAAGAAGGAGCGAGAAGAGAAGAAGAAGAGACCACTTTTGCCACACACCAAAGAATGAGCTCCTCATTCACTTTTCAAATTTATATATAAGCCCTAAATCCCTTGGGCATAAGTTCCCTTTTTTACATGATCAAGCATCTTGCCAAGGTCCTCTTTCCCTATTCCCTTCTAGTTGCCTTATCCCTTCACCTATATCCATTTAGACTTTACAACTTGCACAAGAGGGAGCCTAGCACTCTTATAAAATGAATTACACCCTGCACTTTCCTTGCAAGAGCCCTCCAAGGCTCTTCTTCATCCTTGAGAGGGGATCCTTCATCCTTAAGAGAGCCTTGCTAGAATATGCAGTGCTCTCCCATGTTTTTTGTGAGCTTGCATTCTTCTCCACTTTTCTTGCCTAGGCAGAATGAGCTTCTTCATTTACTTTTTGACTTGGGCTTCCTTGGTCTTATTTTGCTTCTTTTTGGCTTCATGGTCCGTGTCCGTGTGACATGTCTTGTAACAACATCTCAAAATTATTTTCTTGTTTGGTTCTATATGGGATCTCTTTTTCCTTATTCAAAGATACATTTGGTTTGTAACAACTTATTTCCCACCTCCCACGATGATTTTCGTATGTGCTCTCTCTCTCTCTCTCTCTCTCTCTCTCTCTCTCTCTCTCTCTCTCTCTCTCTCATATATATATAAGGGTGTTAGGACCTAAAATGGGCCCGACATTGGCTATAGGCACTAGCCGAGCCTCTGTAACACTCACAAGACAACCCCATACGGCCTCGCGACTAGGAGTGTCCAAGGGACACACTGCCCTAATTGTTAATGTAGATATTGCATTTGTACTGGAACGTAGTCCAATGATTTCCCTTTCCTACTCCTCAGAGGGAGATCCCACATATCTTGGTATAGTACACCAATGTAGTACAAACATAAAGGAGGCACCCCTCCAGCTAAATGCCATGGCCCCACTGCAGCTCTCCTACACCTCGGGGATTGGCCAAGATACGCTACTCTAGCATAAAGCACATACAAACACACTCTGCTCTTATATATTTCAAATGTTCCAAGATATTAAATTTCCTTACTTGACAATTTCCCAAATATTTGATCATCTAGCCTATAGCTTGGGTTTCCTCACAACTCCACGTAGGTCATGTGGTTGGCAATCAATTGTTATGCATCCAAGAGTTATCATGTGATATGAATGATGCAATTGCGGATGACACACCTTGTGCTCAAGAATTTTATGATTAAAAAACCAGTCACGCGAGGTGCAAAAACAATCCTTTGATGATTTCCAAGCTACTCGTAATTGCAACATTGCTAGAGACTAGCACTGAGTTTCCTCATGCTACTACTCTCTCTTAAATTTAAATGGTGATCGGCATGTATGCTATGCATAATAAAATAAATCAAAGTTTAAAACGTTTTCAGTAACCGCTCACTTTTGCAACCCCTCTTCTCTCCTACCGTTTAGGTTGTGCATCATAGATAGGTGTAAAAAGCGGTTTTCCATGTATTTTTCTTATTAAAAAAATAAAACCAAACTTTAACATGAAGATGCAACTAAGCTAGGCTTAACCCTCGTGCTACAGCCATGCTATACATTCACGGACATAAAATAGATTTTTTCCTAATTTTCTAACACAAAAAAAACTAATTTTTCTTATTTTTCACTATTTTTTCTCATTTATTTCAATAAAAATATTGATATTTTTATTTAATAGTTGAAAATAACCATAATTATTTAGCATTGATTGTGTATCCATTTTTCACCCCATACAAACCCCAAAACCATAGCAAAACCCCCACTTTTTATTATTTTCATGAAAACCACTTAATTACAGGTTTTGCGTGTTTTGTTTTAAATTATTAGACGACCAAATTTTCTGATTTGGTTCAAGATTTCTGAGAAAGTTCAATATTTCTAATCAAATGAATCCATTCACAAACAATTTTATTAAACATATTTCATAAAACGAATAATATGAGTGCTGACACATAGAAACTCGGTTTTGGAGGCGCGTATTCCATGGTTGGGAGGCCGATGATGTTTATTTTTTGCCGCTAATACCCTCTCCAACTTTGATCTATGATCTTATCCGCTCCCACTTCATCGTTTTTCCAAAAACGTCCATCTCAGTCCATTCTTCTCTCTTTTACATTGATCCATAAGAATGGTCCACAAGAGGAGAGAGAAGGGAGGAGAGAGATAGACTAAAAACATATCTCTTTGTTTAATGCATCAAATTCAATCATTTCTAGGGCGATAACGGGCGAAAAAATAGAGCATCTCATAGCCAAGAGCATTCCTCTACTAGTTACAGGCCTAAAAATGGATTTTTTAATGATTGGAGAGGGTGCCAAAAAAATTGCACCCCCTGCCTCCCCCCCCCCCCCCCCCCCCCCCCCCCCATCCACCCAAAAACGTTTTTCCCTCCATGCCCCTTCATTCCACAAACTTAAACTCAAGTTTTAAATCAAACCGATTCAAGATTTTGATTTCACACTTCCTGCCAAGTGGACTTTTTTATTGTGAGGGGGCAAACATGCTCAGAATTGAGATTTGTGTAGACGGATGGCTTCGTGATGCCGAAATCTATAAACATGGGTCCAGTGATGCACTTTCTAGCTCTCGGATCATGTAGCTGCTTCATAACGCGAAACCTTGCAGGGATTAAATGGGCGGCCAAACGGACTCTGATCGACGAACCAAGACTTGCATTGGGTTTGTGGAATCGAACTCCATCTAGAAAAATCCAGCTCATCGATCTGCAACCATTTCATTTTACATGAAAATTTGGTCTTTTACGGCCTCCCAAGCTCTTTTTCGCTTCAAAAATAGTCTTTGAAAGCCACTCTCAAAGGGGGAAACATCTCTAACAACCATGTCTAATTGGAAATAAACTGTGAATTTAAGAAATAATGCCAAGGAACCATTTATTAACCATGTATTTTTGAAAGACGCAAAAAAGTATGGCATGGAGAATCCATGGCCATAACTCAAATGGAAATACATCTCCATGAAAGGTGGACATGGATACATATCTCCATGCAAGGTGGACATGGATACACACCTTCATCATGCAAGGTGGGAGGGTGGAAACCCCCGAACTCCACGGTTGGAGAAGTTACAAATGAATGATCCAAAAAGATGTGCACAAGACTAATTTTCAATACTTTTATACCTAACTCTAATTTCTAGAGCTAGGGCTGAATTTGATTTATTACAATCCATCCCTTCCCAAAGTTTTATCCTTAAAACTTGAGATTACGAAAATACAAGGATGGCTCATGGAACTTTTAGAACTTCCACTACCCCTACTATTGTTGCTGAATCATAGTTACTACTGCTATTGATGCGTGGAATGATAGTGAGCTAACAGATTTTGAATTTAAAATAGATAATGATCCACTTCTACTTTGTCAAAGCTCATAAACTACTATGATCTACTCTGTTGAGATGGCAAGCTCAACACGTACGGACATTGATGATGGACCGCCTGGCTAGATGAGTCTGCACATCTACACTTAGCACGTTGGTGGTCATTATGATACTCACATGGCCACTAACTTATCACTTATTATATTTAGTTTGTTACACCTACCTACAAAACTGGCAAAGGTATAACGCCAGTCAATTAGTGTAGTCGATTATGCACTGTTTGACTTAGAAGGCCACTTTCCTTTATATTGTATCTTATCTATACTTTGTGTACATTGTATACTGTGTGGAAGAAGAAGAAGAAACCAGCAAGAAAACGTTTTGGCCTCCATCTCTCTTCTTATGTACTTGAGTGAGCTTCCTCTTGTGTATACAGTGTGTGTTTGGCGCAACAGCTCAAGCACATCCCCCTATCACGCGATTCTTGTGTATACAGTGTGTGTTTGGCGCAACAGCTCAAGCACATCCCCCCATCACGCAATTCTTGACATGGTATCAAAGCCGCGCCACTGAGAGAGGCTGATTTTGAAGGCTGAAGTGAAGGAGAAGAAGCAAGGTTCGAGCAAGCAAGCAATGGGTAAGAAGCTCTCCCATTCTTCCACTCTCTCTCTTGGACAGTGCCTGTGGAGGCACCGGAAGCAAGGTCGAGCAAAAATCTCAGATTGCTATGAGATTTCGTGTGCAAGGAGATCATTGTATATTCTGCAGATATGCCCTTTAGGAGTCTCCGCAGTTATTTTGGGTGTCTGAGGCCGTTTCAAGCCCCGTTTTAGAGCCGCAAGGTTGCGGACAACAGTTTCAGGGTACACTGTGATTTCGACTGTATTGATCGAAAGTGGGTGCACAAGTTACTAATTGCAAATCTGTAATTTTTTAGGCGTTTGCAGAAAGAAAACATAAGGTTTATCTGCAAACAGGTTGCAGATTACATGTACTATTGAGCAATCAGTGAAAAAGGTTGCTTGGTGTATTGTTGTGCACGTGTTGTGAAAGATTGCAGAAGACTAGCTTGCTATGTTGTATCCTTGTTTGTGATAATGGTAGAGAACAATGGAAATCCCATTATTGAGAAGCTCGACAAGAACAACTACCCTTCATGGAAGTTTTGTGTGACAAACTTCCCCATTGGAAAGGGCCTTTGTGAGTTTGTTTCACGTGAAGAAAAGGAGCCAGCTTTGGGTATCCCTCCGACTACAGATGAGTTAAAAGCATGGAGAGAGTGGAATGCAAAAGACAAAAAGGTGATGTACTGGCTATCTGCAGTCATTGATAATACTATGCTGGGACATATCAGGAATGCAGAAACTTCACATGCAGCTTAGACAATTTTTGAGAGTATGTTTTCAGTAAATACAAAGGCACGAAAGATTCAACTCAAGCAAGAGTTGAATGCCTTGAAGAAAGGAAAAATGTCTGTCAATGAGTATGTGTTGAAGGTGAGGAGCATTGCAGATGCTTTAGTAGTGATTGATGCAATGCCGGATGATGATGATTTGGTTTCATCCACTCTGAGTGGCCTTAACAATGAGAAGGCATGGAAATCATTTGTTACTTCAGTATATGTACGGAAGCCATTTCCAGATTTTGATGAACTGATCTCTCTCATGATTACTAAAGAGATCAATATGCAAGGTGATTCGTTTGAAAGAAATGGTGAACATGTCCAAGCATTTTACTTGAGTTTAGGAAGGGGACATGGTAGATCCTTTTCGAGAGGCCGTGGTATGGGGCATGCTGGCGATAACCAGCAAAACAGGTTCAATCAATAGTTTGGTGAAATGCAGGTTTCTGGAGGCAGAGGAAACTTTAGAGGCAAGGGGAGCTCTAGAGGAAGAGGTGGATGGCAGAATAGAGATTCTGGAAATTCTGCTATTGTTTGCCATTATTGTGGCAAAACAGGCCATATTGCAGCCCATTGCTATGCAAAGAAGTATGATATTCGCAGTGGTAAATTGCAGCAAGGAAACTATGCATCGTCTTCACGACAGAATGAAGACAAAAATGAGCGTCTGTTTGTTATGCAGCATATGATGAATGCAATTACAGGAAAGGGGACACATGATGATGTACGGTATGTTGACTCAGGTACATCTAATCATATGACCAGTCATGTTGAATGGTTTGGAGATATGTAGGTCTTACAAAACCCAGGTTATGTGCAGACGAGTGATGATTCATGCCACCCAATTTCACACATTGGAAAGGTTCCCTTGTCCTTGTATGATGGCCAGACAAAGAGTTTGACAAATGTATTACATGTGCCATCAATTACAAAGAATCTAGTGTCTGTTGGCCAAATGGTAGAGCAGGGGTTGCAGGTCCAATTCAATGCAAAAGGTTGTTTTGTAGAAGACTTTAATGATAAGTACAGGTTAGTCACAAAAGGAAGTAGAGTTGGCTAAATGTTCACTTTAGATGCTGGAATTCCTGCAATGGATGCTGCTATGTATGCTAAAGGAAAAGGAGTAGTTGCACATATTGAAATATGGCATAAATGTATTGGACATGCAAATGTAAAAAGGTTGAAATTAATGCAGTCCAGAGGATTGGTTACAAGGTTGCCTTCTTTTAGAGTTGCAGAATTACATAAAGTCTGTGAAGCATGCCAATTTGGTAAGCAAGCAAGACAACCTTTCTCGCATGACAGAGAAGTGAACAGAAAATTTACTTGATGTAGTACATACAGATGTTTGGGGGCCAACACAGAATGTATCTCTTGGTGGCAGCAAATACTTTGTCACATTTATTGATGATTGTTCAAAGAAGCTATGGGTATACTTCATGAAGGAAAAGAGTGATGTGTTTGAACACTTCAAATCTTTTAAGGCAGTTGTTGAAATACAACAAGCTTAAAAGTTAAGTGCTTGAGATTAGATGGAGGGGGAGAGTATCTCTCTAATGAGTTCAGTGGTTTCTTGAGGACTCATGGGATAAAGAGTCAATTTACCAGGTATACCCCAAAGCAAAATGGTGTTGCAAAAAGAAAAAACAGGCATATTGCAGAAGTTGCACGGGCATTAATGGTTGAAAAGAATATGCCCAAACATTTTTTGTCTGAGGCTGTCCATACTGCTGTCTACATTATGAAGAGAACTCCCACAGCTACAGTTCATGGAATGACTCTTGAAGAGTACTTTACTGGCAAGAAGCCTGATGTATCGCACTTGAAGGTATTTGGATGTGTTGCATATGTTCATGTGCCAGATGAGCTACGGAAGAAGCTTGATCCAAAGGCTGAAAAATGTATTTTTATTGGGTACTCTTTAGAGCAGAAAGGGTATCAATATTATAACCCTGTCAACAGGTGAGTTCAGAGTGACCAAGGATGTTATCTTCGATGAGATAGGCAGCTCGTATGCACCTATTGGTGATGTATTAGATGATGATAATGATCATGACATTTATGTGCAAAAAGAAAAACAAGAATCATAGAGTCTTAGTGGACCAGAAACATCATCTGGTACTATACCTACAGTGAGCCCTTGGTCTGGGAGACTAAGAAGTAGCCCCACATCTTCAGGTGGATCTATAAGTGTTGCAGGGAAGGACAAAGGAAAGAAGAAAGTGCTGGATGGTAATGATGCATCTACCAGTCATTTGGGATTTGACGGAGATTCCAGTAGTTCAGAGAGTTTGGATGATGAGCTTGGAATTCCTTCAATCAGGACATCAGGTGTCTAGAGAGCTCATAGTAATGTAAAGACTCCATTGAGTGATCCGGTGGTATGCAGATCTAGCAAGGTCAGATACCCTATTAAAAGATTTGGTTTTGAAGGTTATGTAGCTCACCATTATGCTTATATGGTGAAACTAGTTGAGGATATTGAGCCCACTTGTTTTGAGGATGTTGTTGGTTATGCTCATTGGGATGCAGCAATGGATGAGGAGATGGTTGCATTAGAAGCCAATAAGACTTGGGATTCAATACCCTTACCTAAGGGTAAGAAAACTATTGGATGTGAGTGGGTTTACAAAGTCAAGCATAATGTAGATGGTTCAATTAGCAGGTATAAAGCTAGGCTGGCTGCAAAAGGCTATGCTCAAACATATGGCATAGATTATGAAGAGACATTCAATCCAGTTGCTAGGATGGCAACTATTAGATGTGTGATTGCCTTGGCAGCAGCCAAAGGTTGGAGTTTGCAGTAAATGGATGTTAAGAATGCCTTCTTGCATGGTTAATTGCAAGAAGAAGTGTATATTGAGCAGCCAGCAGGTTATGAGGATTTAGAGCATCCCACATATGTGTGCAGGTTAAAGAAAGCGCTCTATGGACTGAAGCAACCACCTAGAGCATGGTCTGACAAGATTGGAGAGTATCTTGTCAATATTGGATTTTGTATTTCTGATGCTGATCACTCACTTTATGTGAGAAAGGGAGATGCAGGGTTGGTCATCATAGTCATCTATGTGGATGACTTGATTATTACAAGTGACAGTGACAATGGGATTGCTGAAGTTAAGGACTTCTTAAAGAAGAAGTTTGAGATGAAAGATTTGGGTGAGCTGAGATACTTTCTTGGTATTGAGGTGATCATATGTGATGATGGTATATGGCTATCCCAAAGGTAGTATGGCTTGGATATGTTATCCAAGTATGGTATAACAGCATGTAAGACTCTTTCAGTACCATTGGAGCAAAATGTGAAGCTGAGTGCTGATGTTGGAGATGAGATAGAAGACCCTACTATGTTCAAGAGGATAGTAAGGAGTTTGATTTACATGACTATCACAAGGCCAGACTTGAGCTATGTTGTTGGTCTTGTTAGTCAGTTTATGCAGATGCCTAGAAAGCCTCATTTGGATGCAATTAGACGTATATTGAGGTATGTGAAGTCCACTTTACATTATGGACTTTTTTATGAGGCAAGTAAGGGCGTACAGGCCTTTGGATACACAGATGCAGATTGGGCTGGTAGCATGTCAGATAGAAGATCTACAAGTGGATTCGTGTTTTCCCTTGGTAGTGCAGCAGTTACATGGAGCAGCAAAAAGCAACCTATAGTTGCTTTATCGAATACAGAGGCTGAGTATAGAGGTACTGCTATGGCAACATGTGAGGTGGTATGGCTGCAAAAGTTATTAGGTGATTTGGACGTGCAAGGAGATGGTCCAGTTGTCATTTATTGTGATAACATGAGCAGCATACAACTAGCTAGGAATCCAGTGTTCCATGCTAGGACAAAACTGGTGCATAGATCGGACACCGTATGCGCGCGTAGTGAGTGTCAGAAGGTCCCCAAGAACAAAAGAACTCTACTTTTGCACAAAAAACAAGGAAAAAAGCTTGCACGACATGAAGCAAGAGACTAATTGGGTGCAATCTCCCCCCGTGCCATGTGTGAGCACTCCACAAAGCATGTATTTTATATATTATTCACCTTCAAGCTCAAAAAAATAGCCCAATTTACAATTAGCACGCTTTAGGTTTTGTGTTTGCTTTTGTGCCACTAAAGAATTAAAGCTATTGGGTGCCCAAGGAGTCAGGCGGTATCCAAATATAATGTCCAATACAAATATTTAAATCGTGCACCCATGTGCATACAAAAATAATAAATAAATATCAAGCGCTTTAGTAAATCAGCGCGACAAAATATAGGCACCATGCCTAAGATATGCGCCCATCAAAAATTGATGATAATTTGAATACACGCTATCCTCCAATGCTTCCCAATGCCACCGCTGCTTGCTCTACACATCAACTGAAGCATTCACAATCGTTAGAAAAATAATACAATTAAACCGACAAAAGTGAATACCTAGCAGTCTTCAGCTATAAAAATAAATTGGTTAGAACTCAATCCTAACCTTAATTTATTACGAGTGCGCACTCTAAACTCATAAACTTTTATCAATGTAAATATGTATTTTGCAGAATCACCCGCTAGGGAATCACCCACTTACACATTAAATTAACAAAATGCCCGAAAAGGATAGGCGTCCCCATCGACTTTTCGCACAAAGAATCCACCTTGTGTATGAGCCCTGGTAATAAAATTTTACGAAATCCACCGTGGAATATGCCTCCTTGCATCATACTCCCAGGGTCGGATAGCAATTCTCCTCAATTGCTATTAGCTCAATGTGGAGCTAACAGTGTGGGAAAAGCACTTAGGTCTCTAGCGTGCATCCATTGGGCCTAACAGGATGATTTTTAAACTTAACCAAATATCTAGAATATCTACGGCCAGTTCTACTGGTCATAAAATCGGTATCTATAATAGTTTCAAGCTCAAGGATTTCAGTTTCTTCGACTAGCAAATGAGGGTTTTCATAGACAGGGTGTGCAGGTAGTTGTCCTCTAAAAGGTCATAATAAACTGATATGAAAGGTGTTGTGGATTTCCCAATGTTGTGGTAATTCTAGTTTAAATGCATTGTCATTGATTTTGTGTATGATCTTGAATGGTCCATAAAATATAGGTGCTAATTTGACAACGGGGTGTTTATCTACACTTTGTAATCTTCGTTATTCCATTTGTAACCAAACATAATCATCAACTTTAAAACTCATAGCTTTTTTTTTCTTGTTTGCTTGTTTTGTGTATGATTGCTAGGCTTTGACAATCATATCTTTAACTTCATCAAAAATAGTAGCATGCATGTTAGCAATATCATCAGCAGTCTGAATTTTGTTTGATAATGATGTAACAGGTGTAGGCAATCGATATCCATAAATAATTTCAAATGGTGCTTTCTTTGTAACTGTATGTGGTGTATTATTATATGCAAACTGAAGTAAATGTAAATATGTATCCCATGTGTGTGTTTTTGAAATTGTGTAGGCACGCAAAAGATCTAAAATGGTACTGTTAGTAGCTTCTGTTTGACCATTTGTTTCAGGATGAAATGCAGATGAAAAATCAATCTTTGTTCCTAAGTTAGCAAACAAAGTAATCCAAAAATTATTGCAGAATCTAGAATCACGATAAAAAATAATGACTTTTGGTAAACCACGGTTAGTGAAAACAGTTTTCAAAAACAATTGAGCAGCTTGAGATGCAGTTAAGGTTTTCTTGCATGGAATAAAATATGCTTGTTTGCTAAACCTATCTACAATAGTCCAAATCATATCATGATTAGTTTTAGTGTTAGGTAGACCAGTGATAAAATCCATTGAAATCTGTTCCCATAGTCGTGATGGAATGGATAATGACATTAGTAAACCATATTGTTTACCATGGTGTCTTTTTACTCGTTGACAAATTAGGCATTCAGATACAAAATTAGATACATCAGTGTCCATGTGTGGCCAATAAAAATCTTCAATCAATGTATGCAAAGTAGATATAATTCCTCTATGACCTTGATATGGGGGACAATGAATTTCATGCAAAACAAATGATCGAAATGGAACAATCACACATAATCTTTTTTCATTAAACATAAATCCATTAGTGTAAGACAATGGACAATTATTTGCAACTAGTTTATTCCAATCAGCTTGAAAAGTAGGATCTTGGTGATAAGTATCTTTCATAAGGATAAGGGAATCAAATGATATCACAGAAATATTTTGACTTGTCGGTCTTCTACTCAAAGCATCAGCAACAACATTCTCTTTTCCAGGTTGATATTGTATAAGGGGATGAAAACTTTGAATAAAAGTAGCCCATTTAACGTGCCAATCAGATATTTGTGGTTGACTAAGGAGATGTCTAATGCTTTGTTGGTCAGTTTTGATCATGAATTCAGATCCCATTAAATAATGTTTCCATTGACGTAAGGCTTGTACTACGGCTAACAATTCCTTGTCATAGGTAGAATATTTAAGCTCAGTTGGTTTGAGTTTGCAGTTAGAGTAAGCTATGGGATGAGAATCTTGCATAAGGACTGCTCCTATTCCAAATCCACTAGCGTCAGTATAGCTACTAAAAAGAATGGTCTATTGAAGTCAGATAATTGTAATACAGGAGCATGAGTTAAAGCATGTTTCAGCAAATCAAAGGACTTTTGTTGATTGTCAGACCAATTATACACGATACCCTTCTTTAAGAGTTTTGTCAAAGGTAATGCAAGTAATGAGAAATTCCTCACAAATTTTCTGTAAAAGCTAGCAAGACCTAGAAAAGAACGTAATTCATGCACATTTTTGGGTATCGACCAATTTAAAATTGCTTCTATTTTTTTAGGGTCGACTTTAATACCTTCTGATGAAATAATATGTCCTAAATATTCAATTTCTGTTTGGAAGAATTCGCTCTTTTTTGTATTAGCATATAATTGATTGTCTTTTAATAACTTAAAAACTAAAGACAAATGTTCATAATGCTCATTCTCATTTTTACTGAAAACTAATATATCATCAAAGAAAATAATGACACAATGCTGATGTTTCAAAAATATGCGATTCATCATACGACTGAATGTGGCTGGTGCATTAGTTAAACCGAAAGGCATAACCAAAAATTCATAGTGTCCAAATTGTGTTCTAAATGCAGTTTTGAATATATCAGATTTGTCCAATCTTACTTGATGATATCCAGATTTAAGATCTATCTTACTGAATATGGCAGATCCTTGTAGCTTGTCCATAAGATCATCTACCCTAGGAATCGGGTATCTATTCTTAACAGTAATTTTATTTAGGGCACGATAATCAATGCACATGCGATAGGTATTATTTTTCTTCTTCACTAATAAGACAAGTGCACCAAATGGAGAACTACTAGGTCTAATTAATCCTCTGTTAAGCAATTTGTCTATTTGGTTTTGAATTTCTTTCTGTTCAATTTGGTTATGTCTATATAGTGCTTTACATGGTGGTTGTATTCCAGGAATTAAATCTATCTTATGATCTTCAGGACGTGAAGGTGGTAATCCAGGTGGTAGATCAGCAGCAAAACAATCTTGGAATTGGGAAAGAAATTGTGCATGCCTAGAATGCATATGGTTTTCTTTAGCTTGTATTTCATTCACCCATATTAAATAGGATTTGCTACTTTTACGTAATGTACGTTTAGTCTGAGTATGAGTAAGTAATGGAAAATTATTGGAAGTGTGCATTCCATGCAGTGTGATTTGTTTTCCTTGAAAATAAATTTTAATTGAATGCGTAGAATAATCTATATCACTATTGTATTGATGACGCCAGGGCATTCCTAAGATAATGTCACTAGACTGCAAAGGTACAACTAAGAAATTTCTTCGTTCAATATAATCACCAATTTTAATTTCTAAATTATGCACCTCTTGTGTTCCATTATATCTCGTACCTAGGAATGCAGCCTTAATGCGATAATGTGTAGAAATAGTATGTAAATTCAATTCTTTGACCAATTTTGTAGAAATAAAATCGTGTGTGCTCCCATCATCATGTAAAATAGTCTTTTCTTTACCATGCATAAAACGTTTCATTGTTAATAAGGAATGGGGAGTTTGGGTTCATGGCAAAATATCAGAAGTAGTACCAATGTCATCATCATCTTCCGTAAAATCCGGCATCTCTTCATGTTCTTCATCTTCTATTGCTCCCAGATAATTGATATGAACAGATGACTTTTTGTATTGACAATTGGCTGCTAGATGTCCAGGTTGATAACATTTGTAACAAACTATGGGTTTTGCTTTGGATACATTATTGGTAATGGTGGGAAGTTTAGGAATGGGATTTGACTGTAGAGATGACTTAGGGTTTGGATTTGTGTTTGATGGTGGCAAAGCAAGTGGCCGTGTCCAAGATTTACGGAATGAAGATGGAAGAAAATGACTTTGATTGAATCTTCGAAATTTTGAATTAAATTGTTTGGAACCAAAGTTACCAATAGTTGGAAATTGTTGTGGTCGCTTATCTCGTCCGCGAATTTTGTATTCAGTGTCATGGGCCAAGGAAATTGCATATTCAAGGGTTGTTGGCTTGAACATATTGACCTCCGCATAAAAATGTCCAAGTAGGCCAGACATAAACTTGCGTTTATGAGTTGCTTCAAGTACAGCTTCGAGCATTCGTAGTTTCAATAGAGCATTCTAGAAACGCTCAGTATATTGTGAAATAGGTTCGCGATCCCTTTGTTGTAGAAGATCCCATTGTTTGATTGCTTTTTCGTGGAATTGAGGTGGAAGAAAATTTTGCAAAAATTTCTTTTGGAAAGTCTCCCAGGAAGTGGGACAATCAACGCTTTTGCAGACCACATTCCTCCGTAAGGATGCTCAGTCTACTAAATGGTTAGTGACACATTTATTAATCACGTGATCCATTGAAAGTACGAAATTTGAAGTTTCTTTTACTTATCTTTGTTTCTTTCCGAATGGATTGGGCTTCAAGTGTTGCATCGATGGTATGTCGTATAAGATCTTCAGGTTGCGATCCATCTTGGTCGGTGGTAGATCGTTGCAGATTGGCCAATTGAGCTTGCAAAGTTTGTTGTGCTCTTCGTTCCTCTTGAAGCTGCATCATAATCAAATCCAACTTTTGCTCCATTCTTGGTTCGGGTAGATCACCTTCAGCCATAAAATCTTCCATAGTTTGATTAGTCATCCTGCAAAATTCCAAAAGACCTCACACACTCGAAACCTTGTTAACGGGATGAGCGTAGCTCAAAGGCGGGTTTACAAGGCTTGTTTTTTTTTTTAAGTTTGCATTTTGTAGTATTTCTCCTTTACAATTGCGAAATTCGATGTCACAATCGTCTTCCAAGAAAATAATTTTGCGTATAGACTATGTGTTGCCGATTGTTCGCTGTAATCTGCTTCTGTCAATTCACAGGTGTGAACAGGGGCTTCTAGAGGGTAGTAAACAGTTTCGTGTGCTACCGAATATGAATTGTCTCTATAGTAATTGTTGAAGATTGAAGTCTATGGTCTTTAAAACCTTAGTGACTAAGAGTTTTAGTCTTTTAGACTAATCATGGATTTGTAGGACTTGGGTATGTTGTCGCCCAATTCGGCGACGGACAGTACATGCTACCGCCGCCGACAGGTTAAAATGAGTCTTGAAGCTTTTTATTAAGCTTCTCTTGAAGCTTTACAAGCTTAACCTTAATCTTTATTAGCTATGGTGAAGAATTTCTTTACTGTGGAGAAGTAACCAACGACTTTATGAAGGATCTTACCGCATGGTCCTCTGCATGATGCAGAGGCCGGTCCCTCGCGATCTGAATGTACAGTAGGGGGTTCTTGACTGCCAGGAACACGCTGGTATCGGCCGTTTGCCACGAGACTGACTGTAGAGCTCGATCGTTCCAGGAGCTCTGCCTTCGCACGAGATGGTAAGCGATTGAAAGCTCTCAATCTCAGCTTCGCTCTGATACCATTGGTGCACAGATCAGACGCCGTATGTGCGCGTAGTGAGCGTCAAAAGGTCCCCAAGAACAAAAGAACTCTACTTTTTCACAAAAAACAAGGAAGAAAGCTGCACGACATGAAGCAAGAGACTAATTGGGTGCAATCTCCCCCCATGCCCTGCGTGAGAGCTCCACAAAGCATGTATTTTAAATATTATTCATCTTCAAGCTCAAAAAATAGCCCAATCTACACTTAGCACGCTTTAGGTTTTGTGTTTGCTTTTGTGCCACTAAAGAATTAAAGCTATTGGGCGCCCAAGGAGTCAGGAGGTACCCAAATACAATGTCCAATACAAATATTTAAATCGTGCGCCCATGTGCATAGAAAAATAATAAATAAATATCAAGCGCTTTAGTAAATAAGCGCGAAAAATATGGGCGCCATGCCTAAGATATGCGCCCATCAAAAATTGATGATAATTTGAATACACGCTATCCTCCAATGCTTCCCGATGCCACCGCTGGTTGCTCTACACATCAACTGAAGCATTCACAATCGTTAGAAAAATAATACAATTAAATCGACAAAAGTGAATACCTAGTAGTCTTCAGCTATAAAAATAAATTGGTTAGAACTCAATCCTAACCTTAATTTATTACGAGTGCGCACTCTAAACTCATAAACGTTTATTAATGTAAATATGTATTTTGTGGAATCACCCCCTATGGAATCACCCACTTACACATTAAATTAACAAAACGCCCGAAAAGGATAGGCGTCCCCATAGACTTTTCGTACAAAGAATCCATCTTGTGTATGAGCCCCGGTAATAAAATTTTACGGAATCCACCGCAAAACCTCACAGAATTCACTGTGGAATATGCCTCCTGGCATCAAAAACACATTGAGGTGCACTACTACTTTGTGAGAGAGAAGGTACTTGCAGGAGAGTTTGACTTGGTATATGTCAGCACACAAGATCAGATAGCTGACATTTTTACAAAGAAATTGGGTGCAGAGAAGCTTCGAAAGTTCTGAAGCTTACTTGGAGTTGCAAAGATAGAATTGAGCTTGAGGGGGAGTGTTGAGATGGCAAGCTCAACACGTGCGGACATTGATGATGGACCGCCTGGCTAGATGAGTCCGCACGTCTACATTAGCACGTTGGTGGTCATTATGATACTCACATGGCCATTAACTTATCACTTATTATATTTAGTTTGTTACACCTACCTACAGAGCTGGCAAAGATATAACGCCAGTCGATTAGTGTAGTCAGTTATGCACTGTTTGACTTAGAAGGCCACTTTTCTTTATGTTGTATCTTATCTATACTTTGTATACATTGTATACTATGTGGAAGAAGAAGAAGAAGAAACCAGCAAGAAAACGTTTTGGCCTCCATCTCTCTTCTTATGTACTTTAGTGAGCTTCCTCTTGTGTATACAGTGTGTGTTTGGCGTAGTAGCTCAAGCACATCCCCCCATCACGCGATTCTTGACATACTCTTGATGTTGCTTATGTTGTTGTTATTGATGTTGTTGCTGAACATGATTGTTGTTGCACATTATATACACATTGCTCCTCCACAATATATGAAGAAAAAAACAACCAATAGGATCAAGATACTCCAAAATTCTAATGTGTCTAAGTATTCTCAGGATGTTGATTAACAAGTTTAGGTTATAAGAGATGAAAATGTGGCTAGACATATCATGTATTAAAGTTCAGCTAGAGAAAGCCACATAGACTTGGAACTTTGGACACCATCTATCATGAATACAAAGTTATTGGCAAAGAGTAGTTCTGCATGTAGTTTTTTAGGTTCAAATATCCATCCCATTTCCAATTCTAAGATCATGTGCTTGCAATCATGTACCACTAGCATGAGTCTCTTATTATCATGCAAAACTCTCTAGCTGCAAACCTTTAGTTCTTAGAATACAAGAGTTGAGTATTCCATTACAAAGTCATGTGATTAAGAGGCATTTGAAAATGGTCCATTGTCTGTCCAATAGCATGGGGAGCACTACTGACAATAGCTACCAAATTTGCTCCAAAATCATGCCTTCTAGTATAAACTTTCATTCATTCTATGCAGTCATAAGGCTGTTAGATTTGCCCAAAAATCATTTCTACAACTTCTCGAGAAAAAGAGAATCCTCCACAATGTTGCATTTGTTGGTTTTTCAATGCTATCAAGTAACCATCCATTTTGCTTCTCATGTGCTCTTCTAATGGAATCTCATGGACCTTAAAAGCAGGCAATACTTCCCATAAGCTAGTGAGGCTTGGGCCTAGCTGTTCATATTGAGAGGGGAAGGGTCTACTCAGTCTGATTGCCCCTGCTTGTCAGATCTGCACACACTTGGAATGAACGTCGCAAGGAGATTGAGTTTGGATCTAACAGCAATACCACTTCATCTACCCAATGCTGCCGTCGCACATTCGAATTGGCTAGATTGCGACACCACTCAACAACTCTCCATCTTCTACTAGCATCGGACAGTACAGTTGTAGAGCATTTTCTCCAAAGCCTTGGTCAACATATACCATAAGCATTGCAGTCCACAAAACAATGTCCAACTAAAGGGATGTATTAAAAATATTTTTTGCTTCATTATAGGTGTCCAACTAATTTACTTCAGCAACCTCATCACATAGTATTGTGCAAGGTGCAGTCACTATTTTAAGAAGTTTGGGAATTTTCATATACTTTGAGAATTTATAGGATGGTCAATATTTGGTCACATGGTCAAATTGTTACCCCCTTCCTTGAAGGTGAAACCTTTTTTAGATACTATATAGATGATAGTACCAAGTTCCATCTTCAAAAAAGGGATTAAGTTCTAAGCCACATGGTCAAATCTCTATTTCTAATTTGAGAGTGGAACTTGGGAGATTCCCAAATTCTCTAATATAGTGTTTGTAGAACAAAATCCAACTACTCTCTTTGTAGGTGAAGCTCGAGATGACAAGGCAAAGATCGCCATGAAAGATGACAAACATGATAGGGCTTCTACAATAACTAAACAAACCAATCAGAATCCAACACTAGAACATCAACCAACTTCAACGTTTGCTCTTGCAGTCAATATAAACCCATGTAGCAATGTGATGATAGCTACTAGGATTTTACATTTTCCCCTAAATTTGCACTACTAAACTGGGGCTAAATCCACACAATACTCAAGCTTGATGGTTGAATCTTCCTCACCGATACAAGTGCCAATGCCACATGGACAACTAGTGCAGTAGCAACATCCTCCCTGTCATATGATCAAGTTGAGAATAGCATGCTTTGCTACCTACATAATTAGCACAGAGTGTTGGATGTCTTTGTGCACTTCAAATGTTGCAGGGTTTCCCTTTATAGCTCTTGGCCGCCGCCATAGAAAATGAGAAGGTTCAAGATCTCCTACTTCTAGATATCATATCACTATCTTTAGGTCTAGAGATAATTGCAGGTGTGATGACAGTCCTAATCCCTTGGAACATGACTATTCTAACAAAGAAAGAGTAGATCTTCCACACCTATTTTGATAAGTAGCTCAGGTGTTAATTCAAATGTATAAAGATGATATGACCAAGACAAGAGATAGCAATATCATTGGAAAATTCCAATTGGCAAGCATCCCTCCAGCCTCGCAAATCAATGTGTGCTTCAATATTGATGCCAATGGCAAATTGAGTGTGTACATCCAAGGACAAGGAGCATAAGAAGAAGGTCAAATCAAAGAAATCCCTAGAGAATTATGCCTATAGCATGAGAAAATCAATCAAGGGCAAGAAGATAGCTAGGAATCTGGACCCTATGGGCAAGAAGAAAATCAAAATGGTTGTACATTAGGCCATCTACTAGTTGGATCAGAACCAACTAGTCTAAGCTGATGAGTTTGGTGACAAGTCTTCTAAAGCTTGAAGAAGATAGCTTTGTCTTTCTTCCTTTGTTTCTCAAAACATGCATTCATCTTATCCTTCTTGCTTTTCTTCTTTGCTTGAGCTTCTCATTGCTAAGCCTAAAGAGATGGTGAAGCACTCATAACAATCTGAGTGCTTGTGTAACAAATTAGCTCAAGCTGTGTTTGTTCCAAGTCATACTCGTTAGCATCCAAAAGCTCCCTCTAATTTTTGAAACAGTGCCAAAAGCATAGAATCTGTCCATTTCATATTACAAAGAATTCCTTTGTCCGTCAGAGGTAGAACTGGTTGGATCACTCTTTTGAAGAAAGAAGTCCTTCATTTCCCACTAAGCAACATTACATTGTTCTTGGCTTTGCTATAGTTGCATCCATAAATCAATGGCCTTCCACATCAGCATTGATCATGTTCCATTCTTTGACAAACCTCACAAAACTAACTAGATCTTTCTATAAGTAAGATGTGCTAAATATGCTCAATGCCCCACCCTCATAAGAGCCACCAATGATCCATGATGCTCTAAGTTGTAAGGCCCCCATTATGAGAAGAAGCCATGTGTGAGCACAAACATTGGTTGGGTCCTAAGAGGGTCGTGGCTTGTATGTTAGATGAGTTCTAAGTGATTGGATGGCAAAAAGGTGACATTGGTGGATCTAGCCTTTGAGTTAGATAGAGTACTTATACTAGTAGCAACTTGAGGCACAATGCACCAAGTTACGGAAGGTAGGAGTTATCATGGACCTCTATTTTTGGGTCTAGGGATCATAGAACTAGCCTCTGGTGCTGGAGGGTCTCACGGGGGCCAACGGCCCCCCTGATAGGAGTTTGGGACCAGCACCTCTGACCTAACGGTAAAGGAAATATTCCTTGAAATATTTCCTACCTGACTAGCAAAGGTTCATGATATGGTTGGATAGGCAGACTAGACTACCTTCCCATGCTATAAAAGGAAGACCCCTCCAAATCCATCATCAATCTATCCTTCACCTAGTCATAGTTCTTCCAAGTACCCTTAAGCTCTTTGCCTATCATCTATCTAGATTGCCATCTAAGCTTCATAGTGGAAGCACAGGGGTAAGCCATCTTTGTATAAGTTCATTTCAAATTGAAGGAGTTTTTGTTCTTCTCATATATTACTATGTGTTCTCTACTCCTTGCTCAGATTCTCTTTACTATGCCATGTAATTTGTACATGGTACCAGAGTCCATGGGACTTTAAAGAGTGAAGAGTATGTTAGAGACAAGGGCTTCAACAATGAAGAGGAGAAATATCGTATGCTACATCAAGTAGTAGTGCTAGCTCATTAGGTGGTGATGCTACTGTACAACAATTCAAACATTAAGGATTCATCTACCAACCTTCAATGAAGACAAGTTAGATGGTACAAACTACCCTTTATAAAAGTTTAAAATTATAACCATCCTTGACTCTTATAAGCATCTAGAGATGGTACTGAGGACTGGCCTAGAACCACAACCCACCTCTAATCCATCAAATTCAAGTGTTATAATTCCTCCATGAAAATAGGCAAGAGGGGAGAGAGGTGAAGCACCCAAGAACACACACACATAAAGTAATGGAGACTTGAAAACACAAAGAGATAGGGCTGAAATATTCTTCTTCTTCTTCTTTCTTTCACACAAATGAAAAACTAATATGAAAGTACAACAACGTATTGACACATGATCACTAAGTGTGAACCCACTAAGAAAAGAAGATGTGGCTCAATGAATATGTTGTCTCAGGACTTAAAATGGGCCCGACAATGGCTCTAAGGCACTAGCTAGGCCTCTGTACACACCTCAAACAACCCCACATGGCCTTGCGGCCAAGAGCGTCTAAGGGGTATGCTACCCTAACCTCTGATACAAAACTTTGCGTCTATATGGTTTGTAGTCCAATAGATAACCCTTTCCGCACACTCCTCAAAGGGAGTCCCTACACATGTTGGTGTAATACACCACATAAGCACACACAAAGGGAGCACCCCTCAATTGATTGCCACGGCCCCACTATGGCTCTCCTACACCTCAAGGATTGGCTCCAAGATGCACCATGAATATAGAATATATTTGAAACATAGTCCACTCTTTCCATTGATCGATCTAAGAGATAATAGATAATCCTCACTAAATATTCTCCAAGAAACGAACCACTCTCCCTACAACTTACGGTACCTCACACTCTCAAGTAGGTCATCATTCATGAATACAAATGCTATGCATCCAAGAAGATACCATATGGTGTGTGGAATGCAACTGTGTATGACTACGTGCTCAAACAAGTTTATTCATTAACAACCAGCATTGTAAAGGTGCGAAGATAGTTCTTTTCATGCTTTTCTTCTAAATCAAGTGTTTTCCGTTGCTTAACCGAGCATTCTTGTGCTACCAGACTCTTTTAATTTTAAACCACACATATACTATATACCTAGCATTAGAAAAATATCAGAATTCAATGTATTGTAAGCATTTAATAACTTCCTTCTCCCTACTACTTAAAGTTATGCATTCATTGATAGGTTCAATGCATATTTTTAATGTATTTTTCTTTCATGAAAGTAATAGAAACCCACTTTGACATGGAAATGGGGCTGAACTGAGGCTAAACCTCATGCTTCAACTCTACCATACATTCACAAACACAATATTTTTTTTAATGCGAAAAACTTATTTTTTATAGTTTTTATATTTTTTATTTTCTATTATTTATTTATTAATAAATTAAATTTTTTGATTCACTAATTTAGAATGATTGACCTTGTTGAGAATAATTTTCCTATTAGATTTCATCCCATATGAACACTATACGCACAACAAAACCACAAAATCATATATTTTCCTTAAAACTGCAATGTTGCGGGTTTTTCGTGTTTAGCATAACATTATTAGATCACTGATTTTTCTTAATTTATTTAACATTAATGATGAATCAGAGCATTGGCAACAAATGCAATTATTTCTAACCATTTCCAACTGAAATTTGTTATAAAACAATGAAATCTACCTCTTGCTCATAAAACCGCACATTATGACGTATGTATTTCGTAATTGGAGGCCTAATGACACTTCCCAATAGCCACTAACAATCCTTCCAACCTCGATCTATGCTCTTTTACGCTCTCGCATCATCCCAAGATCAAAATCTTTCATCTTAGCCCATCCCCTTCTCTCATACATTAATCCATGGAAACACATAATAAGAGGAGAGAGGAGAGACGAGCGAGAAAGACTAAAATCGCATCTCTTCATTCAGTGCATCATTTTTTGATCATTTTGTTGTGATGGATAGCAAAGAAATTATTCTCATTGCTGCCCTCTCCATTCCGCTGATCTCCTCTCGGCCAAAAATGATAAAAATTTCCCTTTTTTGGAGGCACCGAAAAAAATAGTGTATCCCCCCCCCCTCATTTTCATGTTTGGCTTTTCACTTGTCAAGCCTTAAACAAGCTTAAGGCTTTAAGCCTTAAGAAAATGGATTCCACCTTTCATGTTCACACTTGGCATAAGTCATTTTTCCCCAAATGGAGGCCCAAATGAACTTTGATTTGCAAACGGACTGGATAGATGGCTTCTCAATGTCAAAATCTATAAAGCTAGCCTCTATCACACACTTTTCGTCCCCTAGATCACATAGCTACTTTATAACGCTAAACCTTGCATGGATTAAATGGGGGGTCAAACGAACTCCAATCAAGAAACCAAGACTTGCATTGGGTTCTTGGCATTGAACTCCATCTAGAAAAACCTAGCTCATTGATCCATAAATGTTTCATTTTGCATGAAAAATCGGTCTTTTGCAGCCTCTTAGGCTCTTTACCGCTTCAAAATGGGCTCTAAAATCCAACTCTCATATGTCATGACTAAGGATGGACTACATGGGCATAGCCTAGCTATCAAATCACTAGTGTATCCTCATGTGGGTCACCTAACACACCAGTAAATAATATCTGTAACGTGTCCGCTTGACCACTTGTGGGACATGTCTTAGCAGCCCATTGGGAGGGGAGTCTAGAAAGCGCCACCTGGCACTCGCAAGGAATGTCACAGGGTTTGCGATCTAGGTCTTCCCGAGTCTGCCCTGAAGCGGAAGTATCCGGCCATTCCCACTTAGCATCGACCTGAAGTCAAGGTTTCTTTCCTATCAGCCAAGTCTCTAGAAAGTAGCTAGCGTCGAGCTCCAGATGACCCACTTTGAGTAGGAACAACAGAGTCGAAACATATTTATGCTGCACTTGGTTCATAGAGAATGGAAAATGAGAGGGATGCACCGCTGAACCTCTTTGCCCATAGGGCATAGTCCCATTCCGGTCCCCTAAAATGGCATGAATCGGGTTCTAACTTAACAATACCTAAAGTCATCCGACGATAAAAATCCTTGCGAGAATCCTCCTAGTTCTCTGGGACCACCCAGTCATCATAGGACGGACCTGTCGGGGGACTCCATCCACCCGCTTCCCTTGATAGCTTTAGTTGTCTAATTAGGTCCTACCACATTTATGTGCGACATTTAAAATCAGCTTCATTAATTAAGCCTTTTAGGGCATAGAGTTCATTCACGTAATTTACAACACATGCACAAAAACAAACCAAGCAGTCCTTTTATCAAACAAGTTCCTTAACTTATCTTTAAATTAATCTTTGTCTCCTGTCCATACAGGAGAATTATGTATACTCGGTCCAAATCTCATGGCACCGAAATTTCCATTCTTTATCTAGAATAGGATCTTCCAATGTCCCAGACATTGGGCTCACGGGGATCTCCAACTCCATTCTGGACATGCAAGGGGTGTCCAGAGCTCCACCTGACCCACAAGCGGTCTAGGAGTGAGATGCCATTTCCGTGGTTGGCCTTTTCACCACTTGACCATCGGCCTGTGAATTGAGCAGTGACCTCTCAGGATAATCCGCGATGTGATCTTGGAGGTGATCCACGCACGCAAAATATCCTTCCTTAATTAATCCAATTAAAATTCAAGCACAATCAAAGCAATCACCCCTAATATCATATTCTAGAAAAGCATTCCTTTATTCCCATGGCAACTTGTCATTACAGACACCTGCCATGCATTTGCCATCAACACAAGCCTTGGAATATTTATCCAAATCACAATGCAACAATCCCTTGATTGAAAGAAAAACATTTAGGGTGTTGTTCAATCAACCAACAAAACTAATTGTATTTTTTCCCAAACAATACAATAATAGACACGACAATAATTCCATCGCATATTCACTCTCTCCCTTAGGGTCAAAGAGTAGAATTTACTTAATATTCCCTCCTTTAGCCTAAGGCATATGCTAAAGGTTCCAATACTATACATGACATAAGTCCTATCATTCTAATGCAAATTAATCAATTTAGCAAGAGCATTTATGCCTCTTCTCTTAGTGACAATTATCTTTTAGCATCTCCCTACTATGCAACATTTTTTCTTGGCTTTATCTTCCTTTCTCCTAAGGCAAGGAGTCGCATGTCATCAATGTAAAGTTTACATATTCTCTCCCATGTATGTACCATGTATATGCATTTGCGAACTTTAAACAATATTATCCTCGGTAAAGATTAATCAAAGACTCATCGATGCTCAATACTTTAGTGTCCCATATGTTGTTTATACTATGGATGGATTCATCACATAGCAACTAGGTGCAATTTAACTCTCTTTGATACAAGCACTTCACAAACTTCATCTTTGAATATTTGAGATGCGATTTATCCTTTTCAATGACCTATTCTAGCACCACAAGGTACGGAGCCTAATGCATCTCTTGCGAGCATTAAAACAAGCATCTATCAATTTGAAAATATATTACTTACAGCTGGTACCGCAATTGGATTGATAGTGATGCCTTTGCCCAAAGCTCTATTGCTGGTTGTAGGATTGTCATCCGCACGTGACATTCTTCGCTTGGAGGCCATCGTCTGCAAGTAGACTTAAGAGATTAAGAAGGTGGAATAGATTCGAGATGGGAGAGCGAAAGAGAAGATGGTTAAATCAAGGATCGAGATAGAGAAAAATTGTGTAGCCTCTCGGGATAACTCTTCTCTCTCTCTCTCTCTCTCTCTCTCTCTCTCTCTCTCTCTCTCTCTCTCTCTCTCTCTCTCTCTCTCTCTCTCTCTCTCAAGCTCTCTCTCACAATCTCTTGGAGGGGTATACTCTCTCTCTCCCTCTCTCTTGCAACCTTTTGAGGTCTCCTTATGCTCTCTTGTGCCTCCCCATGCCTCATATTTATAATGAATTAGAGAGGAGGAGATAAGTCTAAGAATAAGAGTGGAGGGGCTCTTAGAAGACTCGGTGATCTGATGCTCAGATCATAAATCTGATGGTTGTGTTGGCTCCAAAGGGGGGTAAAACGCCAAGACACTTGGTTAGAAAGATTTTAGTTCACTCCTTCTTTTCGCAGTTCTTCGAAGTGCTATCTACTACTTGTAGACAGGGATCGCGGCGCGCGCAATTTTGCTAGTCACTTTTTTTATTTCTCTTTTTATAAAATCTCCAAAATTAACTAAAACATCACTTGTCTTTTCTTTTAAATGACTTTTAGTTCTATCTTTTTAGGATAATATCTAAAATATAATATTTTTTTCCCCCCAAGAATCTAATATTTTTGGACCATTCAAACTATACACATTAATACTAGTGATTAATATGGCTCATAAGTCCCGTTCACATTGTACTTTTCATGAAGGGTGGCTACGGTCCTTATCTATTCGAGAAAAATGTCAGATTTATGACTCTCAAATTTTTTTTAAATATATTTTTAATTGAATGAAAATTATTAGCTATTAATGCTAGTCATTTTTTACCTTAGTTAGTCTTTAGTTAGTAATCTTACTAACTTATTAATTGACTAACTAACTTTCGAACTAACCAACTAACTTTTATTGCATGGAAATATTGTTAGGGGTAAAGGCGCCTCTGCCTAGCCGCCCGTGTATTACTACACTGACAGTCATCGCCACTGCACACTGCAGGTGGCAGGCCCCCGTCACCATCACTTTATTCTTTATTCTTTTAGTGACAGTTTGAATAAAGGAAGGCCCGGTCACACATTGTGACTGTTGGAGTTCCCATTTCTAGTCTCTTCCTTTCTTGCTCTTGCTCTCCCGCCATAGCTCTCAAGTCCAACCTTCGATCCGTCACTCCCTTTCAACTGGTATCAAAGCTCGGCTTCCCGACTCTTGAGCTTGGTTCATGGCATTCTCAGCATCCCATCAACTCCCTACTTGCATTGGGTCTCCTTCCCGGCAGCCATATCCGACTCCTTCGAGCTCCTGTCACTCCCCGACTTCCCGAGCACCTTCCCGGCATTGTTGGGCACCTTCAGGGCATTAGATCAGAGGTATTTGATCATTTTCTTCAGGGTTTACTTCAGTTCTCATGTCTCATAGGCTGTAAACAAGATTGGGACAGCCACCATTGAAGCTCCCTTGATTCATATCTCGCTTGCATTTGAACAAGACTTGCTAGAGCTTGTTTGAGGCCTTCCTTGGCTTTAACCGCACCCCTCCGAATCTTGGCCACCATTTTTTGTAGCCCCAGGACCAGCATTTACAGTTGGCGGAATCACGCAACCCTCCCATATGTGTCTTCAGCATTGACAGTCACAACAGCAGCTCTCCCCCTCCATTGGCACTTGGAAAGGCTCCATTTCGGGCATATGAACATGCTTTGATGCTTGGTTTTGATGGTTGATGTGTTGACATAGCATTTGGACTAATTTAACACTGTTTTGGGACTGTCATAATAGTCCACAGGTAGTTTATGATAGTGTTACACTGACATTTGATGCTACAACTTGTTTGGCATTGTCATTTGATGCCCGGATGTTAGGGGAATGTATGCCTATTGTCTGGAAACCATTTGGAGCTGATTTTGGTGCTGAAATTCTCAGTTTGGAACAGTAAATCACTGATGTACACAGTTGGGCTGCAGTCATCTTATTCATGTATACTTATGCCTATGCTTTTCGGGCTATGTTTCGGATATATATGGTGATGTATTGACACTTGCGGCTCAACATAGAGCTTGGTTTTGATTCGGGATCATTGGTTGAGCTTGAGCTCGCTTTGCAAAGCATTTGGATGCTCCGTCTTGGATGTACTTATGGCATGTATGTTGCTTATGTCTGACCGGTCTTGACATGCTTAGCTTATGCCATTACTACATGCTAGTTACATTTTTTGGAGCCTATTGCTACTGAAGCTCGATCTTGGCTTGACCTTGGATTCTCGGAGCTTACTTGAGCTATTTATTGGCTTGCCAGAGTTGTATCTTGGGATGTACTTGATGTCTTACATGCTTATGGATGCTACATACGGATGCTCTACCGCCGACATGTTTGGGATGTACTATTAATGTATTGTCTTGCACTTGTGTCATTGGCACTGTATTTTGCCTTGGCTTGAGCTCTTGAGCTCATACATATGGCTTTTGTGCCAGTGGGAGCATTCTTGAATGCTTATCAGACATTGAGCAAGTGGTACTTTTATGCATTGAGCCGTTACATGCTATTAAGCAATTACAGACACTTGAGATTTTGGGACTTCTTACCTTTTGGGATGATGCATCATATGTCTTGCTTTGCTGTATGCTTATGAGCTAAGTCTCAGTTTTGGATCCGTATCTTTGTGAACTGACACCTACTTGCGTCAAGTTTTGGTAGTGGCAGCTAGGAACACTTTGCCCTGTTGCCTAGGGGGTGTGCCTACTCACTGGCAGATGTTTGTATGACATACTTGGGTGTTGGATTCATGCTTATCGACCGTCATATGCTTATACTATACCCGCATGATGCCGGCTTTGGTCTTGACAGTATTTGATTGCCTTGGGATCCGATTTTGGCACTGTTAGCTCTCTTTTACTGAAATCTGAAATTTATTACAACAAGCATATATCTATGGACTGACATGGATTTTTCATGCTGAAACACTCTGAAATGATGTACTTTCACTAATACTTGGTGGGCAATAGCTTTGGTTCCACTTTCTTCGTCATTTTTCCTCGATTTTGGTGATTTTTTTGTCATTTTTTATAGTAAAACAGCAAGCAGTTTTGAACTGTCTACAATCTTCCAGCTTGCATTATGGCGAGTTCGTCCCCACTGATCATACTATTTTCAACATACTAATCTTGATGGTACGAATTAGTCTTATTGGAAGAGCCATATTTTGCAGGTGTTGGTGCAGAAATCGTAGATCAAACCTTTTAGGTTAAGCGGGCATCCGCCTACAATTATACCAGATGAGGAATGGCTTGAGCTTGATGAGTTATGCAAGTCCACTATTGTATTGTCTCTCACAGAGCACGTTCATTATAATGTCTTTGAGGAAGAACAGAGTGCATGGCAGTTGTGGGAAAAGATCAAAAATCTCTATGACAAGAAAAGTCCAGCAAATCAGATGTATTGGCTGAAGCAGCTTATGGATCTGCGCATGAAGGAGAATGTGACTATGTTTGCTCACTTGAGCCAGTTCCATGCTATACTCAAGAACTTGACTTCGCAGGACATCACTTTTGCAAAGGATGTCACTCCTCTTTTCTTGCTTGGTACTCTTAATGAGTCATGGGATGTATTCCGCACTGCATTATGTGCCTCTACTGCTACCTTGAAATTATCTGATGTTGAGAGTGCTCTTCTACAAGAAGAGGTTAACTGTAAGAATTTGGATGCCTCGCGTGTGTCTCATGCTATGACAGTTAGAGGCAGGAACGATGGATATGGAAAGCATGGTAGTGGTAGTGGCCGTGGACGGGATTCTCAGAAATCTCGGTCTAAGTCTCGTGGGAAGTCATGTAGCAAATCTCGTGGCAGGAATGCATATGTTACTTGTCACCATTGTGGGAAAAATGGCCATATTAGGCCACAATGCCATGAATTGCACAATGAAAGGCGCAAAGATAAGGGGAAAGACAAAGTGCATGATAAGTCTTTTAATTGCAACATAGTACCTGCAAAGTCCAGTGTTAAAATTAAAGAGATCAATGTTATGCAGCCTGAGAATGTTGATGATGATGATTATATCCTAGCAACTTCTTCTAGTGCTTCGTAGATAACAGAGATACACTCTATGTATACACAGTGTTGGCTCTTGGACTCAGGTGCGTCCTTTCATGTGACACCTTGCCGAGAGTGGTTTCATTCATACCGTACTGTTTCGGCTTCTGTGCGCTTGGGTGATAACAGCTCTCTTGATATTGTGGGCATTAGTGATGTTAGGCTACAGTTTTCTTCTGGCAGCAGTTTTGTTATGCAGGATGTACGTCATGTACCTGCTTTGACATGCAGTCTCATGTCAGCTGGACAGCTTGATGATGCAAGATGTCATGTATGTTTTGGAGACTCTACATGGAAGATCACTCGTGGCTGACTTGTGATTGCGAGAGGTGCCAAGGCTGGCAGTCTCTACCCCTTGATTGTATCAGCTTCTTCTCTTGATCATATCCCACATGTATCTCTTTGGCATGCCCATTTGGGCCATATGTCTTTGAAGGGAATGAAAATGCTTTCTGGTTTACAGTACTTACCGCCCCTTGATTATGCATGTTTTGATTCATGTGAGCATTGTCTTTATGGTAGGCAGACTAGGTCTATGCATAAGAAGTCTGGTAGGCCACGTATGAGTGAGCCCTTGGCATTGGTACATTCGAATGTCTATGGGCCCATGCCTTGTCAGTCTATGGGTGGTGCAAAGTATTTTGTTACGTTCATAGATGATTTTTCACGGAAAGTTTGAGCTTATCCCATTAAGCTGAAATCCGATGTCTTGGCTGTGTTTCAGAGATGGATTGCATTGGTTGAGAACTAGTCTGGGTATAGGCTAAAATGCCTAAGGACAATTAATGAGGGTGAGTATGTCTCACGTGCTTTTGAGTTGTTATGTGATGAGAGGGGTATTAAGCGTCAGTTGGCCGCCCCCTATATATATTTGCCGAGGCTCATACACAAGGTGGATTCATTGTGTGAGAATATGGGAACGTCTGTCCTTTTCGGGCATCAGATTAATTAAATGTGCACGTGGATGATTCTACAGTGAGTGATTCTGCAAAATACATATTTAAATTAATGGGTGTTTATGAGTTTAGAATGCACTCATATTAAATTAAGGTTAGGATAGAGTCCCAACCTATTTATTTATTTTGTAGCTGAAGATTGCTAGGTATTCACTTTTGTGGGTTTTATCTTATTATTTTCTAACAATTGTGAATGCTTCAGTTGATGTGTAGACCAGGTAGCAGTGGCGTTGAGAAGCATCAGGTGATGGCGTGTATTCAGATTACCTGGAAGAAATTATCACCACCCCCCCCAGAATGGTTTGGCTGAGCGGATGAATAGAACCATCCAAGAGCGTGTACGCAATATGCTTAGCCATGCAGGCCTAGCACAGAGCTTTTGGGCTGAGGCAGTTAGTACAGCTGTGTATGTCATAAACAGATCACCCTCTAGTGGTTTGGATTTCCAGGTTGCAGAGGAGGTATGGACTGGAAAACCTCCCTCTTATGCGCATCTCCGTGTCTTTGGATGTGAGGCATTTTGCCATGTGCCCAAGGACAAGAGAAGTAAGCTGGATCCCAAGAGTGTCAAATGCATTTTCCTTGGTTATGGGGACGCAGGCGAGATGGATTACCGTCTCTAGGATCCGCAGGCACGGAAAGTCATCCGCAGTCATGATGTAGTCTTCCATGAAGACAAAATGCATAGGCAGCCTGAGAGAGTTGTTGAGATCCGCAGGGTCATATTTCAGGAGGAGCCGAGAGCTCCCACACAGCCTGTTGGATAGCCTACAACTGCAGTAGATGCTCATGGTCAGGGTATTGGACAGGCAGTTGGGCAGGCAGCAGAGCCTGCCATGTGACAGTCTACTAGAGACAGACGTCCACCTGATAGATTTCAGCCCTCAATGCATTATGTCTTGGTTACAGATGCAAGAGAGCCTTTCCCCTATGATGAGGCTTTGCGTAGGGGTGACAGTCACTCCTGGGAGAGGGCTATGCAATCTAAGATATACTCCCTGCATAAGAATGACACTTGGGATTTGGTTTCCTTGCCTATGAGCAAGAAGGCTTTGCCATGCAAGTGGGTATACAAGCTAAAAAGTACCCCTGGACACCCCAAGCCGGCATACAAGGCTAAATTGGTAGCGAAGGGTTTTAAGCAGGAGCATGGTGTGGACTATGACGAGGTCTTTTCTCCTGTGGTTAAGATGACCACCCTGTGCTTAGTCTTGGCTTTGGTTGCTCAGCTTGACTTGGATTTATATCAGATGGATGTCAAGACGACTTTCTTACATGGGGACTTACATGATGAGATTTATATGGAGCAGCCTAAGGGCTTTGCAGAACCTGGCTGGAAACACCTAGTGTGCAAATTGAAGAAAATTCTTTATGGCTTGAAACGGGCACTTAGGGACTGGTATCATAAGTGTGATGCCTTTATGCAATCGCAAGTTTACAGCCGGAGTGCTATGGATCCGTGTCTTTACACGAAGAAAGCCCGTGATGGTTCTTTATTGATTTTGGTACTCTATGTGGATGATATACTGATAGCAGGGAAAGCTCATGATGAGCTAGATGCTCTTAAGGCTCAGCTCAAGAAGAGCTTTGAGATGAAAGATTTGGGACAGGCCACTCACATACTTGGTATGCATTAGACACGATAGGCATCCGGGACTCCTCTACTTGTCACAGAGGGAGTACATTCATAAAGTCCTTGAGCGCTTCCGCATGCAGGATATAAAGCCTATTGGTTGTCCATTGCCTTCTTATGTGAAGGTATCACAGACTGATTGTCTGCATACAGATGAGCAGAGGACCGAGATGGCCAAGATTCCTTATGCATCTGCAGTAGGCAGTCTTATGTATGCCATGATAGCCACTCATCCAGATATTGCCTTTACAGTTGGTGTTGTGGCACACTATATGGCTACACCTAGCAAGAAGCATTGGGATGCGGTGAAGGGTATCATGAGGTATTCACCTATGCTGGAGGTACTGTTTTGTGGATGTCCAGGGTGCAGAAATGCACGACCCTTTCTACTACAGAGGTTGAGTATGTTGCAGCCACTGAGGCTTGCAAGGAGGCCATTTAGTTGGGTCGTTTAGTTGCTGACCTTGGTATTGATGCTATCCCTACACTGCATTCGAATTCTATGAGTGCTATTCAGTTAGCCAAGAATCCGGTCTTCCATGCAAAGACGAAACACATTAAGGTGAGGTATCACTTCATACATGGGGTCATTGAGTACAAGTCTATTGATCTTGTCAAGATCTCGACTGACCAGAATCCTGCAGATTTGCTCACGAAAAGCCTCTCTACAGAGCGCTTTGCCTTCCTCAGGAGATTGATGGGCATGGGATGAGATGACGTCTTTCCTCATTCTGTTGTACATGTGTACATGTTGTATTGTCTTTTTTCTTTTCCTTTTCACTCCTCAATGGGGAAGATTCACCTTTAAGTGGGAGGTTGTTGGGGGTAAAGGCACCTCTACCTAGCCGCCCGTGTATTACTACACTGACACTCACCGCCACTGCACACTATAGGTGGCGGGCGCCCGTCATCGTCACTTTATTCTTTATTCTTTTAGTGACAGTTTGAATAAAGGAAGGCCCGGTCACACATTGTGACTGTTGGAGTTCCCATTTCTAGTCTCTCCCTTACTTGCTCTTGCTCTCCCGCCATAGCTCTGGAGTCCAACCTTCGATTCATCGCTCCCTTTCAAATATTACAATATCCAACTATAAATAGCTTCTTACTAGTTGCTTGCTTGCTTACTTCCATTCTCCAACGCCTTCACCTCAACCTACAATCGAGCTCCACACAATTGTGGGACAACTCTAATACCATGAAAACAAATAAGAGGGGAGAGAGATGAAACACCCAGAGCACACACACACAAAAGAAATGGAGATTTGAGAATACAGAGAGAAAGAGCTGAAATCTTCTTCTTCTTCTTTTTTCTTTCACACAAAAGAAATAAGTCTACAACAAGATGAAAGACTAATATAAATGTACCACAATCTATGTACACGTGATCACCAAGTGTGAACCCGCTAGAGGATGTGGCACAATGAATGTGTCATAACCAAGGATGGACCACCTGGGTGTAGTCCAGCTATAAAATCACTAGCATATCCACATGTCGGTCATCTAACACACTAGTGAATAATATCCTTCAACATCACCAAGGCACATAGTGGATGCCAAATCATATAGATCTCAACATCTCAACACTCCCCCTCTGGCCTAGTGATCGTCAAATAGATAAGGTTGCCCACAATCTTCTGATACATATACTGACATCCTCAATGAATTCACCCTCATATGTACTAAGCTTAGTATTAATATCCAAAGGTATAGAGATAGGCTTGCAATAAGCCATACCATACTTCTTCAACATATCCAATACATATTATCTTTGTGACAACCATATACCCTCTAGAGTCCTGATTATCTCTATGCCGAGAAAATAGTGTAGCTCTTCCAAATCTTTCATCTCAATTTTGTCCTTGAGAAGAATCTTCACATTTTCAAACTCTATGTCAGTATCACCCACAATGATCAAGTCACCTATATATATAGTAATGACCACAATACTTGCATCACTCTCACATACATAAAGTGAGTGACCAGCTTGTGCTCTCCAAAATCTAATGGTGACAAGATATTCTGGAATCCTATCATGCTATGCCCTAGGTGCTTGCTTCAACCCGTACAAGGCCTTATTAAGCCTGCATACATAATCTGGATGATTCTCATTCACATAATCAGGTGGTTGCTCCACATAAACTTCCACCTATAACTCCCCCTAGAAGAAGGCGTTCTCAACATCCATTTGATGTAGCATCCAACCTTTTGATGTAGGCACTGCTATGAGAGCCCTTATAGTGGCCATTTTAGCCATTGGAGTAAAGGTATCCTCATAATCAATACCATGAGTCTGTGCATACGCTTTGCAACCTGTCGTGACTTATAGCACTCAATAGATCTATCTCACTTAACCTTGTAAACCCATTTGTAACCAATAGGTTTATTGCCTTCAAGTAAGGGCACCAACCCCCACGTATCATTATCCATAAGTGCAATCATTTCTTCATCTATAGCATGATTTCAATACTCATTATCCAGTGCATCCTCAAAACAAGTGGGTTTCACATCTTGCACAACCTTAGCCATGTATGCGTAGTGATGAGCTACATAGCTATAATATGTGTTGAGATATCGAGCTCCACTCGTGATATGCCAAGGTGACCGTTGTGCATTTATGTCACCGACTTGTTAGCTATAGATGCGGTTGGTACACCGCCTATGAATAATAGCTACATGATAGCTATCCTTATCTACTCTAGTTCGTGGCTCAGTTAGTATGCCACCTTAGTTAGTTGAGTTTGGTTTGAGACCCATATATAGGGTTCTTCTATTTCTTTGTACTAGAGTTATTTTGGCTTACACAACTAAGAAGAGGAAAACTGTTTTCAGCCTCTACCTTTATGTGTATTCCCCCATTGTGCAAGCAAGAAAGCTACAAGTGAGACTCCTTCCTTCTCTCCCACAATCTTGACATGGTATCAAAGACTTCTTCGTGGTAAGAAGCTCAAGAAAGCAAACCAAGTTCGCGGTGTTCTGGTAAGAGGACCAGTGTTGCTTCCATTTTTCTATTTTGGGAGCAAGTCTCTGCAGGTAGCACAACCGGAAAGTGCAAGAGTGCATTGTCTCAGATTGAGATGCCCTTCGCAGTATAGCAAGAGGACAGTATATGCTGCGGGTAAGGGCTTTAGCCCTTGGTTGCTCTGTTTTTTTTTATTTGAGGCCATTTCGGGGCATGTTTTGGAGGCGGAAGTTTTCTGCACGCACTCAAGAAAAGGCCCAGTTTTATGCTGTGAGACCACTGTTCTACAGGTCGATGAAAAGTTACTGTAGCAATTGCATCGTATGTGTGTGCGCAGAGACATTGGGAGTTACAGAATCATCCTTGTTGCCTGTTGATGCAAAATCGTCACTAGGAAGTGACTGTGTGGTCAAATACCACTTTCGTCAGTTTTGCAGATTTGCCCTTGTGAGGCTGAAGCTGTGTTCTTTGCAGTGACAGAATTTTTTGCAGTGTTCTGTAATGGCGTCTGATTCTCTTTCACAGATTGTCACTGAAAAGCTTGACAAGAACAACTTCCAAGCATGGAAGTTTAGAATGACGAATTTCCTTATGGGAAAAGGATATTGGGAGTTCGTTGCAGGAAATGAAGAAGAACCAGTTCTTCCTAATATTCCCAATCAACAGCAAATGTAGGCATTTAAAGCATGGCATGAGAGAGCCAAGAAAGTTATGTACTGGCTGTCTATCATCATTTCAAACTCTATGATTGTGCATATTCAAGATGCAAGTACGCCAAAGGAGGCATGGGATACTTTGTTAAAAATGTATAGCACAAATACGCAAGCCAGGAAAATGCAGCTCAAGCAAGAGTTGCACAATGTGCAAAGAGAAAATATGAGCATCAATGACTACCACATGAAGGTGAAGAAGATTGCAGATGCACTTGCTTCCATTGGGTCGCCAGTGGAAGATGATGATTTAGTTTATGTGACCTTGAATGGTCTAGGAAAGGATTATACACAATTCCGAACATCCATTTCCGTCCGTGAAAGATTTCCTGATTTTGAGGAGTTGATTGCTCTTCTAATTTCTGAGGAGCAGAGAAATGGTGGTGCATCTTCTTTAGGAGGAACTTCAAAAGAAGATGTCTTCTACTCAAATGCTGGAAGAGGTAGAGGCAGAGATAGAGGACGTCGATCTAGAGGCCGTGGTAGAAATCAGAATATGCAACAAACTCAAGAAAACCAGTCCTATGGAGGAGGACGTGGTAACTCTAGAGGCAAGGGGAGCCAAAGAGGTTGTGGTGGATGGCAAAGAGGCCAAAATGCAAACAATAATGTTGAATGCTATTGTTGTGGTAAAATGGGTCATATGGCTAAAGACTGCTATAAAAAGCAGAATGATATCATGAATGGAAAATTGCAACAAGGGAATTATGCATCTTCTAGTAGACAAGGTGATGACAGAAATGAGCATTTGTTTATGGTGCAACACATGAACAATTCTGTGACAATTGCAAAAGAAAGCAACGATGTATGGTATGTTGACTCAGGTGCATCAAACCACATGACAGGTCATGCAGAATAGATGGAGGATGCAAGGAAAATGGAAAAACCAGGATTTGTGGAGACTGGTGATGATACTGCACATCCTATTGTGCAGATTGGAAAAATTCCTTTGTCTATGCAAGATGGAAAAAAGAAATACCTGTCCGATGTATTTCATGTCCCGAATATCACCAAGAATCTGGTTTCTGTTGGTCAAATGGTTGAGCAGGGCTTGCAGGTCAGATTTAATCCTCATGGATGCTTTGTTGAGGACATGAAAAATAAAGGTCGCTTGATAGCAAAAGGAAAGAAGAAGGGCAGTATGTTTACATTGGATGCAGACATGCCTGAATTGAGTGCAGCAATGTTTGCACATGGGACCGGTGTAGTTGCAGATATTGATATCTGGCATAACCCCATTGGTCATGTTAATGTACAGCGACTTAAATCAATGCAGGCCCAAAATATTGTTGCAGGATTGCCTAAATTCAAGGTTGCAGAAATGCATAAGGTATGTGAAGACTATCAGTTTGGAAAATAGGCAAGGAAACCATTTCCTAGATATGTTCAAGAGAGTAAGAAGCCATTGGAATTAATCCACTCTGATGTGTGGACTACTAAAGCTGCATCTCTTGGAGGCTGTCATTATTTTGTCACTTTTATTGATGACTATAGTAGAAAAGTTTGGGTGTATTTTATGAAAAAAAAAAGTGAAGTGTTTGGGCATTTCAAAACTCTTAAAGCTATGGTTGAAAAAGAAATAGGCCTGCAAATAAAATGCCTAAGGTCATATGGAGGGGGAGAGTACCTCTCAAATGAGTTTGCAAGGTTCCTGCAGGAGCATGGCATAAAGCAGCAATATTCATGTAGTCATACCCCACAACAAAATGGAATTCCAAAATGGAAAAACAGGCATATTGGAGAGGTATCTCGTGCCATGCTCAATGAAAAAGACCTGCCAGATTTTTATTGGGCTGAGGCAGTTGCTACAGCAGTCTACATAATGAACAGGACTCCCACTGTAGCAATACATGGGATGACTCCAAAGGAGAGGTATACTGGTAGGAAACCAGATATTTCTCATTTGAAAATTTTTTGTTGCATTGCCTATGTTCATGTGCCAGATGAATTGAGATCCAAGTTGGATCCAAAAGTTGAGAAGTGCATCTTTATTGGTTACTCTTTGCAGCAGAAAGGGTATAGATGCTATAACCCTTCTACTCGTAAGTTTACAGTGAGCAGAGATGTTGTTTTTGATGAGACGAGTAGCTGGTATAAACCAATAAATGTGATTGATAATGTAGATGCACAAAATGGTAATGCTGCACAGAATTCACAGCAGCAGTCACAAGATATTAGTGGACCTGGAGCGTCCTCTAGCAGTGGTTCACATTCTTCGCCATGGACAAGTAGATTGAGATCAGGAGAATCTTCTCAAAGCAATGCAGATAGTGGTATGCAGGTATCACGAAAAGGAAAAGAGAAGGTAGATCAGCCCATGTTTGATGTGAATGCAGGTCACTCTTATGTGGATGGTGAATCCAGTGGCTTAGAACAGAGCATTGATGATGAGTTGGGTATTCCTTGTATTGTTACACCTAGAGTAAGGAAAACCAGGGATGTTTTGAGAGCACCTGGGAGTGAACCTACTTTGCGCAGGTCTACCAGAGCTAGGTATCCTGTGGATAGGCTGAAATATGATGGATTTACAGCCATTCACTATGCATATATGGTCAAAGTGATACAGGAACTAGAACCCACTTCTTTTGAGCAAGCCATGGGAAAAGAAAAATGGGAGAAAGCCGTGGATGAAGAAATGGATGCCTTGGAAGCAAATGCTACATGGGAATTGGTACCTTTGCCTAAATATAAGAATGCAATTGGTTGTAAGTGGGTTTATAAGGTGAAGCACAATGCAGATAGTTCTGTGAACAGATACAAGGCAAGATTAGTAGTCAAGGGGTATGCACAAACATATGGCATTGATTATGAAGAAACATTTAGTCCGGTTGCAAGGATGGCAACCGTAAGAGCAGTCATTGCTATGGCTACATCAAAAGAATGGTCTTTACATCAGATGGATGTAAAGAATGCCTTCTTGCATGGTGATTTACAAGAAGAGGTCTATATGGAGCAGCCACCAGGTTATGTGCATGCTGTTCATCCTGAGTTTGTTTGCAGGTTGAAGAAAGCCTTGTATGGCTTGAAGCAAGCACCTAGAGTATGGTCTGACAAGATAGGACAGTATCTTGTCACTATTTTCAGATTTCCAAGGCAGATTTCTCATTTTATGTGAGAAAAACAAAGAAAGGTATTATGCTACTTGTCATTTATGTTGATGATTTGATTATCACAGGTGATAGTGATGAAGATATCCTTCATGTGAAAATGCTATTGAAGCAGAAGTTTGAGATGAAGGATTTGGGAGAGCTGCGTTATTTCTTGGACATTGAGGTGATTAGATCACCAAGTGGGATACGGCTCTTACAGAGGCAGTATGGATTGGACATGCTGTCCAAATATGGGATGACAGGCTGTAAGCCTATTTCAGTTCCTTTGGAGCAGAATGTGAAGCTGAGCACAGATGCAGGTGAGCTTCTGGAAGACCCTACTATGTACAGACGCACAGTAGGAAGTTTGATTTATATGACTATTATCAGGCCAGATTTGAGCTATGCTATTGGATTGGTAAGTCAGTTTATGCAGGCTCCAAGGAAACCGCATTTGGATGCAGCTAGACGTATACTCAGGTATGTGAAGTCCACATTGCAGTATGGACTACTTTATGAGACTGGGGTTTAGATACAGTTGCATGGATACACTAATGCTGATTGGGCTAGTAGTATTTCTGATAGACGATCTACTAGTGGATATGTGTTCTCTTTTGGGAGTACTGTAGTCACTTGGAGCAGTAAGAAACAACCTACAGTTGCCTTGTCGAGCAATGAAGCTGAGTACAGGGGCGCAACAATGGCTGCATGTGAGGTAGCTTGGTTGCATAAGCTACTTTATGATATGCATCAGCCTACAGATGGGCCAGTTGTCATTTATTGTGACAACATGAGCAGTATACACTTGGCAAATAACCCCGTATATCATGCTAGAACAAAGCACATTGAGGTGCATTATCACTATGTGCAAAAGAGGGTTTTACTAGGTCGTATTGATCTAGTTTATGTCAGCACAGAGGATCGGGTAGCTGACATATTTACGAAGGCATTGGGCGCAGAGAAGCTGCGCAAGTTCAGAGACCTGCTTGGTGTGTAGGAATTGGGATTGAGCTCGAGGGGAAGTGTTGAGATATTGAGCTCCACTCGTGATATACCAGGGTGACCGTTGTGCATTTATGTCACCGACTTGTTAGCTGTAGATGCGGTTGGTACACCGCCCATGAATAATAGCTACATGACAGCTATCCTTATCTACTCTAGTTCGTGGCTCAGTTAGTATGACACCTTAGTTAGTTGAGTTTGGTTTGAGACCCATATATAGGGTTCTTCTATTTCTTTGTACTAGAGTTCTTTTGGCTTACACAACTAAGAAGAGGAAAACTGTTTTCAGCCTCCACCTTTGTGTGTATTCCTCCATTGTGCAAGCAAGAAAGCTACAAGTGAGACTCCTTCCTTCTCTCCCACAATCTTGACAATATGTTGATCACAATGTTGGCTTTCTCACTGTACTTGACTTGCATGGACCTGGATTACTATCTTACTCTGCTTGACTTGTATGGACCTAGATTACTGCTAAATACTTTAGTATCCTCTTGTACCTTCCGCACACCAAGTGTTTTAATAGATTGAATCCCAAACTCCTATCCATTCCTTTCTTTTTACCTTTTCTTGATGAATCAATATCAACATGCGAGAAACTTGATGATATATCTATCACAATAGGTGAATTTCCAACTTTTTTTAAAACATAGTCTTGATATATGTGATATACTTGGTGGAGTAATCTATGATCTCAATTTTCCACTCCAAGGTCTATTAACAGAACCTTGACTACAAGATTATTGTGCTCCATTAAATGTCTGTGTGACTCTTGACCTGTTTTCTGGCTGTAGAGCCACAATGTCATGCTCATCAACTGCAATTGTATTGTGCACATTACTATACCAACTACTCATTTCATCAAAAACATCCTTGCTAACTCTCAGCTCATGTGTAACATGGTTATAATATCTATATCCTTCCTACTCAAAGAGAATAAATTTGGCTTTGTACCATAAACTTGTCTTTAGGTGTCGTACCATGTATAACAGCAGTGGGTGTCCCATTCATAATGTATATAGTAGTAATAGCTACTTCAACCCAATAGTAATGAGGGAAGTTTCTTTCTAACATCGGTGCATGAGAACACAACATAATTCTTGCGGAGCTAAATGCATGAAATTCTACAAAGAATCAAGCATTACTCTTATCTCTATTCTACCATATTTCTACCATTGTTTTGTTGTTCTTTGTTATATATACTTTAGAGTCACAAGTTTATAGCGCCTAATTGTGTGATGTATTTGCTTCTAGACGATGATATTTCTCTGTTAGTGTTTTTATGTGTAAGCTTAGGCAATTACACATGGCACTCTTGCATACTTACACATGGTGGCCCTATGGGCTTTTTGTAGGACAACCATATGATTAAGGAAGTTCCTCTAACTTCTAGGAGGTGACCATTTCCATGCATGTGTAGAAGATATGGCTATCTTATGCATGACAAAAGCCTCAAGGTCTCCTCAAGGTATTTCACAAATTCAAGGCATATTTGAATCTTTAAAAATTTTTGTGAGTTTTTATAAATGGAGTATATCAAGTCTTTGCATTAAAATGCCTTGCATTCAAGCATTTAATAGGCAAATAGGCATTCAAGACTTAATGCTTACTAGTGATGCTTTACTTTCCATGCAACTCTTCCATTGTTGTCTACTATGACAACCAAAGAGCCATTGCCCTTGCAAGAAATCCGATCATTACACCATTACATGGCATGTGGGAGTCCACTTCAACTTCACCAAAAAGCAAGTTGAGCTGGATATCATATGCCTAGAGTTTGTGCCTTTCTATGACAACTTTGTACACATATTTGGTGTTGCAATATATTTGTTTTTTCGCTTGACAACTCCATTTTGATGCAGAGTATATCTACATGTATACTGCCTTTGTATACCATTTTTCTATAAAAATTTAGAAAACTCATTGGAGAGATATTCTCCCCCTCCATCTAACCTTAGGCATTTAATATGTGAACGTGAATCCTTCTCAAACAAAGCCTTAAAGCTTTTAAAGTGAGTGAATACCTCACTTTTCTCACATATAAAGTAAACCCATACTTTGTGAGTATGATCATCAATGACAGAAATTTAATATATACAACTACTCAAAGTTGTAGTCTTTATAGGACCCCACACATCATAGTTTATCAATTCAAGTGGCTTCTTGCATACATGATTTTTGCACACTTTATGCATCCCATCAACTCTAAACTTGGGCAAGCCATCCACAATTTGTTTTTGTTGCATGTCTTTCAACCACTACACATTCACTTGGCCAATCCTCTTATGCCAAATTCCAATGTTAAGCACAACACTCGAGCCTTGTGCAAACATGGCGGCATCCATTTCAAGCAAACTTACATCAAGAGTAAACAATTTTCTAGTACATTTTTCTTTTCCAAGAAACTTAGAATCATTTTTGAGATCTTCTACATAAGAACTCTCAAACGTGAATTAAACCTACAATCCCTATTCTACCATCTAATCAATAGAAATCAAGTTTTTTGTAATATTTGGTACATGAAGCACATTAGCCAAGTACTTAGTTTTACCATCTTGCATACTCAAAGAAATATTTCCAATGTGAGTAATGGGGTAATATGTATCATCCCTTGTCTCCGCATAGCTCAGAGAATCTAGACTATGCATCTCTCTAAACCACTCTCCATGAAAAGTCATGGTTAGAGGCACTTGAATTTACATACCATATATCATTTGTTGATGAATCATAAGTAGTTATAGTATTCATAAAGTTATGCATAATAAACAACTATTCACTTTTGTTATCATTAATTCTGCTATTAGATACATAATTACCTTATTGCTTTTTTCCATTTCTAATTTTAGTCTTCTTTTTAAAGTAATTTTTAGAAATATGGCCTTTCTCACCACAATGCCAACACTCTCTGCTATCACTAGAATTTTGTTGCCTATTAGACTGTCCACCTCTATTTTGCTATCCATCATAACCTTGACCATGACCACCACCTTGGCCTTTGCCATGATTTCTGTCTCTACTAGTAGAGTAAAACACTTGTTCAAACTTGTTCTTACTTTGAGAAGAAGAGGAATCCAAGCCAAGGTTTTCTTCTCCTCAAGTATTAGTATAGAAATCAAGTTTGCAAAATCAGGGATATCATCCCTCATATTCATAGATGGCATGAAGCTCTTGTATTCATCTCCAAGCCCATCTAAGCATGCGTGCACAATATCAATATCATGAAGTACCACACTGATAGATCCAAGAGCTTCCACAATACTCTTGATCTTCAAGGCATAATCATTAATGGACATGCTTTCTCTTTTCACTTGGTTCAGTACACAAAATTCAAGTGCTGCTACCCTATCTTCTTCAATGTAATTCCAAACACCTTTTCCCCATCATCCTGAACTTCCATGCAAGATAATTGTTATTATCAAGATTCTAGTTAACAATGTAGTTTAAGTTGTTATACATTTTTACAAAACATGAAACCTTGCAAAAACTTGTAATTTGCAAGCAAGCTGATACTACTAGGTGCACCATAACTAGACATGCGACCTTTTTCACTAACTGCATGATAATAAATGTAATCTATAACTTGTATACAAATTCCTTTTGTGTTTGCAACTCAGGAAACACCTAAAACCTTATAGATTTTAAATCTCTAATATAAGCATCTATAAATGGCAAACGCAACCGGAATTGCAATATGCCCAAAAAATTTTGTCACGACCACTTGGACATCCAAAACAAAGGCAGAAATGATGGGCCTATCTACAATGTATACATTGTCCTTCTTGCTTACCAAGCTTCACTACAATCGAATCTTGTAGCTCTGCTAGCCTCAAGAGCCTCAAGCAGCTATAACCTAAGGAAAATCAAGCAAGGTGGAGAAGCTTCTTACTGGTTGCTTACTTGCTTACTGTTATGATTCAATGCCTTCATCTCAACCTTCAATTGAGCTCCACCCAGCCTGATGTCCACAAGTTTCGGCTTTGGCATATTGATTAAACACCATGAAAAAATATAAGAGGGGAGAGAGATGAAGCATTGAAGAGCACATACACACAAAAGTAATGGAAACTTGAGAACATAGAGAGATAGAACATAAATCTTCTTCTTCTTCTTTATTCTTCTTTCACACAAAAGAACTAAGTCTACAACATGACGAAAGACTAATATCAAAGTACAACAACGTATGTACACGTGGTCACCAAGTGTAAACTCACCAAGAAAAGAAGATGTGGCACAATGAATGTGCCGTAACCAAGGATAGACTATGTGGATGTAGTCTAGTTATAGAATCACTAGCGTATCCTCATGTCGGTTACCTAACACACTAGTAAATAATATCCTACCATGAAGAGCTTCTTACTAGTTGCTTTCTTGCTTAATTTTATTCTCCAATGCCTTCACCTCATCCTTCAATCAAGCTCCATATAGTTGTGGGATGGCTCTGATACCATGAAAATAGACAAGAGGGGAGAGAGATGAAGCACCCAAGAGCATACACATACAAAATAAATGGAGACTTGAGAACATAGATAGGTAGGGCTGAAATCTTTTTCTTCTTCTTTCTTCTTCTTTCACACGAAAGAACTAAGTTTACAACATGATGAAATACTAATATGAAAGTACAACAACATATGGACATACGACCACTAAGTGTGAACGTGCTAAGAAAAGAAGATGTGGCACAATGAATGTGCCGTAATTAAGGATGGACTACATGGGTGTAGTCTAGCTATAAAATAATTGGCATATCCTCATGTCAATCACCGAACATGCTAGTAAATAATATCCTACCACATCACCAAGGCACGTAGTGGATGCCAACTCATGTAGAGCTTGGCATCTCAACACTCTAAATGCATATCTTCTATGAGCTTGGAAATGAAGAAACGCAAATACATTGTATGCCTTAGTTACAAGTTGTTGTTTTGATAGTGTCTTGACCTTGATTCAACATATATGCAAGACATAAGAGGCTTAGAATATATTGAGTCAATAGAAATGCAAAATCAAGAAAGGATTCAAAACTTGGAGAATCAACTAGTAGCAGAAAAGTTTATTGAAGGAGAGATAGGTGAAGCATTCATCACTTGGATCAAAAATCTGTGTAACAAAATGGCTGGTGTTAGGATGCAAAAGACTAATGAGGAGCTAGCTCAAAGGTATCTTTAGATTTGTGCACTAAAGTTTGATGGATTGGTAACCACCCCAAATACTCAAGTGAGACCCCAAGCTTTGACGTTTGAGGAATTTTGTGCACTACTAATAGAGAAGGAGTTATGGCTTAAAGCCCAATAAGATAGAAATGGTGGAAATGCTACATTCTTTGCCAACGCAAAAGGCAAAGATTGTTCCTCTACCAATGGTGACAAAAACAAGAAGGGTGGTAAGAAAAAGTTTCAAGGAGAGTCTTCTACTGCAAGAAGAAAGAACATGCAATTGTAGATTGTTGTGTCAATAAGATAAATTTAAAAAATTGTATCATGAAGACTAAAGGAAAGGAGATAGCCAATATGGCTAAAGTAGAGTTGGAGTTATTCACGGCAACTATTAAGGAAGTGTGTTCCTCGATGTAAGAAATCTCTACCACTGACTTGTAGGCATTCGATAGTGGTCCCCCCTGTCACATGACCAATAAAAAATAGTTCTATGATGCCTCTCCAAGAATCCATAACTATGATGATTGGAAATGATACAAAATTCCTACTGAGCACACATGTACTATTTTTTTATTGTTGCACATGGTGAACTCAAAAATCTTTCAAATGTGGTGTATGTTCGAGAGATTAAGAGAAATCGGCTACTATTAGTTGCTTCTATAACTGATCTTGGCCACCATGAGGTGAGGTTTACTAAGAGAGGTGCAAAAATTATACACAATATTGGAAAAGTTGTAGGCAAAGGAGAAAGAAGGAACAATCTCTATGAGCTAAGTGCTCTTATAGTCACCGCTGGTGTGGGCACAAATAAACTTTGGCATGAAAGATTTGGTCACATTGGTTTTGCAATGTTAAAGCAGATACATAAGCAAGATATGGTTCCTTACCTACCTGCAATAACTGAAATAAAGGAACCATGTGAAGCTCATACGATGGGCAAGCAACGGAGAAAGGCACTTCCACAAGAAAGCAAGAATAAAGCGAAGGCTCCTCTAGAGTTGGTGCATGATGACTTGTGCAGTAAAATGCCTACACAAGCCTTGGCAGGATCTTGTTATTTTATGTTGATCATCAATGACTAAAGTAGGAAGATATGGGTGTACTAACTTGTGATAAGGCTCAAGCTTTTGGTAAGTTTAAAGAATGGCTAAAACTTTTTGAGAATGAAATAGGACAAAGTGTGAAGAAATCTAGAACAAATGGTGGTGGTGAGCTCAACTCAAAGGAGTTTGAAGACTTTTGCAAGAGCAAAGGGATTAAGTATTAATTGAGGATGCCTCATATACCTCACTAGGATGGTTTTGTTGAATGAAAAATCACACTATTGTGGAAATGACAAGGTGCATACTTAAGGGTAAGGGATTCCCTAACCAGTTTTGGGTAAAATTTGTTAATACTGTAGTCTACATTTTCAATCAAAGTTACACAATAGATATTAAGGATGAAATTCCTCATGAGACCTATTCTGATAAGAAACCATCTGTCTTACATTTTAAAACTTTTGGATATGAATGTTATATACAGGATAAGAGAAATAAGTAAAATCCAAAAAGCACAAAATGTATCTTCTTGGGTTATAGTGATGAGTAGAAGGCTTGCAAATTGTATAACCAAGAGGCAAAGAATATCATAGTGAGCCATGATGTGGTGTTCAAGGAGCAATCACATACAATGGAGAAGGAGAACATTAGCTCTTTCACTTTATCATCCAATGAAAAAGTATTCCACTATGAACCTATGCCAAGAGCTATCCCTACCCTCAATGAGGAAGCATCATCTTTGGATGATGAGAAAAAAAGTTCACCAACCTAGAATAACACCATTGAAAAAGCCATTTCCATGATGGGTAAAGCAGCTCTATTCTCACAATAATCATATGCCTACCATAGTTGAAGAAAAGGCAGCTAGACCAAAGGGGTCTCTGAGAATAAAGAATCAAAGAAATAAGGCCTTCATGTCTCAGATTATGAGAGAAGTAAAGGAGCTAGCTGACTTGCAAGAAGTACTTCTTGATCTAGCATGGAGAGAAACTATGCAAGCTAATTATGACAGCATAATGAAGAATGATACTTGGAAGCTAGTGAATCAGCCAGAAAATAAGAAGGTTATTAGCACCTAGTGGATTTGGAACAGGGTAAAAAATAAGAGACTCCCATGATTTTTAGTTTGTAGATATATGGGTGAATGTTTGGTTGATCAAAGATGAAGAGTTCATAAAATTGGGTTAATGTTATTAGAAAACATGATTTTTGGACTATTTTTGGGCGAATTCTAGGCCAAAATATGTAAATTTTTGGATATATGGACTTTTTGTGAGTTTTCAAGCCCATAACTTTAGTTTCATGACCAAGAAAACCTCCGAAAACTAGCATTTGGGCTAAAATACACCCCTAATTTTTACCTTGGTTTGGAAGGTAAAGTACAAGGCTAATGGTGGTAGCTTAGAAAAGTACAAAGTGAGATTAGTTACATAGGGACTTTCACAAGTTGAATGATTTGATTTTCAAGAATCGTTTGCTTCAACTACTAGAATGATCACTATTCGCATAGCACTTGCAATGGGCCGCTCGTAAGAAGTGGCCAGTTTACCAAATGGATGTTAAATCAACCTTCTTGAATGGAGACCTTAAGAAGAAGGTGTATGTGTCTCAACCATCAGGGTTTGAGGCCCCCCGTTATGAGAACAAAGTTTATAAGTTGAAGAATGCATTGTATGGGCTAAAAGAAGCCCTACAATATCGTGCCAATAGATAGATAAATTCCTTTTAGACTTGAATTTCAAAAGATGTGTCCTGGATGCTAACTTGTATGTGTCCAAGAATGGCGAAAAGTCTGTAGTGATTGTTCTATATCTAGATGACCTTCTTATTATAGATGACGATGAAGATATGATCCATCAAACTCAAAAAACTTTTAGCTTTGAGTTTGAAATGATAGACTTGGTCTTGTTGCACTACTTTTTGGGGATTGAAGTTGGGCAAGAGCCTAGCAAAAACTTCATCTCTCAAAAGAAGTATGCATGGGAGATCTTAAAAGCATTGGGCATGACCAAGTGTAAGGAGATAGCTACACCTATGATGGTCAATGTGAAGTTATTGCAGATACATCAACATTGGTAGGCATTGGGAGGTACAAGAAATTGGTTGGAAGCCTCATCTACTTGTGTAGAACTAGACTAGATATCAATTTTGTTGTTGGTGTTTTGAGCAAGTTCTCAAACAAACCACAAGAAAGTCATTCAAAATCTAAGATGCGGTTGCTCAGATACTTGAAGGGAACTCTTAACTATGGTATCATCCAAGAAAGGAGAATGGAGTAGATATCTTCACCAGAGCTTTTACAAAGGATCTCCTTCGAATTCATATTTTGAAACTTGGTGTTGGGCCAAGGATGTAGTTCATCTATGGATGGACATTGAGGGGGGCATTAAACATGCTCAATGCCCCACCCTTGTAAGATGCTATCAATGATCTATGGTGCTATAAGTTGTAAGGTCCCCATTAAGTCATGTGTGAGCAAAGACATTGGTCGGGTCTTGACTTGTATGTCAAATGAGATATGAGTGACCAGATGGCAAAAAGGTAAACTTTGTGGATCTAGCCTTTGGGTTTGATAGAGTAGTTATACTGGTAGTAACTCGAGGCAAAATGCATCGAGTTGTGGGGTGTGGGATGCCCCCTATTTTGGCTTAAGATGGATAGATCATCAAAACTAGTTGGCCTAAGCTGATGAGTTTGATGACAAGATTTCTAAAGCTCGAAGAAGAATTGGATGGATCACTCTTTATTCCTCAAAGGTAGAATTGGATGGATCACTCTTTTGAAGAAAGAAGTCCTTCATTTTTCACCAAGTAGCATTACACTATTCTTGGCTTTCCTATAACTATATCAGCAAATCAATGGCCTCTCATATCGGCATTGATCATCTGCCACTCTTTGACAGACCTCAAAAAAACTAAGTAGATCTTTCTCTACGTAAGAAGCATTAGATATGCTCAATGCCCCACCCTCGTAAGGTGCCACTAATCCATGGTGCTCTAAGTTGTAAGGTCCCCATTATGAGGAGAAGACGTGTGAGCACATGTTGGGTCTTGACTTGTATATCAAATGAAGTCTAAGTGATCAAATGGGCAAAATGTGATCTTTGTGAATTTAGTCGTTGGATTAGAAAGAGTAGCTATGTTGGTAGCAACTCTCGGCACAATGCATAAAGTCACAGCATGTGGGAGTTATCAATGATCCCTATTTGGGATCCAAGGGCTGTAGAAGTAGCCCTTGGTTGGGGAGTTCTAGGGGGGACTAGTGGCCCCCTTGACAAGGGTCTCAAGGTAGTACATTCTACTTGATGATAAAGGGAATATTCCTTGTCGACTAGGAAAGGTTCATAATATGGTCGGATAGGTCAACTAGAATATCTTTCCAAGCTATAAAAGAAAGACCCCTCCAAAGCCATCGTCAATCTATCCTTCACCTAGTCAGAGTTCTTTCAGCTACCCTTGAGCTCTTTACTTATCATGCATCTGGATTGCTATCTAAGCTTCATTATGAAAGTGCATAGGTGGACAGAGCCATCCTTGTGTAATTTTGTTTAAAATTAAAGCACCTTTTGTTCTTCTCATATTTGTTGTATGTTCTCCACTCCTTGCTTAGATTCTGTTTGTTGATGTACAAAAAAGGCTAGTGTGCCAATAATTTCTATAATCAACTTTGGTGTGAAAAATGTGTAGAAGTATAAGGAATAGGAAGGTCTGTAGTGGAGGTTATTATACTTGAAAATGACATATCAATTGTACTCCAAGCTTCAAATTTGTGGAGGAGATCCCATAGCAAATGATACTATTAGTAACATAGAGTCAACATCAACATGTTGAGTTGCTTGAAATCCATGGGATTATTTTTACCATATAAATGATTAGAATCTTGTATTAGATACTTGGGATCACTATATGTAAACCCTCTATATCGCATGCATTCAAAGGATATTAGAAAATACACTTTGTTTTACATACTGCAAGGTAATAAAATGATCCCTTGTCCTTTAAGAAACTTATGGAAAATTTTCAAATTGTAATTAAAAAATTGGAGCCCCAAGAGGAACACCAAGAAAATAGGGAATCTACTACAAGTAAATATATATTGTATCATCAACAAACACCTTTTTAATATTTGGTGTGACCACAATAAGGAAAAGAACACCAATCTTCACGCAACTTCATAGAAACAATCCTCCCACATCTTTAACTTTTAAAAAACTGATTGTGCTCTTCATATTATTCATAAAATTTATCAAGAAACCACAAAAAAACAAGAGAATACACCACTTTGAATGGAAATCATCACATAGTATTCTGCTTCAAAAGTTCCATGGCTTTCTCTCACGATCTCTCACTCATAGATACATTGTTTTGCATAGATTGGGCTATCTTTCACTCACACACTCTCTCTCATATGCTCTCCCTCAATAGTACAATGGAATAATCAAGAATAATCATCCATAACCCCTCTTTGGTCTTGGATACCCCTCCCAAGAGGTATGTCTACTATGAAAGGTAACCAGAGCCACTACATTGTCCCTTCACACCTCAACAGTGTCAGTGTCACTTCAGTCTTTACTTGAGTCTTTAGCAACTACTTCTTCCACTTCCTTGAGTTATTTTGAACTTGTATTTATCTCTTCCCAAGGTTGGAAAACTTCCCTAAGCTACACATTCATCCCACATAACACTTACAAAGGCATACAGAACAAAACGAGAATAGAATAGAGGCTCTAGATACAGTCAATAGAGGGTTAACAGACAGTCATCAGAAAGCCTTTAGCTCAACTAAAACCATTCAAAACCATTAAGAATCAACCAACAAGATTCCAAATACTCTCGAAATCCATCAATAATTATTTCAACCTCTCATACAAAAGAAAAATAGAGAAAAATAGAAGCTCAACACACCCAAACAGAACTAATCAAACACTAATAGGACATCAACAGAACATGTCAGAACATCATGTCTCCACTAAAAAACATAATGAGCTTTTCAAACCTAATCAACCTCATCCAAAATACTCTCAAACACTTCCAAAACAACTAATAATTATACAAAGTCCATAAAAAATCCATCATTTAATCCATAAAAACAAGTCATTTCAACCCTCAACATATCCCCATGCTTAATTAGGGAGTAGCCTCCTGACCTAGGAAAAGAGAATAAAAGTTCAAAATAGAGCTTAGTTTGATCTTCCACATGATCTTCAGGAAACACCATCCAACCATGACCCCAACTTATAACTTGTATTTAATAAAGAAATGCAACGAAAGGAAAACTGTGGGAGCTTTCACTCAACCGCCAAGACCCTCGGACCGCTTATTGTTTCAATCGTTCCAAGCCGAGCACTAATGGCTACCTCTCACATAACCGACGCGCAATGCCTACCTTACGGGTGTAGTAAGCTTACCTCCGTGCCGCTCAAGTTACCTCCTCTCCCGCGCACTCCGGTAGCTCCACGATCCAAGTGCAAGCTTCAAGCAAGCTCCATCCTCAAGCTCCATTGCCGCGAGCAAGACAAGAGAAGAGAAGAGAAGAAAAGAAGAGAGGAGAAGATGGAGAGCTTCTCCTCCTCGGTCCCTCACCCTCACACACTCACTCCCTCACACTCTCACACAAGAAGAAGAGGAGAGCTACTTTTGGCCACACACAAGAATGAGCTTCTCATTCACTTTTCAACTTTATATACAAAACCCTAAATCCCTTTTGGGCGGTCATCCCCTTTTTACATGGCCGGCCGTAGCCTAGGCCCTTTTTCCCATTGTCCTTCTATCTTCCTAGCTTCCTTTCCACCGCCCGTCTACATTTACAAATTGCACGGGTGAGAGCCCAGTGCTCCTTAAATTAAACCATGATGCGCTTGCGCTTTTTTACAAAAGTTTTGACTTGCGCTTTTCCTTGTGCGCCTTTCTCCCTTATTTAGGACTCTTCTCCTTGTGCGTATTTGTCTTCCGTTTCTCTTTGCCTAGGCCTTTTTCTTTGTCTTCTGCTTTAGCTTTTCCGGATTTTCCACCTTCGTTCGTATGAGGGTTAACATTACCCCCCTCCTAGACAAGTGCCAGTCCCATGGCACTCACCGTCGTAGGTAGCAGGTTGTAGCATGCACCGAAGACATGGGTGACGAGGATGCCGATGGTTTCCGTGGAGGAGTGTTGGTGGTGGTGTGGCAGAAGGTCCTGGGGGCCTGTTGGTGGCCAAGGTGGCTAGTGGAAGGTTGTTGGAGTTGGTGGTAGGGCTATTCTGTGTTGGGGGGGTTGCACTGATGGAGTACAAGTGGCGGTTTGTTGGGGATTTTGTACATGCTGATTCTTGGCAAGCTTACAGGGTGATAAGGATAGGAATTCAGAGTTGAGTGTTGATGAAGAGCGAATGACACTTTTGTTAGAGTCTTCAATACCTGCAATTGAAAACCTCTCATGTGGTCTCTCCCTAAGGGGTAGTGCTAGTCTTCTTATTGTGCACAAGACATATTTTGATTAGTTTGGGAGACAGGTCGAACTCTAAGCAAGCATGGAGTATTGTCCTGCACTTGAGGACCCAAACTGTGTATATACTTCAGTGCAGATATTATGTGAGTGCTCGTGCATATTTAGGTATTACTTAGCTAGAAGACTGTCAGCCTGGTTCCTTGTATAGCGATGGGTCAGTGAAGCAAGGGCTTAGTTGATGGAAAAATTTGTCGATGAAGACGGGGAGTACACTTGAAGATTGCTTGAGACATCATTATGGTCTTGTCAAGGCAATGTAGCACAATTAAGTTTTGTGATGTCCTAGCTGTTGGTAGCTAGTGGCTACTCATAGTGCTTGAAAAGTATGGTGTACTTTTCCATTGTCTTTCATGCCGTGCTTACCACTGTTGATTGTAATGGCATTGAGATGGAGTGCAAAAGAATTGTGCAAGTGGTCCAGGGTGACAGGTCTAACCATAGGCGAGGCGAGCTCCCTAGGTATGTCCTGCCCTTAATGTGCCCTGAACAATTGTGGGGGATGTACAAAGGGCTAGGGGATTAGGGACGGAGCCAGCCGACCAAGGTCGCTGGATGTACCTAATTTGAGGACCCCTAGGTGCGGTGCTGTGATCGTGTGTGCTTTTTTTTGTCTTCTTCTTTAAAAAAATTTTCCTTTTTTCCTTTTCTTTTCTTTTCTTTTCTTTCTTGCTTTCTTTCTTCCTTTTTTTTTGTGGAAAAAATTTAATACAATCAATGCCATACATTGAGGCTATTAGCCTTTCATTTGGATTGAGAAATGTTGGAATCCAAAGGCTATGAAGAATGGATATTACAGAGAGGATTGTGTCACCAGCCTTGATGCTAGAGGAACTATTGTTGAGATGAAGAGATATACTTGAGATATTGCAAACCTCCTTGCGACACATGTGATGTTGGTACAATTGAGGTAACAACTGCCGTGAGCCAACTATAGAGCTTGACCCAGAAAGAGAGTGTAGCCCATGAATATGCTTTGGGCTATGTGATGTGGGCGGTCGGCAGCGTGGCTTTGTCGCGGCTCTTTGTGGGGTCGATGGTCTTGCGATGATCGGGCATTGAACACTTTCGCACAAAGACCTGTCTCATCCTGTATCCACTTGTCACTTCATGAGAGTACATGCATGGTATATGCCACAACTATAATAAACCAGTGCAATGCAAGGAGACATCACTTATCTAAATTCTATGGTGTTGACTTAGATACTTATCACCTGCGCTTGATTAGCTTTTTCTTTTGCTAAAGACGTGAAATATATTAAACGCAGATATGAAAAGTTCGTACAATTCGGGAACATGTCAACACTTAACCATTTGAAGACAAAGAGTCTTGGCCAGGTAGGTTTTAATAAGCCTTTATACAGCATGGGGCTACTCTATTTGTACGAGGCGGGGCGAGTCTGGGTGGTCAGGCGATTGGGGCTCTGCTGGTGTGGGGCTCCCGTGGGGTTGAGCAGGAAACATGTCAGCTGGGACATGAATGGTGTAGTCTCGAGCCGTGACCATTTCCAAAATGTCTTTAAACAGTTCATTAAATTCTTCCCTGTCCCAGGCCGTCTTTTCTCTTCGTGGGCACCTGGTGCCCGAGTGTACGTTGGGGGTTTGTGCCACTGGTGTTGCCACATTGTGTGTGCCTCCTTGAGCGTCCACTCCCTTGGTCCGCGGATTCTTCGGTCTTCGTCCGGGGTGGTGTCGCTTGGGGCCGCGTTTCTTGGCGTACCTTTTAAGAGTGGGCATAGCGCACCGACGGAGGGGCGTGTGTGGCATGTTCCCGTCGGCTACGGAGAGCGTCCTTGCAAGCTAGCTGCCCTTGGTTCTCCATGTTTTCCTCGTAGGGGGACCTGTAAGATGCGAATCAAGGATTAGGATTTGTTACATGATAAGACCATTCATATGTAAGGGATTATAGTGCGGGTCATCAAGCGCATAGGATGAGAAGGGGAGGGGTAGGGCATGCAGTGCTTGTTGCAGAGGGATGGCCCCCGTGATGTATATTTAGCCTCCTGCCATTAGTAGATCTTGGTTCACGCCGAGTTACGTAGGCTGGCGGTCATGGATTTAGGCAGGGCTCCTCCTCGGAAGGATAGACCAGAAGGGGGAAAGGTGTATAGAAAGGGACGATACCCCATCTACACCATCAGAGTCGTTGGTCAAGGCTTCCTATGGCGGTAATGAGGGTTGCATGCCCTTCACTTGGAGGTGGGAATGGTAACACGACTTTTAAAAGTGTGATGAGAGGAGGACTTGAGGAGCTTAGCCTGTCAAACCCAACTCTTCTCCCTGCGCTTGACTATCATTGCTTGTGTGTGTTGATAGTATCTATACAGGGTGACACAAAAATCATTGTTTATATATATATATATATATATATATATATATATATATATATATATATATATATACGAATCCATGTTACCTCATGAGGATAGAAACCAATTGTAGAACTCAGGGTTATACTGGAGCGTGGCACACGCATCTAGTATTCGTGGCAGCTTATTCGATACCGATAGATATTTTGCCACATCGAGTAGCATGGAACCTTGTCCGAGTCTACTAGCAATATGTAACTCCTCCTCAGTGAGAACCTTATCAATCAAAGGGCTCTCTAGGCTAGTTCTAGCTAAGTCCGTACCCCGAATGTCCATCAGCACTCGAAGGGAAGTTGGTGCCACATAGGTTGGGTCTCTTTGAGACCGCCATTTGGCCAATCGCTCCTCTGAGACTATCATGATCTGAGCCCCTAGTTCGGCCACTACAACATGGTTTTCACACCAACGCTGTTCAAATTAACTTCGGCCTGCTGACAGTCGATTTAGTTGCTCTAGGTCTACGAGATTCGGTTGGCAGAGCACTTCATTGAACATGACGATTAAGCGTAGTTCATCAGTCTCCTTGTCAGAGATGACTCGCATGCGTTCATGTAAGAGCTTGTTATAGTGCTCATCAAGATGTTCTTGCTCTTCCCAAGATAAGGGGAATGGCAAGTAATCTCCAAGTTGCTCCTTGGGGATTGTGCCCACGTCCGCAAGGACGTAGACACATGAGTGTCAAAAATGCGGGATCTAGAGCATGGCATAACCGGAAGCTATGGAGGATGGAAGGAGAAGTGTAGACTCATGATGGAATGGACACTGTTTGTTACACAAGTGAATTAGGTTCCAAGATTGAGACTTGGACTCATAAACATAATCTTGTGTATGTGGACAATGACATTGACACTTTACTGAAATGAAAAGAGTACTATCATTACATTAAGAAAGGAAGCAAGTACAATGCTTTATAGGAAAGTAGGAAACTGCAGTAGGCACCATTGTGCATATGGGATAAGTTAGCCTGCATATCCTTGACCCTGAGACTCCATACAAAGAGGCTGTTTTGAGTGTGATTGCTGATTCTCAACACCCCTCCTCAATCACAACTAGAAAAGGCACAAAGTGTGTAGAGGCTGTAATGAGAACCACCTGCAAAATGTGGGCATACCACAGACATGGCAAAACACCAGAGGCTGTCGCAGAAAAAGCTAAGTGTGGGTACCATAAACATGGTGGACATCCAGAGGCTGTAACAGGGGCCTCACAAAGTGTACAGGGACTGTAATGCCAAGTTACATAAGGAGTTTACAAAGCTTATGGAAAGAAGCATTAGGGAAAGAAAATACAAGGCTATTAAAACAGTCTATCAGAATTATGAGAGTACAAGGACTGATGAGTCTTGTCCTTCCGATCCTGGTGGTCTTCATCTTCATCTTCTTCTTCCTTTGCTCCATTTTCTTCTTCTTCTTTGACTGCGACTAGATAGGCCTTTTGGGATCTCTTTCTTGCGTGGCAGAACTTCTCGGTGTGTCCGGTCCTTTTGCAGAAGTCACAAAAGAGCTGATCTTTCTTGCCTTTGTACCTGTTGCCAACATATAATGCATGCTCATCTCTAGAGGTACTTGGTTCTTCTTTAGTTTTTAGCTTCTTTTCTTCTTCTAATAGTGATGCCTGGATATCAACAAGTTCAGGATTTGGCATGTTGATTAGAGTTGTTGATACATTATTATATTCAGGAGGCAAGCTCTTAAGTAGAACACCGACTTCATTTCAAGCCTGAAGAATTCAATTAGGAGACCATACTTTGATGATTTAGATTGTGCACCGAACAGGGTGTCAAGTCTTTTCCATGTATCCTGTGAGGTCTCACAGTTATCCACGTGATGGATATAACTGTCGTCTAGCTCCAATTTGATAATGGCCTGGGCTCTGTCATCATTCTTTTGCCAAGTAGTTGCAAGGTCCGCGTCCCGAGGTTTCTTCTCTTTGCCATTTGTGATGGCCCAGAGACCCTTCTTCGTCAGGATGAGCTTGATGCGGGTTTGCCAAGTGTGGAATCCGACTCCTTTGAATCGAGCATTTGGAGAGTCTTTGCCCATGTTAGATTTACGGGAACAGTAGCAAATCAACTTCAGACTTTATTAGATTTGAGCAACAGAAGAATTGATTGAGAGACACAAGTGCTAAAAAGCACTAACTGAGTGTCAATGAATACCAAATCTGCAAAAGTCTTTTACTCCAAGTGATCTTCCCCTTCTTGATTTGTTGCTGATGCCTTCAAATCTGAGTGACAGTACTTAAATGAACTTCAGAGAGTATTGCTCAGTGATTAAAATCACTGTTGATAACTTCAGTGAGAGAAACAGTGAAAAATGTCAGATTTTGAAGCTTTTGGCTATGGTGGAATTAGGGTTTCTGAGACAGGGGCCTGGTTTTTTACTGATTGCAGGAGCTACAGTGGATCATTTTCAAAACTTTTTATATGCCTAGGAAGCTGATTTCATGGGCTACAAAAGCCCTATCAAAATCATCAACATCGTGGACAGTATGCAGCACGCAGGAGCCACGAACAGAATCGGCGCAGATCTGGACAGCGAGGTCGAATTTGTGCAATGCCAGAGCTGTAGCTTGCCAATGTGATTGTTTGTTGTGCCAGGATGAAGCGCCTTGAGCAGAGGAACAACTCTCCAGAAGAAATCATGGGCTGAAATGGCCTGGTTGAAGAGTTATGGAAGCTCCAAGCAAGGTAGGTCCTGTCTGGCTATGGCAGACACAGAGCAGAGATTGGGGATTTTCACAATGCTGAGCTCCAGATGGTCCAATGTCCTAGATTGATGTGATATAGGGAAGCTTTATGAGTTGAGAAATACTTTTCCAGAAGGAAGCTCCAAGAGATTTGACCTGTGGAGTGAGATATAAGCAGTTCAATCTGACAGGGTGCTGCTGGCTATGGCTGCCATGGAAGCTTCAGTGAGAGTAGAGTTGGGAGATGAAGTCATGAGCTGACATTGAGCTAGATTGAGGTTGAAAGGAATCAAGAGAGGCTAGACAAGCAATGCCATGCCCAACTGGGCTCTGATACCATGTCAAAAATGCGGGATCTAGAGCATGGCATAACCGGAAGCTATGGAGGATGGAAGGAGAAGTGTAGACTCATGATGGAATGGACACTGTTTGTTACACAAGTGAATTAGGTTCCAAGATTGAGACTTGGACTCATAAACACAATCTTGTGTATGTGGACAATGACATTGACACTTTACTGAAATGAAAAGAGTACTATCATTACATTAAGAAAGGAAGCAAGTACAATGCTTTATAGGAAAGTAGGAAACTGCAGTAGGCACCATTGTGCATATGGGATAAGTTAGCCTGCATATCCTTGACCCTGAGACTCCATACAAAGAGGTTGTTTTGAGTGTGATTGCTGATTCTCAACAATGAGAACACTTTGAGCTTAGCATCCAACTTAGTTAAGCATTCCGTGACACTTCTATGTTCATCGAGGGCTTGCTTGGTTGCTATCTCATGCAAAGTTCTAAGAGTTTCCTTAGGCTTTAGCATAGTTGGGGGCTCAGGCCTAGATGAGTAAGATTGGTCAATGCTAGGATTTCTTATGCTCTTGGGGTTCTCACGTTTCTCCTGAGGTTTTGCTGCTATTTTGTTATGGTTCTTCTCGGATGTGACTGGTATAGATTTGTCACCCTGTTGTGACGACATTGTATCCACTCTTGATTGGTCGATATGAGTTCTATTGTCGGTGGATTGAGTGTTGAAAGCAACTATTGATGGCAACGGCTGCTTTGATTTTTCAGCGCACACGGATGTGACTAAGGTTTCACCGCTATTAGGAGAGACATCAATGGGTTCATTGGTGGATGGACTTGATGCTTTTTGCCCCAGCTCTCCATCGTCTTGGTCTCAATGCTCTTGGGGTCCACAACCACCTGTGATTGCTATTGTCTTCGTTGTTTTCTCCTCTTTTTCCTGGTCAGTGAAGGTGCATCTCTCAACGACTCAGGACCCTGGACTAGGTCAATAGTTGATGTACTTGGTTGGGCCTCAACTTTCCCCTTCTCTGGTGTGTCCTCATGGGACATGGCCATGGCCTATTGAATAGCCTTGTCAGGTTGAGTGGTTCGATGCACCACCTCCTTGACCACATCTTTGAGAGGTTTCTCCTCAAGCCTAGGCTTTAGGTGCTTTGGAAGTGCTGGAGTTGTCGAGGAAGTTGGTTGTGACACCTCCTCCACATGTAAACTTCTAAGGACATGTTCCACAAGGGGCATTGTCACGGCCAAGGGCTGTGACTGCTATGATCCCTGATTGGAAGTAGTAGCAACTAGTTCAATGGGCCGGCTACCCTTGGTGGATTGCGGTGTCAAGTCCCTAGGGCGATCAGAAGTGGTTGTGTCTTTTGTTGGCCTTTGAGCACTCATATGTGTAGATCAAACATGAGTTGATCTAGTCACATTAGGTGGCTCAGGCATATCCTTGGGTCGAGAGCTATAGACGGCGTCATGTCCCACCTCTTGGATGGTTGGAAGCTTAGATGGAGATAGAGATTGGAATTGAGCAGTCGCCATTGACGACGGCTGTTGTGCTTCCTGTGTCAATTTAGAAAAAGAGGATGTAGGAGATCTAGGACTCTTAGGTGGACTTGGCACTCGCCGAATGATTTGCTCGAGGCTATTAGACGATTGTGCCATTTGCTTTGTTGAGCGATCAGCCTTGCCCTGAGCAATGTTGTGCCTATGATGCCTGTTATCCTCTTGGAAAATCAAAGGCTCTTTAGGCACTAATGGCTTTTGTGCACGCTCAATGGCTACATATGACATCTGCTTATTAAGCATGCTAGGCTCTGGCTCTTTCTTTTGAACACTCATGTCTGGTTTCTTGCCTCGAGACCTAGAGTTTCTCTTAGATTTCCTCCTGTGCTTCATTGCTTTTGATGCACTCTGGCCTTCAGCTGATGGAGGCGGTTTAGCAAGGGATTTTGGTACCCAAATCCATCGGTTACCCGCGTAGTATCCTTGATCACGTAGCAATGCTTTGGATATCCATCGCGGCATTGTGCTGACCCTCCATCGATGCCTTCGTCTATAAGGCTTGGGCTTCTTTTGGGGTCTTCTACGATATTTGTAAGTCAAAAGGCCGTCCTTGGCATTGTCTCTTGACCTTCTTATTTCCGGCATGGCCTCACTCACTGGTTCTCGTTGTTCAACCTGCGCTTGTATTAACTCTTCCAACAAGTCCTTGCTCTCATCCGCAGGCTTGACTGTTACGTCAGCACCTTGCTTGCCTTTCCCTCGAGGTTCGATGAGATCACCCTTGCTAAAAGTCATGACTATCCTCACACCTGGTAGTGTCAAGTGTATCCTCTATGCTACATAGTCAGCCTCACATTTGGTCGCCCTTTTGAAGGGTCTTCCTAGGAGGGTTTCTTTCCCGCAGCTAGCACTGTTTGGAGGAACATGAAATAGGATAGGCAAGCTTTCTGTTTCAATTGTCACAAGGATTTTGCACTTCCCTATGAGTGCTTGTGGGTGTCCCCCATAAGGGCTAAGAGTTGTACTAGTCGGTGTGAGCTCTGATTGGCCTAGTAGGGTCCATGATTCATAGGTCAAGATATTGAAATCTGCTCCTTCATCAATCAGAGCATCGATAGTATGCTCTCTTTTAGCGGTGAGTTTGACCCTAAGATAAGCAGATGGTACTACGTCTTCATCTTCCGGGTCTTGGCTTGTAAATTTAAGCCTTCTGACGGATGCCTTTGAGTCCCTAACTGCACAGTCAGACGTGGATTCGCTACTGAGGTATTGGGTCGTTTGTGCAGCACTGCTCAAGGTACATCTATCGTTAGGATTGTCATGTCTAGTCATCCTCGCATTGATATCTTGATGATGTTGCATTCTGCTTCGACTAGACGCATTTTGAACACAATGTACATGTGTTCTTGTGGTGTGGCCTCTTTGCCCTAGATGGCTAGATTGGCCCGTTGAGGTTCTAGGGTCTCTGTTTCTCTTTGTTCGGGTATGGGCTTTTGGTTGCTCTTTTACAAGTGAGGATCCATGCTCATGTAGAGCCATTACTACACTAGGGTCTAATTTGGAGGACCTGTCACGACACGCGTTTTCCCTCCAACCTACTTAGGGGAGGTGCGGAGGGGGCAGAGCCTCCTCTGCGGGGGTCCGGGGGGGGCAGTCCCCCCGGCCCGCAGGGCCGTTACGGTAAACACCACGCGAGATTTGGAGGACCGTTTATAGCCAAATTTTGAACTACTTGCTCTAAGTTTCAGCCCAGTGATGGACCTGTGATGTGCCTTTGGCTCTACGTAGCCTTTGGGGTCAATTTAGCGGTTTAGATGTGTCAAAATTTGTGTTCTAGATACCTATCCAATTTTGACAGTTTTCTGTCCGATTCTCAGGGTCCGAGTGTCCGATTTTCAAAATCGGACGGGTGAGTGTCCAATGAATCGGACAAGGGTGATCCAATTCTAGACTGGTCTGATTTTGGACTCTGCTCCGATTCTGGGAGGTTCGATTGGTCCGAGTGGTCCGATCGGACAAGATGGTCCGACTTTGAGTGGTCCGATTCTAAGGGCAGTCCGAGTGCCACGTGGCACATCCGATCGGGCTGGTCCGATTCTGGTAATCGGACCAGACTGGTCCAACTCACTCTCAGTCGGACGGTCCGATTCTGGAAGTCGGACGGTCTGACTCCTGAGCACGAATGGTTCGATTCTGGGAATCAGACCATTGCGAGTTGGTCCGATTGCGTAGACGGCGGGCGCGATTCCAGTGCATTTGAATCCTCCTTACTGTCTGCTGCACACAATCACCACAGACTTCCCATATCTGATTAGAGCACTATTGGAGAACACCGGACTCACCTGGAGTAGCACGAATCGCTGGCGCCTAGAATCGGGGTAGCGCTTCCTCGTCTTGTGAACCCGAAGCTCTCTCTCTCTCTCTCTCTCACACACACACACACACACAAGGCCAACTAAAGAAATGAGGTCTGTCCTGGCTTCCCAAGCCTCTTAAGGTCCTTTCCCAGCACTGCAGAACCTTACAGCCAGTTCCCTGTCCTTATCTCACCCAGAAACTTGAATCTGGTCCCCTGTTTCCCTGTTTTAGCCTGTTATACAGCAACAGAAAACCCTACTGTTTGCTTCTTTTTTCCTTTGTTTTTTTTTGTCTATCCTACATGCATACAAATCACAAAGCAATCACCTACACTACTCCAACATGCTTTTCCAAATCCAGAAACCCAAAACCTACTTGCTAAGGAGATCGAATACCCCTTCAAACTCCCTTGCTTCCTACATATCTAACTCAAGCACCGGTTCGGGGAAAACCTTGCTCCAATGCTCAATTCGAAGCGCGCAAGTGCTCAAGGCTTGAATCCGTTGGTCCCGACAACGGAACCAAAATGTGGGAGCTTTCACTCAACCGCCAAGACCCTCGAACCGCTTATTGTTTCAAGTGTTCCAAGCCGAGCACTTATGGCTACCTCTCACATAACCGACGCGCAATGCCTACCTTATGGGTGTAGTGAGCTTACCTCCGTGCCGCTCGAGTTACCTCCTCTTCCGCGCACTCCGGTAGCTCCACGATCCAAGTGCAAGCTTCAAGCAAGCTCCATCCTCAAGCTCCACGCCCCAAGCTCCATTGCCGCGAGCAAGACAAGAGAAGAGAAGAGAAGAAAAGAAGAGAGGAGAAGATGGAGAGCTTCTCCTCCTCGGTCCCTCACCCTCACACACTCGCTCCCTCACACTCTCACACTCCGTCTCTCAAGCAGAAGCTCAAGCAAGCAAGAAGAAGAAGAAGAAGAAGAAGAAGAGGAGAGCTACTTTTGGCCACATACAAGAATGAGCTTCTCATTCACTTTTCAACTTTATATACAGAACCCTAAATGCCTTTTGGGCGGTCATCCCCTTTTCTCCTTTTTACATGGCCGGCCGTAGCCTAGGCCCTTTTTCCCATTGTCCTTCTATCTTCCTAGCTTCCTTTCCACCGCCCGTCTACATTTACAAATTGCACGGGTGAGAGCCCGGCGCTCCTTGAATTAAACCATGATGTGCTTGCGCTCTTTTACAAAAGTTTTGACTTGCGCTTTTCCTTGTGCGCCTTTCTCCCTTATTTAGGACTCTTCTCCTTGTGTGTATTTGTCTTCCGTTTCTCTTTGCCTTGGCCTTTGTCTTTGTCTTCTGCTTTAGCTTTTCCGGATTTTCCACCTTCGTTCGTTTGAGGGTTAACAAAAACACCTTTATCCATTATCATAGCTTAGAAAGAGATAAGTATAACAAATTTGTAAAGGATATAAAAGGTTGGTTTTCTTCCTCCATAAGCATCCGTCCGTCAGATAAAAGCACGAACCACCATTAGTCAATTTCTCAATCATCTTCATCTTCATCTTCAACTCCACACAAGAGGGATAAACACCACATATACAACATAAAACATATATAAAACTCACATTGACACAAGACAATGTAGTCTAAATGGCACATGCTCCCAAAAACTTAAGAGCAAAGAGAAAAAATTTCATTGAAAAGGATAGGTACATCCAAGAGAGTGTCCACCACAGGCTATGTAGTATGAATATATTTTTTCTTAAACTTCATACTTAGCTTGAGACGTTCCAGACTCTTGTTCTCATCCATAAAATGTAGAGGTACATTTTGAATGGCCTCACATATCATGCTATATATCTCACCTTCGCTTGATTTATTCCTAGCATCTGAGTATCATTTGTCAACAAATATATTTCGTCTCAATAAATAGCAATGCAATGGTACATTTGTGCTCCCATATGAATATGTGAGAGGCCATTGGCAGGCCACCATTAGGTTTCCTCACATTAGAGCTCATAGAATCTCTCGCACATTGGGCTCTAGGATGAGGCACCACCTTGTAGCCATCCTACAAGTAGTACCCCATCTCCCTCAAGGCCTCCACATGGTGTAGTGCTACCCTTGCACATAGCCTTTAGGTGGCACAAAAACTTGCACAACAGCTTGGTGGGCAACATTAAGGTGGAGCGGATTCATGCTAGCTATGACAATCGGTGACAATTGATAGTAATGGGCAAGAGTTCCTAGTAGCAATGGAGATGGTGGGTGGTAGGTATGATTGGCAACGAGAGAGAGAGAGAGAGAGAGAGAGAGAGAGAGAGAGAGAGAGAGAGATCCCATGTTGACTTAGCACGGTCATTTACCTCCACTACCTCCATAAAGACACACACACCCACACACACTTTGTGTTTGTGTATGTATGTGTGTGTTTCTCTCTTTCCCCCCATTCTCCCTTTACACATATAGACACACATGCAGCAACAAAAGCTAGACAATGTTTAGACACACAATGTGTGTTTGGCAATAAGTAATCATTACTCACTATACCTGATACATGTATATTTCAACATGTATACATATGTATGTATATAAATGCGTTTACATTTCTATTCAATATATTAAGATTAAGCCAAGGTTCCACGACGGGGCATGTGTTAGCCTTACAACCCTCTATAAAACATGCTATGTTTCAATAAACACCTTTCTTTGCCCACCCTCTCAAAATCATTTGTGCGTGCTTGTGATGTTCCACGCCTGCACTTGCATGTGCCTCCATGTGCTCACGACTCTCTTTCTCTCTCTCATCACACGTATAAATATAATTACCTTATATATGTGCATGTGTGTGTGACACACACACACACACACGCACGAACACATACATACATACATATTAATTTATTAATACATATATACTATGTATAATTATATAATATATACATATTATGTACATTAATATGTATGTGTGTGTATATTACACAACAAACATACGTGCGCATTCTTACACACACATGTATTTATGTAATATAGGTCCCCCTCACACTTGCCCCCAATTGTTTATGCTTGCTTGTGACACATGTATTTATGTAATATAAGTCCCGCTCACACCTGCCCCCAATTGTTTATGCTCGCTTGTGACATACGTTTACCCACAACATGTGCACACATGTTTGTGCATTTAGACTATACGTAAATACATTTATTTCTTTTATACGTATGTATGTATATATATACATACGTGTAAATTACATAATAATAACTAGTGTTCTGCGCGCGGCCGCTTCGCTGCCACAAAGCAGTAAGCGAAGTTGCCGTGCGATATACATACGTGTAAGTTACATAATAATAACTAGCGTTCTGCGCGCGGCAACTTCACTTAACAATCCATTTCTCATCTTTCTCTCTCCTCTTTTTCCTCTCTCTCTCTCCTCCTCCCCCCCCTCAAATTCCCTATGTCTAACTCTCTCTCTCTCTCTTTATTCTCCCCCCTCTCTCTCTCTTTTTATTCTCCCCCTCTCTCCTCTCTTTTCGTTCTGTCTCCCTCTCCCCTTGTTTCCTTTTTTTTCTTATTCTTCTCTCTCTCTCTCTTCATTCTCTTTTTAAAAATTTTATTTTATTTCTCTCTCTCTCTCTCTCTCCTTTTCTTCTCTTTGTACTTTTCTTCTCTCTCTCTCTCTCTCTCTCCTCTCTTTTCCTTCTCTCTTTCTCCTCTATTTTTTATTCTCTCTTTTTAAATTTTATCTTTTCTCTCTCTATAATTCTCTATACATGTTCTCTCTCTCTTCTTCTTCTTTTACTTTCTTCCCCCCCTCAGTCTCTCTTAAAGTATGTAAATTTTATCTTTTTCTTATATATAATTCTCTCTTTATGTTTATATTCTCTCTCTTCTCCTCTCTCTCTCTCTCTCTCCGTCCCCTTTTCTTCTTCTCTCTTTTCTCCTAATTTTCTTTTTTTAATTCTCTTCCTCTCTCTCTTTTAAATTTTATCTTTTTATTCTCTTATTCTCTCTTTTAAATTTTATATTCTCTCTCTCTCTTCCCCCTCTCTCCTTCTCTCTCCCTTCCTCTCTCACTCAAAAAATATTTAAATTTTAAAAAGACTTCTCTTTTTTTTCCCACCTCTCTTCCTCTTTTCCTCTCTCTTCTTCTTATTCTTATTCTTCTCTCTCTCTCTCTTCCCCCTCTCCTCTCCTTTCCTTCTCTCTCCTCTTTTTTCTTTTTTTCTTTCCCTTAAATTTTTTTCTTTTCTTTTTCTTTTAAATTTTATATTTCCTCTCTCTATAATTATCTCTGTGTTCAAATTCTCTCTTCTTCTTTTTATTTTCTCTCTCTCATTTTCTTCTCTCTGTCTCTGTCTCCCCTCCCTTCTCTTTTTTCATTTTTTATTTTCCTCTCTCTCTCTTAAATTTTATATTTTCTATCTCTATAATTCTCTTTCTCTCTGTTCCCTCCCTCTCATCTTATTTTTTTTTGCTCTTTGTATATTTCTCTCTCTCTCTCTCTCTCCCCCTCATTTTAATTAAATAAAAAGTTTACATTAAAAAGTTTAATATGAGAGAGAGAGAGAGAGAGAGAGAGAGAGAGAGAGAGAGAGAGAGAGAGAGAACCTAAGCCCTACGCATGAGAGAGAGGGAGGGAGGGGGAGAAGAAAAATGTTTAATTAAAAAAAGACAATTCTCTTTCCTCTTTCTCCCCCTTCTCTCTCCGTCTTCTTCTTTTTATCATTCTTCTTCTTCTCTCTCTCTCTTTTATTCTATCTCTTTCTCAAAATGTGTAAAAAACTGTTCGAAAAATTTTAAATTAGAAAAACTTTTAAAATATATAATTAAAAAAGTTTAAATTAAAAAATTCAATCTAATTGAGAGAGAGAGAGAGAGAGAGAGAGAGAGAACCTAGACCCAATACATGAGAGAGAGGGAGGGGAAAGGGGAGGAATTTAATTAAAAAAGGAGGTGAGAAAATGATGCTTTAATAAAAAAAGGGAAAAAAAAGAGAAAATGAGATATTACATGTGAGAAAGAGAGGAAAAGAGAGAGGGTTTTGATTTTTTTTTTTGAAAAAGATAATAATTTCAGGAAACCCTCTGAAAGTTTAAGGCTTTCCGAACCTATAACTAAAATAATATAATAGTAAGATAATTCTGAGTTTACAGCTATATATGTGTGTCTCTGTATGCGCGCATGGAAATCTTCCTCAAGATCATCACCATCATCATGTATATACGTGTCTGTGTGCGCGCATGGTAATCATCCTCAAGATCGTCACCATCACCATCACCATCATCATCTTCTTTAACCTCATCATCATCATCATCATCATCAATGTTAAACAGCGGGACGCGGAATGCTGGGAGGATGTAAGGTAAGGAGCACCGAGGGGTAGCGGAGCCAGAAGAGTGTCGCCATAAAGACATGTTTCGTCTTTCAAAACCCACAGCGGATGAACAGGCAGCCATTTTCTCGCTTGACTCTAGAGAGCTCCTCAAAAAAATTTCGCAGCAGATACAAACATCGCAGTCTTAAGAAGAACGGTTGCAGAGAGGGACCAGTAAGCTCACACTTTACAGAGAGATCGAAAGCAACCCCATGTGACATGCGTTCGTCAGTCACAGAATCAAACCTGGTATGTACATTCTCGTTTTTGTGAAATTATGGTGGAGCAACACTGCTTTTGTGACCCTATTCAACAAACCCAGATAAAGAAAGAGATACAACGTGCTTTTGTGAAAGAACAGCTTTTTGCCTTAAATAAGACGTAGCCCAATCCCCACTCTTTATTAATTATCCTCTGACGGAAGGTTCCCCCCATCATGCGGCTGCTTTGCAGATAATGGTCGATGCCCTATTGTACATCGCTGTCTTGCTATTGATCGCTGCCCGCCTACTCCATCGTGGCTGGTTGCTGTCAAACACCCTGCTGCACCTACTGCCTTCATCTTGGATCAGCAATTTGGAGTAGCACGATCAACACTTATGAGCGCCATGGCAGCCTGTTAAGCTAGAGCATAATCGCTAGCTCCATCGATCATCTTGGGAGGTTGATGCCTTGAGCAATGCATGCAATCGATTGTTGAAGCACCATAACCAACGGATGGCCGACAATAGTGTATACAGATGGTCTCTACCATCATCACAGTAGTGTGCCCGTATAGTAGCACCCCCCTTAAAACGACGTCTTCACAATAGCATCTCCATACTTGAACTTAATGAAACTTTATCCGGTGAGTCCCTACCATCCCAAGTCTCAATGTTACTCTCTCTCTCTCTCTCTCTCTCTCTTCATTCTCTCTTAAAAAATTTCCTTAGGCAGACATTGCAAGAGGGGGAGTCTAATGGCGGTATCTTTCCATCTCTGTCTTCTTCATAAACATCATCGTCATAGTCTCATAGCTCAAGCATGCGAACCTTTAAGTTTCGTGCTTTTCTTCTCTCTCTAATTACACGAATCATGATAGCGATGGAGGTAACATAGGCTTCAAATTGTGGAAGGAATATCTTGAATTGGGCATGGAATGCAATGAGTGAAAATGCAGTGGGATTCTTCTCCCTCTTCTTTTCTCTTTGACATAAGGGAGGGTTTGAGGAGAGCTTAAAGGGGTGAGAGGGGCTCAATTTATGAATTTGGTTACTAGGGAGAGGTTTCTTTTTGAAATATTCTTATGACCTTTCATTTAACATTTTGATTGTTTTTACCATTAATTCACCGCATCCTTTTTTGCCCATTGATGAACACTTAAAGGTACATATGTTAGTGCACCATCAACGCATGCTGTGTATTTGTGCACTTACCATTGCGTGCTGTGCACCCTTGCACCTGAGTATACACACCAATAGCATACCACATGAGTTATATCCATGAATATAAAAGGATAGGACATTAGACTCACCTCCCAACCCTAGAGCCAAAGAGCCTCAATCTCGAGCCTAGGAGACAGCAGCACTTTAGGTCACCACCACATCCCAAGAATTGGTGTCTCATATAATCGGTCCATAGCATTCCGGTGTATGGATGCATCAACCAATGGCCTAAGATTCCAAGAGTGGTGATCACACAATGATATGCGCAATAAGGCCTTGAGTCCTATAAATAGGCTCAGTCACCCTAACTTTAGTGTTCTTCGTGCATACATACTAAGTCACTTCATAACCACTGGGACCAATGCTACTAGCGGCTGTCTGGATGTCCAAGGATGTAACAGTTGAGACATGTTGGCCAATGTAGTTTTAATGCAAAAGTCTCTAATCTCCTTGGGCAGCCCACATCATTACTTCTCTATTTGCTTCAGAATTTGGATAGTATGATAGAAAGTAATAGGCAACAATGCCTCCCAAATTTTTTTATTATATTGCTCCAAGTTCTTGCATTGAGAAGCATCAAGCTTAAGCCAAGTAGTCATTCCTCGTCAACCTTGTGGATGCAAATACTTGTTTAAACTGTACCCATTAGACTTCATTGCTTTGCCATCCTCATTAAAGTCTTTTGTCTTCCCTTTTGGAGCCACATTATCATAAACACATGGCTGCAAAAAGGGTACATTGGTTGCATTTACATCATGACCAGCATTAAGCAAAACATTTATCAGACCGGCATTCATTCATGAGCCCCAAACACTACAGGGGTAGTAAATGCATTCTTAAACATTCCGGTTTGTGCATTGGAAACCATGTCACTATGACTATCATTGGATTATGCATGCCATCAACCATTCCTAGATACATTGGACCATGCATTGCTTGCTGCATATCGAAAACATTTGGGCCATACATGACCATAGCTGAATCACAACCAGCCATTGCATGGAATATGGAACCACCTCCAAAGTATCTCGGGGGCTGGATACGCTACATTGGGATGCATATTTTGTTATCCAAAAGTTATTAGATTGGCATTTCCAAAGATTGCTAGACAATTGCTGTCGTTGCCTCATTGCCATCATTTGCTTCTGCCCAATATTACATTTTGTACCTCTTGAACTGAGCTGACTTTTTGGAAAGTCATGCTGATCAAAAGCTTTGCATGATGATTCCTTCTTTTTACTCTTTTTGTCCTTCTTTGAAGAATGCAAAAATTAATTAAACTGAGGATCCTTTGCAATATTAAAAAATATGCTCAATTGCTACCCTCAATTGTGCCTTAAATTGGGCATCAAAATCCTCTTCTTCTTGCTGGTCTAGAACATTAGGGGGTCTTGAGGGACCTGCCTCATTATCAAATCCAACATTCTCAGCATGCTGCCCATGTTGTTTGCCCATTCCAAGATCAAGCATTGCATTTTTTCCAATGCTTTGTGATCATCTAGATCATGATGCATCACCATAACTTGAATCCTTACCACATGAGTATGAGTTTGATGATGACATGCTTGCTGTTTTCCACACAGCTGATCACAAATTCAGCAAATTGCAAATGCATTTACTTGCAATTAGGTGTCTTAGGCCCACCTTTTTGAAGGAGTTGATGCATCCTGATGATGGAACCATGAAACCAGCTTCCTTCTTGGATAGGGTGGTAATTAACTTGATTAATCAGCAATTACAGCAAACAATTTATTCATCAAATTGAATTAAACACTTTAACACTTTGATTGGAGATAGCTGAGACCCAATTGGCCCAAATTTGGCATCCCTTGTGGCATTTCTTTAGCTTGTATTTCTTCAAATCTGTAGCACACGAAGATATTGGATGATTTCTCTCTTCAAATTTGAACACTTTGGGCTGCCACAAATGACCAGCAGCATCATGACTCGAATTTGCCCCTTGATTTTGGTACAATTTGGGCATAAATTGGACCAAAAACACTTGCTTGCCGGTCACTCTTATTGTGGATGAGCAATTTCCTTCAAATTTTTTTGTAAATCTTTGAATTTTAGCAGTTGCTTTGATCATTGGGCTTCCAATTTTGCGGATAAGCTTCCCAAGATGATTGAGAAACTCTAAATCTAGTAGAAATTAGGGTTTTTGACAAAAAACAAGCTACTGTTCACTTCAGCTTTGCTAAGAATGACTGAGACTAGTGTGTATGATGCTTGGATTACTCAGTTTCACAGTGACTTGGGTGTGCAAAGGTTATGACAAAGCATTGGGATTGATGTACAAATAGGAACGAGACACCATACAACAAATAAGATTAGTTTAGAACTAAGGTTTATATATATTACATATTGTTTGTAGTGTGCAGTTATGTGGAACCAAGTTTGCATCTCCAATGTTACTTTTGTTGGTCAATTGGTATAAGGGTGGTTATACACTCATTCGGATAGAAAAACGGTGCAAGGTCGTGCGATTGAGGTGTCAAATGTAAAAATGTTTAAAAGGGTGTTTTCTTGCAAAAAAGTTGACCGGGATTACCCTCTTGCCTAACTTAAGGGATTTACGTAAGGTGAGGTTGGCAACCAATAACCTCGAAGATTTGTGCTACATAGCTATACAACAAGCCAACCATTTCTTAATGTGCAGAAAGAGTGTTTTAAATTATATAACCATTGCATAGAAACATGAAACGGGGAACGAGAACCAGGAATGGGCACGGGGACGAGGACGGTGACAGAGACGCTAAACCTAGGGAACGAATAGGAATACCATTAAAAAATTAAAATTCATGAATGAAAAAAAATAAAATTTCACTCATAATCCATGTGGAGTTTCAAAACCAAGACATATAATCCACAGGGATAAATTATTTTAAGTTTTAACTTTAAAGATATCGTGCATCATTAGTCATTATTATAAATTGAATTACAACTTACAAGGCTCAAGAGTCAAGCTAGTCAATTAAAAAATGCATAATACATATGCCATAAATTTTAAAATAATGAACAATGAACTAAACTTTAAGTCTAACTTGAAAGAACATGTCCATTGTCAAAAAAGGCTACAAATATGAAGTCTAATCTCTAGATTGAAGCAAAATGCGGCATGCCAAAATAGGCCAAAGGGCAATTGCAAGAGTGCACGTACAGATATAATGTCGGCACACAATTGCCTAAGTGTCACATTATCAATGATCAAATACATATGTCATTAGACTCATGATAAGTAAACTAAATCAAATATCATCATCATGATGTGAGGTTGCTCTAGTTGCTCTTGAAGAGCCAGCCTCATCATCATGTGTACCATGATCTGCTGGATCTCTCTCAACCTCAACATGTGTCTCTTCTTGCTGCATCTCCCACTCTGAATGGATCGATCTTTGCTCATGCTATTATATAACATCCTTAAATTAACACTAATGAATATTAGATCATTTGCCCTCTCCACACCAAGACAGTTCCTGTTCTTTGAAGAAATGTGAGCCACAGTTGCTCCAAACAAGAGGAGCTAATTGACTGAATCAAAATGTGGATGGCTAGTTGCTGCAACTCAAGACCATGTGAACCATAGTTCTCCCACCACAAAGCTGCCCTAATCTTGCAACGATCCTCTTGTTGCATTCCCACAACCAAAAAAGCCTTGAAAGGTCCTATGACATGAAAGTTGGTCTTTGATCTTTTATCTAGTACCATGATCAAGCACTAGACAAGACAATATAAGTCTCCATGTATCCATAACCTTAGTGTCATTCTCCTTACCCTTGCCCCTAGAACTCAGGATTCACATCAAATGTAGCTACATGCATGTTCCATAGTCTCATATACCTTGTCAATGCAAGGCTGCATAACATCCATATCCCTCAATAAATACACAATAGGTGATACCATAGCATCTATCCGCTTTACATGAGTCCAAAAAGCCGAGTTATTTGCTTTCTCCAATGCTGATGAGGTGAACTTATCACTAAGAAATAATTCCTTCAGGTACCACTACATTCCTTTAATCTGCCTAGCATCAAGAAGTTAAAGGTAAACCTAATATCAAAATATTTTAAAAGCATCTTCTTCGACCACAAAGAGAAATGATGGTGAAGAAACTGGTGATTCAAAACAAAACTAACCATTTAAGCTCCTTGCTCTATAATAGGTGCAATTCAAGACAAGTTACCAATATCCTTCAGTAGGTTATTTAAGCAATGATCCATACAATATGAAACTGTGATATGCAGATAATATATGTGGATGATAGCACTGATTGCCCTCTTTGCGAGCTCTCCATCTACAATAAATCCTACAACATGCTCTAGGCCAATAAGCTCAATACTTGTAACCCACTATGCTGCAAGTACATTTACCAACTTTTCTGTTCATGCATCATATGAAGATATGAAAGACATCTCCCCATGAGAATAGCGACCATGCCATGAATGGATCGCTTGCGTGTATCACTCCAACCATCAGCAATCAATGAAACTCCATTTTTACCCCACAAGCTCTTTTTGGTCACTCCTACTTGCTTAACAAGGTGCTTCTCCTTGTTGAGCAACATGGTGTGTAAGGTCTCTGATGATGGAGGTACATACGATGGGCCATACTCACTAATCTTCTTGCACATTAATTTTAAATACTCTGATCTATCTATACGAAACTGTACGTGGTCATGATAGAAAAACGTGCCACTGATATATCCACCTCTTCCTTCTTCTTAGAATCCCAACCAACATCAAGTGTGCTTTTGTCTACATGCAACATGTGGTGTTGCCGATGCCATGGCCGATGCAATACTTGCAGTAGGTATGGAGGTAGCAGTTCCTGATACTGATCTTGCTCTTGACACATTTGATGGGGGTGGTGTCACAAAAGTTGTAGGGTTAATTGCAACATGTTGTGGTCTACACATGGTCACAAAACTCCTTTTGCTTCTGCAAGGTCACATTAGAATTAAACTGCACCTCTGAATTTGGCTCATGTAGTAGATGAGCTCAGACCTAATTATGCATAAGATGAAACAAATAGCAATTGGCATTTCATATTCTAATATTTAAGTAACTTTGAAAAATTAAAATCAATAAAAAATTAAAATAGAAATGCTCGGTTCAATGGATTACCTTGTTTGCCTACTAGTTTACTTGTATAGGCAAAGCTTGCAATCCCATGGTCGAGATCCTTCACCACTCAATAGGTGGTCAGCATTTACTTCTTTCCACTGTGACCAATCATCAAACCTTTTTCCTCGACCAGTAGCATGATGAGCGGGGTGGAAAGATGAAGCCATTTTAGGTTGAAAACTGAAATAAAAATGGCTGAAGAAAAGCCTAAAGGGCTGGCTATTGTGAAGAGACTTGAGAGATGGGAGAAGAGTGAGGGAGAACATAGGAGAGAGAAGGGGGGAGGGAGAAGGAAGAAGAGGAGAAGTGAGAGAAGAGGGAAGTGGAGGAAGAAGGAAGAGGGAAGTGGGGAGTTGGAGAAGGAAGAGAGAAGAGGAGGTGATGGCATTGCAGATGGGAGCTGACGGGACCTGTGGGACGGGAGTTGATGGGACCTATGGGCGGGCGAGAGCGTGCGGATAGAGTTGGATAGCATGCGTGAAATGAGTAGGAGGCGGAAGCTGTTAGCAGACACGTTTGTGTTTTGCTGAAAATGCAGCTTTTTGCTTGGAGGTGTCCGCTTTTCTTGTGCCACTTACCTGTTTTGCTGCCCACTTCCTCCCCTGTTGGAGATGATAGACTTCCTTGGTTAGGCAACAGTCTTCTGCTGCAAAGGCAGTGTTCCTTGGTCAGGTGACAGCTCTCCTCAGTAAACACACATAGTCCTTGTGCAAGCGACAATCTCTCTCTCCCAAGCGGACCCTCTACATCGACTTCCTTGTGATCCTGTAGCCGTTTCCTCCTGTTTCGAGGCTGTCTACTACCAGAACGCAGATTTCTTGTGGGTGTCTTGCAGGATCTCGAAGATGTCTTATCACCAATTCTTTGTTGACTTGGAGGATGAGAGCTCTGTTCCTTCCACAGAGAGACGGAGAGATTTCTATGCTAGTTCACATGATGACTGGAGGTCACCTAGCCCGTTTGAATGGGATCCCTCTCCTCCCTATTCTCTCCATGTTTCATAGAAGGCATGTTCTGTTGGCCTTCATATGCCTTTCATGGCATCCTCTATATAGGTGCCCATACTCCCTTCTTTGCCCAAAGGAGACTGGCTTGATGGTTCCAACTACTCGCTTTGGTTGTGTAAAGTGGAGTGTATCCTTGATACCTTCGATCTTTGGGAGTTTGTTATCCATTGTTGAGCTAAAATATGCATTACTTGCTGATTAGCCTCTTAAACAGCCCCAAAACACACTAAAAATGCTCTTTTAGAGTAAAACCCTAAAACGGGGAGTGGTTCGAGAGAGTTCAGTGGAAACCCTAAAACGGGGAGTGGTTCGAGAAAGTTTAGTGGAAACCCTAATTTTTGAGGCGCCCTTCCACATCTATAAATAGACAGGCTGCCCCCATTCAGCAATCATCCTTGTTTGCAGGTTACACCAGCCCACACACCCTCTGCTGCTGTTGGCGTCCAGTTTCCAGCCTGTAGCCCGCCTCCATCTGCTGTCCAGCCATCATCGACTGTAGCCACATGATCTTCAGCCTGTCCATTGCTGTAGGCGACAGCTCTCAACTGCTGGCGACTGCTCCAAACTGTCCCAGACTGTTGTTCAGCCTGCTGTCCATCATCTCCAAGGTCAGCCAGCCTACGTTTTCAGCATTGCAGGCCCTGACACTCTCACAAACTGTTTCAGCCTGCTGTTTACCGCAGACTGTGCATAGTTTCCAGCCCTCGATCGGTGGTACACTGCTGCGTTTACTAGTTTCCAGCCTCCAGACTGCTGCGTTTTGGTGACCAGCCTGCTGCCATTCACTATTCAGCACTCCTACACTCCGACTGGTGGTCACAGACTTGGGATCCGTCTTCGGTGGACATCACACTCTGACATTGCTCTGCCCTTGAGCACACTGTATACTCTTACATTCATTTACAGCATTCATTCACTTCAGAGTTGTGTTCTCTCTCTCCCTTCTTCTGTTTGTGTTTGAGTTTTTGTGTTTGAGTTTTGAGTTTTGCGTTTAGGGTTTGAGTTTTACCCTCTATGTCTATGTCTGTGTCTTTGTGTTTCTGTTGTGGTCGTACACTCTGTGTGTCCTTAGTGCAAACCCTAGCAGTCTTCTTAACACCCACCCTATTTCGTGTCCAATGGAGGATCCTACCGTTGGATAGGTCATTACGCTTGTTACTCATAATCAAATTAGTGTCTGATGCTATTGAGATATTGTGTAGTAGGTACACCATAATTTGATAAGTTGAAGAGCTAGCATCCATAAAAATTTGTTCAGACTCAAAACATTAGGCGCTTACGCTTCCTTTTCTGCAAGTCCTCAAAATAAGATTTATGTTAGGATTAAACAAATAGAGAGCTTTGTAGCTTTAGCTAAGGCCTATGGAGACTTGCTCTCGGGGGCCATATGTGGAGCATTGCTCTACTGCAATATTAGTACTTTAATGAAGACTCATCAATTTCGAAAGAGGGTTAAGCTGGATCTTTCCTCTTTATAAGCTTATAGGATTTTGTCCTAGTGCATGTGCGCAGGTTGCGGAAAGCAGTGGAAGTGTGGACAAAACTTGCTTCTTTGTACCATTAGAAGACATTTGGCCATTGGATTACTCTCGAGAAGAAGTTATGGATGCTCATTGTTGATGACTCTTCTTCCATGAAGGATCATAATAACAGGTTGAAGGATATGAGGGATGAGCTTGTGTCCCTTGGTAGAATGATCTCTTCAAAGGATATGGATAGGATTCTTTTGACTCAACTGCCATCTCCTTGGTTTGATGTCTTTGACACTAGTCTTCTTACATCGAGGACCTGTGAGAAGCTTCTATGGGAGGAGCTTGCCCCGTTTGTTTTGGAGCATGATGAGCCCACCAAAGAGATAGCTAGTGGATCCACCTCCACCAAAGCTATTGTTACCGGTTTGGGAGGGGGAAAGAAGAGGAAAGGGAAGTCAAAGGCTTACAGACAGGAGAGTTCTTTAGGCTTTAACTCTGACTCAAAGAAGCCTAAATGTCCATATTGTGGGAAGGGGACACATCCAGAAGAGAAATTTTGGAAGTATCCTCACCTTCGTCCGAGAGCGAAGGACGAACCTAAAACATCTGAGCCTTCTATCTCTACTCCAGTGCTTACCCATGAGTCAGCACTCCTTTATATTGTTGAGAAGCCTTCTTCAGTGGTTGCCTCGTCTTCTGAGAGGCCTTGGCTGGTTGATAGTGGAGCTTCTTGTCATATGACTCCACGAGGTGATTTGTTGCAGGATCTATGCTCTTTTGAGGGTTAGTCACACTCTGGGTGCCATTGTTTCGGTGCCTATTTGTGGTGTTGGCACTTTGCCTCTACTTCCTGACTGTGCGTCAAGCTCCCTTTCACAGGCCCTTTATGTTCCTGATTTGGGATTTCCACTCCTCTTAGTTTATGGCCTTACTAGGCTTGGTACTCCGGTTGTCTTCACTGAGCAAGCCGTTTGTATTGAGGATTTTTCTATAGGGGCTATCATTGCGACAGGTTTGTAGGAGGGTGGGCTTTACAGGCTCCATTCTCCTTCTCTTATGCAAGGTCCTCCAAGGCAATTGTCTATTGCTACTTTTGTTTTCACTTGTGTATCATCTTTTCCAGAGGTTTCTTCCCATTCCCCACCCTCTCCTTCCATGGTTCCCTCGTATCCCCCATCCCTTTTAGAGGGGGACGATCTTAGTGATGTGGCCGTGGATTTCTTGGCCCCTAGTGTTTCAGAGGGGGCTTTCCAAGATTGTGAGGAGCTTCTTCATTAGCAGTCTTCATTGACGGACTTTATCGACATTGGCATTCCTCTTGCCATCCCAGAATCCGTTTCTCCCTTGGCCGTTTGCTACATCCAGGATATGAGGGGATGTTAGCAGTTATATTTGTCATGCCTTGGGATCTCTTGCTTGTGAGCCTCAGTCTACGAAGACTTTACAAGCTTTGACTCGTCTATCTCTTGTTTTGACGGAGGAGGTAGCTCATTCTAGAGTTCTCAGTTTATTGCATTTTTGTGTATTTTCTCCTCCAGATGGGATTTTATGTGCATTTCCCAAGGCTGTTTTTGCATTCTTTAGCCTGCCTTACTTGCTGGACATTGTCCACCCTTTTTGAGATTTTTCTAAGCGATTATCAGTGTTGTAGACATTGCAAAGAACCTTGAGTTTCATGCTCACATGAAGCACATCAAGGTTCAATACCACTAACTTAGGAATGTAGCTTGGACGATGAGCTAGAGCTAGAGTATTGCCCTATGAAGGACAATTTTGTTGACATCATGAAGGCCTTTCCATTGCCTCCTATGCTTCATGACACGTGTCTTCCCACTCTTCAGTCACTCCTAGGATCTGAGAGCATTCATGATTTATTTCATTGTTTTCTACATGTCATCTCTTGTTTGTGAGCCTCAATTTGAGTTAGATGGAGGCATTAGATGCTCTAAGTAGTATTTGCATTGGTCATTTCCATTCTTTTGTGCCATTTGGCCCAACACCATGTAACCCCCTTTTTTTTGGATGTTTGGCCATTTCTTGGTTGGACATACAATTATTGGCCATTTTTTGGCAAGTCCAGGTTGCATTTAAGTCCAATCAGCCAGATTTAATGGTTTTGCCTATTAGGCACCTTGGCTCTTCATTCTCCATCCACTCGTTCTCTTTATCATCAGCTTCTTGACTTCTTGTTGTTGGCAATTTCCTCTCATGCAGCTGCCAATCCTGTGCCCTCATTTATGGGTCTTTGTGACACCTGTATAGGGGGCTTTAACAATTGTATACAGCCTGCTTTTCAGCATTCTATTCAGCTTGTGTTTTTTCTTTTGTCTGTGTTCTCTCTTTGTCTCTCATTAATGATTATGTTCAGCTTCTGCATGCACATTCACAATTTAGACCTCTTCTCTACACAAGTTTACTTGTACATTCGATTTCCTTGCAAGCACAGGATCACCATTTTTTACCATGTTTCCAATTCATTCTTCATCAGTTTAATACTTGCAGGCACTTTCTCAAATTGATATCGATAATTATTTATGTAGTTATTTATGGTAATTTGTATCTCTTCAAATTTTATAGGTGGCAAGAACTTTCTCAATTTGAAACGTTGTTAATGGAGTGAAAGTGGCTAGGATAGCTATGGAATCACCAGTTCCATCAGCTGTTCAGAAAGGTAAAAAGATATTGATCTCAAATATCATGGGCATTGATGATCTTAGAAATATCAAGAGGTACATGTAAGGTGCTATCATGTTAATGTGGAGGGCCTGATCAACTGTGTGTTGTCATTTGCAATGATTGATCATTTAAACATAGTTTGAGTGTGATTGTAAGGATATGGTTTTGCTAAATGTACCAATGATATACAGAAAATTTTGTGTGGCTGTCTGCTTGACTAGTTAGTGGATCTTTTGTTTGATGCAGTTGTGGTGCTTTTTAGAGCAACAGGGGATGTCCCAATTCTCAAGCAAACAAAATTCAAGGTGCATAAAACTGAACCACTATGTGCATGCACATGCCCACATATATATTGACCTCTAGTTCATACGCCCATTCACACTCGTGAACATGGTAACAGTGTTCTTTTGTGCATTTCAAAGAGCATTTTTGTATGTACTTTAAGATATGCAATGTGCAGATAGATGCTACAGAAAAATTTGCTAAAGTAATAGACTTCTTACGAAGGCAGTTGCACCGTGAATCTGTGGTAAGCTTTTCAACTTATTCTTACAAAATCCTTAATGCATTCATAGAAGATAAAATAGGACACACTTGTCAATATTATTGTATGTCTTTTTGCTGATCTAATTTGCTAGACACACATATTTAAAGAGAGATTGTTTAGTGGCAGTTGTTTTGTTCAACTATTGGTGCAAAGATTGATGAGACTCTTCAATTCTTGTCAATCTGCATGGATTATAGCCATCTGGTGCTTTGAAACTCGAGAAGATCTGAAACTGCTTAGAGAAACAATCTTCAAAATCTAGCGCTAAAAAACTTGAGATGATTATAACAAGAGTTTTTAAAAATGTGTGATCATACAAGACTCAGTTTAGAACCAAACTGGCCTTCAGTGAAACTAAAGGGCAGTGAAACATAGACTAACAAGCACAATGTAACATCATAGTTTACAACCAAACTGGCCTTCAGTGAAACTAAAGGGCAGGGAAACATAAACTAACAAGCACAATGAACAAACTTGAAAAATTAGCAATTAATAACTCGCAACTGTGGATCTAGAATGCTCCCACATTGAGAGATGACACTTGTTGGCTCCAATTTCCCCCAAACTCTGGTACCTCTTTCCATATTTCTAAATTTATAAGAGAACTTTCTAAAGCAGAGTACAAAAATGCTGACACTAAGCTGGGAGTTCTTGCAAGCTAGTGTCATTTGATGACTACTAGCTCAGATACCATTTATGGCAATCCCAAATTAGTCAAATCAGCCTGGAAACACTACTTCATAGCTAGCAAACCAGTCCCTATTTTGACCCACAATCCTTTATGCATGCCAATCAAAATCACTCTAGCTTTGCCCTTGTCTATCCGAACTGTCCCTCTTACCAATGGCATAATTTTACATGACAAACTGTCCCAATTAAATTCTATTAGGCACCAATGTGCTGCCATAATTGTATGGCCTGAGCATTGCATTCATGTCCAATTTCCCAACTCTGAGCACATGCACAACAGAAAACTGACCAATCTCTTTCCAAGCTTGTGTCTACCCAAATACAGGGGTTTTTACTGCAGCATGCAGCCTGTATGGCCCTGATTCAGCATAATTATTGCTAGAAAAAGAGAGAGAAGAAGATAATCCATCCCAAATGATCCAATCAGCAGCATGATGCTAGAGAAGATGGCACATGGCCCTTTTGCTGATACAAATCAATATATGACATTGTTGCTAGTTCAAGAATGCTTCTGTGTTGGCAATAATGTTGTTCAGATTATCACAATGCTAGACATTGCAGATCTTGATGCTGCTCCCCAATCCACCATAGCTCTTCAATCCATCATATTCAAGAATGCTCTTTTCAGCTGTAGGGGTCATTAGCGCCCATACGGTGGGTTGTGGGGGGTTCCTTAGAGCAGTATGCTCGCTCTGCAATCAATGCAAATGCCTTTGAATGCCTTAACATTGCTTCGAGGGAAATTGTAAGTCGATCAAATGGTATTATGGAACCGTAAAATGGACTTGAGAAATGCTCCTACAAGGAGGATTGGAGGGAGAAAATCTGGAGAAAGAGGAGAGAGATGATGGAGTGAGGATGTCTGGAGGGAAGAGGAGAGAGAATGCTGCACAAAGAAGTTTGGAGAGAAAGGGGAGAGATAGAGAGAGAAGTTTGAGCCGAAGACGGGAGGAAGTCTGGAGAGACTAGCCCTTGTGTTGGAGAATATCTTTGGATGTGTCGGCCCAAAAATCTTTGGGTCGGGAGGTTCTTGTAGGTTAGTCTAGATTGGGTCTGCCCAGACTACCAAATTCATGAAGTCTCAAGAAAAAAAGTTAGGAGAAAAGTTAAAAAAAAAAGAGTCTAGAGAAAAAGAGTAAGTCACTCAAGAAGTAAAAAGTAAACCACTAAACTACCTTGCACATGATAAATACATTGTCCCTATGCTACATATAAAAGTGAGTGCTGCTTGAACACTTGTATACAAGTGTGAAATACGACTCAGCTTTTTTTATGCTATATAAACGAGCTCATGTATGGTATTCCCCAAAAAATGCGAGCTCCCTGCTGTCGCGTGCGTTGTTGCTCCGTCCCCGCCATCGTACTAGCTCCCCCTTCCTCGCCTATTGCCTCGTGGCGCAATGTTTCCTCCGCCTCCCCCCCCCCCCCCCCCCCCCGCCCAACCCTCCACCCCAAGCACTGCCTTCGCCTCACCCACTTCCGCCTAATCCCCCCTGCCTTGTTCTCCTGCTTGCGGTTGTGCGTCAGCTTTCCCTCCGCCTCGATCCCTCGCCTCATCCACCGTGACCCCCCGTCTCCTCCGCTTTGATCCCCCGTCTCTTTTGCCTTGCGGCCCTGCCCCCGTACATCAGGCCCAACACTCGTTCTGTGCCCTTTGCGAGCCGGCCTTCAATGGTGTCTAGCATCTCCCCCACGGTCGGAAAAAAGCATTTTTCCCCTCCTCGCCATCGGTCCCCCTCGGGAGCACAGTAGCGTGATTGGTAGGTTCTCAGGAGGGACATGCAATGGGAACCTTTTGTCAGACGCCGGTGCATTTTGCGAGTGCCCCCCTAGTCAAACACCTTGCGCATCGTCCTCTTTGAGGAATAGCCCTTGGCCATCCGTGCCACAGAGTTGGAGTTGAAAGAAACAACGATCTTTGGTTAGGTCGTAGGAGATTCCCCATCTAGGGCTAGCTTCGGGATTGACTTCACTCCATGCTGAGCATTTCAGTGCAGATCGTGGAGGCAATTCTCATGGGTCAAGGGATCTTCATGGTTCGACTCACCTTTGCAGATGCAGCTCGTGAGCTAGTGGATGGCTCACCCTATGCTTCCACGAAGGGGGTCATTCACATGGTTACCTGGTACAGTGGCTTCACAGTGGAGACATTCACACTCCATAATAGGTTTCTTAGACATCTGGTCACCTTACTCTTCCTCAGATTGGCGGTAGAGTATCACTGGTTAGTGGACTTTGGACGGCTCTTCGGCATAGTTCTTTCCGCCTCCTTTGTGGATGTAGTGAGAGCCGCAAGAGTCCCAAAGGTACGGGTGACAGTGAAAGATACAAAGAATATACTAAAGTTTTTGGAGATTGAGACAGGCAGACACTCTTTCAGGTAGCAGGTTATTGTGATTGGGCAGCCAGGGAAGTGCTTGCGTTGCCATGACTTTGGGCATCATGCAGTAGATTGCGTGCGCTTCGGAGCCAAGGCGGCTCCGTCGACAGGCCCGCAGATGGACGCTAATGGTTTTACACGGGTCCAAAGACAACAGAGAGAGAGAAGGCAGGGGGGGCGCAGTCAGCCCCTCAGACACAGCCACGGCAGTAGGGGGCAGGAGGGCGAGAGTCGGCCCCTTGGTAGAGCACCCCGCAGCCCCTTGCTTGCCCCACTTGGCAGGACCACAGGTCTTCACATCCACCACCCATGGAGGCGTCACAGGCTACCTCACCCGAGATCCCACACCCCCCTCCCCCGCAGCTATGGACTAGGGAGTGGGACAAAAGGGATTAGATCGCAGAGGAGGTTGCAGAGGTCCTAGTAGAGTCGAGCAGGATCTGCTAGGAGGTAGCCCCACAGGCCAGGCAGCAAAGCTGGGAGGAGGAGAGAGCATTCTGGCGAGACCTAGCAGCCAAGTAGAGACTACTCCAAGAGGCACTAGGGGATCCCACTCTCCATGCATAGGAGGTGTGCGCATGGACAACCCTCGCCGGCCTCGAGGACATGCGCTCAGAGTTTTCCTTTCACACCTCAGCAGCCTTTTGGGTGCGGAAGGGGAACACGATGTGCATGGAGTTTTTTCAAGTGCATTAGCCCTGTACCTCAAGAGAGCAGATACGTAGCCTCCGGGATCAATATGGGAGGATTCGCTCTAGCCCAGATGAGGTGATGGAGATTGCCATTGACTACTACAGACACCTTTTCCAGCAGGAGACAGTCTTAGCCAGAGGACAACACTGTAGACAGCAGGTCTAGGACCACATCTCGTTCCTTGTCACAGAGATGGGACGCTTCCTCCTAGACCCTTTCACAACGAAGGAATTAGAGGAGGCTTTCCATGCATAGGATGGGTAGAAATGCCCGGGAGAGGATAGTCTTTCTAAGGCCTTCTTCACTACCTACTGGGAGGTGGTGAAGGACCCCCTACTGTTGGCCTTTCAGGAGATTTTCAGCTCAGGACGGATGCCAGGGAGTCTATCGGTAGGTCTTGTCAGTCTCCTCCCCAAAGGGGGAGATCGGTTGGAGCTATCCCAATGGAGGCCGATCACCCTGTTGTCAATGGCCTATAAGGCATTGGCCAAGATGATTGGTAGGTGACTCCACCCTGTGCTTCAAGACATCATTCATGACACACAGACAGGTTTTGTCCAGGATAGGAGCATCCTAGACAATGTCTTCACCTTCTTTGAGGCGACTGAGTGGGCCCAGCACAGTGGTCAGGGATTGGCTGTACTTCTCCTGGACTTTGATAAAGCCTATGAGAGGGTTGATTGGGACTTCTTGGAGGGTACCATGGTGAGGTTGGGCTTTCCCCAGGCATGGATTCGAGGGGTCTTTGCACTTTACAGATCGGCTACCAGCAGGGCTCTCATAGGTGGCAAGAGGGGGGAGGAGTTTCGGCTGGAGAGATCGATCTGGCAAGGCTGTCCTCTGGCCCTGTATCTGTTCCTACTCTTTGTAGAGGCGATGTCTTACTTCCTCAGGTCATATGTGAGCGGGCTACGTGGCCTTCGTCTTCTGGTGAGAGTGGAGACGAAGATGTTAGATTCAGAGTATGCAGATGATACCGCACTTTATATAGAAGATTGTTGGGAATAAAGGGCCATCGTGCCTTTTATATGTGCACGGGTGTGAACACACCCTTAGCACATTTGTACTTTCATATATATCTATCTAAAACCTAAAGAGGTATACTAGTCTTTGTACCGAACATAAAAGGTGTCGTGGTCACTCTCCTTTCTACTGCTCTCTACTCTTTGTGTGTGTGATCCGTTGCGTTCACTCTCAGCTCTGTCAGGCTCCATCAAACTGGTAACAGAGTTTAAGGTTCTGTGCAAACAATCCCAACCCTTCCCAGTCCACAGATGTCAGCAGGCAGTTGACGGGTGCTAGACGACATGGTCGAGACCAGGCAGGCTACAACGGACCAGCGGGGCATTGATGCAATGCACAGCTGACGGGCTATGCGTATCGAGGAGGCAACTGTGCGTGACAGGGCAGTAGTCGTGATGAGGCAGTCAGGCGACAAGGCAGGCGTAGGCGTGGCAGTTGGGCGACAAGGCAAGCACAAGCGCAACATGATGGGGAAAGACCGGCAGACAAAGCGGTCTGCAGGCGCACGACGAGATAGGCGACTTGTCGTGTTGCGGATTGACGCGACAGGCCAACGGATCAACAAATCCCACATCAGGTGTTTTTTAGAAAAAAATAAGAAAATTTCCCCAAATCTTTTCTTTTACCCCCTTTCCTTTGACAATGTTCATGCATGGAAGCACTGTTTCCGGATCTGTGCAAATCTGCCTTGGAAAAATTGGGGCTTTTTCCAGATTTGGGGACTTTAATGCAGAACTGGACAATCGGACTCAGAAATTGCAAAATCGGTGCACATTTGCTCGGGAATTTTGGGGCTTCTCACATTTTAGTGAATTTTTTTCAATTTCATTGAAATTTGTGCACACCAGACCTGAGAAATTTGGGGATTTGTCCAAATTTGATGCGAGCAAGACACAACAGTGATATTTGTCTCAAAAATTGCAGGAATTTGAGACATTTTGCCTCTGACATTTGGGGCTTTTCATGTACATGCAAGAATTGTGCTGAAATTTACCCAATTTCTTGACATTGATGCACATTGGACCCCGTGCAATTTGGGGCTTTTGCTGTTTGGGGGAAATTTGTGCACCATTTGGTCATTTTATGTACATGCGGGTTTAATTCCATGCAATTTGGACATCTAGCACTTGAAAAATTTGGGGGTTTCGCTGAAATTGCTTTATTTTTTCAAAATTGGCCTATTCTATGCATGTTAGAGACATGAAGATGTATGGTTGATGCTTTGAGCACAAAAAATTTGGGGCTTTTGTTCGCGTTTGTCAAATTTTGTGCCTGTGGGTGAATGTACAACAGAAATTGCAGCTAAAATTTGGGACTTCTCATGCAATGTGATGTATTTGTCCTTGGAACAGCTGTAATCAGTTGTGGAGTGCTGCAACACAAGGTTTAGTGCTTCTGAAAATTTATTTGCAGATCTGAAATTTCTGCTTTTACGTGGTTATTTATTGCTGATTGGTACTGGTTTGTACCTTGGTCACTTGTGTGACAGTTTGGGCCTGCATTTACTGAATTTGTTGGTCACATTTGGGCTGAAAATCATGGCTGGCAGCGGTGACAGCAGTCATCTCACGCATGTTAAAAAGCTTGAAGGAGCACATAACTTTGCAGTCTGGCAAAAACAATGCTATAATATCCTATTGCAGAAGAAGCAGGCAAGGCCGATTAAGACCAAAGAGGCAAAGCCCGCAAATATGGAACTGGAAGATTGGGATGAGTTAAACGAGCTTGCACGCTCAAACATCAAGCTATCGATTTCTGATGCCTTGCTGTTTAACATTGAAGGTTTGGATTTTGCCTATGCTATTTGGACTCGATTGGAAGAACTATATGCCTAGAAGAGTGCCGCAAGCAAAGTTTACTGGCTGAAAAAGCTTATGGATTTGCGTATGAAAGAGGGTACAACAATGTCTACTCACTTGTGTGAGTTTAACTCCATTTTCAACCAATTGGTTGCCTTGGAGTTCAAGATTGATGAACAATTTAAGGCTACGTTCTTGCTTTGCACTCTGCCAGAGAGTTGGGATACATTCAGGACTGCTATGAGCAATTCTAATGCGATGCTTTTGTATGCTGATATAAAAAGTGCTCTACTCATGGGAGAAATGAATCGACAGAACAATGCATCTAGTAAGTCTTCCAGTGCTTTGCATACTAGGGGCAGATCACAGCAGAAAGGCAAATTTGATAGCAAGGGACGCAATAAATCACGTGGTAAGAATGTTGAATGCTATCATTGTGGCAAGAAGGGTCACTTTAAACATGATTGCTACAAATGGAAGAAAGAGAAAGGAAAGGGCAAGAAGACAGATGATAGCAAGGAAGAGAAGAAAGAAAGTCAACCTAAGAAGAGCAGTGTCAAAATTGAAGAGGTGAATGTAGTCACTCATGACAGTGACAGTGGGAATGACGTACTCTTTGTCTCTTCACACTTTAGTACACATGCTTTACTTGCGATATGGATGATGACATGCACACTTGGATTCTAGATTTAGGTGCTTTCTTTCATGTCACCCCTCATCGTGAGTGGTTTTTTGACTATACAGGGGGTTGACATGGTGTTGTCCATCTTGGGGACAACTATGCATGTGACATTGCAGGTATTGGCAGTGTGCAGTTGTAGTTTCAGCATGGTTCTGTCTTCACACTTTAGTATGTATGGTATGTACCTCAGCTTAAGAAGAGCTTGATTAGCACAGGGCAGCTAGATGATGATGGATTTCATACACCTTTGGTGATGGAAAATGAAAGATCTGTAAGGGATCTAGAGTGATCGCTAGAGGTTGTAAAAGTGATACCTTGTATCCTCTCCATGAATCTAGTGTGTGTGACCATGTTGTTACCGTGACCGAGCAGCCAAGAGTTTCTTTGTGGCATGGCCGGTTGGGACACATGAGTCAAATTGGAATGAAAGTGCTGTTTTGTTTGGGTTACTTGCCTTGTCTTCATTATGCTGATTTTGAGCATTGTGATCATTGTGTTTATGGTAAACATGTACAGACATCTCATAAGAAGTCTCTTTTGCTGAAATCTTCTCCTCTAGAGTTAGTACATTCCGATGTATGCCAGATGCCAGGGTTATCTTTAGGGGGAAAGAAATACTTTGTCACCTTTGTCGATGATGCTACACGAAAGGTATGAGTTTACTCTATTCGTAGCAAAGATGAAGTGCTTGACAAGTTTCAAAAATTCTTGGCATTGGTTGAAAAGTAGATTGATAAGACACTTAGGTGTCTTCGCTTTGACAATGGTGGAGAATATGTGTCCAAGGCCTTTCAGGCATTTTGTGACAGCAAAGAGATAAAGAGGGAGCTCACTGCCCCTCATAATCCACCCTAAAATGGAGTTGTAGAGCGTATGAATCGGACCATACAGGATAAAATCCGTACTATGCTCTCTCATGCTGCATTACTCCATGGCTTTTGGGCAGAGGCTATTATGACAGCTGTTCACTTGATTAATCGGTTACCAAACATGTCTTTAGGAGGGGAATCCCTCAGGAAGCATGGTTGGGGAAGGCACCTTCATATGCTCACCTGAAAGTGTTTGGCTGCGAGGCTTTTGTGCACATTTCTAAAGAAGAATGCAGCAAACTTGAGCCAAAGTCTTGTAAATGTATTTTGCTAGGATATGGTGACGAGGGTGAAATGGGGTATAGATTATGGGATCCTGAGAAAAGAAAAATAGTTCGCAGTAGCAATGATGTTATCTTCCAGGAAGATTGCATGCATAAACAACCAGAAAAGACTGAGGAGGTCCGTAGGGTTGTATTCCGAGAAGAAATACCTTTTGGACAGCAAAATGTGCTCACTGTATTTACAGCAGCAACATTTTATTTACAATAGCAAATACCTGCTGTAAATGAACCTGCAAATGTAGAAAATGTCACAAGGACGTGAAAATTTGATGCTTTGCTTATGTTTAATTGACATTTGATTAAAGAATTAATCAAATGTGCAATTAAAAGATGCACATGTGTTGCATATGTGAGGTGCAAGCTACTTTTTCACAGTTGAAGGCTGAAGGACCCTGTGAAAAAGATGGGTGTCAAAGGCAAAAGTTGTAACAAGTTACACTTGTTAGATTCTAGGTGAATTTTGGTGTCAGTTTGCCCCTAGGACCATTAATTGGCCATTAAGTGTCATTGGTGACATTAGGGACTAGGCATTAATTAATGGATTAATGCTTGTCCAAGGGGCAATTAATGCATGGGGCCACTTTGGGTTGCAAATGGGCCTAGCCAATTAATTTTTGGATAGGCAAGGTCAATTTTTTGGGCATGGATTAAGGGCTGAATTAATTTTCAGAATTAATTAATTCTGAAAATTAATTAAATGGCTGGAAATTGCTGAAAATGGATTAAGAAAGCTGCCACTTGGCAAAACTTTCCCATGCAAGTGGGGGAAAGGCTAAATAGGGCTGAAGGGAGAGGGAAATCTCGTTTTTTCATTTTGGAGCTGTTAGATGTTGCTGCCAGCTTTTGGGGCCATTTCCCAGCCATTGGAGACCATTTTGGTGATGGAGATTGCATATTCTTGACCTTGGGAAGCTGACAATTACTGCTGATGCTTTTTCTCATGAAGATCACAGTCTTTGATGCTCGTATTGTTGTTGGTGCATCTGTTTGGGGCTGGTATAGCAGGGCAGCAGCTGATTTTGATCAGTTATTTGCGACAAATCTCAAAATTTTCTCTCTTTACAGCATTCTCTCATCTCCTTCAGCCTATGCTCAGCCATTCTCAGCAATTCTCAGCCATTTGGAGGGGATCTCAGTCATTTTTGGTGGGCTGATCTGTAATTTTTTGCAGTAAACCCTAATTTACAGCAGAAATTAGGGTTAATTTACAGCAGAAATTAGGGTTTAGCAGCCACCTTGGGATCCATGTCACAGATTGAAGGCTCAAGGGACTGAAATCAGCAGCTGATAATTGAAGATTATCAAGGGATTTCAGGAGCCAGCCCATCTCGAATTGATTTGGGGCAGCATTTGGCCAGCCAAAGGTCAAATTGGAGAAGAAGTCCTGGGTGAATCAAGGGGCAAATGACCCAAAAGGCTTGCTGGTCATTTATGGCAGCAAGAGCAATTGGTTAGCAAGAGGAGATTGAAGAATCTCGAGTTGTACTTCTCCCAATTGAATGAAAGCTAAAGAAATACCGCAAGGGGCGTCGATTTTGCGGCCAATAGGGTGTCTACTGTCCAAGAATATTATGATAAAGTGTGTATTTCATTTTATTTGCATTTATTTGTTGCTGTAATTAACTCTTAAATCAGGTTATCACCACCCATTCCAAGAAGGAAGGCTGGTTTCATGGTTCCGTTGCCGGGATAAACACATCAAATCTCTTGATTTGGTGGGCCCAAGGCACCCGATTGCAAGCCAAAGCTTTGTGCTAGTACTGATTTTTGTGCTCAGTTGAGAAATTACAGCAACATGTCTTCATACAGTGAGATGGAATCAAGCAGTGATGATGCCTCTCAGTATTGACATTCTCATGGGAATGAAGAAAATGCAATGTCTAATTTTGGACAAGGCTCTCATGATGGACAACAAGCTGAAAATGTTGCTATTGGGCAAGATGCAGGGTCTTCAAGTTGTCATGAGGTAGATGCCCAGCAAGGTGAAGAGGAATTTGATGACCAGCTCAAGAATCGGATGAGGACAGCAGCAAATCTCTTTGCTGAATTGTCAAAGGATCCTTAGTTCACCCGATTTTTGAAAGATCCGAAGAAGGATAGCAAGGGCAAGAAGAAGAAGTCCACTTCTACACCTTCGGGACAGCAAGGTGCACCGAAGGTAGTGCCAAATCCTTCACTTGAAGCTCCTAAAGAGGCCAATGAAGCTAAACAGTTGGTATCTATGGGGCAAGGAATGCAAATGCAAGGCCATTATGGAAGTGCCAATCCAATGGATTTTGGACAGCCAGGCATGCATGCTATGATGGGGCAGCCATGATACTTTGGTGGTAGCACGATTTTTCATGCAATGGTTGGCCAAGGGCCGCATACGGGAATGCATGGCACAAATCCCTATGGTATGCAGCAGCCAATGCATGGTGTGCAAGGCCCATTGTATTCGGGTATGGCTGGAAATGTGCAAAACCCTATGTATGGTAGCATTGGCTTGATGCCTGGGGCACAAAGTGGAATGTTTGGCAATGCATCTGCACCCTCGAATGCTTATGGGGCTCAAGGAATGACTGCTGGTCATGCAAATGCTTCATTTGGGCTTGATCATGATGTAAGTACAACAAATGCACCCTTTTTGCAGCAGCCAGTGTATGACAACTTGACTCCCAAAGGAGAAGCAAACGACTATGATGAGGGTGGAAAAGCAGTGAAGTTTGAGTCCTCCAGTGGTGCACAAGATAGGCTGAAAGCTTTGATTTTCATTCAGCAGTTTGATGTAGCCTATTCCGGGGGAAACTTCACCGAATCCTCTAAGATTCGAAAGGCAGCCACTTTCTTGAAGGGGAATGCATTGCAGTGGTGGTCCATGCTCTTGATGTAAGGTAGAGCACCATCAACATGGGTACAATTCAAGCAAATGCTTGCATCGAATTGGTTGACTAGTACCTTTGAGGTGGACATCATGACAGCTTGGAACAAGCTTGATGCAAAGGAATGCAAGAATTTAGAAAAATACAATAAGAAGTTTTGGGATGCATTGCTGCCCGTCACTTCTTATTGGTCAGTTCCCCTTCATGAGCAGGTGGAGAAGTATGTATGTGGTTTGTCTAAAGGAATCATGGATTTTTGCATTAAATCCATTGTTTCAAGCATGTCTCAGCTGATAGAAACTGCTACTACAGCTGATACATTGCTGTGTGGAAAAGATGCCGGCTTTCAAGACCGTGATGAGTCAAATGTCAAGAAAATGAAGGCTGAGAAAAATGGCAGATCTGAAAATTAGGCTGAAAAGAGGCAAAAACAGCAGCAAAGTCCTTCGAAAAGTGTGGCACATGTGAACAAGAGGGACACATTGCTAGGAATTGGCCTAATCAACAACAAGTTGATAACGATGATAGCACATGAGAGAATCAGTGATGTATGGAATATCACACTGGGTTGCATGTGATGAAAGATCGGACATGCATTGTATGCTAGCAAGTGAAGCGTGGTAGGCAAAAGATGCCGCAATTTATTACAGCTTATGTAAGGATAAAGTATGCGTTTTAGAGAACTTAAGGAACGTAAAAGGGAGCAGTTGATCACCATGGATGTGTGTTGTATTTCTTAAAGGGTGATTATGTATTGCTGCGTTTTGAAAAGTCATGGCTGAAAAAGATGAAAGGGCAAACGAGAATGTATCTACAGTTCAGAATGAGGAACTATGGACCTTTCCAAGTGTTAGAGAGGATCAACGATGTGGTATATCGGCTGAAATTGCCTCTACACTAGCGGATACACTATGCCTTTCATGTGAGCTTGTTGAGGCCTTTTTATGGTGATGTGTCTAAGGATGTAGGTGCTGAAATTCAGTCCAATGAAGAGGAGTTGAATAAGATATTGGTATCTGAGCAGATTTTGGCACATAAAGAGGAAAGGCCAAAGGTAAAGCTTCCATAAGTTGTTGGGTGAAGTTTCACAACTGTTCACCAATGGATGCTAAATGGATGGAAGAGGATGACTTGGCAGACCATCCTCAATTGTTGCAGCTTTACCTTGATGCCTTTCAGTTAGAGCCGACTTTGGATCGGGCTCTTTCAGGTTTAGCAGGGCAAGGGTCCAGAGTACCACCTGATACTCAAGGGGGAGGTAGCGCTTCCACTCCTCCAGGAATGGACTGCTCTTGTGTATAGTGGATCTCGGATGTATTCAGCATGCATCCGAGGTACTGTGATGACAATATGTTTGCCATGAGGTCACTATTCAGTGTACTAGTCACTATGGTATGTATGCAGATGGGTATGGTTTTCACTGCAGCTCTGAAACTTTACATTTGCATCAAGTTATGATCATGAGAGACTGATTACCGAGTGCTAGTTTTCAGTGTATGATCATTACTTTCAATGGTATTCAGCTGGTTCTATGGACAGCAGCATGTGTACTGAATGCCATTGACAATTCAGCCATGGTTTCGGCTCGATTTATGCTTTACTATGGTTGTGTAGTCAGTACTGTTGAGAAACAAGAGTTTGGGATGCATCCGATGAGTTTCTGGCAACAGTTCTGGACTATTGAGCTTTATGCTATGTTTATGCTGGCTGGAAATTTTCAGCAAATGGTGGACGAGATAGTTAGCCAGCAGTGGCCAATGTTGTGTTGACTATGATGCCTTGTGAAAATTCTAGTGCAATATTGTTTGCTTTGACACATTATAGTGCAATCGAGGACGATTGCAAGGATTTCAAGGGGGTGGTTTGTCACGAGGACGTGAAAATTTGATGCTTTGCTTATGTTTAATTGACATTTGATTAAAGGATTAATCAATGTGCAATTAAAAGATGCACATGTGAGGTGCAAGCTACTTTTTCACAGTTGAAGGCCGAAGGACCTTGTGAAAAAGATGGGCGTCAAAGGCAAAAGTTGTAACAAGTTACACTTGTTAGATTCTAGGTGAATTTTGGTGCTAGTTTGCCCCTAGGACCATTAATTGGCCATTAAGTGTCAGTGGTGACATTAGGGACTAGGCATTAACTAATGGATTAATGCTTGTCCAAGGGTCAATTAATGCATGGGACCACTTTGGGTTGCAAATGGCCTAGCCAATTAATTTTTGGATGGGCAAGGATAATTTTTTGGGCATGGATTAAGGGTTGAATTAATTTTTAGAATTAATTAATTCTGAAAATTAATTAAATGGCTGGAAATTGCTGAAAATGGATTAAGAAAGCTGTCACTTGGTAAAACTTTCCCATGCAAGTGGGGGAAAGGCTAAATAGGGCTAAAGGGAGAGGGAAATCTCGTTTTTTCATTTTGGAGCTGTTGGGAAGAGGTGTTGGACTGTTGCTGCCAGCTTTTGGGGCCATTTCCCAGCCATTGTAGACCATTTTAGTGATGGAGATTGCATATTCTTGACCTTGGGCAGTTGGCAATTGCTACTCATGCACTTTCTCCTGAAGATCACAGTCTTTGACGCTCCTATTGTTGTTGGTGCATCCGTTTGGGGCTGGTACAGCAGGGCAGCAGCTGATTTTGATTAGTTATTTGCGACAAATCTCAAAATTTTCTCTTTACAGCATTCTCTCATCTCCTTCGGCCTATGCTCAGCCATTCTCAGCAATTCTCAGCCATTTGGAGGAGATCTCAGCCATTTTTGGTGGGCTGATCTATAATTTTTGTAGTAAACCCTAATTTACTGCAGAAATTAGGGTTTAGCAGCCACCTTGGGATCCATGTCACAGATTGAAGGCTCAAGGGACTGAAATCAGCAGCTGATAATTGAAGATTATTAAGGGATTTCAGGAGCCAGCCCATCCTGAATTGATTTGGGGTAGCATTTGGCCAGCCAAGGGTCAAATTGGAGAAGAAGTCTTGGGTGAATCAAGGGGCAAATTACCCAAAAGGTTTGCTGGTCATTTATGGCAGCAAGAGCAATTGGTTAACAGGAGGAGATTGAAGAATCTCGAGTTGTACTTCTTCCAATTGAATGAAAGCTAAAAAAATACTGCAAGGGGCGCCAATTTTGGGGCCAATAGGGTGTCTACTGTCCAAGAATGTTATGGTAAAGTGTGTATTTCATTTTATGTGCATTTATTTATTGCTGTAATTAACTCTTAAATCAAGTTATCACCACCCATTCCAAGAAGAAAGACTGGTTTCAGAAAATAATGCTGGAAATGAGCAGTTAGCCATTGCCCATAATGATGAGCCACTGGACGTGTAGGAACAGCCAGGACAACAGGTTGTTAATGCTAATTTGTAGGCTGAAATGCCAAGACAGCAAGCTGAAAATGGAAATTTGCAGGTTCAATAGCCAACAGACAAATGATCATTGGGTTAGGGGATTGTCTAGGGCTACTAGAAAACCTGATAGATTTGTTCCTATACAAACAATGTGGCTGATTAGGTCATGTGGACAGATTGTGGTGAACCGTCTTGCTTCAAGGAAGCAATGGATAGACATGACAACAAGAAATGGTATAAAGCCATGTTGTTAGAGATGGAATCTCTTGAGAAAAATGGCACTTGGGACTTGGTGCAGTTGTCTAAAGGGCAGAAAATCCTTCCATGCAAATGGGTTTACAAGATGAAGGTCACTTTTGGTTCCTTGCCAAAGTACAAAGCAAGATTGGTTGTAAAGGGGTACAAACAGAAACATGGTGTTGACTTTGATGAGATCTTCTCTCCTGTAGTCAAGATGACTACATTGAGAATCATTTTGGGCTTGGTTGCAGCTGAAGATATGGAGCTCATATAGATGGATGTAAAGATTGCATTCTTACATGGTGATCTGTATGAAGACATATACATACAGCAGCGTGAAGGGTTTGTGGCAAAAGGAAAAGAGAAGATGGTATGCAAACTCAAAAGGAGTTTGTATGGACTGAAACAAACACCAAGAGAATGGTATCATAAGTTTGATACATTTATGCAATCTCAAGGTTTTCATAGAAGTCAAGTGGATCACTGCTTATATACCAAGAAGGCAGTAGATGGCAGCCTGATTATCTTGGTTCTGTTTGTTGATGACATGCTGATTTTTGGCAGGGATACTCATGCCTTGGACTCATTGAAGCAAAGTCTTCATGGTAGCTTTGACACGAAGGATCTTGGTGATGCAAATCACATTCTTGGCATGCGAATACTCAGAGATAGGTCAAAAGGATTACTCTACCTATCTTAGCAGGAGTATATCTCCAAGGTTTTTGCAGCGTTTTAATATGGAAGGGGGGGGGGGAGGGGGGGGGAGACAATTGGGGTTCCATTGCCTCCATATGTACATTTGATGATGAGAAGGCTGAAATGGCCAAGATACCATATGCTTCAACTGTTGGCAGTTTGATGTATGCTATGGTTACTATACGTCCTGACATTGCCTTTGCAGTGGGAATGTTTAGTAGATACATAGCAAACCCCGGTAAAAAGCATTGGGAAGCATTGAAAGGTATTATGAGATACCTCAGAGGCACAAAGGATTTGTGTATTTGCTTTGGAAAGTAGAAGGCGTCTATCGTTGGCTTTACGGATGCAGACCATGCTGGTCATGTGGACTTTACAAAGTCCACTTTTGGGTATATGTTTATCTTCACAGGAGGAGCAGTCTCTTGGATCTCCAGGCTACAAACGTGTGTTGCATTTTCTACTACAGAGGCAGAGTATGTGGCTGCCACCGAGGCATGCAAGGCAGCTTTATGGCTTTCATATCTTGTAGGAGAGCTTGGCATTACAGAGTTACCTGTTCTCCATTGTGATAGTCAGAGTGCTATCTGTCAGAAGTGGTGCAGCAATGGAAGCGTGAAGAATATGCTGAAATAAATGCTGAAACACAAGATAGAAGAAAGAATGAACACAGTAGACAGATGAGAACTCAGATGTATGCTCGGGAAATAGAATCCATATCGAACACGAGATAGCAGCATACAACGGTGAGTCACTGGCTGCGTGGGCTCCTCAGCACCGGCTCCTCTCTCCCAGAAGGATCTCCACTGATGGCTGAAGCACCAAAGACTGTGGAGGAGGAGCCCTATAAATAGCCACAAAAGTGGGGAGCATAAAATGCAGGTCGGCCAGCATTTAATGCTGGTCGGCCAGCAACAAATGCTAAATAATACATCATAAATGGCCATAAAATACTGCATAAAATGCCCAGCCTCTAACACAGACTCACACCATGAGCTGACTAATATCTGCTAACACCCTCTCTCAGATCATGTGTGATCGGATACAATGAAATAGTACAATGATGGAGAATCATAAACTACACAACAAAGAAACACCAGAAGGACCATGGATGTCCAAGCGGTGAGTGGCCAGCCCACCACCAAGAAGCCTCGGAGAGTATCTGATGTCGATGTCGATCGTACCAACAACACCTGAAAATAGAGAAGACTCATAGCAGCTCTCTGTGTAATGTCACCTATGTCACGCAGGACATACAAAGCCAATCTGCCAAACATGTCTCTGAACATGTGACCATGGAGTTCCCGCCTTTGGCCAAACCACCAAAGTGTCCCCGCATGTGAGCTCCAGACGAAAGCCTCTCGCTCTCTGTCAAGAAGAACAGCTCATCATGAACCCAGAAATCAACACCAGTCTCTAGGATTTCACTGCCAGATACCGTCGATGCGTCAGGGACGTCCCTCTCTGGAACCTGTGCACCTGTATCAAAATATAGATGAGGCACGGCAGCCCCACCAACACCCGCTCACACTCCCTCTCTGGCACCGAGGAGTCGTGAGGGATGACCGCATCACCACCACTAGAAAGCAGCCGAGGAAGGGGCCACCAAGCCCTTCCCGCGATCCGAAGAAGAAGATCCCTTCCGCGCCTTGGACTTCTCCTTGGTCGGACGATCGAAGTCGGAGTCTGATGAAGGAGGGGACTCATCGGTAGAGTCACCATCCCGCTTCGTCTTCTGCTCCTTCTTCCTGGAAGCCGCTAACTTCTTGCAGTCCTTCCGCAAATGTCCCTTCTTGCCACAGTGGTAACACTGGGCCTTCGACTTCTTCTTCCCGTCACCCCTCTCTGAAGCTACATAAGCCTCACCTCCATAATGTGCCGGAAGCCGCCCCTGTAATCTCAAGGATGCCTCATGCTCAAGAAGCATCGAGGTCATATGTGTAAAACTGACAGGAGACGATGATGTCTGCGCCCGCAAAGCATTGGCCACTCCATCATACTCCGGGGGGAGCTTGTAGAGGACCGTCCCGACAAGATGCACCTCGGGAAGAGCAGATTGCATGTGCCGAAGCTGGTCCTGTACCTGCGTAACACGAAGAAGAAAAGATTGAATAGTATCTTTCGGCTCAAACTTCATCTGCTGGAGCTGGCCATAAAGTGTGACGGCCCGCATGGTGGAAGGTGCCTCGTACATCTGCTGCAACTTCTGCTATACTTCAGGAGATGTCCTACAGGAGGTAACCGCCGGTAAGACCGCTTTAGAAATACACCGAAGCAATGCCGAGTAAGCACGGGCATCGTCCGAGTCCCATGTGAGCACCGCTTCCTCATGGTTGTCCTCATCAAAGTCTTCAGGAAGAGGAAAAGGACGGAGAGGTCGAGCAAGAGCTCCACAGACGATGTACCATAGCCGCTTCTGCACAAACCAAGCTTTCATGACAGCACTCCATGTGAGGTAATCAGGTCCATGTAACTTATCTTCACTTGAGGTGCACGGAGGGGCCATCTGGAGGAGGTAGAAAAGAGAAGTAGAAGAAAAGAAGGTCGTTTGGAGAGTGAGCACAGCCAAAACGCAACCAAAAACACCAAAAAATAGTGAGTTCACATGCAATATAACCCAAAGGCTGACCAAAATAAGCCAAAAGCTGCTGCACAAAACAGTGAAAAACTGCCAAAAACAGCAAAAACGGCCTGAATAATCAGAAAAACAGGCAAAAATAATGCTGTAAACAGCAAAACACAGGCTGCAAACTGAAGAAACAGGGTCTAAAGACTGTTGCCAGCAGGTTGATGAATGAAACACGGGCAGCAAAGAGTGGAACAGGAGTAAACGCAAATCTGTCCAGAAAAACGCAAAACGCAAATGCTGAAACACTGTCGCCAGCAGCAAATCAGCAGTCGCCAGTAGGAAGGACAGCTGCCTGATCAGCAAGAAGGGTGTAAATCGTGAAATCAGCAAGAAAACACAGCACAAATAGGTTGCAGCCTGAAATCTGATACCATGTCAGAAGTGGTGCAGCAATGGAAGCGTGAAGAATATGCTGAAATAAATGCTGAAACACAAGACAGAAGAAAGAATGAACACAGTAGACAGATGAGAACTCAGATGTATGCTCGGGAAATAGAATCCATATCGAACACGAGATAGCAGCATACAACGGTGAGTCACTGGCTGCGTGGGCTCCTCAGCACCGGCTCCTCTCTCCCAGAAGGATCTCCACTGATGGCTGAAGCACCAAAGACTGTGGAGGAGGAGCCCTATAAATAGCCACAAAAGTGGGGAGCATAAAATGCAGGTCGGCCAGCATTTAATGCTGGTCGGCCAGCAACAAATGCTAAATAATACATCATAAATGGCCATAAAATACTGCATAAAATGCCCAGCCTCTAACACAGACTCACACCATGAGCTGACTAATATCTGCTAACACTATCATGCTAGCACGGAATCCCATCTTTCATGCAAAGACGAGCACATACAGGTGAAGTATCACTTCATTAGAGATGTACTTGACATCAAGAGGATTGAGCTTGTCAAAGTGCATATAGATGATAATCTTGCAGATCTTCTCACGAAGGGTCTTTTAGTAGAGCAATTTGCTCGTTGTCGAGAAATGATGGGAGTTGGATAGGTATATGTATTTCAGCTTTGTACATACCTAGACTTAGTTGATTCTTTTATCCTCTTAAGACACATTGCCTTCAGGTGGGAGGTTGTTAGGAATAAAGGGCCATCGTGCCTTTTATATGTGCACGGGTGTGAACACATCCTTAGCACATTTGTACTTTCATATATATCTATCTAAAACCTAAAGAGGTATCCTAGTCTTTGTACCAAACATCAAAGGTGTTGTGCTCACTCTCCTTTCTATTGCTCTCTACTCTTTGTGTGTGTTATCTGTCGCGTTTACTCAGCTCCGTCAGGCTCCATCAAGGACGATGAGCTAATGCTGGAGAAAGTGAGACTAGCTCTGGAGATTTTTTGCATTGCAACGGGAGCGAAAATCAACTGGCAAAAGTTGGTTGGTTTCCTTACGGACCCGGATTGTAGCATGGAGTGGGGTGTTCACTCGGGATTTAGATGGGTGTGCAAAGGGTAGACCATCCAATACCTAGGATTCTAGGTGGAACTCGACATCACTCCTGCCCAACAGTTTCTTTCAATCCTCGATTCTATCAAGCGGAAGCTGACCTATTGGAGTACTGTGCACCTTTCCTTAGTAGGCCGAGCCCTGGTGATCAACCGGATCCTCCTAGCGGCGGCTTTGTACATCGCCTCGTGTTGGTGTTTTTCCTCGTCTTGTGTAGTTCAGCTTCATTGCCTAGTGCGGGAGTTTCTCTGGGCCGAATCAAACTGTTCCAGGGATTCTTGGGCCAAGGTGGTGTGGGCGACCATCATCCGATATCGGTCTGAGGGAGGGCTTGGGATCATAGATCCAGAGTTCTAGAGCCTGGCATTTTTGGGCAAGCTAGTAGTCCGCGGGCTCACACTAGGAGGGCAGACCTGGAAGGTCCTACTGCATGAGGGTCTCTAGGAGTGCAGATTGTTTAGTGATACTTTGGAGTGTTGCAAATTTATACTTTTGATAGTGCTTATGAGCTGATTTTTTTTTGTATGTCAGTTTGTCAACATAAACAATGTTTTAAAACTTTTTGTATATGATAGTTTGTCTACATAAACAGTACTTTTTTGTATCAATATGAGCTCACTTTATTTATTTATTTGTGGGCATGTCAGTTTGTCTACATAAACAGTGCTTTTTCATATCAATATGAGCTCACTTTCTTTATTTTTTTGTGGGTATGTCAGTTTGTCTACATAAACAGTGCTTTTTCACCTAGTCCCGATGAGACAGTTTCTGATCTGTATGAGGTAATGGTGTTCTAGAATGTGTATACTTTTCCATGTTAAGCTTGCACGATGTTTGGTAATATGCGCATGCGATGATTCCAGAATTTTGGCATTGACGGAAAACTTGTGGTGAACTATGCTTCCAACATGGCATGGGGTTGAGAGAGTAAGTCGGACATTATAAGAGCAATGAAGCTGTGGGACTGTCAAACATCAGCTTGGTGTGTGGGTGTTGGTGGAGCAGTGAGCTCCTGGCGAAATGCTCTTCCAAAATGGCATGGGGAGTGAAGGTTGACTGTTTTAAGAACAAGGAAGCTGTGGGAGGTATCAACATGAGGTTGGCATTGAGCTTATGTACACGTGAGGTCTTTCTCAAGTTTGAAGCCTAGGGTAAGGGTACAGCAGGCTGACGTCCTATGAAACTTTTTGAGAGGCTAATGTGCAAGACCTATACATAGCTTGATAGCTTAACATTGTAAATTACACTCTGTATTTTTAAATAGCTACACTAGTCATAATGCCAAAATGTTCTTACAAGCAAAAGATATAAAAGGGTATAACAATGGGTCAGAGATCTATTTCAACACACTTCTAATTCTCATGAAATGCAAATAGCCAGTCCTATGCACATTCTCTGTAAGACAGATCTCTGTGGCACACGTCGAACACATTCACACTCCAACAAGTATGGAGTTGCTCAAAAGATTTTTTCCTAGGTGAGCTTTCAAATGACATTCTACTCATTATTAACCCTTTTTCCTTAATAGGGAATTTGGTGAGGTTATATGCTTTGTTGCTTCAATTTTTAATCCTTGATAGGGAATTTTATAAGGGTATACATACTTTGGTGCGTTCATTTTATGCTTGGTATCCAAAGTGATGATTTACTCATACTAACCCTTAATAGGGAATTTATAAGGCCAGACACACTTTGGTGCTTGCTTTATAGGTTGGTATACAAAGGGTTTTTCAAACCTTGTAGGATGCATTACCGATTGAAAGGTTTTTGGCACAAGCCTTTAGGTTAATGCTTTGTTTTCAAACTTGTATGTTGCTTTTGATAAATAGCCCAGAAAGTGAAGTTGAGGCAACATTGAATTAAGTAATTAAAGATACCTATGCATGTTCAAAATCAATGCCATGTGCTTAAATTGACAAGTAGATCGGATGTATTTAATGTTTTACCCTTTATCTTGCTTCTCGTGCCTTTGTTTTTCATCCACAATTGTTCCTTCAGATGATAAAGCAATTGTTTTTTTATTTGCTCAACTTTGTCTAAAATGCTTTAACACTTCACCTTTATTTTAAGGGCATTTAGAGGTTTTGAACGAAAACTCCAATTGGAAAAATACTAAGGTGCCTATTTTTGGGGAGTATTTCACGACTTGGCAAGCATTGGGATCCACCTATTGACACACATTAGCAACTCCAATGGGAAATCCTACATTTTCTTTTGATGGGTAGAAATTTTACACCCCTACTTGAAGTATAATGCCTTGAGAAGGGTTCTATGGTCTTCAAAACCATAACATGTTGTATATGTAGGATTGGAAAATGTTTTATTCATTTTGGATGGTTTTCAAATCTTTTGGCTAGCACAAAAGCATATGGTTTCTTGAAAGAATCAAATTCAATCGTGATAGTGTTTAGTTTGTGTCCACTCTCTCCAAATATTGTGGAATATATTGAAGCTCTATGAAATTTTCCAATAATTGTTTGTTAGTTCTTGAACCATTTAGGACCCCGCCAATTTCAATTATTTGAGAAATAACATTCAGTGGCTTGAGAACAAGTCTTTTTGATTTTTTGTTTAAGATAGGTTAAAAAACTTGTATGTTGTTTTCTAAAACTTATGAATTGGTGTTGCATTGACATTGTAAGCATTCAAGAATGATTAATGTGGTCCAATCCATGGTGGCATTGAACTTTGAATATTAAAAAGAAGAATCCTTTTTGCTAGTAAGATTAACAATAACAATTCAAACTCACCATTTATCAAATAGTGAGGATGCAAAACCGAAAACAAAAATAAAGAAAGTATAATCTCTCGCATTAATGGATTAAGGATTGATTAAGATAGACATACCTTGTCTCAATGCAGAAAGGTTGTTTTTGGCATAATTATTAAATAATTGATCACCTTGACGATCACTTTTGTGCCCAAGACTAGGTGTATCACTAAGTTATTGAATGTGATTCCTTTTTTGGTAAATCAAATCCCTTAGAAGATAGTTATTAAGAACAACATGATTGCTTGCAGTCTATTTCAAAAGGGATGCCCCTATACTCTAGGGTTCAAGAAACATTGTTCCATGTAGATATTCTTATTTAGTTAGTATTGTTTGATTAGGTGGACTTGATCTTACACCTATAGTCTTACACTGTATTGCACGAGGAGTATCCCATAAGCAATAGTTAGTGCATAAACAAACATGTGTCTTCACACATTGTGGCCATGACTTTCTAAAAGTTCTTAAGCTTTAGGTTGCTTAAGTTCACTATTGTTAATGTGTTGCAAATGATGTATGCCTTCAAACACCTCTGTTTTTAATTGACACGTAGACATGAATAATGAGTGGAATATAATATGGGCATGCACACGTCGATTCTAATCCTTGTGTTTACACTTAATCATTGCTCCCAAACAATGTAGCCAAATGCATACAAATTGAAGGTTGAGCCATAGACAATTTTCTTTAGAAAGCTTATTGCAGTGCCACTTTTCATTAAGAAAATGTATGAAACCCTTGACCCTATTCTTGACATTGTGCTTGTTTTAGGATATAGAGAGTTGGAAAGCTTGGGGTACATTGAGCCTCTTCAAACCCTTCCTCCTTAGTACAAGGACCCTTTGTATTTGATAAAAAATATGCATTCATCGATCTATATTATGGTTGCCTTAAAACTTGGTGTATTTATGATCAAAGATATACATTCACCAATCTATACCATAGTTGCCCTAAACTTTAGTCTAAAAGTACTTTTCAATGGTATGCAACCCTAGATAAGGAGGCTTGGTATGTACATGTATAAGTTGAGGTATATCATCCCAATCATGTGTTGTCAAATCCATGCATACTTGTAAGATCGTTAGTCCATGTCCCACTTTTACTACTTGTCTACTTTTTTTTGGTTTCCAATACATTATATTTTTTCTTTCGTTGTTGATCAACCCATGCTCATTGCCATTTGTCATTCTAATCTACTCGAATACTGGGATAACCATGTTTAACCATTTTAACCATTCCAGTTTTCGTAATGTCACACAAGACTCACGTTTTTCAATTTCTTGCCCCTTAAGTGCATGATGTTCTACAAAATCTAGTCATCTTGTATCTTTACTTGTGACTTGTAGTAATTAGTTTTGTATCTTTACCTACATTTTGAAGCATGTGACTTTAGCCTAAAGCGAGTGCTTGCATCTATAAGCTATTCTATTCAAGTATTATTGAAGTGGACATATTGTTATGTTTAGTGCTATCCAAAGCTCATTTTCAATGTCAAGATTGGTTCCCTAATCCAAATATTTTCAAAAGTTGCTCAAAGTTTGTACTAGCCATTCAACAATTTCACAAGAATAAATTCCCGTGGTCAAGGTGTTGGGTGGCTTTGGAGCCACAGATATTGTTTTGACTCTCTTTAACTCTATAAGTTCATTTTTAGTTTCAATTTGTATTGGAGGATTGTTAGACAATCATGAAACACTTGGATTGCCCATAGGATTTTCAATGAAACATGGCTATCATATCTTCTAGGATTTAAGAAGCAATCTTAGGAAGCCAATGAATCCCAAGTAAAAATGCAACATCAATTTTTTATTTGTTAGTGGATGGTACATTTGTGCTCAGCTTTACATACTTATTCAAAACGCAAAATCTTCCAATCATCCTACAACCCTCATCATACATAAATGCCATCCTTGGAAAATGATTTTACCTATGCAATTAAGCTCTTGGAAAGCACTACATGCAAGAACTTTCTATTATGTTATGATTTATTTGATTGGTCAAGCTACTCTAGATATTTGGAATAGGGGCATGGATGCTTGGCAGCTTAGATTCTACAAATAGCTAGACATGGTATTGTGATAATAATTCAAGGACACAAAGTAGTGATTTTCATAAACCGTATTATTCAACTAAGCATACACAACCTTTAATGGACATGGAATGGGCAACATCATGCCTCCTTATGGTTCTCTTCTTATACAAAATTCATTGTAGGTTCTTTTAAATAGATTTTGTTGATGTATTGGATTGAGCATTCTTGATCTAGGCGGCTTGTGATGATGTAGCCATTCCTACTAGGGGTCTCTTCTTTCAATTTGGTGTGTTATTGGAGGTGTAAGGGCCTATGTTGTTGGCGCAACATGCTTGTTTAAAAAAGAAGAGGCTAATATGAGAGCATTTGCCAAGCATAAATTCAATTTTAAACTCGGTACATCATCCAACATGCTCCCAATGCCCCTTGGAGTGAACAACTATGACTTTATATGGTGGGTGTTATTTTTAATCTATGGTTTTTCCTTTTCTTTCTTAGCCTTGCCAGTAAATTGTTTGATACAATCCCTTGTCAAAAGCATGCCTCTTGGTTAGATACACCTAATGAAGTTCTTTGTACTTTGCCCCTAAGTTCAAATGTCAAGGAGGCTATGTTAACTTAAAGCTTGCTTACCTTTGCTTCTATGTGATTCAACTTAGTAAGTGGCTCCCATGGTTTGCACTTTTACTAGCTTTTGTGTGTCCTTTTTGCATCCTCCAACTCAAAATTAGGACACTATATTTTGTTAGATTGGTCTTCTCTATCTCTAGCTATACAACATGTAAAAGATTTGCATATAATTTGTTCTCCAAGCTCACTATTCCATGTTAGGGTATTGAAAAAGGAAAATTCCTAATTACATCATGGGGCCAAAATTAAATCAATGGGCCAATATTAAGGCTAGGATGGAAATGACATGTATGGGACTAGAGCACAATGATGAAGGAAGCATCTAAGCTTCAACATGGGGCTCTAAAGCACAATGATGAAGGAAGCATTTGAGCCTCATCCCATGAGAGAGAGAGAGAGAGAGAGAGAGAGAGAGAGAGAGAGAGAGAGAGAGAGAGAGAGAGAGAGAGAGAGAGAGAGAGAGAGAGAGAGAGAGAGAGAGAGAGAGAGAGAGAGAGAGAGAGAGAGAGAGAGAGAGAGAGAGAGAGAGAGAGAGAGATGTCTACAGTAGGTGCAATGACTTATTGGACTAGGCAAAGAGTACACCCCTTTGTAGGTTAAATCACCAACACTATGAAAATGAGAGAAACAAAAACTCTATAGCTACATCATGCACATGGGTACTAGAGATTATGTGGGCACATTTGGTAGGTTGTGACCTTATGGTGTCTTGAACCAATTAGCTAGATAGCATGATGAGAATATTTAGAGTAGAAGTTATTGCACATGTATCCAATGACACGTGAGATTGGAGCCTCTATGCCATAACTATGGTATAGTGCTCTGGCTATTTATGTCACTTAATGCATATTTGTTAAATAGTCCTTGATGGAGTCATATTCATCGAGCAAAGCTACAATAATAATTGTGAGAACACCCTTTTTGAGGGGATGCTTACATTGATTACATCTAGTTGAGTCATTATGCTTCTCATTTTGTTTACACATTCCACCAGTTTAGTCTATCAAATACTATTTTTAGTTCAATATCTTGATATTTTTCTTTAATGCCAAATGTTTTATTTAGTTAATCCCAGGCTTCATTAGTAGTTTTTTTACATTGATGTGATGGATGAAACTAGGAGCCAAATGTAACCTATGAGAGATAATACTTTTTGCTCGAGATCTTCTCTATTTAATGATTTTAGAGTTCTTGAAGTCCATTTTGTGAGAAGTTGGAAATTTTTTTAATTAATGTCGGATATCACTAAATTAATGTTGTGAGTACCCTTTCAAATTTTAATCAATTATGGAAGTAGCCACTCATATTAGTGGGTACTTCCATAGTTGATTAAAGAATTAGTGATTTGGACCTTTCTTATTGAGAGTGGCGTATACTCTAGCTCTTTCCATATCGGATTCCATTGTGGGATCTTTATCATTACTATCCTCCTTTAGGTTTTTTTTAGCAACCTTTCCCTTGGCATCTTGGCTTTTCTTGTCTGCGAAACTGACCTTGGCCAAGCTTCAAGCACTGCCTTTTGAAATATCCTGGTTCATTGGTTGCAATAGAAACACCTTTGAGTCTCATTGCTCCTTCATGTGGGTATAAAGCTTCCCATTGCATTTGATTTGGCCTTCTTTGTCTTGTTTGGTGGATACTGTCCTTGGGCTCTTTTTGCATAACCTTGGAAGTTTCCCTTATTCTGATCGTTTATGTTCCAAATTTTTGCATTTCTTGGCCTTTTTTCAATCTCTTGAACTATTGGAGTTGCTTGAATCAATGCATCTTGTAAATCTGATGGTCTCATTGATTCAAGGCATGTATTCAATGGTGGATTTAGACCATTACAAATTTGGAGTAGTAAGCTTCTAGGCTTAGGCTTAGTTGCTTTAGATTGAAGAACTCATTCATCTTTTGGGCTTGATATGTGGGCGGAAGATATCTCCCATGTATCACGTCCTTAATTTTGTCCCAATTGATAGCACCTTCGGGCATTCTTTGGTCCTTGCACCATTGTTTCCACCAAATACGGGCATCTCCTGTGAGTTTTAGTTTGGCTGTCATGGCTTGATTTGACGGTACAGTCCTTGCAAAAGTGAAATAGTCTTCTATAAATACAATATTAGTGAGTTTGGGAATCTTCCAATTCCCATTTTTTGAATACTAAAAAGGTGGCAACCGGATAACATATTAGTGTTTGGGAATCTCCCAGTTCCCATTTTTTGAATATTAAAAAGGTGGCACCCGGATAACATGCCCATAAGTTTCTCAAAACCATATGATGTGACCTATCATTGGACAGTGCTTGAAAAATGGAATCTATTGAGCTATAGAGCTGTCGATTTGGAGTTACAGTGTACAAGTTATGACAAATCCAAAGATTTGACCACGTGTCCCAAACTTATGGGAAATTTTCATATTCCCCAATATGGTATTCATAAATTCTATCCATGTTTTTGCTTTAGTTGGAATGTCCCTTCCTTCACCATCAAATTCTGGTGGCTTGTACTGCTTAAGAAGAAAATTTTTCTCTTGGGCTTCCGTAGTATTGAGATTCAGGGTGACATTTTGAAGATTATGCAATTTTATGATCAATTTTCTTTCCAACCATATTCAGAAAAAAAAGATGTTCACTTACTTACTCTAACTCATTAATTTAGGAGGGAAATTATATACTACTTATCCTTCCAAACAATGATCAGGATCTATACTTCAAAAGAGAGCTTTAAAAAAGTCTATCTACTATTTTGATTTATCAAGGAGATAAACAGATGGACAAAAATAATTATTTACGTTAATAGGAAGGAAATACATTATTTGAGTAGTTCAAGAGCTCATATTATTCTTGGAAAAGATTTTCCTACCATAATCTAGGCATGGCATTGTGATACATCAATCGCATAGTAATTAAGATTCTGAGAATAGATATCCAGAAATCTATATTTCAAAGGAAGATCAAGTAATCTATCTTTCTTGTAGTTATGACAACTAGAGCATCCTACAACCATTACTTGATCAACCAGTATAATCCTTGTAACCTCCTCATAGATGTACCAGTTTAGTTTGGCCTGTCACCCTCTAGTGAACATGTTAAAGTTTACTCTAGCCTCATAGAAGAGATAAATCTTGGCAACCTTAAGGGCTTCCATCCACCTTAAACTCTTTAAATTATTCTGGAGGTAAGCAAGATGTCTTGTGTCAATGTAACAATATCCTTTGCTTAACATCCATCGCCTTTCATAATACACGGGTGAAGGATTGTATATTTGATCTAATATGTGCATCATCTAGTTTCTCTAGCTAAAGCTACAGGAGTGCATTGCCAACATAAACATAACTTGAAAAATCAAGAATCGTTCCCAAATTTGTCTTTCTGCCAGAACTCAAGAACATATATCAACAAGAGAAGATTTCACTACTTAAGGAAATATTTTTTTAAATAAATATCACTAGTTTTATTTACTTGCATCGTGTCCTACTTCAACATGCACTTTGATACCAACTGTCATGTGCTGCCCGAGCTATTCCTCGGTGGTACATTCTTAGTAGCCCATCAAGATATGTCCTAAGGCGCCGTCTAGGATTTTGATAAAACCCTCGGAGTTTGCTAACTAGGCTTGCTTGAGCCTATCCCACAGTGGAAGTTCAGGCCGCTCTTATGAGGATCGACCTGAGTTTTTTTTGGTCAAATCTATTACTAGTGGCTAATTAATATTAGAGGATTCTAAAGTGATGTGAGTCAGTCTTTCTAGTTTCTAATGATCCATCAAGTACAATCTTTATTCCTTCTTAGGAAAGTTCTCGGCTTATCGAGACCACCCAGCCTCACAGGTTTGGATCTGCAGGGTTCCATCCTCCCACTTCCCTTGAGAGAGTAGTTTTAGTTATTTAATTACCTACCATTTAGGTTCAACATACAAAATTAGCTACCATTTTAGGTTCAACATATAAAATTAGCTTCTTTGAATTATCTCCTGATAAAAATTCATTACACATCTTTAATTTACGACACAAAAACATAGTAAAGCAATTCCTTCTTAATAGTTCCTTTCAAAAAAATGACTTTTACAATGTCTTCTGTTCAAAGTATTATTCTCTCGAAGTTCATTCTCCAACTAGTACTGGAACTTCCAAAACACAATCTAGAAATTGAAGGGTAGTTGGCAGTTCGTAAGAGCCTAAGGAGTTTATGACCAGAGCCCCCTGGTATCCTCACCTCCTCCTGCCGACTAGAGTTCCCTACGACAAGACCTTTCACGTCATGATTGGTCTAAAGTCACTAATGCAAAACAAAAAAATAAAAAGCCCTTGAAGTAGGTTTTATTCACGCTGGTCTTGGGGAGGTCTAGTGCCATCAAGAACACTGCCTCAATTGTGTTCTGTACTCAGTCATCCATCTTTTAGCTTGATGATTTTAGAAAATATCAGTACCTAGCTTACAACTGCAAACATTTTATTTTGAATGCATTATACATAAACTCTTAACAAGTTTATTTCCAAGATAAATCTTTTCTTTTCAAAAATAATAACATAGAGACAATTTAGCATAAGCGACAAAATAACTATAAGTGACAAAATAACTTCGAGACAAATCAGCATAAGTGAAAAGATAACTTCGAGACAAATCAGCATAAGTGGCAATACCTTCCAATAGTCTTCATGGATTCCCTCTTCCTTGGGGATTAGTTTACATTGAATTTAAGCAAGAATTCCATACTTGAGGATAACTCCCTTGGAGTTTCGTGGGTCTTTGCCCACAATAAAAGAAAATCTTGATTAGTCTAATTACAAACAATATCATTTGGCAATTGCATCTCAAGGTTTCTTATATACTGAGGATTAGTATTTGTGATTCAGAGATTTTGTTTGATCAACACATAATTAAAAAATATTGAATCTATTAGGGACACAATACCTTCCTTGTACTTGCATAGGTTCATCTTGTACAAACCCAAGTTAACCCTTAGAATTTGCAGTTAAGAATTTCTCAAAGAAATTATATGTATGAATTGAATAAAATCTTATTTTTTGCATGAAATTTTTGTGGCCTATTCACGAGATAAAGGCTTACTAGATACTTTTATTTAAGAAAATAAGTACCTGAAGTTCCATGATGGGTGCTTGGTTGATGGTATTCGTGGCTTCGTTTGTAATCCCCGTACTCATCATTTCGTTTGTAGTAATTGTGTTCGCATCATTTATTGGTAACTCCTACCTCTATAACCTTTGTAGCTTTCTTCTTCGAGGCCATGGTCTTTAATTGTGAGACCACAAAAAAAGGGACAATTTGGCGAATAAGCTTGGAGGTAATTAGATTGAGGAAATTTCGATTGATGGGAGGGGAAAAGTTATCACCAAAGACTTTGAGAAATCGAGAAGAGTCTTGATTTCATAGGAAGGAATAGAATAGAAGGGATGGACAAATTGAATTTGAGAGCTCGCGGAGTATCCTCCTTGTCTTCTTGACGAGAAATTCTTGTGCTCGCGCTTCTCTTGCCTCACTCCCTCTTGTTTTATACTCCTGAGAAGGGCCTCTCCCCTCTTGCTTGGACTACTCTCAATGGCTCCCCATGCCTCTTATTTATAGCTAAATTAGAGAGGAAGGGTTGTGGCTAAGAAGAAGAGTTCTTTATGGAGGGAATCTTGGAAAAATTAGCAATTCGATGCTCAGATCACAAATCTGATGGTTTTGTTGGATCCAAAAGGGGGGTAAAACCCCATCACACTTGTTTAGAATTCTTCTGGATCACTCCTTCATCTTCTCCCTGTTTGAAGTGTTGTTTGCTGCCTGTAAACTACGATCGCGATGTACATGTTTTTGCCAATCCTTCTTTTTGCATTAAATCTCCAAAACTGGCTTTAAAAGCCACTCGTTTTTTTACATGACCCCCTATTCTAGAATTTTCCATAGCTTTTTAGGATATTTACAATAGATGATATCCAAAATATCAAAAATATGCTAGTTTTGTCCAAAATTCTAGTATTTTTGGACCACTAATGACTAATATGACTCATAACTCTTGTTCACGTGATAACTTCCATGACAGGTAGCTACAGTTCTTGTTGTCAATCCAGAAAATGTCGGGCTACGATCCTCGGGTCTTTTTGCTCGAGATCTTCTCTATTTAATGATTTTAGAGTTCTTAAAGTCCATTTTGCGAGAGCTTGGAAAGATTTTAAATTATAAAGTCAGGATATCATAGGATGGAGCCTCTTTTTATTTTGATACACTTGGACATTGAAGATGGAATGTCTTCTATTTTTTAAACATAAGGTAGAGTGTGATGGTGTGATGCCAAGCCTTTTTTAATCCAATTATATTTCCTTTAATAGGATATCACATATTTCTTTACCCGAAAACCTTCTAGAACTCATGCACCCCTCCCAACCAATTGATTTGTTGCTTCTTGGTATGTCTGGTATGTCATGCAAAGTTGATCAATCGTACAATGATAAACTATTATGTAGTTGATCTCTTTGAAGGGAGCTCCTAAAGAGCTAGCAATGATGATCCAATATTTGGAAAGAACTGGTTCTTGTTCCTCTAGTTTCTGTCACTACAAGTGCATATGGATGACAGTAATCCATCTATAATGAATGCCATGGTTGTGGACATGGTCTTCATAGTTCCATTGGGTGATTCAATGACTTTGTGTGTAAGTGTTTGCTTATATTTGGAGGGGATATTCCCCCCTACATGTGGATGATATTATTTTGTCTATAATTAATGTTATGGTTATGCACACGGTCTTGATAGTTCCATGAGGTGATTCAATGATAGCTCCATGGGGGGGGGGGGGGGGGTCACACTAGCACAATACAAGGGACCATAACATTCATGCCCCCCTTACTCTGACTGTACACTTTTTTTTTTCTTTCTCCATTAGACTCACACGCCCAAATCCCCATAAGGGGGGGATGAATGTCTTCTATTTTTTAAACATAAGGTAGAGTGTGATGGTGTGATGCCAAGCCTTTTTTAATCCAATTATATTTCCTTTAATAGGATATCACATATTTCTTCACCCGAAGGGTAGTACATATAGCAAGGCTGCCCAACTATGGGTTTCTTAAACCTTCTAGAACTCATGCACCCCTCCCAACCAATTGATTTGTTGCTTCTTGGTATGTCTGGTATGTCATGCAAAGTTGATCAATCGTACAATGATCAACTATTATGTAGTTGATCTCTTTGAAGGGAGCTCCTAAAGAGCTAGCAATGATGATCCAATATTTGGAAAGAACTGGTTCTTGTTCCTCTAGTTTCTGTCACTACAAGTGCATATGGATGACAGTAATCCATCTATAATGAATGCCATGGTTGTGGACATGGTCTTCATAGTTCCATTGGGTGATTCAACGACTTTGTGTGTAAGTGTTTGCTTATATTTGGAGGGGATATTCCCCCCTACATGTGGATGATATTATTTTGTCTATAATTAATGTTATGGTTATGCACATGGTCTTGATAGTTCCATGAGGTGATTCAATGATTGTCTATGTAAATATTTGCTTATATTTGGAGGGGATGTTCCCCCCCTTATGGGGATTTGGGCGTGTGAGTCTAATGGAGAAAGAAAAAAAAAAGTGTACAGTCAGAGTAAGGGGGGCATGAATGTTATGGTCCCTTGTATTGTGCTAGTGTGACCCCCCCCCCCCCCCCCCCCCCCCCCCAAAGAAATAATTCCAATTAAGTCTAGTTGAAGAGCAAGAACCTAGCACTACAGTTGGACAATTTGAAGTGCCATGGCATATTAGGTAGTCACATCACATGTTCTCTTATTATCCCACATGGATCATCCACAACAACCATGAAGAGTGCCTCTTTCTCTTGTTGGGACTTGTTAATTACAAGAGCAATGGAGCACACCTCACCCATTCTAGATATCACTAACTTCATTGTGATTTGCAATGCCATAATCAACCATTATTACTTGTACACAACACAAACTAGACAAGGATGCCCATTCCATGCTCGCTTGGTGAAACAGTAGCATAAGGTGAAAGATCAAACACATTGGACTTAAATGTACTATCAATCACCCAAGCATTATTCTTGGAGAACCTCTTGCTCATTTCTAACATAGATGCGTCCATAACTAAAAAATATTTATCACATAAATGTACTAATATCAATAATATGTAAATATGTAAAGTATTACAATGAGAATACCTTGTTTTGGTCCCATAGATGAAGAGCCTCCGAGTACATTACTATCCAGTCATCCTTGGAAATTTTACCTATAAGTAGCAATACCATTGATGTTCAAAACACTCTTAGATAATAAAATTGTAGGCTAAAAGAAGCGAACATACCTTCATTTCATATTGATAAGACAATGTTTGCACTTCCTTTGGAATCATGAAGAACCTGAAGGTGGCACGATCCAATGGAGAAGCACTTTTCAAATGAAATTTCTCTTTTGTTAGGCTTATCTTGGCAACAACGGTACATTCCATTATTAAACAAATCATCCTTGTAGCAATCAATAACACATGGGTACACTAGTAAATAATACAAATCAACGCGAGAACTTGGTACATGCCCCTCATGTAGAGCATATACTCGTATAATAACTTCTTCAAGATTATCTTTGTACTTGATCTACACCTTGAATGGGCAACCACATTTTTATGAGGTTCTTAGTCTACATATTTGAGATTCCTTTTGAGCTACACTACCATGATGGCATGCATATTCCATTATTATCTTTAGTCGAATAAAGCATGCCCAATCTAACTTTTTGTTCAGCCATTATCTCTTGAAGTTTGTGCTCCATAAGAGGTCTATCTAACACAAGCTCCAAGATATCTATTCTTCTTTCCACCCCTTTGCTCAAAAATAGAAAAAGAACCATTAGAGTCACAAGACTTTGTAAAGACCTTACAAGTACAAAAATTGATGAGCTCTTTCACATAAGAAAGAGGAATGCCATGCTTCCTCATATCGGTAGACACCTTCATGAGAACTTGTAATCTTGTTTATATGGTTTGCAAGGACGATGCTCTCCCAATCATCCAAACATACAATATGCAACGTTTTTTCCAATGTTAAGGCCAAAACTTATCCATCATCATTTCTATCAATGGAAAGACTTTCTTAAATCCTTCTCCACTTCTTCAATTACAACAACTCTCTTTTGTTGTGTTGTTTGAGTGCCTTCAATGTGATGCCTTTTTCCCCATTCAAATCGCACAACATCAAACTATAGCTCTCTCTATCAAAAGAGAAGTACTTTGATGAGATAAAACTAAGTAGTCTTGTGCAATGCCACCATCTTGTAATGTCATATCATTATCTTCAACAAAGTATTCATGCATCTCAACCTCATCACTTGATGATTCGTTTGACAAATCTTCATCTATGTTGAGGTTCTCAATGTCAAGATCACTCTCCATAGTCCATATCCATTGACTATACAAGCATATATCCCCAAAAAATCATGAGAATGTCACAATGCACCTATTGGAAACATGAGAGAGAGAGAGAGAGAGAGAGAGAGAGAGAGAGAGAGAGAGAGAGAGAGAGAGAGAGAGAGAGAGAGAGAGAGAGAGAGAGAGAGAGAGAGAGAGAGAGAGAGAGAGAGAGAGAGAGAGAGAGAGAGAGAGAGAGAGAGAGAGAGAGAGAGAGAGAGAGAAATGCTGATGCAAAAGCCATAACCATCGAATCATGATGACTTTCACCTTAATAGATTGAGTGTGGCTTGAATAAGGATATCAAAGTCAATCCAAACCTTCGCTCAACACGGCGTGCGCACATAGATTTTTTATTGGTAATACCAAGAGCATTTTTGGCAAAAATCATTTTGGCTAGCCTTTGAAATTTTGGTTGGTCTAGTTTACATTCGTTGGCTGGGTTTACATTTTATTCTTGGTTACTTTTTGTCTAAGGCTATCCATGACTAGATTCTCAAGACTCCATGTTTCTCCATTTAATGTGGATGTGGACCCCATAGAATTTTTAGTCGCCACCTAAGTTTGTTGGGGTCCATGTAAGATGTGGGGATAAAAAACTAGCAACCAACCAATTGGTTAGGTTTACATTCTTGGTTGGGTTTACCCAATCTAGATGGATTTAGCTCTTCAAAAAGTACCAATCACACTCATTTCTCCCAGCATGTGCATCCCTAACCATGGATCTCAACTCCTTGATGTCTTAAAGACCTCTGTTGTCCAAAGTGTTGAGGTCCTCCCTTCCTACCTTTGCCACACCCTCACATTGGTTTATGGCATCTTGCCTTCACTCTAAGGGATAGAGAGAGAGAGAGAGAGAGAGAGAGAGAGAGAGAGAGAGAGAGAGAGAGAGAGAGAGAGAGAGAGAGAGAGAGAGAGAGAGAGAGAGAGAGAGAGAGAGAGAGAGAGAGAGAGAGAGAGAGAGAGAGAGAGAGAGAGAGAGAGATTTTAGGTCCACAAAGACATCTCACCACCGCATCAAAGAGATAAAGAGAGATTATTTTTTAAATTCACTATTTGATAGGTTCAAGAATGGTTATAGGCTCAATAAGCCCTCTAGAGGTTTGGAACCTCCCCCTTGACGATAGCCAAAATAATATAGTATAGATATTCAATCAACTTTTATTCTTATAAGAAGGAAAAGGGAAAATCTAAGGGGGTTATTCACCCCAAGAGACCATTCATATAAAGACTAAACTATTGATCTTTAAACATCCTGGATTAGAAGTACATGAGCAATCTTCAAGCAAACCACTTGTAAGTGAAACTAAACTCTATTAGTAAATTATAAACCAATTGGTGATAAGATGTCTCCATCATCAATATAGCAAGTCTCAATATGCACAATGAAAAATTTGCCAAGGACATAGGTGCTTCACACATGGCAAACACACATTATATGCTCCTCATGCACAACCATGGAAGGACATACACAAGCGTGGAATGTAATCAATGAGAAGTATAATCACCAAGCTATGTAACATCTCATTGGACTAGAAAAATATTAACAAACCACGTGAACAAGATTTATGAGTCATATTAGTCATTAGTGGTCCAAAAATACTAGATTTTTGGACAAAACTAGTATATTTTTTATATTTTGGATATTATCTATTGTAAATATCCTAAAAAGCTATGGAAAATTCTAGAATAGGGTGTCATGTAAAAAAAAACAAGTGGCTTTTTAAGCCAATTTTGGAGATTTAATGCAAAAAGAAGGATTGGCAAAATCATGTGCGTCGCGATCAAGTTTATAGACAACAAACAACACTTCGAACAGGGAGAAGACGAAGGAGTGATCCAGAAGAATTCTAAACAAGTGTCATGGGGTTTTACCCCCTTTTGGATCCAACAAAACCATCAAATTTGTGGTCTGAGCATCGGATTGCTGATTTTGCCAAGATTCCCTCCATAAAGAACTCTTCTTCTTAGCCACAACCCTTCCTCTCTAATTTAGCTATAAATAAGAGGCATGGGGAGCCATTGAGAGTAGTCCAAGCAAGAGGGGAGAGGCCCTTCTCAGGAGTATAGAACAAGAGGGAGTGAGGCAAGAGAAGCGTTAACACGAGAATTTCTCGTCAAGAAGACAAGGAGGATACTCAACGTGCTCTCAAATTCAATTTCTCCATCCCTTCAATCCTATTCCTTCCTATGGAATCAAGACTCTTCTCGATTTCTCAAAATCTTTGGTGATCACTTTTCCCCTCCAGTCAATCAAAATTTCGTCAATCTAATTACCCCCAAGCTCATTCACCGAATTCTCCCTTTTTTTGCAGTCTCGCAATTAAAGACCATGGCCCCGAAGAAGAAAGCTACGAAGGTCATAGAGGTAGGAGTTGCCAATAACGCTATAGACACAATTACTACGAACGGAATGGTGAGTACGGGGATTACAAACGAAGCCACGAATACCATCAACCAAGCACTCATCATGGATCTTCAGATATTAATTTTCTTAAATAAAAGCAGCTAGCAGGCCTTTATCCTGTGAATAGGCCACAAAAGCTGCATGTGAAAAATAAGATTTTATTCGATTCATGCAAATAATTTCTTTGAAGAATTCTTAACCGCGAATTCCAAGGGTGAACTTGGGTTTGTACAAGATGAATCTATACGAGTACAAGGAAGGTATTCTGTCCCTAAAAGATTTAATATTTCTAATTTTTGTGTTATTCAAACGAAATCTTTGAATCTCATAAATTCTAATCCTCGGTATACAAGAGACCTTGAGATGCAATTGCCAAATGATACTGTTCGTAATTAAACTAATCAATATTTTCTTTTATTTGGGCAAAGACCCACAAAACTCCAAGGGAGTTATCCTCAAGTATGAAATTCTTGCTTGAATTCAATCCAAACTAATTCCCAAGGAAGAGGGAATCCATGAAGACTATTGGAAGGTATTGCCACTTATGTTGATTTGTCTCAAAGTTATTTTGCCACTTATATTGATTTGTCTTGAAGTTATTTTGTCACTTATAGTTATTTTGCCACTTATGCTAAATTTCCTCGATGTTATTATTTTTGGAAAGAAAAGATTTGTCTTGGAAATAAACTTGTTAAGAGTTTATGTATTGCATTCAAAATAAGATGTTTGCAGTTGTAAGCTAGGTACTGATATTTTCTAAAATCATCAGGCTAAAAGATGGATGACTAAGTATAGAATGTCGACTGAGGGAGTGTTCTTGATGGTGCTAGAGCTCCCCAAGACCAACATGAATAAAACCTACTCCAAGGGGTTTTTCCTTTTTTTTGTTTCGCATTAGTGACTTTAGACCAATCATGACACGAAAGGTCTTGTCGTAGGAAACTCTAGTTAGCAAGAGGAGGTGAGGATACCATGGGGCTTTGGTCATAAACTCCTTAGACTCTTACGAACTGCCAACTACACTTCGATTTCTAGATTGTGTTCTGGAAATTCCAATACTAGTTGGGGAATGAACTTGGAGAGAATAATACTTTGAATAGAAGACATTGTAAAAGTCATTTTTTTGAAAGGAACTATTAAGAAGGAATTGCTTTACTATGTTTTTGGGTCGTAAATTAAAGGTGTGTAATGAATTTATATCAGGAGATAATTCAAAGAAGCTAATTTTATATGTTAAACCTAAAGTGGTAGGTAATTAAATAACTAAAACTACTCTCTCGAGGAAAGAGGGAGGATGGAACCTCAATGGATCCAGACCTATGTTAAGAAACATGGATCTTGAACTTAGTTTAGCTATGGAGGCTTGAACTCGTAAGCAAGAAACATGAAGAAGACTGATGATTAGATACAAACTTTTACTCAAGTGAATTAGGTTCCAAGATAGATTATCTTGGACTCATAAACACAATCTTGAGTGGATAGAGTTACAGATTCTAAGTACAAAGTACAATAGCATTCATTCAAAAAAGGTGAACCAAGTACATGCTTTTATAGCTTTCCAACTTCTCCACTGTCCTCACTGTGCATATGGGATTCAGGATAGCTCTTCTTGGAGCCTACATCATTTGTCTATTTCTTAACACCCCCCCTCAAATGATGAGTCCCTACACTTGCTGGCTTTTGCCCCCCCTTCATGATAACATGGCCCGGAAGACTAGCTCATAGGCAGCCTAGTCAAGTTAAAGCTTGAGACTTTACATCTTGGCAAGGGTTGTACAAATCAAATCCACTAAGGAAAAGAAAGATCCACTAAGAAAAAAAAACATATGAAAGGTACAATGAAAGTTCTTCAAAACAATCTATCAGAGTTGTTGATGGTAGCGGAAGCATATTCTTCTTCTTCTCTTTCTTCCATGTATTGGTTCTGGTGATGATCACTTTGCAATTGTTGGGCTCTCTTCTTGTGGAAACATTCACTGGCTACATGGCCAGTCTTACCACAATAGTGACATGTAATCCGATCCTTGTTGTTGTTGTTGATGAATCCTCGACCTCTTCCTTTAGGTCCAGCAGCTCCTCTAGTGTATAAGAGGTTTTCCCTTGGGCTAGTTTCTTTTACATCTTTGCTTTTAAACTTGCTTTCTTCATCAAGCAGTGAGTGCTCAATATCTTTGAGTGAGAGACTCGGAACATTACTTAGAGTGGACACAAGGTTCTCATATGGATCCTTGTTTACACTTGCAAGCAGTACGGCTATTGCTTCATCTTCCTCAATATTCTTTTTAAGAGATGCAAGCTGAGTTTTTAAACTCTTAAACTTATTAATATGTATGGTCATAGAAGCACTGTCTTTGATATCCAGTTTATAAAACTGCATGAGAAGTTTTACCTTTGAATTCTTTGCTTGAGTACCAAACATTCTATCAAGTTCCTCCCAGGCGGTTCTAGCATTTCTAATGCCAGATATATGATGTAGCACATCATCACTTAATCCCCAGGCAATGATGCCTAGTGCCTTATTATTCATCTTCTTCCATTCTTTGGATTTGAACTGGTTTTCTTCAACGAACCCGTCTTCATCATCTTCCTTCTTGTTATCTGCATCATCTTCAAACAAGTCCCACAAGTCTTTCCGCATAAGATGGTACATGGTCTTCTCCTTCCAAGCATGGAAGCCTTCACCATTAAATTTTGCTATATGTTCTACTTCAGTCATCTTAGTAGGAGGTCTTACCACGAGAACTCTCGGGCAGTGTCTATCCCTTTACAAGAAGATTGAGATTTACAAGTGATTTGATAATTTTAAATCCATTACATAGAATGTTCTTTGAAATTGGAATCAAAAGATGAGTTACTCTTGAGTAACTGAAATATTCAAGTGCCAAGAAGCACTATTTGAGTATCAATAGATACTATATCTTTGAAGATCTTGATATTTTGCTCGATGTTGCTAGGTAATCCTTGAACTTCCCTGGATCCTTCTAGATCTGCAGTAGGCTTCACAGATAATTTCAGAGTGATCAAGGTCACTATTGATGATGCCAATAAGAAAAAGATAAGGTTGCCAAGCTTTCTAAGTTCTTGGCTATGGCTTCCACTGTTTAGGGTTTCAGACAGCCCTGGTTTTTTTGCTGCAGTAGACAGCCATTTGAGCTGAAAATTGGATGGGGGATAGCCTATAGTATAGGCTTTAAATGCCCCATACAAGCAGGGCAAATCACAGCCTCGAGACGTCGCGCAGGCTGTACGACTGCCACAGGGCGCAGCAGAGACAGCGAAGGCCGATTTCTGTAATGCTGGGCTCTGCGATGGACAATGTCATGCTCTGATGCGATAGGGAGCTGCGCTGGGAGCAGAGGAAGACTTTTTCAGTAGACACCTTAAGCTGAGATTGCCTGTATGATGAGATCTGAGAGCTCCACTGAGGATAGGTACAATCTGGCTATGGTGGCCAAGAAGAAGTGTGTGAAGATAGAGTAGGAGATGAACTCAACCAGTTGTCCTGAGCTGGGGTTGAGCTATGATAAGCTAGAGAAGTTGGAGAAAGGGCTAAACTGAGCTCACCATAGCTCTGATACCATGTTAAGAAACATGGATCTTGAACTCAGTTTAGCTATGGAGGCTTGAACTCGTAAGCAAGAAACATGAAGAAGACTGATGATTAGATACAAACTTTTACTCAAGTGAATTAGGTTCCAAGATAGATTAGCTTGGACTCATAAACACAATCTTGAGTGGATAGAGTTACAGATTCTAAGTACAAAGTACAATAGCATTCATTCAAAAAAGGTGAACCAAGTACATGCTTTTATAGCTTTCCAACTTCTCCACTGTCCTCACTGTGCATATGGGATTCAGGATAGCTCTTCTTGGAGCCTACATCATTTGTCTATTTCTTAACAACCTATGGGGCTGGGTGGTCTCGGTAAGCCAAGAGCTTTCCTAAGAAGGAATAAAAATTGCACTTGATGGATCATTATAAACTAGAAAGACTGACTCACATCACTTTAGAATCTGCTAATATTAATTAGCCACTACTAGTAATATATTTGACTAGAAAAAACTCGGGTCGATCCTCGTGGGAGCGGCCTGAACTTCCACTTCGGTGTAGACTCAAGCGAGCCTAGTTAGCAAACTTTGAAGGTTTTATCAAAATCCCGGACGGCGCTTCCTAGGACATCTTTTGATGGGCTACTAAGAACATACCACCGAGGAATAGCTCAGGCGGCATGTTACACATCCAATCCCATTAGTCCATAGTTACTATGGCATTTGTGGAATCTTGGGCCTAAACTACTTGCTCAATATCCAAAAGACCATGGAAATTACCTCTAGGTTTTTACTTTTATAAATGTTGTAGAAAGTTGAAGCACACCATATTGGAACTTATTACCTCTACTGATTGTGAATACAATCTTAGATTTGTGAGTGTTGTTTTGACACCACAACATAACTAGTTAAGGGTACACTTTGCTACTACATAATTAGGGATTTGACACTTCATACTTGCAACATCTTATCAAAGAGCTTAATGCCTTAGGGTTTAGAATTAATTTCCATGACAAAAGCATGCATACAAGTAAAGCAGTTACTCTCTAATCAAGGAGATCTTAATGTGGATAATGCATAGCTCTCCCAACTATAAAGAGTGTTTAGGTATGGAGAGATGTATTCTAACATGGTTTAGAATTAAGTCATAGTACCTTGCTAGCAAGTGTATAAATTTGGAGGCCTTGTGACAAGTGGTTACCATGGGTGCTCAATTTGGGGGTTACTATTGAAAGCTTGGCAGTTGAAGTAATTGAAAATGATGATATACTCATGGTTGTCACAACTTGAAGCACCTTGTCAACTCAATGGACTTGTTTATAACATGTGAGGGCCTTGTGAAGGCTATTATCATGCAATTAGTGGCAATATATTGAAGAGGATGGGAGAATGACTCTACAAAATGATCCATGGGTGTGGTCGCATCAATAAGTATGCTAGGTGATGGACATCATTGGATGGATTTATGCTTGGATGATTGGTCTCATGCACAATATGCTAATGGCCTTCATAAAGGTATCCAAGCTTAGTGGACTAAAGTCCCATAATTGGCTAGGTAAATTATCACACTTTTAGCATATACATGGTGTGCAATGGTTTAGGGTGACATGGAGGGCCTATGTATGACTATTCAAAGGAATGTATCAGACTTCAGAGAGGTGAATTATTCCATGAGGCTATGGATAGACCTATGTGACACTTTCATGGTTCTCAAGCATTATGAGTAGATATAGATGTTAGTACAAATCAAGTATGCATTCTTCATGAGACTTTTTATCATTAACAAATCACTTATACTATTTGGGTTTTTCTTTAGTCCAATCCTTTGAATGAAACATGGTTGTACAATGTCATCCAAGTTACACATCACTTATGCACATGGTCTATCAAGACCACCAATTGTTCAAACCTGATGATGAATATAGAAGAATGGATGAAAAGTTTGATGGCTTCAAACCCTTTGATACACTAAAGACATGCAAGGGAGAGTGTAGCATGGAGACAAAGATCCTCTCATTGGATTTATGCTCACTCCAATCCTTTGGATGAAAGATCATTGTACAATGTCATCCAAGTTACATGTCACTCACACACATGGTCTATCAAGGCTACCAATTTTTAAAAGCTTATGATGAATATAAAATAAATGGATGAAAATTTTGATAACTTTGAACCCTTTGATGATCCTAACATAGCGCGCACTAAAGACATGTAGGGAGAGTCTACGAAAAAAGTTGGAAAATTAGGGCTATGTTTGTGCAAGTATAATGGAAGTAAAACAAGAGTATTTGCCTAAGTCTCCCCCCATTTGTATGTTTTAGTGCATATTTATTGCTTACATTATGAAAAAAATACACGCAAACACCTCTTAACCTACCCATCGCAAGCAAAACCCTAAACAATAGGGAGAGAGGGGGTATTATGCGTTGAACATATTTTTTGCTGCACTTTTCATATAGGTTACGGTTTCATTTTAAATGTTAAGAGATACAGTGGCACGGAGTATTCCAACATTGCCTTATCATCGCAACAACAAAGACGTTAGTGGAGGAAAATCATGGAAAGAATGGTTGAGTATATTCACAATGCTAATTTTGTTTAAGTAAAATGTTTGTGTACTCAAATGTCATCCACTTTGCATTGCATTGCATTGACATGGTATAAAGAGAATTATCTAGTGGATGCATAACACTTGGTTTCAAACTATTGACCCACGATGAGTGTGAGACTCCCTATGCTGTAGGTTTAGTATAATCATTTTCTTGGGGACTAATTTGGTGAGGAATATACTTTCTCCTCGAGCGAATATTGTGAAGAGTGGACTTTGTGCATTTGTGTTATATGTTGAGATAGTGCATCTTGGGGCCAATCCCTGTGGTGTAAGAGAGTTGTAGTGGAGCCACAATAGTAAGCTTGGGGGCGGGGGGTTCTCCCTTTACTTGCTTTACGAGGTGCTAGCCACCTATATGTTTGGATACTCCCCCTACTTAGAGTTGGGAAGGGTATCACGTTGATTGTATCTACAAATGCCTTCTTTTGATAAATCAGTTCATAGTGTCTATATGCTCCTAGCCGTGAGGCCGTGGGGTTGTTTAGGTGAGTATAGGAGGCTTGGCTAGAGCCTTAGAGCTAGTGTCGGGCCTATTTTTGGTCTTGAATAAGTGGATCTGGAAGGTAAAGTACAAGGCTAATGGCAGCTTAGAAAAGTACAAAGCCAAATTAGTTACACAAGATTTTTCACCAGTTGAAGGATTTGATTTTCAAGAATCATTTGCTCCAACTACTAGAATGACCACTATTCACATAGTGCTTGTAGTGGTGGCCACTTATAAGAAGTGGCCAATTTACCAAATGGATGTTAAATCAACATTCTTGAATGGTGACCTCAAAAGAGGAGGTGTATGTGGCTAAGCCACTAGGATTTGAGACTTCCCATTTTGAGAAAAAAGTTTTTAAGTTGAAGAAGGCATTATATGGGATGAAATATGCCCCTAGAGCATGATACTAGTGGATATATAAATTCTTCTTAGGCTTGAGTTTCAAAAGGTATGCCTTAGATGCTAACTTATATGCTTATAAGGATGTAAAAATCCTATAGTAATTGTCCTATATGTGGATGACCTTCTTATTACAGATGACTATGAGAAGATATGATCCATCAAACTCAAAAGACTTTGAGCTCCGAGTTTGAAATGATAAACTTGGGCTTGTTGCATTATTGTTTAGAGATTAAAGTGCCTAGCAAAATCTTCATTTCTCAAAAGAAGTATACATGGGAGATGTTAAAAGCATTTGGCATGATTGAGTGAGATAGCTACACCTATGGAGGTAAATGTAATTTTATCCATTGAGGAAACATCAACACTAGCAAACATTGGGAGTTACAGGAGGTTGGTTGGCAACCTCATCTACTTGTGTAACACCAAGCTAGATATTAGTTTTGCTATTGGAACTTGTCATTAGTGATTTTGAAAAATTTCCACAAGTTTAGGACTCATGGTCAAAACTTTCTCTTTGCTATAACTCTGAAATCATGGCTTTGAATTTGGTGTTCAATAGCTCAATAGATTCCATTTTTCATAAGGTTTCCAATTATGTATTAGATGGTAGCTTTGGGTGACTTGAAGACATCTTTTTTTGAGTCCCAAGGTAATAAATAATAAAACATGGGACTTGAAAGTTTTCCAAATTCACCAAAATTGTGTTTTGGTATTTTTAGTAGGTTCTCAAATAAACCCCACGATAAAGTCTATGGTATCACATACAATTCTAGAAGTGCTCCTATGGAAAGTTATGACTTGGATTGTGTAGATGATAGTGATTCTAGGAAATCAGTTTTTAGATATTGTTTCTCTTTAGGTTCAGGAATAATGCTCTAGCCTTGATGATAACCAACCTAACAATGGGTCACACGATAAAGAGACATCATACAATGAGCTCAACAAGGATAATGGATCCAATGATAAAGTCACAAGTATAGAGAATGAAACGATAGACTATGACATCAATGGGTACATGATAGAATAAATAGTCATAGGTTCAAAACCACATGAACCTACTACACTACTCTTAATAGAAAAATTGTTGAAATGGACTATGAGTGGATTTGGCTTGAGTACCTTGATGTAGTTGATTATGAACAAGTAGGACTCACAAGCCGACCCAGTCATGATATATAATATTAAAATTGGACTTTACCTATAAGATCTAGATGAAACACCCTCATCTAGAAAAGGGTACAATTTCAAATTCACATTTGAGGTAAGCTCTATAGCAATCCAAATATTTTTTGATATTCTAAAGCTAGGTACACTAGGAAAAACCTGACAATCCACCTAAGGTGTAGAAAAGCTAAAAGCAAAGAAGAGAGAGAAGAATAAAAATTCAGACGAAAAAGGCATAAGAAACCTCAAGGTCACTTGAAACAATTCATGAAGTTAAAAAAAGGAGATTATGTTGTGGTATTATTACAAGTGATATGTGAAAGGACAATCCAATGAAGCTATCATAATACTTGCCAAGGTCAGAAAAGTATTTTGGTTGAAGGACAAATGCCTAGACTTGTATTCAATGATGACACCTTGATCAAGGAGGAAGAGCCTATACTTGTTAGCCACCTAAAACAATGCACTAATGTCTTTGGCTAGCCCATGGAGAAATTAAAGATCCTAGCATTGTTATACACAACATACCAATGGTCCCTATGCCACATCAATATGATAATGACCCTATCAATAAATCCTAAGGGTGTACATAATGTTAAATAAGAAATCGACATAACTTTAAAGGTTGGATTCATTTACAGAATTGAACACACAGATTAGGTTTCACCAAACATCATTGTGCTAAAAAAGAACAAAAAGATTTGGGTGTGTGTTAATTACAAAAAGGTTAATGCCTCTATAAAGAGAGACAACTACCCTCTATTACAAACATGACATATGTTGGAAAGAGTAGTAGGAAATGAATCATACAACTTCCTTGATGGGCTCTCTAGGTACAAACAAGTGCTAGTCCATCTAAAGGATAGGCATAAGACAACATTCTCCATACAATGGCATGCATTTGCATACATAGTCATGCCTATTAGCTTGACTAATGCCCTCATTATCTTCCAATGATATATATGCACAATATTCAAAGACATGCTAAATAAGTGGCTCAAAGTGTTTGTCAATGACCTTTCTATCCACTCCACTTGGGATGAGCACCTAGAGAAACTCTGGTTGGTCTTTGAAAGATGCAGACAATATGGCTCTCTTTGAACCCCTTAAAGTGCTAGTATTGGATCAAGCATGGATGTAACTTAGGGCATATTGTGTAAAGGAATGGGATTGCTACAAACTATGCAAAAGTTAAAGCAATTATTGAGCTCCCACCTCCAACTAACTACAAGGGCACTTAGTGCTTCCTAGGTCCCATAGGGATACTATAGGTGGTTCATGTTGAAATATGTGATGATCACAAGATCTTTGTGCAAATTTCTTGTTGTGTTTAAATAGATTGAGAAGTGTCAATGTGCTTATGTGAATTAAAAAAATGCTCTCATAATTGTACCTATCCTATGAGCCCCAAATTGGACAATCACTTTTCACGTATACATGGATGCTTCCAAGTTCACCATAGAGTCAACATTAAACCAACCTAGAGAGCATAACATGGAGTTACTAGTATAGTGAGTTTTGCGAGTAGGAAGCTCATGGATGGTGAGGTGAACTACTTGACCATTGAAAGCAAAGGATTAGCAATGATTTGTTGTTAAAAAGTTTTAGCATTACTTTCATCAAGCATGTTGTATCTAATTTCTAAACTAGGCGTAGTTGGATGCATTGCTTGATGGTTACTACTTTTGTTAGAGTTTGTCTTCTCTATTATTTTTCAAAAGCTAAATTACACTAGATGGTGGATCACATGCCAAGACTAACAAATTGAAAACTCACAAGAAAAGGATTCATGTGGATGATTTTCCAAAGGCCCATGTGTTTTGCATATTTAGAGAAAAAGAGCTATACATGGTAGACCTTGCTTTATATTGGGCCAATGATATTATTGACACTATTGATAAAGGAAACCCTAATTGCCTAACCAAGAAGGCAATGCTTATATTTCTTCTCCTTAAGACAATACCCTACGAGAAATTGTATCATCTAGGTTAGGATGATCTCATGAGAACACTTAGATTCCTAAACAAGAAGGCAACACTTAGATTTCTTCTCTTTAAGACACTATCTTATTAGCAATTGTATAGACTAGGTTAAGATGATCTTATGAGAGCATGCATATGTGTTGGATTACTTCCAAGCCCAATGTTAGATTTAATAGAATGCTTATTGATTCAAACACTTTGAGCAATGCAACTATGGCTACCTCTCACATAACAATTGCACACTTTCACAAATACCATATTGAACTCACCTATTCACCTTTTCTTATACTCTATTTGCAAAGGCTCCTTGATGGCTCCACAATTCAAATGATGCTCCTCAAGCATCCTTTGTCTCCATAGCTTTAATTGCTTCAATTTTACTTCATGAAAAGGAAGGAGAAGAAGAAGAAAGAAGAGGCAAAGAGCTTCACACACTGGTCCCTCACTCTCCCTCACATCCCCCTCCAGACAAGCGAAAAGAAGCAAGAAGAGAACTCTCCAAGATTGCACACCATAAGAATGAGCTTATCGATTCATAAGAAGAGGCAAAGAGCTTCACATATTGGTCCCTCACTCTCCCTCACATCCCCCTTTCAGACAAGCGAAAAGGAGCAAGAAGAGAACTCTCCAAGATTGCACACCATAAGAATGAGCTTATCGATTCATATTTTGGTTTTTATACATGGACTTGATTTTTAGGCATCCTATCCCGTTTTTGGCCTAAAACAAGAGTTTTCTTATTTTATGCACACTTTCCAATTCTAATATAATATTTCCCATTTTAATGGGTCTACTCCATGCTTGTCTTGCCTATATTACAATTTGCACAGCATTAACTCTCTTTAAAAATAAAAGTACATCATAATGTCCTTTAAAAAAATTTATTTGCCCAAAAATAAAATTTGTGATGCAATTTGTCTTTGTATTCATTTCCATGCCTTACACTTTTTTTTAAAAAAACTTCTTGATCATTTGAACTCTTTTGCTTGCCTTTTCGAGAAGAGGTTAATATTACCCTCTCCTAGACAAGTGCAAGTCCCCTGGCACTCTCTGACCTGGTGTGTAGCATTGTGTGGCTCAATGTAGTGGGCCAAGAAGAGGATGGTAATGGGAAGTGATAAAGGGAACCGATTATTGGAGAGGTAATGATGGTTGGTCATCTTGATGAGCTCATAGTTGAGGAGAGGTAGAAAGTAGAGTTGCAAGGGCCATCGATGTTTTGGGGGTATTTTGATCAATTCCATGTCATGAACCCATAATCAAAAGATTTATATTTCCTAGAGGATATGTTTACCTTATTTTATTGTGTGGGTTTGTGCATATGTGAGTGCAACTAGGAGTTAGGTTGCACTCCAAGTGGGCTTGGAGTATTGTTCCCCACTTGAGGATCTAGTTGGTGAGAAGGAAGATGTGGTGCGTCACTCAAGGTGACAAGTCTACCAGTGACCCTAAGGTATCCAATCCTTGACGGGCCTTGAGATTGTGTAGTGGGGAAAGAGCTAGGGGGTTAGGAATGGAGCTTGCTGTGACTGAGGCTATAGGATGCACCCAACTTGAGGGTTCCTAGATGATGTGATCATGGTGCACCTATCCTACACCAATTTTATTCTCTTTTATTTTCTTTTTCTTTTCTTTTTTCCCTTTTTTTGAACTATGTGGTAGGAAAAGGACTAGGGGATTAGGAACACATTGCCGACCGAGACTTTAAGATGTGCCTAACTTGAGGGTCCTTAGTTGACATGATATGGTGCACTTATTCTACATTATATTTATTTTTTTTTTCATTTTAATAAAAAATTAGCTTATTTTTCTCCTCTCTCTTATATTATTAGAGGGAGCGGCTTCAAAGTCTTTTCCATGTCGACACTTTTATCATATACATTTTTGGGGATAGCCTTATCACTAATGGTATTGTCAAGAGGAAAGGATGACTACAACTAGTGACACATAGAATGTATAGCAACACACAATAACAATATATGACAAATGCTTGATGAGAGAAGTGTGTATAGAGAAATAAGAATGATATGAGCCCTTGGTCTTCTCATCTCAAGGATTGGGGGAATTGAGCTTTTGAAGCATCTTCGAGAATGTGTTGTACCTAGGACAAATACTAAACACAACAAGAGTAGTACATTTATGATTCAAGAATGATGCCACCCAATTGTGTGGCTGTCTAGATAGAAAAAATACAGCTATGATGGTTGGTTGGTAGCATGGCAGACTTTCAATTTTTTCAAGCTTGTTTTTTAAACCGAAACTTTCAATTTTCCACCACAATTATAGTGATAATTACACAATTATAGTGACAAGTCCATCTAGAAGCATTATATTCTAATAGAAGGCATTACATGAACTGCAAATTCAAGCATGGGACTTGCAATTCCTTTGGCATATTGTGTTGTTGAAGAAAGGGTCTCTTGCCAATACATAGGTTTGCAATTGTGAAAAAAGAAGATAATCACATATACACACCACTGCACTAGACAAAACATGTTTGATTACCACAGTGCTCTGGTTTCCCAACTAAGAAAATACAAGATGTTCCTCTCTTTGTTCTCTTGGATCAGAGTACAAGACTATATAGCACTTTCCATGGTAAAACTTTCCATACTTGCTTGAAGGTGTAGCCTCTTTTGAGTTTGACTTTATATGCCAGACTTGAGCAATCTGATTGGTTGATCCCCTGTAGTCATGCTTGCCATAAAAAATATTAGCCACAGATATACACACAAAAGGACTTGCTATGGGATACAAAAGAGCCTACTATGACATGGATGTCATGCCATGGATCCCCATTCACACATTGCCTTTGTGCATACTCTCAAATAGAAAGACAATCCACTACCTAAAGACATTCAACAAGTTGCCACAAATACCAAACATGGATAATGCTCATGCATTTGGTCAACTAGATAACAATTTTACAACCACCACTAGACAAGAATATTTGGAAGAAGCATGTACAATAGACCACACCTTACCATGTTAGACATTGATCATTTAGATATAAGGACTTGCTCGTCCTCCATGTAGCCCTCTTCTTGCTTCTTGCAGCTAAAATTACAAATCCTCAAAGTTTTGAGCTTTAGTTCAAGCATGCACTAGTCATATGCCATCTTTGGTATGTCTTCATCCCTGAGTGGACAATTAGAAGGTTCTTATCTAGGTGCTCTAAATAGAGCAGTTAATAAAGGGAATTAATAATGGCTAGTTGTGTTATGACCTTTGCAATTTTATGCCCTTATTTGTAGCTTCAATATTCCACAACCTTTGAAGGCACAAAATAGGTCTAGGGACAAACTAAGTAGCATGTGAGGCTCTAGCTCAAAACATAGCAGAAGTAGCATTTTGACTAGTTAATCTACAAAAGGAAAGGTCAAGCAAGATGATTTCTAAGCACAAAACTCTTTTCAAGCACATATCTTTTACATTGATGGCGCGAACTCCTACATCAATTCTTCTATTCAACTTCTAGTCCTCTTTAATCTTCAAAGCTCTCCTCTCCATAATTTCTTAGTCATCAATGCTAAGCCCTTCATATTTGTAATTGTACATCTGCAGGTGCTATCATCACTAGTTTTGTTTATAAGCATGTCTTATTTTTGAACAATTTTTAGCCCTAAGAGCTACAACACATATTGTACAATCACGGGCATCATATCTACTTGAGGCATTTTCTAGTGCTTGAGGCTGCTTTGGTGTCATGTAGTGCTTATGGGCTATTGATCAGATCCAAACGGCTCCTCCCCTACATTGTTTTGCAGTTATGAAGGCTGCAGTTGGTGTGTTTCCATTCCTAGATGGTGCTACTTATTGCCCTCAATTATAGTTTAATTGAAGGCACATCTTGTGGCTACTACAACTGTGTAATTACTTGAAGGCATGATTGGGGATGGTCTTGATTGGGCTATTTTGAGCCTTCACTCCACTTGTATTTTACTTCCTTGCTGCTAGAATACTATTGCTTAAAAGTTCTTCCTACTAGTTGAGTTCCGACTTGTGCTTGGACCTAATATGGCTGCTCCAGGTGGATAGCTCACTCTTCATGCTAAAGCACCTGTGTTCTATTGCTGCTCCCTGTTCATGGATATTCTTTCCAATCATCACTTACCATTGAACCTGCATTGGGCTATACTGACATTCTCAATCCCCCCAAAGCATGCTCTATACAATTACTTGATCGTAACATAAAACATCTATTAGAAAATAAATAGAACTACATCATTGGTAAATTAAAAACTTAATGTTGTACATGTGTTTTTAGACCTTCCAATGTGCAGTCTATGGCTGCTCCATGCTCATTATTATACCAAACATAATTATACCAAAAATCATGTTCATTTTTATACCAAACATAATTATACTAAACATCATTATACTTTCGAGGTATTAAGAACCACAATAAACATAAACTAAAAGAAACTTCATAATATAAGCCTATAGCTCACTCTGGATTGCACCTTGTAATAGATTGATGATAGTCCTTGGGAAGAAGCTCATATGCCACCACATTGAAGAATGGATGATTTTTGTAGACCTCATGCTGTTGGCCAAGGTTGTTTACAAAATGCCCATAATGTCAAGTTGATCCTCTTCGTAGATGATCTTTGAGTAGCTGCTTCCATCAATTCTGTGGCACCACATGGTAGTCATTCTAAACACCTAAACAACCATCTACTTTCATATAATAAAGTAGTTAGTGTCCCACACAATAACAACATAATAAAAATTCATCATGAAATTGATCTTTTAGTTCCAATAAGGGTCAAGCCTTCATGGATAGCTCCTCAGCATTGAACCAACAATAGGATTCTTCTAGAAAAGCTTTGCAAGATTTCTCTTCTTCTTTAAATTGTTTCAATACTCCCCTCATGACCATAGCATATGTGCTACTACCTCTGAGGAGATAGATAGATTCTGGAAACCCCTCTCTAAGAAGAAATTGAGTTCTCACTCCTTCAAAGTTGAATCCTCTAGTGTTTTATGCAACCATCCTTCGAATATGGCAAGTCAGTTGTCCACTTTGTTCCTACCCCAACAGATCTCTGATGGATGAAATAGATAGCCTACATGCCTACCCTAAAAAGTTCTCCACGAAGGATATGCCAGCCATCTTCTATACATGTGACATCCTTCTTGCTCTTCTTATACAACTACTCCTCCTTTCACTGCTATTGATGTCTTTTTTTAAAGTAAACATGTTCTATAAGCATGAGATTTGCTTACTACTTCTTTATCCTTTCTTCTTCCAAATCACTAATCTCTGAAGCTTGCTTTTAATGATAAACTGTAGCTTTTCTCTAGCTTCTTTGGAGGGTAACCTTGGTATTAACCAATGGAGTACATGCTATAGAAGACTCCCATGGTTAATAACATCAAAAAAAGAATGGGATGATTCCTGTTGTAGACATAATGACCTGTAAAAATACTTCTCCCCTTCATTCCTTCATGGTCTAAGGCTCCATGATCTTCTCCACTTGTGCGGACTCTCTCAGCATCACACAAATCTCCCCTCTTTCTTTTTGTAGTAGTCCCAAGGAGTTTTCATTGTAGCAAGCTTTTTATTAAATTCACCTTTAAAAGAAGAAGATCAATACCATCCCTCTTCCATTTAGATGTTGTTGATTCCCTTCACCTCATGCCTAACACATGAACCTAATACCGACTTTCTCCTGCAATTACCTATGAGAATGAGATCTCTTGAAAGAGTTGAAACACACTCAAATGCTTCATACAGCTCACCAAATGATTCTGCCCATGAGACTAGTCATTACCAAAGAGAGCATCATGTCTACTAATTGTTTGAATGCATTCGCAGCATGACTATGAGAAGAGAATTCCAAAAAAGCATAACCTCATTTTGACACTCCATTTGTTCTTAGCATATTATGACCACTTTGACAATCTGAAACATTTCCCTCACATCATCTTTGAATGCATTCATAGCATGACTATGAGCAGAGAATTCCAAAAAAGCATACCTCTGTATCAACGTTGTCACAAACACCTCAAGTCTCCTCCTTGTTAAACGCCTTTCTCCATCTAGCCTCTGCTAAGCTAAGGTATCTTTCTCCTCTCCCTCTCCCTCATCCACCTCCTCAGCATCATCTTCTTCATTTTGATCATCCTGAGTCCTCTACATCCTGGAAATCACTTCGATCCTCTTCTATTTGTGATCTCGGCATCCTCCCCTCATAGTGCAATTTCGAACCTCTAGTTTTGACCATTTGATCTAGCGTCTTCTACCTAAATCTTGCTCAAATTTTCCTCCTCTCTCTTTCTATTTTTTGGCTTTTTTTGAATTGGCCTATTCACATACCAATAATCTATATATATGCAAGCAAGCTCGTACATACCAAAAACAGGCATATATACACATATATATGTATGTATATATGTATCATGGACACAATGTTCACTTAGGAAAAGATGAATACATTCAAACAAGTGTGTAAAAAAAGGTGCAATTAGTGCATCTTCCCCTTGGCATGGAAGTAATTTGTGAAGTAGGGGTATATGAAGCCCCAATTCATGTGCTCAGAAACAATGTGCAGCTACGTGCTTGTGACCCTTTAATTCTAGTGAATTGCCTGAGTTAATGGTCAAGTAAACTTTACCTTATCCTCTTATTTCTTAGCCTTATGCATCGATCTTCCTTCGAGCCTATGCACATGACCAAATCTTGGCATACAAGATTGTATGGATTATGGAAATTCAAAATCAAAATAAGGTTTAAGCTCCTTACCTACTAGAGATCAATTTATTTTTCAATGATCAAAACTCAAATGCCACTATCACACAAACAAAAAAGTCCAAAATCATAGATATCCTATGTAAACTTAGGAATTTTTAAGGTTTAGCAGAAGCACGTAACAACACCTTATCGATGCACATGGAGATTGCTTTGAGTGAGTAAGGTTGTTTGGGTATGAAAAAGTTACATATTCAATATTCTATTAATTGGCCTTATTTCATAGACCCAAAGAGAAAGAGTTTCCAAAACATGCATACAGGTGTTCTAGACAAAGGAAGTTTACCATTACTCTTAGCCCGCTCAAGTGTGCATGTGTACAAACACAATTAGACTTCCCAATACTCCCTATGCACCCTCCAACAAGACCAATCAAGATGTAGTGCCCAATTTTGAACCTTGCCTAAATCATTTCTTGTTTATGTGTGTGTGTGTGTGTGTAGACATACATATAATAGAGAAAGAGAGAGATCAAAGTTGATGAAACTCAAATTTTTTTAATTCCTTCTCTCCACCCCTGCCATCACTGTCAGGTGGCGGGGGGAAATAAGAGGAAGTGGAGGAAGAGGTGCCGATGATGTGAGGAAGGAGACGACGATGATACCATCGAGAAGGCAAATGAAGACTAAAGCAATAACGACGAGGAGATGAGGATGAAAATGATAAAATCAAGGGGGAGGCCCCAAAACTCTCGCTGCCATGCAACACCACGTTCCCCCACCCCCCACCCCCCCCCCCCCCCCCCCCCCTCAAACAAAGGGAGGATATACCACCCCTTGCACCCCCTTGCCTAGCGTAGGATAGAGAAAGAGACCCCCCCTTTTTGCTATCAAGGGAGGGAGGGAAAGGAAGGGAGATGTGAGAAGAGAGGAAGAGAGGAGAAGAAGCAGAGCACGAGAGAGGGAGAGAGAGAGGAGAAGAAGAGGAGAAGAAGAAGAAGAGAAGAAGATGAGGAGAAGAAGAAGAGAAGGAGAAGAAAAAGAAGTAGAAGAGAGAGAGAGAGAAGAAGAAGAGAAGAAGAAGAAGGAAACGAAGAGGGAGAGAGAGAGGGAGAGGAAGAGAGAGGGAGAGAGAGAGGAGAAGAAGAAGAGAAGAGGAAGAAGAAGAAGAGGGAGAGAAAGAGAGAGAGAGAGAGAGAGAGAGAGATAGACTCTCCAAAGGGACCCACTTCCCTTCCCCTCTAGAGAGGGTGGCCGCACGCATCTCTTTTCCCCCCATAGTCATGAACCTATACCCGTCCCGCAAGATTATCCTCCCACTCGTAAACTCAACTCTCTCCCTGATTGGCCCATTAATCACGCACAAGGTGCGGGAGTCTTGTGCAACTTGCAAGGACCAAGGATGGCTTCCAAGCGGAAACCCCACAATGAGCAATGAAGCCCTGGGCGAGGACATCACTGCCCATCCAACCGCAGTACCAGTTGTAAGTAACGTATTTCTAGATTGATAAATGCTTACTTTGATTCCCGCATGATATGCATTAGACCCATGTAATGCCATATAGGAATAGGACATTAAAAAGGATAAATTGCATCGCAAGTGCTCGAAGGATTGAATTTTCCAAATACGCGTGACAAAAGAAGTCAATTGTATTTAGATACCATGCGATGAATTCATAAATATATAAGACTCAAGCATTGTCAGCTTCCCACCCTTGCAATTAGTAGGTGCAATTTTCATCACTTCAAAGGTATATGTTGCAACTCGCATGTCTGATAGATTGCATGGCAAGCAACTTATTCTAGAAGAGAATCATTTTTGAAGCTCTAGACCGTTGTCCAAGGCTTTCATTAATAGCTTATGTTGGATAGATTGGGAGTCTTGATGTTGTGCATAGTGAACACAAACGGCAATCATAAGGGCTAAAACTGAGATGCCTTTCGATAGCTACGATGTTATCAATCCTATTCAGGGACTGGAATGGATACAAACAACTCTAGGTCTCAAAGGTGAATGAAGAGCTCAAGAGTTAGGAAACCCTAAGTCAAAGGAAATACCACAATGCTTTTGTACTCAAGAAGGTTTGGTTATAAATCAAAATAAGGGTTTATTAGAACTCATGTCTTGAACAATGTTGAAACTTTGATATATGTCCTAGCCGAATGGAGAAAGTGTTAAGTAATTTTTGCATGGAATCGCTTAGATCCCAAGGAGGGAGAGCAAACACGCGATTGAAGGTTATCGCGACTATTCCTACAATGTTTGGAAAAGGATACCATTGTTTTATCGATTGATCAAATAACGTCCTAAATGCTTTTGCATTAAAATGATTGTTGGAATGTGATCTGGATGATTATTCCAAGTGCTTGTGTTTGATGGTAAATGCATGGCAGGGGCCTGTAATGACAAGTTGCCATGGGAATAAATGAATGTTATCTTGGAAGATGATAATAGGGCTGATTGCCTTGATTGTGCTTGATTCTTGAGATGGCATGGAGCATTAAGGTCTTTGCCATACCCTTTGGGGTGAGGTGGTGGCTAATGTGGTTCACATTTCCAACCATTCCCTGACTTCTACATTATAGGACATGACTCCCTACGAGGCTTTCTTTGGTCAAAATCCTTGCATATTTCACTTTTGTATCTTTGGATGTGATGTATTTGTCCATGTGGACAAGAAGAAGAGGAAGATGAAGCTTGATTCAAAGTCTAGAAAGCTCATCATTGTGGGCTAGAACACTAGCACAAAGGGTTAACAACTCTACGACAACCCGATGACATGGAAGCTTGATGTGAGGAGGGATGTGATCTTCGATTAGACTTTAGCCTCCAAGGATCCTATTTGATGGTTCTATTCTAGGTGTTTCTTTGTCATCTACTGACCCTCCCACACCCTCAGTTCCTCTCCTTCCTTTTGGGTTGCATTGCACCCCTTCCTTGTCTTTGGCTCCTCCCTCTTCTCCTTCTCTACCCTCTACTCTGGTTTTCCTATCACCTTTGATGGATGCAACTACTACTTCCTCTTCATTGCATACTTCCACCCCTTCATCCTCCCTTTTGGAGTCTTCTAGCTCTGATTAGCGGGAGGGGGAGACTTCTTCAGATGAAGAAGATTTACCTTTTGTTTATGAGGGGGGTCCCAACCCCAGATAGTTGCCTTATCGATGCTAGAGGCTATTCAGTCTCCTTGAAACATGATGAGCTTATTCACTTCCTCATTGGTACCTATTGCTCATGTAGGATTTAGGCGTTTCTCACAGTCTTGGTACACCTCGAGGTCCATGCAGATCAACTTGCTTATAGGCCCAACGAAATGGTTCAATTTATGTGAACTATGCTCTTATGTCACAGATTCTTCATGCTATTGAGCCTACTATTGAACTTGCTTATTTTGGCTCTTGCAACCCACCTTCATTGGCTTGTTTATTAGATAGACATCAAGTTTTCCTTCTTGAATGGTGTCCTCGAGGAGGAGATTTATGTTTTTGAGTCTCCCAATTTTCTTGTGTAGGGGAAAGAGGACCATGTCTATACATTATGGAAGGCTCTCTATGGCCTAAAGTAGGCTCATCACGCTTTGGTACTAGAGGATTGATCAATTCTTTCTATAGAGTGGCTTCTATTGATCATCTCATGAGCCTAACCTATACTTCAAGTTTGAGGATGATAGGTGTGTTTTTCTCATCTTGTATATCGATGATCTTATTATTCCAGGGAGTTCTACTTAGGTAGTTGATCATACTTGAGAGATTTTGCAATATGAGTATGACATGATGGATCTTGGGATCCTCCACTTCTTCCTTGGATTGGAGATCTATCAAATGTTAGAGGTGATTTTTATTTTGCATCATAGGTACATTTTTTAGCTTCTCTTGGAGTTTGATATGGTCGATTGTCAGCCTATTTCTTACCCTATAGACCCAAATTCCAAGCTTTTGGAAGTTGGAGCTCACCTTCATGATGCCACCCTTATGGGTGTCTTTTTGGCTCCCTCATTTGGCATATTCACACTCAGCCAAATGTTTCTTTTGTTGTGTGATTTTTGCCTTCTTTCATGAAAACTCCCACTCAAGAGCATTGGAGAGTGGCCCTACACATTCTTCATTATTTAGAGGGGACTCGATCCTATGGGATCATGTATAGAGAGGTTGTTGCTCTCTTTGATTGGAGTGATTATGATTGGGCAGGTGATGTGGATTCACCACAGCCCACTACAAGTTATGCCTTCTCCTAGGAGTTATCTCGTGGAGTAGCAAGAAGTGGCCTATTATGGCCCTTTCTTCTCTACAAAGGTAGACTATCATGCCTTATGTTCTATATCTATGGAGGTAATTTGTCTTTGTTGCCACATATTGGCAGAGATTGGCTTCCCTCGATTTGGACCTAGGGAGTTGCATGTGGACCAACTAGAGGCTCTAACTCTAGCAAATAACCATGTATTTCATGCTCACATGAAGCATGTTGAGGTTCAATACGACTATGTTTGTGAGTGGATCTTGGATTCTAGTTAGTGGTGGCCTACTGTCCCACATAGGATAATGTGGCAGATCTCTTCACAAAGCATTTGCCCAAGGCATCTATGCTTCATCACATGTGGTTGTTGGTTCTTTAGACACTCCCAAGATCTAAGAGGGGTGTTAGCCTACCTATGTTAGTTTTGTTAGCTTGTCATCTCCTGGTTGCGAGCTCATGTCAAGTTTGATAGAGACATAGGAGCTCTAGCAATTTAGGTGTGTTTTATTTATTTGTCAGCTTCTTGCGTGCATTCCTAGGCTAGTTACTACTTTTCACACTTTGCCTATACCTACTGGACATTGTCATTGTCATTTGCGTTTCTTTTTTGGGAGTCCACACTATAGAGCATGTAAGATACTACATGAGTTCAAAAGAAAGGGTATTATATTTAGTATAGTTTATAGGATTATATTTATATAAGGGGTTTCTAAATTACAATTTGAAAAAATCCATAAGTTTAGTAAAGTAAAAGGGGTCATTTTAAGGCCTTCTAGCATGTAAAGAAAGGGGATTTCTTAATATCATTTGAACACATGTTATATAGACGATTTCTTATAGGTGGATCCTTTAGGAAATTTTTTCACGGTCACCCCTTTTTGGAGTTTTTTCCTTCAGTGATGATCAACGTTAAATGCTGGTTGGCTAGCATTTATGACCCTTGTGGAGTAGGTCAACCGAATTTTTAGGGATTTGGCTTTTTATAGCTAGCCTCCTACTTGCTAGACATAATTACTCTTCAGTCTTTAGTCTTCCCTTTGTAGGTGTACAATTCAACACTTCAACTCTTCGTGCTTGGTGTTGCCATTGTCATTAGCCTAACCTAGTGCCTCACTAATGCTTTGGGCTGCGTGTAGGGACTGACAAGTCCATCATCATTGTATCAATATTCTTCTTCGATTGGTGCCGTATTCTTTCTTCACCCTCTACTTCCTCTCTCTCTCTCTCTCTCTCTCTCTCTCTCTCTCTCTCTCTCTCTCTCTCTCTCTCTCTCTCTCTCTCTCTCTCTCTCTCTCTCTCTCTCTCTCTCTTCCCCCCTCTATGTCTCTCTCTGATTCTCTATGCGTTCGTGTTTCTCTTCTGTTGTGTGCCCTAAAAAATCCTTCTTAGGTCTTATGTGGAGATCTCAGTTGCCTTAAACATAGCACATGATCTTCATTTGTCATCCTCTACTCAAGTTGGGCCATGATTGTTGCCATACTTTGCTTGAGTGCTCTCCTTTTGAGCTATGAATTCATTCTAAGATTCTTAATTATATTCCCTTTACTTTGTTTTGTCATTTCTAGTAGGGTATTGGCAAATCTTTGCTACCAAACTTGCATTATCTCTTCATTACTTTCACCATTCTTTTGCCTAGTTCCTGTTGAGAATCAGAGTTTTCAACATTGGAATGTGTGCACAAGAGGGAGAAGAGAGATCAAAGTACAAGAATGAAATCTTGCTTATTAAGTTGCTTAGAGTACAACTTGGGTACATTCTCTCACACTTGATAGTGACCCATAGGCTGTTTATATAGCCTTTGCCAGCTAGGGTTAGGGTTTCCCCTGCCCCTAGGGCTATTCACACTCATCTGCCCTTATACTCCCTTGCTTACAGTGGGTTTCTATGCCTGTCTTCTAACACCCCCCTCAATGCCAGGGTGGCATTAGATTACAAAGCATGTAAGAGATCCCCCCCCTTTTTGGGATGCCTTTATAAATCAGGCTTACAAGGTGGTTTTAGGTAGATGATTTAAATAGTCAAAACAGTCGATCTTCAGATGGATTGGAGACATAGTTGGCCACCAATTCTTTGGGTATTTCAGGAGTGTTGGGGCATTTACTAGTGATATGCCCTGTCTTCTTGCATTTGTTACATTTCATCTTCTCGGGATACTTCTTCCAGCAGTTGTTTACAAGATGTCCTTTTTTCTTACAGAAAGAACATCTAGTGAGAACTGTATGAACCAATACTTGTTCACGGGAATTTGAAATTGCTTGACTGTTGCTGCTTTCTTTGTGGTTCCTCTTTTCTTCATCCAAACAGGATTGAATGGTACTTGACAAAGTAGGATCTGGAATGTTGGTGAGAGTGGTTACAAGAGTAGGAAACGCCTGTTTTACAGCTTTTAGGAGAATAGAAATAGCATCTTCTTCATGTATTGGAGCTTGTACAGAAGCAAGCTGTGCCATAAGTCCCTTCATATGAGAAATGGATTTTCCCAAATCTTCTCCTGAACGATATTCCAAGCTAAAGAATTCAATTTTAAGGAAGATTTTAGTATTTTTGCTAGTGGCTCCATAGAGCTTTTCAAGTTCATCCCATTTTTCTTTAGCAGTGTTTAGTTGATCAACATGATGAATCAGGGATTCATCTAAGTGTAGCATTATGATTGCTTGAGCACGTTGGTCATCCTCTATATCAATCATATTTGCAGAGTTTACAGCTCTACTGCCTTGAATGAGAGGCCAATATCCTCTCTCCATCATTTTGTATTTTATAAGTACCTGCCATGGGTGGAAATCCTTGCCATCAAACTTTCGAATTTGTGGACGGACATCAGCATATGTTGTGGTCATTGGGAAGGTCTTACCACTTGTTAGGACAAGGGCAGTGTCTAGTCCCTTACAGACTTTTCACTGACGCGGAAGCAAATTAGACAATGTGAAGTCAAAGATGCAATGAAGAGAAAGGATGAAAATCATATAAGTGTAAAATTTCAAACTATGACTTTGGTGGTCCTTTCTTATGTGCAAGCTTCTTCCGAGGTTTAATAGTCCTTTTTAGGTTTTAATGAAGTAAACCTAGACTGGACTTCAGGCTCCTCCTTGTGGTATGTCTTAGTGGATGAAGCTTGTGTTGGACACAATTTGTCTATGATCTCAATGCTTGTTGCTGATGATTCCGAGGAGAGTACAATGACACTCATGCTATTGATTTCACTGACCAATGTACTTGAGACAAAGTCACTCACGGTATGCAATACACTTCTAGTGCATGATGGTCTATGTGTTAATTTTACACATAACCTTACAATGATATATGAAGAGGAATAAAAAACTCACTGGGTTTTAGTGAATGCCTAGCAAGCAATTAACCTGATGATTCATGATTAGTGTTTAGAAAACACTATTGTCAAGCTTAGTGAAGTGCTTGAATGGAACCCGGTTGGAAGTCGGCTTCCCGATGCTTAGTGATGTCCATTGAGCATGCCCAAGAGCTTTAGAATCTGGAATGGGCTTCAGAGACTCTACTTCAGTGATTAGAATCACTGTTGATGAAGCTCAGAGTGAAAACATGACAAAATGTCAAGCTTGGAGCTTGTTGGCTATGGCTGTCCAAAAAAACACAGTTAGGTTTTGGCAAAGATCTCTCTCTGTGAGAGGAATTTCTAGGAACCCTTTTAGCTAAGGATAGCCCACTTGGGGGGCTATCAAAGCCCCAAGATAGCCACACAGATTGCACCGCCTGCTACGTGTACATCAGCCCGAATTCTGCGCTGTCAAAAAACTATGCCGTTTTTGGGATTTTTGCAATGCTGGCCTCACACGTGAACAATGTCGAGGGTAGACCTAACGAAGAGCTATGCCCTGATGTGGGGAAGAGATCTCCAGAAGAAAGCATAGGCTGATATGGCCTCCTTTGTCCTCCCCAAGTCCTCCAATGGAGGTAGGTTGCAGGCAGCTATGGAGGAAAGAAGGATAAGATGAAGGAAATGATAGCTCATGTGCACTTAGTGATAGCTTATGCTGAGGGAAGGTGAGGAGATCAGAGATGGCTCTGATACCATGTTGAGAATCAAAGTTTTCAGCATTTGAATGTGTGCACAAGAGGGAGAAGAGAGCTCAAAGTACAAGAATGAAATCTTGCTTATTAAGTTGCTTAGAGTACAACTTGGGTACACTCTCTCACACTTGATAGTGACCCATAGGCTGTTTATATAGCCTTTGCTAGCTAGGGTTAGGGTTTCCCCTGTCCCTAGGGCTATTCACACTCATCTGCCCTTATAGTCCCTTGCTTACAGTGGGTTTCTATGCCTGTCTTCTAACAGTTCCACCCACACTCTAATTGTGCCAATTTCATGGCCAGGTCAAGCATGGGGGTTGCATTCTTTGCTTCCTATTGGTCTTATTTTTCATTTTCTAGTTTTATTCCTATGTTCTACCCTATTGTTAGGATTTCCAATTTGGAAGCTACTCCTTCCAAGCTTGACTCAACTCTATTCTTTGCTCAATTTCATAAGCTAGTTGGTTTTGGAGTTGCTCATAATTGTGTGACACCCTTGGTACTTCATTGCCCAACTCCACCTATTCTACATGATCCTTGGCTTTCCTTACTTTCTCTAGCTCCCTTCTTAACTAATCTTGTAAGTGTGCTAGTGTGGTTTGTTCCCCTTCTAATTGGGCCTTGTCCTTAATGGCATTTCCAAATTTTCTTTTTAGTTGCACTCAATCTACTCTCTCCAATTCACAATGTTCTTGTAGCTCTTCATACATTTTTCCTATATTTTCTCTAGCTTTAAGGAATGTTAATTATTTCTTCAAGTTGAAGGACTCATCACTTCTATTGATATGCTATGTGGGTCAATTTTTCCCTTTCAAGGGTGGCTAAATTAGCCTTTCTTTCCTCATATAATTGATCTTTTTGGTCCTCCAATTCTTTTAATAGGTCTTCAAATATTTGTGCAAGGCTTACAAGTGTAGGGATGTGAAAGTCACATTAGGGGAAATATGGACTCAATAAGGGCCTTTTAGCGCTTAGACTTTCCTAATTACAAGAGATTTGAGATGGACTAGTGGGAGAGGGGTTGAAATGTACATTTTATCCACTTTCTTTTCCCCCTTTGTCTTACTACTTATAGGATTTTCCCCTATGGCCCCCTTATACCCTCCAAATTTTACCACCCTTATGTCAAGTGGGTTCCACTAGGTGTCTTAAAGTGAGTCCAAAGGTTAAAAGCCTTTCCCCTTCTCTTGAAAAGGGGTTTTTCTCCCTTGAAAACCTATTTTTATATTAAATATAGTCAAGAAAAATAAAATTTTGATGACTTTCTACAAGAAATACTTCATGTTTGGTCATTCTCTTTCCTCCACTCCATAAATCTTCTCATATAATCCCTCCTTCTATGCTCACACAACCATAGTCACACAATCACCAATCTCTTCTACACAATCTCTAGCTTCTCTCTTTCTTCCATCTCCATTTCTATCATTATTCCAAAGTCTTTTTACTTGCTTCTAAGTGGTGATCCTCTTCTCCTAAGTCACATTCTTCTTAAATACATTCCAGTGGCAGCTAAATGTTAGCAAAGGCAACCTTGTAATTCCTCTTTGCTATCTATGTATACAATACAAAGATAAGCCTGGTGAATGGGAATGAGCAAAATTTGAGAAGAATTGATGGATTTACATGTAGTCTTCAGTAATTGGGCCTTATTAAGTTCGTCACTATAGTGTATTGCAAAATCATTAAAAGGATAGAATACTTGGATTTCAAGAGATTTGCGATGGCAGACTTGTTGTATTGATTCAATGTATAGATGGTGCAAAGGACTTGAAACTCTCTCTTGGGACTACTTGTCAATATGTAGATGGTGCAAAGGACTTGAAAATACCTCCTGGGACTACTTGTCACATCTTTTCCTCAAATTATAAATCACCACTTTCATGTTCTTAGTTTTCCATTTATTGATTCTTTTCTCCTATCATATATTTTCTTCTATAACTACATGTATATAGTATCTACATTAGTTAATATGTATGGTTCTCTTGAATTATTTCCTTGTCCATCTCTCAATTCTATGGAATGACCCATTCTAGACAAGTGGATGTTTCAAATATCAAAGTTCAAGATTATACGTGGCACTCATAGTTTGCTAAACTTTGAAAAACCTTCAAGATCTATGAGCCTTTCATGGTTTGTGCTAATTTATTTTTTTACTTATATGTTCAAAACCATTTAATAAACATCATTGTTCCTTTATATTCATTCATAAGGATATGAATGAGGACTTCTTTATTTTCAACTTTAAAGAAGGATGGGATGAGGCAGATGGGGTGTGTTGAGCCAAATGCACCAACAGTAAGGACTTTGGACATACTTATCTTGTTTCAAAATTTGCAACTCGTTGCAGCAATAATCTCTCTTTTATTCACTCTCAACAATGGAGGTAAGATAATAGAATAGAATAAGAGAATAGAAAGCTTCAATAGTTTCACTGATAGAGTTTCCACAGCATGAATGTACCAAAAGGGTCAATACAACTGAGACCTCTTACCCTTATATAGACACAAATTAGGGTTAGGGTTAGATAACCTCTCTATGATGGTGCACCATTTTAGGGTTAGGGTTAGATAACCTCTCTATGATGGTGCACCATTTTAGTGTTAGGGTTTGCATCCCACTTTGTGTTTTAGGGTTTTCGACCCTTTTTTGTTTTATGGTTTTCACCACTGTGAACTAGGGTATGTACCCTCTTTTGGCATCCTACCCACTTTGTGGGATCTAGGCCAGTCAATCCTCATTGCATGCTTAAATATTACCCTAAATAGGCCAAGCTTATGCCAATACTATGACAAATATATGTGCACAATCAAAACATCACTTGCGCGTGCAACAAATATAATTGTGGGTGATAAATACAATGTGCATGGAAGTGAGCCTAGCTCCCAAAAAATAATACATCCATGATAATCTGATGTCAGTGAAATATAAAAATAGTGTAGACACCCAAAAATAATAATTGGCGATCCAAAAATTTATAATCCTTCCAAAAATTAGTAGCCAACACTTGCATTTTGACTTTGCTTTGACCTTCTTTGACTTTAACATTCACAAAATATTGTTAAACATTAGCCCCCTCTTAGACAAGTGCCAACTCCATGGCATTCACGTCAAAGGTAGAGGCAGAATCCTAGGAACAATTCTAATGAAGTAGTCTTGAAGGAGAGAAATAAAGGCTACTAATGAAGAATTGTGGATGATGAGAGTGATATATCTGTTGATATAAAGAATTGGTATTGAAGAAGATGATGCTCTTGCAAATGCTACAGATGACGTCTAAAGAGATGTGCTAATTGTTGGAAGATGACGTCTTTATGAAGAATCATTAATAGCATAGCAGAAGAAGAGAAATGAAACATGGAAGGAGGAGGATGAAGAGGCCAGTGATTTTAATGGGTTTTTAGTCTTTCAAATGATTGTCCATGAAATTCTATAAGCCAACTTGTGCTCTCTCTAAGGGGTGTGTCTACTTATATGTGTGGGGACTTATGCATGTGTAAGTGGAATTGGGAGATGAGTTGAAGCCTAAAGTGTTGTCCCACACTTGAGGAACAAAAACCATAAATAGGTTATGGTGCAAATATTATGTGAGTGCACGTGCATACATAGTCTAATACGTAGTTAGAAGATTGCTCCATGGATTCTTCTCTTGGTGAGGGTTGATAACAGAATCTTGCATTGGTGAAGATGGGATAAAGTGTCGTTGTTGTTGACAAAAAATAAAGTTATCGGAGAGACATTGTTGGGGAGATGGACTTAGGTGGAGTCCAATCCAATAAGCTCTTGAAGCAAATGATTCTCCATGGAATCAACACAAGGAGAAGTGGATGAAACTGATTCCTTTTTATGTGAAGTAACTTTTCCTTATTGCTTCGAAGTTGAGTGAGCAGCACTAGGACAAATGAAGTGGAATGGAAAAAGTGCAAATGACTCAGGGAGACATGTCAATGCAAGTCGAGACTCCTTAGGTATGTCTTAACCTTGATGTGCCCTAGGTAAATGTGGGGGAAAATGGGAAAGGGACTAGGGGGTTCGAGACTAAGCCAACTGACTAAAGGCCCACTAGATGTACCTAGCTTGAGGGCCCCTAGGTGCGGTGTAGTGCATGTATCATCTTCCTTTCCTTTTTTTTCTTGTTTGCCTTTTTTTTTCTTTCTTCATGGATTTCTCATTTTGTATCTTTTTTTCTTTTGTGAAAAAAAAACTCTCCTTCTGGAATAATACAATGTTAAATAAGTCGGCTACCAACCTTACAAAATCAAAGTGAAAATACGAGAGATCTAAAGGCTGAATGAGAATAGTAGAATTGGCTCAAAGAATGGAGTTATACACTAGAGTGTATACATGGAAATGGAAGATTGATCCTTAAACATTGAAAGCACCTTACCTCGTTGTTAATACAAATTTGATGAAGAAAAACTAGTAGTAGGTGATGAAGACTTGTAGTATTGATGAAGCAAGCCTTTCCATCCGAAGTAGATGATGTCTTTGTCTTTATGAGAGTCTCTCAGATGATTTGGTTGCCATGATGTTGCCATATATTGGAAGATTCAAATGAAGATTCTATTATCGATGATGTTGGTGAAACATGAAGTGCATTGCATTGTTGTGTCACCTATTATTTGCATGCAATCACTTGGTGAAACCTTGAGAATACCATGTAGTGGATGCATAGTCAAAAGATATGAAGAATTACTTCTTTTTTTTTGCATTTCATCATTGTATTGTTGTGATCTCATATCTTGATCTTGCCCTCACACAAGGTGTAGGCATTGTTTTAGAAATCATAGGATATTTGGCTCTTTTAGTGCAATAAAAGAAAAATATACATAAGGAAACAAAGGTTAGTTATGTACGAGGGTCATTTTTTTGTAGTTTTTGGGATCCACTAGTCATTGAAATTTGGAATGTACTCCAACTTAGCAAAAGCATCCAAGTTAGTTGGTTTTGTAGCTAGTCCACAAATTTAGGTAATCAGATCATCAAGTAAGGATGGCCCTACAAAGCGACTAGCAATGTACAACTCCTCTTTAGTCAGAATCTTATCATGAAATGGGTGATATTTCAACTTTTGTGGCAAGTCCAAATGTCAAGTCAAGATGGTAGAATGCAAGGAAGTAGTCTCATGGTAGGTTAGATCATATTAAAGCATATTGACTATATGATGTTTCTTAATCATTGTCATAAGATGATTACCATCATAAGCAATCTCACGCCGATGAGAAAACCATTTTCATAAGAATGGACTTGAGGAATTGCAATTCTACTCAAGTTTATCAAGTACCTAGTTTTGGATTTTGTTCACAAAAGCATAAGGGAGAATAAGCTGCCATGATTGCAATTGCCTTTGCGGAATGGTTTTAGCGTATTCATCTTGAACAAGGAGGCTTTTGTGGTATAGATGTTCACTCTCTTCCCAAATGGCATCCTATTTGGAAGCAGCTTGTATTGTCTGATCATCAACAAGGCCTACATTGATTGTTGCAAATAGCTTGGCATAAGTATTAATTATGGCATCAAATTGGAGTAGCCATTATGTTTTAGAGGAATCGAATTTCTTGGCCAAATGAATAACCATGACGTTGAGTGGTTGAAAAACAAGCAAAGGCTGGAGACCAAATGAAGGTAAGGTTTAGTAGGGTTGATATGGAGGTGTGTATGAGTAGTCTTTTCCAGAGCATCTTGGGGTCCATCTAGCTCAACTTGGTTGAACTGGTGGTGTGGGCTAGTAGGGATGTTAGTAGTTGCAGCCTTAGGGTTTGGAATTTCAAGTACACTACTTTTATCCAATGTGTCAGTGTTAGTAGAAGTTTTATGTTCATCACATAATGGAATGAAGATTCATTCTATGTAGTATTAAAAGAAAAGGAAAGATGATGTGTTGTGGCATTCAGCCTAGGGATAAACTAGTCAAAGAAATTGGGATTGTACTGCTTAGATGGCAATCTAGACAAAAGATAGGTGAAGAGCTTAAGGCTAGCTAGAACAACTCTGACTGGGTGAAAGATAGATGATGGATGGTTGTGAAGGGGTTTAGCTTGTATAGCCCATGAAGGCGGTTAGGTCAGTGTGACCGACCTACCATATGAGCCTCCACTAGTTGGCCAAGGAATATTCCAAGAAATATTCCATTTATCATTGTGAGTCGAGGGCGCTGCCCCTGGACCCTTGCGGAGGGGAGTTCCCCCCTAGGATCCCCCATCCAAGGCTACTCCTATGGCCCCTAGACCCCAAAATAGGGGCCCTTGATAACTCCCTTACCATGCAACTCGATGCAATGTGCGTCAAGTTGCTACCAACTTAACTACTCTGTCGAACCCAAAGATTAGACCCATAACGATCACCTTTCTGCCATCCGATCACATAGACCTCATCTGACATACAAGTCAGGACTCAACCAATATCCGGGCTCACATATGACTTCTCCTCATAATGGGGGCCTTACAACTTTGAGCACTAATGATCATTGGTGGCACCTTATGAGGGTGGGTCATTGAGCATATCTAACACCCCCCCTCAATGTCGTAGATGAACTATCTCCTCGGCCCAATGCCAAGTCTCTAAAGATGAACTTGAAGCAAATCCTTTGTAAGTGCTTTGGTGAAGATATCCACTCCATTCTTCTATGTTGGACAATAGACTAGTTCCACTATCCAATCATTGATCAAATCCCGCACATAGTGATACTGGATCTCTATATGTTTGGTGCACGCATAAAACACTGGATTTTTGGCAATGGTAATGCAACTCTGATTGTCACATCTCAGCACAATTGGTTCTTCATCATGCACTCCCATATGCCATAGGATCCTTCTCAACCATACTGCTTTACATGTAGCAAAACAAGCTGCCTTGTACTCTACTTCAGTAGAAGACAATGCTATTGTTGGCTACTTCTTACTAATCCAAGAGAAAATTCATGAACCCAAAGAGAAACAATAACCAAAAACTGACTTCGTGGAATCACTGTCTCCTGCCTAATCTAAGTCACAGTTTCCCACAAGAGAAGTTCTAGGGCTGTATGTGATACCATAGTCAAGAGTTTCCTTCAAGTATCTGAGTACCCGCATCCTATCTTTCAAATGACTCACATGAGGTTTTTTTGAGAACTTACTCAAAACACCAACAACAAAACTGATATCTGGTCTGGTGTTACACAAGTAGATCAAAGATTGCCGACCAACCTCCTGTACCTCCCAATGTTTGCTAGTAATAATGTATCCTCAATGGATAACTTTGCATTCACCTCCATAGGTGTAGCTATCTCCTTGCACTCGGTCATGCCAAATGCCTTCAAGATCTCCCATGCATACTTCTCTTGAGAGATGGAGATATTTCTAGCTCTTGCCAGACTTCAATCCCCAAACAATAGTGTAGCAAGCCCAAGTCTGTCATTTCAAACTCAGAACTCAAAGCCTTTTTTCACCATCCCTGTAAACATACAAGTTAGCATCTGAGGCACATCTTTTGAAGTTTAAGCTTAAAAAGAACTTATCTATCCGCTGGTACCATGCTCTTGGGGCTTGTTTTAGCCCATACAATGCCTTCTTCAGCTTACACACTTTGTTCTTAGAATGCAGCAAACCTTGGTGGCTAAGCTACGTACACCTCCTCCTTGAGGTCACCATTTAAGAACATTGACTTAACATCGATTTGGTAAACTGGCCACTGCTTGTGGGCGGCTACTACAAGTACTATGCAAATGGTGGTCATTCTAGCAGTTGGGGCAAATGACTCTTGAAAATCAAACCCTTCAACTTGTGAAAATCCTTAGGAAACCAGTCTAGCTTTGTACTTTTCTAAGATATTATCAGCCTTGTACTTTACCTTTTAGATCCACTTGGTAGCAATAACCTTCCGCTTTACTGGCTGATCCACTAGCTCCCAAGTGTCATTCTTCATTATACTATCATACTTGGCTTGCATAGTTGCCTTCCATGCTGGATCTGCAAGTGCTTCTTCCAAGTCAGTTGGCTCATTTACTTCTCTCATAATCTCAGCCATCAAGGCCATATTGACTATGTGAGTAGAAGCCCTCCTTTTCTCCTCTATTCTTTGAGACCTCCCTGGTCAGTCTACCTTCTCCTCAACAGATGTAGGCATAGGATTATTGTGGACATAGAGATGCTTCACCCAATGCGGCAATGAATTTTTTGGTGGGGTATGTCAGGTTGGTGAACTTTTCCCTCATCATCTGAAGATGATGCTTCCTCCTCCTTAAGGATAGGGACAACTCTCAGGATAGGTTCATAGTGGACTACTTCTTCGCTTGATGATAAAGTGGAAGAACTTGCCTTCTCCTCCTCCACTGTATGTGGCTATTCCTTGAACACCACATCACGGCTTGCGATGATCTTATTTGCCTCTTGATCATATAATTTGTAAGCCTTCTACTCATCACTGTAGCCCAAGAAGATACATTTTTTACTTTTTGGTTTTAACTTGCTTCTCTTCTCATCTGGAACATGTGCATAACATTCACATCCAAAAATTTTGAAATATGAGACAGATGGTTTCTTACTAGTGTAAGCCTCATGAGGCGTTTTTCCCTTGAGAGCCTTTGTGTAGCTCTGATTTAGAATGTAGTGCAGTATTAACAGCTTCAGCCCAAAAATGGTTAGGCAATCCTTTGCCCATTAGCATGCATCTTGCCATCTCCACAATGGTGCGATTCCTGTGTTCCACAATGCCATTTTACTGAGGTGTGTGAGGCATCGTCAATTGACACTTGATCCTTTTGCTCTTGCAAAAGTCTTCAATCTCCTTTGAGTTGAACTCACCACCACCATATGTTCTAAATTTCTTCACGCTTTTCCCTGTTTCATTCTCAACAAGTTTTAGCCATTCTTTAAACTTACCAAAAGCTTGAGCCTTATCATGAAGGAAGTATATTCGCATCTTTCTATTGTAGTAGTTGACAATCAACATAAAATAAGATCCCCCCAAGGCATGTGTAGGCATCTTACCGCACAAGTTAGCATGCACCAAAGTGTGAAGTTCCAACCCTCAGAGACCCGCTCGGGACCCTGTCTAGGCCCCGGGGCGGCACTAGACCCATTCCACAACTTTGCCATTTTGACCCCTCAACACATCACGGGGCACCCCAACACGTCACGGAACGCGACACAGAACGCGACACGGCACATAACATGGCACACAATTCACCAAAGGGCCCATCTTGAGGGCTTCACGTCATATTCATAGATAGAAAGCATTTACATGATCACCGGGGGCTCAGCAAGGGACTATGTCACGGTGGGTGGGTGGAGCTATCAACGCACTACAACACGACGCCACGACCGTGGGTGAGGGAGCTACAAGGGTACTCCCTCATACACACCTCCCCTTGAAAAAACTCGATGACCACATCAAATGAGGGAGGCACAACTTACTGGCCTTTTTGAAAATGGTGATTTTGACTCAGACTCATATTTATCGTCGGGGTCTTAACACGCCTCACTATCAAGGCGGCCAGTGTCTACCCGCTAGGTGCCATGCTCACTGACTCTATTTACAACTGTGAAACATGCACTTTTCATACTTGTTACATTCCACCCCCCACTAACTCAATTTACAACTGTGGAGTAGAATGGGACTTGGGCAGAATTGTGAAAGAGACTTTATTGGGCACATCAACCCATCCACCTTCTGCTAACCAAATTTACAAGCGCAAAATGGAGGGTAACCCAGTCGAAGACACGTTGTGTCCCCATGCTCTCCAGCAGTGGATGTAAGAGCACTTAGCTCATATATGTAGTTTCTTCTTTCTCCTTTACCAACGACTTTGCCATCACTGTCAAGAATTTCTGCACCTGTCTTCTTGAACCTCACTTCATGACCAAGATTAGTTATGGTAGCAACAACTGATAATAGATTTCTCTCCTTGAAACTTCTTCTTACTGCCCTTCTTCTTTTTATCACCATCATTTTTGGTGGAGGAACCACCTTTGCCTTTTGCATTGGTAGAGAATGCAACATCTCCATTGTTGCTTCCTTCTTGGGCTTTCAACCTCAACTCCTTCTCCATCAATAATGCACAAAACTCCTAGTCAAAGCTTGAGGTCTCATTTGAGTATTAAGGGCAATTACTAGTCCATCAAACTTTTGTGGACAAATCCAAAGACACCTTTGAGCTAGCTCCTCGCTAGTCTTTTGTATCCCAACGCCAACCATCTAGTCACGCATATTCTTAATCTAAGTGATGAATGCTTCAGTCGTCTCTCCTTCAGGAAACTTCTCTGTTGCTAGTTAATTCTCCAATTTTTGAATCCTTGTTTGGTTTCGTGCTTCATATTGACTCCTCAGTACATTCCAAGCCTCTAATGCTTTGGTTGTATCCTCAATCAAAGGCAAAACACTGTTAGAACAGCTTGTAACTAAGGCACACAATGCATCTGCATTCCTTCATTTCCAAGCTCATAGAAGATCTGCATTTGAAGAAATCATCACACTAGAATTTGATGGGTCAAGGGTAGATTGTGGTTCTGTGTCAGTCCCCAGCAAAGTCTCCAAAAGCTTATAAGAATCAAGGATAGTTATAATTTTCAACTTCCACAAGGTGTAGTTTATACCATTTAACTTGCCTTCGCTAAAGGTTGGTGGACGAATCCTCAATGTTTGAATAGTCAATACAGTAGCACCACCTCTTGCACCACTTCCTAATGCGCCACAACCGCTTTTGAAAGATGTTGTTGAAACCTTTGCCTCTTGTGCACTCTTCGATCCCTAGAGCCCCCTAGGCTCTAATACCATGTAAAAATTATAGGACGCAGTAAACAAAATTTGAGAAAGAGATAGAGAGTACACAAAAGATAAGAGGAGAAAGAAAGAATTATTTAACTCCAAACAACTACAACAAAGATGGCTCTATCCACGCGTGCACTTACACTATGAAGCTTAGATGGCGATCTAGATAGAAGATAGGTGAAGAGCTTAAGGCTAGCTGAAACAACTCTGACTGGGTGAAAGATAGATGATGGATGGATGTGAAGGGGTTTAGCTTTTATAGCCCACAAAGGCAGTTAGGTCGGCTTGACCGACCTACCATATGAGCCTCCACTAGTCGACTAGGAAATATTCCCTTTACCATCAGGCCAGGGGTGCTACCCCTGGACCCCAAAATAGGGGCTCCTGATAACTCCCTTACCCCGCAACTCGATGCAATGTTCCTTGAGTTATTACCAGCTTAATTAATTTGTCTAACCCAAAGATTAGACCCACAATGGTCACCTTTTTTCCATCTAGTCACACAGACCTCATTTGATACAATTCAAGACTCAATGAATATCCAGGCTCACATATGGCTTCTCCTCATAACGAGGGCCTTACAACTTTGAGCACCATGGATCATTGGTGGCATCTTATTAGGGTGGGGCATTGAGCATATCTAACAAGGAGAGGCCCTTCTTAGGAGTATAGAGCAAGAGGGAGTGGGGCAAGAGAAGCGCGAGCACGGGAATTTCTCATCAAGAAGTTAAGGAGGATATTTTGCGAGCTCTTGAATTCAATTCCTCCATCCCTTCTATCCTATTCCCCTGCGGAATTAAGACTCTTCTCGATTTTTATAAATTCTTGGTGATTGCCCTCCCCCCCTCAATCAAAATTTTGTCAATCTAATTACCCCAAAGCTCCTTCACCAAAATCCCCTTTTGCAATCTCGTGATTAAAGACCATGGCCCCAAAGAAAAAAGTTACAAAGGTCGCTAAGGCAAGAGCTACCAATAACGCTGCAGACACAATGACTACAAACGGAATGGTGAGTACGGGGATTACAAAAACGAAGCCGCAAATACTATCAACCAAGCACCCATCATGGATCCTCATGTACTATTTTTTTCTTAAATAAAAACAACTAGCAAGCCTTTACCCCATGAACATGCAACACAAGCTACATGTCTAAAATAACAATTTATTCAATTCCTACATATTATCTTTTTGAGGAATTCTTAACCACAAATTCCAAGGGGTAACTTGAGTTTGTACAAGATGAACCTAAGCGAGTACAAGGAAGGTATTGTGTCCCTAAAAGATTTAGTATTTCTGAATTTTGTGTTGATCAAACAAAATCTCTAATGGGTAATCACGGATGCTAATCCTCAGTATATAAGAGACCTTGAGATGAAATTGCCAAAGGATATTGTTTGTAATTAAACTAACCAATATTTTCTTTTATTGCAAGCAAGGGCCCATGAAACTCCAAGGGAGTTATCCTCAAGTATGAAATTCTTGCTTAAAATTAGTCCAAACTAATCCCCAAGGAAGGGAAATCCAAGAAGACTATTGGAAGGTATTGCCACTTACGCTAGTTTTGCCACATATGCTAATTTGTCTCGATGCTATTAATTTTTGAAAAGAAAATATTAATATTGAAAATAGACCTATTAGAAGTTTCAGTATAATACATTCAAAATAAAGTTGTTTGTGATTTCCAGCTAGGTACTGATCTTTTCTAAAATCATCAGGCTAAAAGATGGATGATTGAGTACAGATCACCAACGACTAAGGCAGTATTTCGGTGAGCACAAAACGCCAATTGAGACACTGTTCCTAATGGCACTAGACATCTCCAAGGCCAGTGTGAGTAAAACCTACTCCAAGGGTTTTTTCTCTTTTGTTTCACGTTAGTGAGAATAGACCAATCATGACGCGAAAGGTCTTATTGTAGGGAACTCTAGTCGACATCAGCAGGAGATGAGGATTCTAGGGGGCTCTGGTCACAAACTCCTTAGGCTCTTACAAACTGTCAACTACCCTTCGATTTCCAGACTGTGTCGTGGAAGTTCCAATACTAGTTAGGGAATAGAATTTGGAGAGAATAATACTTTGAACATGAAACATTGTAAATGTTATTTTTTTTCTGAAAGGAACTATTAAGAAGGAATTGCTTTACTCTGTTTTTGTGTCGTGAATTAAAGGCGTGTAACAAATTTATATTAGAAGATAATTCAAAGAAGTTATTTTTATATGTTGAACCTAAAGTGGTAGGTAATTAGATTTCCTAATAAGGAATAAAAATCACACTTGATGGACTATTAGAAACTAGAAAGTCTGACTTGCATCACTTTAGAATCCGCTAATACTAATTAGGCACTAGTAATAGATTCGATTAGAAGTACTCAGGTCGATCCTCATGGGAACGGCCGAAACTTCCACTGTGGGGTAGACTCAAGTGAACCTAGTTAGCAAACTCTGAGGGTCTTATCAAAATCCCAGAGATGAAACTTCCTCTAGGACATCTCTTGATGGGCTACTAAGAATGTACTACCAAGGAAAGCTTGGGTGGCACGTTACAATCCAAGAGGTACCTTCTTGTGATGCAAGGGAGGAAGCACTACGATGCAAATATTTAAAGCAAGAGGTTCAAAGTTAGAATGTGAATAAAGAAATTAGGAGTAAACTTTGAAGCATAGTGTGAGTGATTGTTGGTGTGTGTGTGTGTGAGTGTACTATGAGTGTGAGTGTGAGTGATCTATGAGCGCAACTATGAGTGAATGGTAGTGTGAGTGTGAGTGAGCATTAGGGTTTATGGGTGTGAGTGTCATTGTAAGGGTATGGTAGGCATGTGTGACGAGGGTTTATGGATGTGAAGCTTGAATGTGAGTGATCTATGAGTTTGAGTGTGAGTAAATGGTTTATGGGCTTATGAGTGTGAGTGTGAATGTGAGTGATTAGTGAGTGGAAGTGCGAGTGATTAGATTAGGGTTGATGGATATGATTGGTGAGTGTGAGTGGACTATGAGTGTGAGTATGAACTATAATGATGATTATGTTTAAGTGCAAACAAACTCTAAATCTAGGTGCAAAGGATCATAACTATCAAATGGCAACAAGCAACAACCAACCGAACAATGAAACAATGGCCATGTCTTTGATTCTTGCATTGTGTATTTTGAGTTTTTTGAGTTTCAATCACTTCCCTTCCTTCAATGCATATACAACCAAAGAAATATGACAAGCATGATGCACATTCAATCCACAATAGTATGAAACAAATTGTTCATGTAAGAGAAGTTTGAGTTTTGATTTTTTTTCCTTGTCTTTTGTGTTTTGTGTTTTTTGAGTTTTACTCTCTCTTGTTCTTTCAATGCTCAAACTATTAATAATCCATAATAAGAATGTTGTATCTACAACATTGATATACGGATTGGTCAAGTAAGAAGAGTTGCATTTTAAGTTTTAAGTTTTGCATTTTGCATTTTTGTGTTGCTTTCGCTTCAATACACACAAAACCCAACAAGCATGACAAGCATAATGTATCTTCAATCCACAAAGTGTCACATGGTTTGCTTAAGTAAGAACAATTTGAGTTTTGAGTTTTGCATTTTGTGTTTTGCAATTTTTTGTTGCTTTTGATTTTATGCATACACAATCCAACAAGCATGACATATCTTCAATCCACAAAAATATCACATGGTTTGTTTAAGTAAGAAAAGTTTGAGTTTTGTGTTTTTTTGTTGCTTTTGCTTCAGTACACACACAACCCAACAAGCATAACAAGCATGATGTATCTTCAATCCATAATAATGTCACATGGTTTGTTTGAGCAAGAAAAATTTGAGTTTTGAGTTTTGAGTTTTTGATTTTTTGAGTTTGTGTTTTGTATCTTTTTCTACTATAGCAAATCCAGTCTCTTCAATCTCAATCCAACGAATTGGTTCCTTCTGATCTAGTCTTTCTAACCTAACCGCATGGGTTTCAAAATTCTAGCCATAAATGTGGACTATCGATACTTGATCCCATTCACGCCTATGCACAAGACTCCTATTCCACCACACTGTAGGAGTATAAGAACCTCGGTGATTGCACCATCCTAGGTCCCAAATAATGGAACCAAAATGTTGAGCCAAATGCACCAACAGTCAAGACTTTGGATATACTTCTCTTATTTTAAAAGTTGTGACTCACTTCGGTGATGACAATCTCTAATCTTGTCTCTCAATGCTCTGCTCTAACTAGCCAAACATCCTCCTCTTTATCCCAAGAAAGAAAGAACACAATACTAGCTTCGAGGTGGAGTGAACTCACCAACTTACCTTCTTGTGTTGTACTCCAAAAGCTTGAAGGCTCAAAGATGGTTCCATGACCCATGATCAACACGATCCAATGTTGTCACTCCTTTGCATCCACCACCAAGCACACCAATGAGTTGAGAAGTAGTTGTTGGTTTAATGATGATATTTCTTTTTTCTCCCTTGTTAGACGTAATACATCTTGGCTCCTCTAGTTGTCCTACTTGTTGTTGTTGTAGGCTTTCAATTCTTGCATATTGAGAATCTTGAGATATTTTCATTTTCTTGTCCAATGGTAACTCCTATTTTTGTGACTGAGAGGTTTCTATTTTGGTGTGCATACTATCCAATTCAACTTCCTCTTCCCTAGCTATACTTCTTCTAGAGGTCTAATTTGATGTTTTTAAACTAGATTTCTACCATCTTTTTCCAATCTTTTTGCAAGTTTACTTATGACTTCTTATGCCTCATGTTGTAATTTCTTTGTCTCTCCTCCTCCTCTAGATCTTTTGTAGACTCTTGGCTTGATGTTCTTTCTAGCATGGAAGACACTTCCTAGATTGATACACCATGAGGCTTTTGGAATGATCACACCTTTTTCTCTTGCAAGTCTTTGATGACATCCCCTATAATTGGAGTCAAGATGCCCCCCAAACCCCACCAATGTAGCCAACTTTTTGTACCATTGCTCACTATTGATATAAGTCCTTCTAAACTCTTTGTTCTTGTCCTAAAAGTATTTTGTCTATTGCATGTATGTTTCCCTAATGTATGCATTGATGTTTCTCTTATCACCATGGCTATCATAAGCAGCAGTCAAACAATATCTGAAATTGACATGACAACTACGCCTATTTCTGTCAACAACTTCAAAAGTTTCCAACCATTCAATGCTTGATAATGGCATACTCAAACATCAATGAGATGTTTGGCAATTAGCATAGCATAATTTCCATACATCTGGGTATCCTTGGAGTGGATTGAAAGTCATCTGTCATATACTAGATGTATATGACACACTATGTGCTATCATAAAGTCTAGGATAGTTGTACTTGTTGGTTTGGGCTCACTAAAGCTTGCGTTATTGGCCATTAATGCTTGGATGATGCCACATGATTGGTGGATGGTTTATGAATGGTTATGAGCATTGAATGCTTAGTTATGAACTTATTTATATCTAGTTTAATAGGTCTATTGGCTAGTTATAGCATGTGTTGGACAATTTTACTTGTTGGTTTGGGCTCACTAAAGCTTCAGTTGTTGGCCATTAATGCTAGGATGATGTCACATGATTGGTGGATGGTTTATGGATGGTTATGAGCACTGAATGCTCAGTCACAAACTTATTTATAGCTAGTTCAATAGTTCCATTGGCTAGTTAAACCATGTGAGAAGCTTCTTTGTCACTACTACTTGATGTATGTACAAGCATGGATGCTCATATGTCCATGTATTGACTTCTGGAGTTTATGATACATGTCTAATATTCTTTGAGGATATTATGAGTAGAGAATACATTGGTTATAGTAGAGGTTTTGCTAGTGGTTGTTATAGTTTGCTTGTTTGTTGGAAGGTACCTCTTCATATTTGCATGAGGTTTATGGAGTCAATGATATCTACATGAAGTGCTACTATTCATAGAAGGTTTTTGGTAGATGGTTGGAGATGTTTGACATGTTTTTGAGTTGAAGTATCACTAGTTATGGCAAAGATATTCTTGCACTCTACTATAGGACTAAACTATCATATCTAAGTCGTGGGATATCTATGCTACTTGATTGAAATTCTTGGGATTCTCATTGAAGAAGTGATGTTTGCTATATGTTTGGAATAAGTTGATGGACCAAATTGGATACCAAGTAGCCACAAATGTACATGTGTTGCTTGAATGTTATGCAAGCATTTTATTAGTGAAAATACATCTTGATCTATAGGGGGATAGGCATTGTTAGTTAAAACAACTTGGATATTGCAGTAAATATTTACAGTTGCAAATATGGCAAATGCAATATGAATTGATAATATCACTTATATTGTGGGGGGGAAACTTGACAATAAGAGCTTTGCTATATCGAAGTTTAGAATGTAGAACTTTATGATTGTCAAAGGATATTGGGATCTATGTACTAGAATTGAGGCATAATTGAAACTGTTGGAGAGAAATCTGACACTTGAGTAGCAAAGGGTTCATAAACAATGGTTAGAAAGAGCAAGCAAAGTGCAACATTGGTTCTCGTTATGCATATCTAATGCAATGGCTATGAAAATTACTAGTTGTCAATTCCCAAATGATGCTTGGGACATTCTTATGAAGAATTATGGCAATGTTACTCATGCATGGAAAATTTAGTTGAAGCAATAGTTCATTAATATGACAAGAAATGGCAAATTACTAGTTGTCAATTCCCAAATGATGCTTGGGACATTCTTATGAAGAATTATGGCAATGTTACTCATGTATGGAAAATTTAGTTGAAGCAGTAGTTCATTAATATGACAAGAAATGGCAGAGCATATAGGCTTATACTGCGGAGTTTAAAACCATTGTAGATCAGCTTGCTACTATTGGTTCAAAATTTGAGGAGGATAACATGATTGTAGTCACCTTCAATGGCTTGGATAAGGAATATAAAGCTTTTGACACATCGATTTCTGTGAGAGTAGGTCCCCCCTAATTTGGATGAATTACTTGCATTGCTACTACATGAGGAAGTCAAGCTTGGCTTGAATCCAGGTTTGAGTACTTCTTAGAGTAGAGATACCATAATTTATTCTAGTTAGAGAGCTAGAGGTGGCATAGTTTGTGGAGCTTCTCGAGGTCATAGTGACACTCAGAATGCCTATGGACAATAGCAACCGAATGTAGGGTAGAGTCAAAGTACACAAGGTCCAAGAGGATCAGGATCCTTTAGAGGCAGGGGGAGATCACCTTGAGGTAGGGGCAACCGTGTTTGCTCATGATAATGGAGCCATTAGAGACGTGGAAATTTTTCATAAGCGCATATTGGACGTGTAAAAAAAGGCTAAAACCCATACAGTAAAACGAGATTGTACTTGGCTTGCCAAAGTTTAAATACACGGATTTATGACATGTATGTTTTGCTTTTCATTTGGGAAACAAGTGAGGTTTTCATTTGTTAGACATGTCAAAAATAACTCTGGACATTTGCAGTTTGTGCATTCAAATGAATGGGGTTCTAGACATAATGCATCACTTGCTAGTATTGGATATTATGTCTCGTTTATTGATTATTTTAGTAGATATATATGGTTGTATATTCTAGAGCACAAAGATGAAGTGCTAGATGTTTTCAAGGATTTCAAAACACATGTTGAAAATGAATTTGGGTGTATATCTCATGTCTAAGATCTAATGGAGGTGGTATGTTTCTCGGGAATTTGACAAGTACTTTGCTACGTATGCATTAAAAGGCATCTTACATGTAGTTATATACCACTGCAAAATGGTGTGGTAGAGATGAAAAATCAAGTGCTTATGGTAGCTGCAAGGGCCATGCTCAATGAAAAGAATTTACCAAATTGTTATTGGGCTGAGGTAGTTGTAGCTACGGTTTATATATTGAGCAAAACACCTATAGCTAGCATTCATGATCTTACACCATATGGAAGACTATATGGATACAAACCGAATATCATCCACCTTAAAGTATTTGGCTACATTGCTCATGTACATGTGTTAGATGAGAAGAGGAAGAAGTTAGATTTGAAGGCTACTAAGTGTATCTTTGTTGGTTATGCACAAGATAGAAAAGTCTATAAGTGCTACAATCCATCTACTCGTGAAAGATTGATTAGCATGGATGTAGTATTTGATGAGTTGGCTTCATGGTATGGTACTCAAAATGTAGTGGTTTTTGATGGACTGGCTAGTCATACTCATGCTAAAAATGATCCTTCTACTAGTACTACAGTGAGTGGACCTATAGATGATGAGTCTTCTATTGTCAGTCCTTAGATAGGATGTCTATACAATCATGGTTCTATATCCATTGACATGGATATGTCAATGAGGGGGAGATTAGATAAAGGCAAAGAGAAGATGTTAGATGATGTTACTAGCTTGCTCACCTCTAGATATGAGTCAATGATAGACTTGATGGGGTGAATTGGGTATACCATTTATTACAATGCCTGAAGTTAGACAAAGCATGTATGTACCCCCTCATGAGAGGGAATCGCATAGTGTACCATAGTTAAGAAGGTTAGAAAGGGTCAAAAAACTTGTTGAAGGCTTACTTACAGTGGGTATTCAGCCAAACATTTTGCTTATATGACTAAAGTGATGGGTCACAAAGAGCCTATGAAGTTCAGTGAGGCAGTTGGAGATAAAAATTGGTGTCCTACCATGGATGAGGAATATGTAGCATTGGTTGAAAACGAAATGTGGGACTTGGTTAGTTATCCTAAAGACAAAATATCCATTGACTATAAATGGATCTACAAAGTAAAATGCAAGGCAAATGGATCATTCGAAAGGTACAAAGATTGACTGGTTGCTAAGGGTTATGCACATCAATATGGTTTCGATTATGAGGAGACTTTTAGCTCGATTATTGCAAAGATAGTAATTATGAGAATTGTCATTGCTTTAGTAGCATCTAACGAATGAAAGCTTTGGTAGATGGATGTTAAGAATGAATTTTCGAATGAAGATTTGATTGAGGAGGTGTATATGGAATAGCCTGAGGGCTATCTACACCATGATTATCTAAATCATGTGTGTAGGTTGAAAAAGGCCCTTTATGGATTAAAACAGGCACTGAGAGCTTGGAATGCTTGCATTAGTTTGTACTTACAATAGCTTGGTTTTCGAATGGTAAATGCAAATCATAGTTTGTTTATGAAGAAGATAGATACATGTTATGTATTCTTGGTGATTTATGTATATGATTTGATCATTACAGGAAATGATGACCATTGTATTGTTGAAATTAAATCCATGTCATAGGCTGAGGTAAAAGACTTGGGAGAGCTAAAATAGTTTCTTGGCATTGAGGTTGTGTCTACACCTCAAGGAATCAGGTTGCAGAAATTGTATGCATAGGATATGTTGTTGAAATATGGGATGTGGGGATTGTAAGCCCATGGAAACACCACTAGATTAGAACGTTAAACTTGTAGTTGATGTTGAAAGAAAGATAGGGAATGTCACCATGTATAGGCACTCGGTGGGTAGCTTGATCTACGTTATTATTACCCACAGTCATGACCTTAGTTATTATTATTACCCACAATCATGACCTTAGTTATTTAGTGGGGCTGATTAGCCAATTTATGCAGAAGCCGTGCAAGCCTCACTTGGATATAGTCATGAGGATTATACGATATGTGAAGGGTACTACTAATTATGGGTTATTTTATGAGCTTAGAAAGCCATTGGATTTGATAGGATATACAAATGTTAATTGGGCTTGTTGTGTACATCGTAGAAGATCAACCAGTGGTTATGTTTTCAATCTTGACAATAGTATGATCAGCTCAAGTAGTAAAAAGTAGCCTACTATTGCTCTCTCTAGCACAGATATAGAATATAAAGGTGTAGCCTTAGTTGCATGTGAAGCACTATAGCATTTGAAATTGCTACATGACTTGGGTATACAGATGAATAAGAAGGTCAGATTGCATTGTGACAACATGAGTAGTGTGCTGATGTTGGCTAGCAATCCAGCCTATCATGCTAGATCAAAGCACATAGAAGTCCATTATAACTTCATTAGGAAAATGGTACTTGTAGGACAGATAGATCTACTTCATGTGAAAAGAATGAAGACTATGTAGTTGAAATCACTTGGTAAAGATAAGTTTGTTCACTCTAGAGAGCTACTTGGAGTACAATAGTTAACTTAAGCTTGAGAGGGAGTGTTGAGAGTCAAGCTCATCTACTAATCCTACTCTACCAACACTAGACAATTGTAGATTAGCTAGACTAGACATGTGTATGGCTTAAATAAGTTGGGTAGGTTGACTCTAGTTAGTTAACTATGGTAAATTGCTAGACCTATCTCTTTACACTATTGTAGACTCAACTACAATCTATTACGTATAACAAATGAATAATGAGAATGAGAGAGTACAATGCTCTTAGTTCATGGCTCCATGCCTTTGTTTGTCTCTTCCCCTCTCTTTGGAACAAGTTCAAGGCCCTGTTTATGACATCAAATTGTAGTGGTATTTCAACTTTCTATTAACCAATCCTCCAATAAGATCATTCCATTGTGCCTATTTAGGTTATAGGTTGTGAGAAACTTTGTATACTTATCATATCCCACCTCCCCTTCAAACTTCTCCACATAGTTTTTAAATCCACCAGCTCTTCTAGGTCTTTGGCCACTATTTTGGCAAGGTTGTGAATTTGATAGTATCACATTAGCGATATTGCACAATTTCCATCTTGAAGTTGTATTTGGCCTTAGTGTTCTTCCATAAATGGTAGGTATGGATTGTTGATTCTCTACTGCGCATGCCTTTGTCTCCTTCTCCCACCATTTCAAAGGACCTAACATAACACGATGGTAAGATATCAAGGAAAACAAACTTTTTCACTAATATAAAAATTTAAGCCCATGTAGAAAAAAGTAGCTTTTGATTTCTTTTGAATGCTAGTTTTTCTCTATAATTAGCATAAGTTTCATTTTATCCTTCCATGTCAGCACTCATGTGCATTGGTGTTCATCACAATATGTGATAAATTTCATAGCATTGTGAAGAGGGTGGGCCATCATAACTGAGACTATAGGGTTTTGTGGGCCACCATAACTGAGACTATAGGATTTTTGTGCCATAGAGTCTCCAACAAAATTCCCTCTTGTGACTCTTATGTGTGATTTTGTCAAGACCATGCATCTCATGCTCACACATACACCTTCTCAACAAGCCATTTTGGCCTAGCTAGTGCAATTTTTGGGAATTAATTGTTGATAGGATTGTGCTTTGAGAATAAGGCAACAAAGCATCGCCTTCTCTATTAGGTGATTAGATATTCCTTTTTCTAATACTTTTATGATATCCTTACCCCAATACCTAGTGAGATCTAATTTATAATGATCTTCTTCTTGTGAAATTTTAAATAAATGTGCATCGAAAAGATCATTTTCAATGCTATTTTTTGTTGATTCTCTTTTAGGTACTTATACAGCAAGTGATCAACCATATAGTGTTGTTTTCCTTTTCTCACACCTAGTGAGGAGTCAAATTCAAGAAAAAGTAATAACCATCAGGCTGTGTATCTAGTTGCACAAGACTTGTTTACCAAGTAAAGTAGGTTCTAATGAATAAACAAAATAGATGAATGGCATCACTAATAAATAATGAAGAAAAGTTTTCACAATGAACACCATTAGAAAACCCTCTCGTTCAGTCATGAAATAGTTCATTTCTTTATCTATGAGCTATGACTCTGGTGAAGCTCACTAGATCATCCAAATTATGTTCTCCAAGTTTGCATAGAACAACTCCTATGGTAAATGTTGAGGCATCAATGTGCACATGGAATGCCACAATCCAACTTGGGACTGGTAAAATTGTGTTCAAATTATGTTCTCCAAGTTTGCATAGAACAAATCCTATGGTAAACTTTCAGGCATCAATGTGCACATGGAATGCAACATTCCAGTTTGGGACTCATAAAATTGTAGTTGATATTAGAGCATGTTTTACTACCTTAGAGGCATATTGGTGTTCTTTAGTCCACTCAAATATAATTAACAACTTGTATAGTGGTCGAGCGATCAATGCAAACTCAAACCAAATTGTCAATAGTGTCCAGTATGTTTGAGAAAGCATTGGACTCCCTTATAGTTTTTTGGTAGAGGTAGGTTGATTATAATCTTGACTTTCAAGAGTCAATAGCTATGTCATTTTAGGAAACTAGTGCCCTAAGAGACAACCATGCCTTTAATGAGAATTGGCACTTCATAGGGTTTAGGAAGAGAGCATACTACCAAGAGCATTCAAATAATATTTGAAGCTTTTCTAGATGCTCTTCTTGTTGCTATATGGACTCAGAGATCATCCATGAAAAATTTCAACCATTTATGAAGCATGTCCTTGAAGATGATGCATATGAGCCATGGAAGGTAGCATGCACATTTGTCAAACCAAAGAGCATTACTATATATGCAAAGACATCTCATTTAGGGGGAAATGTTATCTTGTGCCTACCATTTGGATAAATTTGAACTTGATTATAGCTCAAAAAACCATCAAGGAAGCTCTAACTTCCATGTACTCAACCTATCTCCTCATATCACTGTGCTATTACCTTATCAAATTAGGCTTATTGCCTGATCTAATACTAACTCCCATCTTCATCTACCTTCCACCCTATCCTATTGAGAATCTAAAGTAACAACTCTACAATACCATATTGGGGAATATGGGAATTTCCCATAAGTTTGGGACACATGGTCAAATCTTTGGATTTGTCATAACTTGAATACTATAACTCCAAATTGAGCGCTCTATAGCTCAATGGATTCCATTTTTCAAGTGCTTTTCAATGATAGGTCATGTCATACGGTTTTGAGAAACTTATGGGCATGTTATCTGGGTGCCACCTTTTTAGTATTCAAAAAATGGGAATCAAGAGATTCCCAAACTCACTAATATTGTGTTCTACCCTAAACTATCTAAGAGAGCCCATATCCATTGCCCAAATTACCCCAAACCTTAGCTTAACATATCTAGCCTATATCAATCTTATCTAAAAGATATCATCTCCTAAGCCATGCATCACCTCAACACTTTAATTTTAAACAATCTCATCTATATTTCCATGTACCATGAATCACTACCAAAGTCATAACTAGGAGCATTTAGAGCTTACAAGGTCAAAGTCACTAGAAGAAAAAGGGAAGGAATACCATTCAAAAGAAGCTTGCTCGATGTGTTGAGAAACAAATAAGGATTGGAAGAACAAAGAACAAGATGGTACCAAGAGAAAAACCTAAGTCAAGGAAATATGACTACAAATATAGTAAATACACCCTATATATTACAAGTCTCGCAAGTTCTTCAATTTCATATGAAACACTTGTAATTTAAAACTTGATGTTTTATGTGTATTTTTAAATAGAAGAATAATTCTAGAATCTAAGAAAAATAGGTTATCTCATAAGTTGGTGAAGATCCTAGGAGAGCTTAGGTTTCATTTAACTAAGTAGAATGACTAGGACATTGTACTTTTGTTTTGGGAGCTTATCATTAGAATATGATATACACCTTATGCATGAGGCACTTGGGTAAGAATGATGATAATTATGATGTAATAGTGCACAATAAAATGTTGAATCAATTAAGGAAAAAAAGCTTGCGGCGTAAAGAAAAGGCTAGAGATGGTGATTTTAACATGCAAACAACATGTATAACTTTGTAATTTCACTCTAAGGAAGAATAAGTTCTTATGGATTGCATCCTCTTTTGTGAAGTATCCAAAGGACATTATTTTGGTTTGTTAACTTTTTCTTTTTAAGATAAAGTTTACTGATTTAGGAAAGAGATGGTTTTCCTAGCCATAGATAAAATGGTTGACTCTTAGGGAGTAGTCAAAGTGATTGTTTGGTTGATATTATGGAAAAAGAAAGTCTTCCTACCTCTTGATGATAGGATGATTGTCTTGGTTGTGTATTTATACAAAAGTATTGTGCCCCATGGGCAAATTTCTAGTTACATACTAAACCTTCCCTAAGGTTAGTGGTGGAATCCCTTCACTAAGGGGATGATTTGATTGCAATAGAGGCTAGGACGACCTGGCCCTAGATGTAGGAGGTCTCTTTATAGGGAGAATATTAGGCTAGGAGGTAACAAGGGTGCCAAGGGTGCTCTAGCCATAAATCCCTTGGGTCTATCAAGGACTGTGGGCTAATCCCTACAAGCCTAGAATGGACTTCCTAGAGAAGGCCTTGATGCTAGATAAGAGTGGATTGGTGGATCATATGGTATGAAATTTAGGCACAAGTCCTAGATTAATGGATGGAATGCTAAGTCGACATTGCACCTTGGAGAAGGTGCAAATACATATTCTTATTTTGCAGTTGTTTTCAAAAGAATGTTTGATATTATCTTTGTGTTATGGATTAATTTATATGAAGGGACCTGGTGCCCTAAAAGGGTCATTAAGCAATCTGCTTTTATGCATTGAAACATAAGCATGGTAGGTAATTAGATAACTAAAACATAACATCAAGGAAAGTGGGAGAGTGATATCCTAGCCAAGTCCATCCTACAAATACCTAGTCTCAATGAGCTGAGAGTTTTTCTTCAAGATGATGGAATTAACAAAAGGCCAAATTCTTGACTACCTAGTGTGTCATCTTAGATTCTGATCAATGTAGTTTTAGGGCACTAGAGTTGAGACTATATGTACAGGTAGAGGGGTTAGTGCGCATCACTCTCCCTTGTTTCCCACTTAGTATGGACTGAGTGCAATATTGATCTACTTCAATTTGAGTTGACTTCAAAAATGTAGTGGCTTGTAACCTAGCTAATGCTAGGTAAACCATTAGGAGACCTTAATATTATTAGGAGCCATTAGGTCCAATCCTCATGGGTATAGAGTGGAGCTTCCCTTGCAAGGTAGACTCAAGTGATACCTAGCTAACAATATCCACAGTATTCCAACGAAGTTATGGATGGCATTGCCTAGAACAATATCTTGATGGGCTACTAAGAATATTGTGTCATCAAGGGTTTCTTAGTTGGGCATGTTACACATGGTATCAAAGTTCAAGAAAAGATTAGTTAAACAAATATGAGATTCTTTATTCTTTTAGTAACAGCTTGAATAAAGGAAGGCCCAGCCACACATTGTGGTTGTTGGAGTTCCCATTTCTTGTCTCTCTCTTTCTTGCTCTTGCTCTCCCGCCATAGCTCTCGTGTGCAAGCTTCGATCCTTCTCACCTTTCAATTGGTGTTAGAGCTCAACTTCCAACTCTTGAGCTTGGCTTGTGGCATTCTCAGCTTCCCATCGACTCCCTCGCATTGGGTCTCCATCCCGACAGCCATAGCCGACTCCCTTGAGCTCCCATCACTCCCCGGCTTCCTGAGCTTCCTCTCGGTCTATTGAGGCACCCTCAGGTACTTCATTCAAAGATATTCAAGTATTATTTTGAGGGTTTAATTTAGTTCATTGGTTGCAGGAAATAGGACAGCCATTGTTGAGCTTCCCCATGGAGGTTTGAAGCTCTCTCTCTCCACTTGGTTTGCTAAGGCTTGTTAAGGCCTATTGTAGGCCACCCTTGGCACCCATTTGAGTCCCCCCTTCCATCTCATTAAGCCCACGTGGTTCAGCAACATCTACAGGAGAAAATGCACCAGTTTTCAACATGTTCTTGACAGTAGCCCCACACTTTTCATCTCTAGCTTCTTCCCCAGGCCATTGGGCACTTCAAAAGGGTCTCATTTGATGCCTATACACTTGCTTGGAGCTTGGTATTGAAGCCCTGAGCATTGGAATTGACTTGGGTCTGATTTGGCACTGTTTTGGGACTATCATAATAGTCCACAGGTAGTTTATAATAGTGCTATAGTGACATTTAATGTTTATGCTTGCCGAACATTGCTATTTGATGCCTGGTTGGTCCTGATTGATGCCTATTGATTCGGGAATGCATACCTATTGTTTTGCCACCATTTTGGAGCTGATTTTGATGCTGAAATACTTAGTTTTGCATAGTGAAACTTTTTTGTACACAATTGGGCTGAAGCTATTTAACTCATGCTTGGTTATGCCTATGCTATTCGAGCTATGTTTCGGGCATACATAGTGATGTATTGACATTTGGGGACCGACTTTGAGATTGGCTTACACTCCGGATCATTGATTGAGCTTAAGCTTGGATTTGGAAAGTATTTGGATACTCTGTCTTTGATGCACTTATGGCATGCTTTGGTCTATGCTTGACCGCCTTGACCGCCATTACGGGTTATGTCACCTATGCATGCTAGTTACATTGTTTGGAGCCTTTTGCTACTGGAGCTTTGTCTTGGCTTGACTTTGGATTCTCGGAGCTTACTTGGGTTATTTATTGGCTTGCCAGAGTTACATTTGGGATGTACATGATGTCTATGGATGCTACATATGGATGCTCTACCGCCTACATGTTTGGGATGTATCATTGATGCTTGATCTTGGACACTTTTCACTGGTGCTTGTACATGTTTTGTTCAATCTTTGTTGCTTGATATTTATGGATTTTGTGCTAGTGGGAGCGTCTTTGGATGCTTGATAGACATTGAGCAGGTGGTCTATGCCATTTGAGCTTTTGAGACTATTTGGGATTTCTTACCCTTTGGGATAATGCATGGTTCATATGTCTTGGTTCCTTCCGATGCTTATGAGATGACTCTTTGACTTGGGTCCCTTTCCTTGTGAGCTTACACCTACTTGTGTCAAGTCTTGGTAGTGGCAGGCACACTTTGCTCCATTGACTGGGGGGTGTGCCTACTCACTCACAGATATTTCATGACATGGTTGGGTGTTGGATTCATGCTTATCGACTATCATATGCCTATGTTATGCCTACATGATGCCGGTTATGGTCTTGGTAGTATATGATTGACTTGGGATCCGCTTTTGGCACAGTTAGCTCTCATTTATTGAAATCTAAAAGGCACGGCTCTCTTTAACATTGCCAAGTTGGATGGTACTAACTATGGGTATTGGAAGTCCCAAATATGGCAAGTTTTGGTGCAAAAGTTGCAGATTAAACCCTTGCATTTCAAAGGTGTCAAACCTAAGGATATGGATGATGATTTTTGGATGGAATTTGATGAGCTATGCAAGTCTACCATTATTTTGTCACTCTCAGAAGAGGTCCATCATAATGTTATTGAAGATGAGAATCAGAGTGTATGGGATTTATGGGAGAAGATTCAGGAGCTCTATGCGCAGTAGAGTCCTGCATCACAAATGTATTGGCTGAAGCAGTTAATGGAACTTTGCATGAAGGAGGGGACCTCCCTTTCATCTCATTTCAATCAGTTTCATGCTATCATGAAGAGTCTGTTGTCACAATGTATTGGGTTCAAAGACAACTTGCACCCGTTGTTTCTACTTGGCACCTGCCTAAATCATGGGATGTCTTCCGTACTACCATATGTACGAACAAGATTGATGGGATGAAAATCAAAGATGTTGAGAGTGCTTTATTGACTGAGGAAACCAACAGGAGAAACAATGATGCTTCCCGCTCTTCACATGCATTGACCGTTTGTTAACCCCAACACAAAGAAAGCAAAAGGAAATAAAAAAGACGCAGGGCAAAGGTGGAAAAAAGGTAGCTCGATTGAAGAAAGAAGAGGAGAAAAGGCCAAAAGCGCAAGGGCAACCTTAAAAAGTCCAAGGCAACTGCAAAAGGGGAAATGTGCATTTTAAAATACCAAGGCGCACCCTGAAATCTTGTAAAAGAGTGCTAGGCGGTGGAAAATCCGGAAAGCTAAAACAGAAGACAAAGACTAAGGCCAAGGCAAAGAGAAACAGAAGACAAAGGCGCACAAGGAAAACCGCAAGTCAAAACTTTTGAAAAAATGCGCAAGCGCATCATGGTTTAATTCAAGGAGCGCGGGCTCTCACCCGTGCAAATTGTAAATGTAGATGGGTGATGGAAAGAAAGCTAGGAAGATAGAAGGACAATGGGAACAAGGGCCTAGGCTACGGCCAGCCATGTAAAAAAGGGGAAAAGGGGATGACCACCCAAAAGGGATTTAGGGTTTTGTATATAAAGTTAAAAAGTGAATGAGAAGCTCATTCTTGTGTGTGGCAAAAAGTGGCTCTCTTCTTCTTCTTCTCCTTCTTGTTCTTGCTTGCTTGAGCTTGTGCTTGAGAGAGGGAGTGTGAGAGTGTGAGGGAGTGAGTGTGTGAGGGTGAGGGACTGAGGAGGAGAAGCTCTCCATCTTCTCCTCTCTTCTTCTCTTCTCTTCTCTTCTCTTGCTCGTGGTGATGGAGCTTGGAGCGTGGAGCTTGAGGATCGAGCTTGCTTGAAGCTTGCACTTGGATCGTGGAGCTACCGGAGTGCGTGGGAGAGGAGGTAACTCGAACGGCATGGAGGTAAGCTCACTACACCCGTAGATATGGATGGCGCGTCGGCTATGTGAGAGGTAGCCATTAGTACTCGGCTTGGAACGCTTGAAACAATAAGCGGTCCGTGGGTCTTGGTGGTTGAGCGAAAGCTCCCACATTTTGGTTCCGTTGCTGGGACCAACGGATTCAAGCCTTGAGCGCTTGTGCGCTTCGAATCGAGCATCAAAGTAAGGGTTTTCCCAAACCGGTGCTTGAGATAGGTAGGTAGTGAGGGGGTTGAAGATGGTATTCGATCTCCTTGGGAAGTAGGTTTTTTGCTTTTTGAGAGTTATGTAGTGAGAGGGAGTAGAGTAGGTAATTACTTTGTGAGTTGTATGCATTAGAGTAGGAGAAAACAAAGAAAAACAAAGAAAATAAGCATTAGGGTTACTGTTGCAAAATAGGGCAGAAACAGGGTAAGAATCGGTAAGTGAGTTATTGGGGGTGCCAATACCATACCCAGAAGAGGGTATAAGGGCCAAAAGTGGCAAGAAAGGCCACATTGTGCATTGCAAGGTTTCAGGAGAGCAGGAGAGAAGAGGAAAGCTTGGCGAGGAAATCCGCTTCAATCTTGGCATCAGGGAGATCTTCAGCTAGCCTAGGTAATTCTAGACCCCCCCTACAGTAGTAGGATCAATCTGGATTTGCTCGACAAGGGGAAGGCCCCCAGCACCTTGCACGACGAATTTTGCGAGCTTCGACGAAAACACGCACGGTGTTTGGCGCGTCCAAGTCACGTCGACTCTGGTCCGAGGCCCAGACTCGGCCCTCAGACCACCCGGTCCACTCAGCCATTCGGGCTTCGGCCCTCGGACTCAGCCATTCGGCCTTTGGCCTCGGCCGAACGAGACATTCAGGCTTCGGCCCTCGGACTCGGCCATTCGGCCTTTGGCCCGGCCGAACGAGACATTCGGACTTCGGCAGTTCGGACGCCAATTCTGGGATTCAAACCCTGCCATTCGGGCCAATTTTGGCCGAATGCATTTTTGACATTATTTTAATAATTTAATCCTAGACCCGCGTTGCCGACACTAGTGCGACCCTGTAGGTGCGAGAAAATCATAGAAAACTTGGCCGTGTGGCTAGGAAACCTAGTAGAGTATGTTGTCGCAGCCTAGGCACACTACAGACCCACGACTGGGCCGAACCCTTGAGTAAGTGGTTCAAGATTTGGCGAAACGATCCTCCAAGTTGTGCATGGTGCCTACCGTAACGACCCCTGCGGGTCCAGGAGGGGACCGCCTCAAGGAGCCCCGCAAAGGGGGCCCTACCCCCTCCTTTTCCACCCCAAGTAGGTTGGAGAGAGAATGCGCGCTGTGACAGGCCCTCCAACTTAGTCCCTCGGGCAGTAATGGCCCTATGCGAGCATGGAGGCTCCCTTGTAAAGGAGCGACCAGAAGCCCGCACTCGAATAGAGACAAACAGAGACCCTAGAACCTTAACAGGCCGATCAAGCCATCAAGGGCAAAAAGGCCGCACTACAAGGACACACATGCATTGTGTTCAAACTACGTTTAGTCAAAGCGGAATGCAACATTGTCAAGCTACCAATGCAGAGATGACTACATGTGACAGTCCTGATAATAGATGCTCCTTGAATAGCTTTGCACTGACGAGCCAAGACATCAATGGAGAATCCACATCTGGCCATGTAGTTGGGGACTCAAGGGAATTTGTCAAAAGGCTTAAATTTACAAGCCAAGACCGGGAAGATGAAGACATAGTACCACTTGCTGATCTTAGGGTCAAACTCACTAAAAAGAGAGCATACTATCGATGCTCTGATTGATGAAGGAGCAGATTTTAATGTCTTGACCTATGAGGCATGGACCCTACTAGGCCAACCAGAGCTGGCACCGACTAATGCAACTCTTAGCCCTTATGGGGGACCTCCACAATCACTCATAGGGAAGTGCAATATCCTTGCAACAATTGAAACTGAAAGCTTGCCTATCCTATTTCATGTTCCTCCAAATAGTGCTGAATATGGTAAGGAAAACCTCCTGGGAAGACCCTTAAAAAGGGCGACCAAATGCGAGGCTGACTATGTAGAACAGAGGATACACCTGACACTACTGGGTGTGAGGATAGTCACAACCTTTAGCAAGGGTGACCTCAGCGAACCTTGAGGGAAAGGGAAGGAAGGTGCCGACGTGACAGTCAAGCCTATTAACGAGAGCAAGGGCTTGTTGGAAGAGTTGATACAAGCACAGGTCGAACAACGAGAACCAGTGCCACGATTGATATCCAAGGCGTTGCTTCCTGCTCAAGGGTATTATGCAAGCAATCAATGGATTTGGGTACCAAAACCCCCTGCTAAACCACCTCTGTCAAAAGCCCAAATTATGTCCAAAGCAAAGAGGCGTAGAAGGAAACCTAAATGAAAATCCAAGTCTCGAACCAAAAATATTGGAGTGATTGAGCCCCTCACTATTGAAATCAAGAAACCAAACATGGCCTATCAAAAAGTAGATCCCCACCCTAGCGTACTTAGCAAGCAAATATCAGAGGTAACTGTCGAGCGTGCACAAGGTCAATTAGTGCCCAAGGAGCCTTTGACTTCCCAAGAGGATAATGAGCACCACAGGCACAACATATCTCAAGATGAGGCTGATTGCTCAACAAAGCTAATGACAGAATCGTCTAACAATCACGAGCAAATTCTCCAGGCAGTGCCAAGCCCACGTAGGAGTCCCAAATCTCCTACATCCTCTTTTTCCAAACGGACACAGGAAGCACAACAGCGGTCGTCAATGGCGGCGGCTCCTCACTCTCAATCTCTATCTCCATCAAGGCTTCCAAGTATCCAAGAGGGGGGACACGACACTAGCCATGTCTCTCAGCCCAAGGATATGCTTGTGCAACCCAATGTGACCAGATCAACTCATGCTCGATCTACACAGATGAATGCTCAAAGGGCAACAAAACACGCGACCACCTCCGATCGCCTTAAGGACTGGATACCGCAATCCACCAATAGTAGCAAGTCCACTGAACTAGCTACTAGTACTTCAAATCAGGGATCACAGCCATCACAGGCTTTGGCCGTGACAATGCCCCTTGCGGAGCGTGTCCTTAGTAGCTTGCCTGTGAAGGAGGTGTCGCGACCTACCTCCTTAACAACTCCAGCACTTCCAAAGTGCCTAAAACCTGGGCTAGAGGAGTTAAGCACAAGGGAATGGGCAGAAGAGCTAGACTCTCCCAAAAGGGAGAGAGTTGTACCCATGCAACCTGGCAAGGCTACTCCGCAGGCCACGACTAGGTCCTATGAGGACCCACTAGAAAAGGGAAATGCTGAGGCCCAACCAAGCACATCAGCGACCTAGCCTAGGGTCCTGAGCCGTTAGATGCACCTGCACTGACTAAGAAAACGAGGAGAAAATAGCGAAAACAATAATAGTTGCAGGTGGTTGTGGACCCCAAGAAAACGAGGAGAAAACAGCGAAAACAACAACAGTTGCAAGTGGTTGTGAACCCCAAGAACATTGGGACAAAGAGTGCTGGAGAGCTGATAAATAAAGCATCGACTCCATCCACCAATGAGCCCACTGATGCCTCTCCTAATAGCAGTGAAACCTCAGACACATCCGTGTGCTCAAATCAAAGCAGTCGTTACCATCAATGGCTGCTTGCAACACTCTACCCACCACTGACAATAGAACTCGCATTGACAAATCAAGAGTGGATACAACAGTGTCACGACGGGGTGATGAATTCACACCAGTCACACCCAAGGAGAGCCATGACGCAATAACGAAGCCTCAAGAGAAACATGGAAGCCCCAAGAGCATGAGCAATCCTAGCATTGACCAATCTTGCTCATATAGGCCTGAACCCCCAACTATGCTAAAGCCTAGGCAAACTCCGAGAACCTTGCATAAGATAGCAACCGAGCAAGCCCTCATTGAACATAGAAGTGTCACAGAATGCTTAATTGAGTTGGATGCTAAGCTCAAGGTGTTCGCACGGGTCTACGTCCTTGCGGACATGGGCGCATTCCCTAAGGAGCGGCTTGGAGATTACTTGCCCTTCCCTTTATCTTGGGAAGAGCAGGAACACCTTGATGAGCACTATAGCAGGATTCTACACGAATGCTTGCGACTCATCTCGGGCGAGGAAGCTGACGAACGGTGCTTAACTGTCATGTTCAATGAAGTGCTCTGCCAACCGAATCTCGTAGACATAGAGCAACTAAAACGACTGTCAGCAGGCCAAAGTCAATTTGAGCAGTGTTAGTGCGAAGGCTGCGTTGCAATGGCAAAACTAGGGGCTCATATCATGACAATCTCTGAGGAGCGATTGGCCAAATGGCGATCCCAAAGAGACCCAACCTATGTGGCACCAACTTCTCTTCGAGTACTGACTGCCATTTGGGGCAAAGATTTGGTCGAACCAGGCCAAGAAAACCCTCTGTTTGATAAAGTTCTTGCTGAGGAGGAGTTACATGTCGCCAATAGACTCGGACAAGGTTCCATGCTACTCAATGTGGCGAAATATTTATCAGTATTGAGTAAGCTACCAAGTGTGCTAGATGTGTGTGCCACGCTTCAGTACAATCCCGAGTTCTACCATTGGTTTTTATCCTAGTGAAGCGACAAGGGCTCGGACGAATGTATGTACACATATATATATCCAATGATTTTCGTATCACCTTGTATAGACATTATCAACACACACAAGCCATAACAAGTCAAGCGCAGACAGACAAATCGGGGCTGCCAAGCTATGCTAGGCCGGTTCCATGTTCACCAGATCATGCCCACCTCCGAGCAAAGAGCATGTGCCCCGCATTACCACCATGGTAGCTCTGTCCAACATCCCTAAGGATGTAAGTAGGGTGCAATCTCTCTCTCTCTCTACATGATCCCCTCCCCAGCCTATCCTTCCGAGGAGGAGCCTTCCAAATGCAAAACCACCAACTGATCCAACTCGGCGTGAGTCAAGACCGGCTCGTAGTTAACGGCCAGAGGGACACCATTACAAGAGTCCAGCATGTTCCGCACCTCCTCTTCTAATCACATATGTTTGACAACCTACACTAAGTCCCTCCTATGGGAATGCTCTTATCCCGTATCAAAGCCTAACTCTTGGGTTGCATTTTGCAGGTTTCTAGAAGAAAAACATGGAGAACCACGGTCAACTGGCATGCAAGGACGCTCTTCGCACACGCCGGAAGCATGCGGCACGCGCCCCTCCACCGGTGCGCTACGTGCCCACCCTCAAAAGGTACGCGAAGAAGTGAGGCCCTAAGCGACACCGTCCCGGATGAAGTCCAAGGGGCCAAGAAAGTCGTGACTCAAAGAAACACGTAGCATGTGGCAACGCCAGTTACACAGACCCCCAACGCACGCTCGGGCACCAGGTGCTCACAAAGTGAAAAGGAGGCCCGAGATGGGCAGAATTTAATGAATTGTTTAAAGACATTTTGGAAATGGAAGTGGCCCGGGACTACACCATTCATGTCCCGACTGACATGTTCCCTGCCCACAGCCTCACGAGAGCCCCGCACTAGCACTGCCCCGGTCGCCTAGCCAACTGGACTCACCCCGCCTCGTACCTATCGACTAAACCCCTATGATGTACAAGTAGCTCGACAAGTCAGCATGCCATAACTTTTTGTTTTTGATGAGTAAAGGGGCAAGATCCCCACTTGTACACATTTCCGTTACCTCTCGTTAATGTATGCAACTTTAACAAGTAATGAAATAGGCATCCCAATAGACATCATAGAATTCTGAAAAATTATGTCTTAAAATGATTGCATTTGTTCGATGTACTTAACGCAAGCGAGCATATACTCTCACGAAGTGACAAGTGGATGCACGATGACACAGGTCATCGTGCAAACGTGTCCAACGGCTAGGCCACCGCAAGACCACCAACCGCACACAAACCACAACACAGCCACGATGCAAAACGTGAAAAATCACCCTTGTGAGTACCCACATCGCTCGCACCAAAGCAAAGTCATGGGCTACACCCTCTTCTTGGGCCAAGCGCTATAGTGAGCTCACGACGAGTGTCCCCACAATTGCACCAATATTGCAACATTTGCTCCCCTAACAACGAGGCTAGGGCACAGTCATCATTGTCATATTCATTTCCTGAGCCTTCCAGGCTTGACATTTCCCAGCCAAAAAGGCTCATAGCCTCAGCATATTGCAGTGGTTGTACTTTGGCAAAAAAAAAAAGAGAATAAGAAAAGAAAAGACAACAAAGAACGAAGAAATAAGAAGCACCCACGATCACAGCACCGCACCCAGGGGTCCTTAAGTTAGGTGCATCTAGTGACCTTGGTCGACTGGCTCCGTCCCTAGTCCCCTAACCCCCTAGCATCCCCCACAATAGTTCAGGGCACATCAAGGGCAGGACATACCGAGGAAGCTTGTCTTGCCTATGGTTAGACCTATCACCCTGACCCACTTGCATAGTCCCCTCTGGCACTCTGCTTTAATACCATTGTGATCAATGGTGGTAAGCACCGCACGATTGGCCATGAAAAGTACACTATCCTCAACAAAGCAAGTCCAATAGCTTCCAGCTACCGAAAGGGCGGTGTCCCTATATTCAATTATGCTACGTCGTGCAGTCACAATGCAAAGGATGTCTCATACACCTTCACGAGAACTTCTCAACATGGACAACTTTGCTTCATCCACTCATTGTTACGAGAAACTAGCCCGTGGCCTTCTAACTACGTGATATCTAAGTATACACGAGCACTCACATAATATCTACACCAAAATCTATACACAGTTTGGGTCCTCAAGTGCAGGACAATACTCCAGGCTTGCTTAGAGTTCGACCTGTCTCCCAAACTAATCCAAATATGTCTTGTGCACGCTACGTAGACTAGCACTACCCCTTAGGGAGAGACCACCTGAGAGGTTTTCCAAATTACAGGTATTAAAGACTCCAACGAAAGCGCCGTCAGCTCTACATCAACAGTCAACTCTGAACTCTTGTCCTCTACTTCATCATGCAAACCACCAGCAAATCATCACGAGCAGGATCCACCATGAGTATCCCACGCACACCAAACCCCGTGCAAGCCATGAGTGGCCATTCCCAACAACGAGTAGCCCTATCGCCACCTACAACAATCATATCACCAGCCAATCGGAACAACACAGTGCCACAACAACCATTCCACCCACGTCTTCGGTGCATGCTAATGCCTGCTAACTACGACGATGAGTACCATGGGACTTGCACTCGTCTAGGAGGGGGGTAATGTTAACCCCAACACAAAGAAAGCAAAAGGAAATAAAAAAGACGCAGGGCAAAGGTGGAAAAAAGGTAGCTCGACTGAAGAAAGAAGAGGAGAAAAGGCCAAAAGCGCAAGGGCAACCTTAAAAAGTCCAAGGCAACTGCAAAAGGGGAAAGGTGCATTTTAAAATACCAAGGCGCACCTTGAAATCTTGTAAAAGAGTGCCAGGCGGTGGAAAATCCGGAAAGCTAAAACAGAAGACAAAGACTAAGGCCAAGGCAAAGAGAAACGGAAGACAAAGGCACACAAGGAAAACCGCAAGTCAAAATCTTTGAAAAAAGGCACAAGCGCATCATGGTTTAATTCAAGGAGCGCTGGGCTCTCACCCGTGCAAATTGTAAATGTAGATGGGTGATGGAAAGAAAGTTGGAAGATAGAAGGATAATGGGAACAAGGGCCTAGGCTACGGTTGACCATGTAAAAAAGGGGAAAAGGGGATGACCGCCCAAAAGGGATTTAGGGTTTTGTATATAAAATTAAAAAGTGAATGAGAAGCTCATTCTTGTGTGTGGCAAAAAGTGGCTCTCTTCTTCTTCTTCTTCTTCTTGTTCTTGCTTGCTTGAGCTTGTGCTTGAGAAAGGGAGTGTGAGAGTGTGAGGGAGTGTGTGTGTGAGGGTGAGGGACCGAGGAGGAGAAGCTCTCCATCTTCTCCTCTCTTCTTCCCTTCTCTTCTCTTCTCTTCTCTTGCTTGCGGTGATGGAGCTTGGAGCGTGGAGCTTGAGGATCGAGCTTGCTTGAAAGCTTGCACTTGGATCGTGGAGCTACTGGAGTGCGTGGGAGAGGAGGTAACTCGAACGGCATGGAGGTAAGCTCACTATACCCGTAGATATGGATGGCACGTCAACTATGTGAGAGGTAGCCATTAGTGCTCGTCTTGGAACACTTGAAACAATAAGTGATCCGTGGGTCTTAGCGGTTGAGCGAAAGCTCCCACACCGTTAGAGGTGGCAGACATGGCAGGCATGATAATGATCATAAGGGCAGGGACTCTCAGAAGTCCAGGTCCAAGTCACGTGGTCGCAATAAGTCCCATGGACGGAATTCTGATCTTACCTATCATTATTGTGGAAAAGTAGGACATATTAGGCCGCAGCAGTGCCATAAAATGCGCGATGATAAGCGCAAGGAAAAGGGAAAAGAAAAAGTACAGGAAAATTATTCTGAGTGCATTATTGTACCTGCAAAGTCCAGTGTGGAGATAGAAGAGGTTAATGTCATGCATGCCACTGATTCAAATGATTATTACATACTTGTAGCTTCTTCATGTGATGCCTTATAGTCTTCTCAAATATATTCTATGTATGCGCAGTGCTGGATCTTGGATTCAAGTGCGTTCTTTCATGTGACACCCTATAGAGATTGGTTTCATACCTATCGTACCATGTCTGGTTCTATGCGTCTTGGTGATGACAGGTCTCTTGATATTGTGGGCATTGGAGATGTTAGGCTATAGTTTCCTTCTGGCAGCTCTTTTGTTTTACATTATGTACGCCATGTACCTACGTTGACGCGCAACCTTATGTCAGTTGGACAGCTTGATGACGCAAGGTATTTTGTGTCTTTTGGAGACTCTACATGGAAGATTACTTGTGGCAGGCTTGTACTTGCAAGAGGTGCCAAGTCTGGCAGCTCTATCCCTTACTTGTATCTGGAGCTACATTGGATCATGTTTTGTCTATGGGTTCTTTTCCCCATGTATCCCTTTAGCATGCTCATTTGGGGCATATGTCTCTTAAAGGAACGAAAATGCTCTGTGCTTTGCAGTATCTTCCACCTTTTGACTCTTCGCATTTTGATTCTTGTGATCATTTTTTGTATGGCAGGCAGACTAGAAATACACAAAAAAAGTCTGGTAAGAAATGCATGGGTGAGCCCTTGGCTCTTGTACACTCAGATGTATGTGGGCCCATGCCCTGTCAGTCACTTGGTGGGGCAAAGTACTTTGTTACTTTCATAGATAATTGCTCATGTAAGGTTTGGGCTTATCCCATAAAGAGAAACTCCAATGTCTTAGACACATTTCAGTGTTGGCTTGCATTGGCAAAGAACCAGTCTGGGAAAAGGCTCAAATGTCTACGGTCACATAATGGGGGTGAGTATGTCTCACGTACTTTTGAGCAGTTTTGTGATGAGTGGGATATTAAGCGTCAGTTGACAGTTCCTTACACCCTACCCCAGAATGGTATGGCTGAACGTATGAATAGGACTATCCAAGAAAGGGTCCGTAGCATGCTTGGCCAGGCTGGCTTACCGCAGCACTTTTGGGCTGAGGCAGTTACTACTACAATGCATCTCATTAACAGGTCGCCTAGTAGTGGCATTGACTTTCAGGTTGTAGAGGAGATATGGGCAGGCAAACCCCCCTCTTATGATCATTTGCATGTCTTTGGCTGTGAGGCCTTCTGCCATGTGCCCAAGGACAAACGCAATAAGTTGGATCCTAAGAGTGTCAAATGCATTTTCATTGGCTATGGAGATGCAGGAGAGATGGGTTACCGTCTATGGGATCCGCTGGCATGGAAAGTGATCCACATCCATGATGTCATCTTTCATGAGGACAAAATGCATATACAGCCTAAGAAAGTGGTTGAGGTACGCAGAGTTATCTTTTAGGAGGAGCCACCTACTCCTATTCAGCCCACCCTACGACCAGCTAGACAATGCGTAGCATCAACTAATGCTCATGGCCCAAATGCTAGACATGTTGATGTCAGTCAGGTAGCAGAGCCTGGGTTGAGGCATTCTACTAGAGATAGACGACCTCCTGATCGTTTTGCACCCTCTATGGATTATGTACTAGTTACATATGTAGGAGAGCCTCTTACTTATGATGAGGCTATGCGCAGGGGTGATTGTCACTCTTGGGAGAGGGCTATGCAGTCTGAGCTTGACTCATTGCATAAGAATAAGACTTGGGATTTGGTTTCCTTGCCTCAAGGTAGGAAGGCTTTGCCATGCAAGTGGGTGTACAACCTAAAAAGTACTCCTGGGCACCCCAAGTCGGCATACAAGGCTCGATTGGTTGCTAAGGGTTTTAAGCGGGAGCATGGTGTTGACTTTGATGAATTCTTTTCTCCTGTGGTTAAGATGACCACACTACGCTTAGTCTTGGCCTTGGTTGCACAGCTTGACTTGGACTTGTACCAGATGGATGTCAAGACGGATTTTTTACATGGGGACTTGCATGATGAGATTTACATGGAGCAGCCTCTTAACCACCCTACGCTTAGTCTTGGCCTTGGTTGCACAGCTTGACCTGGACTTGTACCATGTGGATTTCAAGATGGCTTTTTTGCATGGGGACTTGCATTATGACATTTACATGGAGCAGCCTAAGGGCTTTGCAGACCCTGGTAGGGAACACCTAGTGTGCAAACTCAAGAAGAGTCTATATAGCTTGAAGCACGCACCTAGGGAATGGTACCATAAGTTTGATACATTCATGCAGTCACAGGGCTACAACCACAGTGCTATGGATCTGTGCTTGTACACGAAGAAAGCCCGTGACGGTTCTTTACTGATTTTGGTACTCTATGTGGATGACATGCTTTTAACAGCGACAGATCATGAGGAGCTTGATGCTCTTAAGGCTTAGCTGAAGAAGAGCTTTGAGATGAAAGATCTGGGACAAGCCTTTCATATACTTGGTATGCGCATCACGTGCAATAGATCTCAGGGACTCCTCTATCTATCAGAGAGGGAGTACGTACATAAAGTCCTTGAGCGCTTTCGCATGCAAGATGTTAAGCCTATTGGCTGTCCATTACCTTCTCATGTGAAGGTTTCACAGGCCGATTGTCCACAGATAGATGAGCAGAGGGCCGAGATGGCCAAGATTCCCTATGCATCAGCCGTGGGCAATCTTATGCATGCCATGATAGCCACCCGTCCAAATATTGCTTTGTAGTTGGGGTTATGGCACGTTATATGGCTACACCTGGCAAGAAACATTGGGATGCCGTGAAGAGTATCATGAGGTACTTGAAAGGCACAGCAGATATGTGTCTTTGTTATGGCAACCAAGATACAGGAGTCGTGGGGTACACTGACTCTGATTATGTAGGGCATGCAAATAGTAGAAAGTCCACTTTTGGCTATGTGTTTACTTATGCTGGAGGGGCTATCTCTTGGATATCCATGGCGCAGAAGTGTACGGCCCTTTCTACTACAGAGGCCGAGTATATTGCAGCACAGAGGCTTGCAAAGAGGCTATTTGGTTAAGCCATTTGATTGCAAACCTTGGTATGATAGATGCTATGCCTACATTGCATTCGGATTCTATGAGTGCCATTTAGTTGGCCAAGAATCCGGTCTTCCATGCGAAGATGAAACATATTGAGGTGAGGTATCACTTCATTCACGAGGTTGTTGAGGATAGGTGTGTTGACCTTTTCAAGATTTCGACTGAGAAGAATCTTGCAGACTTGCTCACAAAGAGCCTCACTACTGAGCGCTTTGCCTTCTTAGGAGATTGATGGGCATTGGATGAGATGACGTCTTTTTCCTCTTCCTATTGTACCTAGCCGCTCGTGTATTACTACACTGACAGTACCCGCCACTGCACACTGCAGGTGGAGATCTCCCATCACAGTCACTTATTCTTTATTCTTTTAGTGACATTTTGAATAAAGGAAGGCCTGGCCACACATTGTGGTTGTTGGAGTTCCCATTTCTTGTCTCTCTCTTTCTTGCTCTTGCTCTCCCGCCATAGCTCTCGCATGCAAGCTTCGATCCTTCTCACGTTTCAATGTGGTGACAAGGTGATCGAATGGCCTCATGGCCTAATGGGGGAGGGAAGATGCCATCTAAGTTGACTGACAGTTGCATGGTTGAGGGAGTGTGGTGACAAGGCAATCGAATGGCCTCATGGCCAAGTGCTATGGTCCACAACCAAATGGCCTATGTGGCCTTTTACTAGGTCATCATTGGAGTGAGTTGGGGAGCTAGTTTGTGGCTTAAGGGCCAAGGTGGTAGCCAAGTGGTAGAGCTATAATATCACATGGGGGAGGGGGCCAATACATGCAAGTGAACATCAAAAGGTGGGATTGCTCACTATATATGATCATGATCAATTAAACACTAGATTCTTCAATATATGAAGATGAGGAAACTTAAGGCATATGTAAGGCTAATAAATAGGAGTCATCCATTAGCTTTTATTATGATGTTGAAAGGATAACCTTAGCCACAATGATGAAGTAGAATAGGAAGAAGAGGAGTTGTTCCAAATGAGTCTTGATTTGTTTCAGATTATAGAATGAGACCATCATAAACATGGAGCTCAAATCATGAACTTGGAAGTTAGAAAGTTGTTAAGAGAAGCCTTGATAAAGGAAGAGAAGAAAGAGTATGTCAATATGTTTGCAAATTTTCTTAAATCATTCCTATAAAGTACAAAGAGCTATGAAGAGCCAAAGGGATAGAGAGCCACTTAGAATTGAAGGAAGGGATATAGACAAGTGTTGAGATATCGAGCTCCACTCGTGATATGCAAGGGTGACCGTAGGGCATTTATGTCACCGACTTGTCAGTTGTAGATGCGGTTGGTACACCACCCATGAATAATAGCTACATGACAGCTATCCTTATCTACTCTAGTTTGTGGCTCAGTTAGTATGCCACCTTAGTTAGTTGAGTTTGGTTTGAGACCCATATATAGGGTTCTTCTATTTCTTTGTATGAGAGTTCTTTTGGCTTACACAACTAAGAAGAGGAAAACTGTTTTCAGCCTCCACCCTTGTGTGTATTCCCCCATTGTGCAAGCAAGAAAGCTACAAGTGAGACTCCTTCCTTCTCTCCCACAATCTTGACAGGGATATAGACAAAGGGTAAAGATGTTGAGAAATTTTGGTGGAATGCAATATAAAGCTTAAGACAAGTTATTGGAAGCTAGTTTTGTTATTTAATTGCCAATATACAGTGGTATCTCATGATGTTGTAATTGTGCCTAAGAAGAATGGTCAAATTAGAGCTTTTTTGGATTCTAAACCCCTTTTTGTTGGATACAACGAAAATAACGTGTATGGTGATCAAACTTGGATGCTAGCATAAGGCTCCCCTATTTTGTTTCACCTTGCACTATCTAAACATTTCTTAATTATGGATATTTCATTTATAGAGCATTCAAGCAAGCATTGAAAATTTCTTGCAACAATGGATGGCTTGCTCCATCATCATTCCTCCTATAAAACCTTGACAACAAGATTCTCCTCTTTCTAGTAAGCTTTGATAATGCTTTGAACTAGGTCATTCTTTTCTTATTATAGTGGGCATCATTGTTATCCATAACTTATAATTTCTTTTTTATTACTAAAAACATGGTCAATGTCATTTTTCCAATTATGACAATTGTAAAAATTTTGCAACCCTACATAGTTAAACAAAATAATGTTTCCAAAATTGTATGCATTTCAAAGACATTTCATAGCTCCTAGGTTGATTTTTTCACTGTGACTTCCGCATACATAAGCTAGTTGAAAGGAAGAATGCACCAAAACAAATTTATAGACGTCTTTAAGCATACTCATGAGACTAAACATTAAGGAATGCCACTCTTTCCAAAATGATCAACTTGTGCATTCATAACCTTAGAACTATAGACCCAATACTCAATCAATGTTTCTACAAAGTCTTGAAGAACACCATGCCTTCCCTAACCAAATAAAAGAATCAAGCATATAACTAATAAGAAATAAGGATTCTTTTATGACTTTGGAAATGGATGTTACAAATGTGAGGAAAATGATATCATCAAAAGTTCACAAAGAGTTAAAGCAAAGTTCACTAGAAAAGGTTTGGAATACTTGAGTGCATAAACACTTGACACAATTAACAATATTGATTAGTGATTTAATAGAAGAATTGGATAAAACAAGCAATAACCATAATAATTTTTTACTTGAAACAACAATAGTCTGACGTAGATCTCGACTCATCAACTTCTCCCTGCCCTTTATCCGATTTCTGAAATCGCTTTCCGTTCGGGATCTCCCTCACGGCACGAGAGTTAGGCCTTGGGAAGCACAAATTTAAAAACCCAGGAGGCACGGTGAGAACAAGGCTTATGGAAGCCTTAATGGAAGCTTCTAATAGAAGCTTCCAAGCTTCTATTTACTGACAAATGATGTGGTGAGAGAAAATGATTGGGAAGATGATAAGGATGGGGGTGGAGATGACGATGAGGACGAAGATGATGATTATTATGATGATGGTGGTGGTGATGCAGGCGGCAGCAGCATGGCGTGACCAAGGCGGTAGCGTTTGTGGGCTGACGGCGGCAGCATGGCGTCCTTAGGCGGCAGCAACAACACGTCCACTCTTCCCTCTTCCTCCCCTCAAGCTTAGGAGAGGAGGGTTCTTATAGGGTGTGAAGGGGGCGGGGGGTAGCCATCAACGGGCTGCATGCCTCCTCCCCATGCCCCTCCTTACTCAACTCCCACACATACTCCCTCTCCCCGCCATGCATTGGCTGAGGGGGAGGGGGTTTATCCATTTAAAAAATTTCCAAAAAATTCATCCATTTGCTTGTCCCGTGAAGGGTGTTCCCGCGTGGAACTATGGCTTTTGAGCCTCGGCCTCTTATGCACAACGCGAGTTGGAGATTGCTAGTGCATGCGGAGGGAGCACTTAGCCCAAAATTTTATCGTTGCGGGAGATTACTTTGGGTTGCTTTTTGCACGGGGTGTGCGAGGTCTAGGATCATTAATATTTCGTGCGAAAATATTACATTATCTCCCCCTTAGAACAATCAAGATGTCCTCATCGAGAGAAGATCTAGGGGTATTGTTGGTTGAGAGTGCTTTCATCCATCCAAGTGGCATCCTCTTCGGGATAATATTTTCACTGGACGAGGTATTCTCTCAAGGTTTTGGATATCAAATGCCTCTCCCTAACATCTAAGATCCTGTCAGGCCGTAGCACAAGGACTCCTTGGCTAGGCATTACAACCTGTTGATCATCAAGCACGTGGTTAGGGTTAGGGGTATACCTTTTCAATAGGCCAATATATGGAATACATTATGAAATTTTAGGTTTTTGGGGAGTTGAAGTCTGTAAGCATTGGGCCCTAGGCACTTGAGAATCTTGTAGGGTCCACAATACCTTGGACTTAGCTTTTTGCATTCACCCAAGGATAGGAAACTCTTCTTTGGACATACGCGAATGAAGACCATATCACCTTCAAGGAAGGATCTATCTTGACGTTTTAAGTCCGCATAAGCCTTCTGTATGTCCTTGGCGGCTTGAATGTCCTATCTTATTGACTTGATTTGGTCATCCATGTCTTCCAGCATCTACTTTGAGGATTCAACCCTCAAGTTTGGATCCGAGAAGCTTAAAGGAGTGCAACAATGGTGCCCATACAATGCTTGAAAAGGGGTCATCTGAATGCTTTGTTGGTAAGAAGCATTGTAGGCAAACTCAACCAGTGGCAAATATTGAATCCACTTTTTGGGCTCACGGCAACAGTGTGCCCTTGGCATATCCTCAATGACTTGGTTGACCCGCTCCGTTTGACCATCAGTTTGGGGATGGTAAGCTATACTGAAACAGTGTTGAGTCCCAATGGCCTCGAAGATAGCCCTCCAGAAGTGTGAGGTGAAGAGAGAGTCACAATCACTAATGATTCTTCTGGGTAATCCATGCAATTTGAATATCTCCTTGATGAATAACCTTGCAATGTCTGAGGCTTTATAGTTTGTCTTAATAGGGATAAGATGTGCAACCTTGGTAAGCATATCTACCACGACCATAATGGAGTTGTATCCTCCCTGAACTTGGGGCAGGCCAACAACAAAGTCCATACTAATGAATTCCCATTTCATTTGGGGAATGTCAAGTGGTTGCAATTTCCCTAGCATTTTGACATGTTCGGCCTTAATGCGTTGACAAGACAAACATTCCGTGACATATTTGAGAACGTCACCTTTAAGCCTATCCCAGTAATAGCTCTTTCTAACCGCATTGAGGGTCTTGGCATAGCCAGGATGTCTTGGGAAAGGGGAGTCATGGGCTTCCCAAAGTATCTTCTGCTTGAGTGATTGACTTGCCTATATACATAATCTCGTTCTATAGTAGACAAGTCCACTATTGATAGAGAATTCTTGATACTTTGTTCGTAGCTTCGAGTCTTGATCTTTGATGGGGATCTCCCTTAGCAATTTCTGATAGGTTGGGTCATGGCATGCCTCTTCTCTAGCTAGCTCAAGAATTGGGTTGTTTGGCATGGATACCTTTGTGGCTAGAGATCTTGATGTTGATGAATCTTGTAAAATTAGAGAATTTAGAAATGCCTTGCGACTAAGTGCATCGACAACTACATTCTCCTTTCCAAGCCGGTATTTATTTCAATATCATATTCTTCTAGCACTTCAATCCATCGACGTTGCCTCATATTGAACTCATTCTGGGTAAAAATCCATTTAAGACTTTTATGATCCGTCACTAGGGTAAACTTGTTACCCAACAAGTAGTGTCTCCAAAGCTTGAGAGCATGAATGACAGCCAACAGTTCCAGATCGTGGGTAGCATAATTCCTTTCATGGCTCTTCAGTTTTCCTTGAAGAGTATACTACAAGATGACCTTCTTGCATAAGCACACATCCTAAGGCAAGTGTGCTAGCATCAGTTATCACTTCAAACTCCTTACTAAGATCCAGAATTTTCAGGATGGGTGCTGATACCAAGCTTTGCTTTAGTTTTTCAAAGCTGGTCTGTTCAGCAGGTGACCAAACAATTGATACTTGCTTCTTTAGTAGATCAGTCAAAGGCGCTGCAATCAAAGCATAGTTTTTTATAAAGACCATGTACCATCCTGTCAATCCAAGAAAACTACATATTTCTTTGACGTTGTTGGTGTTGGCCACTCCAGAACGTCTACTGAAATTCATTCCCCTGATACAATGAATCCCAGATATTCAATCTGTCGCTTGAAAAATGCACGCTTCTTCTTCTTGGTATAAAGCTTGTGTGCCCTCATTGTTTCAAGAACAATGCGAAGCTGGGGTTCATGATCTTCTTCTTGTTTGGAGTAGACTAGGGTATCGTCAAAGAAGACAGGTATGAAGTCATCAACATAGGGCCTAAAGATATCCTGCATTAACATGTTGAAGGTAACAGGAGCATTTGTCAGCCTGAATGACATGAATAGGAATTCAAAGTGTCCATATCTTGTGCTGAATGCCGTCTTTGGGATATCTTCTTCCTTGATCCTTATCTGATAATATCCTGACCTGAGATCAATCTTGGAGAAGATCTTCACACCTTGAAGACGGTCAAGAAGTTCATCTATTCTTGGAATGGGACATTTGTTCTTAATGGTTGATCGATTCAACCCTCTGTAGTCAATGCATAACTGAAGCGATCCATCTTTCTTCTTCTGAAACAGCACTGGAGCTCCCCATGGTGAACTGCTAGGACCGGATGTAGCCTTGGTCTAATAGTTGCTTGAGTTGCTCCTTTAGCTCAATCACTTCCGGGATGGACATCCTATATGGTCTCTTTGTGATTGGTGCAGCTCCTGGTGCTAGCTTGATTTCATGATCGACTTCCCTTTGAGGAGGAATTTCCATCAGCTCTTCAGGAAATACATCTGCGTATTCCTTTAACCATGAAGGTTCTTCCCTAGAGTCCTGATTCTGCTCTAGCTTATTTAACTTAATCAAATAGACAGGTAGCCCCTTTCTAACTCCTTTTATTAGCCGAGATGCTTTGGCCAGTCGAATTTTTCGCTTCCCAGCCTCTCCTTGAGTTGTGACCAATTCTCCTTCAGAATTTCAAAAGGATACTTGGCCCTTTCCACAGTGAATGTGGGCATCAATTTCACCTTAGCAGTTTGCCTGGTACAAGTGACCTCACGACCATTTGCTAATTCCACAAGTAAGGTAGGTGCATCTTTCGTGGCTATTCCTAATCTTCTTGCACAGACTGGTGAAATGAAGGAATGTGTGCTGCCACAATCAATCAAGGTTTTGAAGCTTTTACCTTGATAATCCGATGGAGTTTGAGTCACCAACAATTGGCGATTCGGGCCTCTATTGTGAAGAGCGACATGAACCGTTGCTCTCTCAATGTCTGCTTCCATGGATGGGTCTCCCTCATCACACAGCTCCTTGATGGCAACACTTGAGGTTCTCCCTCTGGCCATGACAGTGGTTCCTTGGCCATGGACGGCTCCTTGGAATGGCCCTTGACGTTGTCCTCCGCTAAGCTTGGGAAACTGTCTTTTAAAGTGACCGGGCTCGTTGCAATGGAAGCAACGGAGATTGCGGCCATTACCTTGTGTAGGAACGAAGTTGTTAGCAGCATTCGCCCTAGCTTTCTTCCTTTGTTCCTGGTTTTGGCCCTGCGCTCTCTTGGTCTGAGACCTATACACTCCCTTGTTTTGATCCTTGTAAGACCAAGTCCTGTTATTTATTGGCTTGGGCTGCACCTCCTGTATTATCGATGCAGCTCGAATGAGCGTGTCCTAAAGGTCTATTGGGCGCATTGATTCTAGGTGGGTGTTTATGGGTGGGTTTAATCCGACACAAAACTTTGACACATGTTGTGTCATATCCATTTGTGGTGCATACTTTAAAAGAGATACGAATTTTAAATAGTATGCATCAAGGGATAGACCAAGCTGCTTTAGTTCGTAGAATTCATTCATCTTTTGTGTGCGGTAAGCAAGTGGTAGATATCTCCCTCGCACAACATTTTTAAGCTTCTCCCAAGTAACTAACCCTTCCAAGATCCCTTGGTCTCTGCACCATTGTTTCCACCAAAGCCTTGCTTTGCCGGTAAGCTTCAGTTTGGCGAGCATAGCTTGGTTAGCGGGTGCAGTACCTGCTGCTTCGAAATAATCCTCCATGGATTGGATCCAGATCTCGGCATCCGTTTGGACAATCCTTCCCTTACCATCAAATTCTGGTGGCTTGATTTGTTTGAGAAGAAACTTCTTCTCTTGAATTACAACCGTACTTGGTGTAGGGGTCGGACTAGGAATCTGCACTTGAGGTTGCGCCTGGGCAGTAAGATTCTTTACGTTAAAAACTTACTAAATGTTTCTCACATTACATTACATGCCCAATTCAGCTTATAGCCAAGTGACCTAATCACTTAACTCCTTTACCAACACTTATAGCCAAGACAGTCATTGATAAAAAGTCTATTTCATTCGTGTGGGCATAGCCCTTCTGAGTACAATTATTTGGAAAGGTAGGGCAAGCTAATACATTAATTTGGGGAGAATAAGATTGTGTTACATTCGGCTACGAGAACTGAGTAATAATATGGATTGGGATCATGGATTTTCAGGAATCGATAGGTCATGGGAAGATTAGGGCATCCTTTCCTTTGTTCTTCTCATAACGTCCCAACACCTTGATTCTGTCGGCAAGGATTATTCGAGTCACTTCCTCGTACACATACTTGTTCTGCATAACCTTTCGATCGCCGACATGTAGGGTTTCCTTTGTGTGAGCCTCGACAAAGATGAACAGCTTCACGATCTTTAAGTCCTCCATCCACTTGATTCTTTTCAAGTTGGTCCGAAGGTACGCAAGTCGGTGGGCAGCTATGTAATAAATTCCTGAATCACCCATCCATCTCCGTTCCATGTATAGGAGTGAACGATTGTAGATGTGGTCTAGGATATTCGTCATACCTAGCCTCTGTCTCGATAATTCGAGGCACGCATCGCAGTCATAAACATAACTTGGAACACCAAGAATTTGTTCCATGCTTCGCGACTCTGCAGGCCAGTATCCATAAGTAAGTAAGGAAATGTTCTTAATGGAAACATTGCTCTACTTCCCCTCATTAAGTTTTCTTGTAAATATTAGATTTCGCTGGTTCACTCTGATACCAAATGTAACGTGTCCATCTGTCCACTTATAGGACACGTCTTAGCAACCCATCGGGAAGAGAGTCCAGAAAGCACCGCACCCGGCACTCCCACTGAATGTCATAGGATTTGCGATCTAGGTCTTCCAGAGTCTGCCACGAAGCAGAAGCATTCTGGCTGTTCCCACTTAGGATCGACCTAAATCAGGGTTTCCCTAATGGTCAAATTCCTCAGAGGTAACTAGCGTCAAACCCCAGACGAACTACTTTACGCAAAAACATTAGGGTCAAATCGGATTTATACTGCACTTGGTTCAAGGAGAATGGGAAACGAGAGGGATGCGAAGCTCAACCTCTTTGCCCATAAGGCATAGTCCCATTCCGTTCCTCTAAAATAGTATAAATCGGGACTCTAGCTTTCTAGATTCTAGGTCATCGTTACCTTGTTGTCAATTCCTTTGAGAAAAGTTTCCGGCCAACCAGGACCACCCTTCCATAGGATGGACCCATGGTCACATCTACCGCACTTTCCTCACGTTGCTTTAGTTATCTAATTACCTACCACATTTAGTTTGACACGCAAAAACAGCTTCCTTAATTAGCCAATTCATCACTAGTTCCTTCACGTAACTTAGGCACTGACATAGAAAAACAATGTCAAACAAATTCCTTTTCAACATTTGATCTCTATTTATCAGTCTTTGGAATACATCATATAATCTAGCCCAAAGGCTATTCCATCATCAGCCCGAAGGCGATTCCATAATCCGCCCGAAGGCTATTCCAGCAATCCTCAGGGATCGCTATTTCAAATTTCGCCCATCAACTAGTATGCGGGCCTTGAGATCCAATCCCGAGTCATGTCGGCCTCTTGTGCAGGATCCGGAGGCAAGGAATTTATGGCCAGAGCCCCCCTGGCACCCAAGCGTCCTCCTGCTCCAAGTAGCACCCACGGAGAGACCTCTCGCGGCGGGTTCGGTCCATGTACCCGGCGCGGCTAACAACCCCCTTGGATAGGGTCAGGCAGACAGTCGGGGGTAACTGATACTACCTCTCCCTCTAGGCTTTCAACCTGCAGCATTAATTAATTTTTTCGACATTAGTTCCTTGATCAAAGAAGAACAAACAGTGCTCCTAAGTGTACAAACACAAGCACTCCAGTGGTCGTTTGTATGGCCAACTGCTAAGCTATGAATTCTTCTCTCCAAATACATCTAGCATTCGATCCGAGATGAATTGTGACTTGGCAAGATCCCCAAGGGTTTTGTTGCTTGTTTACACTTTTCCTTGGGTTAGGGTTTATACCCTGCTAACCCAAATTGTTTCCACCTTAAATTTCTTAAATTATAGACAATAAATCCTAGGCAACCTCGTTGTTCTCACTTGATTGGTCAATTGCTTGCTAGGCAATTCATAAATTACCCTAACTTGGCAAATCAGCCCCAAGGAAGGGTGATGTAGCAGGATGACTATTCATCCTCTAGAAAAATTAGACTTGTAATTAGAACTCGCCAACCTGGTTCTAAGGAGTGGCAAATCTATTTTGTGATTTAAACACAAAACCATCCGATGTTGCAACTTGTTGCATAGGTGTCGCACCTAACTTGTGGGATTATTTCTCCCATCACACGGTATTCCTTGGTCAAGAATACCTTTGGTCAAGACGTAGGGTTTGGGAGTCCTCTTGACCCAGCCCAACCCTAACCCTACTAGGCCGACAACGTTTTGGCCCTAGGGTTTCTAAATTCCTTGCGGAAATCTAGCATTTGGTCATTTGATCCTTAGGGTGAGAACCCTAGATCGTTCTTGCATAGGCATTTAGCTAACCCTAACATTCCGTGAATGTGGGTAGGACCTTTAGGATTGAAAGTCTCAAATCGGCATCCCAAGCGTGCTACTAGGCAGAATTTTAACGTAACTTAACCCTACCTAGCACTTGAGTTGATCGTCATATGCAATCTAATCGCACCTTTATGATTTTCATGTGACCAACTCAACTGTACGCGAATTGCTTAGTTGATTTAACTAACCCACGATTTAAGATGATCTTTACTTTTAAAGATGCAAATATTTCATTCCAAACTTGCAAGTACTTTTCCCTAAAAGATGTAAGTAACTGCAAGATCATTCCATGCAAATATGCGATTTCAAGATCGTAGACCTTTTCCTTCTATGCAGCTAGAGATCATTCTTTTCCTTTCCCTATTCTACGTCGATGCAACGAAATCAAAGCTTTAATATTTTTGTCAATGAAGATGCATTCAAACTATGATAAAAGAACTCCATGTATGAGCGAATGCCATGAGTCCATTATTTATTTAATCCATCCTTTAGCACTTAACCTGACCTAAAATGTAATCATCCTCGCATGCAATTTGCAAAGCCCATAATTTCCTTTCCATGCATTGCGACTATTTGGACATCATTCAATGGGCGTCTAAGATTATCACATACATGAGTCACAACTAGGAAATTATTACCTAAGTGCAATTACGTGTTATATATGATGTTCTTTTCGCGAGGCAACAAGGATGCCTTTAGACAAATCCACCATTTAACTTATGCAATATGCGTTCAAGAATGCAACTACATGACCATGCAAGTACTCATCAAGCAACTTAACTTGGTAATTCGATGCGAGTAAATAAATTTTCCAATGTATTCAAACTTTTCTACGTGAATTAAAGACATAAATCCTTTTCATGCAGGAAATTTATCGAAACCTGGGCATTAAGATTCGGGGTGTTGTCCACATGCATACTCAGGGTGGAAGCTCCCGCGTGTGCGCCTCATGACTTTTGCTTAGGAGCCATCGATGACGTAGATCTCGACTCATCAACTTCTCCCTGCCCTTTATCCAATTTCTAAAATCGCTTTCCGTTTGGGATCTCCCTCGTGGCACGAGAGTTGGGCCTTGGGGAACACGGATTTAAAAACACGGGAGGCACGGTGAGAACAAGGCTTATGGAAGCCTTAATGGAAGCTTCTAATAGAAGCTTCCAAGCTTCTGTTTACTGACAGATGACGTGGTGCGAGGAAATGATTGGGAAGATGATAAGGATGGGGGTGGAGATGACAATGAGGACAAAGATGATGATGATTATGATGATGGTGGCGGTGATGCAGGCGGCAGCAGCGTGGCATGACCAGGGCGGTAGCGTATGTGGGCTGACAGCGGCAGCACGGCATCCTTAGGCAGTAGCAGCAGCACGTCCTCTCTTCCCTATTCCTCCCCTCAAGCTTAGGAGGGGAGGGTTCTTATAGGGTGTGAAGGAAGGGAGGGGGGGGGGGGGGGGGGGGGGGGGTAGCCACCAAGTGGCGGGCTGCATGCCTCCTCCCCATGCCCCTCCTTACTCAACTCCCACACATACTCCCTCTCCCTACCATACATCGGCTAAGGGGGAGGGGGTTTATCCATTAAAAAATTTGCCAAAAAATTTATCCATTTGCTTTTCCCGTGAAGGGTGTTCCCGCATGGAACTACGGCTCTTGATCCTCGGCCTCTTATGCACAACGCGGGCTGGAGATTGCTAGTGCACGTGGAGGGAGCACTTAGCCCAAAATTTTGTCATTGCGGGAGATTACTTTGGGTTGCTTTTTGTGCGGGGTGTGCAAGTTCTAGGATCATTAATATTTCGTGCGGAAATATTACAAAATCATTGTACTTGCACTCTTTTCCTAATGCACTGATAGTACTCTTTTTTGCGCGGGGTGTGCAAGGTCTAGGATCATTGATATTTCGTGCAGAAATATTACAAAAGCATTGTACTTGCACTCTTTTCCTAATGCACTGATAGTACTCTTTTCTTTCCAATAAAGTGTCATGTCACTATCAATACACAAGATTGTGTTTATGAGTCCAAGTCTCAATCTTGGAACCTAATTCACTTGTATAACAATTTGTCCTAGTTAGGGTCAATGTCTTCATGAGTTTCTTTTTCATCTTTCAACCTCCATAGCTTCCACATTTGCCATGCTCTAGATCCCGCGTATTTCACATGGTATCCGAGCTCAGTTGAGCATGGCCCAACTCTCCTTTCACTCCTCTCACTCCTTTCCATCTCTACTCAGCTCAATTTGAGTACTAGACCCTATCTCCAACTTCATTTGCATTCCTACCTTTAATGAAGCTTCCATGGCAGCCATAGCCAGCAGCACCCTGTCTGCTTGAAGCTTTCATCTCTCTCTCCATAGGGCAATCTCTTTGAACTTCCTTCTGGAGAAGTGTTTTTCTACTTCTAGAGCTCCTCCTTGGCACCACAATCATTGAGATTGGGCAACTATAGCTTCAACATTGCCTCTTTTTAGAGTTGCTGCCATAACTGTATTTGTGGATAGCACCTTCGTGAGCAGCCATATCTCATCAACCAGGCCATATATCTTCAAGCTTTCTTCTCGAGAGTTGTTCTTCAGGTCAAGGCGCAACTTGTTGGCACAAAAATCAAGGAGACTGATGCACACCATGCCCGGCATTTGCATTTTCCCAAATTTGGGCACAGTTTTGACATGAATCACTTTGAAGGCTTAGATCTCTCAATTCGCACAAAATGAGTACAAACCCTCTTAGAGGAAGTTAGATCCATTAGTGAGGGTCCTCGTTCTCAAAGGGTTTGAGCAAATTCGACCTGTGGAGCTCGTGGGAGCTCATTTACTAGTTCGCTGGTCCCTGTTTTGACAAAACAGCCATAGCCAAACTTCACTAAGCTTAAAAATCTCATCATTTTCTCTCTTCTGTCACTCAGACTTGAAGGTCCCAGCATCAAATCAAGAAGGAGAAGATCTAGATCTGAAAGAACTTGAAGGATTTTTGCAGGTTTGAAAGACTCAAGGAAGAAACATAGTGTCTATTCACACTCATTTTTAGTGATCTAAACACTTGTGTCTCTTGATACATCTCAACCAACTCTTCTACTGCTTAAAATTGATAAGTCTGAAGCTGATTTGATGTTGGTCTCTCAAGTTGAACATGGGCAAAGATTCTTCAACTGCTCGTTTCAAAGGAGTCAGGTTTCATACCTAGCAGACCCGCATCAAATTGATCCTGATGAAGAAGGGCCTCTGGGCCATTACCACTAGAAAAGAAAAGAAGCCTCGTGATGTGGATCTTGCTATTACTTGGCAAAAGAACGATGATAAGGCTCAGGCCATTATCAAACTGGAGCTAGACGACAGCTATATCCACCAAGTGGATAACTATGAGACTTCACAGGATACATGGAAGAGACTTGACACTTTGTTCGGTGCATAATCTAAATCATCAAAGTATGGTCTCCTGATTGAGTTTTTCATGCTTGAAATGAAGTCCAGCACATCACTTGCCACACATCTAAATTACATGGAAGGACTTCTAACTCAACTTGCAGGAATCAACATTAAAATGGAAGAAGATGTTTGCATCAGTGTTCTACTCAAGTTTGCCTCCTGAATATAACAATGTATCAACAACTCTAATTAATATGCCAAACCCTGAACTTGTTGATATCCAGAGCCAAGCATCACTGTTAGAGGAGGAAAAGAAGCTAAAAACTAAGGAAGAACTAAGTACTTCTAGAGATGAGCATGCATTATATGTTGGCAACAGGTACAAAGGCAAGAAGGATCAGCTCTTTTATGATTTTTGCAGAAGGACCGGACACACCGAGAAGTTCTGCCGCACCAGAAAGAGGTCCCAAAAGGCCTATCTAGTTGCAGTCAAAGAAAAAGAAGAAAACGGAGAAAATGAAGAAGAAGAAGAAGAAGAAGACTACCAGGACAAGGACAAACCTCATCAGTCCTTCTATTCAAACAAACTTTTTTAGCTGTGTATTTCCTAGCCCTAATGCCTCAGACATAACTAGTAAACTCCTCAGTTATCCTTGTACTACAGCCTCTGTACACATTGTGAGGCCCCTGCTACAGCCTCTGGATGTCCATCATGTTTGTGGTACCCACACTTAGCCTTTTCTGCGACAACCTCTGGTGTTTTGCCATGTTTATGGTGTGCCCACACTTTGCAGATGTTGCTTTCACTAAAGCCTCTACACACTTTGTACTTTTGGTTGTGATTGAGGAGGGGTGTTGAGATATTTGCAATCACACCTACTTTAGCCCCTTTGGGAGGAGCGATGAGGGCTCAGGACCAAAATCCCATATGCACAGTAGGAGAAAGTACCACCACTCAAATCCTATAAAGCATTGTACTTGCACTCTTTTTCTAATGCAATGATAGTACTCTTTTCTTTCCAACAAAGTGTCGTGTCACTGTCAATACACAAGATTGTGTTTATGAGTCCAAGTCTCAATCTTGGAACCTAATTCACTTGTGTAACAATTTTTCCTAGTCAGGGTCAATGTCTTCATGAGTTTCTTTTTCCTCTTTCAACCTCCATAGCTTTCGCATCTGCTATGCTCTAGATCCTGCGTATTTCACAATATGGACATTGGCATTCCTTGGTCCATTTGAATATTATGAGTAGTTTGTAGAGTGCTCTAGCAATTAACACATAGTTCAACACAAATCACCGATAGTATCTTGTATGCCCCTAGAAATCACTGAACTCCTTGTAATTCGTTGGTGATGAAAGGTCAAAAATAACCCTTAATTTTGAGAAGTTAGTGGCAATGGTGTTCTTGGACACCACATGCCCTAGGATGCATCGATGCTTCACCCAGAACTGGCACTTAAGGGGGTTCAACGAGAGATGATATAGTCTACATCATTCAAAGACTGCATGGAGTTTAACTAGGTGTTCTTTGTAGCTCGAGTGAACACATAGATCATCAACAAACACTTCTAACTCCCTCCAAAGCATGTCCTTGAAGATGGCACAAATGATCCGTTGAAATGTATTTGGTGCATTTGTTAGCCCAAAGGGCATGACTATGTAGCCAAAGCATGAGCATGGTTGGGATTCATCGGATATACTTATTTCTTGACTAGCATTGCATCTGGTGTCATGGGGATATTATGAGTCACTACCCTCAAATCCACTCTTTTCAACTCATCAAGTGACCAAGTGCAAACGTCTATGTACTCTCGTAGGAGAGCAATGAAACTTGGTTCTTCCTTCTCGCTCAAGTCATTGACTATAAAGACAGGTTGGGGCGTCTCCCCTTCCTTAGCCAAGTTAACCTCTTTTACTTTGGCAAGTCCTTTTATCAGCTCTCTTTCTTGCCCTTGTTTGGCTCCTAGCAAGATCACTACCCTATCGCATTTTGTGAACTTTGTGAATTGTTTCGGTAGGTTTTGTGGTTTTTCCTATTCTCTAACTTCTGATTCCCTAGACTATATCTTTCTTTCCTCCTTCAACCGTCAACAATGCCTTAGGTGGACCGGTAGGTCTCCCTTGGTGCATTTTGTATTAGGAGGTCGAGGTATCTTAGGGTCGCTAACTGAGCTTACTTCTGACTTAGAATCAAACTCTCCGTCTCTTCACTAAAAGAGGGAGTCTCTCCTGATGGATGTAGCTCTGATGATGATTATGTTTTTAATAGAGGCACGGCACTTGGCTAAACTAACCTTGCTTGCTCACAGTCTATCACCCCTAAATGGTCAATCGCATTTGGTTCTGAAAACTTACCTTGCTTGCTCACAGTCTATCACCCCTAAATGGTCGATCACATTTGGTTCTGAAAACTTCTCTTTCGATTCTAAATGCATTGGCACTCTGCAGCTTTGAATCTACTCTGATTTGCTCAATTACTCGACCATTCATGATGTATTCTATTGTGTCGGTCTCCTCTTCACTGTCTTCATTCGTACAATAACAGTATTCATTCTCATCATCTGAACTATCCTCATCCAACTGCTTGTCATATCATAAGTCTTGATACATCATGCACCTTGGTCCACCTCCACTTGGATTCGTCTAGGAGATCCTTGAGGAGCTTGAGATTAGCAATCGGGTTGCCATCTAGCTTGTCCCTCAAGTGCTCTAAGATCTTGTAGGGGCTTTCACTCAACCACTGAGACCCTCGGACCGCTTATTGTTTCAAGCGTTCTAAGCCGAGCATTAATGGCTACCTCTCACATAGCCGATGCGCAATGCCTACCTTACGGGTGTAGTGAGCTTACCTTGATGCCGTTCGAGTTACCTCCTCTCCCGCGCACTCCGGTAGCTCCACGATCCAAGTGCAAGCTTCAAGCAAGCTCCATCCTCAAGCTCCACACTCCAAGCTCCATGTCCGCGAGCAAGACAAGAGAAGAGAAGAAGAGAGAAGAAGAGAGGATAAGATTGAGAGCTTCTTCTCCTCGATCCCTCACCCTCACACTCACTCCCTCACACTCTCACACTCCCTCTCTCAAGCACAAGCTCAAGCAAGCAAGAACAAGAAGAAGAAGAAAAAGAGGAGAGCTACTTTTGGCCACACACAAGAATAAGTTTCTCATTCACTTTTCAACTTTATATACAAAACCCTAAATCCCTTTTTGGCGGTCATCTCCTTTTCCCCTTTTTACATGGCCGGCCGTAGCCTAGGCCCTTTTTCCCATTGTCCTTCTATCTTCCTAGATTCCTTTCCGCCGCCTGTCTACATTTACAAATTGCACGGGGGTGAGAGCCCGGCACTCTTTTACAAGATTTCAGGGTGCACCTTTTCCATTTTAAAATGCGTCTTTCCCCTTCGACATTTGCCTTGGACTTTTGAGGTTGCCCTTGCGCTTTTGGTCTTTTTTCCTCTTCTTTCTTCAGTCGGGCTACCTTTTTTCTGCCTTTGCCTTGCGTCTTTTCCGCTTTCTTGTGCCTTCTTCGTGTTGGGGTTAACATTACCCCCTCCTAGATGAGTGCCAGTCCCATGGCACTCACCGTCGTAGGTAGCAGGCTGTAGCATGCACCAAAGACATGGGTGACAAGGACACCTGTGGTTTTCGTGAAGAAGTGTTGGTGGTGGTGTGGCAGAAGGTCCGAGGGGCCTGTTGGTGGTCAAGGTGGCTAGTGGAAGGTTGTTGGAGTTGGTGGTAGGGCTATTCTGTGTGGGGTTTGCATTGGTGGCCGGCACACGTGTTGGTTTGTTGGGGATTTGGCACAAGACTATTCTTTGCGGGCTTGTCGGATGGTAAGGGATAAGCATTCAGAGTTGGATGTTGATGAAGAACGAATGACACTTCCGTTGGAGTCTTCAACACCTGCAATTGAAAACCTCTCATGTAGTCTCTCCCTAAGGGTAGTCTAGTCTTCTCTATTGTGCACAAGGCATATTTGATTAGTTTGGGAGACAGGTTGAACTCTAAGCACGCTGAGAGTATTGTCTTGCACTTGAGGACCCAAACTGTGTATATACTTCAGTGCAGGTATTATGTAAGTGTTCGTGCATGCTTAGATATTACGTAGTTAGAAGACCGTGGGCTAGTTTCTCATAACAATGTGTGGATGAAGCAAAGTTGTCCATGTTGAGAAGAAGTACACGTGAAGGTATAGGAGACATCCTTTGCATTGTGACAGCACGATGGAGCATAATTGAATACAAGGGCACCGCACTTTCGGTAGCTGGAAGCTATTGGACTTGCTTGATGAGGACGGTGTACATTACATGGCCAATCGTGCGGTGCGCACCCCAATGGATCGCAATGGTATTAAGGCAGTAGTGAAAAAGGGAATTGTGCAAGTGGGTCAGGGTGACAGGTCTAACCATAGGCGAGACAAGCTCCCTAGGTATGTCCTGCCCTTGATGTGCCCTGAACAATTGTGAGTGATGTTAAAGGGCTAGGGGACTAGGGACGGAGCCAGTCGATCAAGGTCACTAGACATTCCTAATTTGAGGACCCCTAGGTGCTATGCTGTGATTGTGGGTGCTTCTTTTCATTAATTTCTTTTCTTTTCTTTTCTTTTCTTTTTTTTTCTTTTTTTTTGACTTGCCTAAGTACAACCGTTGCAATATGTTGAGGCTATCAGCCTTTCAGTGGGTTGGAAAATGTCAAGCTCGAAGGCTCAAGAAAGGGATATTACAGTGATGATTGTGCCCTAGCCTCGTTGTTAGAGAAGCAGTTGTTGAGATGGGGAGATACACTTGAGATATTGCAAACCTCCTTGCGGCACATGCGATGTTGGTACAATTGAGGTAACGACTGCCGTGAGCCAATTATAGAGCTTGACCCAGAAAAAAAGCATAGCCCATGAATATGCTTTGGCCATGCGATGTGGGCGGTCGGCAAGGGTGATTTTTGCTTTCGACAGCATGGCTTTGTCGTGGCTCTTTGTGGGGTCAATGGTCTTGCGGTGATCGGGCATTGAACACTTTCGCATAAGGACCTGTACTATCCTGCATCCACTTGTCACTTCGTGAGAGTATATGCTCGCTTGTGTTAAGTGCACCGAACAAATACAATCATGATAAGACATAATTTTTCAGAATTCTGTGTTGTCTATTGGGATGCCTATTTCATTGCTTGTTAAGGTCGCATACATTAACGAGAAGTAACGGGAATGTGTACAAGTGGGGGTCTTGCCCCTTTACTCATCAAAAAACAAAATGTTTTGGCATGCTGACTTGTCGAGCCACTTGTACATCATAGAGATTTAGTCGATAGGTACGAGGCGGGGTGAGTCCGGTTGGCTAGGCGACCGAGGCGGTGCTGGTGCGGGGCTCTCGTGAGGGTGGGCAGGGAACATGTCGGCCGAAACATGAATGGTGTAGTCCCGGGCTGCTACCATTTTCAGTACGTCTTTAAACAATTCACCAAATTCTGCCCTCTCCCTAGCCGCCTTGTCACTTCGTGAGCACCTGGTGCCTGAGCGTGTGTTGGGGGTCTGTGCAAGTGGCGTTGCCACCTGCTGCGTGTTTCTTTGAGTCTCAACTTTCTTGACTTGAGGGTTCTTCGGCCTTCGTCCGAGACGGTGTCGCTTAGGGCCTCGCTTCTTGGCATACCTCTTGAGGGTGGGCACATAGCGCTCCGGGGGAGGGGCGCGTGCCACATGCTCCCGTCGTCTGTGCAGAGTGTCTTTGCATGCCACATGTCCATGGTTCTCCATGTGTTCCATCTGGAAGCTTGCAAGATGCAATCCAAGGGTTAGACCTTGATACAGGATACAACTGCTCGCATGGAAGGGATTTTAGTGTGGTTTATTAAGCGCATGTGACAAGAAGGGGAGGGGTGAGGCATGCAGTGTTTTGTCGTAAATGGATGGCCCCCATGATGATGTTCGTTTTGCCTCCAGCCACCATTAGCCGATATTGGCTTATGCTAAGTTGGGTGGACTGGTTGTCATGGAGTGGGATAGGGCACATCCTCGAAAGGGTAGACAAAAAAGGGAAGAAGGTGTATAGAAAGGGGCTACACCCTGTCTACACCATTAGTGTTGTTGGTCAAGGCTTCCTATGGTGGTAATGTGGGTTGCATGCCCTTCACTTGGAGGTGGGGATGGTCACACGGCTTTTAAATGTGTGATGAGAGGAGGACTTGAGGAGCTTAGCGTGTCAGACCCAACTCTTCTCCCTGCGCTTGACTATCATTACTTGTGTGTGTTGACATCGTTTATACCCGGTGACACAAGAATCAGTGTTTATTTATATACATATTTATGAATCCCTGTCACTTCACGAGGATAAGAACCAAGTGTAGAACTCGGGGTTGTACCGGAGCGTGGCACACGCATCTAGTATTCATGGCAGCTTACTCAATACTGATAGATATTTTTCCACATTGAGTCACATGAAACCTTGTCCGAGTCTACTGGCCATATGTAACTCCTCTTCAGTGAGAACCTTATCAAACAGAGAGTTTTCTTGGCTAGGTTCAGCCAAGTCCCTACCCCGAATGGTAGTCAGCACTCGTAGGGAAGTTGGTGCCACATAGGTTGGGTCCCTTTGGGATCGCCATTTGGCCAATCGCTCCTCAGAGACTGTCATGATCTAAGCCCCTAGTTCGGCCATTGCAATGCGGCATTCACACCAACGCTGTTCAAATTGACTTCGGCCCTCTGTTAGTCGCTTTAGTTGCTCTATGTCTATGAGATTTGGTCGGCAGAGCACTTCATTGAACATGACAGTTAAGCACAGTTTGTTAGCCTCCTCATCAGGGATGAGTTGCATGCATTCATGTAAGAGCTTGTTATAGTGCTCGTCAAGATGTTCTTGCTCTTCCCAAGATAAGGGGAATGGCAAGTATTCTTTAAGCTCCTCCTTAGGGCATGCACCCATGTCCGCAAGGACATAGATACGTGCGAACACTTTGAGCTTAGCATCCAACTCAGTTAAGCATTCTGCGACACTTCTATGTTCAGCGAGGGCTTGCTCGGTTGCCATCTCATGCAAGGTTCTAGGAGTTTGCTTGGGCTTTAGCATAGCTGGGGGCCCAGGCCTCAATGAGCAAGATTGGTCAACGTTGGAATTGCTCATGCCCTTGGGATTTGTGCATTTTTCCTGAGGTTTTGCTGCTATTTTGTCATGGTTCTCCTTGGATGTGGCTGGTATAGGTTTGTTACCCTATTGTGACAGCGTTGTATCCACTCTTGATTGGTCGATGCGAGTTCTATTGTCGGTGGATTGAGTTTTGAAAGCAACTGTTGATGGCAAGGACTGCTTTGATTTTTCAGAGCACACGGATGTGTCTGAGGTTTCACCGCTATCAAGAGAGACGTCAATGGGTTCATTGGTGGATGGACTTGATGCTTTATTCCCCCGCTCTCCCTCGCTTTTGGTCTCAATGCTCTTGGGATCCACAACCACCTGTAGCTGCCATTGTTTTCGATGTTTTCTCCTCTTTTTCTTGGTCAATGCAGGTGTATCTAAAGTCTCAGGACCCTGGGCTACATCAACCTTGATGTGCTTGATCAGGCCTCAGTATTTTCCTTCTCTAGAGGGTCCTCATGGGACCTAGTCGTGGCTTGCGGAGTAGCCTTGCTAGGTTGAGTGGTCAGATGCACCATCTCCTTGGCCACATCTTTGGGAGGTCTCTCCTCAAGCCTAGGCTCTAGGTTCTTTGGAAGTGCTGGAGTTGTCAAGAACACTAGTTGCGGCACCTCCTTCACAGGTGTACTACTAAGGACACGCTCTGCCAGGGACGTAGTCATGGCCAAGGGCTGTGACTGCTGTGATCCCTGATTGGAAGTAGTAGCAGCTAGTCCAGTGGGTTGGCTACCCTTGGTGGATTGCACTGTCAAGTCCCTAGGGTGATCGGAAGTGGTCGTGTCTTTTGTTGCCCTTTGAGCACTCATCTATGTAGATCGAGCACGAGTTGATCTAGTCACAATAGGTAGCGTAGGCATATCCTTGGGCCGAGAGCTACAGATGGCGTCATGTCCCACCTCTTGGACATTTGGAAGCTTAGATGGAGATGGAGATTGGGATTGAGTAGCCGCCCTTGATGACTGCTGTTGTGCTTCCTGTGTCCGTTTGGCAAAAAAGGGTGTAGGAGATCTAGGACTCTTAGGTAGACTTGGCACTGGCTGAATGATTTGCTCAAGGCTATTAGACGATTGTGCCATTTGCTTTGTTGAGTGATCAGCCTTGCCTTGAGCAATGTTGTGCCTATGATGCTTGTTCTCCCCTTGGGAAATCGAAGGCTCTTTGGGCACTAATGATTTTTGTGCATGCTCAATGGCTACATATGACATCTGTCTATTTAGCATGCTAGGCTGAGGCTCTTTCCTTTGAACAATAATGTCTGGTTTCTTGCCTCGAGACCTAGATTTTCTCTTAGATTTCCTCATGTGCTTCATTGCTTTTGATGCACTCTGGCCTTCAGCTGATAGAGGTGGTTTAGCAGGGGATTTTGGTACCCAAATCCATCGGTTACCTACGTAGTACCCTTGAGCACGTAGCAACGCTTTGGATATCCATCACAGCATTGTGCTGACCCTCCATCGATGCCTGCGTCTATAAGGCTTGGGCTTCTTTTGGGGTCTTCTACGATATTTGTAAGTCCAAAGCCCGTCCTTGGCAGTGTCTCTTGACCTTCTTTTTTCAGGCCTGGCCTCACTCACTGGTTCTTGTTGTTCGACCTGTGCTTGTATCAGTTTTTCCAACAAGTCCTTGCTCTCGTTAGTAGGCTTGACTATTACATCAGCACCTTCCTTGCCTTTCCCTTGAGCTTTGGTGAGGTCACCCTTGCTAAAGGTTGTGACTATCCTCACACCGGGTAGTGTCAGGTGTATCCTTTGTGCCACATAGTCAGCCTCACACTTGGTCGCCCTTTTGAATGGTCTTCCTAGGAGGGTTTCTTTCCCATAGCTAGCACTATTTGGAGAAACATGAAATAGGATAGGCAAGCTTTCTGTTTCAATTGTCACAAGGATTTTGCACTTCCCTATGAGTGCTTGTGGGTGTCCCCCATAAGGGCTAAGAGTTGCACTAGTCGAAGTGAGCTCTCGTTAGCCTAGTAGGGTCCATGATTCATAGGTCAAGATGTTAAAATCTGCTCCTTCATCATCAGAGCATCAATAGTATGCTCTCTTTTCGCAGTGAGTTTGACCCTAAGATAAGAAGGTGGTACTATGTCTTCATCTTCCGAGTCTTGGCTCATAAACTTAAGCCTTCTGATATATGCCCTTGAGTCCCCACTTGCATGACCAAACGTGGATTCTCCATCAATGTCTTGGGTTTTCTGTGCAGTGTTGCTCAAGGTACATCTCTCATCAAGAGTGTCATGTCTAGTCATCTTGGCATTTGTAGCTTGTTGATCTTGCATTTCGTCCTGACTAGACATGGTCTGAACACAATGTCTTTGTGTTCTCGTGGTGTAGCCTTTTTGCCCTTGATGGCTAGATTGGCCCATTGATGTTCTAGGGTCTCTGTTTCTCTCTATTTGGGTATGGGCTTTTGGTTGCTCTTTTGCAAGTGAGAATCCATGCTCGTATAGAGCCCTTACTACACTAGGGTCCAATTTGGAGGACTTGTCACGTCGGAGTGAGCTCTCGTTGGCCTAGTAGGGTCCATGATTCATAGGTCAAGATGTTAAAATCTGCTCCTTCATCAAACAGAGCATCGATAGTATGCTCTCTTTTCACGGTGAGTTTGACCCTAAGATAAGTAGGTGGTACTATGTCTTCATCTTCCGGGTCTTGGCTCGTAAACTTAAGCCTTCTGATATATGCCCTTGAGTCCCCACTTGCATGACCAGATGTGGATTCTCCACCAATGTCTTGGGTTTTCTGTGCAGTGTTGCTCAAGGTACATCTCTCATCAAGAGTGTCATGTCTAGTCATCTTGGCATTTGTAGCTTGCTGATCTTGCATTTCGTCCTGACTAGACATGGTCTGAACACAATGTCTTTGTGTTCTCGTGGTGTAGCCTTTTTGCCCTTGATGGCTAGATTGGCCCATTGATGTTCAAGGGTCTCTGTTTCTCTCTATTTGGGTATGGGCTTTTGGTTGCTCTTTTGCAAGTGAGAATCCATGCTCGTATAGAGCCCTTACTACACTAGGGTCCAATTTGGAGGACTTGTCACGGCACGCGTTTTCTCTCCAACCTACTTGGGGGAGGTGCAGAGGGGGCAGACCTCTGCGGGGGTCCGGGGGGGGGGGGGGGGCGCAGTCCCCCCCAACCCGCAAGGCCATTACGGTAGATGCCATATGCAATTTGGAGGACTGTTTATAGCCAAATTTTAAACTACGTGCTCTAAATTTTAGCCCAATGAGGATCTGTGTTGTGCCTTTAGCTCTATGCGGTCTTTGGGGTCAATCTTGGGGTTTAGATGCTTCAGAATTCGTGTTTTAGATACCTATCCGATTTTGACAGTTTTTTGTCTGATTCTCAGATGTCCGATTATCAGAATCGGACGTCCGATTTTGGGTTGATCCGATTGTCTGAGTGTTCGAGTCGGACGGGTTGGTCCGAATCTGACTGGTCCGAGTGCCACGTGGCACGTCCGATCGGGCTGGTCCATTTCTGGGAATCGAACCAGATTGGTCCGACTCACTCTCAGTCGGACGGTCCGATTCTGGAAGTCGGACGGTCCGACTCCAGAACTCGGGTGGTCCGATTCTGGGAATCGGACCACTGCGAGTTGGTCCAATCCGACTGCGTCAGCCGGGCGGGCGCGATTCCCGCGCGTTTGAGCCGCGACTCCGGCGCGTTTAACCCCTCCTTACTGTCTGATGCACACAATCACCACAGAATTCCTAGATCTAATTAGAGCACTTATTGGAAAACACCAAACTCACCTGGAGCAGCACGAATCGCTGGCGCCTAGAAATCAGGGTAGCACTTCCTCATCCTGTGAACCAGAAGCTCTCTCTCTCTCTCTCTCTCTCTCTCTCTCTCTCTCTCTCTCTCTCTCTCTCTCTCTCTCTCTCTCTCTCTCTCTCTCTCTCTCTCTCTCTCTCTCTCTCTCTCTCAAGGCCAACCAAGGAAATGAGGTCTATCCTGGCCTCCCAGGCCTCTTAAGGTCCTTTCCCAGCGCTGCTGAACCTTACAGCTAGTTCCCTGTCCCTGTCTCACCCAGAAACTTGAATCTAGTCCCCTGTTTCCCTGTTTTAGCCTGTTATACAGCAACATAAAACCCTACTATTTGCTTGTTTTTTCTTTGTTTTTTCCTATCCTAAATGCATCCAAATCACAAAATAAATACCTACACTACTCCATTCCACAACATAAATCTCAAGAAAGCAAAAAACCTACTTGCCAAGGAGATCGAATACCCTCTTCAACCCCCTCGCTTCCTACCTATCTACCTCAAGCACCAGTTCGGGGAAAACCCTACTCCAATGCTCGATTTGAAGTGCGCAAGCGCTCAAGGCTTGAATCCGTTGGTCCCGGCAATGGAACCAAAATGTGGGGGCTTTCACTCAACCGCCGAGACCCTTGGACCGCTTATTGTTTCAAGCGTTCCAAGCCGAACACTAATGGCTACCTCTCACATAACCGACGCGTAATGCCTACCTTATGGGTGTAGTGAGCTTACCTTGATGCCGTTCGAGTTACCTCCTCTCCCGCGCACTCTGGTAGCTCCACGATCCAAGTGCAAGCTTCAAGTAAGCTCCATCCTCAAGCTCCACACTCCAAGCTCCATGTCCGCGAGCAAGACAAGAGAAGAGAAGAGAAGAGAAGAAGAGAGGAGAAGATGGAGAGCTTCTCCTCCTCGGTCCCTCACCCTCACACACTCACTCCCTCACACTCTCACACTCCCTCTCTCAAGCACAAGCTCAAGCAAGCAAAAACAAGAAGAAGAAGAAGAAGAGGAGAGCTACTTTTGGCTACATACAAGAATAAGCTTCTCATTCACTTTTCAACTTTATATACAAAACCCTAAATCCCTTTTAGGCTGTCATCCCCTTTTCCCCTTTTTACATGGCCGGCCATAGCCTAGGCCCTTTTTCCCATTGTCCTTCTATCTTCCTAGATTCCTTTCCGCCGCCTGTCTACATTTACAAATTGCATGGGTGAGAGCCCGGCACTCTTTTACAAGATTTCAGGGTGCGCCTTTTCCATTTTAAAATGTGTCTTTCCCCTTCGACATTTGCCTTGGACTTTTGAGGTTGCCCTTGCGCTTTTGGCCTTTTTTCCTCTTCTTTCTTCAGTCGGGCTACCTTTTTTCCGCCTTTGCCCTGTGTCTTTTCCGCTTTCTTTTGCCTTCTTCGTGTTGGGGTTAACAGATCTTGTGGAGCTCTTGCTTGTTGTTCGAGATATGGAATGTGATAGGGGTGGGGCCGTCTACTAGGGCTTCTGGCCATCATGCATAATGGCACTGAGGCTTTGTCCTTGGGCTCACCCATTGCATTGGCAGCTTGTTCGTATTCCTCATTGTTTGAGAACAGTAGATTAATCATAGCTAGCACGTGCATCCAATCACTCTCATCCTCAGGGCAAGGGATATACTTTGTTAATAGCTTGTAAGATTTTCTAACCTAGCTATCACCCTTCAGTATAGCTGAGATGGTGTTGAGGTCGACTGGCATAGTCTTCCAGGTGTCCATCTCTACCCTCATTGTTCTACCATTTGATTGCCTAAGAAGATCAGATCGTTGCCCCAATCTTCTATGACTCGTGCATTCCGCATACAGGGTCGGCCTAGTAGGATATTGTAGTCAACTCCCTTCATGACGATGAAGTCTACTGAGAACTAAACTCTTGTGATCTTCAATGGCCAATATTTTAGCACTCTAAATGGTTTGACCTTCATCCCATTGGCCAATGTGACATTAAACCTAGCATTCTCAATAGTCAAGTTATCCCAAGCCTGGAGCATTGCATGGCTAAGCAAACTAATTCATACCCCCATGTCTACAACTCCTTCCTTGTAGTGTCTCCTAGTGCTAAGACTGACAAGATCACATGCGTCTACGTGCCTTCCCAAAAATCATTGAGATGTAAGGATTGGGTCACTGAGTGCAGCGTCAAGCTCGATATCTACGTTACTACATCGTGGTCATGCAAGTAAAATTGCCCCTTATTGCTGAAGGAGTCCTTCCACCCACTATTTCAACTCTTTCCACAGCGTCGGATGCTGCCTAAGCAGGTCTCCTAAGCTCAAAGTCACTAGTGTGGTTACTAGCATCATAAGAAGATTTCTAGTACTTGCTTATCTCCTAGTTCTGCATTCATTGGCCAATGGCTTTGGCTAGCTTGCTAGCCCGTGGCATTCAAGCTCTGTCTATTCAACACTACTTGAGGTGCAGTGGCATCTCTTGACTTCAATCGCGTAGGTGAAACCGGTTTGCTCACACTAGAGAGTTCATCGATTTCATCCTCCAAGATGGGCTTAGTATCCTTGAAGTATTCTTGGGATTCTCCCACCCACTCCTTGACCTTATCTATGGCTTCAAGTTTGCACTTCAGACTAGGATACTCCCTGACCTTAGCAGTCCCTTTCTGCGCTGTCTTAGAAGCGGATGTTTTTGCCTCTGCATTTGTGATTTTCTTCCCTGTGGGCAGTGTCGTGTCACTCTCAGGTTTAAGCGTGACCTTTGCTTTTCTTTTCTTCTTCCTTTGCCTACGTATCTTCTTTCCTATTAAGACTACATCTAGGTTGCTAGGCCTTGGCAGTGATATGCCAGCCCTATTAAGACTACATCTAGGTTGCTAGGCCCTGGCAATGATATGCCGGCCCGCTTCGTCTGTGCTTGGGTCATAACATGCAATGGAATGGACATAGCCTCTCCAACGAGTGTTTCAACTCTAAACAGCCCCAACGGTACTGATGGCACGATTAGCGAATTAGAGGATGGTTTCTATTTATGGCAATTGGCGAATAGATGGGTAATTCCACACTCTATGCATGTGAGGTCAACCTTTTCTCCGTTGGTTTGCTCCCTCGCGGGGCAACACGAGGAAATGTGCCCTGAGTGACCGCAAGTCTACAATAAGCAATCAGTTCTTGGGTCTACCCTCCTAGGCCTCTACCTCTACCTCTATTGAATGCCATCACACCTGCACTAGTCAATAGTCCATAAGGATTGGATTGCCCTCTTTATCATCGTATGAGATGTAAGGGTTCACATATGGCTCTTTGTCATTTGGCTCTTCCACATAGTGGACTAGAGCATCACTCAATGGGTGGGTCACAAAGGTCCCAGCAGCCTAGGTATTCCTATGGGGTTAATTTCCATTCTAGGGATGGCTAGTTTTGCATCATTAGGTGTTGGAAGAGCCAATGTGCCTCCCCTCCCAAAGAAATTCAGTGGCCTATTTCCTAGGTACAGCTAGTTGTAAGGTTGTGAGTATGGAAGTCTCCTTGGAACTCTACAATGCACAGTATCATGACCAAACCTACCCCAATTGGTGCAAGGTCAAGACTAAGGGTCTTGACACTTTTCTGGAAGGTGGTTTCCGCCGCAATGCACACATTGGACATGTGGGTGCATAGGTCTCCTTACCATTTCTTGTAGTCTAGCTAGCTCCATCTTCATTTCTATTAGCTCTTGACTCTGGTCATGCTTTTCCCTTTATCTTGGATGCTCAAGACTAACCTTTCGCTAGATGTTGTGGCCCTTTATGAGGATCTAGAATTAGCTTTATCTTGATTAGAGCTCCTAGAGATTCTCTCCTTGAGCTCGTCATCCACTCATATGGCCTCTTCAAAGACCCTAGCTAGTGCGTCTCTCTGCAAGCTCGAGTTTTCTTCCAAGGCCTTATAGAGTTCCTCACTCATATTCCATTGATAAAGACTAGAGACCGCTCTCTCAATGGATCATTTATTAGTTGGGATTCTCTTACAGAGACTCCGCACATGGGCAATGTAGTTCCTAATGTCCTCTTTGTCCTTCTGCTCGACATTCATCAATTGAACTATGAGATTGTCAAAGTACCCAGCCTCGGAGAATCTCTTAATGAAGAGATTCTTGAGGTTGCTGAAGTTGTTGTGTTCCATAGCATCTAAGCTCGTGTACCATGTCCTACCCTTATCACCTAGGCATACGTTGAAAGCTTGCGAGCGCTGAGCAAGATCGGTGAGGCTGTTAGCCTCATAGACCTACTTGAATTGCTCTACAAAACTATACGGGTTGTTGCTCGCCTAGTATTTGTCTAGGTGCTTTGCGATTGCATGGATCTTTGATGGCCTCTTAGAGCCATGGATGACTTAGAATCCTACAAGCAATGAGGTTATAAAGGCTATCGTGCTCCGCTCTGCTGATGTATTGTCAATGAGCTACTTCGTAATAAGAAGATCGCTCAGTGTTAAGTCTACCTCTAGTGATCTCTCTCTGTGTGTTAGGTCATGTTTGATTCCTATTTGGTGGAGCTAACACATGCTGGACTTCTCGCATCTCTATGTCCTGCCACAATTTCCTAGTGTGTTGCTCCTAGTTATAGGCTGCAATGCTCTACAATGCCTTATGTGATAATTTCCTCTCCTCCTCGAGGTCTGCGATGATGTCCTCTAATGGCCTACCATGGTGCTCCATTCGGGTTTGTAGATCATATTTACTCACCATTTGTTGGATTTCGACTGGGAATTCTCCCAAGTCGAGCTCATTGTTTCTATGGTTCACACTGATTCCTGCCATGTATGTGGCCACTTACTCCACCAAGTTGTTGATGAGGTTGATCAAGTCGGGCAGTGTTGCACCTACAATGGTGTTGATCCCTCTATGCATTTAGCTTTCTGTGTGGCAAGTCTCTCTCTTGGTCCTACAAATCGGGATTCTTAATAGTCTGTCTAAAAGAAATTATGACAATTTTCCTCAATCATAAGTTGGATTTTATTCCTTTCACCATTGGTTGAGGTTTGAGATATGTTTATTTTCCATCTTACCCCCTCCCCCCCGGACGGAATGATAGGAATCCTTTCTAGGATTGGAGAGTGAAGGGTTAAGGGCAATAAGCAAGGGTTTGCGATGGTTTACTATTGCATTAGACAAGTATACAAATGTGGGTTATATTCCAGGTGAGCATGTTGATCCGTGTTGTGAGGTCTAATGCCTATATCCGTAATATAGGTGAGAACATCAATGATGAGAAAGTCACTGAAGTTGATCCCACTGGAAATGTGTAGCTCTTCCTTGATAAGAACTCAATCTAAATAGGGTTGGCCAGGCTATGATCCTCTAGGGGTCCATTGTGAGTGATGGCCAATACTTTAAAGGAGGTAGGAGCCACATAGGTCAAGTCATACTCAAAGGTTTTGATGGCAAGTCTCTGCTCGCCAACGTTGGTCATAATTAGGTAGCCCTCATGTTCCTATTGAAGACGGAGAGCATATCATTTGCATGGAAAGGAGGAGTCAGTGAACGACAAGTCTTTTAAGTTCCTCTAGCTCTTGGTTTGTGGCAGAGACTTTGCTCTTGCTATAAGAGGTGATTAGACTTTGCTCTTGCTATAAGAGGTGATTAGCCTTTGTCTATGAGCTTGCTCGCAAGAAATATCAGTGGCAATCAATTCCTTGACTACCATGGGGACTTTAATGAAAATGAACTCGAATTCTTCCCAAGTACATGCAATCGTACATACATCAGTTTGCTAAACAGTCATCTAGGAGTTTGAGGTCCCAACCATTCATAGCTTTTAGCGAGGATTGTCAAGGTAGCATCCAAGCATCTCATGCATGTGACTAAGTCATCCCCCATGTTCACAATTAGATTAGAGGCTAACATAAGTGTTAACCGTCAAACGAACAAGGTGAAAAATCCGTCACACAAATAAGGTGGAAAATCTAGAAAAGCTAAAGCGAAAGATGAAAGCGCACCAAGAAAAATCTAGAAACACAATGAGCGCAATAAAAGTCCTAAATAAGAGAAAAAGTCACACAAGGAAAAGCGCAAGTCAATACTTTTGTAAAAGAGCACAAGCGCATCATGATTTAATTTCAGGAGCACTGGGCTCTCACCCGTGCAATTTGTAAATGTAGATGGGCGGTGGAAAGGAAGCCAGGAAGATAGAAGGACAATGGGAAAAAGAGCCTAGGCCACGGCCGGCCATGTAAAAAAGGGGATAAGGGGATGACCGCCCAAAAGGGATTTAGGGTTTTGTATATAAAGTTGAAAAGTGAATGAGAAGCTCATTCTTGTGTGTGGCCAAAAGTCGGTCTCCTCTTCTTCTTCTTCTTCTTCTTCTTCTTCTTGCTTGCTTGAGCTTGTGCTTGAGAGAGGGAGTGTGAGAGTGTGAGGGACCGGGGAGGAGAAGCTCTCTATCTTCCCCTCTCTTCTTCTCTTCTCTTCTCTTCTCTTGCTCGCGGCTATGGAGTTTGGAGCGTGGAGCTTGAGGATGGAGCTTGCTTGAAGCTTACACTTGGATCGCGGAGTTACCGGAGTGCGCATGAGAGGAGGTAACTTGATCAACATGGAGGTAATCTCACTACACCCGTAGATATGGATGGCGCGTCGGCTATGTGAGAGATAGCCATTAGTGCGGCTTGGAACGCTTGAAACAATAAGCCGTTCATGGGTCGTGGCGGCTGAGCGAAAGCTCCCACATTTTGGTTCCGTTGCCAAGACCAACTGGAGCCCCAAGAGGAACACCAAGGAAAAGGTAATTCTCTTGCAAGAAAATCTATCTTGTAACATCAACAAGCTTTTATTTCATTCTTTTGATCATCAAAACAAAGAAAACAGCAAATCTTCACACATCATCATAGTAGATTTCTCCCACGGATTTGATAGAATCAACCATAATCTTCAACATCTTCATAGAATCCATCATAACAAAGAGCACAAAGGGATGCACCATCTTTGAATAGAAATCAATCACATATTATTCATCTTCAATGTCTTCATAGTTCTCTCTCTCAATCTCTCATATACATTTACACTATTTTGATAGAATTGGCTCTCTCTCTCTCTCTCTCTCTCTCTCTCTCTCTCTCTCTCTCTCTCTCTCTCTCTCTCTCTCTCTCTCTCTCTCTCTCTCTCTCTCTCTCTCTCTCTCAATATTACATCATCTCCTCACTACAATACTCTATATTAACTCTCAATAATCCTTCTTAGGTCGTGGATGCACCTCCCAAGAGGTATGTCTAATATAAAGAGTCACCAAAGCCACTACAGTGTCTTTTCACAATTCACTACTGTCACTGTCACTTAGTCTTCTCTTTAGTCTTCAGTAGCTGCTTCTTCCACTTGTTTTAGCTCTTTTGAACTTAGATTCATCATTTTTAAATTTAGAAGACTTTTCCAAAGTCACACATACATTCTACAAAACACTTACAAAAGGTCTACAGAACAGTTACAGTATAGCACCAGAGCAGCTACAGTACAATTACAGTACAGAGACAGAGTAGAGATAGAAGGTCTACAGAAGGTTACAAAAGGTCATCAAAACCTCATAACTCATACTCAAACCATTCCATACTATAAAAAACGGTTCAATAAGCTTCCAAAAGATCTCAATCTTTATCAATCATCAATCCATGCTTCATACAGAAGACAATTAGAACAAAACAGAAGCTATACAGAAGGTATACATAACCAATCAGAACCTCAACAAAACATCATAGAGCTTTATATGTCCACTGAGAATCATCATGAACTTCCAAAACATAATCAATATTATCCAAAACACTCTCAAATACTTCTTTTATCAACCATACATCACTCTAAATCCATAAAAAATCAATCATTCAGACCTTAAAAATAACAAAAATCAGTCAAAAATTCAGTCTTTTCCGCTCTCAACATATCCCCACACTTAGAAAGGAAGCGTCCTCGCGACCTAAGGAAAAGAAGAATATAAGTTCATTAAAGAGCTCAATTTTATCTTCCGTTGGATCTTCAATAGTCTCACCAAACCACGACCCCAACTTATTACTTGTATCTGATAGAAAATACTACTAAAGGAAAACTTCCGTTATTCATTAACTCATCTGATTAATCATTTAAAAGCCATAACAAATTTGTGAAGGATATAAGGGGTTTTTCTTTAACTTTCCACCATAGGCTTTCCATCCATCATCAATAGTTTAAAAAGAGCTCTCGAACAAATTATTCTCAATCAGCACGAACTCATCACATACAATTATTACAATACACACACAAAACACTAACACAACCATCTGAATGACTCCTCCAAATAGTTGACATATAAAACAGCTTGCAAAACCACATCCCCCACATACTAGGCCATATCTACTTCATCTGGAATCAACAAGTCACCTCGTAGATACATATATGACAGCAATATGGTATCCGTCGTCATAGAATCTTCAAACACCATATGGACCACTTCTGTCAATAACTCAGAAGACCAAGCCCCACTCCAACCATTCTCTAAAAGAGGAAGATCCATCGTTGAAAGCTTCATGTAAAAGGCCAACTTTTGCAATTGATAGTGGACAAAGAAAGAATGGTCCGAAGGAACATACTCCTGGAAGTGCTCAAATGTAGACCATAACACATCCATCCTGGACTGCAATCTTTCCACTTTATCTTAGAATAAAGGACACATGGTAGCCTGTCTCTAGAGAACTGCCAAGTCCTGCTTTGAGAGAGAATGAATCAGAGGAACATTGGGGCTTGGAGGAAGACCGTGACTGTGTCAGTTGGTCTTGCAACTGCTTGATTTGGGAAGCTTGTGATTCCACTGTGTCATGAGCAGTCTGTAAGGCTGAGAGTTTTGCATCAAAAAGAGTCTGAAACTCTTGAGCTTCTTTAGACATCCTCTCCTTCTCCTCTGAGACTTTAGTGACCTCTGATTGAGCTTCTGTTAACTGAAACTTCAAAGAAGATATCTCTTCACTCTGAGTCTCAATCATTTAGGTTTGTTGCTCCATCTTCTTAAACAGATCTGCAAGTGTGTCTTTAGCAGAGGCTAACTCTAATATTGCCTTATGCAACTGGTCTTTGGACTGCATCAGATCTTCATAAAAAGAAGCATACAACTATTGAGCACAGGCTATCACTGAAAGTTCAATCAAACTCTGGATGTCTTTACAGAGGAATGGAATGGCATCTCTCGACACTAGACTGTTCAATGAAGGGACTGATATGTCCAAGGAACCCTCTCTATGTGCTCTGAACAAATTGTTACATGTGAGATAAGCAGGGAGGTCACTCCCAGAAGTAGTAGGAATTGTAACTGAAGGAAGAACTGAAAGAGTTTTATCTCCCACACGCTTCAAGCGTTTTCGCTGAATGACCAGTGGAGGAGGAGAATCAAGATCCTCTATATCAATAGGTTCTGACTCTTCTGAAGGTGGAGAGGGAGGTACTGGATCAAATGGAGAAAGTGGAAGCACATCCTTCTTTAAGCCTGAGTATGTCAAGAAAGCATACAGGTAGGATCCATATGTGACGTTTGTGACATTTCCTCTAGTTACTTTGACGAAATGTTGATCCATCTTTGTAAGTACGTAAGTGCCCCGATCAATAGCTACTCCTTTTAACACCATCCTGGAAGCTGTAAAGAGCTCTTTGGACAAGTAATGGGATGGTGTTTTGGCAGGCATAAACCTGTCTTGGAGGAATTGGCAGACCAACTTCCAAAGGGGATCAGTGAGATCATGGAAAAAGAGACTCCTAAAGTGTTGATTACTTTCTTGGCATCCAGAATTTCCTTGGTTTGCTTCTATAACAGCTTGAAAATCTTATCGTTGGAGAATAATTGTCTAGCTATAACAAAGGGCTCTCCTTTGTAGAGAAGAGACAAAGCCTTTCCTAACCCTCGGGGTGTTAACGTCATGGAAGCACCATGAACCAATCCCGACTTCTTGCTGTATGATGCAAGAAACTCATCGCACAAGGATGGATCATCTGGAATCAAGGGAAATGAAGCAGCCACGAAAGTCGCAAGTCTCGCTTTCGCTATAGGCTCAAAGGCTAGTAGTGAAGAGTAATCCCTACTGACCAGTGGGACATACTGGATAGGAGGAGGAGCGTGAGGCGCCATTCAGATGGAAAACACACACACCACAACACAGACAGTCACAAAGAATGCCTACAAAACAACCAAAGGGCTATCAAAAAGAAATCAATCAAAAAGAAGGATACACATACATAGACATAACTAACCCATTTACCACCCCAAACAATCCACATCCTAGAAAAAATTTGGCATGACCTCTACACATATGCGACCGAAAACTTCATGTGATGCAACAAACAAGCACCCAAATCCCCGTATCAGGCAAGAAAGAAAGAAAACTACAAATCGTACCTGTAATCGTAACACATAGACAAACCAGAATACCATAAAGATGTACCTCAAGACCAGGCCATAACCTTGACCTCAATTTCAACTAAGAGGACTTTACGTACCCATCCCACGAAGCCTGTTTATTAAAAAGGGGGAAAAAAAGTGCAGTGAGGGGGAACTGTTTTAATGAAGGGTTCATTTTAAGAAATTATTAATAATGGGTGACATTTTATTAGGTTATAAACCTTAATAAAAAAACGACAGTTCCTTCTTAAAAATCTTAATTACAAATTGTTAGGGTGAAACGGTGCTTTATCGAAACCCGGACTACAATTCCTAAACTGGGTTTCTAAATGCAAATTCCTTAATTAAAAATTAATAGTGATGTGGAGTACTTTTTTGCCAACGCGTACTTTTTGTGACGGCTGGTTTATTTTTATTACAAATTAAGGTGCCTCTTAAGCGCACGTAGCGCGTGCGAAGTGAACGGCTGGTTTATTTTAAATTATTAAAAATTATGTGTTTAGCGCGAATGCGCGTGGAAAAGGTGGGTGAATAAAGTTTATTTTAGCAATTAATTGTGGTTAAGGGGGTAATGAAAATAAATAAAGCTCACAAAATAAATATCTGGTAGGGGTGTGTATGCAATGGACTGAAGGCGCACGGAGTAATCCCCCAAAAGCAATGAATCCAGTCAAACAAAAACAAAGACCACTCACTGAAAAAAATAAAGCACCTTAGTGTTTTCGTTTTATTTGAATTTGATTTTTATTTTTATTATTTAATTTTTTTTATTTGTGGTTTTTTTCATTCATTTGTATTTTGGGTGCATTTGTTTTGTGTATATTGTTTGGTGTGGTTAATTTGTTTTGTTATTTTTATTTTTTCCTATTATATTTTGTTTTTTTAAGAATTAAATCACGATATATAACACATGGATATGTTATAAAGTGTAAGAATAAATTTTTAGCCATTTAGCAAGTGTCAACAATGTATGTTAATTCATCCATGATTTTCATCTAATTTTTAGGATTTAAAATGAATTTTTATAAAGTGTAGTATTCAAATTAGGATTTTTGGCTTCAAATAATATTTTTACCTTTTATAGAAATATTTTTTAATTGAAAAATTAGTGGAAAAAGGGGCAAGGGGATTTGTGGAAATTTTTTGAATTTATTGCTGAATGTTTACTAATTTTTAATGAAATTTACTCATTTTTAATGCAATTTTGATGTAATTTTTAGATTTTAAATTTTTTGTACTTTATTTGTTTGAAATTACACCTTAAAAATATTCCAAATAATTTCAAAAATATTGGCAAAGTTTCAAAAAAAATTTACAATTTTTTTTATTTTAAATGATTTTTTTGGAAATTTTATATTTTTCTGTTTATTTTTATGTATTTTTATATTATTTGCAAGTTGGAAAATACAAGGCAGTACCCGGGCTACGTGTGAACAGCGAAGGATGACTGCGTGTGAACGGCGAGTCTGCAATACTCCACCGCACGGACAAGTCGACAACGCGTCCTCGTGCGTGAACACCCGCTAGCACACTAGTACTCAGCAGGAAAAAGAACGGAAGAGAAAGGCAGAAACGGGGGCTAACTGAGTAGATTATGTGAATTAGGTTAGCTTAGTCGATTAAGTTAATTTAGTTGAATAAATCAATTAAGTGAGTTAAATTAAGTTAGTTGCTTAAGTGAGGGCAAGTCAGGTCAATTAAGTCTAGTTAGTCTAGGGAGGTCATCTAAGTCGGGGAAAGTCAAGTAAGTCTAGTCTGGTTAGGTTAGTCTTAGTTAGTCTAGTCTAGTTAGTTTAGTTAAGTTAGGGGGCTAGTTTGGTTAGTCTAGTTAGGGTAGTCAGGGTCGGGTTAGGCTAGTCTAGTGAGGTCAAGTCTAACCAGGTTTGGTTAGTTAGTATTGGTTAGTTAGGTCAAAGCTAACTAGGTTAACTAGGTTAGGGGGTTAAACTAACTAGGGTCAATGGGTGGTCAAGGAGATGGCGGCGTCGCAAGTGGTAGGAGCTGAAGAAGACAGCGACGTCGCAGGCGGTATGAACGACTGAGGCGGACGGCGAGGCTGCAAGCGTGGACGACGGCACAGCGTGTGTGGACGACAGCGTCGAGGGCGAGCGGCGGAAATGCGGCTACAGGGCGAGAGCACGGCCGAGACTGGAGGAGATGGTAGAGGGTGAGGAGGTGGTGACGCGCTAAGGAGGTGGTAGATAGCGATGAGGAGACGCATAAGCCGAGGGAGAGAGAGGAGGAGAAGGAAGAAAGGGGCAAGAAGAGAAGGGGAAGGGGAAGAAGAAAGGGAGGAGGAGAAAGAAGAGCAGGAGGGGAGAAGAGAAGAGAAAGGGGAAGAAGGAGGGAGGAAGGAGGAGAGAGGAAGGAAGGAGGAAGAAGGAGCAGGGAGGGAGGGACGTGACGCAACGGCCAACAGGTAAGGGGTTTTTTTTCTTTCTTTCTTTCTTTTTCTTCTTTTGTTTTTTTTTTTGTTGTTTTCTTGGTGTTTTTGTATTTTTTCTCTTTTCGTTCTCTCTGTTTTTTTTGTTTTTTTTTCCTCTTTCATTTGGTTACTTCTTTTTCTTTATATATATATATATACACACACACACACACACACACACCTTCTTTTTGCTTCTTTTTCTCTTTTTTTTTTGTTTTTCTCTCTACTTGTTTTTATTTTGTTTTTACTTTTTTTGTTTTTTTTCTTGTGGCTGTGGTTGTTTTTGTTTTTTGTTCTTGTTTTTCTTTTTTAAGGGAAACTAGAAAAATAAAATAAAAAATGAAAAATGGAGGGGCAAGAAACACACCCCCGGCTCGTGCGCATGCACGTGCAAGGGTAAAAAAATTTACAGTGACGGGGTCAAACGGGCAGGGACCGTGACGCGCAAGCCACGGATGCCACAGGGCATCCCGAGGCGTGTAAAATCAAAAACAGGCACATTCACACGTGAGGCGAGAAACGCGGTCACAGAGGAAAAAGGAAGAAATTTTAATAAAATCCAAACCGTTCGTCAGATCAAAAATCTATAAAAAGAAAAAATGTGCCGAGAGACGAGGGAAAAATGATGGAAACAAGCAACATACGTTCCGGGGAAAAATCAGGGTGTTCACATGGAAAAAAAGTAAAAAAATAAACCCGAAAACACATACGGGTATTAATATCGGAAAATCCACGCATCAGAACGAAGTGCAAAAAGAAGAAAAAGTGTGCAGAACAATGTGTCGTACAACCTTATCATGGCAAAACATAGTTTCAATTGAGATAGGACGAGTTCACATGGGAAAAATCCAAAAAATAAGCCTAAAATGGACTCAAAATTTAATACGAGAAGAACCGTGCATCGGAATAGCGGGCGGCAAAAAGAAAAAATGTTCTAAAGAAAGGTATTCACAGGGCTAGTGTATCAAAACTCAGTTTGGGGGAAATTAGGAGGGCTTCACATGAAAAAAACACGAAAAATGCATCTGAAAACACTCGAAAAATTTAATAACTAAAAATCTAGCAGTCCAGAAGAGGGGGGAGGAAAAAGGAAAAGTGGGGGAAAAGCTGGCAGGACACGACTGTCAAGTCAAACTGGAATTCCAGTGAAAATAGGGCAGGTTCAGATGGAAAAATATAAAAAATAAGCATGAAAAATATCCAAAAATCTGAAAAAATTAATAATGGATCAATTGTGCATCGAAAGGATACAGAATAAAAAGAAAAAATATCAGGAGGAATGGGTAGGACATGGCTGGTGCATCAGACCAAGGTTCTGAAGCAATAAAGACACGTTTACATGGAAAACTATTCAATTTACGGGAATCGCTTCAAAAATTAATAACTTGAGAGCTGTATGTCGGAACAGGGGTTGTTAAAAACAAAAAATAGGCAGTTTGAAGGGACGAATAGGGGTGTAAGGTTGAGTTGGGATTCTGGTGAACGTAAGGTCCGTTCATATGGAAAATTTGCAAAACAAAGAATAATGGCAAATGGTCAAGAAACAACCCCAAGGACAGGGTAAAATAGAATGAAAGGGTGGGAAAGGGAACCCATCAGGGTAAAATAAAATCACGGCATAGATGCATGATCAGAACAGGGTATATGCATAGGGGTATGCAACATGGACGCGCAGGGACGCGTCCCCACACTTAAGACCTTAGCAGGAAGGGTAAACCAAACATCAAGGACCTGGTACATTGAGCTTAAGACACAGCCATCATTGAGAAACATAAGGTGTAGGGTTAGAAAAACTTGGCCCATATTGCCGAGGAGGAATGTCGACTATCAAGGTTGCGTCTAGTGTCGTTGTGTCGGCTGGAGGAGATAACAAGGTATCTTCACAGCACTCGACCAATGTCCTTTATGGCAGGGACCACACAGCAGCACCCAGGGAGGTAGCTGGTTGAAGTAATCATAGAAAATTTGTCGATGACGAGGGATATTGCACTTAACTAACGAGCACTCAAATGGATTGAAAGAGCAGTTACTCGCCCCATAACTAACATCACTCGAGGAAATAATGATGAAAACTCAGAGCTCACACCCAGTTTAGAAATCGACAAAGGGATGGTGCAGAGGGAGTATGCCAGGGTGCACAATTTATGGTGCATCAGTGCGTCCAACCTCGTCCGGCATAGGTGCAAGAAGAAAGGCCAGGGAGTCTTGTAGTGCAATGTACAAAATAGAGTGATGTGTCCTATACTAATGGCAAAGACCCATCCCATGGGTGCATAGGGAAACAAAAACGTACCTAACTCCAATGGTCGCAACGTCCCTCAATCCTCACCTCTCGATAATTGATTGAAGAAACATCAGTCACACTCAGCCCACCCTCTGTCTCGCGCTCCGTTGAAAGATACAGAGGGCAGCCCTTTCCTGAAACCCATTAATGTAATCCTCACGGTCTCTTGTGTAGAGATTGTATGCCTTGGGCGCAATTGATGGTGCAACTGTGCATCCCACCCTGTGCCGGCATACAGTGCAAGAAGGAAGGCAGGGAGCCTTATAGTGCAGTGCACATAAACAAATCGTGCATTGTGCATTGAAAGGCCCAACCTGCATGCAATACTCTGTTCACACATCTCACCTGTCATTTGATTTGAAGAGAAAGACTGGACCCTTTGTCTCACTCTCGAATAGATACAAAAAGGGCAGCCCATACTCACGTCCCCATCCTGTTAGGATGAAAGCTCACATCACTCAAGGGGTTGGTGATAAAGATCATGTCGGCTATTGTTGTCGTCAAGATCTCGAGGAGGAGCCTACCCAGGGAGGCAGCCAACAAATCTCGTACTTCAATGATTGGTAAGAAAAGTCGTTTGTTAAGAAGGGCAGACGGGGACTGATATTGCAAAGACAGCGCACCAAGGGAGGTGGCTTCAAATTACTTGCTAGAAAGAGTCTGATGGTGAGTCAGCTATCCTGAACTGCAGGGTGTTACCACCTTTTCCACAGTCAGCTTCCCGCCCAAGGGTATTTTCACCTTTTCTTGGAAAGAGGCCTGTCATGACAGGGAATTTCTTCATTTTCTCCCATAACGGTTTCGGTTTTTTTGTTTTGTTTTTTTTTCTTTTTCTCTATATTTTCTTTTTCTTTTTCTTTTTCTTTTTTTCTCTCCTTTCAAATTAGACCCTAGTGCAGTAATGGCTCTACACGAGCATGGATTCTCACTTGCAAAAACAGAGACAAACAGAGACCCTAGAACCTCATTGGGCCAATCTAGCCAACAAGGGCAAAAAGGCCACATTGCAAAAACACATACGTGTTGCATTTGGACTACATCTAGTCAAAGCGGAAAGCAACAACATCAAGCTACAACTGCGAGAATGACTAGATATAACAGTCCTGACGATAAATACTGCTTGAATAGCACTGCACTAACGATCCAAGACTTCAGTGGAGAATCCACATCTGGTCATGCAGTTGGGGACTCAAGGGCATTTGTCAGAAGGCTTAAATTTACAAGCCAAGACCCAAAAGATGAAGACATAGTACCACCTGCTTATTTTAGGGTCAAACTCACCGCGAAAAGAGAGCACACTATCGATGCTCTAATTGATGAAGGGGCAGATTTTAATATCTTGACCTATGAATCATGAACCCTACTAGGCTAACCAAAGCTCACACCAACTAATGCAACTCTTAGTCCTTACAGGGGACACCCACAAGCACTCATAGGAAAGTGCAAAATCCTTGTGAGAATTGAAATTGAAAGCCTGTCTATCCTATTTCATGTTCCTCCAAATAGTGCTAATTGCGGGAAGGAAACCCTCCTAGGAAGACTCTTCAAAAGGCGACCCAAGTGTGAGGCCGACTATGTAGCGCGGAGGATACACCTGACACTACCGGGTGTGAGGATAGTCACAACCTTTAGCAAGGGTGACCTCATCGAACCTCGAGGGAAAGGCAAGAAGGGTGCTAACATAACAGTCAAGCCTACTAACGAGGGCAAGGACTTGTTTGAAGAGTTGATACAAGCACAAGTCGAACAATGAGAACCAGTGAGTGAGGCCATGTCTGAAACAAGAAGGTCGGGAGACAATGCCAAGGATGGGCTTTGGACTTACAAATATCGTACAAGACCCCAAAACAAGCCCAAGCCTTACAGACGAAGGCATCAATGGAGGGTCAGCACAACGCCACAATGGATATCCAAAGCGTTGCTACGTGCTCAAGGGTATTATGCAGGTAACGATGGATTTGGATGCCAAAACCCCCTGCTAAACCTCCTTTGTCAACTAAAGGCCAGATTGTATCAAGAGCAAGGAAGTGTAGGAGGAGATCTAAACGAAAAACTAAGTCTCGAGTCAAAAGCATTGGAGTAACCGAGCCCCTCACGGTCGAAATCAAGAAACCAAATGGGACCAAATCGGAGGCTAGATCCTCAGCCTAGCATGCTTGACAAGCAGATATCAGATGTAATCGTTGAGGATACGCAAAAGCCACTAGTGCCCAAGGAGCCTTTGATTCCCCAAGAGGATAACAAGCATCGTAGGCACAACATTGCTCATGGCAAGGTTAAATGCTCAATAAAGCAAATGGTAAAATCATCTAATAGCCACAAGCAAATCTTCAGCCACTTAGGAGTCCCAAGTCTCCTACACCCTCTTTCCCTAAACGGACACAGGAAGCACAACAACAGTCATCAAGTGTAGCTACTCAATCCCAATCTCTATCTCCATCTAAGCTTCCAAATGTCCAAGAGGTGGGACATGACATCATCCATAGCTCTCGGTCCAAGGATATGCCTATGCAACGTAATGTGACTAGATCAACTCATGCTCGATCTACACAAGTGAATGCTCAAAGGGCAACAAAAGACACGACCACTTTTGATTTCCCTAGGGACTTGACACTGCAATCTACTAATAGTAGCCAGTCCACTGAAATAGCTGCTACTACTTCCAATCAGGGATCACCACAGTCACAATCCCTGGCCGTGACAACGCCCCTTGCACAACGTGTCCTTAGCAGTTCACCTATGGAGGAGGTGCCACAACCAGCATCCTTGACAACTCCAACACTTCTAAAGTGCTTAAAGCCTAGGCTGGAGGAGTTAAACAGAAGAAAATTTGCTGAAGAGCTAGACTCTCCAAAAAGAGAGGCAGTTGTACCCTCACAACCTAGCGAGGCTATTCAGCAAGCCACGGCTATGCCCCATGAGGACACACTAGAGAAAGAGAATGATGAGGCCTAGCCAAGCACATCAACGACTAACCTAGTTCAAGGTCTCGAGTCTTCAAGGGATACACCTCGATTGCCTAAGAAAAAGAAGAGAAAATAAAGAAAACAACAACGGCAGTTGTAAGTGGCTGAAAACCCCAACAAGATTGAAACCAAGAGTGCCAAAGAGCTGAGGAATAAAGCATCGAGACCATCCACCAATGAACCCATTGATGTCTCTCCTAATAGCAATGAAACCTCAGACACATCCGTGTGCTCTGAAAAATCAAAGCGTCGGTTACCATCAATGGTTTCTTTCAACACTCAATCCACTGACAATAGAACTCGCATTGACCAATCAAGAGTGGATACGACGCTGTCACAACATGATGACAAATTTATACCAGTCACATCCAAGGAGAACCATGACGTAATAACAAAGCCTCAGGAGAAACATGGAAACCCCGAGAGCATAAGAAATCCTAGCATTTACCAATCTTGCTCATTCATGCCTAAGCCCCCAACTATGCTAAAGCCTAGGCAAACTCCTAGAACCTTGCATGAGATAGCAACCGAGCAAGCCCTCGTTGAACATAGAAATGTCGCAGAATGCTTAACTGAGTTGGATGTTAAGCTCAAGGTGTTCGCACGTATATACGTCCTTGCGAATATGGGCGCATTCCCTAAGGAGCAGCTTGGAGAATACTTGTTATTTTCCCTATCCTAGGAAGAGCAAGAACATCTTAACGAGCATATGATGAGCTCCTGCATGAATGCATGCGACTCACCTCTGATGAGGAAGCCGACGAACTATGCTTAACTGTAACATTCAATGATGTGCTCTGCCAACCAAATCTCTTAGAGATAGAGCAACTAAAGGGACAATCAGAGGATCGAAGTCAATTTGAAAAACATTGGTTTGAAAGCCGCATTGCAATGGCCGAACTAGGAGCTCAGATTATGATAGTCTCAGAGGAGCGATTGGCCAAATGGAATCTCAAAGAGACCCAACCTATGTGGCACCAACTTCCTTTCGAGTGCTAACTGCCATTCGAGGTACTGACTTAGTTGGAACTAGCCAAGAGAACTCTTTGGTTGATAAGGTTCTCACTAAGGAGGAGCTACATGTTGCAAGTAGACTCGGACAAGATACCATGATACTTGGCGTTGCAGAATACCTGATGTTATTAAGAAGGCTACCACGAGTACTGGATGCATGTGCCACACTCCAATACAATCCCGAGTTCTACAATTGGTTTTTATCCTCGTGAAGTGACATGGATTCGTAAATATGTATATAAATAAACAATGACTTTTGTGACCATGTATAGATAAGATCAACACACACAAGCAATGATAGTCAAGCGCAAGGAGAAGAGTTGGGTTTGACAGGTTGAGCTCCTCAGGTCCTCTTCTCACCACGCATTTAGAAGTCGTGTAGCCATTCCCACCTCTCTAGGAGGAGGGCATGCAACCCTCATTATCACCATACGAAGCTCTGACCAACCTCTCTGATAGTGTAGATGGGGCACCGTCCCTTTCTATACACCTTTTCCCTTTTTCAGTCTAGCCTTCCAAGGATGAGCCCTACTCCACTCCATGACAACCAGTCCACGCAACTTAGCATAAGCCAAGATCTATTAATGGCTGGAGGCAAAACGAACATCATCATGGGGGCCCTCCCTCTACAACAAACATTGCATGCCTCACCTCTCCCCTCCTCATCATATGCACTTGATAACCCACTATATAATCCCTTCCATGCGAATAATTTTATCCTACCTCAAGGCCTAATCCTTGGTTCGCATTTTACAGGTCCCCCTACAGTAGCCGACATGGAGCACTCGGTACAGTTGGCTTGCAAGGACGCTATCTACCATCGAAGGGAGCATGTAGCACAAGCTCCTCCGCTGGAACACTATGTACCTACCCTTAAAAGGTATGCAAAGAAACGAGGCCCCAAGCGACACCGCCCCGGATGTAGGCCGAAAAATCCCTAGGCCAGGGGAATAGAAGCTCAAGGGAGCACATGGGGCGTGGCAACATTGGTTGTGTGGGCCCCCACGAGACACTCGGGCACCAAGTGCTCGTCAAAAGAGGAGAGGGCAGCTCGAGACAAGCAAGAATTTAATGCATTGTTCAAAAGCATTCTGGAAACAGTTGCGGCCAGGGACTACACCATTCAGGTCCCGGCCGACATCTTCCTTGCCCAACCTCACAGGAGCCCCTCACCAGCAGAGCCTCAGTTGCCTGACCACCCGGACTCGCCCCGCCTCATGCAAATAGAGTAGCCCCTATGATATATAAGCAGCTTAACAATGCCATCCTGCCATAACTTTTTGTCTTTAAATGGTTAAACGGGCAGGCTCCCCACCTGTATACACCTTCCTTACCTATTGCTAATATATTCCACGTCTTTAACAAGCACCGGAATATGCATCGCAATAAGCATCATAGGATTTTGATAAAGTAATATCTTGACATGATTGCATCTGTTCATTATACTTGATGCATGCGACTTGCATATGCTCTCATGAAGTGACAAGTGGATGCAGAACGACACAGGTCTTCGTGTGAACGTATTCAATGCCCAAGTCACCACAAGACCACCAACCTTACAACGAACCGTGACAAAGCCACATTGCCAAAAGCGAAAATCACCCTTGCGAGTGCCCACGTTGCATGGCCCAAAGCATGAATTTAACCACTTCCTCTTTCTGGGTTACACTCTACGCCGAGCACTCATGACAGTTGTTACCTCAATTGTATCAACATCGCACGTTCCAAAGAGGGTTGAAAAATTTCAAGTATCTCTCCCCATCTCAACAACTGCTTCTCTAACAACGAGGCTAGGACACAATCATCACTGTAATATCCATTTCCTGAGCCTTCGAAGCTTGACATTTCCCAACCCATTGAAAGGCTGATAGCCTCAACATATTGCAATGGTTGTACTCAGGCAAGTCCCAAAAAAAAAAAAGAGAGAGAAAAGAGAAGAGAAACAAAGAAAGAAAGAAAGAAGCACAAGAAAAAGAAATGAAAAAGAAAACGGACAAGGGAAAAAAAAAAAGAAAAGAATGAAAAGATACGAAGCACCCACGATCACAACACAGCACTTAGGGGTCCTCAAATTAGGTACGTCCAGTGACCTTGATCGGCTGGCTCTGTCCCTAGTCCCCTAGCCATTTAACATCACCCACAATTGTTCAGGGCATATCAAGGGCAGGACATACCTAGGGAGCTTGTCTTGCCTATGGTTAGACCTGTCACCTTGACCCATTTGCATGATTCCCTCTTGCACTCTACCTTAATACCATTGCAATCAATTGTGGTAAGCACCGCACGAATGGCCATGAAAAGTACACCGTACTCATCAAGCAAGTCCAATAGCTCCCAGCTACAGAAAGTGCAATGCCCCTGTGTTCAATTATGCTACGTTGTGTAGTCACAACACAAAGGATGTCTCATACACCTTCACATGTACTTCTTCTCAACATGGACAACTTTGCTTCATCCACATATTGTTACGAGAAACCAGCCCGCGGTCTTCTAACTACGTAATATCTAAGTATGCACGAGCACTCACATAATATCTGCACCAAAATATATACACAGTTTGGGTCCCCAAGTGCAGGACAATACTCTCAGCTTGCTTAGAGTTCAACATATCTCCCAAACTAATTGAACCATGTCTTATGCACGATAGAGAAGACTAGCACTACCCCTAGGGAGAGACCACCTATGAGAGGTTTTCAATTGCAGGTATTGAAGACTCCAACGAAACTGTCGTTTGCTCTTCATCGACACCCAACTCTAAATTCTTATCCTTTATCGTCGTGCAAGCCTGCCAACAATTTTCATATGGAAAATCCCCAACAAACCAACACTTGTGCTAACCATCAGTGAAATCCCCAACAAAGAACAGCCCTACCATTAACTCCAACAACCCTACCACTAGCCACCTAGGCCACCAACGTGCCCCCAACGACCTTCCTCCACACCACCACCAACACTCCTCCACTGCAACCATCGATGTCCCTTCCACCCACGTCTTCAGTGCATGCCAAAGCCGCTACCTACAACGGTGAGTGCCATGGGACTCTGGCACTCGTCTAGGAGGGGGGTAATGTTAACCGTCATACGAAAAAGGTGGAAAATCCGTCAAAAAAACAAGGTAGAAAATCTGGAAAAGCTAAAGCGGAAGACGAAGGTGCGCTAAGAAAAAATGTAGAAACACAATAAGCACAATAAAAGTCCTAAATAAGAGAAAAATGCGTACAAGGAAAAGCGCAAGTCAATACTTTTGTAAAAGAGCGCAAGCACATCATGATTTAATTTAAGGAGCACCGAGCTCTCACCCGTGCAATTTGTAAATGTAAACGAGCAGTGGAAAGGAAGCTAGGAAGATAGAAAGACAATGGGAAAAAAGGCCTAGGACACGGCTGGCCATGTAAAAAAGGGGATAAGGGGATGACCGTCCAAAAGGGATTTAGGGTTTTGTATATAAAGTTGAAAAGTGAATGAGAAGCTCATTCTTGTGTGTGGCCAAAAGTGGGTCTCCTCTTCTTCTTCTTCTTCTTGCTTGCTTGAGCTTGTGCTTGAGAGAGGGAGTGTGACAGTGTGAGGGAGTGAGTGTGTGAGGGTGAGGGACCAGGGAGGAGAAGCTCTCCATCTTCCCCTCTCTTCTTCTCTTCTCTTCTCTTGCTCTTTGCTATGGAGCTTGGAGCATGGAGCTTGAGGATGGAGCTTGTTTCAAGCTTGCACTTGGATCATGGAGCTACCAAAGTGCGCAAGAGAGGAGGTAACTCGATTGGCATGGAGGTAAGCTCACTACACCCGTAGATATGGATGGTGCGTCGGCTATGTGAGAGGTAGCCATTAGTGAGCGGTCTGTGGGTCTTGGTGGTTGAGCGAAAGCTCCCACTGTGAGAATAGATCTCCACTCATAAGAGGGTTTAAGGTCTTTGAGAGGTTGGGGTCTGATTGGGCTAGATAGCTCAGCAACAAGTGGTGTTTGCCTCTTCGACTGATCCTTAGGGTGTGGGTGAGCCGCTTGTGTGAGGAGCTTGGTTTGGGACTCAGATGTTCCGCCACTCATTGGTTGCTTGATGGGTTTGGTCTTTGACTCAAGCAATTTAGTAGGTTTGGGTGGCTCATCAAGTTTTGGAGATGGGCTAGTAGCAGATGGTTGAGGGGTGCGTGTGCTACTCTTGGTCTTAGGCGCCCAAATCTAGTTGTTGCCTTCATAGTAGCCTTCTGCACTCAATAGGGTGGGGAGTACCCATCGCAGCTTGACTATTCATTAAGTTCTAGGGCTCAACTGGGTCTCCTACATTTAAGATATGGTGTTCAAAAGTAATGGGTCCTTACAGGTGAGTTCCTGGATGATGGTGTTTGGTATTCATGTACCCATTTTAGTTGTTGCTTAGAAGTCTTGGTTGTATCTCCCTGGGGTTGTAAGTTGTCGGTCTTGGTAGGGCGAGACAAGTCATGACCCCCCTCCTTAGACCTCATGCTAGATAGTACTATCGATGGTGCTACAAGCTTGGGTGGAGCCACTTGGCCCTTGCTGAAAGCTATTACTATCTTCATAGTGCCAATGACAAGGTGAATGCGCTCTGAGTCGTAGTCGACATTGCAATAATGTGTTTGCTTCTTGAAAGCATGTCCTAGCAGTGATTCCTTACCTGCAGTTTTGGCATTAGGTAGCACATAGAAAATTATGGGCAGGCTTTCACCCTCTGATCAACTCCTTTGAGTTCATCTAAGGACTAGGAGAACACATCTATGTACTCTCACAAGAGAGCAATAAGGTCTGTCTCTTCTTGCTTAGTCAAGTTGTCCACTATGGACACTGGTCGAGGTTTCTCCCCTTCCCTAGCCAAGTCGACTTCCTTGACTTTGGCAAGTCCTTCAATCGGTTCACTCGTCTCTCCTTGTCTTTTTGCACCCAACAAGATCACTACCTTGTCCTCTTTCTTGAATTTAGTGAAACGCTTTGGTATGTCTTTGGGTTTCTTTTGTTGTTGTCCCTCTTGGTTTCCCTCCTTTTTCCTCCTTCAATCATCTGCACTTGAGGTGGACTGGCAAGTCCCCTTTGGCACGTCTGGTCTTTGGTGGTTAGGGTAACTCTGGATTACTCTCTGAGCTTACATCTAATTCCAAGTTGAACTCACAACCCTTGCTAGAGGATGTAGTTTCCCTTGGTGGCTGCAACTCTGAGTTCGACTCCGTCCTAAGGAGCGGCATGACATTTGACTGGACTAGCTCTACTTGTTCATAGTCCATTACACCTAACTGATCCAGCAATCACACTTAGTTCTAAATACTCCTTTTCCAGCTATAAATGCATTGGCTCTCTACGGCTTGGAGTCTACTTGTATTTATTCGATCATTGGGTCATCAATATCGTACTCTATTGTCCTCTCTATCTCTTCTTTACTGCCTTCAATTGAGGAGTAGTAGTCCTCTACTTGTCGTCTCGATTACTGCTTCCTAACTACTCATCGTCCTCTAGGTCTCTATTCTCGACTCACTTTTTGTCCATGATTATCAATCCCCAATTGTACCTAAGGTTGAGGTTGTGAACTCTGGTCCATTGCCATTTTGGTTCATCCATGAGATCTTGGAGTGGCTTGAGATTAGCAATTGGGTGACCAGCTAGCTCCCTTGTTAGATACTCAAGAATCCCCTAGACCTCAAGTCTGTTAAATGGGACGAGGAAAGGGGTGTGTATTTATTGCGTGTTAGGGTTTTTAGCCATTATACAGAGTGGTATTGGTGGTAGAGTCTCACTCCTTGGAGTCTAAGATGCAGTGGCTCTATGGGACTCACTGGATTTTCTTGCAACTTGCTTACAATCTTAATCCTCATCCGAAAATGGCAGGTCAATGGTGGCTAGTACGTGCATCCAACCCCTCTCATCTTTGGAGCAAGGAATGTACTTCATCAATGGTCCCACCCAAGTTCCTGGCTTGGGTGTCTGCTTTCAAGATAGAGGAGATGGCGTCTAAGTCGACCCCTGTGGTCATCTAAGTGTCTATCTCAACTCTCAATACCTCCGATTTGTTGCATAGGAATATGAGGCCATTTTCCCAATCCTCGATCATTCGCACGTTCCTAATCCACGATCAGCCTAGCAAGATGTCATAGTCTACTCCCTTCATGACAATGAAGTTCCAATTGGTAGAACTGCATGTATCTCCATGCCTTCCCAGAAAGTATTTAGATGCAAAGACTTAGGCACCGAGTGCAATGCAAGGCTGGGTATCTCTGTGGTTGCATCCTTTTCGTGCAAGTCAGCTACTTCATGCCCACTAGATCCCTCTACCCATTGCTTTAATTCTTGCCATAATGAACGGCCTTGCCTAAGCAAATCCCCCATTAATAACATTACAGGGGCTGATAGCAACGTCATAAGCCAGCCATTGGCTCTTGTTCCTCGTTTCGCCCTACACTAGTTTGCCACTGGTCTTGAGTAACCTACCTATCGTTGATGCCTAAGCCTTGTTTTTGTGGTTTTGCATGAAGTGTGGGTGCATTAAAATGGGCTTAGCATTCTTTAGATGCTCTTGGGCTTTTCTCACCCACTCCTTAACCTTGTCCATTATTTCCAATTGGTGCTTTGAGTCAAGGTACTCCCCAACCTTGGCAATCCCCTTCTTTGCAATCTTAGGAGTCGAAGTATCGACCTCTGCATTTGCCACCTGCTTCCCTCTCGTTGGCATGGTTGCGGTGTTCATTTTGAGCATGGCCTTCACTTCAATTCTCTTTCTCCTTCGCCTATTACGGCTTCTTTTTCTGATTGAGGCTACATCTAGGTTACTAGGCCCAGGCAGTGATATGACGGCATGCTTCATTTGTGCTCGGGTCATAACATGCAACAAGATAGGCGTAGTCTCTCAGTCAAGTGTTTCAACTCTGAACAGTCCCAATGGGACTAATGGCATGATCCTTGAACTAGAGAGTGGCTTTTGTCTAAGACAATCGGCGAATAGGTGGGTGATTCTACACTTTGGGCATCTAAGGTCGGCCTTTCCACACACACACACACGCACGCACACACACACACACACACTCTCTCTCTCTCTCTCTCTCTCTCTCTCTCTCTCTCTCTCTCTCTCTCTCTCTCTCTCTCTCTCTCTCTCTCTCTCTCTCTCTCTCTCTCTCTCTCTCTCTCTCTCTCTCTCACACACACACACACACACACACACACAAGCTCACAAACTAAAAATGAGCTCACTTCCCCCTTCCTCAAGGTTATAGACCCCCTCTTCAACACTCCTTGGATGCCTTTCCCTCTTCTTTTCTGGATTATAACCCCGCTTTCATTCGATTTAGGCCTGCTATTACACAAAACCTTACTATGGTTTTCTTCATTTTCTCTTATTTTTTCCTACCTAAGTGCCTACAAATCCCTACGAATCACAAACAAACACTCATGCTAATCCAATCAACTCATTCAGACTTCAAAAATCCAAAACACTACTTGCATCGAAGATCAAATGCCCTTTCTTCCTACCTATCTACCTCAAGCACCGATTTTAGGAAAAGACACCCTACAATGCTTGATTCAAAGCGTGCAAGCACTCAAGGCTCGATTTCATTTGTCCAACAATGAAACCAAAATGTGGGAGCCTTCGCTCGACCACCAAGACCCATAGATCGCTTATTGCTCAAGTGTTTCAAGCCGAATGCTAATGGCTACCTCTCACATTGCCGTACGTGCTCTCAAGCCTACGAATGTAGTGAGCTTACCTTGATGCCTGAATGAGTAGCCTCCTCCCTTGAGGGCTCTAATAGCTCCACGACCCGAGATGTGAGCTCAAGCAAGCTCAAGCCTCTACCTTCAAGCTCCATTCTCCATAGTCGTGCGTACAAGACAATAGAGGAGAAGAGAAGAGAAGAAGATGGAGAGATTCTCCACCACGATTTCTCACCCTCACACACTCACTCTCTCACACTCTCACACTCCCTCTCTCAAACACAAACACAAGCACAAGCAAGAGAAGAGAAGAAGAGAAGAAGAGAGCCACTTTATCCACACACCAAGAATGAGCTTCTCTATTCACTTTTTGGGTTTTTTACATGCACTCATCCCCTTGGGCATCCATCCCCTTTTTTACATGACCAGCCATCTTACCAAGGTCCTCTTTTCCTATTCCCCTCTACTTACATTATGCCTTCACCTATGCTCATCTACTCTTTACAACTTACTCAGAAGGGAGCCTAGTGCTCTTTTACAAAAGTTTGGGGGCACTTTTACATTTCAAAATGCACATTTTCCTTTACCTCAACTTTCAAGACTGCCCTTGCTCTTTTGGCCTCTTCTTCTCTTATTCTTTAGTCGAGCCGCATTTTTTCATCTTGCTTTGCATTTTGTAGTTTTCTTGAATTTTCTTTTGCTTCCTTTCTCAGTCTTGCGCTGGGGTTAACATTACCCCCTCCTAGTCGAGTGTCAATCCCATGGAACTTGTGGGACTTTGTTGATGAGGGCTCCAGGGATTGAAGGGTGGTCATGTGAGGCAATGATGGGGCTTTTGTGGGGATTTGGCATGGGAGAGAAGCATGTCAAAATGGTTGAGGTTGTGGAGGCCAAGGGTATATTGAGTGGGTGATGGGGAGTCTCTGAAGTCGATGGTTAGGCACAGGTTATCAGATTCTCCTTAAAAAGAAAAGAGGTTGTGCTATCTAGAGGTATGCCTACCTCACTGTGCCGTATATCATGTCCATGCTAGTGGAACTAGGAGTTGGGTTGGTGGGGTGTTGTCCCACACTTGAGGACCTAGTTTGTGCATGGGGAAAGTGTAGTGAGTGTAGCTTAGGGAGACATATATAACCATAGCCGAGTGTGACCTCCTTAGGTGTGCCCTGCCCTTGATGTGTCCTAAGCATGAAATGGAGGAAAAAAGGCTAGGGGGTTAGGAACGGAGCCGGTCGACCAAGGCCATTGAATGTGCCTAACTTGAGGACCTCTAGGTGTAGTGATTGTGGCACTCATCAAGTGAGGTGTGCTTTCTGGCTTTCTATTTGATCTTCTTTTCTTTCCTTGCTCTTGTTTCCTTTCCTTTTTCTTTTTCTTTTTCTTATTCCCTTTTTCTTTTTCTTTTTTTATAAATAAATATGCATGAGGAACTAGTCCTCGGATTCATGGTTATGAGAGGAGGAGGCTAGGGGCTTAAGGGATTAACTAAGGGAGTTCCTACTTTGCATATAGCCTTTTAGGTTCATTTGTACATTTAGAGGAGTTGTGGACAAAAATGGGTGACTACACCTAGTGAATTGGTTGTTATTCGTGTCCTCTAGTAAGGCCATGCAAAAGGATGGGAAGAGGGTGGCTCGCATCATTAACCTAGCCATGGCACAGCTATCTATGCAAACATTTAGATCAAAGAATAGGGACAAAATGCGGTATTTGTGAGAAGTAGGCGATTGCTTGAGCAAAACCCTAAGTAACCTAAGGTAATTATAGGTTGTGATAAATATAGGATCATGGCAGGAGGAAATTTTGCTAAGGAAGTGGGCAATTGAGGTTCCTAGGTCGGTTTCAGAGAATAAAATATCTACCTCTGACGTAGCAGCCTTTACGTTGTAGATCTTTGGGAAGTTGTAGAGACCATGGATGTCAGAATTGAAGTCCACCCCTACCCTTCTTGGATATGGCATGCATATTGGGTTGTTTCTTTCATGGGGTAGGGTGCTTTTAAACATGGTCCCCCACCCTTCATGTTCAATAGTTATTTTCAAAAAAAAACTATAGCTTTGTAGTAGGGCTAGAAGACAATTGGAAAAGAGACAGTGCCACTTGCTGTGGGAGCCTTGGCTCAACCTCCGAGACCCACGGACCCCTTATTACTCAAGCGTTTCAAGCCGAATGCTAATGGCTACCTCTCACATAGCCATACATGCTCTCAAGCCTATGAACATAGTGAGCTTACCTTGATGCCTCAATGAGTAGCCTCCTCCCTTGAGAGCTTTAGTTGCTCCACGATCAAAGATGTGAGCCAAGCCTCTACCTTAAAGCTCCATCCTCCATTGTCACGTGCGCAAAGACAAGAGAACAGAAAGAAGAGAAGAAGAGAGGAAAAGATGGAGAGTTTCTCCACCATAGTTCCTTACCCTCATACACTCACTCCCTTACACTCACATCCCTTTCTCAAACACAAGCACAAGCTCAAGCAAGGAGAAGAGAAGAAGAGAATAAGAGAGTCACTTTAGCCACACACCAAGAATAAGCTTCTTTATTCACTTTTTGGCTTTTATACATGCCCTCATCCCCTTGGGCATCCATCCCCTTTTTTACATGACCGGGCATCCTTCTAAGGTCTTTTTTTCCTATTCCCCTGTCCTTACATTATGTCTTGATCTTTGTCTACTCTTTACAACTTGCACAGAAGGGAGTTTGAAGCTCTTTTACAAAAGTTTGGGGGTGCTTTCATATTTCAAAATGCACCTTTGCCTTCGCCTTGACTTTCAAGGTTGCCCTTGCTCTTTTGGCCTCTTCTTCTCTTGTTCTTTAGTTGAGACCTCCTTACTTCACATTTTATTTTGCTTCCTTTCTTTGTCTTGTGATGGGGTTAATTACCCCCCTCCTAGTCGAGTGTTGCTAGTCCCATGCCACTTGTGGGACTTTATCGATGAGGGCTCCAAGGATTGAAGGGTGGTTGTGTGAGTCAATGATGGGGCTTTTGTGGGGATTTGGCATGGGAGAGAAGCATGTCAAAATGGTCGAGGTTATGGAGACTGAGAGTATATTAAGTAGGTGATGGGGGGCCTCTGAAGTCAGTGGCTAGGCGTAGGTTCTAAGATTCTCTTGAAAAAGAAAAAAGAGTGCGCTAACTGGGGATGTGCCTATCTCACCGTGCCGTATATTGTGTCCGTGCTAATGGAACTGGGAGTTGGGTTGAATCGTAGGTAAGCCTAGGGTGTTGTCCCACACTTGAAGACCCACTTCCTATATGGGAAAAAGTGTGGTAAGTGTAGCTTAGGGAGACAGGTTAGGAAAGTGTGACCTCCTTAGGTGTGTCCTGCCCTTGATGTGCCCTAAGCGTGAAGTGGGGGCAAAAGGGCTAGGGGTTTAGGAATGAAGCCAACTGGCCAAGGCCATTGGATGTGCCTAACTTAAGGACCCTTAAATGTAGTGATTGTGGCACTCATTAAGTGAGGTGTGTTTTTCCACTTTCTATTTGATATTCTTTTCTTTCCTTTTTCTCTTTTCTTTTTCTTTTTTTTGTTTCCTTTTTCTTTCCCTTTTTTGTTATAAATATGCATGAGGAACTAGTCCTCGGATTCATGGTCGTGAGAGGAGGAGGCTGGGGGCTTAAGGGATCAACTAAGAAAGTTCCTACTTTGCATATAGTCTTTTAAGTTTATTCGTACATTAAAAGAAGTTGTGGACAACAATGGGTGACTACACTTAGTGAATTGGTTGTTATTCATGTCCTCTAATAAGGCCATGCAAAAGAATGGGAAGAGAACGGCTCGCATCATTAACCTAGCCATGGCGCAGCTATCTATGCCGACATTTAGATCAAGAATAGGGACACAAGGCAGTATTCATGAGAAGTAGGTGATTGCTTGAGCAAAACCCTACATAACCTAAGGTAAATACATGCTGTGATAAATGTAGGATCATGGCAGGAGGAAAAGTCACTAAGGAAGTGGGTGATTGAGGGTCCTAAGTCAATTTCAGAGAATACAAGAGCTACCTTTGACGTAGTAGCATTTACGTTGTAGATCTTTGGGAAGTCGTAGAGACCATGGATGTCGAAATTGAAGTCCATCCCTACCCTTCTTGGATATGGCATGTACACTAGGTTGTTTCTTTCATGGGGTAGGGTGCTTTTAACCACGATTCCCCACCCTTCATGTTCAATGGTTATTTTCTAAAAAAATATAAGTTTGTAGTAGGGCTAGAAGACAATTGGAGAAGAACTAGTGCCACTTCCTGTGGGAGCCCTCACTCGATCACCAAGACCCACGGACCCCTTATTGCTCAAGCGTTTCAAGCTGAATGCTAATGACTACCTCTCACATAGCCATACTACGTGCTCTCAAGGCTATGAATGTAGTGAGCTTACCTTGATGCCGAATGAGTAGCCTCCTCCCTTGAGGGCTCTAGTTGCTCCACGATCAAAGATGCAAGCTCAAGCAAGCTCAAGCCTCTACCTTCAATCTCCATACTCCTTAGTTGCATGCACAAGACAAGAGAACAGAAGAGAAGAGAAGAAGAGAGGAGAAGGTGGAAAGCTTCTCCACCATGGTTCCTTACCCTCACACACTCACTCCCTCACATTGTCACACTCCACAGTTGAGACTACAGTACCTTGCAGGCTGTCGTGTCTCCATTGAAGTGTCCTCCAGCAATTCCGTCGTGTGCTTCTGTAAGTGCATCATACATCTCATGTTTGTATATGCATCTATGTAGCAAGTATGTTGTGCCCTAACCTATATAGTTGTCCTTCCATTAACTAATAGGTTTGTATTTTAAGGATGAGTCACCTAAGTCAGGCCTTCTCGATAGGTCTTTCAGGTAGTTCGTACTCAAGCACTCGGACTATGTTGTCTACCCAGTATGGCACTAAGTCAACTCTAAGCAAGTCCCTTTCGTTGGACAGATTGAATAGGTGTGTGTCCAACAAGTCATCTGTGATGCCCTGTCTAGCGGCTTCTCCTGTGGGTATGTGAGACATATGGTCGGCCATGTAGTGTTGCTTCCCATTGCGTACAACCATAGAGAAGTCAAACACGAGAAGTAGAAGTAACCATTGAGCAATGCATCCTGTAGCGCAAGGTTTGTTAATAAGATAAAGGAAGGCTTGATGGTCAACAAAGAAGATGAAAGGTGTGACCAAAAGGTAATGTCAAAATTTCTTTACAACAAACACCATGGCTAAACCATCCCTCTCTGTGGTGGAATAGTTCATCTCGATATCTGTGAGTTGTCTGCTAGCAAAGCTCACTGGATAGTCTAAATTGTATTCACCCGACTGGCACAACACAACTCCCACAGCAGTGAAAGGTGAGAAGGATCGAAGCTTGCACTCGAGAGCTATGGCGGGAGAGCAAGAGCAAGAAAGAGAGAGACAAGAAATGGGAACTCCAACAGTCACAATGTGTGATTGGGCCTTCATTTATTCAAACTGTCACTAAAAGAATAAAGAATAAAGTGATGGTGATGGATGCCCACCACCTGCAATGTGCAGTGGCGGTGACTGTAAGTGTAGTAATACACGGGCGGCTAGGCGGAGGCGCCTTTACCCCCAACAACCTCCCACTTAAAGGCAAATCTGCCCTAATGAGGAGTAAAAAGAAAAAGAAAAAAGACAGTACAACATGTACACATGTACAATAGGATGAGGAAAGACGTCATCTCATCCCACGCCCATCAACCTCCTGAGAAAGGAAAAACGCTTTGTAGAGAGGCTTTTCGTGAGCACATCTGCAGGATTCTGGTCAATCGAGATCTTGACAAGATCAACAGACTTGTCCTCAACGACCCCACGTATGAAGTGATACCTCACCTCAATGTGTTTCGTCTTCGCATGGAAGACCGGATTCTTAGCTAACTGAATAGCACTCATAGAATCCGAATGCAATGTAGGGATAGCATTAATATCAAGGTCAGCAACCAAACGACCCAACCAAATGGCCTCCTTGGAAGCCTTAGTGGCTGCAACATACTCGGCGTCTATAGTAGAAAGGGCTGTGCATTTCTGCACCCTGGACATCCAAGAAATAGCACCTTCAACGTATGTGAATACATATCCGAAAGTGGACTTCCTACTATCTGCATGTCCTGCATAATCAGAGTCAGTGTACCCCATGACTCATGTATCCTAGCTACCATAGCATATGCACATATCTGCAGTGCCCTTCAGGTACCTCATGATACCCTTCACGGCATCCCAATGCTTCTTGCCAGGTGTAGCCATATAGAGTGCCACAACACCAACTGCAAAGGCAATATCTGGACGAGTGGCTATCATGGCATACATAAGACTGCCCACTGCAGATGCATAGGGAATCTTGGCCATCTCGGCCCTCTGCTCATTTGTATGTGGACAATCAGCCTGTGATACCTTCACATAAGAAGGAAATGGACAGCCAATAGGCTTTACGTCCTGCATGCGGAAGCGCTCAAGGACTTTAAGAATGTACTCCCTCTGTGACAAGTAGAGGAGTCCTTGATGCTTGTCGTGTCTAATGTGCATACCAAGTATGTGAGCAGCCTATCCCGGATCTTTCATCTCAAAGCTCTTCTTAAGCTGAGCCTTAAGAGCATCTAGCTCATCATGAGCTTTCCTTGCTATCAGCATATCATCCACATAGAGAACCAAAATCAATAAAGAACCATCATGGGCTTTCTTCGTGTAAAGACACGGATCCATAGCACTCATGCTGTAGCCTTGTGACTACATAAAGGCATCAAAATTATGATACCACTCCCTAGGTGCATGTTTCAAGCCATAAAGACTTTTCTTCAATTTGCACACTAGGTGCTCCCTGCCAGGTTCTGCAAAGCCCTTAGGCTGCTCCATATAGATCTCATCATGCAAGTCCCCATGTAAGAAAGTCGTCTTGACATCCATCTAGTATAAATCCAAGTCAAGCTGGGCAACTAAAGCCAAGACTAAGCACATGGTGGTCATCTTAACCACAAGAGAAAAGACCTCATCAAAGTCCACACCATGCTCTAGCTTAAAAACCTTTGCTACCAATCTAGCCTTGTATGCCGGCTTGGGGTGTCTAGGGGTACTTTTCAGCTTGTACACCCACTTGCATGGCAAAGCCTTCTTGCCCTTAGGCAAGGAAACCAAATCCCAAGTCTCATTCTTATGCAAGGAGTTTATCTCAGACTGCATAGCCCTCTCCCAGGAGTGACTGTCACCCCTGCGCATAGCCTCATCATAAGTGAAAGGCTCTCATGCATCTCTAACCAAGACATAATGCATCGAGGGATGAAATCTATCAGGTGGACGTCTATCTCTAGTAGACCATCTCATGGCAGGCTCTACTGCCAGCTGCCATCCAACACCCTGACCATGAGCATCTACTGCAGTTGTAGGTTGTCCAACTGGCTATACGGGAGCTCTCGGCTCCTCCTGAAATATGACCCTATGGATCTCAACAACTCTCTCAAGCTACCTATGCATCTTCTCTTCATGGAAGACTACATCATGACTGCGGATGACTTTCTGCGCCTGCAGATCCCAGAGATGATAACCCATCTCGCCTGCATCCCCATAACCAAGGAAAATGCATTTAACACTCTTAGGATCTAGCTTACTTCTCTTGTCCCTGGGCACATGGCAAAATGCCTCACATCCAAAGACACGAAGATACGCATAAGAGGGAGGTTTTCCAGTCCATACCTCCTCAGCAACCTGGAAATCCAAACCACTAGAAAGTGATCTGTTTATGATATGCACAGCTGTACTAACTGCCTCAGCCCAAAAGCTATGTGGTAGGCCTGCGTGGCTAAGCATACTACGTACACGCTCCTGGATGGTTCTATTCATTCGCTCAGCCAAACCATTCTGGGGGAGGGGGGTGTAGGGGGCGGTCAACTGACGCTTAATACCCCTCTCATCACATAACTGCTCAAAAGCACGTGAGACATACTCACCCCCATTATCTATCCTTAAGCATTTTAGTCTATACCCAGACTAGTTCTCAACCAATGCAAGCCATCTCTGAAACACAGCCAAGACATCGGATTTCAGCTTAATGGGATAAGCCCAAACTTTCCGTGAAAAATAATCTATGAAAGTAACAAAATACTTGGCACCACCCATAGACTGATAAGGCCTGGGCCCACAGACATCCGAATGTACCAATGCCAAGGGCTCACTCATGCATGGCCTACCAGACTTTTTATGCATAGACCTAGTCTGCCTGCCATAAAGACAATGCTCACATGAATCAAAACATGCGTAATCAAGGGGCAGTAACCAGAAAGCATTTTCATTCCCTTCAAAGACATATGCCCCAAACGGGCATGCCAAAGAGATACATGTGGGATAGAATCCACAGACAAAACATGATCAATGGAAGAAGCTTATACAATCAAGGGATAGAGGCTGCCAGCCTTGGCACCTCTTGCAATCACAAGTCTGCCACCACGAGTGATCTTCCATGCAGAGTCTCCAAAGCAACATCAGATAATTTCAAGGTAGCAGTAGAGGCACATAATGTAGCGCAGAATACATCCCATGACTCATTAAGAGTACCAAGCAAGAAAAGAGGAGTGACATCCTTTGCAACAGTGATGTCCTGCGAAGTCAAGTTCTTGAGTATAGCATGGAACTGGCTCAAGTGAGCAAACATAGTCACATTCTCCTTCATGCATAGATCCATAAGCTGCTTCAGCCAATACATATGACTCGCTGGACGTTTCTTGTCATAGAGATTCTTGATTTTATCCCACAACTGCCATGCACTTTGTTCTTCCTCAAAGACATTGTAATGAACCTGTTCTATGAGAGATAATACAATAGTGGACTTGCGTAACTCATCAAGCTCAAGCCATTCCTCATCTGGCATAGTTGCAGGTGGATGCCCGCTCAACCTCAAAGGTTTGATCCGCGATTTCTGCACTAACGCCTGCCAAATTTGGCTCTTCCAATAAGAGTAATTCGTACCATCAAGCTTAATGATGTTGAAAATGGCATGTTCAGTGGACGAACTCGCCATAATGCAGGCTAGAAGACTATAGACAGTTCAAAATTGCTTGCTGTTTACTGTAGAAAATGACTAAAAAATCACCAAAATCGAGAGAAAATGGTGAGAAAAGTGTAACCAAAGCTACTGCCCACCAAGTACTAGTGAAAGTACATCATTCCAGAATATTTCAGCATGAAAAATTCATGTCAATCCATACATATATGCTTGCTGTAATAAATTACAAATTTCAATAAATGAGAGCTAACATTGCCAAAATCGGATCCCAAGTCAATCAAATACTGCCAAGACCAAAGCCGGCATCATGCGGGCATAGCATAGGCATATGACAATCAATAAGCATGAATCCAACACCCAAACATGTCATACAAATATCTGCTAGTGAGTAGGCACAACCCCCAATCAACGGGGCAAAGAGTTCCTGCCACTACCAAGACTTGACACAAGGAGGCATCGGCTCACAAAGAGAGGGACCCAAAGCGAAGAGTCAGCTCATAAGAATTAGAGGAACCAAGACATATGAACCATGCATTATCCTGAAGGGTAAAAGATCCCAAATAGTCTCAAAAGCTCAAAGAGCATAGACCGCCTGCTCAATGGCTGTCAAGCATCCAAAGACGCTCCCACTGGCACAAAAGCCGTAAATATCAAGTAATAAATCTCAAACAAAGCATGTACAAGCACTAGTGACAAGTGTCCAAGATCAAGCATCAATGGCACATCCCGAACATGTAGGTGGTAGAGCATCCGTATGTAGCATCCATAAGCATGTAAGACATCAAGTACATCCCAAGATACAACTCTGGCAAGCTAATAAATAGCTCAAATAAGCTCCAGGAATCCAAGGTCAAGCCAAGACCAAGTTCCAGTAGCAATAGGCTCCAAACAATGTAACTAGCATGTAGTAATGGCATAGGCTAAGCATGTCAAGACCGGTCAAACATAAGCAACATACATGCCACAAGTACATCCAAGACGGAGCATCCAAATGCTTTGCAAAGTGAGCTCAAGCTCAACCAATGATCCTGAATCAAAACCAAGCTCTATGTCGAGCCCCAAGTGTCAATACATCACCATATATGCCCGAAACATAGCCCGAAAAGCATAGGCATAAGCATACATGAGTAAAATGACTTCAGCCCAACTGTGTACAATAGTGATTTACTATTCAAAATAGAGAATTTCTACACCAAAATCAGCTCCAAATGGTTGCCAAACAATAGGCATACATTCCCCTCACATCTGGGCATCAAACGGGACCAACCGGGCATCAAATGACAATGCCAAAAAAGCTGTAGCATCAAATGTCAGTGTAACACTGCTGTGTAATGTCTGTGAGCTACTGTAAATAGTCCTGGGACTGTGCAAATCAGACCCAAAACATAACCCAAGTCAAATGCAAGTGTCAATGCTCAATGCCAAGTGCCCAAGGGCTCCAAATGAGCCAAAATCAAGTGCCAAAGGAGGGGGAGAGCTACTGTTGTGACTGTCAATGCTGAAGACACATGGGAGGGCTGCGTGATTGTGCCAACTGTAAATGCTGGTCCTGGGGCTGCAAAAAATGGTGGCCAAGCTTCAAAGGGGTCCGGTTAAAGCCAAGGAAGGCCTCAAACAAGCTCCAGCAAAGGGGAGAGCAACCCACATATGAAATGAGAGCTGGGAGTGTAATTACTGCCTTGTTTCAAGAGGGCTGAAAACCGAGGTAAACCCTGTAAAGAGTGAAGCAATATCTCTGTGTGAATGCCTTGAGGGTGCCCCAAGGGCATCAATGCCAAGCATCAACACATACATGTACAAGACCCAAATAGCATGTAAGCATAGAAGACATAAAGCTTTATTATGATATGATTGTCGTATAAACTCTGCTACAAATTACATAGTAACCATTCGATTTTCTAACTTTTTTGCATGTTCAAAACATATAATCTCATCCTCATCACACTAAATAGAAATACTTAATGCATAATAATCAAATGCATAAGAGGTACCATGAGAGCCTGAATAAGTAGAACTAGTCAATGATGCATCAAACTTATTGTCACATATTTGCACCAGTCATTTTGGCATAGTCCTAGACTACTCAATCTCTACTTCCTCATCGTCAAGATTCACAACTACATAAAAAATAGTTTGATTTGTGTTACCATGAGAAATAGATTGCTCAATCTATACTCTCTCATCAATAAGTGTTTTTCTCACATTTGCATCGAAAATAGGATGATCCGTGTTATCATGAGAAACCTATGTGTGTTGAAAATTTACCTCATTTCGCACTGCATATGATTGCACACCACTAAAAATAGGCAACAAAGGATGTCATATATCTTGTAAGCATACATCTTTCTCTTTTCTACATGAAAGTAAAGGCTAAAAACATATTCCATAAAGACAACATTGTGGCTAATCAAGATATGCTTACTTTGTGAATGGTGTAACTTATAGCCTTTGATTTTATTAGTGTACCTAAAAAGAAAAAGCATTTTACAACCTTGTCATCCAACTTCTTCCATTGTGGCATTGGTACCAAAGCATAAGCAAAGCAACCAATAACATGTAAGTGAGCCACATATGGTTTTTTATCATACCAAGCGTCATATAGAGTGATGATTACAGAGCCTTAGCAAGATATCTATTAAGTACATAGGCTACATATAAAGTAGCGATGAATAAAAGTCACAAAGTATAAATAGTCACAAAAAAATGTGTTTGCATGGGACCATAAACATCATTGTGTACAAGTTGTGAACAACTCTCATCGAACCATCTTTTGGAAATGAAGCATGCTACATTCTGCATAATATGTACCCTTCAGATATGTGTTTTCTACATATATAAAGAGTAGGTAACAAAAAACTGTGTAGAAGTAACATGCTTTATGATATTACTATCAAAGTATCATCCATTTTAAGCCACAACAGACATGCAAGAAGCACATAAAGAAGGGTCATAATTGCATTACGTATTAATTGGCCATTTTGTATCATACACAACATTTGCAAATTCTAACTTTGAAGAAGAGGCATCTGCAAACATCCATACTAGCCTCTTTCGAAACCGATTTAGAACAATCCTTAATGACACGATCTTTTGTCTTATAATACCTACAGAACATTTAACTCTCTCTTGTATTGTCATCCTTGTGAGCCTACTTTGTTTGAGCAATCTTTGTAGTTTTTGCTTACCAACTCAAGAGGAAGTTTTAGCTTTATCTTTTTAACTAGCTTCAAATGCTTGGTTTGCAATACGGATAATGAACTTGTCTTGCCTAGATTGTTCTTCTTGTAGCAAAATAGAAACTAACTCATCAAATGACAAAGCATTCGAATTGCCTTTCATTATCAAATGAAGAGTGGATGCAAAACTCTAATAAGAATTAGGAAGACCTTTGAAAACAATAAGCAAATTGTCTTGCAAAATCTCATTTGAAGTAATTAATTGCTTCTTAAGACCTTTGTCAAAAAACTATATATGGAGCCATCTTTCTCTATATATTCACTTTTTAACAACTTACACAAATAAGTAACATGGGCCTTGCTTCTTAGAGGCATTTTTTTCTTTTTCACACAGAGCTTGCTTCGGCTTCTTATTGGATACAAGCATGCAAGAGTATCCCAAGAATCCTTAGTTGTCTTTCATGGGTGAATATGTGGGATCATGATATGTTTGACAAATGATGCAATCAAAGCATGAGCCTTTGCATCTTTGCCATCCCAATCAAGTTGCTTAGGAGTAGGTAGTGGCGGTGCTCTAGTATTAACTAGAGTAGAAGTGAAACCTACAACATCCTCAACAACACTTGCTTTTGTTCCTTTTGCTCCACTTGTAGCTTTTAAAACATTAACAGAACATCTTTACATTCCATGTACAATGTTCCAAGGCCCCTTTCCAACCAATACATGATGCATCATATAAACCCATAATGGATAGTTGGTTCCATCCAACTTATATTCAAATAGCTAACATAGGGAATACGTCATTGTTACCAACCATGTCCATTGATTATACTTGAAGTATAGAGGATAATATGCAAAAAACCAACCTTTGCTATATAGCACAATATAAAGAAGACTGTAAGGGCTCTTATATATAGAATGATTGTAAAAAATTCAACACAAAGAGAAGAAATAGCTTGCATAGCACTAGCAATCATGCAAATGGAGGCCAAAAACAAAACCCAATAAAAAAATTGACAATGCTAAGCCCTTATGGGCTTAGTTACAGTGTTTATCGACTTGTGAATACTCATTAAATCTTGTCTCAATGTAAGGAAACCAAGTGAAAGATATTGACAACTCTGCTCGAGAGGTTGAAGCCTGCTCTGATATCAATTGTTGGATTTATGAATACATGAATTTAAGTATATAGCTTGAGAGAGCACAACTCAAAAAGTGTTGAGAAGTATTTATAAAGAGAATTTATAAGACTAAGTATGCCCTGAAAGTAAATAAATGTGTATATAAGGTTGAGGGAAAGAAACCTCCTAATGAGGGAAAGATGTGCCTAGGTGGTCCTAAATGTGTTTACATATGTTAGTACCAAAACATGGTAACACAGACTAAGCTATCTATTAACACTTACGAAGCCCATAAAATTCTGGCTACTACAAAAAGTCAAACTCAGAGCAAAGTGGGAGGCTAAAGGTGATACTCCATCTTCCTTTTACTTTGGCACTTTAAACAAAAAAGGTAAACAAGAATTGATCGGCTATAGAAAAGATCGAGAAGGTGAAAGGTTGGTGGACAATGAATCTAATTGACTTTAGATGGCATTTAGCAAACATTATAGGATAACAGAATCGTAAGCCCCGGGACTATGAAAGCAAGGTTCAAAGCCTCTTTGATGGATTTATATCAAATCTTTCCAAAGCTCAATCGGATCGATTGGATGCCCCCTTCTCTCTAGTTGTGAACTAGATTATGCTCGGAAAACTATGAAAAATGGAAAGACCCCATGGCATTAATGGCATCTTTGAGAATTTGAGAAATTTCCCTTCCTCCTGCACACCTATGGGGATGCCCAAGTGATTTGAACTTCCACTATTATCAATCGACTATGAACGTTTTCACAAAAATATACAAAAGTTACACGCAGTCAAAAGTAAACTAATTTGATGAACTTTCCATTCTACACGTCTGCCATCGCCATGCTCAATGAAGAACCCGAGAGGTGCAGCAGGCTTGGCCGCTGCCGTAGCGTCTCTCACCCTGGTTTTCATCTACGCTTACATTCGACGCCATGAGCGCCGCGCAAGGGGACGAAGAGAAAGAAGAAGAGGTGGAGTTCTCGATGCTATTGGCAACACGCCGCTCATCAGAATCCGTAGCTTATCCCAGGCTACAGGTTGTGAGGTAAGTCCTCTCTCGGCCGTGCGCGCATGCACGCGCATACACACACACAGAGAGAGAGAGAGAGAGAGAGAGAGAGAGAGAGAGAGAGAGAGAGAGAGAGAGAGAGAGAGAGAGAGAGAGAGAGAGAGAGAGAGAGAGAGTTTTGCTACATTGTACGCATTATTTTGGTTTTGACAGATTCTGGGAAAAGCAGAGTTTCTTAGCCCCGGGGGAAGTGTTAAAGACAGGGTAGCTGTACAAATAATTGAAGAGGTGAGGTGTTCTCATGCAAATGAATTGTATAGTGTATACTTTAGTAGACGCATACTTATTGTATAACACGACAAGTGCATGTCGCTATGCGAGGCTGTTAAAAAGAAAACGTCAAAGCGTAGCTTGACGTCCATACAACTCATGGCAGAAGATTTGCCACAGAAAAGTTTACAGTAGAATCCATGTTTTAGCTGCAATCATGTTCATTGAACAGTCGCTATCAGATACGGCAAGCTCAGTGTTCATCAAATAATAAAATGTTTTATGGGGAAAACCAACCACTTCAGAATGGATGAGAAAAATCTTGACAAATCTATCCCTCTGAACTAAGGTGGCTCTTGAAGTCACATGTTTGACATACCCTTTTTTCCCTCATACTTGTCAGTCATAGAAGAGTCTGGCACAAGGATTTGCATTTCAGAACAAAGAGGACCCTCATGGTGTTAAAGCAACGTTATCAAGGATCAAAATGCAGCTACATCACACCTACACAGCTGAAAACACAAGGTTCTATGATCATGCACAGGTGCTGCAGAAAATATGCAGTTCCACTACTTTAATGGTGCCAGGCAGTTGCTAGGCTGTGCAGGCAGCAGGGCTTGAATCTTGATCATGCAAGAATTAGGATTTGCACCACTAAATGCAGGCATGACCAGTGACCACATACTAATAAGTGTGAGGAGGCAAAAGGGAGGTGCTGAGAGTCAAAAAAGCGGAACTTGCTTCTACGAATGCTGAAATGAAGAAGGCAGATGTCCAAATGGGCTGTCAAAGTATCTCTGTGGGCCGATCTCTCTCCACCTGAAAAGAGACAAGTGAAGTAGGCTGGCTGGAGGCTGTCTATAAAAAAGAAAAAATAGGCCAATAAAATGACTAGGTCGGCCAGCAAAATGTGGCCAACCAGCTGCTGATCTGGGTGGCTGTACAAAAAAAAAAGCAGAAAATAGGCCAATAAAATGACCAGGTCAGCCAGCAAAATGTGGCTGATCAGCTGCTGATCTGGGTGACTGTACAAAAAAATATGCAGAAAATCTATGATCTACCCCACCTGCCCATTAAATGTCTGACCCACCTGGACTGAAGCACCTACACTTGGCAACTGCTGGAAAATGTCCAAATTGATAGGAAATGCATAATTATGCCTGAGAGAACTAATTGTACAATAGTAGGCTGACAATGTCAATGTAAGAGGAAGCACCTTCATAAACAAATCTGCCAAATTGTCCTTTGAATGCAAGAAACACATGGCGGGTGGCTCACGCCAATCTCGGGCAATGCACACATAGGTGATGACAAATTGTGGCCTTCCAAAGGTACTCAAAGTTGAGATGGTCAAACTGAGCACGCCATAACTCATTCTAAGTTTGAGAAGAAAGAAGAATAGAAGAAAAGGCTGATGAAGTTTGCATCTTAGACTCCATTCTCCTCATGACCTACACAAAGAACTTGTTGAAAAGCTCCATCAAGAACTCGGAAGGAGTTCTTATTAAACTCAATTGTAAGGCCTAATGAGAAATCACTTCTTCAATTTATTCACCTTGGTTAGGGTTTCACATAATAGCCCCAAAAAGGGTTTCACCTTGGTTAGGGTTTCACACTAATAGCCCCAAAAAGGGTTGGTGCCCTCATTCTAGGCATATTTTCAGTGGATGCCCACACAATGGTGCACCACCCTAGACTCACTGAGGTCTATATATAGGCCACCTATCCCACACCACACCACCATCCCACATTCATTCCTTCTGACACTCTTGTCACTTTCTTCCACATTCTTCTCTCCTTTCTCCATTCTCTCCATTGCCGTTCACACTGCGCAAGAAAGACATTATAGTTCGTGGCTTTTGTATCCATCTCCACTTGACATTTTACTGCAGCATTGTATTGCCACGTTTTACTGTCGTGTTCTACTACGGTATTCTACTACTATGTTCTATTGTGGCATTCTATTGCGGTGTTCTAATGTGGCATTCTATTCTATTGTGGCGTTTGTTAGAGATTATTCATTCCTTGGACTAGCATTTCTCAGGTTACCATTGGTGCAGTCAGTTCTCTCGGAGGTACTCTTGGAGGGCATTGTTGTCAGAGTGCAGCGATGCGGAAGCGTGGGACCAAGACCGAGAGAGAGAGAACGCAGAGAGGAGAGAGAAAGAGACAGTGGAAGATGAAGATCTGCTGTATAAAGTGTGCTGTATACAAAGATATGCAGATATGTTCAGGGGCGCAGTGCGCGGGACTGTGTGTCTCCACCTCGACGGTGCAACCTGCTGTTCACCTCGAAGTCCGTTGCAGTCTGCACGATCTCCAACTTGAAATCTGCAGACAGAGATGAAATCTGCACGAATCTTTAGCCTGAATCTGCGATCAGAAGTGGGAGAAGACTGCTGGAATATCGGCTATAAATAGCCACAAAATAGGCGCCCAGTAAATGCAGGTCGGCTGCATCAAATGCAGCCGACTGTCCAGAAACAGGTCGGATTGCCACGTGGCAGTCCGACTGTGTAGTCCGACTGCAGTCCGACAGGGTCTGATCGCTAACACCCCCTCTTAGAGCCACATCACCAGCCGAATCCGAGTCGCTCCAACCTGCAAGTACAAGATCTGAACCACCTGTGCCTGCTGGATAATGAATCCCTAAGTCAGATGTCCCCCTCAAATACCGAAGTATCAGTTGGGCAGCCTACCAATGCACCGTCTGAGGTTCACTCATGAACCCCGCCAAGAGACCAACAGCAAAACAAAGATCAACACGAGTGTTGAGGAGCCAAATCAATGATCCAATCAACTGACGGTAGCGGGAAGCATCCACCATGGGAGAAGCTGAATGTGAAGTGGCCTTCTAGTTCGGATCCATAGGAGTAGAAATGGTCCGACAATCCTCCATCGCAAAAGAAACCAAGAGCTGTACATATCTCTGCTGAGAGATGAAAATCCCCCTCTGAGACTGATAAATCTCATGGCCCAAGAAAAAATGGAGTAGACCCAAATCCGTCATCTCGAATGTCTGATGTAAAGCTGCCTTCGTCTCTTTGACCTTCTGTGTATGATCACCTGTGACAATCAAATCATCAACATACAACACAAAAAGCACACAACCAGCCTCGGAAGTATATATATAAAGCTGCGGATCGGCCTTGGAACGCCGATATCCCAATTGTGACTGAAGGAACGAATCAATCTTCTCATTTCATGCACGCGGAGCCTGCTTGAGGCCATACAAAGCCTTCTTCAACCTGTAGACTTTCCCATTTGAAGATCCAAAGCCAGGAGGCTGCTCTACATAGATCTCCTCCTTCAAATCACCATTGAGGAAGGCCGACTTCACATCCAACTGGTAGACACGCTATCTCCTATGGCCAGCCAAGGCAAGAACAGCTCGAATAGTCGCCATACGAGCAGTGGGGGCAAAAGTATCATGACAATCAATCCCTGGGCGCTGTGCAAAACCTTTAGCAACAAGGCGAGCCTTGTGCTTGTCCAAAGAACCATCGCTAAGGTACTTGGTCTTGAAGACCCATTTGACGCCAATCACCTTTTTATTCGGGGGGCGAGGCACGAGTGACCTAGTGCCATTCCTCTCAATAGCCTCCAACTCGGCTTCCATAGCTTTCTTCCATGGTGCGGGCTGTAAAGCCTCCTTCACGGAGGTGGGCTCTCGATCCTGCATAACACGGGTCATCAAACAATAGTTAGAGCAAACAAGCTCCGTAGAATGTACCTGGTGCCTCCGCGACTACCGCAGACCATCCTGCGGTCCCCACTCCTTAGGGACCCCCTCAATCCCTGAATCACGGAGTGTGTCACCGGCCCAATGAGGAGGAGGCCGGACCTCTCCTCGTCTCTCTCCATCAGCTGAAGACTCTGGGATATCCACCGGTGGTAACTCCTCGGGGGTGACTGGTGGAACAGTAGACTCTGTATCGAAAACAGAATCGGAATCAAAAGGCGCGGGCTCCAAAGGAACTGTCTCGGGAGCCCAACTCTCCCCTGGATCTCCAAGAACGGGATGCTCCTCATCCTCTGCTATGGCCGGAACCTCCACGAACCGCATATCTCGACTGGTGTACACATCCCGCTTGACGGGATCATACAAACGATAGCCTTGGGACTGAGAGCTGTAGCCAACAAACACCTGTCTTTGGGAAGCTGCTTCAAATTTATCACGATGAGCCTTGGGAATGTGAACATAGGCATCGCACCCAAAAACCCTAAAAAAAGAAACATCGGGCTTAGTCCCAAAGTAAGCCTCAAAAGGTGTCATCCCATCAACGACCGAATTGGAGGATCGGTTAAGGATGTGGACTGCTGTAGCCACAGCCTCGGCCCACAGAAACTAAGGTGTCTGTCGGTGCTCCATCATGGTGCGCGCCATCTCGATCACACTTCGGTTCTTCCGTTCAAGAATGCCATTTTCTTGAGGAGTGTTGGTATTAGCAAACTCCTAGTGAATACCTTTATCTGCACAGAAACGAGCAAACTCATTAGAAACAAATTCACCACCGTTGTCGGATCGCAAGGTCTTCAATCGTCGGCCCGATTGGTTCTCCTCAAAGAGAAGCCAATCCTTGAAGTGGGAGAAGGCCTCCAACTTCAACGCCAAGAAATAGGCCCAAGTCATCCTGTTGTAGTCATCTACGATTAACCTGAAGTACGAGTTGCCTCTCAAGGACTCGTTCCTCATAGGGCCACAAAGATCCGTAGATACAAGCTCCATCGGTGAAGAAGACCGTCGCGAAGCTTTGTTGGGAATGGCATCCCTATGCTGCTTCCCACGAATGCAGGAGACGCATGGCTGCTGGCTCACCACTATGTCCGGCAACCCTCGAACAAGCTGTCCACGTGACGCCCTCCGAAGATAATCATAGTTGAGGTGACCAAACCGAGCATGCCATAGCTCTGACTGTGTCTGAGAGGTAAGAAGAAGAGTAGGGAGGGCATTAGAAGACGTCAATTTGTAGATGCCGTTCTCCTCATATCCTGATGAGAGAATCTTCCTTGACGCACGATCAAGGACTCGCACCGAATCACTGTCAAACTCCACCAAAAGTCCAAGGGAACAAATCTTATGAACCGAAAGTAGATGATACCCTAAACCTGGCATATGCAAGACCTCTGAGGTATGGGTACCACCACGTCCATCGGGAGTAAGCTGCATCTCACCCCGTCCTGCAATAGACACCGAAGAGCTATCTCTGATGAGAATCTGCCCACGCGAAGGTCGCAACTGGGCAACACCAACTGATGAAGGAGTCATGTGCCAGGAGGCACCACTGTCAACGATCCACTCTCGAGCCTGGGGAGCTGTCATCGCAGCATCAGAAGCATTCGGTGTAGAGTCCTCAATGACAGCTAGATGAAGAAACACAGCTGATGAGGGTGCAGCCACCGCTCCAGAATCCTTCGTGTCCTTCTTGTTGGTGTCCTTCTTGTCTTTGTCAGGGCAATCCTTCTTCCAATGGCCAGTCTTTCCACAAATATGGCATGTGGAATCTTTGTCCTTGTCCTTCTTTGACTTGTTGTCCTCCTTCTTCTTCTTTTGGTCCTTCCCCTTCTTTTGAGAGGCTTGACCTGTCAAGGCTTCCGACTTGGAAGCATGCTGTCCCTTCAGTTATTCCTCTTGGTCCAAGACCATAGGAACCAACTCTTCCCACCGAAGAGTAGACTCACGCCCCGAAGCAATAAGGGCGGAGTAGAAAGCACCGAATCGTGGCGGCAACTTGGACAAAAGTGTGATCGCCATGTCTTCGGAGGAAATCGGCTTCCCCGCATTCTAAACCTGCATCTGAAGCTGTCTAAGCTTGTTGATGTGCTCCCGCAACGAAGAAGACTTGTTCACGGAGAGGGTCCGCATCTGCACCTCCAAAGAAACCCGCTTCATAAGGGTCATCCGGTTATACATGTGATCAAGCTCCAGCCATATCTCCCGAGCCACTGTCAAGTGCTCGATGTGGGCTATCACGGCTGTAGTACAAGACAGAAAAAGAAAAGAACGAATCCGGGCATTCAGTTTGTCCTAGTGAGACTGTGCCTTGGCCAACTCCGCACGAGCATCGGAAGAGAGTTTGGACTCATCTCTCACCGAGGGCCGGTCGATCTCCTCCTGTACAAGCTCTGCCAAATCGTAAGACTCAAGGATGGCCAACATCATCACATGCCAGATGCGGTAATTGTCGCCATCGAGCTTTTGATCTGCGGGAAGAGCTGGTAAGACATGCACCTTCCGATCCATGATCATCTGGAACTCCAAGTCAATCTCTGTAGACATCTTCACCTGTAATGCCTTCACAAATGCAAAAGCAGCCCCTTTGACTGTGAAAACGCAGCTTGCTAGGGCTCTTTCTTCCGCATCCCGAACCTTCTTCACCCGCCGGAGGCGATGAAAAAGCAAAACCTGCACTTAAAGACTGAAAACTCAGCCTTCCTCCTCTTCAGCAGCAAACAACAGCAAATCCACCAACTGGACTCCTTTCCCCCACGCCCACGCTCGCTTCAGCCTTGTTCCGAGGCGCAGCCCTCCCGCTCGCCCTCAAACGCTGGAAACGCAGCCTTGTGTCGCGATGGAACTCCTCTTCAGGTTGGTTCTTCACTTAGTCAGCCCTTCTACACTACTCTGATACCATGTCAGAGTGCAGCGATGCGGAAGCGTGGGACCAAGACTGAGAGAGAGAGAACGCAGAGAGAAGAGAGAAAGAGATAGTGGAAGATGAAGATCTGTGCTGTATACAAAGATATGCAGATATGTACATGGGCGCAGTGCGCGGGACTGCATGTCTCCACCTCGACGGTGTAACCTGCTGTTCACCTCGAAGTCCGCTGCAGTCTGCACGATCTCCAACCTGAAATCTGCAGATAGAGATGAATTCTGCACGAATCTCCGGCCTGAATCTGCGATCAAAAGTGGGAGAAGACTGCTGGAATATTGGCTATAAATAGCCACAAAATAGGCGCCCAGCCGACTGTCCAGAAACAGGTCGGACTGCCACGTGGCAGCCACGTGGCCGACTGCAGTCCGACAGGGTCTGATCGCTAACAATTATGTTAGTAAATATGTCAGCTTATGTGTGAGTCTGTGCATGATTTAGGGTTGGGCACATTATTTAGGATATTTTAGGCATTTTGTATGGTCTTCATATTGGTCATATTCAGCATTTATTGCTGGCCGACCTGATCATATTAAGGACATTTTTTTGTCCTATATATTTAGACTCCTCCTCCTCACTCAGTTACTCATTTGCCATCACATGTGTGGAGACTCTGTGGAGAGAGGAGCCAATGCCAGTGCCCATGCAGCTAGTGACTAATTGTTGTATGCGACTGTCTCGTTTTGGATATATGGATTTCATTTTCCGAGCATGCATCTGAGTTCTCATCTGTATTGTGTTCTTTCTTTCCCTTTCTCTTTTGTCTTGTGTTTTAGTAGTTTACTACAATAGATGTTTACGCTTCCATTGCTGCTCCACTTCTGACATGGTATCGGATTTCAGGTTTTATGCTCCAGCTGTGTTTTCTTTGTTGATTTTAGGATTGTTTTGACCATTGCTGATCAGGCGGTTGCTACTCCAACTAGGCGACCTGTTTTTCTTACGTTTTTTATTGACATGAGTATCCGTACAGCTTCTGCCAGTCCCTCTTCTGCCTTCATGTTAGTTCTAGTCTTCGTTTTGGTGTGTTTGCATCTCCTCATGACTGGGTGATTGCGTTATCGGGCCGTTTTTGCTGTTTCAAGTAGTTTTTGGCTGATTTTTTGACTTTTCACAGCAGATTTCTTCTTGGTTTGATCAAATTTTGGTGAATACTGCATGCGAACTCTCATTTTTTGCAGTTTGAGCTTGTGGTTTGGCTGTGTTCCCTCTTCAAATACCTCCTTTTCTCTACTTCTCTTCTAAATCATCTACAGATGGCTCCTCCATGCACGTTCACTGATGTTAAGTTATATGGATGTGGTTATCTTACATGGAGTGATGTGATGAAGGCTTCGTTTATACAGAAGCGGTTATGGTATGTGATTTGTGGAGCTATTGAACGTCCTCAGCGGCCTTCTCTTGTTCTAGCCAATTTCGATGAAGACAACCATGAGGAAGCGGTGTTTACATGGGATTCGGATGATGCATGTGCTTACTCGGCCTTGCTTTGGTGTATTTCCAAAGAAGTTCTACCGGCGGTTACCTCCTACAAGACAACTTCTAAAGTATAGACGAAGTTGCAGCTGATGTACGTGACACCTTCCACCATATGGGCAATTACTCTTTATGGACAACTCCAACAAATTTTGTTTGAGGCCAAAGATACTATCCAATCTTTTCTACTTCGTGTGACCTAAATCCAAGATTAGCTTCGGCAAATGCAGACAGCTCTTCCAGAGGCTCATCTTATTAGACTCGTACTCTTCAAATGCCCTTCAATGTTTGATGGAGTGACGAATGCTTTGAGGGCATAGATATTATCAACTCCTATTAGTTTTACACATATGACCTTGATGCTGCTTGAGCATGAGGTATCATTGTAGTTACAGGGGAGGCTTTCGTCAGGTTCTAGTGAGGCTCTTGCAGCTTCAGAGAGGGGTTCGAAGAAGAAGAAGTTGAAGACCTAGTGTTACCACTGTGGGAAGAAAGGTCATTTACGGAAGGACTGCGAAGAGTTAGTGGCTTCCAGGAAGAAGAAGGAGATGAAGACGAAGCGGGATGTGGACTCCTCCGATGAGTTATAATCGGCCTTCGACTCAGACTCCGATCCTTTGACCAAGGAGATGTCCAAGGCGTGAAAAGGGTTAGCTTTTTTAGATCTCAGGAAGGGATTGATGGTCCCTTCCTCAGTTGCTTTCTAGTGGTGGTGATGATGGTATCCCTCACGACTCTCTAGTGCAAGAGAGGGAGTGTGAGAGGGTGGTGAGATGGGGCCTCCGTACCTCATCTATATATCTATATAGGTGCATAGGATCTAGAGAGAGACTTCCCTGACGCATCGATTGAAGTTTGGTAGGTTCAAATCCTGGAGCTAGGATTGACATCCAGGTTCATGATGGGCTGTTTATTAGACAGATAGTGAGATTGGTTCCTAGTCATGAGCTCACATGAGGGGACGCTTTGGCAGTTTGACCAAAGGCGGGGAATCCATGGTCACATATGTTTCAAAGGCATTTTTGGTAGGCTAGTCATGTATGCTACTGAGAGACATTGGGACAAATATAGAGATATTCTATGATCTTATCTATTTTTCAGGAGTTGGTACACTTGACAACGACATTAGGTTCTCTTGGAGAGACTTTGGTGGTGGCTTGATCACCCATTGCTTGGGTATCTATGGTTCTACTTGGTGGTTCTATGTTGTATGGTTTATGATTCATTCTCATTTTACCATTGTATTGTATTAGATCACCCATGATTTGAGAGAGGGTGTTAGCAGATATGTCAGCTTATGTGTGAGTTTGTGCATGATTTAGGGCTAGGCACATTATTTAGGATATTTTAGGCTTTTGTATGGTCTTCATGTTGGTCATATTCAGCATTTATTGCCGGCTGACCTGATCATATTGAGGTCATATTTTTGTCCTATAGATTCAGGCTCATCCTTTTGACTCAGTCACTCATCTACCATCACATGTTTGGAGACTTCTTGGAGAGAGGAGCCAATGCCGGAGCCCACATAGCCAGTGTGTCACAGGGACGTGAAATTTTGAGATGCTTTAATCTTGCTAGTAACATTTGATTAGGTTATTAATCAAATGTGCAAGGTTGTTTAGCACATGTGATGCACATGGCAATTATTTCATGGGAACGGGCCAAGGACCTCGAGGATGCAGTGGGTGTTAAAGGCAAAAGTTGTGTTAAGTTATGCCAAGTGGATTTTGGTGGTCAGTTGGTGCCAGGTTCGACCCTAGGACAATTGTTTGGCCATTAAGTGTCAGTGGTGACACTAGGGACTAGCATTAATTAATTAATTAATGCTAGTCTAAGGGTCAACAGAGGTTGGGAACCACTCCAAGTTGCAAATGGCCTAGCCAATTTCATTACAGATGGGCATGTTTAGTTTTGGGCAGGGTCAAAAGGGTTGAAATTAATTAATTCTAAAAAATTAATTTAATGGCTGAAAATGCATTAGGAAGGCTGCCACTTGGCAAAACTTTCCCATGCAACTATGGAGAAGGCTGTTGGAGGGTGGTGGAAGCTGAATTGCAGCCGTTCGGAGCTTGGTAGAGGGAGAGGAGGTGATCAGATTTGGCTCTGAGAGGCGACGATGATTGATCGTGCGCCGCGACAGGATAGGGGGTAGCAGGTTTTCTCTTCCACCTCAAGAGAGGCGGCGGTAGAAGAGGAGGGCTCGGTATAGCTGAGCTGGTGTTTTACTTCCCTTTTGAAGTTGTTGATGCCATTAGATTTGTCATCAGAGCTACGAATCAAAATATATATTTCAGTTGATTTTCTCTCTTTCTACAGCATTCTCTCATCTCCTCTAGTCTATGCTCAAGCATTCTCAGCCACCATTGGTAGCAGAGTACAACCAAATTTGGTGGACAAGAGAGAGTTTACTGTTGTAAACCCTAAATTACAGCACTATTTAGGGTTTAGCAGCCACCTTGGGACCCGTGCCATCAGTCAAAGGCATTGTACACTGAAATCAGCACCGGAAATTCGTGGAATTGTGAGGATTTCAGATGCCAGCCCATCTATTGTGAACTTGGGGTAGCATTTGACCAGTTGGGGTTCCATTAGAGCAAGTCTTGGGTGAAAATCAAGGGGCAATTTGCCCGAATGCTTTGCTGATTATTGGAACAGCAAGTGGCTTTTGAATCAACCAAGGAGATCGTGAAATCTCGGCTTGTAATTTATCCATTAGCAATTGAAATTAAAGAAATACCAGAAGGGGCGCTAGTTTTGGGGCCAACAAGGTGTCCACTGTCCAAGTTTATGAAGGTAAAGTGAGCATTTCAGTTTATGTTCATTTGCTGATTGCTGTAATTAAGTGCTTAATCAGGTTAAACCACCCTATCCGAGAAGGAAGGCTGGTTTCATGGTTCCATTGCCGGGACAAGCACTCAATCTCTTGATTTGGTGAGCTCGAGGTACCTGATTGCAAGCCAAAGCTTTGTGCTAGTGCTGATTTTTGTGCTCAGCTGAGAAATTACAGCAACATGTCTTCATACAGTGAGATGGAATCAAGCACTGATGATGCTTCTCAATATGGACATTCTCATGGGAATGAAGGGAATGCAATGCCTAATCTTGGATAAGACTCTCATGATGGACAACAAGCTGAAAATGTTGTTGTTGGGCAAGATGCAGGGCCTTCAAGCCGTCATGAGGTAGAGGACCAGCAAAGTGAAGAGGAATTTGATGACCAGTTCAAGAATCAGATGAGGACAACAGCAAATCTCTTTGCTGAATTGGCAAAGGATCCTCAGTTCACCCGCTTTTTGAATGTTCCGAAGAAGGACAACAAGGGCAAGAAGAAGAAGTCAACTTCTACACCTTCGGGACAGCAAGGTGCACCGAAGGTAGTGCCAAATCCTTCAATTGAAGCTCCTAAAGAGACCAATGAAGCTAAACAGTTGGTACCTATGGGGTAAGGAATGCAAATGCAAGGCCATTATGGAAGTGCCAATCCAATGGATTTTGGACAGTCGGGCATGCATGCTATGATGGGGCAGCCAGGATACTTTGGTGGTTGCACGATTTTTCATGCAATGGTTGGCCAAGGGCCGCATACGGGAATGCATGGTACAAATCCCTATGGTATGTAGCAGCCAATGCATGGTGTGCAAGGCTCATTGTATTCGGGTATGGCTGGAAATGTGCAAAACCCTATGTATGGTAGCATTGGCTTGATGCCTGGGGCACAAAGTGGAATGTTTGGCAATGCATCTGCATCCCCGAATGCTTATGGGGCTCAAGGAATGACTGCTGGTCATCCAAATGCTTCATTTGGGCTTGGTCATGATGTAAATACAGCAAATGCACCCTTTTTGCAGTAGCCAGTGTATGACAACTTGACTCCCAAAGGGGAAGCAAAAGACTATGATGAGGGTGGAAAAACAGTGAAGTTTGAGTTCTTCAGTGGTGGACAAGATAGGCTAAAGGCTTTGACCTTTATTCAGCAGTTTGATGCAGCCTATTCAGGGGGAAACTTCACCAAATCCTCTAAGATTCGAAAGGCAGCCACTTTCTTGAAGGGGAATGCATTGCAGTGGTGGTCCACGCTCTTGATGCAAGGTAGAGCACCGTCAACATGGTAACAATTCAAGCAAATGTTTGCATCGAATTGGTTGACTAGTACCTTTGAGGTGGACATCATGATAGCTTGAAACAAGCTTGATGCAAAGGAATGCAAGAATTTAGAGCAAGCAATACAATAAGAAGTTTTGGGATACATTGCTGCCCGTCACTTCTTATTGTGCTGTACCCCTTCATGAGCAAGTGGAAAAATATATACGTGGGCTGCCCAAAGGATTCAGGGATTTTGGCATAAAATCCACCATGTCTAGCATGTCTCAGCTCATAGAGACTGCTGCTACAGCCAATGCTTTGCTGTGTGGAAAGGATTCGGGCTTCCAAGAGAGCGGGGAGAAGCCGAATAAAAGGTTGTTTAAGGCTGAGAAAATGGCCATATCTGAAAACCAGCCTGAAAAGAGGCCAAAACAGCAAAGAAAGGGCTCGAAAACATTGGCACAACGTAGGGAATTGATGGCTGCAAATAAATGCTTTATTTGTGAACAGGAGGGTCATATTGCCAAGAACTGTCCCAATAGGCAGCAAGCTGCAAAATCAGAAAATCAGGGAGATCCTAAGGGTAAAAGGCCCAAAACATTAGTGGGATTGGTGCCCGATGTTGTTAGTGATCAACCCAATGATGATGCTACTGAATTGTGCAGAGCATGGGGCAAAATTTGGGATCAGCATGCGTTGATCTTCTTTGATAATGGTGCACGAGCCAACTTAATCTCTATTGATATGGCAGCCCGTCTAGGCATCAAAGAGGATGAGATGGGAGCCATGGGGGAAGTTGGAATGGCATGTAAGGGTTATGCAGAACCTGTCACACCACTCATTGGAAAGCTTCGGTTGCACATACAGGGATATGTGGACAACGAAGAGTTCTACATTGCTCCACTTGAGGGTTGTGATGTGTTGCTTGGTATGCCATGGTGCCACCGTATGCATGCAATGATTGATTTATATGCAAAAGAGATCACTATTCAACATAAGTGAAAGACACTCACACTTGATGTAAAGTTGAAAGGGGAATCTGTCCCTGTTGTATCTGCAGCTGCTATTTCTAAAGTAATGAAAAATCATCTTTCAACATATTTAGTTTTTGCTAAGGATAAGGATGATAGTGAGAATGTTGGGAATATGTCTAAATTATAGAAGATCGCATGTCATTTCTGAAATTGTATGCTGATTGCTTCTCTTAGTCACTTCTAGGGCAGCTACTACGTGAAAGACCCGAAGATCATGGCATAGACCTTATCCCTGGAAGTACCCTCCTAATAAACCACCCTATAGAGTCGGTGCAGCCCAACAGGAGGAGATTGTGAGTCAGGTAAATGAGCTGTTAGAAAAAGGACTGATTCAGCCCAACTCATCTCCTTTCTGTTCTCTAGTGCTTTTGGTGCATAAAAAGAATGGTTCATGGCGTATGTGCATTGACTATCGTACCTGAACAAGATCACGATAAAGAATCGCTTTCCGATCCCTCGGATTGATGATGTTATGGATAGATTGCAGGGGGCAGCAATATTCAGCTGTATAGATTTGAAAAGTGGATATCATCAGATATGCATTAGACTGGAGGATATGCCTAAGACAACTTTTAGGACATCTTTTGGGTTATATGAATTTCTTGTCATGCCTTTTGGACTTACAAATGCTCCTATCACTTTTAATCGGATGATGGATCGCATCTTTCGGCCACATAGAGCATTTGTGGGTACTCTCTTTGATGACATGATTGTCTATTCAAAGAATGAGACGGAGCATAGAAAGCACTTGGACATTTTTTTCAATGAGCTACGTAAGCATAGACTGGTTATTAATGACAAGAAGAGTGAATTCTTTTTGCATGAAATCCACTTCTTGGGACATATTGTATCGGCTGTTGGTATTTGTATGGACCTTGCTAAGGTTGAAGCAATACGTTCATGGCTAGCTTTGAAGAATGTTCATGAGATTCGCAGCTTCTTGGGTTTATGTTCTTACTATAGGAAGTATATACGCGGGTTTGCTGAAATTGCATCTCCATTGCATGCTTTGCAAAAGAAAGATGTGCCATTTAGATAGACAGCAGTGGAAATTTCAGCATTTGAAAAGTTGAAAGAAAAGATGATTTCAGATCCTGTGCTTGTGTTGCTTGATCTAAGGAATTCATTTGTGGTTCAGTGTGATGCATGTGGTAACAGCATTAGGGTTGTCCTTATGCAAGATAGCCGAGTTATGGCTTATGAGAGCCGAATTCTCCACGGTGCAGAGAGGAATTTACAGGTTTATGAGAAAGGGCTCTTGGCTGTAATTCATGCACTGTCTACGTGGAAACATTATTTGTTGGGGGCTGATTTTACAGTGCGGACAGACCATCAGACTTTGAGGTACTTTCTGATGCAAACAAAGTTGTCAGAGAAGCATATGAGATGGGCAAATTTTCTCTCTATGTTTCATTTTCAGATTGTACACATTGATGGTAAAAAGAATGTTGTGGTTGATGCATTGTTACGTAAGCCACAAATTTCAGCCGTCATTATGGTTTATCACACTGAGTTGGATGCTATGAAAAAGCAATATGCTGCTGATTCGAACTTTTGTAATGTTTATGATCAGCTTTGCAATGGCCAAAGGCATGAGTATTTCATGTTAAGAGATGGATTTTTGATGATGCATGGACGACTGTGTGTCACAAAGTAGTTGAGGCCTAGAGTAATCATTGAAAGTCATGCTCCTACGTATGCAGGACACAGAGGTATTGATGCCACAGTCAAGGCAGTGGAGCATTTCTTTTATTGGCCAGCTTTGAGGCATGATGTAGAGCAGTATGTTAGGGCATGTATCATATGTCAGAAGGTAAAGCATGACAGGCAAAAGATGCCGGGCTTGTTGCAGCCCTTGCCTATTCTAGATAGGCCTTGGCAGAGCATTGTTATGGACTTTATCTTTGAGCTTCCTAGGACACCTACAGGGAATGATGGGATATTGACTATTATTTGCAGGTTTAGCAAACAAGCCCATTTCATTCCGGTGAAGAAGAAGATAAAGGTTGATCATATGGCACGATTATTTATGCAGCACATTTTCAAGTATCATGGTATGCCTGAGTCGATCATTAGTGATCGAGACCCTCGGATGACCAGTCTATTCTGGAAGGGGTTGTTTGAGAATATGGGTACCATGTTGAAATTCTCATCATCCTTTCATCCGTAGACAGATGGTCAGTCTGAGGAAGCAAATTCCAGAGTGTTGGATCTTTTGAGGTGCTATGTTTCAAACCACAAGACACAGTGGGAGCAGTATTTGCCATTGTTTGAGTTTGCATACAACAATATGGTGCATAGTTCCACTGGCAAGGCTCCATTTGAGGTGGTTGAGGGTGGCAAGAAGGTTCCACCTATTTTGCACACTATAGATAAGATCTTTGAGGCTGATCGCTTTGTGGAAAGCTTGGATGTAGCCTATGCAAAGATAAAGTATGCACTTTAGAGATCACAGGACAAGCAAAAGCAGATAGTTGATCGCCATAGACGTGTTTTTGCAGTTTGCAAAGGGCGATTATGTATTGCTGCGTTTCGAAAAGGCAAGGCTGAAAAAGATGAAGGGAAGAGAGAGGTTGTATCCTAAGCTAAGCATGAGATACTATGGGCCCTTTCAAGTGTTGGAAAGAATCAACAATGTTGCATATCGGCTGAAATTACCTCCACATTGGCGGATACACAATGCCTTTCATGTCAGTTTGTTGAGACCTTTTCGTGGTGATGTGCCAGAAGATGTATCTGCTGAAATTCAGCCAGAGGTTGAGGAACTAGATGAGATGTTGATACCCGAGCAAATTTTGGCACATAAGGAAAGGAAGGTCAGAGGTAAAGTTTTCAGAAGATATTTGGTGAAGTTTCAAAACTATTCACCAATGGATGCAAAATGGATGGAAGAGGATGACTTGGCAGAGCATCCTCAGTTGTTGCAACTTTATCTCGATGCCTTTCGGTTAGAGCCGACTTTGGATCGGGCTTAATCAGGTTCAGCAGAGCGGGGGTTCGGAGCATTGCGTGATGCTCAAGGGGGAGGTAGCACTTCCACTCCACCGGTTTTGGACAGCTCTCATATGTGGTGGATCTTGGATGTATTCAGCATGCATCCAAGGTATTGTGCTGACAGTATGTCTGCCATGAGATCACTACTCGGTGTACTAGTCACTGTGAGATACATGTATATGAGTATGGTTGTCACCGCGGCTCTGAGACTATACTTATGCATGAGTTTTTGGACGAGTTGGTATGAGTTTTTGCCTTAGTTTTGAGATCAATTTCTGATTAGTTTCAGCTCAGTTTTTGATTAGTTTGAGAACCGTTTATGATCACTTTGGGATCAGTTTTGCATCAGTTTCTGATCAGTTTTTTTTACCATCAGCTTGTGATAAGTTTTGAGTCACATTTGCAGCCATTTGTGATCGGTTCTCATATCAGTCCGTGATCAGTTTATGATCAGGTCATGCTCAGTTTTTAATGGTTTACAGCTGATTCCATGGACAGCCGCATGTAAAGGAATGTCATTGACAGTTTCAGCCATGGTTTATGCTGAGAATATGGTTTACTGTGGTTTTGAAGTCAGAACGGTTGAGAAACATGAGTTATGGATGCATCCAATGGTTTCTAGCAACAGTTTTGGACTGTTTTTCAGTTTTTTATTATGTTTTGCTGGCTGGAAATTTTCAATAAGTTTTGCGCATATGCAACGGCTCGACAACAGTGGCCAATGTTGTGGTGACTGTCATACCAAATTAAAATTCCAGTGCTATATATTTTTGCTTTGGCCCAATGCAGTGCAATCGAGGACGATTGCAAGGTTTTCAAGGGGGAGGTTTGTCACGCGGACGTGAAATTTTGAGATGCTTTGGCTGAGTACCGATGACTTCTTACCGAATTCTCCACTATGGGGACTTCCAAGTTCTCTAACGATCAAGTCACATTGTTTTTGAATAAACTTCCAAGGAAATACTTCAATTTTGTGAAATGTATAGTTTCAAAGCCTACCATGCCTAGTTTCTATGAATTTGAGTGTCAGTTGTTGCGTTACGCATGGTTGTTCGATCAATTTCATATGAACTCTTCCTTAGAGGGGGCTCTTGTTGCTCATTCTCAGAAGGGGCAACAAGGGAAGGGTAAACAAAATCAAACCTCCGCTCAAAATTAAAAACAAACTTAATTTGGGGAATCCCAAGGAAACTCCCAGGAAGAATGTACCTAAAAAGAATAGATATTGTCAACATTGTCAAAAGGCTGGTCATTTTGATGACGAGTGTTGCTCAAAGGCCAGAGGCACAGTATCCAAATCTAAGTCTCAGACCCCTGCCCCTCAGTCGGGCAGCCCCAAGCAGGGGAGGCAGGGTGATTGCAAGGGGCAGTTTAAAGGTTAGACTCATACTGCCACTGCTCAGCCATCTCAGTTGACAATGTTCTTAACTCCAGAGGGCTTGTTTGAGTGGTCTGCAGAGGCCTACATCGTCTCCACAGAGACAATAGATGTGATCTCGTCCACATTTGTGAGTTGCCTCCTGATGAGGTTACCGTAGAGGCTCACTCGTCACAGCCAAGCACTTCAGCTCCTGTTTGGATTGTGGACAGTGGAGCTACACATCATATGACTCCTATAGAGGACATTTTCCGTACCCGAGCCCATGCAGCCAGGTGGGTCTGCGTAGGAAACTCCTCTGTCAAGATTCAGGCTCAAGGTAGCGTCAGTTTTGCCCCACTGACAAGGGTCTGGATTTGGCTTCGCTGGACAATATATACCATGTTCCCCAGCTTGGGATGAACTTATTATCTGTTCAGCAGCTTTGCTAGTTGGGGCGAGTAGTTTTCTTTACATCAACCACAATCGAGATCCTTGACTCTCAGATTGGTTTAGTTATTGCTCGCGACGGTGAGGCACAGCCTAATGGCCTTTACCATATGACTCACTTTTTGACCAAGTAGACAGTTGAGGATTCCGTGTTTCATAGCTTCCAAGCATTAGCCACATCTCAGGAGCCTACGAACAAATGAGCGTCTTTGGCACTTTCGCTTAGGGTATATTGGTTATGACTCTCTTTATGAGTTATCCCGTCGTCAATTGGTTGAGGGCCTTTCCCGTCTAAAACTAGCTCATGATGTTTGTAAAGCTTGTTAGCTCGGAAAGCAACACCATATCCCATTCCCTCAGCAGTCCACACATCGTGCTGAGGAGCCTCTTAGATTGATTCATGTTGATCTTTGTGGGCCGACATCCATTGCTGCCTTGAATGGCGCGCTGTACTTCTTTTTGATAGTGGATGATCATTCTCGATAAATGTGGGTGTACTTTCTCAAGCATAAGTTCGATGCTTTCACATATTTTTTTGCTTGGGTGCTACTAGTTCATAACCAAACTGGACGTCGTGTTGGTTGCATGAGGAGTGATAGCAGTAGCGAGTTTAACTCCCAAGAGTTTTCCGAGTTTCTACTGAAGCATGGCATTTCACTCCAGCTCATCTCTACTAACTCCCCCTCTTAGAATGGAGTCGTAGAGCATAGGAACTGGACAGTCATGGAAATGGCACGCTCTATGTTGTTTGCAGCAAAGCTTTCTGAGCGTCTTTGGGTTGAGGCTGTTAACACTTCGGTGTACATCCTCAACCGGTGCCCGACTGCGGCTCTTCTTCAAAAGACACTGTATGAGGCATTTTTTGGCTCTTGGCTTGTCATTTCCCACTTCCAAGTCTTCGGGTATCGTGTCTACACACACACACACACTCTCTCTCTCTCTCTCTCTCTCTCTCTTGATGATAAGATAAAAAAGCTCAATTCTCAAGCTGATCTCCTTATTTTTGGTCAGATATTTCTCCAAAGTGAAAGGTTATTGTTTGTTCGCGATCCTTAGACAAACAAGGTGATTGTTAGGAGGGACGTCGTTTTTTACGAGAGAGATATTGTGCAATCCTCTGCACAGGATTTTGATTCTATTCCTCCTTCCACATCATTGGAGATTGTGCCTACTGAGCCTGGTCTACTTCCCGCTCTTGACATTCCTGCAGATTCTTCATCTCCCAGGCCTCCTCCGCGAGACTTGTTACCTTGCTGGTACCAGCAGACCATGTAGGATTCGGGGATGCTACCCTTGGATTCCACTTTGGAGGGACCTAGAGGATCTACTCGGTTTGCTCCTCAGGCTTCATTTGCGTCGTTGTTTACAACCGATTACATAGCGCATTCTGAGCCGGATACATGGTAGGAGGCTCTTCAACACCCTCAATGGTGAGAGGCCATGGAGAAGGAGCTAGAGAGTATTGATCGAAATGAGACTTGGACATTGGTGGATCGTCCGAGCCACAAGAAAGTCATCGGAACAAAGCGGATTTTTAGGACCAAGCTAAAAGTTGATGGGACTTTAGATAAGTACAAGGCTTGCCTTGTCGTGCAAGGGCTTTGACAGAAGCATGGCATTGATTATGAAGAGACCTTTGCTTCTACTTTTCGGGTTTGACATCTTTCCGATTGTTTCTCGTACTAGCCGCTCACCACGATTGGCCGATATATCAGATGGATGTCAAGAGTGCCTTCCTAAATAGTTATTTGGAGGAGGAAGTCTATGTGGAGCAGCCATCAGGCTTTTCTTTAGGGAACCCGAGGGATAAGGCATTTCTCTTGCAGAAAGCTCTTTATGGGTTGACGCATGCACCGTGATCTTGGTTCCATAGGATGGATGAGTTCTTACGGACTCATGGATACCATTCTACCCCTTATGACTCGAACTTATACGTTTGATCTATTGTAGAGGGGGTTAGCTATATCTTGCTATACGTTGACAACTTACTCATCACAGGCTCAGATTCTGCTGCCATAGTAAACATCAAGGCAAAGCTTAGTGCTACTTTTGAGATGACAGACCTTGGTTTGTTGTCTTATTTTTTGGGGATGGAGGTAGTTCGTTTTGGGGGATGCATTTCTGCGTCACAGCAGAAGTACACACTTCAGCTAGTGGAAAAACACACTTTGGATCAACACGGCCAATGGCCATGCCTCTTGATCCTACTGTCCACTTGTCAAAGGATACCCTAGGACATCCCTTCGATGCACATACTTATCGTTCTATTGTAGGAAAACTTCTTTGGTTAATTCATATTAGGCTAGTTTTAGCTTACTCAGCTAGCATATTCAGTCAGTATTTCACAGCACCTAGGATGTCACATTGGATTGCATGTCTTCGTGTGTTGTGTTATTTACGGTGTACTTTTTCTTATGGCTTGATATATGGTTCTAGTTTATGTTTGCAAGGGTACATTGATTCTAATTGGGTAGGAGATCATGACACCCGGCGTTCTCATGGTGGCTACCTCTTTACCTTGGGCATGACTTCCATTTCTTGGTCTAGCCGTAAGCACGAGACGGTGGCGGCTTCCACGACCGAGGTTGAGTATCGGGCTTTCTTCGATGGCAGCACCGAGGCCATCTACCTGAGGAGTTTATTGGCGGCACTTTATTTCCTATGCACCTCTCCCACTTGTAGGGACCGGTTAGGCACGGAGATCGAGATAGATTGTCCTACGCACAGTGAGAGCTAGAGAGAGTGAGAGAGAGCAGAGTAAAGAGTGAGCACGTATGTAGGTACAATGACGAGTGTGTACCTTTAGGTTTTTAGATAGATATATATGTGTAAGTACAAGTGCTAAGGGTGTGTTCACACCTGAGCACATTTAAAAGGCACGAGGCCTTTATTCCCAACAGCCTTTAGGTGCCTCCCACTTAAAGGCAATGTGCCTTAAGAGGAGAAAAGAATGAGCTAAGTCTAGGTATGTACAAAGTTGAAATACATATATCTATCCAACTCCCATCATCTATCGGCAATGAGCAAACCGCTTTGTTAGAAGACCCTTCGTGAGAAGGTCTGCAGGGTTATTATCTGTATGCACTTTGAGAAGCTCAATGCTCTTGCTGTCAAGTACATGTCTAATGAAGTGGTACTTCACCTGTATGTGCTTTGTCTTTGCATGAAAGACAGGATTCCGCGTTAGCATGATAGCACTTTGACTATCACAATGAAGAACAGGTAACTCTGTGATGCCAAGCTCTCCCACCAGACGTGAAAGCCATAAAGCCTCCTTGCGTGCCTCAGTGGCAGCCACATACTCTACCTCTGTAGTAGACAATGCAACGCACTTTTGCAGCCTAGAGATCTAAGAGATTGCTCCTCCTGTGAAAGTAAACATATACCCAGAAGTGGACTTTTTGCAGTTTGCATGACCAGCATAGTTTGCATTTGTAAAGCCAACAACAGATGCCTTTTGCTTTCCAAAGCAGATGCACAACTCCTTTGTGCCTTTGAGGTATCTCATAATACCTTTCACTGCATCCCAATGCTTCTTGCCAGGGGTTGCCATGTATCTGCTAACCACTCCCACTGCAAAGGCAATGTTAGGACGTGTAGCAACCATAGCATACATCAAATTGCCAATAGCTGAAGCATATGGTATCTTGGCCATTTCAGCCTTCTCATCATCAGATGTAGGGCTGTTCTCTGCACTAAGTTTCACATATGGAGGCAATGAAACCCCAATTGTTTTCCCCCCCTCCATATTGAAACGCTGCAAAACTTTGGAGATATACTCCTGTTGAGATAGATAGAGTAAGCCTTTCGATCTATCTCTGAGTATTCGCATGCCAAGAATGTGATTTGCATCACCAAGATCCTTCATGTCAAAGCTGCCATGAAGACTTTGCTTCAATGGATCCAAGGCATGAGTATCCCTGCCAGCAATCAGCATGTCATCAACATACAAAACCAAGATAATTAGGCTATCATCTGCTGCTTTCTTGGTGTACAAGCAGTGATCCACTTGACTTCTATGAAAGCCTTGGGACTGCATGAATGTATCAAACTTATGATACCATTCTCTTAGTGCTTGTTTCAGCCCATACAAACTCGTTTTCAGTGTACATACCATTTTTTCCTTCCCTTGTTCAACAAACCCTTCAGGCTGTTGCATATATATGTCTTCATGCAGATCACCATGTAAAAACACAGTCTTTACATCCATCTGTATGAGCTCCATATCCTCAATTGCAACCAAGCCCAAAATGGTTCTCAATGTAGTCATCTTGACTATAGGAGAAAAAATCTCATCAAAGTCAATTCCATGCTCCTGCTTGTACCCCTTTGCAACCAATCTTCATCTTGTAAACCCGTTTGCATGGAAAGGTTTTCTGCCCTTTAGGCAACTGCACCAAGTCCCAAGTGCCATTTTTTTCAAGAGATTCCATCTCTGACAACATGGCTTTATACCATTTCTTGCTGTCTTGTCTGTCCATTGCTTCCTTGAAGCAAAGACGGTTCACCACAGTCTGTCAACATGACATAATCAGCCACATTAATTGCATCAGGAAAAAACCTGTCAAGTTGTCTAGTAGCCCTAGATGATCTCCTAACCCAATGGTCATTGTTTGCTGGCTGTTCTTGCAAATTTCCATTTTCAGCATGCTGTTCTAGCAATTCAGCCTGCAAATCAGCATTAACAGCTTGCTCTCCTGGCTGTTCCTGCACATGTAATGGCTCATTTTCATGGGCAATACGTGGTTGATCATTTCTTGCATTTACAAATTCATTTACAGCAGGTATTTACTGCTGTACAATGGGCACATTTTGCTGTCCAAAAGGTATTTCTTCCCGGAATACAACTCTATGGACCTCCTCAGTCTTTTCGGGCTGTTTGTGCATGTGATCTTCCCAGAAGATAATGTTATTGTTGTGTACTAATTTCCGTTTCTCGTGATCCCACAATCTATACTCCATTTCACCCTCGTCACCATATTCTAGGAAAATGCATTTACAGGACTTTGACTCAAGTTTGTTGCGTTTTTCTTTACGAATGTGCACAAAAGCCTCACAGCCAAATACTTTCAAATGAGCATATGAAGGTGGCTTGCCCGACCTCGCTTCTTTGGGAACTCCCCTTTTCCCCCTTCCCCCCCCCCCAAAAAAAAAAACACCTGTTTGGTGACCGATTAATCAAGTGAACGGCTGTCATAACAGCATCTGCCCAAAAACCATGGGGTAATGCAGCATGAGACAGCATCGTATGGAACTTATCTTGTATGGTCCGATTCATATGCTCTGCAACTCCATTTTGGAGCGGATTATGAGGGGCAGTGAGCTCCCTCTTTATCCCTTTGCTGTCACAAAATGCCTGAAAGGCCTTGGACACATATTCTCTACCATTGTCAGAGCAAAGACACTTAAGTGTCTTATGTGTCTGATTTTTAGCCAATGCCAAGAATTTTTTAAACTTGTCAAGCACTTCATCCTTGCTACGAATAGGGTAAACCCATACTTTCCATGTAGCATCATCGACAAAGGTGACAAAATATTTCTTTCCCCCTAAAGATAATCTCGGTATATGACATACATCCGAATGTACTAACTCTAGAGGAGAAGATTTCAAAGAAAGAAACTTTTTGTGAGACGTCTGTGCATGTTTGCCATAAATACAATGATCACAATACTCAAAATCAGCATAAGGAAGACAAGGCAAGTAAACCAAACAAGAAAGCACTTTCATGGAACAACAACGAGTGTACCTCTTTAGGTTTTTAGATAGATATATATATATGAAAGTACAAATGTGCTAAGGGTGTGCTCACACCCGTGCACATATAAAAGGCACGATGGCCCTCTATTCCCAACAAAAATGATTGCTGGCCAACCAGTTGCTGATCTGGCTGACTGCACAATAAGATATGCAGAAAATTTGTGATCTGCCATGTTGCTCTGCTGCCTGCCCCCATCGACTTGGCCGGAATAAAGCGCCTGCACCTGGTGACCACTGGAAAATGCCCAAACTGACAGGAAATGTGTAACTGTGCCTGAGAGAAGTAACTGTACAACAGTAGCCTGACAAATTGACAATGCCAGTCCTGGGGATGAATAAATCTCTAACAACTACTTGCTTGGAGGGTAATGAAATGAAAGTGAAAGCCAGAAAATTGTCTTCTTCATCTACCATGAATTGTACCAGGAGAATGAATGATTTTAGACTATGGATGTCTGTTTTATGTTAATCAGCACCCTGAAGATAACATTTCAGAGCGTCAGGGGCGTTGCATCTACATAGCTGCATGGATAGTCTCATGTAGCATATGATCATCTCAGGCTTCAGCTAAAGTTGGTCATTTGTACACATTCATGGAACTGGAGAGGTGAAGGAATGTAGCTTAGCAGCACATTTGAGTATGATATGTTTCTGAAATAACTGTGTTGCTAATAATTTTGGAGGTGCTCACAAATGTTTCCTTTTTTCTTTTGTATGCATATTTGCCTTTTCAAAATGGAGTGTTTTTTTGGTTTTTGTTTAGGCATTGCAATCAGGCCAGCTTCAAGTTGGAGGCTTGGTGACAGAGGGCAGTGCTGGAAGTACTGCAATAAGTCTTGCTATGGTTGCTTCAGCATATGGATGCAAATGCCATGTGGTGATTCCGGACGATGCAGCTATTGAAAAGGTTTTCTGTTTTAACTTCTTCTAGAGAGAGGGGATGGGGGATGGATCTTTTGTCCATCAATCCACGTTATGCATAGAGTTGATGGTTTTTGGCATTTTGAATCCAATGAATTTCTGTATCGGTTTAATATTCAGTGCACTGGAAAATCGAAATCATTGTTTTTTCTCTTAAAGCTTAACTAGTTTGTTGTATTCCTATTGCCATTCTTTCAGTCTCAGATTCTTGATGTATGTTTTGAATTTGTCTAAACGATAGCTCATCCCCTTAGCATGAAACTTTGCGTCAGGGTCAGTACAACAATTTTTGATCTGTAAGGTGTGGTTTTATACAACATGCATAGCTGAGAGATCAAATATTGGCATGTCTGTGAGTGGAGTTAGAGGATCGACTTTCAATCTCTGCCAAAGTAATTTGTCAGCTGACTTTAGCGAGAGGTTTTCCAAAATTTGCCTGGTAAAGATCTTCTAACTAAAAGCTTCTTATTTTTGGTTTGTTGCTCAAGGATTGCAGTTTGTGTTTACACAAAAGTTAAAAAGGATGGGGCTGCAAAGAAGCCACCTCTTACTTGAGCTGTGACATCAGGTCAGCACTTTGATACATTGCTGGATTGTGATTAAGGAGAAAGAAACTTGTACCATTCAAGTTCTTGCTCACACTAGATGACGCTTGAAGCTGAACACAAGTTGTGGATACAGCAGTTGGATGTACATGGTTCATCTACCTTTGCTTGGCTCCACCAACCTTTCCTTTATGCATCATTATTGACCATCATGAGCACCACCAAAGAAGGCTTACAGCATGAGGTATCAGGTATCTAAGCCTCGGTTCAAAGTGGACTTGCCAAGCATCTGTAACTAAATAAGATTGAAGGTGCAGGAAAGAAGATGAGACATAGCTATCAGGAGCAGTGACAGCTCATGTACAGCTATTTTGGAAGTGATGCTGACGAGCAACAGTAGCAAGATGGAGCATGAAAAAGCCATAGAACTGAAGGCTCCAACTTCCAAGACATAATCTTTGAGAAATTAGAAAGATTTGAGTGCCATAGCCTCTGTTTACACAAGAAGTGGAGATGGTTAGGGGTCTTGGGAAAAGCCTTGTGGAAAGTCAAACATAGTGGAATTGTGCACGGGAAAACTTTATAGCAAGTATTATGATCATTGAGGGGAAAGCCAAGCTACAGACATTTTATTAGAGAGGTGTGAACCCATGGTGCTTCTTTTTTCACACTTTGCTAGTTTTATTTTAAGTTGAATGACAAGGGCAAAGGCTCAAGGGACTGATAAGGAGGCTTATGAATTGATTATGGCCATGTTCACAAGGCCTATATAGAGGCACCTTGATATATGAAGTTTATATGATGCATTGTTGCACATTTTGCCAGATCTTGTTTGAAGCATTTGACAAATGTGCATAAGTCTCATGGCGTGGTATGGGAGCAAACAAAGGCTTAAGGGACTGATTGTAACTTACCTTTTATATATAAACTATTGTCAAGATATATTGGCTCAATGATTCACATTAATTTGATGCTCATAGAGCTGGAAATATGGTTTGTGTATTATTTAAGTATTTAAAATACGGTTAAATTCTCATCTTTTCATTCAAGGGTAGCCAATGGTGAGAATGCTTTGTATTACAATTGGGTCGTGATGGATGAGACGCCCAAGAGGAGTAAAAGTTTAGTTGAGTGGTTAGATTGACTAGAAAACCCAAATGATTAAGGCTTTTTCACTGAAGTGGTCACATTGACTAGAAGCCCGCATAATGAGTGGTTTCAATAGACGAAACCGAGTGCTCACGATTAAAAAAAAAACCATGAACTAGTGAACCTTTACAATGAAGCTCTCTTAAATCCAAATTTCACAACTTTTGAATTTTAGGAGGTTATTAGTTTTGGAAGTTATTCCGATGGAAATTTCATTTGTGTAAAAAGCTTCGGAATTTTGTTAGGAACAATTTTTTATCCAATAACTATTTCAAAATCTCAACTTGTTAAGATACTTTTGAAGTAGAAGGTTTGGAGGCTTCTATCTCTAGAAAATTGACATCTAGCATCTAGAATAGGATACCCTTTTTGCATGCAGTTTATTTCAATCAAATCCTGTAAAGGGGGAGGGGTTGATTTTCCTATCATTGTAGTATCCTCTCTCTCTCTCTCTCTCTCTCTCTCTCTCTCTCTATGTGTGTGTGTGTGTGTGTGTGTGTGTGTGTATTGATCTTTCTATCCTTTAATTTCATGGTGACAATTGATCAAGCTCAAAATGTTGTCATTTTTATATTCTTCTCAATGCTTACATAGGTATCAAAGCAAGGGCTTTTTCCTTGTAAGAACTTTTTTGGGGTGACGACGTCTTGGAGCTTAGCATTCTTATTGCAGTTCACTATCTCAAGAGGCAGAGAGGAGAATTGTGGCCGACAATCGAAAGACTCTCGACACTTTGTATTTCCATGATTCTTTGATTATGAAAAGATACAAAGATACAAGGAGTTGGAAACAATTATAGAAATTTATGCCTTGATGGAGAAGGGCAAAAGTGAAGGTTGAAGCAAAGGTCTTTGAAGATTTTCTTATAGAGAAGGCTCTTGAGAGAGATGCTATTATTGTTGCAAAGGCCTACCTTAGCATAAAGGATATTGATGTTATTTATGTATCAAAGTCTATGAAGGATAATGCATCACCTATCATTTGAGGATCCGCCCAAGTTGTAACTTCAAAGTTTCATCGTACCCAAGTTGCCTTCTTGTCCCAAAAGGCCCTTTGTGAAGAAGGATAAGAAGAAAGTCAAAGAATTGGCTATATCTATGGTAGTTGAATCTCCAAAGATACTTTAATAAAAGTAGACAATGCTAAACGAGACTTTAAGCTTGGAGAGAGAGTATGAAATTTGATGTTTTCTATGGTAAGATAGATTCTCAAAAAGCTATGTCTTTTATTAGACAATTTGATCTTGTTAGCTTACTTATGCCAGTTATGTCAATTTGTCATCTCCTCGTTGTGAGCTTCTATGAAACTCTGACATAGACATAGCAGTTTTGGTAGTTTAGGTGTATTTTTCTTTATTTGTTGGCTTTCGCTGTGCATTTTTGGGCTAGTTTTTGTTTTTCACAGTGTGCCTATACCTGTTGGACATTGTCATTGTCATTTGGGATTTTTTCGTAGTCTCCTCTATTTTTTCTGGCATTTTCTTTAGTGGCCAGCATTAAATGCTAGTCAACAAGCTTTTTTGGTACCTACTGGTGTAGGTTGGCCAGATTTGCTATTTATAGCCAGAGCTCTCAGTTGGCAGACACACACACTCTTCATTTTTCCCTTTGCAGGTGCACACTCTGACACTCCGACTCTCCGTGCTTGGTATTGCCATTGTCATTAGCTTGATTTGGTGTCCTCATTGACACTTTGGGCTGTGTGCAGGGACTGATCAGTCCATCTTCACTGTATTAACATTCTTTTTCAGTTAGTGCATTATTCTTATACGCATCCTTGGTCCGATGCCTTGGCCTCTTTGGGGTGATTACTTGGGCTTCCTTGATAAGATTACTGTCGCCTCTGTAGTCTTGGTAGATCATTGGGTAGCCAACATGCAGCCTTTACCTTGGCTGCTTTGGAGTGGAACACCTTGGGGTAAAAGAAAAATCCATATCAAGGGTTTATTTCTCACGGCTCAGTTTTGGGCTTGAGAGGAGGGGTGGAGCTAAAAAAGCATTAGCTTGACCTAAACAGCCCCAAAACATGCTTAATTAATGAAGAAAACCTCTTATAAAAAGAAACGCGATCCTAGAGAGTACTGTGTTCCACATGCAAAATCCTAATTTGGGTGTTTCAAACTTTTTATGAATAGGCATGTAGCCCATCACTCTCCCTTAATCTCATTTTGTTGGCTTTAGGAGCCGTATCTTTGCTGTCCAGACTGCATTCGCGGAGGACATTGCAGTCAAAGCTTCTCTCAACCATTTGCTACCATTTGACATCTAATTCCAGCCTTCACCACTTGTTTGCAGCTGTCGCCTGGTACCCTAGAGCTGTTGCCTACAGCTTGCTACCGCGTTTGATACTGAGGTCAACATTTGGTGTTGTCGCCATTAGCTTGGAATTGTTGCCCTGATCTTCTCTCTTCTCTAAATGCTGTGTTTCTAGTTTCTAGCTGCCGCCCTGACATTCTCTCACCTCTGTCTCCTGCATTTGCAACTAACAGTTGTCATTTAGATTTTCGTTCTCCTCAGGTACTTGCGTTTTTAGTGTCTCTCTCTTGCATTGCCATCTATATTATCAACTCCAGCCTTCCTTGACTATGTTTGTTGGTGTTCGATACTCGGAGGCTGCATTTGGCTGTGATTCATGATCCATTTGGAGTACGACATACTCTACAGCTCATAACCTCTGTCTTCATCCCAGAGATACGAGAGTTTGAGGTTTAATATTCATTGCATAGTGTGTTTGCTGCATGAGCACTGTATATTCATTATTCATTCACTTTATTATTCATTGTGTTCATTGTCTCTGAGTTACCCTAACCCTAACTGTGTTCTGAGTTTATTAGTTTGTGCTTTATCATACAATTGGTTTTGTGCTTTTTGCGCTTAGAGTATTTCTTTACACACTCATTCTCCTTTTATTTATCTATCACAGAAGGCTCCGTCCGAAGTGAAGATGCCATCCTTGATACCCTCGGTGCAGACGCCTGTCTTACCTTCATTACCCAAAGAAAAACTCGATGGTTTCAACTATTCGTTGTGGTCATGAAAGGTGGAGTGCATACTCAACAGCTTTGATCTTTGGATGCTTGTTTTTAGATTCCATCTCTCGTCCTGAAGAGAATCTAGCAGATGGGACTTCTATGGACCAAGTATCTTTGTGGGATCGACTCAACTCTCAAGCCTGATCCTTTCTCTTTATAAGTTTGCATGATTCTATCCTTATACATGTTTGCATGTCAAAGATTATGGCGGAAGTGTGGAAGAAGGTTGCGTCTTTGTATTAGCACAAGACGTTTGCTCACAAGATTTTACTTGAGAAGAAGTTGCAGATGCTCAGTCTTGATGATTCCTCTTCTATGAAGGAGCACATCATGAAGATGGAGGACATGAGAGGTGAGTTGCCTCTCTTGGTCGGATGTTATTCTCTAAAGACATGGCTATGGTCCTTCTAGCTCTCGGCTCCTATCTCCTTGGTTTAATGTCTTCTATACCAGCCTTATCACATCAAGGGTCCGCAAGACACTCTTATGGGAGGAGCTTTCACCACTTGTCTTAGAGCATGGCGAGCGACCTTAGAGAGGTTGCAACGAGTGTTTATGGCTCCACGAAGACATTTACTATAGATATAGGTGGAGGAAAGAAGAAAAAGGCGCAGACCGAGGACAAGAAGAATGAGAAGAAGGAGAAGAAGCCCAAGTACCCACACTATGGGAAGGGCACTCATTTCGAAGAGAAGTGTTGACAAAAGTACCCCCAGTTGAAGCTAAAGGAGAATGATTCAAAGGATACAAAGGCTGCCTTGGCGACGACAGAGTTTGTCTTTGTGCATGTATTTGTTGAGGAGGATACGGCCCTTGCTTCTTTCGTTCAGGAGAAGCCTTGGCTTGTTGATAGTGGGGCCTCTTTTCATATGACCTACAAATAGGATTGATTTCAAGATTTGAGTGCTAGAGGGGGCACAATTACCATTGGTGACAACTCTATCGTTCCCATTTGAGGAGTGGGGACTATTTCTTTATTTCCAGATAGGCAGTCTTCTTTGGCCAAAGTTCTCTATGTACGTGTTTTAGCTTTTAACCTATTGTTTACTCATGGTCTTACATCACTTGGTATTTGCATGGTATTTACATAGGATGCGGTGACAGTAGACGATGCTTCTACAATTGCCATTGTTTGGACAAGATTCAAGGAGGGTGGGCTTTAAACGCTCATAGCCTTAGATGCGAGGTCTTTCCATAGCTTAGACTGCTTTAGCATGCTCATTATGGTCATCTACATTTTGATGCTATACGATGGGCTTCTGGGAAGAAGATGGAGGGACTTCCTGATTTGCCTCCTATTCACACTTTGTGTCCTAGCTGTTTGCGGGGTAAGCAACAGAGGCAGCCTCATCCCTACGTTGCCATTCAAAGAGATTCTACTCCGCTCAAGTTGGTTCTCACTGATCTTTGCAGATCTAGGGACATGGACTCCCTTAGGAAGGCCAAGTATTTGATGTTATAGATGACTTTAGTTGTTATTTATGGCCTTATTTTCTGGAGTACAAGAGCAAGGCGTACTCTTGTTTTTGTGAGTGTAAGGTGTTTGTGGAGACAAACCACCTTTAAAGTTTGTGGCGTACAAGCCAATCATGGAGAGCTTGCTTCTAACCTCTTTTCTCAACTTTACAGGGATCACAACATTCGGGTGGAGTATACCCATTTGAACACACCTTTGAAGAATGGTGTGGTGGAGCATGCGAATCGAACCACGAACCATGCTAGAGATTGCCTGATCGAAGCTGGAGCATCAGGGTCTTTCTTATACCCTTCGGAATGAGGCGGTGGATATTGCGGTTCACATCTGCAACTCTTTCTCAACTTTTGTATTATAGAAAATGACTCTCTATGAGGCTTTCTTTGGTTGAAAGCCCTTTATGTCTCACTTTGGCATCTTTGGATGTGATGCATTTGTCCATGTAGACAAGAAGAAGGGAAAAACAAAACTTGACTCGAAGTCTAGGAAGCTCATCTTTGTGGGCTACAGCACTACCACGAAGGGCTATTGACTCTATGACCCAATGATATGGAAGCTTGGGGTGAGAAGAGATGTGATCTTTGACGAGGCTTCAGCCTCCAAGGATCCTATTGATGGTTTTATTGTAGGTGATTCTTTATCATTGATAGACTCTCCTCCACCCTTAGTTCCTCTGCGTACTTCCAGGTTGCCTCTTAGCGCCCCTTTTTCGTGTTCGGCTCCTCCCTCTTCTCCTTCTCCACTCTCTACTGTGGATTCCCTACCAGCTTTGACGGATGCAAGTACTACTTCTTCATCGCCTACTTTCACCCCTTCAGCCTCCCCTCCAGAGTCTTCTTGGGCTGATCAACCGTCGGAGGGGGAGCCTTCTTGAGATGAGAAGGATTCACCTTCCCTTGGCAAGGGAGAGTTTTCTTCCCAGACTGGTGCATTGTAGGTAGGGGAGACTACTCAATCTTCCTCGTAGTAGGATAAGCTCATTCAGATTCCTCGTTGGTATCGACAGCTCATGCAAGATTTAGCTGTTTCTCACTTTTTTGCTTCTCCTACGTGTCCGCGTTGCCGAGGAGTCAACTCGCTTACATGCCCAATGGAATAGTTCACTTTTGTATAAAATATGCTCTCATATCATAGATTCTTTATGGCAATGAGCCTACTAGGGTTAAGGAGGCTCTTGCATAGGATATTTGGCGTCAGGCCATGCAGGAGGAGGTCGATTCTATCAAGCGTAATCACACTTGGGAGTTGGTTCCGCGTCCCTCGAAGCAGAAGGTGATAGTTGTAAAGTGGATCTATAACATAAGACCAAGTTACCTTGCAGATGGTTTCCTTGGACAAGCATAAAGCTAGACTTGTAGCCAAGAGTTTTGCTCAGAGGCCAGGTTTGGACTATTTTGAGACTTTTGCACCTATAGTTGGGATGTCTATTATTTGGGATATCTTGGCTCTTGCAGTCCACCACAGTTGGCCTATTTATCAGAGGGACGTAAAGTCTATCTTCTTGAATGGTATCCTTCAAGAGAAAATTTATGTTTCACAGCCTCTAGGTTTTCTTGTGCAGAGAAAGGAGGACCATGTCTACAGATTGTGGAAGGCTCTCTGTGGCATGAAGTAGGCTCCTCGTGGTTGGTACTCAAGGATTGATCGATTCTTTCTATAGAGTGACTTCCATCGGTGTGCTCATGACTCTAAACTGTACTTCAAGGTTGACGGTGACAGGTCTATTTTGCTCACCTTGTAGGTGGATGATCTTATCATTAAAAGGAGCTCTACTTAGGAGGTTGATTGTATTGGGGAGATTTTGCGACAAGAGTTTGACATGATGGATCTTGGGAGCCTACACTTCTTTCTTGGGTTGGAGATCTCTTAGATGGTACAAGGCATTTTCATTTTGCAGCACAAGTACATTACGGAACTTCTCTCGGAGTTTGGTATGGCCATTTGTCAGTCTATTTGTTGCCCCTGGACCTAGAGTCCAAGATTTTGGCAGCTTGAGATCCCTTTATAGAGGCCATCTGTTATAAGTATCTTGTTGACTCCCTCATGTGGCTTATTCACACTTAGCCAGATGTTTCTTTTGTTGTGGCATTGTGTTCTTATTTTATGAAAACTCCCACTCAGGAGCATTGGAGAGCAGTTCTGCTTGTTCTTCATTATTTATAGGGGACTCGATGCTACGGGATCATGTATGGAGAGGGTATTGCTCTCTCTGGTCAAAGTGATTCTGATTAGGCAAGTGATTTGGATTTGTGCTGGTCCACTACAAGTTCTCTCTTCTCCCTTGGATGGGGAGCTATCTCATGGAGTAGTAAGTAGCTTATTGTGGTCCTTTCTTCTATAGAGGCAAAGTATTGTGCCTTATATTCTATAGCTATGGAGGCAATTTGGCTTTGCCACATGTTGGCAAAGATTGACTTTTCTCAACTTGAACCTACAAAGCTATGTGTGGACAACCAAAGTACTCTAGCTTTAGTAAAGAACCTTGTGTTTCATGCCCGTGCGAAGCACATGGAGGTTCAATATCACTATGTTCGAGAGCCAATTGTGGATTCTGAGTTAGCTACAACCTATTGTCCCATGGAGGACAATGTGGCAGATCACTTCACAAAGCCTTTGTCTTAAGGCTTCTATGCTTCATTACATGTGGTTGTTGGGTCTTCAAATACTCCTAGGATCTTAGAGGAAGTGTTAGCCTGCCTATATTACTTAGGTCAGTTTGTTATCTCATGGTTGTGAGCTCTTGTCAGAGTATGATGGAGATAAAGGAGCTTTGATAGTTTAGATGCATTTTTCTTTATTTGTTGGCTTCTTGTGTGCATTCCTAGGCCAGTTCTTACTTTCCACAATTGCCTACATGTGTCGGAGATTGTCATTGTCATTTGGGATTTTTCTAGAGTCTTTCTTATTTTTTGTGGCATTTTTTTAGTGACCAGTATTAGATGCTAGTTGGCCAACTTTTTTGGCATCTATTGGTGCAGGTCGGTCAAATTTGGGCATTTATGGCTTTATAGCTAGCTCCCTCACTTGGTAGACACACACACTATTACTAGGTGGTGACACTTTTTACATTTGCTTTTCTTATTTACTTATATAAATATTTTATTTTTCTTTTTTTTTGTTGCTGTTGCTTCTTACCCCCAGAGTTCTCTTGGAATAAGCCAGGATCTTTGCATGGCCAGAAGAGGCAGCCATTGGGACAAATTGGACTAATGGTTTGTCTTAGCCTTAGGACCGGTTCCATATTAAATGGGCACTGAAGAATAGAATGCTAGTGGTTTGGGATTGTGTGCTTAGCCATTGGAGATGGTGTAGGATAATGAGCCTGGTCAAGACAGAAGATGCATATGTGAGAATGCTCATGAAATAAAAGTCACTGTAATTGAGCCACATTATACTTTTTGATGTGGTCACAATGATGAAAGTTGCTCAGAACAACTTGAGGAATGCAGGGGTCACCATCCCTAAAATTTAGGGAGTTACTATTTTTGGACCCCAGAATGTGTTCACATCATTATCTTCATTTTTGTACGAGGATTAATTCTCTTGTCTATGCCGAGGTCAAATTTTGCACTGATCATGGAGAATTTGAGACCAGAAGGTTTAAATGGAAAATTGTTACATGTATGCCATGTGGCACAAATTCTCAAAAGAGAGAGAGAGAGAGAGAGCATTAAAAAAAAACGTAATAGGCAGAAGGGGCAGATGGGAGAATGAAGTTTTGAGGAGCTAAGGGCAGTGCTGCAAGAAAATCAGCCATGGAGAGTACTTCTACATCTCTGACTCAAGTACAGAGATAAAGCGTGCTCCCTGTGATCAACTCTCTCTCTATTCTGAGAGGAAATGCTTCGCATGATGGGCTGATTCCATCGAAGGTACAATTCTGTGTTTTCTCCGAAATTTTGCACATGAATCATTGAGTATTGGTCACAGAAAATGCAGGACATGCTGGACAGTAAGAACAATGAATTCAGAGATCTGCAGACCGTAATTCTGCACATGAATCATTGAGTTTTGGTCATATGCTGAACAGTAAGAACAATGAATTTTGCACATGTTGGATAGTAAGAACAGTGCGTTGGACAATAAGAACAGTGAATTCAGGTCATGCTGGACAGTAAGAACAGTGAATTCAGAGATATGCAGACTGCAATTCTGCACAGGAATCATTGAGTTTTGGTCACAAAAAATGCTTTCCTAAAAGGGATGTTGATCTGGACATGCTGTACTGTTCTTATGCAGCTGGGATTTACTCAGAAGAGATGAAAACCAAATGTTCACAGGTTATGTATTTTGGAACATTATCATTTTTGTAAATTTCAATCTTTTAATTGATAAAGAAATACCGAGAGGGGCGGTGGTCTTTGGGGCCAATTTGGTGTTGAGCGAGGGAGTGAGGGCTCTGGTTATGTGTGTGAGTGTAAAGACAAGGTGTTAATTGAAGGAAGTACCGCTTTATGTGAGTCATAGACCGGTTCCATGATTCCATCCTCGGGATTTGAATTCTTTTTTGTAAGAATTTAAGCTTGGACAGTTTTGAGTGAAAAGGCCATACACATAGGTTTTACAGAGATTACAGGACTAGAGAGATGACAGACATGGATAGAGGCAAAGGAGAACTCCCTCATGAAGAAGAGAGTTCTTCTTCTGGTTGCAGACACTGAAGAGAGAGTATTGGTGCAGAGGTGTCAGCACCTTCTAGAACCGACATTGAACCATAGGATGAGGAGCAAGAATAGGAGGACTTGTTTATGGCACAACTTCTCAGTATGGTTGGCTCTTTCGAATAGATTGTAAAGAATCCTCGGATGCAAAATTTTTTGAAGTCACATAATGAGGATTCTTAGGCTAAGTCATCACATCATACCATGGAGCGCTCAAAAAGGCAAACTTCTAATGTGTGTGGGCACGTGGAAAAGACACCAAACATGGAGACAGGTCCAATGCAACAAGAAGCACGAGCACAAGACCATGGACTGAATGGTCAAGGCAGTAATGCACAAGTGACACAGTAGACTATTCCTCCTCAGTTTGCTATCTATCTTGGTTACTTTGGTGGTGGGTCAGTTTTTCAAGCAATGGCTGGATTACCCATGAGTTATCAGGGATACTTGCCTAGAGGGCCACCAGGAATGATGCCTATTGAGGCAGTGAAACCACTTTACGCTAATATTGGTCTATAGCCCGGTTCTCAGACTCTGCAGAGTCCTTATTTGATGCCTAGGGTACAAAATGCAGCCGCTGGTTTTTTTTAGCCTAGTGGACATATGGCAGCTAAGAGAGGTGAAATGAATGTTGATAATGCGCGTAAGGGACTCCCCTTTTTACAGCCACCTGCCTATGACAACCTAATACCAAAAAGTGCAAAGCATAAAGACTATAAAGAGGGTGGTCAAGCATTAAAGTTTGAAACCTTCAGTGGTATGCAAGATAAGCTGAAATCTTTGACTTTTATACAACAGTTTGATGCAACTTACACAAGAGGGAATTTTACTGAGACTTCTAAGGTGCGGAAGGCTGAAACTTTTTTGAAAGGTAATGCTTTGTAGTGGTGGAAACAATTGTTGATGCAAGGATATGCACCTGCCACTTGGGTCTATTTTAAACAGCTGTTTGCAGCCTTATGGATAATGAACACGTTTGAAGTAGATATCATGACTGCATAGCATAAATTGGAAGCGGCAAATTGTACGGATTTAGAAGAGTACAATAAGAAATTTTGGGAAGCACTTTTGCTCGTGAGTTCTTACAGGACAGAGCCCCTGTTAGAACAAATTGAAAAGTACTATTGCGGCTTGGCCGAAGCCATCAGGGATTATTGTACCAAGACTAGGGTTTCAAATATGGTACAGTTAATTGAAAATGCTGGTGTGGCAAATGTATTGTTGAAAGGAAAAGCTGACAGCTTTAAAGGCATTGAAAAGAAGGATTCTCAGTTTAAGCAGGATCGTGGCAGGAAGAAGAAGCCATTTGCAGAAAAGACTAGCTTTACAAAGAAGTCTTTTTGGAAGAAAAGATTTCGGCAGCAACCTCAGACTTCTTTTAAACAGGGTAAAGGACAGAAGAGGCCACTTTTTGGCAAATCATTTGAAGAAAGAAAGGCTTTAATGATGGCTGGTAAATGCTTTATATGTGAACAGAAAGACCATATTGCTTCTAAGTTCCCACAGCAATCTTCTAAAGATGCGGGCGATAGAGATGCGCCAAGTAAAAAGAAGCCCATCATTGGCTTAGTGCCGGATATGGTGGGAGATCAATCAATTGATGATGCTACAGAATTGTGCAGAGCTTGGGGAAAGATCAGAGATTCCACAGTGCTGATTTTCTTTGATCCTGGAGCTCGTGCAAACTTTATCTCACCGGTATTGGTAGCTAAGCTGGGTATACGTCCCGAGGAAATGGGATTAGTTGGACAAGTTGATTTGGCATGCCCAGGTCATACTGAATCTGTCACCCCCATTCTTGGCAAACTTCGTATGCATATTCAGAGCTATGTGGACACAGAGGAGTTCCATATTATGCCTTTAGAGGGTTGTGATGTTCTGTTGGGTATCCCATGGTGCCACAGGAAGCACGCTATCTTGGATACTTACAATAGAACGATTACTCTTGTACATAGGAGCAAGACTCATGTGTTATATGTGAAGCTTAAAGGAGAGTTTGTCCCCGTTGTTTTTACTTCTGCAATTACTTTTGTAATGAAAAATCATATTTCTGTGTACTTGGTTTTTGCAAAGCAAGTTAATGAAGTTGACAGTAATGTGTCTGTACTAGATGAAAGTAGATGGACTTTCTTGGATAAATTCAGTGATTGTTTCTCAGATTCATTACCAGGACAGTTACCCCCTGAGAGGCTTGAAGATCATACCATAGATCTTATTCCAGGGACTAGTCCGCCCCATAGGCCACCGTACAGGGTCAGTGCGGCGCAATAGAAAGAGATTATGACACACATTAATGAGCTTTTAGAGAAGGGACTAATTCAGCCTAATAGTTCTCCGTTTTGTTCACTTGTGTTGTTAGTTCAGAAAAAGAACGGCTCTTGTCGAATGTGTATTGACTACAGAGCCTTGAATAAGAACACGATCAAGAATAGGTTTTCGATTCCGAGGATAGATGACATTCTTGATCGATTACAGGAAACATGAATGTTTAGTAGGATAGATTTGAAGAGTGGGTTCCATCAAATCAGAATCAAGCTAGAGGATATCCATAAGATTGCTTTTAGAACGACATTTGGTCTCTATGAATTTTTAGTCATGCTGTTTGGATTGACCAATGCTCCTGCTACATTTAACAGGATGATGGATAGAATTTTCCGCCCTTATCAAGTTTCGTTGGCACATTCTTTGATGATATGATTATCTTTTCAAAGAATAAAGAGGAGCATAGAAAACGCCTAGTTGCAGTCTTTAATGAGCGTAAGCGTAATAGATTTCTCATTAATGGTAATAAGAGTGAATTCTTTTTGGAAGAGATTTACTTCCTTGGGCGCATAGTTTCTAAAGATGGTGTGAAGATAGATCCTGTAAAGATAGAAGCAATTGTCTCTTGGCCAGAGTTGAAAACGGTTCATGATGTCTGCAGTTTTCTTGGCCTATGGTCTTACTACAGAAGATTTGTAAGACACTTTGCAGAGATTGCTTCTCCTTGACATGCGCTTGAAAGGAAGGATGTCAAATGGCAATGGACTGACAAAGAGAAATCAGCATTTAGATGTTTGAAGGGGAAAATGACTACAAATCCAATACTTATTTTGCAAGATCTGTCTAAGCCATTTGTAGTCAGTGTGATGGATGTGGAAACAACATTGGTGCTGTATTAATGTAGAATGGCCAAGTTGTGACATACGAGAGTAGAGTACTTTCTGTCATTGAAAGGACTTACCAAATTTATGAGAAAGAATTATTGGCTGTGATCCATGCACTCTCTAGTTGGAAGCACTATTTGTTTGGTGCTGATTTTGTGGTACAAAGAGATCATTAAACGCTTAGATACTTTCTCACACAGGCTAAATTGTCAGAGAAACACATGCGTTGGGCAAATTTCCTATCTATGTTTCATTTTCAGATAGTGCATGTGGAAGGCAATAAGAATGTAGTTGCAGATATGTATTTCGCAAACCATAGGTGTCAGCTGTTTCAATTCCTTATCACCATGAATTTTATGATATGAAAGAGCAGTATGCTGATGACGAAGATTTCTCTGAAATCTATGAACAGTTGATCAATGCCCAACACCATGATCATTATGTGTTCAAAGATGTTCATCTTGATGTATGGAAGACTATGTGGTACAAAACAGTTAAGGCCAAAAGTTTTATTGGAAAGTCATGCTCCACCGTATGCAGGACATCGTGGTATAGATGCTATAGTCAAAGCGGTAGAGACTTTCTTCTATTGCCCAGCCTTGAGATCAATGTCAGATCTTGCCTTGTATTCCAAAAGGTCAAATTTGATAGACAGAAGGCACCAGGGTTATTGCAACAACTGCCTATTCCAAAAAGGCCATAGGAAAGTATTGCCATGGATTTCATTTTTGATCTTCCAAGAACTTCTTCAGGGAATGATGGAATCTGGACTATCATTTGCAGATTTAGCAAACATGCACATTTCATTCCTATAAGGAAAGAGATTAAGTCTGAACACATGGTAAAGATATTTATGCAAAATAGCTTCAAGTACCATGGAATGCCACAGTCAATTGTGAGTGATAGAGACCCAATAATGACTAGCTTGTTTTGGAAAGCATTGTTTGAAAACATGGGCACTATGCTGAAATTTTCATCTTTTTTCCATCCACAAAGTGATGGACAGTCTGAAGAAGCAAATTCGACTGTTTTAGATCTACTGAAGTGTTATGTTTCAGATCATAAGACTTCTTGGGAACACTACTTGCCATTGGTTGAGTATGCATACAATAATACCGTGCACTCATCTATTGGCAAAGCACCTTTTGAGATTGTGGAAGGTGGAAAGAAATTGCCTCCCATTTTGCCGACAAAAGATAACATCTTTGAAGTAGATCGTTATGTAAATGATTGGGAAGAAGCATATAAAAAGGTCAAGTATACCCTAGAAAAGTCACAAGCTAAACAGAAAAGAGCTGCTGATAGTCATTGTCGGGAGCTCTTGTTAAAAAAGGATGATTGGGTCTTATTGCATTTTGAAAAATGCACGTTTGAGAAAACGGAAGGGCAAGGAACGTTTGTTTCCAAAGTTGAGTATGCGTTACTATGGCCCTTTTCAAGTCTCAAAGAAGATCAATGACGTAGCATATAGGCTAAAATTGCTAGAGAATTGGAAAATTCATAATGCATTCCATGTGAGCCTATTGAGGCCTTTTATTAGTGAAGTGCCAGAATATATGGTTCAAGAGGAACAGCCTGAAGTAGAGGAATTAGATGAGATTCTAGTTGCTAAGCAGATCTTTCTACATAAGGATAGGAAAGTGAAAGGTAGAGTTATAAGAAGATTTTTGGTGAAGTTCAAGAACTATTCACCAATGGATGCCAAATGAATGGAAGAGACTGAATTGGCAGATTCGCCTCAATTATTACAACTTTACCGAGAAGCTTTCTTACTGGAATCTACAGTGACTTAGAATGCTGTTTGAAGCAATGTACATTCTCTATTGTATAGTTGAATACCGCATCTCATTGAATAATGCACAATGTATGGTTTACATTTAGCATTAACATGTGTATCATTGAATGAAATCTCAGTGCTTTGAAGTTGTATTTGTTACACTTCAGTTGAATGAATATGCATGTTGTGACACTAATAGTTCGCGCATACGTACTATTGCCCCGTGTTGCATCCGCAAACATGTATATTAGAAAGGCTCCTAGTAATCATAGTTGGATACAGGATGCAATCCTCCACCTATGTGAGACTTTAACTTGCAATGATACAAATGGTAGTGGGGAAATTTCTACCATCGCCCCGTGTCATCTGTTAGCAAGTGATACATGCGATGGCACTAATAACATGGAGAATCTTGTTATTGCCGTGTGTTATCCGTTAGTATGTGTGGCATGCAATCGAGGTCGCTTGCTTCTTTCAAGAGGGGAGTATGTCACCAGGCGGTGATACTTTTTACAGTTGTTTTTCTTATTTACTTATATAAATATTTTATTTTTGTTTTCTTTTGTTGCTGTTGCTTCTTTTCCCTAGAGTTCTCTTGGAATAAGTCGGGATCTTTGCATGACCAGAATAAGCAGCCATTGGAATGAATTAGACTAATGGTTTGTTTGAGCCTTAGGACCGGTTCCATATTGAATGGGCACCGAAGAATAGAATGCCAGTGGTTTGGGATTGTGTGCTTAGTCACTGGAGATGGTGCAAGACAATGAGCCTGGCCAAGACAGAAGATGCACATGTGAGAATGCTCACGGAATAAAGGTCACCGTAACTGAGCCACATTACACTTTTTGATGTGGTCATAATGATAAAAGTTGCTCAGAACAACTTGAGGAATGCAGGGGTCACGATCCCTAAAATTTAGGGAGTTACTATATTTGGACCCCAGAATTTGTTTGCGTCATTATCTTCATTTTTGCACGAGGATTAATTGTCTTGTCTGTGTCGAGGTCAAATTTTGCACCGGTCATGGAGAATTTTAGACAAGAAGGTTCAAACAGAAATGTATGCCATGTGGCACAAATTCCCAAAAGAGAGAGAGAGAGCATTTTAAAAAAACGTAATAGGCATAAGGGGTAGATGGGAGAATGATGTTTGGAGCTGAGGGCAGATTGTTGCAAGAAAATCAGCCATGGAGAGTACTTCTCCATCTCTGACTCAAGTACGGAGGTAGAGCTTGCTCCCTGTGATCAACTCTCTTTGTATTCTTAGAGGAAATGCTTCGCATGATGGGTTGATTCCATCAAAGGTACAATTATGTGTTTTCTCCGAGATTCTGTACATGAATTGTTGAGTATTGGTCACAGAAATTGCAGGACATGCTGGATAGTAAGATCAGTGAATTCAAAGATCTGCAGACTGTAATTCTGCATACGAATCATTTAGTTTTGGTCACATGTTGAACAGTAAGAACAATGAATTCTGCACATGTTGGACAGTAAGAACAGTGTGCTGGACAGTAAGAATAGTGAATTTTGCACTGCTGGACAGTAAAAATAGTGAACTCTGGACGGTAAGAACAGTGAATTCAGAGATCTGCAGATTGCAATTCTGCATAGGAATCATTGAGTTTTGGTCATAGAAAATGCTTTCCTAAAACGGATGTTGATCTGGATATGTTGTACTGTTCTTATGCAGCTAGGATTTACTTAGAAGAGATGAAAACCAACTGTTCATAGGTTATGTATTTTGGAACATTATCATTTTTGTAGTTTTCCATCTTTTAATTGATTAAAAAATACTGAGAGGGGTGGCAGTCTTCAGGGCCAATCTGGTGTTGAGCGAGGGAGTGAGGTCTTTGCTTATGTGTGTGAGTGTAAAGACCAGGTGTTAATTGAAGGAATTACCACTTTATGTGAGTCATAGACCTGTTCCACACACTATTGAGTCTTTAGTCTTCAGTCTTTCCTTTGTAGATGCACACTCCAACACTTTGACTCTTTGTGCTTGGTGCTCCAGCATCATCACATTGATTTGGTGTCCTCATTGATGCTTTGGGGTACGTGTAAGGACTTATTAGTTCATCTTCATTGTATTAGCATTCTTCTTTAGTTAGTGCAGTATTCTTCATTCATATTCTACTTCCTCTCTCTCTCTCTCTATGAGCTTTTCTTTGCGTTTGTGTTTCTCTTCTGTTGCTCACTCTAATAGATGTTGCTTTTGATGGTGAAGATTATATAGAAAAAGCAAAGTTTAAGATATCTAATTTGCATTTGAAGGGCATTGCTTTAAATTGGTGGCTTAAGGTCATCTAAGAAGAAAAGGAATCCAAGTCTTGGAAGGAGTTTAAGGAGATGTTCAACAAGAAGTTTCTGCCCTTATCCTTCCAAGCCCACGTGTAGCAAAAAGGGGATGAATTAAAGCAAAGTTAAGGAGAACATAGAAAAACATATATCAACAGGTTTGCAGCTATGTCTCTTTAATTTAAATCTTTAAGTGAAATTCCTTTCTGTATTGGGATGAGAAAGTTTATCTATGGGTTTACATCCAATGGTACGATGAGTTATCAAGATGACAGAACTAAATACTTTGGTAGTAGCCCAAGATACGGCCCTAAATGCTAAAGGAGTACACATGCCATGGATGCTTGAAAAATCCTCCAAAGAATAACCATAAAAGGAAAGAAGTCTAAGATGTTTGGCGAAAAGAAATTAGATTGAATGGTCTAAAGCGTAAGAATAGTGGTACACTACTTGGCACCTATGTCTTCTAGGATAAAGCTAACATACCATCAATTAGCATAATACACAAGGAAAGGAGTGAAGAAAGACACATAGCCGGTTAATTCCCCCCCAAAAAATTTAAGAAGGAAAACCAATCCCAAAGTCACCTCAAGCAAATGCTATATCTAAAGAACCCTTTGAGCAAGATGAAACTCCATTAAAGAAAATAAAGCGTTTTATAATATTTAGGCATGGAGGTCTGATTTGAAAGCATTAAAATCAGCATCCAATTTGAAGGGCAAATGCATGCTAGAGATTAGGGTTTCTGAACAAGTTTGCAGGTATAAAATACTTCAAATTAATAGTGAATTGAAGGTGCATTGGTTAGGGAAAAGCTCTAAGATTGTTCGACAATTGGGGTTGAGGTGCCATTTGACAAATTGGATCAGTTTGGGACTTGAGTTTTGTGCAAATTCTTGATTGATTGCAGTGTGACAGTAGCAAGTGACCATGGATGCATTTCTTAATGTGATGTTGGTCAACATTGGAGTTATTGCAGCTGTGCATGCTTGAAGACACACTAGTTATGAGTGTGTAATTGAGACAGATTCAAAGCTCATTGGTTAAGGTTAGTAAGAGCAACTAAGGACATAGGACTTGAATCAAATTCGGTCCATTGAAGAGCTAGGCATGCGAGGAATCATTTGCAAAGAGTGCTGGTTTATGAGAGTTGGTTTGATCACACTGGGGGGGGGGGGGGGGGGTCACAAGTGGTTCATGTAAAGGCCCATCTTCAATAATAAAGAAATACTGTAAGGGGCGCTCACCTTTAGGGCCAATTTAGTATTATCTCCTATGCAAGAGTGCCCATCCTACTACCCGTACATGTGGAACCCTAGCCCATCTCCTAGCCTCTTCTTCCAAGATAGCATTTCTTACTTCACTCTTGTTTAGTGATGTTCCCTTATTCTTTTTCACTACCTCAATCCATGGGCTGGCTTCTTCTATATGCTTCTATGTTGTCTTTTCCACTTCTGCCCATGAGTGAACCTCCCTTTCACATGCCTTCAAAGCCTCTTTCTCTTTTTGTAGTTCTTCTTGCACGTTCATTTCTTTTTTCTTATAGATTAGACTTATTTGAGTCTTGGAGAGCCTTGTTTGATAGTTGTTTAACATCACCCTTTACCGATTTTGTGCATTTTGAATAGCTTTACCCTTGTCTTTAAACTTGGAAAGCATAGCCACACATCACCTAAACCCAATGCAACATTCTTTTGAGTGTATTTGTCTTGCAGCAAGAAGTCTTCCAACTCCACAAACGTAAGGGGCTGCCGCGTGCACACCCCCACCCCCCTTTCCAAATGGCAATATCAAAGAGGTGCGAAAACCAAGATGACTCTGGAAGAGAGTTCGATGTGATGTTCACCAATTCGACATCCTGAATAATCTCATCAACATTAAGCAGTTGCTCACACAAATCTTGTATATGAGTAAGGTGATTCGTCATGCTATCACCCTCGTCCATGTTTAGATTCACCAACTCTCTATAAAGATAGGAGATCCTAGCCTCATGCCGGGTAGCAAACATATGCTCAAGTATGTCCCATGCTGATTTTGAGGTCTTACAAGACCGAATGTGCGGAATAATCCGTTTTCATTGACAAGACAATCAAGGAAAGTGCCCGTACATCCTTCAAGTCCCATTTCCTTTGATCCTTCATAGGAGGGGGAGGGGTAGTAGCAACAATACCTGCAACTTGTCCTTGAGCATGATGCTAAGGTGTTTGAGGTGCAAGACCTTCTAGTTGTTGCAAGTCACTTGTAGCATAGTCTCGCAAATCCTTCACAAGAAAAAGGTTGCGGATCATAAAACTCCACAATGGGTAGTCGGAGCCATCAAGCTTGTCCTCCTGAGTGAGGACACCAAGGATGCTACTTTGATCATTGTTTTGCTGACGTGCCATGCTGTCATGAATGACAATAATGTGCAGCCAAATACTTCGATGCCGAAGTATATATGTGTGTACTCCTCAAAGTACCAAAATCCTCATGGGATTAGAATGCAAGTACCAAATTGTCACAAATCTTGCCAAAAGTGCCCAATGTCACAAAAATCAGCAGTCAGCCTGCAGATTACAACAATGCACTTCTGTACTGCACTTGCCTCGAAATGCGTGCCCAAAAGAAAACAGTTTACAGCAATTTAATGCTGAATCTCACCAAATCTTTTGAATTTCCCCCAAACTTATTGTTCAATCTTACTATAGCAGCAATTAAATGTTGTTGTACGACTGATTTCCTATGTTACGATGCGAGCAGGGCAAAAACCCCAAATTTCTTCCTTTAATTTCATTGAAATTGAAAAATTTTCAACTTAATAGTCCAAAATTTTGCAAAAATGTTGCCTTGAGACACATGCCAACAGTGATGAGTAGCTGGGATCTACCTCATGATGTGTGTTGGAGACAGAAAACTGAAAAGCCCCAAATTTCTTGCACCAATGTCAAAGAAATTACGTAATGTTGGTATTTTTGATGGAGATGCACGAGAACTCAAATCGGGCAAAAGCCCCAACTTTCGTCGAAGAAATTTTGAGAAATTTTAGAAATTGGGAAAGTCGGCCGAAAATCCCCACATTTCTCAGCATGGGGTGTGAGAAATTGAAAATTTCTTTGATATTGGGCATGAGATGAGCAAGACAGATGAGAAGTTGCAGAAATTTTGGAAAATCCCCAAATTTGGAAAATTAGGGTTTTTGCGTTTTTTCTCAGATGTGCAAAAAATGGTGGGCGGGGTTGAGAAAATAGTGAACTAGGCTAAGAAAATGGTGGGCAAGGCTGAGAATATTACGAACATGACTGAGAGAGGCTATGTGTGCATAATTGCATACAAGATTGTATATGGGACTGCATGCAAGCTGAAAACAGTGGCAGTACCTCCTCCAAAACAGCAACCTCTCTTCCTCGGGCTGAATGTTGGCTAGCTGCAATAGGACCTTGGTGGAGTGACACCAGCTAACGGTGGCTGTTTAGAATCTACGTGTAGAAGCTACTTTGATACCAAATGTTGGAAATGGAGGAAGAGAGAGAGATAAGAGTGAACACAAGACAATGAGTAGGAGTAGGCAGCAATTCCACACTCAAAAGATGCAAGTTCAAGGATGATAGAATGAAAGTACAATAGGTCTTAAGTAAGTTAGACCTATCCCTAACTCAACTAGAGTTAATTTAACTCTAGAACTAACTCTAGAAGTGGTGACACAACTTATTAATGTAGTTGTGTTCACACTACAAACCAAATAACTAAAATGTTAGGCACTTCCCATAGAATTAGCAAATCCTAAAATTGCTTGCTTCCAGTAAACTAATGCCTGGTTGAAACAACCCTTCTCTTGCTGTTGCCTACAGCTATAGGGCCTTTGGCAACAATTGCCTTTTTCAATGGCAACGTGTTATGAAATTGATCAAACAACCATGTGTAACGCAACAATTGACACTCAAACTCATAAAATGTGGGCATCTCAGGCTGTGAAATCACCTACTGTACAAAATGGAAATATTTTCTTGGCAACTTGTTAAGGAACATAATAACTTAATTGTTAGAGGACGTAGGAGCCCCAGTGGTCGAGAACTCGGCGAGCAGACGCCGATACTCAGCCAACTTGACTTTCAAGACATCCTTGTCTGTGATTTTGAAATTTTGGACCTCATGATCCAAATTGATGCGAGGGGTGCTATCTCGAGTCGCATAGTGGTCAGTCAAGTGTGCCCAACACTTGGATGCTAAGTCGAAATGCTGAAGTTGAGAGTGAAACTTAGGCAACAAGTCTTGCATAAGCTCGACAATAGGGAAGGCATTATGAACCTTTCATGAGTAGATGTTCTTGTATAGAACAAGGTCAAGATTAGGTTAGGGTTTCAACCCTTGCACTAAATCCCATAGGTTCTAGAAGTCTAAGATATGCCTCATCAAATTTGACCAAGTGGTGTAGTTTGACTTGTTGAAATGAGTCTTGTCATTAAATGCATACTTAGCAAATAAGAAACCAAAACCATGAGGCGTCTAGGAAGATGAATAGATGGAATAAGATAGAGGATAAGATGGTGGTGGTGGATAAGAAGTAGGAGGGGGTAAAGATGGATAGGTAGAAATAGGCTACTGATGTCCAATGAGTCCATATTAACCATGAGAAATAAAATCATTTGAAGGAAAAGGAAGGGTAAGAATACTTACAAGTTCTTCTTTGAGCTTTTTACCTAATTTTGAGTTCATGAAAAAATACATGTCTTCCTCATTACTCACAAACCAAAGCTTATTTTGAAGAGTCTCTTCTTGATGAGCATCTCTCGATCCAACAGAAAATATAAAATCAGTTGTCATAGAATTTGAAATAACAAGGTTTGTTTTGACCTTCGAGAAAAGTAGTATTGTGGAAGTGATGTGTAATTGGAGTTAGGTTCCACTTTTTGTGGATGGCTAGTTCGTAGTGGAGATTCCCAAGGTCTTGCAAGATCATTAGTTCTGTGCACTGAATCTAAAGGAGAAAACTCAGGCTTACCTTCAAACTCCTGTTAAGCCCTATGCACAAGGATGAGATCATACTCAACAGTAGAAATTTAATATGGTTTGTGGACTCCATGGTAGTTCGATGATTTTGCTCCTATGTTAGATTGGGCAAGCTTGGAGGCCCACTCTTGATTGTTTCTGGTCATGTTTGGTTGTGAAGATTGAAGCGGTGTTGTGAATGTGCTTGAAGTCATTTGACCCTTATGTTATTCTTGCTTTCATGAATGAGCTTTATGATCAAAGGCCAAGGTTTGTGAGAGAGTAGCTAGCTCTGATACCATGTGAAGAAATGCTCTAAATGCAAAAAACATGAAACCAATTGTATGTCAAAGCACAGACTGATAAACATGATTACCTTGGAGGACATAGTGATAACTCTTCTTTCGCAGTTATGGCTGTGATTTAGTGCATACTATTCCGCCTTGATTGCTTCAGGGTGGACAAATACCCTTAAATGGGAGGAGTTGGTTCTAATGGTCTTGGACTAAGAGAAAGGTCTCAAATGCTAGAACACTTCAAATTCAGAGACATTGACAAGATAGTCTTTCCAACAGAAGGGAAAGAAGAAGAAGAAGAAGCATGAGAATATCAAGCAAGATAAAGCCAAAGAGTTGTCTTATCACATTTGTGGAAAAATAGGGCATTGGAAGAAGGATTTTCCCGACAAGGACAATAAGGATACCAAGAAGAAGAAAACTATGGACTAAGGTGTGGTGGCTACTCCTTCATTTGCCACCTTCCTCCATTTAGAGGTGATTGAGAATGCTTCTCGAATGGCCTTTGATGTAGCAATGTTAGCCCCTCAGTCTTGTGTAGATTGTGGGTGGTGGGGCTTCTTGCCACATGACTCCTACATAGGGTATTGCCCCTATGCATGTGGTTCATGGATAAATTCTCATAGATGATAGCTCTTTGGTCCCTATCAAAGGCAAAGGTGATATGTAGTTGATTCCGGACGGGTAGAGTGGTATCCACACATCATAAGTTCTCTATGTGTCGGGTTTGGATATCTTCTTCTTTCAGTGAGCAAGATTTGTACTCTCTTGCAAGTTCTTTGTGTAGGTCATGAGGGGAATGGAGTCTACAATATGTAGACTTCATAAGCTATAGCATCCTCAGTTTGGCCATCTCAATTATGAGTACCTCCAAAAGGCAGCTTATGTGTGGATTGCTAGAGATTGGGGTAAGCCATCGGCCATGTGTGTCTTGCATTTGTGGCAAGCAACATAGAGATGCGATTTCTAGCAAGGCTTTGCGTAGGGCTAAGTAGCCCTTAGAGCTTGTTTCGACAGACTTATGTGGACTAATGTGGATGGAGGCCCTTTTATGCTAAATGTTGATGATTTTAGTAGGATGACTTGGGCATATTTCTTGGAGCTGAAGTCAGAAGCATTCTCACACTTTAAGGGTTGGGTGATTTTTGAGGAGAACAAGTCTGGCAGGAAACTCAAGACCTTGCATTTCGACAAAGGATGGGAGTTTGTTTTTAATAAGCTAGTCAGGTTTTGTGTAGATCATGGCATTCACGAGGGGTTTGCCAACACGAACACACCTTAGGAAAAGGGCATATTGGAGCAGAAGAATCGTGATGTGATTGAGATGGCATGAACTATGATGGAGTATCGGCGCGAGACACCTTGGTGTTTGTGGGCTGAAGCAGTGCCCACCATTGTCCATATGCTTAATCGGTCATCTACATTGGCCATGGTTGTTATGCTACATTTTGAGGTACATTTTGGTCCAAAGCTAGATGTCTTGTGTTTCAAGGCGTCGCATGTGATGCTTATGTTCACATCCCAAAGAAATAGAGGGATAAGTTTGAGCCAACTTCCAAAAGACGTGTGCAGGTTATAGCTTGGAGTTCGGTGGATGCAAGCTTTATGATCTTGGTTTTTGGGAGGTCTATACCAATCGAGATGTTTGGTTCATGGAGTTTCTAACTGCAGAGTGTTGGGGATAAAGGTGCGTGTGCCTAGCTGCCCATGTATTAGTTACACAGATAGTATCCACATCGTGTATTAGTTACCTGCACGCATGTACACTATAGGTGGCGGCCGCCCATCACTATCACTTTATTCTTTATTCTTTCAGTGACATTTGAATAAAGGGAAGGCCGGTCACATTGTTATTGTTGGAATTACCACATCTTATGTGTGTCTCTCTCTCTTCGCTCTTGCTTCCACTTCGTACTTCCACTTCAAGGCTCACTCCCTTCAACTGGTATCAGAGCCATCTTTCTCGAGAACTCGAGCCTAATCCGGCATTGCTTCAACTTTCATTCGAGTTAGCTACAACAGGGTTTCACCATTGGCAGCCATTGCTTGACATTCAAAGCTCATTTTCAGCTCAGCAGGTCATTTACAGGAGTAGCTATCACCTATGCTTCACCTTGAAGTCTTGGCTTGCTCCAAGCTTGATTGAGCTTACTTGAAGGCTTCCTTGGGTACTCCTAGTGTCCCCTCTATCCTCCCCACTCATCAAGCAGCCGCACGTGGGCCCTCAGTCACAGTAGCAACATCACGCCAATTTGCGCCTGTTTTCAGGCTGGGGCAGGACACACCTTCTTTAGTATCTCCTCCTTCATTGGAAGCTTGACTCTACATTGGAGGCCTCGCCAACACTCGAGTATTGATACTTGGCATTGAGGTTGAGCTCATACTTCCAACATCATTGATTGCGAATAGCAGTCCACAGGCTGTGAGCAACAGGGCAGCCCCCTGTCTTCATGCTTCATACTGATTGGTGATGGTCATATGATGCCTATTCATGCCTATATGATACTATCGCGTTTGGGGATGCTATGCTATTGATGTGAGATGATTTTGGCCCTAGTTTGAGTCTCCATTTGCACAGTTTTCACAAAGGTTTTACTTGCTGGAATACAGAGGGCTTAATACTATTTTATTAGGGATCTTGTATGCTTGTTGTCATTGGATGCTTCTTGAACACTTTAGATGCTACACTGGGGTATACCATTGATCTTACATGCTTGGTTATGCTCTTTACATGGTCTTGAGGTGAGATTGGAGCTTTGACTCTTGACATTGGTTATCATTCACTGTTATGTATGGTCATTGGATGCTACAGTAAGAGCTTTACAAGTTACTTGGGTTGGATGCTTCCGGATATATGTTACTTGGATCTTGGATCTATGGATGCCTTCCACTTGATGCTTTGAGCCTTGTTTCCTCATCTAGCATAACGAATTTTGTCACAGTGGGAGCTATTGGGCTTTATGTATTGAGCCCAATTGACACTTTGATGTTACTTTGAGCATTTTGGTTATACAATTGAGCTTGCGGGTCTTATAGTGAGACCATGGGACTTGGTGATATGTACATGCTCTCGTCATACTTTATGTACATAGTTGATGCTTAGTGGGCTGATCAGACATTGCTTCTAAGTTGCAAGATGTAGAGGGTGCACTCTTGAATGAAGAGGTTAATAGAAAAAATGTTGATGCTTCCTGCACCTCTCATGCTTTGACAGTTATGAGACAATAATGGTAGAGGTGGTAGCAAGGAAAAGGCAAGGGTAAAGTACAAGACAAAAATGATGATCGTAGCATTATCCCTAGTAAGTTCAACATTAAGATTGAAGAGATTAATGTTGTGTAGAGAGTGATTACGATGATGATTTCATACTTGCAGCTTATTCTCTTGATACTTCACAGCTGACTAATGCTTTGTTAGGATCTACTCAGTGTTGGCTAATAGATTTAGGGATCATGTGACCCCTCATAGAGAGTGGTTTCACTCCTATTGTAGTATGGTTGGATTTGTCTATTTTGGTAATGAATTGGCATTAGAGATCGTTGGTATTAGTGATGTCTAGCTGCAATTCAGTTCAGGTAGTGCGTTCACTCTTCATGATGTGCGTCATGTATCGGCTCTCACGAAGAGCTTTATCTTTGCTGGCACTTTGGATGATGCAGGCCATGTTGTTTCTTTTGGTGATTTGTCATGGAAGATTATCCGTGGGAATCTTGTCATTGCACGTGGTGCTAAGTTCAATACTCTCTACCCCTTACTTATATTTGGATCAATTGACTATGTTTTGGTAGCGGATGCAGTTCCATATATATCTCTTTGGCATCGCCACCTCGGGAACATGTTTTTGAAAGGAATAAAAATTGTTATCGGTTTGTAGTATCTTCCATCCCTTGATTATAAGTGCTTTGAGTCTTGTGATCATTGTTTATATTGCAGGTAGATACGTAGTACGTATAAAAAGTTTGATATGCTATTCCTTTAAAAGTTATCAAAAGTTATCATAAAGGGATGAAAGAGGACGATCTTGCTCTCTGCAAAGCTGAAATTGCAGACCTCCTCCAAAAGAAATTGATTGAACTAATTACTTCACAATGGGCGTACCAAGCATTTTATGTGAATAAACATTCTGAACAAAAAAGAGGTAAAAAGAGGCTCGTAATCAACTACAAGCCTTTAAACAAGTATCTGATTGGACATGGTCATCCCATACCACTCAAGGACCTCTTGATCAAATGGATTAAAAAGGCGAAGGTGTTTAGCAAGTTTGATCTCAAGTCTAGTTTTTGGCAACCACCAATTAAACCTATTGAACTGCTTTTTGTGTGCTACACGGCCACTACCAATGGACAGTTCTTCCCTTTGGTATCAAAACTGCTCCAACTTATTTCCAGGGTTGGACTAATGAAGTCCTTGTAAAATTTCCATTTTGTTTGGTGTATATAGATGATATTTTAGTATTTTTCAAAACCATTAAAGAACACTTAGATCATGTCACTCAGTTCATGCTTGCAGTAGAACAAGGTGGCATGGTACTTTCCCCTACTAAGTCTATTATGTTTGTAACAAAGGTTGAGTTCTTAGGTCTTAATATCCATCATGGTATGGTCGAACTCCAGGATCATGTATTCAAAAATATTTTAAGTTTTACAAACCAACACCCCAGTGTAAAAATGTTACAACAACTCTTAGGATGCCTTAATTGGATAAATTCCTCTACCCCTAACCTAGCTTTATACACCCAAGATCTTTATCCTCTATTAAGAAAAATCACTTTATTTGGAAAGATCTGCACACAACTACTATTCAGCAAATCAAATCCATTGTACAAAAGCTACCTCCCCCACACTTGCCTTTTGGATAGATGCTTCTGACCTAGGCTGGGGTGCTATCCTATGTGAAAATACTTCTCCATCAACTCCACCAACCCAAATCCAAAACTTGCAGATTTGTCGGTATGCCTCTGGAGTCTTCTCATCCATGCAGAAGAATTATCCCTCATATCAAAGAGAAATCTTAGCCATACACTCAGCATTTTGCAATTTCATGTTGCTTGCTCTCTAGCACTCTCTAGCACTCTGGCCTCTGGAGTCTTCTCATCCATGCAGAAGAATTATCCCTCATATCAAAGAGAAATCTTAGCCATACACTCAGCATTTTGCAATTTCATGTTGCTTGCTCTCTAGCACTCTGGTCTTCTGCTATCGTCGTTCTTCTCTTCTCTCTCTGTGTTTTCCACATTCTGCTGTTATGTTACGCTGCGCGCTTTGAGCCTGCACTTTGAGCCTGTGGTTTGAGGGGGTTTCATTCCCTTTGAGTTGGATCATGGCATTCTCCAAGCAGGGCAGAATTGATGCATTAGGCAGAAAGCACTGGACTGCCACAAACTCTTTCAGAGTTCCACTTCAAGCACCAGCTTTACAAACTCTCACGGGAGATGCACAAGTAGCTAGCACAGGATCACAGTGTGTGACCGTTAACACAGCCATAAAGATTTTCAGGGCTAAGGGATCCTGTCCCCTAGCACCGAGTACACTGGGATCCAGGTCATAATCTTCCAAACCATTTTTTTGAAGGCCTCACCTAATTTTATTTTATCTTATATAGTGGATATTTTAGGATAGTAAGAGAGCGCATACATTTACAAGTCCCTTTGAGTGCATGATATGATTTGATCGTGGTTTGAAATGCATAAATGTTCAACCTTAAGTGAAAACTGGTTACCTGAGGTTTGAACTTTCTGTTAATTTCAGTATATCATCAAAACTAACCCCTGTGATATTGTCAAAATGTTACACTTATAATCTATACGACTCCTTAATGGACAGGCCCAAATCTTGGAGGCACTTGGTGCAGTTGTAGAGAGGGTTCGGCCTGTCTCAATATCCCACAAAGATCATTTTGTGAACATTGCTAGGCGCAAAGCAGAAGCAGTCCAAGCCTCATATCAAGAAAGAATATTGCAGCAGAATGCTTCTGATAGAAATGGTAATCAAAGGAAAAAAAATAAAATCTTAGAGTTTGGTCTTGTACAATTATTCTCAAGTTAATCTTGGTGCATTTGACTAGAAAAAAAGGTGGATGGGACAGACCATAATGCAAAACAATTGAAACCTTCTATTGGTGGAGAACAAGAAGAGTATGAAGGGGGATTTTTTGCTGACCAGTTCGAAAACCTTGCAAACTTCAGAGCTCACTATGAAGGAACTGGCCCTGAGATATGGTCTCAGACAGGTGGCAAGCTGCATGCGTTTGTTAGCGCTGCCGGCACAGGTGGCACCATTGCAGGTGTCTCATGTTTCTTGAAGGTCAAAATTTTGAACATCTTTTATCCATCATGTCCATGTGCGTTTCCCTCTGCACAGGTATCTGAAAGTAGGACTGAACTTTGTGGGAACAGGAGAAAGATCAAGACATCAAATGCTTCTTGATTGACCCACCTGGATCTTCATTATTCTACCGTGTAACAAGGGGTGTTTTGTATACTCCGGAAGAGGCAGAGGGGAAAAGGCTAAAGAATCCCTTTGATACCATCACTGAAGGCATTGGAATCAACCGATTGACCCAAAACTTCAAGCTGTCTCGAATTGATGGAGCTTTCCAAGGCACTGATAGGGAGGCTGTGGAGATGGCAAGGTATTTTGTAACCATGGTGAAGAGGTTAGATTTGTTCTGTAAAGAAATGTTTCATACTGAAAATCGGGTGCCAGACATAAGTCCATTTTCAGGCTGCTTCAATGTTCCATCTATATATGCTGTTGATACCCTTAAAAGATCCATCATCATAACTAGTCAGAATGCATTTACTTTACACATGGATGTGCTTTTCTTGTTTTTCTCCAAACAAATTTATTTGGTACCCACATGTTGGCAGGCTTAGAAGAGAATAATGGGGAACGCAACGGGTGTTGATCAAGAATACTGATGTCACTAGAATCTGTGTGATTTAGGACACATAATACTCGACAAATTATGTCCCTAAAGCACATATTTGCTACTCATAGCTTCAGACACAATAATTTCGTTTTTGGAAAAATAAAATGTTGCTAATTATATAACTTAGAGAACATCAAAGAAATACAAGGTTCAACAGCATAGCCAGTGTCCACACCATGAGTGTAAGCCTTAAGGTCTCGGAAGGTGGTTGTGGGGTAATGAGTGAAAGAAGCCAAGGCAGGGGTGTGTATTACTTAATGAAACAGGGAATGGCTGTTCCAGCCCCTAGAAATGGGTGAAAATTCATGGAATGCATTTCCAACCCCAACAACCAACACCCCATGTACCATCCCAACCAACACACCACCACCTCAGCCCCCCAACCAGAAAAAACCAAAGCATGCGTGCGTGCACACACAGGTATATATGTATATATTACACATGCACAGACACACATATACACCCATACATACATATATAGGTGTGTGTATGTATGCATATATGCATTTATCACATTCCCTTCATTCCCATTCCCTAACCTTAGCCATTCCCCTTGGTCTCTGTCTTGTTCCTAGCCCTTATTCCATGTAAGTATGGTAGTACCACCGTGGATTGCCATCCCTGGTGCATAAATTCAGTAAATCCAAATGTGCAGAAACAACTGTCTTAGCACCAGTGCTGGAAATCTTGCATCAGCTGGTTGAGGCTTTCAAAGCTCTCTTGGGGTGTTTTCCATCACACTTTTATCAAACTTACCTGCAGCAAGATTAGTTTTTCGATTGTATGCAGCACCTGGTTCTTCAATTCAGCCATCATTGTTGATGATGGAGATGGCAGCTCCAAGCTCAGTACACAGTGTGAACCGTAGAAAGAGAGTGAAAGTGTAGACATAGCTCAAGATAGGATTCATTCACAAGTGTGTAAGACAAGTCCAAAGTACAACCCTTAGACCTTAGGGTTGTGTAAGTGCCTTAAGGTGCGTTCACACTTGAAAGTGTAGTAAGTGACTGAATTGTGTAACTTAACATACAAATGGAGAATAATGTAATTGGGGGGAAAGCCTCTCTTATGGAGAGCAAAAAGTGTCCCAATGTCCTATTGAAGATCACTGACACTCCTATATGAGCGTAGGCGCGAGTCACAAACCAAACAAACCCCCTTGGAGTGAAAAGTGATTAGCATACAAGGATTACCCACCAAAGGAGATCAAATTTAAAATATTGTGAAATGCTTCAAATTTGTCGCGAGGAAGAGCTTTGGTGAAGATGTTTGCCAAATTGTTGTTGGTAGGACAGTAGACAAGGCTAATATCCCCTGCATATAGCCTCTCTTTGACAAAGTGATAATGTATCTCTATGTGTTTCGTATGTGCATGAAACACTGGGTTCCGTGCTGCTGCAATGGCACTCTGATTGTTAGTAAACAAAGGAGTAGGCTCCATGATAGATACATCAAGATCAGCCAACAAATGTCTCAGCCATACACATTCAACTATAGTAGTGAAAGATACATTGTATTCAACTTCATAAGACGATGTGGCAACAATGGATTGTTTCTTGCTAAGCCAAGAAGTGCAAGATGAGACAAGAAAGAAACAATTTCCACTTATAGAGTGACGTGAATCAAACTCACTAGCCTAATCGGAATCATTGTAAGCATGACACCCCCCACCCCCCCCAAAAAAAAAAGAAAAAAAAGTAATCCAAGAACCGTGGTGCCCTGCAAGTAATGAAAAATACGCTTTATAGCTTGCCAATGTGACCGTGGGCTGTGGATATATTTGCTCAGGGCTGAAATTGCAAACTGAATATCTGGCCTTGTGTTGTATAAATAAATGAGGCATCCAACTGCTGGAGCATATGTATGAATGTCAAACAGGTCATTGTTATCATGCAAAGACAGCTTAAGTCTAGTCTCCATCTGTGTGCTAACTAGCTTGCAATCATGGAAGCCAAATCTCCCTAGGAGTTTACCCATATATCTGGACAGTGACAATCCAATACCTCTAGTATCATGAATTAATTGAATGCCCAAATAGTGATGCAAAGTCCCCAAATTTGACATTTCAAAAGTTTGTTTTGCAAAATTTTATTGAATGTTGAAATCTGATCCGCATGTGTCCTTGTGAGCAAAAGATCATTCACATAAAGACAAATGACCAGCAAAGTATTGGGTTTGACTCACGTCTATGCTTAGAGAGCAATGTTGGTGATCCGTAGTAGGATAGTGGGGCACCTTTTACTCTCCGTAAGAGAGGTTTTTTCCTGCAATCACATTATTCTCTATTTGTGTGTTTATGTAACACAGTTTGGTCTCTTACCATACTTTACACCTTTTGGGTGTGAATGCATCTTAACAACCCTAAGGTGTAAGGGTTGTACTTTGTACTTTCACTCACAAACTTGGGAATTGCATCGTGTGTCGAGCTGTGTCTTCACTTTCACTCTCTCTACTGTCTATTGTGTACTTTCAGCTGAGAGCTTCCATCTCTAATCTCACATTTGGTAGCAGAGCTTATGCTCTGTCAGCCCCAAGCTCATCAGTTACACACGTGTCCAGTAGTTCGGTTGCCCTTGACTCTAGTCACCACCTTGCAAGCTTGCCACGTTTGCTAGCATTGTTGCTCCCTACTCTAGTTCTACTGCTGTGCCACCCGTGCAGCTGCTACCATTTGGTCTTGTAGCGCCACCAAGGCATTGTTTAGAACGCCGCCTCTTGGTCCTTAGGTCGCCAGTGCAGCCAGTACCGCCCTGCGCTACCTCCAATAGCACATGCACCTGTAGCGCTGCCTGCCCCTTGCTCCTACAGCGCTGCCTGCCCCTTCCTCCACCACTTGACGGCTGCGCCACCAGCATCCTCCCACTCCACTAGGCTGTCAGCATCCTCCTGCCAACCTAGGCCACTAGTATTGAAGGTAAAAAAGACATTTAATTATGTTTTATTCAGAAATCTGAACTACAGAGAGGGGCTTTTGCCTGAGGAGTGCATTTCTGCTCCTAGAAGTGTTTTTGGACACACATTGCAGAAATTTCTTGGGATTCTGGTCAGAAAAGTGGGGCTTTTGGATGTCTAGTAGACATTGGCACATGTACTGAAGACTCACTCTGAAATAGACTGAAATTGTGTATTTTGGACAGCCAAATTTTGGGGCTTTTGCATTTGTTGTGCTGCTGAGCACTATTTGTGCATTGGGCAGCATGTACATTGGACAGTTGTGATCAAGTGTGACACAATTTTGCTAATTACAGCTTGGTGTATGCTGTAATTTCTGGAAATTTGCAGATTTCCAGTTTGTTCGAGCTTTGGTTCTTGCTCGTGTTTTTTTTCAAACAGTGAAATTTATGATGGCTAATCAAGGACAAAGTGATGTATTCACCTATGTATACAAAGAGGATAGATTGAACGGCAATAACTATTCTCTTTGGTCCTTCATGATGAAGAATGTGCTGATTGCAAAAAATCTTTGGAGTATGTTAGTGGTGAAAAAGTCCATCGTGGAGTTGTAGCTTCTGCAACCCCTCCCCAAGGAGGATGTGGTCAAAGGACAGCTCAGCCACTTTTCCAAAGATCAACTGTACAGAATGCTTGGGACACATGGGAATGCCCAAACATTGTCATTGATAGCATTGGTAGTTTAACGGTTCATAATTCCGTATATACGGTCTGTTGCTTCTTCACGAGAAGCATGGCTCACACTAGAGCAAATGCCTGTTGGAGAAAATGAGATACGTATCTCTTTCTTTCTAACGTGTCCACTTGTATCTTTAGGACACGTCTTAGCAGTCCATCGGAAAGTATGTCTAGAAAGCTCCGCCCGGCACTTCCATGGAATGTTACGGGGTTTGCGATCTAGGGCTTTCCGCGTTTGCCACGTAGCGGAAGTATTCCGGCCGTTCCCACTTAGGATCTACCTGAATTAGGGTTTTTCCTTATTGGTCATTTCCTAACGGCAACTAGCGTCGGATCCAAGTGAACTACTTTACGCAGAAACGCTGGGTCCGAAGCGGATTCATGCTGCACTTGGTTCAAGGAGAATGGGAAACGAGAGGGATGCAAAGCTCAACCTCTCTGCCATAAGGCATAGTCCCATTCCGTTCCTCTAAAACGGCATAAATCGGGATCAATCATAACTCTAGGTCAACGCTTTTGTTGTTCGTGTTCTTTGACGGTCTTCTTGCGCCCATCGTGATTTTGAGAAAAGTTCCCGGCCAACTGGGACCACCCATCCGTAGGACGGATCTATGGCCCATCCTCTGCATAACTCTAGGTCAACGCTTTTGTTGTTCGTGTTCTTTGACGGTCTTCTTGCGTCCATCGTGATTCTGAGAAAAGTTCCCAGCCAACCGGGACCACCCATCCGTAGGACGGATCTATGGCCCATCCTCCGCATTTTCCTCGGGTTGTTTTAGTTATTTAATTACCTAACACATTAGTTGGACATGTAACAATCGGCTTCTTTAATTAACCCGTTAGGCACTGGTTCTTTCACGTAATCATATCACTTGACATAGAAAAACAATATCAGACAAGTTCCTTATTAACAGGTTATCATATTTATCTTTCAAATACAAAAAGTCGAGCCCGTAGGCTTATCCACAATCCGTCCGAAGGCCATCCAACAATCCACAGGGATCACTAATCCAAGTTTCCGCCCATAGACTAGTATGCGGGCCTTGAGATCCAATCCCAAGTCACGTTAGCCTCTTGTGCAGGGTCCGAAAGGTGAGGGATTTACGGCCAGAGTCCCCTCTGGCACCCAAGCGTTCTCCTGCTTCAAGTAGCACTCAACGGAGAGACCTCTCGCGGCGGGTTTGGTCCACTTTCCTTGCGCGGTTAACAACCCCCTTGGTTAGGGTCAGGCAGGCAGTCGGGGGTAACTGAAGCTGCCTCTTTCTTCAGGCCTTCAACTTGAAGTATAGATATCCATTTATCTTTTAATTCATTGATTAAAACAAAGCCAAACAGTGCTCTTACATCTGTAACAAGCACAAATATTTTCATTGGTCGTTTTTGTTGGCAAACTGCTAAGGAATAAATCCTTCCTTTCGAATGCGTCCAACACTCGATCCGGGATGACTTGCGACTTGGATAGATTCCCTATATCCCAGGTTAGGGCGTACCTTATTAACCCGACTTGGTCAAACCTTAAGTTCATAGGTTATTTCAGTTTATCGGCTGGTCTATTGCTTCCCAGCAATCTTCTTTACTCAAGAAAGATACTAAATTAGGATGATTATTTATCCTCTTGCAAGATAACTTGCGTAAGGACGTGCCAATCTCATTGCGAGAATTTGGCCATTCTCTTGTGATCCAATCACAAGATCATATTACTCCACACTTGCTGCGCAAGTGTCTCATCGACTATGAGACTTATTCTACTCATTGAACGGAGTCACGAAACAATCTGTTCCTGGTCACATTAGCCTGACGTCGTTAGTCCTAGGGTTCCAAGTTCCATCCTTGTAAGATTCTTAGGGACAAACCCTAGCTCACTTTCCAATTACGTTTCATTGTCCCTACATTCGGTGAATGTGGGCAAGTATTTAAGGTATAGGAGTTTCAGTTTTAGCCATACGTACGATTAAGTCACGTATTAATTCCTAGTGAATTTCTTGGAATTTAACTCATTCTAAACGAGTATTCCGCGGTTTAGGTGTTTTAGGTTTATGCCGATTTGTTTAGCTCTAGAAGATAATTACGTTATCATTTCCACATGACTCGTTGTCTCTGCGTAAATTGATTTTTTCAACCCTAACTTATCGATTTAAGGTCAGGCACAGGTTAGGTTAATTCCAACTAATCTTCCTATAACTTGCGAAAAAAATTTATGCTAAACAAGTAATCTTTTTCTTGATAATTTATGCAGTTAACAAACGATAACATCGTAAGAATCATTTCATGCCTTGCACTTTCCATGATGATTCCTTGCGAAGAGGATATGGGTCAATAGTGCGATATGCAGTTTATACTTCCAGGTTTAAACGAAGTATACTATTTTAATGGACATTAATCTAATTTTTAATTCATTTCAATGTATAAAGCTATTTGCTAGAAATGTATTTATGCTCCCTTTATTTTGCTTGTTTTATTGAAAGTATTAATGACTAAGTTCCTCCGTCGTGAGTATTTAGGACAAAAATATATGCTATTTCCAACAATTAACCTTGCATGATTGAATTACAACAATACCAAATAAAAATTAGGAAGGAAAACCTGGGCTTGGGGTGAGATGTCCACGTGGATGCTGGGAGACGACCCTCCTGCGGCTACGCCTTGGGCTTTCTTAGGAGGCATTGCGAGAGTAGCCTTTCCGTCGTAGATGTTGCTTTGCGAATTTGCTTCTTAAGTTCCACCGTCCTTTACAAGTTTCTTTTGCTTCCCTTCGTGGAGACTCTTTGAAGGGATGGGTGTGTGGAGGAGGGAAGAACCACGGAAAGGGGTCTAAAATTCGGAAAGGGGGTATTGTGAAAAACCTCCGCGAGTAGGGCTCATTTTAACACGGGAAAAAGGGCCTAATGGGGACCCTTAGGGGGGGATTGAAAAAAAAAGGCTATAAGATAAAAGCTTTTTAAGGGGGTGGGAAAAGGGCCTAAAGGGGGGTTCAAGGGGGAAATTCGAGGAGGGGAAAGAAAAAGGGATAAGGGGGGTTTTAAGACACGGGGGTTCGGGGAGTAAGACCTTTAAGTTAAACTTTTAATGGGGGGAAAAGGGGGCTTTATAAAGCCCTAAGGAGGGGAATTTTAAGGGGGGGGAAAAAAAGTGTCCTTAAAGGCTATAGGACAGGGGCTCAAGGCCTTTAGGAAACAAAAGTTGGAGGGAGGGGGTAGTCCAAAGGCCCACAGGAAGGGGGCCTAAGGTAGCACAACCTTGGAAGTTTCCAAGGCTTGCTGGAAAGCCACATGGGGGGGAGGGGGTAAACGATCTTTGTGGCCAGCTGGCGGCTATGGTCGAATGGGGAATGCGGCAGCAGACGGCGTACTCCTGATCGCAGGGAGAGAGAGAGGCGGCGCTCTGCCTGGTAGCAACCGCTCAAATTAACGGCTCCTCCTTCCTCAAGATTTATAGCATCATAGAGCTTCACTCTCTGCGCAGAGCCTCCTTTTTTTTTCCGGGCTACCATAGCCACCAGCAGCATGGTTTATACAGGGGGAGGGGATAGGATCCTCCCTCCCTCACACGTCGATGGGCATGCCTCCTTGCCTAGGCAAGCTCCAGCAAGGAGCTTGTCTCTCTTGCTATTCCCCTCTTCCTCCAACTCGATAGTCAGCTGGAGGAGAGGGGAAAATTTTTTGCCTTCATTTAATAAAAAAAAGTATCCCTATGTCCTATAGAAGTAGTTCACGTGTGAAAGGAAGAAAATAAAATTAGAATGTAACTGAGTTAAATTCCGAGAAATTCACTAGGAATTAATACGTGGCCTAATCGTACGTATGGCTAAATTTGAAACTCCTATACCTTAAATACATGTCCACATTCACCGAATGTAGGGACAATGAAACGTAATTGGAAAGTGAGCTAGGGTTTGTCCCTAAGAATCTTACAAGGATGGAACTTGGAACCCTAGGACTAACGACGTCAGGCTAATGTGACCAGGAACAGATTGTTTCGTGACTCCGTTTAATGAGTAGAATAAGTCTCATAGTCGATGCGACACTTGCGCAGCAAGTGCGGAGTTATATGATCTTGTGATTGGATCACAAGGGAATGGCCGAATTCTCGCAATGAGGTTGGCAGGTCCTTACGCAAGTTATCTTGCAAGAGGATAAATAATCATCCTAATTTAGTATCTTTCTTGAGTAAAGAAGATTGCTGGGAAGCAATAGACCAGCCGATAAACTGAAATAACCTATGAACTTAAGGTTTGACCAAGTCGAGTTAATAAGGTACGCCCTAACCCGGGATATAGGGGATCTTGCCAAGTCGCAAGTCATCCCAGATCGAGTGCTGGACGCATTCGAAAGGAAGGATTTATTTCTTAGCAGTTTGCCAACAAAAACGACCAATGAAAATGTTTGTGCTTGTTATAGATTTAAGAGTACTGTTTGCCTTTGTTTTGATCAATGAATTAAAAGATAAATGGATATCTATACTTCAAGTTGAAGGTCTGAAGGGAGAAGTAGCTTCAGTTACCCCCGACTGCTTGCTTGACCCTAACCAAGGGGGTTGTTAACCGTGCCGGGAAAGTGGACCGAACCCGCCGCGAGAGGTCTCTCCGTTGAGCGCTACTTAGAGCAGGAGGACACTTGGGTGCCAGAGGGGGCTCTGCTCGTAAATCCCTCGCCTTCTTGGCCCTGCACAAGAGGCTAACGTGACTTGAGATTGGATACTAGTCTACGAGCGGAAACTTGGATTAGTGATCCCTGTGGATTGCTGGATAGCCTTCGGGCAGATTGTGGATAAGCCTATGTGCTGGACTTTTTGTATTTCAAAGATAAATATGATAACCTGTTAATAAGGAACTTGTCTGATATTGTTTTTCTATGTCAAGTGATATGATTACGTGAAAGAACCAATGCCTAACGGGTTAATTAAAGAAGCTGATTGTTACATGTCCAACTAATGTGTTAGGTAATTAAATAACTAAAACAACCCGAGGAAAGTGCGGAGGATGGGCCATAGGTCCGTCCTACGGATGGGTGGTCCCGGTTGACTGGGAATTTTTCTCATAATCACGATGGACCGCAGGAAGACCGTAAAAGAACACGAACAACAAAAGCGTTGACCTAGAGTTATGATTGATCCCGATTTACGCCGTTTTAGGGGAACGGAATGGAACTATGCCTTATGGCAGAGAGGTTGAGCTTTGCATCCCTCTCGTTTCCCATTCTCCTTGAACCAAGTGTAGCGTGAATCCGCTTCGGACCTGGCGTTTCTGCGTAAAGTAGTTCGCTTGGGTCCGACGCTAGTTGCCGTTAGGAAATGACCAATAAGGAAAAACCCTAATTCAGGTCGATCCTAAGTGGGAACGGCCGGAATACTTCCGCTACGTGGCAGACGTGGAAAGCCCTAGATCGCAAATTCCGTAACATTCCATGGGAGTGCCGGGCGGAGCTTTCTAGACATCCTTTCCGATGGACTGCTAAGACGTGTCCTGAAGATACAAGTGGACACATTACGGTTGATATCAGAGCCAATCAACAACGGAATTTTTTTTAAAATGAAATCTTAATAAGATAAAGTAAAGCAAATGTTGCTGTCCAAACATCTCCTTACTTCCAATGCTGTCTTGGAGAATTACGAAGCGTGGAACAAGTTCTTGGTATTCCGTGTCATGTTTATGACTTCAATGCATTCTCCGCATTATCGACAAAGGGTTGAGATGATGAACATCCTATAGCAAATCTATAATCCATCACCTTTGTATATGGAACGAAGATGGACGGGTGCCTCAGGAATCTACTATATAGCCGCCCACCGGTTTGCTTACCTACAAACCAACCTAAAAAGGATCAAGTGGTTGGAAGACTTGAAAGTCGTGAAGCTTTTCCTTTTTGTGGAAGCTCACGTAAACTGAACTTTACATATCCGAGGTCGAAGGGTTGAGATGAACTCATATGTGTGAGGAAGTAACCCGTGTGATCCCCGCCGACAAGATTAAAGTGTTGGGGCGCCATGAGAAGAATGGGTTCCAAAGGAAAGGATACCCTGAACTTCCAATGACTTACCGATTCCTGAAGATCCATGACTCGAAACCATACTATTATACAGTTCCTGTAGGTAAATGTAATACAACATTGTTCTCTCCAAATTAAATGTAAAAGTTGGCTTATCATCACAAGAAATGTTGTATTCCGAAAGGGCTATGTCCATATAAATACAAACAAGACTTCTTTTTATCAATGTCTGATTGTGCATGAGAATTGATAAAAATTTAAGTGGTTAGATTGCTTGGGTGATAGCAGAATTGAAGATGTAATATAAATCAATAACGATTATCGTATAATAACGTTAGGAAACCTTTATCCAGGCACAACCCCAGGTACAGGTTTCTAGTTCGCCTCCTACATCAAGTACTGTTGTAATCCAGGAGAAGAAGTTTCTTCTCAAGCAGATTAAGCCACCCGAGTTTGACGGGAGAGGCAGGTCCGTCCAAGTAGGCACCCGCCAATCAGGCTATGCTCGCCAAGCTAAAGCTCACCGGCGAAGCCAGGCTTTGGTGGAAGGAATGGTGCAGGGATCAAGGGATCGCGGAAGTATCCGTTACCTGGGAGAAGCTGAAGAAAGCTGTGCAGGGAAGATACTTACCACTTGCATATCGCATGCAGATAATGAATGAGTTCTACGAGCTAAAACAACTGGGACTCACTCTTGACGCATACTATTCCAAATTTGTCTCACTTCTTAAGTATGCGTTGCAGATGGACATGACACAGTAGGTGTCCAAATTTTGTGCTGGTTTACTCTTAAGTATGCGCCACAGATGGACATGACACAGCATGTGTCCAAATTTTGTGCTGGTTTAAATCCACTAGTAAATACCCGTCTCGAATCTATGCGTCCATCAGATCTTCAGGACGCACTCATTCGAGCTGCGCCTATAATTCAGGAGGTGCAGTCTAGACCAAGGGGTAACAAAACTTGGCCTTATAATAAACCGAACAGAGGAGCATTCAGACCTCAGATGAAGAGAGTTCAAGGTCATAATTAGGGACAAAGAAAGAAAGCAAGGACTAATAACGTCAACAACTTTGTTCCTACTCGAAGCAATGGCTGAAACCTCCGTTGTTTCCACTGCAACGAGCCCGGTCATTTTAAAAGGCAATGTCCGAAACTTGGAGGAGGACATCGCCAAGCACCTTTCCAAGGAACGGGCCGTGGTCAAGGAGCCGCTACCCGAGGTAGAGGAAGAACCGCCTGCGTTGCCAATAGACAATTGTAAGAAGAAGAAGAAGAAGAAGAAGATCCGACTATGGAAGCAGAGTTCGAAAGGGCGACAGTCCATGCCGCTCTACACAAGAAAGACCCGAATCGCCAATTCTCAGTGATTCAGACACTGTCGGACTATCAAGGTAAAAGTTTCAAGACCTTGATTGATTGTGGCAGTACACATTCCTTTATCTCACCAGCATGTGCAAAAAGATTAGGAATAGCCACAGTAGAAGCACCTACCTTGCTTGTGGAATTGATAAATGGTCGTGAGGTTGTGAGATGGAAGGATCGAGGTGCAGCTTAGATTCAGTAGACAGTGTGAGAGTGAGAGACAGAGTTGAAGCACGACACCCAAGAGAACAGACTGAATGAGTGTAACCAGAAAGTACAAAGTACAACCCTTAAACCTTAGGGTTGTAGGGGGTGTTCACACGCGACACACACTAAGTGCCCAAATGTGTGTAACATAAGCACATAAGTACATACGATAATAAGACCATAAGTCTGGGGAAAAAAACCTCTCCTACCGAGAGTAAAAAGTGCCCCAGTGTCCTACTGATCACCGACACTCCCATATGAGCGTAGGCGTAAGTGAGGCGTGAGTGAAATACCTAATAGAGGTTACTTGTACTAGGCAAGGTGCTAAGGTGGAATTCTTTCTGGGAGAAAAGAAGACTTCGGTCAAATTTAGAGTCATGAATTTAGGTATCCATGAGTGCCTACTTGGAATGGATTGGCTTAAGCCTAATGACGCCCACATTCATTGTGGAAAGGGTCAAGTTTCCTTTCGAAACTCTGAAATGGAATTAGTCACAACTCAAGGTGAGGCTGGAGTGCCAAAAATCCAATTAGCCAAAGCATCTCGGATCATGAAAGGAGTCAGGAAAGGATTACCTGTCTACTTGATCAAGCTCAACAAGTTAGATCAGAAGCAGGAGTCTAGTGAAGGACCTTATTGGCTAAAGGAATACGCGGATGTATTTCCTGAAGAGCTGACTGAACTCCCGCCTCAAAGAGAAGTGGATCATGAGATTAAGCTAGTGCCAGGAGCTGCGCCAATTGCAAAGAGACCTTATAGAATGTCCATACCAGAAGCAATTGAGCTGAAGGAACAACTCAAGCAACTACTAGGTTAGGGCTACATCCGGCCTAGCAGTTCACCATGGGGAGCTCCAGTACTATTCCAGAAAAAGAAAGATGGAACACTTCGACTATGTATTGATTACCGAGGGTTGAATCAATCAACGGTCAAGAACAAGTACCCTATTCCTAGAATAGATGAGCTTCTTGATCGTCTTCAGGGTGCAAAGATCTTCTCCAAGATTGATCTCAGGTCGGGTTACTATCAGATAAGGATCAAGGAAGAAGATATCCCCAAGACGGCCTTTAATACAAGATATGGGCACTTTGAGTTCCTAGTTATGTCATTCGGACTTACGAATGCACCTGCCACCTTCAACAGATTAATGCATGATATCTTTAGGCCATATCTTGATGACTTCGTGCTCGTCTTCTTCGACGACACTTTAGTCTATTCTAAACATGGAGAAGATCATGAATCCTAACTTCGGATTGTCCTTGAGACAATGAGGGCGCATAAGCTATATGCTAAGATGAAGAAGTGTGCATTCTCCAAGTGTCAGATTGAATATCTGGGATTCATAGTATCAGCAGATGGAATCTCAGTGAACCCAACCAAGGTCAGAGATGTGCTAGAATGACCAATACCAACATCTGTCAAAGAAATACACAGCTTTCTTGGATTGACAGGATGGTATAGGGTCTTCATAAAAAACTATGCTTTGATTGCAGCACCTCTGACGGACTTACTAAAGAAGCAAACAGCCATTGCATTGTCAACTCCCGAACAAAATAGCTTCGACAGATTGAAGCAAAGTTTGGTATCAGTACCTATTCTAAAACTTCCAGACCTCAATAAAGAGTTCGAGGTAGTAACTGATGATAGCATACTTGCCTTGGGATGTGTACTCATGCAGGAAGGTCATCCTGTAGCATACTCTTCAAGGAAATTGAAGAGTCACGAGAAGAATTATGCTACACACGATCTGGAATTGCTAGCTGTCATCCACGCTCTAAAGCTTTGGAGACACTACCTGTTGGGTAACAAGTTTACTCTAGTAATTGACCATAAGAGTCTCAAGTGGATCTTTACCCAGAACGAGCTCAACATGAGGCAACGTCGGTGGATAGAAGTACTGGAGGAGTATGACTTTGAAATCAAGTACCGACGAGGGAAAGAAAATATAGTTGCCGATGCACTTAGTCGCAAGGCATTCCTTAATTCCCTAATCTTGCAGAATCCATCAACAGCTAGATCTCTAGCCACAAAAGTATCTATGCCAAACAATCCAATACTTGAGTTAGCTAGAGAGGATGCATGCCATGATCCAGCCTATCAAAAGATGCTAAGGGAAATCTCTATCAAAGATCAGGATTAAAAGCTGCATGCTAAATATCATGAATTCTCTGTCCATAGCGGACTTGTCTATTATAGAGCGAGGCTGTGTATACCGGCAAGTCAGACACTTAAGCGGAAGATATTGTGGGAAGCTCATGATTCCCCTTTCTCAGGACATCCTGGCTATGCCAAGACTCTTAATGCACTTAGGAAGAGCTACCATTGGGAGAGGCTTAAAGGTGACGTTCTCAAATATGTCACCGAGTGTTTGTCTTGTCAACGTATCAAAGCCGAACATGTCAAGATGCTAGGGAAGCTGCAACCGCTTGACATTCCCCAAATGAAATGGGAATTCATCAGTATGGATTTTGTTGTAGGCCTACCCCAAGTCCAGGGAGGATACAACTCCATCATGGTTGTGGTTGACATGCTTACTAAGGTTGCACACCTTATTCCAGTAAAGACAAACTATAAAGCCTCAAACATTGCAAGACTGTTTATCAAGGAGATATTCAAGATACATGGGTTACCCAGAAGAATCATTAGTGATCGTGATTCTCTCTTCACATTACACTTCTGGAGAGCTATCTTTGAAGCCATTGGGACTCAACTCTCCTTTAGCACCGCTTACCATCCCCAAACGGATGGCCAAACAGAGCGAGTAAATCAAGTCATCGAGGATATGCTTAGGGCATACTGCTGTTGTGAGCCGAAGAGGTGGATTCAATACTTACCTTTGGTTGAATTTGCCTACAATGCTTCTTACCAACAAAGCATTCAGATGACCCCTTTCCAAGCATTGTATGGTCATGACTGTCGAAGTCCCCTAAACTTCTCAGATCCAACCTTAAGGGTTGAAGCTTCAAGGCAGATGTTGGAAGAGTTGGATGACCAAATAAAGTCAATAAGACAGGACATCCAAGCGGCCAAGGATAGACAGAAGGCATACGTGGATTTGAAGCGTCAAGATAGAATCTTCAAAGAAGGAGACATGGTCTTCATTCGCGTACGCCCTAAGAAGAGTTCCCTATCCTTAGGAGATTGCAAGAAGCTAAGTCCCAGGTATTGTGGACCTTACAAGATCCTCAAATGCCTAGGACCTAATGCTTATAAACTGCAACTCCCTGAGAACCTAAAGGTTCAAAATGTATTCCATATCAGCCTGTTAAAGAAGTATGTACCTAATCCTAACCATGTACTTGACGACCAACAAGTTGTAATGCCTAGTCAAGGAGTCCTTGAACTAAGACCTGACAGGATCCTAGATGTTAGGGAGAGACAATTGAGATCCAGAACCTTGAGAGAATGCCTCGTCCAGTGGAAAGATTATCCCGAAGAGGATGCTACTTGGATAGATGCAGGCACTCTCAACCATCAATATCCCTAGTTTATCTCGAGATGAGGACATCTCGATTCCTCCAAGGGGGAGAGAATGTAACGTTCTAATTTATTTTCTTTCTTTCACGCGTGAACTACTTCTATAGGACATAGGGATAAATTTTTTTAATTAAATGAAGGCAAAAATTTTTCCCCTCTCCTCTAGCCGACTGTCGAGCTAGAGGAGGAGGGGAATAGCAAGAAAGGCAAGCTCCTTGCTGGAGCTTGCCTAGGCAAGGAGGCATGCCCGTCGACGCGTGGGGGAGGGAGGATCCTATCCCTTCCCCCTATATAAACCATGCTGCTGGTGGCTATGGTAGCCCAGAAAAAAAAAGGAGGCTCTGCGTAGAGAGTGAAGCTCTATGATGCCATAAAGCTTGAGGAAGAAGGAGCTGTTAATTTGAGCGGCTGCTGCTAGGCAGAGCGCCGTCTCTCTCTTTCCCTGCGATCAGGAGTACGCCGTCTGCCGCCGCGTTCCCCATTCGACCATAGCCGCCAGCTGGCCACGAAGCCCGTCGGCTATAGCTCTTACACCCCCCCCCCCCCCCCCCCCCCCTACACACACACACACACACACACACACACGGCTTTCCAGCAAGCCTTGGGAACTTCCAAGGTTGTGCTACCTTAGGCCTCCTTCCTGTGGGCCTTTGGACTACCCTCTCCCTCCAACTTTTGTTTCCTAAAGGCCTTGAGCCCCTGTCCTCTAGCCTTTAAAGACACTTTTTTTCCCCCCCCTTAAAATTTCCCTCCTTAGGGCTTTATAAAGCCCCCTTTTCCCCCCATTAAAAGTTGATCTTAAAGGTTTTACTCCTCCCCCCGCCTCCTCTCCTCCCCCCCCCCCCCTTTAAAACCCCCCTTAGCCCTTTTTCTTTCCCCTCCTCAAATTTCCCCCCCCCCCCCTTTAAAACCCCCCTTAGCCCTTTTTCTTTCCCCTCCTCAAATTTCCCCCTTGAACCCCCCCTTAGGCCCTTTTCCCACCCCCTTAAAAAGCTTTTATCTTATAGTCTTTTTTTTTTCAATCCCCCCCTAAGGGTCCCCATTAGGCCCTTTTTCCTGTGTTAAAATGATCCCTACTCACGGAGGGTTTTCACAATACCCCCTTTCCGGATTTTAGACCCCTTTCCGTGGTTCTTCCCTTCTCCACACACCCATCCCTTCAAAGAGTCTCCAAGAAGGGAAGCAAAAGAAACTTGTAAAGGACGGTGGAACTTAAGAAGGAAATTTGGAAAGCAGCATTTACGACGGAAAGACTACTCTCGCAATGCCTGCTAAGAAAGCCCAAGGCGTAGCCGCAGGAGGGTCGTCTCCCAGCATCCACGTGGACATCTCACCCTAAGCCCAGGTTTTCCTTCCTAATTTTTGTTTGGTAATTCAATCATGCAAGGTTAATTGTTGGAAATAGGATATATTTTTGTCCTAAATGCTCACGATGGAGGAACTTAGTCATTAATATTTTCAATAAAACAAGCAAAATAAAGGGAGCATAAATGCATTTCTAGCAAATAGCTTTATGCATTGAAATGAATTAAAAATTAGATTAATGTCCATTAAAATAGTATACTTCGTTTAAACCTGGAAGTATAAACTGCATATCGCACTATTGACCCATATCCTCTTCGCAAGGAATCATCATGGAAAGTGCAAGGCATGAAATGGTTCTTACGATGCATAACTCTAGGAAATTATCGTTTGTCAACTGCATAAATTATCAAGAAAAAGGTTGCTTGTTGAGCATGAATTTTGTTCGCAAGTTATAGGAAGATTAGTTGGAATTAACCTAACCTATACCTGATCTTAAACTGATAAGTTAGGGTTGAAAAAATCAATTTACGCATCGACAACGAGTCATGTGGAAATGATAACGTAATTATCTTCTAGAGTTAAACAAATTGGCATAAACCTAAAATACCTAAACCGCGGAATACTCGTTTAGAATGAGTTAAATTCCAAGAAATTCACTAGGAATTAATACGTGACCTAATCGTATGTATGGCTAAAACTGAAACTCCTATACCTTAAATACTTGCCCGCATTCACCGAATGTAGGGACAATGAAACGTAATTGGAAAGTGAGCTAGGGTTTGTCCCTAAGAATCTTATAAGATGGAATTTGGAATCCTAGGACTAACGATGTCAGGCTAATGTGACCAGGAATAGATTGTTTCGTGACTCCGTTCAATGAGTAGAATAAGTCTCATAGTCGATGCGGCACTTACGCAGCAAGTGCGGAGTTATATGATCTTGTAATTGGATCACAAGGGAATGACCAAATTCTCGCAATGAGGTTGGCATGTCCTTACGCAAGTTATCTTGCAAGAGGATAAATAATCATCCTAATTTAGTATCTTTCTTGAGTAAAGAAGATTGCTGGGAAGCAATAGACCAGCCGATAAACTGAAATAACCTATGAACTTAAGGTTTGACCAAGTCGAGTTAATAAGGTACGCCCTAACCCAGGGTATAGGGGATCTTGCCAAGTCGCAAGTCATCCCGGATCGAGTGCTGGACGCATTCGAAAGGAAGGATTTATTTCTTAGCAGTTTGCTAACAAAAACGACCAATGAAAATGTTTGTGCTTGTTATAGATTTAAGAGCACTGTTTGGCTTTGTTTTGATCAATGAATTAAAATATAAATGGATATCTATACTTCAGGTTGAAGGTCTGAAGGGAGAGGTAGCTTCAGTTACCCCTGACTGCCTGCCTGACTCTAACCAAGGGGGTTGTTAACCGCCCCGAGAAAGTGGACCGAACTCGCCGCGAGAGGTCTCTCCGTTGAGCGCTACTTGGAGCAGAAGGACACTTGGGTGCTAGAGGGGGCTCTGGCCGTAAATCCCTCGCCTTCCGGGCCTTGCACAAGAGGCTAACGTGACTCGGGATTGGATCTCGAGGCCCATATACTAGTCTACGGGCGGAAACTTGGATTAGTGATCCCTGTGGATTGCTGGATAGCCTTCGGGCGGATTGTGGATAAGCCTACGGGCTGGACTTTTTGTATTTCAAAGATAAATATGATAACCTGTTAATAAGGAACTTGTCTGATATTGTTTTTTTATGTCAAGTGATATGATTATGTGAAAGAACTAGTGTCCAAAGGGTTAATTAAAGAAGCTGATTGTTACAATAATGTGTTAGGTAATTAAATAACTAAAACAACCCGAGGAAAGTACGGAGGATGAGCTATAGGTCCGTCCTACGGATGGGTGGTCCCGGTTGGGCGGGGAACTTTTCTCAAAATCACGATGGACCGCAGGAAGATCGTCAAAGAACACGAACAACAAAAGCATTGACCTAGAGTTATGATTATCCCGATTTACGTCGTTTTAGGGGAACGGAATGGGACTATGCCTTATGGCAGAGAGGTTGAGCTTTGTATCCCTCTCGTTTCCCATTCTCCTTCAGCCAAGTGCAGCGTGAATCCGCTTCGAACTCGGCGTTTTTGCATAAAGTAGTTCTCTTGGGTCCGACGCTAGTTGCCGTTAGGAAATGACCAATAAGGAAAAACCCTAATTCAGGTCGATCCTAAGTGGGAACGGCCGGAATACTTCCGCTACGTGGCAGACGCGGAAAGCCCTAGATCGCAAACCCTGTAACATTCCATGGGAGTGCCGGGCGGAGCTTTCTAGACATCCTTTCCGATGGACTGCTAAGACGTGTTCTGAAGATATAAGTGGACACGTTACATTCTTGAAAAAGGAGGTTGAGAATGTGAAGATGGATGAAGGTGATGCCATGCAATATCATCTTAACAAAATTCAGGATTCGTGTGAGAAATTAATGAATGTAGATGAGTATTATTCTGATGCACAAACGATCTCTACTACTTTGAATTCCTTGCAACCCTCTTATTTGGCCTTTCACATGGCCTTGAATGTCACCATGAGAATTTCTCTACAGCCACTTACCTTTTTTCAGTTGGTTAGTTTGTTCCTAGAAGAAGAGTAAACAAGAAGGAATAGGGGAGTGGATATTATAGCCTCTAAATTGGCTTTTATGGCGAGATAGAAGGGCAAGGGCAGCCGGTCTAGAAATGCTTCGCAGAGTTCTGGAAATCCAACTACTTTACATAGCAACAAGAAGTAGAGGGGCATGCAAGCCAAGAAGGGCAAGTGCCATTATTGTAAGAAGCTAGGTCACTACATCACAGAATGTAAGAATTGCATTGCCAAGGAGGAGTTAGAGATGTCTGTTTCTGATACACCTTCTACTGCTACAGAGTCTGCATCTTTTGTTGTTCATCGTGACTATTGTTTTTACACTTGTAGTTATGATTTTTGTTGGGCTAATACAACATTTAGCTCTACTGAAGATGCTAGCACTTGGTTATTTGATAGTGGTCCTTCTAAGTACATTACATTTCCGCAAGGATTAGTTTTCATTTGTTATTGCAGCTCTTGTTGGCAAATCTGTGTAATGTGCGAAGAATGCTTCTTACCTTGTTAGAGGTGTTGGGGAGATTGTCTTGAAAGCCATTGATGGCTCTACTCTCTGTTTACAGGATGCATTATATGTATGAGGGATAAAAGAGAATTTGTTGTCTATTTCTTCATTAGCAAAGTGTGGTATGTAGGCCATATTTCATGATGACAAATGCATGGTTAGGGATAAAAAATTATTGACATTGGTACTTACTGGTACATTATGTCATGGACTCTATGAGTTAGATGCTCATTCGATTGATTAGTCAGTATATTTGGCATCTTTTTTTTTTTCCAAGAAAATGTGGCTGATTATATTACTCAAAAAGCTGATTACAACGAAGTGCTCAAGCTCAACAGAATAAACTGGAATTGATGCAAAGTCACCACTATATCATGTATACAAGCCTCTCAGGGCGCTCTAGGGGGGATGGGGGCAAGAAGCCATGGGGGAGGGGTATATCGCCAAACGGGACTGCCTGCCTGCAGCACAAAGAATAGGCCCTGGCCGCCCCAGGTACGCATGAAGTGACCACGGAGCTCCTCACGAGCCCTGGAGTCACCCTGCACATGCTCGCATCGGCCGCGGAGGGAGTGAATGATGGAGGTCCATAGCTCTGCCATGGTCGCAAGTGCTGAAAGCCTCTCTCCGCCGAAAGCCACCTGGCATCGCGCCTTTCAAATATGCCATCTAGTAAGACTCCCTATGATCTCCCATATCTCTGAGCGGTCTGCTGTGGGCTCTAGTACCTGGCAGATGGGTAAAGCCTCCAGACCAACCATTGCACATGACCCTGCCTCGATCATGAAAATCGTGTCCTGCATCCCAGCCTCATACAAAAGGTAACGGCCCTGGCTAATTGATTGCCAACAGAAACCTCCCCATGAAATACACCCAAGGCTGGGGGCTATACGTCGAAGGATACGGCATGCTCCTCTCCATACAAGCTGTGTCTCCTCACAAGACCAAAGGCAATGCTTTGGGGTTTCTAGAGGCTGCTGTGTGCAGCGCTTACACCCTCCTTCCTTCTGCATCTAGGCAAGCCAGCTTCCCACCGCCAAACCTCCATGTGCCACCAGCCATAAAAAATACGACACCCTCCTCGGCCTCCAGCTATCCCACAGGCGGCGCTAGAAGGTTCGTCGGAAGGGCTCCGTGATGTTGTGCTCCGCCCAGTGTCTGCTGTGTGACGGCGCCCAATCCATATCCTCTTGCATCAATACATGTCTGCCAATCCTGGCAGTGTATTCTAGGAGCCTGGGTGGCTTTTTTGCAACTGCAGAGGCCAGCCATAGCCACTCTCTTGGGTCCCATTCCAGCTCATCAAGTGGTCTACCCTCCCAGATCCAAAGGCGCCACTCCTTGAGCTCCATCCAGAAGACATAGGGGTCCAGTCGCTAGGTCTTCCCTTGAAGACCCACCATCCGAATCCTCCTCCATGAAAGTGTGGCAATCCCCTCATCCTGTTGCCCTCTATCAAGGGCCAGACGTCCCCCCTCCTGAACGGTAAAGAAGGTCCCTTGGGGAGCGCGGCCCACTCTACTTGCCACCTGAAGAGGGATGCTTGCTGGAGAGAACCTGGCTGCCCATACCTCCCCGGTCTCTATCGGTTCTCGTATCAGGGGAGCAAGCCACTCCGGAGGTATTGCTGCTTCTATCTCTCTTCTCCTCAACTCCAGTCCTCTCAAGCACCCTGATACTCGCTGTAGCACCTCCTTGTCTGCCATCTTGTACACCTCCCGCCATGTCCTGATGCAGCGAGCCGGGCCGGCCTTCCACCCGGTCTCCCACCCAGCCCACTGGATGTGGGGGCGCTCACCTAACTGTGCCCCTTCCTTGTCTTTGACCTGGAGGTTCCAGATCACCGGCTGATGGTCTATTTCCTCCTGGCAACCCGGGGGGCTCTGGATTAGGGCCTTACGGAGGCCCTGCCACACGCGGAGTAGGCTCCACAGGAAAGGTGATCTGGGCGGGGTAATCTGGGCTGAAGTGAAGATCCATCTCAGGGACGGCCTCCATTCCTCGCCAAGCCTCGGTTTACAATCCTGAAGGCCCTCCTTCAGTAAGACCTTCCAGGTTTGCCTACTTGGTGTGAGACCGCGGACAACTAACTTGCCTAAGAGGGCCCTACTCTGAAATTCTGGGTCTATAATCCCAAGTCCTCCCTCTAATCGATGTCGTATGATGGTCGCCCACGCCACCTTGGCCCTGGAGTCTCTGGAGCCATCAGACCTTGACCAAAGGAAGTTCCGCACCAGGCGGCGAAGCTGCCCTGCGCATGATGAGGAGAAACACCAACATGAGGCGATGTACCAGGCCGTCGCTAGGAGGACCTGGTTAACCACCAGGGCTTGACCAGCTAGTGACAGGTGAGCCGTGCTCCAATAGGTCAGTTTCCTCCTAATAGACTGTAGAACCGGAAGAAATTGCTGGGCAGGAGTGATATCAAGTCCCACCTGGAACCCTAGGTATCGGACGGTCTGCCCTCTGCTCACCCATCTAAATCCCAAGTGGACTTCCCAACTGTGCTGGATTCCGGGTCTGTGAGGAAGCCAACCGACTTTCGCCAGTTGATTTTCGCACGCGCTGCAACACAGAACACCTCAAGAGCTAACCTCATTCTTTCCAGCATCACCTCATCCTCCTCTATGTAGAGTCCTGTGTCATCTGCGTATTCTGAGTCTAACAACTCAGTCTCCTCTCTCATTGGAAGTCGCAGGCCGCGTAGTCCACTCAGACGTGACCTTAGGAAGTGGGATATCGCCTCTGCGACAAATAGGAACAGGTATGGGGCCAGGGGGCAGCCTTGTCGAACCGATCTCTCCATTCGGACATCCTCCCCTCGCCTTCCGCCTATGAGAACCCTGCTGGTGGCTGATTTGTACAGGCCGGAGACCCCGCGAATCCAAGCGTGGGGAAATTCTAACTTCACCATGGTATCCTCTAGGAAATCCCAGTCCACCTTGTCGTAGGATTTCTCGAAGTCCAATAGTAGTATTGCCAGTCTTTGCCCACTGTGCTGAGCCCACTCTGTCGCCTCAAAGAATGTAAATACATTGTCTAGGATGCTCCTATCCTGGACAAAGCCTGTCTGTGTGTCATGAATGCACACGGCGTAATCGTCTACCAATCATCTTTGCCAGAGCCTTATCGGCCACTGACAATAAGGTGATCAGTCTCCACTGGGATAGCTCCAACTGGTCTCCCCCTTTTGGGAGGAGATTGATAAGGCCTGCCGATAGCCTCCGTGGCATCTGTCCTGAGGAGAATATCTCCTAGAAAGTCCTCAGTAGGGGATTCTTCACCACCTCCCAGTATGTAGTGAAGAAGGCCTTAGAGAGGCCATCCTCCCCTGGGCATTTTTGCCCATGCTGTGTATGAAACGCCTCCTCTAGTTCCTTCTCTGTGAAGGGGACTAGGAGGGCGTGTCCTATCTCCTCTGTGACGAGGGACGGGATGTGATCCCATACTTGTTGTCTGCATCTCTTTCCTCTAATTGAAGCTGTCTCCTGCTGGAAGAGTCGTGTGTAGTAGTCGGTGGCAATCTCCATCACCTTATCAGGGCTAGAACGGGTCCTCCCATACTGATCCCTAAGGCTGCGTATCTGCTCTCCCACGGTGCGGGGCTGGTGCACCTGGAAGAATTCCTTGCACATCGTGTCTCCCTTCCGTGCCCAAAAGGCTACTGAATTGCAGAAAGAGAACTCCAAGCGCCTGTCCTCTAGGCCAGCAATGGTTGCATGCGCGCACACCTCCTGTGAGTGGAGGATGGGGTCCCCTGGTGCCTCCTGCAACAATCTCTGCGTAGCTGCCAAGTCCCGTTGGAGTGCTTTCTCCTCCTCCCAGCATTGCTGCCTGGCCTGTAGGGCTGCCTCTTGGCAAATTCTACTTAACTCGGCTAGGACCTCTGCGACCTCCTCTGCTATCCTGTCCCTCCTCACCCACTCTTTGGTCCAGATCTGCTCTATCTGTCTCGATACCTCCTCCCTCCTATAGATCGAGTCAGGGATCTGACAGGATCGTGTATCTAGGGCGGATGTTGGGGGATCAAGTGCCAAGAGAACCGGGCAGTGATCGGATAGTGTGGTACCTGCCAACTGCTCAATCTACTATTACTTCTGCTATGTTATAGGCAGAGTTATGGCATGCTTGCATGGGGCATGTTAAATATGGCAGTTTGATGCTTATCCAATGTACTCAGATGCTAAATGGTTTTGTGAGAGTGTATAGCAGAAAAAGGAACTCGAAGACAGAGGAAGAGAGAGACAATCTGCAAGAGAAGAAGAAAAGAAACTTACACTGAACAAGGAACAAATACTGAATATAGAAGGACTGATTAGTCCTTGCACATAGTCCAAGCGTTAATGAGCCACCAAATGTGGTTGATGATGATGACAGCATTTAAGATGGAGAAAGATGACGGAGTCAGAGTGTGCACTTGCCAAGGAAGGAGAGGAAAGATGATAATTTGACTAACTGTCAGGTGGAAAATGGCTATAAATAGCCCAAAATCCCAAAAACTGGCCGACTTAAAATTTGGGGCCAAAAAATGTCCGATCAGCATTTAATGCTGGTAAAAATGTCAAAAATGCTTAGAAAAATCCTGGAAAGGGTGGACAATTTCCGGCAGGTAAGGTAGGCTAAAGAATGTAGAATCTACCTTGGGAAATGCTCATCAAATCTCGACTGGAGAAGAAAATGCACTAAAATGCAATAAAGTGAGTGTTCTAGAATGATCTATCTCCTCCGTTAAAATAAGTGATAGACAGGTCAGAGCTCCTAAAGTCCTCATTTAACTTAGACTGAGGCTCACAAGTAGGAGATGAGAAGGCATGGCAAACATGATTGTTAACACCCCCTCTCAGATCCTGGATGTGGCGGAAGGCCAAGGGAGAAACGGATCCTGGGGTGGCAAGGGAAATGCCAACGTTGATGAACTCCGTTGATGAAGATTGCCAATGAAGAAGCTCCTCGCGATCGTGGGAAACCCCCTTTAAAACAATAGGGGTCAGAAAATCAAGAGTTGCATTACCGAGATCGTTCTCTTTTGAAAGGGATGGGGGATATGAAGGAACCACCGGAGGAGATGGTGGGGGATGGAAAGAAACCTGTCGAAAAGAGGGTGCACAAGCGAAAACGGGTGTAACAATAGACAATTGCCTCGGAGGACCTTGCATAGAGAAGGAGAATGGAGCATGTAAAGGCCGCTCTCTTGCCAACCTATCGCGATAACAGCCCAAGTAGAAGAATGATCACTACAAACGGCGTGCTTGGTGAAGACAACCTGGTTACCAAGCCTTATAAGGCCATAAACTGAGAGGAGTGGAAAGCCCAAGTTCGAAACATAAAGAGTATGTGAAAGGGAGCTTGACACGCAGTCGAGAAATAAAGGCAAAGTGCCAACACCACAAATAGGCACTGGAATAATGTCACTATTAGTGACCAAACCCTCAGAAGGGCATAGATCTTGCAACAAATCACCTTGTGGAGTCATATGACTAGAAGCCCCACTATCACAACCAGCCAAGGCCTCTCAGAAGATGGGGCAATCACTGAAGCAGGCTCCTCTAAGTCAACAATATGAAGGAATACTAACTCGTGTAACCGCTGGAGTAGAGGTAGAAGGTTGGGATGTTTTAGCTCCATCCTTTGCTCCTAGATGAAGGTGAGGGTACTTCTTCCAACATTTCTCCTTTGGATGTGTCCCCTTTCCACAATATGGGCATTTAGGCTTCTTAGAGTTGGAGTCAGAGCCTGAAGAGCTCTCTGTTTTCTTTTCTTGGGATTTCGTAATCTATATCCCATTTCACCTTCATCACCATATCCTAGGAAAATACATTTACATGACTTTGGCTCAAGTTTGCTGCGTTTTTCCTTACGTATGTGCACAAATGGTTCGCAGCCAAACACTTTCAAGTGTGCATACGAAAGTAGCTTGCTCCACCACACTTCTTGGGGAACTCCCTCTCCCAAAGACATGTTTGGTGACCGATTAATCAAGTGTACGGCTGTGATAACAGCCTTTGCCCAAAAACCATGGGGTAATGTAGCATGAGATAGCATAGTACGGATTTTATCCTATATGGTCCGATTCATACGCTTTGCAACTTCATTTTGGGGTGGATTATGAGGGGCAGTGAACTTCCTCTTTGTCCCTTTGCTATCACAAAATGCCTGAAAGGCCTTGGACACATATTATCCACCATTGTTAGAGCGAAGACACTTAAGTGTCTTATCATTCTGATTTTCAACCAATGCCAAGAATTTTTGAAACTTGTCAAGCACTTTGTCCTTGCTACAAATAGGGTAAATCCATAGCTTCTGTGTAGCATCATCAACCAAGGTGACAAAGTATTTCTTCCCCCCTAAAGATAACCTTGGCATCTGACATACATTGGAATGTACTAACGCTAGAGGAGAAGAGTTCAGCGAAAGAGATCTCTTATGAGACGTCTGTGCATGTTTACCATAAACACAATGATCACAATGCTCAAAATTAGCATAATGAAGACAAGGCAAGTAGCCCAAACGAGAAAGCACTTTCATTCCAATTTGACTCGTGTGTCCCAACCGGCTGTGCCACAAAGAAACACTTGATTGCTCGGTCACGGCAACAACATGGTCACACACACTAGATATATGGAGAGGATACAAGGTATCACTTTTTCAACCTTTGGCAATCACTCTAGATCCCTTACAGATCTTCCATTTCCCATCACCAAAGGCGGTATGAAATCCATCGTCATCTAGCTGCCCTGTGCTAATCAAGCTCTTCTTGAGCTGAGATATATGTCGTACATGCTGAAGTTTGAGGCTTTGTTTTGGGTGACTTTAATGCATGTGTATCTATCGCTTAAGTCCATGCCTTTAAGACTGTCCTTGCCCGTTTGCCTCTTCGTTTCAATCAATCCTTTCTGCTGCAAATCGGTTTTTGGAATGTATTCTCAGCACACTGATTGCTTCTTTTAGCTCTAGAGTCCTCTCTGAAGGGATGGAAGCATGGGCTGGTTTGAGGGATAATGCCCGATCATTATCCCGATAGTATGGTATTCAACATGCTTACTCTTTACGTGCTGAATTGCAACATGCGCAATCATTGTTGGCCCACTTGTTGTCTTTGTGTCAATTGGGGGACTCCATTGATGACTTGCTCACATGCATTGAATGGTTGAAGGGCAGAGTTTAATCTTTACAGGAAGAAGAATATGCTAAATACAAAGTGCTGGCTAGAGCGGAAGCTTTACATGACAATAACTATGATCCTATCAATTTGTTGCTCGATTACACCAGAAATATGTACGAGAAAATATTGTGCGTTTGATGGATGAGCAAGGTGTTATGGTGACTGACCTTGCTCCTATTATTCAAATGTGTGTTGACTTCTATAAATCATTGTTGGGCCCACAGGAGATTCTTTTAGATGCGGTTCACTCTGCTCACCAATACATTTGCAATTTGGTTGGTAATCAGGTTAAGCCAGAATGGATTGATTTGATGGAGATCGATATTTTGGAGGAGGAAGTGGAAGAGGTGCAGTCTCATTTGCCTTGAAGGAAAAGCCCTTGTTGTGGATGGGCTTTCTAATGAGTTGTTTTCGGCCCATGTGGAGCAACTCAAGGACCCATTGACTCCTCTATGTCAGCAAGTGTGGAATTTTGGTGAGATGCCTTTAGATTGGAAGATTTCCGTCATTCGGTTATTGCCTAAGGTTCCCTCTCCAACCTCCTTGAAACAATGGAGATCCATTTTTGTTATAGGTTCTTTATATAAAATCTTTTCTAAAACCATCGCCAACAAATTGTAGAAAGTATTTCTGCATTTGGTTCATCCATGCCAATACGGTTTCATTAAGGGCCGGAATTTAATGCACAACATTTTGAATGTTCAACTAGGGATTGACTATGCTAAAGCTTCAACCCAGCAGATTGTTATGCTTCAGCTTGATATTTAAAAGGCATTTGATCATGTTAGCTGGTCTTTTTTGCGGTAGCTAATGACCACCATGGGATTTGGGTCTTGTATGATTTCTCTCGTGGATACCATTAGTCAGGGTGTTGTGGCCCGCATCGCACTTAATTGAGGGGTCACAGATGAAATTGCTTTATCGCGGTCTCTTCGGCAAGGCTGCCCCCTCAGCCCTTTGCTGTTTGCTTTAGTCACTCACCCGATGCTTTCATTGTTGGACAAGTTGGCCGAAGAAGGTGAGATTGTTGGTTTGTCTCTTCCTAGTGGGGCCCAACTTTTGGGTCAATCTTTGGCAGATGATTCCTTTATGTTTCTTAAGGCTGATCGCTCGAATGTCAATTGAGCAATGGTTGCATGGAATATTTTTGCTATGGTATTAGGACTTCATATTAACACTCAGAAATCTATACTACTTTCTTGCACGAAGAATGATTTGCAAGCCTTGGGCTGGCATGGAATTGTGATATGTAAGGGAAATATAACCAGACACTTGGATTATCCTATTGGCGTAGATGTAGTTCCCCATGCATTGCTGGATTGGATGTCATTCTGTATTCATGATTGGTTCATGTACTGGAAATCTCAAGGTTGGCCTCTTCATGTGAGACCTAAGGTTTCTCAATGCATTATGATAAACATGATTTCGTTTTTCGTGCCACTGCTTCCTTGGACTAAGAAATCTCTTTTGGAATTGGTTCAGCCTATCTGATTCATGTTGTGGAAAAAGAAAGGGAATTGCTTGGGCCAGGTGTGGATTTCATGGCAGTATATTACTACTTCTAAAAGGATGGGGGGAGCAACTTTGTTGGATGTTAACTTGCATATGGCACCCTTGAGGCTAGCTCTTTTGCAAGCACTATGTATAGAGTCATCCCTGGTTAGATATTGCAATTTTTTTTAATAGAAAAGACTTGAATCTCTCATGGCAGTACGGTTATTCATGCTTCTTGGTGGCATGTGCTTAATTCCACAAGACCTCCTAGTCTTGTCTCCTTTCTCATTAGATCGCATCTTGGCCGGCGATGATATGTTTTGCAGTTTGGCACCCTCCTAATTTTGTTAAGGAGGAGAATTCGATCCAAGGTGAAGTGCTAGCTACTTCCAGGTTGTTGGATTGGTCTGATTAAGATTTGCACAGAGACAAGTTTAATCGGATGGCTCGTTTGGGGTTGTAGACAGTCCTTGATGGTGTCATTCCTGGACAGGCCCGTCTTTAGCCTTTTTGGTGTATTGAGAAAATGTCAACTAACCAGATTTATCATCAAATGGTGGAGGCCAAGAGATGGGTCACGAGAAAGGCTAATAAATTATGGCATATTCGGGATAGCAAAAAGAAGTGGTAGGAAAGATTCATCCAACGCTGGAAGTCTAAGGTTCCATATCAAGGTGAAGTATTTATGTGGAGGCTGCTTATTGGGGGTCTTCCAACTGGCGATGTGCTATGTGCCTGCAATATCTCTGTTGGTTGTGTATTTTGCACTACATGTGATGAAACAATGCTTCATCTCTTTGTCTCTTGCCCTGTTGCTAGACAAATTGGGAGTTTTGTTTCCCGTGTGTGGTCCGCGGCAACTGAGCACTGGATATCAGTTCATTCGTGGATTATGGGAAAGATGACTTCTACATCCTTTTTGCACTTGGATTATTCTTGCTTTTTCCATTTCCTTAGATGGACAGCCTTGTGGCATATTTGGTGTACTCAGAATGCCTTCATTTTTGATTCAGTATCCGGCATCCATGGTCATGTGGCCCGTGTTCGTGGTTTAGTGTTATGGCAGATCTCCTCCATGGTGTTAGCTGATCTGGTTCTTCTTGATATTGCTGCTCCCTAGCTAGATATTGTTCGCTCTACACCAGCTGTCCTTTCTGAGTGACATTTCTGTGTTAGAGTTGTGGACCGTGGTAGACTTTCAGTTGTATTTGTGCTTTTTCTTTGCTGACCTGATGGTCTGATGTAAATATTTTCTACTGAATTCAATTATCCTCATGAGAGAGAGAGAGAGAGAGAGAGAGAGAGAGAGAGAGAGAGAGAGTGTGTGTGTGTGTGCGCGCGCGCATGCGTGCGTGCGTGCATGTGTGTGTTGAGTCATATGATGTCTACTGAAGGTCAAAATGAGCTATGAGACCAAAATGATGATAGCGAGCAATTCATGGTATGTCTTGCCATGGATAAATAAATAAACAAGAAAGAAACTTCTATCTGTGCAAGAGCTCGTGGCTCTCATATATCTAAAATATTAAGTATGTCCTGCATGTTCCTTGCTACTATGCCATCAAGGGTTACCTTGTAAAGAGCATTGGAGTGACAAGGTATAGCAATTGTCTGATTGCCTTAATATACCAGAGGGACGAAAATGCAATACAAGAGCTGTGAAAAAGACACATATAAGAGGACACTGATGGAATATGTGAGCTGGGAAGAAGACACATGTAAGAGATAGGCAGACCAGCGACTGATACTTGGAATTGAACAGCCTTGTGAGACATACTCAATAAGAAAAGGAGCTGAGGAAGAAGGTAACTACTAACAAGAAAGGGCAAAGACTGTGAATTTAAGTGAGGCTGTAGCGAGAGGTGGGAAGAGAGAGCAATGGTGAGATAAGAACGAGTGAGTAATAAATCATGACTCCCAGTTGATTACAATGTGTAATTTGAGGCTCTTGTGTACATTCTACAGTATTCACTTCAACTAATGAAAGATTCCTATTCAGGAAACAAGAAGCATGATTTGGAGTTCCCCTCTCCTGCTATTGAAAACTTGTCCTAGCGTGATTTAATTTTCCCTTCTGCCAGTGTGTTTGTGGGCATTTGAAAACTTCTCTTAACATGAATGTCACGAGACTATTCCATGCTATTGGTTTATGAAATATTCCAATTGCTGCTAAATCTTCACTGTTTATGATCACATCAGGTTTCTAGCTGATTAGCTCTTATGTGAAGTGCAATTTTAGTTCTAAAGTGCACTTGCTATTTAGTCTTTTACTGCAAATGAGCACATTGAGTTTTGTAGCTGATTGGCTCTCATGTAAACTGTAGGGAACATTCAAAGCATGCTCGAAACAAATTGTTCTGATTTTCCTGTTATATATGCATGGTTATGTTGACAGTGAAATATGATTTGAATATAAGGTTAAACTCGATTTTGAAAATTGTTTAAACTAAAACCCCACTTATCAATTCTCATTAGGTGTCTGATAGGCACATTACTTTTATGTATGCTTTCAGATATTTAGTCAAGAATGAGGGCCTGTTCCTTGGAAGTTCTTCTGCCATGAACTGTGTTGGTGCAGTTCGTGTTGCTCAGCTCCTCGGACCGGGGCACACAATTGTGACAATTCTTTGTGATAGTGGATTACGACACTTGAGCAAGTTTTATAATTGTGATTATTTAGCTAGGCTAAACCTCACACCAAGTGCTCATGACCTGGAATTTCTATACAAAAAGTAGCACACTGAGCCAAATGTCTCCAAGGTTTATTGTTAGCCTTTCTTTGGGGTATGTTCCTGGAAAGATCCCCCTCCCCCTCAATCAGTAAACATGCAATCATTGGGTTCTCAAATTGATAAAGTCTTTTGATTGGCTCAATAATCAAAATTGTCTTCCTGAATAATTGTATGAAAAAGTTAAAAGTATTAACTTATATACGGCTGAATTTGAACAGCTATGATTATTAAAAACTAGTACTAGTACTATCACAATTGAAGCTCTACTTAATGTGCTTGTTTGACCTCCCAAGGGATTTCAAAAGCAATATTTCTCAATATCAAGCATGGATTTCAAATCTTTCAACTCTAGGAAATGTTTCTATATTTGGCAGATAGAAGTTACTGCTAAGGTGAAGTTGTGGCATTTAAAATTATAATACTCAGTTAGAATTGAGTTACATGCATATACATCCATGCACACGTTTTTGTGGAATCATAATTGCAATACGTACATGCATACTTGGATACTCATTAGATCACCATTTGTTATTTCAACAAGGTGATGTTATCACAATGGTTGGCCAAGTTAAGATATAGAAATGCTTTGAAGTATGCTTTTAACACCCATCCAAATAGAATTCCATTCCACATTCTTCAAAGATGTAGAATTGCTTTAAAGGATTGATGGCACATGAAATTCTAGATAGTTTAGTTATACTATAGCATATACAAGTTTATATAGCTATTCACAAAGCCAGCCAATCATGAATCTCTATTGTATCTTTGATAGATTCCATCTTTATGGATTGCATCAATTAGTTATGAATTCTATTTTCATGAATAATATTTTTGTATGGTTTACATGTCCATTTCCTAAATCAATTATGGACGTTTTTTTGGAAAATGTCCAAAAACAAGCTAGAAAGGCATGATTCAGATTTGTAGAAAAGCCAAAAGGCTTTAAACAATCAAATATTAGTGCCTTGTCCATGTTTTTAGTTGAAATGACTAAAGTTGCTATTGCATAGCATGATATTATAGCAATGAAAAGTAGTAGAGGCTAGGTTCAAACACTAACTGAAACAAAAAAGGAATCATGTGACCCTAGAAAATTGAATGTCAAGTATAATAAGTAGATTGAAAATTATCATAAAACACAAAAGCTCTTAAATGGTTAGGATAGAAATGTATTTGATACACCTACGCACAAGTAATGTATATACATTTGCATGCATAAGTGTGTGGATACATGTCTACAATTTGTGATTTAAAGGTATCGATCAATAAGACAATGTGTATATATGTGCATTACTAAAGTAATGTTAAATAACCATATATGTAAGTAGGCATACTACAAGAGACAATGTTATTAATATTTGTGAAAGATGATGCACAGACTCTAATATGAGCATACAAAAATCAAACGTGGGGGTTTTAGGTTCACTCATGTCCACTTTCTTGGGTTTATGGAAATTCATTTCAAAAAGAGAGATGTAATTCCTATTTGCTTGGGTGGCAAGAAAGGCATAACCCCTTAGTTGCTTTGGTCAAAGGTTGGGTTTGATTGGGATCCCTCATAATTAAATTTGTGTGGGTGAGATATGTCACAAATATTAAAGTTGTAAAGTTTTTTTAATGCCAAAGAAAATAAATTTGGTAGATGTGGTTGCTAAGGTGAATTAGCAATTGAAAATTTGCGAGAAAACAAATTAGTGAAACACTTAAGAGGCACACCCTAGTAAAGCCCCTTGCATTGTGGGTGAACAACACTTGGGAAGCCCACAACTTAAGCTAGCTTAGAACTTTGGTACTTAATTACACACGATGATTGTAATGTTGATTATTGATTAGAAAGATGGAGGGAACTTGTTTGTTGCTACTATTGCTTGTTATATAGGAAGAGATATAAAGAAAGAGTATATTAATGCCTCTAAAAGGCCAATGTGGTCTATCATGCAAAAGAAAGAAAGAGTATATTGATGCCTCTAAAAGGCCAATGCGGTCTATGAGATTGCATCAATACATACGATAAAAGACATCTCTATGAGATTAGACATTAGGCGATAGAATATGTAGGTGTCTACAAGCCAACGTCCAAGATGGGCATAGCACTCCTTTGCAAGAACTTGTTGGGATGGGGTGTTTTAGGGAGTGAGGGTTGGGGTGATCCTTTCTCAAGTCTTGAGTTACATGGGCCCCTAAATAGGGTGCTTGGTGCCTATCCTAGGTCAGTGTAATGTTGGTCTCCATAAAGCAATCAACCAAAGGGAGTGGAAATAAGTAGCATAGTCTAACGAAACTAGAGGCTTCACAGTTCGGCTTTGTGATAGCGTTTGCACGACGCAGGCGTGCCTATTGGACTCACAAAATAAAAATATGTAAATAATACTACTAGGTAAAAAAGAGAATAAAAAGAAGGATAGAAAATGCTCTTTTGCTTACTCAAGTATCTCCCTTAGGTGGAAATGTAGCTCTCTATTGCTAAGGCATCTTGGCATCTTTCTCTTGTGGTGCTCAATGATAGCTGTAATCAATTTATAATAAGGATGTCTAGGTCTTGTCTTGTAGGTGGATGGGGGCATCTCACTTGACCAAGTATCGTGCTCTATCTAAGGAGATACTACGTGAATGCAAAGCTCCGCAACCCTATTGGCTGTCTATTGATATTTGTTATCAATCTCATGCTCAATTGTGTGGTATGAAAGGTTAATAACAACCCTCTGTTTAAATGTACCTAGTTTTGGGGGTGGGGGGGGGTGGGGGACTCCTATCCCTTAGAATAGTAGCTCTGCACCTTTGAAGCTCTAAAGGAAAAGAATCTCAAACACCTTTGATTCTTAAACTACAACTATAAAAAACCCTCTCAAAATAGATAGTGGTATCTACATCAAATATCACAATATATTGTACACAAATAGATGTAATGCTCCTTTGTCTTTGCCTCTCTATTAATATAATTTCGGACCTCATTTATGTAGAGTCCAAACCAAAGTGGGTGAGAGTGGGCAACGTTTTTTTACTTCAATAGTGCTACTAAAGCATCGAACTTATGGTAGCACTCCCTAGGTGCCTCCTCATAGGTAAGTGACTCAGCAAAGTCTATCATCATGACATAAAACATAGAGGGCTCATAGTGATAAGGGGGATGTGAAAGAAGTTCTAGAGAGTGCTTGGAAGCTGGCTGTGGGGCTTATATAGTATGCCCTCTTTGTCTAACATCAAGCTCTTGCACAACGAGCATATCATGGGCCACTACATTATTAACAACTGTAACAGGCTGTCTCACTAGGGCTGTAGAGTAATAGGAGGCTCCTCCTAAAAGACCGCCTTTCATACCTCAACTACCTACTCAAGATACTTATGCATCCTCTCTCTTCAAGAAAAACAACATCATGGCTATGGATCCAAACTTCTTATGTGAGTTATGAGTTTACCTACCATAAAGACAATGATCACATGAATCAAAATGCAAGTAATCAAGAGGCGGAAGATACTGCAAATGAGTTTAGAATTTCATTCCTTTCAAAGACGTGCCCAACGCAACGATGCCATAAAGATACATGTGGTAAGTCGGTCACAACCAATACATTGTCAACAGACCTAGATATAAACAAAGGATAGAGGCCCCCAACCTTGGCACCTTGAGAAAAAACAAGGCAACCATAGGTAATCTTCTATGCAGAATCACCAAAAGAGACATGATAACCTACATCATCTAACTATCCAACAGAGAGTAGGCTTTTGGTCAAAGTCAGTACATGATGTACATTATGCAAAATAAAAGAGTTTTCTGAAGCAAACTACAATCTAACATCCTTAATGCAAATGGTATCCAATGTAGTATCATTTTCCAGTCTTACAAAACCTATAATATTGCAATAGATATGAAACCAATCTCGATGTAGGATAACATGAAAAGAAGCCCTCGAATCAAGCAACTGACACTAAGAATAAGTAGATAAAGTAGTGGTCAATTGAGTAACATCAAGAGACAAAGAAACTAAGATATAGTCATCATTAGACTTAGTCTATACTACATTTATCTTTTCAATCTTCACATTGGACTTACTAGGGACAATGCTATGATCATCAAACTTTGCATTATCTTACACTTTTCTTTACCTTTCTCATTGCACCTATCCTGCTGCATTTTATGTCAATATGCCTAATATGACCCTCTTTCTTACAATAATGACATGTCAAAGAGGACTTATGTCCATAGGACTTACCGTGAGATTGCCTACGAGATTGAGACTTGCCCCCAGTCTGTTAATCTCTACCACAGTTATTATTGCCATTACCACCATTTATATCTCTAATAGTCAATGCATGAGAAGTGCAAATTGCATCAATCAATGAAGCACTCTATATATCAATACATTTAAGATCACCCTTAGGGGGATGAGCACTCATAGCAGTACGAAAGGTGTCCCATGACTCAAGTAGTGTAACAAGCAAAAACAAATCCTTGATATTATCTTCAAGCTAAATGCCTTGCAATACAATTGACTAAAAATGGAATGAAACTCATTCAAATGAGTACACATAGTTATACCCTCCTTCATGTGAAGCTCCACAAGCTTCTTTAATCAGTACAAGTGAGACATGGGACTTTGCTTGTCATAAGGATCACAAATCTTTTTCTATGATGCATAAGCACTACCCTTAGTGTCAATGACATTAAAATACACATGCTTTCATAATGATAGGATGATAGTAGATTTGTATAGCTCATCAAGTTTTTCCCAATCCTCTTCATCATAAAACCTAGATTTTATGCTCTCTAACTTCAATGGTTTGGCTTTCCTTTTTTGCACCAAGACTCCCCATATTTGCAACTTCCAATATTGGAAGTTATTGCCATCAAGCTTTTCAATATTGAAAATAGCACTATCAACTAATGAATTTTCCATAATGATTGCAAGTGTGTGCAAATGACAAGAATACGAGTTGCTACAAATTTAGCCAAACATCCCCCAAGTCAGATCCAAAAGAGGGAGCAAAAGGGCGGGAACAAAAGAGGGTATATTTTTCCACAAATTGTAATCAATAGAATGCCAAAGCAAAGTGTCTACTCTCCAAAAAAAAACTCAAAATTATAATTACAACAATGCTGAAATAAAGATAGCAGTATATATCAATCCATTTGTGGGCAAATAGCTAAGAAATCAAGCTCTCACTGCCAAGAATATTTGGGCAACCTAGATACAAAGAATGCAACTAGCAATGGCTGAGGATAGACCATTGGCACCAAAGATTGTCACAAACTCAAAGTGTTAGTAGACCATACATCCCATAAGCATATACATCATGAATTAGACAATCTCAAGAGCAATTGTAGAGATCAGAATGTACATTAGCTGATTGAGCAAAGAGCAATGGCACTCAGTACATAACCAATATGTATGTATACATCACTAGCAAATTATTGACAAAGATAAGTGTCGATGTCCAAATCATGCGAAATCAAATCAGCCCACAAGTCGAGGGTATATCTAATAGCATACAAGAGAGCATATACATGAACCAAGAGACCCATCGTCTCAAAGAACCGAGCTCTGCCAAGTACAAGTGTCTCCCAATGGAAGCAAATTTGGAATGTAGTGAGAAATCAAAGCTAAGACATATACATCAAGGCATTTAGGAAGCCCAAGTGCATTACAAATATATTTGGGAGCATAAGTGTCAAATGAAGCTTTAATACCTATATGTGAGTAAGCATAGAAGCTCAAAGAAACTGACCAAATCCCGAGTACATCAAATGTAGCTCAAATCTACGAGCCAAAGCATGTCATAACTATATCAAGCTCATATATCAATGCTAGAAATCATTGTAGACATGTAGCATACCCGAAATACCATATAGGCACAATAGACATTCAAAGTATGAAGCTCATTGTTGTATGCTTGTTGTCCAAACTATTATTATAGCAATTAACAGTTCAATGACTAAGCTAATCAATCTCTAACTAGCCCAAAATCTATATTGGAGCATCGATGCATCATCTAAGCATTGTAAATATTCCCCATAAGCATAAGTAGAACATAAAATAATTAAATGCTTACTGTCCAAACCAGAACTATTTTGTTCTATATCAAACAGAGAACTAAGAGCTCATGTGAGTGCCTAAATCTATACTTGTCATTGTGCTCTTTATTTTTAGCTATACAACATTTGAATTTGATAGCATATGTAAAAGTTATGGCCAAAATATGAAAGTGTTGTCAAGTTATGGCCAAAAGTTATGGTTGCTTCTTAGCTCAACAAGCACTCAACAAAGCTCAACTTAGCCCTGAGAAGCTTTTTAACAAGCCGGGAGCAAGCTCGAAGATGAAAGAACTCAATGCACACCTTAGGGAGAAGAAGCCATGGTTGCCATGAAACCTTGAGCTGAAGCTTTGAATTCAGGCTCAAGAAAAAAATGAAGAAGCTCCTTAAATGCCTACTTTGATGCCAGTTGAAAGATAGAGCCTAAGTGGAAGCACACAAGCGAAAGCAAGAGCAAAGGAAGAGCTATGTCGGATAAAGAGAGAGAGAGAGAGAGAGAGAGAGAGAGAGAGAGAGAGAGAGAGAGAGAGAGAGAGAGAGAGAGAGAGAGAGAGAGAGAGAGAGAGAGGTTTACTATGCATAAATTTTAGATAGCACACCCTTTTTCTTCACGAGTTGATAACTTTTTTTCAAAATTCCAAAAGTAATTTGTTCTATAAATATTTTGGTAATGTTTGTCAATTGAAAAACCTAATTTTGAGCTCATGTGATATGCAAATAGTTGGTGAATGTCCTAAAGTTAGAGACTGGGCAACAAATAATGTGTGAAAAAGTACATGTGAAAAGGCAATGCAAAACAAACTAGCTAATGGGGATTAGAAACAAAGAGAAGGTCATTTCATTGCAAGCATTGTTTAGGATAATCATAGTTGAAGAATTGCCATGATAAAATTGATGATATAAAGATTAAGTCACCAATAAAGACAAAAAAAAGAGGAAGTGATGTGATCTAATGCATCTCGCTCCTTGTGTTAAAATATGAGAAAAACTAGGGATTGTTTTCTTTATGCATCTAAATTCATTACATATAGTGGTAGTACTTCAAAAAATAGTGGGAAGATATATATATTTTTTAATTGAATAGGTCTAACCACTATATAGGATTCTTTTGGATCCTTCACAAAGGCAAAGTTTCAAACAATCATCTATGAATAGAATATGAAAACTCCCTTTTATAGCATGTTTTCATGGTAAATAGTCACAAAAAAAGTTGAATGCTAATAACTTTCACAAAATATGATGTTACATTTTTAGTTAAAGTCCTTCGAAATTGACCAAGCACCTAAGAAGATATTCAAACACATTCACATAACATCATGACAAAACAATGTGATATAATATGTTGGTAGCCCAATTGGTCTACATTGTATGAGTTATGGGATGTCAAAGGTTTGAAATCCATAATTGGGAGGCTTTGCAATGTTGCAACTTCAAGTGAATATCATCAAAAGACATTAAAAAATGCATTAAAACATGATGCGATATGTGCTATGAAGATAAAATAATGTGATAGATGTTGTCACATCCTTCATGGTATATGATATGATATTGAAAGTCTTTGAAACTAGACTTCTAGGGTGTTTTACCCTAATAGTTACTATTCTCATTTCACTCTTCAAAAGCTATGCCTTTATAGTTCTGGAATACAAGCAAAACAAAATAACAACATTAGTTACAATCATTTTCATGAATTATAAGTGAGGTATGCACTATGCTGTTTTAGACAATGCTACTTCAACATGGACTCATTCATAAGTTGTAAATAGTAAACTCTCCAATTTCGACCATGTCCATATGCATTGCACATAAGAGTTATCTGTTGCATAAATATATAAGATAGATTGTTTGTTTGCATTATAACAAAGTTAAGCCACTAATAATGTCACTAGCAAGAGATCATTTGTTCCTTAAGAATAATACTTAGCCTAAAATGATGCCACTGTATAATGGTGGACCTTGTAATTAAACATGTAGAATCATCAATATTAAACATTTATAGAAATAGGGTAAATAAATAATGTGCAAGGTGCCATCCTTACATGTTTTTAGTTGAGAAAAACCCTTAATTGCCACCATACAATCAAATTTTATATAAATCTATGTAACATAAGTTTTGCACATTAGATAAAGTGCACATGTAAGTCTTGCACTTTATTATAGAAGAATCCTTATGAAAATTAAGTCCTATAGCTACTGCAACAAAAACCTTTAAGAAAATGATGTCATGTAGACATACCTATGTAAGTCGTGCACATTACAAATTTCTTAAAACCACTAGTCATACCTCATTGTACCTCTCCACTTGCACCATGCTTCTATGATTGCTCTACCATGACTGATTAATTTAACGACTTGCACTTTTTCAATTTACTCTATCTTGGTCTTCTAAGAGTTATTAATTTAATGAGTCATTTGCATTAACTTTACTCAATTGCATCTTTGATGGTGATAGCAAAGATAAGAGGCAAACTCTCTTGTTAACACACACGCACACACACTCACACAACATCCCTATTAGCAGCAAGAGAGTATGTGACAGACAGCCTTAATAGAGTTTTATTAGGAGGTAGCACCTATTCCGGGACATATAGAAACGTGGACCATGAGATTGAGGGGTGTTGCTGTAGAGAAAATAAGAGATGAGAGTTGCACAATGGCCCGATACCTTTAGCCCTAGACACAGCTCTACTCACACTAGAGAAAGGTCACCCATATTTGACCACCACATCATGAGATGTACTTGGCCCACTATGCTAGCTATTGTACCCAAGAGATACTCATGAGCCTGTTCCAGGATCCCTCATACTATCACATCTTACATCCCCCCATCCTTACTAGATGAAGTAAGAATTGCATGGTATTGTTGTACATCACACATATAGTATCATGTCCCCAAATGGACATAATTGTTCACACTGATGGCTTGCCTACATGATGATGAGGCACACACTCGTTACACATTAGATAAGATTTTTCACTCTTCATTTTCCTAATACCATGAAGACCCTCTTAGAATATGTGATATCTCTCTTATGTTTCAGACTATGCATCACTACATTAGCATAAGAAATGCTCCTCCATCTCTACCTCACGACATAGTTTGCATATCCTCTCCTACTGGGAACTTGTGAAGCTCTACCTATGTCAACCAACTTGTGTGATGAAACTCTCAGTTAGCCTATTGCAACTGCATAGCTCGTTGCATGTAATAATCGATGTACAAGGGTTTGATAATGAATCTATCCTTGGTGAGGCCCATGAAAAGATGTATATATGATTGCATCTTTGTGGGAAGAGAGGTTGAGGGTGCCACCAAAGTCTTATATGTGTGTCAATAACATAGGTCTTTCCTTGATGATCATGCTCCTCTTTGTCTATGGGAGTTGGACAAAAGGTGAGTTGGGGTCATTGGAAGGGGGGAGGATCATCATGTTGATATTATATTTGGCAAGTAGTTGCTCCATTTGGAAGTATTGTGAGCTCTTACACCCCTCAAGGGGGGCCATTTGTCAATGCTCTCCATGGTAATCTATTAGGTGTCATGCTTTGCACTCTTTGTATGAAAGTCATGATTTGGAAGAGAGCCTCTAGCTCCATGAGTGGTGCAACCAATCCTTCTCTAAGAATCTCATGTGGCATCGAGGGTTTGTTGCATATTATCTGTGACAACGAAATAATTTGGGCTTCTCCATCTAATTGATGTGGCCAGCAGGCCTAGGGCCTAGATTGCTATTAAGTACATAAGAATTAGAATGACCACAATATCAAATAGTCACTACTTGGTATTTAGCTCCTGTAGGTATGTCTGGTGGTGTTGTCTCTCTAAAAGCACTAATGATACATATCCTTTGGTGAGTTGGGGTCCCATGCTACCTATGCTATGGAAAAATATCTTGATGTGGCAATAAAAGTGACTCCTAAGTAAGCATATGAGCTTTCCACATCTTGGATGCCCATCCAAAGTGAAAGATGATCTCTTGTAAATCTGAGCTGATGTGTGGAAAGAAAGAGCCTTCATTTTTCCAAGGTTCATGTTGGGGGTAAAGGCACCTATGTTTAACCACCCACATTTACATTGTACATTGTATTCACACACCTACACATTGTAGGGTGTGGGCACTCATCATTGTCACTTCATTATTTATTATTTTAGTGACTATTGAGTAAGTGAAGATCAGTTACACATTATGACTATTAGAGATCCCACATACGGTCTTTCTATATCTCTCTCTTACTTTCTTGCTTTGCCATCTTTCATATCAAAGTTTCATGGCAACCATTTTTTCTTCCTCTCGAGTTATGCAAAAGAAGAGGTGGCACAATAAATGTGCCGTAACCAAGGGTGGATTAGGTGGGTAGTCCAATTGTAGAATCATTGGCATATCCTTGTGTCAATCACCTAACATAATACTGAGTGATATCCACCGCATCACCAAGATGCATAGTGGATACCAGCTCATGTAGAGCTTGACATCTCAATACAATATTGTTGTTCATTGGTTGCTTGACCTAGTAACTTGTTAATAATTGTGTATTCCCCACTTTAAGGGTGAGTGATTGCTTGGTCTTATGTACAAAAATTTACTTGGATATTTCTTTTATGTATAAAATCTTCCTTGATCCTAATGCTTCCATTACATTGGACCATTATCAATGGAATAGAGATGGTGGAGCTTGTTTTCATTTTTCTCTAGATACTAGCTATTTTATATATTATTTAGAGATTTTCCTTGGGGATCGCAAACCAACCAGAAGGCTCCCAAGACTATGTGGCACAAGGAGGATAAGTTTGGAATTCGAGAAATAAAGAGGGTTTTTTCTTGAAGTGTACTTTTGAGAGAATTAGGAATGGAGATATATATGGATTAATTGTGCGTTAAGGCTATCGACTTCTCACTCTTCTCCTTCGGCTCTGTTATTGTGGTTTCTACACAATTATTTGCTATTGTTGCTATTTTCTTTGCTTCCTTTTCTTTCTCTTAGATAATGAAAATGCAAACTTAGGGAATTCTATGCCTACAAATGGTTAGGCAATTATGTCACTAGGCTGCTCATGTGTTTCTCCTTTGCTTTTGTCTCCTCATGGTGCTTCCCTAGGTCATGTTGAGGAATATTGTTAGGATGCAATAATTCAATTGCCTTTTGTTGTGAAGATCCAAGTCTTTCAACTATCTCTTCTTCATTAGGTATATTAACTATGGATATCGGCATTTGTTATTTCTTAGTTGTTGGCTCTAGGGCTTTATCCTATCTAATTATATATGGCTTGCCCTCTCGAAAATCTTTTGGTCAATGTTGCATCCCTTGAATATTCCTTTTTATGTTGTATTTTATGTTTAATTTTTTTTCTTTCATTGAGGAGGCACTTGTGTGTAGCGTGACACACGGAGGCAGCCTTGTAGGTGGTTTGGACAACCACAACCAACAATTTGTTGCATATTACCTTGAGACCCATCGCAACATGCTAACTCTCTACCGACATCTTTGTCTATGAGTTTAGGGTATTTTTTGCGAATTTCTACAAGTTTTCTAAGTCCATCTTTTATCCTTGGCATGGTTCCTCAAATCTTTTGTTTGAAGAATGGTTGTGTTAATGACATATTGTCTCTCTTCGTGGTGTGCCCTCAAAGCAACTCCTCAAGCGTTTCCCTAATTCTATCATTGATTAGTATCTCTTTTAATTCAAGGATTTGCTACTTGCATTTATTTTGAGGACCAACAAAATTATCATTGTTGAAGGTTGTAATTATCCTCATACTTATAAGCATTAGAGGTATCCTTTGCATTACATAATCACCTTGCATTTTGTTACTCACTCGAAAGCTCTACTAAGAAATACTAATTTTCCCACGTACTCATGGTTTGAAATTAAATGGAATACGATGGGCAAGATTTTAGTAGGATTCTACATTATCTCTTAGGAGAGAATATGGTTTTTCCCATAGGGATTAAGGATTGCATTGGTTGTGTAAGCTCTAGTTGGCCTATTCTAGTCCATGCTTCATACGTTAGAATATAGAAGTCCACTTCCTCGTCCATAAGAGTGTCGATAACATGCTCTCTTTTTGTAGTAAGTTTAACCTTAAGATAGGCAGGAGGTGTTAGTTTATCATCTTTCGGGTTTAAGTCCAAAACCCAACTTTTTAAGTGCAAATGTTTGTACTTTTAGCTACATTGTCAGATATAGTTTGCATATTGGAATCATGGATCACTTGTGTAATGTTGGTCCTAGTGCATTCAAGGTTAGGGCTATTGATCTAATTCATCTTCGTGTTGGTCTTCTAATGGTGTTGCATTCTATTCAGATTGAGTGCAACCTAAATGCAATGTGTAGGTGTTTCTGTATGGGCTAGTTGCCCTTGATGGCTAGCTTGGTCCATTACAGTGCTATGGTCTTTATTTTTCTTTCATTGGAGTATGGGTTTCCCTTGTTTGTTTTTTTGTAATTTTGTTAAGCTATTGAAATCTATTGCTTGGGTTTAGTTGCTCCCTAGCCTTGTCTCCTACCAATTCTCAATTTCGTTTGTTTCTCTTTGACAATGTTTAGCGGAGTGCTAGTCTTTCCTTTGTCTATATCTATTGTGATGTGGCTCATTGTTTCCTTGTCACTATTCTGCAAGTGTGATTCTTATGTTGCTTCATCATTTTTGTTTGAAGCACTCACAATTTCTTTGCTCATGTGCTTGTTGTAATGGTTTCTCTTACAAGATATGTCGTGTTCATAGTTCTTTTCCCCAAATTCTTGTGTAGACGAACTAGACCTTTTCTCTTCTTAATCAATCCATTGAATTGTAGTTCAAGTGTCCCAAGTGCAACTCATGCTTAATTAGACTTCATAATTTCCAAATCAATAGAGAAGAGAAGTGAGATAAGCCATGAAAGCTATGAACAAGAAGGTGAGATGAGAGACAATAATTGTATTATTTACAAAAGTGTTGAAAATTTTATTTCTCACAACTTTTATACATGTATTAGTATGACAATATATTATTAATAAACTCTCTCAAATAATATGTCTTCCTAGCTTCTTATAATCCATCCCTTCCTGAAGGCTTTTGCCCACAAAAACAAAATTACAATGGTTGAAAAGGATGAATAGAACAGAGTACTACTATGATTTCAACTATCCAAATGATAGAAAATAAATGAAGAAATTGAAATCTCTTGATGGAAATGAAGAAATAAAGATAAAGCTCTACCATATACACAATTTGGATGTCTTCAGGAGAGATTTTGAGCCTTTAGATCTTCAAGAAAAAGTCATGTAGTGAATAGACAGGTTGCTGGAAGAATAGGCCTTGCAAAAAAATTGAGAATATCATAACTCTTTATAGAATAATCAAAATGGTTTGTGCCATATGTTGAAACATAGCTATTGAATAGTACTTTGACCCTATGTAAGTGGATTTTTTTTGAAAATCAGGCACAATAAAAATTGTTCTAAAATAGACTATTGCCCAGGCCTTGCAAAAAGGAAACTATCATAACTCTTGATAGAATAATCCAAATGCAGTGTGCCATATGTTGAAACATAGATATTGAAGAGTACTTTGACCCTATGTTAGTAGAAATTTTCCAAATATTAGGCACAATAAAAATTGTTCTAAGATAGTCTACTGCCCAAGCCCTGCTTGTACCATAACTGGCTCATCTACAGCTATGCTTTAGCCACTATTGCATCCTGTAAGTATGGAAACTCATACAAAATAGAATCAAACCTCCAAGAAGATTTCTCTAGTGGCCAAGCTCTCCATTTAATCAAGTACTAAATGGTAGATTGGGAGAGAAGCTTTTTCTCATGCTAGCTTATGACCTCCTTAGGGATGTACTAAAGAAGACCTTCTTCATCAATAGGAGGTAGCTCACCAACTCTATACACTTGGGTGCTATAAAATGGTTTGAGCTGACTAAAATAAAAGTCATTATGAATCCTAGTGTAAGAGGGTAGTTCCGATCTATATGTCAAGTCTCCAATATGCTTCAAGATCCTATAGGGTCCATAAAAATTGTGAGCAAGTTTGTTACTAGAAGCATCTTTCAATGTAGAGCAATGATCCTTGGGTACTTTTGGAAAAAATAACTCACCTTCCTGGAGCTCCAAGGGGCACCTCTTCTCATCAACATATATCTTCATTTGGTCTTGGGATTTCTTAAGATTCAACTTACACTACTGATGAAAAAGGGTCAATATTCTTTCCAATTTCTCTTTCCTACAAGTATTTATCTTCTCATAGAAAATGACTATGGATAAGTGCACTTTTTAACCATACATTGCCTCAAAGGGTGAAACCCCAATACTAGCATGGGTAGAGTTGTTATAAGCAAACCCAGGCAAATGCGACTAAGAATCCCATGCATGCTACACATTATGATAGAAATGGTGAAGAGAAGTCTCTAACTACTTATTTATCCTTTATGTTTGGTCATTAGTTTGTAGATGATAGGGTATAGAAGGAGCCAACTTAGTATCCATGGAGCTGAATACCACCTACCAAAGGCTACTCGTGAACTTTGTATCCTTGTCATGCATAATCACATATGGTAATCCATGTAGTATAAAGACATGCTCCATGACTTATGAGGCACTAAAATGTGTCTTTGTGGGAATAAAATGGGTTGCCTTGGTGAGTCTATCCACCACCACATATATACCATTTTCCCTCAGGGTCAAGTAATGGCTATGATAAACCACTTGGCTTATGAGAGTGATATCCTTATTTTGTTGGCATGGCATTCACTTCATGATATGATCCTTCACATCTTCTATCGTAGATCTTAAATACTCTAAAATGTCCAATTGTAGACAAAGAATGTAACTTCTTTATAATTTTCAACCTAAAGAGAGAAGTAGAGAGAATGACAATACTACCATTAAGCTAGGCTAAAAATGTGAGTTTTCCTCCATTAAGGCTTGCTATAATTTCTAAAAAATACGGCTGAGCTCATAATTCAAAAGATAGGCATCCCCTCTAGCTCTTTAATCCAATCACTATGTAGCTTACGCATAGCAGAAACCTTACATGCCCACATCCTTCAAAGAGAATCAGCTACTATATTATCCTTCCTTGTGTATGAGTGATGTCCATATCATAATTTTGTAGGGTATCCACCCACCTATGCTACTTAGGAGTGAGATTTGACTACATATGGAAGTACTTTGGGACCTTATGATTACTTTAAACTCTAAATCGACTACTATACAAATAACCGTGCCACTTCTTTATCACATGAAGAATAGCCAATATCTCATGGTCATAGACATTCATAACTATCTCTTTATTTGTGAGCTTACGACTCTCAAAGGCAATGACTCCATGCTCCTATAATAATATAGCCTCTATGCCATGACCACTAGCATCATACTTTATGGTAAACTCTCTAGAGAAATCTGGGCATACCAAAATAAGGGTAGAAGTAAAAACTTCATTTAACTGGTTAAGCTACTATCTTCAAGAGAATTCCAAAAGAAAGATTCATTTTTAAAACCTGTCAGTCAAAGGAGCCACTATAGTCGCATAATGCTTTATAAACCTATAGTAGAAGGACTATAGACAAAGAAATCCTCAAAGAGAAGTAGTAGTGGTAGGTGTTGGCCAATCTTTGACACATTGCATCTTTCTAGGAGCAACTCATATCTCTTCCCACAAAGAATGTAGCCTAAGTAATCTACCTCTGTCTACATGAATGAACACTTTTTCTCCTTAGCAAAGAGTTTATGGTGCCTCAACACATCAAAACCTTCCTCATATGGGAAAAATGGTTCTCCAATGTCTTGATGTAAATTAGTATGTCATTGAAGGACACAAAAATAAACTTAAAGAGGAAAAAATCTTGTTCATTAGACTCTAGAGGGTAGCTAGGGTATTGGTAAATCCAAATGGTATCACCAAAAAATGGTATAACCCACGATTGGTCCTAAAGGCTATTTTAACCTCATAACCCTCACATGTAGATTGAATGATATCCTGATCTCAAGCCAATCTTGGTTGAGAGATTAGCCCCCTTGAGCTCACTAAGCAAATCATCCAGTTTAGGAATTGGATACTTGTTTTTTTTGTCAACAGGCCTTAGAGGTCCACCTTCCATGCCAGGATTCTGGACTTGCGTCCCCTTATCCTCTTGCTTAGGAATCGTTGCCCCACTCCTTGGCTGACCAAGTGCGGCCACCGAGATGGAAGATGACTATGAAGATAAGCATGGTTTCTACTACTTACAACTACAACTAATAGTGTAAACTAGTTGGTAATAAATCTAAAGGGAGGTGAGCCTTGAAGTGGAAGCACGAGTAGGAGCAAGAGCTATGGTGGAGGGAGCAGGAGAGAGAGAGAGAGATTCCACTAACTGACTACTCCAACACGGCCAAGTTGAAAAGAAATATCAATGAGGTCATCCTAAGTGGTGGTTCTACCTAATTGAGGAAAACTCAACTAGGAGCTCCTTCTAGGCAAGGACTCCTATAGCCTGATCAAGAAATATTGTCTTTTAGCATGTTGTCCTTTTTTCCATACTCGAGCATGTAAAAAGGAGAGAGCTGAGCATAGTGACCCAAGGAGAACAGGGCATTGGCCTCAGGTCCTATCTTGGTACCCAAGAACCTACCAAGCCCTCGCAAGGTGACACTTAATGCATACCTCCCAGCTGAATCAATAGCCTAGAATAGTGTAGTGGATTTATGGGCCATAACATCAGCTAACAAATGAGGCTCCAATCCATAAATGTACTTATGCAAATTTACTTCATCGCTCTCTGAGAGTCACACTCTCTACATCCATGGTAAGATTCAAGAACTAATTGGTATACTCTAGACAGGCTTCTTTGGTCCAACTAATACCATCTCCTGGCCAATTTCTCTTTCTCAATGGGAGAGATGAATACTTAAGCCATCTTTGCTTTGAAATATTTCTGACTATCAACCAACCAAGTTTTCATCTTTATGTAACTCCACCATGTATGAGCAAAGCCCTCATGGTGAAGAATAGGAAATTAAATCTTTCGGTTGTTAGACTTAGGAAAAACATCAAAGTAAGACTCTAACTTTGAGATCCACTCCTCCAGGTCAATTGGTGATCATGAATGGATACTATATTTTGTCATCACAATTTTATCACAGAGCTCCCTCTCTACAAAGCCTTGCTACCTTACCCATTTGATGCTTGGGGATGGATGTCCATATAGCTAACAATGGGAGCTGATAGATTAGAAGCACTCATATGATAGTTGGTTTGAAATGTGCCTAGAGGAATATGTGGTTAATTTGTATCTCTTGGAGGAGGATTGGACATATGAATGCACAAAATTGGCTCATCACCCCTATAAGTTTTCTCCCCAAATGTGTTACACCCTTCTTCCCAATGATACCAAGTTGAGAATTATTATTCAAGCGTTGATATGATTGCTTGATTCTATTCTCTTTATTTTCCATTTGTGCTACCACAAGCATGGAAATATGAGAACTAAGATTTTTCAAAGATTCTTTAGTGAAAGAGGTAAAATTTTCCAAGGAGTCCTTAGTAAGTAACTCCATATGCTAGATGGAATGTCTAGTTTCATGGTTATAAAGTGTAGCATTTAGAGTATCATATGCACCATATTTTTGAGATTCTTCTTCATCATGATGTGGCTCAAGTATTGCTTCATGTGCTTCCTTGATTTATTATTGGACATCATCATTAGTTTTATTCTTTCCCTTGTTTCTAGCCATTTTTATTCACTATCATAGTGTAGTCCAAGTAGACCTCCTATCACGAAAATGGCTATAACTTTTCACCACGATATCAGAATTTAGAATTCTTTATTCAAAATAAAGCCTTCAATGATAAGGTTCAAAAAGGATGATTTACATTGTTGAAATGGTTCTTTCAACCTTCAATGATATGAAGGGTCTTACCACCTATAAATCAGTGGCTTATTGATTACAATACTTAACCTTTATAATTTACTTCTTGGGTGCAAGAGAATTAAAAAAATCAAATCCAAGTTATGCATACAAGCATGTAAAAATGAAACCGTGATCGGATGGGAATAGAATCAATGCTGAACTTCAGCTTTGAAGGTCTAATTTGCCTAAAGAGGTATTTAATCTCTGATCTAAGATTCATTCAAATGATCAAATAACCAATATCTCTCATCAACAATCTGGATAATCTTGAGCAAGTAGATTAAAATATATTTCAAAGATTAAAATTGAATGAAATACCTCTTATAAGCTTGAAAAAGATGAAAGATTCTATTAGAATCAAGCTTTAGTCATTAGTAGAAGAAAATATCCCAATTCAATCCATAAGCTCCACGCTCCATAATCCGTGTGAAATCAGCCCATCCATTGGTTAAAGAACATTGGGCTTTTGAAGATTAAATTCTGTGAACTTCCTTGAATGCTCGAATACAAGAAATTTAAGCTCTTTGACGAAAATTCCCAAAATAGAACTCTATTATGCTTGATAGGTTGAAATATATTCCATGTTTTCAATCTTTATTGTATTCACCTCAATGCTTTCTTGAAAAATGTCATTTGTCTATCTATGCAAGCTTTATTGATGATTCTCAAAGGCTTTAAAAGAAATTCAACAATACCTTGTTGTCTATGAACAATGAAAGAAGAAGAAAGCTTGTAGAGGGAAGAAGAAAGGGCCCAATCTTGACACCATTGATAGTCAGTGGTTAATAAGCAAGCCTTGGGAGCAAGAAGATGAGTAATACCATCATATTCTTCAAGATTCTTCACCGTGAAAGCTAGCACCTTGTTTATACCATAGGTAGGGTTTGAGAAGGTGGAAAAAAGAGCTCAAAAGATTGAAGGAGATATTTCTATGTATGCAAGCTTTCTTGATGATTCTTGAAGGCTTTAAAAGAAATTCAACAATACCTTGTTGTTTATGAACAATGGAAGAATAACAAAGCTTGTAGGGAAGAAGAAAGGGCTCAATCTTGACACCATTGATAGTCCATGGATAATAAGCAAGCCTTAGGAACAAGAAGATGAGTAATCCCGTCATATTCTTCAAGATTCTTCACCATGAAAGCTACTACCATGTTCCTACCATAGCTAGGGTTTGAGAAGGTGGAAAAAAGAGCTCAAAAGATTGAAGGAGATATGGCCTTGCTTGTCCAAGATGCTCAACTTAACCAATGATCACCATAAAAGTGGATGATGCCTATTATGAATGGAGACTTGACCTACAAAAATCAACACAAAATGCATTGAGGTGCACTAGCTTGGCTGATGATTAAGCTTAATCAATCTTGGCTCAAGTGTTGGTAAGCTACTCACAACTCATTGATTAGTTGCCGCCCGTAGGTTTCTTGAAGAGATATAGTCAATAGGAGGAAGGTTTTTTTTGTAGTCACCATGAAAACTTCCACAAAATCTTGAAAAGAAGAGGAAAGAGAAAGTTTTTTTTGAAAAAGTACCTACACTTCTACCCTTGACTAACTTTATTTCCCCTTTCTTTAACAATTTTACCTCAAGAATAGCCTATATCTTGTCCACGAACTGCCATTTTTTCCATGATGCCTCTAATTTCATCTCCATGTACTCCATTTAGCTCTGACTAGGTTGGAAAGCTCCTCCATCTCTGCACATGTGTTCACTTCAAGGCTGACACCTTGAGAAATTGGAATGTAACTAGTCTGAGAAGGAAATCTACAGAAAAATTGTAACCAAATGGATCAAAGATCAATGCTCTAATACCACTTGTCCATAAGAAGACTAAGAGAGATAAGAGAAAGGAGTGAAGAAGAGACACAATGAGTGATGAGGAGAGAGAAATACCAGAAAGATAGAAGAGAAGTTAGAGAAGCCATGAAAGCTATGAAGAAGGTGAGATGAGATATAGTAATTGTATAATTTTCAAAAGCATTGAAAATTATGTGTCTCACATCTTTTATACATGTGTCAATGTGATAAGATATTATTAATAAATTCTCTCAAATAATATGTCTTCCTAGCTTCTTACATAATTAGTCATCATTTATGTAGGCTAGCCAAATCGTGGCTAAGCCTAGATTGAATTAATATAGTTAGAAATTATACTTTACTTATTGTAATGGTTTCCTATAACACATATATATGTAGCATGGCAAGTTGATTTAGTGTCATGATTACATGCTATACTCTACCAAACATGAGCACAAACTTTAAAAATGTGATTTCAATCAAAGATTAGAATCTAGATTGTAAGACCATTCTCCCTAAAATTTTGCAATATTGAGTAGACAATAACAATACATAAAAGTACATGTCCTTCCTAAATGTATAAGGAGAATGAAACTTTTTCCCATAATTTTGTAACAATGAAGAGACTTGTGCCAACTCTTTGACATGCTACTTGGATGGCATGGTCATGTAATTATATTTGTTACTGGTATGTCTATACTTGTACAAAATTGTAATGTGAAGCCATTCCATTCTATGAGCTTTGACCAAGTATTTGTTGCATGTCTTATCTTTTGCAACATATTATTCATTGAGAGAACATCATAGGCTACGAGAGACTCATTGTCAAACCTTATTTTCTTCATATGCATGTAAGTGCTTTTCATCCAATGCACTGTCCAAAAATGTACATTCAATGTGGCTAGATTACTTTAAGCAAGCATAGGAACATTATTTGAAATTTAATAAAAATATTTGAGACCATCTACTTCACAATATATGTGTCATGTTTACTTATGAAAATTGTTCAAGAGAGGAATGTACTCACTATATAGAGAGACAATCGTATAATCACATTTGTGTGACAAATAAAGGTATTGTTTCCTATGCTAAGAGAGTATACTATACTGATGAGCTCTATTTAAGGGTTGAATCATGTTGGGTCATGACCTTTAATACACCTAAACCACAAACATGTAATATACCTAAGTTGTCCCCGCGATAGAACACAACATTCTTTTTCGGTCAAGAATACAATTTAAATAAATGTGACTGCATGTGTCTACCTAGTTTTAGAAGTGGCCTTAATCACATCTAGATTACTCATTTAAACCCTATTATGATTGGAAAATTTTATGTCAAATTAGTAATACCACTTTTCATGTAGAGCAGCAAACCACCTTGAAATATATTGTCCTTTTCATTTCTAACAAAACATGTCCTAGACATGTTCAAAATAAAAAACCATGGTTTTAGTTAAAAATTTGCTAGATTCATTAAACTTTGTCACTAAACATGTATTCATTTCAGGACTAGATAAAATAGCACAATATCCTAATTTGTATTTATTAAGTTGATTATTATGGATGTTTTGCAAATGGATGAATAGAAGAAAATTTGAGAAAACTAGCATTAGTGAAGAAGACATATTTATTTCTTTGGTCCCCACCTTCAAAGAGTTTAATCTTCGTAATCCTACATTAATAGAACTTCCATACATTACGAGTATGCCCAAAATCCATAAGAAAAAATTTAGATGGACTACTAATGCAATATAGTTGCCTCTTTACCTTATTAGCATCTCTCATAGCTAAACTACTGTATGCTTTACATACAGTAATTCAAGAACACATAGGATCTCTCTATAAATATCTATTAGAATTTTCCAAAAATTGAAACTAATGCCTACTAGATTACTAATAATGAGTTTTGGTTTCTCCATAACCTTCTAGAACAAATATATTCTATTTGTACTTTTCATATTATCTTATGTTATTAAGCGAGCTATTTATCTCATAAAGGTGAGCATAGCCTTATGGGCTCTATAAGTGGACTTTTTAATTTTGCTAAGAAAACGGGGAATGTTAGACTTAAACACTACAAGATATAGACCTTATACTGACATTTAAAGCGACGAAAATACAAACAACAAAATTTGCCCCCGTCGTCACAAAAAGCGTCGTTATTGACGACGCCATAGAAACGTCGCTATATGCATCGCATTTGCGATGCATATAGCGACACAAATAGTGACGCAACCAATAAATTTGCGACGCACATAGCGAGGCCAATAGCAACGCGAGCAGTAAATTTGCGACGCAAATAGCGATGGTAACAGGGAAAAAAAATTGTGGCAGGGCAGATAGCACTGTGTGCTGTATGAGAGCCATACAAAATAGTTTCTGCACTACTGCATACAAAGCGCTTGCAAACAAAAAGAATGTATACTGAAATCATAAAACTGATACATGAAATAAATACATGATCGCATAAAATGCGATTGGTACAATCATGAAAGGATATCACTAATACATAGAAAATGTCTACATAGAGCAGGCGACTAAAAACTAAAGGTGTGTGAGCTCCAAGGATCCAAGGGCGAGCTATAAATCCTCGTCCCCCGAAAGCTCGTCCCGCCACAAAGGAGCATCGAACGGATTCTGCAGAAAAAGAAACAACATATCAATCCACCATATAATAATGCATTCAAATATCTCATGTAACTACGGACAAGAAATATGAGTGACTTACAAGGCTGTTGCGTCTATACAATCGGTCGATCAATGCATTGAGACCGTACCTCTCTGCATATATCGAGTCTCAAGGCCTTGCGGATCGCGATTTGTAATGGAGTGCTGCAAAGAAAACAAAATGCTAACTGTTAGAAACATGATTGTCAGTACAAAGAATATTTCAAAAAAACAAACAAGCAAAACAAAAGAGAAACTTACAAAGTCCTCCAAATATGTCCTATGGCCACCACTCCCAAGATGATGGACCACTCCGGCCTCGAGTCGTACCCTCGCCGCCTCTCGCTGCTGACTCCAACGTCCTGGCGAATCTGTAGCCTCCTCCCTTAGTCGGCGCCAGTCATCTGCATCTAACCACTCGGGCTTTGCAGCCCCACTCTTGATTTCCTTGCGTGCATCGGATCGTCTATGTGACATGTATGCATGCATGCAATCCATCATCTAGCCCGTAGAGAATCTATCTACTGCGGTTGGCACCGGAAACTCCTCGTGCAAAGATGCTACTATGTAGTCCTTGCTTCCCTCCGGTATGTTCTTCCAATGATCCAGGACGTTGTGCCGAAAAACTTGTTGGCACAACTCTCTCATGCGAGCCATCACCCTCCTCCCCTCATAATTCATGATGATGGCTCCTAACCTACTATCAACCAGGTATCCATAACCCCTAGGAGTCTGCCTAAGATGGGTCCTCTCCCATCTCTGTCCACGCTCCTGGGCATATCCAGGAGACCCCTCTACATCCGGTGTACCGACGGGGGTAACCTCTCTCGGAGTGGCACTCAAAGGTGTGCCACCAAAGGGGGTGCCACCAAAAGGGGTGCCACCAAAAGGGGTGCCACCTGTTGACGGCTGCGCAAAAGCCGGAGTAACTGGAGTAGACGTCCCCACAGGTGTGATAAATCCTGGAGGTGACACAGCTCTAGTTGAACGACGAGACGGAGACACCACATCCGTATCTCCACAGCAGTACCCCCTGATCCCGATGCAGTCCCTCCCTCTGGCCCAAGTCGTGAGCGTTGAGATCGTCTGCTTGAAGCTGAAGCATTTGATCGCACTAAAGCAGATCTAGCAGAGTACCCTGACGAAGAACGAGACAGCTCCTGGTCTGCCATCTCTCTGAATCTCGCGAGCTGGTCTGGAGACATGCGTGCCATCATGTCCTGAAACTCCTCATCGCTCATCCCTCGACTCATCCTGAAAATGTCACCTGCACAGATAAAAAATTGTGTTAGAATAATCAATTTGAACTATACAAAGCACAGTAATATAAATCATTTTTGAAAAATCCCTCTTAAAATGCATATCTTATGTACCTTTATGGAAGATCTAAACAACGAATTGAGTAATACAATTCTCCAAGAATGAAGTATTCTATGGTCCCATGTTAATCTCTTGACACAACTCTGCATACACTAGAAGGTCGATAGACATATCACCACAAAAGAACGAGTCTGCCTCGTTCTCAAAAAATTCTTGGACTACTGTATTTCCATCATTGTTAGCCGATGCGGGCTCCAAGCTTGTGGTGGCCTCCACCCCTTGTAATATCGACCCCTCTATTTGGATATTATCTTTATCTATGCCCGGAACATCGCTTTGATCATATACTCTCGCACTTCGAGGAGTTGAAGGTATAACATACCACCATCGAGGTTGTCGGGGGATTGGATAGAAGATTACATGTTCACAAACACGTACAAAGTGAGTTCAAACCATTGTGACATAAACCATGTCGTATTACAATTAGCAAGCAAATGACTCTATGCACCTGTTCACAATGGGCCGGCAACACAAAGGTGTCGCGCAAATCCGTCCATTTTTTTTCGGAATCTATTTCGAGAAATACAGATGGACCTCGTCGAACTATTGCTCCAGCTTCTCCAAGTACCACTTTGAACCACTGCACATCGAATAGTATCATGGAGAAGCTACGGTAATCCACCGTAATAATACTTTGCAAGTTCCCAAAATACTCCATCTCATCCACAACCGTGTTCGGATCCGTTGCTCGTCGCGGGCTCTCTTACTCAAACCTTGCCATGACACTACAGTCCATTGTGGAGCGCATTTTGTTAATATGCTCCACGCGAAAATGCCGTCCGCGCGACCACGTTGCACTATATATTTTGTACTGTACATTGAAACACTCAAATTAGATGTTACATATAAAATTTAGATATGACATATTCTAAACCCCTCATCACCTTTGGACTACATCCCCTCGAGAACTCCCACTCCTCCATTGAGACCTCTGTCTCTCTGCTGGATGCTGTGGTCAAGGCTCCATGCAACCATCATGTTGACATAAACCGCGGCATCTCCTCCATGCCTTCGGGATATCAAATCGATCGATGACGCGTACAACATCGGAATTCAGCTCGCGCTTCCTCTTGATCTTGCCTTGCAATCTGGTACTTGGCGAGCCACGTCTCCATGGAGGCATGGTGCAACATACAAAAGCGATTCACCTTCTCTTCCATTGAGGCATTCATTCTTTTTTGGATTTTACGAGTCTCCACGTGTCCTGGTCGTGTTCGCATGACCCGTATCGTCATCCCGGTGCCATTTCGATTCCGTCACGTCAAATTTTTTTTACCCCGCCCCGCGCATGTGCGCGGGACGGGGGTACGTGCCCATTTCCCCTCCCCCCTTACCCTTTTCTTGGGTACCCCCCACCCCCCTTGTCCCTGCCCACCCCTATTCCCCTACCCACCCCCCTTGTCCCTGCCCATCCTCCCCCCTTGGGCACCCTCCCCTATCTCCCCCCTACCCTCCTTTCTCTCTCCCCGTCCCCCAACCATCTCCCTCCCTCTCTCCCTTCCCTCCCGCTCTGTGTGTCTCCTCCTCCCCTCCATCTCCACCTCTCTTCCATTCCCTTCTCCTCCACCTCTTTCCTACCCCATTTCCAACCACCACATCTCCAGTCAGTCTATCATCGTCCTTCAGCGTCCATAGCATTTCATTGTCTGGTTCCACCGTTGGTAGCCATTGTGAGATATGCACTAACGCCTCTGACACCAACCAACCTTCCGCCATGTTACCTTCTGGACGAGCTCGTTGTCGCACAAAGCCTTTCAGGGTTTTCATGAAGCGCTCCAAGATGAACATCCATCGCGTATGGATAGGTCCAGCAATCTCCACTTCATCCACAAGATGCACAAGAAGGTGAACTTGTATCGTGAGCATGCTAGTGGGCATGTATTTCTCAAAGAGACTGACCGTCTCCATTGCTCCCCACCTTGCGGATTCAATAGAGAACGTCTTAATCTCTTTCTATGAGATCCACTGCACCAAAGTCGACAACTTGTAAATGGCCCCGCGAATTTCTCGAGTAAGGCATCCTGCGATCGCGATCGGTAGGACAAACTGCCACAAATGAGAAAGCATTATGAATAATGGCCACTTTTCAAATTGCAAAATGCCCACGCTAATTACAATCCATTCTGCTCACAAACTTGACATATCTTATGCCAATCATGGGATTTTAGCCCCGACAATTGGTCATCTTTAGAAAATGCGGACCTGAGAGAACGCATCATACCCGTCGGAGTGCGGATAGACTTGATTACTTGCTTCACAATGCGCTCTTCTTTGGTGGACAAAGCCCAAGGAGCGCGAGGAAGCTGCACTCCCCCTTCAGCACTCGACTGCGGCCAAAGCGCCTCCATCTTACCTACCTCCTTCAAATCCATTCGTGACCCTATAGTGTCTCTCTTTCCTGTGATGTGGTCCCATAGCAAGCTGCCCACATTCTTGAAAATATGCATGGAATCCAACAAGTGGTTGACCTGTAAGTGGGTCCAATATGGCAACTCGTAGAAAACTGAGAACCATCGCATTCCATTTGGATGTGATTCGGGGTTTACCATTTTCAGCTCGTACCAGCTTGCAGCGTTCATACGTGTTGGAGGTCGTCCACGAAAACCTTCCTTGGGTTCATGATGTAAGAAGTCGAGCCATGGAGGAATGTTGTAGTTGACAAGCACTATAGGCCACACACTGTAAGAAGTCGAGCGCAGACCTGAATGGGTTCATACCATCCATGGCGAGACCGAGCCGAAGATTCCTTGGTTCTCACGCAAAGCCTGGGAAGGTAGAGTCAATGTGGCTCCATGCGCGCGAATCCGCTAATATTCGTTGAACTCCATCCGTGGACCTATTCTACACATGCCACGTTGTCAAGCTTGCCATGCCAGACGTGCGAAACATGTGGTTTATGCGGGGGATGAGCGGAAAGTGTCTGAGAACTTTTTGAGGGATGGTTTTCCCTTGCAAATCTTGTCGATACCTGTGAGCACCACACTTTGGACATGTCTCCATAGTATCGTATTCATCTCGAAACAGGATGCAGTCGTTGATACATGCATGGATGTTATTGTAGTCCATGCCAAGCTTCTGTAAAACATGTCGTGCATCATCACGAGACTCAGGCATGGTATTTGCAGGTGGTAATATATGATATTTCAATAACCTGAAAAAAATCATAAAACACCTTGAAAAAGCACAAATGTTTACAATAATACTGTTTTAAAAAAAATCAATGAAGCCTATGTGCAAGGTACCTAAATAACTCAGTCACACTCGTATCGCTCCAACTGTAATTTGCTTGCACACTTAAGAGTGCAAGCAATGTCTTCAACCGAGATACTCGGCACCCATCATATAATGGTATGGATGCTTCCTCTCTAAGCGGGTCAAATGTCTCAACATCCATGGGAATCAATGCATCGATCATTGCCTCCATCTCAGGCTCCAAGATTGTAGATAGGTTGGGAAGGTTGTCTGTTTCCTCTGGCATTGACGGTATAGATGGGCCTTGCGAGTGGTGGATTGGCTCCTTCAATCCATCCATCGCACGTCCACGAACTCTTCTAATTGGCCGCAAAGGGTGCACTCCCCCTTGGGTCGAGACATCACCCTCTAGATAGAAAATTTGCCAACAAGACCCAATCTTATTGTGTATGGTTTTCAATTAGCTTGCGAGTACAATGCATGATTAATATTAACTTCAAATTACCGTTTACTGAAAATCCGCAATCGCCTGATCAATTATCTCAGATTGAAACTTGCCAAATCGTCGTGCGTGTTCTATAGACAATCGACGTTTTCGTCTAATTGCCAACTTGCATTGAGAGCAAGGACATGGGACATGCTGATTAAGATACGTCTCGCGATCTTGAACAATAAGACCTTCTTCGTTTTCCATCTTATCTACATTACAGCAAACGAGGCTTAAATGGATAGCTTTATGGATATGTACGTCAAGTTGCAAGTTGACCATAAATCTTGCATTGTACATAGTAGTTGAGAGATTTTTTTATGTTATATCTCGGCCTTGTATCATGCTCAAGGATTTGTTTGTCCTGGTAGATAATTATTCGTTATTGTAAAAAACTGCACTAGAGGGCTTTGAGTATAAGTAATCACTCTCCTAAACAAATCCCTCTAGTGCACTCTCCTAAACAAAAGGGAGAGGGAGAGAGAGAATGCACTCTCCTAAACAAGCAAAAAAGAAAGTGATTCAAACATTAAACAAGCAAGAGGGAGAGTGAGAGAGAGAGAATGCACTCTCCCTCTCCCTCTCCCTCTCCCTCTCCCTCTCCCTCTCTTTCTCTTTCTCTCCCTCTCTCATTTCCTTCCCCTCCCTCTCCCTCTCCCTCTCTTTCTCTCCCTCTCTTTCTCTCTTTCTCTCTCATTTCCTAAACAAGCAAAAAATAAAGTGATTTAAACATTAAACAAGCAAAAGGGAGAGGGAGAGAGACAATGCACTCTCCCTCTCTTTCTCTTTCTCCCCCTCTCTCATTTCCTTCCCCTCCCTCTCCCTCTCCCTCTCTTTCTCTCCCTCTCTTTCTCTCTCATTTCCTCTCCTAAACAAGCAAAAAATAAAGTGATTTAAACATTAAACAAGCAAAAGGGAGAGGGAGAGAGAGACTGCACTCTCCCTCCCTCTCCCTCTCTTTCTCTTTCTCTCCCTCTCTCATTTCCTCCCCCTCCCTCTCCCTCTCCCTCTCTTTCTCTTTCTCTTTCTCTTTCTCTTTCTCTCCCTCTCTCTCCCTCTCCCTCTCCCTCTCTTTCTCTCTTACTCTCTCGTTTCCTCTCCTAAACAAGCAAAAAAGAAAGTGATTTAAACATTAACAAGCAAAAGGGAGAGGGAGAGAGAGAATGCACTCTCCCTCTCCCTCCCTCTCCCTCTCTTTCTCTTTCTCTCCCGCTCTAATTTTCTCCCCCTCCCTCTCCCTCTCCCTCTCCCTCTCTTTCTCTTTCTCTTTCTCTTTCTCTCCCTCTCTCTCCCTCTCCCTCTCTTTCTCTCTCATTTCCTCTCCTAAACAAGCAAAAGAGAGTGATTTAAACCTTAAACAAGCAAAAGAAAGAGAGAGGGAGACTCACCGATGAGATATGGCGAGCGTGGGGCGGCTCCTCTTTGCGATGAAGGCTCCTCCTCTCCTTCGCGAACAACGGCGGCGGCAAGTCTTCTTCCTCTCCTTCTCTCATGACGGTCGCTCTCTCCCTCGCTCTCGCTCTCAAAACTCACAAGCCGCAAAGGCGAAATGAAAACCGCGCTCGGTTTGGGCCGCTTTTTTTCCCTGTGGAGCGTCGCTATCCGCCGTCGCTAATCGGCGTCGCTACTAGCTCAAATCCTTGTAGTGAAATGATCTAGGAATAAAATACACATGATAAAAAATGATAAAAGATATTCAAATCAACGTTGATGGATTTTGTATGTGTAATCTGGAAGTGTTACATTCTTGTTTGATTAAAATCGGTAGTACAATCAGCAAACAAGCACAAGGTATCCCAAATGGTTATGCTTGCTCTCCTCTATAGTGCAATCTTTGTCTTTGCTTCTTTAAATAGAATTTATAAGGAAAGTATCATGGTTGAACAAAATTGAGATGCTATGAGCCTTTAAATTATCCTATAGTACATGGAGGATTGTGGATTTATGTATAAGTCATTTATCATTCAATGTCTGGAGCAATGGAAAAACAATTGATGATGACCTTTGGACCATTTGCCCTTCAAAAATTATTGCCCTAGAAAGCACATATGGCATATATGGTACCACATACTCAAACACAAAAATCTAGTTATGAGGACCACACATTCGAGATTATATCACAAAAACAACATGAAAAAAATATAACTTTTGCTATAAAAGCATTATGTTTATTAGTGCCGTTAGTAGTAGGCCTAAAGCTATGGCCTAGCAAGTTTGTACAACCAAACAATTTAATAAAACAATCTCTCTCTCCCTCTCTCTCTCTCTCTCTCTCTCTCTCTCTCTCTCTCTCTCTCTCTCTAGCAAAAAAGTAGGAGCAACTTGGTTATACCACCAAATAATTTAAAGGGAATTATTCACATGTGCTATGATCTATCATATGTAATTATCTAATCGAATAATGCATTTTCAAATATTTGAGCCTTAGTGTAGAAAACCAAATAATTGAAGGTTAGATTGGGGTTATGACATATATTTTTCAACGATGGATCTTTGATCTATGTGGAACGTTGTCAGCGCATCATGAAGGCACGATGCAGCACCAGCCATGCACTGAAGCCCCATGACTGCAGCATGTGGTAGTCAGGCATGCATGCAGCTTACTGCAGGCCAATGGCAATGGGCTGAGATGGTGAACTTGTCATTGATGACCCCTGAGCAAGCCCCAGCTGTACGCTTAACTACAAGCAAGCACTGCAGCACAACGAGCTGGATATGGCGAAGGTAGAGAGAGGAACACACACTGCAGAAGGAAGGACCAAGAGAAACATACTGCAACCTGCAGAGCCAAGGCTCAAGAAGGAGCGCATGTGAATATTAAGTCTATAACATGTATTTCCTCGAATAACCTCTGACAGAGGACGACTTCTGCAAATGATTTGATGCGCCATACCAGGGCAAGGACAACCTTGTTAATTAGTTACTGTGGTCTTCCTGCTATTGTGATGTTGATCTCCTCCATGAATGCTCGGTATGCATTGAATCTACTGATCTATCTCCTTGGCTTGTGGACCAAGCACCTCTCATCACTATGATGACCCTTGGCAAAGTTCTATATTCTCCTACCCTTGCCACATCCTGGGAATCGCTAGAATTTTTGCAGTTGCAAGACCTGAGAGGTCTGGAAGTGATCCTCAACACGTGAAATTTTCCATCTTCCTCGATGCATGTTGCCAGTAAGTTGGAGCATCTGGAACTGATCCTCAATATGTGAAGTTTTCCATCTTCCTCGATGCATGCTACCGGTAAGTTGGAGCAACAAGAAGCAACCTACGATTGTTGTATCTAGCACAAAAGTGGAGTATAGAGGTATTGCATTGGCAACATGTGAGTAAACATGGTTGAGATTGGTACCATGTGATATGGTAAGTTGGAGCAACAAGAAGCAACCTACGATTGTTGTATCTAGCACAAAAGTGGAGTATAGAGGTATTGCATTGGCAACAAGAAGCAACCTACGATTGTTGTATCTAGCACAAAAGTGGAGTATAGAGGTATTGCATTGGCAACATGTGATCTAGCACAAAAGTGGAGTATAGAGGTATTGCATTGGCAACATGTGAGTAAACATGGTTGAGATTGTTACCATGTGATATGGGAATTGAGATAGATGGTGGAGTTATCATGTATCGTGATAACATTAGTAGCATTATATTGGCAAAGAGCCCACTCTATCATGCAAGGACAAAGCATATTGAAGTGCACTCTCAGTGCACTACCATTTCTTTGGAGAGAAAGCATAGGATAAGATATAACATATGTATGTACAAATAAAGTAGCCTACATGTGAAGAGTCCTAAAAAAGGTCAAAATGTATCTATCTCTTTTGAGGATACTTGGTGTGCAATCAATTGTTGTGAATGAAGAATGAAGAAGAATGAAGAAGAAGGAAAATGAAAACTATTGAGCCTCCATATCTCTTGCTATTGCTCCTCTTTTGTTGTGCATCCTCTTTCATTCTTATCAAGGTCAACCCAAATATTCAAAATTTGTGTTATCCTCAATGATATTGAACCCCAACTTTTTGTGCTATGGTGGGTTTTCACCAAATCCCAAAAAAAAAAGCTTTGATTTATTTTGACTAATCATCAAGTTTGATAAAATTGAAATTTCACCATGGACATTATTACTTATGGACTCCTTTGCCTCAATAGTATTTGAATTGTCATTAGTGAATGAGAGTAGAAGAATCTACCTTTGAAGTGAGGTGACCCTTTGATTGCATCATCTTGGATCTTGCTTTTCACTATCCTAGGTAGTGGGTCTATTATCATGGCAAAGTGGAGAGGTACAAGGGACATCCTTGGTTAATTAGACTTAATAGAGAAAAGGACATAGTGTAATAGCCATTTACATACACCTTCACTATTGCATTTGAGAAGAGGTTATAGATCATTCTTCTCAAATTTCCCTTAAAGACAATAAGTTCCAAAGTGGTTAGGATGAAGTTTTAATTGATTATATCATATGCTTTGTCAAAGTCCCTGCTCAATAGGACAAACTCTTTCTAGACACTCGGTGCAAGGTCCATAAAAAAGGATACTATAACAATACATCATGAATTTTCCTTTTATGAATCTATACTAACTTAAATGTAATAATTGTGGCAAGATGAACTTAATTTTGTTTGCGAAAGCCTTAACAATCACTTTATATGCTCCATTGAGCATAGTGAGTGGCCATCATTGGGTTATCTTCTCTTCTTTTAGCAACCCAATGATGAGCATACTAGTGCCCTCATTAAGTGTGACACTAGCATATATTCTCTTAAACACTAGTGATTCACAAACATAACTAAGTCTTCCCCATAGGTTTCTTAGATTTACTTAAAGAACTCTACTAACATCCTATCTTGGAATTGGTTATTTGTTTAGTTATTTGACTTTGTTTTGAGCAAGGTGAAGCCAAGTTCATTCTTAGTGAATGGGCACTCTAGCTAAGCACAGGTTGCTTGAGTATGATGGGGATAATCCTTTCATAAATTCAACAAACCTCTTTTGATACCCCTTCTTGTGGCAATCTCCATCTCAACAACTGTGAAGATATGTGCTTCCAAACCAACAAAATTTTATATGCCTTCAATAAGAATGATTCCATTGTCTTACATAATTTACATGATTGTCTCTTTCCATTTCTTGTTCTTGGTTGCTTTGAAGTAGGATTTGGGACCATTGCCATAGACTTCCCATTTGCCTTTCAATTGAACCTTCAGTATTTGAACTTGGCCCCTTTCTATGGTTTCAAGATTATCTTCAATGACCTACAATAGCCTATTAAGGACTTCATCAATGGCATCAACATTGGAAGCATGCAAAAGTTAATTTCTACAAAGGCCACATCTTGGATTCGATGTTCCAAGACAAGCATGCCCCACTAATGACATGAGATCACATGCGACTTATCAATCCATGTGACAATGTGATATTTGAGTCATTGAGGAGGATGGTGCTTCTCATTAAGATCCCCTCCCTAAGATATTCCAATGTTGGCATGTACCAATTGGGGGCATAGGTCTCGACCTTCTCCTCCTTGTCTATAACTATCTTGATGCTCATCATTGCCACCTCTTGACCAAACCATGTTAACAAGGCCTTCAAGTCATTCCTACAAAGAATCATAGTTCCTTCTTTTGCTTTTTTCTGGCCTCCTATATAGGATGTGTAAGCCTCTATTTTGAAGCCCAATGCCTCCTTTTTGCATAATTTCATTTCTTAAAAGGTCAACATTTTAGGATTGCACCTTTTAATTAGTCTAAAGTAGACCTTTTTCTTTGTAATATCCCCACTCCCCTCTACATATGAACCCATGCTAATGAAAGTTAAGGGGAGGATGGATACTTTACAAAGCTCTTAAAAAGAAAAAACAAAAGACTTACCTTTGGAATGACCTCAAACTATGTCAGTTGCCATCTCCCATTCCATCATCCATGCACTGCCGCATGTAGGCTCAAGAGGTGCCATGCCTGCTCAATTGCTGCCATGGCACCACACAATTGGAAAACCCTAATCATCAATACGGAGTAGTGAATGTAAGAAATAACAAGAGGAGGGTGATAATAACAAGGAGAGGGAGGCTTATAAAAAAGCCTTAGTCCTAGGCTATTGCATCATTGATCTTGGAGGATGAAACATTACTATTGGGTGGAGAGAGAGAGAGAGAAAGAAAAGAAAGAAATTTATATTAACATCTACAAGAAGGCCAAGTTGGCCTATGAGACCAAAAGGTACATACAAAATTTCTAGGAATTTTTCCAAGTCCTAGTAAAGCTACTATCTGGTGTTATGGACAACTAGGTGAGTAGGTACAAAATGCTATACAGACTCGATATAATCTAGATGCACTTCAAGTGCAGTGTGGAATTGCTCATGGAGCGTGGTCATCTTAAGATGTCCCGCATGGAGAGAGAGAGAGAGAGAGAGAGAGAGAGAGAGAGAGAGAGAGAGAGAGAGAGAGAGAGAGAGAGAGAGAGAGAGAGAGAGAGAGAGAGAGAGAGAGAGAGAGAGAGAGAGAGAGAGAGAGAGAGAGAGGTATGAGAGAGAGAGAGAAAGAGAGAAAGAGTTAGGAAGAGAGAAGTGGAGAGAAGTAGAGAGAAGAAGAGAGAGAGAAATAGAAAGGAAGAGGAAATGAGTATTAATCCCCCTTTCAATTACTACCATCTCTTAAAGGAGAAGCCTTACACACAATCGCATGATATTCAAGAAACCGCCCATCCAAGATTCTTGAAGCCTCCAAATACTAAAGGAACACAAGAGCATCATTAAGGTTGGAAAGGAGTACAAGGAGTAAAAAGGCTAGGTGATGGTGTCCAATGGGACCACTGTGGGTACGAGGTATGGAACCAAGATGATATCTACAATCCCAATTGCTATACAAACTCATCAGGTATCCTTGTATTACTTCAAGTAAGGGATATGACCCACGAATTATCATCTCCTAGCAATGTTTATCACTAATTATATGAGGTTTGATTGCATGGCTAATATATCAAAAGGCTTGCATTAAGAACAAGTACTCGAGGAAATGAGCGTGCACTTGTAATGATAAATTGAATAATTCATTTTCTAAGAAAGAAAGAATAAGTTGTTATGGATTACATCTTCTTTTGTGATGTATCCAAAGGACGTTGAAATTATCTTTTTTTTAAAAGTTTGATTATTTTGGGAGGGAGATGATCTTCCTAGCCACCAAAACATAAGTTGATTGGCTTTTATAGAATATTCAATGTGATTATTTGGTTGTTGATGTTATGGAAAATAAATATCTTCCTAGTTGTTAATGATAGACCGATTGCCTTGGTTGTGTATTTTAGAAAAGTGACTTGATGTCCTGATGGGTGAAAATTCTTATTTGCGCAATGGCTCCCCCAAGGTTAGTGGCGGGAGCCCTTTACCAAGGGGCTGGTTAACCACGGTTGGAGGCTAAGATAGGCCCTAGATGCGAGATGTCTCTTCATAGGGAGGATGTTAAGCTAAGAGCTGACAAATTAGGTCTTTCAATGACCAACCTAAACCCTAAGAGCCTAGGATGGACTTCCTAGAAGGCCATGATGCTAGATAAGAGTGGATTGGTAAATCATGTGCCACAAAATTTGGATACAAGTTCCAAATTAAGGTACATAATGTTGGGTTGGCATTGCAACTTGGAGAAGGTGTAGATATATATATATATATATTTGTAATTGTTTTACAAGAATGTTTAACACTATCTTTGTATTGTGGATTAATTTATGTGAAGGAAACTCCCGGGGGGTCCACTAGGGTTTACCGTATGGTACCACGTGAGTGTAAGGGAGGGGGGTTATTTAAGGGAAGGAAGGTACATTTTATAAGGTAAGATCCCATAAATAGGGGGTAGATAAGGGGTATTTTCATATATTTCTTGCACACAGGTGACGTCTCCTTATTACTACTAGTGAATCCCCCATGAGGAAACTTAAGCCCTAAAAGGTTAATTAAGGAAGTTGCCTTCGTGTGTTAAAAATATAAGTGTGGTAGGTAATTAGATAACTAAACTTGATCCATTGAGAAAAGTAGGGAGGCAAGATCCCCAACAAATCCATCCTAAGGCAAGGTGGTCTTAGTGAGCCAATAGATTTTTCAAAGTTATATGTTAACTAGACATTAAATGTTGACTAATTTGAGGATTGATTAAAACCGTGACTCCGTGTCATTTTAGGGGATCGGAGTGAGACTATGCCCTATGGGTAGAGGGGTTAACATGCTACACTTCCCCTCATTTCCCACTCTCTTTGAACCAAGTGTGACACATGTCAGCTTTGATTTAGTGATCTAGTGCAAGCAAGCGCTTGAAGACGGATGTGAAATGAACTAATAGGTGACCTTAGCTTACTCTAGAAACCAAGATTCAGGTTGATCCTTATGGGTTATGCTTGGAACCTTTTGTTAGCGAAGTGGACTCAAGAGAACTTAGGTGATAAACACCCCCTGTTATTCTAAGAAGTACAAGGTGCCATTGCTTATGATTATCTCTTGATGAGCCACTAAAATCATACCACTAAGGGATCCTCAATCATGCATGTTACGTTCTTACAATCCTCAAGCCTAAAAACATTGTGGGGACTAGTAGCAATTTCCCTTGTTGCTTTATACATATAGGTTGGCATCCATAAATTTTTCATCCTCTCCTTCTAGGAATGTGTACAAGTTTGTTGTTTGTGAAGTGGACTTTGAGCAGCTTTTTAATTGAGAGCCTTCTTTTCCCATCGTTCTATTGGGTTAGTTTTTCCCCCTTGGATCATATTTTCCTTTGTCATGTAGTGCCACCATGTTGGGAGTCTCCTTAGCATCTTTATTACTCTTATTTGACTTTTTATTATTTTCTTTCATGGCTTGCACTCATGAAAAGACCTTGTGAGACTTAGGTGCTTCCTTTTCACATCTTGCATGTATCAACTTAAAGTTATCTTCCTCTTTCTTATCTTCTTGTCCATTATAGATGGTTACATTGTTTTCTCAAGTCAATCTTTGATAAAATGACCATATCCTTTACACTAATAGTAGACATCACAAAAATGAGAGAACTTGAAATTAACAAAGAGTTCAAGGCCATTTGAGTCATAAAGAAAGCCATCAAAGACAAGATTGCACTATCCCATAAGACACAAACTTTCTTTTCCCATATGACGATACTTGTTGATTAGTGCATGTAGAGCACTTTGCGCAATGCATTAGCAAAAATACCAAGCTTTCCATCAACCAAATCAAGTATTCCAAACAAATGATGTCATTCAAAAAAAGTGGCTCAAATAGGATATTTATGAAGAAGGAACTTGACTAAGAAGTTGGAGTTCTAGGCTATGATGTAAACCAACACTCCTTTGTAGCCCATTGAGCATCCCAAAATTTGGTCTCATTTCTACAGTGCTATTGAGGGCCAAGAAGAAGCCCCACCCAATGTATCTAAACTGTTAAAGTATTACTCTTGCTTGGAAGGTATGTAAAAACTAGTGTTGAATCTCATCCTCAGAGGAGGCTTTCCCATGAAGTAAAAACAAAGACTATTGAGAGAAAAATGTGCTTATCACTATTTTACATAGGGAAGGGAGAAAACCTTTGGTGCCTTGAGGATCCTTTAACCCTTTATGAATTATGATTTCCTTTTTGCATTGTGCTACTAAAGACTTGTTGTAGCTCCTTCTCCGCTACTCTAAGACTGGCCACACAACCAAAAGCTACTTTGATGGTTATCCAAATCCATATGCTTGCTTGTTTTCTAAGCCTTACCTTTGCTCTCTATGGTGGATCCCTTCTCAAAGGGGCATTTTGACAATGATGGAAGTGGTTGATAGACTAGGCACCTTCTTTTTCACCATGTGGTCACTTTAAAGAGGGTAGTAACTACTCTTTACAAGGCATGTGTCATACATTGCTCTTGTAAATTCCACTCTATACTAGCTACCAAATTTCTCATGCATCCACATTCTATCCCTTGAATGTGTGTTGATATGTCACCATCCCTTTATAATAGGTTATTGGGCTAATATAGATTTATCAAGTCATGTTCTGCTTATACTATGGAGGTAATCCATTTTTTGGATTGTTGATTCATAATTAATGTTATCATTTGCCATTCTTTTCATATCCTCAAGTCAACTTTTGCACATCCCATAGGCTTAGAACATGTAACGTTCATATCCTCAAGTCAAAATTTGCACATCCCATAGGCTCAAAACATGTTATATTCATACCCTAAACCATTTTCATAACTTCTTTATTATTTGTCTCATGTTTTGAATGCAAGGTGTCTATAATGAAAAAATACACCATGAAAAATTCCACAGTAAATTAAAAGAAGATATGATCATTTGGGGTTATGAACAAAACATCATTAGAATTGAAATCACATTTGCCAATTAAATCATATCACGATCACAATTAGATTTGGAGTAAGATTTTTCCTCAATATCAAATGCAATTAAAAGTTAACCTTGTATTATACTAATGGCCTCAAGGCCAAACATCACAATATGAACACCATTGAGATATGGAGTTAGACTTCATGCCAAATTTGCACTCGGTAATTGAAGTTCATCATGTTATTCACTCAATGACAAAATTTGGCATATTAGAGAATGAAGCCATAAGGTTGAGCATTAAGAGAATGAAGGCATAGGGTTGGTAATTAAGAGAAAAAATTATGCAAGGACTTCTCTCCTCTAGGATACACTATTTTTTAATTCCTTCAGTAGCCTTCAAAGCTTACTTGTTGTTGCACTAAAGCTACATTTGTGGCGTTCAAAGTATGCTTAGCTTTGCATACAAACTATGGGTTCACTAATGATGCAAAAAAAAAAACACTTCTATTGGTCATGTATGTTGGAAGAGAGGGAGAGAGACAGAGTGGAGTAGAAGATGAGCCTCAGCTCAATGTTGTTCTTCTTCCATTATTCTTCTATCATACTAACTTAAAGAGACTTACACACATAGGTATGAGTAACCAAGGTTAAGTCACTGACTACACCGACTTATTGAATGTCACACACGTTTACAGCTGTATCCACACACATAAAGATAGTCTGACTGAAGAGTAACAGGAGCTTGATAGTCTAACACTCCCCCTCAAGCTCAAACCATCTGATAAACTCAAAGTAGCTGTCTGAAGTATATGAACTTTTCTTTACCAAGAGACTTGGTAAATATATCTACTACCTGGTCTTCAGTCTTCACATGAATCAAGTCAATCTGTCCTATAAGAATCATTTCTCTAATGAAATGGTAGTGAACCTCAATATGCTTGGACCTAGCATGGTAAACAAGATTGCTAGCCAACATAACACTACTGAGGTTATCACAATGCAATCTCACTCTACTTTCCAGTTGTATTCCCAAGTCTTTCAGCAGTTTCATCAACCAAAGTGCTTTGCAAGCCGCTAAGGCGGCTCCTCTATACTCAGCTTCTGTACTAGACAATGCTATAGAAGGTTGTTTCTTACTCTACCAACTGATCATACTACTGCCCAATCCAAATGCATAACCACTGGTTGACCTCTTGTTATAGGCACAACTAGCCCAATCAGCATCAGTAAACCCTGTCAAGTCAAGGGAATTTCCATATGCATAAAACAACCCATAATCTGTAGTACCCTTTACATATCTCATGATCCTCCTGACTCCATCTAAATGTGGTTTGCGAGGCTTCTACATGAACTGACTAATCAGCCCCACTGCATAACATAAGTCAAGACGGAAAGTATATCAAGCTACCCACCATATGTGGATACATGGTCACATTCTCTATGTCATTCCCAACATCAATCTATAGTTTGACATTGTGATCAAGAGGTGTCTCCATAGGCTTGCATTTAGCCATACCATACTTTTGTAACATGTCATGAGCATACTGCTTCTATAGCAGCCATATACCTTGAGACGTAGAGACTACCTCAATCCCAAGAAAATACTTCAGCTCACCAAGGTCTTTAGCTCTGAATTTAGCCTATAAACATGACTTAATTTGAGTAGTGTCCTCTTAATCATCTCCAGTGATGATAATATCATCTACATAGACCACTAGAAACACATATCCATGATCTGTCTTCTTCGTGAATAGACTGTGATCTACATCACCCAATCTAAATCCATGTTGCTGTAAATAACCATTGATCCGAGCATTCCATGCTCAAGGTACTTGTTTCAGCCCATATAAAGTCTTTTTCAACTTACATACATGTGTAGGAAAGTCCGGGTGAACATAGCCTTTAGGCTGCTCCATATATACTTCCTCAACCAAATCATCGTTCAAGAAAGCATTCTTGACATCCATTTGCCATAATTTCCAGCCTTTGTATATTGCCAGAGCAATGATAGTTCTGACTATTGCCATTTTAGCCATTGGACTGAAAGTCTTCTCATAATCAAGACCATACTGTTGCACATACCCTTTTGCAACTAGCCTGGCCTTATAGCGTTCTAACAAACCATTCGACTTGCACTTAACCTTGTACACCCATTTGCAATCAATGGGGACTTGCCTTCAAGCAACTCAACCAATTCCCACGTCTCATTTTCAGCCATGGTTGCATACTCCTCATACATGGCAGCACACCAATTATCATCTGTAATGGCATCATCAAACTTTGTAGGTCCTTTGTAACCTGTCACACTAGCCATATATGCATAATGGTGGGCTGAATAACCAATGTATGTAAACCTGTCAATTGGTTTTCTGACTCTCTCATATATTCGTAACTATGGCTCACTTTGAGCTTGCCTCTCATGAGGCGGTACGTAATGACTCTGCCTTGCTCCAAGTGTCATAACAGATAGAATGCCCAACTCACTATCCAAATTGTCACTACTAGATGACTCATAACTTGTTGTAAGTGGATTTGTCACATCCTCAAGCATCTTTTCTTTTCCCTTATCCAATCTCCCCCTCACTGACATATCCGTGTCAGTGGACGTAGGAGTACGACTCTGCAAGCATCCTGACCAAGGACTTACTGTAGGTGACCCATCACCTGTAGGACCACTCATAGATGTACTCACTGTAGGTGTATTTTCAGCATTACTAGTGCTAGCTAATCCATCAATAGCCACTACAATAGGATTACCATACCACGATGCTAGCTCATCAAAAACAACATCTTTGGTAATCAATGTCTCATGTGTAGACGATACATAACACTTGTAAGCTTTTCGGTCTTGTGCATAATCAAGGAACACACTCTTGACAGCTTTAGGATCCAATTTCTTCCTCTTTTCATCAGGAACATGCACATATGCAATGCTACCAAATACCTTCAAGTGTGAAATATCAGGCTTATGACCATACAATCTCTCATATGGAGTTACATCATGAATCCCTGCTGTAGGAGTTCTATTTAGCACATAGATAGCAGTCACTACTACTTCAGCCCAATAACCATTTGGCAAACTCTTCTCATTCAGCATAGCTCTTGCCAATTCCATTAGTAGCCTATTTTTTCTTTCTGCTACACCATTTTGCTGCGATGTATAGCTGCAAGTTAACAGTCTTCTGATCCCATATTTAGCAGGTACATGTCAAAGTAATTAGACACATATTCTCCACCTCCATCTGATCTAAGGTATGAAATTTTACAGCTCAACTCATTTTCATCATGCTTCTTGAAATCCTTGAATGCATCAAACACATCATCCTTATGTTTCAGTATGTAAAGCCAAGTGTACCTATTGAAATCATCAATGAAGGATACATAGTAACGAGCACCACCAAACCAAACATTATGAGATGGACCCCATATATCTGAATGTACCAATTGCAAATGTCTTGAGCTATTTCATATATATCTCATAAATGGAAACTTTTTCTACTTTCCAAACTGACATGCATCACATACATGTCCAAAGTCATGATACTTGAACTTAGGCAATCCAAGCACAATCTCCTTCTGCTACATAGATTTAAGGTTTTGTACATTCACATGGCCAATCCGCTTATGACATATCTCAACATCCCGTATAGCACCACCATCACGTGCAAACATGGCTACTTTCAATTGTAGAATTGACGCATCAAGAGTAAATATTCTACCATCTCTTCGGCCTCTAGCAATCAATTTTGCAGCCATTACCATATTCTTCAACAAAGCATCCATCTCTATTAAATCTCACCTGCAGATTCTATTCTGCCATATGTCCAATTGACAAAAGATTCTTGGTTATTGTAGGTACATGTAGTACATCATGCATGCTCTTTTTCTTGCCATTAGGCATTAACAAAGGTACAACTCCTTTATGTCGAATAGTATGTTGGGTGTCATCCATAGTACAAACATGTCCATGCGAACCTGCAACGATCTCATCAAACCATTCTCCATGGGATACCATATGATTTGAAGCCCCTGAATCAATGTACCATCGCTCATCTATGTTCTACCTAGATGCATTCTTAAACACATGTTGCATGGCAAACAACCTGTCACCCTGATCATCTGGAACTTTGCTAGATGAAGCATGATTTCCATGATGTCTACCCTTGGCTTTCATATCAGCCTACTTCTTATGACAATCTTTGGCTATATGCCCATATCTACCACAATAATGACAGTCCTTATCCCTGTTGAACTGATCATTCGACTGCCACGAGTCTCATCTGCCTCTAGGGAATCTCCCCCTGCCTCAAAAACCACCAGATCCACGTTGGCCCTGTGTATTCATGCCATGCTAGGCATTTTGTTGTTACTGTCCCCATAAATGTTTTGAGTGTCTCCTCGACCTCGAAAAGAGCCACGGCCTCTGCCGCCTCTGTCAAGCTGGCTAGAGTAAAGAATAGTGTCTCTGCTTTGAGATGTACTAGAACATGTATTCATCCCAAGCTTAACTTCCTCATGTAGCAACAAAGCAATCAGCTCATTCCAATCAAGGGATTCAGCTCTCACAGAAATAGATGTATCAAATTTTTTATACTCTTTGCCAAGTCCATTCAATGTCACTACAATCATATCATCCTCAGACACTGAAGATCCAATGGTGGCAAGCTGATCCGCTATGTTCTTGATCTTTGTAGGGTAGACCTGAATGTTCCTGCCATTCCTAGACATGTTATTTAATTATTTCTTCAGTTGAATCTTTCTTACATGTGTTATATTTCCATAATTCTTCATGAGTATGTCCCATGCATCCTTTGGAGAACTGCATCTAGTAATTTGTATAACCATAGCATCTGATATACATAAGGAAAACCAATGTAACACCTTGCATGCTCTCTCAGTCCATAGCTTGTGAGCCCTTTTCTGATAATTTGTCAGATTCCTTTTAGGCATTTCAGGTTCAGCCTCATCACCTGTACATAAGTCCCAATAACCTCTGCCAACCAAAAAATTCTTCGTACGGAAGTTTCATAAAGCAAAAAATTTGTTGTCCAATTTTTCTCCCATAATTTGAGTGATAGTGCCTTGAGCATTTGCCATAGTTGTAGCTTAGGTATTCAATGATATATACAAATTGCAAGTATTTGACTCCTTTTCCTACAGTTCAGGACCAATTTCTTGCTATTTAGGACAGTTTTCTACAATTCAGGACAGTTTCCTGCAGTTCAGAATAGTTTTCCTACAATTCAGGACAGTTTTTCTCTAGTTCAAGATAGTTTCCTGCACATCAAGATAGTTTCCTGCAATTACTTTTCCCCCCAAAGAAACAGGGTATTTCAGCCCTTTACAACCTCAGAAACATCCACAAGCATGTGGGATAACCCATAGGTGTTTTAGTCAATATATAGACTCTGCAAGCACTGTATCTCTGTCTCATTTATTCTTACTGCAGTAAAGAGAATATGTAGTCTAAAATTTGCAACCTGACATTCAGGTACCTTCCTGACATTCAGGAAATCAACTCTTTTGAGATCCTGAGTGATAAATGATGCTATTTTCTTCAGGAGTGTAGAGAGGCAATGTCATATACTGCATTTACAGTAAATGACCAACTAAGTAGATATCAAGGCATTTGTTTCATCTCCAGATTTCAATCCTCAGTTGCATCCAATTCTCTCTTTAGTCTTCCAAGCATTCAACATACATATGTCAGGTCATACAAGTGACAAGAGCTCCAAAATGACATGTAATGCTTCAATCAGAGATGATGCTTGTTGTCTACATTCAGTGACAGTTTCCAGCCATTAAAAAATTTCAGATCTAAATATTTTTCAGCATAAACTCCCAGCTCCAATGCATGACATCAATTCCATATGACTTCCCAGCATATACATATGCTTCAATGGTACTCCTAAACAAGTTTCAGAGTTCCAAGCTCATGTCAGAGGTGCATACATGATGTAGGTTGTCTGTATACAATAGACCACTGTTATTTCAGATCTGTAATCAGTTCTTCAAGTCCCAAATGATCTCTCAGTCAAGCAATGATCCTATCACATGTTGTTTATTGCAGTAAACAACCAGTCTACATAGGTCTGTGCTGAGTATCTCAAAATCTGTGAGGGATTTGAAAGAAATTTATTTTGCAAAGTTGTAGGTCACATCGAAATAGTCAGTAATTGCGGGCCATTTCTCCAAAAACCATTTCTATAGCAAGATATAGCTTTTGCAAAAAAAAAGAGAGCTATAGGCATAGTCTCCTTTGATGACGTTTTCTTCAGATTTGATGTCTTGATGTCAAATGGCCACTGCCGAGCCTTCAGGCTTCAGGCGTTCAGCTCTGATACCATGTTGGAAGAGAAGGAGAGAGACAAAGTGGAGCAAAAGATAAGCCTCAGCTCAATATTGTTCTTCTTCCATTATTCTTCTATCATACTAACTGAAAGAGACTTACACACATAGGTATGACTAACCAAGACTAAATGTGGTTAAGTCACTGACTACACCAACTTATTGAATGTCACACACATGTACAGTTGTATCCAGCTAATGTTAGTCACACACATAAAGATAGACTGACTGAAGAGTAACGGGAGCTTGATATTCTAACAACGTATTGCTATTTAAGGTCATTGGGAAAGTTCAAAATTGTTATTTGACATTCACATTAAAACCTACCAAAACATCATTTGAATATATGCATATTAAATAGATTATGTAATATATCCACATATCCAAAGCACATTTTATGCCATATGAATATAATGGCTAGGATTTAATGGTGAGATTACATAATTGGTAAGGTTTGTAATAACATGCAATCAACCTCATTGTATGAATTCCAAATAAAAGGCATTGTACTATATAGCCACAAGGATAGTAGCTCATGGCCATTCTTATCATATGTTCTATAGCTTTGACTTATTTTTCCTAAATATGGATTGTCACGTACCTCAATGGTATTGGTAGTAGGCTAAGCGTAAAAATGGGATTTTGTATGCATTAGGTGTTAGAATTCATAAGGGTTGTCGATATGGTAATGAAATGCTTTGTTGATTTCTTCATCCCAACTAGAAAACAAGCTTATCCCGTCATCATCCCAACTAGAAAACAAGCTTATCCCATCATCCCAACTAGAAAACAAGCTTATCCCGTCATCATCCCAACTAGAAGGGTTGTCGATATGGTAATGAAATGCTTTGTTGATTTCTTCATCATGCCAACTAGAAAACAAGCTTATCCCGTCATCATCCCAACTAGAAAACAAGCTTATCCCATCATTTTAATAAAATCTTCATTCATTTCTTGAGATCTTAGGGACAAAAAAATGGCTATTGAGGCTGGGGTAGTCAATAAATATCACTTGATGACTGAATGCTATCACCTAGGACATGGGGACTATTTCCTGGTTGTCATGAAGGTCGGATGGTAAAGTTGTAAATGAATAAACGTAGGCTTAAAATCTATGTTTTGAAGATCTAGGTTGCTCCTTTATGATGAAAACTTGCTCTTCAAACAAGAAATCTCCAAATTTTTTCCTCACTTAGGGATGATACCATGTGAGAATGTGCAATGGAAGACAAACACGAACACAGAGAGAGAGAGAGAGAGAGAGAGAGAGAGAGAGAGAGAGAGAGAGAGAGAGAGAGAGAGAGAGAGAGAGAGAGAGAGAGAGAGAGAGAGAGAGAGAGAGAGAGAGAGAGAGAGAGAGAGAGAGAGAGAGAGAGAGAGAGAGAGAGAGAGAGAGAGAGAGAGAGAGAGAGAGAGAGCACAAAATGAAGGAAGAATACCGCACTAATTGAAGAAGAATGCTAATACAATGATGATGGACTAATGAGTCCCTACAGATAGCCCAAAGCATCAATCAAGTTACCAAATTAGGCTGATGATGATGGCAACACCAACAAGCACAAAGAGTCAAAGTGTGAAATTGCGCAACAACAAAGGGAAGACTGCAGACTAAAGAGTGTGTGTCTGCCAAGTGGGGGAGGATGGCTATAAATAACTATAAATGCCCAAATCTAGCTAATCTATACCAGGGAAAGCCATAAATGCTGGGTGGCCAACCAGCAATAAATGTTGGTCACTGAAGAATACAATGCTACAAAAATTGGGGTGACCTCTAAAAGATCTGAGATGACAATGACAATGTCTAGTAGGTGTAGGCAGGACTATGGAAAGCAGTAACTAGCCTAGGAATGCACACAAGAAGCCAACAAATAAAGAAAATACACCTACACTATTAGAGCCCTTATGTCTTTGTGTAACTCTGAGAAGAGCTCACAACTAGGAGACGATGGGCTGACATAACTAACATAGATAGTCTAACACCCCCTCTCAAATCTTGGGAGTGGTTGAAGACCCAACACCCTTATGTGATGAAGCATAGAAGCCTTGGGCAAAGGCTTCATGAAAATATCTATCGCATTGTCCTTTATGGGATATTAGACCACTACTAACACGGAATCTAGGATGCACTTTTAAACATAGAGGTATTGAACCTCAATGGGCTTCATGTAAGCATGAAACACAGGGCTCTTTGCCAAAGCTAGAGCACTCTAGTTGTCCATTGATGTAGAACATAATGCACAATACTTTGCCTTTCTAGAAGAAAGGGCCACAATAGGTTACTTCTTGCTACTCCACGAGCTAACTTCTATTGATCCAAGGGAGAAAGCATAGCTTGTAGTGGACCGTCACGAATTCACATCACCTACCTAGTCAAAATCACTCCAACCAGAGAGAATAACCCCCTCTCCATACATGATCCCATAGGATCGAGTCCCTTGTAAATAATAAAGAATGCACAAGGCCACTCTCCAATGCTCTTCAATAGAGTCTTCATAAAAGAAGACAACAATGCCACAACAAAAGAAACATCCAACTGAGTGTCAATAAGCCAAATGAGGAAGGCAACAAGACACCTATAATAAGTGGCATCTGTAAGGGGAGCTTTGACTCTACCAAAAGCTTGACTTTGGATCCATGGGGCAAGAAACAGGCCAACAATCGATGATACCAAACTGCAAGATAAGCTCGAAGATGTACTTATGCTGTAAAATAAAAGGCCGACAATCGATGATATCAAACTGCGAGATAAGCTCGAAGATGTACTTATGCTGTAAAATAAAGAGGCCGACAATCGATGATACCAAACTGCGAGATAAGCTCGAATATGTACTTATGCTGTAAAATAAAAATTCATTGTTCCATTTGATAGATCTCTAAAACAAGGAATAAATATAGGATCCCAAAATCTTTCATGTCAAACTCCTATCACAAAATCTCCCAACCTCCTAAGTAGAGTTGCTTGTAATAATAAGATCATCCACATACAAGATGAGCAAACACACCTATCACCCTCAACCTTGAATTATAGGTTGGGGTCATGAGTGGATTGATGAAAGCCTTTTTGTAGAAAGAATCAATCGATCATCTGGCACTAAGCATGAGGATCTTGCTTCAGGTGTCATAGAGAGCCTTCTACAATCTGTAGACATGGCCCTCCTTCCTTTGCACAAGAAAACCTAAAGGTTGAGAACATAAATCTCCTCCTCAATGACACCATTCAAGAAGGCAGGCTTGACATCCATCTGATAAACAAGCCAGCAGTGGTGGGCTACAAGAACCAAAATAAGCCAAATAGTAGACATCCTAGTCATAGGTGAAAACGTCTCAAAATAGTCAAAACTTGCCATTTAAGGAAAACCGTTGGCAACAACAAGCCTAGCTTTGTGCTTGTCCAAGGAACAATTGACAAGGTACTTGGTCACATAGACCCACTTCACACCTATCACCTTCCACTTAGAGGGACGTGGAACCAATTTCCAAGTCTAATTATGCTCAAATCAAGCTCTTCCTACATTGCCTGACACCAAATATCCTATGCAAGAGCATCCTCAATGGTAATAGACTCACTAGCATGAAGAATTTATGACATAAAAGCATTGTTCACACAAAGTGAACTATTCCATTGAGCTTGTAAGCAAGCTAATGTATGTGGACTTGTAGGAAAAGCAAGAATGTGATAAAGACTTGAATCCTGAATGAGCAATTGGTACCAACGAGGGACCTAAATAGGCTCATCCTATTGCAAGGGAGACTAAGTAGCTAAAGGTACCTATAATGCAACTGTCTAGGGTAGGGACTCCTCCTCACCAAGAGAAGGTAAATTCTCCTCATCTGAAGGAAGATTCCCCTCTGACGTGGTTGATTAGCCGTAGAATACTCTAGAGGGGAGGTTGACGGGGTGAAAGTATGTGTCAAAGAAGAGGTCGTAGTCACATCTATCAAAGGTGGTAGGGAAGTTGGAGTAGAAAGCAAAGGTGGAGGAGGGGGAGGAGCTGAAGACAAGGAAAGGGTGCTAAGAGGAAACTAGCAATGATGGAGAGGAACTAGGGTGGGGAAGTGTTAGTCTCGACGATGAAGAATCACTAGGAATAGAACCATCAGTAGGATCCTTAGAAGCTCAAAGTTCACATCCCTCCTCACTACAAGCTTTCATGTGTTCGAGTCGTAGAGTGGATATACCTTCATGGTAGTGTTGTAGCCCATCTTACTAGACTTCGAGTCAAGCTTCCTCTTCCTTCTTCTTGTCCACATGGAAAAATTCATCACTTCCAAAGATAAGGAAGTGAGACATGCATGGCTTTCGACCAAAGAAAGCCTCATAGGGGTCATATCCTATAACATAGAAGTCACGGAATGGTTGTAAATATGAACTACAGTAGCCACCACCTCACGCCAAAGGGAATGAGGAAGACCTCGATGCTCCAATATCCATTGAAACATCTCAAGCAAGGTCCAATTTGTACACTCCACCACACCATTCTCTAAAGGAGTGGGAGTCTTCACATGAAAGAAGATAACAATGCCACAACAAAAGAAACTTCCAACTGAGTGTGAATAAGCCGGATAAGGAACCAACAAGACACTTATAATGGGTGGCATTTGTAAGGGGAGCTTTGGTTGCCAAAATCTTGGGCTTTTGTCCATGGGGCAAGAAAAAGGAAAACAATCAACCATACCAAACTCCAAGAGAAGCTCAAAGATGTACTTGTGCTACAAAATAAAAATTGCATGTGCCATGTGATAGATTCGTAAACCAAGGAAGAAATGTAGAATCCCAAGATCCATCATGTCAAACTCCCATTACAAAATCTCAACCTCTTGAGTAGAGCTCCTTGTAATAATAAAGATCATCCACATATAGGATGAGAAAAACACACCTATCACCCTCAACTTTGAAGCATAGTTTGGGGTCATGATCAAATTATGGAAGCCACTCTATAGAAAGAATAGATCAATCCTATGGTACAAAGCACAAGGAGCCTACTTTAGGCCATAGAGAGCCTTCTGCAATCTATAGACATGGTCCTCCTTCCCCTACTGCACAAGAAAACTTAGATGTTGAGAGACATAAATCTTCTCCTCAACGACACCATTCAAGAAGGTAAACTTGATGTCCATCTAATAAACAAGCCAGTAGTGGTAGGCTAGAAGAGCCAAAATAAGCCAAATAGTAGACATCCTAGTTGTAGGTGCAAAAGTCTCACAATAGTCCAAACATTCTCTCTAAAGGCCCAAACCTTTGGCAACAAGCCTAGCTTTATGCTTGTGCAAGGAACCATTGACAAGGTACTTGGTTGCATAGACCCACTTCACACCTATCACCTTCCACAGAGAGATGTGGAACCAATACCGATTTCCAAGTCTAATTATGCTCGATAGAATCGGTGACTTGTAATAGAAGTAGGAATGGGAGAAACATTTGAATCCTGCATGAGTAGTTAGTACCAATGAGGGATGTGAATGGGCGCATCCTACTACAAGGGAGACTAAGGTGCCTTTGGTACTTGTAATTTACATGTCTAGGGTAGGGATCCCCCCTCACCAATGTTTACCCCAGCACAGAGGAACAAAAAATGGAGCAGAAGTGCAAGAAAAATGGAAGAAGGAGACAACCAAGAAAGCACAGGATAAAGGAAGGAAAGGCGTCCTGGATGGAGGTCAAGACTCTGAAAATATGAACGATGGTGTCGCCTCGAGAAAAGAAAAGAGTAAAAGTGCACCATTAAATATGAAGGCTCTCCCGAATCCTTGTAAAAAGAGCGTCGGGCTCATTCATGTGCCATTGTATGCATTAGTGGGAACGGGATAAGTTAGAATGGTGGGAAATAGGAAAAGAGGGCCTAGGCTAATGGTCGGCCATGCAAAAAGTGGGGATGACCGCCCAAAAAGTAGGGCATGTATATAAAGTTCAAAAGTGAATGAGAAGTTCATTCTTGGGTGTGGCTAAAGCTTCTTCTTCTTCTTCTTCTCTTGCTTCTTACCTTCTTCCTTGTGCTTGAGTGAGGGATTGAGGGAGTGTGAGGGAGTGAGTGTGTGTGAGTGAGGGATCGTGGAGAAGAAGCTCCCCATCTTCTCTCTTCATCTTTCCTTCCCTTCTTCTCTTCTCTCATCTCGCACGGCTATGGAGGATGGAGCTTGACGGAGAGGGATTGAGGTTTCTTGATCTTGCCACAAGGATCGTGGAGCTACCGGAGTGTGAGAGAGAGGAGGGAACTCGATCAAGCATCAAGGTAAGCTCACTACACCCACAAGGTAGGCATTATGCATCGGCTATGTGAGAGGTAGCCATGGCAGTTCGGCTTGAAATGCTTGATCAATAAGCGGTCTGTAGGTCTCGAGGTAGAGCTCTATAGCTCCTCTACATTTTGGTTCCATTGCCGAGACCGATTAGAATCGAGCCTTGAGCGCCACGCGCATCGTATCAAGCATGGCACTAGGGTTTGCAGCCTGAACCGGTGCTCGAGATAGTTAGGAGGATTAGGAGGTTTTAATCCCTGGAGCAAGTAAGTATTTTGATTCGCTACTGAATGTAGAGTAGGACCATCTGTCTTTATTTCTGTTTCTGTTTTCTGTTGCAACAGGTTAAGGGTAGGATAAGAAAAAGAAGGGAACAGAAGGGTTTTGCTGTTACTGGAGACAGGGAAGTTGGGCGCAGATTCAGACATCTGGCTGGTGGAGTGTATGAGATTAGTCTCTGAGTCTACAACAGATTGAGGGAGGTAATAAGGGGCCCAACAGAATAGGGTGCCCACATTTGACACCCTGTTTTCTTAGACGGCTGTGAGACTGGGAGCCCGGGAGAGAGCCAGAGAGGGAGAGATCTGCGGGAGATAGTGAAGTGTTGACCAATCGAGCACCCCATCACTTCGAGGTATGCCAAAAGTTTCCCTCTGTTGCTCGCGTTGATTTGGAAAGTGCGGCACGATTTGATAGAGTAGGCATTGACCTAAAGGCGCCATGTGCAACTTGCGGGCCGTCGGTCGCACCGTCAGACTAGTCCAGAATCGGACGCCGTCTGATTTCGAGAGTTGAACCGCCTGATTTCGAGAGTCAAACCAGTTGAAAATCAGACCAGTTGAATCCAATTCCCACAATCAGACCAGCCCACCAAGTCGGGCCATGTGTCCGAGTCCCAGACTTGAGCCACTCGACCCATTGCAGTGGTCGGACCATCCTCGTCCGACTAAGGAAAGCCCGACCAAAGTAAGACTAGACCCGCCCATCCGATTCCCAGAATCGGATCAGGACCGTCCGATTCCTAGAATTGGACCAGAGCCGTCCGATTCCCAGAATCGGATTAGAGCACCAGAGCTTGAATAGAAGGTGGTTCACCTAGGACAGAGACCTGGGTACCCTGGTCACGTCTCTGACCTCCCCAGGGAACCCAGTGTGATCTTGGAAGCTAGATACCAGACAAGGTGACCGAAGATTCACCCCGAATAGCTAGACACCGGGCGGACATAATTTGGAATTCGATGCGACGTTCGACGACCAGCCAACCAACTAACCAACCTTGAAGCAGGATAAGGAATGCAGCAGGGTCTTTCTGTAAGACTTTAAATTGGCCAGGACCTGCACCAAAAGCCACATCAGGCCACAACCATAGGCAGTGGGGTGGAGCCTGCATTAGGCATTTAGTGCATCCTCACCTCACCTTCTGATTTCATCACCTAGGGTGCACTACAAGGAAATGAAAATCCTGCTTCCACACTGAGCACTAGAAAGCACGAAGCACAAGTTGTGGATAAGACTAACGACGGTTTCTAGTAACAAGGAGCTTAACATGAAACATAATAATATCAAGGAACCCATACTAGGAGAGGATCCCAAAGCATAGCGGGCTACTAGGGAACTCCATCTGTAGGGCCCTGAGAGGACACGGAGATTCGGAGGACCATGACATATAGAATCGGACACCACCAGAGCTACTCAAGTTGATCAATGACCCAATGAAACGAGAAGCAGAAGCAATATCAGGATCCCAAGGCGGACCAGGAGAGGACAGACTGGACTTGGGAGAATTCCCAGTCATGGTGCAGGAGTTAGTCAACAAGTATGACTTGCTGGCCAGGACGGTAGTTCAGGGTAGGCCAGTAGAGGAAGTGGTAGTGACCCTAGAAGAGGAACGAAAGGCAATCACAAGGGCGCTAGAGAGCATGATCGCCTATAACCACGAGCAAAAGGCTAGGAAACTCCAACAAGACGTGGATATGTACGAGGCCCGGCGCATGCTGGCCTTGGCTATGTACGAGGCCCGCTGGCCTTGGCTAGAGTAGCAAAGGCAAGACCAAATGCGGAGAGAGAGCAGGCAGTGGAGGCTGACTTGTCATTAAGTGAACTTGTAGCCAGGCGGCTCATGGACAACACGTCCGCTGAGCAGGGCGTGACAGCCTTAGCCACAGCCTTACTCTCAAGATTAGGGGTCACACAAGGGGCAAAGGGGCAATCTAGGATCCCTATAGTGGCAAAAAAATTGGACAAGTACGAACCTAGCAACGACCCATATAGCTTTGTGGAGCAATTCGAACAGGTTTGTGAAGCAAACGGCCTCACAAACCCTGCACACCGCTCCCAAGCTTTTGGGTTGTGCTTAGGTGACAAGGGGAGGGTGTGGTACACCAGCCTGGATGCAGCCGAGCGTGGGAACTTTGCCCATCTTAAGGACCACTATATCAAGAGGTTCTCTGAGGCAAGATACTCTAACAACCTCATCGTCTGCTTGATGAATGTCAGCCAGAAAGAAAAGGAGGATATAAGAGACTACGTCACACATGTACATAGCCTCTTCAAGAGGATCCCGACCAATGAATGACCTAACGAAAAGGCTATGTCTATAGTGTTCACAAATGGAATCCATAGCGAGGAACTCTACAAGGCCTTGGCTACTACCCCACACGACAATAAGGGTAGACGACCAGGTTAGGGAGCGAAGCATGAGGAACACCAGTCGAGACGGCGTAGGCGAGAGGGCTTCAGAGCGGTCAATGACGTTGGGTGAGAGAGAGAGCTCTAGCATGCGGGATAAGGGAAAGGGAGCCGACCAAGGCCAGGACCTGGCTGAGGTGAGAATGGAGCTTGCGTGGTTGCAAGAACAAATAAGGAAGCCTATGCGAGCCCACGTGCAGTGTATACACTATGATGGAAACCACCTCCTAGCTGAGTGTCAAAATCCTAGATCTAGACCATGTTCAAACTGTGGTAGGTTCGAATATGACGCGTTGCACTGCAGATTGCCCAGGAGGTTTCCGTATGCGCAGCAATACAACCCTCCTTACCTAGGCAACAGGCCATCTAACTTCCTTGGCAGGGGAGCCCAGCTGGCACTCCCAGCACCAAACAACACGAGACTAGTCATCCCCAGGCTAGAGATGAACCCAACAGCATACCCAGACCACCAGGACCCTATGTAACCCAACCACCGAGTGACGCTCCTGTTCATTATGTGGAGGAACCTAGTGAAGAAGAGAGCTACGTAAACCCATACATCTCCTATGATGAGGAAGGCAATCCAGTCCTGATGAACTATCGACCGGTACCGGTGATGGCACTTGGCAGAGGGAGAGGCAGAGGCTTTGGAGGACCAAGCTAGGACCCAATCTCATGTTGGACCTGCGGTCATCCAGGCCATATATCATCACGCTGCCCAGAAAGGGAACATGCAAGTCAAGACAAGGTAGACCTTAGGTGCACCGAATGTGGGATCATGCACTTGTTCCCTGACTGCCCTAGGCGGAAACCATCAACCAGTCTGGCCAACGTGCCCAACGTGCCCTTGGGGCTATTTGGCATAGAGACCTTTGGCGGAGAGGACACACCCATCCCACTACATGTCATGACACGAGTGCAAACAAGACGGACAGGCATCTCACTGCCTGGGCCAAGTAACCTGAACGCAGCCTCGCTAGGAAAGAAAAGCCAGAGGAGAAGGAGAAAGAGAGCAGACACAAGGATCACTCTTAAGACTGAGGAAGATACAACCTTAGTGGCGGGAAGAGGGGTCACAGACACTGAGGCAGAGACCTCCGCCCCAAAGACGGCGGAACTAGGTAGTGCCAAGGTGGGGGAATACCCTCATCCCAGGCATCAACTCAAGGCTATCGCCAAGGTAAAGGAGTGGGTCAAGGATGCCCAAGAACACGTTAAAGATGTAGAACCCATATTGGAGGATCCAATGGAGGACCTTTCTAGTGCAAGCACACCCAATTCGCCATCGCGGCCTCAATCGGGGAATGCGCTAACACCACGAGAGATGCTACAAATGCAAGACCAGGAAGAAGCTTATCAACAAGCTAGCCATGACATGTGGCAGAAGAGTGGTGACCAAGGAGAAAGCCAACTACCCAGCAACCTCCTCACCACTGTAGTAACCACCCCACTGACCATTAATTTGGGAGACCTACTTCGGCAACACCCTCCATTGTGGCGAGAATTGAGGCATTGGGTGGAGGGGAAGGGGGAGTAGGCTGCCGGCTGACTTGCACAAGCAAGGCGCAGTCACGCAAATTCCAAGCCTAACACTACACTCGGTTCCAAGGTCACTGCACATCAACGCTTTCTGGGAAGGCACGGAGATGCATGCAGTCCTACCTGTCTTAGCCTTAGGGGATGCAACATGGAAAGGAATTGTGGACACTGGCGCAGGGGTCAATGTCTTGAGCCAGGCAGTTCTACAGGCCTGGGGAAACCCACCTGTGGAAGCGGCTAGGTTCAATGTTACATTGGCCAATGGAATGAAGGTCAGACCATTTGGGGTCTTAAAAAACTAGCCAGTGAAGATTGCAGGAGTGCAGTTTTCCATAAACTTCATTGTCATGAAGGGGGTGGACTACGACATACTTCTAGGCCGGCCATGGATGAGGAATGCACGAGTGGTCGAAGACTGGGGAAACAACCTCATATTCTTTGGGAATAGGATGGAGGCAGTGAGAGTTGAGATGGACACATGGAAGAATACCCCAGCCGACCTCGATGCCATCTCGACCATGCTAAAAGGTGATGCCCATGCGTGCAAGCACTATGGGACACTGACCAAGTATATTCCCTGCCCTGAGGACAAGAGGGATTGGATGCACATCTTGGCAACCATTGGCTTGCCATTCTCAGATGAGGAAGAGTTGTATAAGCAAGTGGCTAAGTCACTGAGCATGCCAATAGAGGAGCCCACTGTGCCACTCTACATGATGGCGGGGAGCTCGTAGGATCCAGGGAGACCGGTCCCGTTCCACACCCCCACGAACAAGCTCGAGCTTCAGGGAATCATAGGGTACCTAACCACTGAACTGAAAGGCAGCAAAGCGGCTAATATAAAGCCCCTAAGCGATCTCTTGGCTCGGCCTGAATGGGAATGGACCAAAGTGCATGATCTCAACCTATCATACAACTGGGCTTTAATCACCAATGAAGAGGAGATCGGAGAGGAAAACCTAGGGGATGACAAGCAGTCAGAGGGGCAAGATTCCAGTGATGATGAGTATGAGCACTGTCGCTCTGAGACAGATGAGAGCGAGGAAGGGTTTAACATGACAGATTATGACACTGAAGGGAGAGAAATTGAGCAGATTGAGGCAGACTCTAGGCCAAAACGAGAAAGGGATGGAAAAGGAGTCATGCGGATGGAATGCGATAGGACCTGGCTAAAGCAGGTGGGAGCTATGGATTATGAGCAGGCAGGGGTGGCACAATCACTGGTAGTCCCAATACTGAAGATGGAGTCACCTACTGAACTACGACCCTCGGGCGAAACCCCTTCCTCAAGCGAGGGATGCGAGTTTAACTCAGAGTCTGAAGTCAGTACAGAGAGTGATCCCGAAATACCCCAACCCTCTAATGTCAGACGCACTAAAGGGGACTTGCCAGTCCACTTAAGGCGCAAGCAGATTAAGGAGGGGACCAGGAAGCAAACTAGAGACTTAGAAGGAGAGAGGCAAAAGAAACCACATGAACTACCCAAATACTTCACAAAGTTTAAGAAGGGTGATAGAGTGGTGGTTCTGCTAGGAGCAAAGAGATGGAAGTCAACCTGGCAGAGGAGGGCAAGAAACCATGACCCGTGTTCATTGTTGACGACTTGAACTAGGAGGAGGAGGTTAGGCCGGTTGCTCTCCTGCGGGAGTATGTCGATGTGTTCGTCTGGTCCTTGGAGGAACTGAGAGGAGTTGATCCTAGGGTTGTGACCCATAACATTCCCATGGTCCCAAAAGTGGTGCCAACGAAGCAGCGACCTTACCCTATGAATCCCAAACATGCTCATGCGGTGAAGGAAGAGATCGATAAGCTCATGAAGGAGGGATTTATATATGAGATCGAGCACACAGATTGGGAATCGCCCATAGTGATAGTTATGAAGAAGAATGGCAAGATTCGAGTGTGCGTGAATTACAAGAATGTGAATGTTGCTACGAAGAGAGACAACTACCCTTTTCCATATACCGAGCATATGCTGGAGAGAGTAGTAGGCAGAGAAGCTTATAGCTTTCTGGATGGATTCTCAGGCTACAATCAAGTGCAAGTGCATCTTGATGATAGGCACAAGACTGCCTTCGCCACGGAGTGGGGTGTCTTTGCCTACATTGTTATGCCCTTTGGGCTAATGAATGCTCCTGCAACCTTCCAACGATTAATGTGCATGATCTTCAAGGATATGCTGTGACACGAGCTTGAGGTGTTTGTGGACGACCTATGCATACACTCCAATTGGGCCGAACACTTAGAGAGGCTAGGAGCCATCTTCGAACGATGCCGACTATACAAACTCTCGTTGAACCCCTTGAAGTGCCAGTTCTGGGTGAAGCACGGATGCATCCTAGGGCATGTAGTGTCACGGAATGGCATTGCCACTAACTTTTCAAAAGTCAGGGCCATTACCGACCTCCCACTGCCCACCAATTACAAGGGTGTCCAGTGTTTCTTAGGCCACACAGGATACTACCAACGCTTTGTACTAAACTACGCGTTGATTGCTAGACCATTGTACAAGCTACTGATTGTATTCGAGTGGATTGAGGAATGCCAATGCGCGTATGAACAGTTAAAGAAGGCTCTCACCATTGCACCCATCTTGCGAGCCCCAGACTGGAGTGTAGCATTCTATGTACACATAGATGCCTCCAAATTTGCCATCGGAGCCGTTCTATGCCAACTTGGTGAACATAGTCTTGATTACCCCGTGAGCTTTGCTAGCATGCAGCTCACTGAAATAGAAATGAACTACTCCACTACAGAAAGGGAAGGGCTAGTCATGGTGTTTTCCATGAAGAAATTTAAACATTACCTGTTGGCCACACCCTTCGTCTTTTACGTGGACCATCAAGCCCTGTTGTATCTCGTAAACAAGCCATGTGCCACAGGCTGCATAGCAAGGTGGTTACTTCTCCTACTGGAGTTTGATTTCTCAGTGATTGTGCGTAAAGGGAAGCAGCACTACATGGCGGATCACATGTCCCGCATACCCAACGGGGAAGCTGCTGGCCAAGGCATCCCTGACGATTTACCGAACGCGCACCACTTTGGCCTGTCTAGTAAAGGGGACTTGTTTAGAGCTAATTTGATACCCTACTAGGCAGCAGATGTTGTCCAAGTGTTAGAAAACGGCCTGCCAGAGAGACCTATTGAGAAAGCCAAGCTAAGGAGACTCATCTTAAAAATCCAACCATACCAATTAATTGCTGGCCAACTCTATAGGTTGGGACAAGACAGGCTGTTACGTAGATGTGTGTGCGAGCACGAGATGCACGATGTATTGAGAGAGGTGCACGGCGGGATAGCTGGCGGGCACTTTAGTGGGGACACGACTGCTCGTAAGGTATTACAATCCCAACTCTGGTGGCCCACCCTATTCCACGACGCCGCTAAGTTCGTCAAACACTGTGACGAATGCCAGAGGACTAAGATACCTATGCGCAAAGATAAGATGGAGCTAACTCCCATAATAGCTCGACAACCCTTCGAGAAATGGGGCATTGACTTCATCGGGCCTATTAGTCCAGTGGCTCAATACTCCTAGGTGCGCTACATCATTGTGGCACTAGACTACCTGACAAAGTGGGCAGAGGCACGAGCCACCAGAAGGAACGATGCTAGGACCACTGCGAAGTTCCTGTGGGAATAGGTCTTTTCACGGTTTGGTTGTCCAATCGAACTAGTGAGTGATCAAGGTGCACATTTCGTTAATGAAGTAATATCCCACCTGCTCTCAACCTTTTTAATCATTCATAGAAGGTCTTCCCCCTACTACCCACAGGCAAATGGCCAAGAGGAGTCCACAAATAAAATCCTGGTCAACGTGCCTACTAAGGTAGTATCCACATCACGAAGAGACTAGGATAATAAGCTGATGGCTACCTTGTGGGCTTATCGGGCAGCTTATAAGACGGCTATCAGGCAAACACCCTTTAGGCTGACCTATGAGATGGAGGCCATTCTACCTCTATAATTTTTTGTCCCTAGCTTGAGAATAGCAGTGCAAGAGCGTTGGGAGGGGAGAGAGGCTTGGACTAACTGCTTAGAGGAACTAGAGTGTCTCACAGAAACTCGACTTTTAGCCACCCACACTCTAATCTGCGAAAAGGCACGACGAAAGCTGTGGTATGACCAGCACGTCAACCAGTGCAACTTTGATCATGGGGACCTCGTGTTACTCTACTCGGTGAAAGGGCACAAATAGAAAATGAAATTTCGAGGGCTGGGGCCTTTTCGGGTGCGTTCAATTAGCAGAACGGGCAATGTCAAGTTGGAGATGCTCGAAGGGGAAGGAATAGGCTTCTTCAATGGTAGTCACATGAAAAATTACTATCCCCCTTCCCATCTGCTACACGAACCACCGATGCGCGAGCCCCCCATTGCTATCTGCGTGGCCACAATCACCAAACTAACCAATCATAATGAAGAAGAAGTGGCACCCACCTACCTTCGAATCACCGTCACGGCAGAGCGGACATATTTTTTTGATGCTCTGATCGATGAAGGAGCCGACCGGAATGTCTTGACACATGAACATTGGACACGCATTGGTCAGCCCAAATTACAGCCCACGAATGCGAAACTTAGCCCATTTGGGGGCAACACTTACCCTCTCTTAGGGAAATGCCAAGCGGCTATCCCCGTTGAGTCTGGGAGTATCCCAGTCATCTTTTATGTGTTACCAAACACTAAAGGGGCCGGTGATAAATCACTACTAGGGCGCACTTTCAAAAAGCAGACAAGTTGCAATGTGGACTACAACCTAGACCGCATTCACCTAACCATGGGCAATGTGCGTATAGTAACTACTTTCAGCAAGGGCCATCTTGCGCCTTCTACAACTGCAGAGCCACAGATGGAGACCCCCATAGCCAAGCCTAAGGAAAAGTGTGGGGATGCCTTACCCTGTATCCCAACCGCCAGAGGCAAACCCACCCAAGCCGTCCACATGGCCAGGGGGCCCACGCACATATGGGTGTCAAAACGGCGAGTGCCACCTCCTCCTGCTAGATCACAAAAACACGCTCCTAAATGCAAAAATTATCAGTCACGGCCTAAGAGGCAGCCCAGGTGCCATCGACATGGGTGCACTGCCATGCCACAATGGATACCGAAAGATCTCCTGTGAGCGCACGGATACTATGAGGGCAACCCCTAGATATGGGTGCCTAAGGTCAGACACCCAAAAGAGTCAACTTTGGGCAACCCCACTCCAGCTAGATAGACCGGCACAGGCAAAGCACAAGTCGCACAGAACATCAAACCAACAACGGTGACGGTTAAGGCCACCCAGCACCTTCAGTGCCCCAAACCAGATGATCCAGCACCATCCAGGTCAGACAAGATGCACACCCCCATGCCCACTCAAATGAATTATAGCACGCTCCCTAGGGCACGGGAGCCTACCACAGTGTTTCCAAATGATCCAAAATGCACAATTCCATTAACGACCCCTGCAAGGGAGTCACTACTGTCCAGCCCAACTGCTCCATCGCCACCAGCGGGTGTGAAACCTTCATATGAAAGACGATCCTTCCTGTCAGCGCGACGGCCAAGAATCTCGTTGAGACCTCCGGGAATGACGTAGTGATGTGCATCAAGGAGTTGGACGACACCTTCACTACATTCGCTAGAAGCTACGAGAGACTTGACCTAGGACTTCTTGACGAACCCCTTGCTTCCGATGTTTGCTCGTTGCCATGCACTTGGGAGGACTATGAGTTCATGACCATCAAGTTTCCCAAAATTTCGGTCAAGCTAATCGCTAATGGAGAGATCTCGAAGGAACAAGCTGTTCTCAGACGACTAGTCACCTCATACTACAAGCCCACTTGCTCTATGCCGGAACGTGAACTGGAGGAGCTTGTGTAGCTTGCTAGCTCTGTTTCTCCATTCTTGCAACTGTGGTACGCCTTACAACTCCAATGGGAGAAAAAAGGCCGCCGAATCATGACTAATGCTGAGCAAAGGAGGCCAATCAAAACAATTGAATGCGACCCTACGTACGTGGCACCTCTTTCATTCAGAGTTTTGGCCATTACACGCAACTTACACTTAGATGATCAAGTACTGGCCCACCCGTACATCGACCAATTCTTCACAGAGGAGGAGTTGCACATTACTAGTCACCTCAACTCGGGAGACATATTCCATGACGTCTTAACCTACATCACTCAAGCTTCCCTGCAACTAGGCGAACTTGATCGCCATGCCCAGTTTGAATACAACCCTAACCTGTATACATGGCTTATGGCCAAGTAGCCCACCCCACATAGCCCATGCAAGCCTTCCCTCCCCCGTGCCACTTAGGAAAGAGGGGGGAAGAGCCAGTGACGAGACCGAGTGAGGTAACAAAAGGGTGAAGTCTAACAATGCTCTACTAAATTCAAAAGAGGAAAGAAAGCAATGAGGAAAAGATGTTGGTTGTTAATTATTTCTAAAAAAGTTTCATCTCCTTAAATCTGCCCAGTAAACTGGTGCACATGTTTTTTCTTGGTATATGCTAGGAATGAATCAAATCGTAACTCTAACATTGACTGGGGTAATGATAGGCACATACCATGGCAGGATAGGGCAGACTTCCATTTACGGAAGCAGAGATGATGAAATATGGAATCAGCATCAAAACACGGGGATTCAGCCGATTTACTTTCAAGCATACCATGACCTAGATGAGGCTATCTCGGAGGAGCCGGCCGTAAGAGTTGGTGAACAAATGCAGCCTCCAAAAGTACGTAGAGAAATTCGGGTAGGCTATTGACTACAGCATGTGCGCAGAGTTCTTGAGAATTTTCAATGAAGGACGAAGTTGTAGCACAGTCACGGTAAGGGAAGGTAATAAAAAAAGACGGGTACAGGTGCCCCTTGACACCGCCACTATCGAAAGAGCCCTTGGACTCATGTCCAAAAATGAAAGACGCCCAAAAAGGGACGTATACGCCATGCTGGGAGTCAAAAAGGAAGATGTACACACAGTCGATGGAATTAGTCTAGCCGATATTCCAGACCCAGCGATAAGGATGCAGGCTAAAATGATCCATTCTCTCTTCTCCAGCCACAGGTACAATGCCCTCATGAATAGGATCAGCGTACCACTACTGGAAAGCATTGCGGCAGGGGTCCCAGAGGAGGTGGACTGGAACGGTTTCATCCAAAATACTATAAAGAGTTCAGTCGCCCTTCTAGCTCCAGCCGCAACGCCAGCCGATGGGGAATCCTAAGCCTCCACTGCGGATCCACGAGGAAAAAACCTGCCATCAAGGCCTCCACGATCAGGTACGGAGGTATACTTATAGCAATCATTGACGAGGTCATCAAGGGTGCTGGCATGGAGGGAGAGCAGATTGAGCACGAAGACTCACCACGGCGAGAGGAGGAAGTCTCAAGTGAAAGGATGGCTAGCAATGTAGGGGACCCTGAAGTACCACCCCCGCAAAAGACCGGGCCTCAAAAGCAAATGAAGGATGGCAAGGGCCAAAAGAGGGCAAAGACAGTGACCAAAAGGGAGCGAGTTGAGGTGAAGAGGGCTCAAAAAGAGTCATGTGGGTTGGAAGAACAACTGCAGAAGGAGGAGGAGGAAGAACTCGCAAGAGTTAAAGAGGAGTCAAAAAGGGCAGAAGAGGAACGACAGAGAAGGGCGGAAGAGGAAGCCTACGAATTGAGCATGAAGGAACTAGTCGAGTTGGCTAAGGCCACTCGCAGGTCTGTTGAAGAAGCTCATAGACCAGGAGAAATCAACCCCTATGGTCCTCACCATGAAGCCGAAGTGAGTGGTAGTGCAAGGGCAGCCCCGATGACCACAGGCAAGGGAAAGTCACTGTTACACCCCCTGCCTCCCTCCTTCGTGCCAATGCCAACAGGTGCCCCAAATGCCCCACAGCCCGCCCCTTCTTCGGACACGGCCCAACTGATGAGCATGATGCAAATGCTCGTAGTAAGGTGGCAGAGATTGTCCCAGAACCTGGCGTGAAAAGACTTGCCACCACTGATGCTAAATCCAAGAAAGACCCTAAACGGCAAAAACTCGAAGCATCGACCACCACAACTCCCATCCCCCTGTCACCAGGAGCAAACTACGATGCCTATGTGGCCGATGAGGAAAAGAAAGGGGGATGGGAGCTCCCATCCCCCTGTCACCTACTGGTGGCCCTACTGGAGTTGGAGAAAGAAAGGGAAACCTCGGCGGCCCTGAAGCTCGAAGTTTCAAAGCAAGAGGCTAACCGGGAGAAGGGAGGTCAAGGCATTACAAGACCAGCTGGAGGCAAAAAAGGAGGCCTAGGACAATGAGAACCACCTATGACAGAGGCTGGAGAACGAAGAACAGAACCTGGTGGCCGAGCAACATAGTTTAAAGTTGCTGGTGCAGTAGTATGCAGACCTAGAGCAAAGAACGGCCAGACTAGAGGGGTACGGCCTATTGGTAACTCAAGAAGGTGAACCGAGCGAGGGGCAGGGGGACGCCATGGCAAAGCTTCAGTATGAGCTCGAGGAGCAAAATAGGCTAGAAAGAGAGATAGAATTCCTGGCACAGGGCCGGTCCACAACCCTCACAACGGAAGTGCAAAAACAACAACAGGAGGTACAATGGCTGCAAGGGGTGTTGGAAGTTGCCAATGAAGACACTGAGGCCCTCATGGCCATGGCCTTCATGCAACGGAGACTGCACCTTGCAGAAATCCAGAGCCATGAGCAGCTGGCACAAGAGAGATCAAAACGAATTAATGAGCCAGAGCATAAATTCAGTATCGCAACTCAAGCAAAGGAAATCGCCGAAGTGCAGCTAGCTCGGAAGTCCAGGGAGTGGCATCAACTCTGGGCTTTAACGAACGAACAACAGCAGATGATGACCACACTGGCGAGTGCGATGGAAGAGGAAAGACAAAAGATGGATGAAAGGGCCAACGCTTGGGAAGCAAATAACTTTGACAGAATCAGGCAATTAACGGAGCACTTGGCAGTGGTAGAGTGCGAGAGAGTGCTTGCCGCGAATCTAGAGCTAAAGCAGCCAATGTATGCACCCATGCATAAAGGCAAGCCTTCCTCAGCTCCGTGCTACATGTCACCCAAGCACAGGGTGATGATTCAGTGGAAAGGGTGAGAAGAAAATTGGAATTGACTACCCGGGTGCTAAGGTACGGCCTTCACGAACGAGAGCTCCCCGCCAGCACGGACTCACCAAGGAACAACAATTCAGCTACCTGCGAAGTGCCGACCTCTCCACTGTTGAGCTCAAGGACCTAGGATTCGAAGAGCAGGAGCCACCCGCACCACCATCGCAAACAATCCCAGCCATGGTCGAACAAGATACCGAGGAAGGCTCGGGTTCAAACCAAGAGGCTGACAAAGAACTACGGAAAGCGCCCAGTCCCCCTCTACCAGACCTCCCACCAGACGAGACTGAAGATGCCTGCATGCCAGAGCGCATTGTGGCAGCCACAAGAAGGAGACAGGAGCTGGCAGAGGATGCACAACGCAGAGCCCGGTCACTGCCAAGACAATTCTCTGATGAGCCAATACCACTAGGAAGGGACCCCAACCCCATTGATTGGCCACAGGAATTGGTCATCTGGCGTGACCGGGAGTTTCAGACGAGGCCTTTTGAGATTTCCTTCTCCTACCCACGCTCGCTGGACCGGTCAATGTCGCTCAGTATCCTATCCAAAATCAAGGATCTAGCCAATGACCTAGCAAACCGATGGGTGGAAGAAAGGAGCCTAATTATGACCAGGTGGAGGCAGGAGCCTGCAGATTACTGGCAGGACAAGGTGAACCGAATTCCCAAATCCGTCAAAGGCTACGAGGTGTAGCCAAAGTGGTGGCGGAGGATTCGGGACGCCAATTTTGACACCCGGACCGCCTTTTGCAGCTCACTCCCCGAGGAGCAAAACGACCCCTCCTACATGCCCTACCCCCACCGGCATGGAGTGGACTATGATCGTGCCATTCACGAGGATTTTGATTTTCCTAAAATATATAATGTAAATGCCCAAACTCCCGAGGAATGCTTAGTCTTTAGACAACAGGATATCCTTCCATCCATCACCTGCTTCCTCGCGGACTTCTCCTCCTGCCCGGATCCTGCCTTCCTAACCACCTGCAACTATCTTAGGTTGCTCAAATTCCTATTACTACAAAAGCCTACCACTGCAGAAGCTCACCTTCCCCCCCTCTTTTTTGACATTAATCTAGGCATCGATAGTAGAGCCATGACTCGATTAATGATGAGGGCATCCCTCCTCCCCTCCTTTTGCTTGGAGCTCTTAGAAAACATGAATGACACCCACTTCACATGGTGTAACCACCCCTTTTTGTCATCCACACCTCTGAAGGCCCGAGCTGCAATTAAAGAATATCTCCAAAGCCGTGCCTTTCTATCCCAATGCCTGCAACCTCCCCGCACTTTGGTTGACGGTGATCGGCACTAGCCAAATGCCTTCAAAAAAAAAAAAGCACACACTTTGTTCACTGCACCTAGGGATCACCCCTATCCCCTCTCCCCACTCCATGCTTAGGGCGCATCAAGAGCAGGACTTTCAGACCTGTCACCCTAAGCTCTGCACTGCACTACACCTCCAACAACGCACAAACTGGGTCCTCAAGTGTGAGACATTACCAAGGGCTTACCCAAGGTTAGACCCACCTCCCAGTTCCATTGCACATGCACTTACACCTCACCGTGAGATAGATACCCCCCCTTAGGGAGTTCATAACTTTCTCTTGCAGGCTGTTTGTAACTCAGTCAGGCCCGCATTGGCTACATCTTGGCACCTTGTGTTCTTCAACTGATTACTGAGCCTCGGTTTTGACAATCATTGTCAACGACAAATTCCAACTGTGTAACCAAGGCCGAGCATCTTCATGCATATCAAAGCAATCCGGAACCTCTCCAAATCACCAGGAAGCAACACCCCATCATCTCTCATCAGAGCGCCACCTTTTTGACAGTGGTCATCCACCTGCCATTTCCACTTAGCACCAATCCCAACTACCCTACTACTCCCCACCCCAGTGCCATGGGACTGGCACTCCGCTAGGAGGGGGGTAATGTTTACCGCAGCACAAAGGAATGAAAAATGGAGCAAAAGTGTGGGAAAAATGGAAGAAGGAGACAACCAAGAAGGCACAGGACAAAGGAAGGAAAGGCGTCCTAGATGGAGGTCAGACTCTGAAAATCTGAATGACAGTGTCACCTCGAGAAAAGAAAAGAGTAAAAGCACGCCATTAAATATGAAGGCGCTCCCGAATCCTTGTAAAAAGAGTGTCGGGCTCACTCCTGGGCCAATTGTATGCATTAGTGGGAACGGGATAAGTTAGAATGGTGGAAAATAGAAAAAGAGGGCCTAGGCTAATGGCCGGCCATGTAAAAAGTGGGGATGACCGCCCAAAAAGTAGGGCTAAAGCTTATTCTTCTTCTTCTCTTGCTTCTTACCTTCTTCCTTGTGCTTGAGTGAGGGATTGAGGGAGTGTGAGGGAGTGAGTGTGTGTGAGTGAGGGATCGTGGAGAAGAAGCTCCCCATCTTCTCTCTTCATCTTTCCTTCCCTTCTTCTCTTCTCTCGTCTCACATGGCTATGGAGGATGGAGCTTGATGGAGAGGGATTGAGGTTGCTTGAGCTTGCTTGAGCTTGCCACAAGGATCGTGGAGCTACCTGAGTGTGAGAGAGAGAAGGGAACTCGATCGAGCATCAAGGTAAGCTCACTACACCCACAAGGTAGGCATTGCGCGTCTGCTATGTGAGAGGTAGCCATGGTAGCTCGGCTTGAAACGCTTGATCAATAAGCGGTCTGTAGGTCTCGGGGTAGAGCTCTGTAGCTCTCCTACAACCAAAAGCAAAGGTGCTCATCTAAAGAAGGCTCCCCCTCTAAAAGTTGAACAACCTTAGAAGACTTTGGAGGGCAGCTTGAACAAGTGAAAGTATGTGATGAAGAAGTAGTAGCCACATCCATCAAAAGTGGTAGGAAAGCCAAACTAGAAGGTGGAGAAGAAGGAGGGGGAGAAGTTAAAGACAAGGAAGGTGCGCTAAGAGGAAACCTGGAAGGAAGGAGAGGAACTAAGGTTGGGGGAGGGTCAGTCTTGATGACAAAGAATCACCAAAAATAGAACCATCAATAGGATCCTCAGAGGCCGAAGCCTTGTCAAAGATCACATTCCTCCTCACTGCAACCTTCCATGTCTTTAGGTCATAGAGTCATAGAACTTCACGGTAGTTTTGTATCACACAAAGATAAGCTTCTTGGAATTCAAGTCAAAGCTTCCTCTTCCCCTTCTTCTTGTCCACGCAGACAAATCCATCACATCCAAAGATGTGGAAGTGAGACATGGAGGGCTTTCAACAAAAGAAAGCCTTGTAGGGAGTCATATCTTGTGTAATGTAGAAGTTAGGGAATGGTTTTGGATGTGAACTGCAGTAACCGCCACCTCGCCCCCCCAAAGGGAATGAGGAAGACCCTGATGCTCCAATCCATCTCAAGCAAGGTCTAATTCACACACTCCACCACACCATTCTCCAAAGGTGTATTTGGATGGGTATACTAGTCGAATGTCGTGATCCCTACAAAATTGAGAAAAGAGGTGAGAAGTGAACTCTTCACCATGATCTCGTTGTATGCCACCACCAACTTTGTAAATAAAATCTATCTCCACACATTCCTTCCACTCACAAAAATAGGAATATGTCTCGCTCCTGTACTCCAAAAAATAAGGTCACACATAATGGCTGAAGTCATCTACAATCAACATCAAATATTTGGCCTTCCCATGGGAGGCCCTACCCATAGGGCCACAAAGGTCGATGTGAACCAATTCAAGTAGGGTAGAAGCCCTCCTAGTGGTAGACTAGGGATGTGGCTCCCTGTGTTGCTTGCCCCTCAAATAACTAGGGCACAAAGTATGAATAGGAGGGGAGTTAAGAAGTCCATCCACCATCTTCTTTCGAGAAGCCCCCGTCATATAGCATCAAAATTGAGATGACCATAATGGGCATGGCAATGTAGCCCAAGCTCATGGGAAGACCTCATGGCTAAGGCTAGGAGCATGTAAATCCCACCCACTTGGGATTCTATCCTAAGAATGGCATTTGTAGAAGTATCCTCCACTATCACCACATCCTACAAAAACACCACATGGGTACCAAGCCGTGTAAGACCATGAATAGACAACAAGCTAAACCCCAAATACTTTGGTTGAAGAAGACTACATGTCTGGCAACAAAGGAATAGTCCCCACTCCTCAAATGGGAACAATAGAGTTGTCATCAATGGTGACTATGCCCACTCTTGCACTCAAATTATGAAGCCAATCTTGTCTGTAGGTCATGTGAGAAGAGACCCCACTATATCAAAGAGCCAAGGCTTCTCTTAAGTGAAAGAAGAAATAGCTATATCCTCCTTGGCAAATAAATGCACAAAGATAGACTCTATCATTGCTAGGGTATTCTTTGAATCCTTCTCCTTTGGCTTCAAATGGGGGTACTTTTGCTAGCACTTTTCTTCAAGATGAGTGTCCTCCCCACAGTGTGGGGATTTGGGCTTCTTCTCCTTCTTCTCATCCTTCTTGTCCACTTGCTTCTTGTCCTTGGCCTATGCCTTCTTCTTCTATCCTTCATCTGTACCTATAGTAATTTCCTTAGCGGATCTAGAACCACTAGCACCAACCTCTCTAAGTCACTCATCATGCTCCAAGACAAGTAGTGAAAGCTCCTCCCATAAGAGTGTCTCGTGGGTCCTCAATGTGATAAGGCTAGTGTAGAATACATCAAACTGAGGAGATGGCAATCGATTCAAAAGGATCATAGCCATGTCTTCAAAGGATATCATCCGACAACTAGAGGTAAGCTTACCTCTCGTGTCCTCCATCTTTGTGACGTGCTCCTTCATAGAGGAGGAACCATCAAGAGACTGAGCATCCATAACTACTTCTCAAGGGAAATCTTGTGGGAAAACATATTGTGTTGGTACAAAGATGCAAACTTCTTCCACACTTCCACCACAGTCTTCAACCTATGAACATGCACAAGGAAAAAACACTAAAAACTCATAAACAAAAGGAACGGGCTTGAGAGTGAAGTCGATCCCACAAGGTTGCATGGTCCATAGAAGTCCCATTTATTGGATCCTCCTTAGAACAAGGGATGGAATTTGAAATAAGAGCCCAAAGATGGAAGGTGTCAAGTATGCACTCCACTTTACATGACCACAATGAATAGTTCAAACCATCTACTTTTTCTTCTTTAGGTGATGAAGGTAAGACAAGCACCTAAACCAAGGGTATACACCTCTTGCCAACGATAATCGCAATAATTGTGTCTCCTGTCAAAAGAGTGATTAGAAAGAAGCTCTTCCTTTGAGTAATCAAAGCTCGTGAATTGGTAAGATATCTTTTATCCTAAAATAACCCAAAAATTTGTGTTCTGATGGAGACTTCAGGAAAGATAGAGGGTATTCAATTATAGAGACTATAGATGCATCATCTGTCAATCAGGGAAAATCTATTTCCTGCAACCAAGTAGCTATCACCTAAACCAAGATATTGTCGCCTACACTAGGATGTGGCCACTTTCAAAACACAAATTTGTGTCTTCTACAAAATACAAAAATAGATACTGCCTGACGACTATCACATTGCTATTAGGAAGGTCAGAATGAACCACATGTATGAGCTATAAACACAGTAAATGCAGGTTTTGAAAATCTGTAATCTAAAGATCTAGGCTACTCCTCCACAATGAAAACATGCTCTTCTACAAGAAATCTCCAATTTGTGTCCTCACTTAGGAGATGATACCATGTGAGAGTACACAATAGAAGAGAAACATGAACATAGAGAGAAGCAAAGAGAGAGAAAGAGAGGAAGCAGAAGATAAACAAAGAATACTGCAGTAACTAAAGATGAATTTTGCTACAATGATGATGGACTAATCAATCCCTGCACATAGTCCAAAGCATCAATGAGGGCACTAGATAAGGATGATGGCCATGGTAGCACCAAGCACGAAGAGTCAGAGTATTAGAGTGTGCACCTACAAAGGGAAGACTGAAGGACTGAAGAGTTTGTGTTTGCCAAGTGGAGGAGACTAGCTATAAATAGCCAAATGCCCAAATCTAGCTAATCTATACTAGGGGAGGCCATAAATGTTGGCTGACTAGCAATAAATGATGGTCCCTCAAGGATAAAATGCCAAAAAATAAGGGTGACCTAAAAAAAAGGATGACTAGCAATAAATGATGGTCACTCAAGAATAAAATTCCAAAAAAATAAGGGTGACCTCAAAAAAATCCCACATGACAATGAAAATGTCTACCAAGTCTAGGGAGACTATGGAAAGTAATAATTGGCCTAGGAGTGCACGCATGAAGCCTAGAAATAAAGAAAATACACCTAAATTATTAGAGATCCTATGTCTCCATCAAACTTTGATAGGAGCTCACAACCAAGAGATGGCTGACTGACATAACTGACATAGGTAGGCTAACATATACTTCTCCCCAAGTGTCATACTATGTACATCAATTGTGGATGTCCTAGTCATAATGTATATAACAATAGCAACAACTACTTCAACCTAATAGTAATGAGGAATTCTCTTTTAGACATCAATGCTTGAGCCATCTCTACATATATATCTATTTTTCCACTCACCAAGTCCATTGTACTATGAAGTGTACCTACATGTAAACTACCTCTAAATATCAATTTTCTACAAAAAATTAGGAAATTAATTGGAGATGTATTCTACCCCTCCATCCAACACCTATAGATTAAAAACTTGATACATTCAACCAAAAATCATTCATTCTATCCATTTTTCCTTCAAATTTTTTTGAGAACCAACATACCCAAGTAAGAAGATAACTAAAGATGTTCCACTATATTTGGGGGTGATGGTGCTTGCTCCTCCTCTCCCTTCACTTCCAGAAATCTTCAAATTCCATAATCTTTCACTTCTCCCACTAATATGCACTAATCTCCTCTTAATGTTGCAAAAAATTCCTCTCATTACACTCAAGAATGCGAACCAAGAACGGGATGAGGATGGAGGAGATGCCACGGCTTCTTGACCCAAATTCTGTGTATACATACTAAATTATACACGTATTTCTACCCGTCTCTAAAGTGTCTACCCCTTTCACTAAAAAAATTTCTGCAACCGCTTTTTAGTTCTATTATTATTTTTGCTCCCCAAATTCTCCTCAACTTCTAATTCCACCTCAGCATAGCCCAAATATGGCTTTACAATCTTACTTTTTATTAAATTTTATGAAAAAAAATGCATAATACGGAGTCAAAACTCTTCAGTTTACCAAAAAATAGTGTAAAAATGGCTCAAAATAAGCAATTATCATGAAGGGTCATAAAACTATGAAAGCATCTATCATAGGTAAGATACAAAATTAGAGATAGGGACCTAAAATTGCAAGCTAAGTTCAAACAGGCATGGGAGGTACACCAACCAGTACATAGCCACATGAGGGCCTATCAAACCTCAATAGGAAATTAAAGAAAGGATGGGCCAAAATCATAGGTGTCCCTCAAAAAGCAGACATACATCGCCAAACACTTGACCTATGTAAACATTTTTTGAGCTTTGCGTGCCCTTGGGATTCAAGCCTAGATACATCACCATCCATTGAGTGACCATCATCTTTAGCGGAGAAGATCCTAGAGAATTGATATGCATACCATTACAAGCCAATTAAAAGTCATGTGACTCAACCCAAATCCAACAAGAACTGAAGATATCACCTCACCAAGTCAAACACTCAAGTGTAATCAATAGAACTAATTTTGTTTCTACTCAAGGTAACCATAAAAAAGATGAACTTATCAACCAATCCATAGGAAAAAGTTCATCTTGAGTTTTGACATCTTCACCTACCAGAGTCAATATAGATAGTGATATTGGACATAAAGGGATATATAAAAGCCTAAGCTACAGATCTCTAGACTTGATGATGCAAGATGTGATAGTCCCTTCTCGCAATCCCTTCTCGTGGAGTATAAGACTCACCAACCTCTTTTGAGTTGCATCTTGAGTATCTTCATGAATCACCTCAAGAATCTACAAAGTCAGATCCACAAATAGAACAACCAAGCCTAGGAGAATTCCATGAGAGCTATGCACCCGCAAAATAAGATGCCTTTTGAGCTACTAAAAAACCATTGGGGTTAACTTGATTTTGCAGAGAAAGTAGCAAGGGACATGGTAAGAGGAGAAGATCAAGAAAGAATCTCACTTGTGTGCAAAAAGTATTTAACTAATAGCAAGGATTTTCTTTCAATCTAGACCACACTCATATTCATGAGATTGCATTTCATCATATTTCAACACCACAAGTAATTGCACTCAGACCATAGGAAGGTTGCATTACATTTAGGACTCCAAGTGCAAGGAGGGATCTAAGAAAATCATACTCAAACAAAAGATATATGACTACCTATGATATTACAACAAAAAAGTAGGGATAGGGTAGTAAAAATCTAAAGATCAGTTCTACACCTCTACATCATGATTCCTTTCGACCCATGGTTGACTAGGACAAGGAACAATACTACTCAATGATGCATGATGTTTATCCTTCTTAGTAAAGTTCCCATGGCTCCTAGATGCTTGCCTTTGCACTAAAGAGTATAATTTTGAGTTCTACAATTGACTTTTAACATCTCAAAGTGACACAGAGTCATAGATTGTAAATGTGTACAAAAGGAAACATATTTTTATAACTGTGTACAGATCAAACTAAACAAGAAAAAACATTGCACACTCTACAACTAATGACCATCAAGGAGAGGGCACCAAAATCAAGGTCGACATAGCTGAACAGCATGCTAATTGCATGTACTCTCATATTTTAATCAACTGAATGCAATACAACATAGGTGATAAAGCTGGAGGATCAAATATTTGAAGCCACCAAGGACTACGCCCTTGAAGAATTATAAAAAATCCATTAAGCAATGAAAGCTTACATGGAACACCTCACAAGAAGAGACTTTAGAGACCACATCTACAAAGATCATACTCCATATACAAGTGTGCCTCCATCGACATCCTCTGAGATCTTCTCTTTTTCTACAAAAACAAGGCACAATATGATAAGAAGAAAACCTTCAATCAATGGTGAAAGTTATGTCATCAACCAAGCCTCAATCTTTGGGATACCCTGCATGGATTCCCACAAACCACTCTTTCAGTACTTTAACTTAAATCGAGCAATCCCTTCTAAAGCATCTCCTTAAGTCTCTTGATCTTGCCACTGCATTCCCCTCAGCAAAGCTAGAAAGCCTTATATACTACATTGTATTCTAAAAGAAAGAGAAGAAGAAAACAACATGAAAAATATGCACATACAAACATGACACTGAACGTAGGGGTCCTTAACTTAGGTATGCCCACTGGCCTTAGTCGGTTTGTATTCCCCTAGACCCACTTATTGTTCCCCTATGTAAACTCAGGGCACATCAAGGGAAGGATATATCTAGACCTATTGTCAAGAATCGCGTGGTGGAGGGGGTTGCTCAAGATGTTGCGCCGAACACACACAGAATGCACAAGGAGAAGCTCACTCAAGAGACAAGAAGAGAGATGGAGGCCAAAACGTTTTCTTGCTGATTCCTTCTTCTTCTTCCACACTCTTTACAATGTACACAAAGTATAGATAAGATACAACATAAAAGGAAAGTGGCCTACTAAGTCAAACAATGCATAACCGACTACACTAGTCAACTGGCGCTATAACTATGCCAGCTGTAAATAGGTGTAACAACCTGAATATAATAAGTAATGAGTCAGTGGCCATGTGAGATGCATAATGACCACCGACGTGCTAAGTGTAGACGTGTGGACCCATCTAACCAGGCGGTCCATCATCAATGTCCACATGTGTTGAGCTTGTCATCTCAACACTCCCCCTCAAGCTCAACTACATCTCTGTGACTCCAAGTAAGCTTCGAAACTTTTGAAGCTTCTCTGTACCCAATGCCTTCGTGAAGATGTCAGCTATCTGATCCTGTGTGCTGACATACACCAAGTCAATCTCACCTGCTAGTACCTTCTCTCTCACAAAGTGGTAGTGTACCTCACCAAGAGAGAACATGTATCCGCTGGTAGATCTTCTATTAGACATACTACCAGCCCAATCTACATCTGTGTATCCAAACACCTGTACCTCTATACCTGCCTCATAGAAAAGTCCATAATGTAATGTGGACTTCACATATCTCAATATGCGTCTGACTGCATCCAAATGTGGCTTTCTAGGTACTTGCATAAACTGACTCACAAGACCAACAGCGTAGCTCAAGTCTGGCCTTGTAATGGTCATGTAGATCAAACTCCCCACTATCCTCCTGAACATAGTAGGGTCTTCTATCTCATCCCCAACATCAGCACTCAGCTTTACATTCTGCTCCAATGGGACTGAAAGTGGTTTGCATGCAGTCATACCATACTTGGACAACATATCCAAGCCATACTGTCTTTGGGACAGCCATATACCATCATCACATCTGATCACCTCAATGCCAAGGAAGTACCTTAGCTCACCTAAGTCCTTCATCTCAAACTTCATCTTCAAACAGCCCTTGACTTCAGCAATTCCACTATCACTATCACCTGTAATAATCAAGTCATCCACATAGATGACTATGATGACCAAACCTGCATCTCCCTTTCTCACATAAAGTGAGTGATCAGCATCAGAAACATAAAATCCAATATTGACAAGATACTCTCTAATCTTGTCAGACCATGCTCTAGGTGCCTGCTTGAGCCCATAGAGTGCCTTCTTCAACCTGCACACATACGTGGGATGCTCTAAATCTTCATAACCTGCTGGCTGATCCATATACACTTCTTCCTACAAATCACCATGCAAGAAGGCATTCTTTACATCCATTTGCTGCAACCTCTAACCTTTGGCTGCTGCCAAAGCAATCACACATCTGACAGTTGCCATCCTAGCAACTGGACTGAAGGTTTCATCATAATCTATGCCATATGTTTGGGCATAGCCTTTTGCAACCAGCCTAGCTTTGTACCTGCTAATAGAACCATCTGCATTGTGCTTAATCTTATAAACCCACTTACATCCAATAGCTTTCTTTCCCTTTGGCAATGATAGTAGATCCCAAGTCTTATTGGCCTCTAATGCAGCCATCTCCTCATCCATTGCTGCATCCCAATGAGCATGACCAACAACCTCCTCAAAACATGTGGGCTCAACATCCTCAACTAGTTTCACCATATAAGCATAATGGTGAGCTGCATAACCTTCAAAACCAAATCTTTTAACAGGGTATCTCACCGTGCTAGACCTGCGTACCACTGGATCACTCAATGGAGTCTTTGCATTAACGCGTGCTCTCTACACACCTGGAGTCCTCACTGAAGGAATGCCAAGCTCATCATCCAAGCTCTCTGAGCCACTGGAGTCTCCATCAAGAACTGCATCAATGCCTTCTGACACTTTATTCTTTCCTTTGTCTTTACCTGTAGTGCTACTAGATGCACCCGAAGATGTAGAGCTACTCCTTAGTCTCCCCGACCAAGGACTACCAGATGATGTCTCTGGTCCACTAAGAGTTCGTGATTCTTGCTTTTCAGCCTGCACATGAGTGTCATGATCATCATCATCATCATCCAATGCATCACCACTAGATGCATACCAACTGCTCATTTCATCAAAGATGACATCCCTGCTCACTCTGAACTTACATGTGACAGGGTTGTAATAGCGATACCCTTTCTGCTCTAAAGAGTATCCAATAAAGACACACTTTTCAGCCTTTGGATCCAGTTTCTTCCGCAACTCATCTGGCACATGAACATACGCAATGCAGCCAAACACTTTCAAGTGTGAAACATCAGGCTTCTTACCTGTAAAACATTCTTTGGGGGTCATACCATGAACTGCAGCTGTGGGAGTTCTGTTCATAATATAAACAGCAGTATGAACAGCCTCAGACCAAAAATGCTTAGGCATATTCTTTTCAGCCATCAAGGCGCGTGCAACTTCTGCAATATGCCTGTTTTTCCTTTCTGCAACCCCATTTTGCTGTGGGGTATACCTGCATGTGAACTGTCTCTTTATCCCATGAGATCTCAGAAAATCACTGAACTCATTTGAGAGGTACTCTCCCCCTCCATCTGACCTCAGGCACTTTACTTTCAAGCCTGTTTCTCTTTCAACTGCAGCCTTGAAAGTTCTAAAGTGCTCAAACGCTTCACTCTTTTCCTTCATAAAATATACCCACAGCTTTCTAGAACAATCATCAATGAATGTGACGAAGAATGAACTACCTCCAAGAGATACATTTTGTATAGGCCCCCAAATGTCTGTATGCACAACATCAAGGATATTTCTGCTTACATCTCTGTCATGTGAAAAGGGTTGTCTTGCCTGCTTACCAAACTGACATGCTTCACAAACCTTCTAAAATTCTGCAACTTTAAATGTAGGCAAACCTGTAACCAACCCTTTGGACTGCATTAATTTCAGCCTTTGTACATTTGCATGTCCAATGCGTTTGTGCCAAATTTCAATGTCTGCAACAACACCTTTTCCTTTGGCATACATAGCAGCATTCATAGTAGGAATTCCAGCATCTAGAGTGAACATACGTCCAACTCTACTTCCCTTTGCTACCAGCCTGCACTTGTCATTGAAGTCTTCTACAAAGCAGCCCTTTGCATTAAATCTGACTTGCAGCCCTTGCTCTACCATTTGACCGACTGACACCAAGTTCTTTGTAATAGATGGCACATGTAATACATCTGAAAGACTCTTTGTCTTACCATCATGCAAGGACAAGGGAACTTTTCCAATGTGTGAAATTGGGTGGCATGAGTCATCACCCGTCTGCACATAACCTGCATTCTGCAAATCCTGCATCTCTCCAAACCATTCTGCATGGCTGGTCATATGATTGGATGCACCTGAATCAACATACCAAACATCTTCATGTGTTCCCTTTCCTGTAACAGCATTCAACATATGCTGCATAACGAACAAACGTTGATTTTTGTCTTCATTCTGTCGTGAAGACGATGCATAGTTTCCTTGCTGCAACTTACCACTGCAGATATCATCTCTCTTAGCATAACATTGGGCTGCAATATGACCTGTTTTGCCACAGTAGTGGCACACAATACCAGAGTTGTTAGAACCTCTGTTCTGCCATCCACCTCTTCCTCTAAATCTCCCCCTGCCTCTAAAGTTACCACGACCTCCTGAAACCTGCATATCGCCAAATTGCTGATTCAATCTATTTTGCTGGTTGTCACTACCACGTCCTGTACCACGGCCTCTTGAAGAGAACCTGCCACGCCCCCTTCTTGAACTGGAGTAGAAAGCTTGGACCTGTTCACCGCTTCTTTCAGATGTCTCACTCTGCATGTTGATCTCTTCAGTGATCATAAGGGAGACCAACTCATCGAAATCTGGAAATGGCTTTCTGACATATACGGAAGTTACAAAAGACTTCCAAGCCTTTTCATTATTAAGTCCACCCAAGGTAGACGACACCAAATCATCATCATCGGGCATTGCATCAATTGCTGCCAAGGCATCTGCAATGCTCCTTACCTTCAATGCATACTCATTGATAGACATCTTCCCTTTCTTCAATGTATTCAACTCTTGCTTGAGTTGAATCTTTCGTGCCTTTGTATTTACAGAAAACATACTTTCAAGTATGGTCCAAGCTGCATATGCATTCTCTGCATTTCTAATGTGTCCCAACATATTATTGTCAATTACTGCAGACAACCAATACATGACCTTCTTGTCTTTTGCATTCCATTCATTTCGTGCCTTTGTCTCTTCTGCAGTTGGAGGATCACTCACCTCCTGCTCCTTTTCTTCACCTGAAACGAACTCGTAGAGGCCTTTTCCAATAAGAAAGTTCGTGACACGGAACTTCCATGAAGGGTAGTTGTTCTTGTCGAGCTTCTCAATGATGGGGCTTCCACTATTCTCTGCCATTATCACAAGAATAATACCAAACAGCAAGCAAATCTTCTGCAACCCTCGACCTGTAGTGCACAGCAATACACCAAACAGCCTTTTTCACTATCTGCTCAACAATACATGCAATCTGCAACCAGTTTCTAGATAAACCTTGTGTTTACTCACTGGTAAACACCTTTGATCTTACAGATCTGAAATCTGTAACCTGCGCACCCACTTTCGGTCGATATAGCCGAAGTCACAGTGTACCCTAAAACTGTTGTCCGCAACCTTGCGGCTCTAAAACGAGCCCTGAAACGGCCTCAAATGCCCAAAATAACTGTGGGGAAGCCCTAAAGGGAAGATCTGCAGAATATACAGTGCTCTTCGCGCACACCAAATCTCACTGCAATCTGAGATTTTTGCTCTGCCCTGCTTCCTGTGCCTCCACAGGCACTATCCAAGAGAAAGAGTGGAAGGATGGGAGAGCTTCTTACCCGTGGCTTGCTTGCTCGAACCTTGCTTCTTCTCCTTTGCTTCAACCTTCGAAATCAGCCTCTCTCAGTGGTGTGGCTCTGATACCATGTCAAGAATCGCGTGGTGGAGGGGGTTGCTCAAGATGCTGCGCCGAACACACACAGAATGCACAAGGAGAAGCTCACTCAAGAGACAAGAAGAGAGATGGAGGCCAAAACGTTTTCTTGCTGATTCCTTCTTCTTCTTCCACACTCTTTACAATGTACACAAAGTATAGATAAGATACAACATAAAAGGAAAGTGGCCTACTAAGTCAAACAATGCATAATCGACTACACTAGTCGACTGGCGCTATAACTATGCCAGCTGTAAATAGGTGTAACAACCTGAATATAATAAGTAATGAGTCAGTGGCCATGTGAGATGCATAATGACCACCGACGTGCTAAGTGTAGACGTGTGGACCCATCTAACCAGGCGGTCCATCATCAATGTCCGCATGTGTTGAGCTTGTCATCTCAACACCTATCTCATTGAGTCACTTACAAAAGTTCTTCTAATATTTTCCAATCTCTCGTGGCTATGACAATAATATAAGAAGCACAATAATTAGCAAGTCAATTGGGTATTGCTCAATGCTACAGTCCTACTCAGGATTGTAGCCTATATTCATTAAAAGGAACCTTAGTCATGAGGCTCAAGATTGTGAACCCCATGGATCTCATAGTGCTTTGAGGTTCTAACTATGTAATAACCTATGTAAGGACATGTACTCACATAGTAAATGTACTATAACCTATGCATGGATTGGGTCCTCAAGTGTGGGATAACATTCTAAATTTTTCATTGAGTTTAACACATCTACCAATCCATATGTCCTATGTACATCAAACAAACTAGCACTCCCTTAGGGAGAAAGAATGAGAGGTTTCCCTTGCAGATATAAGTAACTCTAGTGACTTGCCATTTTTACGTGGACCCAACATCCTTTAAGGTGCCTAGCTTCAACGAGTTCGATTAATTCCAAATGGTCTTTCCCTAGAAGATCCTAATCTCATGAGCTACATCCAATCCCCATTTCCACTTCTTCCTTCACATATCCAATGCACAAAATAACTCCAATTCCGATATTGAGCTTCCAACAACTTCAATATCAAGCTCCAGCTCCAATGGCATCCCATTAGTCTCATCACAATTATCCCACAACTATCCCTGGCATTCCTCATCTTTGGTGCAAATTGAAGCATGCTACCTCCAACAAAGAGTGCCATGGGATTGTCACTTAGCTAAGAGAGGGACGATGTTAACCATAAAATGAAAAGATGGGAGAATGGCATAGCAAATCAGCAAAGATGGACAAAGGCAACAAAAGCAAATAGAAGTCTAAATCAAGTGGAAGTTTGCAAGGCATGCAATAAATTTCAATCAATGTCCACAATCATGCAATTAATTGTAATATTATTTTGAGAGTTGAGCATGCAAGTTGTAATTTTTTTTGCCATGTAAAAATATTCATAACTTGGCAAGGGAATGGACAATAATTTTCATTCACTTTCATATTTGATGGTCGATGTAATCTGATTGCATGTGCATAAATTGAAAAGACCAACCAAGAGCAAAATAGGAGATATGTAATCTAAATTTCATATGCATAAATTGAAAAGACCCCGGTCAAGATCCAACCATCACTTTTGTTAATGGTCGATGTAATCTGAATTGCATGTCTATCAATTGAAAAGACCGGCTAAGAGCCAAATAGGAGAGACAAGTGCCCAACTTGAATGGAAGCCAAAAATCCAAATTCATGTATAAGAACTAAAAAGTGAATGGATCAGCTCATTCTTGTGGTGTGTAAACTTGAGAACATGCTTCTTCTTCTTGCTTCTAATTTATCTACTACTCCATCTTGAGAGTAAGAGAGAGAGAGAGAGAGGGGGAAAGTGTGAGGGAGAGGGAGAGGGTAAGGGACTTGAGAGGTGAAGATGCTTCCTTGCATATGCTCTTCTCTTCTTCCCGTTCTTTATATGAGAGGTAGATTGGAGTAGAGGTTGGGTTGCTTCTCTTCTTCTTCATGTTTCCTATCATAGATTGGGTGCTTGTGGATCAAACCAGGAGCCATGGAGTAGAGGAGGTGGGTTGAGTATTACCACATAGATTATGGAGCCACCATCAAGCCTTCACTTAGCAACACAAAGGAGAAAGCAACATAGTGATTTTACCACATGCTTGTGAATTTGTTTGTTCTCAATTTTGTGTAAGGGGAGGCTCTATGCTTGATTTTGAAGAGTTGATTTCTTCACTTCTTATGGATGGAAGAGATTAAATTGGGCCTCAATGCATCAAGCAATGGAAAGAATGAAAAACATGATAGTGGGTTTTATCATCAGCAAGGCTGTGGCAGCTCATCTAGAGCTACAGGATCATCTTATAGCTACGGAGACAACTTTGCACAAGGCTGTAGAACTTTTGGATGTGGTGATTTTATGCCTAGAAGCAAGGGGAGATCCTACTCTAGAGGTAAAGCACACTCTAGTCCACAAAGAGATTATGCACGTCATTATTGTGGGCAGTTTGGTCACTTTGAGAGAGAGTGATTTCATAAGCAAAATTCTATGTTTAGGGGTCAAGGAAGGACCTAGTTTGGGCATTATGCAAGTGGACATAACAGTGGCAACTATGGTTATAGAGGTGGTTCATCACCTAGAGGTCATCTCTTCGCCATGGAGCATGTACTTGGTAGTATGATGCACCCTCCCAGAGAAGATGACTAGTTATGGATTCAGGTGCTACAAACCATATGATTCACCATGAAAAATGGTTTTATAGAAAGAAACAAATGCATACTTAAGAGTATGTGCCTATACAATACATGACATATTAAGATAACTCATATTGGGAGTATGCCCTTGGTGTCTAGAGATGGGACTAAAAATAACCTTGGGGATGTCTTATTTGTGCCCACTATCACAAAGATTTTGGCATCGCTTGGTCAACTGGCTAATCAAGGATTGCAAGTGAGGTTTAACAAGTATGGAAGACCTAGAAAACTTATTGCTCATGGTCAAAAGAAAGATATATTATTTTCTTTGGATGCAAGAATTCCCATCGTTCAAAGTTCTATGTATGTTGAGATAGGGCATAGACAAGATAAAGACATAGAACTATGGCATAAAAGGATTGGACATGTCAATTTGCAAAGACTTAAACAAATGCAGTCTAGACAAGTGGTTTATGGGCTTTTGCATTTTGGATATGTAAATTATGATCATGTATGTGAGACTTGTTAGTTCGGCAAGCAATCTAGACTCCCATGTCCAAAGAGGGGGAGAGTGAGTAGCTATCCTTTGGAAATGAAACATTCCAATATTTGGGGTCCATGTCAAAATGTCTCTTTGAGTGGAAAATGTAGATTCTATATCACTTTCATTGATAATCTACTCCATTTATGTAGGTTATAATTCAATGACTAGGATAAAGTAGTGGGAATTCATCAAATCCCATTTGAAGGGAAAATGCTATTATCAGTTATGGTTGGAATATGACCTACATAGAATGTAAGTGGCATGATGATAGTGAATGAAAGGAAAGTGTGGAAGTCCTCAATGGACTCATGCAAGATGGAGGACTTAGCAATGCCATCATCTAATGGGGGGGACAAGCTCAATTTCACATGTCATAACAGACACATCAACTCCACTTGGTGAGGCAATAGATTTGATAAAATCTATGCCACTCAAGGAGCATGGTGGCTAGATGGAGGCACCAAATGCCATGCTCTAGATGAGATCTTCGCATTTGATCATTTTTCTTTTAGAGTTATACTATTTGGCAACTATAGCAACATATCTCCACCATTTTGATTGAATGTTTCATTTCTAAATGATAATCATTTCCTCACTAAGATGAGGAATACATGGGAGAGAGCCAAAGAGCCCTTGATTACATTGGAGTATAGGTGGATAAGATTCATGAAAGCCATCACAGTAGTGGCAAAGGACCATGGAAGGAGGAGAGAATTGCCAAGGTAGAGGACCCGGAAGGTGCCTATAGGCCATGCTCCTTGATCTTGCTTACCATTGCCAACAATCCCAATAATGATCCTCTCCATGTTTGCCTCCAATATATCAAGGTATTTCTTGAGTAGCAAGAAGATGAGGTTGTTAAGGTTGCCAAGGTGCACCTAATGAATTTTCTCTCTCTAATTGTAAGCCTAAGTAGAAAAAAGAAGCAATCGTATGCATTGAAACCAACAAGGAACAATGGTCACTAATGAGTTCAATATAGGCAAGGCCTTCTAAGACCATCTGGTTGCCATAGTAGGTACTGAACCACAACTAGTCCTTGATTATTACGAGTATAGACTACAAACCTTCTTCAAGGACATAGTGACCCCTATTTAGGTTGATCGAGCACTTATGTTAGACAACAATCCCTTTACCCTTGAGGAGATCAAGGAGGTAGTCTTTAGCATGAGAGTAGGTAAGTCCCTAAGACCCAATAGGCTTCTTACTAAGACCTTTCAAAAGCTATGTCCTAGCTATGGCACAGACTTAGTTGGCATGATCAACTACATTAGGCAATCTGGACTTATGTCCCCTACCATGAATCAAGGTATGATCAAGTTGGTACTAAATTAGTAAGCCCATACAAAGGTATCTAATTGGTGGCCACTAACAATGCTCAACTTCTCTTTACAAGGTGCTTGCCAAGGCATTAGCTATGTGAGTCAAGTAGTTGTTTGCTAGAATCATCCATGGAAAACAATTTGGGTTTGTACATGACAAAATAAAATAAAATATGTAGTGCTAAATCTAATCTTTTCCATGGATAATGCATTGAACCAACAATTTGACTTTGTCCTCATTAACATGGGATAAAGGATATGTGGGAGCTTTCGCTTGACCGCCAAGACCCATGGACCGCTTATTGTTTCAAGCATTCCAAGCGAGCTCTAATGGCTATCTCTCACCTAGCCGACGCGCTGTCGATCCTACGAGTGTAGTGAGCTTACCATAGTGCCGATATGAGTTGCCTCCTCTCTCGCACACACCCGTAGCTCCACGATCCTAGATGCTAGCTCAAGCATCCTCAAGCCTCCTCCACCTCCAAGCTCCATCCTCCATAGCCATGAGCGCAAGAAGAGAGAAGAGAAGAGAAGAAGAGAAGAGGAGATGGTGAAGAGCTTCACCCTCTTAATCCCTCACTCTCACACACTCACTCCCTCACACTCTCACACTCCCTCTCTCAAGAGCACACACAAGCTAGAAGATGAGAAGGAGAGAAGAAGAAGAAGACTCTTGTTGCCACACACCAAAGAATGATCTCTTATTCACTTTTTGAACTTTATATATACAAACCCTAAAATCCCATGGGCACCCATCCCTTTTTTACATGACTGGCCATTGTGGCAAGGTCATTTTTCCATTTCCCCCTTCTAGCCTTGTGCCTCTAGCCTACACCCATCTAATATTTTACAATTGGCACAGGAGGGAGCCTGGCCCTCTTTTACAAGAGTTTTCCGAGTTTTTTGAGGCGCCTTTTCATTTAAGGTTGCGCTTTTTGCCCCGGTTCATCTTTAGAGGCTGCTTGCGTGTCTTTGCTCTTTTTCCATCTTCCTTTTTCTTTTTCCTCCATTTTTCCGCCATCTCGACTTGGGGTTAACATTACCCCCTCCTAGATGGTGCTAGTCCCATCGCACTTCGGCGTTGGTGTAAGGGTGAGGGCCACATGTAACTCAGGTGCTTGTGGAAGCTCAAGAAGAATGTTTGTCGGAGCAGCTAACTGGATGTCAAGGGTGGACTAGGGCCTCCGAAGTTGGTGGTTTGGCGCTTTTGGGGTGCCTGAAGAAGAAGGTGCGGTGCTCTACCTAAGGGGAGTGCGTTCCTCAGCGTATTGTGCTCGTGCTAGTGGAATGGGGAGGTGGGTCAACCGCAGGCGAGCTTGGGTGATGTCCCACACTTGAGGACCCCATTTGTGCCAAGGGGGTGCAGTGCCAGTGGCTTAGGGTGACAGGTCTAACCATAGGTGAGTGTTACCTCCCTAGGTGTGTCCTGCCCTTGATGTGCCCTAAGCGTGAAGTGGGGGAGCAAAAAGGCCTAGGGGGTTAGGAGTGGAACCAGCCGACCAAAGCCACCGGACATGCCTAACTTAAGCACCCCTAGGTGCAGTGATCATGCTTTTGTGGTGCTAAGTGGATCCGCAAGTGAGTTTTTCCGTCCATTCAGTGTGGAATGGCGTTCGTGCTTTTCTTTTCTTCGGTTCTTTTCTTTTCTTCTTCTTCTTCTTCTTCTTCTTCTTCTTTTGGGCATACATTTAGGGGTAGTATTATATCAGGAGTATGACAACCAAGTCTAATTCTCATCATCTAAATGGGGGGGGAAGGAGGGCAGATGGATTTGGGCAAAAACTGGTGGCTTTGCATGTACCCTTTCAGGTTCATGCGGACGTGGAGAGAGGTGGTGGAAAGGAAGGGGTGATTACACCTAGTGAATTGGTTGTCACTCATATCCTCCAGAAGAGCTAGGCAAAAGGAAGGTACTAGGCTAGCTCTCATCATTAAGCGGGCCATAGCGCAGCTATCAATAGCATTGGGATCAAAAAAGAGGAGAGGCAAGCCATTTTCCTGCAGTGCCAGATCTTGCTTGAGTAGGAGCTTAAGGAGCCTAAGGTAATTACACATAGTTATGAAAGCGGGATCAGGACAGGAGGAGAATTCCACGAGAAAGCGCGTCATGGAGTCGGTTAGGCTTCCTAGATCAAAAACTAGAGCATCCTCGAAGGAGGTGGTGTTGGAATTGTAGATGACGGGGAAGTCATGCCTCCCATGGAGGATGGTGACAAAATCCACGCCTACCCTACGAGGATATGCCATGAATGTGGGGTCCTTCCTCTCGTAGGGTAGGGTGTTGCAAAATGCCATCCAAGCAAGCATGTTAGTATTGCATATTCGCCTTCTCCAGAGGGGTTGGCAGCCATAGCCCCTTACGGTGTGTGGCACTTCGTATACTTTGTCTTGCCAGAATTCTACTTCCTCCATGCCCCACAGAGTGGGGGTCTTTGCCCTATCATTCAGCCATTTTTGGCCTAGTCGGTTGCCAACCGCGATCACCTCCTCCATTACTTTGATTGACACGACCCTTCTCAGCCTGTTAGGCATAAGGAAGCTGAAAGAGAAAGGGTCCTTTTCGATTTCTTGCCATTCCCAGACCACCAGCTCCGTGTGGAATTGCGTTGGGAGGTCATCGGGGCATGGTGGGAGGGATGCGGATGGCCACACAACTGGCTTGGCTTGCAACCTTTTCCTGGCTTCTTCCACCAATTTTTTTCATTGCTCCTTGAGCATGGCTTGTCTGTCCAAGGGCGGGTCAAGTGGTTGTTGTTCCTGATTGTGCGGCAAGGGGGGCTGTGGGATTACATCTTCTCTAAATCTGTTCATGTCGACTTCAAGTTCGGCTTCCTCCCCCTGTCGGATTCCCTGTGGCGCTCTGTCTTCAAATCCTAGGGCATCCACTTCCTAGGGGGTTAGGCCGGCCAGCAATAGGTATTTTCGTTGCTCGTCCAGGCTCAGCCTAACCTCCACAGGTTGGGGTGGCAATTGTAGTCCTACATGTAGGGCTCTGTGTGCGATGTTGAGCTTCCTTTGTGCCACCTCCAATGACTCTCCCTCCTCTGGGAGGGTAGTGTCCATGATGGTGTCGAGGAAGGCTTTTTGTTGGGCATTGAAGGCCACTTGGGCGGCTTCTGCCTTGCTCTCTGCAATGATCTTTTCCTTTTCTACTAGAGTGAGGCGCCATGCCAGTGTCTTCACCCTCTTTCATTATACTCCCCTACCTTCTTGTTCATGTCCTCCATGCTCTCCCCTTGCTTCAGGGTCAGTATCATGAGCCTTTGCTCTTGGTCCTCCAATTCCCCGATCAGCCTCTCTTATTCTTGTCTTTCAGAGTTCAACTAATCGGTTAGGTGCTCAATCTCTTCTTGCTGCTCCTCCATGTCTTGATTTCTTTTCTCATCCCTACAATTGAGTTCAACCATGAGCTCTTCAACTTTAGCAGTTTTTGTAATGAGCTCCTGCTATTGCATTATCAAGAGCTTATGTTCTCTTTGCATCTTCACCAGCTCTTGTGTTTCATTCTCGAGCTACTGCCTCCAGCACTCCTCTCTGTCATCCTTAGCCTTTATTTCCTGCTTGAGATCTGTGATCTCCCTTTGTTGCATTGCTATCATCCTTGTTTTGTCAAGCTACAAGGTGGCTATTGATTCCTTCTCAGCTGCCAACCCAGCCACCGCTACCTTGCGTTCCTCCTTAGCTCTCTCCAACTGCGAGAGTAGCTCGGTGACGTATTCGTCGTAATTAGCTGGCGGCGTCATCATTGTTTGGATGGGTGTTGTTGAGGCCTCCACCTTTTGTCGCTTGGGATCTTGCCTAGACTCTGCATCTGTGGCCGGCCGCTTTTATCCTGTAGCTGTAGTTTCAGTGCTCGTCCCCTAGGCTATCTCGTTGTTAATGAAATACTGCATCCATGCCACAAGATTTGATACGTCTGTACTGGTGGGGATGCTGGGAGTGATAGTGGTTGGCTTAGTGGGAGGCACCAATAGAGTAGGAATTGGGTGGATTGGGGCCTTACCCTTGCCCTCAGTGACGGCGGGCGGCACAATCTCCAACACCTGTGTGCTTGATCCAGGCCTTTCTTCTCTATGTGGGCTCAAACTCCCCAGTTCATCAGCTCTACATTGTTGTTCAATGGACCGGCGTGTAGCTTCAGCCAAGTCGTCTTCCTCTTTCCTTCTTAGTTCTTCCTCTTCTTCATCAGCCTTTCTTCATCTTTCCTCTTTTGCTTTTCTCTGTTCTTCCTTCTTTTTCTCTTTTTCTTCCTTTTCCTTCCTTTTTCTCTCCTCTGCCTCCTGCTTCGATGCCTTCTTAGCCTTCTGTAATTGCTCCCTTTTCTTTTCTTCTTCTTGTTTTTTCTTCTTCTCCCTCTCTTTGGCCTCCCTAAGGGACTCTCTCTTGGCCTTCTCCAAGTCTTCTTTCTCTTTCCTGCGGCCCTCATCATCATTTTTCTTTTTCTTTTGCACTGCCTTCTTCTCGGTCTCCTTGACCTGCCTCTTACTTTTCTGTTCCTCCCCTTCTTCCTCGGTCTCAGTCCTATCACTGGACCTCTCCTAGTGTTGATGAGGAGGTGATCTGTCGAGTGTTTCCCCCTCCCCCTCTTCTACCTCCTGTGCCTCCTTCACGGCCTCCTAGATAAGTGTCATTAAGACACCTCCATACCCGATGTAAGAGGCCTTGGATGAAGCTTTCTTCCTCTCTATAGCCTTGGAGGCTGGAGACCCTCCACTTGCTGGCACACTTCCTAAAGCCAATGCCTTAGCTGCCTGGTCGATAGTTTTTCTTACATATCCGTTCCAGTCAACTTCATCCAGAGTGTGGGCCGCTATGTTCTCCAGCACACGGGCACGCTGATTCGGTGCATCAGGAAGTTGTAGCGTTGGTTGGAGAAGAGGACATGTACTAGCTTTGCTTGCAGCCTAGCTTCTGCGTCGGGGATGTCTAGGATGCTGATGTCGTCATTGGTGAGTACCTCCTTTTTCATTCTCAGTATCGCATAGACATCCCTCTTGTGTTTTCTCTCCGTCTTTGGCTCCAATCCCAATGCCTTCTCCACCAAGGCTGGGTCTAGACGGACCTGCACCTTCTTGGCACTTTCTCCTCTACCCACCGTCACTATGCCGCATTCTTGGTCTGGGTCATACAATCTAAGGAACTCTACACACTTCAGGTGGTCTGACTTCTGTGAGAATTTTTCAAGGTACTTGCTGAGGTTACATTGCTCAACCACCCTCCTAGCTGCTTCCTCCCTAGCCACCACAACTTCTATGTTGTGGACGATTCGAAACTTAAGCTGGCCGAAGGCGTGGTTTTCTAGGTGGATGCGATATTGCTCTCTTTCCTCGTCTGTGAACGGGATTCGGTGGGCGTGGTCTTGCTACGACATCTTTTGTTCCTGTCATAAACTGTAATCTTCATTAGTCCTTGCAACATAATAATTTGCTGAAAAAGAAAAACTCTATGCTTTTGAATGAATTCATTAAGACCCAATGCATATTCTCCTTTTCAGACTTTGGCTTTTTGCCCTTTACTTCAAAATTTTCATGCCCTTTTCCTACCCCATCCGTTTTCCATAATATATGTCTACGTGCTTCACTAACTTCGATTTGATTTACTGATTCTAATTTAATTCACCTTACCCCCTCCCCTTCCAGCTTAAGAAGAATCCTTCCTAGGATTTAGGGTCAGAAGGTTAAGGGCTTTCGGCATGGGGGTGTAGGGGTTACTTGTGAAGGAGCCAAGTATAGAAATTGGGATTGTATTCCAAATGAGCTTCGCGGTCCAGGTCAGAGGGTTTAATCCCCACTTGGGTGATGTATGTGAGAACATCGGTTAGGAAGTCACCCGAGTTGACCTGGCTAGCAATGTGTAACTCCTCCTCGGTCAACAAGCGGTCGAGGTAGGGGTGTCCCTTGATGTGTTCTTCTATAGGACAGCCCTGCAGAGTGGTTAACACTCGATATAAGGTTGGCGCGACATATGTGGGGTCGTACTCTACAGTTTTGATAGCGCGGCAGTGCTCAGTGTTGGTCATTATTCGGTATCCTTCAACTTCCCATTGCAACCTAAGAGCATACCAATGCCTTAAGAACTGGGATTCTGTCTCAGCAAGTCTTGACAGCTCTGCAACTTCTTGGTCAGTGATGGCAGAAGTGGTTCAATGATCATATGATGTGATGAGGCGTTGTTTGATTGCTTGCTCTTTGGAGATCTCATTGCTGAGCAATTTAGCGGTGGAGGTAGCGGCTTTTGCAAATGCGAATTCAAATGTTTCCCAAGAACAAGGCATCGTTTGAACTTTGATTGCGAAGGATTCATCCAATAGGCCTAAGTCAAGGCGATCGTAGCTCAGAGCTAGCGACACAAAAGTGGTGTCCAGTCACTTAATGCAATCCACCACGTCATCTCCTGTTTCTTCAGCTAAATCAGTTGCTAGTGTGAGAAAGGATTTCCTCTCGTAAGAGGGCCTAAGGCCTGCGGGGTGGTTGGAGTTTGGTAGGACTTGAGCCTTTGGCAATGAAAAGTTGCGGTGGTGAGTGCTCTTGAGCTTGCGATTGGGTCGCTGGGACTATGGATGGGTTAGCAGCAGCCTCAAGTGACGGCCTCCTGCTTTCAGGTTGGATTTGGAAAGTCAGATGGACTCTGGCGGGTGATGACTCTTGTGACAGTGGTTGTCGCTTGGGTCGATAGGCTTGGGCGACTCTCTTGGGTTCGCGCGTGGATGAACTTGATGGTTGCGGGTCAGGGAAGCTCTGCGGCTTGTGGTTTTGAGGTTTTACGGTTTTTGGGATGATCAAGCTTGAGGCTGGCGTACGAGTGGTGCCTTTGGCCATGTGGGCCTTAGGTATCCATAGCCAAACATTGCCCTCATAGTAGCCTTGTGCGTGCAAGAGGACTTTGGGGACCCATCTTTGACTGATTACACGTCTATTCCTATAAACTGCTTTTGGGCCTCCTAGGTTTAGAGTTTCTGGTCTTAGGAGGGTAGGAGCATCGACTCCGAGGCAGCTGTTGCGACTGTTTAGGCACCCATTGAAGGCGAGGCTGTGGGGCCTGAGCTTTGGCAGCTATGGGTTGCGGTCTATGAAATTCGGAAAGTGGCGGCCGTGCACTACCCCCTCCTTAGACTTGACTACATATGTTTCTATCGGTGGCTTTGTGGCCCAGGATGAGGTCGCAGCCCTTGCTGAAAGCTGTAACAATGCGAGCATTGCCTATTGCAAGGTGGATGCGCTGCGACGCGTAATCAACATTGCAGTGGGTCTGCTTTTTGAAAGATTGCCCCAGCAGTGACTCTATGCCTGCGTTTTTTAGCATTTAGCAACACGTAGAAAATCATTGGAACAGTCTCAGACTCGATAGAAATGGCTGCTTTGCACTTGCCGAGTAGTGCATAGGAATGGGCCCCATATGGGCTTAATTTCGGATTAGTGGGCTGAAGTTGTGGTCTGCCAAGTTGAGTCCAATGATCATGGGTTAAGACATTGAAGTCTGCTCCCTCGTCGATCAAGGCATTGAAAGCGCATGTTTGTTTTGCCGTGACCATAATATGGAGGTATGCGGGTTCTATGGCTTTCTCATCCTTGTCGTCGATTTCAGTGATTGTGGCTACTCGTACTTTGAAAGGCGGCTCTAACATCTGTGGCTCATGCAAATGGTGCATAGGAGGGTAGTAATTCTTGACATGACTGCCATTGAAGAAGCTTATCCCTTCACCGTCTAGGGTCTCAAGTTCGACATTGCCTGTTTGGCTGATCGCACGAACTTTAAAAGGTCCAAGACCTCTAAATTTCATTTTTTGCTTATGCCCCTTAACTGAGTAGAGGAGCACTAAGTCACCCTGTTCAAACTCGCGCTGCTTGATGTGCTGGTCAAACCAGCTCTTGCGTCAGGCTTTCTCACAGATCAGCACATGGGTGGCCAGAAGACGAGTCTCCGAGAGGCATTCGAGCTCAACTAGGCATTGTGTCCATGCCTCCTTCCCTTCCCATCGTTGTTGAAGCGCTATTCTCAAGCTAGGAATGAAGAATTCTAATGGTAGAATCACTTTTGTTCCATATGTCAACCTAAAGGGGTGACCGATAGCCGTTTTATAAGCTGTTTGGTAAGCCCACAGAGCTGCCATCAGCTTGTTGTCCTAGTCGTTGCGTGAAGCAGAGACAACCTTGGTTAGGACATTGATAAGAATCTTATTCGTTGATTCGGCCTGGCTGTTTTCCTAAGGGTAGTATGGCGAGGATTTGCGATGGATGATGAGGAAGGTGGATAGGAGATGCATGATCACTTCATTGATGAAATGCGTGCCTTGGTCACTGACCAGTTCGATGGGGCAGCCGAATCGTGAAATGACTTGCTCCCATAAGAACTTAGCAGTCGTTCTAGCGTCGTTTTTTCGTGTTGCTCTCGCTTCTGCCCATTTAGTGAGGTAATCCGTGGCCACAATGATGTACTTGGCCTGCAAATACTATGCCGCAGGACTGATGAGTCCAATGAAATCAATTTCCCATTTTTCGAAGGGTTGTCGAGCAATAACTGGGGTTAATTACATTTTATCCTTGCGAATCGGGACCTTCGTCCACTGGCACTCGTCACAATGCTTGACAAATCATGCTGCATCGCGGAAAAGTGTGGGCCACCATAGTTGAAACTGCAACACTTTTCGTGTTGTCGTGTCTCCGCTAAAGTGCCCTCCGGTAATACCGTCGTGCGCTTCTGAGAGCACATCGTGCATCTCATATTCGCATATGCATCTGCGCAACAATCCGTCTTGCCCCAGCCTATAGAGTTGGCGTGCAATCAGCTGATAGGGCTAGATCTTAAGGATTAATCGCCTAAGTCGGCGAGCTTTTTCTATCAGTCGATCAAGCAGTCCGTGCTCAAGCACTTGGACTATGTCATCTGCCCAATATGGCGTTAGATCAACCTTAAATAGATCTCTCTCACTGGAAAGGTTAATCAGATGGGCATCGGGAAATTCATCAACAACACCTTGTCCAGCAGCTTCTCCGGTGGGAATGCGTGACATGTGATCAGCCATGTAATGTTGTTTTCCCTTCCATACCACCACGGAGAAGTCGAACTCTAAAAGCAGAAGGAGCCATCGAGCTATGTGTCCTGTAGCGCAAGGTTTGTTTACTAGATAGAGCAAGGCTTGATGGTCCACGAAGAAGGTAAAGAGCGTGGCCAAAAGATAATGTCAGAATTTCTTCATAGCGAATACCATGGCTAATCCCTCTCTTTTCGTCGTTGAGTAGTTCATTTCCATCTCAGTGAGTTGCTTGCTAGCAAAGCTCATCGGATATTCTAAATTGTGTTCGCCAGGTTGGCACAACACTGCCCCCACGAAAAACTTAGAAGCATCGATATGCACATGGAAAGTAATGGTCCAATCTGGGGCTCGTAGGATTGGTGCTATGGTTAGAGCCTTCTTCAACTCTTCGTATGCCCGTTGGCATGCTTCGGTCCATTCGAAGATAATAAGCAGCTTGTACAAGGGTCTGGCGATCAACGCATAATTCAGTACAAACTCCCGATAGTATCTAGTATGGCCTAGGAAGCATAGAACTCCCTTGTAGTTGGTTGGGAGTGGAAGGTCAACAATAACCCTGACCTTCGAGAAGTCAGTGGCAATGCCGTTCTTTGACACCACATGCCCTAGGATGCATCCATGCTTCATCCAAAACTGGCACTTTAAGGGGTTCAAGGAGAGATGATATAAGTGACACCACTCGAAGACTGCTCGGAGTTTGTCTAAGTGTTCGATCCAGGTCGAGTGGACACAGAGGTTGTCGACAAAGACTTCTAACTCCTTGTGAAGCATGTCCTTAAAGATGGTGCACATGAGGCATTGGAAAGTGATAGGGGCATTAGTCAACCCGAAGGGCATGACTATGTAAGCAAAGACGCCCCACTCAGTGGCGAAAGCAGTCTTATGCCTGTCCGCAGGGTGTACTTGCACCTGGTTGTACCCTAAGAAGCCGTCCAAAAAACTGTAGGATTCCTTGCCTACCACTCTCTCAAGCACGTGCTCGGTGTATGGCAACAAATAGTTGTCCCTCTTGGTAGCAACGTTTACCTTCTTGTAATTGACGCACACTCGAATTTTTCCACATTCTTCTTCATCACGATGACTATGGACAATACCCAGTCTGTGTGCTCAATTTCGTAAATGAATCCTGCTCTCATCAGCTTATCAATCTCTTCCTTGATAGCATGAGCATGTTTTGGATTCATAGGGTACAGCCGCTGCTTGACCGACGTTGCGTCTGGAATCATGGGTATGTTGTGAGTCACGACACTCGGATCTACCCCCTTAAGCTCTTCTAAGGACCAGGCGAACACGTCTATGTACTCTCCCAAGAGAGCGACAAGACTCGTTTCTTCCTCATTAGTCAAGTCATCGGCAATGAAGACTGGTCGGAGTGTTTCCCCTTCTTGGGCTAGGTCCACCTCCTTGACCTTGGCTGGTCCCTCAATTGGTTCGCTTGTCTGCGCTTGACGTTTGGCACTTAACAGAACTACCACCCTATCCCCTTTTTTGAAATTCATAAATCGTTTAGGGAAGTCCTGTGGTTTTCGTTGTTCTTCCATTCGTGTATCTCTGGGTCGTTTTGCCTTTTCTTGCCTTAATCGTCTGCGCCTCAAGTGGACATGTAGGTCCCCCTTGGTGCGTCTGGTTGTGGTGGGCGGCCTAGGGATTTCTGGATCACTATCTGAACTAACCTCAAATTTAGAGTCGAACCCCTCTGTCTTTGCTAGAAGAGGTGGTCTCCCTTGGTGAGCACAGTTCAGATGGTGATTCAGTCCTAAACACTGATGTCATTCATGGCTAGGCTAGTCCTACTTGCTCAAGGTCTATGGATCCTATGTGTTCCAACCAGGCACGATCACATTCCACACGCATGACTCCTCGCTCCATCCTGAAGATACTCTTTTTCTGTGGCTTGGAGTCTGCTTGTATTTGCTCTATTTCTTGTCCTTCAGTGTCGTATTCCATGGTATCTACCTCACCCTCACTTTCATCACTGAAGGGTTGGTAGTCTTCGTATTCGTAGCTAGAATTCTCTTCATCAGACTGCTCGTCGTCTCCTAGGGCTTGGTATATCTCTGGTCGTTGGTCAGGAACCATGGCCCAGTTATACATGAGGTTTAAGTCATGCACTCTAGTCCATTGCCACTTGGATTCATCTAAGAGATCCTGGAGTGGTTTGAAATTTGCAGCTGGATTGCCAGCTAGCTTGTCCATTAGGTATTCCAGTATCTCCTGGAGCTCTCTTTTGTTGGTTGGGACTTGGAAGTTGACGGCGGGCTTCGATTTCCCACGAAGGCTTCCTGCCATCATGCAGACTGGTACGAAGGGTGTGTCATTAGCCTTGCCGATTGTTTTGATGGCTTGCTCATATGCCTCGTGATCAAAGAACGGCAGGTCAATTGTAGCAAGGACATGCATCCAATCCCGCTCGTCCTTTGGGCATGGGATATACTTGGTCAAGGGCCCATAGGACTTCTTGACCTAAGCATTACCCTTGAGCATAGCAGAGATGGCATCTAAGTCAACTGGTGAGGTCTTCCAAGTGTCCATCTCTACTCTCACGGTGTCCATCCTATTGCCAAGGAAGATCAAGCTGTTACCCCAATCTTCAATGACTCTAGCATTGCGCATCCAGGGTCGGCCTAATAGGATGTCGTAGTCCACTCCCTTCATGACTATAAAGTCGACGGAGAACTGGACTCATGTGATCTTCACTAGCCAATTCTTAAGCACCCCGAATGGCTTGACTCTCATACCGTTTGCTAGTGTGACATTAAACCTAGCAGTCTCAATGGGTGGGTTTCCCCAAGTCTGAAGCACTGCGTGGCTAAGCACACTAACCCCAGCCCCCCTGTGTCCACGATTCCCTTTCTCGTGGTATCACCCAGGGCCAAAACTGGTAAGACCGCATGCATCTCGGAACCTTCCCAGAAGGCATTGACGTGCAAGGATTTAGGCATAGAGTACAGCGTCAAACTCAGTATTTGCGTCTCTGTATCATGGTCATGAGGATCTTCCATGACCTGTTCCCCTTCAACCCACTGCTTAAGATCTCGCCATAGGGTGGGATGCTACCTAAGCAGATCTCCCAAGCTAAGTGTTACAGGGCATTAGGGGAGTTTTGAGGTCTCGAAAATGCCTTTTAGGATGTGGAGAGAGAGTGCTCTAGACCAATAAGAGCAAAGCCTCCGTAACGGAACTTCTATTTTTAAAAAATTAAAAAATCATTTTACAAAAATATATAAATATGATAATATTACAAATTTGTATTTTTATTATGTATTTTTAGTCTCTTATATTCGTGATTATGACATATTTTGCATTAATGGCATAGAGTCTCGACTACTTTTATTTAATGATGTTTCTAGATTAATAATAATGACTGATGTAATCGAAATTCACATTGGTGAAAAGCATGGCGCTCAGTTTTTTCCCTCCTTTCTTTTATTCCTCTATTGTTTTTCCCTTCGTTATGATAGCCTAGTCCTTTCTCTCTCTCTCTCTCTCTCTCTCTCTCTCTCTCTCTCTCTCTCTCTCTCTCTCTCTCTCTCTCTCTCTCTCTCTCTCTCTCTCTCTCTCTCTCTCTCTCTCTCTCTCTCTCTCTCTCTCTCTCTCTCTCTCTCTCTCTGTGTGTGTGTGCATGTATCTCTCTCTTCTACCATGGATACAGAAATTCGACCTTCAACAAGGCGTCCAAGCTCCCAAATCACATCCATATCAGTGTTTAACTCATTCCAAACTGATGGAAGATGGATTCCTACTATCATTAGCAAAGATAGTTGGATCACTATGCAACAAGCAAAACGTGGAAAAAGGCAAAGACATGAGAGCTCGTTTATCTCTGCTTAGAAGGGCAGAATCCGAGATTTTAAGCTTGGAGCAAATAAGAATAGTATCAAAGAGGTACTAGTGCAACATGTGTTCATGCATAGAGAGCTGTGTTTGAAACCTGGATCTTCAAAGCTTCCAATGCATAGACCAAATTGTAAGAATTTGATTCTTAAAGTTTTTCCTTTCTTAAACATGGTTTAGGTTTTTCCATTATAATATTTGTTTGTCTTGTAGATGTCTATCCCTCTAATCTTGAGGAATGGCAACCAGTGGAATCTATTATTGATGTTATTGATGTTATACATGGTTCAATTGGAGAAGAAATGTATAGAGGTAGAAAGAAGACAGAGCTTGCAGAGAATGGAATATTCTTTTATGACCATTCTTATGTTATTCCTATGCGGCGTTGCCAATGGGGATCAATAAAACTCCTTCCTTTGCCAGATTTTTCAAGCTTTGAGTGGCCTTTGCCAAGTCCGGCTACTAGTGAGGGCTATAGATGTAAGATATTTTCTGAGATCCAGAAAGCACTAAAATCTAATATCTCAAGTAGGCTAAGCAAAGTTACTTTATTTATGCCTATTAATATATTTATTGATTTCTTCTCTAATATGGAGATAAGAATAACAAAAACCATGCTTTCAGTGAAGAGACTAACATATGATCATATCATACAATTTGTTGATGAAGGATGGGATACAAGGACAGAAGGAAAAATTATATGTAAGATAGATCAAGACTCTATAGCTTGTAAATATATGATTGCTACTCAAAATTTTATCCTTAGCTTTTACTATAGTCGATGGCATTTTGTTGGTAGTAGTCTAGTTGCTTTAGACCAGAATCTTAATGATTTCAGCAAGGATCCTATTGTGGATCTTGATATTTGGTTCAACAAGGATATTATTGCAATCTTAAAGATCAGAAAATCATGTACGCTACATCAAGTGAGGATGGATTTACAAAATGAAGACATTGAACTACCATGCTCCTTTGTATTCCAACTTGACAAGAAACGAGTAAGTTTTCACATCATATTATATCTACTTAGATGTATATCAAGATCTCACTTTCTAACTAACAAACATTTGTAATTTATTTTTTGCAGATATCGAAAAGGAGAGAAAATAAAATACACTGCAATGACATTCAAGAAAAGATATCTTTACTATCAATATAAAATACATGTACAAATTTTGTAGCAGATGTCTATCTGCCATCTCTATGAGATATATAAGGGCTGAAGGGCAAATTTCTATATATGAAGGCCTACAAGGCGATATGGCAAAGCTATTTCTTTTTTGGAGAACTATCCTTTCTAGGAGTCCTTTTGCCTTTCTTTGATGTCTTGGGTATAGAAGATGTTGAAGCTGTGGATTTGCCTTCCGTGGTTATAGGCACCGCATCTCCTTCATGGTGCAAATCCCCACCAATCTCTATTGTTGGTTGTATACAATTGATCATCATATACTTCAAGAGCTTTGCTCTGATGTACCAAATATGCTCAGATGTATAGCAATCCTTCGAAAACTGTCACACATTTATAGAAAAAAGATTTTTAGTTCATTATTGTTCTTACAATAGACTATATTTTTATCATCAATGGACTATTTGCAATTAATATCTATCTTAAAGTTTAGCATCTTTCATATTACCTTTACATGTTTATCATCATTAAGATAAACAAAGTTAACCATTCTTCTAGCATTTGCAATCACCCTCCAGCCACAAGAATGGCTATCATCCTGATGGGGACACTGCAACCACCAACACAAAGTAAAACTATAAAGAGGACGAATGGTAGTTCATAGAATAAACTCATGTTTCAATTATTTTAATGAATAACTTACTACAACTTGTCTATATTGCATTGTTGCAAGCAAATCAGATGGCATAGGGGGTCTTTTCTCTAGCTCTTCAATTAATCTTTTGGCACCTCTGTATATAAAATATGTTAAAATTTAGAGTACTTACAAAAAAAAGAATTGAAATATCAAGGAGCCCTTGGATAATATAACTTACAATTTAGCATTTCCATGGCTTCCTTTCATAGAGTTGATTAAAAAGCATTGCTTATCCACAAGGTCTATTGCAATCAAGCTCCAATGAGAACTAAAAGCAATCATATCTCAACAAATTAGTAGGATAAAATCTCAAAAACTCTAATAGAATATCGAATCACTTACTTTTCATTATATGGAATTATAAGCAACTCCAAAGTATCGAAGTCAATCAAATTGAGCCAGTGCTCAATAAAACTTGCATCAAGCTCATTCCTCATAAAGAATGAGATAGATGGATCAAAAACCTCAATTTTTTGTTGTATATCCAAAGGAAACTCATGCATTATACACCTAGAAAAGGCATAGAAATAGTGAGTATAAACAAGAAAAATCTTATTGCTAAAAAAATATCAAAAAGTATAAGTAATTATGGATGGACATACCTTAGGCCAGCAAGAATAAGACTGTCATTTACTTCTCTTCTTTTATCCTTAAGAATCTGAACACATGCAGCATCAAAGGAGATAACCTCAGTTCTTTTGCCTAAGTCACCAGGTAAGAAACAAAACACATTGAATCCTTTTGGATTAGTTGCTTCAAGAAGGGTGGCTAGCTCATTTTCAAAGGATTCTAGTTGCTCTATTTCCCTTTCTTCAACCCTTTGCCTCCTATACTCTCTCCATTTATCTGCTTGTTCCTCTTTAGCCTTCTCCTCTTTTTCATGTTGCCTTGTATCCTTCTCATGGGTGACATCCTCAACCCTGACACCAAAATCATCTTTCTTTCTTCTAGCTGGGGGCACATTAAGGATATTAAATGTCTTCATATCAGTGAGGGGAATTGGCTCAAGGACCTTTGAAAATCTATATCTTAGCCTCCTAAGAATTACCATGTCCTTGTCCATGAGTGTGAGCCTATGAGCATGAGCAGCACAAATGTAGGCATCTTGGAAAAACTCAATTAGAAAATCCTCTGTGGCTTCTTGTATACAATTAAGAGCTGTTCTTGTCCATCTGAAACTATCCAAACTATATATGTCACAAATTTCCCTGACAAGCCTCTGAAAAGACAACTTTGGAATTGCATTGTCAAGAGCATTTACTGCCTTCCTAATCTCCCTTAGACACCTGACATTTTGAGAAAACCTTCTCATTGGCTTTGACTTTCTAGAGAGCTTATGAGGCTTTGAAGAATGATGAATCTTTGATGCTAAATCCCTAGGATCAATCTTCTCTTTTCTTGCTGTTGCCTTAGTCCTAGCCATCTGCCAAAAAAACATATGTTACTTCTTCTCCAGCATGTAAAGCAAAACGCGAGTCCCAGACAAGAGTTATCTATGCTGCATGGCGTTTTCTCGTATCAGCTGAATTTTTCTCAAGCTGTCTAGTGAAACGCGAGTGTCAAGCAAGGCGCATCCTTGCAGCTGCTTCTTTTCGCGTTTCACCGGACTTGTTGTCCATTGTGTCCAGTGAAACGTGAATTTAAGCCAGGAAACCTGCTTGAAGTACCTTATTTTCGCGTTTCACCGGACAGCTCATGAATAGCATAAAAATTGACAAAACCAAGAAAAAATAGCTTTGATCCAAGGAAAGCTTTTAAGATTACTTAAAATATCCATAGAATTAGGGAGGAAATTTGAAGATTTCCTTAAATATCCACAATATTAAGGAATGCTTTCACTGTGGAAAAAATTCTTTTGTAGTGGTCATGAGCTAATAATAACATAAAGGATTAAGGAAAAATATCAAAACAATGCATTGAATGGAGCTTGTTATTGAAAAGCAAGATGCAGAAACCATACCTTCTTTTTAGCTTGTTCTTCACAATCTCAGCCTAAAGATGACAATATGCTTGAAGGTTTGCTTTGTTGGGGAAGCAGTGAAATGCTTGGAGATTGGAAGGAAATGCTTGGAGACTGGAAGGAACACCAAAAACAAAGATGGAGTAGCGATGAAATGCGATGAAAGCTGAAGGCGGTGAATTTGCATGGACTCAACGTTCTTCGCAAAGTGTTAATAACACACGTGTGACGTACTCTCGCTTATCGGAATTTTTTATTTACTTGGAAAAGGGTTATTTAACACACGTGTAACGTATTTTTGGAAAAAGAGAATGCACACGTCTTCTGAGAAGTTTATTACGCTGTGTTAAGTCAGACACGTGTACACGTATTTTTCCATTATTACACAAACTTTTTCGTTGGAACTATCACCACATGCTTAACGGTCGATATAAAAGCATTTCAAACCCATTTCTCCGACATTGTCTTCTTCTCTGTCAAAATTTCGTATCGACTTCCCTTCAAGGTCCTTGCATCCTGTGTGGAGAGTAGTTCAACAATCTTTGATAAGTAACAATTTTTTTTATTACAAGCATTTTAACAAAATAAATTTGATTAATATAGAAAGAATGTTTTATAACACTTAAACAATTAAAGATGTTATGTGCTTTCTATCTTTCAAAAGCAGCATAGCTTTTCCAAAAATGATTATATCATCAATTTGTGTGTTTCCATAGAATTTATTTATTGTTCATGTTTCTTTTCTTCATTTGCAATTTTTGACAAGTAAAACGCGAGACAATGTCTCTGTTGATGATATTTTGCTTAGTATCGCGTTGCACCGGCCACATATTAGAATAATTATTGTCTTCAAGCTAGTGTCCGATGAAACGCGATTCCTTCACAGGCATTTGCCTTACACACTTGAATTTTCGTGTTTCACCGGTCAACTAAAAAAATTCTCCTGTTTTGATTTTTTTGTCTTGGAAAATCAATGTTGGGGCCTCTTTCCATGATATCATATTGTTTTATTGGATATTGGTTCTTTTGTGCTTTTTTTTTTCAGGGATAAATATTTTTCTGGTCAAAATGACAAAGAGGAAGCTATCTCTGGAAGGAATGGATGAGGAGGAGATAATTGAGACATCTGATGATAGGCTCTTTGATTTTTTACACACCACTGGAAATTCTTCCAAGTTTTGCTATATCAGGGAAATTTTCAATGTTCCTTTTGATTTGAAGGAGTTATTGGAGGATCTTGATGATAAACTTAAGGAGTACAGATGTTTTTATGATAGACATGTGCAAGGTTTGGAAGTCAATGGATTTGTTCATTATAGTGATGTCATGGGAGCCACCAATACATCCAGGTCAACTTTGCTCGGCAGGTTCAACCTCATTGATGAGGAATTCAGAAAGAAAGAAACATGTTGCCCTTTCCACAGGTACCAACACCAATGCCTTCTAATCCACAAGGACGTTGGATTTATTGTGTATCTTCAGTACATGGAAAATTCTTCTCCAGATATAGACCAACAGAGAAAGCTAGAGGATATTGCAAGTATGGATAAGGAGGTCGAAGAGAAGGAGGAGATGTTCCAAGAAGATTTTGAGAATCAACTTGTCCAAGGTTTTGATGTAGGTTTATTCAAGAGTGACAATATCACAATGGTGGAAGAAAAGGAGATTGAGCCAAGTGCACAGGTTGATGAAGAAGGTCCTCTTGCCTGTGTTCCAACATTTCCCACTTATCTTATCAACAAGAAGAGATATGTGTTGCTAAATGATATTCAACATCTTTTTGATCTTAGAGAAGATTATTGCTTAGTAATCCTTGCAGGTTGGGGCAAAAATAACATGAATTTTATAGGTTATGAACAAGAACCACTAGCAAGTCTTGATGTTGAGGGAGAGAATTTCCAAGATAGCTCTATAGCCTTACATACATGTATTAATCAGATCATAGAATACGAAAAGGGGGGGCTACCTACAGAAGAAGAGTTCTTGCAGGTCCAGAAGAAACTTCATATTGATGATGTAGGGTATGAAGAGAGATTGAAGTCTCCATCAGATGAGAAGCCCAAGAGTTCAATAAATCTTTATGATGATAGTCTTCTTGAAGAAGATGAACACCCTAAGATATGAAATATAATTCGAAGTTACCCATTGAGTTTATGTTAGACTTTATTATGCATTATAGATAAATATCTTATATCTTGTACTGTTGTGGTTTGTTCTATAGATTGAGATTGAAGATCTGGACAACTTTCTTGGAAGGGCCAAGGGCTCTAGGCCAATGAAGCTTGGAAAAAATCAAAGCCTTGGCCATTATATTGGAAACTTAAAAAATCAAACAATTGTAATATATCATAGTAGATTGTCAAGCTCTCCAAGTCTACCAATGATGGCTTTGAGAGCTATCTCAAAGGTTATTGAATCTCAAGTTTTCAGCAGAGGTTTGGACAAGATCATTTTGGTGGAGAAGGAAGAAGCCATAAGAGTTTTTGGCTTTATGCCTGGATACAGTGGATCTAGAGCTGGACATTTTGGAGTTCTTGGCTCCTATTTGCTCTCTTATGTAGGAGATAGTAAGAATTTGAAGCTTCTTCCAGGCTATCGAAAACAAGAGTTTTTGAAATACAGAGGTCTTATTGAGTGGGATGAAACAAAAGATTCCTCTAGAGGCCCTGTCGAGCTACCTGAAACCAAGGACTCCACTAAAGGCCCTATTGAGGTGCCTGAAACTAAGGACTCTTCTGCAACACAATCAGACTAGAAGATGCCAAAGATTAAGGGTTTCTTGAAACCCATCTTTTCCCAACTCTTTGTTTGGTTTGTAACCATTCTGTAAATCTTTGCTTTGCGCAAGAATTTAAATATCTATCTTTTCTTCTTTGGGTAACAATTTGTATAGTCCTTGCTAAAGATGATGTATTGCTTGATGTGGTTGTATCTTTAAGCTTGAATTTATGCCAAATTTGTCGATAGAACCATTGAAAGACCTCTAATAAACTGTTGGCTTTGTGTCTTCCACCTCCATGTCTTGTATGTCTGAAATATTTTGTTCTTGCTTGATAATGTAATCTTTCCATACCTTGGGTTGACCAGATAGATAGAGATCCATATTGTTTAATAAAGTATGGAGCATGGTTGTATAGAATATGTTGCATAGTCAACAAATAAGGAAAGTTATTAAAAAACATTATATGAGTTCGACAATGAAGAAACAAACATATACAAAATTATTACCATATAGTGAGTAAAGTGTTGATCACCCCAAGCTTCTGTCATCGCCTTTTTGAAAAGGTTCAATTGGTTTTTAAAGTCTTTGAGATCATCATCATTCCATTCAGTCTTATCACAATAAAAAAACACTTTGTCTAGTGTTTCCCAAACTTTAGCTTTTCTATTTCGAGCTTGTCCATTATCAGTGTGATCCTTAACTGCATTATGTAGGGATTTCCACTGATTAAATTTAATAGTTGAGCCACCATTTCTCGAGTTTATCTTGCCAAGTCTCCCATGAAAGCCTAGAAACCTTCTATAGAGCCTTCACTCCACCAATAGATGGTTTTTTTGGGACACAATTACCATCCTTAGACTTTTGAAGATCTGGTTCAATAACAACATTACCACCATGCAAACCAATTGCAGAGAGAACTTTTTCAACCTTTGTTATAGCATCTGTTCTAGTTGATAATGGCTTCAACTTCCATGCAAATCCTATATAGAGATGAACAAGCTTTTCGATTATCCTGCAAAGTGCATGAAGTGTACAAATATGGGCATTCGCTAAAGGAATGTCCAAGACTGGTTTAAACTGTGGATCCTTATTGTGCCTAGAGGGAGCTCTATTCCAATTGCTTGAGTTTAACTCTACAGCTGGTGACATGCAGTATAAGCAAGGAGATCTCGAGTTAGCTCCCTTTGATACATTATACATACATTTGAGTGTCTTTAGGTCACCAGCTATGTGCCACTCAATCCTGTAGTTCCCTAATCCTTCAACAAATAGCTCTTCTCCTGCTTGTTGCCTTTGAATAACATTAGGTATTGATGTTTGATGAAAAACCCAATATAGTATATCAAAATTCTCAGTATCTACCTCAAATGCTCCTAGCCACCAGATGTTATATTCAGATTGAACACTAAATGATGTTGAGTGATTGCAATGACTTGACGAAAGTGCTCTATTCATCAAGGTGATAGAGATTCTCTCCAATTTTTTACATTAGAATCTCACTTTCATCAAGTTTAATCACAAATCTAGCCACTCCCTGTGCCTCTGCTACTGACAAGTCATAAAATTTGATCATTAAGCATTGTAGGGTGGGCAAGTCAAGGAAAATATTTTTAAATTCATTGAATGTAACCTCCTCTTTCTTGCCCTTGAAGCTAGCCTTGATATGAAAAGGCTCACCTAGAATCTCCATCACTTTGTTATTAACTCTCTGTCTGATAGTCCTAACCACAAATGGTTTCGGAAGTATACAATTGTATACCTGTCCTTGCTTCATATTTGATTGTAAAAGTTGGAAAAGTTGCATATAAGCATCTCGACTGATACCAATACTATCCAGTGTCTTCTGTATTAACTCAAAATCCAAAGAATGATCCTTCACAAATGACTCCAAGTATTGTTTCTTTGCCTTTTTAAATTTCTTCTTCTCCAAAATATCCTTTGAAACCACTGAAGGAAGAAGATGATAATAAAATTGAGCTGCTTTTAAAGAATCTCTTTCACTTGCATTTGGTTGTAGAAGAGATCTAAGCAAAATTAACATCACAAATCAATGCAAGTAGTTTAAATAAAGCCATATTTAAGATTTTTCAAGTGAAAAAAAATATACCTTGCTGCTTGGATTCTTTTACACATCCTCCTCCTCCTCGTTTGAGATTCTCAATATTTTAAAGAGCTCTTTGTCGATTTCGAAGGCCTAATAAAGTTTGCTTTTGTTGATAAGCTTTGATATGCTTTTCCAATGAATGAATTTTTTGTTGACAATCCTCTAGCTTCTGCAACAACTCTATATTGTGTTTCATCAAAAGATGATTCTCTAGTCCAAGGATATCCTTTTCTGCAACAAGATTAAGTGTATAACCTAAAAATCCATTGTAGCCATCACCAATAAACCTCATTAGTGACGAGCTATTATAGAAAGGAGGAGTGGTATTTCTGCTAGTATCTTTGGGATATAGCTTTCCATCTAACCAAAGATCAATATTCTTCTTTCCTTCAAACCTCAGTATATGTTTCATAGACTCTGTAACCGTGATAGATTTTGTTCTCTTTCTTATCGGTTCATACTCACTGTCCAACTCAATATGAAGATGATAGAGAGGTCTTTTATGAGAGATACAGAGATCATTAGATGATTGATCCATAGCTGAGTTATAGAGATCATTGAGTGATTGATCCATAGCTAAGGATATGATTAGAAGCAAGAACGAAAACAAAGAAGAGACTAATAAGGAGGAGAAAAAAAGAAGAGAGAAACGATGGAGAAACGATGGAGGGAGGCAATCGAGTATCCACCAAAATTCAAATTGAATATTACTTTTCACTTTAATGAGGAGAGGTAAGATCTTCATTATGACAACCTTGCCAACTTTATGGCAACCTAGATTTCTAGGTTTGATGTGACCACGAGAATATCACGACAATGACTTATTAACGAATTTTGATATTTTAACTTACCAAAATATAAACCTTTTAAAAATTCTATAAAATGATTTTATTTCGTAAATTGTTTTCTCTCTCTAGGATCTCTTACAGGGCATTTTCGAGACCTCAAAACTCCCCTAATGGTAGTCACCAACGTGGTCGGGGGTGTTCGTCTCTCTCCTAACCTGGATCGTCCTGACCAGTGGGGCCGTGACTGAACCGCGGCCCTATAGCATCGAGGCTCGGCCTTAGCGGCACTGCTTGTGGTACAGTTGCTTCTCCCAACTTTGGTTGTGGAGGTGAGGTTGGTGTACTTATGCTGGAGAGATCATCGATCTCATCCTCTATGATGGGCTCAGCGTCTTTTAGATTCTCTTGGGCTTCCTTCACCATTCCTTCACCTTTTCTATGGCCTCTAACTGTCACTTCGGATGTGGGTATTCCCCTACCTTAGCGCTTCCCTTTTCGGCCATCTTAGGGGCTGACGTCTCTACCTCTGTGTCAGAGACCTTCTTTCCATTAGGCAGAGTTGTAGCACTCTCCGTTTTTAGTGCGACTTTAGCTTCCGACCTCTTCCTCCTCCGTCTACGGCTCTTTTTCCCTATCGAGGCTACATCGAGATTGCTAGGTCCTGGCAGAGAGATGTCTGCCTGCTTCGTTTGGGCACGGGTCATGACCCGCAATGGGATAGGCGTGGCCTCCCCATCGTGGTTCTCGACACCAAACAGCCCCAATGGGACAGATGGCTCATTGGCTGAGCTAGATGACAGCTTTCACCTTAGGCAATCGACAACAAAGAGATGGGTGATTCTGCACTCAGCACACCTTTGGTCAGTCTTGTCTCTGTTTTGTTGCTCCCTTTCAGGGCAGTGTGATGAGACATGACCTGGGTGACCACAAGTCCAACAAGTGATTGGATCCTGTGTCTACCCCCCTAGGCCTTTACCTCGTCCTCTTCCTAACGCCATCACCGGTACGAGGCAATAATCCATGAGGACAGCATTGCCCTCATCGTCATGCGAGACGTAAGGGCATATGTAAGCTTCTTCCTCGTTTGGTTCTTCCACATAGTGGACAGGAGCGTCACTCGGTGGATAGGTTATGTAAGGACCAGGCAGTCTAGGAATGCTTGTAGGATTTATTTCCATCCTAGGAATAGCCGGCTTAGTGTCGTTAGGCGCAAGGAGGGCCAATGGGGCTCTCCTTCCAAAAAATGGCTATGGTCTGTTCTCTAGGTAAGGCTGGCCGTATGGTTGTGAGTATGGAAGTCTTCTTGGCAATCTACAATGCGCGACGTCATGATCAAACCTACCGCAGTTAGTGCAAGGTCTTGACCTAGGGTCTTGACACTCGGCTGGCAAGTGGTTTCCGCCACAGTACACGTATTGGACATGTGAGCACGTTGGTCGTCTCAACATGTCTTGCAACTTGGCTAGTTCCATCTTAACGTCAGCCAAGTCTTGGTTCTCATCTCAATGGTTTTCCCCTTATCCTGGGATGATGGGACTGATTGCTCACTCGAGACTGATGCTCTCTCTGAATTTCGCGAGTTGGTTTGCTCAGAGTTTGAGCTCCTAGAGCTTCGTTCCTTCAGCTTATCGTCAACTCGCATGGCTTCCTCAAATACTCTAGCTAGCATATGTCTCGCTGCAAGCTCAAGTTGCCTGCCAAAGCCTTATATAGTTCCTCGTTCTGAATCCTATTGATGAATACAGTTGACACTGCTCTTTCAGTCGGCTGTTCTCCGATAGGGATTCTCTTGAAGAGACTCCGCACATGGGTCACGTAATCGCGAATGTTCTCCTTCTCTTTCTGCCTGACATTCATCAAGCGTACTAGTAGATTATCGGAGTATCCAGGCTCGGCAAATCTCTTAATGAAGAGATCCTTGAGGCCATCGAAGTTGGCTCGCTCTGCGTTATCTAAGCTCGTATACCAAGTCCTACCCTTGTCACCCAAGCAAAGCCCGAACGCTTGAGAGTGTTGAGTCAAGTCATTGAGGCCGTTGGCTTCACAGACTTGCTCGAACTGCTCAACAAAGCTGTATGGATCGTCATGGGGTTGGTACTTATCGAGTTGCTTGGCAACAATAGGGATTTTTGTTTGGCTCCTTGAGCCCTGGTTTGCTCCTAATCTTGTGAGCAGCGATGTCGCTAGAGCCGTGGCACTTTGCTCTGCAGACTGTGTTATTGAGCAGCCGCTTCATGAGAAGCTCACTCAGTGTTAAGTCTCCTTCTAGTGCTCTCTCATGGTCTGTTCGATTTCTGCCAGCCAGGTACCTCTCGCAACTCCATGCTTTGCCTTTGGCTCCTAGCTTGCTGATCCCTATTCTATTCAGCCATGCTTTGCAATGCTTTCCGGGCCAAATTTCTCTGCTTTTCTAGATCTGCAATTATAGCGTCTGTTGTCCTGCTGCGGTGCTCATACCAGGCATGAGCATCATAACTGTTGACCAACTGTGCTGAATAGCATCTGGAAAGACTCCTAAGTCGAATTCCTCGTTAGATCTGCAGTCTGGACTTTCTTCTGTCATTGTCGAGTTATCGTGCTCCACCAAGCTATCGATCAAGTTCAATAGACTTGTCAAATCCACTTTGTCGGCGCCCCTTGCTTGGTCCTACTTTTGCGCGTTGATGGTTCATCTATGTCTTGGGTCCTCTCCTGCTGGTGGGTTCCTTGAGTGGTTTATCTAGGTGAGTTCCTTCAGTTATTGAATATAGTACTCAATTTATGGCCACTCAATGTGTGTGCCTTTCCCTGTGCACTTGTGCTCAATTGGGCTTTCAGTTTCTTTAAGTGTACTTCAAGTGCAGAAATTCAGGGTGAGTGCAGCAACCAATTTCTAGGTGTCTCATACACTCTCGCGTTGCTTCGGGCCTAATAGGCTTGTTGGTCAATTTTCTGGCCGTCTTGACAGGGTTTAGGGTCTCTCTAATATTTTGCCTCGTTCGTTTTTAGTCCAAAAAGGCTTTACAACTCAGCGGTTTGCATCTAAGTCTCTGGGTCTCGCAACTGCCTACTTCTAGCTACTAAGCGGTTGCGCCCTACGATTTTGCCTATTCCGTGTGCATCTACACTCGGTCCAATTGGTCCGAATTGCAGGGGTCCGAGTGGGTTACTCGGACAGGCCAAGGGCCGAATTTGGGACTTGGACAGGGTGGACTCGGACAGGCCGAGGTGCGGACTCGGACGAAGTCACTCGGACAGATTGGCTCGGACGGGCCAAGTGGTCAATTCGGACGAGGTCACTCGGATGGGTCAAGGCAATTGGGCCGAGGGAAGTGGGCCGAGGGTCGAGTTTGACACGTGGCAAAGGGCCGAATTGATCCACGGTCCGAATGGTCACCTCAAACGGCCGAGAAGGTTTGGGCCGAGTGGGCCGAATGGTAAGGGGCCAAGGGCCGATTCTGGGACTCGGCCCAGAAGTGACTGTTCGGATGGGCCGAGCATGGCGCACGTCAACAGCGCGAGTTTGATTTCGATCATTCCTTGTGATTTACTCAATCATATCAGGCACAAACCTCCAGATCCTACCTAAGGGGGTAAGGGAAGGGATTCATATACCTGGATAGAGTGGTGGGCTCGTCGTTGGTGCAATCGAATCGAATCGGGCAATAGCTCTCTCTCTCTCTCTCTCTCTCTCTCTCTCTCTCTCTCTCTCTCTCTCTCTCTCTCTCTCTCTCTCTCTCTCTCTCTCTCTCTCTCTCTCTCTCTCTCTCTCTCTCTCTCTCTCTCTCTCTCTCTCTCTCTCTCTCTCTCTCTCTCTCTGAAATGGTTGCAAATGAGTTCTCCCTTGGTCTCTTGGCTCTTATACCCCTTCCTGGGTATGATGTTGGTGCCCCCAATCACTCACTTGCCGATCTTAGGCATCACAAGTGAGCTTTTTTTGCCATTTTTGCACGATTTTTGCCATGTTTTGCAACAGTAAACCCTACCCTTCTCCGGTGCGATTTCCTAATCCTAACCTACTCTAAATGCAACAAGAATCAAAAGCAAAACACTGAAATGATTTCTCCATGTTTCCTAATCATCAAACAAACAAAATAACCCAAAATACTTACTTGTTTTGAAGATCAAAAACACCCAAACTTCCTACCTATCTCAAGCTCCGTTTCAGGGATGAATCCCTTACTTCAATGCATGCAAGTGCTCAAGCTTGAATACGTTGGTCCCGACAACGGAACCAAAATGTGGGAGCTTTCGCTCGACCGCCAAGACCCATGGACCGCTTATTGTTTCAAGTGTTCCAAGTGAGCTCTAATGGCTATCTCTCACCTAGCCGATGCGCCATCGATCCTACGAGTGTAGTGAGCTTACCTTAGCACCGATATGAGTTGCCTCCTCTCTTGCACACACTGGTAGCTCCACGATCCTAGATGCTAGCTCAAGCATCCTCAAGCCTCCTCCACCTCTAAGCTCCATCCTCCATAGCCGTGAGCGCAAGAAGAGAGAAGAGAAGAGAAGAAGAGAAGAGGAGATGGTGAAGAGCTTCACCCTCTTGATCCCTCACTCTCACATACTCACTTCCTCTCTCAAGAGCACACATAAGCAAGAAGATGAGAAGGAGAGAAGAAGAAGAAGACTCTTGTTGCCACACACCAAAGAATGATCTCTTATTCACTTTTTGAACTTTATATATACAAACCCTAAAATCCCATGGGCACCCATCCCTTTTTTACATGACCGGCCATTGTGGCAAGGTCCTTTTTCCATTTCCCCCTTCTAGCCTTGTGCCTCTAGCCTACACCCATCTAATATTTTACAATTGGCACAGGAGGGAGCCTGACGCTCTTTTACAAGAGTTTTTCGAGTTTTTTGAGGTGCCTTTTCATTTAAGGTTGCGCTTTTTACCCCAGTTCATCTTTAGAGGCCGCCTGCGTGTCTTTGCTCTTTTTCCATCTTCCTTTTGATTTTTCCTCCATTTTTTTGCCATCTCGACTTGGGGTTAATAGGATATGATAGGGTTAAATAGTATTTCATAATTATTGTCCTTGCAGTAATGAAAGTTGGGCCCACTTTCACCAACATGGTGGAACACTCTTAAAAAATGCATGTGGAGCTATTAACATCAATGGAGTCTTCACTACCCCCTTTGCTCTTCATCGCAGATCTATAAGGTAGGGTTTTCCCTTGACACCCCCTACTCTTCACACCTATCATGGATCCACTCCTTCACAAAGTTAATAAATGCATCCAGGATGGCTCCATCAAGGGATTGCCACTAACTTTTGGAATTTGGATCATAAGCCTTACTACAATTTTTTGTTGATGACAATGCTTCTCTTATTATAGTTAACAAATAATTGGTTCTCACAAGCTCCTAAAGGTCTATTTTGAGTTCTCTTAATTGGTGTGGATGGATGTAAAGACCTCTTCCTTACATGGGGACTTGCATGAGGATATTTACATTGAACAACCTAAGGTGTTTATTGTGGAAGGCAAGGAGCAATTGGTGTGCAAGATGCATAAGAGCTTATATGGTTTGAAATAGGCTTCTAGGGAATGGTATCATAGGTTCAAGGCCTTTATGTAGTGTGACGGGATCACTTGAGACCAACTATTACCTTGAGACTACACTATTACTTTTAGATAGTCTCAAGGGTACACTAGAGATGATACCAATTATGGTCTTTATGCAATCTTAGGGGTACATTAAGAAGTGAGACCAATTATTGGCTATACACTAGGAAGGCTTGGGATGGTGGCCTCATGAACTGTATTCTTTATATGGATGACATGCCAATGGTTGGGAAGTCACTTATGTATGTGGTCACTTTTAAAGAAAAGGTCGCACGTAACCTTTGACATGAAGGGCTTGGGGAATGTTGGCCATGTTCTTGCTATGTGCACTATGCAAGATTCAAACAACAAGATAGTAAATTTGTTTGAGAAGGAATACATTAGAAAGGTATTGGAGCATTTCAATATGGAGAGGTAAAAGGCTATCAGTGTTCCATTGGCTCCATATTTGTAGCCCATAGGACATCCCCAATTAAGATGAGCAAAAGGATGCAATGGACAAGGTTCCTTTTGCATCTACAATTGGTAACTTAATATATTCCATAGTTGCTACACATCTAGATATTGCCTATGCAATGAGAGTAGTTAGTAGTAGGTATGTGGCAAGAAAGAAGCATTGCAAGGTAGTAAAGAGTATCATGAGATACTTGAAAAGCACTAGGTCTATGTGCATATGCTTCGAAAGGAAGGATACATCTCTTTAAAGATATGTAGAAGCTGATTTTACAGGGAGTGAGACACTAGGAGGTCTACTACAATGCCTTTACTTTTGATTACAATGCATTTTTTTGGATCAATCCAGCCATTTAGCCCTAAATAAAGTATCTTGAGAATGTCTTCCCCCCACCTTCAAGAAAAGGTATAATTCTAAAAGGAATTTGGGTGTAAGCCTCGGAAGTGTTAGTGCCTTAGACTTAGTAATGAGCCCCACATAGATGCTCATATCACAACCCACCATATCCAATTGCTTAACAACTCCTCAAAACCTCCTTGATGGTTCCCTTAAAGGCCCTCCTATGATTGAGTGTAGTCATAATGTTGCTCTCACTTTGAGGTATGAACCTTGGGTTCTTATGTGATCTCACAAAAAATTGTCACACATGATACTTTAGGATAGTCAGGAGAACTATTGATACACTTGGCCTCCACTTTGCACATGAGCTACCATAGTAGCTCTTAGTGATAAAACATTTTTGATTTACCAACATTATTGTACATACATGATGGCAAATTTTTTGTGATTAGAGGTGGACCATAAAGCCATCACTCTAGTTTTATGCTTTTGCCCTACTTCTTGCTTCCTTTTTTAAAACATCAACCTCTTCCTTCTTCATACCTCCACCCTACTCCGATGCCTCTACTCCAATCCAACTTGCTTTGTTAATGTTATCACTTTTGGAAACAAGGTTCAAGTCTATATTTGTTAGTTTTTTGCAAAGTTACACCTTATGCCATGATCTTGATAACTAATTGCTTATAATTTTCACAATGGATGTGTAGCTCGTGTGATTATAATTTTCTCCATCAAGCATATGGAACATTACTCCAACAAAACCTCTACTCATATTTCAATTTTAGTCTCACTCCCCCTTCTTCTTCAATCGTACCATTTTCAATATACATCATGAGTAGTAGCTGCATCAACTCCTCATAATATGGTAAATAATGGAGTGAAAAAGTGTTGCCTCCATGGTGACTATTTAGTGTTTCCTTTGAGTATCATCACTGGCATTTGGAAAGTCATGCTAATGATCCTTATGGTTATTTTTTATTTATGATGTATCATATTTCAAGGAAGAGAAAGACGTAGAAATTGTGAACATGAGGGAAGGGATCCAAATGGTAGGGGGAATACCCAAATGATGAGGATGATTTTGTTTCAAGTGACTAAGACCCTCCGATAGTGGTTGGAGTATTTGTTTTCTTACTTGTCCATGGATTTAGGATTATTAAAATTTGTAAATAGAGGTGAGCACACTCATGTGTCTAGAAAGACTAGCACTTTTGTTTTGTTGTTAAACATATGGATGATTTTGTGCCACCTACTATTAATCACCATTTCTTTGCCATTATGGGTGATTATATTACCATCGGGAGGGACTTTACATGCAGGAGAAGAGCATGTTTACATGCACATTCATGAGCACTTCAAGGTACCATCCTAAAGGTAGAGAGTTTATAATGATAGTGGCAAACATGTGGATAGTGGATATGCTTTTATTAGATCTTCCATTTGGTGGCACACTTTATGGATCCACATCAAGTCCACTCTGGGACAAAATTTCAGAGGATCGTATTCATTATGGTATATATGTGGTTGTAGCCTCATTATCTAATTATGCATGGTTGTTGGTTATGTCCTCTATTGTAGGTGTTATGTTTCTCAAGCAATTCTTATGAGATGCTTGATGATGCATGTGTTTATTTGTTGCAATGTGATTTTTCAAGTCCTTCTATGGGATGGATAGAGAGATATGCACACATGTTTGGTATGAAATATGGCATCATGTACTGGTGTCATGTACTGGTGTCATGTACTGGTGTTGCATCATTCATCTTATGGTTATGTGGAAATATGGCATCATGTACTGGTGTCATGTACTAGTGTTGCACACATGTTTGGTATGAAATATGGCATCATGTACTAGTGTCATGTACTGGTGTTGCATCATTCATCTTATGGTTATGTGGAGCTAGTAGGGCTAGGGTCAAGGTAAGACATGCCTTTTGAATATATGATATTGAAAGTTTCTAGTATGTGGCAATGGATATTGATTCTTGTGTTGCAATGTAGTGGTCTATGTCCATGTTTTTTATTCAAAGGCACGTATGCGAAACCCCTTGTATTTGTATACTAGTTCTCCTCTATTTGAGATGAAGCAACAACTAGAGAATGTGACTTGTCTTCACAAATAAATTTCACTCCAATAATATTTGCAAACTAAGAATGCATAAGCATAGGAAATCCTTCAAGATGATGAACCCATGAAGCTAAGAGTAATCTAAAAGCATCCAAGTGCAAACTAGTCACTGTCAACTAATGTTTCAACCTTACAAGAAGGTTTCTATGATAAAGAATATGCCATATAGCTTCCAAAATATTAGAAAATGTGAAAAAATGGTATGAATAGTCTAATTGAGTAAAATACATCAACGCATATCATTTTTAGTATAAACAATCTCTTTATGCATCAAGGTCAGTAGAAATCCCATAAACCTTGCAATCTTCTCAAATTATCAAGCCTCTCTCTCTCTCTTTCCTTTTCTCTATTACAAACATGAGAAGAGTCTCTACTTAAGGCCCCAATTTGATCCCTCTGACTTAAATGCTCGACTTTGCAACAAGAAGGTCCCCCTTCTTCCAAGAGACAAGCTGCCCCCTTGCTTAAGCAAGCCTTGTGCTTGCATATATCAAAACCATGTACTAAGATCTCTTTCCAACCATCCAATTCCAAGCAACTTTTCTTCAATTCTAGCCACTAATGGTTGCTCAAATCTATCCCAAAATAGGCTATAACTACCCCAAATTGAGTTTTAATGGCTCAAATACCTACTTAACTTAGATCCAAATCTTGTGTTGAGAGTAGTACCTCTATGAATGTGTGGCTAGCAAGCATCAATGCAAAGAAGAAGCTTGAATCCTTAACCTTGATGATAAATCATCATTCCTCACACTCCTCACTCCAAGCATGACTTTTCATGAACACTAAACAATGCTCTTATACTAGTTGAGAGGGAATCAATGGAGGTGGGAAGCTATGAAGAAGATTGAGAGAGAGAAGAAAACAAGAGAGTTGTGTGGATACAAAATGAATAGTATTATTCTTCATTAATGTTACATGTGTGTGTGTGTGTGTGTGTGTGTGTGTGTGTGTGTGTGTGTGTGTGTGTGTGTGTGTGTGTGTGTGTGTGTGTGTGTGTGTGTGTGTGTGTGTGTGTGTGTGTGTGTGTGTGTGTGTGTGTGTGTGTGTGTGTGTGTGTGTGTGTGTGTGTGTGTGTGTGTGTGTGTGTGTGTGTGTGTGTGTGTGTGTGTGTGTGTGTGTGTGTGTGTGTGTGTGTGTGTGTGTGTCGCGCGCGCGCGCGCGCGCAAAATATACATATATAAGGGGTGCTCGATCGGCTATAGGCCATTGGCCTTTACGCCAACTATGGGTGCATAAGGCCAAGGTCCCATATGTATCCATAGTTGATACTTTGATGTAAATTATGGTTGCTACACATCTAGGAATTGTTTATGCAATGGAAGTGGTTAGCAAGTATAAGCCAAATCCTAGCAAGAACATTGGGAGGCAGTAATATAGAGTATCATGAGATACATGAATGGAACTTAATCTATATGCATATGCTTTGGAAGGAAGGATGCATCTATTCTTGGATATTTAGGTATTGATTTTACAAGGAGTGTAGACTCTAGGAGGTCTATTACATGTTTTATTTTCACTTTCACATGTGATGCAATTTCTTGCATCTCTCAATTGTAGCCATGTATGGCTTTATCCACCATGAAGCCAGAGTATGTTGTAGCCCCACCACTGAGACCTGCAAGAAAGCTATATGGCTTACTCATTTAGGAGATTTAAGCATTGCAGGAGAGGTTCCTACACTGCACTATGATAGTAGTTAGAGTGCCATTTAGTTGGCATGGAACCCTATTTTTCATTTGAAGACAAATCACATTGAGGTGAAGTATCATTTTATCAAGGAGATGCTTGAGGGGACAAGCACATTGATCTTGTCAAGATCCATATGGATGATAAGCTTGCAAAGCTTCTCATGAAGAGTTTACCTTTTGAGTGCTTTGCACACTGTATAGTGCTAATGGGCATTGGATAGTATCTTCACTTTCTTCTTATACCCCCATAAAGGTGCATTGTTGTTGTGGCGTAAAGGCCAATGGCCTATAGCTAGGTAGGCACTCTTTATATGTATAGTCATGTATAAGGGAAGATGACAAAGAATAAGGGGACTATTCATTTTGTAACCATATAACTCTCTTGTGTTCTTCTCTCTCAACCCTCTTGCACTCCACAAATTTTACCTTCTTGTATCCCACCAATGCTTCCCTTTCATAGGTAGGGTTCTTAAGGCATAACTTTGTTGAAATGAAAGTCAATGTAAATCACATAATAGTCGACCCTAAACCATAGTACTAACATAAATCTATTAAATCAATAAAAAACCAAAATTTCACAAGAATCTTGAACCTATGTTTAGGGTTGATAACTTATAGCTTAATTGAATAAAAAATCAAGCTAAATAGTATAAAAATCCTAAATGATAATAATGAAGATAACATCCAACCAAAAGTATGTATGTAGCTACCATAGCTTTATCAAAGCAATAAAAAAACTTTAACCAAATGCCTATGGATGAAGATCCTTGATATATAGGTCTTGCCTTATACTAGCTAATTATTTTTAATAGAGTGTCTCTGTAAAATATCTAGTAAGACCCTCATTTGATAATCAAAGCATATTGCATGTGATGAATTGCCATTCTATTCATACATTTCCATGTGGATTGACTAACATTAAGCACTTACATTCCTTGAGTTGCTAACATAGAAAGCTCGATTTTTTATTTGTCCAAGTTATAATATTGTTGAATGTATGTTGATTATATTATTGTTGCAATTTCATTATTTTGTTTCCTCTATTATCACTTAAAAAGGTTGTAGATAGTGCAACCTTAAATGTGAAAGGGAAATGAGACCCAGGAGGAAGAATCTTGGCAATGAGAGCTATGGCACATGGAGAGCAAGAGCCATGAGAGACAGAGACTCAAAAGTGGGAACTCCAACAACCACAATGTGTGGCCGGGCCTTCCTTTATTCAAACTGTCACTAAAAGAATAAAGAATAAGTGACTGTGACAAGCGTGCACTAGTGTGTAGTGGCGAGTACTATTAGTGTAGTAATACATGGGCCGCTAGGCGCAAACGCCTTTACCCCCAACAACCTCCCACTTAAAGGCGAATCTTCCCCAATGAGAGAGAAAAAAGAAAAGATAGTACAACATGTACACATGTACAACAGGATGAGGAAAAAGATGTCATCTCATCTAATGCCCATCAATCTCTTGAGGAAGGTAAAGCGCTTAGTAGTGAGGCTTCTCATGAGCAAGTTTGTAGGATTTTGCTCAGTCAAAATCTTGACAAGGTCAACAGACCTATCCTCAACAACCTCGCAAATGAAGTGATACCTCACCTCAATATGCTTCGTCTTCGCATGAAAGACCGGATTCTTGGCCAGGATTCTTGGCCAACTGAATGGCACTCATAGAATCCAAATGCAGTATAGGCATAGCATCTGTCATACCAAGGTTTGCAATCAAACGTCCTAACCAGATAGCCTCCTTGCAAGCCTCTGTGGTTGCAATATACTCGGCCTCTGTAGTAGAAAGAGTTGTATACTTATGCGCCCTAGACATCCAAGAGATACCCCCTCCAGCATAAGTGAACACATAGCTAGAGGTGGACTTCCTACTATCTGCATGGCCTACATAATCAGAGTCAATGTACCCCACGAATCTTGTATCCTGGCTCCCATAGCAAAGGCACATATCTGTTGTGCCCTTCAAGTACCTCATGATACCCTTCACGGCATCCCAATGTTTCTTGCCAAGTGTAGTCATATAACGTGCCACAACCCCAACTGCAAAAGCTATATGTGGATGGGTGCCTGTCATGGCATACATAAGACTGTCCACGGCTGATGCATAGGGAATCATGGCCATCTCAACCCTCTGCTCATCTGTCTATGGACAATCGACCTGTAAAACCTTCACATGAGAAGGTAATGGACAGCCAATAGGCTTAACATCCTGCATGCGGAAGCGCTCAAGGACTTTATGAATGTACTCCCCCTTTGACAGATAGAGTAGTCCTTGAGATCTATCACACATAATGCGCATAGCAAATATATGAGAGGCCAGTCCCAGATCTTTCATCTAAAAACTCTTCTTGTGCTGAGCCTTAAGAGCATCTAGCTCCTCATAAGTTGTCCCTGCTAAAAGCATGTCATCCACACATAGTACCAAAATCCATAGCATTGCAGTTGTAGCCCTGTGACCGCATGAATGTATCAAACTTATGGTACCATTCCCTAGGTGCCTACTTCAAGCCATATAGACTCTTCTTTAGCTTGCACATTAGGTGTTCCCTGCGAGGGTCTGCAAAGCCCTTAGGCTGCTCCGTGTAAATCTCATCATGCAAGTCCCCATGTAAGAAAGCCATCTTGACATCCATATGGTACAAGTCCAGGTCAAGCTATACAACCAAGGCCAACACTAAGCCATATAGACTCTTCTTTAGCTTGCACACTAGGTGTTCCCTGCCAGGGTCTGCAAAGCCCTTAGGCTACTCCATGTAAATCTCATCATGCAAGTCCCCATGTAAGAAAGCCATCTTGACATCCATATGGTACAAGTCCAGGTCAAGCTATACAACCAAGGCCAACACTAAGCGTAGGGTGGTCATCTTGACCACAAGAGAAAAGACTTCATCAAAGTTAACACCATGCTCCTGCTTAAAACCCTTAGTAACCAATCGACCTTGTATGCCGCCTTGGGGTGCCCAGGGGTACTTTTCCGCTTGTACACCCACTTGCATGGCAAAGCATTCTTACCCTGAGGCAAGGAAACCAAATTCCAAGTTTGATTCTTATGCAATGAGTCAAGCTTAGACTACATAGCCCTCTCCCAAGAGTGACAATCACCCCAACGTATAGCCTCATCATAAGTGAGAGCCTCTCCTGCATCTGTAACTAGTACGTAATCATAGAGGGCGAAAAATGGTCTAAACGTCTATCTCTAGTAGAACGCCTAGATGTCTAACATCTGGGCCATGAGCATCAGATGATGCTGCACGTTGTCTAGTTGGCCGTGGAGCGGGCTAAATGGAAACAGGTGGCTTCTCCTGAAAGATAACTTTGCATACCTCAACCACTTTTTCAAACTACATATGCATTTTGTCCTCATGAAAGATGACATCATGGATGTGGATCACTTTTCGCACCTACAGATCCCATAGACGGTAACCCATCTCTCCTGCATCTCCATAGCCAATGAAAATGCATTTGACACTTTTGGGATCCATCTTATTGTGTTTGTCCTTGGGCACATGGCAGAATGCCTCAAATCCAAAGACACGGAAATGATCATAAGAGGGGGGCTTGCCTGCCCATACCTCCTCTGCAACCTAAAAGTTAATGCCACTGCTAGGCGACCTGTTAACGAGATGCACTGCAGTAGTAACTGCCTCAGCCCAAAAGTGTTGTGGCAAGCTAGTCTGACTAAGCATGCTATGAACCCTTTCCTGAATGGTCCTATTCATGCATTCAACCATACCATTCTGGGGAGGGGTGTAAGGGGTAGTCAACTGACGCTTAATACCCCGCTCATCACAAAACTTCTCAAAAGCGCGTGATACATACTCACCCCCATTATCTGACCTTAGGCATTTTAGCCTTTTCCCAAATTGGTTCTCTGTCAATGCAAGTCAACATTGAAATGTGTCTAAGACATTGGATTTTCTCTTTATGGGATAAGCCCATACCTTACATGAGTAATCATCTATGAAAGTAACAAAGTACTTTGCCCCATCAAGTGACTAACAGGGCATGGGCCCACATACATCTAAATGCACAAGAGCCAAGGGCTCACCCATGTGTTTCTTACCAGACTTTTTATGCGTATTTCTAGTCTGTCTACCATACAAACAATGATCACAAGAATCAAAATGCGAAGAGTCAAAAGGTGAAAGATACTGCAAAGCACGAAGCATTTTCATTCCTTTAAGAGACATATCCCCCAAACGAGCATGCCAAAGGGATACATGGGGAATAGAACCCACAAACAAAACATAATCCAATGTAGCTCCAGATACAAATAAGGGATAGAGGCTGCCAGACTTGGCACCTCTTGCAGGCACAAGCCTACCACGAGTAATCTTTCATGCAGAGTCTCCAAAAGACACAAAATACCCTACATCATCACCCAGCTGACAGAAGGCTGCGAGTCAATATAGATACATGGTGTACATCATGCATAACAAAAGAGCTGCCAAAAGAAAACTACATCCTAACATCTCCAATGCCCACAATGTCAAGAGACCTGTCATCACCAAGACGTACAGAACCAGACATGGTAAGATAGGTATGAAACCAATCTCTACAGGGTGTCACATGAAAGGATGCACCCGAATCCAAGAGCCAGCACTGCACATACATAGAATGTATCTTAGAAGCCTATAAGGCATCACATGAAGAAGCTGCAAGTATGTAATCATCATCCGAATGAGTGGCATGCATGACATTAACCTCTTCTATCTTCACACTGGACTTTGCAGGTACAATACTGCGCTCAGAAGACTTTTCCTACACTTTTTCTTTTCCCTTTTCCTTACCTTATCATCGCGCATTTTATGGCACTGCAGCCTAATATGTTTTGCTTTCCTACAATAATGACATGTAAGATCAAAGTTTCATCCACGGGACTTACTGCAACCATGTGACTTAGACCTAGATTTCTGAGAGTCCCTGCTCTTATGATCATTAAAGGGAAGTGGAACCCAGGAGGAAGAAGCTTGGCGATGAGAGCTATGGCGGATGGAGAGCAAGAGCCAAGAGAGAGAGAGACTCTATGTACATACAAATATGCCAAGAGGCTCCCACTGGAAGTAAAGTCAGATGCAAAGAGAGCAAGCGATGCTCTAATACATCGAATACATAACATCAGACATGCCAAATCCGAGTGGGGTACATCCGGAGCATAAATCCCAAGCTATCTCAAACCCGTAAAGCATAAACCTGAAAGCATTCAAAGAGCATGTAACTGATAACCAAATGTAATGTCCAATAGATCCTAAATGCTCAAATACATCTGAAGATGAAGCTCTAAGTAACTGTCAAGCATGGGCAAACCAAGTGGAATCGATATCTGACCAAGGCATAAGTGCAAGAAGCCAATAGGCATAAAACTGGTCCAAAGTATGCCAATTGAAGCCAAATGCTAGTGATGACAACCAAGGCAGAGCCTATTCCAAGCTCAAAAGCATTTTGGAACCAAGAAGAAGCATTTGACAATCTCCAAGTACACCGATATGATCATTCAAACCTCCAGTAAGCACCCCGTATCCAAGAACCAATGCATACATCAAGTAAATTAGCTTCAGCCCATTGTGTTACAGCAAGCAATTTATAGTTAAATGAAGCTCAAACGGTGCTCAAATCTGCTCCAAATCAGTCCCAAAGCATAGACATAGCATCCCATGACATCCGGGCATCACCGAGCATCAATAGGCATCAAATGGGCAATGCCAAGAAGCATTAAATAGTAAATGTCAAGTGCTGCCATGTTTTGATAGTCCTGGGACTTGTATATACAACAAGGGCTGAAGGGGGGAGCACTCGAATCAATCATCAGGAGCCAAGCACTAATACCAAGGAGACCAATAATGATCGGGGAGGTTGCCAAGAGTGTCGGGAAGCCGAGGAAGAGCATGGAAATGCTAGGAGCAAGTCAGCCCAGCCCCCCTAAAAATGCACCAAAATTTGCGATGGCTATTCTTGGGGGTTGGGGGGTCTTCAACAGGCCTTGGGGGCACTTGGGAATGTCGAGGGGGCTCCAATGCAGCCCGGGAAGAAGCCGATGAAGGTTTGGAAGCTCGGGGAGGAGGCGAGAGATCAAAACATACCTACAAATTAAGGTGCCATGGCTGCCATTGAAGCTCGGGTTTAAGCTCTTCAAATATGAGCTAAAGAGAATGTCGAGTAAGCTCCAATGCCTTTGCTCTGATACCAGTTGAAAGGGAAGTGGAACCCAGGAGGAAGAAGCTTAGCAGTGAGAGCTATGGCGGATGGAGAGCAAGAGCTAAGAGAGAGAGAGACTCAAAAGTGGGAACTCCAACAACCACAATGTGTGGCCGGGCCTTCCTTTATTCAAACTGTCACTAAAAGAATAAAGAATAAGTGACTATGACAGGCACCCCCGCCACCTGCAGTGTGCAGTGGTGGGTACTATCAGTGTAGTAATACATGGGCGGCTAGGCGGAGACGCCTTTACCCCCAACAAAATGCATTGGTGAGAAAAACATTGCTTAAAATGTTAAGGATGGAAAAATCTTTCATAGCATCAAACTTCTCCAAGTAGTATAGACTATTGTTGTTTCAAGTCAAAGATTATTAAAATTATTTCTTGACTTATACAATGCTTCTATTAAATCACTAATCAATATTGTTCCTTTTGGCAAGTGTTTATGCACTCCTGTATTCCAAACCTATTCTAGTAAACTTTGCTTTCACTCTTTGTGAACTATTGATGATATCATTTTCATAGCATTTGTAATATCTATTTCCAAAGTCATAAAAGAATCCTTATTTCTCATTAATGATATGCTTGACTCTTGTATTCGGTTAGGGAAGACATGGTGTTCTTCAAGGCTTTGTACAAGCATTGATTGAACCTTGGGGTTATAGTTCTAAGGTTATGAATGTACAAGTTGATCATTTTGGAAAGTGTGTTATTCTATCCTTAGTCTCATGAGAATTGTGAAATACCTCATTGAATTTTGGCATTTCTTCCTTTCAAGTAGCTTATGGATATGAACATCATAGTGAAAAAAAACAACCTATGAGCTATCAAATGTCTCTAAAATGCATAAAATTTTGCCAAAATATTATTTCATTTAACTATGTAGAGCTGCAAAAGTTTTACAATTGTCATCATCGGCAAAATGACCTTAACCATGTTTTTAGTAACGAAAAAGAAATCATAGTTAAGGATAACAATTATCCCCACTATAATAAGAAAATAATAACTTAGTTAAAATCATTATCAAAGCTTGCTAGAAAGAGGAGAATCTTGTTGTCAAGGTCTTATAGGAGGATTGGTTATGTGGAGGGGAGCTACGGAGCTCTACCCCGAGACCTACATACTGCTTATTGGTCAAGCATTTCAAGCTGAGCCGCCATGGCTACCTCTCACATAGCCGACGCGCCATCCACATCTACGAGTGTAGTGAGCTTACCTCCATGTAGATCGAGTTACCTCCTCTCCTGTGCACTTCGGTAGCTCCATGATCCAAGTGCAAGCTTCAAGCGAGCTCCATCCTCAAGCTCCACGCTCCAAGCTCCATCGCCGCGAGTAAGACAAGGGAAGAGAAGAGAAGAGAAGAAGAGAGGAGAAGATGGAGAGCTTCTCACACACTCACTCCCTCACACTCTCACACTCCCTCTCTCAAGCACAAGCTCAAGCAAGCAAGCAAGAAGAAGAAGAAGAAGAGGAGAGCCATTTTTGGCCACACACAAGAATGAGCTTCTCATTCACTTTTGAACTTTATATACATACCCTACTTTTTGGGAGGTCATCCCCACCTTTTACATGGCCGGCCATTAGCCTAGGCCCTCTTTTCCTATTTCCCACTGTTCCACTTATCTCATTCCCACTAATGCATACAATTTGCACAGGAGTGAGCCCGGTGCTCTTTTTACAAGGGTTCGGGAGTGCCTTCATATTTAATGGTGCACTTTTACTCTTTTCTTTTCTCGAGGCTACACTGAAGCCTTCTAGAGAGGTCATCATTCAAAAATCTCCTTCTTCCATTTTTCCCACACTTCTGCTCCATTTTCCAATCCTCTGTGTTGCGGTAATCTTCTGTGTTACGATAAACATTACCCCCTCCTAGCAAAGTGCCAGTCCCATGGCACTAGGGTGGGGAGCAGCAGGGTAGTTGGGGTTGCTACTAAGTGGAACTGGTGGGAAGATGGCCATAATCAAAAAGATGCTGTCATGAATGAGAGATGATGGAGTGTTGATTCCTGCTGATTGGGAGATATTCCGGCATGCTTTGATCTTCAAGCAGATGCTCGGCATTTGTCACACAATTGTAACTTTCCTTCTATGACAATTGCTAAAAAAACTGGGGCTCCATAATCAGTTGAAGAACACGTGGTTCCAAGATCTATGCCAATGGTGGGTCCATCACTGAGAGTTACGATCATAGCTTGCAAGAGAAAGTTGTGCACTCCCTAAGGGGTGTGTCTGTCTCACCGTGTGGTGTAAGTGCATGTGCAGTGGAACTGGGAGATGGGTATAACCTTGGGTATGCCCTTGGTAATGTCCCACACTTGAGGACCCAGTTTGTGTGTTGTTGGAGGTCCAGTGCAGAACTTAGGGTGACAGGTCTGGAAGTCCTGCCCTTGATGTGCCCTGAGCGTGAAGTGGGGAGAGGGGCTAGGGGTGAACCCTAGGTGTGGTGAGCAAAGTGAGCCTTTGTGCCCTTTTTCTTTTTGTTTTTGTTTTTCCTCTTTTTTTTTGAAGATTTCATACAAAGGAGGCGTTTTGGCTAATGTCTATCTCCTTTAGCCAAAGCGCAGGGTGGTCGCGCAGGCATTGGGATAGAAAGGCACGGCTTTGTAGGTATTCTTTAATAGCGGCCCAGGCCTTCAGAGGTGTGGATGAAAAGAAGGGATGATTACACCTCGTGAAGCAGGTATCATTCATATTCTCTAAAATTTCTAGGCAAAAGGAGGGAAGCAGGGTTGCCCTCATCATTAATCTAGTCATAGCCCTACTATCTATTCCTAGGTTGATGTCAAAAAAGAGGGGGGAGGTGGGCTTCCTCGTCTATAGGCCTCTGCATTAATAGGAATTTGATAAGCCTAAGATAATTGCAGGTGGTTAGGAAGGCTGGATCCGAGCAAGACGAAAAATCTGCAAGGAAGCGGTTGATGGATGGAAGGAGATCCTCTACTCTAAAAACTAAGCATTTCTCGGGATTTCGGGCATGTACATTATATATTCTAGGAAAGTCAAAATCTCCATGAATAGTGCGGTCATAATCAACTCCATGCCTACGGGGGTAGGGCATGTAGATGGGGTCATTACGTTCTTCGGGAAGTGAGCTGCAGAAGGCGGTCCAGGCATCAAAATTGGCATTCCAAATCCTCCTCCACCACTTTGCCTGTGCCTCGTAGCCTTGGGCGGTTTTGGGGACCCTGTTCACCTTGTCTTGCCAGTAATCTGCAGGCTCTTGCCTCCACCTAGTTATTATAAGGCTCCTCTCTTCTATCCATTGATTTGCCAGGTCATTGGCCAGGTCCTTGATCTTGGATAGAACGCCTAGAGGCAACGCACGGTCCAGCAAGTGTGGATAGGCAAATGAAAGCTCAAATGGTCTCATCTGAAACTCTCGGTCACACCATATGATCAATTCTTGAGGCCAATCGATAGGGTTGGAATCCCCTCGTAGTGGCACCGGCTCATCAGGGAATTGTCTGGGTAGTGACCATGCTCTACGTTGTGCTTCCTCTACCAATTCCTACCTTCTTCTTCTAGCTGCCACAATGCACTCAGGCATGTGGGCATCTTCGAGCTCTTCAGGCAGGAGGTCTGGTAGAGGCGAACTGGGCATTCTTCATTGTTCTTCTTCAGCATCATGCTCCAAGTCTGGGCTCTCTTCGGCATTCAGCTCAACCACTGCTCGGGCCACTTGTGGTGGTGGTGCAGGCTACTCTTGTTCTTCGAACCCTAGTTCCTTGAGCTCAATGGTGGAGAGGTCGGCACGACATAGGTAGTGGAATTGCTGCTCCTTCGTGATTCCCGTGCCAGTGGGAAGCTCCCATTCATGAAGGCCATATCTTAGCGCTCATGTAGTCAACTCTAGCTTCCTTCTCACCCTCTCCAATGAATCATTTCCCTCTGCTTGGTGCTACACCTGTGTTGAGAAAGGCTTGCCTTTGTGCGTTGGCGCATACATTGGCTGCTTTGGCCCTCGATTCGGCAAGCACTCTCTCGCACTCAGCCACTGCTAAGCGCTCCGTTAACTACCTAATTCTTTCAAAATTGTTCTCTTCCCATGCGTTGGCTCTTTCATCCATCTTCCTCCTCCCCTCTTCCAGCTCACTTGCCAATGTGGTTACCACCTGTTGCTGTTCATTTGTTAAGACCCAAAGTTGGTGCCACTCCCTGGATTTTCGAGCCAGCTATTCTTCGGTGATTTCTTTCACTTGATTTGCAATACCGAACCTTTGTTCTGCCTCATCGATTAGTTCTGACTTTTCTTGTGCTAACTGCTCGTGGCTTTGGACCTCCGCAAGGTGCAGTTTTCGTTGCATGAAGGCCATGGCCATGAGGGCCTCTGTGTCTTCCTTGGAAGCCTCCAATGCACCTTGCAGTCATTGTGCCTCCTGTGGCCGCCCTTGTGCTTCTGCTGCGAGGGTTGCCGGCCTTTCCCATGCTAGGAACTCTATCTCTCTCTCCAGCCTATCTTGTTCCTCGAGTTCATACCATAGCTTTTCTATGGTATTCTCATGCCGCTCGCTCGGCTCGCCTTCTTGAGCTACCAATTGTCCATACCCTTCTAATCTAGCTATTCTCTGTTCCAGGTCAGCATATTGCTGCATTAGCAACTTTAAGCTCCACTGCTTGGCCACTAGGTTTTGCTCTTCGTCCTCTAGCCTCTCTCTCAGGCGGTTCTCATTATCCTGGGCTTCTTTCGTTTTTTCCTCCAGTTGATCCTACAACACTTTCACCTCCCTTTTCCGGTTGGCTCCTTGCCTTGAAACTTCAAGCCTCAAGGCTATCAAAGTTTCCCTTTCCTTTTCTAGCTCCACCAGGGCCACCTTCTTTTCTTCCTTTGCTTTATCCAACTGTGCCAGGAGCTTAGCCACGTAAGCATCGTAGTCTGCACCAAGTGGCATGGGAGTAGGAGCTATGGTGGTTGACGCTTCTAGCTTTTGCCGTTTCGGATCTTTCCTGACTCGGCATCTGCAGTGGCGGATCTTTTTGCTCCGGTCTCTGGCACAATCTCAGCCACTTTACTGACAAGTATCTACATCATGCTCATCAGTTGGGCCATGTCTAGAGAGGGCGTGGGTTGCGGGGCGATTGTGGTGTCGGTCAGCACCGGCACAAAGGAGGAAGCAGGGCGTGCAACAGCGGCTTGCCCTTGCCTACGATCACTGGGGCTGCTTCCACAATGCCACTTACTTCGGCCTCATGGTGGGGACTCGAAGGGTTGATCTCTCCTCTTCCATGGGTTTCCTCAACAGATCTGTGAGTGGCCTCTGCCAACTCAGTCAGTTCTTTCATCCTCAGCTCGTTGGCTTCCTCCTCCGCCCTTCTTTGCCTCTCCTCTTCTACCCTTTTTGACTCTTCTCTAACTCCTTCGAGTTCTTTCTCTTCCTCTTTCCATCGTTGCTCCTCCACCCTCCTTGACTCTCTTTGGGCCCTCTTCACCTCGGCCCACTCCTCTTTGCTCAGTCTCTCCTCCTTTTTTTGGCTCTTGTTAGTCTTCATTTGCTTCTGTGGCTTGTCCATTTGGGTGGGTGGTATTTCAGGCTCTCCTTCGTCGCTTGCCGTCTTTTCGCTCAAGCCTTCTTCCTTATGGTGAGGTGAGCTTTGGTGCCTAGCTTGCTCTTCCTCCACGCCGGCATCCTTGATAGCCTCATCAATGATTGCCGTGAGGACACCTCCGTATCTTATTGTAGAGGCTTTGGTGGCAGGTTTCTTTCTTGTGGATCGTGTGGTAGAGGCCAGAGATTCCCCACCAGCTAGTGTTGCAGCTGGAGCCAGAAGGGCGGCTGAACTCCTAATAGTCTTCTGGACAAAGCTGTTCCAATCCACCTCCTCTGAAACTCCTGCCGCAATGCTTTCCAGTAGTGGTTGCTGATTCTATTCATTAGTTTGTTGTATCTGTGGCCCGAGAAAAGAGCATGGATCATCTTAGCTTGCATCCTCATCGCAGGGTCTGGAATGTCAGCCAGACTGATTCCATCAACCATGTGCATGTCCTCTTTTCTGACTCCCAGCATGACATACACATCTCTTTTTGGGCATCTTTCTTTCTTGGGCACAAGCTCCAGGGATCTCTCGACAATGTCTACGTTAAGGGGCACTTGCACCCTTCTTTCCTAATCACCCGCCCTCACTATGACCATCCCACAGCTCCTTCCTTCATCGAAGCTCCTTAAGAAATCCGCGCACATGTTGTAGTCTACTGCCTGTCTGACCTTCTCCACGTACTTTTGGAGGTTACATTTGTCCACCAGCTCCCTCACGGCCGGCTCTTCTAAGATGTCTTCATCTAGATTCATGGTATGCTTGAATGTGAATTGGCTAAATCCACGCATCTCGATGCTGATTCCACACTTGGTCAGCTCCGCTTCTGCGAATGGGAGTCTACCCTATCCTACCATGGTAGGCGCCTGTCATCAACCAAGTCAACATTAGCATTATGACTTGATTCATTCCTAGCAAAACCCAAGAAAGAATGCGTGTGACAGTTTGCCATGCTGATTCAGAGGAATGAAACTTAGAAATAATTCACAAACAACATCTATTTCCTCCTTGCATTCTTTCCTATTTGAATTCAATTGATCATTTTCATCCTTTATACCTCTTGCTACATCACTTGGTTCTCATTCACTCCTCCCCCCCCTTTTCCCCAAGTGTTAAGGGAATCCTTTTCAAGATTAGCGAGGGGAGGAGGAAGGCTCGCATGGGCTGTGTGGGGCGAGCTACTTGGCCAACATCCAAGTATAAAGGTTAGGGTTATATTCAAGCTGGGCATGACGATCAAGTTCGCATGGTTGTATGGAAGTTTGAGTGATGTAGGTCAAGACATCATGAAAGATGTCCCTGGAGTTGAGGCGACTAGCAACGTGCAACTCCTCTTCCGTGAGGAACTCGCCAATGTAAGGGTGGGCCAATACCTGATCATCTAAGTGTATGTTGCGTGTAATGGCCAAAACTCTAAATGAAAGAGGTGCCACACAAGTAGGGTCACATTCAATTGTTTTGATTGCCCTTCTTTGCTCAGCATTGGTCATGATACGGCAGCCTTTTTTCTCCCATTGGAGTCATAAGGCATACCACAGTTGTAAGAACGAAGAAGCAGAGCTGGCAAGCTGTGTGAGCTCCTCCAGTTCTCGTTCAGGTGTAGAGCGAGCAAGCTTGCGGTGAGAGGTGACTAGTCTTCTAAGAACATCTTGCTCCTTTGAGATTTCTCCATTAGCGATTAATTCGGCCGCAATTTTGGGAAATTTGATGGTCATAAACTTGTAGTCTTCCCAAGTGCATGGCAATGTGCGAACATCAGAAGCAAGGGGTTTGTCAAGAAGTCCTAGGTCAAGCCTCTCATAGCTCCTAGCAAATGTTGTGAAGGTGTCATCCAACTCCTTGATGCATGTCACTACGTCATTCCCCGAGGTCTCAGTGAGATCCTTGGCCACTGAAAGGAAAGATCATCTTTCGTACGAAGGCTTAAGACCTGCTGGTGGTGATGGCACAATTGGGCTGGACAGTGGTGACTCCATTGCTGGCATCACAAATGGGACTTTGCACTCTAGAGCACTTGGAGATGCTGCAGTGGGCTTCAATGGCATAGGAGGCGTGCTGCACTCTATTCGAACCAACATGGGGGTGCGCAACTCCTCTAACCTGGATGGTGCTGGGGCATCCAACTTGGGACAATGTGTTGGGAGTCATTAACCATCACTGGTGCTGGTTCAGGGTTCTTTGCGGTTTGTGCTTTGTATGTGCCAACCTAACCAGCTTGAGTGGGGTTGCTCAGAGTTGAGCTTCTTGAATGTCTGCACTTAGGCACCCATATCCAGGGGTTGCCCTCATAGTATCCTTGTGCTCGCAGGAGATCGTTAGAGATCCATCGTGGCGTGGTAGTGCGCCTATGTCGATAGCATCTGAGCTGTCGCTTAGGCAATTAATAGTTTTTGCATTTAGAAGCATGTTTCTGTGGTTTACCAGGAGATGGCCTTCGCCGTTTTGGCACCCATATGAGCGTGGGCTTTTTGGCCATGTGAATGGCTTGGATGGGTTTGATTCTAGCAGTTGGAGCATGGGGTGAGTTATCCATGCCCTTCTCCTTAGTCTTGGTCGTGGGGTCTCTATTGGTGGCTCTGCAATTGTAGGAGTCATAAGATGACCCTTGCCGAAGGTAGTTACTATGTGCACATTGCCTACAACAAGATGGATGCGATCTAGGTTGTAGTTCACATTGCACTTTGTATGGTTTTTGAAAGTGCGGCCTAGTAGTGACTTATCAGCGACCCCTTTAGTATTTGGTAACATATAAAAGACAACTGGGATACTTTCAGACTCGACGAAAACAACCACTTTGCATTTTCCTAGGAGAGTGTAAGCGTTGCCCCCAAATGGGCTGAGTTTAGTATTTGTGGGTTGTAATTTAGGCCGATCGATGCGTGTCCAATGGTCATGCGTCAAGATATTACAGTTGGCACCTTCATCGATCAGGGCATCAAAAGAATACGTGCGTTCTACGATGACCGTGATTCGTAGGTAGGCGGGTGCTACTGCTTCTTCATCTTGATCTATTAGCTTGGTAATTGTGACCATGCAGACGTTGACAGGGGCTTCACGCATAGGTGGCTCGTGCAATGGATGGGAAGGAGGGTAGTACTTTTTCATGCGATTGCCATTGAAGAAGCCTATTCCTTCCCCTTCGAGCATCTCCAACTCGACATTGCTCGTTCTACTAATTGCATGCACGCGGAAAGGTCCCAATCCTCAAAATTTCATTTTCTGTTTGTGACCTTTCACCGAGTATAATAGGACAAGGTCTCCTTGATCAAAGTTGCGCTGGTTGACATGCTTGTCAAACCACATCTTTCGTCATGCCTTCTCACAAATCAAAGCGTGGGTGGCTAAGAGTCAAGTCTCCATGAGATGCTCTAACTCCACTAAGCGGTCAGTCCAAGCTTCTCTTCCCTCCCAATGCTCCTGAGCTGCTATCCTTAAGCTAGGGACAAAGAACTCTAAGGGTAGAATGGCCTCTGTTCCATAAGTCAGCCTAAAGGGTGTCTGTCTGACAGCCATCTTATAAGATGTACGATAGGCCCACAAGGCCGCCATCAATTTATTATCCTAGTCTCGTCATGATGTGGATACTATCTTAGTAAGCACATTGAATAGGATTTTATTCGTGGACTCTGCTTGGCCATTTGCTTGAGGGTAGTAGGGAGGGGGCCTTCTATGAATGATTAGGAAGGTTGAGAGCTGGTGGGATATCACTTCATTAATAAAGTGCGTGCCTTGATCACTCACTAGTTCGATTGGACAACCAAACCATGAGAAGACCTGCTCCCACAGGAACTTCGCAGTGGTTCTAGCATCATTCTTTCTAGTGGCTCTTGCCTCCACCCACTTCGTCAAGTAATCTATTGCCACAATGATGTAGCGTGCCTGGGAGTACTGCATCACAGGACTAATAGGTCCAATGAAGTCAATGCCCATTTTTCGAAGGGCTGTCGAGCTATTAACGGGGTCAATTCCATCTTATCCTTGTGCATGGGCACCTTAGTCCTCTGGCACTCATCATAGTGTTTGACAAACTTAGCAGCATCAGGGAATAGGGTGGGCCACCATAGTTGGGACTGTAACACCTTACGGGCGGTCGTATCCCCACTAAAGTGTCCACCAGCTATCCCATCATGCGCTTCTCTCAATACATCGTACATCTTGTGCTCGCATACACATTTACTCAACAAACCGTCTTGTCCCAACCTATAGAGTTGGCCATTGATCAGTTGGTATGGCTGGATTTTTAAGATAAGTCTCCTTAGCCTGGCTTTCTCAATAGGTCTCTCAGGCAAACCGTTCTCTAGCACTTGGACTACATCATCGGCCCAATATGGCATCAAATCAGTCCTAAACAAGTCTCCTTCACTAGACAGGCCAAAGAGATGAGCATCTGGTAAGTCGTCAAGTATGCCTTGTCCAGCAGCTTCTCCTGTGGGTATGCGGGACATGTGATCTGCCATGTAGTGTTGCTTTCCTTTAACTCCAACAAGAGAAGTAACCATCTCGCTATGCGACCTGTAGCGCATGGCTTGTTCACAAGATACAGCAAGGCTTGATGATCAACGAAAAAAACGAAGAGCGTGGCCACCAGATAATGCCTAAATTTCTTTACAACAAACACCATGGCTAACCCTTCCCTTTCTGTAGTGGAATAGTTCATCTCCGTTTCGGTGAGCTGCCTGCTGGCAAAGCTCACTGGGTAATCAAGATTATGTTTACAAGGCTGTCATAGAACAGCTCCAATAGCAAACTTAGAGGCATCTATGTGTACATGGAATGTTATACTCCAGTCTGGGGCTCGTAAGATTAGTGCAGTGGTGAGAGCCTTCTTCAACTGTTCATACACACGCTGACTGTTAACCCCAACACAAAGAAAGCAAAAGGAAATAAAAAAGACGCAAGGCAAAGGTGGAAAAAAGGTAGCCCCACTGAAGAAAGAAGAGGAGAAAAGGCCAAAAGCGCAAGGTCAACCTTAAAAGTCCAAGGCAAATGCAAAAGGGGAAAGGTGCATTTTAAAATAAAAAGGCACACCCTGAAATCTTGTAAAAGAGCGCCGGGCTCTCACCCGTGCAATTTGTAAATGGGCGGTGGAAAGGAAGCTAGGAAGCTAGAAGGACAATGGGAAAAAGGGCCTAGACTATGGTCGGCCATGTAAAAAAGGGAAAAAGGGGATGACCGCCCAAAAGGGATTTAGGGTTTTGTATATAAAGTTGAAAAGTGAATGAGAAGCTCATTCTTATGTGTGGTAAAAAGTAGCTCTCCTCTTCTTCTTCTTCTTCTTCTTGCTTGCATGAGCTTGTGCTTGAGAGAGGGAGTGTGAGAGTGTGAGAGAGTGAGAGAGTGAGTGTGTGAGGGTGAGGGACTGGGGAGGAGCTCTCCATCTTCTCCTCTCTTCTTCTCTTCTCTTCTCTTGCTCGCGGCGATGGAGCTTGGAGCGTGGAGCTTGAGGATGGAGCTTGCTTGAAGCTTGCACTTGGATCGTGGAACTACCGCAGTGCACGGGAGAGGAGGTAACTCAATCGGCATGGAGGTAAGCTCACTACACCCGTAGATATGGATGGCGCGTGTGAGAGGTAGCCATTAGTGCTCGGCTTGGAATGCTTGAAACAATAAGCGGTCCGGGGGTCTTGGCGGTCGAGCGAAAGCTCCCACATTTTGGTTCCGTTGCCGAGACCAATGGATTCAAGTCTTGAGCACTTGCGCGCTTCAAATCGAGCATCGAAGTAAGGGATTTCCCCAAACCGGTGCTTGAGATAGGTAGGAAGGGAGGGGGTTGAAGATGGTATTTGATCTCCTTGGCAAGTAGGTTTTTTGCTTTCTTGAGATTTATGTTGTGGAATGAAGTAGTGTAGGTATTTACTTTGTGATTTGGGTGCATTAGGGTAGGAAAAAACAAAGAAAAAGAAGAAAAACAAGCATCAGGGTTTCTGCTGTCATAACAGGGCATGAGGGTTTGATTTGCTTGCTGATTTGTACTTTGGAGGTTATTGGCTATTCCAGGTATATACAACTCTTCCCCTCCATCCATAGCTTTGATCTGGAGGTGTGTATGACAGGCCATGACCTGAATCATGTGATTTGGGCGATTTATCATTGCGCTGGCAAAAAATGTGCCACACTCGGCGTGTCCGAGTGACGGCGATTCTGGGTCAAGTCCCAGAATCGGCCCTCGGCCCACTACCACTCGGACCACCTGACTCGGCCCTCGAACCGCTCAACCATTCGACCCTCGGCCCGGCCGTCTCGGCCCAAAAACTCATTTGGCCCTCGGCCTGGACAACTCAGCCCTAACATCGACTCAGCCCTCAGACGTCCAGATTCAGCCCTCGGCCCACTCGGCTCTCGACCCACACCCATTGGGCCCTCGGCCCACTCAGCCCCCGGCCCTCGACCGGCCAAATTTGGGACTCGGCCCAAAAACTACAATTTTTCGAGAATTCCATTTTGGCCAGGAACTAAGTTGCCACCACAAAAAATAGACTCCATAAAACGTATAGAGCCAAAGGCACATCATAGATCTATCACTAGGCTAAAATCCACAGCAAATAGCACAAAAATTAGCTACCAGAGGTCCTCCCAATCATGCATGGTATTTACTGTAACGGCCCTTTGGGCCGGGGGGGAATGGGCCCCCCCCAGACCCTTGTAGAGGGGGCTCTGCCCCCTCCGCACCTCCCCCGGTAGGCTGGAGAGAAAACGCGCACCGCAACATGTCCTCCAGATTAGGCCCTAGTGTAGTAATAGCTCTACACAAGCATAGATCTTCACTTGCAAAGCAGCAAACAGAAGCCCATTTCCCAAACAAAGACAAACAAAGACCCTAGAACCTCAACCGGCCAGTCTAGCCATCAAGGGCAAAAAGGCCACACCACAAGAACACATGTACATTGTGTTCAAACTGCATCTATTCGAAGCAGAATGCAACATCATCAAGCTATCAATGCGAGGATGACTAGACATGACAATCCTGACGATAGATGTACCTTGAGCAACGCTGCACAGACGACCCAAGACCTCAGTAGAGAATCCACATTTGACTGTGCAATTAGGGACTCAAAGGCATGTATCAGAAGGCTTGAAGCTGTAAACCAAGACCCGGAAGATGAAGACATAGTGCCACCTACTTATCTTAGGGTCAAACTCACTGCAAAAAGAGAGCATAGTGTTGATGCTCTCATTGATGAAGGAGCAGATTTCAATATCTTGACTTACGAAGCATGGACTCTACTAGGTCAACCAGAGCTCAAACCGACTGATGCAACTCTTAATCCTTACGGGGAACACCCACAAGCACTTCTAGGGAAGTGCAAAATCCTTGTAACTATTGAAACGGAAAGCTTGCCAGTCCTGTTCTATGTTCCTCCAAATAGCGAGAATTGTGGAAAGGAAATCCTCCTACGAAGGCCCTTCAAAAAGGCAACGAAGTGTGAAGCCGACTATATAGCACAGAGGATACACCTAACACTACCAAGTGTGAGGATAATCACGACTTTTAGCAAGGGTGACCTCACCAAACCTCGAGGGAAGGGCAAGGAGCATTCTGACATACCAAGCAAGCCTAGTAATGAGAGCAAGGAGTTGTTGAAAGAGTTGATACAAGCGCAGGTTGAGCGGAGAGAACCAATGAGTGAGGCCATACTTGAAATAAAAAGGTTAGGAGACAAGACCAAGGATTTGGACTTACAAATATCATAGAAGACCACGAAAGAAGCCCAAGCCTTATAGACGAAGGCATCGATGGAGAGCTAGCACAATGCCGCAATGGATATCCAAGGCATTGCTTCGTGCTCAAGGGCATTATGCAGGCAACCGATGGATTTGGGTACCAAAACCCCTGCTAAACCACCTCTGTCAGAAGCCCAAATTATGTCAAAAGCAAAGAGGCGTAGGAGGAAACCTAAACGAAAATCCAAGTCTCGAACCAAAAATATTGGAGTGATTGAGCCCCTCACGATTGGAATCAAGAAACCAAACATGACCTATCAAAAAGTAGATCCTCAGCCTAGCGTGCTTAGCAAGCAGATATCAGAGGTAACTGTCGAGCGTGCACAAGGTCCACTAGTGCCCAAGGAGCCTTTGACTTCCCAAGAGGATAATGATTACCACATGCACAACAGTGCTCATGATAAGGCTGATTGCTCAACAAAGCTAATGACAGAATCGTCTAACAATCACGAGCAAATTCTCCAGTCAGTGCCAAGCCCACATAGGAGTCCCAAATCTTCTACATCCTCTTCACCTAAATGGACACAGGAAGCACGGCAGCAGCAGCCTCGTGCCACTGCTCAATCTGCACAAGTGAATGCACAAAGGGCAACAAAAGACACAACCACTTCTGACTTGCCTAAGGACTTGACACCACAATCTACCAATGGTAGCCAATCCACTGAACTAGCCACCACTACTTCCAATCAAGGACCACAGTAGTCACAACCTTTGGCCATGACAATGCCCATTGCGAAACATGTCCTTAGCAATTCACCTTTGGAAGAGATATCGCAACAAACATCCTTGACACCTCCAATCCTTCCAAAGCACCTAAAGCCTAGGCTTGAGGATAAATCTCTCAAAGAATTTGCCAAAGAAATGGCGCATATGACCAATGAACCAGAGATGAAGTGCATGGTGAAGCTTGATCACAAGCTGACAGTCATCACACATGCATACGTCCATGTGGACATCGGGAGGCCAACACTAGAACACACAAAGCTCATAGCTGAACCACTGACTTGGTATGAGCAGCAACATGTTTGTTTCTGCTATGCAGCTATTGTTGAAGAAGTCATGAAGGACATCCCAAAAGCCACAGCTAGAGAATTGCGCTTCATACTCTCATTTTATACAGCTCTATGTGAGACAAACAAGGAAAAGCTTGAAGCAATCAAACGAAAAGGAAAAGTACAAGGTACCTTTGCACAAAATTGGTACTCCAGTTTGGCAGCCAAAATTGGCCACCAACTAATGACACTTGCTGAGCAAAGGAAATCCCTTTGGACATCAATACATGATTCCATGTACGTTGCCCCGACCTCGTTGAGAGTGTTGGAAACTGCCCATGATGTCCAGCTTTCTACCACTGTCCAAAGACATCCCTTGTATGATAAAGTGCTTCTAGAAGAAGATCTACACGTGGCTAGTAGGCTAGGAGTAGGGAGCATGGTACTTGATGTCAGTGCATATGTCTTCTGCCTTACTCAAAACCCTACAATCCTAGATCTCTATGCTTCCCATCAATACAACCCTGACTTCTTCAATTGGTTTCTTCAATCCTACATTACAAACCCCTAAACCGTCACATGGTTCTACACTAGAGTCGCCCAAACCTCCAGAGCAAGAGAACAACAGCTCTAAACACAACACTCACCTTGACAAGAAGCAATGGAGACACGTTCTAATAGATAAGGACAAAAATCTAGAGCAAATACCTAACCAAGAGCAACTATCAATGCAATCGAATGCGGGGCTGAACAGAGTGAATTAGCTGGACAGCTGGACTCTCCAAAAAGAGAGGTAGTTGAACCCTCGCAACCTAGCAAGGCTGTTCAACCTTGTGAGGCCGTAGCAAAATCCCATGACGACATGCCATAGAAAGAGAATGCTAAGGCCCAACCAAGCACATCAACTACTAACCTAGTTCAGGATCCTAAGTCCTTAAAGGATACACCTCTAGTGCCCAAGAGAAAGAGAAGAAAACAACGAAAACAACGACAGTTGCAAGCTACTGCAGACGACAAGAAGATTGGGACCAAGAGTACTAAAGAGATGATGAACAAAGCGTCTAGTTCATCCATAGATCAACCCATTGCCATCTCTCCTAACAGCAATGAAATCTCAGACACATCCATGTGTTCTGATAAATCAAAGCAACAATTACCGTCAACTGTTGCTTGCGACACTCAATCCACCGATAGAGAAACTCGCATTGATCAATCAAGAGTGGATACAACACTGTCACAACAGGATGCTAAGACCACGCCGGTCACATCCGAGGAGAACCATGACACAACTATCATAAAGCCTCAGGAGATATGTGAAAACCTCGAAGGCATAAGCAATCTTGGCATTGATCAATCTTGCTCATCTAGGCCTGAACCCCCAGCTATGCTAAAGCCTAAGGAAACCCTTCGAACTTTGCATGAGATAGCAACCGAGCAAGCCCTCATAGAACATAGAGATGTCGCAGAGTGCTTGACCGAGTGGGAAACTAAACTGAAATTATTCGCACGTGTCTATGTTCATGTAGACATGGGCACATTCCCTAGGGAGCAGCTTGAGGAATATTTGCCTTATCTGCTATCATGGGAAGAGCAAGAATGTCTTGACGGACATTATGACAAGATCTTACATGAACGCATGCAACTTATCTCTGACGAGGAGGCTGACGAACTACGCTTAACCATGACATTTAATGAGATGCTCTGCCAGCCAAATCTCTTAGAGATAGAGCAACTAAAGCGACGATCAGAGGGTAGAAGCCAATTTGAAAAACGTTGGTTTGAAAACCGCGCTACAATGGCCGAACTTGGAGCCCAAATCATGATGGTCTCAGAGGAGTGACTGCGGTCCCAAAGAGACCCGACCTATGTGGCACCAACTTCATTTCGAGTTCTAGCTACAGTTCGAGGTATGGACCTAGCTGGAACTAGCCTAGAGACCCCTTTGATTGATAAAGTTCTCACTGAGGAGAAGCTACATGTTTCCAATAGACTCGGACAAGGCACCATGCTACTTGATATTGCCAAATATCTATTATTGCTAAGTAGGCTACCACAGAAGCTAGATATGTGTGGCACACTCAAGTACAATCCTGAGTTCTACAATTGGTTTTTATCCTCACGGAGTGACATGGCTTCATGAACATGTACATAAATAAACAACGTGTTTTGTGACTGTGTAAATAATACCAAAAGAAGTAAAGGCCAACACACCCCATGAGCAATGATGACCAAGTGCAGGTGATACACATCAAGTCAAAGCTAAGGGATTCAGGTTGGCGATGTCTTGTTTAGCTGGACATTTTCATTATGGTTGAAGCATGTGACTTGCATGTACTCTCACACCTTTCCAAGTGAATGCAGAATGACACAGGTCAATGTTTGGAAGCGTTTAATATCCAAGTCACCACAAGACCACCAACCCCACAAAGAATCATTATGGAGGAAGTGCCAGGAATACCAAGAAACAAAAGCCATGATGGAAACGCCACTGGATGAGAACCTAAGGACACCTCTGCAGAAAGCACATATTGCAACTGAGCATGGCGAAAGCATAATCATCGATTACCTCCTCCTTCTTGGCCAAACTCTATGTTCGAGTAGCCATGCTCTCAACAAGGGCGAATGTCTCTTCATCATCCAGGATTCAATTCGGAAGATGCTCTGCCCTTGTCCATGCACAAATCACTCCAAGTGCTACCTCAATTGTTCGATGTCTCACATGTTACAAAGAGGTTTGCAAAATCATCATGTACAGAATCCCCAACAAACCACCACTTGTACTCCATCAGTGCAACCCCCCCAAAGAACATCCCTACCACCTACCACTTAACCCACCAATGTGCCCCCAACGACCTTCCTCCCCACCACTACCAACACTCCGCCATGGTAACCACAAACGTCCTTGCCACCCACGTCTTCGGTGCATGATAACACCTGCTACCTACAATGGTGAGTGCCATGGGACTGGCACTCGTCTAGGCGGGGGGTAATGTTAACCCCAACACAAAGAAAGCAAAAGGAAATAAAAAAGACGCAGGGCAAAGGTGAAAAAAAGGTAGCCCATACTGAAGAAAGAAGAGGAGAAAAGGCCAAAAGTGCAAGGGCAACCTTAAAAGTCCAAGGCAAATGCAAAAGGGGAAATGTGCATTTTAAAATAAAAAGGCGCACCCTGAAATCTTGTAAAAGAGCGCCGGGCTCTCACCCGTGCAATTTGTAAATGTAAACGGGCGGTGGAAAGGAAGCTAGGAAGATAGAAGGACAATGGGAAAAAGGGCCGGCCATGTAAAAAAGGGGAAAAGGGGATGACCGCCCAAAAGGAATTTAGGGTTTTGTATATAAAGTTGAAAAGTGAATGAGAAGCTCATTCTTGTGTGTGGCAAAAAGTAGCTCTCCTCTTCTTCTTCTTCTTCTTCTTCTTCTTGCTTGCTTGAGCTTGTGCTTGAGAGAGGGAGTGTGAGAGTGTAAGGGAGTGAGTGTGTGAGGGTGAGGGACCGGGGAGGAGAAGCTCTCCATCTTCTCCTCTCTGCTTCTCTTCTCTTCTCTTCTCTTCTCTTGCTCGCGGCGATGGAGCTTAGAGCGTGGAGCTTGAGGATGGAGCTCGCTTGAAGCTTGCACTTGGATCGTGGAGCTACCGGAGTGTGTGGGAGAGGAGGTAACTCGATCGGCATGGAGGTAAGCTCACTACACCCATAGATATGGATGGCACGTCGGCTATGTGAGAGGTAGCCATTAGTGCTCGGCTTGGAACGCTTGAAACAATAAGCAGTCCGGGGGTCTTGGCGGTCGAGCAAAAGCTCCCACACTGGCATTCCTCAGTCCACTCGAATATGATCAGTAGCTTGTACAATGGTCTAGCAATCAGCGCATAGTTCAATACAAAGCGTCGGTAGTATCCCATATGGCCTAAGAAACACTGAATGCCCTTGTAGTTAATGGGCGGTGGTAGGTCGACAATGACCCTGACTTTTGAGAAGTCAGTGGCAATGCCATTCCTTGACACTACGTGCCCTAGGATACATCCGTGCTTCACCCAGAACTAGCACTTCAAGGGGTTCAACGAGATATTGTATAACCGACACCGTTCAAAGACAGCTCTCAACCTCTCTAAGTGTTCGGCCCAACTACAGTGTATGCATAAGTTGTCTACAAACACCTCTAACTCGCGTCTCAACATATCCTTGAAGATGGTGCACATTAATCGTTGGAAGGTTGCAGGCGCATTCATTAGCCCAAACGGCATAATGATGTAGGCAAATACACCCCACTCTGTGGCGAAGGCAGTCTTCTGCCTGTCGTCAGGGTGCACTTGCACTTGATTATAGCCAGAGAAACCATCCAGGAAGCTGTAAGCTTCTTTGCCTACCACCTTCTCCAGCATGTGCTCAGTATATGGTAAGGGGTAGTTATCCCTCTTCGTAGCGGCTTTCACTTTCTTGTTATTCACGCACACCCGACCATTCTTTTTCATAACGATCACTATGGGCGATACCCAACCCGTGTGCTCAATCTCATATATAAATCCTGCCTTCATGAGCTTATCGATTTCTTCATTCACTGCATGGGCGTGTTTGGGATTCATAGGGTAAGGTCGCTGCTTTGTTGACATCGCATCTGGAACCATTGGAATATTATGGGTCACAACCCTAGGATCGACTCCTCTAAGTTCCTCCAAGGACCATGCAAACACATTGACATACTCTCGTAGGAGAGTAACAAGTCTAGCCTCCTCATCCTTGGTCAGGTCATCAGCAATGAACACAGGTCTAGGCTTCTCACCTTCCCCTGCCAGGTTGACTTCCTTGACCCTAACGGGTCCCTCAATTGGTTCACTGGCTTGCCCTTGTCTCTTTGCTCCTAGCAAAATCACCACTCTGTCACCCTTCTTAAACTTCGTGAAGCGTTTGGGGAGTTCCTGCAGCTTCTTTTGCCTCTCTGCTTCTAAGTCTTTAGTTTACTTCCTGGCCTCCTCCCTTAACCGTCTGCACCTTAGGTGGACTGGCAAGTCCCCTTTGGTGCATCTAACCTTAGAGGGTTGGGGTATTTCAAGATCACTTTCTGTACTGACTTCAGATTCCGAGTTAAACTCACATCCCTTGCTTGAGGAAGGAGTTTCGCTAGGGGGTCATAATTCAGTAGGTGAATCCTTCTTCAGTACTGGAGCTACCAGTGGGCTGTGGCACCCCTGCCTACTCATAATCCATGGCTCCCATGTGCTCCAACCAGGACCTATCGCACTCCATCAGCATGACTCCTTTTTCCTTCCAGCCTACCCTTTCCCTTCTAGGCCTAGAGTCTGCCTTGATCTATTCGATTACTCTCCCTTCAGTGTCGTATTCTATCGTGTCCAACTCTTCTTCAATCTCGTCCCCCGCAGAGCGACATTGCTCGTACCCCTCATCATCAGAGTCTTGCCCCTCTGACTGCTCGTCATCCTCCAGGTTTTCCTCTCCAATCTCCTCTTTGTTAGTGACTAAAGCCCAATTGTATAATAGGTTAAGATCATGCATTTTGGTCCATTTCCACTCAGGCCCAACCAAGAGATCACTTAGGGGTTTTAGATTAGCAGCCATGTTACCCTTCAGTTTATCGGCCAGGCACTCTATGATTTCCTGAAGCTCGAGCTTGTTGGTGGGGATGTGGAACAAGGTTGGTTTCCCTGGGTCATGTGAGCTTCCTGCCATCATGCAGAGTGGCACGGTGGGCTCCTTTGCTGGCATGCTTGGTGATTTAGCAGCTTGCCTATACAGCTCTTCTTCATCTGATAATGGTAGGTCAACGGTTGCCAAGACATGCATCCAATCCCGCTCATCCTCAGGGCAAGGGATGTACTTGGTCAATGACCCATAGGGTTTGCTTGCCTGGGCATCACCTTTTAGCATAGTTGAGATAGCATCAAGGTCGGCTGGGGTAGTCTTCCAGGTGTCCATCTCAACCCTTACCGCTTTTGTCCTATTCCCCAAGAAGATGAGATTTTTCCCCCAATCTTCAATAACTCGCGCATTCCTCATCTAGGGTCGGCCTAGCAGTATGTCGTAGTCCACTCCCTTCATGACAATGAAGTTTACGAAAAATTGCACTCCTGCGACCTTCAATGGCCAATTCTTTAGGACCCCAAATGGTCTGACCTTCATTCCGTTGGCCAATGTGACATTGAACCTAGCCGCTTCCACAGGTGGGTTTCCCCAGGCCTGTAGAACTACGTGGCTCAAGACACTGACCCCAGCGCCCGTGTCTACGATTCCTTTTTGTGTTGCATCCCCCAAGGCAAAGATAGGTAGGACTGCATGCATCTCCGTGCCTTCCCAGAAAGCATTGACGTGCAATGACCTTGGAGCCGAGTGTAGCGTTAGGCTTGCGTGACCGTGTCCTGCTCTTGCAAGTCAGCGGCAGTATGCTCCCCATTTCCCTCCACCCAATGCCTTAATTCTTGCCATAAGGGAGGGTGCTATCGAAGAAAATATCCCAAGCTCACAGTTACTAGGGTGGTTACTAAAGTGGTGAGGAGGTTGCTGTTAGAATATCAAGCTCTTTCATATGTGTTTGACCGACATGAGCTGGACACAGCTAGTCTAGCTATATTAGTCAGGTATATTAAATAAGTCAGTACTCTAGTCTTTATGGTTGGTGTGAATGGTCCTTCTGGACTTGTAAATACTTGACTTATGTTCTTTCAGTAAATGAGGAGAATAAGAGAGGAAGCATGTTGCTTCACTCTGTGTGTTGCTCTCTATCTGCATCCATGAAAGCTAACATGGTATCAGAGCCATGAATGGGCTCACTGGTGGAATGCACTGAAGAAGAAGACTTGAAGACTGACCTGAAGGGTTGGAAAAATAAGAGGGTTGACTGTTATTTCCATCAATGTTCACACAGAGGTATGCATTATTGAGCATTGGATTCTCATTGCTTGAAGGAGGAGCTGTGGCTTGCTGAGGAGTCTCCCAAGGATTAGTTGAGCACTAGTGAGTGCTTCATCATTAACATAACCATCAAATCGTGTAGCAACAGACATAAGTCCTGGCAACATGATTGCGCCTATTTTGCAGGCTGAACTCCATGGCTGGGATCTATCATATGGACTGCTCATTTTGTGGTATAAGCAATGTGGGTAGCTTGTTTGGAGGCTCATCAAGGCTCCATTGAGCATCAACAAGTGGACATTCATCATCATTACCATCAAATCTGATCTGAATATACTCTGAACTGTCTGCGTGGACTGCGCTTATAAACAGGCTGCTCTCATTGGTAGAGATTTAATGTGAAAAGCACTTGTCAAGTGGCATAGAGCATGGATGCATACCAAGGAAGGTTCTTGAAGGGTATACTTTGTTATTGCCCCTGTGGGAGCTCATGTGTGAGCTGTAATAGAGTTGTATAGATCTGAATACACAGGGCTGAACTGTTATTGGAGTTACAGGGACATTATACACTTGTGGTGTCTGCATTTTGGATGCTCTTTGGCATGTACATTGAGCTTGAATGTAGCACATGATGCTTGGTAGAAGACATGTCATATTTCTTGGGTATTTTGACATAAATTTGGAGCTTGGAATGGCCTGATCTGAGAGCTTGTGAATAGGCTGAAAACTATTATTTTTTTTTAATTGCAGACATAAAGCGCTAATTGGTTACTCCTGTTCTTGGAAGAACTAGTTGATTTGGTTAGCCACACAGGTACTTGAAGACTTGGTTTGTGACTGTTAAATGCTTGAGCATTGGAAATGGAAGTGATGCAAATGTTTTATGGTTTTTTGGGACTGAAATCAATCCCTGTTGTTTGCCACTGCATTGGCTGTTTGAAATCTGGGAATGTATTTACGACATTCATATCTGCTGGTTATATACTGTTTTGTGCTTCTATGCCTATGTATGGCTTGACACATGTACTAGCAGCTATCTATGAAAGTTTGGGACATGTATGACATGTATACCACTCAGTTTTGGGCTTGAAACCACTGCTGGTCACTCACAGATTTACAGTTTTCAAACTGCATGTATGTACCTTGGTAGTGAAGTTGCAGGAGTTCAAACCGAAGTAAATAGATAGCATTTGTACTGACTGTTTTACCTACAAGTTAGGCCACTTGTTTGTGGGCTGTTTTGGGTTGTCAGTGGGCTGAAATACCCTAGTTTTTTATTGCAATTAATTGTAGAAAACTATCATAAACAGTTGTGGGCTGAAGTTGAACTATTAAGAAGATCTTGGTTTGTAGGTAGTTAGGCAAGGTCTACAACATGGCAAATGCTGATAGAATTCATAACATAACCCAGATTGTGGGAGAAAATCTTGATAGCAACAATTATGCAATATGGAAGTTCCACATGGAGAACTTTCTGATAGGCAAAGGATACTGGGACTTAGTGACAGGTGTTGAGGCTGAACCTGAAGTTCCAGAAAGAAATCCTACAAAAGCTGATCAAAGACGAGCGCATCAAGCTTGGACGGAAAGAGCTCGCAGGGTTTTACATTGGCTGTCATTATGTATCTCAGATGCTATGGTGATGCAGATCATGAACTGTAAATCCCCAGCAGATGCATGGAATATATTGGTCAAATACTATGGCACAACCACAAGTTCCAGGAAGATACAATTGAAGCAGAAATTCAATAACATGGAGAGGAAGAGCAAATCCATACAGGATTATGTCACAGAGGTTAAGATCATAGCAGATCAGCTGGCATTTGTTGGTTCACAAGTTGCAGATGAAGTTATGGTTGCAGTGACTTTGAATGGCTTGGGTCCTGAATACAAGTCTTTTGACACTTCAGTGTCTGTGCGGGCTGAAATGCCTGACTTTAATGAGCTGGTTGCATTATTGATTCATGAAGAGCTACTGTGTCAAGTAGTTCAAAGAACAAGGATGCAGTTTTTTACTCGAATCAGCGCGGTCGTGGCAGTCGTGGTAGGGGTTATGGATCTGGCAGAGGAGGTCAGCAGAATGCATCCTAGGGAAATAGCAATCAGCAGTCATCAAATGAAAGAGGTGGTGGAAATTTTTGAGGCAGGGGGAGATCTAACTCCCATTGGCAGAGGCTCATGGCAGCAGCAGCGTCAATCAGACAATCCAAATAAGGATAAGGATTGTCACTACTGCGAAAAGTATGGGCATATTGTGAAGGACTGCTGGAAGAAGCAGGGAAACCAGAAGGGCAAACAGCATGGACACTATGCTACGTCCAGTCAGGCAGATGACTCTGGTGATAGACTGTTTGCCATGCAATATGTCAAAGATAAGGCTGCTGAAAAATCATCTGATGATGCAGTGTGGTACATTGACTCAGGGGCATCGAATCACATGACCCCTCACGGTGTTTGGTTCACAGATATGGTGGCTGAAAAGCATGGCTATGTATGCATAGGTGATGACATGCAGCATAGCATTGAGCATAAAGGCAAAGTGCCTCTTGCGGTTCATGATGGCAGAAAGAAAAATTTGCATGATGTATTTCATATCCCATCGATTACAAAGAACCTACGGTCTGTCGGTCAGATGATGGGAGCAGAACTTGCAGGTTAGATTCAATAAACATGGCTGCTTTATTGAAGAGTTTGGCAATGGATGCAAGTTGATAGCTCGTGGTCACAGGAATGGCTGAATGTTTACTCTTGATGCTTTTTTGCCAGAGCTGAATTCAGCTATATTTGCCCATGGTTCTGGCATTGTTAGGGATTTGGAAATATGGCATAAGAGAGTGGGGCATGTCAATTTGCAAAGGAAAGAAACAGCTGGCTATAGGTTTACCCAAGTTCTAATATTCAAATATTGGTCATGTATTCGATGCTTGCCAGTTTGGTAAGCAGTCTAGACTGCCATTTGTCAGGCATGTAAGGTAGAGTACACATCCATTGCAGTTAGTGCACTCTGATGTTTGGGGGCCAACTCATAATGCATCTATGGGAGGTTCCAGATATTATGTATCTTTCATTGACGACTACAGTCGCTATACCTGGCTTTACATATTGAAAACAAAAGATGAGGTCTTTGCTGTTTTTCAGCAATTTAAAGCACAGGTTGAGAAGGAGTTTGAATGCTACATCTCTTGCTTGAGATCTGACAGTGGTGGAGAGTATGTATCAAATGAATTTGATGATTTCTTGGCTGAAAATGGCATTCGTAGGTAGCTAACCTGCAGCTACACTCCGCAGCAGAACGGAGTAGCTGAAAGAAAGAACAAGGTTCTGATGGAAGCTGCTAGGGCCATGATGAACGAAAAGTATATACCACTTTATTATTGGGCAGAGGCTGTTACGACAACCGTATACATTCTGAACAGGAGTCCCACTACAGGTATTCACAAGATGACGCCGTTTGAGAGGCTGTATGGCTATAAGCCGAATGTAAGTCACATGAAAGTCTTTGGATGTCTTGCTTATGTGCATATTCCAGATGTGAAAAGAAATAAGCTAGATCCAAAAGCGCATAAGTGTGTTTTCGTTGGATATTCGCGGGAGAAGAAGGCATACAAATGCTATGATCCCTCTACCAGGGAGACTTTGGTGAGCAGGGATGTCATCTTTGATGAGATGGGCTCTTGGTATGTATCACCAGTTGCAGTGCCATCCAATATGCCTTCCACTTATGTATCTACAGTTGATTTGCAGCAGAGCACTGTTATGACAGGACCTAGTAGTCAGACAATATCCCCATGGACAGGGAGATTGAGGAGCTCATCGTCCATTGACACTAATATGTCATTGAGGGGGAGACATGATGTCTTGGACAGTAAAGGAAAAGAGAAAGCTATTGAGGATGCATCTGGTATGATGACACCTGGCAGAATGACTTCTGACTATGAGTCTGTTGATACTTTAGACAGCGAACTTGGTATTCCGATTGTCTATATGCCTAGCACGAGGTAGAGGAGGTACATTCTGCCTCATTAGAGAGGGGAATCGAGTAGTGCACCACAGCCTAGACGCTCGCAGAGGGTCAGATACCCTGTTGACAGGTTGACATACAGTGGCTACTCTACAAAGCATTATGCTTACATGACAAAAGTGATGGAGATCAAAGAACCAGGTACATATGCTGAAGCAGTGAAAGATGAGAACTAGTGTGTAGCCATGGACGAAAAAATGAATGCCTTGGCTGAAAATAAGACATGGGATCTAGTGCCACTGCCTAAAGGGAAAAAGACCATTGGTTGCAAATGGGTCTACAAAATCAAATGCAAGTCAGATGGCAGTGTGGAGAGATACAAAGCTAGGCTGGTCGCAAAGGGGTATGCCCAACAGTATGGACTTGATTATGAGGAAACATTCAGCCCTGTTGTCAAGATGGCAACCATTCGCACTGTGATTGCCTTGGCTGCTACTAAAGGCTAGAAATTGCAGTAGATGGACGTTAAGAATGCATTTCTTAACGGTGACCTAGCAGAGGATGTTTATATGGTTCAGCTGGAAGGGTATATTCACCCTGATTTTCAGCATTATGTATGCAGGCTGAAAAAGGCATTGTACGGGCTGAAGTAGGCTCCGAGAGCTTGGCATGCTAGGATCAGTAACTACTTGCAGAGATTGGGTTTTGCTTTTGGCAGGGCTGATCATAGCCTCTTTACAAAGAAGTCTGACAGTGGCTTGGTAGTGCTGGTCATATATGTTGATGATTTGATAATCACTGGTAATGATGACTTGGGCATACAGTATGTAATGAAGATGCTGAAATCTGAATTCGACATGAAAGACCTAGGAGAACTGAAGTATTTCTTGGGCATTGAGGTAGTTCCAGCTGAAAATGGTTTATGGCTGATGCAGAAGCACTATGCCATGGAGATGCTGAAGAAGTATGGCATGGTTGAATGCAAACCTTTGGATACACCTCTTGATCAGAATGTCAAGCTAGACATGAACACTGGGGCTAAAGTAGAGGATGTGACTATGTACAAGCAGATGGTGCAACTTGATTTACTTGACCTTCACTAGGCCTAACTTGAGCTATGTTGTAGGGCTCATAAGCCAATTTATGCAGAAGCCTAGAAAGCCGCACTTGGATGCAGTTAGACGCATTATGAGATATGTTAAGTCCATTGTAGAGTATGGGCTGTTCTATGTCAGAGATAAGCCCTTGATAAGCTCATATGACCGTAGATCTACGAGTGGATATGCATTTGGATTTCGTAGTGACATGATTAGTTGGAGCAGCAAGAAGTAGCCTACGATTGCTTTGTCGAGTACTGAGGCAGAGTATAGGGGGGTTGCATTGGCAGCATGCGAGATTTCATGGCTGCTCAAGCTTATGGCTCATTTGGACATACAGGTAGATGCTCCAGTGAAGTTACTATGTGATAATCTGAGTAGTGTACTCCTGGCTATGAATCCAGTCTATCATGCCAGGACGAAACACATAGAGGTACACTACCATTTCATCAGAGAGATGGTTCTTGCAAGACGAGTGGATCTTATGCATATAAAGACAGATGAATAGGTTGCAGATATCTTTACCAAGTCTTTGGGTAAAGATAAGTTCTATGGTTTTAGACAGCTGATTGGAGTGCAGATGTTGTCTTGAGCTTGAGGGGGAGTGTTAGAATATCAAGCTCTTTCATATGTGTTTGACCGACATGAGATGGACACAGCTAGTCTAGCTATATTAGTCAAGTATATTAAATAAGTTGGTACTCTAGTCTTTATGGTTGGTGTGAATGGTCCTTCTGGACTTGTAAATACTTGACTTATGTTCTTTCAGTAAATGAGGAGAATAAGAGAGGAAGCATGTTGCTTCACTCTGTGTGTTGCTCTCTATCTGCATCCATGAAAGCTAACAGTTGCTAGGTGGTTGGCTTCCTCCTTGGTCACCATTCTTTGGCCATATGTCTTGGTTAGCTTGTTGACAAGCTTCTCCTTGTTCTTGCCTCTGTGGCATCTCTCGTGGTATGGGTGTGTTCCCTGATTGAGGTCGCGACGGCGAAACAGGTGTACTCACACTAGAGAGGTCTTCCATTCAGTCTTCTAGTATGGGTTCTACATCTTTAAGGTGTTCCTGGGCGTCCTTGACCCACTCTTTAACTTTGGCTATAGCCTCGAGTTACCGTCTGGGGTGGGGGTACTCCCCTACCTTGGCATTCCCTAGTTCTGCTATCTTAGGATCTGAGGTCTCTACCTCGGCATCAGTGACCCCCTTTCCTCCCACTAAGGTTGTAGCTTCCTCAATCTTAAAGGTAATCTTTACATTTGTTCTCTTTCTCCTTCTCCTCTGGCTTTTCTTTCCCAACAAGACTACATCCAAGTTACTTGGCCTAGGCAATGAGATGCATGTTCGTTTTGTTTGCACTCGCATCATGACATGCAGTGGGATGGGCATATCCTCACTGCCAAAGGTCTCTACACCGAATAGTCCCAAGGGTACGGAGGGCACCTTGGCAGAGCCAACTGATGGCTTCCGCCTAGGATAGTCAAGAAATAGGTGTGTGATCCCACACTCGGTGTATCGAAGGTCAGCTTTGTCCTTGTTTGCATGCTCCATTTCCGGGCAGCGGGATGAAATATGGCATGGATGATCGCAAGTCCAGCATGAGATTGGATCTTGACTTGGTCCTCCAAAGCCTCTACCTCTTCCTCTGCCCAACGCCATTACCGGTACTGGTCGATAGTCCATCAGGACCGGATTGCCTTCCTCGTCATAGGAGATGTGTGGATTCACATAGCTTTCCTCTTCACTGGGTTCTTCCACATAGTGAACAGGAGCGTCACTTGGTGGTTGGGTTACATAGGGCCCTGGTGGTCTGGATATGCTCGTTGGGTTCATCTCTAGCCTAGGAATGGCTAGTCTTACGTCATTTGGTGCTGGAAGCACCAGCTGGGCTCCCCTGTTAAAGAGGTTAGGTGGCCTATTGCCTAAGTATGGAAGGTTGTATTGCTGGGCATATGGGAATCTCCTGGGCAATCTACAGTGCAACGCGTCATGACTGAACCTTCCACAATTCGAGCACGGCCTGGATCTAGGATCTTAACACTGGGTTGGGAGGTGGTTTCTACCAGAGTGTATACATTGCATGTGAGAGCGTGCAGGCTTCCTCAACTGTTCTTGCAATCGTACAAGCTCCATTCTTACCTCAGCTAGCTCCTGGCCTTGGTCAACACCTTTTTCCTTATCTCGTATGCTAGATTTCTCTCTCTCTCCCAATGACGTTGTCCGCTCTGGAGCTCTCTGGCTTGTACTGTCCCGACTAGAGTTCCTCATGCTTCGCTCCCTAAGCTGTCCCGACTGGAGTTCCTCATGCTTCGCTCCCTGGCTTGTACTGTCCCAACTCGAGTTCCTCATGCTTCACTCCCTCAGCTGATCGTCCACCCTTATTGCCTCTTCAAAAACTCTAGCTAACACGTTTCTGTGTAGGGTGGAGTTACTAGCCAAGGCCTTGTAGAGCTCCTCGCTTCAAATTCCATTTATAAACACGGTAGACACAGCCTTCTCGTTAGGTCACTCATTGGTCGGGATCCTCTTGAAGAGGCTACGCACATGAGTGACATAGTCTCTTACATCTTCTTTTTCCCTTTGACTGACATTCATCAACCGGACAATGAGGTTGTCAAAGTACGCTGCCTCAGAGAATCTCTTGATAAAATGGTCTTTAAGATAGGCAAAGTTTGTGCGCTCGACTGCATCTACAGTAGTGTACCAAATTCTCCCCTTATCACCTAAACACAGCCCGAAGGCTTGAGAACGTTGTGCAAGGTCCATGAGGCCGTTTGCTTCGCAAACTTGTTCGAACTGCTCCACAAAGCTATATGGGTCATTGCTAGGTTCATACTTGTCTAGTTGCTTTGCTACAACAGGGGTCCTAGATTGCCCCTTGCGTGACCCCTAATCCCGAGAGTAATGCTGTGGCTAAGGCTATTGCGCTCTGCTCAGTGGATGTGTTGTCCATGAGTCACATGGCTACAAGTTCACTCAATTGTCAAGAATCACATGGTGGGGGTACTTACTTGAGTTGCGGCGCCAAATACACACAGAATGCACAAGGAGAAGCTCACTCAAGAGACAAGAAGAGAGATGGAGGCCAAAACGTTTTCTTTCTGGTTTCTTCTTCTTCTTCCACACACTTTACAATGTACACAAAGTATAGATAAGATACAACATAAAGAAAAGTGGCCTACTAAGTCAAACAATGCATAACTAACTACACTAGTCGACCGGTGCTATAACTATGCCAGCTGTAATTAAGTGTAACAACCTGAATATAATAAGTAATGAGTCAGTGGCCATGTGAGAGTTATAATGACCACCGACGTTCTAAGTGTAGATGTGTGGACCCATCTAACCAGGCGGTCCATCATTAATGTCTGCGTGTATTGAGCTTATCATCTCAACACTCCCCCTCAAGCTCAACTGCATCTCTGCAACTCCAAGTAAGCTTCGAAACTTTTGAAGCTTCTCTGTACCCAATGCCTTCATGAAGATGTCAACTATTTGATCCTGTGTGCTGGCATACACCAAGTCAATCTCACATGCTAGTACCTTCTCTCTCACAAAGTGGTAGTGTACCTCAATATGTTTTGTCCTAGCATGGAACACAGGGTTCCTAGCCAACTGTATACTGCTCATGTTGTCACAATAAATGACAACTGGACCTTCCACCTACACATCTAAATCAGCCAATAACTTTTGCAGCCATACTACCTCACATGTTGCAATAGCAGCACCTCTATACTCAACCTCTGTACTCGACAAAGCAACTGTAGATTGCTTTTTGCTGCTCCAAGTAACTGCTGCACTACCAAGAGAGAACATGTATCTCTACTGGTAGATCTTCTATCAGACATACTACCAGCCCAATCTGCATTTGTGTATCCAAACACCTGTACATCTGTACCTACCTCATAGAAGAGTCCATAATGTAATGTGGACTTCACATATCTCAATATGCGTCTGACTGCATCCAAATGTGGCTTTCTAGGTACTTGCATAAACTGACTCACAAGACCAACAGCATAGCTCAAGTCTGGCCTTGTAATGGTCATGTAGATCAAACTCCCCACTATCCTCATGAACATAGTAGGGTCTTCTATCCCATCCCCAACATCAGCACTCAACTTTACATTCTGCTCCAATGGGACTAAAAGTGGTTTGCATGCTGTCATACCATACTTAGACAACATATCCAAGCCATACTGTCTTTGGGACAGCCATATACCATCATCACATCTAATCACCTCAATGCCAAGGAAGTACCTTAGCTCACTTAAATCCTTCATCTCAAACGTCTTCTTCAAAAAGCCCTTGACTTCAGCAATCCCACTATCACTATCACCTATAATAATCAAGTCATCCACATAGATGACTATGATGACCAAACCTGCATCTCCCTTTCTCACATAAAGTGAGTGATCAGCATTAGAAACATAAAAGCCAATATTGACAAGATACTCTCTGATCTTGTCAGACCATGCTCTAGGTGCTTGCTTGAGCCCATAGAGCGTCTTCTTCAACCTGTACACATACGTGGGATGCTCTAAATCTTCATAACCTACTAGCTGATACACTTCTTCCTGCAAATCACCATGCAAGAAGGCATTCTTCACATCCATTTGCTGCAACCTCCAACCTTTGGCTGCTGCCAAAGCAATCACACATCTGACAATTGCCATCCTAGTAATTGCATTGAAGGTTTCTTCATAATCTATGCCATATGTCTGGGCATAGCCTTTTGCAACTAGCCTAGCTTTGTACCTACTAATAGAACCATCTGCATTGTGCTCAATCTTATAAACCCACTTACATCCAATAGCTTTCTTGCCCTTCGACAATGATACTAGATCCCAAGTCTTATTGGCCTCTAATGCAGCCATCTCCTCATCCATTGCTGCATCCCAATGAGCATGACCAATAGCCTCCTCAAAACATGTGGGCTCAACATCCTCAATCACTTTCACCATATAAGCATAATGGTGAGCTGCATAACCTTCAAAACCAAATCTATTAACAGGGTATCTCACCCTGCTAGACCTGTGTACCACTAGATCACTCAATGGAGTCTTTGCATTGACGTGTGCTCTCTGCACACCTGGAGTCCTCACTGAAGGAATGCCAAGCTCATCATCCAAGCTCTCTGAGCCACTGGAGTCTCCATCAAGAACTGCATCAATGCCATCTGATACTTTATTCTTTCCTTTGTCTTTACCTATAGTGCTACTAGATGCACCTGAAGATGTAGAGATACTCAGTCTCCATGACCAAGGACTGCCAGATGATGTCTATGGTCCACTAAGAGTCCGTGATTCTTGCTTTTCAGTCTGCACATGAGTGTCATGATCATCATCATCATCCAATGCATCACCACTAGATGCATAACAACTGCTCATTTCATCAAAGATGACATCCTTGCTCACTGAACTTACATGTGACAGGGTTGTAACAACGATACCCTTTTTGCTCTAAAGAGTATCCAATAAAGGCACACTTTTCAGCCTTTGGATCCAGTTTCTTCCGCAACTCATCTCGCACATGAGCATATGCAATACACTCAAACACTTTCAAGTGTGAGACGTCAGGCTTCTTACCTGTAAAACAATCTTTGGGGGTCATACCATGAACTGCAGCTGTGGGAGTTATGTTCATAATATAAACAGCAGTATGAACAGCCTCAGACAAAAAATGCTTAGGCATATTCTTTTCAGCCATCAAGGTGCGTGCAACTTCTGCGATATGCCTGTTTTTCCTTTCTGCAACCCCATTTTGCTGTGAGGTATACCTGCATGTGAACTATCTCTTTATCCCATGAGACCTCAAAAAATCACTGAACTCATTCGAGAGGTACTCTCCCCCTCCATCTGACCTCAAGCACTTTACTTTCAAGCCTATTTCTCTTTCAACTACAGCCTTGAAAGTTCTAAAGTGCTCAAACGCTTCACTCTTTTCCTTCATAAAATATACCCACAGCTTTCTAGAACAATCATCAATGAATGTGACAAAGTATGAACTGCCTCCAAGAGATACATTTTGTGTAGGCCCCCAAATATCTGTATGCACAACATCAAGGATATTTTTGCTTACATCTTTGTCATATGAAAAGGGTTGTCTTGCCTGCTTACCAAACTGACATGCTTCTCATACCTTATGAAATTCTGCAATTCTAAATGTAGGCATACCTGTAACCCACCCTTTGGACTACATTAATTTTAGCCTTTGTACATTTGCATGTCCAATGCGTTTGTGCCAAATTTCAATATCTACAACAACACATTTTCCTTTAGCATACATAGCAGCATTCATAGTAGGAATTCCAGCATCCAGAGTAAACATACGTCCAACTCTACTTCCCTTTGCAACCAACCTACACTTGTCATTAGAGTCTTCTACAAAGCAACCCTTTACATTAAATTTGACTTGCAACCCTTGCTCTACCATCTGACCGACTGACACCAAGTTCTTTGTAATAGATGACACATGTAATACATCTGAAAGACTCTTTGTCTTACCATCATGCAAGGACAAGGGAACTTTTCCAATGTGTGAGATTGGGTGGCATGAATCATCATCCGTCTGCACATAACCTGTATTTTGCAAATCCTGCATCTCTCCAAACCATTCTGCATGGCTGGTCATTTGATTGGATGCACCTGAATCAACATACCAAACATCATCATGCGTTCCCTTTCCTGTAACAACATTCAGTATATGCTGCATAACAAACAGATGCTCATTTTTATCTTCATTTTGTCGTGAAGACGATGCATAGTTTCCTTGCTGCAATTTACCACTACGAATATCATCCTTCTTTGCATAGTAATGGGCTCCAATATGGCCTGTTTTGCCACAATAATGGCAAACAATAGCAGAATTTCCAGAACCTCTATTCTACCATCCACCTCTTCCTCTAGAGCTCCCCCTGCCTCTAAAGTTTCCCCTACCTCCAAAAACCTGCATTTTACCAAATTGTTAATTGAACCTATTTTGTTGGTTATCGCCAGCACGTCCCATACCACGACCTCTCGAAGAGGATCTACCACGTCCCCTGAACTCGAGTAAAATGCTTGGACCTATTCACCATTTCTTTCAGACGAATCACCCTGCATATTGATCTCTTCAGTAATCATGAGAGAGATTAGCTCATCAAAATCTGGAAATGGCTTCCGTACATATACTGAAGTAATAAATGATTTCCATGCCTTCTCATTGTTAAGGCCACTCAGAGTGGATGAAACAAATCATCATCATCCAACATTGCATCAATCGCTGCTAAAGCATCTGCAATGCTCCTCACCTTCAACACATACTCATTGACAGACATTTTCCCTTTCTTCAAGGCATTCAACTCTTGCTTGAGTTGAATCTTTCGTGCCTTTGTATTTACTGAAAACATGCTCTCAAAAATTGTCCAAGCTGCATGTGAAGTTTCTGCATTCCTGATATGTCCCAGCATAGTATTATCAATTACTGCAAATAGCCAGTACATCACCTTTTTGTCTTTCGCATTCCACTCTTTCCATGCTTTTAACTCATCTACAGTCGGAGGGATACCCAGCTCTGGCTCCTTTTCTTCACCTGAGACAAACTCATAAAGGCCCTTTCCAAGTTCATCACACGGAACTTCTATGAAGGGTAGTTGTTCTTGTTGAGGTTCTCAATAATGGGATTTCCATTGTTCTCTGTCATTATCACAAACAAGGATATAACACAGCAAGCTAATCTTCCACAACACGTACATAATAATACACCAAGCAACCTTTTTCACTGATTGCTCAACAATGCATGTAGTCTGCAGCCTATTTACAGATAAACCTTATGTTTGCTTCCTGCAAACACCTCAAAAATTACAGATTCGCAATCTGTAACCTGTGCACCCACTTTCAGTCAATACAGCCGAAATCACAGTGTACCCTGAAACTGTTGTCCGCAACCTTGCGGCTCTAAAACGAGGCCTGAAACGGCCTCAGATGCCCAAAATAACTGTGAACAAGCCTTAAAGGGCTAATCTGCAGAATATACAGTGCTCTCCTCACACACCAAATCTCACAGCAATCTGAGATTTTTGCTCGACCCTGCTTCCGGTGCCTCCATATGCACTATCCAAGAGAGAGAGTGGAAGGATGGGAGAGCTTCTTACCCATGGCTTGCTTGCTCAAACCATGCTTCTTCTCCTTCACTTCAACCTTTGAAATCAATCTCTCTCAGTGGCGTGGCTCTGATACCATATCAAGAATCGCGTGATGGGGAGACTTGCTTGAGTTGTGGCGCCAAACACACACAGAATGCACAAGGAGAAGCTCACTCAAGAGACAAGAATAGAGATGGAGGCCAAAACGTTTTCTTGCTGGTTTCTTCTTCTTCTTCCATACACTTTACAATGTACACAAAGTATAGATAAGATACAACATGAAGGAAAGTGACCTACTAAGTCAAACAATGCATAACTGACTACACTAGTCGACTGGCGCTATAACTATGCCAGCTGTAAATAGGTGTAACAACCTGAATATAATAAGTAATGAGTCAGTGTCCATGTGAGAGTCATAATGACCACCGATGTGCTAAGTGTAGACGTGTGGACCCATCTAACTAGGCGGTCCATCATTAATGTCCGCATGTGTTGAGCTTGTCATCTCAACATCAATGATAAGTCAGCCTCTACTGCTCGCTCTCTCTCTACATTTGGTCCTACTTTGGCTACGCCAGCCAGGGCTAGCACACGCCGGGCCTCATACATGTCTACGTCTTGTTGGAGTTTCCTAGCCTTTTGCTCATGGTTATAGGCAATTATGCTCTCTAGCGCCTTTCTTTCCTTTTCTAGGTTTGCTACCACTTCCTCTCTGGCCTACCCTAAACTACCGTCCTAGTCAACAAGTCATACTCATTGACTAACTCCTGCACTATGACTGGAAATTCTCCCAATTCCAGTCAGTCCTCTCCTTGTCCGCCTCATGATCCTGACATTGCTCCCACTTCCAGCTCCACAAGGTCGTTGATCAATTTGAGTAACTCCGACAGCGTCCGATCCTCTATGTTGTCGCCTTCCGGATCTTCGTGTCCTCTTAGGGTCCTACTGATGAGGCTCTCAGGTAGCCAACTATGTTTTGGGATCTTCTCCTAGTAGTGGGTTCCTTGATGTTATTATGTCTCCTGATGAGCTCCTTGTTATTAGAAGCAGTCGTCAATCTTATTTACAACTTGTGCTTCGTGCTTTCTAGTGCTCAGTGCAAAAACAGGCTTTTCCTTTTCTTGTAGTGCACCTTAGGTGATGAAATCAAGAAGTGAGGTGCGGATGCACAAAATGCTCAATGCAGATTCCACTCTACCCCTCACGTTCGTAGCCTGATGTGGCTCTAAGTACAGGTTCTATCTTATCTAAAGTTTTACTGAAAGACCATGTTGCATTCTCTATTCTACTTCAGGGTTGGTTGGTTGGTTGGTCGTCGAACGTCAGGTCAATTTCTAAATTTGGTCTGCTCAGTGTCTAGCCATTCATGGTGAATCCTCAATTATCCTATCTGGCCTCTGGCTTCTAAGGCTAAATCGGGTTCCCTGGGGGATCAGAGACGTGACCAAGGTGGCCAGGATTGTGGGACAGGTTTAAAAACCTTCTACTAAAGTTCTAGTGAATTGGTCTAATTCTAGAAATCGGATGGGTTGGTCCGATTATAGCAATCGGACGGACTGGTCAAATTTTACTTAGGTTCGATTTCCCTAGTCGAACGGGGGAGGTCTGACTACTGCAATGGGTCGAGTGGTCCAAGTCCGGGACTAGGATACGTGGTCTGACTTTGACACCGGGTTGGATTATAACAGTCGAATGGCTGGGTCCGATTCTAGGAATCAGATCAAAAAAGTGGTCTGATTTTCAAAGTCGGACGGTCTGACTCCAAAAATCGGGCAGTCCTATTCTAGGACTCGGACGAACTGGTCTGACGGTGCGGATGACGACCCGCGGGTTGCGCGCGATGCCTCAAGGTCAATGCCTAGTCCACTGAATCATGCCATGCCTTCCAAATAGATGCAAAGCAATAGAGGGAACTGCCTGGCATACCTAGAAGAGATGTGGAGCTCGAATTGATCAGCACTTCGCGATCTCCACGTAGCTCTCTCTCTCTCTTGCTCTCTCCCTGGCTCTCAAGCTCACTCTCTTCTCAGAAGGCAGAATGTCAAATGTGGTGTTCTCTGGTTCCCTGGGCCTCTTATTGCCCCATCCCAGCCTGCTGTAACCTCAGAAATTAATCCCTCATACTCTTCCAGCCAGAAATCTGAGCCTATGCCCCTATTTCCCTATTTCTAGCAGCAACAAAACCCTTTTGTTTTCCTTCTTTTTCCTATCCTAAACTTAACCTAATGCAACAGAAATCAAAAATAGATATGGAGATGGATGGTCCCACTCTAATATTCAACAACAAATCAAAATACTTACTTGTACCAAGGATTAAAACCTCCTAAATCTCCTAACTATCTCAAGCATCGATTTGGGCTGCAAACCCTACTTCTATGCTCGATTCGATGTGCACGGTGCTCAAGGCTTGATTCCATCGGTCCCAGCAATGGAACCAAAATGGAGGGGAGCTACGGAGCTCTACCCTGAGACCTACGAACCGCTTATTGGTCAAGCATTTCAAGCCGAGCAGCCATGGCTACCTCTCACATAGCCAACGCGCCATCCACATCTATGGGTATAGTGAGCTTACCTCCATGCCAATCGAATTACCTCCTCTCCCACGCACTCCAGTAGCTCCATGATCCAAGTGCAAGCTTCAAGCGAGCTCCATTCTCAAGCTCCACGCTCCAAGCTCCATCGCCGTGAGCAAGACAAGGGAAGAGAAGAGAAGAGAAGAAGAGAGGAGAAGATGGAGAGCTTCTCCTCCCCGGTCCCTCACCCTCACTCCCTCACACTCTCACACTCCCTCTCTCAAGCACAAGCTCAAGCAAGCAAGAAGAAGAAGAAGAAGAAGAAGAAGAAGAAGAAGAAGAAGAGGAGAGCCACTTTTGGCCACACACAAGAATGAGCTTCTCATTCACTTTGAACTTTATATACATACCCTACTTTTTGGGCAGTCATCCCCACTTTTACATGGCCGGCCATTAGCCTAGGCCCTCTTTTCCTATTTCCCACCGTTCTACTTATCCCATTCCCACTAATGCATACAATTTGCACAGGAGTGAGCCCGGCACTCTTTTTACAAGGGTTCGGGAGCACCTTCATATTTAATGGTGTGCTTTTACTCTTTTCTTTTCTCGAGGCTACACTGAAGGCTTCTAGAGAGGTCGTCATTCAAATTTTCAGGGTATGACTTCCACCCGGGGCGCCTTTTCCTTCCTTTGTCCTGTGCCTTTTTGGTTATCTCCTTCTTCCATTTTTCCCGCACTTCTGCTCCATTTTCCGATCCTCTGTGTTGCGGTAATCTTTTGTGCTGCGGTAAACATTATGCAACAAGCCATCCATTGTTGCAAGAAAGTTTCAATGCTTACTTGTATGCTCTATAAGTGAAATATCCATAAATAAGAAATGTTTAAATAGCACAAGGTCAAACAAAGGGACGAGCCTTATACTAGCATCCAAGTTTGAGCACCATATGTTTCTTTTGTTCCATCCAACAAAAAGCAGTGTATAGTCCATACAAGCCCTAGTTTGACTATTCTTATTAGGTATAGTTACTACATGAGATGCCACTTTATATCGGTATTTAAATAATAATGCTAGCTTCCAGTTGTCTTAAGCTTTATATTGCATATGCCAAACCTCCTCAATAGCTATACTCTTTGTCTATATGCCCTCCTTCAATACTATGTGATGCTCCATCCCTTTGGTTTATCATAGCTCTTTGTACTTTATAGGAAACAATTTAAGAAAATTTGCAAACATATCAACATACTCTTGCTTCTCTCCTTTTATTGACTCTTCTCTCAAAAACTTTCTAACTTCCAATTCCATGACTTGTACTTCGTGTTTATGATGGTCTCATTCTATAATCTGAAACAAATCATGACTCATTTGAAACAACTCCTCTTCTTCCTATTCTACTTCATTATTGTGGCTATGCTTGTCCCTTCAACACCATAATCAAAGCTAGACGCCTCTTTATCACCCTTTGCATGTGCCTCAAGTTTCCTCATCTTCATATATTGAAGACTATGGTGTTTGATCGATCATGATAATATATAATGATCAATCTACCTTCTAATGTTTACTTGCATGTACTTGCTATCATTGAAGGCCTTATCAAAATGATGGGATAGGCTTATTTTCTAGTTGGGATGACATAGAAATCAACCAAGCATTTCATTATCATACCAGCAAACCCTCTCAATTCTAACACCTCATTTGTGCACAATCCCATCTACACTTCTTAAGCCTACTACCAATACCATTGAGGGACATGATAATCCATTAGGCAAAATAAGTGAAAGCTTCAAAACATATTATAAAAAAGACCATTAGCTATTATCCTTGTGCCTATACAATATAGTGTCTTTTTTATTTAGAATTCATACAATGAGGTCGATTGCATGTTATTACAAACCTCAACAATTATGCAATCTCACCACTATATTCATTTTCAAATGATGTCTTTGTAGGTTTTGATGTGAACGTCAAATAGAAATTCTTAACTTTCTCAATGGCCTTAAATAGCAATACATGACCAATAGAAGTGTTTGTTCTTGCATCATTAGTGAACCCCATAGTTTGAATGACAAAGTCAAGCATACTCTAAAAGCCACAAATGTGACTTTAGTGCAACAACAATTGAGCTTTGAAGGCTAGTGAAGGAATTAAAACAATCTTGTATCTTATAGGAGAAAAGTCTATTGAGAGTAATTTCTTACATAATTTTTTCCTTAATGACCAACCTTATGGCTTCATTCTCTTAATGATCAACCTTATGGCTTCATTCTCTATGTCAAATTTTAACATTGTGTGAATAACATGGTGATGAACTTCCAATACAAAGTGTAGTTTTGGCATCAACCCTAAATCCATATGTCAATGGTGTTTATACTATGATGTTTAGCCTCAAGGCCTTTAGCCTTGAGGCCATTAGTTAATTTTTTATTCTGTTTGGTATTAATACCTTACTCCAAGTCTAATTGTGATTGTGATATGATTTGATTACCAAATACTATTTCAATTCTAGTGATGTTTTGGTCATAACCCCAGATGATCATGTCTTCTTTTTATTTATTGTAAAAATTTTCGTGGTGTAGTATTTTGTTATAGGCATATTCCATTCAAAACATAAGACAAATAATAAAGAAGTGATGAAAATGGTTTAGGGTATGAATATGACCTGTTCTTAGTTGATTGAAGGGTTGTACAAAAGTTAACTTGAGGATATAGAAAGACTGGCAAATGATCACATTGATTATGAATCAACAATCCAAAAAGGGGATTACCTCCAAACTATAAGTAGAACATGACTTGTCAAATCTACATTAGCCCAATAAACCCTATTATAAAGGTGATATGGTGAGAGAAATATCAACAAGGACTGTTGACATATCAACACACATTCAAGGGATAGAATGTGGATGCATGAGGAATCTAATGAAACATACCCAACCTTAAAGTATAGGGAGGGTAGTTTGCCAATCATCTAGGGACTTGATCCTAGCCATCACCATCTATGCTAACTTTGAGCATGCAAATTTAGGTGACTAGGTGTCCCCTAGCTCTACCTCACAACCGAAGCATTTAGCCTCATTCCATGAGGATTAACCTATGGATTCCTAAAGACACAACTACAAGCTCTAGCAGCAATCTAGCATAGGATGAGATTCAACACTAGTTTTTACAAACATTCCAAGTGAGAGTAGTACTTCAATAAATTAAATGCATTGGGTGGGGGCCCTCAACAACTCCATGTAGGAACAATACTAGATTTTGGGATGCTCAATGGGCTACAAAAGAGAGCTAGTTTACCTCACAACCTAGAGCTCCAATTTCTCAATCAAGGAGTTCCTTCTTCACAAATATCCCATTTGAGCCACTTTTTCTTAGGAGTACATGATTTGGTTGATAGCAAGCTTGGTATTTTTGCTAATGCATTGGGCAAAGTGCTCAGCATGCACTCATCAACTTTAGTGTTAATTATCCTCATATGGGAAAAGAAAGTTTGTGTCTTATGGGATAAGTGCAACCTTGTCTTTGACTGCTTTGATATTTATGACTCATATTGCCTTGAGCTCTTTCTTCATTTCAAGTTCTCTCATTTTCTTGATGTCTACTATTAGTGCAAAGAATATGGTGATTGACCTAAGAGAATAATGCAACCATCTCTAAAAGAGAAGAGGTTAAGAAAGAGGAAGATAACTCTAAGTTGATGCATGCAATGTGTGAAAAGGAAGCAATGCAAGTCTTAGAAACTCTTTTTGTGAGTGCAAGCCATGAGAGCAAATAACAGAAATCCAAATAAGAGTAATCAAGTAGCTAAGGATCCTCACAAGATGGTGCCACTAAATGACAAAGAAAATTATGATCCAAGGGGCAAAGCAACCCAATAGAACATTGGCAAAAGAAGGCTCTTAACTAAAAAGCTACCCAAATCCCACTTGTCAACAAACTTTACACGTTCCTAGAAGGAGAGGATGTAAAGTTCATGGATGCCAATCTATATATTCATGTCTAAAGCCACAAAGGAAATTGCTACAATCCTTTGCAGGCTTGAGTGTAAGAAAAATGAGGTCTATTTTAGAGTGGTTAAAAGGTGCAAGGCTAATGTGTAGACCTTTTAAGAAATTAAATAATGCAAAAAAGAGGCATTGGGTTTCAAAATAGAGGGCTACACATCCTATATAGGAGGCTAGAGAAAAGGCAAAGGGGGAATTATGATTGTTTGTAGGAATGAATAAAGGCCCTTGTTAACATGGATTGATCAAGAGATGGCAATGGTGAGCATCAAGCTAGTTATAGACAAGGAGGAGGTGGTGGAGGTGTGGTCAACCTTTGCCCCCAACAATGCATTAGCACATGCCATGATCTCAAGATATCTTAAGGAGAGGATCTCAATGAAAAGTGACCTCCTCCTTGATGACTCAAATATCATAGCAAGCCATGCTTTAGCTAGAGTGCCCATTCACTAAGAATGACTTCACTTCGCCTTACTCAAAATGAATTCAAACAATTGAATAACTAACCAATTCCAAGATGGGTTGTTAGTAGAGTTCTTTAAGTAGATCTAGGAAACCTATGGGGAAGACTTGGCTATGCTTGTGAATCATTAATATTTAAGAGAATCAATGTTAGTGTCACTTAATGAGGGCATCAATAAGCTCATCCCCATGTCTTTAAAAAGAGAGAAGATATCTCAATGGTGGCCACTTACTATGCTCAATGTAGCATAAAAAGACAGAAGATATCTCAATGGTGGCTACTCACTATGCTCAATGTAGCATACAAAGTGATTGCCAAGGCTTTGGCAGAAAAAATTAAGTTCATCTTGCCACAAGTTCTACACTCAAGATATTATAGACTTAGAATAGGAAATTTCATGATGTGTTATTAAATTTATCCTTGTTTATGGGCCTTGCATTGAGTCTCTAGAAAGAGTTTCTCCTATTGAGCATGGACTTTGACAAAACATAAAATAGAATCAATTAAAACTTCAAACTAACCACTCTAAAACTTATTGGCTTTGTAGGTGATTTGAGAAGAATGATCTACACCCTCTTCTCAAATGCCATAGTGCAGGTGCATATAAATGCCTATTGTAATAACTCATTTGCCCTATGAAGTACAATGAGGTAAGGTTGTTCCTTGCACCTCTCCTCTTTGCCATGATAACAAACCCACTACTTGGGATAGTGGAAAGCCAAATTCAAGGTGATGCAATCAACGGGATGCCTCACTCCAGAGGAGGGTGCTTCTACTCTCATTCACCAATGCCAATTCAAATACTATTGAGGCAGAGAGGAGTCCATAAGTAATAATGTCTATAATGAATGCTTATACTATTGAAGCAAAGGAGAAGTCCATAAGTAATAATGTCTATAATGAATTTTCATTTTTATTAGGCTTATTGAAATTATTGAAAAGAAATCTAAGCTATTCTTTTTGGGATTTGCTGACAAACCATCATGCCAGCACAAAAAGTTCAGGATAGCACACCTTGGTGTACCCATCTCAACAAGGAGAAATTTTGAATGAATTTACCAAAAGATGAAGAATAAGGTGTAGGGATTCTCTAGTAGAACCATGTCATTTATTGGAAATCTAATGGTCACAAGATTCACCTTGCTTGCACCACTATCATATGTGGCTACCACATGTGACTTCTCCCAAATAACATGAGGGGAGGTAGAGTAGCTTCTCCACACATGATATGGTATAAAGAAAATACTCAAAGGGGGCATGCCATCTCTTGGGAAACTCTAACACTTGAGAAAGAGGATGGAGGGTTGGGGATAGGCAAGCCTAAGAAGAGCATTGGCAAGCTCCTATTTTCTCTTCTTAAGGGATGGATGAATAGCAACCCTGCATTACAATTCTCAAAGGTTGAATTCAGGAGGCAACCATGGTGCAAAAGATGGATGTATCAAGTTTTGTAAAAAAATACATGGCCTAATAGACAAAATCTAAGTAAGGAGTAGAGAATACACAACAAATATGAGAATATCAAAAACTTATTTAATTCCAAACAAATTGATACAAATAGAACCACAAGAACTGGTGCCACATTGCATTTTGATTGCTAGCTTCCCCTCATGAGTTGGACCATTCCATGACACCCCAAAATGTAGTACCATTAACCAATGTGTCATTTTTATGATTGCTTTCTTGCTTTTTCCTTATTGAGCCCCCAATCAACCTTGACATTGGACATAGCTACAAGCTAAAATCCTTCTTAGGGCCTAGAGGCAAGTCCATCTCCACCACCACATCCTCTCAAGAAATCGGAGACATTTTTTTTAATAGAATCAAACTTGCTGGCTCCTTTTATGGAGTACAATAGCTAATATTAATTTTTGTGTTTGAAATGTAGCTACATGTGATACAAATTTTAGCATACATGTGCACAAAAGTCAACTACTGAGCAACTATTCCTCTAGTATTCATGACAAATGATATAACTATGGATGAGTGTGAAGGGTGAGAAGGATTGAGTAAGAGAGCACGAAAGTGAGATATGGCGGATGGAGCAAAAGCAAGAAAGAGAGAGACTCCAAATGTGGGAACTCCAATAGTTACAATGTGGGACTGGCCTTCCCTTTATTCAAATGTCACTGAAAGAATAAAGAATGAAGTGACAAAGATAGGTGCCCACCACCTGCAGTAGTCATTGTAGTAATACACAAGTAGCTAGACGGAGGCACCTTTACCCCCAACAATCTCCCACTTAAAGGAGAATCTTCCTTTGTGAGAAGTGAGAAGAAAAAGAAAAAAGACAGTTCAACATGTACATAGATACAAGAGGATGAGGAAAGATGTCATCTCATCCAACACCCAATCAACTTCTTAACGAAGGCAAAAGTACTCTGTAGAGAGGCTTTTCATGAGCAATTTTGCAGGATTCTAGTCAATTGAGATCTTGACAAGGTCAACAAGACTTGTCCTCAATGACGAAGTGATACTTGACCTAAATGTGTTTTGTCTTCGCATCATGGAAGACCAGATTCTTGGGTCCAACGATAGTATTTAAGATTTTCAATATTGCATAGATTTTAGGAAAACATAAGTGTTCATAGAAAGTGAAAAAAGCATGGATGCAATATCCTATTTTTGGCACAAGATCCATAATACCAATAAATAAATACATTCAGAAGAGCCCTCTCGACACATGGGGGACATTGTACCCAATTTGTGTTGCTCTCTCTCTCTCTCTCTCTCTCTCTATATATATATATATATATATATATATATATATATATATATATATATATATATATATATATATATATATATATATATATATATATATATATATATATATATATATATATATATATATACATACACACACACACACACACACACACACACTTGCCCCTCTATTTTTTTGTGTTCCATTTCAAATTGTGTTTAGTTTGTCATTTGGTAGTTTAATTTCTTCAATAGCCTATGCATCTTATCCTTCGTTAAAAATGACATCATGGCTACATACACCTTTTTGAACTTAGGATTCCATAAACTATCCTATACTTCTTGGACTTAGGATCAAGCTCACTTCACTTGTTTTAGGTATATGCATAAATGATACACAACTAAAGACATGCAACTAATCGTAACTAGGCCTCTTTCTAGACCATAACTCCTCTAGAATTTCACCAACTAATGGCTTATTAGAAGACCTATTAGGATATTAATATATTTACAGTTTCAGCCCTAAATCCATTTGGAGATTAGCTTGCGCTCTTTTGTGAAAGTATTGACTTGCACTTTTTCTTGTGCACCTCTCTCCTTGATTTAGGACTTATTTGCACTTCCGGTGTTTCCATATTTTCCTTGGTGCACCTTCATCTTTCGTTTCACTTTTGCCTCAGCTTTGTGTTCTGCTTTAGATTTTCTAGATTTTCCACCTTGTTCATATGAGAGTTAACACCATTGACAATTCTTAAGTACTGAAGTTTTTGCCCAAACTAATTCTCTACAAATATCAAGAACTTTTAGAATGCATTTGAGGGTAAGCCTAAACCTTCCAAGTGTCATCATTTATAAAAGTGACAAAATATGAAGCTCCACCCAATGAGAACATAGTGGTGTCATCTATAAAGGTACATCACCCTTCTTACAAACAAGGTAAGCCCAAACCTTCTTAGTGGCGTCATTTATCAAAGTGGCAAAATATGAAGCTCTACCCAATGAGATCATAGGCATAGACCCATAGAGGTCACTTTAACAACATGGTCTTTAACCCCAAAAATATGCAAATAGTAGAAAGTACCAAACTTACATCCTTTAGCAGCAATGAGAGACCCTTTGCAAATATTTTCATAGATGATCTCCAAATCTCACCTAGTAACCATAGCCGTCAAGCTATCTTGTACTACTAAATAGACTCATCATTAAGTTTGGAACATGTTACACATCCTGTAAAACAAAAGAAGATCCACTAGGTAGTGATAAATGTAGATCCCTCATACCAACAATGCCACATGCATTGTTGTCACCAACACATCCTCATCTCCCAACATCATAAGTAATGAACCACTCTCTATGAGAAGTGGCATGGAATGATGCTCACAAGTCCTTAGAATCCAATTTTGTGACATCCCATTATTAGTGGAAACCAGAAACACCAAAAGATGAAACATATAAGACATCTCCAATATCATTATTGTATGCATTAACCTCTTTTATCTTTGGCTTAGAATTCTCTTTCTTTGTACCATCATCTTCATTATGCTTTTTCCCCTTTGTCTTGTTCTTCCACTTATAGCAAAGCTTTTTTATATGTGTCTTCAAAGAAGCATTCTACATCCTTCTTGCTACGATACTTTCTCCTTAACTTGCTTCTCTCATGAGAGTTTCCCCCTGCATTTGACCTTTCTCTCAAAGTGAGTGCACTAGAGTTCTTTGAATTTGCATTGTCCATTCTATTCACATCCTTGGTGAGTAATATTACTCTCAATATTAGCACTTGTAAGACTACCACTAAGTGAAGAATTGCTAATAACAGTTATTCAAAAAGTGTCCCAACTCTCAAGCAAGGTGACCAACAAGAATATAACCTTAACCAAACCATAAAAGTGATATCGTGTGCTATTAGCTAGCTAATAATAGTAATTCAAACTCTAGATATAGAAGTCTCCTCCTCCATCTAGAGGTCAATAAGTTTGTTTAATCAATATGCATATGAAACAACAATTTCTTCCTCATACAAATCACATAGCTTCTTCCATATACCAAATGCAGGTTACTTGTCATGTCTTTTACATTTGACATTGCTTGCTTCTTCTAAACTACTACAATATAGATTTTCTCTTTCCAATAAGAAAAGTTTGTACCATCAAACTTTTCAATCTTGCACAATGCATTTTTTGAAGCCAAAGTGGAAGCCATGGTCACTACAATGTGTGACAAATAACAAGCAACCAAGATACTATCAAACAAGACCAAGAAGACTAACAAATTGCAAAACTAAGTTCTCACAACAATGGCTAACCAATACCAAAAGCAATCTCAAAACAATGTGAGCACTTTTCAATGTAGACCAATACTTTTACAAATTTTTTGTGCTATTTTTTAGTTATGTATCTTAAGTAAAACAACATACAAGTCACATATATCTTCTCTCTATAGTGTTAGAATGCTTCTAGTTGAAATTGATGCCATGTAACTTCCAAAACATGAAAATTTATGGAAAAATGGTAGAATAGCCTAAATCATCAAAAGTATCCAAATACGTAATCTTTATCATCAGTAATATTAGCATCATGGAGCAATCTAATCAACATGCATCCAAATAGGTCATTTTTATTAGTAGTAATAGCATCCTAGAGTAGTTCAATGCACTATATTACCCATAGATATCATGACCTTAACAAACCATCAACAATGTCTCTCTTTCTTCTTCTCTATTAGCAAACACAAGACGACTTGAGCTTCAAAATAGCAAGAAAAAGCCTTGCTCTTCCACTTAGGCTTTCCAAATCCAAGCTATTGCACTACAAGATACAAGCCTCATACCGAAGTTCAAAGCGACACAAATGTTCATTAAAAAATTACCCCCATCATCGCTAAAAGTGTCAATATAAATGTCTCTACAAAATCATCGCAAAAATCGTCACTATCTGCATCGCTATTTGAGTCGCATTTGCAATGAAAATATCTACGCACATAGTGACAACAATTACAATGAATGCAAAGAAATCAGCGACACTTATAGTGATGGTTACAGAGGAAAAAATTTTGTGGCAGGGTTGTTGTATAATATTATGCGAAGCAATTACATGTTGGGTATGCAATGGTCATCAAGACGAGTGCAAAGACTACTTAAACCCACAAGACTGATAATTCACGGGACCAAAAAAGAAGAGGGTGTGCACTCCACAAATCCAAGCACATGCTACACATCCTCGCCATCAGAATGCTTGTCCTAACGCAAAGGAGTATCGAACGGACTCTGCAAAATGAACAACTACACATCAGTCCACCATACATAATGAATTTTTTTTAAAATAGTGACTACGAACAAGAAAGATGATTGACTTACTAGGCATCCGCGCTCTTTCAAGCTATCAATAAGTTCAGTGAGACCGTGCTCTTTGCATATCGAGTCTCCAACCCTGTGGGATCGCGGTTTGTGATGGAGTGTTGTAAATTAAACAGAATACAATTGTTAGAAACATGATTGTTCGTACCTGTGATATTGCAAATAAGAAAGGGAGAAGAACCAAATAAAAAAACTTACAAAGTCCTCCAAATAAGTCCTGTGGCCGCCACTCCCTAGATGATGCATGATCCTTGCCTCCAATCGTGCCCTCACTACCTCTTGTTGTTGTCTCCATTGTCCTGGAGAATCTATAGCCTCCTCCTTGAGTCTATGCCAATCATCTATGTCTAGCCACTCGGGCTTTGAGGCATCACTCTTGAGTGCCTTGCATGCATTCAATCATTTATGTGACATGTATGCACGTATACACTCCATCATCCACCTAGTGGAAAACCTCTCTGCCATGGTAGGTACCTGAAACTCCTCATGCAAAGATGCCACTATATCTCACTATATAGTCTCTGCTCCCCTGTGGTATATTCTTCCAATGGTCCAAAATGTTATGCCTAAATACTTACTGGCACAACTCTCTCATGCGAGACATCACTCCCCTCCCCTCATCGTTTATGATCACAACACCTATCATATCATCTATGAGGTATCCATACCCTGATGGGGTACATCTAAGATATGTCCTCTCCCACCTGTGACTGCACTCTTGGGCATAACCAAGAGAACCCTGTATATCTAGCATACCCATTAGGGTAGTATCTCTCAAAGTAGCACCCGTATAAGGGTGCCACTTACAAACGACTAAGCAAAACTCGGAGTCACTAGTCTACATTAGTGCCTCCACAACACCCACTTGAGCCACCCTCTCTGGAACCTGTAGGAGAGTGAGAAGTAGCACCCCTATCTAGAATCAATCGCAAGCTCACAATATCCACATCTCCACAGTACCCCCTTGAACCACTCCCTCCTCTAAGCCCAGTCTAGAGTATAGACCTCGTCTACTAAAAATCGAAGCATCAAAGCGTGCTGAAGTAGATCTCACAGAACGGTCTAATAGTGTCTGAGACACCTCCTAGTCTGCCATATCTCTAAATTGGGCCATCCGATCCAAAGACATATGTGTGAATATCTCTTGTAACTCCTCGTCACTCATCCCTCGACTCATCCTACTCTCCAAATATCATCAAAGATAACCTGCACAGAAAGAAAATGATTTTAGCATAATCAATATAAAGATTTAGGTAAAGCATAATAATATAACTCTAAAAAAATTGATGCTAATTAAAATTCATATTCTAAAGTACCCTTAAAAGCGAATCATCAATAAATTGAGTAGGTGGATGCAATTATGACCCAACCTATGGCCCCATGTCAATCTCCTAGCACAACTTTGCATACATTGAAAGGTCTATAGATAGGTCACCACAGAAGAAAAAGTCCACTTCGTTCTCAAAGAATTCTTGGTCTCCTGTCTCTTCATCTACATTACCCGTATCTACCTCCTCTACACACTCCAAGCCCTCTTCGACCTCCACCCTCCGCAATATCGACCCTTCCACCTACATACTCTCCTCGTTTACACTGGGAACATTGCTTTCATCATACAGTCTCGCACTCCGAGGAGCTGATGGCACAACATACCACCATCAATGTTGTCGAGGATTTGGATAAAAGATAACATGTTCAATATCACATATAAAAGTGAATCAACATTTGTGAGTGTTTCCTTTCGTGGAAAAAAAAAATTAAAAAGCATCATGCACCTATTTACAATGGGACGATAGGACAAATATGTCATGCAGATCCATCCATCTTTTCTCAAAATCTATTTTCAAAAATCCAGATGGACCTCATCAGACAATTGCCCTAGCTCCTTCTAATACCACTTTAAACCACTGTACATAGAATATAACAATGGGGAGAAGCTACAGTAATCCACTAAGATAACACTTTGCAAGTTCCCAAAATACTCCATCTCATCTACAACAATGTTCGGATTTGCGGCCTGCTGTCGACTCTCTTGCTCGAACTTTACCATGATACCACAATTTATTATGAGAGCATTTTGTCGATGTGCTCAACACGAAAATATCACCTACGTGACCACGCCGCACTGTAGATTTTGTATTGTATAGTGAAATGGTTAGATTAGTTGTCACATATAAAATCTAGATATGATAGCTTATAAAACATGCAATCACCTTCGGACTACATCCCCTTGAGAATTCCCACTCCTCAGTAGAGATCTCTGTCCCTTTGTGAGAAGCTGTAATCAAAGCTCCATGTGACCACCGCATAGACATAAACCATGGCATCTCCTCCATGCCCTCAAGATATCAAATTATTCGATGGTGTGTACACTGTCAAAATTTTGATTGTGCTTCTTTTCAGTCTTTTCTCGCTTGCTCGTACATAGCAAGCCACTTCTCCATGGATGCATGATGCAACATACAAAAACGATTCACTTTCTCCTCCTTCGTAGCATCCGTCATTTTTTCTACTCCATTTCCAACCACCACGTCTCTAGTTAACCTATCATCATCCTTCAGTGACCATAGCATATTGTTGTTTGAATCCACCATTGGTAGCCACTATGCAATATGCACTAATGCCTCCAACACCAACCAACCTTCAGCCATGCTACCTTCTGGCTGTCGAGCTTGTTGTCACACAAATCCCTTCAAGGTTTTCATGAAGCGCTCCAAGAAGAACATCCATCGCATATGGATGAGTCCCGCAATCTCCACTTCATCTATGAGATACACCAAAAGGTGAGTTTGTATCATGAGCATGCTAGTGGGTAGGTACTTCTCAAAGACACAGATCATCTCCACTACTCCCTACCTTGCAGATTCAATAGAGGATGTTTTGATCTTCTTCTATGAGATCCATTGCACTAAATTCAACAATCTGTAAATTTTCTAACATATTTCTGGAGTGAGTCATTCTGCAATCATGATTGATAGTACAAACTACCATAAATGAAGAAGCATTACGAACACCGAGTAGATACTAAATAACAAAATTCGCAGGCTACTTGCAACCGAGATCAAGAAAAACTTGGCATATCTTATGCCAATCATGGGATTTCAACCCTAATAGCTAGTCATCTTTAGAGAAAGCAAACCTAAGGAAATGTATTATACCCATTGGGATGCAGATAGACCCGATAATTTGCTTCACAATGTGCTCTTCTTTAGTGGACAAGACCCAAGGAGCACAAGATAGTTGCAAGTGACCATCGACTCTGGCCAAAGTGCCTCCATCTTGCCTAGCTCCTTCAAATCCATTCATGCCCCTGTAGTGTCTCCCTTTCTTGTGATGTGTGTTAGATATGATCAATGCCCCACCCTCATTAGGTGCAACCAATGATCCATGGCGCTCAAAGTTGTAAGGCCCCCATTATGAGGAGAAGCCAAATGTGAGCCCGGACATTGGTTGAGTCCTGACTTGTATATCAGATGAGGTCTATGTGACTGGATGGCAAAAGGTGACCATTGTGGGTCTAATCTTTGGGTTAGATGGAGTGGTTAAGCTAGTAGCAACTCGAGGCACATTGCATCGAGTTGCGGTGTAAGGGAGTTAAAAGGGGCCCCTATTGTGGGGTCCGGGGGCTGCGGAAGCGGCCCGGCCCGATGGTAAAGGGAATATCCCTGGAATATTCTCTGCCCGACTAGTGGAGGCTCATATGGTAGGTCAGTCAGCAGGCCGACCTAACGACCTTCGCGGGCTATAAAAGCTAAACCCCTTTGCAGCCATCTCACACTTATCTTTCACCCAGTCAGAGTTGTTGTTCCAGCTAGCCTTAAGCTCTTCACCTATCTTCTGTCTAGATCACCATCTAAGCTTCACACAGTGGAAGCGCACGGGTGGACAGAGCCATCTTTGTATCAATTGTTTGGAGTTAAAGAATTTATTGATTCTCCTCTTATCTGTTGTGTACTCTCTGTCTCTTTCTCAGATTCTGTTCGCTGTGTCGTGTAATATTTTACAATGTGGTCCCATAATAAGCTACCCACATTCTTGAAAATATGCATGGAATCCAACAAATGGTTGATTTGTAAGTGGGTCTAATATAGCAACTTGTAGAAAATCGATAACTGTCGCATTTCATTTGGATGTGACTCCTTGTGGACCATTTTCAACTCATACTAGCTTTGGGAATTCATTCGCTCGAGGTCTTCCACCAAGAAAACCTTCCGTTAGTTCAAGACCCTCTGAAAAGAAAGCAGGTGTCCTTGATATACCATCTTCTTCATGGTTCGTGACCTTTGAGAGTCTAATTGTGGCCCACACAATGGATATGCATGATAACCTAAGGTAACCGGACCTATCACGTCACCCCTATTTAGTCAACACAAACTTGAATGAGCTATATTAGATATCACAATGAGAACGGAAGTCCACTTACCTGAGCTCTCTCCAAATCCTGAAAAGTCATGCATGGTCCACATGAGAATGGCTCGTATATTGGCAGACCATCAACCATCATGCTTGCTCATGTCTTCCACAATGAACCCCTCCTCCTACAAAATCTTGAGCTCATCAACTAATGGACAGAGGTAGACATCCATGTTCTTGACTTTGTAGCACCCAGGAATGAGCAAGCTAAGGATCGGGTCTCCTTTCTCCATAGAAAGCCATGGCAGAATGTTGTAGTTAACAAGGACTACATGCCACACACTGTAAGAAGTTGAGCGGAGACCAAATGGATTCATGCCATCCATAGCAAGACCTAGCCCAAGATTCCTTGGCTCTTATGCAAAGCCTCAAAAGATGGATTCAATGTGTCTCCATGCATGTACATCTACTGACATTCGTTGGACTCCATTTGTGGATTTTTTTTTGTGCATGCCACATTGTCAAGCTTGCCATGCCCGATGTACAAAACATGTGACATATCCGTAATATAAGTGAAAATTATCTAAGAACTTTCTGAGGGATGCTTTGCCCTTGCAAGTCATGTCAATACCTATGAGCACCACACTTTGAACATGTCTCCACAGACACGTAGTCTCCTCAAAACAGCACATAATCATTGACATATGCATGGATTCTGTTATAGTCCATGCCAAGCTTTCATAACACCACTTGTGCATCATCATTGGACTCAAGCACCCTATTCTCAAGTGGTAATATATGATACTTTAGCAACCTGAAAAAAAATTAGAAGACGCCTTGAAAAAGCACAATAAGTGTTTTTTATAATGAAGTCAAAAAAATCAACAAAGCATAGAATGTACATTAACAACTTGGTCACACTCCCATCACTCCACCCATACTTTGCTTGCACACTTAGAAGTGTAAGCAACGTCTTCAGGCGAGATATTCAGCACCCATTATATAATGGTATGGACGCTTCCTCTCTTAGTGGATCAAATGACTCGCCATCCATGGACATCAATGCATCGATCATTGCCTCCATCTCAGGCTCCAAGATTGGACGAAGGTCCGAAAGGCCAACTGTCTCCTCTAGTATCAAGGGTCTAAACTGAGTCATGCCCTCCAATTGGTGTATCAGCTAAGACACTCCATCCATCTCACACCTAGGAACTCTTCTAACTAGCCGTAAATAGATGAATTCCTTGGGATGAGACCTCACCTCCCTATACAAATTTTGTGGGCACGTCTAATATTGTTGTATATGATATTCAATTACTTTGCGAATGTAAAGCATGATGGATACACACTTTTCTTACTGTTCGCTCAAAGTCTAAGATTGCCTAATCAATTATCTCCGATTGAAACTCGTCGAAGAGTCGTAATAAGTGTTCTATGGACAAGCACACTTTCGTCCGATTGCTAGCTTGTATTGAGAGCAAGGACATAGGATACACTAATTAAGATACGCCTCGTGATCTTAAACATCACGACTATCATCGTTCTCTAGTTGGTCTACATTATAGCAAACAACAGGTTTTTGTTCCCCTCATTGATGATCTTCCTTCGTTTTAATCCTCTACTCCTCTTTCTCTTCCTTTCCCTTTATTTGTTTGCCTCCCTCCATCTCTCTTTATTCGTTTCTTTTCTCTCCATGTCTCTCTATCCTTATCTATACCCCTTTTTATTTCTCTCCCCCCCCCCCCTCTTTCTCTTTCTCTTTTCCCTTTTTTAATCTGCCTCCCTTCCTCCTTCTTTATTTCTCTTTCCACCTTTCTGTTGAGAAATCAAATGATGTATACCCATAGAGGCTAAATGTATGCCCATAGAGGCTGGATGTATGCCCAAAAGAGGCTGGCCCATAAGTGGCCTTGTATGGAAGATATGAGAAAAGATGTATACTCTAGAAGCTCTATGAGAGATGCCTAGAATCCCATAAGCAAAGTGACAAGAGTGGAGAAGCTAGAAAGCTATAAAGGCATGTACTTGGTACTCCATTCTGTGTGTTTGTCATGGTGTTTATGAATCCAAGTCTACATCTTGGAACTTCATTCACTTGAGCAATAGCTTGTCTTCTTGTCTATGTCACTATGAGTCTTGTTATTGACTTCCATCCTTCATAGTCAAAGCTATGCTCTAGATCCATGTTCTCTACATGGTATCATAGCCAGTTGAGCATGGCTCAGTTCTATTCCCAGCTCCTCATAGCATCTAGTCAATCTAGCTTAAGCATTTAATCTCATCTCTTAGTTTACACTCCTTCTTTATGTTGTCTGCCATAGCCAAGCTTCACCTACCTACCTTGGAGCTCCTAGATCTCTCTCCATACACCATATTTTTCTATGATTTTTTCTAGGGAAACATCCTTTTGATTAGGGTGCATGTGGCATGATAAAGCTTGATATTGTCCATTTCAGACCTAGCATTGTGCAAATTCATCATCTTTGTCAGATATGCGTGCCTGATGACAGTTGTACAATCCGCACTACCTATGGAGGCTACGATTTATCATGCATATATGGGGCATTCAAAGCCTATAATATAGGCTATCTTCCACTCAAGTCTTGGCCCAAATGGCTGCGCCTATTGCCTACATTGATGAAAAAACCAAGGTTGTCTAAAACCCTAGCAGAGGAATCCATAGCCATTTCTTCTCAAGCTTCTTTTTCACTTCAATTTCTCACTCTATTTAGCTCAAGGAACCCACTGCTACTCTGATCTGACCAAGCACTTAGTTCCCAACAAGATTTTCCCTTCAAGTCAGCAAGAAAAAGACCTAAGAGGACAAGCATCCATAGCCATTCACTTCAAGCTAATTTTTTCCACATCATTCTCTCACTCCTGCCACTTGGACAAGGCTACTAACACTCAAATCTAAAGTTTCCAGCAAGTCAAAACTCAAGAAGAATATTTGGAAGACTCCAGCTCACCACAAGAAGATCAAGCATCAACATCAAGCTCTTCAAGAAAGTGTCTATTGACACTCCACTAGTGTTATATGGCACTACTTCTTGTGTTCTTAAGACACTCAAGAGCAACTCACTTTTTGATATTATCTCAACTATTTAAAGTTCGTTCTCTGCAATATCTTAATGTGGAAATGTCAATTTGATAAAACCCCTTGTAAGTCTCATTGTAAGGGACTAGACACTACGTTGAGCATTTGCTCAATGGTAAGACCTTCCCGTGCCTTTAAAAGGGAGATGCTTTATGCACAAATGTCAAGAAAATCCAATGCCAAGTCATTTCAATGAACATCATCATATAGCCATCATTGATCCAAAGCTCCAAACTCTATGTATCCAAGCCCAATGTCATAATGTGCTATTAAGCAATACATTCCAGCAAGTCTTAAAGCTATCCAAAGAGAAATATATATGTCTTGCAAAGCTGAATGGAACCCCCAAATCTATGTATCCCAAAGTTTATGTCATGTCAAGCTACATCAATGTACCTATTTGTATCCATCTTAAACTCATTGAGAAAGAAGATCAAAAGGACTTCACAAAGAAGACTAGAGCACAAGATAATAAAGAACAAAAAGATGAAGAGCATGAAGAAAATAAAACAAAGACAAAGAAGATCGAGGACATCACCAAAAGAAGCCAAAGGAAGATGTAGAAGATACTTTCCGCTGCTGATAACAAAGAATTTCCCATAGTGGATGTAAAAACCCTACCAAGATTTAAAGTAGGCTGCCAAAGAGCTAGTCTCCTTACATGCAGGGGGGCAAAAGCTAGCAAGGGTAGAGACTCATCATTTGAGGGGGGGTGTTGAGAAAATCAAATGATGTATGCCCATAGAGGCTGAATGTATGCCCATAGAGGCTGAATGTATGTCCATAGAGGCTAGATGTATGCCCAAAAGAGGTTGGCCCATAAGTGGCTTTGTATGGAAGATATGAGAAAAGATGTATGCTCTAGAAACTCTATGAGAGATGCTCAGAATCCCATAAGCAAAGTGAGGAGAATGAAGAAGCTGGAAAGATATAAAGGCATGTACTTGGTACTCCATTTTGTGTCTTTGTCATGGTCAACTCATGATTGTGTTTATGATTCCAAGCCTACATCTTGGAACTTCATTCACTTGAGCAATAGCTTGTCTTCTTGTTTATTTCACTATGAGTCTTGTTATTGACTTCCGTCCTCCATAATCAAAGCTATGCTCTAGATCCATATTCTCTACACTTTCAAATTCTCTCTCTTTTTCTCTTTTTTTATTTGCCTCCCTCCATCCTTCTTTGTTTCGCTCTCCCCCCTCTCTCGCTCATTGTTTTTTTTTCTCCCCCATCTTCCCTCCCCACTCTCACTTCTTCTCTCTTTTCCTTTCCCTCCCTTCTTTTCTCTATGTCTTTCTCTCTTTTCCTCTCCACTCACACTTGACGCATCTCGTTACAATCAAAATCAAAGATAAAAAATAAAAAACTCATAAAACAACGCATTAAAAGAACATCTCTCCCCGCTTCTCTTTGTGTCTCTCTTCCCCCTCTCCCTTTATTTTTCTATCTTTCTATCCTCTCTAATTCTCTCTTTGTTTCCATTTTTCTCTCTCCTTCTCTCTCATTCTCTATTTGTTGTCCTCTCTATCTCTCTTTTTCTCCCTCTTTCCGTCACTTTTTCTCCCCCTCTCTTTCTAGCTCTCTCTCTTTTTTTTCACTCTTCTTCTTCTGTTTACCTCACCCTTTTATCCACTTCTTCCTTCACTCTCTCTTTCTTTTTATCTCCCCCTGTCTTTCTTTGAGCTTTCTTTCTCTCTTTCTCTTTCTTTGTTGCCTCTCTCTTTGTTTCTCTTTCCCCCTTGTTATTTCTCTCACTCATTCTCCTCTCTCCCTCCCTTTCTCTCTCTCTTTCTCTCTTCCTCTCTTTCTTTGTTATCTTTTCTTTCTCTCTCTCTCTCTCTCTCTCTCTCTCTCTCTCTCTCTCTCTCTCTCTCTCTCTCTCTCTCTCTCTCTCTCTCTCTCTCTCTCTCTCTCTCTCTCTCTCTCTCTCTCAATGCATCTCATTACAAAGAAAAACAAACAAAAGAAAAGAAGAAAACACAAGAACAAAGCAAGAAGAGGCATTGTACCTACCACAAAGGCCCGATGCCCCCTCTTCGCGACATCCCTTCTTTCCCCCTTGTGCACTTCTCCCTCTTCTTTGCATATGGCGGCAAAAGCTCTCATTCTCTCTCTTTCCCTCTTCCTCTCCCTCTCTCTCTCAAGGTGATGATCTCTCTTGCTCTTTCTTGAAAATGTTTGCATTAAATGCCATTCTCGAGTTTCGGCACCTTTTTCCTCAGACCGACATCGCTATTTGCATCGCAAACATGACGTTGTTTTTTGTGATGCAAATAGCAATGCTGCTATTTTACGTCGCAAACCATTATTGCTATTTGCCCATTCCCTTGAAGTGTTGGCTACCCAAATACATCAAAATCGGGCTATGGCAATCCCTCAATCAAACCTCAATAGCTCCTCAAGCCATAATACCTATTTGAGTTAGATGTAGAGCTTGATAATGAGAATAGTACCTCTTTTAAGATGTAGAAAACAACCAAGCTCCAATCCTCAAGTTTGTGACAAATCTTGATCCCTTGCACTCCTCACTCCAAGCATGAGCTCCCACACATACTGCTCTAATACTTATTGAGAGGAAAAAAATGGTGGATCTAAGGTAGAAGCTATGGAATGCAAGAAGATTGAGAGAGAGAAAGGGACACAATAGATTTTAGTAGGTACAATGAATTGTGCCTTTATTCTATCTTATCTCCATTTACATGTGACAATACAATGTGTACTTATACATGGGCTGCTTGCCCCCAAATATTGGCCTTTATCCCATAAACCTATTAGTTGAGAGTATATTACCTCCACGAGGGCAAGTGGGGGTTAAGGAATTCTACATCATCTAAGTGAAAGGGCTATGGACTTCAACTACAAGTGGTTGTTAAAATTTGAGTCACCACAATTGGCAGTGTTGGTACACTCATGGATTCCCCCTTTGTAAGTGTGGGAGGGGAGTGTCAAAAGTGGTGGGATAGACATAATGCAAGCTTTTCAAGTTGAAACTTCAACAATAGATAGTATTGTTAATGCTTGGAGTGGTTTGATTTCTAAGGTGGAATGGTTAGGTGATCCTATCAATGGAGTCGCTAACCTTCAATTATTTCTTTAGTCAATCATTTGCCAATTGTTGAGGATTCTTCATCACCAATTGCGTTAAACCCAAAACCATCTATTTCTTTACTTAAGAAATACATTTTTATATGGGAGAACTTATGGGATTTTCAAAGATAAAATTGGTTTTCTACTTAAGAGACTATTGAGATTTGATTCTTGGAGGAGAAGGCTAGAAAAATGTACTTAGGAATATCAAATAGAATTGGACATCTTTAACTAGAATCTCTATGGGCTTTAAACTAAAATATTATGTTGGTGAGGACACTACTTTGTCAAAAGTAATGATGAAGCCATATAACTATAGTTTGTCTTATCTTAACTTACTTGGGGAGTCTTAGAAGAAAAGGGATACTCATTGGTCCTTGAAAAAGTGACGAAGAAAGTGATTTCAAGGTGTGCTCAGGTACACCATCTAGTAAGGTCAATTTCCTCCTTGAAAATTTCCTACTAAGAATATCCCTACAAGGGATTGTACTATCTGCCGTATTAAAGAGGATAATTCTTTCATTTGTTTTAGGAATGTAGAAGCTCAAGAGAAATCTAAAAGAAGATCCAAAGGTGGCTTATGACCATTAGGTTGCATGGTAGGGTAGCTTCAAAAATATTAGGGTTGAAAGGGAATGAACCCCAATTTGTGCCTTTTTGGAACATCATCATAGGTTTAGTCTTGATGTCTTTATGGGAGAATCAAGTGGTGTTTAGGGCTACTCATTGGATCATGGTCAAACCTTCTAATTGTTTTGGTAAAATCTCATCATGGATCCTAAAGGTCCTTCCCAATATAGGGAAAGAAGGATATACTAAGCTTGCCTAAGCGAAATGTGATAGTTTTGTCTAATTATGTTCAAATAGAATAGTGATGTATGTATTCCTTGCTTTCTCTTGACATATATATGACCACATTATTTAACAAAATTCCAAAATACTCACTTGTGAAACAAATAGACAAGATTGGGTGTGTAATTGGAAGCACAAAATCATTTGTCAATCAACACGATTGCATTATTTGAGAAATAAATATCGTAACTAGAAAAGATAATACTTGCAAATCAAGACAAACTTCAAGATTAAAAGATAAACACCATACTAAGTGTAGAGAATTGCTATGAAGGGTTGTATTATGGCTCTACTCAACTATGCATGTATGAGTAAAAGCATAGTATGAATTGATATGAATCATTTGAAAGACAACATGTAAAGCATGATCAGAAAGCCTTTTAGAGCTTGTTGCATTCACTACAGAAATTTCTATATGTAGAACTAGCATTTCGTGTGTGCAAAATGCGAGGGAAGCGAAATTGTCGTGCTATTCGATTCCCTATAAGACAATAACTTTGCTTTGCTTACTTCCTCCTTACGCACTATATTTCACTTTTCTCATTTTCTTCTCTCTCTCTCTCTCTCTCTCTCTCTCTCTCTCTCTCTCTCTCTCTCTCTCTCTCTCTCTCTCTCTCTCTCTCTCTCTCTCTCTCTCTCTCTCTCTCTCTCTCTCTCTCTCTTAGTGCCATTCTTTCCTCCTCTCTCAAATGTAACCTTTTGGTCTCATACATTGATTTGGCCTTTTGTAAATTTCAATATTTCTTTATTTCTCTCTCCTCCCGAAAATATTTTTTCCCTCCCCAAAACTCTCTCTCTCTCTCATTTTTTAAATCTCTTAAAAATTTACATATTCTCTCTCTCTAATCTTTTTATTCACTCTCCTCTCTTTCTCTTAAAGTTTTAAATCTCTCTTCAAAATGTAGACTCTCCTCTCTCTCTCTCTCTCTCTCTCTCTCTCTCTCTCTCTCTCTCTCTCTCTCTCTCTCTCTCTCTCTCTCTCTCTCTCTCTCTCTCTCTCTCTCTCTCTCCTCTCTTGTCGGGTATCACCTCTTGTTGATGACTCTCGTTGCCTGTGCCGACATGCTGCTACTGCCAATCATCGATCGTCGCCTACCTCCAGTTTCATCTCTTGCTGCCCTCTCCCCTTGCCACTACTCCGTGCTACCCCCGCGTGCTGATGCCTTGCCTCCTGCCTCAACCACCACTACTACATCGGCCTCAGGATAGATTTCAAGCGGGGTTTCTTGTTTTATGTGCACGTAGGATGAAGAGGCCGTAAACAGGCCCCACAATGGCGAACCATTCTTTTTTTTACATTCAGATTAAAACTAAGATTAACTATAGGATGGCGGTTGGATGGCATCGAGCTTGCATCCATGGCCCGTGGGGTCTACTTCTGATAACGTTGCAGCCTGCAGCTTGCAGCTACAATTCCGCTGCCCACTCTCCCTCCTCTATTAATTGAGTCGTTTCTCCTCCGTTTAAAAACTAACTTTAAAAAATAGAATCACTCCTCCGTTTCGGCTCACCTAACAACACTAGTTGGATTTCTCAAAAGAGTGATCTGCACTCCTTGCTCTCCTTACTCTTCTCTCAAGACAGTGCCCCCCTCCTCCATTTCCCTTTCTAACATTCATCCATCAATCTACCATTTCTACCCGTTTATTTAGCAATGTAACAAAGCTACCCATACATAACAGAACACACATTTTTACTATTTTTTGAAGCTGTCATTTTTACCTTTCACCATGATTCCCGTCAATGTCAACCATTCCACATCCAGTATTGCCAATCAAAAAATTTATGTCCAAAATCTTCCATCCGGTCCCTTTGATGCCTCAAATCTTCAATGGGAGGCACGTTCAAATCCGTCATCAAAATTTGACATCCAGAACATCGCGTACATTCCATGGGATCGATTGGATGATTTCATATGCGGTGAATCTCAAAGAAAGGATGCTCCAACTGGATTTCGCAAGCAATGGACCTCAAAGAATGCACCAGGCAAACTTCTATGTCCGATGCCAGATAGTCATATGCAGCTTATCGGGTAAATCCATATTTTAAAAGCCGAAAGTGGTACACTCTAATCAATCTACAATACTTTGTGCAATACCATTGAATGTTATATTTTATTTTTATTCTATAGGTTTTGGTGTAACTTTGGTCCGATTGATGCTCGTAATAACCCACCATCCATGAAAATCCAAAAGAAGGCCGGCAAACGAAGGGTTGAGTCCCAAACCTATGCTGTGGGTTGTCAATGCCACTTCGTGGCTACGCAACTATATCTTTGGCCCACAATTTGCCATTTGAATTATATACAATACGAGCATGTTGATGCAAAAGGAAATGTGTGTCATGGTGCACTATACACTGGACAATCCAATGCAAGGATGGCCTTTGCACCATGGCTATCAGTGAGGATGAAATCATGGATCTATGACATGCTTCACAAAGGGTATACCCCACAACAAGTTTTGCAACAACATATACACACAGTGCAAAGGGGTGCCAAAGATGGTATCTTGAAGACCACAAGAGATACTTTTCTTACATTGCGGGATATTTTAAATATTTCAAGCAAGTTGGAAGCTGTCACTTTGCAAACGGACCAGGATGATGCACGCAGCGTGCACAATTGGGTCCTTACCAATAAGAGCCAAACCTTTTTTTATCAGCTCTTTGATGAGGCAAAAGGGAATGCATTTGCACTCGGTGTGCAAACTGATTGGCAACTAGAGATGGCAAAAGTGCATGGGAACGATGGGTTGTTGGCAATGGATGCTACATTTGGAACTAACAAATATAAGGTATAGTATTAGAAGATAAATTTACACTAATTTTTCTGTTCATTGAAAATTTTTTATTAATGTTAACAAGAATGGTCTTCTGCAGTTTCATCTATACACCATCTTGGTATTTGACTCTCATCGTAATGGCATCCCTGTTGCATGGGTCATTACATCTTCGAGCACCACGGCTGACATTCGAGCATGGCTATTGGCTTTTCGGGATCGAATGTTTGATGCAAAAAAATCATGGCAGCCTAATGCATTTATGGTAGATGATGCGCTTGCAGAAATACAAGCTATCAGGTAAGCCATCTATAAAGCATTCCTCCATATTAATTGTTTATTTATTGCACTTTTATGTTGCATTGTGCATGGGATTGGAGGTTCATTATATTTTGTTCTTTGCAATAGGGAGGTCTTTGGCGTGCCAGTATACCTTTTCATTTGGCATGTCCGACGGGCTTGGTTAAAGAACTTGATCAAGAAGGTTTCTGATACCTCAAAACGGGCGGACATGTTTAGGGCGCTAGGCCAGATAATGAACATGCGAAGCCAAGTGCACATCGATCACGTGAATACAGAGCAAGAAGCTAGAGATCTGGTGGATGACTTTTTACATAGGTACAAGGAGGAGAAGGACTTCGTTAAGTACTTTAAGGACCAGTGGATGGCATCAATAGGTAATGTTTTGTGGCCTAGTTAATTATTTTCCCTCTCTTATTTGCCTAATTTGCATTGTTTACTTTCCAAGGAATGTGGATTCGAGCAGCTCGAAATTTGCCACACTCAAATCAAGAGACAAATGGTAGCATCGAGTCCTATCATGGGATTCTAAAATCACGATTTCTTACTGGACGTAAGACAATTCATGGTCGGAGGGTAGATTGGCTTCTACAAAAGCTATTGGGCCCTTGCCATTCGTATTATTGGTATCAGGATATGTTGAAGGAGGGCGGGTTCAAAAAAAACTTTAATATATTGGATGTTGTTGCAAGCTCGGTGCAACGTGCCAAAGGAATCCCAGATGATAATGTAAGGTTCTTGGATGTTGATCACAAGGTTGCCTTGGTGAAGAGCCAAAGTAGAACCAATTTGTGGCACAAAGTTGAGAATGCAAATTGCGAGTGGGCATGTTGCTCATGTGAGTGGGCCATGCGTGGCAACCTTTGCAAGCACCAAGCAAAGGTGTTGATGATCAGTGGTTTAAATTTTTCCCACGTCATCAAGGCATCCATGGACTTGTACGACTTGTCCAACAAAGATATACCACATGAGTCATTCTGTTGTTGCTAGAAGTTCCTTATTGTGCTTTTTACTATCTAAGTTGCTAAGTTATTGTGATTCAAGAATTTTGATAGGTCATGGATTCTTATGCCACATGGATCCAACCGATGTTGAGGACCCACTTTCCATGTCTCCCCGTGGGGTTGGTGCAGGTACAAATAACTCTAAAATATCATTGTTAAATTGTTGCAAGTCAATATTCATTGATTATTGGAGGTTTATTATTAGGCTCATCAATGACATCAAATGAGGACAAGATTGCACAAATACGCCAAATTGTTGATGAGACACTCTTCCAGTGTGGTAAGTGTTGGGTATGATCAATCTTACCTTTGACTGCCTATAAATATTATGGTTGTCTTAAAATAATGTGTGCTTGGCAGATGGTGATGTGGAACTACTAGAGTTTGCTCGACGTCTTGCTCTTCAAATGCAGATGTATGTCCAACAAGCAAAGGTGTCCAAGGCGCAACTACCACATCCACTTATTAGCGTGCAACCTGTCGAGGATGGTTTTGGGAATTCACTAGTTAGGGCACGTCCATTCTTTGAGACAGGTTGTCGCAAGAAATTTTTGAGGACTAAAGCACAGGTGAGGAAGCTCCCCTCTTTTCCAAAGCCTCCCAAAAAAATCAAGGTCACAATGCAAGGCAAATTAGACAAGGCATGTGAGGAGGAAGAAGTAGGGAAGGCTTCAAGTTGATTGACATTTTGGTTACTTGGCACATAAGATGGACAAATCTTTTTATGACATTGACCATCAAAGAACCAAAGGGGAATGATTCTTAGCTCATTTCCACATTGACCCATTGTGCCAACATCTCTACCCTTGTGCTACATTTAACCATTTGAAGATTTTTTCAATCATATGGTTTTTGGGGTCCTGTTTGGACTTAACAAATATTTGACTCAAGACTAGTCATGAGTTATCTATCTCTAGAAATTTAGTAGTCTAGATGGCAACCCATTAGAAAATAACAACTCTACATCTGGTTATTGTAGTAAGGTAACTTGTAGCGAATCCTCCAACACGTGTGTAAAGGTACCAAGAGAAGCATCATTATCTACATATTTGATAAGCTCATGGTGATGGCTTAATAAACTAGCAATATCAATGACCCAAATATCTTGATCACGATGCCAATTACTAGCATGGTAAAGGTTATCACACACTATCCACTTCCAAAAGGGCAGCTAAGGTTTTAAAACATTAGGTTTGTTTATGTAATTAAAAGTAAATAGACCTTATTCTTTTCTTAAGTGTTATTCACACTAAAGTGTGTGCAAGAACTTTAGGAGGACTTATAGTTTCTTTATGAGAATATTAAAATATAAATGCAAAATGTTGCTAGTTTGTCTCCAACTTAAAAACCTAGTATGCTTAGTTTATGGAAACTCCAAAAATCATAACTATAGGAAATCATATTATCATGATCAATTTCCCTTGGAAAATGCTAAACCTCACTAAAAGATAAATGCTAAATGTTGCTAGTTTGTCTCCAACTTAAAAACCTAGTAAGTCCTCTAGGTTTTTATCCTAACCCAATATTGTGAGCCTTAACACCACAATACCACAATGCCCAATCCTTTTTTAATGCTTCCAAATCAACTCACACCTATACATATAATCAAAATGTATTCAAGTACATTCTTCCACAAGGATCAATCGAACATTTTTTTTTTCTTGTACATCTTCATGCAACCACCTTTAGTGAAGGGAAAAGTTGTGTTAAATGCCTTTATCACAAAATGCTTTATTATTAAAAACTTCAAAATGCTTATAAACACTTTTTCCATCTACTACTTGATGAGAAATGGAGAGCTATTTAGGTTGATTCTCTCTAGACTAATTTCCAAAAGTTGCATCCTTACTACAGAGGCCCTTATTGTCATGAAACCATACATGTTCCTCATTTTTCTCCCAACTTAAATCCCCTACTAATTCCTAGACTTGAATCCTAAATTAGTGTTGTAAGCTTTGATACCACAATTTTACCATACCAATAATCTTCAATGTTCCCAAATCAACTTGCACTTATATAATGAATCAAGAGGCATCTAAGTAAACTTGTCTACAAGGATCAATCCAAATACTTCATTTTCTCATCAATCTTTATGCTACCATCAATAGTGATGTGAACAAAGTTACTCATCAATGTTTATGCTACCATCAATAGTGATGAACAAAGTTGAGCTCAAAGTCTTTCTTAATGAACACTTAATTATTAAATACTTGCAAATGCTTGAAAATACTTTTTCCATCTACTACTTGATGAGATATAGAGAGTTGTTTAAGTCTTTTGCCACAAGAGCAGTTCTCTCTATGCTGATTTCCAAAGTTGCACCCTTACTACTAACACCCTTATTACTTTTAAGAGAATTTGCATATCATCTCTAAAAGTTTAACAATTTTTATTTCCTTGTATATGATAAATTGTATATATTTAAAGAGATACATATTTAGCTTGCTAAGAATTTCTATAGACATATCTATTTGCAAGCTAAAATTCCAACCAACAATTCTTTAGAGTTGTAGCCTTTCTCATTTTTTTGCAGAAGGGTATCAGGATATTCACATGTTAGCTGGAAGGATATGTTTTTATTCAAAGTAAAGTTATAGACAAGAGGTTCGCATATTTAGTAAACGTCCCCCCACCCTTCTTAGAGGGGAGAAGCAGATCAAATGCTAAAATATAAAACATTAATGAACGTTTCAGAGAGTTTTCCAAATGAGACCAAATGATCAGATCACAAGCATTATGATTTCCTTGAATGAGTCTTTTGAATTTTGAGCATGGCATCGTCTATACTTGTAATGTCCACATAGTTTGCAACTTGATGAGAATTCTACCGATATATATATATATATATATATATATATATATATATATATATATAATGCTACCAAAGTACAAGTACCGATTCAACTTAACATTCTTACCAAGACAAATCTATCAGGAAATCTGCCTCGAGTTTCTGGATCTTCTCGTTTGCAATATCTCCTCACCTATTTATCTGCATATGCAGAGAGTAAACCTATTCAAAACTTCACAGCATTCGTGTATAAATCGCTGAGCTACGATATCAATATTTAGAGGTGAGTATGCACCAGGAGCCTTAGGCAAGAACTAGACATACCGAACTTCATCATGATAATTGCTGTGAAAGGAAGCGAAGCTGTGAAAGAGCAGACCTCGCAATCAAGGAGAAAACAGTCGAGCGAGGGAGTGGCGCAAGCAAGAGGAGGTCTCAGCAACAAGGAAGCTCCAACGGTGAGAGAGAGAGAGAGAGAGAGAGAGGAGAACCTTTTACGAAAAGAGAGAGAGAGGAGAGAAACTATGATTACCTGTTGCTCCTCCTCCAGTCGGATGCGCCGTCAAAGATTCATTGTTGTCTTCTTTTATTCGTAAGCTTTCCTTTTGTCACTGATGAAGATGCTTGATTTTCCTGTAGTCATCGGATGAGATGCTTGATCAATAGACAGCATCTCGTCATATCTCTTCATGCTGTCATGGCAGCTCAAGAGCCAAATTAGCCTTTACGGCTTGCTTAATGGATCCATGGATGGATGGATCAACGGGCACAGAGAGAGAGAGAGAGAGAGAGAGAGAGAGAGAGAGAGAGAGGATAGAAACTACGATTACCTGTTGCTCCTCCTCCTCCATGGATGGATGGATCAGCGGGGAGAGAGAGAGAGAGAGAGAGGACATTTCCAAAATGGGAGTTTGGGGGGCCCACCAGCCTGCACTCGCATGCATGGCCAAACTTTAACCCTGAAGGGTTAAATTTCCTTTGATGCACACGTCGGCTCCTTAACTGCCAACGTGTACATTAGTCCAAAAAGCCCCACTTGAGATCTATCCCGAGGCACTACATCGTCGCAACATACCTCCTGTTAGTCGTCGCTACTGCAGGTCGCCAACCAACCGTGCCCTCTTTGCTCAGAGAGAGAGAGAGAGAGAGAGAGAGATGATCCATAATGCTTGTCTTGCTACCCCATGCATGTGGCCTCTAAGCCCCCCTGCCTATTGGCCTGTGACCCTAGAGAGAGAGAGAGAGAGATGATAATGCAGCATGTCTGTCCTACAAGCCCGCGCTTGCACGGGCCTCTAAGCCCCCCCACCTGGCTTGCCTCTGTCTTGAGATTGGCCTCCCACGCTGCTTGTGCTATGACTACACAAGGTCGGTGCACCTCGTGTCTTGCCCTGTGCGCAATTGTTTGAGAGAGATTACTCCATGAGCTAGTGCTCATGTGTGTGTGTGCGTGTGTGCGTGTGTGCGTGTGTGAGAAGGCTACACAGATGTTGGATTCAGAGAGAGGGTATAAGTTCAAATTTTAAATTTTTGTAGGTTCAAGAATTTTGAAGGCTCAAGAGGCCTTTTGAAGGTTCAAGACATGTTGAAGGCTTAAGAGGCCTTTTCAAATTTCAGAACCTCTTGAGCCTATAACTAAAATAATATAATAATATAGAGATTTATATGATTTAATATCACTACTACTTTTAGAATGCGTCAAAATTTCTAGTACATGCCACGTACCATTAAATTTTGATTATATATAAGATAAAACTATCATTTTGCAATATTTATTTTGATAGCAAGTGTGCAATTTTCTTTCTTGCTTTGTTCCTCTTTCTAAATCAACCGACCAAAACTACTAAAGCTTTCCATAATCCATTAACACCAAAGAAAAAAGCTTATAGGATATGGTTGGAAAAAAAATAGTCCTTATCATTACATTGTTGGAAATGTCTCTCAAACTATTGCGCATAATGCAAGATATGAGATGCACTGACCTCCTGCAATCATAGCACAGGTAGCATGGAAGGCCAATTGCAAGACACAAGCCAACAAGGGAGGGGGCTTAAAGGCCACATGCATAGAGGCTTGTAGGGCAAGCATTGTGCATCATCATCATCATCATCATCTCTCTCTCTCTCTCTCTCTCTCTCTCTCTCTCTCTCTCTCTCTCTCTCTCTCTCTCTCTCTCTCTCTCTCTCTCTCTCTCTCTCTCTCTCTCTCTCTCTCTCTCTCTCTCTCTCTCTCTCAAAGTAGATGGGGCACGCAACTGGCAACCTGCAGCAACTAAGGTAGGAGGCAAGACAATAGCATGGGGCACAGCACACGGAGTGATGGCAAGGGGAGGGGGCGGTAGGAGGTGAAGTTGGAGATGGGCGGCCAAACCATGTGAGCAGCAATAGCCACTCGATCAAGTAGCGGGATGAGAGAGGTGATAGTAGCAAGACACATTAGCACAGAGAGAGAGAGAGAGAGAGAGAGAGATGATTCAGGGTTCTCTAAAATGAGAGAGAGAGAGAGGGAGAGAGTTAGGAGAGAGAGAAAGAGAGCATATAAATTTGGAGAGGAGAGATGAAACTAGGCTGATAGATGCAGAGTAGATGCAGCTTAGTAAAGGAGTTTAAAGACCATGTGAGCAGCAATAGCCACTCGATCAAGTAGCAGGATGAGAGAGGTGATAGTAGCAAGACACATTAGCGCAGAGAGAGAGAGAGAGAGAGAGAGATGATTCAGGGTTCTCTAAAATGAGAGAGAGAGGGAGAGAGTTAGGAGAGAGAGAAAGAGAGCATATAAATTTGGAGAGGAGAGATGAAACTAGGCTGATAGATGCAGAGTAGATGCACCTTAGTAAAGGAGTTTAAAGTTCCATATGCAATATTTGCATGTTTGTTATGTGTAGTTTTACTGATGGTGTTTAGACATGTCATGTGTTTTAAAGCAAACCACATTTGTAGATAAGTTTTAGCATTGTTTGAATACATGGAGAATTTTGAAAGGAGAATATGTATACTTATATAGCTTAAGTCACATATTATGATTTTGAACATTTATATTTTTTTGCTATGTTAAATTAGCATCTTGCTGGGTGTTCATATAGGTTGTTGTACCTTGTTATGGTTGCATTTTTCTTATAGATGGTGGCCTACTCAAAATTCCTAGCCTTGTCTATGCTACCAACTATTGCTTCTATGTTAACCTTGAAGTTATCATCTAACGGCTAGAATGTTTCTATATCTTTTTTCATTTTCTTGATGGAACTTCTTCTGATTACTACTGATGTCACTTGGGTGTCAATGCCATCTTAGATGTTATTTTGATGTGGCTATCAACTGTAGCGTTATGCTACCAACTATTGCTTCTATGTTAACCTTGAAGTATGCACTGAACGGCTAGAATGTTTCTATATCTTTTTTATTTTCTTGATGGAACTTCTTCAAATTGTTGGATTTTTTTCTGATGTTGTTCATTTGTCCTACATACTCCTTGCCATTTTTCTTCACTGTCAGGACGAAATGAAGTACTTGCTTTTGTGTCTCTACATTGGCGCTTCTGGAATGGCTTGTGGGTTTTGGTTGTTGCAGATTGTGCTAGAGACTTATACCTAGATGCGTATGATTATATTGCTAAATAGACCAAAGTTGGAATCGTGTTTCTGGGTGTAGACCTCTCTACTCCAATAGGTATGTGACATTCTCGATTGTTATTCTAGGATTGTCATGACCATGATTGTGGTGGTTTTTTTTCATGTAATCTTCTCGTATGTCCTTGCTTTATTTTTTCGTGACTTCTACCAAAACTAGTTGAGCAAGATGTTAAATATGTAGTACAGTAACCCAATTGGTTACATTCCAATGCCATTTGTTCTTGTATTCGCTTGGGCATGTTTATTCGTAGTGGATTGTCAACCAATCCTTCGTACTCAAGTTTGAGTCTATTGAGTTTGTCTTTGAGGAATCCTTCATGTTAAGTCCATTTGAGTTAGCCTTGTTGTTTCAAGTAAAAATGAAGGTTGAGAACTTTGTAGGAGATTGTGTGCCAATAGTGAGCTTGTCATTTGATGCAAGATGACGTTCATTGTTAAGAATTTGAGTGCATGTGGCCATCAATTTTTGGAAGTCATTATATGTTGTGAAACCATTGACGTATGTTGATGGTTTTTACCCACCATCGACATTTGCCATTCTCATCTGGATTGTCAATACGTACCTGCTATTCTATTTATTGGTTGTTTTTTGTGGTTTTGAATGTATAGATGGAACATCTGCATGCATAGGTCAATGTGGTTAAGTTAAGTAATATATTTGTATTTTTATACATACTAGGTATTGTTTGGATTTCATATACCTCATCCAGAGTCATCTTTGCCTTGACGATTGTTGTCTATCTATAAATGAGAAAATGAGGAAAGCACATCAGTATGTTAATAAATCTATTATTTGGAGAAAAAAATTAGAAAAACACATCAGTGTATTAACAAATAATGTTTGAAAGAAGGTTTAGAAGATTGATTTATTACTTACTACAAGAAGGGTATGAAATTGTTGTGTGATAGAATGTGTTGTGTTTAATCTTTGTTTGTTTTTAATTGAGTTGTGATGTTTTTGTACCTGGGTCATAGTATCAAGAAAGGCGTCGGAGCAATGGTAGATGGATTTGGAAGGCCAACAATATGTAAATTTCTTCTTTCAATTATGTGAGAGAGTATTGTGTTAGTCCATGCACGAAAACATTTCTTATGTGTAGAAGTGCTTTTTGGTTGATTGTGGCTCCTTGCAATTTGTGACCAGTGATCGCGTATGCAAAAGTCAAACAGAACGTGGATTCATGGTACCACTTGCCATTTAGTGCCTTGCATTGGTGCTTATTCCATCGCAAGGTGAGTTGTTGGTTCGTTGATTGGATCGTGACCTAGATTCCTGGTATGATTTTGTCATTTAATGTGGTTGATCTTACATATCACACCGTTTGCTGCACCTATGGTGAGGTCAATGTTCTCAGTTATCATTGCAATCACACCAACTACTATCTTGTTTATCTCATAAATTTTATTGTCATGTAGTCAAGTCTACAATGCTGGCTCATCGTTTGCATTTGTCTAAACTTTGAGGATCTAGATATGTTCGATTGTGTAGTATTTGTGTAGAATCTACTTGTTGTAGTTGCAAACATCTTGCTTGTGTGTGAATATGATTATTTTTCTTTTATCAACGAACTCTAGGATGTTCTTCTCATTGATCATGCAATGATATAAGCATTCATGTATCTCTCGCTTTGTTGGAAAATAATGCTTGATCACTTGTAGAAACTATAGGAATGGCAGGTTGCATGTGTGTTGAACTGAGGTTTGGAGAGTGTGTTGCATTCCACGCGCCTAGTATGATGAGGAGGTGATGTGATATTGTTTTCAGAACGTCATTTTATGGTTGCAAATAAGCAATAATTGTGTAAGATTGCCAAATAGTATCATGAGATTCTTGTTGAATAGATTGAGTAACGAGCCTTGGTAGACGCTCACTATCTGACACACTATTATATTGAACGTTGACCTTATTAACATGGACATCTCATCGATGATGATTGTGCCAACTTCTTATATTGCAATGTAGCATTCATTCATCTCTTGCAACTATACTTGATATTGCTGTAAACAAATTGGTATCTTGAATTGGTAGTGGACCATGGTGGATAAGCTACATAGTCTAGTTGAAGCTGCTCTTGTGCTTGATGTCAACAGTATGCTCTTAATCCTAGCAATGAGGTTGTAACTCTAGTAACGTTTGAGAAAGCTCTTTTCACTACCTAGTGTACTACTAACAATGTATAGGTCGTATGTCACATAGCTTGTTGTTTTGCTGTTAGAGTATTGTCAGGAATTGCTCAAAACTCTTTCATGAGCTATAACATCTTTATCCTTATTGATGCAATGCTACTTTCGCAGTGAGAAGTTGTGGGAGGTATTGTGAATGTAGTTGGGTTTTCTTTAATGAAAGGAATCTTTTGAATGATCATGTTCATCAATTATTGATGGGTCCAGTTCGAGGTGAGCAAGTTTCTTTGCGTGTAGTCCGTGATGAATATTTTGAGGTCCTCATTGTCCATAAGACCATAGAGTTAGCACTTGATGTAGTGTAATTGTGCCAAGTTCTTGGCGCTTATTAGTTTGGTCTCTGACCTAAAGGTTGTTCGTAGTAATTTATTAAAGAAGAAACCTTCAGTTTGGTGGCCTGGATGAAAATCAATGAATCGTACCAATCTCGTATGCTCCTTCGTGGTATTGACATAGGTGTTGTGAAGAGTGGGTTCATGATCAAATGTATTGGTGGTTTTAGTAATGCTATAGTTTTTGTGGTAGTGATAGAATGTCACATAGTTTTTGTGGCCAAGCACAGTAAAGGTCTATAGGGTGCATGATGATATTCCCTGTCCTTCTAAGCTTGTGCTATCATACTTGTGTAGGGAGCTATCAATGTACGTGATAAACTCACTTCGTGTGACTATCGAAATCTATAAGCAATTTAATGCCGCTTCAGTGTGGGTGACACTAGCTTGCACAATATTGCAACGAAAATTACTTTTTGCTTGTTTGAGTCCAAGTCTTGCAGTCCTACTGTATTGGCATCTTTTGACTGGATGTTTAGCTTTTCGATTGGCTCTACTTTCATTGCATACTTCAGCAGGTAGTAAGAGATAGAAGAGTTTGTTACTCGTTGAATATTAATGTGAGCTCCCTCGAGGAGCAATAGCATTGAGTAGTATGGCACAACATTTTGGTGCTCATCTCCAGGACGGTAGAAGATGTATCGTTGAGTTTCAAGGTCTATTGTTGGTTCCAAATCATCATGTGAGGCATACAGAAATCCATACTTGTATTTAGCATATCCATTACATTTGCTTATATAGTAGGTACGACAATACTTATGAATTTACTTTGCCATGACAAGGGCTCTTAGTTTTCTTGCCGAATTGTACTGATCATCACTGGATGGAATGTACATGCATATCTCATTTGTTGTATTGGCAATGTCTTCCTAATGTAACCATAGGATGACATATGCATGTAAGGAGCCCCTATATTGGATCTTATACCTAATGACATGGTACTAGACATATCCACAATGCAAGCAACTCTGTGGCCAAGGATGTATTGGTTGAAGAAAAGGTGGAACCTAGTGTGAAAGAGGATGGTACACTCAACAGGGCAGTCTTTCCATGAGAATTCAAGATTGAACTCCTTTGCAATGCATTCCAACTTGTTTGATCTTAGCCTACCTTGTACTGGTGACCTCATCTGCAGTTTACATAAGGAAGAAATGAGGCATGCCTCGTATGTCAACCATTGTGATAAGGTCCTTCAAGTTACATCGATGCCAAGATGGGAATCCCCGAGGGGTCCACTAGGATTTACTGTATGGTACCACGTGAGTGTAAAGGAGGGGGTTATTTAAGGGAAGGAATGTACTTTTTATAAGGTAAGGTCCCTTAAATAGGGGGTAGATAAGGGGTATTTTCATATATGTCTTGCCTGGTATTGAACCAAGAACACTATGGTGCAGGATGTGGTTGATGACCTCCTCATTGGAACTATGCTTTTTTATGTGCATGTAGTTGTTGATGTCTCTTTGTAGGCAAGTTGTGCTTGTGTTGTTCACGATCAAGACAACTTGTTTTAGCTGTGGTATAAAATTAGAATGTAAGGCTTGTGTGAGGTGTTCACAAAGAACATGGTTGATGCCTACATCTTGATGTATTCACTAGATAGATGTTGCCATTGTAGGCGCCATGGCCAAGTGGGAAAAGGAACGAAAATGTTGCATTTTCCAAGTTGATATCTAGGCAGGGCAAGCTTCTTGTAAGCAAGTTGTTTGTCCTGAACGTTGTTGTTCTTTCTACGAGATAGTTATTATTTCGTAATATGATGCATCCAAACTCATGTTGATCAGCTCTTTGGAATACCTGTTGTCGGCTTGGCTCAACTATATTGTCTTGCAAACTGTAATCTCTTTCATTCTCATGTTCTGCTTGGAGCATTGGATCGAATGGACAGCTTTCATGATGGAGCTCTAGAATCCTTTCAATGGATTGCCTAGTAAGGATGCAAAGCCCTATCCTTGGATGTGGATATTCTACTCTAGCCATGTACTTCTAGATCAGTGGATTGTATAGCATAGTGAAAGTGAACATATCTGCAATATTAGATTTAGTCAAGTCAATTCTAGCAGATGGCTACAAAAGTGATCCATGATTCCAAGAGACTAGAGTGGTCAAGGCTCCTAAGACAATAGGAGTGCATCCAAACGTTCCAATCTATACATTATATACATATGGTTTTCCAAAGTTGGTAGCCTCAACCTTTGGCCTCTCTCAATGTCAATCATTCCCTATTTTACACACTCTTGGCCTTTAGACTTGTGGCACAGATTTTTACACAATGGATGGACTTGTCCATGGCTTGGCATGACTTGTGGGTCTTATATGTATAGATACATAGAATTCAAGACATATACATCCATGACTCTTATGATGTCTTACAATTTGCATGGGAATGAGATTGGGTCTCACTTTTTCAAAAAGTACATTATTGTAGGATTTGATATGATGTAGTTGTGAGACATCCAACTTGCCACCAAGTGCCCAATATTTTGTATTGTCTTGTGAGTGTTGAAGCTTGTCGGTGGAGCGTAGAGATGTTGGGGTGGGGGACCCTTACCAGAACATATTCGGTGCTACGACTGGAAAACTGTTTTGAGGGGCCTTCTTTTGTCGGACAATTCTGCCATCATTGGCCGAGAACGATCGAAAATCGTGACACGGTCCCTGCTCTTGACACAGAACACGAATATAAAAATCCCCCACGTACTCACCCCCCCCCCCCCCCCCCCCGCTCAAGATTTTCCTCGGGTGTTTTATTCATTTTTTAAATCCATTTTACGAGATAAAAGATCATTAAAAAAACATCATATATCTGCATCTCTAAAGATGGAGAGAGAGAGAGAGAGAGAGAGAGAGAGAGATTAGAGAGCGAGAGTATTAAAAATTAGAGAGGAAAACTTTTGGCGGCTCGAGAGAATAAGAAAACCTAAATTAGGGAGAGAAGAAAATTCAAGGAGAAATCGAGAAAGTCAGGAGTGTCAATTAAAAATTTAGAGAGTGTGTGTGTGTATAAAATTTGAAGAGAGATTTTAAAAATTTACAAGAAAGAGAGGAGAGTGAATCTAAAAATTGGAGAGAGATAGAGAGAGAGAGAGGGAGAATAAATTTTGGAGAGAGAGAGAGAGAAAGAAAGAAATATTAATACCTACAAAAGGCCAAATCAACCTTTGAGACTGAAAGGTTACATTTGGGAGAGGAGGAAAGAATGAGAAAGAGAGAGGAGAGAGAGAGACACACTCCCTGCATAGATGAGGGTAGATCATGGAACATATCAACGTATAATGACAAGCAAGCTTCGATAACCACACACGTTCTACCACATTGTCGTCATCTTCCCAATTTAGAGTTGATAGAGGTTGCCTCTCATTTACCCATAGCTCCCATTGTTGATCCAAGGCTTACATATACCCTTGCTTTAGATCAATGTTTGATAGGCAGCATGTTAGATGGAACCAAATGGAATAGCACATATGCCCGAGCTCACAAAGAGAGAGAGAGAGAGAGAGATTGTAAAAAAAATTGTGCAGAGAGATTTGGGGTAGGAAAAAAGAATTATTGAGAGAGAGAAAGAGAGAATACAAATTTTGGGGGGAGAGATGAAAAGATTTAGAGAGAGAGAGAGAAGTTTCAAGAAGAGGAAGATTTTTTAGCAAGGCAGATAGAGGTGGGAGGAAAGAGTGACATAGAGATAGAAAGAAGGAAATTTAGAGAGAGAGAGAGAGAGAGAGAGAGAGAGGGGAAATATGATGTAGAGAGAGAAAAATTTTAAGAGAGAGAGTATAACAAATTGGAGATGGAAAACTTTTGTAAGGTTGAGAGAAGAAGATAAAATTTTGGGGGAGAGAGAGAGAGAGAGAGAGATTTTATGAAAAATTTTAGAATTTTAAGTTGCAATAAAAGAATACAAATTGAGAGAGAGAGAGAGAGAGTTTAATACTAAAAATTGGAGGGGAGAGAGAAAAAATCCGAGAGAGAGAGGGGGGAGAGAGAAAAGCTGAGAGAGATGAAAAAATAGGGGCGAGAGAGAGAGATAGAGTTTAACAAAAAATGGAGAGCAAAATAGAAAAAACAGAGAGAGAGAGAGAGATTTTATGAAACATTTTAGGTTTCTTAAGTTACAATAAAAGAAAAAGAATTGAGAGAGGGGGAAGAGAGAGAGAGAGGAAAAAAGAGGAGAGAGAGAGAGAGAGAGAGAGAGAGAGAGAGAGAGAGGAAAATGGGAGAAGTGAAATATAGTGTGCGAGGAAGAAGTGAAGGAAGCAAAGTTGTTGTGCTACATGGAAGCAAAGGTATCACATGGCAACTTCGCTTCCCTCACAACGCCACTTGTGCAACGAAGTTGCTGTGAAGCAGTATGGGTTCCATGCACACGAACGCACAAGGAATGCTAGTATTTTCTATGCCACATACAAAGGATTTAAATAACTCTTGAAGTTCCTAGATTTAGCGAAACATGAGCTAGAGTAGCTAGCTAAGATTAAAACATTAAATCATTTTATTTGCATTGACAAAACCAAAAACTTGCTCTCTTACCCTACAATCCTTGTTTGCAATATCTCATTCTTAGATTTTCTCATTAGTTTTATAAGGAGATTTGTCCATTTGCAAATTGTTGTAGGAGTAAGCAAATGAAATCTACTTAGACAACTTTAGATCTCAATAATTTGCATACAAACATGTGGCATAACTTATCAATTTTATATGTCTTTTTTAGCAATTTGCATAATACTACTTGATTATCACAAAATAATGAGATTTGTCTCAATAAATTGCATAGTTAGAAGTCTTAGGTTGCTAGAACTTGTCATAATCTTTTCTAGAAAAAACATACTAAAGATTTTGCACATGTCACCTAGCATCTGACAATGATTTGGCACTATAACACATAATGTTGTTCTAACACTCCAATGTTTTTGCATTTTCTAGCTATCCTCTTGCATTATGCATTCATTTGAGGTGTTACAAGCATCTAATTAGCTTCATTGCATTATTTTGGTTAGCTTTAGTAGCACTATTGTCAACATACTTCCACATAGGACATTCTTCCTTTTGAGTTAGTGCATAGTGGTGCTACACTCTTAAGGATCAAAGGTTCACGTTTTCATAAGGTTTTCAAGGTTTAATGTATGTAGGCTACTCTAAGATTAAGTTACCACAACAAGCAAATCAAGCTTTTAGAACTTGTCAAGGTAGCCAAAAAATTGCATATTGCGACTGTTTTAGAGACCTTTTAGGGATTCTAGGCCTAAAAAGTGGGCCTGTTAAGAAATTCAATTGTAGAATATTTTCAAAAAATGTAGAAGTATATAAGGTCTTTGCAAAAGAGCTCTAGTTAGAGTTTACAAACTTAGGTACTATTCATCAAGAACTTCATGGTGATATATAAGTTGGTAAGGTTTAGATGTGGAACATACTCCACATTGAAACATTATCAACCCAAGTTTACAAACTCCGATAGATTTGGAGTTGGCTTGCAGAAAGTGTATTACAACCCCTAACTTTTTGAGAGTATTTTGTTGTTGACTTTCTCCTAGGGCCCGCGTTTGAGCCCAATCCCTAATGAATTGATTGTTTCACATTTACCATAAATTATTGATTTCAATTTTATTTGTGAAGCATTTTAAAGATTCCCTAAGAATATCAAGCTACACAAAGTAAGTTTGTGACACATGACAAATGATTGGATGGCTTGATGAGATAAGTTGAAGAGTGCTTAACTTGACCAAAATGGTGCACCAAAGCATGTAGGACAAGCCTTATTTCTATAAATTTCTTTTCTAAACATCCATGCCTAGTCCAGCCATTATTAACCCTTTGAGTAAGTCTAGCAAACTATAGCACAAGCTACATGGCATCAAAGGAGAAATGACAACAATAAAGATTTTTAATGTTGCAAACATAGTCATAGAGTAGAAAATTGTAAATGAGTGGAACAACATAAAATAAAGTAGAGTGCAATAATGAAATTATGTTCTTCAAGAAACAAGTATATAAAAACAATGGGATTTTCTTTATTTGTCCGAAGTATGTGAAATATGTCTAGTAATGGGCCATTTCCAAATAATTTATGGGATGTAGGCATAAGGAAATCAAACCTCATGATTGCCTCAACACAATAGTACAACAATATATTTAAAAAACCACATGACTAGGCATGTTGATTGACTCAATCATATGCAAGGACCAAAGGTACTATTTGATTTATTGGGACCAATAAATGAATGTCATTATAGTAAAGCACATGTTGGAAACGTCATTTCATGTGTGAAATGTTGGAACAAAGTATTACTATTGGTTGTTCATATGAGCTCATGTGATACAAAATATGTGGTTTCCTCTCTAGTAACGGAAATTTGGATGGTTCACCACTTTTTTGCACTTTCAATCACCTTCTATACTTTATTATGCCATTTAAATTGCCAATTAACCTTATATTAACTACTAGATGTTAACTACAATTACCATTTTACTTGCCTTGCATTGGCTTGCTTTTGAAACTTGGTTAGTTGTAGACATAGAGGTAATTGTCAATGAAGACACATGTAGTAGATGATTGTCCAACATGAGTCACAACATGCCTTCTACTATGGATGTAAATCTACCTTGTACTCAACTTCACAAATTGAGTTGGCCATTATTGGTTCTTCGTTTGCTGAACCACGACACATACATATCGACAATTAATAAAGAATCTAGTAACAGACACACACATATCTAATTGTCAATATAGGCTTGCAATGTAGAAGATGTGCCATGTGAGTAGAACAACCCAAGTATTTAAGTGATTTTCAAGTAACAGAATGCATCTTTGACCACTTACCAATATCATCCTCCTAGTCTATGCCTAGATCTACTCAATAGAACTTGCATGTTGAATATTTGGTCTTGTATTGTTGAGCACAAGCATCTTGCTAAACAAGGAAATGTACTTTCTAATTGTAGATTCAATTAAATCTTCAAGTATCATCATGAGATTTTAATAAGTAGGTGATATATTTGTATATATCCATGTAGATTATTTGGTTTCTTTTGAGTGCACAATCTAAGCTTAAATCAAAGTGGCTGGTTGGTGGTGATAGTGATGTCTTGCTTGTAATTCTTCAATCAAGCTTTGAAGAATAACGAAGTAATTGGACCGTCTTTTATTATGAGTGCTTGAATTGTTGGACCAATTCTATCAATAAGCTTTAGTCTTGACTAATAAATGCATTAAAATATAAAGGCACAAAAAAGTGTTGAGCAAAAACCATCAACCACCATCCTAGATAACATTATTTACCTCCTTGTTGTAATATTAATGTATATGCAAGTAGCTTTCCTCTCCACCTCTTCTATCAATTCTCTTGTCTTCTTCTACCCCTCCAAAACATGTACAATGTCATTTTACAAAGACTCTAAGGAGTTTGGCCAATGAAAGATCTACATAATCAATGACAAGAATGCCTAGGTAATACACAATGTTTTCCATTCTTATCATTGATTTTGAACTAATGGATCTACATAAGAGAAAAGTAAAGGGTCTTTAATGAAAAATTTTCCCAGGACATCTCACTAGGCTAAACACACAAATTTGTGTGCCCCTTTACTATCTTGTTTCTTAGAACATCTAAGTAGATTGAACATGCAAATTTGTGTATCTATGTTGCAAATAACAAAGAAAGCTAAACTATGCAAATGATGGTGGAACAAGATGCATGAATTTGTAACACAATCATGTAATAAGCAAACCATATAACCTTTTTAGAAATATCGTATAGAGATAAGCTAGTTAATATGCAATGCAAATAGATGGCAAGGGTTTCATATACTAACTAGACAAGTTAGAGAACTTAGCATGGACTTCCCTTGATGAAGTTATTTTTTAAAAAAAATTAAAACATGACTACAAAAAAATTATTACTAAAAGTAGAAATGTCAACTAGTTGTGTTTAATACCAAAGTTCTTGGGACTAGCATGAACAATTATTAATGTCTATTTTGAAGCATAATATATTGCAAAAATAAGGCACACCTAAGAAAAATCTTCATAGAAGCAAACATAGAGGATAACTTATCCATTATCAATTAGATACAATACAATGTTTAGAGACAATTTCAAAGTATGAAGAGGGTAACAAGGGGTTTTTTTCTAATTGTGGTAATAAAGTGCATTTACATCTACATAATTTGTTTTGAACTAAGAACATACATAATCAACACATATTAGTAGTTTGACTTATCATAAGTCGTCCTAAGATCTAAAGGCCTAAAAACTAAATCAAGTAGATCAACATGATAGAGTTCAATCCTTCAATCGAGTAGATACTTGGATTTTGACTAAATTAAGTAGAATTTGAATATAATCATGTACTAAGCTAGAAGGAAACTCAAAAACTTTTTCGTTTATATTGGTTAGTAGTTTGATGCAACTTTCAACATGACATTTAATTTTCTCTTTCAAATCAAAAGTGAGAATATGGGCACATCTACACATACCCTTGCAAGAGAAGGTAATGTAAGGTATAAAATAACAATATAAGAGGGTGACTCATGTAAGTGACACTCCCCTAAGCTCTAGGGATTATCACATGGGCAAGCGCACTAGCTACCTACACAATTCCCCCTTGGTTTGACTCATGTAAACATACTATAAGAAACAAAAAGTGTAATACAAGAGGGTGCCTCTTGTAGGTGACACTAATTGAAGCATTAAGGAATATCATAAGAGCTAGCACATTGGCTAAGTGCAAGAGTGCCATCAAGGTTTACTCACATGAAGGACTAACTCGTATGAAGTAGTGTCCTAGAAACGTTAGTTGTTATCATAAGAGCTAGCACACTGGCTAAGTGCAAGAGTGTCATCAAGATTTACTCACATGAAGGAATAACTCGCATCAACTAGTGTCCTAGAAATGTTAGTTGTTATCATACCCTATACCCCTATCATGGTGAGCTCATGAAGCTAAAAGTATGCTCAACTCTTCTTGCTCATGAAGTTTGTGCCTTGATGTACTTTCTATGCAAATACAAACTTATATTATAAACTAGATATTAATCTAGAGCTCTCCATATTAATTTAAGAATGTTTAGTATAATAGTTTTAACCAAAGGTAATAACGATAATCAAGATAAAGTTCTGCCACAAGTGGAATCACTATAATGTTATAGAATATTATCGATGTGAATAAAAGAATGAGTTTACCATTTCTAAGCAAATGTCAAGATTTAAGCATAGAGGGTTCAATGAGGAAATCGATCACACAAACTAAGCATTACTAAATCTTGTGGTACTAGTGAATAATGGAAAAAAAAGATGTGCATAAACTACAAAACATCAATACTTGATTAAAAGGGACAACTACCCTTTACCCTACATTGAGCACATGTTAGAGCATGTAGCAAAAAGGAAAGCTTATAGCTTCTTAGAAAAATTTGCAAGGTATATTAAGGTGCAAGTCCATCAGGATGCCATACACACAAGACTTCTTTCATCATCAAGCCCTTCAATCCAACCAATGCACTGGCAACCTTCTAACACTTGATATGGATGATATTTAAGCACATGATATGAGAGTTTCTCAAAGTCTTTGTTTGATGCATTAAAAATGGAAATGCGAGTAGTGCTACATTAACATGGTGAACATAGACTTGATTCTCTATTAAGCTTCACAACCGAAAACTCAGCCATGGTAAGATTAATATACAATACAAAAGAAGGTTTTTGGATGTTTTATGAAGCTAAAAAATTCAACCATTCTCTTCTAGCCACTCCATTCACTTTCTTTACTAATCATCAATCATTGCTTTACCTTGTAAATAAGTCATGCACTACAAGATGAATAGCATGATGGCTATTATTATTTCTTTGCCTTTGAATTCTTGATAGTTTTACAAAAGGGAAAGTGACATTGAATACTGAAACACATCATGAATGAGTAATGGAGTATCAACATAGTGAAACACATGTCATGAGTAACTAACGGAGTACCAACATCGATTATAACCTCCCTAATTCCCGCTTGTCCTCAATCCAACAAAACAAGGCCAAGTTGTGCAAGTCTAAATTAACATCATAGAAGATATGGTTCAATCTTAGAGAGTAGATTGCTTGAGAAGCCCATCAAAAAAGCATGACTCTATTACTCAAAACCCAATCCTTATCGGCTCAAAACTAGACCCCTGAAGGTTAGGCCAATATGGGTTCTTGAGAAGATGAGTGAGCAAGCGTGAAATTAATTATGTCTTGCATGGACAATGTAAAGGAATAATGAGAGGCTATTTCAATGTTGAGACTATGACATAGGGAGTTCTATAGTCCCAATTTTAGTCAAGTTCTTCATTCCCATATTTGAGGACAACCTTATTGAAAGACATAGCTCTCCTTATTAAGCATTATGATGAGTTTCAATACACAAAATACCCTATCAAGAAAGACAAGGTGGAGTTAAGCCCATTAGCCCTTTGAAGATTTGGATATAGACTTCATTGACCCTATCGTTCTAGTTGCTCAATGCCCATAAGAATGGTATATCATCATTGCCATTGGAATATCTAACAAATTGGGCTAAGGCTAAAGACATAAGAAAATAAGCTTCCCAAAGCACAAAGAAGTTCTTATGGGAGCAAGTCATTTCAAGATTGGGCTCTCTATAGAATTGTGAGTGACCAAGGGAAGCACTTCTCAAACAAAGTTATCAATAATATTTTGTCAAGTTTTGCCTCTCTCTTTGGTTTTCATTTCCAACAAAACTCGTTACTAAATGAGGGAAGAGGGAGGAGAGACTCTAGGCACACTTGGAGAGCGCAAATTGACAGGAACCACTTCAAAGGTGAGGCCTCAGTTCAAGTCTAGGATGGCTAGCTAAGAGTATGGAAGAAATTATATTTTGATTATACAAAATTAGAAACCACCACTATCAACTAATACTTATTTCTCAATGTGACTGGAAGAAAAGATGAATCTTTCACTATTATTAATTGTCAACAAATAAGATGTATTATTATTCATGGATAACATTTTTTGCTTTGTCCAAGCAGGATCAAAAGTTTCTGCTTTATTAGGTAGAATGCCTTCCACTGTGGGTTACCATCCAACCCTTGGTACAAAAATAGGATCTCTAAAATAAATAATTACTTCCTCTAAAGAAGGATCAATAACATCCATATCAATAGACAATAAAAAATAACTCATTTGCTCCTAAATGAACCAAATAGCAAATGGATTGTACTTAGAGTAGGGATAGAAGCTGAACCACATCTTGTTAATTACAAAAAGCCAAAAACTAAACAATAGCAAAGCAAACAAACCTATCATTTATTTGCCCAGCAAACAAGGCAAGAATTAAAAGAGAACAACAGATATGAAAACTCAATCCTTTACCCCACAGATCATGCCATAAGCCCCATATGGCAAGGCCATCAAACAGAAAGTTTAATTTATCCATCATGAATCTTTGCCTTACTATCCTCATGTGATGGTTTGGAAAAGTCTACGCATAAGACTATTATTAGTGTATTGCCAAATATAATCCCCTCCATGGGAGGAAACTAGGATAGCAAGCTCATGATAGTACTATGGGCTTACCAAACTTATTATAAGATTAACTCCATGGGAGGAGACTAGGATAACAAGCTTATGATGGTACTATGGGCTTACCAAACTGTTTATGAGACAAAAACTAAGTAGATTCCTTTAGAATGACTTACGAACTAATGTAATTCTACCTATGGTATTTCTTGACCTAAGTTTATGAATTGTAGTTCAAGAATAATGGGATGGAATAGAGTGGGCCAAAAGACTTGTACAACTAGAGAAATGGATGGAAGCTAGATTCCTAGTCACTCATGCCCTATTAATGGGAAAGCTAAGAAGAAAGGCATGGTATGACAAACACATACAATAATAGAACTTTGGTGCAAGAGGCCTCATGTACTTATTGTTTGGTAAAGGGCAAGAGAAATAGATGAAGTTTCATGATCTAGGATCCTTTCAAGTGCATTATATTGGCACATTTAAAAATGTGGGACTATAGACCTTAGCGAGCGAAGGTGTTACACATTTCAACAATAGTTGTTAAGAAGTAATACTATCTAGGCAATCCATTACATGATCCACCAATGATTAGGAAGAGCAATGGCATCAAAGTAAGAGCTATCCAAATCTTGGAGATTGACCTTGATTATGAAGCAACCGTACTATCGAGTATAACTTAGGGTCAAACTACTTGCTAAAGAGGAATACACATTGGATGCCTAATAAATGAGGGTGCCAATTGCAATACCTCACCTAAAAATCTTGGAGCCAACTAGGGCAAACACAACCACTACTACAAATGCTAAGATAAACTCATATGTAGATATCATATGCTATTAGTCTAACATCCTAATTGCCATGAACCAGACGATATGCAAATCATGTTCTATATATTACCAAACCATTAGGACATTGGAAACTAGGTTTCACGACAATCACTTCAAATTACAAACAATCTCCAATATTGCCTACTCAGTAAAAATAATACACATGCCAACCTTCTAACCTTCACTCATGAGAACCCTACTAAGTAGGAAGGATCATTAAAGAAAGATGAAGCTAGAAAGCGTGTAATCAAGTGGGTTGAGGATTTAGTAGAGGAGCTTAAAGAAACCATCAAGACTAGTCCTTAGTGGCCATTGATGAACCAAGTCTCAACTCCACTTGCCAAGAAGAAGATACAACAAAAGAAAAAAGAAAGCAATCCATGAAACCATGCACTAAGACCAAGAACCATCCAATGAAAATTTCTTGAAGAAGAAGGTGAAATATTAGGAGAAATCCTAAACAAAGATGTGTTCTCAAAAAGTTTCTAGAATCCCAAGGGTATTATGAAGGTAATCGGATCCTCTTGCTTCCAAAAGATAGATGTATGATCCATTATATCAACATAGCTAGAGCACAAATCATAATAATGATAATAGTGAAAGTTGCTCTAAATTCTAAGAGACAAGAGGTCCCTCCCAAGAGTATCCAATCTAAGACAAAGGCCATGCAAGCAACCCTACAATTAAAATCTTATCAAAAACCTAAAGTTGCATACTTCCCCAAACAAGCATCACCAACACCAAAAGAGAAGATGGAGATAGGAACTCCCAATGAACACTAAGGGAAAGAAGTAGAGACACCACCAACAAGAACTTTTACACCTCCACGAAAAATGTAACTTGACAACCCAACTAATTTGGGTGGTAAATAATAAGTTAAAAAGTCATACCATGTAAGAGTAACCCTCCTATTGGTTTGAAAGCTTATTGAACATAGCATTGTGATTGATAATATCCTTATGGTTCCAAACACAGCACCAATGAAACAAAGACCTTATGCCATGAATCTTAAGCATGCTTATGTGGTAAAAGAAGAGATTGACAAGCTCTTAAGCATGCAATTCATTTATGAGATTGAGCACACTAATTGGGTATCACCCATCATTATAGTACCCAAAAAGCATGGAAAATTTAGAGTGTGCATAAACTTCAAAAACATGAATGCAACAACAAAGAGAGACAATGATCCTTTGCCTTACATAAAGCACATGCTTGAGAGAGTGGTTGGGAAGGAATCATACAGCTTCCTTTATGGGTTTTTAGGATGCAACCAAGTGCTAGTCCACCCGAATGATAGGCACAAAATGACATTCGCTACAAAATGGGGAGTGTTTACCTACATGGTCATGCCATTTGGACTAACTAATATCCCTACTACCTTTCAACGCCACATGTGTGCTATCTTCAAGGACATGCTTCAAAAGTGGTTGGAAGTATCATTGATGACCTATGCATTTGCACCAATTGGGAAGAGCACCTAGAAAAACATCCTATCATCTTTGAGAGGTGTGGACAATATGGTCTCTCACTAAACCCCTTGAAGTGTCAATTTTGGGCCAAACATGGATGCATAGTAGGGCATGTTGTGTTGAGGGATGGGACTACCACTAACTTCTCAAAAGTCATGATTGTCAACCTCCCACCTCCAACCAGCTACAAGGGTGTGCAATGCTTCCTTGGCCATATGGGCCATCAAGCATTGCTTTATCTTGTAAACAAGCCATGTGTAATTGGGTGCCTTGCCAGATGGCTATTGCTTTTGTTGAATTTTGACTTCTTAGTGATAGTGCATAAAGATAAACGATGCTATATGGCCAACCATATCTCTCACATAACCATTGGAGAAGCAATTGAGCAAGGCATCATGGATGATTCCCCTGATACCCATCTCTTCAAGGTCTTTAGCAAATAAGAGCTATATAAAGTAGATCTTACATTTTAATGGGTAGACAACATAGTACATATTCTTAAAAAAGGAATCTTGGATCGTCTGATTGAGAAAGCTAGACTAAGGTGACTCATTCTCAAGGTTCACCCTTATTAGTTAATTTCTAGTCAAGTTTATCGAGTAGGACAAGATGGTTTACTGAGGCGGTGTGTTTGCGAATATGAAATGTATGGCATACTCACAAAGGCATATGGGGAGTGCATGCGAGAAGCGAGCTTCTCTGGGCAACCTCCATTTCTTGTTCCACATAGTCCACTTATTCCACCCCTTGATTTTTTTGACCTCCACCACCACTACCACAACAACTTCCTCCACCACCACTACCACCACCATTGCCACCACTATCGCCACTGCTGCCACCACCACCACGCTACCTCCACCACCACTATCACCATCTCTATGGCTGCCACCAATACTGTTGCCATCTCCACCACCACCACTACCATTATCCCCACCACCTCCACAATTGCCACCACTACATTCACTCACTCACACACACACACACACACACACACTCTCTCTCTCTCTCTCTCTCTCTCTCTCTCTCTCTCTCTCTCTCTCTCTACATGTATAATCTCTTTTTCTCTTTCTAGCTCACTCGATCAAATAGCACTCCATCTCATGCAAATGATTTCTCTCTCTCTAGCACGTAACGTGGATTCATTCATATGATCACCTCGGAAGAATGGAACACCACGGCCCACACCTCTCTCTCTCTCTCCCCCCTCTATCTGTCTCTCACGAATTTCTCCATGTCTTTACTTTGTCTCAGTTTAAGGTTGTACATTCAATTTCTCCCTCTCACTCTATATTCTCTCTCTCTCTCTCCCTCTCACCTACACACACACACACACACACACATACATACATGCATATATATATGTATATAAATCTTAGTTAGTCACTCACTCTTCATATTTATCTCCCTCCCTCTCTCACTTTCTCTCTCTCATGCATGCGATTAGTCCACATTGTATCATAATGCCTCACATCAGATTATGGCACGTGTTGTAATAAATGCTTCTCTTCCTAAACACCTCTCTCTCTCTCTCTCTCTCTCTCTCTCTCTCTCTCTCTCTCTCTCTCTCTCTCTCTCTCTCTCTCTCTCTCTCTCTCTCTCTCTCTCTCTCTCTCTCTCTCTCAATGTGAATGCTTGGGTAGCCACTCGGTGTTTTTAGAACTTTAATTTCAATGCATTGATAGCTCCCTCCCCTCCCCTCCCCCTCTCTCTCCCTTCCCCTCCTCTCCCCAACAAATATGATACAAGACAATTCATACAAGCAATCCAAATGTACATTTATATTATGTTAACTCTGGGAAACATGCTTTTGCTTTTCAAATTAAGAGAGACAAGTTCACCAAAGGCTTACTATCCAAATGGAGTCTATAACGGTGACTTCTCAACAAAATAAAATGTGGTTGTGCTAAGAGGTAGTGTTGGCATTGCATTGTTGGTCACTATATAGGTGGTGTTGGAAAAGTTCTACTTCCAAATACAATGTGCAAGTTTTTTCAGTGAGTGTGGGTTGGTGTATAAACATGTTGGCATTTGCATCCATCCCAAACACTTGAAGGTACATGTAGTATAGGTGCTTGCATGCCAAATATGCTTTTCCTTCTGCGGCACGGTCCATGAAATCCTGACAATTATATGTTGGATTCTTTGCAATGTGCACATCATAACACTCATGCATGACACTGGAGTTAGCTGTCTCTAGTTTGAAAACCTCATGCTTTAAGGCCTTCACCACTATGTGGCCCTTCACATTTGCATCTAGAGCCAATGCTGAGTCTATCCTTTTCCGTGCCACCTATGAAATACATCTTTGATATCTTCACAAGCCCTCGTTAACATCTGCCTCTTGTGCCACCTTTTGTAAAAACAAACCCACCTCTCCAATATGTGGATTTCTTCTACGGTCAAATTAGTGCCTCATGCCACTGGCCATACTTGTGGAACCTTGGGCGGTGCATGTTGAATGGAAGGAAAAATGTTCAATGTATGGTCCACACTATCATTACAAAACCACATGAACTGGTGCCACATTCCATGTTGATTGCTAGCTTCTCCTCTTGAGCTAGACTACTCCATGATGCCCCAAAATGAAGGTGCGGGCACCCCATGTGATGTAATTCTTTATAGGTTTTTTGCATTTTCCCTTTCTAGCTCCCAACCATCCTTGACATTATAATACCTCATTAATAATAACAATTATCTTTATAAGTAGAGAAGTTTCATAATTAGAGCTAGTTTTTAAAAATGTGCAATATAAATCAATTTTATTTAGAATGTATACACACAATGTTTATTAAAATAAACTAAGTAATGGAGACCTATTCCTTGCGAGAGTATCCGAGAATATACAGCATGGGGAGAATAGGGACCAATAGGGTACATGTTTTTTTTTCTGTTCTCCCCATGTTGTATATTCTCGGATTTGTGATTACTTTTTTCACCAAAAAGGGGTTGCCGGCAGCCCCTTAATAGGCGAAATAAAAACCACAAATCTAGTTGGGCGAGGGAAGCGAGAGTAATAAAGTGATGGGGGAAGAGAGAGTAACAAAGTGATGAGAGAGAGAGAGAGAGAGAGAGAGAGAGAGAGAGAGAGACAACATGAATAAAGCAATGTTTGAGCGAATGTGTTTTTTAAGCACTAAAGCAATGTTTGAACAAGTGTGTATAAGCTTCTACTTTGTATGATTATCTCATATGATGCTTCTAGGAGTGTAAAGATCTACTATTTAGAAAATTATATCTCTCTCTTTCGCTCATAAAGTTAATTAGGTAAATATTTGTTAATTAGTTGAGATAATGGGGGGAGAGAGAAAGGGTGATGAGAGAGAGGATATATGATGTGTGCAAATTTTCCTTGCAAGACAAGGGTCGCCGACGGCGGCAGCCCCTTATCGAACGAAAAAAATTTCTGGCAACCCATTCCTTGCGAGAATAATTTTTCACCTAGCTGGATTTGTGGGTTTTCTTCCCCCTTGCAATTCAACTTCTTTTTTTCTGTCCCCTACCCTCAGTACGGTTCCATCTCTCTCTCTCCCCCTCTCTATCTAACACAGTCACACATACTCTATCTCACCATTCTATCCCAGGATTTTCCCCTCTCTCTCTCTCCCCCTCCCACTCTCTCTCTCTCTCACTCATTCACACACACACTCTCTCTCTATCTCTCTCTCTCTCTCTCTCTCTCTCTCTCTCTCTCCTCACCTTCCTCCCCCCTCTCTTTGTCTCTCTCCCTCTCCCTCTACCTCTACCTCGCTCTCGCTCTCGCTCTCTCTCCTTGTCTCTCTCTCTCTCTCTCTCTCTCCCCACCTTCCTCCCCCCTCTCTTTGTCTCTCTCCCTCTCCCTCTCCCTCGCTCTCGCTCTCTCTCTCTCTCTCTCTCTCTCTCTCTTATCCCAATGTCATCTCTTCCTTCCCCCTCTCTCTCCCCAATGTCATCTCTTCCTTCCTCCCCTTCTCTCTCTCTCTCTCTCTCTCTCTCTCTCTCTCTCTCTCTCTCTCTCTCTCTCTCTCTCTCTCTCTCTCTCTTATCCCAATGTCATCTCTTCCTTCCCCCTCTCTCTCCCCAATGTCATCTCTTCCTTCCTCCCCTTCCCTCTCTCTCTCTCTCTCTCTCTCTCTCTCTCTCTCTCTCTCTCTCTCTCTCTCTCTCTCTCTCTCTCTCTCTCTCTCTTATCCCAATGTCGTCTCTTCCTTCCCCCTTTCTCTCCCCAATGTCATCTCTTCCTTCCTCCCCTTCTCTCTCTCTCTCTCTCTCTCTCTCTCTCTCTCTCTCTCTCTCTCTCTCTCTCTCTCTCTCTCTCTCTCTCTCTCAATTGGTATTTTATTGGCATAAAATTGAGGAAGCAATATATTTGTAAGAAGTAACCCTAAGCCCCTCTATCATGGCCAAATTTGATTTCAAAAGACAAGATCATGTTACCCTTTTACGAGGCCGATGAAAGGATTGCAGAAGGTTTAGTCCGTTACCCTCACCGAGATTGCTCCCTGGAGGAGTGGGAGGTCTTATCACCATTGTGCATCAGAGGGGTGTGAAGGCTCGTGGCAAAGGCAATACTAAGATTAACATTGAGGAAAACGCAATTGTGTAATGGCCAATTGAACAGACGGTAAGCAGATCCTCTCTTGATTTTTGTTACGATTGCTCTATCTCCCCCTCTTATCCTATTTCACATCATTGTTTGCAGGAAAGAGAGCGACGACCAGACGAGTCTCTCAAGGACTCTGACTTTCCTCCACGATCTACAACAGGACAACAGGATATTGCCACCAACAACATGCAATCACAAGGGGGGAGTCGCCCTCCAAGAGCCAAAGGAAGAGTAACACAAACACGATCATTGACTTCTACCGAGCTATAAGCAACCATTGCATTTGCATGTGGGGAAGGAGTGACATCAGGAGAAGGTGGGCAGGCTTCGATGACGCAGGCAAGGAAGGGCAAGAGAAAGTTTGTACTATTGGAGAGTGATACTGACGAGGAAAGTAATGACCGTCAAAGCATCGAGTCCTTTGGTGCACAACAAGGGCATGGCCATACGCAACCCGAACACAAAGAACCAAAAAGAAGCGCATGCTAGATGCCAGTGAAACAACTGGCGAGATCGCTCTCACAGTCACTTGCGATAAACGTATTGTGCAAGCATGCATAGAAGATCAATTGGAAATGTTGACAGTGAGTGCTTGTAAGAGATGGTAGTATGATTTAGATTATGGTTTTTATTCATTTACGTTGATAAGACATTAATTACTTCATCATGTCATTCAGATGTAGACATCCACCCCTTTGCCACCCATCCCATTATGTCATTTGGTTTCCATGCCTACAATTAGACAAGTCACATTGAGGTACAAGCAACTCTCAGAAACCTATTTTAGCAACGAGTATGTTAGAGGGATGGGTATATTTCTAGTGTCATTAGAGACTCCAAGACACCAGTGCAAGGAGGTTGATGATATGATTAGAACTAAGTGGGATCCCCATTGGATAAAGAAGCATGAGGACTTCAAGGTAGAAACTAGCGGCATCGATTGGGCCTTTTTTGTCAAATTGCATGTTTTATGTTTGGGATGGTAACCATAATCTCACAGCATGGATGAATGAGATACACACATGTGAGTGGCCCTAAACCATAGGACCTTAACATTCTACAATGTGTTTGTTTCTTACATCATCCTTAACATAATTGATTGTTTGCAACAATCTTTCCAAATAATGCAAGGCAATATGTGCACGTTGACTGTCGCCTTGGGAAAGTGACAAGTGTGGCAGAGGGGGAGATTTTGTCAACTATTTCTCGTACAAACATGTATGCAATGGACCATATTCATGAGATCCTAGTATGCATGAGATCCTAATATAGAATGTACATAGGGTGGCACAAAAGGGGGTTATCCATACCTCGTATCTAGACCTTGTTTGTGAAGTAAGGATGCTAGGGCAGGCTGACCATGCAACTATTTTTGAAAAGCTAACTGATGAGGCAAAGGCATGGGTGCAAGCGCGCAAAAAGCCGGCGCCCATTCCTGCATGGTACAAGGCACCATTGATTGCACTGGCCCATGTTATGTGGAAGGTATGTAGTTCTTCAAGTTATCTTAACAATGTTTTTCCTTATGCATTTGCAATGATGTTGTCCCTAATTACCAAGTGCAGGGCGAGTATGATATGGCAGTGTAACCGATCAAACAAAAATAGACACAACTCTCCAACTCTGAGTTTAGAACCAAGTGGGGTGAGACATACTATAGTGTCAATGAAAATATCGTCTAGAAAACTCGACGTTTGCTAAGAGTTGCAGACCCCAGTCTTGGAGAGAAGTGGTATCAGTAAGTTGCTACCTCTTTGTACCTGCCATCTGTATATACTTATACTACATTTTTCCAACGTAACAATGTTTTTGTTAATGCAGAACTGTCTCATGCTTGGAGTGGGGCTCCAAGACAGGGGGTGTATTGATGAGGAGAGAGTATACACATTGGCATCCTCAAAGCTAAATGAGGTAGATCGCGTAAGGATATTGAAGGCCATGGAGAACTCTGACAGGAAAAATCAAACATTGATGGGCATGCCTAAACGTAGGTTATTATTATTTATCTAAATTATGTGCATCATAAGTTTGACGAATTGGTATTAAACAACATATCTTTGATTCAAGGAGATGGAAATGCCATTTCAAAGTTGGGTAAGACAAGAGACCTTTTGGGCCATGTTGCAAGACGGCGGAAAGAGATTGCTTTTGAGTTGGGAGGACTACTATAACATTCGAGTGGAACACGATTCATTCTTCCAACACACTCAAGAGATAAAGAGAAAGCATAGAGAGCAATTGTTTCTCATTGTCTTCCATGATTTCAAGCCAGACGAAGATATAGAGTCCCCAAAGTCAACAAAGTTGGTAGCATGGAGGCTTTTGTATAGGTAGTTCACAATATCCTTCTTTAGTAGCATGTCTGCGGTGCTATCTTGCCAATCCATTCAAGATTTGTAATGGTGACTTTGAAAGTCAGGTTTATGTATGGGCAGATGGAGAGGAGGGCTATACAAACTCTGTCAAGAGAGTGAGGACTATGCAAACATGCAAGAGGATCAGTGCATGTATAAGGATTACCAGATATAGCAACAATGGGATGATGAAGTATATCGAAGATGCCCTATTTTCCTTGACTATCCAGATGGTGAATACCCCTCCAATGAGAAAAGTTTGTACCAAAAATACTCAAGGAAAAAATAAACACAAGAGACACAAGGATCTAGAGGCATGGTAAGTGAAATGAGTTACATTCTTAGGAGTGTATTGCACTTTGTTGCCTCTTAATGAAGAGACTGTGATGGGTTCATAGGAAACTGATACTAGTAGTACGGTTACTATAAAAAGAAAACACAAGAGCAAGCACACATCCAATATCATTGAAGAGAGGCCAAGCAAAGCCCTCATCACCAATTAATATGGTTTCTCCACACCTAAAAGGTTTGATGTTTTGAAGTACTATAGCCAAGACATCTCTTGTGTCCCTCCAGTAAAAATATTTTCTTGAATATGAATCGTAACCACCAAACCATGTAGGCCCTTCATTGATACCATTGAAGAGCATATCACAATGGAAGGCATCACCAAGGAGGTCCGTGACATTGGCATGGATAGAAGAATACAACAAGTTCTTCCATATCTTGCAGTGGAGAGTGTTACCTTACACACCGCTATAGAGAGATACAGGACAATGACAAGAAGCAGTGAGGCATCACATGGAACTGACACATGTATAATAGAGCACCAAGATGGTAAGCTTGATTTTGTACAAAACTCATGATGTGAAGGCACATAATTCTTGTTCATCACCAAAGTAACATCAACAATATTTTTTAACATGCAGAGGATAGAAGAATTGAGTGTCTTGGATTTGAGGTCACATCGAACATGGCGCGTGTGTAGAGAGGTAAAGAAACCATGCTCATGAATTCCACACATGTCATAATTGGATGATGCCAGAGCTTTAAAATATTCTATCATTATATGATGTTAATAGTGATGTGTGTCCTTGTGTAGGGAAGGAAAGAATGTAAGAACATGGACTGGTCGTGCTAGGGGATGTGGCAGCTACCGGTAAACAAGCGTGACTTGTGGTTTTCTTTTCCCACAATACAATTCTAATAAGAATGGTCTGTATTTTTTCAAAAAGGGGGATACAATTTTTTATTTTCAACCTATAATGCTAGAGGATGTGCTAGCCACAAACACTAGTGAACTAACGTATCTCAATAATATTATCTACAATAACATTTTGAACGAAAAATATGTTGCTAATTATGAATTTATCATACAGAGGGCCATACTAAAAGTCACGTGGAATTCCACTTGCAAGACATTGTCTCCCACGAAGCTACAATGGTGCAAGATGTTCTAACCACACATGCAGGTAAACAAACATGTAAGAAGAATATTATCTATCATTAACATTAAGTAAGAAGAATATGTTACTATTGAGGAGTCAATGTGCAGAGATCCACAACATTGAAAGCCCTATGGAAGACTCCTTGCAAGTCGTCGTCTCCCATGCCGCTATGATGGCGAAGGTGGAGTGGCGTACTATTCTCTACAACCCATTCGAGATCGGACATGCATTGCAAAATTATCAGCCAAGTGAGGCATTCTCTTGATTGGTAGAGGCATTGGAGGAGGTCAACCAAAACAAGATGGTCAAGGTTGACGAAGAAACCACAAACACAGCATGCATATCATGGTGGTTCATCTCCCTAAAGATAGTGCCGTGCATGGATTGGGGGATGGAATTCTGCCATGGAACTCCCATACTGAGGCAGAGTCAATCGATGCCATGTATTTGGATGATTATGTTCTCAAGGAGCAGGGATGTTACTGTTCCTTGCCACAACACACTCCATGGTAGAGCTTATCGAGTAAGTTGTGGAGGATGGACACCGATGGATGGAGTCAGGGCAAAGTATTGGGCTTTACACATGGCACAGGTTATTCATTGCAAGACACCTATATTTGTCATTAGAGGTAGAGAGGTGAGAGTTTTAAAGTCATGATATGCTCATTCTAGATACTATTTATGTATCACACTTGTTGGCTTCATTTAGTGAGTATAATTACTAAAATTAGTATTTCAATCTTTAAATGCAGGTACATGTGCTATATATTCTAGTGTACATGCGTTCAGATATTGCTTACAATGGAATCGTCCCTCCAGAGTTCACAAAAGATGACATTACTATAAATGAGTGGGTGTGAGATACATCAGGATCCCCAATGAGAGGTCAATATGAGATCCAATGTTATTAAACTATTGTTGATATGTTTTGTAAATATTTAGTAGATTCCTAATACGTTATATGACTATCAAATACTGTAGGTGGCATGCAATGTGGTAGCCTGGCTTTTTGGAGTTCGTTCTTGCAAACGTACACAAAAGAAGGGGACACCATTTTAGATTGTAATGCAGGATGTGGTGACTTTGCATCGGTAGTGCGAAATTTCAATAGACTAATTGCATGTCTATATCACTTCGCCAAAGATGGAAGATATCTAAGAATAAAGGTAACATTTTTACGTAAACTTGTACAATATCTGATTGTAATGTAGTGTTCTTTTTCGTCATACCAATACATGGGTGCTCACCCTTCCACGTGTGCATGTACAGCTACCTCCCACAACTTGAAAATTAATTGTGTTTGATATGAATGGGGTGCTTCTATATAGGCGACCAAAGCAAAAGGGATCGTTACCAATGAAGCCCCTAGAAGTGGGAAAGTATTGGGTGATTTTGTGGCCAAGGCTTGCCATGTTTTTGAAGAAATATAGCTACATTGTTTGACATTGCCATCTGGAGCTCCATGAAGGAAGACAACTTAAGTGAGTTGCTCCAATTGGTTAGAAGTGAATGTGTGAAGTCATCAAAGCAAGCACCAACCTTTGTATTCCAATATGGACAAGGAAAGTGCAGAGCAACTCCCACAACAAATCCTGCCAAAAAGAGTTACACAAAGCCCCTTTTCATGAAATGTTTTGATGACATTGATTGGCCACACTTTAGCCCAACAACAACACTATTTGTGGATGATAGCATGGAGAAGATGCAGATGAACCCACCCAACACCTTTATATGCCCACCCCTATTTGAGGAAAACCCCATGGACACAATCCTTCTGGAGCACATGCTTCCCTACTTGACCGAGCTAGTGTGCTTCCGTGGTTCAGTCCTAGACTTTGTTAGGGATCACCAATTACACCCCCCAACAATGGATCTCGATTGATATTTGATGTGCATTATAAATATATATTTTCAAAATTATTAGATTCTTTTTATTTACAAGTGCAATAAAATGAGGATGAGAGGGAAAAGGAGAAAGAAAGAGGAATGTGCAAGTGAAGGAGATTCTATATAGGCATTTTCTCAATTGCAATACCACAAGATGTGTAAACAAAGCATGTGCAAAATATCTAGGGAAGGGTGGAGTGTAGAAACATGCATGCATGTGGATGTATGTGTGCACAGTGGATTGAGTAACAATGAGGTAATATTGTTGTCTCGATATTAACTATTTGAACAAAGTGAAAAACAATAGATATCTCACATTACTGTAGTGAATGTAACAAACTATTTGATACCCTATCCTCTTGTAGTAAGTCCACACAATAATGCTCGATTGAAAGTAGCAAAAACATGTGCAATGTAGTTTTGCCTATGTGCGCACAATGGAAGTGATATATCAGGATATAATATCAAATCATGCACATAAAAGTGAGAGGTATGTAATCCTTTTCGGGCATTTCATTAATTTAGTGTGTACATGGGTGATTCCATAGCGGGTGATTCCACAAAATGCATATTAAATTAATAAACGTTTATGAGTTTAGAGTGCGCACTCGTAATAAATTAAGGTTAGGATTTATTTCTAACCAGTTGATTTATTTATGTAGCTGAAGACTGCTAGGTATTCACTTTTGTCGGTTTAATTGTATTATTTTACTAACGATTGTGAATGCTTCAGTTGATGTGTAGAGATAGCAGCAGTGGCGGAGGAAAGCATTGGAGTCTAGCGAGTATTAGCGAGTATTCGACCTTTGGATTATATATGCATGTGGGATAACAATGTGATATTCTTTTCGTCTTGATATTAACAACTAAAAGTGTTTAAGATAATTTACCTCATCCAAACCCTTAACCCTTGTAATAATAAGAGGGTTGTGAAAAACAGATGGATAACCCTTGCAAAATTCAGAGGGGGGAGATAAAGAGAAGTTGCTTATTTAGAGTGTGTATGAGAGAGAGAGAGAGAGAGAGAGAGAGAGAGAGAGAGAGAGAGAGAGTGTGTGTGTGTGTGTGTGTGTGTGTCTGTGGAGAGGAGAAAGTGAAAAGCTCCTAATTGAGAGAGAAAGAGTGTGTGTGTGTGTGTGTGAGAGAGAGAGAGAGAGAGAGAGGGGGGGAGAAAGAGAGGAGTTGCTTATTTGGTCTAGTGCTCTCTGATCTAATATTCATTAGTTGATTTATTTAGTTGCTATATTTGAGAGAGAGAGAGAGAGAGAGAGAGAGAGAGAGAGAGAGAGAGAGGGAAAGGAGACACAACAGAGAGAGAGAGAGAGAGAGGGAAAGAAAAGAGGGATAGAGAGAGAGTGGGTGTATATGTATTTGTAAGCGACACAAGGAGAGAGAGAGAAAACGAGAGAGAAGGTGAAGTGAGAAGTTGTTGAGAGAGAGAGAGAGAGAGAGAGAGAGAGAGAGAGAGAGAGAGAGAGAGAGAGAGAGAGACCTTAATTAACATGGGGGGAGAAACATGGGAGGGGAGGGTAGTGGTGAAAGCACTGGAGGTGGTAATGATAGCGGCAATGGAGGTGGCGGTAGAGGGGGTGGTGGTGGTGGTAGTGGCGATGATAGTGGTGGTGGTGGTGGTGGTGGTTGTGATGGTGGTGGTAGTAGAGGCAGTAGTGGTGCTTGATAAGAGAATAGAAGGAATACATGGAATATGTGGAACAAGAAATGGTGGTTGTGATGGTGGTGGTGGTAGCGGCAGAAGTGGTGCTTGATAAGAGAATAGGAGGAATACGTGGAATATGTGGAACAAGAAATGGAGGTTTCCCAGAAAAGCTTGCTTGAATGCTCACTCAAAAAGCTCACTTCTTGCCCTTCCCCCATATGGGGGAAATTGTAGGAGGACACTTCAATGGAGACACTACTACATGAAAAGTTATTCGGTCTCAATTATGGTGCACTATGCTTTTTTGCAATGCTAACAAGTTTGTCAAGCATTGTGATAAGTGCCAATGCACAAGGGTATCCATTCAAAAGAACAACATGGAGTTAAAACCACTGATGTCATGTTAACCATTTGAAAAATGGGGCATTAACTTCATTGGTCCCATTAACCCTACAACCTAATACTCACAAGCCAAATACATAGTCGTAGTCACTAACTACCTCAGGAAATGGGTTGAAGTGCGAGCAACTAGAAATAATGATACTAGGACAACAACAAAGTTTATTTGGGAGCAAGTGATCTATAGATTTGGCTATCCCATTGAACTAGTAAGCGATCGGGGCATGCATTTCATCAACAAAGTCATTGTTGAATTGCTATCCACCTTCCTAGTAATCCATCGAAAATCATCCTTGTATTACCCATAGGTTAGCAATCAAGCTAAATCAATAAAAAACGTCTTAGTGATTGTGTTAGGGGAAAAAGTATTAGCCTCATGTAATGATTGGATACAAGTTAATGGCAGTATTGTGGGCATATCGAACAACATACAAAATGGCTATTGAATAAACACCCTTTAAGTTTATCTATGGGACAAAACCAATCTTGTTGATCAAATTCTTTATTCCAAGCCCAAGGATTGCCATGCAAGAAAGATGGGAAGGAAAGGAAGCATGGACTGACCACCTAGTAGAGTTGGAATGACTCATAGCCACCCATGCACTCATTTACGAAAAAGCTAGGAGGAAGACTTGGTTTGATAAACATGTCAAAACGTGACTTTGAGAAAGGTGACCTAGTGATGCTATATTCTATTAAAGGCCATAAGCAAAAAAATGAGGTCTATAGGACTTGGACCCCTTCAAATTTATCAAATAAGTAGATCTAACAATGTGGAGCTCAAGACATTGGATGATGAAGGAATAGGCTTCTTTAATGAAAGTCAAACTAAGAAGTACTATTCATAGCTCACCCACTACAAGAGTCTCCCATGCTACTTCCAACTCTAACTGTACATACATTCTCCATCACAAAGATTGACCTTGAAGACAAAGAGCCCATAACATTAGTGTATTTGAGGCTAAGAGTCACCACCCAGAAGGAACATGTCCTTAACACACTGATTGATGAAGGAGCAAATCATAACATCCTTACCTACAAGGACTGGACCAAAATAGGACAATCCTAGCTAATCCCAACCATAGCCAAGGTCAACCAATATGGGAGAAAACCCTACGCTTTACTTGGAAAATGCCAGGTTATTGTACAGTGAGGTGGTGAGGAAAGAAGCGCTACTAGTTAGAAAGGGCCTTCAAGAAGAAAACCCATTGCAATGTTGATTATGACAACCAATGCATCCACCTCACCTTAGCAAATGTGAGAATTATAATGGTTTTGAGCAAGAGCACATTGGCTTCTGCAAAGCCTATGGTGCCACCATGTTAACTCTAGGGAGGGGAGTAAAAGCCTATTAAATGAAATAAAACATGCTCAAAAGAGAAAAAGGAAACCAATGAGTAAGTTGACCACAACTAGAGAGCTTGAGTTTCCATTTGATCTAGGAGATCATAGCCTTGAGGATGCACATGCATATAGATTTCATTTTGGCAATGATGAGACTTATGTAGTGGTAGACATCTTTCCTTTTGAGTAGGAGGTATTGATGTGATGTATGCTTTTATGATTGACACTCATAAATGTGATGATTACCATGATGGGTACCCACTCAATCCTAGTGGTTTTTCTTAAAGTAACACTCAGCTTTGGCATGCTCACAAATGAAGATATTATGCTTACATCTAGGTGTATTTAGCCATCCTTAAGAACACATGATGAGTTCTTCAAAATAGTGAAGCTACTAGAGATTCGAGTAGAAACTAGATTGTTGTATTGAATTTTTGCAAAGAAATGAATTGCTTGCAAAGTTATGGCTCATTTCCTACCATGTCGTTGATCATCTCCTACTTAAGCTCCTTCAATGAACAATCTTCACTGTGTTGAAATGTCAAGCTCTACATGAGCTGGCATCTATTATGTGCCTTGGTGATGTGGTAGGATATTATTCAATTGCATGTTAGGTGATTGACATGAGGATACACCAATGATTCTATAGCTGGACTACACCCATGTAGTCTAGCCATCCTTGGTTTTGGCATATTCATTCCTTAGCAAGTTCACACTTAGTGACCACGTGTACATATGTTGTGGTACTTTCATATTAGTAGTTTATCATGTTATAGACTTAGTTCTTTATGTGGAAGAAGAATAAAGAAGAAGAAGATTTCGACCCTATCTCTTTATGTGCTTAAGCCTCCTTTGCATTTGTGTTTATGCTCCTAGGTTTTTCACCTCTCTTCCCTCTTGTTTGTTTTCATGGTAGTAGATCCATCCCATGGCTATGTGGATCTCGACTGAAGGCTAAGGTGAAGGCTTTGGAGTGCAAAAGCAAGCAAGTAAGCAACGGGTAAGAAGCTCTTATAGCTTTTCTTGATTTGCCTTGCAAGAGATTTCTAAGGCTGGCAAGGCTGCACTCTCTAATTGCAATGAAACTTGGTAAGCAAGAAGACTAGTGTATATTCTACATATATATCCTTTAGGGGTTCTCGTTGTGATTTTTGGCATGTGATGTCATTTCGACCTTCGTTTTGGACCTACAAGTGGTCCCAATAATAGTTTATGTGTATACTGTAGTTTTGGCTCTTTTAACCATTTACACGTGCATAGGTTACAAAATTCAAATATGTAAAGTTTCAAGCATTCGCCGGATTGCAAACAAAGAAGGCATCTATATATAGATTTTAGATTGCAGTTATTGTTGTATTGTTACTGAAAATGATTGTGTGCTTAATTGTGGTGCACATGGTATGAGCTTGCTTGTAGATTGCAATTTTTTACAAGTTTTTGTTTTGTCAAAATGTTTGACAACTTCAACCAAATTGTTAGCAAGAAGCTTGATAATCATAGTTATCTTGCATGAAAGTTCAGGATGACAAATTTCTTGAAGGGCAAAGGTGTTTGGAATTACATTGAAGGAGACTTGGTAGTAGCACTTAACGTTATTGTGAGAAATGCTATTACAGAATAGGTAAAGGCTAAGAAAGATTGGGCGCAAACACAAAGTAAAGTCATGTATTGGCTGTTTGTAAACTACAGATAGCATCATGGGCTATTTGTATAAATTTAATATCCTCGCTATTGCATGGAAGAATCTATCAAGGATGTTCGAAGTAAACACAAATGCCAAAAAGCTACATCTCAAATCAAAGCTAAACCAAGTAAAAAGAGGGAGCTTGTCCATTAATGATTATGCATCAAACATCAAGAGTATTGTGGAAGCTATTGGATCTATCAGTGCAGTAGTTGATGATGATGATGTTGTGTGTGCATGCTTAGATAGACTAAGAGATGAATACAAGAGCTTCATGTCATCTATGAGTACAAGAGATGGTATTCCTAATTTTACAAACTTTATTTCTATGCTAATACTTGAGGAGAAGAACCTTGGCTTGGATTTCTCTTCTTCTCAAAGCAAGAACAAGTCTGAATAGGTGTTTTATCCTATTAGTAGAGGTAGAGGTTATGGTAGAAGCCAAGTGATGGATGTGGTCAAAGTTATGATACATAGCAAAATAGAGAAAGACAATCCCGAGGAAGGGGGTCAAGTTACATATTCTAATAGGCAAAATAATTTTGGTAATAGCAAGGAGTGTTGGCATTGTGGTCAGAAAGGCCACATTTCTTAAAACTACTTAAAAGAGAATGACGAAATTAGAAATGGGAAAAAGCAGCAAAGTAATTATGCATCTAGTAGTAAAAACAATGATGACAGAAGTGAATAGTTGTTTGTTATGCAACACCTTGTAGATGTAGATGCCTCTAACCATATGACTTCTCATGTAGAGTGGTTTAGAGAGATGTGCAATCCAGAGTCTCCAAGCTCTGTGGAGACAGGGGATGATACAACTCACCCTATTACTCATATTGAAAATATTCCTTTGAGTATACATGATGGTAAAACTAAGTACTTGATTGATGTATTGCATATATCAAATATTACAAAAAACTTAGTTTGTGTTGTTCAGATGGTAGAATAGCGATTGCAGGTTCAGTTCACATCTAATGGTTGTTATGTAGAAGATCTTAAAAATGATTGCAAAAGGAAAACATGCTAGCAAATTGTTTACTCTTGATGTAAGTTTGCTTGAAATAGATGCTACTATATTTGCACAAGGTTCAGGGTATTGTGGTTGATATTGAAATTTGGCATGAGAGAAGAATGTGCAATAGCTAAAAGACATGAAGTTAAAGCAAATTGTGGATGACTTGCCAAGTTTAGGGTTGATGGGATGCATAAAGTATGTGAAGCACGTCAATTTGGAGAGCAAGCAAGGTAAGCATTTCCACATGAAAAACATGTGCACAAGAAGCTACTTGAATTGATACATTCTAATGTATGGGGTCCTACAAAGACTTCAACATTGAGTGGTTGCAAGTATTATGTTAATACTTGCTTCCTTCATTGATGATCTCACTCGCATACTTTTCTATCCTCTCTCTCTCTCTCTCTCTCTCTCTCATTTTTTCATTTTTCTCTCTTCTTGTTTCTCCTATGCTCTCTATGTGTGTGCATATATATGTATACATGTATATGTGTGTTTAATACACGTGCATCCCTTTGTATAGTTTTGTAAATATGTATCCATTCTCTCTTCTCTCCTCTCTCTCCCTCTCCCCATTTTTTCTCACTCATATATGTTTAAGTGTGTATGAGCATGTGTGCATATGGACTATGTGTTTATGTGTATTCATGTACATATACGTTTGTACTTGTGCATACGTGTATGTGTTCATATGTGCATGTATGTTATTCATGTGTTTTTATAGTCTAGGTGCTAGGTACATTGTATGAACATGTTCAACCATTAAAATTATTATCCCATCTCATTTACACACTACTAAGAGAAATTCAACTAACTTTTTACATTGTATCTGCATTTTTGAGTGTTTTTAGAGTATATACAAATTGCATACACATATTCAACCATTAAAATATCATCTTATTTTATATATTTAATTAAAAAATTCACACACACACATAGAGAGAGAATAAATATAACTCCCATCACCCTTCTTGGAAAAGGCCTCTTTATTTCTTGAATACCAAACTTCTCCGTCTTGTGCCATATAGGATTCAAAGGCTTTGATCAGTTGTGGATCCCTAAGCCAAACCTTCAAACAATAGATAGAGAAGATACTCACATTGTAAAGAAAAAAGAGATTAGCTTTTTTACTTCATTGTATATAGAAAAATTAATATTAGCTAACCATTTATGTTATCTGCACCCATTATCTCTCTAGTTCTAAGGTATACAACTTTATGAATAAAATGCGCTTAGGTTATTGCACTCATAATGCTCAAGTAAGTTGCGAATGAATAGCTAGAGGTTGGCTAACCATCAAGTTGTTCAAATTTGTGTAAGTACAAAGTATGCTTCAATGGTTCAAACCTAGTGGATTGTGTATGTGTGATCACATTTGGTTGGTCATGCTTTCTTTACCCATGAAAATCAACTATCATGCAATGTTTTGGGTTTGAAGGGGGGAAATTAGGGGGACAAGGTGTTCATCTCATTTTAGAAGTGCATGCACTAAATGTAAGCAAGAAACTAAACCTTTGTGGGATGAGTCAATCAATTAATGAATGTTAACAAAATTGCCATAACAATGAATAAGATTAACCCTTGGGCTTTACATGCAATGAGCTGTCTAAGTATTGAACAATTTAAACCCAATGCTTGTGCAAGTCTAAACTTGGATAGTAAAGATGAATTTTGTATGGCTAATATTGGCCCATATAAGGATCCTCATGGATATGGTAGAAGCTTCAAGCTTGCAATTTAAAAGTCATGGATATGGGGTAGAGATTTAAAAGTCATAGAAACTTCAAGATGGATGAAATTGAAAGGGCCACCCAAGGGCCAATTATGAAGTGGGGAGCATGCACATGCCATGGGAATAATGTGTCTAGTATAAAACGCATGGGGACATGAGATGAACATCCACTCACAAGGGCTCAATGAGGCATGGAGACATGAGACTAGTATTCACTTACAAGGATTCAAAAATTTGAAAACTCACAAGAGTGGGCTACATGTGCAACCAAGTGGCCAAATCACATTTTTCATATTTTATGTATAAATGTTCACTTGTGTAAAGTTACTTTGGAAGATGGTGAATCCTCAGCAAGTTGAGGTTGGTAGAGCAAGACATGTTTGAATCCTCTTGAAGGTACTTTGTGTGTGTGTGTGCGTGTGTGTGTGTGGATCTATTCACATTTTGGTGGATAGAGCAAGACATGTTTGAATCCTCCTCAAGGTACTTTGTGTGTGTGTGTGGATCTATTCACAGTCTAGTGGATAGAGCAATACATGTTTGAATCCTCCTCAAGATACTCTGTGTGTGTGTGTGTGTGACATTCTAGTGGATAGAGCCTGATTGCATGTAGTCCCTTTTTTTTTGGTGTTTAGATTATGCCAAAAACCAACTTGTAGCTTCATACTAGTGGTATTCTTACTACATCCATCTCATGGTCTATCCTAGTTGGAGCTTTGTTGGTGGCTCCTCTGACTTGTTGAATGCGTGCTTGGAATTGATTGTCCCCAATTGACTAGAATAAAAACATATTTTTCTTCATAATTGGCCATAACAACTAACACGTGGCCCAAATTTTTAAAATGTAACCAATGGCCAATGCGTTTCCACATCGATGAGAACAAACTCCTCTCTCTATCGCATGTGCCCACTTCTCGTGCTTGAGAGCTGCAACAAGGAGAACTAATGAGAAGAACTCTTGTGCGTGGCCATGTCTTGAGCTAGAAAGTCAACATGTTTACACCTCGATGAGAACAACTCCTCTCCCAGGCACCCACATCTTCATCTCGAGCTAGGAGCGTTACACCCGCTCAATTGTAAAGAAGGTGATATGTACGATTGAGTGATCCATGATGGAGGTATGAGAACAAGGCCCCATCATACATGTGCTCCTCCAATTAGGGTCCACCCACAATAAGCAAACTCTTGTTGCACGTTAGAATGATTGGAGCCTGGAGGATGGATTAGGAATTGAGTGAGAGGGTGACAAAAGGCGAGTGTGGAAGTAATAAACAATGGACAAACAGTCAGTGAGAGGCTCATCATTAGACCTCATCAGTGGTTCCATCTTCCAAGCTTCCTTCTATCGCTGGAAGAAATAAAGAGGAAGAAAAAGGGGATCGTCAGAACACCCTCTCTCTGACTGAACGGGAAAAGCTGAAAGCTACCCACCATTCTCCTCCCTCAACTCGGGGGATTTTCGCTAGTGGGCCTGGTTCCTCTCTCTCTCTCTCTCTCTCTCTCTCTCTCTCTCTCTCTCTCTCCTTGCTTTGCTCTTTTGCCAATTTCCCAATTTGTTTCTCTTCAAGGGCCTGTATTCACTACTCTCTCTCTCTCTCTCTCTCTGTCTCTGGGTTCGCTCATACCATAGCCGGTCTCCCTCTTCTCTCTCTCACTGAGCAGGGGACGCCTCCCCACGGCTCTGAGGCCCTACTCTCTCTCTCTCTGTGTCTCTGGGTTCGCTCATACCATAGCCGGTCTCCCTCTTCTCTCTCTCACTGAGCAGGGGACGCCTCCCCACGGCTCTGAGGCCGTGGGCACCTTCGTTTCCTTCCTTTCTCTGCACTCCCTGTTCATCAATCTCAGATCAAAACAAGTTCTCACCCTTGTTTATCTAAATCTCTCCTCTATTTTCTCTCTGTACAACTGTCCCACACCACACATCCTTCGCTTCCAGCATCAATCCTGACCCTTAAAAAAAAATCTCAATTTCATCCTTTTCCCCTTGCTCATCCTCCGACATGAACAAGGCCAATGACAGAACAGACAATCTGCGTACCAGGGTCGGTAGGTTCGAGCTCGGCCGCGTCCTCGGCGAAGGAACATTTGCCAAAGTCAAGTTTGCAAGGAACATTGAAACTGGACAGAGCGTGGCAATTAAAATCCTGGATAAAGAGAAAATTTTGAAGGAAAAGCTGGCCGAGCAGGTGAGAACACATCATAGTCTTCTCTCTGTTCACAAACAGCTTTCAAGGGAAACAGTAAAGAACACAGTTTACTCTCATTTTGAGCAAAGTTCTGCTCTTGGAATGCTGGAAACAACCGCACTTAATCTAATGTGTCTTCTACTCTGCATTAAGCCTACGAAGATATGGATTAACAATGGCGTCAAGTACTCTGAAATCTCATGACCTGACTCCATGCGATGACTTATGATTTCTTTCTCAGTCTGATACAATGCCGAAATTGAACTATCCAGGGTTACGATCCAAATGTAGATCCTTTCTTATCGCTTATTCCAAACCTTTACCATAGAACAATGACCTCAAGTACTCTGAAACTGTATGACCTCACTGTCATTGTTGAAGCAAAATCATCCAGTTTCATATGAAGATTTATTATGTCTTCCACATTTTTATACAATGTGAAACTGACGCATCTAGTTTTCTTGTAACTTTATTCTGAAGCTTCACCGCAGACAATTGTGGTTGATGTGCATTAAACTGTGCAAAACGCCTGGACTAGCATGCCAAGCCAGATTGTCAAATAACTCCTCGATAAGGGGTAGATTGAGTAAACAAAAACATTTGCACTGTTAAAGATTTGAGCAATAAGGATTCATACATGGTGTGTACACCATCAGACAATAAATAAGGCTCCAAATTTTACTGGGCTTGATCAAACAAGCCATGGAATAAAGGAGGGTAGTCCTTATAGAATCTGAAAGCGGACTAGTAGTACAAGCATGTTTGAGTGCCTTTAGCTAAAATACACTCACACGGGATTGGGAAAATGCTGTTTTACGTAAGCCATGTTCCTAGGGATGAGCTTAGTTACAATCAATTGGAGAGTGAAAAATTACTGCTTACTCTTGTAGATCATGTGAGATGTACAATACATACATGGACTTAGGAATATAAATCTTCATGCAACAAACCAAAAGGTTCTTAAAAAATTTGAAGACTACAAGAAAGGAAATTCAGCCTTTTGTCTTGGTTGATGTATAGTATATTAATATGGCTTCTTTCATGATCCCTAAGGAATTGAAATACTTGAAGCAAGGGCTTGAAGTTAAAAAACAACAACGAGAAAGATAGAGAGTTGCGGATTTGATGATGATGAAGGTAGAGAGAGAGAGAGAGAGAGAGAGAGAGAGAGAGAGAGAGAGAGAGAGAGATTTTTGTTGGAAAAAGTAGTTTCAAGTATTATGGGAAATTATGTAACTATATTTTAGTCCAATATGCAAGAAGATAAAAAGTTTATCATATGACAGGATTCTTCATGGAGAACATGTTTAGGTATCATGCCATACCTTAGTCTATCATCAAGACGGAGATCAACAATTGATGAGTCTCATCTTCTTTTCATCCACCTAATTCCATTATTCTCAATATTTTAAAATGCTTTGTGTTAGAGTACATGACAAAGTAGTTTTTGCCATTTGGGAGTTTTCTTATAGTAATATCTTGTAGGCTTGTAGTGGTAAGGTTTGATTTGAAATAGTGAAAGGGGACAAGAAAGTCTCTCATTGTCACTAGAATGGGAAATTGACTCAATGATTTAATTAAAATAAACTCTGTAATTTTGGTATTCTAGCTCTTGGCACAATAACCATTGCATTGGTAGGGAAGAATTTGACATTGAGAATGCAGCGGACAAGTGTATATACTATGTGGTACAAGGTGCAATGTGAAAATTTCATTCAATTGAAAGTTTGCACCTTAGAATTAACGATCATTTGAAAGTTTTGACTAGTAAGTAGCTTGCTTAAGCTGTAAAGCAAGCCTTGAGCTTAAGTTTGACCAAGTGAGCAATTCACATGTGGTTAATGACCCAAGCATTAATTAGCCCACTCAAAGAATGAGATTGGATTAAGAAGTAGGCGTTTACTCATTTAGAAAGTTAATATTAGCTATTTAGACTTTCTCTCAGTCACACACACACACACACATACACACACACACACACACACACACACACACACACACACACACACACACACAGACACACACACACATTTGAGCAGCCTAAGTTTGAGAGCCATTTTTCTCTTCTTTGTTGTAGAAATTGTAGGTTTCAACATGGAACATGAGCTGACAACATGTACGAAGTGACGATAACAACCAAACTTATTCTCTCAGCTCGGTGAATCCATTGGGTAGTTTTATAACTCCATTTACATCAAAGTTTGTCATTGTTTTCGATCTAAATATCATTAAAGCCTGTTATTACAACACAATGACTGAGATTCGAGATCTTAAGCCCTGTGCACTTTCTGAATAACTTTGTCATGAAGAAAGTGATATTCTCACAATTTCATTACGAGAAATCCCTTGGTTTAAGAGAAACAATATAGGATTGCATGGTAAATATGCAAGACAATCATCAAAGCAGATGCTCCATAAAATTGGGTTCAAATGTTGGTGGTTATTTTTAGGTTTGGTAGATGAAATATTCTTTTGTATTTCTAAACACTTTAAAGTTGATTGGAAGCCAATACTGAAGCCTATCCCATCTCACCACTCGCTCATACTTCCTCTTTGGCATCAGAGAGTTGCGAGGGATGAGCGTATCACTTGTAATAGAAAGCAGCAAAGGAAGGGGCAACCAAGTCCTTTGCTCGATTTGAAGATGAGGATCCCTTCCGTACTTTGGCCTTGGTGTGGGCTGGAAGATTTGAATCGAAGTCTGAGGAAGAGGATGACTCAACAGGCGAGTCCATATCCTGCTTCTTCTTCTTCTTCTCCTTCTTCCTCGAAGCCGCTAACTCTTTACAGTCCTTCTATAAGTGTCCCTTGTTACCATAGTGAGAGTTCTAGGCCTTTAACTTCTTCTTGTCACCCCTCTTTGAAGTTGCAAGAGCCGCACTAGAACCTGTATAATGAGACGGAAGCTTGACCTGTAGACACAAAGATGCCTCATTCTCAAGCAGCTTCGAGGACATATGGGTAAAATAGGGGTCGAGGATGTTTGCGCCCTCAAAGCATTGGCTACTCCATCAAACTCCGAGTGGAGCTTGTAGAGTACCGTCCTTATAAGGCGTGCCTTTGGAAGAGTAGACAGCATGTGTCAAAGTTGGTCCTATACCTATGTAACACGGAGGAAAAATGATTGAAGAAGTAACCACCGGTAGAATTTCTTTAGAAATACATGGAAGAAGAGCAGAATAGGCACTTGTATCATCCGTATCCCATGTAAGCACAACTTTCTCATGATTGTCCTCATCAAAATCTTTTGGAATTGGAAAAGAACATTGAGGACGTGGAATAGCTCCACAAACAATATACCATAACTGCTTCCGTACGAACCATGTTTTCATAACAGCACTCCAAGTTAGATAGCTAGAGCCATGTAACTTATCATCGCTAGAAGTGCACGGAGGAGCCATTTGGAGAGGATAGGAAGAGCAGGTGGAGTCACTAGCTAGGTGGGCACTGGCACTGGCTCCTCTCTCCAACAAGACCTCTAGGTGATGACTGTATAACTAAGGAGGAGCAAGAATATATAGGACATAAATGTGCCATAAATGACAACTGGTCGGCTAGCATTTAATGCTGGTCGATTGGCATAAAAAAAGCCCTAACGTACAACAAATAATGCACAATAAAATGCCTAAAATATCTAACACTATGCCTAGTCCAATGTGGCATGCATAGACTCACACACGAGTTGACATATCTACTAATAAAGACTTTGATGATGTAGCTCCAGCCTTTGCTTCTAGACAAAGGTGAGGGTGTTTCTTTCAACACTTCTTCTTTTGATGCGAGCTAGAGTGTGGACACTTGGGATATCCTTTGTGCTTCCCCTTCGAATTTGTATCAAAGTCGGAAGATGGCTCTGATTGCTTGGCCTGCTTCCTCTTTTTGTTCTTCTTATTGGCCCCTCCTGAACTTGCAATGAAAGCTTTTGAGGATTTGGATCCAGTGGTTCCAATCTCCTTGAGTCATGCATTTTGTTCTAAAATAAGCGAGGCAAGCTTCTCCCAAAGAATAGTGTCCCCAACTCTAGAATTGAGTAAATTGGTGTAGAAGACCATGCTTTGGAGATGTGAGATGAGTAATAGGAATCATACCAACATCTTTGGATGATATTGTTCGGCCAACAGATATAAGTGTTAGCAGATATGTTAGTTCATGTTTAAGTCTGTGCATGTCAGTGGGCTAGGGCACCAAGACATTTCCTAGATTATTTAGGCATTTTATTTGGCATTTTATGACGGTCATTTTAGCATTTGATGCTGGCCGACCTAACATCATTTATGACATTATTTTTGCCTATTTATTAGGCACTCCTCCTCCACAGTTATTATTGTCATGCATCATGTGCCATTCATCATCTGACAGTTTTGGTGGAGGGAGAGGAGCAGGTGCGAGTCCCTTCATAGCCGGTGACTCACATTGGTTCTGTACTGTCTCATATCTTGGTATATGGATTCCATTTTCCGAGTATCTCTTTACTTGTGAGTTCTTTGTGCAGTGTTTTTTTCTTGTGTTTCTCTTTCTCTTTCCTTTGTGTCTTGTGTTCAACAGTCTATTACAACAGTTTTCCACGCTTCCATCACTGCATCCACTTCTGAAAGCAAGTTCATCTTGTTACTCCTTCATTTTGTTGATATGATCCTTCATGGAAGAAGAATCATCAACATATAGTATTCGGAGCTTCTTCTCAATGAAGATGTGGTAGGCGAAGGTCTTTTGTTCATAAAGAGAAGACAACTTTGTCCAAACCTCCGTTGTAGTTTAGATTCTATGAACATGTACAAGAACCGAGTCTTGGTAGCTCATGAAGAGGTAAGATTGGGCTTTGAGTTGAGTCGGTCACAAAGAGCCACCTTGTCAATAGTAGAACCGATATGAGGATCCTCTACTGGATGGTGAATAGGGGTTGTAACAAAAGTCCATAGATCAAAGGTATCTAGTATACACACCACTTTGCAAGATCAAAGGATAGGCATGTGCATTGATGGTGCTTGAATGGCTAGGCAAGGCCCTTCAATAGGAGCCGTATTAGGAACATAGAAGCTGGTGGTGAATGAGGCTGCATTGTTCTTCTGGACCTGCCAAAATGCCAATCTTTGTGAGATTGGGGTTTTGATCTTCAGTCTTTTACGTGTCAATCCTCGGGATGATCTAGACAACAATGACAGCCTCTTCGACGTTGTAACTAGTGTTGGTCTTCAAAATATTGGTTTGTTTCCTCGTTGGTCTCATCAAACCTATCAAATCAGAGATCCATCTTCCATCAAAGTATTTGCAAAACACACAAAGAAGCTATCGCATCTTGATGCTGAGCTGTCCGAATGGAGGAGAAATCAGCTGCATTGCTAGAACATAGGGTGTAGATGCTTGCACATGTTGAAGAAGGCCCAAACAATGCAAAAAATCTGCATTTGATGAAGCTGGGGCAACAATATGCAGTCGCCAACAGTGGATAGTAATCGTCCCCTCTTAAATGACTGATCTTCACGACAGATTTGCACAAAACAAGAAAAGTAGAGTGTGGTCTCCTCTTTGTAGAACCTGTGGGTCCTCTCTTTTGGTGATGATACCATGTGAGAGTGCTCAATAGAAAAACATGAACATGGAAAGAGAGAGGTCGATATAAATGTAGAAAATAGAAGAAAAGAATTGCACTGACATAGTTGCATGGAAAAACGTTTCCTACGTAGGAAACATATGAAACTAGTAAGAAACGTTTCTAACCTTTTCCAGGTGTTTCTTATCCATTGGAAAAAAGGTTAGTGGCTAGAGGGTGAGGTTTGATCCAAAAAAGCATGCCCTATCATGGAAGCACATTTTTTCATCTTGAAAGTGGCGGAAAGTGACTTGTCTTTTCCTGCAATCATGCCTTCTACCTATAACTTTGGGATAAGGCTGCGTTTCAGCCTGGACAGCACCGCCAAGGGCTGGAAAGGAGGGAAGAAAGGCTGCACTTGATGGTGTCCTCCTCTGCAATGGAAGCTCTCCTCTGTGCTCTCAGTTAGGCGATGATACCATGTGAGAGTGCGCAACGGAAGAAGAAACACGAACACAGAGGGAGAGAGAGAGAGAGAAAGCAGAAAATGAAGGAAGAAAATCTGCACTGACTGTAATGAATGCTGAATACAAAACTGTGGACTGATCAGTCCCTGCACGCAGCCGGAAGCGTCAGTGAGGGCACCAGATCAGGCTAATGATGACGGCAGCACCGAAGACGGAGGAAGATGACGGAGTCTGAATGTGCATTTGCCAAAGAAGGAGGGAAGATGATAATACAACTGATTGCCAAGTGGGAAATGGCTATAAATAGCCAAAAAAACCCAAAAACTGGCCGACCTGAAATTTGAGGCCATAAATATGTCCGACCAGCATTTAATGCTGATCCGACCAGCATTTAATGCTGGTAAAAATGCCAGGAATGCTCAGAAATATCCCGGAAAGGGTGGACAATGTCCGGCACGTGAGGCAGGCTGAAGAATGCAGAAACTGCCCCGGGAAACGCACATAAAATCCCGATTGGAGGAGAAAATGCACTGAAATGCAATAAACTGAGTACTCTAGAATGAGCTACCTCCTCCGTCAAAACAAGTGATAGACAAGTCAGAGCTCCTAAAGTCCTCGTCTGACTCAGACTGAGGCTCACAGGCAGGAGATGACAAGGCATGACAAACATGACTGCTAACATTTAGATCTATCTTGCTGCAACTCTTTACTAGGCCAATCTAGCGCCAAGAAATGTAGATAACCGTGCAACCATGTGAGATACTGTTGGGTGTAAAGGCCCTTACGCTACTCCCGTGTATATATTTACTTGCACATGTGAACACACCCTTGTAGGTGTAAGTGTACCGTACCCTAAGTATAAATACATTCTTTTATTCTTTGTGTGTACCACATTGGAATTTGGTACACACCCATCTCTTGAATCTCCACTCTCTGCATTGCTGAATACACCTCGATTGACACGCACACTACCTGAGTGCTTCCTCTCATGGCCCTTCAAATTGGTATTAGAGCATCAGCAAGAGTGTGCGCGCTTCCTGAGAATTGTGCGAGTTAGTCTCTGCGTGTGTGTGTGAGCAGAGAGGCAAGTCGTCACCTCAGCTCTAGGTGGATTCAAGCAGTCAACAGGTCACATTTGACCAATGGCAGCAGGCGCAATCGTAACCAGGCAGGCAACAGTCGGTGGCGCCAGGGACAGGCTGTCGGCAGCAGGTGTAGGCACGAACAGCAGCGGGTGGCGCATTCCAGCAGTAAACGCGGACAGGACGACAGCTGCATCAACCAGACACAGGCCACGAGTAGGTTGTGACCAGCAAATCAAGCGTGTCCAGGTGGCAACCATCACGCTGGTCATGATGGCGTGTTTCTGGCATTTTCAAAATTTTTTAAATTATTTCCTGCAAGCAGGTCCCCTGTTCTTGACAGGGGTTAATGTGCACAAGGACAGGGCTCAGATCTGTGCAGATTTATGTTTTTCCCAGATTTCATGCTGATCGTGCAAAACAGTGACATCTGACCCAGAAATTTGGGGCTTTTCCCAGATTTGATGCTGGTCATGCAGAACAGTGAGATCTGACCCACAAATTGCAGACATTGTGTCATTTGCTTCAATAATTTGGGGCTTTTCCTATACAAGTGAAATTTTGTTCATCTGAGCCAATTTCACTGTAACTTTGTGCATTTGGACCCCAATATTTGAGGTTTTGCAGAATTTGTGAAATTTCTGCGGCATTTGTCTGTGTTTGACTCGCAGGATGATGTATTAATGCAATTGGGGCAAATTTATTGGAAAATTTTTGGGGCTTTTTGCATCGGTGATGCATTTTGAGCCAATTTGTGCTTTGATATTGAAATTACAGCAAATTCACTGCTGAGTGGGAGAAATTTGGACTTGGGATGTATCAATTGTTGTAAAAGAGCAGCTTCTCTTGGTACATGTATTGCTGAATGCTCATTATGCAGTGAAATAGTGGTACATACAACACTTGGGTTATTGCATTTGGGCATTACGGTGATGTATTATTGAAGTGGGAGCTATCATTAATGCATATGTATCAGATTTGATTCATGTACATGTTGTAATCAGCTCTTGGGACTGAAATTGCAGCAAAATATCTGCTTCTTGGACACCTTTGGAAGTACAAGTGTGTGTACTTGCTGTTATATTCAACAACCTTGCTATTATATTTAGCAACCTTGCTATTGGCTGAAAGTACTCAACATTTTATTGCAGTATTTTATTGCTGAAGATGGCTGGCAGTGCATCTACATTTGACACAGAATCTTTTTGAGATTCGTAAATTTGATGGCGATGGCTTTGATCTTTGGAAAGATTGTATGCAAGGTATACTTTTTCTGAAGGATTGTGATGATGCTTTGACAGAACATAAGCCTGTTGCTTTGCTAGATGAGGATTAGACTAAAATGAATAAGAAAGCCATTACTTACATCAACATGGCTGTCCAAGATGACATCTTGGTTGATATCAAGGGACTTATCACTGCTTATGCAATTTGGGAGAAACTCAAGGCTACGTATGAGAATACAACTCTTGTCAATCAAGTCTATCTCATGCAAAAGTTAGTCAACTTGAAGCTTGATGAGTCTAAGCCCGCCTCAGAGCATTTAAATGCTCTTATTGGTATTTTGAGTCTGTTATAGGATGCAGGTTGTTGAGAAACGGCAGTTTGTGTTTCTGCGTTTTGCATTTAGGGTTTGCGTTTAGGATTTGCAGCCCCAAAAAGGGGTGCCACCCTAGACAGATTGAGCCTATTTCTAGATCACTCTCTCATTCATTCCTTATGGTTGATTCATTCAGTCCGTCACCTCTTCCCTCTGTCAGAAGTGAAGCAGCGGTGGAAGCATAAACATGTGCTGAAATAAACTGCTGAAACACAAGACAAAAAGAGAAAAGAAAAGAACACGATACATATGAGAACTCAGATGTATGCACGGAAAATGGAATCCATATATCCGAACACGAGACAATCGCATACAACAGTGAGTCACTGGTTGCGTGGGCACTGGCACTGGCACTGACACTAGCTCCTCTCTCCACAGAGTCTGCAGATGGTGAAGATGATGATACTGACCTGATGTCGATGTCGATCGTACAATACCTGAAAATAGAGAAGATCATAGAATGTCTCTGTGTCCATCACCAATGTCTCGCAGTAGCATACAAGACCATCCTGTCAAAAATGCCCCTGAACATAGGTGACCATGGATTCCCCACCTTTGGCCAGACCGCCAAAGTATCCCTGGATGTCAATCCCAGCTCCAGGATTTGATTCCGCCAGACTGAAGTCGATGCGTCAGGGACGTCCCTCTCTGGAACCTGTGCACCTGTATAAAAGTATAGATGAGGCGTGGCTGCCCCATCTGAACACCCGCTCACACTCCCTCTCTGGCACAAGAGAGTCGTGAGGGATGACCTCATCACCACCACTAGAAAGCAGCCGAGGAATGGGCCATGAAGCCCTTCCCGCGATCCGAAGAAGAGGATCCCTTCCGCGCCTGGGACTTCACCTTGGTCGGAGGATCTGAGTCGGAGTTTGATGAAGGAGAGGACTCATCGGTAGAGTCAACATCCCGCTTCTTCTTCTGCTCCTTCTTCCTGGAAGTCGCTAACGTCTTGCAGTCCTTCCGCAAATGTCCCTTCTTGCCACAGTGGTAACACTGGGCCTTCGACTTCTTCTTCCCGTCACCCCTCTCTGAAGCTACATAAGCCTCGCCTCCATAATGTGTCAGAAGTCGCCCCTGTAATCTCAAGGATGTCTCATGCTCAAGAAGCATCGAGGTCATATGTGTAAAACTGACAGGAGTCGATGATGTCTGCGCCCGCAAAGCATTGGCCACTCCATTAAACTCCGGGGGGAGCTTGTAGAGGACCGTCCCGATGAGATGCGCCTCGGGAAGAGCAGATTGCATGTGCCGAAGCTGGTCCTGTACTTGCGTAACACGAAGAAGAAAAGACTGAATAGTATATTTCGGCTCAAACTTCATCTGCTGGAGCTGGCCATAAAGTGTGACTGCCCGCATGGTGGAAGGTGCCTCGTACATCTGCTGCAACGTCTGCCATACTTCAGGAGATGTCCTACAGGAGGTAACCGCCGGTAAGACCGCTTTAGAAATACACCAAAGCAACGCCGAGTAAGCACGGGCATCGTCCGAGTCCCATGTGAGCACCGCTTCCTCATGGTTGTCCTCATCAAAGTCTTCAGGAAGAGGAAAAGGACGGAGAGGGCGAGCAATAGCTCCACAGACGATGTACCATAACCGCTTCTGCACAAACCAAGCTTTCATGACAGCACTCCATGTGAGATAATCAGGTCCATGTAACTTATCATCAGTGGAAGTGCACGGAGGAGCCATATGGAGAGGATAAGAAGAGAAATAGAGAAGAGATGGAATTTAGAGAGGAAACACAGCCAAAACACAAGCACAGACGGCAGAAAATGAGAGTTCACATGCAATATAAACCAAAATCTGATCAATAGAAGACAAAATCTGCTGCAGAAAGTCAAAAAATCAGTCAGAAACTGCCAAAAACAGCAAAAACGGCCTGAAGTAACAGTCACCCAGCCACGAGAGACGCTGAATCAGCAAAACGCAGGCTGTAAACTGGAGAAAAACAGGTAGAAAATTGTCGCCAGCAGCTGCAGATGAAAAACGCAGGCAGCAGAGGGTGCGTAGGCAGCAAACGATGGCAAAAATGGAAAAAACGCAGGTTGAAAACAGCCCCAAAACAGGTCACCTGGCTGCTACAGCAATCGCCTGATCAGCAGGGGTACAAAACAGTCCTGAAATCAGCAATAAAACACAGCAGAAACACACATCCTGAAAACTGATACCATGTCAGAAGTGGAGCAGCGGTGGAAGCATAAACATGTGCTGAAATAAACTGCTGAAACACAAGACAAAAAGAGAAAAGAAAAGAATACGATACAGATGAGAATTCAGATGTATGCACGGGAAATGGAATCCATATATCTGAACACGAGACAGTCGCATACAACAGTGAGTCACTGGCTGCGTGGGCACTGGCACTGGCACTGGCACTGGCACTAGCTCCTCTCTCCACAGAGTCTACAGATGGTGAAGATGATGATACTGACTGAGGAGGAGCACTGAGTATAAATAGGCTAAAAAAGTGGGGAGCAATAATGCTGGTCGGACAGCATTAATGCTGGCTGACTGGTGCATAAAATGCCCCAATGGCATAAAATGCCACACCAGAAAAATACCTAAAATACCTAATAAAAAGGCCCAGCCCAGATCAAGCTCAGACTCATACATGAGCTGACAAATACTCTGCTAACACCCTCTAGCTTCTCCACTATCCTCACACCCCTTCAGGAGGACATTGCGGTTTGTGGCGTGGCTGTCTTGATCATCTTCCTTGTGCTACGGCACCCTTGTTCCCTTATATCACATTAATTCCATTCATCAGAGTTTCTTTTCTCTTTTCTCTTCTCTTCTCCATGTTTGCTGAGTTCACTTCGTGTTCCTCCTCGCAAACCCTATTGTCTTATTGCTACGTCGTCTTTTGACATGGTATTAGAGCTGGATCTGCTCAGACAGTGGCAAAGAGCCTCCACTCCAGTGAAGGCAAAGATCGGTGGCGGGTTCGACATCCACTTCTCTTCTTCTTCTGCTACTTCAACATCTATAAATAGACAAGCTGTCCCCATTCAGCCTCATCCCTCCCGTGTAGGTTCCTCACCCTTGTGTGCATATCTCAGCCATCAGTCTTCTACCACGTGGCGGTCCAACCTTTGCGATTGCTGCTATCACCGCGTTTTATTGCGACATTTTATTGTTGCGTTCTACTGTCGCGTTTTACTGCTGCGTTTTACTATAGTGTTCTATTCTGGCATTTTACTGTGGCATTCTACTACTGCGTTTTACTGTCGCGCTTTACTGCGATGTTCTATTGCGGCATTTTATTGTAGTATTCTACTGCTATGTTTTGGTGTTTCACCCACATCATTAGGTATCATCCTCTACAATCGCCTTAGTCTCCTCACACTTCGGTAATCAACGTTTGGTGTTTCTCTCACTCCGTCACTTTGACTGGTGGTCACAACACTTGGGATCCGATATCCTTTTTCTCCCTCCAATCCTCCCTTCTCCAGTTTGCCACATCGGTACCATGGTGTCTCCACGGATAGATTGCCCTTCTATTGGGTGCTACTATTGCGGGACGAATGGTCATCTCATTGAAGATTGTCGACATCGACCTCTACTCTCCACCCCTCCGGAGTATATGCATCTTCCACCAGGTACTCCTTGTGCCACCTCTCCTTTCTGGGCCACAGAGTTTGTTCTGCATCGGCTATCAGAGTATCATGAGCAAGGCAATAAGCTGCATCCGACGCGCACTAAGTCCTTTTAAGCACACGGAGGCTCTAAGACCTTATGAGGCGATAAGCCCTCCTGGAGACCACCCCACTGCGTGGAGGTTTTCCCTACCCACTACCGAGTATAGTGGCTTCCCCAGCCCACATCTCCTCCACAGTCCACTCTCCTGAGAGCCCGCAACTATTCCCCAGCCTTGGCTCATCCTGAGCCTCCTCCTTCTCCATCCTCTTTCACTCAGGTTCAAGAGGCCACTTCTGGGTGCTTTCCGGCTTCTTCTCCCAAGCCTAGATACCTTCTTTGGCATGGCCGGCGGCACTTCCTTCGTCATCGGATGCTTTGCAGTCGGTGAGCCATAAGTGGTTGGATTCCTTTTATCTCTCAAACTGGGATTCAGAGGGGGATTTTCTTACTTCACTCTCAAAGGGGGCTTACAATTCTTCTTCGCTTCAGGGGGGGCTCCTACTTCTATTCCTTCCGATTCAGAAAGGGACCCTATGTGCCACGAAGTTCTTAACACACCACCACCTTTCACTTTTGAGGAGTGGCTCTCCTTTGAGTAGTCATTTCCTCTACTCATATCCAGCATCTAGAGGACCTACTTAGATCGGGGCCCTTGGATCTTTAGCAGTAACTTGGTGGCTAGGCCTTCGTATTTCTTCTAGCACATGGAGTCATGGAGCTAGTGGCTTCTCTCTCGAGGTTGAGTTTCGGGTTCTACAACTCATCCGGTCTCTTGATTATCTTTAAAGGTCTCCTTTCAAGTGGCATTCTTAGATTATAGGGTGGATCTTCTTCGTCCCTTGGTTAGCATGGACCCACCTCCCAAGATCGAGTACGGGCATATGCTTATGGTTCTCGGCACCCCACAAAGTCTGACATTCCTCCTATGCATTGCATGTTTTCATAATCTTTGTACTAGGGCGCTTGGGCAAGTGAACAATTTTCCCACGAGGGACACTGTCCAATTGGCACCTGCTACATGAGCATTCTTCAGCATGTAGCATTGCGTCTGCACCTCACTTCTCTCGTTTCCCTTTTTGGGTCTGAGAGGGGAGAGGGGGTGTTGAGAAACCCTTCACCCTTTACCTACAGTTTGCTTTTTTTCGTTTTGTGTTTAGGGTTTGTAACCCAAAAAGGGGCGCCACCCTAGACTGACTGTGCCTATTTATAGGTCACTCTCTCATTCATTCCTTACGGCTAATTCATTTAGTGTGTCACCTCTTCTCTCCAACCTCTCCACTATCCTCACAGCCCTTCAAGAGGACATTGCTCCAGCCTCTCCATTACCCTCACATCCCTTTAGGAGGACATTGCGGTTCGTGGCTCGTAGCTGTCTTCATCATCTTCCTTGTGCTACAACACCCTTGTTCCCTTGTATCACATTCATTCCATTTATCAGAGTTTCTTCTCTCTTTTCTTCTCTTCTCCATGTTTGCCAAGTTCATTTCGTGTTCCTCCCCGCAAACCCTACTGTCTCGTTGGTATGTCGCCTTTTGACATAGGCTTGCCGGCTTTTGATCCTAAGCTGAGGGCTATCATCTTGCTCATGACTTTGCCAGATTCATGGGAAGCATTGGTTGTGTCATTGAGCAACAACCCCAACTTGACATTTGATGGTGTGTGTGTTTCTATTCTCAATGAGGAGATTAGATGCAAGGCAAGTGGGGAAAATAGTGGATTAGCCTACAATGTAAGAGGACGAATTGAAAAGAGGTCAAATGTTGCAAATAAGAAAAAAAATCGCAGCAAAAGCAAGGAAAAATAGCAAGAAGTCACTTGCTATCAGTGTGGACGCAAAGGGCATAAAAAGCCCGATTGCAAGTACCATAAAAAGGAGCAAGAACGCAAAAAGCAGAATGGTAAAAAGAATGAGGAGGGCAGCTCTGCCCTTAAAGAAACAGAGAAGGCAAATGTGGTATCTAATGCTGTTATTGAGGAGATAGAAGAAAATAAAGATGCTGATTTGCTGGTTGCATCTTCAGATCCACATGTCATGACAGTGGAAGACATGTATATCACTAAAAGGGATGTGATAGATGCGTTGTTGTTTACTCATGATGGTTTGTCACAATCGTGGATTGTTGACAGTGGTGCTTCATTTCATGTAACTCCATCTTTGGAGCATTTTTCTTATGTAGAAGGTAACCTTGGGAAAGTTTACCTAGGGAATAACCATGCATGTGATATTGAGGGAGTAGGCACCATACACTTGGCTCTCGAATATGGCGAAGAATTGATTCTTCATGATGTTAGGTATGTACTTGGCATTAAGAAGAGCTTGCTTTCTGTTGGATAGCTAGACAATAGGGGTTACTTCACTACCTTTGGTGGTGGAATGTGGAAGATATAGAAAGGATCCATGCTAAAAGAGAAGAGTGTACTTGCTAGAATGAAAGATAGAGTGAAAGTACAACTTATGTTTAGGTCAAGGGTTGACCTAACCAGCCTTCCACCAACTAACTAGAGTTAGGTTTATTTTACTCTAGAGCCTAGTGTCACTACTTTAAGTTTCTAAGACACTAGGTATACACACCTTACATTGACACTTTAATAAGTGTCCACACCACACAAATTACATTGGGCTCTTTCCATAGAATCGGCAAATTCTAACACCCCCTTGCAGTGCCAATGTGATGAATTACAAGGATGATCAATCACCAAAGGGTAACAAGTTTAAGGACTTTCGAAAAGCCTCAAACTTCTCGCGTGGTAGTGCCTTGGTGAAAATGTCTGCAATATTTTTCTGTGTGGGTATATACATCAAGCTGATCTCTCCTGCATAGCATATCTCTTTGACATAATGGTAATGCACCTCTATGTGTTTCGTGCGAGTATGAAACACAGGATTTCATGCTACTGCAATAGCACTCTGACTATCAGAAAGAATGGGTGTAGGACCCTCCAATGGTAAATGTAGATCAACCAACAATCTATGCAACCATACACATTCCACTGTTGCTGTGAAGGTTGCCCTGTACTCAGTCTCACAAGACGAGGTAGCCACTGTAGGCTGTTTCTTACTTAGCCATGAAATGCATGAACGGCCTAGAAAGAAACAGTGTTCACTAGTAGACTACCTAGTGTCTGCATCACCAGCCCAATCTGAATCACTGTAAGCCTGTAAGTGCAAGTCTCCCCCCCTAGGAAATAATAATGCATGTGATTGAGTATCTTGCAAATATCTGAAGATCTGCTTAACAGCTTGCCAATGTATGGTCCGTGGGCTATGCATATAGCTGCTCACCTAAGACATTGCATATTGAATGTCAGGGCGTGTGTTGCAAAGATAAATACGACAGCCAACAGCTTGGCTGTAAATTGCAACATTAGACATCTCTTCACCATCATGTATAGACACCTTTAAGCTTGACTCCATAGGAGTGCACATAGCTTTGCAATCTTGTATACTAAACCTATGTAACAGCTTATCCACATATTGTGACTGTGACATGATGATACCATGCTGATTTTGGGTGAATTGAATCCCCAAATAATAGTGTAGGAAGCCCATATCTGACATAGCAAATGCATGTTTTAATTCGGCCTTCTGCAATTTTTGCTTGTGTAGGTCCAGTGAGTAGCATGTCATCTACATAAAGAATGATAATCAACAAGTTGCCCGCCCCCCCCCCAAACCCCATTCTAAATGTATAGAGTGGGAGCAGTTGGACTATTTTTGAACCCTTTGCTAGCCAAATAAGCATAAATTTTGGAGTACCATGCATGAGGAGCCTGTTTGAGACCATAAAGAGCCTTATGCAGCTTGCATACCATGTGCTCTTTCCCTTTAACCACAAACCCTCGAGGTTGTGACACATAAATATCCTCATGCAAATCCCCATTCAAGAATGTTGTCTTAATGTCCAATTGATGTACCTTCCAGCCATAATTTGCAGCCATAGCAATCACACATCTCACCGTATTCATACGGGATGTAGGAGCAAAAGTTTCTTCATAATCTATGGCCTTCTTTTGTGCATAGCCTTTTGCTACCAACCGTGCTTTGTACCTGTCAATTGTACCATCAGCCTTGTGTTTGAGTTTAAAAACCCATTTTGTGCCAATGGCCTTCTTACCAGGTGGTAAATCCACAAGATCCCATGTAGAGTTAGTGGCAATAGAGTCTAACTCATCCTGCATGGCTTGCATCCAATGTACATCTTGCCGAGCTTTGTCCAAGGAAGTAGGCTCATCATCATCCAATAGTGAGCTCATAAACACATGCTCATCATAATCATCTACTTCCGTAAAATCAATCAAATGTGCCCCCCTGCATCATTTGCTGCATTTCTGTAGCCCTTCTAGTGCATTGAGGTATAGGAGCATCCATTTTACTCTCCTGGAGAGTTTGTAACAGCCATATTGGGTGTCATGCTGTACTGCTTCTTCCACTGCATGTGGCAAACCATCATCAATACCCTGCTGTTCGGGAGCATATGGTGCAGCAACAGCTTGCTGTATTAAGTCTGTCCTGCCATTTACAGCAGGCACAGACACCATAGTAAGTGGCAAAAGACCCTCAAAGACATCACCAATGTCATGGGTGACTGGCATTTGAAATTAATCATGTGAAAATGCAGCATTTTTAGCAAATAGAACATCCCTACTGACAAAGACTTTCTTCGTACGTGGGTTGTACAAGTGATAGCCCTTGCTCTCTGAGCTGTAGCCAATAAATATGCATTTTACAGCCTTGTTATCAAGCTTCCCAGGAAGCTCTTTCAGAACATGTGCATAGGCTATGCAATCAAACACCTGAAAGTAGTTTACTTTGGGTTTCTTGCCATGCCAAGCTTCGAATGGTGTGATCGTCTTCAGTGCCTTAGTGGGTGCACGGTTCAACACATGATTTGCACATTGAAGGCCTTCTAGCCAAAATTTATGAGGTAGCCCCTTACTTTTTAGCATACAACGAGTCATCTCCATAAGAGTCCGATTCTTCCTTTCAGCAACACCATTTTGCTGAGGAGCCATTCTAATTGTGGCTTGATGTGTAATGCCATGATCAAGCAAATATGTCTCAAAAGCACGAGACATATACTCTCCCCCTCTATCTGTGCGAAGTGTCTGCACTTTTAAGTCAGTTTCAGCTTCAAGCTTTGCAACAAGATGCTTGAAATGCATGAACATATCGGATTTTTCCTTCAGCACATACACCCATGTATATCTAGAGTAGTCATCAATAAATGTAACAAAGTATTGATGACCTCCAAGTGCACATGTCCTGATGGGACCACAAACATCAGAGTGAATAAGCTGCATTTTTCGGACAACAGGCATTGCACCATCCTTTTTTAAGGCAAATCTATGCATCTTGACCAAAATACATCCCTCACATGCATGAGGAGGTGGAGTCTCCACTGGAGGCAATGCATCTACTATATGACACCACTAAAGGGTCATAAAACTCCCAAAGCTCATGTATCCATAGCGGGCATGCCATAGCTCCGCATTTTGCATAGCGGGCAAAAGAGTAGTGACTGCTAAAGCATCATGAGACTGCTTGTCATATGTATCCAACAAAAATAGACCCTTATGCAGGGTGCCGGACAGCCTAAGTGCATAATCCATCTCTGTCTCTAACAATGTATTTGTCATCCTCAAAGATGATCTGAAAGCCATGCTTATTGAAAGCAGAGATAGACAACAAGTTCTTTGTAATGCCAGGTACAAACACGACATCTAGAAGCATGAAATCACAACAATCTGCAGCAGTAATAGTGACTGTCCCAATGCCACATGCATCATAACTGTTGCTGTTCGCACATGTAACACGCTTCCCAATAGGGGTTGAATGCAAAGAGATAAACAAACACTTCTTGGAAGTAATGTGCTTTGACACCCCATTGTCAAAATACCATGTTTGCTGCGCTTTAGCAGCATTAAATGCTGAATCAGCCATTGAAGAATCATAATTGCATGTGAGAAATACATAGTCCTCCTCTACAAAGTTGGCTGAAGTATCATCGTTAGTAGATTTGCTGGTTGATGTTTCTTGGACAGCCAAACTTGAGTTCTTTTTCTTCTCTTTGGCCAATCTCTTTCTGCATTCATCGATATAGTGACCGGGCTTCTTGCAATAATGGCATTTCCCCTTCTCTTTAGTCTTTTCTGTGTCTTTGGACAACCTTATTTGATGACTGTCCAGCATCACCCTTTTGCTGATTTTTTACATTTTGCTTGACTTTTCCTTTGCCTTTGAACTTGCAAAGCATAGCCACATCACCTGAACGCAATGCCACATTCTTCCGAGTCTGTTGATCTTGCAGCAAGAGGCCTTTCAACTCCACAAATGTAAGGGGCTGCTGCCCTCTTTTCAAAAACAACATCAAAGAGGTGTGGAAACCAAGATATGACTCTGGAAGAGAGTTCAGTGTGATGTTTACCAATTCTACATCCTGAATGACCTCATCAATATTGAGTAGCTGCTCACGCAAATCCTGTATGTGAGTAAGGTGCTCTGTCATGCTCTCACCTTTATCCACGGTCACATTGGCCAATTCTCTGTAGAGATAGGATATCCTGGCCTCATTGCGTGCTGCAAAAATACGCTCAAGTACATCCCATGCTGATTTTGAGGTCTTTCAAGACTGAATGTGCGGAATAATTGCCCTTTTCATTGACAAGGCAATCAAAGAAAGTGCTTGTGTATCTTTCGAGTCCCATTTCCTCCGATCCTTGGTAGGAGGGAGAGGAGGGGCAGCAGCAGTAGCAGCACCAATACCACCACCAGCAACACCAGTAACTTGTCCTCGAGCGTTACGCTGAGGTGTCTGAGGTGCAAGACCTCTTGGTTGCTGCAAATCACCTGTAACATAGTCCCACAAGTCCTTCGCCGCAAGAAGGTTATGGACCATAAAACTCTAGCCATCAAGTTTGTCCTCCTGAGTGAGGACACCAAGGATGTTGCTCTAATCATTATTTCCTTGACGTGCCATGCTGTCAATGATAGATAAAATCTGCAGCCAAATACTTCAGTGCTGAAGTATAGAGTATACTCCTCATAGTACCAAAATCCCCCATGGGATTAAGAAACATGTACCAAACTGTCACTCAAATGCCAAAGTGTGCACAATGCCACCTAAATCAGCACTCAGCCAGTAAATTACAGCACTATACTGTTGTACCACACCCTTCTCGAAATGTGTGCCCACAAAAGTACAAAATACACAACCTTGCACACAGCCCGAGGAGCTGCTGTTTTGGAAAAACTGCGGCTGTTTTCAGCTCTGCCTACCATTTTCTCAGCTCTACTAGCCATTTTCTCAGTCTGGCCCGCCAATTTTTGCAAACCCTAAAAAGTGCAGAAACCCTAATTTTCAGATTTGGGGTTTTCTCAGAATCCACACGAAGATTGATATCCTCAAGCTCCTCTTCCTTCCTCAGTATTGATCTTCGGGTTGAGAGGGGGTTCCTACCCTTCTTGGTATTCTATAGGTTTTGGCACTTGTCTTTAACATTGGCCTTCCCTCCATGTTGTACCTTTTCCTATTGATTGCATGATTTGATCATATTTGTACTAGGGTGCTTGGACAAGTGAACAATTTCCCCACGAGGGATATTGTCCAAGTGGCACCTACTGCATGAGCATACTATGCATCCCATTGTGTAGAGCACCATTGGATGGATCCTAAGTTGTTTCCATCGACGGATTATACCACCATCCTTCTTCCTATGATACTTCATTATCTTTTTCTCGTCATCGACATCCTGGAGTGGTTAGGTAAGCTTGTACTATTTTGTGATGTGTTGGGTGTATCATCTCTACTATCGTCTTTTGGGCCACTGTCACTTAATGGGCTACCACCCTAAAGTTAACTTTCCATCCCAAAAACAAAAGAAAAAAAGTTTAATGTGGTTCCATCTGCCTTCATAGGGCTTGGTAGGCCACTAGGTAGCCGAGAAGCACTCTTTGTTCGATGCCCTGTTCTCTCTAGGGTGACTACTTGGACTCCCTTGGTAAGATAACCATTGCCTCTGTAGTCTTGGTAGGCCACTGGGTAGCCAACGTGCACCCTTTGTTCGATGCCTTGGCTTGGAGCAAGACGCCTTGGGGTAGACATTGCCGGCCTTCCCTTTTAGGCTTTGTTTTGGGCTTGAGAGAGGGTGTTGAACTAAAACATGCTTTATAGTTGATTAGCATTTTTAAAGAGCCTGAAAACATGCTTAATTAATGAAAAACGCAAATGTGGTATGCTGTTCGAGGGAGTTTCAGTAGTACCCCAAAACCTTAATTTTTTGGGGCATCCTTTAACATCTATAAATAGATAGGTTGCCCACCATTCAGCCTCTTTCTTTTAGTGCAGATTTCAGCCATCAATCTTCATCCACGTGGCAGTCTACCCTTTGCAATGGCTACCACTCCTCCATCAGCCCTTGTAGTGCTTGACTCCTTCCACAGATGTCACCTATTGTTTGGCACCCTCTCTATTGCTGTATTTGGTTCCATCAGCCATCGTCAGCTGATCAGATTGCTTCCTACTGCTTGCGTTTGACCCTCATTAACCAGGCGACAATTGCTAGTGCCCTTCCTCAGCATTAGGTGACCTTTTGGAGCCTGCGTTTGGCTCTCTTGCGTGTAGGCAATAGTTGGTTGTGCCCTTTCTCCTTTGGGCGGCCTCTCTACTATTGCGTTTGTAGCCTCTTGCTCTCGCCCTCATCGTCAAGTATCATCCTCTGCAGTTGGTGATCACAACACTCCAATTTTGGTGGACATCACTCTTCTAACACAACATTGCTTTGTTGTTGGGCATTCTGTACACTCTTACATTCATTTACAACATTCATTCACTTCAGAGTTTCTTCTCTCTATATTTGTCTTTGTCTTTGAGTTTTGAGTTTTCGCACTTTGCATTTTGCGTTTAGGGTTTGAGTTTTGCTTGTTTGTGTTCGAGTCTTGGCCATACGTGCTGTGTTTCCTTAGTGCAAACCCTAGCATATCTTCACACTACTACGCTGCATGGTGACAATGAGAGTTACATTGGTTTGGCATGGAAACTCGTATTCCAGTCTCAAGGCTAGGTCAAAGCACATTGAGATACAGTATCATTTCATTTGGGAGAAGATCTTGGATGAGACCATTGATGTGGTGTGCTGCAAGATGGAGGACAACTTGGCAAATTTATTTATGAAGGCTCTTTCTCAAGCTATTCTTCAACAACACTCTAGATCCTCAAGTCTTATGCCCCGTCCCGAATCTGAGAGGGGGTGTTAAGAGATTTAATCATCCCCTGGACAGACATTGGCAACTTATTGTTGTATAGTTAGTACTCTCAGACACATTTACGCATTTCCTGTTTACAAGTTCGGCAATTCCATGTATGCACTAGGTCATTTTTAGCATTACTGGCCAGTCAAGCAGGCTAGACATTTTTAGAATGCCACGTGGCAGTCAGATTTTCTGCGCAACATTTATTGTGATTATTTTATTGCAGTGATTGTATTTTGCAGCAGCCAACTGATCACATTTTCCCTATGTTTTTGGCCTATTTGTAGGCAGGCCCGCTCCGCTCATTTCTCACTTGGTTTTTCAGGTGGAGAGAGAGATTGGCTCATGGAGATACATTCGACAGCCCATGGACACATCTGCCTTCTTCATCTTAGCATTCATCGACTTCAGATTTGTGTGTTCTATTGTCTCTTTTCTCTCTCCCTCTTCTCTGATGTTCATTTTCTTTTAGTCGATCGCATGCTTGTGCATCCGTTGCACTCTGATGGCTCCTTGTAGCTATTGCCTAATTGTCCATCAAGCTTACATGTTTGGGACTTCGGCTTTCATCTCCTCTTAGTTCCTGGCCTTACCAAACTCTGTACTTGTTGGGATGTAAAGGTCCTTTATTCACCTCCGTGTATTGTACATGTGTATTATTATGTTGTACATGTGAATGCACCCTTATGGGCCGTAAGTATAAATACATTTTATTCTTTGTGTACCAACACATTGTTGGTACACCCAAATCAGCTCGTACTTTCTCTGTCACTCACTCTCACTCTCACTCTCACTCACCTACACACTTCCATTGGTGCAAATCTTCACACTTCTGCTAGCTGCGCAGTCAACAACTGGTATCAGAGCGTTGGTTATAGCGTTTGCGTTTCCCAAGAGTGTCTGGTCATAGGACCGACAACAGTCTACAAACATCACTCAACACGTGAGGTAGAACAAGTCGCGTGCAAATGACCATCACAGGTTGACTCCAAGAAAAACGACCTGTGCAGCACAGGTCGTGCAGAAGACCAGTGAGCAGTTGTGCAGAAGACCAGTGGTGCGAGCGGGCACTCGAGCGGAAGACTAATGGGTGTCATGTGTCGCAGAGCCCGGACTAGTGGGCGATTGTTTCTGGTCACGTGTCGTGCGGGGCTGCTAGAAATAAGAGAGATTGAAAATTTTCTGATTTATCAAGGGGGGGGGGATCAGGGAAACCCCCTCTCCCCCCCCCCCCCCCCCCCCCCCTCCCCCTCCTTCCGGACTAGCAGGCGACCGTTTCTGGTCATGTGTCGCACGGGGCTGCAAGAAATAAGAGAGATTGAAAATTTTCTGATTTATCAAGGGGGGGGGGATTTTCAATCTCTCTTATTTCTTGCTCTTCTGGGTGTTCGCGCATGGAAGCACAGTTTTCAGATTTGTGCAAATTTGAGCCTGGAAATTTGGGGCTTTTCCCAGATTTGATGTTGTTTATGCTTGACAGTGACATTTGTTTTAGAAATTGCAGACATTGTGCATGTTGGCCTTAGTTAAACTGGGGATTTTGCCAACTTTGTTGGAATTTTGCTCATCCGAGTAAAATTTCTTAATATTGGACCTAGAAAAATTGGGGCTTTTCATGTATTGATGAAATTTTGCTTAGCTGGGTTAGATTGACTGACATTTACTCACTGTCGGACTTGGAAATTTGGGATTTTATGCAGATTTTGGTAAATTTCTGCAGTATTTTCCCATGTGGTGTCTGGTTTATGTAAAAGCAACAGAGGTTTATTGCTGTTTGGGAAAGAACAACAGTGTATTTGTTGGTTTAGCTTGTGCTCTTGCAGTTCAATGCATTTACACTTGTGTTTGTGATAAAAATGGTTGCAACTTCTTCTAGTTCTGACATTAAGAGTTTGATGGAAATCAAATGGTTTGATAGTCGGGGTTTTGACCTTTGGAAAGACTGTATGCAGGGCATATTGTTCTTAAAGGATTATGAAGACGCTTTGCAGGAAGATAAACCTGCACAAATGTCTGATGCAGATTGGGTCAAAGTCAACAAAAAGGTTGTGGCTTATATAAAGATGGGTGTCATTGATGACATTTTGACAGACATTAAGGGCTTAGATACTGGTCATGCAATATGGGGGAAATTGAAAACTATCTATGAGATCACCACACCTGCTAATCACGTGCATTTAATGTGCAAGTTGGTGAATATGCGGCTGGATGAGTCCAAGCCTACAACTGAGCACTTGAGTGCATTTACTGGTATTTTAAATCAGCTTAAGGATGCTAATTTGAATTTTGATGATAAGTTGAGGGTGATCTTTCTGATCATGACACTGTCTGATTCCTGGGAGACCTTGGTAGTTTCTCTCAGTAATAACCCCAATCTCTCATATGATGGTGTGAGGGGTTCAATCTTGAATGAAGAAATTGGATGTAAGTCTAGTGGAGAAGGCAACAACTCAGCTTACAATGTTAGAGGCAGGGCTGAAAAGAAAAATGCAAATGCTGGACAGAGAAGTAGAAGTAACAACAAAGAAAAGGAAAAGAGTGATGTTACTTGCTATCAGTGTGGTCGGAAGGGCCACAAGAAGCCTGATTGCAGGTACTATAAGAAGGAACAAGAGAGAAAGAAGAATGTAGGAGACAAAAAGAAAAAAGAGGATAAGACAGATGCATCTGATGTAGCCAAAGGCAAGGAAAAGGCCAATGTGGCCTCCAGTGTAGTCATAGAGGAGCTCTCGGATGCAGAGGCTGATGTACTATGTGCAATAGATTATGATGCCCTTGTATGTCACATGCAGGATATGTGGATTACCAAGACTGATGTGATTGATGCACTTTTGTCAATTGATGGTGGTGTCACTTAGACTTGGATTGTAGACTTTGGTGCCTCTTTCCATGTAACTCCTTGCTGGGAGTGTTTTGCTATGTTCAACGTAGGCAGTTATGGAAAAGTATATCTTGGAAATAACCATGCTTGCAACATTGATGGGATAGGCACTGTACACTTGTCTTTGGATAATGGGCAAGAGCTTGTGTTGAAAGATGTCAGATATATGCCTGGCATCAAGAAGAGTTTACTATCTATTGGATATCTTAACTTGCATGGTTACACTATACTGTTTGGTGGTGGTTTGTGGAAATTGAAAAAGGGTTCCATATTGATTGCAAAAGGAACCAAGAAGGGCTTCTTCATTTCTTCTTCATTTCTTCTTGGGTCACGAGATTTATGAGTCTCAGAGGGGGATCTTCATCTCTCAGTAGAGATACATTCAGGAGCTCTTGGTGACTTTTGAGATGGAGACTTGTCGGACCATTTCTACTCTTATGGATCCGAACTGGAAGGCCACTTCACACTCAGATTCTCCATTGACGGATGCTTCCCACTACCATCAGTTGATTGGATCCTTAATTTGGCTACTCAACACTCGTGTTGATCTTTGTTTGCTGTGGGTCTTTGGGCGGGTTCATGAGTAAACCCAAACAGGTGCATTGGCAGGCTGCCTTGAGGATTCTTCGGTATTTGAGGGGGACCTTTGACTTAGGGATTTCTTATCCAGCATGTATAGATGCTTCAGATCTTGTTCTTACAGGTTGGAGTGACTCGGATTGGACTGGCGATGTGTACCACCGGTGATCTACTACAGGCTACTGCTTTACCTTGGATATAGGTGTTATCTCTTGGAGTAGCAAGAAGCAGCCCATGTTAGCCCTTTCTTCTATTGAGGTGGAGTATCGGGCTGCGTCTTCCACCACATGTGAGGTTGTGTGGCTTCGGAGATTGTTGGAGGAGCTTGGCTGTCCCCAGACTTGTCCTACTTTTCTATGGTGCGACAATGAGAGTTGCATTGCCTTGGTACGGAATCTTGTATTCCATGCTCGGACGAAGCACATTGAGATCCAGTTTCACTTCATTCGGGAGAAGCTTTTGGATGGGATCATTGATGTGGAGTACTGCAAGACAGAGGATAATCTTGCAGATTTGTTTACGAAGGCACTTCCCCAGGCTCCTCTTTGATAACATTCTAGATCCCTCAATCTTCTGCCCTGTCCAGGATCTGAGAGGGGGTGTTAGCGAGTCATTCCCTGGCCACGTCAGCAGTACAGACAACGCAACAGGACATGTCAACAACGCGGGATGCCACATTAGCAGGTTGGGCAGGTGCCACGTGGCACAGTAGTAGTCGGTTACGTTTTTGGGCAGTCAGCTGCATTAATTGTAGTCGACTTGTTTTTGCCTATTTTTTTGTGACAAGTCATGCAAATTCAGCAGTAAGTGGAAGCTAGCTATGCAGGAAGAGATTAAATCTCTGTATGCTAATGATACTTGGGATCTTGTGTTGTTGCCCAACGGAAGAAAGCCTCTTTCAAACAAATGGGTTTACAAAGTAAAGACAATTGATGGGAAACCCAAGTACAAGGCAAGACTTGTTGCCAAAGGGTATGTACGGAAGGAAGGGATTGAGTTCCAAGAGGTCTTCTCACCTGTTATGAAGATGACTACTCTATGTGTGCTTTTTGCTCTCACTACTATATTGGATTTAGAGCTGTACCAAATGGATGTGAAAACAACTTTTTTGCATGGTGATATTGATGAGGAGATCTACATGAAACAGCCGGAGGGCTTCGTAGTTCTTGGAAAAGAGCAGTTGGTGTGTAAACTAAAACACAGCTTGTATGGGCTGAAGCAAGCACCATAGCAGTGGTACAAAAAGTTTGACACTTTTATGCTCTCTCATGGGTTTACATGCAACCATGCAGATCATTGTTTGTACATGAAAAAGGATACAGATGGCAACCCCATCATACTTGTTTTGTATGTGGATGATATGTTGCTTGCTGGGAAAAGAAAGACTAGCTTGGATGCTTTCAAAGATTAACTGAAATCAGCTTTCTCCATGAAAGATTTGGGGAATGTAGAGCATATATTGAGCATGAAGATGAAGATTCGCAAGGATAGAACACAGAAATTGCTGTTCTTATCTCAAGATAATTACATTGAAAATGTACTGGACAGATTTAACATGGCTGAAGCTAAGCCTCTTGGGGTGCCCTTACCTCCATATCTTAAGCTTAGTAAAGCCAACAACCCAAAAGATGACATGGAAGCCAATGCTATGAAGGGAGTCCCTTATGCATTGGCTTGTGGCTCTCTTATGTATGCTATGGTCACTACTCGTCCAGACATTGCTCATGCAGTGGGAGTTGTCAGCAGGTTTATGTCAAATCTTGGCAAACCACATTGGGAGGCTGTCAAGTGTATTCTTAGATATCTAAAGGGTACACAAAGAAAGTGTATTCACTATGGGCAGGGTGCAGGTCTGCAAGGCTATTGTGATACAAACATGGCAGGTGACTTGGACACTTGCATATCCACTAGCAGGTATGTCTTTACAATTGCTGACAGGGCCGTCTCTTGGTGCTCCAGGTTGTAGAACATCGTAGCACTGAGTACTATTGAAGTTGAATACATATAAGCTACTGAAGCTTCTAAGGAAGCTATATGGTTGAGTAGACCTGCAGAGGATCTCGGCATGTCCATGAGTACTCCAGTGTTGGGATGTGATAGCTAGAGTGCTGTGTATTTGGCTAAGAATGCCATGTATCATTCACGCACAAAGCATATAGATGTGCGATATCACTTTATCAGACAGATTCTGGAAGGTGGTCTAATCACATTAACCAAGATCAAAACACAGGACAACCCTACAGGTGTTCTCACTAAAAGTTTAAGCAAGGCTTAGCATGAGCATTGCATACGACTGGTGGGAGTTGGTTAAAGGTTCACTTTGGACCTTTAAGTGGGAGGTTGTTGGGATGTAAAGGTCCTTTATTCACCTCCGTGTATTGTACACGTGTATTATTATGTTGTACATGTGAATGTACCCTTATGGGCCCTAAGTTTTAATACATTTTATTCTTTGTGTACCAACCCCAAATCAGCTCATACTTGGGTTGTCTTCATTGAGCAAGCATTATTTGTTGATGAGGATTCTTCTTTAGGATCAATTAGGGGGGCTATACAGGCCTCATTCCCCTTCCATTGTGAGGGCCCTTTGAGATAGCTTTGCATTGCTGCACTTGTTTCCGATTGTGCTATCATCTCCTTTGGTGGTTCCCTTGTATCCCAATCCCTTTAGATTTGGAGGAGCTTCTTCAAGGATTACAATGTACTTCAGTTCTTTTCTTCATGTTGGCGGTCTCTTTTCTTTAGCATCAATCCACCATCCTCTCTTGCTTGCACACCCCTTCTATGGCCCTTGGTCCTTGTTATTTTTTGGTATGTTACGACACCTTTGATAGCTCCTCGCTATCATCTCTCAATGGGGTTAGAGGTGTGGCTCACCCATTCTCAATTGGAGTTTTTTGGAGTGATCCATTTGAGGCCTCTCCATTCTCCTTGGCCTATGGTGGCCTCCCGTTGGATTAGGCATCTAAAGAGGGGGTCTTACTCTCCTTGGTTAGCATTCTTCATTGATAGACTTCATCGATAGTGGCTCTCCTCTTGCCACCCTTGGATTCATTCCATCTCCTTTGGCCTTTTGCCACATCCAAGATCTGAGAGGGGATGTTAGCAATCATGTGTGTCATGTACAATCTTCTCCTACCTGTGAGCCTTGGATTGAATCAAACAAGGACATTTAGAGCTTTGATATTGTGATTTTTTGTCATTTGGTTGGTTAGGTGGGCTGACATGCACGCACACATTTTGGGCCTAGTTGGTTTCTATGCTACTTGTGGCCTCAGTTTGCCTATTTATAAGCTGCTTGCCCCCCTCACTTATTGATCCATCATTCAACCAACCCTTCCCATTCTTCTCTCATCCCTTGCTTCCATGTGGTGCCCATATTCACTCAGTGCTGCATGTTGGGGCTGATCATTGCAGCCTTGTGTCATTCAGTTAGTTTGTTCCTTCTCTCTCTTGCATTTCTTTTAATCTCCTTCTCTATTCACTCTGTGTTTGCTTTCCTTTACACTGCGCACTCTCACAGAAGGGGGTGTCCTTGATCCCATTGTAGTACATAATGTTGCTACATCTTCCAATGGGTCTTGCTTTTCTTTCCATCACACCACATGCAAATGGAAAGCTCTTACTTCTTTTCTCCTGTTTTAGTGCAGTGTTTACAAATTCATCTTTGCTTGATGGAGCCTTTACCACTTCAATCCATTTTGATTTCTATTCCACTCCTTGTGCTTTCTTTGCTATTGCTGCCCATGTGTTAGGTGCCTCTGACATACAGCTTTAGCCTGGTCTGCATGGACAGTGAATCAAAAGTCCTTGCTTGCTTAGCCTCTATACCAGCAACCTGGCAAGGCGTACATGCAAATAAGCAATCTGTCATGATGGTTCCTTATCAATAAGGCTACTAAGTAGCATTGTGGCATCAGCAAACTGGAACTATGTTATTTGAGAATGCATTGCTATTTAGGAAGAGGGATTGCATTCTAGCATCTCCACTGACCATCAGAGGCAAGTGCTGATTTGTTTTTGGTAACAACCTGCACAAAGTTTGTACTTTATACCTTTTCCTCACATTTATATTTCATGTGTCTTTTAAGGTGGGTTCTTTGGTAACAGCTTGGTTGAAGTTTCTACTTTATGATATACTTGTTTTTATTCTGTATCTATGTATATTTGAATGTGTGTATGCTTATTTAAAGGTCCTTAATCCTCTAGTGGTTGTCGTTTTCCACCTTTTCAGATAAAGCGAGAAGTATCAACAATGAAACTTGTGAAACATCCGTTTATTGTACAGCTATATGAGGTGATCCTCTTTCTCTTTGATGCACATGATGTTCATATTTTTTGAAAACTAAAAGCAATTTCTATGCTTGTGTTGGGATATCACAATGATGCATCTACAGATTATGGCAAGCAAGTCAAAAGTTTATTTTGTACTTGAGTATGTAACAGGAGGCGAATTGTTCAATAGAATTGTAAGTTTGTCACATGTTTTTATTTTTGAATTTGTAGGAAGATTATCATTCAATCAAGGTTTCAAGTTGGCTGTTGTCTTGTCTGGCTCCTCACATGTTCATTTTTCCTCCTTGCACAATAGGCCTCAAAAGGGAAGCTAAAGGAAGATGAAGCACGGAAATATTTTCAACAACTTCTAAATGCTGTTGATTATTGCCATAGTAGGGGTGTATATCATAGGGATCTAAAGGTGGGAGTCTGTCATTTGGATCAATGGAATGTATTCAGAGGATTGCTCGGTTGTTGCTTTTTCCAGTCCTTATTTTGTGCTTTTATTTACTTTTGATTGGTGACAGCCAGAGAATCTACTTCTTGATGGTCACGGTAATTTGAAAGTATCTGATTTTGGGCTCAGTGCGCTTCCTCAACAATTAAGGGTAGGCTGCTTGCTGCTTGTCGTTTAGATTTCTAGTGTGATATTTATTTGTTTGCTCTTTCCGCTTTGTAGAAAGTATACATATTGCTAAATTGCATTTTATGTTGTATAGAAGCAGAGTTTTTGGATATGCGAAAATTTAAAAGATTGAAAAGACTGGGTGAAGTTTATTTTAGAAGATATTGCCTGAAGTATACCTTACTGGAGGTCAGATGGAGAGAACATAGTAGCCACAATTTAAGCAAGTTTATGAGAGGCCTAAACATGCTTTAATACTAGGCTATATGCTCTACCTGGTTGGCCTATTTTTCAGAGGCACAACTATGGAGAATGATGCAAGCTTTTCCTTGATAGTGTTGTTGTGTTGAGAGTCATTCCCTGCAGCAGTGCCATGTGGCAGCAGTCGGACTGTCCGGAAGTCTGACTGCAGTCGGATGCATTTAATGCAGCCAACCTGATTATTTCAGGTATTTTTCAGGCATTATTTTCAGCCTTTATAAGGCTGAGTTTCCAGTGGTCTTGGATATTGTATCTCACAGATTTCAACCTGCTGGTGACGGAGATTGCTCTCGGGCTGACAGAGATCGAGATCCTCGAGGTTGAGACATATGCAGATATTTTCTCTGCACCCGTGTATAATTCTACATCCTTATACAACATTCTTCACTATAGATTTTCTGCGTTTCACTGTCGCTTTCTCTCTCTCTCTTCTCTCTCTGTTCACTCTTTGTCATGGTTATTCGCTTCCGCATTGCTTCACTCTGACATGGTATCAGAGCATTGAAGGACTGACCTAGGGTGAATCTATCTGAAGAGGAGTTTTCAGCGCGACACAAGGCTGCGTTTTCAGTGTTCAAGTGCGAGCAGGTGGGCTGCGCATCAGAACAAGGCTTAAGCGAGCGTGGGCGTGTGAGAAAAGAGAAGATTTGCTGAAGTTGCTGCTGCTAGAGAAGGAAGAAGGCTGCATTTTTGGCCTTCAAGTGCAGATTTTACCTTTTCATCGCCTCCAGCGGGTGAAGAAGGAATAGGACGAGTGAACCTCAACCCTAGTAGGCTGCATTTTCATAGTCAGAGGGGGACTGCTTTTTGTGTTTTGTGCAGGCATTGTAGGTAAAGATGTCTTTTGAGGCCGAGAGAGTTCAGGCAATCATGGACCGCCGGAAGGTGCCCGTCCTACCAGCTCTTCCTTCAGATCAAAAGCTCGATGGTGAGAACTACCGCATGTGGTGGGTCATGATGCTTGCCATATTGGAGTCCTATGATTTGGTGGAGCTTGTTATGGAATCAATCAACTGTTCTTCGCGAGACGAGTCCAGACTCTCTTTTAGTGAGAAAGCGGAGTTGGTGAAGGCTCAGGCACATCGGGATAAACTCAATGCATGCATTCGCTCGTTTTTATTTCTCTCATGTACTATTGCTGCTATCTCTCATATAGAGCATTTGACAGTGGCTAGGGAGATATGGCTAGAGTTGGATCAGATGTATAATCGGATGACCGTCATGAAGCGTGTGTCTTTGAAAGTGCAAATGAAGACTATAAGTGTCAACAAGTCATCATCCATGTAGGAGCATATCAACAAGCTAAGGCAGCTTTAGATGCAAGTTCAAAACGCAGGGAAGGTGTTCACTTCCGAAGACATGGCAATAACTCTCCTTTCACAGTTACCGCCTTGCTTCAGTGGTTTTTATTCTGCCTTGATTGCTTTAGGGCGGTGTGAGACTATTCGGTGGGAAGAGTTGGTTCCTATGGTCTTGGACCAAGAGGAGCAATTGAAGGGAACCAATGCTTCGAAATCTAAAGCTTTGGTTGGTCAATTCTCTCAGAAGAAGGGGAAGGACCCAAAGAAGAAGAAGGAAGACAAATCTAAGAAGGCCAAAGACAAGGAGTCTACTTGTCACATTTGTGGCAAAATAGGTCACTGGAAGAAGGATTGCCCCGACAAGGAGAAGAAGGAGAAGGAGAAGAACGAGAAATCTTTAAAGGATTCCAGAGCGGTGGTTGCTTCCTTATCAACTGCTTTTCTTCATTTGGAGGTGGTTGAGGATTCGACTATGCCGACTTCTGATGCTATGTTGACTGACCCATTCACTCGGGAGTGGATTGTTGATAGTGGTGCCTCTAGGCACATGACTCCTTCTTCAGCAGGTGTTACTCATTTGCGGCCTTCTCATGGACAGATTCCTATTTAGGTTAGGGGCAATATGCATCTTATTCCACATGGGCGTGGTGGTGCCCATGCATCTGAGGTACTTTATGTGTCGGCTTTGGGGTATTATCTTCTCTCGGTGCACAAGATTTGTGCCTTCCGCCTTTTGGTCGATTTGATGTGGATTCTTTTCGGATTCTTGATTGAGGATCAAGAGCGGTTCTTTCTTCAAGTTATGAGGAGAATGGAGTCTATAAGTTGTAGTATTCTTCTGCCTTGACTTCTCTTCTTATTACCTCTCAAACACAGTCCGAGCGGCATGCTCGGTTTGGTCACCTCAATTATGAATACCTTCGAAAGGCGTCTAAGGACCGGTTTTCCCAATATTGTGGTGAGTCAACAGCCTTGTGTATCTTACATCCGTGGGAAGCAGACTCGTGATGTTGTTTCCAGCAAGGCTTTGAGGCAGTCTTCCGTACCCTTGGAGCTTGTTTCCACCGATCTTTGTGGCCTGATGAGGATGGAATCCCTTCAAGGGAGTTTGTATTTCATGCTCATTGTAGATGATTACAGCAGGATGGCACGGGCCTATTTGTAGCTGAAGTCAGAAGCTTTCTCCAACTTCAAGGATTGGTTGCTCTTTGAGGAGAACCAATCAGGATGGAAGTTGAAGACCTTACGATCGGATAAGGGAGGAGAATTTGTTTCTAATGAGTTTGCTCGGTTTTGTGCAACGGTTTTGTACAGATCATGGTATACACCAGGAGTTTGCCAATACAAACACTCCTCAAGAGAATGGCATTTTGGAGTGGAAGAATCGCAGTGTGATCGAGATGGCCCATACTATGATGAAGCATCGTCAGACACCTCAATGTCTATGGGTTGAGGTTGTTGCTACTTCAGTTCACATCCTTAATCGTTCTCCTACTTCTGCTACCAACAACCTTTTGAGGTATACTTTGGATCCAAGCTTGATGTTTCTTATTTCAGGGTTTTTGGGTGTGATGCTTATGTTCACAACCCGAAGACACAACGTGACAAATTTGAAGCAACTTCTAGAAGACAGGTGTTTGTGGGCTATAGCTCGCAATCTCAAGGCTACCGATTATATGATCGTGTTAAGCTGGATGTCTACACGAGCCGTGATGTTCGGTTCGTGGAGGTTCCAGCCCCAGCGGGGGGTGAGAATCACCCTGTACTTGGAGATCCCGGTGAGAGCTAGGCCCCAGCGACTGTCCCTCTCGAGCTTGTGTCTCTTGAGGATTCTTGTTCGGATGAGGAGCCTACTACCTAGCCCTCCGATTCATCGATTGGTTCCCCATTGCCGGTGGACCTTTCAAAAACTTCATGAGATGGAGAGCGCCGAGGCGAGATTTGGCCTCCTCGTTAGACCCGTGACATGCTCCAAGATTCAGGGATCGAGGGGATCCCTGAGGAGTGGAAACCAGAGGATGGACCGCGGAGGTCACAGAGGCACTAGACACATTTTACAGAGCTTGTTTTCTCTAACTACTGTTTGATGTCTCGTGTTATGCTGGATAGAGAGCCTACATCAGTGAAGGAGGCTTTATATTCTGATCATTGGCGGAAGGCGATGGAAGCCGAGTTGGAGGCTATTGAGTGGAATGGCACTTGGTCTCTTGTGCCTCGTCCCTCTCATAAGAAGGTGATTGGTGTCAAATGGATCTTCAAGACCAAGTACCATAGTGATGGCTCTTTGGACAAGCACAAGGCTCGCCTTGTTGCTAAAGGTTTTGCACAACACCCAGGTTTTGATTTCCATGATACTTTTGCCCCCACTGCTCGCATGGCGACCATTCATGCTATTCTTGCCTTGGCTGGTCATAGTAGATGGCATGTCTTTCAGTTGGATGTGAAGTTAGCCTTCTTGAATGGTGATTTGAAGGGGGAGATCTATGTAGAGCAGCCTCCTGGCTTTGGTTCCTTAGATGGGAAGGTTTACAGGTTGAAGAAGGCTTGTATGGCTTGAAGTAGGCTCTGTGTGCTTAGAACGAGAAGATTGATTTGTTTTTCATGGCCAAGTTGGGATATCGATGCTCTAGGGCCGATCCGAAGCTTTATGTGCACACTTCCGAGGGTGGTCGTGTGTTGTTTGTTTTGTATGTTGATGACTTGATTGTTAAAGGTGATCATGCCCAGAAGGTCGAAGAGACGAAGGTAGCCCTACATTAGAAGTTCGAGATGACAGATTTAGGACTTCTTCATTTCTGTTTGGGCCACGAGATTTATCAGTCTCAGAGGCGGATTTTCATCTCTCAACAGAGATATGTCCAGGAGCTCTTGGTGACTTTTGAGATGGAGGATTGTTGGTCCATTTCTACTCCTATAGATCTGAACTGGAAGGCCACTTCACACGTAGATTCTCCTTTGGCGAATGCTATCCACTACCGTTAGCTAATTGGATCATTGATTTGGCTTCTCAACACACTGGTTGATCTATGTTTTGCGGTAGGTCTCTTGGCTGGGTTCATGAGTACACCTCAGTAGGTGCATTGGCAGGTTGCTCAGAGGATACTTGGGTTTCTAAGGGGGACCTCCAACCTCAGGATTTCCTATTTGGCAAGTACAAGTGCTTTTGATCTTGTTTTTGCAGGTTGGAGTGATTCAGATTGGGTTGGCGATGTGGGTCAAAGGTGGTCTACTACAGGTTATTGTTTTACCTTGGGTGCTGGTGTTATCTCTTGGAGTAGCAAGAAGCAGCCCACGATAGCCCTATCTTCGACTGAGGCAGAGCATCGGGCTGTGTCTTCTACCACACGTGAGACTGTGTTGCTTCGGTGGTTGTTGGAGGAGCTTGGCTGCGCCTAGACTCATCCTACTATTTTGAGGTGCGACAATGAGAGTTTCATTGCCTTGGCACGGAATCCCGTATTCCATGCCTAGATGAAGCACATAGAGATCCAATATCACTTCATCATGGAGAAGCTTCTGGATGTGACCATCAATGTGGAATACTGTAAAATTGAAGACAATCTTGCGGATTTGTTACGAAGGCACTTCCCCAGGCTTTACTTCACCGACATTCTTGATCCCTCCGTTTGTTGCCTTGTCCAGGATCTAAGAGGGTTGAGAGTCATTCCTTGTGCCACGTCAGTAGTGCCACATGGCAGACTGCCACGTGGCAGCAGTCGGACTGTCCAGCCGATTGCAGTCAGCTGCATTTAATGCAGCCGACCTGATTATTTCAGGTATTTTTCAGGCATTATTTTCAGCCTTTATAAGGTTGGGTTTCCTGCAGTCTTGGACATTGTATTTGACAGATTTCAGCCTGCTGGTGACAGAGATTGCTCTCGAGACTGACGGAGATCGAGATCCTCGAGGTGGAGACATACACATATATTTTCTCTGCACCCGTGTATAATTCTGGATCCTTATACAACATTTTTCACTGCAGATTTTCTGCGTTTCACTGTCTCTTTCTCTGTCTCTCTCTTCTCTCTTTGTTCACTCTTTGTCACGGTCATTCGCTTTCGCATTGCTTCACTTTGACATGTTGACCTCCACATTATTTATCCTTCTGAATCCTCTTCTTGTTTAGTATAAATTTATGCATCATCTTTGCGTTTCCTTGTATTTGAAGTGTTATTAGTGTGGAGATACACTAGGGTTTGCGAAAAAAAAGAGAGAGTGTACAAGTATGATTGAAACATAGAGAAATCAAACACAAAAATGTGCCACTTGGATAGTGTCCCTCATAGGGAAAATTGTTCACTTGCCCAAGTGCCTTTTGACAAAGATGAGAATGATCATGCAATGCAAAGGGTAGGTACAACAGGGAAGGGAGGCCAATGTCAAAGATGAGAAGATGTGCTAAAACCTGAGGATACCAAATTAAGGGTAGAAATCCCCTCAACCATGGATGTTAATGCCGATGGGGGAGAAGGATCTGATGTTGGACTTCATGCATTGCCGAGAACCAAGAGCAAATGATGTAGTTTGAGGATGAAGGTACATTTGACATCCCTTTACTGGAAGAGCCAAAGGAGAATCAATCATTTGGTACATGGAACATACCCATGTTAAGAAGACTGCTAGGGTTTGCACTGAGTACACACAGAGTGTACGACCACGACAGAAACACAAAGACACAGATACAGACACAGAGGGCAAAACTCAAACCCTAAACGTAAAACCCAAAACTCAAATCCTAAACGCAAAACTCAAAACTCAAAACTCAAACACAAAAACTCAAACACAAACAGAAGAAGGGAGAGAGAGAACACAACTCTGAAGTGAATGAATGCTGTAAATGAATGTAACAGTGTACAGTGTGCTCAAGGGCAGAGCAATGTTGGAGTGTGACATCCACCGAAGATGGATTCCAAGTCTGTGACCACCAGTCGGAGTGTAGGAGTGCTGAATAGTGAATGGCAGCAGGTTGGTCACCAAAACGCAGCAGTGTACCACCGATCGGGGGCTGGAAACTGTGCACAGTCTACTGTAAACAGCAGGTTGAAATAGTGTTTGAGAGTGTCAGGGCCTGCAATGCTGAAAACGCAGGCTGGCTGACCCTAGAGATGATGGATAGCAGGTTAAATAGCAGTCTGGGACAGTTTGGAGCAGTCGCCAGCAGTTGAGAGCTGTCGCTTACAGCAATGGACAGGTTGAAGATGATGTGGCTGCAGCCGATGATGGCTGGACAATAGATGGAGACGGGCTACAGGCTGGAAACTGGGCGCCAATAGCAGCAGAGGGTGTGTGGGCTGGTGTAACTTGCAAAAGAAGGATCATTGCTGAATGGGGGCAGCGTGTCTATTTATAGATGTGGAAGGGCGCCCCAAAAATTAGGGTTTTCACTAAACTTTCTCGAACCGCTCCCCGTTTAGGATTTCCACTGAACTCTCTCGAACCGCTCTCCGTTTTAGGGTTTTACTCTAAAAGAGCATTTTTAGTGTGTTTTGGGGCTGTTTAAGAGGCTAATCAGCAAGTAATGCATATTTTAGCTCAACAACCCATACTCAATCTCGAGAGAGGGCTCTCATGTTGACCAAGCGGCATAGGCAAGCCCTAATACTCTACCTTGGGAGATAGCTCCAATGCTAGCCGAGAAGTGCCAAGATAGCAGTCCACCTAACATGAAAATAAATAGAGTAGTAGTGGAGGAAATGATGTTAAATGATAAAACACCTCAATTGAAAGAGTAGAAAGGATGGATGTTGTGATAAGGGAAAATAATGTCCAAGACCCAATCATGGGAGAGAAGATATTATCTGTGTCTCCATTCTAATAGAGGTACTACTCATTGAGGCAAGAATTGAAAAACCAAACCTTTAGCCTAGTTTTATGACCGGTAAATGCTTGCAATGTTAGCCCTGAATTGTAATGCGAAATCCAACATGTAAGTATCAGTAAAGAAACCTGTGTGCTAGGAGTTGGAACTTGCAAGTTGATGTTGAGGCTATCTCCTCTCTTGTAGAGCGTTTGTGCTCTTGTATCTATTGTCTTATACTAGCAGTTCGTTTCCACTCTTCTTGAGATAATATTTCATTTTTAACCCTGATGAGATCTATTTGAACTAATTGTGCTCTAAATATCACCTTTATCTTCAACCTCTTTAGTTGCTCTTGGATGAGCATTCTCCTCTCCTAATGAATTTGTGCATGTTGAGATACCAAAGTCATTAAGTTTACTCTATTACATTAATTCCTATTTTGGTCTCCATTATAGCCCGGCAAAGGCTTTATTTGTATTAGTTAGTAGTGTTTGGGCACCATCTGAGAGAGTTGAGGCACCACCCTAGATAGTTCAGTGACTCGTGCCTATAAATAGGGCATGGGCATTCATCTAGCATCACTCCATACTTAGTCTCTCATTCCGTCTTCATCATTCCCCCCATCACATCTTCAACCTCAGCCCTCTACCACTATTATCCACACCCCTACCTTGGTGGATATCTTAGTTGGTGGTGCTGTCTAGCTGATTGTGACGCCATACTAGCAAGACAATTTCATTCTAGAGGTCTTCTTCAAATCACCATCAGCCCTAGATACTCCAAATTTCAATGTTTTAAGCTCACATAGCTTGACGACTTGTTCTTCTTCATTTTGGTCCTAAGCTGTAGGTGACAGCTTCCATGACTGTTTGAGTAGGAAAGCAATAAATTGTCGGCCTTTCTCGTGACGAAACTTTGCAATGTCTCTCTTTACAACATTCCCTCTCATCCTAGAACCATCTCTAGAGTTATCTTAGCAAAATCTTGCCATTTGAGTCATCATAGGTGGAGATATTTGAAAATCTCTGCTGTAAACCCTAGTTTATAACATAAATTAGGGTTTTATAGCCACTTGGGGATGCATGCTAAAAAATTCAGGGCGTAGGACTTGAATTCTAGTAGCTGAAATGAAAGAATGTCAGGGTGATTCAAGAGGTTGGCTAGCCAATTTCAATTTGGGACTAAGTTTGTCTCACAAGGAGTAGGGTGAAGGCCAATTCCCCAAGCAAACCAAGGGGCATATTGGTTTGAAGGTGTTTTGGTCATTAATGATAGCAAGTAGTACTTGGATTAGCAGAGGAGATAAGTGAATCTCAGTTGTACTCCATCCATTTGCAATAAAAGATAAAGAAATACCGAAAGGGGTGCTAGTTTTTGGGAAAATAGGTCGTCCATTATCCAAGATTTAAGAGGTAAAGTGTGCATTTTAATTTATGGGAATTAATTTCTTGTTGTAGTCATTGTTGTAGCGGTTGCCACTATTGGAAATACATGTTGGCATCGTAATAAAAACATGTATACCTATCGCTTAACCATACTCATGCCCTTTGTATGTGAAATTTTAGTTACTTAAACCAATTAGAATCCACACACATGAATCATAGCCACTGTCAGAACCATAAGGGAGGCATCTACATGCCAAAGACCATAAGGTATAATAATGCATAAATGGAGCATTAACAACCCCTCATAGCAATGATGTACTGCATGATAGTCATGTGAAGCACACATCAGTTGTAAACCACATGTAACATAAGGTATTGTAATGCCTAAATTGAGTATAAACAACCCCTCATAGCAATGATATGCTGCATGATAGTCATGTAAAGTATACATTAGCTACAAACCACATGTAACTTATGCAATTGTACTTCCTTTGCATCACCTGCAAATGTACATTGTATACCATCCATGTATCCCATACATGCCGTGCAAATATAGGTCACCCAAATGTACATTCCATGTATTCCATACATGCTAGCAACCTTGCAAATGTATAGTTTTAGAGGGTAGGTGCAAACCATGCACATCTGCATACCACCTTCTATGCTATGTTGTTTGAAAGAGCTCAATCAAGAGTCGACTCTAATTAGAACTCATCAAGGTAAAGTGCAACATTGAAAGAGCTCAATCAAGAGTTGACTCTAATTAGAACTTGTCAAGGTAAAGTGCAACATTGAGGATGATATGCCAGGTGACCCTCCTCTATCTGGTTGCATTCTTTGATAGGTGAAACAATGCTGAAGCTTCACCACCAAGTGCATGGAAACTTTATCTCTGATTGTACTTGCCTTGAAACCGTTACTAGATTCTAGGTCTTTGTCTATTTGGAGCGCACACATCCTTGAAACTTTCACACTATTGCAATTCTATCTTAACCAGCATTTAATCCGCATCTAGTTGACTGGCCCCTCACGTATACTTAATATGCTAGGAGCACAAAATGCATTAGGAGACATTCATGTTTGCATACTTTGGACTATTGCAATGTGATTGTGTATAAAAATTTGCATACTACCAGCCATAGCAAGATACATTTTCTCGCACATTGCATGCATTAGTAGTTGCATTTCCCTCATGACCGGAGCATTTGCATGACTAAAATTAATGCCATAAGTCCCAAACGCAGTGGATTACATATATGGATTGCCAAGCTTGCCACTTTGTGCCCTAGCATCACGCAAACATTGCTATACATGGGATTATGCATATTACCAGCCATATCCGGATACAGTTGTTGCATACCTTAAGGAGTTGTGCCATACATCCCTATATGTGGTCCCTAACCAAAGTACCCTGTCTGCCCCACATTGCATGCATGCCTTGTTGTCCAAAAAGCATTGGATTGGCACTTCCAAGTTGGCCTTGCATATGCATGGATTGCCCCATTGGCAGCATTTGCTTATGCTTAGTATCCACTTAAAAGGGCTTCCACTAATCAAATGTATCACCTTATGATTAAGGGCCACCATGGGCTAGTTGCTAGGGAAATATTGTTTGGGGCTTGGGTAAATCCCAAGATTAGTGGAAATGATTGCCATGGAGGATTGGTTTAATAAGACTGCGTACAAAAGAAAAGTCTTCCTTTGGCACGCCATGGTTGGTAGGCTGCCTCTTGTCGCAGCACTTGCAAAATGCCAAATTTTCAATGACACCTATTTTTCTGCCTCACCAATGCAGAATCTTCTCACCACCATTTCCTTTTGTACCCTTTGGCGCAGAAAATACGGTCCTTGTTGGCTGCTATTTGGAGGGCTGTGGTTGGTACGCCATTGCATCCCTTTGATTGGGTCTTTACTCGGCCCAAATACCCTACCCTGGCACAACGGGATATGAAGATTGTGTTTCCATTCCTCCATTTTTGGGGCGTTGGCACAATTGGACAACTTGGAATGCTTTTGTTTTTGATTTTGCATCTTGGGTGCAGACACACCTTGCTAAGTTGCAAGGTCTCCTACATTGGCAGTTGGACCTTATTCAACACACTCATCTTTCCAGGGAGAACTTGGTCACTTGGCATATGACAATCTTTGTCGCTTTTTTGCTGTGTTTTTGTGCTCTTTAAGTCATTTGACCTTCTATAAAAGAGAGCTAGTTTTATGCATAATGTCCTAGAGCCATCATACATCTTGCAATCTTGTACCTTTTTGGTAATTAGTACGATTACGTGTTACGAGAGAGAGAGAGAGAGAGAGAGAGAGAGAGAGAGAGAGAGAGAGAGAGAGAGAGAGAGAGAGAGATTAATGTCTACATATGGCCAATGCGGCCTACGAGACAAAATCCAGAGTACATCCATATCTAATGTCATCTCATCAGTAAGATAAAGATAACATTACAAATAAGTGGATGGCCTATGAAACAATACTGAAATTAACTATACGATGGGACTATACTAGGGTTGAACCATGTGTAGCATTGTTCCATAGAAAAGAAAAGGAAAGGAAAGGAGAACTAGATCTGATAGAACCATGTACAAAAGTGTGATGGCGACTATGGGATGTAGCTGATCTCAATATCTGCACATGATCTCAGCTATGATGCGGTCCCTAGCTGCTTTGCTCATATGCTTGGTGGTGAGTCTTTGGTGTCTTGTGATAATGTCTCTAATCCGGATGTGGTGTGGGCTCCTCGGACGTGGTCCTGGTAGACGGGGTCATCGTGCTCGACAAAGAGAAATGGCTTTATCCAATGTAACTCCACGGTGTGGCCTGTAAGGTGTCTGGCGGGGTGGCTTTGTCTCTGCTAGGCTGGTTGTGTCAGTAGGATCGGCTCTGTAGAAGAAGTCTGTCACTGCTCTCTGTGTGTGTCCCTCTGGGTGAGGTGGCCTCCTATCTCGTAGTAGTGCAGTTTGGCGCCTCTCGAGCACATAGGAGAGATGGGTGTCCATATATGCTGGCCGAATAGTGAAACCATCATCAGAGAGACACAATAAATGATTCCTGTAGAACTCCATTCTTGATCGTAGAGGGAGTGGTGGATGGATCCATGTCCTTGCTTGTAACGTGTCTGCCTATCTATTTGCGGAACACGTCTTTAGCAGTCCATTAAAAGATAATCCTAGAAGACGCTGCCTAGCACTCCCAAGGAATGACACAGGGTTTGTCAGCTAGAGTCTCCCAAATGTGCTTCACAATGGAACGTATCTGGCCGTCCCCACTAGGACCGACCTGAAGTTAGGGTTCCTAACAGTCGGGTCTCCTAACGGATGTCTAGCGTTGGATTTCAGGTGCTCTACTTTGTGCAGAAACACCTGAACCGAAGCGGATCCATGCCGCACTTGGTTCAATGAGAATGGGAAATGAGAGGGATGTATCACTCAACCTCTCTGCCCATAAGGCATAGTCCCATTCCGGTCCCCTAAAACGACAAGAATCGGGTTTTAACTTACAAGTTTTTTTTTTGTCCATCTAACGTTCGCATCGATAAAATCCATTGAGGAAAGCTCTTGGCTAACCGAGACCACCCTGCTGTAGGATGGACCCGACGGTCACATCCACCACACTTTCCTCGGGGTTGCTTAGTTATCTAATTACCTACCAGATTATGTTTGACATATAAAAGCAGCTTCCTTAATTAACCTGTTAGGGCACATGTTCGTTCACGTAAATTAGGGCACAAACACGAAGACAAGATAAAACAAGATAAAGCAGTTCCTTAACTTATTTCCAAGTTAATCTTTGTCTCCCGCCCATGCAGGAGAATTAAGTATCTCTCTTTGCCTACGCAGAAAATAGCCCTCTGTCTCCCGGAAGTAAAAACCTGAAGGTTTATTCTACCAAGATTTTTCCTTGTAACTAGTATCAAGGCCTCGAGATCCCATCTCGAGTCACGTAGAACACTTGTGTAGGGTCCGGAGACATTGTTTGTTTCTCGCTCATGCAGGAGAATTAAGTGTCTCTCTCTGCCTACGCACAAAATAGCCCTTTGTCTCCCAGAAATAAAAACCTGAAGGTTTATCCTACCAAGATTCTGCCTTGTAACTAGTATCAAGGTCTTGAGATCCCATCTCGAGTCACGTAGAACACTTGTGTAGGGTCCGGAGGCATTGGGATTTTATAGCCAGAGCCCCCCTTGGCACCCAAGCGTCCTTCTACGCCAAGTAATTTCCACAGAGAGACCTCATACGGCGGGTTCGGTCCACATTCCCGGTGCGGATTTATAACCCCCTTGGTTAGGGTTTGGCGGTTCGCGGGGGTAGCTAGTGCCATCCTTCCTTAATTATCCCTTTAGGAAATTATTTACAGCTGAAGCAACTAGCCTAATAATATTTACTAGAAAAAACATCCTTTTCCAAATCAGCAAGTAACCACTCTACTTAGCACCCTCTTTTCCATCTTTAACAAGATCAATCCTCATTAAGAACATCAATGATAAACCATTTCAACCAGTTTCTTAAGCAAGTGTTGCATTCTTTCCAAGGATACAACTTAGCTTATCCTTAATCAAGTCGTATTCAGCTATGATACCTTTCTAGAGTTTACTCTCCCCCTTAGGGTTTCACATGGTCAACTGGATGGTTATCTCCTAGATCCCTTGAAGTACCTATGTACCTTTATCTCTGATCTTAATTGATCAAGATTGTCTATCCCCTTGACTATGGCTAGTCAAGATGGTTCTCTTTACAACAGTTCCTACTCTGTCTTAAGCCCTCTTAGTACCCCTCATATGCATTAACCCTTTTTCTTATCCATCTCGAAATCACCTACCGAGGATTTGACATGGGGATCATGGGTCAGTAGTTTCTCTTGACAACATTCTACCATTCTTGACAATTATAAGTAACGATCACAAAACAACGTTGGACCTATTTCGACAACTTCTAATGTCATGTTTTCATTCCGATGTATGCAATAGTTTTGTACGACACATGATGCGAAGGTCCTTTCAATGCATGTGACTTAACATGTACCTTGTTTATGCGAAAAACTTTCCCATGCATGTAGAAGTTTTCCTTGCATGCGTCTAATATGATTGTGATAGTTTATGCATTTCACTATCAATCCTAAGAGAAGACCCTAGGATATGCCATTTCCAATTCAATACATGATGGAGCATAATTAATATACTTGAGACACGAAGGTAATGCTAAGTTCTATTAGTGCAGTTGATTCCCATGAAATCATCTCATGTTTGCAAATTTTCCATGCAACTCATGCGCTGGATTTTTTATTAAATTCAAGAGATCCTTCTTAAACAATGCAATGAAACAATTTTTATGAGTTTACCTAATGCAAAAATTTCCTATGAATTTATTCAATACGTATTTCATGAACTTTGTATTTACAAGGTTACGCAATCATTTAACGCATTGAGTTCATCAGCAAGGGGTGCGGAATCATGGACATGATTTCTGACAAACGAAACCCCGTTAGCGGCCACTCCTCCGCCTTGGGTAGAAACACCTGCAGAGTTGCTAGTTGCGCGCCTCTTGGGTATCATCTTTCGCGGAAATCTAGTGGCCTTCGTGTGCGAAAGCAGATGCCCTACCTCGCAGGAATTTCTAGCAGGTTACCCAATCGGTAATTTGCACCAGCTCCTTTGTTTTTGCACGAAGGATGGAATTTCCTGGCTCTGTGGGGAAAATACCCCCTTAAGGGAAGATTCCTTGGAAGCTTCTTGGAAGCTTCCAAGCTCTCCCTCTCTTTCTCTGTAACTCAGAAACGACGACTTCCTCTTCTTTTCTCAACGAACTTTTTTTTGAAGATGACGAAACTGTTGATGATGATGATGATGATGCGGAGGGGGTTGTGCTGCACGTCCACCTACTGGAGGGAAGGGTGGAGCTTATATAAGAGGGGGGGGGGGGGGGGTCGCCTCATCGACCAAGTGGGGGGGGGGGGGGGGAGGCGGGTGGCATGCCGCCGCCCACCTGGCGGCCCTCATAGCCCCCTTGGGAGGGCTTAGAGAGGGGCCACATGGCCTCCTCTCTCCTCTTTCTCCCCCCACACACACATGGCATGCATGTCCACCTCTCTCTCTCTCTCCTTGACATCCTGTTGACAGGGAGAGAGGAGATTAAAAAAAATTGCACTAACTAATTAGAAAAAAATTGAGCCTAGGGGGGTTTCCCATGCGGGAGAGAGGTTGTCTTGCGTTAATATATGCGGAGATATTACATTGCTGTCTCAATCCTCAAGATATCAACTCTGATCACCTGGTTCAACTCTGAAGGCTATAATCCAAAGGTGGAAGACGGTCAATATTCAAACCATGTAGGCTCATCCATATAGCCATGTGTGAAAGCCAACAGTTCTTCTCTCTTGCTGCTGCTGCTGCTAGCTGTCTAGATGAGGCTAGTGCCAATCTAGAGTATCTATGGTGTGGAAGTTCCCATAGTTTGTGCCAAAAGGTCACTGCCCTAAAGAGTGCCTTCGTAACTATTGGTGATGCCCCTAGCTGTGCTCTGACAATGGGATGTGGGGTGGAGGGCTTACTCCTAATCATGCGTGCTATCATCATGATCAATGGCCTTTCCATGCTATCCCAACCATCATAATAATCCCTCTCTACTCCAATCTGATCAGTGAGTAGGCTAAGACGCCTGTGGTACAAGTTGCAACCCCATACCTTTGCTCCATATAGTAATGTAGGTGTGACTAGGGTGCCAAACAACCAAAGTTCGGTGCGAGGCTCTTGGAACTGTATGTGAACACATTGACTCTCGAGTGCCCCTAGTGCTGCGTATCCACGTGCCAGACATGCCTCTGATGTCCCTCTCAACAAAAAACGTGGCTAGAGAAGGTGACTCCCAAATAGACATATTCCCTCACATGCTCAAGTATGTCTCCCCCAAATGTGAGCTGTACATAGATCTAGTCACCCATGCTGTTGAAGTATTGAAAACCATGGTTTTGATCTTCCCAAGGTTCATTGTGAGGTCTTTATCTCTACAGAAGATGTGCAAAGCATCTAGATGGCACTGCAATCCCTCCGGTGAATCTGAAATGAGAACAATATCATCCGCATGCAGTAATCAGACACTTTATCTATGTATAGACCAAACAATGTGGGTGAAAGTGGACATCCTTGTTTCACTCCTATGGTACTGTCAATCCTCTCTGATAGCCCCCCAGGTGCTTATACATGACCTGTCACTGCCTCATATAATGCATAGATACCCCATCGTATACCCTCTGGTACTCCAAGGTTCTGCAATCTTTGCATGATGCGTGTACAAGGCATTGTATCAAAAGCTTTGCGAAAGTCTACAAAGCAACAATAGATCCTCTTATCTCGGGCTCGGCCCTCCTCAATAATGGCTCTAAGTGTGAGAATATGGTCCAGCGTGGTATATCCTTGTCTGAAACCTGCCTGTCCTTGTGCTCTCTTGCCTTGCATTTCAGCCCACTCACTGAGTTCATGCTCCAATATAGATCCATATATCTTGGCCAAAGTATGACCGATCATGATAGTCCTGTAGTTGCTAGGAATCAGGGGATCACCACTTTTAAATAGCGGAATTATAGTATTGTTTGACCAACTCATAGGGAAACCTTCATATACTACTCTATTGAACATATGTGCTAATAGGGGTGCTAATATTTCACAAGCATGTGCGAAATGTTTTGCCACTAGTCCATCTTCATCCTATGTCCTCCCATTTTGTAAACTATAAATTGCATCCCTAACCATTTTCCATGTGAAGAAAGACTACTACGTTGGCCTACAAGCTTGTGGGGGCTGCATAGGTGGCTGTCCTGGCAGGTCATACAGCTGTCTCCCATAGTCAAGCCAAGCATCTGGTGATGTAATCTGTATGGGGGGTTGTCTTTCATGAAACATCTTCCATGCACTCTTACTATCCCACCCCAAAAATAGCTGATATATCTCTGCTTCTGCTTTCGCTAAGTAGTCTCGTTTGTTCTTCCGCACAAGGTGTTTGAAGAACGCCTTTGTGGCGATGTGTCTGAGTGCCTAGCTCCACTTCTCTTTGTAAGCGAGCTAGGGTGACTCTACACTCATCATCATACCAACTTTTTTGGGGAGCAGTAGATCATGTGGGTCTACATTGGGGCAAGGTGTGTGGGAATGCATACATGGCTGATCCATGTATGGCCTCTGCTAAATCCCTTGTACATTCTTCCAACGATCTGCTCAAGTCTAATGTATGTAAACTGGTCTGCAGAGAACCACTGTAGAAGTCTGAGGTGTCTTTTGTAAAGTAGTATTTGGGATGTTTAGGGAGGCATGGTGTTTCATGTTTCGTATGTACACAAGAGAGCATGAATGCCAAAATAGCATGATTTGCTGCTATGCCAATTGGTCTCTTGGATATCTTAAAGTTTTGGATGTCTAGTATCAATGCTGGTGAGCCTATCGAGTAGTCCACAGTACTTGGCCCTCCTTTGAGATTCCAACATGTCAGATTGTCAGATCTTGGCTTAAAGATGGCTAGTCTATGTGCACTTCCCAAAGTCAATAGGTGTGTCCCATAGGTACTCACTTCTTTATCTTGGGCTCTCCTATGTAGGCCTATTTCATCTATGTCCATCTCTTTGAACATGACATTATCATGCATATAGAAGTCACTCTGTCTATCTCCAGTGTGTGCATTGAAATCTCCTACTAATAATATGTCCCCAAGGCCCAATGCTAGCATATCTCATGATATCCTCATAAAGTACATCAAAGGGAGATCCATCTCATGTGGCATAGGTAGAATTTGCAGGAAGAAAGTAGCATATTGCGATGAATATATCCCGTGGTCTTCCTGCATGTATCCTAATCCGTAAATATCGTGCATCATCATCTCTTTTCATTACTTGCACTATCCCTTTGAGGTCTTCCTGGTATAGTATGGCCACACCTCCAGAACCCCTAGTGCTTCCTGGTTTTCTAGCTGTTGGACGAAATGCACTTCCCCACATGTATCCCCGCACATCTGGTAGTCGGCTACCTTTATATTGGTGTGTTTGTGTACATTGCTGTATCTATGTTTTGGAAGCTATCTTCAAAGTAATCAGCATCCAAGCGTAGGGCTCCATTACAATTCCATATTGACATCCGAAGTGTCTTATAGGCCTCGTACTGTCATGAAGTCCTTTTGTCAGTGATGATGACTCGTCCATCCCTATAAACGGCCCACTTTCCCTCTTTGTGAGTCTCCAATACCTTGGGCATGTGTTCTTTGCAATGCGCTATTTGTGCTGGGGTAAGGTCCTCATCCAAATAAATTTTCTCACCCTTGAGGGCTCTCCTCTTGGAGAGGAAGGCCTTTTTTTTCTCTATGTCCTCAAAGCGAAGAATCAGAGCTTGGGACTTAGAGTCCTCTGTCCCCACTCTCCAAGCATTGACGATAGGTACGTTTGAAGCCCCAATTTTGTCAGCAAGTGTCTTAGCATCTTCCTATGGGCTGCTCTTGTCTTCCTATCCTACTACTCGTACATGTAAGACCCTAGCCCGTCTCCTAGCCTCTTCTTCCAAGGTAGCATTCATTACTTCAGTCTTGTTCACTGATGTTCCCTTATTCTTTTTTACTACCTCAATCCATGGGCTGGTTTCTTCTATCTGCTTTTGTGTTGTCTTTGCCACTTTTGCCCATGAGTGAACTTTCCTTTCATATGCTTTCAAAGCCTCTTTCTCTTTTTGTAGTTCTTCTTGCACGTTCATTTCTATTTTCTTAAATGTATTCAATTCTTCCCCGAGTTCTAAGATTTCAGATTTGTAGGCATCTACCACTTTCAGCATTTCAGTTTCAGCGTGTGCATTTCTGACAGCATTTGTGCCTATAAGTCATTCTTAATCTTTATCTGCATGTCTTGCATTTCTTCCTTCCGATTTACTATCAGTTCGGCTTTGACCTGCTCTCGTATTTCTTCCTCCAATTCTTGTCTCATAATTCGTAGTTCAGAGCGAATCATGAGATGAATTTTTTCGTATTTCTTTTCATTCATGGTGCGTGAGGTCTTTCCATACTTGTTGTCAGATGTTGGGGAGATGGTCCAATCACGGACCCTACGGCCATACGTCTTGTATTTCTTTTCATTCATGGTGCGTGAGGTCTTTCCATGCTTGTTGTCAGATGCTAGGGAGATGGTCCAATCACGGACCCTACGGCCATACGTCTTGTATCGTGTGTTCTTAGAAGGGGTGTTGAATATTGCTTCCATGGACGGTTGTGTTAGTTCTTGATTAGATTCGTCTCCCAGATATTCATTTTCCATGGTTTGATGCTTTCATTTGTCTACATTATCCATCTCTCACACACTTTGTGCAAAGCCACTCATCTTATACTTTGTACTGTCAAATCAGAGCAATTTCTGTGATTCCTGCAAATTTCCAGGGTTTCTCTAAACCCTCACTAAACCTACGGCCATACGTCTTGTATTGTGTGTTCTTAGAAGGGGTATTGAATATTGCTTCCATGGACGGTTGTGTTAGTTCTTGATTAGATTCGTCTCCCAGATATTCATTTTCCATGGTTTGATGCTTTCATTTGTCTACATTATCCATCTCTCACACACTTTGTGCAAAGCCACTCATCTTATACTTTGTACTGTCAAATCAGAGCAATTTTTGTGATTCCTGCAAATTTCGAGGGTTTCTCTAAACCCTCACTAAATTTTTGCAAGCCCAGTAATCTTTTACGATCCCAAATGCCTTTACACTGTTTATAGTCATTGCAGAAATACATATTGCAGCCCCAGTTAGTGCATTACTGCATACTCCAGGATATGATCAAAATCAAAGTCAATGCATCATTGCCTAGTCCACAAGCCAGTGCATCAATACATTCGCCCAGGTCTGCATTCATGTCATTCTGAGTACATTCGTGTCATATCAATTTGATTACGTCTGCAATCTCAGTACATTGGCATCTGGGTCTTGTCAGTACATTGCTGTGTCAGTACATTACTGCATGTAGTACGCCTGCGTCAATGCATTCAGTACATCTCTGCATCACTATAGTGCTAATGACAGGTCTACCTCGCGCCAGGTACATTCCTACTCACGACAGGTCTGCCTCACGTCAGAGGGATACTGCCTCACGACAGGTCCCTCTTGACAGGTTTGACACCACGATAGGTTTGACATCATGCTAGCACTTTTGACATCACGCCAACGAAGTGGTGTTTAATGGTACCTAACGCCAATCTGATGGTCAAAAATGACGCAGAGATACTCACGAATGAAAGTCGCCTAGCTAATTTAATTATTGGCCAGTCAGATTATTTTTTAGGGCACCGAAATAATTATTAGATTAATTTTTAGTATTTAAAGATTGAAAATTCATATTTAATTATGGATAATGCTGGAAAAACCATTTGGGAAGGTTGCCACTTGTCAAAAATGCCCATGCAAGACTGAAAAACGTCTTTAGAGGCTGGAGAGAGGCATTTTAGTGAATTCGGCCTGCAAGAGAGAGGGAGGAGATGTTGTTGGTCTGATTTGCAGCCATTGGAGGACCTTTTGAGGGAGCCAGTGGTAGGAGAAGACCAATCAACAGCAGGTGACAACATCTACAGGCTATTGAGACAAGGCAGCAGTAGTAAATGATTGATTTTCTTCAGTTCTTTGCATCTACAAGGTTGTGGTAGGGCAGTAGTTGCATTTGATTGATTTTTAGTCATTCTTCGTGACAAAACTCTGAATTTTCTCTCTCTACAGCTTTCTCTCTCATCTCTCAGTTATTTCACAGCTTTGCTCCAAAGATCTCAGCCTTTGGATCTTTGGAGGCTGAGAAATTGCTAATTTCTCGGCTGTAAACTCTAATTCACAGCAGAAATTAGGGTTTAGTAGCAACCTCGAGAAGCGTGCTAGAAATTGGAAGCTCCAAGACTTGGATTTTTCAGGGGTGAAGGTGAATCTCAGCTAAATTCAGGTGGAGGACTAGGCAGCCATTGAATTTGGGTCATTTCTATCATCTATGAAGTGGGTGAAGGCCAATTAAGTGCTCGAATTAAGGGGTAAATTAGATTGAAGACTTGCTGGTCACTTTGGACAGCAAGGGGAGTTTGAATTGTGAAGGGGATCGGGAGAATCCCATTGTAAATCAACTTTTTCTTCAATAATGCTAAAGAAATACCGAAAGGGATGCCAATTTTGGAACTTGGGTGCGCATTATTCAAGATCAATAGGTAAATTTGTATTTTCAGATTTGCATTTATTATTGGTTGCTATAATTAAGTTGTAATCAAGGATTTACCACCCATCCATGGAAGGGAGGCTGGTTACAACAGCAGCCCCTTAGATTTTGTGGAGTTGGAAGGCCTCTTGTTGCAAGATGAATAGACTTGGAAGAATGCCATTGTTAGAAGAAGCCTGGTCACTATATTGATGAATGTAGAAAGAGATTGACGAAAGACAAGGACTCCAAGAGACATCGGTGAACAAATCAGCGGATGGTGATGTTTCAGCCAACTTTGTGGAGAAGGATTATGCATTTCTCACATGCAGTTATGATTCTTCTATAACTGATTCAGCATTTAATGCTACTGAAATGCAGTGAACATGGTATTTTGACAGTAGACTATCAAAGCATATTGCTTTCAAGAAGTGTGTGTTTATCTCTTTGCATTCAAGCAGTTACAATGTATATGGTATTGGGACAGTCACTATTATTGCTACAAATGATTCTGATTTCATGCTTCTAAATGTCTTTTTGTGCTTGGCATAATAAAGAACTTATTGTCTATCTCGACTTTTAATAAGCATGGCTTTTATGTCATCTTTGAGGATTACAAATGTATTGTTAGAGACAGAGAGATGGATTATGCACTCAAGTTGTTTGGCACCTTGTACAAGGGTCTATTTTTGTTGGATACATATGATAGACAGTCTCATGATGCTTTGACAGTCACTACTTTGGTCTATTCTTGTTGCATACACATGACAGACAGTCTCATGATGCTTTGGCAGTCACTACTCTTTCGCTTGCTCTATAGAATGTGGAGCTATGGTATGCTTGCTATGGACATATGAGTTTCGGGAGTTTGATGACCCTTTAGAGGTGTCATCTCGTAGATGCATTGGCTTAAGTGGAGACTCCACCTCCTCATGGATGCGAGTGATGTATGTAGGCAAGATGCACAGGTTTGCCTTAAAAAAGGATGGTGCAGTGCGTGCTGTCTAAAAAATGCAACTTATTTACTTTGATGTTTGTGGTCCCTTGAGGACACATGTACTTGGGGGTTATCTTTTCTTTGTTACATTATTGATGACTACTCACGGTATAGATGGGTGTATGGGCTGAAGGCCAAATCTGATGTATTCATGGATTTTAAACATCTTGTGGCAAAGCTTGAGGTTGAAACTAGCTTAAAAGTGTAGACACTTCACACGGATAGAGAGGGGGGGGGGGGGGGTGCACGTCTCCTGCTTTTGAGACATATTTACTTGATCATGGCAATACACATCAAGCCACTATTAGAATGACCCCTTAGCAAAATGGAGTTGTTGAAAGGAAGAATCACACTCTTATGGAAACGACTCTTGTATGTTGAAAAGCAAGGGGCTGCCTCATAAATTTTGGCAAGAAGGCCTTCAATGTGATAATTGTGTATTGAATCATGCACCTTCTAAGGCATTGAAGACGATCACATCGTTCGAAGCTTGTCATGGCAAGAAACCCAAAGTCAACTACTTTCCGGTGTTTGGTTTCATAGCCTACATGCATGTTTCAAAAGAGCTTCTTGGGAAGCTTGATGCCAAGTCTGTAAAATGCATATTTATTAGCTGCAGTTTGGAAAGCAAGGGCTATCACTTGTACGACCCATGCACAAAGAAAGTTTTTGTTAGTAGGGATGCCATATTTGTTGAAAATTCTGCATTTTCACATGATTAGTTTCAAATGCCAACCACCTATGACATTGGTGATGTCTTTGAGGGTCTTTTACCACTTTTCTTGGAGTCCGTGCTTGCTGTAAATGGCAGGACACATTTAATACAACAAGATGTTGCTGCACTATATGCCCCCGAATAGCAGGGTATTGATGATGGTTTGCCACATGCGGTGGAAGAAGTAGTACAACATGAAAGGCTGCCGTAAATGCAGCCAAAACTGTCCCCAGATGGCTGTTACAAACTCTTTAGGAGATTAAAATGGATGCTTCTTTACCTCAGCACACTAGAAGGGTTGCTAGACATGCAACACATGATGCAGGGGGTGCCACATTTGGTTTTTATTACGGAAGTAGATGATTGTGATGAGCATTTAGTTATGAGCTCAATGTTGGATGTCTTAGAGAGAGGCATCTCGTGGACAAGCAAGTTGCCACGTGGCAGCCAGTCGTCGCAGGCGCCACGTGGTAGGCAATTGGCCAGTTGCAGGTGCCACATGGCATGCAGTCGGATTGCACCAGTCGGCCAGCAGTCAGCTGCATTAATTGCAGCCGACCTGCATTCTTTGGGGCATTTTTTCCAGCCTATTTATAGGCTCATTTTTCAGCAGCCTCGGACAGTTGTGTTCATAGATTTCAAGCTGCAGACCGCGGAGACTGCCTCGGGGCTGACGGAGACTGAGATCTTCGAGGTGGAGATATATGTAGATATTCTCTCGGCACCTGTGTATAATTTTGCATCCTTATACAACATTCTTCACTGCATATTTTCTATGTTTCACTGTCTCTTTCTCTCTCTCTCTCTCTTCTCTCTTTGTGCACTCTTTGTCTTGGTCATTCGCTTCCGCATTGCTTCACTCTAACAGGATGATGATGAGTCTACTTCCTTGGACAAAGCTCAACAAGATGTACGTACATTGGATGCAGGCCATGCAAGATGAGCTAGTAACTCTACATGGGATCTTGTGAATTTACCACCTGGCAAGAAGGCCATTGACACAAAATGGGTTTTTAAACTCACACGTAAGGTTGATGGTACAATTGATAGGTATGAAGCATGGTTGCTAGCAAAATGCTACATGTAGAAGAAGGGCATAGATTATGAGGAAACTTTTGCTCGTACATCCCGTATGAGTACGGTGAGATATGTGATTGCTATGGCTGCACACTATGGCTGAAAAGTATATTAGTTGGACATTGAGACAACATTCTTGAATGGGGATTTGCATGAGGATGTTTATGTGTCACAACCTCCAGGGTTTGTGATTAAAGGGAAAGAGCACATGGTATGCAAGTTGCGTTAAGCTCTTTATTGTCTCAAACAGGCTCCTCGTGCATGGTACTAAAAAATTGATGCTTATTTGGCCAGCAAAGGGTTCAAAAATAGTCCAACTGCCCCTACTCTATGCACATTAATGAAGGGGGAGACTAGCTGATTATCATTCTTTATGTAGATGACATGTTGCTCATTGCACCTACAGAGGAAAAAATTGCAGATTTTAAGGCTGAATTAAAACATGTATCTGCTATGTCAGATATGGTCTGCCTATACTATTATTTGGGGATTGAGTTCACCCAAAATCAGCATGGTATCATCTTATAATAGTCACAACATGTGGATAAGCTGTTACATGGGTTTAATATGCAAGCTTGCAAACCTATGTGCACTCCTATGAAGCCAAGTTTAAAGCTGTCTATGCATGATGGTAAAGAGATGCATGATGTGCAATTTACAGCCAGGCTGTTGGTTGTCTTATTTACCTTTGCAACACATGCGGTGACATTCTGTATGTAGTATCTCAAGTGGGTAGATATATGCACGACCCATGGACGGTACATTGGCAAGCTATTAAGTGGATCTTTAAATATTCACAAGGTACTCAGTCAGATGCATTATTATTTCCCAGGGGGAGACTTGCACTTACAAGTTTAGAGTGATTCAGATTGGGCTGGTGATGCAGACACTAGATAGTCTACTAGTGGATACTTTCTTCTTGGGCTGTTCATGCATTTTATGGCTAAGCAAGAAACAGTCTACTATGGCCACGTCGTCTTGTGAGACTGAGTGCGGGGTAGCCTTCACGGCAATAGTGAAATGTGTACGGTTGCGTAGATTGTTGGTTGATCTACATTCACCATTGGAGGGTCCTACACCCCTTCTTTCTGATAGTCAGAGTGCTATTGCAGTGGCATGAAATCTCGTGTTTCATGCTTGCACATCACATTGAGGTCCATTATCATTATGTTGATGTATGTGCCCACATAGGAAAATGTTGCAGTCATTTTCACCAAAGCATTACCATGTGAGAAGTTTGAGGCTTTTCAAAAGTCCTTGAACTTATTACCCTTTGATGATTGATCATCCTTGTACTTCATGACATTATCACTACAGGGGGTGTTAGAATTTGGCAATTTTAGGCAATGCCCAATGTATTTCGTGTGGTGTGGACACTTATTAAAGTGTCAATGTAGGGTGCGTACACCTAGTGTATTAGAAACTTAAAGTAGTGACACTAGGCTCTAGAGTAAATAAACCTAACTCTAGTTGTTTGATGGAAGGTTGGTTAGGTCAATCTATAACCTAAATTGGAGTTGTACTTTCACCCTATCTTTTGAGTTTAGCAAGTGTACTTTACTCTCTTGCTTTAGCTCACTCATTGCCAATGCCTTGTTTCTCTCTCCTCCATAGCTGATTGTGGTTTGTCGCAATAGTAACATGGGATGATGGGGGACGGGGATGGGGACGAGGGACGGCCAAAAGCAGGGAACTGGGGGGGGGGGGGCATGGCATACATAAACAACATTTTAAAATGTATGCATGTGATGTGGTGGGTGGATGTGTGGGTGAATGTATACTACCAAAGAACATATGCATGTGCATACATGTACTTTCCAGTGTAGAAAAACTGCATGTGTAATGTGGGCTGATTTGATATTACTTCATACAAGAGTATGAATTGTTTTGTATTGAAAAAAGGCCAATTTCTTTGCATAGGCCAAACACAATTTTTTGTGCATAAAAAGAAATCAAACATTGATTTTGAAAGGTTGTGTTTTACATTCTTGTTGCTTTGTTGAATTTTTCTTGAGGTTTGATACCCAATCAATGACTTTTGCAGGAGGATGGCCTTCTTCATACTACATGTGGTACTCCAAACTATGTGGCTCCAGAGGTAGGCCAGCTGTTTCCATGGTAAACCTTGCTATATTAAAAACTATGTTCGTGCATCTCTTAACAAAGTTCTGTGCTCTACTTTACATCTGAATAAATGTTGAAGGATAGCATTTTACTTTCTGTGGTACTCGATTGTATGCCTGTAAGTTCAGTGTTAGGTTTATATGGCCAACCTCATGAGCAAGAGGCCAATTCTGAAGATTAAACATCTATACATTAGAAAAGCCAACAGGGGTTTGAACTGTGGAGACATGCAGACTTGTGAGTCTATTCTTGCAGACTGTAGTAACCTCTTTGACAGCCTATGTAGATCTATGGAATTAGCTCATTGGTGTGCAGGTTATTTTTATTCAAGTTAGTGCCTACAATAGAAGCCTGCTTCACTTTTAACTAGGGGTTGATGCGCAGTTTTGTTTCATTTTAGAGCCTTGAGGAGGAGTTTGCTGATATCAATTGGAAAGCACATGGAGGCTGCTGCACGAAGCTTAGAGCCATAGGGAAGAAGATATGTAAGTTACCTTTCCACATAGTGGTTCTTTTTGGACATATGCCGACATAGGACTTGACATATGTTAGAGGAAGAATGACTAAGGATTCTGCGAGGTTATTGATCAAGGACATAATTAGGAGATTGAAACAACAATACAAGAACTCGTAGGAGCCCCATTAGGTGAATGGTTTTCCTACAGTTGACCATATTTTCACGCTGACGACCATGGTTGTGCAAACGAGAACGAAGCTCTATTGCTACTTTGTGGATTTGCATGAAGCTTTTGACACAGTTCCATAGGATAGATTGCTAAAGAGGTAAGGAGGACTATTAGACGTGGTCTCTAGTGCCACAAGAGTAAAGCAGGGATGCCCTCTCTCTCCCACACTCTTGATGAGATAGAGGACCACAACACACAAGGAGGAGATGGGGTACATTGGTCTCCATTTTGCTTCATTTTGATGACATTTTCTTGGTCTTCGAGTCATAAGAAGGTCTACAACGATATGTACATGCTCTTTAGGATTTTTGTACACAACGTGGATTGACAGTGAATCTTGGGAAAACCAAGATTTTGATCTTTCACACATCAGCCCTAGTGAGGAGAACGTCTGTCTTCATGAACCCTAGGAGTTGGTTAGGTGGAGATAGTACACTCATGTCTACCTAGGAGTCACATTTACTACATTAGGGGGGAGATTTGCTATGGTATAGGCGGCCAAGGATCAACTCACATGTGGATATGCTACATGGTCATGTTGGAGAGTTGCTGTTATACGAGGCACACTTCTAGGAGCCTTGAATACGAAGGTGGCTATTTGATACATTGGTCTCGCTAGCCATGATGTATGGTGCATCGGTTTGGAGCCTTGGTGTGGCTACATATCTTGGAGAGATCATAGGTCATCATGCCCTTAGAGATGATTTGCAGTAAGCCATCAATGGTGTATGAATTCTTTTTTAGATCAGCAGTTTGATCCACAGAGTGCATGCTATGCATGTTGACAGACTATCTAGGAGAGCATTTGAGGCCTATGAGTAGTTGGGCTAGGTAAGACACGAGACTTCTTCATGGAATGCAAGGGATGAGTAGTGGCTCACAGGGTATGTCCCCCCCACCCCCCCGAAAAAAAAAAAAAAAAGGAAGAAGAAGAAGAAGAAGAAGAAAAACTCATTTTGAATACTGCATGTGAACTCTATTTTTGTTTATACCATGCTATTTGGTTGGCTATCTTCTCTCTTTGTCTACCTTCTATCTTCTTTTCTTATTCTCTCCAGATGGCTCCTTTGTGCACTTCTACATATGATAATTACACGGACTTGACTATCTTACATGGAGTATTGTGATGAAAGCCTACTTTGTGTAGAAGCGGATTTGGTACATTTTATGTGGAGCTATTCCTCAATCTCAGCGTCCTTTTCCTATTCTCGAAGATTTTGATGAGGACAACTATGAGAAAGTTGTGTGCTCACATGGGATTCTGATGATGCCCGTACCTATTTTGCTATTCTTTGATGTATTTCCGAAGAAGTTCTACTGGCGGTTACCTCTTGCAGGACATCTCTAGAAGTATGGTCAAAGCTTCAGATGTTCAACGAGGCACCTTTCACCATGCGTGCAATGACCCTTTATGGCCAGCTTTAACAGATGAAGTTTGAGTCTAAGGACACTATACAATCATTTTTACTCTGTGTAACACAAGTACAGGATGAGCTTTGACACATGTAGCCTGCCCTTCTAGAGGCACATCTCGTGGGAACGGTACTCTACAAGTTTCCTTGGAGTTTGATGGAGTAGGTAATGCTTTGAGAGCATAGACGTCATCTACACCTATGAGCTTCACACATGAGTCCTTGATGCTACTTGAGCATGAGGCATCTTTGAGCTTATAGGGGAGGCTTCCGTCTCATTATGGAGGCTCCAGTGAGGCCTTTATAGCTTAAGGAGGAGCGATAGGAAGAAAAAGTCGAAGGCCTAGTGTTATTGTTGTGGCAAGAAAGGCCACTTGCAAAAGGATTGTGAGGAGTTAGTAGCCTCACGGAAGAAGGAGAAGAAGAAGAAGCAAAATGTGGACTCCTCCGACGAGTCATCCTCTTCCTCAAACTCTGATTCCGATCCTTTGGCCAAGGGGAAGTCCAAGGTGGGGAAGGGATCAGCTTCTTCAGATTGAGAGATGAGCTTGGTGGTCCCTTCCTCTACTACTTTCTAGTCCAGGTGATGCAATCATCCCTCACGACTCTCCAGTGCGTGGATTCCATTTCTGGAGCACATCTCTAAGTTCTCTTTCTTTGTTGTGTTCTTCTGTTTTCTTTCTCTTCTGTCTTGTGTTCAATAGTTTCTTTCAGCACTTGTCTATGCTTCCATTGCTGCACCACTTTTGACAGAGATAGGGAGGACTTGGACCCTAGCCGTTGCTCCCTCTAGGACCGAAGATGGAGTTTTACTAAAGCCACTTTCTAGATCTCTTTGAGGATGGATTTATTGTTTGATCATTGTATATGGACATGGACCACTCCCATGGTATGCAGGTTGTTATTAGAGAGATGCACACCTCCTCTCATCAACTAAAGATAGATATAGGCAGATGGATAGATATTTCAGCAGAGGACAAAATATGGCACTGTATGACAAAGAGCCCGAGATAGAGGAGCACTACATATGTAAATGTATAGTGTACTTTGACATATGTGGGAGGTATCATTGCCTCTTGTGTGAGCGCTTCGGACTTCTCCGACGTGTCATGGAATATGAGGACTAGAGATGTCTAGGGCTTTTCCTTTTGGAGCTCTAGAGGTGCCCCACAACACTACTACGAGATAGGAGACCAGCTCTCCCAAAGGGACAGAGATAGAGAGCAATAATGGATTTCTTCCACAAATCAGTTTCCATAGGCACTACTAGTTCATTAGGCACAAAGTCATCTTGCCAGATTGCACCTACCCCATGCCCTAGAGTCAAACTAGCTAGTGCCATTGCACTTTGCTGAGCACAATGACCTTGACCAGTTGGTTGACAGTTGAGGGGCCCATACTATAGTTAGATCAAAGCCATCATTTCAAGGCACAAGAGACTTACCCCTTGACACAATAGCAGAGTGACCTTGGACCTCATCATTGTTGGGATCATGTGGTGAACTTGAGATTTAGAAGGAGCCTAGATACTAATTCAATTGACTTATGAACCGGCTTACTAAATTCAATAAACTACTCTTAATACTTGACAGAAAATGGTGGCCCGCAGTTTTCCCATTAGTGACTGTTAAGAGTGGATTGGTGATGATTGAGGACATCCTGAATTGTGCCATTGAGATGATCATCATAGATACAGGGTTTGTTGTGCTGTTGGTGTCAAATGAATATATGCTTGATAGGTTTGTCCTTGAGGTTTTGTTCTGCCTCTGTGATGCTGAGGTATGTTATTGTTTCAACTTTATTTCATCTTTCCTCAAAAGTGATAGCCTTGACAGAAAAGCTCCAGGTTTGGAGGAGTTCATACTCTAGGATTTTAGTAAAATCCTAGTGTACTAACTATATTTCGTCCTAGCTTTTTTTGGCCTCTGTGATGCTCAGGTATTTCATTGTTTCAATTTTATTCCATCCTTCCTAGTGATAGCCATGGTAAGTAAAGCTCCAGGTCTGGAAGAGATAATACTCTAGGATTTTAGTGGAATGCAGCTGTGCAATGGCTCAATAAGATGATGGTAACTTAATTCACATGATAAATCAATAATCTGTGTGAATGATCACCAATTTCATTCTAGTACATACTCTTCATGAAATAATTAGAAAGATGATGAAAGTGTGATGATTGATCACTGATAAGATAGTTACATTAATCTCAGGCTCTATGTTTTGAGCCTATGTATTTAGCTCTCATTACTTTTATGATTTTGATGCAAGATTGATCAAGAAGTTTAAAATCTTCACCTTTCACTTTCAGCTTAGATATATTTTGCAAACAAGTTATTATGTTCTTATTGTGAATGTGAGAATAAAGGAGAATAAACCATGATCACCTATCCATAATGCAGATCACTAATGAAAAATTCCTGGAGAGGGGTTTGCTTTTATTCAAAAACTGTGTCGTTGAAAGCTAGAGATAACTAAAGAAAGACCTCTGAAGAAGCCTTAGAACAGAAACCAAATTCCAACGACAGGTTCAATTTTGATGGTTGGTTAGGTTCCCAAAGGGGCTTGTGGTCTGTCAACTGTATCGTGGCTACCTGCACAGGTAAAGAAATAAAACTAACCATGGGGATAAGCAGTAGTTAAATAATCAGGTGCATTGAATGCATTGTGATAGTTATGGCCTAATATCAGCAATTGAAAGGTTGTGCTTGCTCTTGATAAAACTTGAATTCTACATTTACATCATATGCATGTCAGTAATTTCACTTAGGAGGCGATTGTGACTTTTTAAAATTTCTTTGAGTACATGTTGGTATGTATTGTATATTGAAATGTTGTTATTTCTTCTCAAAACTTCTTTTAAATACATGCTCTGCGATTTTCTGAATCACAAACAGGTTGTGATACGATATTGTCCTTGCGCAATGTAATTTTCTGATACCATAAACAGCTTGTAACAGCTTGATTCTGATGAAGCTTGTTACAGGTCATAGTTCATAAAGGATATGATGGAGCCAAAGCAGACATATGGTCATGTGGAATCATCTTATTTGTCCTTATGGCTGGTTATTTGCCTTTTGACGACTCTAACCTTATGAACCTCTATAGGAAGGTGAGCATTTGTAAGATTTCGTTTTATCATACTTAGTTTGTCAATATCTTAGAGAGCTGTTCATTTTTCTTAAACAGATTCATAAGGCTGACCTGAGGTTTCCTCCATGGTTTTCCCCTGGGGCTCGTAGGCTGATTACAAAGATTCTGAATCCAAACCCAAAGCTTGTAAGTAGAAACCATGGATGCATTTAACTGCCTATTTGGAAATTGTAGTGGATTTATGATGCATGGTTTCAGTCTGTTTGTGTATTTCACACACTTTTTCCTTTTTGAGTGCAACAATATGGTATTGATGATCAACATGCAAACTGGATGAAAAATATCATGCTGGGGTCTATCCAGTCCTCAAGTGACAACATTGTTAGAGAGATGAGTGACAAGTTTGTAGGGAGATCAGTCCAGATATCTTGCACAGTATGTGTCGCCATTATAAAGAATGGCCTCAAAGATGAACAAATTGCGGAGTTCCCATATTCTCTAGTGTCTAGAGGCATACCCAGGAAAGCAAAGTGGCATAAGATTTCAATCTAACTGGGAAGATCCAAAAAGCCATAATGGCTTGCTGATCCCATCAAAGGAAACTGAAGTTTGAGAGAGGAAGGCAACTGATGAGTAAGCTCTTGCAAGTGAAGACAGCTCCAACAAATGTATGGAGCATTCTCATTTGAAGCACCACATCTATGACATGTAGATCTTTGTTCTCATTTAAAGCACTGCATAAGTTAAAGCTCCAAACAATGCATGGACTGGTCTAATTAATATCATTCAAAGCTGCAAAGGCGTGGAGTGTTCTGATTTAAGCACCACATCTATTGCAAGTAGGAGCAATCCTTTTGACAACAACCATATAACCCGAAGGAACAAAACCAAGCATACATCTCCATAAATTGAGCATCGCATACATCTCCATAAAATGAGATGCTCCTTGAGGAGAAGCTTATCACACATTTCAATGCAACCATGTATTGTATTGTGTTGTATTAATTTACAGAGTCAACTATATTAGAGCAAACACAACCATTGTCAAAAAGAAGAGAGTGCTAATCCTGATCAATATCTCAGAGTCTATAGCAATCACAAAGGAACTCTTTTCCTAAAGAGTGAATGACAACATCACACATCTTTTTCTTGTGAACCTTTGTTTATTATCTCACTAATTTACAGGAGAATAGACTTCATGAGAAAGTCTATTGAAAAAAATAAAGATAGTTGTAAAACATACCCATATAAGAATTGTCTATATCACCAACATGGTAGGTATCATGTAAGGGTTGTTGTAGTGTATGTTCAAGCTAGTTATAGGGATGAAAGAACTGAAAAATCCCAAGAATGTGTGGTTCCTTTGGGTCCAAATTGTCCTCAAAGCCTAAAATGTCACCTAATCAAAAGAATTTGTGTTGGAAATTTGGCATGCAATTGCTGAGAATGTCTTTCAAGAATACTCTAGTGGCTGGGCAATTCCAAAGGAGATTCGGGATTGTCTCTATAGCATGTGAGCATCTCAGGCTTTGGCATGAGACAAGGCTTGAACATAGTTGCATTCGTACTATGTACAGACTGGTTCGTTCCAATCGGTTCATACCGTACTGTACCATGCATATCCATACCAATTCATACAAAAAAACAGGCTATTTTTTGTCCATGAAGATTGGACCATACAATGTCTTTGAACTTCCAAGCTTTATGTTTATTATCGTAATTTGAAGCCTCTCTCACTCACTCTCTCTCCCAACTTCCTAGATGAATACACAATTTCAAGCCTCTCTCTCTCTCTCTCTCTCTCTCTCTTTGTGGCCCCCCTCGCCCAAAAAAAAGGGGAAAAAAAAGGCAAGCCTCACATGCACAAAAAAAGAAGAAGAGCCTCTTTGTCTATCCACCCTACACTTGCTTTTTTGTATGATGTATTACGTATACACTTCCATCTGTCTACTTGTAGTGTGTTGAACAGGAGGTTTTGCCTTGCTACCCTCATGTATTCATCTTGCTAACTCAAGTGACATTGCTATTTTAGCTCTTAACATGTGTTCTATCATCTGTAGTTCAAAATAATCAAGTTTTGTTTTTCATACTAATATCGTATCGTACCTTACAACATCTTAAGGTACCAATTAGTACCCTATTTTATTGTACCGTACCTTTTGTACGTGACAACCTTGTGCTTGAATGTGAGCATCTCAAACATCAGGGTGAGGCAATGCAATGCTTTGCCAAAATTTGCCTTGCTCGTAGCACTCCAATTGTAGAACCCTAGTAGTGCCATAGATAGAGGTGACATGATCCATAGAGGTAGTGACATGAGTAGCCCCCCAGGTTATGTAGCAGGCTGTAGATGCACCATCATCTCCTAGATAGCCTAGATTCTCTTCTCGCTTGGTAGAGATCCCAAAGTTGATCCTATCTTAAGTCCTCGACACCTAGTGGGTAGGGCAAGCTAAGGGGACTTCGCAAAGTGAGTAGGAGGTGGAGGACTTGGACGTATGTTTTGAGGATTTTCCCTCATTACACATTGTAGCAAAGCTAGTAGAGAGACATGAGAGGTTGTATGTTAGGAGGTAGTAGAGAGAAGCGTGGCGTGTATAGTCACGCTGGTTTGAAAGGATAAGATCCACCACAAGTGCATCCTCTCAATTTTCTATCTACATCCTAATCATCTCACCTCCTCCCTTTGTAGGCCAGCCAATGATGCTTCAGTGGATCTCTCCTTCTCTAGAAGGCCATGGCTCCTCTTTGTGGACTCTTCCTTGACGAAAGAACAGATCTCTTGTAGGCTCTCATTCAAATTACTAGCTACTCCTCTAGTTGAGAAAGGTCTAGATCTCCAAATTTGTGCGACTATCTTTCGAAGATTGTCCTTGTAGAATAGACGCTATGAAATCGTGACATTGAAGTGGGGTCCCTCGCCGAACTCTACTATAAACCATGGGTCTTGGCCTCTGATTTAAAATAAGAGTTCCTCCCCCTCCTCCCAAGTAGCATCGAGGCATAAATGACCAACAGACCAATAAGTGCCCCTCCACTCTTATAGAGACCCACATGACTCTCCTTGGAGTCATGGGATCCCAACATGAGAAAATCAATCGATCCTCCCATTAATGTCTTGTGCAAATCGTGCCTCATGAGGCCTATGGTGTTGCCTAAAGTGTCATCCTACGAAGTCTCGTACATTCTATGAGAGTATACTCATGGGTCGCGTCAGAGCCTTTTAGATCAATTTGACTCTGTGGCCCACCCCTGTCTATGTTGTCTCCTAGCATACACCTCTCATGTATCCTTTCCGTTGGCTTTGTTGTAGCATGTAATGGGAAAAAGTCCTCAGTGTGCATCGAAGTCCTTTGCCTCTTGCTTACTCTCTTGGATCTCCTTAGCTTCTCCCACTTGCCTGGTATTGGGTTCCTAAGATTGGATCAACTTTGAGATCTTTGCTTGGTGGAGAGTCTAGAAGATCATGGTACATCTGCAACTTGGTGCATCTCCTGGGGGGTTGTTGGTGTCATTGCCTCTATGGGTTGTGTCACATCTATCTATGGCACTAGTGGAAATAGGGACTGTGGAATCTCTATCTTCTAGGTCACGAGGGGACTATCTATGGAAGTTGTAGGAGGCTAAGGTGTTTCCGTGTGGGTTGGCAATCTTAGGTCCTTGAACACTCTCCACTGCCCTTGGCCTCTTTGCTCTTGCCCCTATCCCTCATTTGTGTGTTCTCGGTGTCACTGGCGATGCCTCCTCCTTTGTCTAGCATTGTGTCATTTGTGGCACTTCGCATCACTCCTCCATGGCATGGGTCTACCACCCCCCTCATCCTTGAAGAAGGTCTAGTGTTGGTGTGTCCTAGGGCATTCTAGTGCAAGATGTCCGGTCATCCTACATGTGAAGCAGTGGATAGGGAGACTTGTATATATGATCAGATGGGTGAGAAAACCCTCATGGATAGAGGGAATCTTGATAGTCCAAGAGGCTCAATGGGTATGATAACTCATACAGAAGGATATCTGTGGGCCAACCATGACTGCATCGGCAAATGTCTTATTTCATAGTATGACGCGGCTGAAGGCATTGCCAATCTTGAAAAGGTATGGTGTGAAGTAGTCATTGAGGCTAGGAAAAGTGATGTTGATGACAATGCCATTTCCAAGCGATGAGTAGTACAAACCCTTGATCCATTTGTCAAAGTACACCACTCAAGATCTCACATCGAGCAGGATGGTGGCAAGCACTACCTCTATCTGCTCAAGTGAGCTGAACTAGAGCCTCAATCACCCCTTTCCTAGGTGTACCACTTGTGTGACCCTCATTAGGGTGCCATAAGAGCCGATTGGATGGAGTCCTTAAGAACGTGAATAGGCACGTGGTCTCCAACTTCTACGGGCCAAAGAAGACCCCTCAAGGGTTGTCACTCTGTCCATGAGTGCCAACTCTATGTTCAGAGTAAAGCGAATTGGTAGGAAGGCACTTGCTGAATATTTACAGGAGGCTGCATGGAGCCCCCTGATGGTGGTGGACTGGCTGCAATCTTGGGCGACACGCTAGCTCCATGTGTTTATGATGCAGACGCCTCTTGGTTAACTAGAGACAGAGGATGCTGTGATAATACCTGTTGAGGTTGTGAGGGAGTATGGGAGATGCTTGAGGGAGAAATCCTACGAAGGCTGCAAGGGTGGATGAGAAGCTGAATATGCGTCCATATTTCGAGGTTGGACGGAAGGGAGCGCCTATGTTGAGGGGGGAAATGGTTGGGTGGGGTGGGAAGGTGAGCAGGGCTCAAAGAGGGCAGAGGCAGGGTGTTGGGTGGCTGATGCAGGTATGGCTGGCTCATGGGCAAAAGGATGGGCAGCTGTGGGTGGGAGTGTTGTGCAGAATCGTGGGCAGAGGTGGGGTATAGGGCAGGCAGGTGGTGGTGAGCAGAGAGTTAGTGGGTGGGCAGGGCTGTGTTGGTGGGCGCAGCTGTTTTTGGCTCTTCAGTGGACAGGTGATATCCTTCAGACAGGTCATGTAGGAATCCCATCGCATCAAACGCGTGTTTACACTCCGTTCCAGTGTCAGAAGTCAGTCTCTGCTATCTCTAGTTTTTGAGTTTTGTTACTTTGTGAACCATGCATCCACATGATTGGGTTTTTGGTCAACCCAAAAAGGCTAGTTCTGCATAGCCATGCAGGCTGCTAGTTCTCTCCTTTCTGCTGTTTTGGGGCTGCTGGCATAATTGGATGCTCCAGAATGTGTAGATCTTTGATTCATGATCCAGTGTGCAGTCATATTGGTCACTGGAGGGGTTTCCTTCATGGCAGTTCAGTGTCATGGAGTATGCAGGGCTCATTACTAGGGGACATCTGTTTCTCTGGCATGCTGTGATCTCTTCAGTTTCTGTCTGACATATAGTAGTCGTGTGGATCTGGTACAGCACACTGTAATTACCCATTTTGAGAGAGAGAGAGAGAGAGAGAGAGAGAGAGTGTGTGTGTGCTAAAATTACGAAAAAAAAAAGAAGAGTACTAAACTGTGTTGAATTTAGAGGATCACGATTCCTCAAATATTACAGGATCCATGGTTCAGGAAAGGGTATAAACCACCTAAGTTTGTACAAGATGATGATGTGCCTTTGGATGATGTCCATGCAGTTTTCAATGATGGCAAGGTCAGGTAACGAACTTATGTTACAAAACCACTTGGGTTAATATTTATGCATGTCAGGTTGAACTGGTGCTCTTTTTGTTTCAGGATCAATTAGTAATGACAGGAGAAGGGGGAGTGTCAAAACCTGCTTTTTTCAATGCATTTGAACTGATTACTTTATCAAAGGGTTTGAACTTGTCTGGACTGTTTGAAAAAAATCAGGTCTCTCTCTCTACGTATTGTTAATATTGTTCATCATGATGATAGATCATGGATTAGTTTTCATGATTTTATTGTCATAGGTCATTTTGGACTTCAATAGATTTTAGTATGACTTCCTTCCTTCTTTTTCTTCTTCTCACCCACACCCACATGCACGCACAGAATTGCACACCGACAGCAAACAAAAATTGAATAATTTGATGCTTTTCAGGATGTCAAGCGAGAGCTACATTTCACATCAAAGCATTCTGCCCCAGAGATTATGTCAAAAATGGAGGAAACTGCCATACCTTTAGGCTTTAGTGTACAAAGGCAAAATTATAAGGTGGGCTTAGCGGTTTGTGAATTTGAAAGATGTACATGAAATTGGGGGTGCACTTAATGATGCAGTTTTGTGTTTGTTTTTTATCGCCTTTTGGGGGTGAATAGATGAGGTTAGAAGGTGCAGAAACTGGTCGCAAAGGTCATCTTTCAGTTGCAACTGAGGTCTGTTGGCATATCTTTTATTCCATATTGTAATATAAGCTGTTTGATTTTGATAAACTGTCGTTTTAAACCTGTTGTCTTCACAATATTTTCAGGTGTTTGAAGTTGCTCCATGCCTCTATGTTGTAGAAGTTCGGAAAGCTGGTGGTGACACCTTGGAATACTTCAATGTAAGTGAATTTTAGCAAGAGGTCTTCTTACTGATTTTTGCAAGGAGTTATCTGTTCCTGCTTACCAATATTTGTTCAAATTGCAGTTTTATCAGGATTTTTCAAGGGGCCTGAAGGATATAGTGTGGAAAAACGAAGTCGAGGTTGTATAATAAGAACTGGGGTTGTAAGAATATAGTGCAGAAAAATGGAGGAGATTGTATAATAAGAGAACTGGAGGTTGTAAGGACAGTGTGGAAAGATGATCTGGAGGTTGTATAATAAGAGAAGGCATGTAGCATTAAAATTTCTTATTCATTTTAACTTTTGGATCATTTGAGTAGTTACTTTTGTGCTTTGATAAATTATGAATAGCAGCAGAGTTGTTTACAAAGCTTATTTTGTTAATAAAATTGGATTTAGAGAGGCCTGCAAGTGTTAATGAAGGATTAAAGTGCAAAAGGGCGTTTTTTCATACTATCAATTGTTGTATAGTTCTGGATCTAAGATCTGGAGGCATAGAAGTGGCAAGAGAGGTCAAGGCTATATGGAACTTATAAGCCTTGGGTACCTTGGATTGTTATATTTATGCAAGTCTGTACTTCTTGGTTTTTCATTCCTGTGAGCTTGCATGCATGTCTGTTTGGACGTGAATAGATGTATTATATTAATAGCACAAAGAATTTACATAGTTCGCTGGAGTAGTCATTTAGTCAAAGTAGCTTGTTAGCATGACTAAAGCCCTGCTACCAACTTGCCTAACATACAAGAGGTATTCCAAAATGACTTTAACCTTATGGATTACTAGATTCCATGTGACTTCTACTCTTGAGCCTGTGGAAAACTGCTTGTTTCTGGCTTCCCACAAGGACTGCAGGGTTATAATGCAAATAGGCCCAACTTCTTCACTTTCTCCTGGTCTTCAGAGACACCAAACATGTCTGTTTTGTCTGGGTGGTGTCTTAAAAGTTGAAACATAATGTAACAATCAGTCCTCCACCTGTTTGACCAACTAACTTGGGTTAAGCATTTTTTAAGATAGCAGTAGCATACATGCTGAGCTGATTGTGTCTCTCTTGAACTGTCGATCGTCTATTCATTGTGTCTCATCATGCTGAAACCTTTGATTCCAAATGGAGGTGTTGTGACAAGAAGCCTCCTCTTGGGGTTGAGGTCATGGAATTTTATAGTCTACTTGTGGCTAGGCTTTTGGAGGACCATGATTTCAGAGAAGGTTTTGAAAAATCTGGGGCTTGAAGGGAGAATCCTCCTGAACAAAGCTATCGGAGGATTCCGGTTCAAAACCTAAGAAAATTATGTATTTCGATATTTTCAGAACTTACCACAATTTTTTATCAGGATGACAAGGTCCTAGATTTAACAAAATACTGAATGCTTACGGATAGTGGTGGTTGTGAAGATACCACTCAAAGAAACTAGGATGCTCAGTTTTTCCCTTGGAAACATAAGAAAACACGGTCTTACATTCAACAGTAATACTACTATACGTGAAGGACAAAGGGACTGGGCTTTTCTTCCTTCTTAATTCCTATTATCTGTTGGACGGAGTCAAAAGTTTTATCTTGCATTGGCAAGTGATGCACAAACTCAGCACGGTAGTCCTGAAAAAGAAGAAATGCCTATCTTTGCTAAATTCAAATCTTTTCTTATTTCTTAGCAACCAGTCTTTGCTATAGTTAAAAAAGTTTTCTCACCACTCTTCAATCCAAGTTTGCATTGCTTAGATGTAAAGCCAAATCCTTCTCAGGTTGAACTGGATTTGTAGTAACCTTTCTAAAGAGGCTTTCTTTGTAGCATACTGTCAGACACCTTCATGATCTTCTCCAAAGTCCAGTAGTAGACTCGATGAAAGCATTCCTGATTTTGTTTCAGGGTTCCACTTGCCACTTTCACTTCTGGGGCTTGTTTCATCAAACCATTGTTTGTTGTCAAAGCAAACAGGGCATTTTGGAAATATTATTTTCCAACAATGGGATCCATTGAACATGTTCAAGCAAACACAATGAAGAGATCTTAGAGGGACAGAATGTAGAAAACCCATTGCACAGCTTGAAAGTTATTGAAGGTAAGTTGTGTCTGCCCACCAACTAGAACTATGTAGGATTGAAAACTCATAAATTTTGTGTCTGTTTGAAGGTCAAGGGTATGACAGAATAGAGAGCATAGACTGGGCTGATGAATGAAAAATGTGCTCCTCAGGCTAGTCTTCGTTTTGTTTATATTATTAGGCAAACAAAGATCCATGGAGGTCCTAATGATCAGCTGGAATACAGGATGCTTAACGTGGTGCAAATGTTGAAACTTTATAGAGCTCACTGTTCACTAATAAGATTCTACGCTTTGGAATAATGATTGGTCTGTATAAGGTTTCTCAATGCAAAGACATGGGTGAGATTTGATTTGAAGTGTTTCTGATTCTTAATCCATCTGCATGGATTGTCTTGTTTAGATGGAACATTAATGTAAATTGCTTAGTCTAAGGCTTAATGGATTTGAGGGCCATATATTGGAATTTCAATATAAATTTCATGCATTTGCACTTTAAGGTGCACATACATGTGCTAGTACCAACACATGGGTTCTGTTAGCAGTCGTGTGTCTGGTGTGGTCATCTTTTGCCTGTGAACCTCAGTCTGAGTTAGACGAGGAAATTAGGAGTTTTGATATTGTATTTATTATCCATTATCCATGATTGATCTTCCGTGATCAACCAATCCTCATTCTCTCATTCCCTTGCTACTGTTTGGTGCCCACACTAACGCATAGATTTGCGTGTTGGGGTTGATTGTTGTTGTCTCTTACATCTAGCCATTGCAGTCACATTGTTCCTTCTCTCTCTTTGTTTCCTCTTTGTGTTCACTTTCCTCTTTCTGTTGCGTACTCCCACATTGTATCAGAAACACACATGGGAGCCGGATATCTCAAAGAGGAGTGTGCTATTGATGGCAAAACTTGCCAAGCATCATCGCCACGTGCTGCAGACCTTGCGCTCGGAGTCAAATAGGGTAGGGCAGTCTATTTTCAACCTTTAAAAAGGTTGTGTTAATGAGGGCAGATTTGCGTTTTGCTCTTGGGTGGCCATTCTATTGGTTGGGCGACACTGTAATAGACTTGCATTTTCTGCAAGCAGCCTGCGTCACACATGCTGCAAAACCAGGCCCTATATCACCTACGTTTTTGTGCAGGCAACCCCCGTCACACTTGTTGTAGGAATAGGCCTTGCATTGCTTGCATGTTCTGCAGGTAGCTCCCCCTAAATCTATGTTTTTTTGGAGGGTAGTCTCCTTTTTGCTAGGCAACAACATTTAAGGCTAGGTGGCATCTCTTCTCAACTAGGTAGCATTGTTCTTTGATGGGCGGCCCGTTTATAGGTAGACAACATCCTATCTTTGTTGGGTTTCAAATTGGTTGGTCTTTTTTGACCGGGGCGACTTCTTTTCAGTGTTGGGTGACCTCCATAGCAGACCAATATGAGGGAAAATTTGCGTTTACTACAAGGACTAACTTTTTGGGCACTCCTGGTTCTTTATTAGCCCTTGGATTGGTTGTGTTTCTAATTTGAAGCCATGTTTTCCTTTGCATTTATTGTTCCCCTTCTCTCTACTAGACATTGTGGGTTCCCTTCAACATTGGATGCTCCTTGTCTACCTTGCCCCAATCAATCTTCTTTTGTATCGTGGCCCGACGGACCTCGATTACCTGGAGGACCCCTCTTATTGGTCACCTTTATTCCAATGGCAGGATCTTTGTTTTCTTGCATGTACTTTATTGGACATTTATGGCCGATAGGTATGTTATGGGGGATCGTGTGGTTCGGGATCATTCATACCAACCACCATCGTATTACTTTTTCTTGTTATATTCTTTCGGTGCTTCTAGTCTCCACTTGGCATTGATAACATCTCATGAGCAGGTGCGAGTCCCTCTCTCTTCACATCTGACACGCTGGATGGGATGAACTACCCTCTATGGTGGTGCCGCATAGTGTCTCCTCGATGATTGTGGCCTTTGGGATTTTGTTACAGTCCTATATCCCAACCTACTATGGATCCTCATGATGGTGTGATTGCAGATTTGGCAGTTTTATGGGATCACTTGAATGCTAGAGCTCGCTCTTTTCTCTTCTTAAGTCTTATAGATTCTGTGCTAGCACATTTTCGACATCTTTGCATTGTTGTAGAGATTCAGAGGAGATTGACCTCTCTCTTCTGGATTAAGATATTTGGGCATTGCTTCTCTTTTGAGTTGATGGCTCTGTCGCAAATTTCCCTATGATGAGGGATCACATCCACAGGATGGAGGAGATTCTGGATGAGTTTTCATTCCTTAGTATAGACATTTCTTTCGAGGATCTAGTTGGGACACTTCATCTTTTGTCATCAACCTATGATGTGTTCTACACTAGTCTTCTCACTTGTAGTTCGGAGACTCTCACTTGGGAGAAGCTAGTCTCATTGGTGCTTAAGCAAGATGCGCGTCACAGTGAGCCGGTTTCTTGCGGAGCCCACGCAGATGGCTGTGCTTGTGCAGTTTTCTCTACATGTACAGGACAAGTCAAGCATAAGAAAGGAAAGATGAAGAATTGGAGTCATCTTTTGAATTTGATACACCTTTTGTGGGGAAGCATACAAGACATCCGATGTGTCCTCATTGTGGAAAGACCTCGCACCTAGAGGCGAAGTATTGGAGGATATATCCTCACCTTTGTCAGTGAGCAAAGGGTTTTATCAGTTGGAGGAGTCTTCTTTGATAGTCTCTTCCTCTAAGCAGCCTTGGCTCATTGCTAGTGGTGCCTTGAGTCCTACGACTCCCTGAGGTGATTTGCTACTGGTTCTCCGTCCGTTCAAGGGTATCGTCACTGGTGGTGACATTTCTTCAGTGCCTGTTAGTGGTGTTGGCACCTTGCCTTATTATTTGACCATCCATTGAGCTCTGCTTTTGAGGCCCTATATGTTTGTGACTTAGGCTTCCCTCTCCCCTCAGTTTATGGCCTTCCTAGACTTGTGACTTTTGTTGTCCTCATCGAGCCGTCCATCTTTGTTGGGGATTCTTTTGTATTAGCCATTTTTGTGATAGGTTGGTCGGAGAGGGGGAATATCTATGCTTCATTCTCCTTCCATTGTGCATGGCTCTTTGAGGCAGTTTTCTATTGCCGCACCCATTCTTGATTGTGCATCATCTATTCCACAGGTTCCATCCCATTCCCCACTATCTCCTCTGGTGGTTCCCTTGTGTCTCCCATCCATTTCAAAGGGGGATGATATTGGTGATGCGGCTCTGGATTTCCTGGCTCTTTGTGTTTGTGATGGGGCTTCTTAGGATCGTGAGGAGTTTCTTTAGGGTTTCCATTCTACTTTGGGCGGCTGTCCCTTTTCTTCACCATTGAGCCACCATCCCCTACCACTTGGCCCTTGGTCCCTGGTGTTTCTATGCAACTTATGGCGCCTTCGATAGTTCCTCGCTATCGTCTCTCAAATGGGTTAGAAGCTTGGCTCATCCATCACTGATTGGAGTTTTTTGGAGTGATCCATTTGAGGCCTCTCTATTTCCATTGCCCTTTGGTGGCCTTCCATTTGATCTGTTGCTTATATGGAGAGGGGGTCTTGCTCCTTCTTGCTGGCTTTCTTCACCGACAGACTACATCGGTATTAGCACTCTTCTTGCCACCCTCGGATCCATATCTCCTTTGGCCTTCCCCTTTAATGGCCGTCTGTTTAATCGGTTGTTTATATGGAGAGGGGGTCTTACTCCTTGTGACTGGCTTTCTTCATCAATGGACTGCACCGGCATTGGCACTCTTCTTGCTACCCTCGAATCCATATCTCCTTCAGCCTTTTGCCATATCCGGGATTTGAGAGGGAGTATTAGTAGCCGTGTCTTGTGTGGTCCTCTCTTGCATGTGAGCCTTAGTCTGAGTCAGACAAGGACATTAGGAGCTCTGACATTGTATTTATTATTTGTTATTCATCATTGATCCTTGGTGATTAGCCAACCCTCCTCATTCTCTCATCCCCCCTACTATTGTTTATTTCTGCTATGTGTCACCTTGGCTGTACACTAATGTGCTCTGTTTTCATGATGATTTGGACCCCTCTTTCGTGGCAAGGTTGGATGCTTCAATGATGGTGTACAATTTTGTGACTTGGGTTTCCTATGAGGGCACCTCATGGTTGTTGGCCTAGGTGTGAAGTAAATGCGTGATTAATTGATAGAGAATGAAAAGATAATGCACAATGTTACTCAATCACAAAATGAGAGGTGATGTATTAATGACTGAAAGAAAGTGCAACAGTTAAGGTGACCACAGTGAATATGCCACATTAATGTGCTGATGATGCACAAAGTACCTATTTATGATAAAACCTAACCTTGAATGGCTTAACCATCATACGAAACCTTAAACCCTAGTATTACTTAGGGCCTGTGACACTAGGGGTAGCAATTATCTTTAATGTTTGAATGCTTTGGGGTTTCCTCGACAACATCTTTGTGAATGTTCTAGCATGTTGTTCATCTAGTGTTAACCCCAATGCGAGATGGCGAAAAAATTAAGGAAAAAGTGAAAAAAGTTGAAAAAAGAGCAAAGGCGTAGAGGCGGCTCCTAAAGCTAACTTAGAGCAAAAGCGTAATTTTAAATGAAAGACACTCTAAAAACTCTTGTAAAAGAGAGCCAGGCTCCCTCCTGTGCCATTTGTAAAAGAATAGACGGGTATAGGTTAAGGGCATGAAGCAGGAAGAGGGAATTAGAAAAAGTGACCTTGCCACAATGGTCGGTTATGTAAAAAGGGATGGATGCCCATGGGAATTTAGGGTTTTGTATATAAAGTTCAAAAAAGTGAATGAGAGCTCATTCTTTGGTGTGTGGCTAACAAGAGTTCTCTTCTTCTTCTCTTCTTATCTTCTTCTTGCTTGTGTGTGCTCTTGAGAGAGGGAGTGTGAGAGTGTAAGGGAGTGAGTGTGTGGGAGTGAGGGATCAAGAGGGTGAAGCTCCTCACCATCTCCTCTTCTCTTCTTTTCTCTTCTTTTCTCTTTTCTCACGTGCGCGGCTATGGTGGATGGAGCTTGGAGATGGAAGAGGCTTGAGCTAGCATCTAGGATCGTGGAGCTACCGGCGTGTGTGAGAGAGGAGGCAACTCATTTCAGCATCAAGGTAAGCTCACTACACTCGTAAGATCGACGGCGCGTTGGCTAGGTGAGAGATAGCCATTAGAGCTTGCTTGAAACACTTGAAACAATAAGCGGTCCGTGGGTCTTGGCAGTTGAGTGTGAGCTCCCTCTACATTTTGGTTCCGTTGCCGGGACCAAGAGATTCAAGCTTGAGCACTTGCACGTCTCATATTGAGCATTGAAGTAAGGGATTCATCCTTGAACCAGAGCATGAGATAGGTAGGAAGTTGGGTTTTTTGATTTTCGAAGCAAGTAAGTAATTTGGGTTATTTTGTTTGTTTGATGATTTGAAAACATGGAGAAATCATTTTAGTTTTTTGCTTTCGATTCTTATTGCATTTAGCATAGGTTAGGATTAGGAAATCGAATCCGGAAAGGATAGGGTTTATCGTTGCAAAACAAGGTACAAATCATGCAAAAAATGGAAAAAAGATTGCTTCGGATGCTTAATGTCGCCAAGTGAGTAATTGGGAGCGTCCAAACCTTATGCGGGAAGGGTTTTAAGAGCCAAGAGACCAAGGGAGAGCTCATTTGCAACCCTTGCACACAGAGAGAGAGAGAGAGAGAGAGAGAGAGAGAGAGAGAGAGAGAGAGAGAGAGAGAGAGAGAGAGAGAGAGAGAGAGAGAGAGAGAGAGAGTTATATTAACATCTTCTAAAGACCAAAACTGGCCTATGAGACAAACTGTGATACAACTGATGAGGTCCAGCTATCCAAAATAAAAGTGCTAAATGAAAAGCTAAAAACTAGAAACTGAAAATACGGTGCTCTGAGTGTGATAAGTGTCGTGTATGTGTATGTGCGTATGTAGCTCTGGTACTCCAGATAATGGCTACAAAGGGGGAACAAATGTCGGCTGTGATAGGGGAACAACTGTCGGCTGTGATAAAGTGGTGCGATGTGTGTATGTAACAGATGCAGGGAGATATACTATCCTGGGATGTAGTAGCAGTCGTCGAAGTCGCTAATAGCAGGTGATCCCTCTTGGATGCAGGATGTGGTACATCGGCGGTGGAGAAAGAGTAAATTGGAGATCTGAGATCCAATGTGTCGAGTGTCGTCGAATCTCAGTCTGCTGTCGATGTAGATCAAGAATCCTCCGGATCTCCTGTCGGTGTGGCTGTGGGGTCCGAAACCCATGGATCCTCGTGCAGCGTCGGGTGCGCTGGTCCTCAGCCTATTGTAGTGTGAGCCCGGAGGTTTGGCTGGAGGCTGATACAGTAGCTCTCACTCTGTCTGTCTGAAAGAACTGTGTAAAAGTCGTCTGGGTGGGCCCCTCTCTGACTGGGACCCGCTGTGTGCTCTGCTCTCTGATGTGCCATGCCTCTCCCAGAAAACGGCCGGAGAGCCTGCGGAGAATCGATTCGATCTTGTCGCCGGAGAGCCTACCGATCGCTTCACGTATATCAATCACTTTCCCTTACACCCAAGTTGTGATCTGGAAGGTCGTGTATGAAATGATTAGCTAAATCGTCAGTTTTGATCAAAATCGCCTCGGCGTTGTCTCGTCGCGCGCAACTCGATTTGTCCGAGCGGCCGATTTCTGGGCAGACTCGGCCCAAAACCCTACTCGGTCCATTCGAGTGACATCACTTGGTCCCACTTACAAACTCAGCCCTCGGCCAACCATCCCGCTCGGCCCTCGGACAAACTTGATTTGGCCCTCGGCTTATGTGCCTCGGCCCGTCCCAGTAGACTCCCTCAGACCATTCGAGTGACCCATCCGAGTAGTCCTTTTCGGCCTGCCGTCCAAGTCAGCACCTTAGCCCGCCCGAGTCCACCCTGTCCGAGTCAACCATTCGGCCCTCGGCCCGTGCGCCTCGGCCCGTCCGAGTCACCTACTCGGCCCCTGCAATTCGGACAAGTTGAGTCGAGTGTGGACTTTTCCAAATTTTCCAGAAATTTGACCAAACCTAGCTAGAGCTCAGCTGCACAACCTGTCGAGAGTCCTCCTGATGCTCAAAAATCGATTCTGGCGCAAGGAATAGGCAAAATCGTAAGTTGGAGCCGGTTAGTAGCTTGCATAGACTGTCACGAGACCTAGAGTCCTAGAGACAACCCGTTGAGCCATAAACCCTGATCGAACTAAGAATGAGCAAGGCAACGTAGCAGGAAAACCCGAAACCCTGTCAAGACGGCCAGAGAATTGATCGACAAGCCTATCAGGCCCAAAACGAAGCGAGTGCGTAATACGCTTAGATATTATTTGCCGCACTCACCTTGAATTTTTACACTTGAAGTACACTTAAGGAAAACTGAAAGCCTGATTAAGCACAAGTGCACGGGAAGGAATATACACACTGAGAGGAGATAAATTGAGGATTGTATTTAATAAGTCAAGGAACTCACTTAGATAAACAACTCAAGGAACCCACCAATAGGAGAAGACCCAAAGACATAGTCAGACTATCGACACACGGAGTAGGACCGAGCAAGCGTGCCAAGGAGGTGGATTTGACAAACTTACTCAACCTGATCGATAGCTTGGTGGAGCACGAGAACACGACGATGGCAGAAGAAAACCTAGACCACAGGCCGAACGAGGAACTCGACTTAGGAGTCTTCATAGAGGCGATTCAGTAGCTGGTTAGTAGCTATGATGCACATGCTCGGTATGAGCACTGTGGCAGGACATCAGATGCCATCATCGCAGACTTAATAGAGGAGAGGAAGCTAGCCCATAAGGCACTGCAAAGCATAGTAGAGTACAACAGAGACCAGTAGGTTAGGAGCCAAAGGGAAAGCACAGAATTGCGTGAGGTACAGCGAGTGTTGAACCTAGCCGGTAGAAATTGAACTATTCACGAGAGAGCCCTTGAAGTAGACTTCACGCTGAGCAAGGTTCTTATGAAGCGACTGGTAGACAACACAACAGTAGAGCAAAGTGCCGCACCACTAGCGACATCACTGCTAGCAGGATTAGGAGCAAACCAAGGCTCCAAGAGCCAGTCCAAAATCCCAATCGTTGCAAAGCAGCTCGACAAGCACCAGCCCCACAACGATCCATACAGTTTCGTAGAGCAATTCGAGCAAATTTGCAAAGCCAACGGCCTCATCGACCTGACTCAGCGCTCTCAAGTGTTCGGGCTTTGCTTAGGTGACAAGGGTAGAACTTGGTATACAAGTTTAGATGCCGCAGAGCGAACCAACTTCAACGGCCTCAAGAATCTCTTCATCAAAAGATTTGTCGAGCCTGGATACTCCGACAATTTGCTAGTGCGACTGATGAATGTCAAGCAGGAGGAGGATATTCGCGATTACGTGACCCACGTGAGGAGTCTCTTCAAGAGAATCCCTACGGGTGAATGACCAACTAAAAGAGAAGTGTCAATTGTGTTTATTAGCGGAATTCGAAACGAGGAAATGTATAAGGCTTTGGTAGGCAACTGAAGCTTGCAACGAGACGCGCTAGCTAGGGTTTTTGAGGAAGCCATCAGAGTTGACCACCAATTGAAAGAGAGAAGCTTCAGGAGCTTAAACTCAGAAGAAACCAACTCGCGGAGCTCAGAGTGAGCTTCAACCTCTAGCGAATGATCAGGCCCGACCACCCAAGATAAGGGGAAAGCCACGGAGATAAACCAGGACTTGGCTGATGTAAAGATGGAGATAGCCAAGCTGCAAGACATGTTGAGACGACCAATGCGCCCACACGTCCAATGTGTGTACTGTGGCAGAAACCACTTGCCAACCAAGTGTCAAGACCCTAGGTCAAGACCTTGCGCTAACTGCAGTAGGTTCGGTGATGACATCGCGCATTGTAGATTGCCAAGAAGACTTACGTACTCGCAACCATATGGCCTGCCCTACCTAGCAAACAGGCCGTAGCCATTCTTCGGAAGGGGAGCCCCATTGGCTCTTCCTGTGCCTAACGATATTAAGCCGGCTATTTCTAGGATGGACATAAACCCTACAGGCATACCTAGACCACTTGGTCCCTATGTGACCCATCCACCGAGTGATGCTCCGTTCCACTATGTGGAAGAATCGAATGAGGAAGAGACTTACGTATACCCTTACGTCTCGCATGACGACGAGGGTAACACAGTTCTTATGGACTATCGACCAGTACCAGTGATGGCATTAGAAAGAGGACGAGGAAGAGGCCTAGGAGGGTAGATGTAGGATCCAATCATCTGTTGGATTTGTGGTCACCCAGGGCATGTCTCATCACGCTGCCCTGAGAGGGAGTAGCAGAATAGAGATAAAGCTGACCTAAGATGCGTTGAGTGCGGGATCACTCATCCCTTCGTCAACTGCCCAAAGCGAAAACCATCTTCGAGTTCAGCCAACGTGCCATTTGTCCCATTGGGACTATTTGGTGTCGAGAACCTCGATGGGGAGGCCACACCTATCCCATTGCGGGTCATGACTTGTGCCCATATTAAGTAGGCCGGCATATCACTGCTAAGCATCGATAGGGAAGAAGAGCCGCAGGTGGAGAAAGAAGGGGCTTGAAGCTAAGGTTGCACTGAAAACTGAGAGTGTTACTACTCTGCCTGTTGGAAAGGTCACTGATGCAGAGGCAGAAACTTCAGCCCCTAAGACGGCCGAAAAAGGAAGTGCTAAGGTAGGGGAATACCCGCATCCAAAGCGCCAACTAGAGGCAATAGAGAAAGTGAAGGAATGGGTGAAAGAGGCCCAAGAGCACCTAAAGGACGTTGAGGCCATCCTAGAGGTTGAGATCGATGATCTCTCCAACATAAGCACGCCAGTCTCACCCCCTCGACCAAAGTCGGGGGATGGGACATCACCACAAGCAGTACTGCTTAGACCAAGTCTTGATGTTGCAGGCCTGCAAATCAATCACGGCCATTGGCCAGGCCAATCTAGATTAGGAGAGAGACGAGCAGCCAACGACCTCCTTACTACGCCAGTGACCACCTTGGTGACGCTAAGTTTGGGAGACCTGCTTAAGCAGCATCCCACCCTATGGCAAGACCTGAAATAGTGGGTTGAAGGATCACGAGAGCAAGATGCTGATTTGTACGACCATGATGCAAAGACACAAATACCGACTTTGACACTGCACTTTGTGCCAAAGTCCTTGCACGTTAATGCCTTCTAGGAGGGCACTGAAATGCATGCAGTCTTACCGGTCCTAGTCCTAGGTGACACAACGAGAAAGGGGATCGTAGACACGGGAGCTGGGGTTAGTGTGCTTAGCCACACAGTGCTTCAGACTTGGGCAAACCCACCTGTTAAGGTTGCTAATTTCAATGTCACACTAGCAAATGGTATGAGAGTGAAACTATTCGGGGTGCTAAGAAATTGGCCAGTGAAAATCGTAGGTGTCCAGTTCTCCGTTGACTTTATAGTCATGAAGGGTGTGGACTACGATATCCTATTAGGCCGACCTTGGATGTGCAATGCCAGAGTCATCGAAGATTGGGGTAATGGCTTAATCTTCCTTGGTAATAGAACGAATGCTTTGAGGGTAGAGATGGACACCTAGAAGACCTTACCAGTCAACTTGGATTCCATCTCTGCGATGCTTAAAGGGAATGCTCAAGTCAAGAAGTCCTATGGACCCTTGACCAAGTATCATGCCTAGAGGACGAGCGAGATTGGATGCATGTCCTTGCTACAATCGACCTGCCATTCTCAGATCATGAGGCATATGAGCAAGCCATCAAGATAATCAGTAAGTCTAAAGATGCACTCTCTGTACCAGTTTGCATGATGGCAGGAACCCTTCAGGGGAGACCTAAACCTGTCACCTTCCAAGTGCCAAATAACAAGAGGGAACTCCAGGAGATTCTGGAATATTTAACGGGCAAGCTAGTTGGCAATCCAACAGCAAACTTCAAACCACTCCAGGATCTCTTAGATGAATCCAAGTGGCAATGGACCAGGGTGCGTGACTTGAACCTCATGTACAACTGGGCCCTAATCCTTGATCAAAGACAAGAGATATACCAAGACGTAGGAGACGACGAGCAGTCTGACGAAGAGGACTCCAACGACGAATATGAAGACTGTCGATCTTTCAGTGGGACGAAAGCCATTAGGGGAGTTTTGAGGTTTCGAAAATGCCTTTTAGGATGTGGAGAGAGAGTGCTCTAGACCAATAAGAGCAAAGCCTCTGTAACAGAACTTCTATTAAAAAAAATAAAAAATTATTTTACAAAAATATATAAATATAATAATATTACAAATTTGTACTTTTATTATCTATTTTTAGTCTCTTATATTCGTGATTATGACATCTTTTGTATTAATGGCATAGAGTCTCGACTACTTTTATTTAATGATGCTTCTAGATTAATGATAATGACTGATGTAATCGAAATTCAAATTGGTGAAAAGCATAGCGCTCAGTTTTTTTCCTCCTTTCTTTTATTCCTATATTGTTTTTCTCTCTGTTATGGTAGCCTAGTCCTCTCTCTCTCTCTCTGTGCATGTCTCTCTCTCTTCTACCATGGATATAGAAATTCGACCTTCAACAAGGCGTCCAAGCTTCCAAATCACATCTATATCAGTGTTTAACTCATTCCAAACTGATGGAAGATGGATACAGAAATTTGACCTTCAACAAGGATCCAAGCTCCCAAATCACATCCATATTAGTGTTTAACTCATTCCAAACTGATGGAAGATGGATTTCTACTATCATTAGCAAAGGTAGTTGGATCACCATGCAACAAGCAAAACGTGGAAAAAGGCAAAGACATGAGAGCTCGTTTATCTCTGCTTGGATGGGCAGAATCCGAGATTTTAAGCTTGGAGCAAATAAGAATAGCATCAAAGAGGTACTAGTGCAACATGTGTTCATACATAGAGAGCTGTGTTTGAAACCTGGATCTTCAAAGCTTCCAATGCATAGACCAAATTGTAAGAATTTGATTCTTAAAGTTTTTCATTTCTTAAACATGGTTTAGGTTTTTCCATTATAATATGTGTTTGTCTTGTAGATGTCTATCCCTCTAATCTTGAGGAATGGCAACCAGTGGAGTCTATTATTGATGTTATTGATGTTATACATGGTTCAATTGGAGAAGAAATGTATAGAGGCAGAAAGAAGATAGAGCTTGCAGAGAATGGAATATTCTTTTATGACCATTCTTATGTTATTCCTATGCGGTGTTGCCAATGGGGATCAATTACTAGTGAGGGCTATAGATGTAAGATATTTTCTGAGATTCAGAAAGCACTAAAATCTAATATCTCAAGTAGGCTAAGCAAAGTTACTTTGTTTATGCCTATTAATATATTTATTGATTTCTTCTCTAATATGGAGATAAGAATAACAAAAACCATGCTTTCAATGAAGAGACTAATATATGATCATATCATACAATTTGTTGATGAAGGATGGGATATAAGGACAGAAGGAAAAATTATATGTAAGATAGATCAAGACTCTATAGCTTGCAAATATATGATTGCTACTCAAAATTTTATCCTTAGCTTTTACTATAGTCGATGGCATTTTGTTGGTAGTAGTCTAGTTGCTTTAGACCAGAATCTTAATGATTTCATCAAAGATCCTATAGTGAATCTTGATATTTGGTTCAACGAGGATATTATTGCAATCTTAAAGATCGGAAAATCATGTACGCTACATCAAGTAAGGATGGATTTACAAAATGAAGACATTGAACTACCATGCTCCTTTGTATTCCAACTTGACAAGAAACGAGTAAGTTTTCACATCATATTATATCTACTTAGATATATATCAAGATCTCAGTTTCTAACTAACAAACATTTGTAATTTATTTTTTGCAGATATCGAAAAGGAGAGAAAATAATATACACTGCAAGGACATTCAAGGAAAGACATCTTTACTATCAATATAAAATATATGTACAAATTTTGTAGCAAATGTCTATCTGCCATCTCTATGAGATATACAAGGGTTGAAGGGCAAATTTCTATATACGAAGGCTTACAAGGCGATATGTCAAAGATATTTCTTTTTTGGAGAACTATCCTTTCTAGGAGTCCTTTTGCATTTCTTTAATGTCTTGGGTATAGAAGGTGTTGAAGCTGTGGCTTCGCCTTCCGTGGTTATAGGCACCGCATCTCCTTCATGGTGCGAATCCCCACCAATCTCTGTTGTGGATATTGTTGCCATTCTGCTTTGTTTTCAGGGATAATCATTTTCCTGGTCAAGATGACAAAGAGGAAGCTATCTTTGGAAGGAATGGATGAGGAGGAGCTAATGGAGACATCTAATGATAGGCTCTTTGATTTCTTACACACCACTGGAAATTCTTCCAAGCTTAGCTATATCAGGGAAATTTTCAATGTTCCTTTTGATTTGAAGGAGTTATTGGAGGATCTTGAAGATAAACTTAAGGAGTACAGATGTTTTTATGATAGACATGTGCAAGGTTTGGAAGTCAATGGATTTGTTCATTATAGTGATGTCATGGGAGCCACCAGTACATCCAGGTCAACTTTGCTAGGCAGGTTCAACCTCATTGATGAGGAATTCAGAAAGAAAGAAACATGTTGCCCTTTCCACAGCTATCAACACCAATGCCTTATGATCCACAAGGACGTTGGATTTATTGTGTATCTTCAGTACATGGAAAATTCTTCTCTAGATATAGACCAATAGGGAAAGCTAGTGGATATTGCAAGTATGGATAAGGAGGTCGAAGAGAAGGAGGAGATGTTCCAAGAAGATGTTAAGAATCAACTTGTCCAAGGTTTTGATGTAGGTTTGTTCAAGAGTGACAATATCACAATGGTGGAAGAAAAGGAGATCGAGCCAAGTGCACAGGTTGATGAAGAAGGTCCTCTTGCATGTGTTCCAACATTTTCCACTTATCTTATCAACAAGAGGAGATATGTGTTGCTAAATGATATTCAACATCTTTTTTATCTTAGAGAAGATTATTGCTTAGCAATCCTCGCAGATTGGGGCAAAAATGACATGAATTTTATAGGTTATGAACAAGAACCACTAGCAAGTCTTGATGTTTAGGGAGAGAATTTCCAAGATAGCTCTATAGCCTTACATACATGTATTAATCAGATCATAGAATACGAAAAGGGGGCGCTACCTACAAAAGAAGAGTTCTTGCAGGTCCAGAAGAAACTTCATATTGATGATGTAGGGTATGAAGAGAGATTGAAGTCTCCATCAGATGAGAAGCCCAAGAGTTCAATAAATCTTTATGATGATAGTCTTCTTGAAGAAGACGAACACCCTAAGGTATGAAATATAATTCGAAGTTACCCATTGAGTTTATGTTAGACTTTATTATGCATTATAGATAGATATCTTATATCTTGTACTGTTGTGGTTTGTTGTGTAGATTGAGATTGAAGATCTGGACAACTTTCTTGGAAGGGCCAAGGGCTCTAGGCCAATGAAGCTTGGAAAAAATCAAAGCCTTGGCCATTATATTGGAAACTTAAACAATCAAACAATTGTAATATATCATAGTAGATTGTCAAGCTCTCCAAGTCTACCAATGATGGCTTTGAGAGCTATCTCAAAGGTAATTGGATCTCAAGTTTTCAGCAGAGGTTTGGACAAGATCATTTTAGTGGAGAAGGAAGAAGCCATAAGAGTTTTTGGCTTCATGCCTGGATACAGTGGATCTAGAGCTGGATATTTTGGAGTTCTTGGCTCCTATTTGCTCTCTTATGTAGGAGATAGTAAGAATTTGAAGCTTCTTCTAGGCTATCGAAAACAAGAGTTTTTGAAATACAGAGGTTTTATTGAGTGGGATGAAACAAAAGATTCCTCTAGAGGCCTTGTCGAGCTACCTGAAACCAAGGACTCCTCTGAAGGCCCTGTTGAGGTGCCTGAAACTAAGGACTCTTCTGCAACACAATCAGACTAGAAGATGCCAAAGATTAAGGGTTTCTTGAAACCCATCTTTTCCCAACTCTTTGTTTGGTTTGTAACCATTCGGTAAATCTTTGCTTTGCGCAAGAATTTAAATATCTATCTTTTCTTCTTTGGGTAACAATTTGTATAGTCCTTGCTAAAGATGATATATTGCTTGATGTGGTTGTATTTTTAAGCTTGAATTTATGCCAAATTTGTTGATAGAACCATTGAAAGACCTCTAATAAACTGTTGGCTTTGTGTCTTCCATCTCCATGTCTTGTGTGTCTGAAATATTTTGTTCTTGCTTGATAATGTGATTTTTCTATACCTTGGGTTGACCAGATAGATAGAGATCCATATTGTTTAATAAAGTATGGAGCATGGTTGTATAGAATATGCTGCATAGTCAACAAATAAAGAAAGTTATTAAAAAACATTATATGAGTTCGACAATGAAGAAATAGACATATAAAAACTTCTTATCATATAGTGAGTAAAGTGTTGATCACCCCAAGCTTCTGTCATCGCCTTTTTGAAAATGTTCAATTGGTTTTTAAAGTCTTTGAGATCATCATCATTCCATTCAGTCTTATCACAATAAAAAAACACTTTGTCTAGTGTTTCCCAAACTTTAGCTTTTTTATTCCGAGCTTGTCCATTATCAGTGTGATCCTTAACTGCATTAGGTAGGGATTTCCACTGATTAAATTTAATAGTTGAGCTACCATTTCTCGAGTTTATCTTGCCAAGTCTCCCATGAAAGCCTAGAAATCTTCTAGCCTTCACTCCACCAATAGATGGTTTTTTGGGACACAATTACCATCCTTAGACTTCTGAAGATCTGGTTCAATAACAACATTTCCACCATGCAAACCAATTGCAGAGAGAACTTTTTCAACCTTTGTTATAGCATCTATTCTAGTTGATAATGGCTTCAGCTTCCATACAAATCCTATATAGAGATGAACAAGCTTTTCAATTATCCTGCAAAGTGCATGAAGTGTACAAATATGGGCATTCGCTACTAAAGGAATGTCCAAGACTGGTTTAAACTGTGGATCCTTATTGTGCCTAGAGGGTGCTCTATTCCAATTGCTTGAGTTTAACTCTGCAGCTGGTGACATGCAGTATAAGCAATGAGATCTCGAGTTGGCTCCCTTTGATACCTTATACATACATTTGAGTGTCTTTAGGTCACCAGCTATGTGCCACTCAATCCTGTAGTTCCCAAATCCTTCAACAAATAGCTCTTCTCCTGGTTGTTGCCTTTGAATAACATTAGGTATTGATGTTTGATGAAAAACCCAATATAGTATATCAAAATTCTCAGTATCTACCTCAAATGCTCCTAGCCACCAAATGTTATATTAAGATTGAACACTAAATGATGTTGAGTGATTGCAATGACTTGACGAAAGTGCTCTATTCATCAAGGTGATAGAGATTTTGTCCAATTTTTTACATTTCAGAATCTCACTTTCATCAAGTTTAATCATAAATCTAGCCACTCCCTATGCCTCTGCTAACTGACAAGTCATAAAATTTGATCATTAAGCATTTTCTTGCCCTTGAAGCTAGCCTTGATATGAAAAGGCTCACCTAGAATCTCCATCACTTTGTTATTAACTCTATGTCTGATAGTCCTAACCACAAATGGCTTTGAAAGTATGCAATTGCGTACCTGTCCTTGCTTCATATTTGATTGTAAAAGCTGAAAAAGTTGCATATAAGCATCTCGACTGATACCAATACTATCCAGTGTCTTCTGTACTAACTCAGAATCCAAAGAATGATCCTTTACAAATGACTCCAAGCATTGTTTCTTTGCCTTTTTAAATTTTTTCTTCTCCAAAATATCCTTTGAAACTACTGAAGGAAGAAGATGATAATAAAACTGAGCTGCTTTTAAAGAATCTCTTTCACTTGCATTTGGTTATAGAAGAGATCTAAGAAAAATTAACATCACAAATCAATGCAAGTAATTTAAATAAAGCCATATTTAAGATTTTTCAAGTGAAAAAAAATATACCTTGCTGCTTGGATTCTTTTACCACATCCTCCTCCTCCTCGTTTGAGATTCTCAATATTTTTAAGAGCTCTTTGTCGATTTCGAAGGCCTAATAAAGTTTGCTTTCGTTGATAAGCTTTGATACGCTTTTCCAATGAATGAATTTTTTGTTGATAATCCTCTAGCTTCTGCAACAACTCTATATTGTGTTTCATCAAAAGATGATTCTCTAGTCCAAGGATATCCTTTTCTGCAACAAGATTAAGTGTATAACCTAAAAATCCATTGTAGCCATCACCAATAAACCTCATTAATGATGAGCTATTATAGAAAGGAGGAGTGCTATTTCTACTAGGATCTTTGGGATATAGCTTTCCATCTAACCAAAGATCAATATTCTTCTTTCCTTCAAACCTCAGTATATGTTTCATAGACTCTGTAATTGTGATAGATTTTGTTCTCTTTCTTATTGGTTCATACTCACTATCCAACTCAATATGAAGATGATAGAGAGGTCTTTTATGAGAGCTACAGAGATCATTAGATGATTGATCCATAGCTAAGTTACAGAGATCATTGGGTGATTGATTCATAGCTAAGGATATGATTAGAAGTAAGAACGAAAACAAAGAAGAGACTACTAAGGAGGAGAAAAAAAGAAGAGAGAAACGATGGAGGGAGGCAATCGAGTATCCAACAAAATTCAAATTGAATATTACTTTTCACTTTAATGAGGAGAGGTAAGATCTTCATTATGACAACCTTGCCAACTTTATGGCGACCTAGATTTAAAAATTCTATAAAATGATTTTATTTCTTAAATTATTTTCTCTCTCTAGGATCTCTTACAGGGCATTTTCGAGACCTCAAAACTCCCCTAATGGAGGGTGAGATGGATACCATAGAATACGACACTGAGGGACGGAAAATAGAACACATATGGGCAGACTCCAAGCCACAGAAAAAGAGTGCCTTTAGGATAGAGCGAGGGGTCACGCGCATTGATTGTGATTGTGCCTGGTTGGAACACGTAGGAGCCATAGATTTCGATCAAGCAGGCCTAGCCCAATCCAGTACGACACCAGTGCGCTTAGGACAGAGTCACCATCTGAGTTGCGACCACCAGGGGAGACTACCTCTTCTAGCGAAGACGGGGAGTTCCACTCTAAGTCGGAGGTAAGTTTAGATTGCGACCTAGAGATACCTAGGCCAGCCAAGACCAGACGCACCAAGGGGGACCTACCCGTCCACTTGAGGCGCAGATGGTTGAAAGAGGAAAGGATAAAACAACCCAGGGACACACGAACGGAAGAACAGAGAAAATCGCAGGACCTCCCTAAAAGATTTACGAAATTCAAGAAAGGGGATAGGATAGTGATCCTGTTGGGTGCCAAACGTCAAGGGCAAACGAGTGAACCGATCAAGGGACGATCAAGGGACCAGCCAAGGTCAAGGAGGTGAACCTAGCCCAGGAAGGGGAGACACCCCGACCAGTCTTCATTGCTGATGACTTGACTGAGGAAGATGAAATGAGTCTTGTCGCTATCTTGTGAGAGTATATAGACGTATTCGCTTAGTCCTTAGAAGAGCTTAAGGGGGTAGATCCGAGTGTAGTGACTCATAACATACCCATGACGCCAGATGCTACGTCGGTGAAGCAACATGTACCCTATGAATCCAAAACATGATCATGCGGTGAAGGAAGAGATTAACAAGTTGATGAGAGTAGGATTCATTTACAAAATTGAGCACACAGACTGGGTATCGTCCATAGTCATTGTCATGAAGAAGAACAGAAAAATCAGAGTGTGCGTTAATTACAAGAAGGTGAACGTTGCTACTAAGAGGGACAACTATCCGTTGTCGTATACGGAGCACATGCTTGAAAGAGTGGCTGGCAAGGAAGCCTACAGTTTTTTGGACGGCTTCTCGGGATACAATTAGGTACAAGTGCATCCTGTCGACAGGCATAAGACTGCCTTCGCCATTGAGTGGGGTACCTTTGCTTACATAGTCATGCCCTTCGGGTTGACTAATGTCCCCGCCACCTTTCAATGCCTCATGTGTGCCATATTTAAAGACATGCTTTGCAAAGAGTTGAAAGTCTTTATAGAAGACTTGTGTGTTCACTTGACTTGGAGGGAACACTTAGACAAACTCTGAGCAGTCTTTGAGCGTTGTCGCCTATATCGTCTCTCCCTGAACACCTTAAAGTGCCAGTTTTGGGTGAAGCATGGATTCATCCTAGGGCACGTGATGCCAAAGAATGGCATTGCCATTGACTTCTCGAAAGTCAGGGTTATTGTTGATCTTCTGCCCCCAATCAACTATAAGGGAGTTCAATGCTTCTTAGGCCATATGGGATACTATCAACAGTTTGTGTTGAATTACGCCTTGATTTTCAGACCTTTATACAAGCTACTAATTGTCTTTGAATGGACTGAAGCATACCAACGAGCATATGAAGAGTTGAATAAGTCTCTAACCACAGTATCTATTCTACAAGCCCCAGATTGAACCATTACCTTCCACGTGCATATCAATGCCTGGAAATTTGCTGTGGGGACAGTGTTGTGCCAACCTGGTGAACACAACCTGGACTACCCTAGTGAGCATTGCTAGCAAACAACTCACTGAGATGGAAATGAATTACTCAATGACAGAGAGAGAGGGCTTGTCCATGGTGTTTGCTGTGAAGAAATTCCAACATTATCTATTGGCTACACCCTTTACTTTTGTGGACCATCAAGCCTTGCTATATCTAATGAATAAACCTTGCGCTACAGGACGCATAGCTCGGTGGCTCCTGCTTTTGGAGTTTGACTTTTCTGTGTGGTCATACAGAAAGGAAAACAACACTACATGGCTGACCATATGTCATGCATCCCCACGGGAGAGGCCACTGGAGAAGGCATTATTGCCAGATGCCCATCTCTTTAACCTTTCTAGCGAGAGATTTATTTACGGCTGATCTAATGCCATATTGGGCAGATGACATAGTTCAAGTGCTTGAGCACGGATTGCCTGAGCGATTGATAGAAAAGGCAAGACTTAGGCAACTCATTCTCAAGATCCAACCCTACTAGTTGATAGCAGTCCAACTATATCGACTAGGGAAAGATGGACTGCTGCGTAGATGCGTGTACGAGCATGAGATGCACGATGTGCTCTCAAAGGCGCATAGTGGAATCGCTGGTGGGGACTTTAGCGGAGACACGACAGCCCACAAGAAGGTGCTGCAGACTCAACTATGGTGGCCAATGTTGTTTTGTGATGCAACACGATTCGTTAAGCATTGTGACGAGTGACAACGGACAAAGGTCCCGATTCGCAAGGATCAAATAGAGTTGATCCCAATCATTGCACGACAACCCTTCGAAAAATGGAGAATTGACTTCATAGGACCCATCAGTCCAGCAACACAGTATTCACACGCCAAATACATCATTGTGGCCACAGACTACCTAACGAAATGGGCAGAAGCGAGAGCGACATGAAAGAATGATGCTAGAACGAGTGCCAAGTTCTTGTGGAAGGAGGTCATTTCACAATTCGGCTGCCCCATCGAACTAGTCAATGACTAGGGCACACACTTCATCAATGAAGGAGTCCATGAATAAGATTCTTGTAAAGGTCCTGACCAAAGTAGTCTTTGCTTCGTGCAACGACTGGGATAACAAGTTGATGACAACTTTGTGGGCTTACCGTAAAACTTATAAAATGGTTGTCGGCCAGACTCCCTTTAGATTGACCTACGAAACTGAAGTAATTCTCCCTGTAGAGTTCTTCGTTCCTAGCTTGAGAATAGCACTTCAAGAACAATGGGAAGGAAAGGAGGCATGAACGCAATGCCTGGTTAAGCTCGAACGCCTCTCGGAAACTCGTCTTCTAGCCACTTACGCACTCATATGTGAGAATGCATGACACAAGAGCTGGTTTGACAAGCACGTCAAGCAGGGCGATTTTGAATAGGGAGACTTAGTACTCTTGTACTCAGTTAAGGGGCATAAGCAAAAAATGAAGTTTAGAGGTCTTGGACCTTTCAAAGTTTGTGCAATCAGCCGAACTGGCAACGTTGAGCTCCAGAATCTAGACGGCAAGGGCATAGGCTTCTTCAATGGTAGTCGTGTCAAGAAGTACTATCCTCCCACACATCCTCTGCATGAGCTACCAATGTTAGAACCCCCAGTCAAAGTACGAGTAGCCATGATCACTAAAATGGATGATGAGGATGAGGAAGCCATAGAACCTGCATACCTACTCATCACGGTCACTGCCAAGTGAACATGCGCTTTCAATGCCTTGATTGACGAGGGAGTAGACTTCAATGTCTTAGCTCACAATCATTGGATCCAATTGGGAAAACCACCACTACAGCCCACCAATGCCAAATTAAGCCCATATGGGGGCCGCTTATAGACACTTCTCAACAAGTGCAGGGCCGCCGTTTCTATCGAGTCTAAGACTATACCAATGATCTTCTACGTGTTGCCAAACGCTGAAGACACAGGCACGGAATCGCTGCTAGGGCGAACCTTCAAGAAGCAAACTCACTGCAATGTTGATTATGAGTCGCAGTGTATCCACCTCGCCATAGGCAACGTTCGCATTGTTACAATCTTCAGCAAGGGCTGTGCGACCTCGTCAAAGTCTGCAAGACCACAGGTAGAAATGTTAGCAGCCAAGTCTAAGGAGAGGGATAGTGCTCGGCCACCACCCACCGAACCTCTAGAATCGCCGCTCATAGTAGCAAAGGCTAAGGTCCAACAGTCTAGGCTTCAATGGAGGCCCAAGCGACCACAACCGCCGCCTAGGAGTCGACGCTCATGTCCTTATAAAACTAGAAACTCTAAACCTAGGAGGCCAAGGCGCAGTTACAGAAATCGACGCATGATCAAGCCAAGATGGGTCCCTAAAGTCCTCTTGCATGCACGAGGCTACTATGAGGGAAATGCTTGGATATGGATCCCTAAGGCCAGTACGGTCAAAGGCACTACTCGCATGCCACTCTCAAGTTTGATCACACCAAGTCCCATAAAACCTCAAAGCCAGAAGCCGCCACCCATATCCATCAAGCTCATCCACACATACGCCCAAGAAAGTCGAACAAGCCTATCGACCCAAACGACAAACACTGTCACATGAATCAACACCCGATAGAGCCGCTCAGACTTTCCTGATTCATACCGAAGGCAGTAGTCCGTCAGACGTCACTGCTACTACCCTAGCTCTAATTCAAGAGGTCCAACCGCAATCTCAAGAACACTCGCAACCGCAACTATTTGTTGTCAAAGGCTCTAGTCCTATCAAACCCCAACCAGCAGAGCAACTATTATGAGTGGAAATCATTCTTAACACTGGCCACCGATCTGACTGAGGACACAGAGGAGGATGTGGTTGATTGCATTAGACAACTCGATGCCACTTTCATGTCGTTAGCTCTGAGCTATGATTGCTTGGATTTAGGCCTACTGCAAGAACCCTTTGCAAATGAAGTTCGAACGATGCCTTGTTCTTGGGAGACGTTTGAATTTGCATTTGTAAAAGCCTCTAACTCTGCTGTTGAATTGCTCACCAGCGAAATATCCAAAGAGAAGGCCATCAAACAGTGCCTCATCACGTCCTACGATAAACAAACCACTTCTACCATTACTAACCAAGAAATTGCAGAATTATCAAAACTTGTTGATACTGAATCCCCGTTCTTAAGGCACTAGTACACTCTTTGATTGCAATGGGAAGTTAAAGGATGCCAAATAATGACCAATGCTAAGCAGCACCACGCAATCAAAATAGCGGAGTAGTACGACCCCACTTACATCGCACCAACCTCGTATAGAGTGTTAACCACTCTTCGTGGCCGACCCATGGAAGAGCACACCAAAGGACACCCCTACCTCGATCGCCTACTGAATGAGGAAGAGTTACATATTGCTAGTCATGTCGATTCCAGTGACTTTCTAACATATGTTCTCACATACATCACACACGTAGGCAGTCGACCCTTTGATCTAGACCGGGAAGCTCAGTTAGAGTACAATCCCAATTTCTATACTTGGCTCCTACGTAGGTAAATCCTAGAATACATTGTAGAATGACCTTGACCTCCTAACTTTCAATCCTAGGAAGGATTCTTCTCAAGCTGGAAGGGGAGGGGGGTGAGGACAATCAAACCAAAACCAAGGAAAGTTAAGCAAACGCATAAACACGTAAAAAACGAGTGAGGTAAGGAAAATGACACGAGAACTTTGAAATAAAGGAAAAAAAAACAAGTTAGATTTGAAGGGAAGAATCTACCTTGGATTTTAATGCTTTCAATCAATAAACACAGAGTCTTTCTTTTCCAGCAAGTTATTATTTTGAAAGCACTAATGAAAACTCGGGTTCATGACAAGAACGAAAGATGTCGCGGCAAGACCGTGCCCACCGACCCCCGTTCACAGAGGAGGAAAGGACGCAATATCGCATCACCCTAGAAAACTATGCCTACAACTAGCTCAAATTTCGAACCATCCATAACATAGAGGGTGTGGTAGCCAAGGAGGAAACAACCAAGAGAGTTGTCGAGCAATGCAACCTCACAAAGTACCTTGAGAAGTTTGCACAAGAGCCTGACCACACGAAGTGTGCGAAGTTCCTCAGGACATACAACCTAGACTAGGAGTGCGGCACCGTGACGGTGGGAAGGGGAGAAAAGGCCAAGTAGGTGCAGGTACACTAAAACCCAGCCTTGGTGGAGAAGGCGTTGGGGTTGGAGCCGAAGGTAGAGAAAAAGCATAAGAGAGATGTTTATGCCATGCTTAAGATGAAGAGAGAAGAAGTGCCGACCAATGATGGCATCAGCATCTAGGACATCCTGATGCGGAAGCTCGTCTACAAGCAAAGCTAGTGCATGCGCTCTTCTCCAGCTAGCACTACAACTCCTTGATGTATCGAATCAGCGTGCATGTGCTGGAGAATGTGGTAGCTCACACCTTGGACGAAGTCGACTGGAATGGCTATGTATGTAAGACCATTGACCAGGCGGGAAAAGCGCTATCTTTGGGTAGTAAAGCAGCAGGTGGGGATTCCCCAGAATCCAAGACCAAAGAAAGAAAGAAGGCCTCATCCAAAGCCTCAGTCATTGGCTACGGAAGCATATTGACTGCCCTCATTCAGGAGGCGGTAAAACAGGCTCAAGATGTAGAGGAAGGAGAAGGAGAAACACCCGAGAGATCGCCCCCTCACCAAGACAAAGAGGTATCCAGTGATAGAACTAAGAGTGAAGAAGAAGGGGAAGAACAGAAGGAACACATGAGCAAGAAGACATCAAAGAAACCTGTTAAAAAGATGATACAAAAGAAGAAGTAGGATGAAGGCCAGAAAAAAGAGAAAGAGGATTTAGAGAGGGCAAAGAGGGAATCCCTCAACAAGGAGGCCGAAGAGAGGGAGAAGAAGAAAAAACAGGAAGCAAATAGATTGGAAGAAGAGTCTAGGAAAACAGAGAAAGAGAGGGAGAGAAGAGCTACTGAAGAAGAGGAGCTAAGAAGGAAAGAGGAAGACTTGGCCAAAGCTACACACCGGTCAATCAAAAAGAAAATTAGGGAAGATGACCTAGGGGCTATGAGCCCACCCAGAGAGGAGGGGCCCGATCCGAGCACTCTTCTCTACGTGTCTATTCTCACTCTCACTCTCACTCTCACTCTTACTGCACTTCATATTTTATTTAGCTATGCATTCAATTCAACAGTGGTATCAAAGCTGATGTGCTACTGGCCTTGCTGCCATTGCTGCACCGGTTACACACCGTCAACTCCAACACATGGTGTCCCTCATGGCATTGTTGCTCACAACTACCATTGTGTCAACCATCTCATCCACAGCAGCTTCAACAATCAGCACCACACAAACTCCCACACATCCAACACATGAAAATTTGGGGATTTTAAACCAATCCGTCCAATTTTTGAAAATTTTCATTAAAAAATATCACACTTTTTCTAGATTCACCTTCCATTGTGTGGATTTTCATTGAATTTGTGCAAATCAAACCCGAACATCCCCACCAGCACAGATGTCTCAAACTTCGTGGCGTGGATACAATACTTTATTAACAAAGAACTAACCTAAGGGAAGAGCATCAAGACCACAGTCAAAGCATAAAAGGCTGGCCACGGACGCCGAGTCAAGGCAGGATCCGAAGCGCCAGAAAGTGGAGGCCTCGACCACTCCCATCCACACAACAATGATGCCACCAACGACGAGTACTTCGTCGAGCTGATCTCTCAATTGGAGAAGGCTAAGGAGGAAAGGAAGATAGTTGTGGCTGAGTTGGCGATAAAAAAAGAGTCGGTGGCTGCATTTCAGCTTGAAAAGACCCGAGTAATAGCCATGTAGTAAAGGGAGATCTCTGATCTCAAACAGGAGTTGAAGGCTAAGAATGGCAAGGAAGAGGGCTGGAGGCAGCAGCTAGAGGTTGAAACACAGGAACTCGTGAAGATGCAAAGAGAATACAAGCTCCTTATCGTGCAACTTGAAGAGTTGATTGCAAAAACCGATCAGATCGAAAAGCTTATGGCTAAGTTTACCACCAGGGACGAGGAAAGAAAGCATGAGTTAGAGCAACAACAGAAAGAGATCGAAACCATGACTGACAAGCTGGACCAATGAAAGAAAGAATAGGAAACCATGATCAAAGAGCTAAAGGACCAAGAGCAGAAACTCATGTCCCTGGTCTAGAGGCAGGGTGAGAGCATGGAAGAGATGAAGAAGAGAGCCGAGGAATGGGTAGGGAAAAATGAAAGAAGGGTGAAGACATTGGCATGGCGCCTGGCTCTGGTAGAGAAAGAGAAGATCCTTGCGGAGAGCAAAGCAGAAGCCGCTGAGGTAGCTTTTAATACCTAGCAAAAGGCCTTCTTAGATATATTGATGGACACCACTGTCCCAGAAGAAGGAGAGTCATTGGAGGTGGTTAAGAAGAAACTTAGTATCGTATGCAGAGCTCTGCACGCAGGGCTGCAGATGCCACCCCAACCTACGGAGGTTAAGCTGAGAAGTATAAAAAAGTACCTAGTAAATCTAGCGAGAATCATAGAGCAGTTTGGAGGGAAATGTTGAAGTTTAGAGAAAAATAGTCCATAAAATAAGGAACATAGAGAGTGTTATCGTGTTTCCTGCAGCACAAAGAAGCGGAAAATGAAAAAAAGGAAATAGCAAAAAAAGGCGCAGGATAAAAGCAGAAAAAGGCACCTTGACCAGTAACCAAACCCTGAAAAATTTAAATATTCTAGCACGACCCTCTGAAAGTCTCATGTCGCCCCGAGACAACAAAAGAGTAAAAGGCACACCATTAAAATGTGGAAGCACTCCCGAATCCTTGTAAAAGAGCGCTAGACTCGCTCCTGTGCAAAGTGTACTCATTAGTTGGGAATATGATAAATTAGAATGGTGGAAAATGGGAAAAAGGGCCTAGGCTACGGCCGGCCATGTAAAAAGGGAAAAGGGGATGACCGCCCAAAAAGGATTTAGGGCTTTGTATATAAAGTTGAAAAGTGAATGAGAACGCTCATTCTTTTGGTGTGTGGCAAAAAGAGTCTTCTTCTTCCTCTCTTCTTCTCTCCTTCTTGCTTGTGTGTGCTCTTGAGAGAGGGAGTGTGAGAGTGTGAGGGAGTGAGTGTGTGGAAGTGAGGGATCAAGAGGGTGAAGCTCTTCTCCATCTCCTCTTCTCTTCTTCTCTTCTCTTCTCTTCTCTTGCACGCACGGCTATGGAGGATGGAGCTTGGAGATGGAGGAGGATTGAGGATGCTTGAGCTAGCATCAAGCTGCATGAGGTGCAGTGAGTGCTGAACTTGGTTGGCCGAAACCGAATGGACCATGAGAGAGAACTAGAGGGAGACTTGATGTTGAGCGAGCTTCTCATGAAACGGCTACTCGATAATACAGCAGTAGAGTAGAGTGCCACCGCACTAGCGACGTCGCTGCTCGCAGTATTAGGGGCGAACCAAGGCTCAAAGAGCCAAGCCAAAATATCGATTGTTGCCAAGCAACTCGATAAGTACCGACCTCACGATGACCCATACAGCTTTGTTGAGCAGTTTGAGCAAGTCTGCGAAGCCAATGGCCTCAACGACCAAACTCAATGCTCGCAAGAATTTGGGCTTTGCCTAGGCGACAAGGGTAGGACGTGGTACACAAGCCTAGATGCCGTAGAGCGAGCCAACTTCAATGACCTCAAGGATCTCTTTGTCAAGAGATTCACCGAGCCCGGATACTCCAATAACCTACTAGTACACTTGATGAACATCAAGCAGAAAGAGAAGGAGGACATCCGCGACTACGTGACCCATGTGAGGAGTCTCTTTAAGAGAATCCCTCTGGGCGAGTGACCGACTGAAAGAGCAGTTTTGACTGTATTCATCAGCAGAATTCGAGACGAGGAGTTATATAAGGCTTTGGCAGGCAACTCAAGCTTGCAGCGGGACGTGGTGGCTAGAGTGTTTGAAGAAGCCATCAGAGTCGATGATCAGCTGAAAGAGCGGAGCTCTAGGAGCTCAAATCTAGAGGAGACCAACTCGCGAAGCTCAGAGAGAACGTCAGCCTCCAATGAGCGATCAATCCCATCATCCCAAGATAAGGAGAAAGCCACCGAGACATTGGCTGAGGTCAAGATAGAATTAGCCAAGTTGCAAGACATGCTGAGACGACCAACATGCCCGCACATCCAATGCATGTACTGTGGCAAAAACCACTTGCCGGTCGAGTGCCAAGACCCTAGGTCAAGACCTTGTGCTAACTGCGGTAGGTTCGGCCATGATATCGCGCATTGTAAATTACCAAGAAGGCTTCCATACTTGCAACCCTACAGCCAGCCTTATCTAACGAACAGGCCGTATCCATTCTTCGAAAGGGGAGCCCCATTGGCTCTTCCCGTGCCTAATGATATGAAACTAGCCGTTCCTAGAATGGACATAAACCCTACCAGCATTCCTAGACCGCCTGGTCCTTACGTGACCCACCCACCGAGTGATGCTCCAGTCCACTACGTGGAGGAGCCAAATGATGAAGAGACCTACATATACCCTTACGTCTCGCACAACGACAAGGGCAATGCGATCCTCATGGATTATTGACCTGTGTCGGTGATGGCATTAGGAAGGGGACGAGGTAGGGGCCTAGGAGGGCAGACGCAGGATCCAGTCACCTGTTGGACTTGCGGTCACCCTGGCCATGTCTCATCACGGTGCCCTGAAAGAGAGTAGCAAAATAGAGATAAGGCTGACCAAAGGTGCGCAGAGTGAGGAATTACCCATCTTTTCGTAGATTTCCCAAAGCGAAACCATTCCACTGCAGGTCATGACCAGAGCCCAAACGAAGCAGGCCGGCATCTCTCTGCCAGGACCCATCAACCTTGACGCAGCCTTGATAGGGAAGAAAAGCCGCAGGTGGAAGAAGAAGAGATTGGAAGCTAAAGTCGCACTAAAAACCGAGAGTGCTACGACTCTGCTTGCTGGAAAGAAGGTTTCAGATGTAGAGGTAGAGACTTCAGCCCCTAAGATGGCCGAAAAGGGAAGCGCTAAGATAGGGGAATACCCACATCCGAAGCGACAGTTAGAGGCCATAGAAAAGGTGAAGGAATGGGTGAAGGAGGCTGAAGAGCACCTCAAAGATGCTGAGCCCATCGTAGAGGACGAGATCGATGACCTCTCCAGCGTAAGCACGTTGATATCACCGCCTTAACCTAAGTTGACAGAAGTAACCACGCCACAAGCAGTGCCGCTAAGACCAAGCCTTGACACGATAGATCCTCATATCAGCGCGCCCATTGGCCCGGACAATCTAGGTTAGGGGAGGGACGAGTATCCAACGATCTCTTGACCACACTGGTGATTACCCCTGTAACACTTAGCTTGGGAGATCTGCTTAAGCAGCATCCTACCCTATGGCAAGATCTTAAGCAGTGGGTCGAAGGGTCACAAGAGTAGGTCACGATAGACTCTCAAGACCATGATGCAGAAATGCAATTACCAAGTTTGACGCTGCACTCGATGCCTAAATCCTTGCACGTCAATGCCTTTTGGAAAGGCTCTGAGATGCATGCAGTCTTACCGGTCCTAGCCCTAGGTGACACAACAAGAAAGGGAATCATAGACACTGGAGCTGGGGTTAGTGTGCTTAGCCACACAGTGCTCCAGACTTGGGGAAACCCGCCTGTTAAAACTGCTAGGTTTAATGTCACATTAGTAAACGGTATGAGAGTGAAGCTATTCGGGGTACTTAAGAATTGGCCAGTGAAGATCGCAGGTGTCCAGTTCTCTGTTGACTTTATAGTCATGAAGGGAGTGGACTACGATATCCTATTAGGCCGATCCTAGATGCACAACGCTAGAGTCATCGAAGATTAGGGTAACGGCCTGATCTTCATTGGCAATAGAACGGATGCCATGACAATAGAGATGGACACTTGGAAGACCTCACTAGTTGACCTAAACGCCATTTCTGCCATGCTCAAAGGGAACACTCAGGTCAAGAAGCCCTACGGGCCCTTGACCAAGTATATCCCATGCCTAGAGGATGAGCGGGATTAGATGCACGTTGTTGCTACAATCGACCTGCCATTCTCAGATCATGAGGCATATGAGCAAGCCATCAAAACGATCGGCAAGTCTAACGAAGCACTCTCTACACCAGTCTGCATGATGGCAGGAAGCCTCCGTGGAAAGCCTAAGCATATCACCTTCCACGTACCATCCAACAAAAGGGAACTCCAGGGGATACTAGAGTACCTAACGAACCAGCTAGCTGGCAATCCAGCTACAAATTTCAAACCACTCCAGGATCTCTTAGAGGAATCCAAGTGACAATGGACCAGGGAGCACAATTTAAACCTCATGTATAACTGGGCCCTAGTTCCTGACCAACGACACGAGGCATAGCAAACCCTAAGAGACGACGAGCAATCCGATGACAAAGATTCTAACGATGAATACGAAGACTGCCAATCCTTCAGTGATGAGAGCGAGGGTGAAGTAGATACCATATAATACGACACTAAAGGACGAGAAATTGAGCAGATACGAGTCAACGCCAAGCCTAGAAAAGGCAGACCCTTAGAGTAGAGCGAGGAGTCATGCACATGGAATGCGATCGCACTTGGTTGGAACGCATAGGAGCCATAGACCTTGAGCAAGCATGCCTAGCCCAGTTAGGAACGACATCAATACTTAGGACTGAATCACCATTTGCTCTGCGGCCACCAGGGGAGACCACCTCTTCTAGCGAAGATGGAGGGTTTGACTCTGAATCAGAAGTTAGTTCGGATAGTGATCCAGAGATCCCTAGGCCGCCCATGACCAGACGTACCAAGGGGGACCTACCCATCCACCTGAAGGAAGGAAAAGGCAAAGCAACCCAGGGATGCACAAACAGAAGAATAGCAAAAGCCGCAGGACCTCCCTAAACGCTTCATGAAATTAAAAAAAGGGGATAGGGTAGTAGTTCTGTTAGGTGCCAAACGTCAAGGGCAGACAAGCAAACCAATCGAGGGACCAACCAAAGTCAAGGAGGTAAACTTAGCTCAGGAAGGGGAAACACCCCGACTAGTGTTCATTGCTGACGACTTGACTGGTAAAGAAGAAACGAGTCTTGTCGCTCTCTTGCGAGAGTATATAGACGTGTTTGTCGGGTCCTTAGAAGAGCTACAAGGGGTAGATCCAAGTGTTGTGACTCACAATATACCCATGACGTCGGATGCAATGCCGGTCAAGTAGTGACCGTACCCTATGAATCCAAAACATGCTCATGCTGTCAAAGAGAAAATTGACAAGCTGATGAGAGCTGGATTCATTTACAAAATTGAGCACACAGACTGGGTATCACCCATAGTCATTGTGATGAAGAAGAACAGAAAAATCCGAGTGTGCGTCAATTACAAGAAGGTGAATGCTGCTACGAAGAGAGACAACTATCCATTTCCGTACACCGAGCACATGCTCAAGAGGGTGGCAGGCAAAGAAGCCTATAGTTTTCTGGACGGCTTCTCAGGATACAACTACAAAAGTGCATCCTGCGGACAGGCACAAGACCGCCTTTGCCACTGAGTGGGGCATCTTTGCATACATAGTCATGCCCTTCGGGTTGACCAATGCCCCCGTCACTTTTCAACGTCTCATGTGCACCATCTTTAAGGACATGCTTCGCAAGGAGTTAGAGGTCTTTGTCGACGACCTGTGTGTCCATTTGACCTGAATTGAACACTTAGACAAACTCCACCCAGTCTTTGAACGGTGTCGCTTATATCGTCTCTCCTTGAACCCCTTGAAGTGCCAGCTTTGGGTAAAGCACGGATGCATCTTAGGACACGTGGTGTCAAAGAACGGCATTGCCACTGACTTATCGAAGGTCAGGGTTATTGTTGACCTTCCACCCCCAATTAATTACAAGGGAGTTCAATGCTTCTTAGGCCATACAGGATACTATCGACAGTTTGTACTGAACTACGCGTTGATCGCCAGACCATTGTACAAGCTACTGATTGTCTTTGAGTGGACCGAGGCATGCCAACAAGCGTATGAAGATGTTAACCCCAACACAAATAAAGCAAAATGAAATTTAAAAAGACGCAAGGCAAAGGCAGAAAAAAGGTAGCTCGACTAAAGAAAGAAAAGGAGGAAAGGCCAAAAGTGCAAGGGCAACCTTAAAAGTCCAAGGCAAACGTAAAAAGGGAAATGTGCATTTTAAAATACGAAGGCGCACCCTGAAATCTTGTAGAAGAGTGCCAGGCGGTGGAAAATCCGGATGGAAAATTCGGAAAGCTAAAACAGAAGATAAAGATAAAGGCCAAGGCAAAGAGAAACGGAAGACAAAGGCGCACAAGGAAAAACGCAAGTCAAACGATTGTAAAAGAGCGCAAGTGCATCATGGTTTGATTCAAGTAGTGCCGGGCTCTGACCCGTGCAATTTGTAAATGTAGACGGGTGATGGAAAGGAAGCTAGGAAGATAGAAGGACAATGGAAAAAAGGGCCTAGGCTATGGCCGGCCATGTAAAAAAAGGGAAAAGGGGATGACCGCCCAAAAGGGATTTAGGGTTTTGTATATAAAGTTGAAAAGTGAATGAGAAGCTCATTCTTGTGTGTGGCCAAAAGTAGCTCTCCTCTTCTTCTTCTTCTTCTTCTTGCTTGCTTGAGCTTGTGCTTGAGAGAGGGAGTGTGAGAGTGTGAGGGAGTGAGTGTGTGAGGGTGAGGGACCGTGGGGTGGAGAAGCTCTCCACCTTCTCCTCTCTTCTTCTCTTCTCTTCTCTTCTCTTCTCTTCTCTTGCTCACGGTGATGGAGCTTGGAGCGTGGAGCTTGAGGATGGAGCTTGCTTGAAGCTTGCACTTGGATCGTGGAGCTACCGGAGTGCGGGGGAGAGGAGTGTACTCGATCGAGCATCAAGGTAAGCTCACTACACTCGTAAGGTAGGTATGGCACATCGGCTATGTGAGAGGTAGCCATTAGTGCTCGGCTTGGAATGCTTGAAGCAATAAGCGGTCCGTGGGTCTTGGCAGTTGAGTGAAAGCTCCCACAGAAGAATTGAAAAAGGCTTTAACAATAGCACCAATTCTACGAGCCCCAGATTGGACCATTACCTTCCACGTGCACATCGATGCTTCTAAGTTTGCCGTGGGGGCAGTGTTGTGCCAACCTGGTGAGCACAACTTAGATTATCTAGTGAGCTTTACTAGCAGACAACTCACTGAGACAAAGATGAACTACTCGACAACAAAAAGGGAGGGATTAGCCATGGTGTTCGCTGTGAAGAAATTCCGGCATTATCTATTGGCCACACCCTTCATCTTTTTCGTGGACCATCAAGCCCTGCTCTATTTAGTAAACAAACCTTGTGCTACAGGGCGCATAGCTCGATGGCTCCTCCTACTTCTAGAGTTCGATTTCTCCGTGGTAGTACAAAAGGGAAAACATCATTACATGGCTGATTACGTGTCACGCATCCCCACAGGAGAAGCCGCTGGACAAGGCATCGTCAACGAGTTACCCAACGCCCACCTATTCCACCTGTCCAGCGAGAGAGACTTATTTAAGGCTGATCTAACGCCATATTGGGCAGATGACATAGTCCAAGTGCTCGAGCACAGACTACCTGAGCGACCAATAGAAAAAGCCCGACTTAGGCACTTGATCTTGAAAATCCAGCCCTACCAACTGATTGCAGGACAACTCTATAGGCTAGGACAAGACGGATTGCTGCATAGATGCATGTGTGAGCATGAGATGCACGATATGCTCTCAGAGGCGCACAATGGCATCGCGAGAGGACACTTTAGTGGAGACACGACAGCACAAAAGGTACTGCAGTCTCAACTATGGTGGCCCACACTTTTCCGCGATGCCAATCGATTCATCAAGCATTGTGACGAGTGCCAACAGACAAAAGTCCCGATTCGTAAAGATCAAATGGAGTTGACCCCAATTATTGCTCACCAACCCTTCGAAAAATGGAGAATCGACTTCATAGGGCCCATCCATCTTGCGGCGCAGTACTCACAAGCCAAGTACATCGTTGTGGCCATGGATTACCTCACAAAATGGGCAGAGGCAAGAGCCACACGAAAAAATGATGCTAGGATGACTTCCAAGTTCTTATGGGAGCAAGTGATCTCGTGCTTCAGCTGCCCCATCGAACTGGTTAGCGACCAAGGCACACACTTCATCAACGAAGTGATAGCACATCTCCTATCCATCTTTCTCATTATCCATCGCAAATCCTCACCATACTACCCTCAGGCGAATGGCCAGGCAGAATCAACTAACAAGATTCTTATTAATGTCCTGACTAAAGTAGTCTCAGCCTCACGCATCGACTGGGACAACAAGCTGATGGCAGCCTTGTGGGCCTACCGCACAGCTTATAAAACGGCTATCGGCCAAACCACCTTTAGGCTGACCTATGGAACTGAGGCAATTCTACCATTAGAATTCTTCATTCCTAGCCTGAGAATAGCACTTCAAGAACGATGGGAAGGGAAGAAGGCATGGATGCAATGCCTGGTCGAGCTTGAACGCCTATCAGAGACTCGTCTTCTAGCCACCCACACGCTTATCTGTGAGAAAGCCCGACGCAAGAGCTAGTTTGACAAGCATGTCAAGCAGCATGAGTTTGAACAGGATGACTTAGTGCTCCTTTACTCAGTTAAGGGGCATAAGCAAAAAATGAAATGCGCGTGCCTACGTCTGTAACACTTGGCAATACGTAAATTATGATTCGCAGCGCATCCACCTAGCAATAGGCAACACGCGCATTGTCATAGCTTTCAGCAAGGGCTGCACGACACCATCACTGTTCACAAAGCCACCGGTAGAAACATCCATAGACAAGGCTAAGGAGGGGGGTAGTGCGCGGCCGCCACTCCCCAACTTCCATAAACCGCAACCCGCAATAGCCAAAGCTAAGGCCCAACAGCCTCGCCTTCAATGGGTGCCTAAACAGCCGCAACAACCGCCTAGGAGTCGACGCTCCTATCCTCAGAAGACCTAGAACTCTAAACCTAGGAGGCCAAGACGCAATCACAATAAGTGCCGCGCGATCAAGCAAAGATGGGTCCCTAAAGCCCTCTTGCATGCGCAAGGCTACTACGAGGAAAATACCTGGCTATGGATCCCTAAGGCCCCCACGGCCAGAGGCACTATTCATACGCCACCCTCAAGCTTGATCAGCCCACGTCCCATAACACCTCAAAACCATAAGCCGCAGTGCTCTCCAGAGCTCCAGCCATCCGACTCATCTACACTTCGGCCCAAGAGAGTCGCACAGGCCTATCGGCCCAAGCAACAACCACCGTCATAGGAGGCATCATCCAACCAAGTCAATTTGACTCCCCAAAGCAAACCTGAATGCAGCAGTCCATGTGTTGTGGCTGACCCTAATCCACCCATATTCCAAACAGCCCAACTGCAGGCTCAAGGAAACTCCCAACCGCAACTCTGTATTGTCAAGGCCTCTAGTTCTAGCAAACCTCGACCACCCGTTGGCCTTACGCTCTCCTATGAATGAAAATCCTTTCTAGCGCTAGCCGCTGACCTCGCTGAGGATATCGGGGATGACGTGGTGGAATGCATTAAACTTATCGATGCCACCTTTGTGTCGCTAGCCCTCAGCTACGACCGCTTGGACTTAGGTCTATTAGAAGAACCCTTTGCAATGGAAGTGCACAATATGCCTTGCTCTTGGGAGACTTTTGAATTCACATTTGCATAATCTTCTCGCTCTGCTGTTGCTGAGTTGCTCAACAGTGAGATCTCCAAAAAGCAAGCCATTAAACAACGTCTCATCACATCCTACGATTAGTGAACCACTTCTGCTATCACTAATCAGGAAATCACCGAGTTATCCAAGCTCGCTGATACTGACTCCACGTTTTTGAAGCATTGGTACACTCTTAGGATACAATGGGAAGCTGAGGGGTGTCGCATAATGACCAATGCTGAGCAGCGCCGCACAATCAAAACAGCAGAGTATGACCCCATCTGCGTCGCGCCAACCTCATGTCGAGTATTAACCACTCTTTGTGGCCAACCCATGGAAGAGCACATCAAGGGGCATCCCTACCTTGACCGCCTCTTAATAGAGGAAGAGCTCCACATTGCAAGTCGGGTCGATTTTGGCAATCTCCTAACCGATGTTCTGACATACATCACGCACGTGGGTATCCGTCCATTCGAATTAGACCGTGAAGCTCAACTAGAGTACAACCCCAACTTCTATGCTTGGCTTCTACACAAATAGAACAACGCTCTTTATGCTGAATGCCCTTGTCCTCTCAACCTCCAATCGTGGGACGGATTCTTCTCATTCCAAAGGGGAAGGGGGTAAGGTGGAATTTAAAAAGTGAACTAAGTATGAAATGTCAATAAAATTTGAAATGCAATGGGAAAATGTAATGGTAAAAGTCTGAAAAGAAAAGTTAAGGCTATACTGAAAATATTTCAGATTAATAAAATCTGTTACACTTTTCTTCTTTCAGCAAGTTACTTGTAAAAAAGCACTAATGGTGGAAATGGATGAACTTGCAGGCATCGATCATGGCAAGCCAGGACAAGGCTGGAAAGCTCCCCTTCTCGGAGGAGGAGCAAGCGAAGTACGGCCTCACGGTGGAGACTAGAGCCTTCAACCAGTTGAAGTTCCATCACATCTTCAACCTTGAAGACGTGGCCATCGAAGAGCCAGCAGTGCGCCAGATTATAGACCAATACCATCTGCAGAGATACCTAGACGTAGTGGGCCAGAGGGTGGACTACACCCAGTGCATCGACTTTTTGTGCACCTTTAACAGAAACAGAGGCACCATCACAGTGCGCAAGAATGAAGCCACCCGACAAGTACAGATCAAGCTGACCCCGGAGTTGGTGGAAAGGGCATTGGGGCTGCCAAATAAGGTGGATAGAAAGCCGAAGATATGCCATGTTGGGAATGGACAAGGTAAAGGTCCATACCAATGATGGGATTAGCTTGGCAAACATCCCAAACCCAGACATCCAGCTGTAAGCAAAAATGGTGCACGCTTTGTTCTCGAGCCAGAGGTACAACAGCATAATGAGCCGGATCAACATGCCTCTACTCGATAGCATTGCGGCACAATCACTGGACGAGGTAAACCTGAATGGGTTTGTGAGGAGAACCATACAGGCTTCGGCTAAGGCCCTAGCAACAGGAGGAAGAGCCACTGGAGGAGAATCCCCATCGTCCCGATCAACATGCAAGGCATCATCCTCCAAAGCCTCAACCATAGGGTTTGGAGGCATCCTTACAGCCATATTCCAAGAAGCACTAGGGCAAGGACGGGAAGAAGAAGATAAGAAGGGAGGCGAAGAAGGAAGTGACGAGTCACCGTCAAAATCCCCACCTCACACAGAACAGTAGCATAGGTCTTCAGATGAAACAGAGACTGACGAAGACGAAGAGGGAGAGTCCCACGGCAGCCCACAGAGGCACGCATAACAAAGAACGAAAGCCCTACATGGAAAGAGGGAAGAGGAGTGCAAGAAAAAAGAAAAGGAAGATCTGGAGAGGGCTCGAAGGGAGTCGCTCAGGGATGAGGAGGAGAGAAAAAAGAAGACTGAAGAGGAGTTGAAAAGAAAGAAAGAGGAAGAAATAGCACTAGCCACCTGTCACTCCATTAAGAAGCAGCACAAAAGAGACGAGGAAGGTGCAAAGAGCCCGCACAGAACAGAAGCACCTGGTTCCAATACTAGTGTGCTGGAAATCACACCCCCACCCCCAGCAGAAGGAAAAGGCAAAGAACTGATGACTCCAACTCCCCCTCTCTTCGTACCTTCTATGCCAGCCACTCTCATCATGACAATGCCCACTGCCACCACCACCCAAGGCTCCACTCCAAAAGTTGACGAGAGAAACATGGTCACTTGGCTGCAGTTCCTGGTGGAAAGGGAGTTGGCAAGAGAAGCAGGCGTGGCCACCCCAGCGTCAGGAGTGAAGAGGGCAACCACGGCTGATATGGAGCCAAGGCCAGAGCTTAAAAAACAGAAAATAGAAGCCATTGTCACCACCGCCACCATGTCCCATCCCCCACCTCCAAGAGGCCAATACGATGAATACGTTAAGGAGCTACTCTCGCAGCTAGAAAAGGCCAAGGAAGAAAAGAGAACAGCCATGGAGGAGCTAGCAACAGAGCAAGAATCATGAGCAGCTCTCCAGCTGGAGAAAACAAAGCAGATAGCAGAATACCAAAGGGAGATTGCTGTGCTAAAGAAAGAAGCCAGCAATAAAGATGCAGAAGAATTAAAAGCCCTGGCTCACAACTTCTTGCCTAGACCTTGCTCTAATACCATGAAAAGATATAGGGTGAGAGAGAAAGCTTGAGATCTTATAAGACGCATGGCACATAAAAAATGCACACAAGATGTATGGCATATAAAAAATGCACACAAGATAAGAAGCTAAAAACCCTAGTCTTTCTTCTTTTCCTTTTTTTCTACTATAACAATCTACAAAGAATAAAGAGAGAGTACAACATATATAATATACAAGCAGTCAATAGTGTGAACTATAAAGTATCGCTAGAAGCATATGTTGATGCAGGTACCAACCACACTAGTGATATGAATGTGGAAAAAATCATCAAAGTACATCAATGTTAGCTCATGTTAAGCTTGACATCTCAACAAGTTGGCCCACTTTTTAGCACACATTGCATTGCCTTACTATTGTAAACACATCTGCATGCATTGTAAGCCATCATAGTCCAATCTACTAAATCTTTTGCACAATAATCTCTATTGAGAAATGACTAGTAAACACCCCTTTATGTGCTTTTTCCATCATTGGCTCATTACTTAAAAGGTATTAAGATAAGTTGTTATCGTACTTTGACCATATTCCTGTGATAGTTCAGCACTACAACTCATGGCTATGACTCTCCATCAGGGGGAGAGCCTGGAGGTTATGGAAAAGAGAGCGTAAGAATGGGCTGACCACAACGAAAGGAGAGTACGAGACCTGGCATGCCGACTGGCCAAAGCAGAAGGAGATAGAGTGTTGGCTGAGAATCAGGCAGAGGCTACCCAGCTCTCTATGATAGCCCAGCAGCACACCTTCCTCAACACACTACTCCACTCCACCAAAACGGAAGAAAACGAAGCTAATGATCAGTGCTACAGAAGAAGCTAGCCATTGCACGCAGAGCCCTAACAGCAGGCTTGCACGTACCACTGCAGCTAGGAGGCCCGCCGCTGCAGAGCCTAGAGGAGCAAAGAAGATATCTTGCACAAGTAGGCCTGATGGTGCAGGAAATCGATGAACTCGGCTTCATAAAAGAGAAGGCGCAAGAAGACAGGAAAGCAGAAGGGGGTGAACCAGAGTTTGATCTGGGACCTCAGGAGGAGGACTATGTCCCACCACCCCCTCCTCCACAACAAGATGAAGTGCAATCAACTGACACATTCGGTGAGAGGAAAGCAGCCCTGGCTAAGCGCAGGAGAGAAATGGTAGAGAAGGCAAGGAAAAAGCTGAACGTTAGACCTATTCCAAGACAACCTGCCCCTCTGCCCCCATGCCTTGAGAATCTCCCCGCTGAATTCCATGCAGAGTTGATTATCTGGGAACAGTAGGAATGTGCCCGTGATCCCTTTGACTTGAGCTTTGAGCTTCCCGCTACACTAAACAGTGTAATGCCCATTAAACTTGTAAACGACATAATCGCTATGGGTGCAAGGCTCAGGGACAAGTGGCTAGCGGAGTGAGAGGCCAACCCAACTGCTTGGGGAGCCGAGGACCGCGAATTTTGGCAGGATAAAGTCCTCCAGGTGCCTAGATTGGTGGAAGGCTATAAGTGCCAACCCACCTGGAGAAGACACATTTTTTATGTCAACCTTGACGCTTGGATGGCGTTTTGTAACACCCTCCCTTGTGAGAGAAACGACCCCATTTTCATACCGTATCCTCGAAGGGTAGGCATGGATTTTAATCCGTCCATCCACGGCAGGTTTGTCTTCCCCATCATCTATAACGCCAATAGCATCTCCTATAAGGATGCCCTTGTATTTACCCTCCCTAATTTGTACAGTTCTATAGATAGATTCCTTAGTGAGTTCACCTCCTGTCCTGACCCTGCCTTCATAACAACTTGTAATTACCTCAGACTAATTAGGGTCCTAGTCCATCAAGAGCCTGCCCCTCAAGAACGCCACCTCCCACCCCTTTTCTTCGACCCCAACGCCATAGACAGTAGCACCATGACTCGCCTCATGATGCGCACTACTCTTTTGCCATCCTTCTGTGTTGCACTGCTTGAGGATATGAGAGATAGCAAATTCACACAGTGCAACCACCCCTTCCTTTCCACCACCACTCTCAAAACCCGCCTCAATCTCAAGGGCTACTTGCTGAGTCGTAGATTCCTTAACAAGGCCCCCCGCCCTCCACAATCCCCTACCCGCCATTCGGATGATGAGGATTAAACTCCTGTTGTGCCCTTGTATCACATGCATCTATGCATAAGCCTCTTTATATATATATTTTTTAAAAAACCCACAAGGCAACAAAAGAAAAGGGTGAACTGGAAAGAAGAGACAACAACAAAGCATAGCAAAGCCAAGGGATGCATCTACTATTAAGCAAAGATAAGAGAGAGAGACCTTCGCAAGATCTGCTTGCAACTCCCCTTCGCCTCGTCGTGCACCACAGTCACTGCACCTAGGATTCTCCCTAGCCCCTTCCCCACTTCACGCTTAGGGCACATCAAGGGCAAGACTTTTAGACCTGTCACCCTAAGACTTGCACCGCACATCCAACGACACACAAACTGGGTCCTCAAGTGTGGACATTACCAAGGGCTTGCCCAAGGTTAGACCCATCTCCCAGTTCCACTGCCACGGGCACCACGCACTGCACGGAGAGGCAGACACACCCCTTAGGGACTGCACAACTTTTCTTGCAAGTTATGTTTGAGTTTCAAGAACTAGCTACTCAGATGAAGAAGATCACCCACGGCATCCTTGAATGACCAAAATCTGTTCCATATGCCGGACATGACACCATTGCTGCTGTTTTAGGAGCTTTTCTACATTGGAGTGGACGGACCAACGTGTTTCATGCCGCCAACCATCTGCCTGCTAATGGCTACCATGATTGAACCAAATCAAGCAAAAGGAGTACTTAGTAATAGACCTGCCATTGGCATAGATCTTGGAACCTCATCTTCCAAAGATGCATGCCCAATGCCTCATCTACGGATCGCTTATTGATTCCACAAGCCTGAAGAATTTCAATGCAAGGTTGAAGATCTTCAACGCAGCACTGAAGACCTTCAACTCAAAGACAACGATCTTCAAAACAAAGACATAGATTTTCAATGGGAAGACAAACCATATCATTCTCAAGGTAGAGTTCGGGGGGGCTTCTCCAGAATAAATCCCTCCAATACCATCCTCCTACGGGATTGCTTATTGCTTCAAGCGTTTCTGATGCTCAAGGGACGACCGCCGGCTACATAATGGATGCCACAACTGTGTGAAGGATGCCGAGCATCTTCATGAAGCCTAAAGCATGCCGGAATCTCTCCTGGTCATCGTCATTAAACTCCATCACCTCTCATTCACACAACCACCTTAGAAGCAGTGTCATCCACCTACCAGTTCCGCCTAGCAGCAAACCTAACTAGCCACTACTTCCCATCGCAGTGCCATGGGACTGGCACTTGGCTAGGAGGGGGGTAATGTTACCGTGTTTCCCGCAGCACAGAGGAGTGGAAAATGGAAAAAAGGAAATAGCAAAAAAAGGCGCGGGATAAAAGCAGAAAAAGATGCCTTGACCGGTAGACCCTGAAAAATTTAAATGTTCAGGCACGACCCTCAGAAAGTCTCAGTGTCGCCCTAAGACAACAAAAGAGTAAAAGGCGCACCATTAAAATGTGGAAGCGCTCCCGAATCCTTGTAAAAGAGCGCCAGGCTCACTCCTGTGCAAAGTGTACTCATTAGTTGGGAATATGATAAATTAGAATGGTGGGAAATGGGAAAAAGGGCCTAGGCTACAGTCGGCCATGTAAAAAAGGGAAAAGGGGATGACCGCCCAAAAAGGATTTAGGGCTTTGTATATAAAGTTGAAAAGTGAATGAGAAGCTCATTCTTTTGGTGTGTGGCAAAAAGAGTATTATTCTTCCTCTCTTCTTCTCTCCTTCTTTCTTGTGTGTGCTCTTGAGAGAGAGTGTGAGGGAGTGAGTGTGTGGGAGTGAGGGATCAAGAGGGTGAAGCTCTTCTCCATCTCCTCTTGTCTTCTTCTCTTCTCTTCTCTTCTCTTGCACGCACGGCTATGGAGGATGGAGCTTGGAGATGGAGGAGGATTGAGGATGCTTGAGCTAGCATCAAGAATCGTGGAGCTACCGTAGTGCAAGAGAGAGGAGGGTACTCGATCAAGCATCAAGGTAAGCTCACTACACTTGTAGGATCGACGGCACGTCGGCTAGGTGAGAGATAGCCATTAGAGCTCGCTTGGAACGCTTGAAACAATAAGCGGTCCATGGGTCTTGGCAGTTGAGTGAAAGCTCCCACAGAGAGTTGCTAGAGGAAAGGGGGAAGTGTTGCAAGAAAGAGAAGATTGCTATTGAAAGGAGAGAGAAATGATGAATAGGAGGAACATGCAATAGTGCAAAAGAAAACACAATTAGGGCCTAAGTTGAGGGTTGTTTTGCTTATTTTCGATTGTCAAAATAGGGTAAGAAATATTGTATCTGTCAAATGAGATGTCTTGTTGAATATGATGTTTGTTGTTTTTCATTGACATTATGTAATATTCAGTTATATTTCTAGATAATTTGAGCCTTAATCCATATAAATAAAATGTATGGAAGGAAGAGATGGAGGTGGAGGGAAAAGAGGTAGAGTGATAAATAATGGAATGGGGTGCGAAAGTGATGTTGGGTTATGAAATTTTTGATTTTTTTGGTTTTACAAGTGCAAGTTGAAATGTTAGGACAGAACTTACGTACTTTAGGTTTGGATGAAAAGACTCTTGTAAAAGGGGGGGGGGGCATAGAACTAGGCATGGAAGAGGTGATAAAGGAAAGATGATGAATCATATATGTGAGCAAATGGACAAACAAATAGTTTATTTTGGAATTATTCTCTTGATTTTAATATATATGTTTTAGTTGATCCTGAAGAGCTCAAGGGTAGTCTTTTTCCTTGGAAAAATGATAGAAGGTGTCCTCTGCTTGAGCACTCCTAAGCGGTTTGGAGGGAGAAGGGGATTAGTGGAGATAAAGATAATAATAAAAGTATTTGTAATGTTGGATAATTGAGGGGTTAGGGTCGGTGAAAGATTTTGAACATTACTATGGATAAGAAGGTCTATTATATTAAGTTTCAAGTGCAATAAGGAACTAAGGTGTCATTCAACATGTGAAGGATGATGGCAATTGTGTAATTTTTAATTTTTCTTACACTAACTCATTGAGGGAAGGAAGCAGTGGGTTTGTTTATCTAAATGAGTTAAGGGAAAGGGTGAAGCATAGTGGGGATGAATGAGATGAGGAGAAGAGAATAATCTTTAAATAGAAAAGTAAAAAGATGATGAAGTTGAGGATGTTTGTGGATGTACCTTAGGAGTAGCAACATGGAGGGAAGGCAAACCCTCTTCAAAATCTAATGTTGATGACACCAAACAATGAGAGGGGCAATAGGTCTTATCATTCATGTTGCGTCAAGTACTAATGGAGGCATCTCTCGATAAACTTAGATGCTTAGCATCATCATCCTCGTGGTCTTAATCTTATAAAGATTATAAAGAGCAATTTATCTTCGATGCATGTGTGGGATGTGATAGACAACACATGCAAATGTTATGTTGGACCCACTAGCCACGATTGAAGAAGACCGTGAAATTAGGGAGGGGAACTACAACATAGTAGGGCCCTTGCACATATGAATAATGGACCCAAGGAGAGAAAATCTAGAAATACTAGAAGTCTATATCGTGGTTGTTGATGGTGAGAAAAAGGGAGGACCATGTGTGTGGGGGGAGAAATTTTGATAAAAGGCAATTGTGGTAAGATTAGTTACACACCAAATGATAGATGCTTACTTTGTAAGTTTTAGCCAATGAAAGTACTTATTTAGTGATTAGGAATCCACAATCCTTTACACATTAGAGAGGACATGAATTGTTGTTTACCTGTTAGGTGAACTCCCTTTCCGCCATTGGATGGGGAGTTGGCCTTACCAATTTGTAGAGTGATAGAAAAGAGTGCACTTTTTACATTTGTAGCCAATCAAAAAAGTTATATATTTATTACTTTTCACTTTTTTACAAAAGTTTTCTTTTATTTGTGTAGCATAAAGGTATTGTGCCCATGTTCGAGCCCAATTTCAAAAAGTCCATGCCCACATTTTGGGCAAGGGTTGGCTGTCTGTCACCAGCCTAAGGTGACATGAAGTTGTAAAGAGGGAAAAGTTGAGGGAGAAGTCAAGAGAGAGGTATATGATGATGTCATGATGGTGAGTTTTTTTAAAGCAATTAATTTTGAGGAACATGTTAGCCCATACAAGAGTAGTTAAACTAAGAAAATCCTCCTAGATCTAAAGAGGAACTCAATGAAGCTGAGAATTTTAGAACTCCAAAGAAGAAGAAAGATTCCAGAAGAGATCAAAAGATTCCTTGAAGTACTTTGAAGCAAACTTTTTGCTACTTCAAACTACCATGAAAACTTTTGTAGACTAAGATTGGTGAAGAAATTCTGCAAAGAAATTTCTGTGGATGAATCTTCTTAGGGATTATCTAAGAAAACATCTTTGAGTATTTCTCTATCAATTATGTTTGGGAGTACTTCTCTAGAGATAATCTCCTGTATTCTATAGTAGAAAAGCTAGAGAAGGGGGTAAACTACCCACATAACAAACTTGTGTACATGCATCAAATGCTATGTAGGAAATGACAGAGGCATGGAAACTAATAGTTAACAAAAGAATCTGTGGTAAGCCATTAGGAGAAAGTAAAGAAATATCGATTTTGAGGTCTCAGGACATTGCAAGACCTTAGAGTTATGTAGGTAAACTTTGGAACGACCCATCTAATAGAGAGAAACTCTTAAGACACAAGTAGGTAACTATTTACATAAAATTTGCTAAAAGATGGCAATGCTACCAAAAATATAATTGTATTGAAAGTGAATCAAGATTACATTTGTGAGCTAGTAGAATCAAGAAATAAAGTTTAAAGGCAAGCATTAAGCTTTACAATAGTGAAGTTTTTAAAGATGTTACCTTTAAATGAATTTTTACATAAATCTTAAGTCTATAAGGGTTATTGTAGGACCCTAAACTCAACTTCGATCTATTAAATAATCCCTAAACTTAGGTATATATACCCTAAACTAAACTTTGATCTAGTAAGTAAACCATAGAGATTGGCTTGTGGATTTGGCTTAGATGAATAGGCTCACATAGCTCTTATGCCGTGATAATAAGGACATAGATTCATTAGGTGCCAATGTGACTAACTTATTAGAAATCATGCTTATGAGAAAACAAAAGACCAAACCACAGTACAAAATAGGCCTCTACATCTTGACCCTTGAATTACCAAATGTGGTATTAGTATTCTTGTGGTTTCTATAGAAGAGTTCAATGTTCCTAGAGGAAACCATATTTTACATGCCCCTAAAGTTTAGAGAACTTTTTTGGGTCTCTAGAGAAATGTTTTGAGTCTTTAGAGAAGTTTTTGGGACTCCAAAGCTAATTATATTTTTATTCTTCCCAAAGACTTCTACAGCAAAGAAGCCTTTTGTGTTCTCAACTTCTCCAGATAAGTCTTTAGGTCAAGAGAAGCTTTTAGATTAAGTTTCTAGTTCCAAAGAAGTTTTTCAAGGAACTTTTATGTATAGAGAAATGTTTTGCATTTGCGACATATGCTACGAGTATCTTATATTTCCAAAGGTCTTCAGAGTTTTGGATTTTCTTTAGATGGATTTAGGTGGTTGGCGACATTCGATAATTTTGTAGAAAGACTTATGTTTGTTGCATAACACATTAGTCTTCGACAGATATTTGAGGATTTTGATTTTTCTACAGAAACCCTAGGATTTTTCCTATATTCTTTCAAGTGTTTTAGACCTACAGTTTTTTCTTGGCTGCGTTGGATAAAGTCTCAAGTTTGTTGACTTTTCCTAGTTGCTAAACTAGTTGAGGTTCAATTACCTATACCATATTGCAAGAGGAGGCCCCTAGCCAACAATCTAAAAGAGTGGTCATCCAAGCATTAGGTGCTATGTGGTTTGGTGGTTGTGATAGCAAAGTCCTTGAGAACATTTGCAAGAGCTGAGTGGGGTTAAGCTATAAAAGATAGAGATTAAATTTCCTTGCTAAAAGCATATCTACAAAAGTTCAAACTTGAGACTTTTTTGGAGGGGTTTCACAGTTTTCTACAAAATTTGTAAGAAAATATTTTTTAGGGAAACTTGTGAGATTTTTGTAAAGACAAGGGAAGAAGTTCTAAGAAATTTCTTTGTCTTGTAAATCTTCTCTATTGATACCTTTGAATACACTTTATGTTGTGTGGTCTCAAGCTTCTTTTTCTTAAGTTGTCCTGCAACTCTAGATACAAGGATTAGTATCAAAGTGGGCTTTGACTTCTTGGGAAAAGTCTTCAATACCCTTTGCTTGATCTCATCCAATTGGGACAATATTTAACAAGTGTTTGTAAATCAATATAATGTGGGTGAGTTCATAGGGCTTATCATCATCATAATTTTCTTTGAATTCACCTTAAGCTCCATTTTTATTAATGTCAATATTTTATAGGCTATTTTGTCCTTTTGTGAAAAAGCTTTGATAGTGATCATTTCTCCATGTAAGATTTTTTACCATCTACTTCGTGTTGTGCTATATAGCACATTTTGATTTTGTGCAAAATTTGCTCTATACATGAAACTTTTGCATCAAGTGTAGTCAATAATGGCCAAGGTTAGCAAGAAGGATGTATTCCATATATTCATTGTTGAGGTTAAGTTGTCCACTATCGACTTATATGATATGCCCTACATTGGTTGCAAAATGGATCTAGAGCATTGTGCATGGTATTGATGATGCCAGGAGGCATATTCCATGGTGGATTCCGTGAGGTTTTGAGGTGGATTCCGTAAAATTCCGTGCCACGGTGGATTTCGTGAGGTTTTGCGGTGGATTCCGTAAAAAAGTTTATTATTACCGGGGCTCATACACAAAGTGGATTCTTTGTGCGAGAAGTCGATGGGGACGCCTATCCTTTTCGGGCATTTTGTTAATTTTATGTGTACATGGGTGATTCCATAGCGGGGTGGTGATTCCGTAAAATACATATTTAAATTAATAAACCTTTATGAGTTTAGAGTGCGCACTTGTGATAAATTAAGGTTAGGATTGATTTCTAACCAATTGATTTATTTATGTAGCTGAAGACTGCTAGGTATTCACTTTTGTCGGTTTAATTGTATTATTTTACTAACAATTGTGAATGCTTCAGTTGATGTGTAAAGATAGCAGCAGCGGCGGTGGAAAGCATTGGAGGATAGAGTGTATTCGAGTTATCATCTATATTTTGATGGGCGCATACCTTAGGCATGGCGCCTATATTTTGTCGAGCCTATTTATCAAGGCGTTTGATATTTATTTATTATGTTTGTATGCGCATGGCGCACGATTTATATATTTGTATTTGGACATTGTATTGGTATGCCTAACTTCTTGGGCGCCCGCCCATTAGCTTTATTCTCTATTTGGTACAAAAGCAAACTCAAAAGCTAAAGCATGCTATTTTATAATTTGGGCTATTATTTGAGCTTGAAGATGATTAATACATAAAATACATGCTTTGTGGAGCGCTCACACAAGGCATGGGGGGAGATTGCACCCAATTGGTCTCTTGTTCATATCGTGCATGCTTTCTACATTGATTTGTGTGCAAAAAGTAGAGTTCTTTTGTTCTTGGGGACCTTCTGACACTCACTACGCGTGCTTACGGCATTCGATCTGTGAACCAGTGGTATCAAAGAGAAGCTGAGATCGAGAGCTTCCAATCGCTACCCATCTTGCGCAAAGGCGGAGCTCTTGGAATGATCGAGCTCTACAGTGAGTTTCATCGCGAACGGTCGATACGGGTGGATTCCTGGCGATCAAGAACCTTTGTCTGCAGCCTCTGATCGCGAAGGACCGGCCTGAGAAGGCGGAGGACCACTTCTACATCTCCTTCTTCAACACGTTTTTTTCCCCGCAGTTAACAGTAAGCTCCATATCTTCAACAAGTTCAAAAGCTTTAAACTTAAAGCTTAGTAAGCTTATAAGAAGCTTATAAGAAAGCTTCAACTTCGAAATTTCATGTCTGGTGTCGCGGCATGTTGACGCCGTAATCGGGGCAAAAAAAAACAGCCCCCCCCCTCAAAAATCGATGACAGGCAGATCAATCATAAGCTTAGTTACATAAGCTTTAAAATTTTCAAGTCTATTAAGTTCTCCAAGTTAACTTACTCTGCAAGTCTTGCAAGTCCATAGAGGATCAAAACCGACTTATCTCAATTACTCCCATAAAGACTGTTCTTGCGCAGAAGCACAGAATTACAAAATTGCTCCCTGGAAGACTCTGTTCACATACGCAGACTTGCTGAACCAGTTTTAGCACACGCAGAATGTCATACGCAGTTTCTAAGAAGACTACAAATCCCACAACCGCAAAAGACAAAGACTATGAAAGCCAAACAAAAATATATAAGCCTTGTATACCCGACTTTGAGCTACTCTCATCCCGCTAATCAGATTTTGAGAGTGTGAGGTCTTTTGGATTTTTACAGGATGACGGAACAAAATATGGACGATTTAATGGCTCAAGGTAATCTTCCCGAACCTACAATGGAACAAAAATTGGATTTGATTATGATGCAGCTTGATGAAAAACGAAGAGCTTGGCAAGCTTTGCAAATTCAATTGGCCAATTTGCAATGATCTACCACCGACAAAGATGAACCACAACCCGAAGATCTTATCTGACGTATCATCGATGCGACACTCGAAGCTCAATCCATCTGCAAAGAAACAAAGATAAGTAAAAGAAATTTCAAATTTCGTACTTTCAATGGAACTCGAGATGGAAAGACTGTACTTGCATTTATCAGTCAGTTTGATGATTACTTTCATGAAGAGACATACGTTGAAAAAGACAAAATTAAATGTGTCACTAATCATTTAGTCGATCGAGCATCTCTTTGGTGGACTATGATTCGCAAGAGCATTGATTGTCCCACTACCTGGGAGAGTTTCAAAAAGAAATTTCTACAAAATTTCCTTCCTCTTCAATTCCATGAAAAAGCCATAAAGCAATGGGATCTTCTACAGCAAAGAGATCGTAAGCCTATTTTCCAATACACTGAACGTTTTTGGAATGCCCTACTGTAACTATGCATGCTAGAAGATGTACCTGAAGCGACTCACAAACACAAGTTTATGTCTGGCTTACTTGGACATTACTACGCTGAAGTCAATATGTTCAAGCCTACAACCCTTGAAGATGCAATTTCTTTGGCTCATGACACTGAAGACAAGATTCGAAGAAGAGACAAGCGTCCACAACAATTTCAAGCAAATGGTAACTATGGTTCCAAGCAATTCAATTCAAATTTTAGAAGATTCAATCAAAGTCGTTTTCTTTCATCTACAAGTCTTGGACAAAACCACCTGCTTTGCCATTAAATACCAATCAAAACCTTAAGCCATCCTCACAGCCAAATCCTAATATTCCTAGACTTCCTGCCATTGCCAATAATGTATCTAAAGCCAAACCTATAGTTTGTTACAAATGCCATTAACCTGGACATCTAGCAGCCAATTGCCAATCGAAGAAACCACCTGTCCATATCAATTATCTTGGAGCAATGGAAGATGAAGAACGTGAGGAAATGCTTGGCTTTACGGAAGATGATGACGACATTGCTACTCCTTCGGATACTTCACCAGGTATGCCAACTCTCTTTGTTGACAATGAAATGTTTTGTGCATGGTAAAGAAAAGATTATTTTACATGATGATGGTAGTACACATGATTTTATTTTTCTGCAAAGTTAGTGAAAGAATTGAAATTACAAACTGTTTCTACACATTATCGCATTAAAGCAGCATTCTTAGGCACTAGATATAATGGAACACAAGAGGTGCATGACTTAGAAATTAAAATTGGTGAATACACTGAACAAATGAATTTTCTAGTTGTACCTTTACAGTCTAGTGATATTATCCTAGGTATGCCTTGGCGTCATCAGTATAATCCTGACATATATTATTCCACGCATTCAATTAAAATTTATTTTCAAGGAAAACAAATAACATTATATGGTATGCACCTTCTAATAATTTTTCACTTCTTACTTATACTCAAGCTAAACGTGTATTACGTAAAAGTAGTAAATCTTATTTAATTTGGGTGAATGAACTTTAAGCTAAAGAAAAGCATATGCATCCTAGGCATAAAAAATTTCTTGCTCAATTTAAAGATTGTTTTGTTGATGATTTACCACCTGGACTACCACCTTCACGTCCTCAAGATCACAAAATAGATTTAATTCCTGGTACACAACCACCATGTAAAGCACCATATAGGCATAATCAAATTGAACAGAAAGAAATTCAAAATCAAGTAGAAGAATTGTTAACCAGAGGATTAATTAGACCTAGTAGTTCTCCATTTGGCGCACCTGTTTTATTGGTAAAGAAGAATAATAATACTTATCGCATGTGCATTGATTATCATGCCCTAAATAAGATTAGTGTTAAGAATAGATATCCAATTCCTAGGGTAGATGATCTTATGGATAAACTACAAGGTTCTGCCATATTTAGTAAGATAGATCTTAAATTTGGTTATCATCAAGTGAGATTGGATAAATCTGATATATTCAAAACTGCATTTAGAATACAATTTGGACATTATGAATTTCTAGTGATGCCTTTTGGATTAACTAATGCACCTGCTACATTTAGTCGAATGATGAATCGCATATTTCTGAAATATCAGCATTGTTTTATAGTATTCTTTGATGATATATTGGTATTCAGTAAAAATGAGAATGAGCATTATGAATATCTGTCTTTAGTTTTCAAGTTGTTGAAAGATAATCAATTGTATGCTAATCCAGAATAGAGTGAATTCTTTCAAACAGAAATTGAATATCTAGGTCATATTGTTTCATCAAAAGGTATTAAGGTTGACCCTAAAAAGATAGAAGCAATTTTAAACTGGCTCATACCTAAAAATGTGCATGAGTTACGTTCTTTTCTAGGTCTTGCTAGTTTTTACAGAAAGTTTGTGCGAAATTTTTCATTACTTACTTTGCCTTTGACTAAACTTTTAAAGAAGGGTATTGTTTATCATTGGACTGATAATCAACAAAAATCTTTTGATTTATTGAAACATGCATTAACCCATGCTCTTGTATTACAACTACCTGATTTCAATAGATCATTCTTTTTAGTAGTTACTGATGCTAGTGGATCTAGAATATGAGCTGTACTTATGCAAGATAATCATCCCATAGCCTACTCTAGCTGTAAACTGAAACCATCTAAACTTAAATATTCTACATATGATAAAGAATTGCTAGCTATAGTACAAGCCTTACATCAATGGAAACATTACTTAATGGGTTCTGAATTTATGATTAAAACTGACCAACAAAGCATTAGACATCTCCTTAGTCAACCCCAAATATCTGATCGACATATCAAATGGGCAGCTTTCATTCAAAGTTTTTATCCCCTTATACAATATCAACCAGGAAAAGAGAATGTTGTAGCTGACGCTTTGAGTAGAAGACCGACCATTCATAATATTTATGTGATATCATTTGATTCCCTAATCCCTATGAAAGATACTTATCAACAGGATATTACTTTTCAATCTGATTGGAATAAATTAGTTGCAAATAATTGGATTCCTATTGATTCACTATCTTACAATAATGGATGCATGTATTATGAAAAGAGATTATGTGTTACAGTTCCATTTAGATCATTTGTTTTGAATGAGATTCATTGTCCTCCATATCAAGGTCATAGAGGTATTATATCTACTTTGCGTACATTCACTGAAGTTTTTTATTGGCCACATATGGACACTGATGTATCTAACTTTGTTTCTGAATGTTTAGTTTGTCAACGAGTCAAAACAGTATGGTTTACTAATGCCTTTATCTATTCCATCAAGACCATGGGAACAGATTTCTATGGATTTTATTACTGGTTTACCTAACACTAAATCTAACCATGATATGATTTGGATTGTTGTAGACAAGTTTAGCAAACAAGCATATTTCATTCCATATAAGAAAACTTTAACAGCATCTCAAGCAGCTCAATTATTTTTGAAAACTGTTTTTTACTAATCATGGTTTATCAAAAGTTATTATTTTTTATCGTGATTCTAGATTCTGTAATAATTTTTGGATTACTTTGTTTGCTAATTTAGGAACAAAGATTGATTTTTCATCTACATTTCATCCTGAAACTAATGGTCAAACAGAAGCTACTTACAGTACTATTTTAGATATTTTACGTGCTTACACTATTTCTAAACCATATACATGGGATACATATCTACATTTACTTCAGTTTGCATATAGCAATATACCACACACAGCTACAAAGAAAGCACCATTTGAAGTTATTTATGGTTATAGATTGCCTACACCTGTTGCATCTTTATCAAATAAAATTCAGACTGCTGATGATATTGCTAACATGCACGCTACTATTTTTGATGAGGTTAAAGATATGATTGCCAAAGACTAGCAATCATATACAAAACAAGCCAATAAGAAAAGACAGGCCATGAATTTTAAAGTTGATGACTATGTTTGGTTAAGAATAGAAAAACATAGATTACAAAGTGTAGATAAACACCCATTTGTGAAATTAGCACCTAGATTCTATGGACCATTCAAGATCATACACAAAATCAATGACAATGCATTTAAACTAGAACTACCACCACATTGGAAAATTCACAACACCTTTCATATTAGTTTATTACGACCCTTTAAAGGCCAATTACCTGTACACCCTGTCTATGAAAACCCACCTTTATTAGATGATGAGACTAAAATCCTTGAGCCTGAAGCTATTATAGATACTGACTTTATGACCACTAGAACTGGCCGTAGATATTCTAGATATTTGGTGAAGTTTAAAAACCACCCTGTTGAAGAGGCCCAATGGATGCACACTAGAGACTTAAATGCTTTTCCCACTCTGTTAGCTCCACATTGAGCTAATAGCAATTGAGGACAATTGCTATCCCACCCCGGGGGTATGATGCCAGGAGGCATATTCCACGGTGGATTCCGTGACGTTTTGCGGTGGATTCCGTAAAATTCCGTGCCACGGTGGATTCCCTGAGGTTTTGCGGTGGATTCCGTAAAATTTTATTATTACCGGGGATCATACACAAAGTGGATTCTTTGTGCGAGAAGTCGATGGGGACGCCTATCCTTTTCGGGCATTTTGTTAATTTTATGTGCACATGGATGATTCCATAAAATGCATATTTAAATTAATAAACCTTTATGAGTTTAGAGTGCGCACTCGTTATAAATTAAGGTTAGGATTGATTTCTAACCAATTGATTTATTTATGTAGCTGAAGACTGCTAGGTATTCACTTTTGTCGATTTAATTGTATTATTTTACTAACGATTGTGAATGCTTCAGTTGATGTGTAGAGATAGCAGCAGTGGCGGTGGAAAGCCTTGGAGGATAGCGTGTATTCGAGTTATCATCTATATTTTGATGGGCGCATACCTTAGGCATGGCGCCTATATTTTGTCGCGCCTATTTATCAAGGCGTTTGATATTTATTTATTATTTTTGTATGCGCATGGGCGCACGATTTAGATATTTGTATTTGGACATTGTATTAGGTATGCCTAACTTCTTGGACACCCACCCATTAGCTTTATTCTCTATTTGGTACAAAAGCAAACTCAAAAGCTAAAGTGTGCTATTTTGTAATTTGGGCTATTATTTGAGCTTGAAGATGATTAATATATAAAATACATGCTTTGTGGAGCGCTCACACAAGGCATGGGGAGAGATTGCACCCAATTGGTCTCTTGTTCATGTCGTCCATGCTTTCTACATTGATTTGTGTGCAAAAAGTAGAGTTCTTTTGTTCTTGGGGACCTTGTGACGCTCACTACGCGTGCTTACGGCATCCGATCTGTGCACCAATTGAAGTACATCATGGTGTGGTTCTAGAAGTGCAACATAGAAGTAGGTGTTGTTGAGGATACTGCAAGTTCTAGTTTTGCTTCAATTAAGACTAGAGCACCACCACCACTTACTTTTGAGTAGACTCATTAGGATGGTAGAGATGTATGGGTTCATGCCTTGCATTTTCTATTGAATGCACTATGATTGCACACATTTGCTCATGTATGAGTAGATTCATTAGAATGGTAGAGATGTATGGGCTCATGCCTTACATTGTTTGTTAAACACACAATTATCCCACACATTTGCTCATATAAGACAACTAAAGATGCTTGGAATATACTAGTGAATATATGGATGAAGGTGAATGTAGGGATAGTTTTCTAACAAAGATTAAATATATGAAGGAGGAATTGATTTTGCTACAAATGAGATTTTGTTAAGCAGTTTACTCATGTAGGTTGTTCTCAAAGTTCTTCATTCTTATCAAAGCTTTGTATCTACTCTTTGCTTGATAATGAAAGGTAATCCAAATTCTTTTGTCATTTGATAAGTCAATTTCTATTTTGCTACAAGAAGAACAACCCTGGCAAAATCGGTCCATTATGCAAATTGCATATTAAGATTTTGTGACTAATTTTTAAAAATAAATCTAGCTTTAAGCAAAAAATCTACAAATGCTCTTTTGTCTAGTAAAACAATGTACCTTTTTTGCTAGCTTTTATGGCTAGTCAAAAAAGTAAAAACGAAACTACATTTTCTGCTAGTAAGCATAAATATGCAAATGCCCTTCAAACAAAGAAGACAGTTAAGGATGAGAAGAAAAATAATAGAAAAATCTATTATAGGTATTGTAAGGCAAGGGATCATATAATTAAGAATTGTCCTAAATTGCTTATGAAGGGGCTAGTATAGTTATTGCATATGCCTCTCCTTCTGATTCAAAATATACAAATGTCACAAAGGATGTAAAATGGTTATTTAGTGTGCAATCCAGTTATTTGAATCTTTTTTACATCATTCTTTCATGTTTGTTGTGGATTCTAATGTATGGTACTTTGACGATGGTGCCACTAAGCATATTTCCTCTCAACATGGTTATTCACTTCTCTTTAAGTTTACACCTAGGGCAATACTATCATCATGTTCCAATAAGTTCTCTTATCATGTTAAAGGAGTTGGAAAATTTGTATTGACTACTACTAATGGCAGTTGTTTCATACTTATAGGTGCTTTGTATATGCGAGAGATCAAGAAGAATTTGATGTCGATTTCTACACTTGTCAACATTGCCTTAATTGTCAAATCTTTGGATGATAGATGTAATGTTCATGATGTCTCATGTAGTGATAGAATTATAGCATCTATTCACTATGTCCTTAATTATACAAGCACAATAATTATGGTAAATTTGTGCAACATATAGCATGTGTAGTCGTAGATTCATGCCATTGTAGATGCAAAACTTTGGCATTCACATTTTTCTCATTTGAATTTTGAACCTACAAAAATTAATATGGTATCCTCATTGTCTATTCTTAATGCACTTGCAAAACACATTTTTGAGGGCTACATATTGGGTAAAATGCAATGTGCTTTCTTTTTAGAATATTGTTCAGTGGGAGAGTTGTTTCCAGATTGTAGCTTGTACGTAGTAGTGATGTTTTGGTTTAATACAAACACACTCTTTTGGGAACTACCTATACTTCATGACTTTTATTGATGATTACACTACGCATACAAGGTATATCCCTTAATTGCAAAGTATTTTTGTGCTTCAAATAGTTTATATGTATCTGTTGCGCATTTATATATATTTTTTTGCTTGGCTTATGTATTAGTACTAGTGTAGCAATGCAAAAACTTGGGTGACAAAGTTGCAACATGTAACTTTGTTGGTTATAGTACTAAGACCAAAGGTTACAAGTTATATCATCAACTTATTGCATATTTTGGTCAATCATCATGTTATGTTTGTGGAAGATATTGTGTAGCCTTTACTTTCATATACCAATAAAACAAATGTATGCTCACAAAATATCTATGACACATTGTTGCCTCTTTTGTGGTGTGGGCAATCAAATGTGGCACCAAACGAGGCAAATTTTTAGCCTTAAGAGGTTCCTCTTATGAATAAAAAAACTAGCTTATTTTTATGCAAATGTGAATAATGCACTTTGTGATGAAATAGTAGAGATTGAGCAATCTAGGGAAAAGATTGCTTATTTGTAAATTGAATGCACCTTTTTCTGGTCATACTTATTCTAGCTCTCATAGTGCCTCTTCTGCATTATATTATTATGCATTGGTTGTTTCTAGCCTGTGTGATGAAGATGAGTCTATTTCTTTTAAAGATAGTGTGGCACTCTGGTATATATGAGTGATAGCTCTTATTCATTACATCACTCAGAGGAGGACTAGTTACTATGTGTTGGTAGTGATGTGTGTGACCACACTTAGGACTATCAAGGTACTTTTTCCCCTCTCTAGGAGGTTCTTTCCTTGGCCTTATATACATGCCTATTTAAGTCTAGGACATACTTAGTCTTGTAAGTCATCTTTATTTGAAACCTCTCAATACACTTTGTGTTGTGTGCTCTTAATCTTGTTCTTATTCTAAAGTTGTATGTGTGCATTTCCATAAGCCTAAATCCAACACCTTTGAGTTTTCTATAGAGATAAATGAAGAATTTCTATCGAATTTTTCTACATAGCTAGAAGAAGACTTTCTAGTGGCTTTACCTTGGCCCCTATTCTCATTAGAACACTAGCACTAATGGCAAGGGTATACTATTTGGGGGTGAAGAAATATCAATCAAGTTGGTGGCTTGAGGAGCACATGTTTTTATTCTTGGGACAATCCCTAATATAATGATGTTGAAAATTTGCACAAAACCGATATGGGGGAGATCCTTTAGGAAGGATGCACCCATTTTGGAAATTTACATTATCTCCACACATAACAAGGAATGATCTTAGATTTGTGAGGGGATCTTGGTCTAGTGAAAGGAGAAACAGGAGAGGTAGCATATACATGTAGAAAAAGGGTGCATAGCATAGGGGGAGTTTGGAGAAGGATGGAAGAGTTTGAGGGGATGCTAGATAGTAGGAGCCATGGGAGTATTTTAAGGCCCATGAGATAGTAGCATTCACACTTCTCATAGCCCAACTTGTGGCAAAAACTACAAAATATTCACCTAGGGCACTCCCTTAGTACATGCCCTTATTGTTTACAAGGGGTACACCAAGCAATGGAAAGCTATTTGAATTCTTTCCTTAGGAGCTTTATTGTGTGTTACCCTTGAACTTGGGTTCTCTCCATTTTTAAAGCCTCCAACTCTTTGCAACAATATCATTGGAAGTACTAGAAGATGTAGGTAGATAGGTACGTTTCTTGATTTTGTTGTTGGGTGTTTGATGGAAGTGCATGAGTGACCCATTACCAAAGATAGGTAGGAAGGTGGGTCACTAAAACTTTGGCACGAGCAAGGAGGGCAAGGAACATGTTTTCATTGGCATACTTGAAAGTGTTATGCTCTTGGATAATGCAATCGTCACACTTTTTTGAGAACAGAACTTCAAAACTAGTCCTTGAAAGAAGTCCAAGTGGAAAAGTGGTTTTCTCAATATTGTCAATAGCCCTTATCTCTGTAACATCTTCCATGGGAAGGGAAAGAGTATGATGAAGGAATATTCCCTATCTACCCCTCTACTCTAGCATAATCTTCAAATTCCTTGAACACATTCTTAGGATCCGTTGAGGCTAGTCCTTTGAAGGTGGGCAACTTGATGTTATTCTTTTGAGTACCTTGTGGTGGGGAGAGGCTTGGGGATCAAAGTCTACATATTTAGTTTCATTGTGAATGTGAACTAAATTAAGGTAGCACTATCTTTTTCTCACCAATGCAAAGATATGAATTATTTGTCTATCTTTCCCATTTTCTAAAATATTGGTTCTCGATTGGAAAAGCATTTTCCAACCTACTTATAGTCAAGATATCGTGGAGATAGCTTATTTTATGCCTTGGCTTCTATTATCACTCCTTTATTAGTGCAACAAAGTCTCCTCTATTAGAGGCCTTCCATGCACACCACAGTGCCAATTGAAATTTTTGCATGTGAACTATGCATGTATATCCCCACCACACTAACTTAGCTATTCACTTTTCAATGAAGAATGCCTTTTTAATGAGAATTGCATACAAGAAGTTCAAGAAATTGCGCTAATTCTTGCAAGATGAGGAAACTGCCTATAGTAAGTCGAAGGTGACATAATTAGCCAAACTTTACCAAGGTTGATGGAGCTGAATATCATGAGGTTTGCTTTTAAAATGCTAGAAACCTTGATAGAGAGTCGAGCGGGAATATGCAAACTTCAATGAAATTGTACTAAGTCTTACAAGATGAGGAAACTGCCAATAGTAAGTTGAAGGTAACATAGTTAGCCAAACTTTACCAAGATTGATGGAGCTGAAAATCATGAGGTTTACTTTTAAAATGCTAGAACCTTAATGGAACCAAGCGTGACCTCATGAGAGGCTCCTCACTCATTCAAACTACTTGCAAGTGTTAGTACAACTACAGATCGGTGTGGAGGTATGCTTGCAATTTAGAAACATCCATTAGAACTCATTTTTTTGAAACTTGACCAAGCACACTACACTTATCATAGGCTAGCATAATGTTGGAAAAATACATTATGCTAAAGGTCCTTCCTCATGTTGCAACTTTGAAGAATGTCGTATCAATTAAATAGCTATGATCAAGCCCTTTCTGTGCTTTGATAGATACCTTTTAAATGGCAATCACATTCTCCTATAACTGGAGATTTACTAAAGGTGTACTTCAAGTCAACTCCAAAACAGCTGGAAGGAATGCTAGGTTAGATTGATTGCATGTGATCATAATTCAATTCTTGGTTGAGTAACTCCAAGGGGCATTTCATTGACATGCAAGCTTTGATGATGAATTTGTCTAATAAAACAAAACATGCTTCAACTCATTGCTTTTATTTTTAAAAGACCCTTCCAGATGATGCCAAGAAGAAAAGCTCTTCATTAGGAACTTAAGGTAATATTATTTATTAGGTACTTTTGATTGGACTGTGCATGGACAATTTGGGGATATGAAAAGCTCTTAACTAGGAACCTAGGCAATTATTTATAGGTACTTTGATTGGACCTTGGATGTACATTTTGGGAATCCTATATGTATGTAATCAAAGAATTGAGATATGAGTTTATAGACTAGCAATTAGACTTTCCATTATTATGTTCCCACAACCATCATCATTGCATGTACACTTTTAGTTGGACTTATAGCATCCCATTATTACAAGTTTGCATTTAGATGAGGTCTTTCAAAGATTAGGCAGATACTGAACATTGCAATATTGATTATCTTGCTTGGTGACACTACCAATGAAAACCAAACAGATATTGCATTCAAGAAGAGCAACACTAGGAATGAAAATCAACCAAAGGTTTTAACTAAGGAAGAGCTATACAAGTTGCTTAATGATGCTAATGAAAACTAACCAAATGTTCATTTGAGGAAGAGCTACTACACTAGTTTCATTCCAACATGGGACTGCGCCAACATCAAATATTGCTTTACAAAACATCAAATATTGCTTAACAAATTGATTGATTGATTGATTGATTGAGAGAGAGAGAGGGGGCGATTGACAGATATACGTATATTGACAAAGAGGGGTAGGAATCAAAGATGCATATCCCACAATTCCTAGACATGAACCTTGTTGGACTCAAATTTGGACATTTGGAGACACTTCGACTGAGCATGAGAGAGCTGTGTGCGCCTGCCAATTTCTCATAGCTGAATCTCCCAGTATTGAGGCTGCACAATTGGAAGAACTTAACTGTGTAATGAATCAACAAAAGATTAACTGTAGAACCCTGCACAGAAAAAAGAAAATGAATGAAACCCTAGCCCCTCTTTCCTCTAATCACTGCTTTGCTGCTGATTATAATAATGGAAGAAGAGGATGACGAAGCCCTAGCCCCTGCTCTTGAGCTCCGCAAGACGGCGGCTGAGCTCGTCCTCAGAGACAGCGGCCGCAGAGGCGGCAGAAGAGGCCTCCTTGGCCGAGGCAGCAGGGAGAGGGAGGGACATGGAGACGTGGTGAGGGAGCCCCACAGAGACCTCGAGGCCATAAACATCGGCCACCTGCTGCATGAGGGAGCCGACCTGGTCCTCCGGGGAGGCGAGGGAAGAGGAACCGGCCATCGCGGACTCGACGAACTGCGACTGGACCTCCATGTTGGCGAAGGTGCGCTCGAACTGGTCCATGGTCTGCGAGATCTTCTCCATGTTGCCGACGGCCAGGGCGCCGTCGAGAGCCTTAACGATGCCCGCCATGGAGCGCCCGATAGCCTGCATCTTGCCCTGCGTCCCGAGGCGCGCCACGACAGCGTCCAGGCGCGATGCCAGGCGCAGGTAGTTGAGCTGCTCGTTGTGCTTCCGGATGGCGTTCTGCGCGTAAACCCTAGCCCCGTCCATGTTCCCCTTCTCGATCGCCTTCTTCACCTTCACCTTCTCGGCCTTCTCCTCCTGCTCGCATTTCTTCGCCTGGCGCACGAGGCTCTTGGAGGTGAACTTGAGCTGGAACACCTGATTCAGGAGCTTCTCTTGGCTGCTTCCTCCCATGGCGGGGCGCGCTCTTGATCTGCAATACCTTTTCTTCCTCTGTAGCTTTCTGTTAGGGTTTCCTGTCTAGGCTGCCTGTGTTAGATTTTGATCATCGTCGGCTGACTCTGAGAGAGAGAGACGAGAAGCCAACACAGAGTTCCTTTAGGGTTTCTTGTCTAGGTTGCCTGTGTTAGATTCTGATCATTAATCTGCAGACTGAATGACACAGAGAGAGAGAGAGAGAGAGAGAGAGAGAGACGCCAACGTTCTTTTTTCAAAGAATCATATATTCGAAAAGTAGCCGTTTCCTTTCCTAGAGCTAGGCTGCCACATAGTGGCTCTAAGGCCGGGCTACACACTGGGCGAGAGTCCCCGCCCGCCCCGAAAACCGTCGAAAGATTAGATTACACCCCGAGCACGCCCATTAGTGTCAACAATATGAGTTGATGTATTGGTTGGCCCACTAGTTCTATCTACTTCTCATTTGTGATTGGTAGTGATTCGACTTTGGTCCATTGCAAATCTGAAATTATATTTAATGTGAATGGTGTTGTCCTTTTGAGCTATGGGCACGGACAACAGGTTGGGTGGGGGATCTTCCTCGTCCAAAAGTGTTCACCAAGCATGAAACCTAGAACTTGTCAAAATGTTACACATACCTTGGTGGACACTTCCCTTTTTTGCAAAATTGGTTGTTTGCCTTTATGTGTAACTAGCCTAAGACCACTTGTTCTTAAATGTCCCAAAGGACACTAGGGTGACAAGCCAAAAGATCCTTCTACACTCCACACATGAGGGCTTCCAACCCATCTCGTGAAGAATTCACTTTATGTTTGATGTTGTGGCACAACCTTTTTGGTTCACTCATCAAGATAGATTAACAAAGAATGTTTTTTCTCATAATGGCTATTTCGAGCTGTCATCCAAGACACAACACAATTTTGTTAGTCTAGCAAACTAAAAGTGTGTACATAAAAGGAGATGGCTACCCCCTAAATAAGCTTATCTTTCTCCCATGTGCACAAAATTAGGCATTTATAAGAATTCATTGCTTGCTCATTTCTTTGCAAGAACCTTCATGTGTGTAGGCTATTCAACGGCAATGGGCAAGTAAAGGGGCACCTAGGCACTTGATGGCAATCTACTCATAAAATCACATAGCACTAAGTAAGTCACCAACACTAGGCAAAAGGAAAGCCTACTGAGAACATTAGATAATCATAGAAATGCACAACAAACAAGGCACACATTTAGGTGCAAAGGGCAACCAAGAAGACACTTGCTCTTTTACTTGCACAATTGCAACTGTTTTTAAGAGACATTGGAAGATATCTTTCTACCATTTTTCTACTCATATGTCAAGTTATGAGATAGGGCACATAAGTGCCTTAACATAAGCACATATATGATGCTTAGAAGGATCTCTCGATGTCAAGAATAAAAAAATATTTTCCAGTGTATTAATGCCTTGAAATTCCAAAATGATCTAAGGTGGTGTTGTTATTATGAATAGGTCCCTTATATTTTCTTCATGCATTGTATGAATAGCTCTTAATATCAGTCAATTTTAAGTTGAATCTGTGTTCGTTAGTCTATGCTTGGCATCCTTACAAACTCAAATGGATTCAATGGCAAATAATTAAGCAAGCATGAAGTCTAATTGGGAGTTCAAATTTAGTATAGTGAATGTGTCGGGGGTAAGGGTGCCTATGCCTACCTTGTCCATGTATTACTATGTTAACAATACCTGCACACATATACACTGCAAGTGGTGAGTGCTCATCATTGCCACTTCATTCTTTATTCTTTCACTAACATTTGAATAAGGGAAGGTTGGTCACACATTATGACTCTGTTGGAGTTTCCACATCTTGAGTCTCTCTCTTGCTCTCTTGTTGCATCTACCATAGCTCACTCCTCCATTACTTCTGCTAGCCCATGCTCTTACTCAGGCTTCTCCCTTCAACTGGTATCAAGGCCATCATCGAGGAGCTTCATCCACCATTACTTCAACTGGTGATAATACCTACAACTTATTGTTTCAAGGCAACCATGGTTTCCCCTTCTCAAGGCATGTTGTGATCTTAGCTTGCTCCAAGGTGGTTTTAGCTTACCTCAGGATCTTCTAAGGGTCATATTTAGCATTGGTTCAACCCAACTAGTAAAGTAGATTGAGTGTGTCCTACGTGGCTTTTTAGCCCCTTGTTATTGACTTCTAGCAGTTGCACTCTCTTGTGTAGCCTACTTCTAGCACTTGGACAACACTCTTGGGCATTGGGTAAAGCCTCTTAGCATTGGTCATTGACATTGACATTGATCTTTGAGCTTATCAACTTCAGTTTGTGGCTAGATACTTAAGACAACCTGCTATCATAAAACATGGACAACCATATATCTTTACAGTTTGAAGCTTGTATGTGCTTTCTAGGATGCTCATTTGATGCTAGACACTCGAAGGATGCTTGGCAAATGTATTAAGATTCCTTGTGGGATGTTTTGAGCTCCTATTTGCTCAATTTTGACCATTATTCTACTGTTGTTGTGGGTTGGTAAGCATTTATTAGGGAAAAGTTTATGCTTCATGCTTTTTGATGCTTTATAGGATACCTATTGAATGTATGTCATCAATGCTAAATACCCAGTATGAAATGCTTTTGAGCTGATATTGGAGCTTGGATACCTTGACATTAGTAGTGATCTTACCATTGGATGCTACTTTGTCTACTATAGTAAGAAGTCAAAGAAGATACTTGGGTCTCATACTCCCGAATGTATGCCACATGGATCTTAGTTGTTTGGATGCTACACACATGATGATTTAAGCCTATTTTGCTCATTTGGCATTCAATTTTTTGTTCGAGTGGGAGCTTTTATGACATTCTAGATGTTACATAGAGCTTTGGATATTTGCAATTGAGCTTGAGCTTTCTTTCACCATGACAATGGGACTGTTACTTTATGTAGATGCTCTCTTTATATGTGTATTGGATGTAGTTATCCTACAATGGGCTGATTTGAATACTTACTTTGGACCTGACACTTATATCTATCAATGTGTTAGTGGTATTTATATGCTTCTAGATTATGCATTGAGCTTTGCTGGTAGATTATGTATTTGGCAGATCTCTTCTTTTCCTCGAGATCTACTATGTGCATGATGTCTATACCCACCACATGTATCGTTATTAACACACCACAATTATGATAGCTCTCAGTGCTGGTTATTCCAAGTTTTTTCTTTCTTTCTTGGTTAGTCATAGTTTGTTGTTGGCATATTGTTGTGATATATTACAATAGCATGTTAGTTTTGTTTTATGCATTCTATTTGAGGGTAGTTATTTGGATTTGACAATTACTTGATTATTGTTTGTAGATAGCTCACCATTTTGGCATTTCCTTTTGCTTAAACCTTGATTTGGCTATGATTTCAAGGCTGTTTGCAATCATTTACAACAACTTGTTTTTTATGTTGTATTGTGCTTTCGTTTATTGCATTATGGATAGTGGATCAAATAACAATGATATCTTTAACATTGAGAAGTTGGATGCCACAAACTACAGCTATTCGAAGGCACAAATCTAGCAAGTTCTAGTGTAGAAATGGCAGATTAAGCCATTGAGACATAAGGGTATAAAGATTGAACACTTTGATATGGAGGATTAGGCCCGAACTGGATGAGTTATGTAAATCTACAATCATTTTGTCACTCTCTAAGTAGACCTACTATAATGTTGTCTCTGAAGGGCAGACCGCCCGGTAGTTATAGGATCAAATTCGTAATGTCTATGATAAGCAAAGCCCTACCTCTCAAATGTATTGGCATTGAAGCATCTCATGATTCTTCGTATGAAGGAGGGGACTTCCATTTTTTCATACTTAAATGAGTTTCATTATATTTTTAGCCACTTATCTTTGTGGGGAATTGTGTTTAAGGATAATCTTCCTCCCTTGTTCATGTTGGTCACATTGCTTGAGTCTTGGGACACTTTTCATACTGCTATATATGCAAATATGACTGCTAATTGACTAAAATTATATGATGCAAAGAGTACAAACTTGAATGAAGAGATTAACAGAAAGAATAGTGATTCTTTCACTAAATCTTGTGGTCTTAAGTCTACATTGACTTATTATTATTGTGGGAAGTAGGGTCATATTCCACTTGAATGCCATAAAATGTGATGAGACAAGACAAGAAAAAGGGAAAGGGCAAAGTGCAGGAAAAGAATGATGATTGTAGCATTGTCCCTAGCAAGTCCAGTTTCAAGATTGAAAAGATTAAAGTCGTATAGACTAATTTTGATGATGATTATTGTGGGAGCTTACGCTTGACTGCTAAGACCCATGGATCGCTTATTGTTTCAAGCGTTTCAAGCAAAGTGCAATGTGGCTACCTCTCACATAGTCCTATACGCACTCTCACACCTATGAGTGTAGTGAGCTTACCTTCATGCCCAATCGAGTTGCCTCCTCCCATGAGCTCTCCAATAACTCCACGATCCAAGGTGCAAGCTCAAGCAAACTCGATCCTCAAGCTCCAAGCTCCATTGTTGTGCGTGAAACAAGAGAAGAGAAGAGAATAGAAGGAGAAGAGAGGAGAACATGGAGAGCTTCTCCACCAAGGTCCCTCACCCTCACATACACTCACTCCCTCACACTCCCTCTCTCAAGTAGCATAAGCATAAGCAAGAATAAGAAGAAGAAGATGATGATGAAGAAGAAAGCTAGTTTTAGCAATACACAAGAATGAGCTTCTTCATTCACTTTTTATGTTTCATACATGCCCTACCTCCTCCTTGGGTGCCCATCCCTTTTTTACATGACCGATCATTTTAGCCTAAGCCCTCTTTCTCTATTTCCTTCCTATTTACATTGTACTTTTACCCATGCCCATCTACATTTACAAATTGCACAAGACGGAGCCTTGTGCTCTTTTAGAAGAATTAAGGGTGCACTTTCATATTTAAAATGCGCCTTTCCCTTTTTGCACTCACCCTAGACTTTTAAAGCTGCTCCTGTGCTTTTGGCTTTTTTTCTCCTGTTTTTTCTTTGGGCCGCCTTTTTCTGCTTTTCCTTACGTCTTTTGATGTTCTTTCCTCTTCTTTTTTGCTTCTGTTGCATTAGGGTTTACATTACTCCCCTCCTAGCTGAGTGCCAGTCCCATGGCGCTCCTAGGTGAGGGCTTGTTTGGTCAAAGGTTCGCCATCTGGATCAATGATAGGGCTTTGGGGAGATTGGACATGGAGAAGAAGCATAGCAAAATGGATGTGAGGTTGTGGAGATCGAGAAGAGATCAAGTGGGTGACGAGGGCCTTCGAGGTCAATGGTTGCTTGTGGGTTATCGAATGTATGTGAAAAGGAAAAGGAAGTGCACTATTAGGGGGTGTGCCCACCTCGTTGTGCAATGCATGGTATTAGTGCCAATGGAACTGGGAGTTGGGTCAAGCCTATGGTATTGTCCCACACTAGAGGATCTAGATCATGCAAGGGGAGGTTTTGTGGGTGTGACTTAGGGAGAAAAGTCTAACCATAGGCGAGTGTAAACTCCCTATGTGTATCCTGCCCTTGATGTGCCCTAAGTGTGAAGTGGGGAAAGGGGCTAGGGATATAATTGTCCCTAGGTGCAGTGTTTGCTGTGGCACTTTGATGGTACATGATGATTCCATTTCTTGCTTTGCTTGAACTTCATCTTTGTCTTTTCCTTGCTTTCTTTCTTAAAAAATAAAAATAAAAATAAATATTTAGTATATTAGAAAGAAGTGCACTAGGTGCCATCTTGATGCTCTTGAGGAGTTACGTTGCGAGGAGGCCTAAGAGACCTAGCAAGAAAGGGTCTACTCTACAAGTAGCCTTTTATGTTGATACATATGTTTAGGGGTGTCATTGATAGGAAGGGGTGACTGTACTTGGTGAAGTGGCTGTCATACATATCTTCAAGGACTACCAAACAAAAGAAAGGTAGGAGTGTGGTTCTCATCATGAGACATGGGCCATTGTAGCTATCGATTCTTGCATGAGATAAAAAAAGAGTGGCATCAACCGAGCCTCTTTCACTGCGGGCTTTTGCTTGAGCAAAATCCTAAATATCCTAAGATAATTAGTGATGAGCGTGGGGTCCTTTCATGATGAAAACTCATCAAGAAAGTGCATGATGGATGGTGGGCATATGTTCCCCTCCTTAGTGAAGAATAAGCACTCCTTTGGAATTCTTAGGTTCACATTGAAGATATTGGAAAAATCATACCTGCCATGCACATGCGGGTTATAGTCTACACATATTCTCCATGGATATGGCATGTAGGTGGGATCCTCTAGTATGGTGCGACAGAAGGTCATCCAAGCATCAAGGTTGGAGTCCCAGACACATCGCCACCATTTTTCTTGGGCTTTGTATCCACTGATGGTCTTTGGGATCTCCCAAACCTTGTCTTGCTAGTAGTCCGCAAGCTCTGTCTGCCACCTTGTAGAGTATATTTCTCTTTCCTCTATCCATCGATTTCCCAGTCATTGTGGGTGAGCCTGATCACCTGCTCCATCACTCTTAGAGACATGACCCTATCTAAGGAGCGAGGGTAGTGGAAGGAGAAATCAAAAGATTGGTGTTTGTTCTCCCAATTTTTTACAGGATATCATTATTCTCTTTGTGGGAACTAGACTTCAGGAACTTGCTGCAGTTGGGCCCTTAGCCTCCTCTATGCTTGCTCCACCATCTCTCTTCTCTTCCTTTTTTCTTCTAGCACCCTTTCTAGAATGGTGCTTCCCTCGGGATCTTTAGGTGGCATCTCCTATCATGGTGGGCCAGGTTTGAATGGTTGCTCTTCCTCCTCTTGGCCTTACTCAAAGTATGGCCCCTCTTCTTGTAGTGGCTCTCTCGACTTTTCAGTAGGGCGTTGCATTTGTTGTTTTGATATGCTCTTGGAGACCATATCTTAGGGCTCTTCTTGTAATTTCTAACTTTCTTTTCAGCCCTTCTACTATGTTCTTGCCTTCAGCATGGGTCACATGCAGCATGATATTAAGGAAGGCTTGCTATGCTAGATCTCTATGCTTGCCTCCACTACTTCTGCCCCCCTTGCTAGTGCCATGATTCGTTTACTTTTTGTCAAGGCAAGGCATTTGACAAGGTCTGTGAGCCTTCTAATAGTCTTTTCTTCCCAAGCCTTGGCCTTCTTCTTCATCCTTTCTATACCATGAGTCTAGCATTGAGATAGCATCATTACCATATGTTCTTATTCCTTCTAGATCTTGAGCATTTTCTCCTTATACTGTGTGGTGGTTCAATTGCTCTTCCAATTGTTCTTGCTCTAGGAGGGCCACATGGAGTCGTTTTTCCACCTTTGCCAGCCTTTTAGCCTACTTTCTATGCCTTGGCATCATGTAGTTCTTTGAGCAGTCGTTCCTTTTGTCGTTTCTCCTTTACCGAACTCTACATAGGCTTGGGTTTTCACTCTTTCCATCTCCTTGGTGAGCTCATCTCTGATTTTCCTTAGTTTCTCTAAGTACTCCTCCATGTTCTTGTTTTGTTGTAGGAGGATTGAGAAATCCATCTCCAGCCCTATCTCCTCCCCTACGTTCGCATCATGGGGCTTTTTTGCCCTCTCTTCTTCCTTTTTCGCTTACAACTCCTTCTTCAGGTTGTTTATTTGTCTTTGTTGGGTGGCTATTTGCTTCCTCTTTTCCAACTAATAAGCTAAGAATGCCTCTCTTTTTGGCTCTAGCTCTGCCAATACTGCCTTTCTCTCTTCCTTCACCTTTTCTAGTTGGGGTAGCAGCTCTTTTACGTATTCATCATAACAACTTGTTGCCAAGGGTATGGTTGTCGTCAAAGCTTCTATTTTGGGCTTCTTTGGGTCTTTCCTTGACACTAGGGCTCCTCCACTTGGCACTAGGCCAAGCTGCTGCACTATGTTGACTAGGTACTACACCCAAGCCATCACATTGCTTTGGTTCACTATGGCTTTTGTGGTTTCCTATGTGGTGGTAGGCGTGGCAACCATGACAGGTGATGGTGGGTGTAATGGAGCGTTCCCCTTAGCTACCACTATAGGTCCTTAAGCTGTTGGTGCCTGGTTCATCTTCTAGGCTCCTCCTTGCCAATTCTTCTAATCGGGAGGGTTGCTCAACTGACAATGTAATGGTGAGAGCCATCTAGTCATCGTCTTCTGTTTTTAGCCTTTCCTCCTCCTCTCTTTGCTTCCTCCTTTGTTCCTCTTCCAATTGCCTTGATTCTTTCTATGCAGCTTCTAAGTCTTTGTCCCATTCTATTGTAGTTCCCTTCTTTTTGCCTGGAATTCTTAGCATAATTTTTCCCTTTCTTCCTTGGCTCGATGGGACAAATCCCTCCTCACCTCACTCATTAACACTTTTTTTGCTCAAACCCCCTTGTCGCCTCAATGGGCTTGGAGGTGAACTTTCTTCTTTTTTGTAGCTCACTCTACTTCTTCCTTAATGGGTGAACACACTGGCTATCCATAGGCTAGTGAGTGCTCAAGTATTATTTCTTCCACCAGTTCTTTCTTTTCTACACCTCCCACCCCTTCTTGGATTATGGTGGTTAGCATGTCTCTGAACCCTATATTTGCCGCTTTGGCTGCTAGTTTCTTTCTTTCTATCTCCGTTGTGGAAGCCGGAGATTCCCCACCCACTGCTTTAGGGCATGTGGCTACTAGCGCTTAAGTTGAAGACTATGGTCTTCATCCAAGGACCTAGCTACAAGGCTCTCAAGCAACAATACTCTGATCCTGCTCATCAAAGCATTGTACCTCTAGCTAGTGAACAAAGTGAAGTATGATGTCAGGGTTGGGGATGTTGGCTAAATTGATCCCATCATTGCTGTACACCTAGCCCCTATTCATCCCCAACATGACGTATACATCTCTCTTTGGCTACTTCTTGGGTTTGTTGACAAGCCCTAGAGCCCTTTTCACTAGTTCAGGACTCAGCTTGGTTTCTATCCTTCAGGTCTTCTCTCCCTGTCTCACTATAACAATGCCATGGTTCTTGTTGGCATTGAAGGATCGCAGGAATTTCGTGCACTTGATGTAATCAATGGCTTGGTTGACCTTCTCTAAGTACTTGTTTAGGTTGCATTGGTCAATGATTTGTTTCATAGCATGTTCCTCTATCACCTATCTTCTAGGTTCTGAATGCTTCTGTATTTGAGTTGGTTGAAGGCTCTCGTTTCAACAACCAGGCCATATTTGTCTTGCTCCTCTTCCAAGAATGGAAGCTTGCACTCTTTGTCGTGGTGCCTTATCATCTTGGGTTCCTCTTATGATGCGACAACTCACTATTAGTTCACTTGAAACAACTCTTTGCAAAAAGGTAAGAGGATCACAAATGTATGTTATGGAATGGTGAAATGTTCAAGTATAGAATGAATATTTTTGCTTCAAGCAGTCCACACATTCCAATGAGAATTTCATGAAAATTTTCATCAAGTACAATTAACTTTAAGCATCCTTTTTGGCTTTTGAAATCCAATTTGAGATTCAAGTCATGTTTTCTTGTCCACCTTACCCCCTCCCCCTGGAAAATGATGAGGATCCTTCCTAGGATTGGAGGATGAAGGGTTAAGGGCATCATAGAAATGTGGGTTATATTCTAAGTGGACGTGAAGGTCCATGTCATACAGCCTAATGTCTACACGTGTAATGTAGGTCAGGAAATCAGTTAGGAAGTCACTAGAGTTCATTCTGCTCTAGTGATGTGCAATTCATCCTCAATGAGGATTCAGTCCAAATAGGGGTGGGCCACAACATGATCTTCTAATGATCGATTGCAAGTGATGACCAAGACCTTGAATAAGGTAGGGGCCACATAGGTTGGGTTGTACTCAGAGGTTTGATTGCATGTCTCCACTCGATGATGGTCATAATTTGGCAGCCCTCTTGTTTCCATTGGAGATGGAGAGCATACCATTTTCGGAAGGAAGAGTCAGAGTTGGCTAGCTTTTTAGCTCTTCTAGCTCTTGGTTTGTTGCTGCAGGGACTTTGCTCTTGCTATAGGAGGTGACCGACTGTTGTTTAAGAGCTTGCTCTCGAGAAATCTCATTGTGGTGATCAATTCCTTGGCTATCATGGGAATCTTGATAAACATGAATTCATATTCTTCTCAAGTGCATGGCAAGGAATATACATCTATTTTGCGAATGGCATGTCTAGGAGGCCTAAATCCAACCGTATGGTGAAGGTGGCGTCTAAGCATCTGATGCAGATAACTAGGTCATCCCTTGTATTCGTGGCTAGGTCGTGTGAGGCCAAAGTAAGGATAGATCTCTATGCATAGGAGGGTCTAAGGCCTATGGGAGGTTGGGGTTTGACTAGACTGGATAACTTAGCAACTGATGTTTGCTTCATGGATTGGTTAGTAGGGTTTCTATCGGCTACTTGTGCGATGGGTTGGTCTTGTGGCTCAATTGGTGCGTTGCTTTCTACTTGTGGAACATTTGGGATACAAGAGGTGTCAGGATGAGTTGGTTTTGATGTAGTGGGCTATGGTTGGTTTTGGTCGATAGACCTGTTGTGGTCCTATGGGTTTGGTACCCTTGGGGTCAATTGGTTTCTCATTCCTAGCTGGCTTATTGTCTTGTGGAGATGGGTTGAAAGGTGGTGTCTGAGGGACACACATACCACTCATGGCCTTGGGTAACCAAATCCATTTGTTGCCTTCGTAGTAGCCTTGAGTGTGAAATAGGGCTTTGGGGACCCATCACATCTTGGTTGTTTGTCTGCTTCTATAGCGCCAACTTTGTCTCCTAGACTTAGGACGTGAGATTCTGTGATTATGAGTTCATGTAGGTTGGCTCCTAGATGGTGGTGATTATCGTTTGGGTACCCATTTGAGCTACTGCTCAGTGGTCTTGGGTGTGTTTACTGGGGGCTACGACTGGTTTGCTTTGGTGGGGTGGGACAAGTCACAACCCCCTTCCTTAGGCTTGGCACTAGGTTCTTCTACTAGTGGCACCACGGTCTTAGATGGAGCCACGCTCCTTGCTGAAAGCTATCACTATTTGAACACTGCCAATGGCAAGGTGAATAGGCTATGATTCATAATTAACGTTGCAATGTGCTTGTTTCTTGAATGGGAATCCTAGTAGCATTTCCTTACCGATAGCCTTAGTGTTAAACAACACGTAGAAGATCATTGTAGGATTTCAATCTTGATAGAGACCACTAATTTGCACTTTTCCAACAATGAGGAAGATTTCCTCCAAATGGGATGAGTTTAGCATTTGTAATTGGGGCTAACAATGAGGATCCAATGGTCATGTGTAAGAACATTAAAGTTAGCTCCCACATCAATGAGTGCATGAAAGGCATGTGTTTTATGAGCAGTGACCGATATGGGCAAGTAGGCAGGTGCTATTACTTTCTCATCCTTGTCCTCTATCTCAATGATGGTGATGACTCTCACGCTCTCGCTCGTGGTTCTAGCATTGGAGGCTTGTGCAACAAATGTGTTAGACGGTAGTACTTCTTGAGGCCACTACCATTAAAGAAGCCTATGCCCTCTCCCTCTAGAGTCTTAAGCTCTACATTGCTGGTTCTTGGCCAATGTTTTGAACCTTGAAAGGTCCCAATCCTCTAAACTTCATCTTCTACTTATGGCCCTTTACAGAGTATAGCAACACTAGGTTTCCCTACTCAAAGTCACGTTGTTTGACATGTTTTTCAAACTAGCTTTTGCATCTTTCCTTCTCACAAATCAGTGCATGGGTTGCTAGGACTCGAGGCATTCTAACTCTACAAGACATTCCGTCCATGCTTCCTTTCCATCCCATCTCTCTTGGACTGCCACTCTCAAGCTTGGAACGAAGAACTCCACTGGTAGGATTACTTCAGTTCCATAGGTTAGTTTAAATGGCTTGGTTTTTCGTGAAATCTATTATAGTAGACTGTTTCTTTATGCAAGAAAATAGATATTGATAGTCTTCACCTATCCACAAAATATCATATGATAGTTAATAGGAATTGAAAAGCGATTCAACACACACACACAGAGTTTTCCCTATAGCAGTGTGCGAGGTGGAGACCACCTTAGTCAGGACATTTACTTGGATATTATTCATGGATTTCACCTAACCGTTAGCTTGAGGGTAGTATGGTGAGGATTTCCTATGGATAATCAAGAAGGTGGATAGAAAATGGGCAATCACTTCATTTATGAAGTGCATGCCTTAATCACTAACTAGTTCGATGGAGCAACCAAATTGTGAGATCACTTGCTCCCAAAGGAACTTGACCGTGGTCCTAGCATCATTATTCTTGGTGACCCAAGCTTCCACCCATTTCGTGAGATAATCTACCACTACAATTATGTACTTTGCTTGTGAGTACTACGTCAGAGGGTTGATCACCCAATGAAGCCGATTTCCCATTTTCCAAAGGGTTATCATGTTATTACTGGGGTCAACTCCATGTCCTTATCCTTTGCACTCATTGCAATTCTTCACAAACTTAGTTGTATCTCATGAAATAGGGTGGGCCACAATAGTTGAGATTGCAAAACATTGCATGCTGTAGTGTCTTCGTTGAAGTGTCCTCTAGCAATTCCACCATGCACTTCAGCAAGTATATCATGCATCTCATGACACACACATCTTTGCAATAACCCATCTTGTCTTAGTCTATAGAGTTGGTCGACTATCAACAACTGATAAGGATTAATCTTAAGGATAAGGCGCTTTAGTCCAGCCTTCTCTATAGGTCTTTCAAGCAATCCATGCTCTAGGATTTAGACTATGTCATTTGCCCAATACAATGTTAAATCAGCCCTAAACAGGTTTTGTTCATTGGACATGTGGAAAAGGTATGCATAAGGTAAGTTGTCTACAATGCCCTATTTAGCAGCTTTCCTTGTGGGTATGTGGAACATATTCTGCCATGTAATGCTGCTTACCCTTGTATACAACTACGAAGTCATCAAAATCACGGTGCTAGGTTGAACTAATTCGGCTCTCTCATAGTCTATTACACCTAGGAGTATGATCACATTTCATCGGTCCTAATGACTCCTCTTTCAATCCTAAAGACATTGGCTTTTAGTGGCTTGGATTCTACTCATATTTGTTCCATCACTCAACTGTCTGTATATCATTGTCTATTGTCTCGACCTCTTTCTCACTTTCCTCATTTGTAGAGTAGTAGACTTTGTACCCATATTTTGACTGCTTGTCATTTCCTTGGCTTCCACTCTCAGTCTTCTCTTCGTTTGTGATTAGTGCCCAATTGTACAATAGGCTCAAGTCATGTACTTTGGTCCAGTGCCATTTCAGCTCTTCCATGAGGTCCTTGAGGGATTTGAGATTAATAGATGGGTTACCAACTAGCTCTCTTATCAAGTGTTTAAGAATCCCCTGGAGTTCGAACTTATTAGATGGAATGTGGAAAGAGAGAGGTGTTGATCAATTGCTAGAGCTCCTGGCCATCATGTAGAGTGGTACCATTAGTGCTACTCTTGGGAAGCTGAGATGGTGTGGCTTTGTAGGACTCATTGGCTATCCTTGTAACCCACTTCTAATCCTCCTTGTCATATGAGAATGGCATATCAATGGTGGCTAGCACATGCATCCAATCTCGCTCCTTCTCAAGGCAAGGGATATACTTCGTTAATGGCTCATAGGAATTCTTGACTTGTGCATCTCCTTTCAAGATGGTAGAGATGGCATCTAGGTCGACTGGCATGGTCTTCCAGGTGTGCATCTCAACTCTTACATCTTCCAATCTATTGCTTAAGAATATTAGACCATTATCCCAATCTTCTATTTCTGATGCATTTCACATCCATGGTCGGTCTTGTAGGATGTCATAGTCCACTCCCTTCATGACTATAAAGTTCACTGACAACTCGATTCTCGCTATCTTCAAGGGTCAATCTTTCAGCACTCCAAATGGTCTAACTTTGATTCCATTAGCCAATGTGACATTAAACCTTGCAGTCTCCACATGTGGGTTACTCAAGGCCTTTAGGACCGTATGGCTGAGTATACTAACTCTTGCTCCCATTCCCTTTCTCGTGGCATCTCCTAATGCGACAAGTAAGACTATATGCATTTTCATGCCTTCCTAAAAAGTGTTTACGTGCAAGGACTTGGGCACTAAGTTTAGGGTTAAGCTTGGTAATTGCATTGTTGTATTGTAGTCAGGCAAGGCGGTGGGTCTAAGTTTGTCAAGTCCTTCTACCCACTGCTTTAACACTTGCCATAGTGTTGGGTTCTGCCTAAGCAACTCTCCTAGAGGTAGAGTCATAGGGGCTAATATCAATGTTGTGAGAAAATTGCCAATCAATTGCTTTTCATGAAGCTCTATACTCTTTTGATAGTGATTTTGGGCGGTTTACCTGCATGTGGTGTCTAGGCTTGTCGAGCCTTGGGGTGCGGATGAGTCTCTTGATCTTACCCACGTATGCGAGACTATTGTGCTCATGCTAGAGAGCTCATCAATCTCGTCTTCAATGATGGGTTCAACATCCTTTAGATGCTCTTGGGCTTCTCACACTCACTCCTTGACCATATCTACTAGCTCTAATTGATACCTCGGGTTGGGTACTCTGCAATCTTGGTACTCCCCTTTTCCATTGCCTTAGGAGCAGATATTTCCGTTGGTAAAGTGGTGGTACTATCTATCTTGAGTGTAACCTTCACCTCAACCCTTTTTCTCCTTCTCCTATAGCTCTTCTTCTAGCCGATTGAAGCTACTTCAAACTTGCTAGGTTTGGGTGTAATGAAACACCAGCCTGCTTGGTTTGTGCTTGGGTCATGACATTCAATGGGATCGGTGTGGCCTCACCATCAAGTGTCTCAACTCTGAGCAACCCTAATGGTATGGATGGCACTCGGCGGGGGGGGGGGGGGGGGGGGGGGTGTCAAGATTGTGGGAGAGAAGGAAGGAGTCTCGCTTGAAGCTTTCTTGCTTGCACAATGGGGGAAGACACACAAGGGTGGAGGCTGAAAACAGTTTTTCCTCTTCTTAGTTGTGTAAGCCAAAAGAACTCAAGTACAAAGAAATAGAAAAACCCTATGTATGGGTCTCAAACCAAACTCAACTAACTAAGGTGGCATACTAACAGAGCCACGAACTAGAGTAGATAAGGATAGCTATCATGTAGCTATTATTCATCGGCGGTGTACCAACCGCGTCTGCAACTGACAAGTCGGTGACATAAGTACTCAACGGTCACCCTGGCGTATCACGAGTGGAGCTCGATATCTCAACACTCCCCCTCGAGCTCAATCCCAATTCCTGCACACCAAGCAGGTCTCTGAACTTGCGCAGCTTCTCTGCGCCCAATGCCTTCGTGAATATGTCAGCTACCTGATCCTCTGTGCTGACATAAACTAGATCAATAAGACCTAGTAAAACCCTCTCTCGCACATAGTGATAATGCACCTCAATGTGCTTTGTTCTAGCATGATAGACTGGGTTATTTGCCAAGTGTATACTACTCATGTTGTCACAATAAATGACAACTGGCCCATCTGTAGACTGATGCATATCATAAAGTAGCTTATGCAACCAAGCTACCTCACATGCAGCCATTGCTGCACCCCTGTACTCCGCCTCTGTGCTCGACAAGGCAACTGTAGGCTGTTTCTTGCTGCTCCAAGTGACTGCAGCACTCCCAAAAGAGAACACATATCCACTGGTAGATCGTCTATCAGAAATACTACCAGCCCAATCAGCATCAGTGTATCCATGCAACTGTATCTGAACCCCAGTCTCATAAAATAGTCCATACTGCAATGTGGACTTCACATACCTGAGTATGCGTCTAGCCGCATCCAAATGTGGTTTCCTTGGAGCCTGCATAAACTGACTTACCAATCCAACAGCATAGCTCAAATCTGGCCTGGTAATAGTCATATAAATCAAGCTTCCTACTATGCGTCTGTACATAGTAGGGTCTTCCAGAAGCTCACCTGCATCTGCGCTCAGCTTCACATTCTGCTCCAAAGGAACTGAAATAGGCTTACAGCCTGTCATCCCATATTTGGACAGCATGTCCAATCCATACTGCCTCTGCAAGAGCTGTATCCCACTTGGTGATCTAATCACCTCAATGCCCAAGAAATAACGCAGCTCTCCCAAATCCTTCATCTCAAACTTCTGCTTCAATAGCATTTTCACATGAAGGATATCTTCATCACTGTCACCTGTCATAATCAAATCATCAACATAAATGACAAGTAGCATAATACCTTTCTCTGTTTTTCTCACATAAAGTGAGAAATCTGCCTTGGCAATCTGAAAGCCAATAGTGACAAGATACTGTCCTATCTTGTCAGACCATGCTCTAGGTGCTTGCTTCAAGCCATACAAAGCTTTCTTCAACCTGCAAACAAACTCAGGATGAACAGCATGCACATAACCTGGTGGCTGCTCCATATAGACCTCTTCTTGCAAATCACCATGCAAGAAGGCATTCTTTACATCCATCTGATGTAAAGACCATCCCTTTGATGCAGCCATAGCAATGACTGCTCTTACGGTTGCCATCCTTGCAACCGGACTGAATGTTTCTTCATAGTCAATGCCATATGTTTGTGCATACCCCTTGACTACTAATCTTGCCTTGTATCTGTTCACAGAACCATCTGCATTGTGCTTCTCCTTATAAACCCACTTACAGCCAATTGAATTCTTACCTTTAGGCAAAGGTACCAATTCCCATGTAGCATTTGCTTCCAAGGCATCCATTTCTTCATCCATGGCTTTCTCCCATTTTTCTTTTCCCATGGCTTGCTCAAAAGATGTGGGTTCTGGTTCCTGTATCACTTTGACCATATATGCATAGTGAATGGCTGTAAATCCATCATATTTCAGCCTATCCACAGGATACCTAGCTCTCGTAGACCTGCGCAAAGTAGGTTCACTCCCAGGTGCTCTCAAAACATCCCTGGTCTTCCTTACTCCAGGTGTAACAATAGAAGGGATACCCAACTCATCATCAATGCTCTGTTCTGAGCCACTGGATTCACCATCCACATAAGAGTGACCTGTATTCACATCAACCATGGGCTGATCAACCTTCTCTTTTCCTTTTCGTGATACCTGCATACCACTATCTGCATTGCTTTGAGAAGATTCTCCTGATCTCAATCTGCCTGTCCATGGCGAAGAATGTGAACCACTGCTAGAGGACGCTCCAGGTCCACTAATATTTTGTGACTGCTGCTGTGAATTCTGTGCAGCATTACCATTTTGTGCATCTACATCATCAATCACATTTACTGGTTTATACCAGCTACTCATCTCATCAAAAACAACATCTCTGCTCACTGTAAACTTACGAGTAGAAGGGTTATAGCATCTATACCCTTTTTGCTGCAGAGAGTAACCAATAAAGATGCACTTTTCAGCTTTTGGATCCAACTTGGATCTCAACTCATCTGGCACATGTACATAGGCAATGCAACCAAAAATTTTCAAATGAGAAATATCTGGTTTCCTACCAGTATACCTCTTCTCTGGAGTCATTCCATGTATTGCTGCAGTGGGAGTCCTGTTCATTATGTAGACTGCTGTAGCAACTGCTTCAGCCCAATAAAAATCTGGCAGGTCTTTTTCATTGAGCATGGCACGAGATACCTCTCCAATATGCCTGTTCTTCCTTTCTGCAATTCCATTTTGTTGTGGGGTATAACTGCATGAATATTGCTGCTTTATGCCATGCTCCTGCAAGAACTTTGCAAACTCATTTGAGAGGTACTCTCCCCCTCCATCTGACCTCAGGCATTTTATTTGCAGACCTGTTTCTTTTTCAGCCATAGCTTTAAGGGTTTTGAAATGCCCAAAAACTTCACTTTTCTTTTTCATAAAATACACCCAAACTTTTCTGCTATAGTCATCAATAAAAGTGACAAAATAATGACAGCCTCCAAGAGATGCAGCTTTAGTTGTCCACACATCAGAGTGAATTAATTCCAATGGCTTCTCACTCTCTTGAACATGTCTAGGAAATGGTTTCCTTGCCTGTTTTCCAAACTGACAGGCTTCACATACCTTATGCATTTCTGCAACCTTGAATTTGGGCAATCCTGCAACAATATTTTGGGCCTGCATTGATTTAAGTCGCTGTACATTAACATGACCAATGCGTTTATGCCAGATATCAATATCTGCAACTACACCGGTCCCATGTGCAAACATTGCTGCACTCAATTCAGACATGTCTGCATCCAATGTAAACATTCTGCCCTTCTTCTTTCCTTTTGCTATCAAGCGACCTTTATTTTTCATATCCTCAACAAAGCATCCATGAGGATTAAATCTGACCTGCAAGCCTTGTTCAACCATTTGACCAACTGAAACCAGATTCTTGGTAATATTCGGGACATGAAATACATCGGACAGGTATTTCTTTTTCCCACCCTGCATAGACAAGGGAATTTTTCCAATCTGCACAATAGGATGTGCAGTATCATCACCAGTCTCCACAAATCCTGGTTTTTCCATTTTCCTTGCATCCTCCATCCATTCTGCATGACCTGTCATGTGGTTTGATGCACCTGAGTCAACATACCATACATCATTGCTTTCTTCTGCACTTGTCATAGAATTGTTCATGTGCTGCACCATGAACAAATGCTCATTTCTGTCATCACCCTGTCTACTAGAAGATGCATAATTCCCTTGTTGCAGTTTTCCATTCATGATGTCATTCTGCTTTTTATAGCAGTCTTTAGCCATATGACCCATTTTACCACAATAGTAGCATTCAACATTACTGTTTGCATTTTGGCCTCTTTGCCATCCACCACGACCTCTTTGGCTCCCCCTGCCTCTAGAGTTACCACGTCCTCCTCCATAGGACTGGTTTTCTTGAGTTTGCTGCATATTCTGATTTCTACCACGGCCTCCAAATCGGCCTCCTCTACCTCTGCCTCTACCTCTTCCAGCATTTGAGTAGAAGACAGCTTCTTTTGAAGTTCCTCCTGAAGAAGATGCACCACCATTTCTCTGTTCCTCAGAAATTAGAAGAGCAATCAACTCCTCAAAATCAGGAAATCTTTCACGAACTGAAATGGATGTCCGAAACTGTGCATAATCCTTTCCTAGACCATTCAAGGTCACAGAAACTAAATCATCATCTTCCACTGGTGACCCAATGGAAGCAAGTGCATCTGCAATCTTCTTTACCTTCATGTGGTAGTCGTTGATGCTCATATTTTCTCTTTGCACATTGTGCAACTCTTGCTTGAGCTGCATTTTCCTGGCTTGCGTATTTGTGCTATACATCTTTGACAGAGTATCCCATGCCTCCTTTGGCGTACTTGCATCCTGAATATGCACAATCATGGAGTCTGAAATGCTGATAGACAGCCAATACATAACTTTCCTGGCTCTCTCATGCCATGCTTTGAATGCCTGCATTTGCTGTTGATTGGGAACATCAGGAAGAACTGGTTCTTCTTCATTTCCTGCAACAAATTCCCAATATCCTTTTCCCATAAGGAAATTCGTCATTCTAAACTTCCATGCCTGGAAGTTGTTCTTGTCAAGCTTTTCAGTGACAATCTGTGAAAGAGAATCAGATGCCATTACAAAATACTGCAAGAAATTCTGTCACTGCAAAAACACAGCTTCACCCTCACAAGGGCAAATCTGCAAAACTGGCGAAAGTGGTATTTGACCACACAGTCACTTCCTAGTGACGATTTTGCATCAACAGGCAACAGGGATGATTCTGTAACTCCCAATGTCTCTGCGCACAAGCATACAATGCAATTTTTACTGTAACTATTCACCGACCTGTAGAACAGTGGCTGCACAGCATAAAACCGAGCCTTTTCCTGAGTGCGTGCAGAAAACTTCCGTCTGCAAAACAGGCCCCGAAATGGCCTCAAATCAAAAAAACAAGGTCGCCAAGGGCTAAAGCCCTCTCCCGCAGCATATACTGCCCTCTTGCTTCACCGCGAAGGGCGTCTCAACCTGAGACAATGCACTCCTGCAATTTCCGGCTGTGCTACCTGCAGAGATCTGCTCCCAAAACAGAAAATGAAAGCAACACTGCTCCTCTTACCAGAACACCGCGAGCTTGGCTTGCTTTCTTGAGCTCCTTACCACGAACAAGGCTCTGATACCATGTCAAGATTGTGGGAGAGAAGGAAGGAGTCTCGCTTGAAGCTTTCTTGCTTGCACAATGGGGGAAGACACACAAGGGTGGAGGCTGAAAACAGTTTTTCCTCTTCTTAGTTGTGTAAGCCAAAAGAACTCAAGTACAAAGAAATAGAAAAACCCTATGTATGGGTCTCAAACCAAACTCAACTAACTAAGGTGGCATACTAACAGAGCCACGAACTAGAGTAGATAAGGATAGCTATCATGTAGCTATTATTCATCGGCGGTGTACCAACCGCGTCTGCAACTGACAAGTCGGTGACATAAGTACTCAACGGTCACCCTGGCGTATCACGAGTGGAGCTCGATATCTCAACAGGGGGGGGGGGAGTCACTCATGAATATATGTATATATAACGTGAGTTCAAAATAAGGGGTTTTTAAAACACCATTTTTATACATTTTTTACATACAAAAGGGTGTCATATAAAGGGGATACTTACAAATTCAATAGAAAAGGGTTGTGTTTTATTTAAGAAAAATTCAGAGATTAGGATATTTATAAATAGGCTATGAACGCACGTTATATAGATAATGTATATATAGTGAACCCCTCGAGGGATGGCATGATTGCCGAACTAGTGGAGGTTTTCTACTTAGGATACTCAGCGTACAAGTGTGTGATCCTGCACTATGGACATCTCAGGTCGGCCTTGTCTCAATTAGCTTGCTTCCTTTTAGGGCAATGGGATGAGATATGCCTTCGATGACCAAAAATCCAGCATGCAATGGGTTCTTGGTTCTACCCTCCTGGATCTCTACCTCTTCCCCTGCCTAATGCAATCATAGACACTAGTTCAAAATCCATCAAGGTGGGGTTACCCTCTTTGTCATATAAGACATAAGGGTTTACGTATGCTTCATCCTCATTCAGCTCCTCTACGTAATGTATCGGAGTGTTGCTCAGTGGATGGGTCACAATGGGTCTTGGTGATCTAGTAGCCCTGTAGGATTGATGTCCATCCTAGGGATGGCTTGCTTTGAGTCATTGGGTGTTGGGGGAGCTAATGGAGGTCCCCTTTTGAAGTTTGGTGGCGCCTATTCCATAGGTAATATGTCTAGTTGTATGATTGCAAGTATGAAAATCATCTCGGCAATCTGCAATGCATCTCATCGTAGCCAAACCTACTACAATTAGCACATGGTCTTGATTTAGGATCCATGCACTTAGGTGAAAGGTGATTTTGTCTACAATGTACTCATTGCATGTGAGGTCGTGTGAGCCTTCTCATCATCTCTTGAAGCTTAGCGAACTCGAGCTTCATGTCTGCCAACTCCTAGTTTTGGTGTCAATACTCTTTCCCTTGTCCTATGTGCTCTAGCGGTTGGATCTTGCACCAATGGTTGTAGCTCTCTTTGAGGATCTAGAGGCAATGCTATATTGAGTTGTGGCTCTTGAGTTTCTCTTCTTGAGCAGGTTGTCCATATGTATGGCTTCTTTTGAAGACCCTAACTAACAGGTCCTACAGGTTCGAAATGCTTACCAAGGCTTTGTAAAGTTCTTCACTTCTGATTCCGTTTTTGAATACAGTCGAGACCGCTCGTTTGTTAGGTCATCCTATTGTGGGATTCTCTTAAAGAGACTCCGCACATAAGTAATGTAATCTCAGATATCCTCCTTGTCCCTTTGGTTGACATTCATCAACTTGACAATGAGGTTATCGGAGTATCCCGCCTTGGAGAATCTCTTGATGAATAGATCCTTGAGGCTATTAAAGTTATTACATTTGGCATTATCTAGGCTAGTATACCACATCCTCCCTTTGTCTCCTAAGCAAAGTCCAAAGGCTTGTGCATGTTGAGCAAGGTCCATGAGGTCGTTCACCTCGCATACTTGCTCGAACTGCTTTACGAAGCTGTACAGGTCATTGTCGGGCTGATACTTGTCAAGTCTCTTAGCAATTGCAGGTATCTTGGTTTGACTCTTAGAGCTTGGGATGATTCCTATCCTTGATAGCAATGTAGTTACTAGGGCTACTCTGCTCTACTCTGCATCATCTGTATTATCTAAAAGTCACTTCGTAAGAAGCTCGCTCAGCATAAGATCTGCCTCTAGTGTTCTCTCCCTCTCAACATTTGGTCTTGCCCTAGTTTTGTTAGTGAGAGCCAAGATGTATTGGATCTCAGACATTTCTATGTCTTGTCTCAACTTCTGAGCTAGCTACTCTTGGTTGTGGGCGGCTATGCTTTGTAGCTCTATTTTTGCCAACTTTCTCTCTTCCTTGAGATCAGCTATGATCTCCTTGGCCGGTCTATCGTGATGCACCATTTAGGTTCATAGATCATACTAGTTTACAAGCTACTGGATATCAGTTGGGAATTCCCCCAAGTCGAGTTCATCATCTCCAAGGTTGGTTCTAGTTCCTGGCATGCTGATGGTTTCTTGAGAAACACTAGGGTATTGATCAGGTTGATCAAATCGAGCAAAGCTGTGTCCTTAATTGTGCCAGTTTTTGTTGCTCCCTAAGCAACTTGATGATTCAAGCCTCTCAATCTTCATTAGTGATTATCGGTTTTCTTAGTCACTTGTCTAGTGTCTAGGGGTCCCCTCCTACTAATGGCTCCATTGACTTATGTTATCTTGTGTGAGTTCCTTGCTATTCAAAACAATTCTCAACGTTGCATGCACTTAGATGGTCAAATTGTACTTATCGATGTGCACTATGCAAAATCAGGCTTTTTGCTCTTCTGGTACACTCCAAGTATTTAAGTGATGCAGTGTGTGAGTTCAATGGAAGCAATGCAGATCACACTCTTTCCAATCAATTTCAACTAATTACAACTTCTTCATATGGGTGACGACCACTCTTGATGGTTCGTTCTAGTCTCTATTGCATTCTAGATGAGTGGTTTGAGGGATAGCATGTTCAGTTAGCTAATTCAAGTCTCTAGCGAGATAAGCAACTACTGGTCTGTGATCGTTGTCATTTTCGGACCGTTAGGCCACGATTCTTGAGTATATCGGCTCTATGAGGGATTCTATGCATTTGGAGGCCTACAATGGTGTTGCATAGCATGGGCTAGCCCTAGGATGGGTTTGATGTGCCAGAAATGTTGTTCTGTCGATGAGTGCATGGAGGAGTAGATTGTATTGGGAGATCTTGTATAACCTATACTAATCCATCAACTCTATCAATCAATTCATTTCCAACTACATTATGACTTGGATATTATCTTTATCAATATTTCATTTATCAAATCATTAATCAAGCTGTTTGAATCTACATTGTGAATTGACCATTGTCTTTTCCACTCTTTCATTTAACACCATCATAGGAACTTTTCCTGGATGTTCCAAAGTAAGTTGATGAGGAAAGTAAAAGTTGAGACCAATCCATTGAGAAAAAATTTAGGAGGTGAGGAGGAAAAACCCAATGAGACGCGAGACCAATCAAGAACCATGTAGTGACAACTCTAAAAGGCAAGAAATAAAGGAAAATAGGTGTATAGGAGAAGCTTGCACTCATACAGGCCTCCTCCACATGGTTGAGATTCTTTTTCTCCCCTCAAAAGTTCATAATAAAAAATATGAGTTGAGCATAAAACCTAGGCATCTAGGGAAATCTAGCCAATGGTTGAAAAGGGATGTGAGAAAGGGTTCTTATCTCTTAGCAAAGCCAGTTATGCATGTCAAGGATGCTTCAATCTTGTGTTTTAGGTGGTGGAGATGGCAAGTCCACAACGAATTCTTAGATCCCCCACATTGAGTCTTTCAAAGCCTTTCAAGTTAATAATTAGCAAAGGCTTCTTCTTACAATCATGCATTCAAAGTTCTGTTCAAATTGGCAATCTCAATGCGATGGTTGTGTAAAGTTTTAACGTTTGAAAATGTTGTTAAAAGAAGAGATGAAAATGGACGCCGCAATGTCATGTACACCAACTTCCTCATCAAGCTCATCTCCGTGTTTGTTAGTCTCGACTGGAAAAGCCACAATCGTGATCCCCCAAAGCCATATATATATACTAGCATTCCGTGCACACCTCACGCACGCGGAATGCTAGGCCACTTCGCGGCAGCTTCGCACGTGAAGCTGCCTCGAAGTGGCATGCGAAGTCCATTTCTCCTCTTTCTCCCTTCTATTTCCCCTCTCCATTTCCAATATGATTTATTTCTCTCTCTTTCTCTCTCTCACACACACACACACACACACACACACACACACACTCTCTCTCTCTCTCTCTCTCTCTCTCTCTCTCTCTCTCTCTCTCTCTCTCTTTCTCTCTCTCCCCCCCCCCAATTCTCTCTAAGCACCCCCTCTCTTTGTCACACACACACACACCAAACTTAAAACTAAAAGCTGTTAAAAAAATTTGCAACACAAAATGCCAAACATAGAAACAATCTCTTCCATGCACCATACTTACAAACTTTCCTCTCGACATCAATGTAAGCAATCATATTCTTGCACGCGCGATACTTAGAAAAAACAACGTAATACTGAAACGGGTCATAATCGAGACAAAGACCAAGTACCATGTGAAAAGAATTTCTATAAGAGACCTAGTGAAAATGAAGGGACAAAGGCCAAGTATAAGACACGCAAGTGTTTCTAAGCACCATAGGCAAATGGTCGATGCTAACAAAAAAATACAATGTCTCGAAGATGCCTAATAGAAAGAAAGCTTCCTCTTCTTTGAGTAATCATTAACAAAATCTTCCTCGTTGAGCAAAACATGCGAAGGCGAAGCAGGGAATGATCCCATAGTTTCCATTGGTAATTTTATGGGCGATGCAATAGTGCTACCTCTCTCTTTACCACCTGCATTGGAACAAAAATCACAATATAAGTACGTGGAACAACAACGTTACACTGAAACGGGTCATAATTGAGACAAAGACCAAGCACCACAAAAAGAATTTCTATAAGAGACCTAGTCAAAATGAAGCCACAAAGGCCAAGGATAAGGCATTGACGTGTTTCCAAGTACCATAGGAAAATGGCAGATGCTAACAAAAAAAAGACAATGTCTCCAAGACACCTAATGGAAACAAAGTTTCCTCTTCTTTGAGGAATCATTAACAAAATCCTCCTCCTTGAGAAAAATATGTGAAGGCGAAGCAGGGAACGATCCCACAGTTTCCATTGGTAATTGCATGGGCGATGCAACAGTCCTACCTCTCTCTTTACCACCTATATTGGAACAAAAATTACAATATAAGTACGTGGAACAACTAACAAAGATAATTTCATCCCAACAATAATAATACCCGATCGAACATTTGTGAACCACTCCGTAGGTACCGACAAACGTTGATGCAGCGTCACAAAACAACCCAAATCCTTGAACCCATACTTGAAACAATGCCTCGGTATCTTATCAGTATGAGAGTGTTGAAATCTCTTCTTATGGTCAACCTCGTACATATGCACCCGAAAACATTACGTGTATCCACAATGTACAAGTTCAATAAAAACTGGGAGCTTGATGTCAATATTAACATCATCATATAAATGCTCGATGACCCTTGCAAGTGTCCTTCTTATGATATCATCAGGAGCTACAGTGAGTAACGTGCACTGTAGCTCCTTTTGATAGTCAGAAGTTGGGTAATAGTGCCACTCTAGGGTAGGCATCTGCAAAATTTAAATAAATAGTGAAATATGAAAAAAAATATACTTCCAAGAGAGTATACGCCAACCAAACAGGGCACAGAGAGCAATTCACATATATGCAAAACCAACGTCCCTACATGGTCGTCAATAACTACATCTCCACAAAGAAAGCAATAGAGAGAAATTCACATATATGCAAAACCAGTGTCCCTACATGGTCATCAATAACTACATCTCCGTGTTTGTCTGTCCCGACTGGAAAAGCCACGATCGTGATCCCCCAAAGCCATATATATATATAGTATACTCTATCCCTAGAATTATGCCTCAAATCCTTTGAAGGTTCCGCCATAATCTCATTACTCAACCCATGCCTCTAAATCAAATTTCCCGATTCCTTAAACTCCATTCACACTTCCATTATACATGAATCACAGCCCAAAGTTCAAGTTTGACAAATACTATGACAAAGATTGGAGAAGGAGAAATTCTAGGCAGCGATGACAAAGATGACCCCTAAATGGAGAATTTCGGGAGCTGGTCACGACATAACATGCGCACACAACACCCCCATTCCATAATCCCAAGTTTAAGTTATTCTTTTGTAGTAAACTTGATAATAAAAATATGGTTAAAAGAGTAGTTTTATAAGCTTCTACGTTGTCCAAGATTATTGTGGATACCAAGATGTCGAGTAGGAGAATAAACATTAAGCGCTTAGGAGAAAATTTAAATGAAATTGACCTCCTATAATAACATCTTATTTCACACATCTAGCCTTAAATAATTTGATTATTTTCTATTAGAAAGGAATCATGAGTTTAGACAATTCAAGTGCTTCTTTAGTAGTTATGGATTATGGAGATCTAGTTAATGAAATAATATTTAATTCAACGTTGCTAAGATAGTTAAGCATCTTGTCAAGGCCAAAGGCATAGGGATTGATCCTTAGGAAATACCACCATGATTTCAAAACAAGGCATCATTGTTGCCTAGATCGGGCTAACCCAACTAAAGATAATAATTTCATGACTCTTGACTATAGAACCTATGTTTGTACTTATGCGCAAGAGCATTTGCTTGTTCCATTAAAGGATTGTTTGAACACATATTTGTGGTTGTTTTTAAAAGAAAAATATTTAAATATATGTCAAACCTATGATTGAATGCACTATGTCTCCCCCAATGAAGATTGCACGGGCTCTAGACCAAGGGAGCGAGATTTTATGCTCCAGCTTGCTAGGATCGATACCGAACGTGATAGGTTTCTTCGTAGGGACCATCAAAGGCTAGGAGATGCTAAGGAGCCAAGGGGGTTGTGGCCATAATTCCTTTGGCATTTTGGGACTAACCCAATCCGTTTGTGAGCCTGGGTGGATCTCTTGGAAGGCATGACACTAGCTATGTAGTTTTGTTTTGGCCTGTGAGCAAATTTTGAATACGGATTATAATGATTATTAAAATAAAAATTAAACTAATATATTTTTCTTTTTGAAAAGATTGTATTTTTGTCCGTGCTTAATTTACATCAAGGAGCATTGTTTTAAGAGATTAAGTAAGGAAGCTCATTGTTGCTATGTGTCAAATTAAATCATGCTAAGAAGTATTAGCAAACTAAAGAAAATCCTAGAGGGAAGTAGGTGGCTAGATTTGCAATGGGTCTTGCTAAAGGCAAGGTGGTCTCCATTCATTGAGAGACTTCCTATTGAGATGACAAGCTCAACACATGCGGACATTAATGATAGACCGCCTGGTTAGATGGGTCCACATGTCTACACTTAGCATGTCAGTGGTCATTATGACTCTCACATGGCCACTGACTCATTACTTATTATATTCAGGTTGTTACACCTATTTACAGCTGGCATAGTTATAGCGCCAGTCGACTACTAGTGTAGTCGGTTTTGCATTGTTTGACTTAGTAGGCCACTTTCCTTTATGTTGTATCTTATCTATACTTTGTGTACATTGTAAAGTGTGTGGAAGAAGAAAAAACCAGCAAGAAAACGTTTTGGCCTCTCTCTCTCTCTTCTTGTCTCTTGAGTGAGTTTCTCCTTATGCATTCTGTGTGTGTTCGGCGCAGCATCTTGAGCAAGTCCCCCCACCATGTGATTCATGACATGGTATCAGAGCTGCACCACTGATTGAGGCTGGTTTTGAAGGCTAAAGCGAAGGAGAGGAGCCAAGGATTCAAGCAAGCAAGCAACGGGTAAGAAGCTCTTCCATTCTCTACTTCTTCTCTTGGACAGTGCCTGTGGAGGCACCGAAAGCAGGGTAGAGAAAAAATCTCAGATTGCAGTGAGATTTGGTGCGCGCGAAGAGCGCTGTGTATTCTGCACATAAGCCCTTTAGGGCTTTGCCCGTTGCTATTTTGGCCATTCAAGGTCATTTCAGGCCCCGTTTTAGACTCGCAAGGTTGCCGACATCAGTTCAAGATACCCTACAATTTTAGTTGTGTCTGTCGTATACAGGTGCACAGGTTACAGATTTCAGATCTGTAAGTTCAAAGGTGTTTACCAGTGAATAAACACAAGATTTATCTGCAAATTAGTTGCAGATTGCATGTATTGTTGAGCAGACAGTGAAAAAGGTTGTCTGGTGTATTACTGTGCACTACAGGTTGAGGGTTGCAGAAGATTTACTTGCTGTTTGGTATTAGTTTTGTGATAATGTCAGAGAACAGTGGAAACCCCATTATTGAGAAGCTCGACAAGAACAACTACCCTTCATGGAAGTTCCGTGTCACGAACCTTCTTATTGGAAAAGGCCTCTACGAGTTTGTTTCAAGTGAAAAAAAGGAGCCGGAGTGTCATGAAGGAAAAATACAACATTAATATTTGCACCTTGGATTAATTCCAGCCTTTGTAAATTTAGCTTTAGCCTATATGTACATGTGTGAACAGCCCTTAAGTTTGGAAGAGGGTTAGAATAAAAGGGACTAGAGGCCAAAGGCAAGACATCTTTTGATCATTCAATAATCTTGGCTTTACCATTTTCTTGGAGTTAGCTTCTTCTAGCCTATGAAGCACTCAGCCATGGCCGTCATGTATTCTTGAATCCCCAACCATTAATACGTGATGAGGATGTCTTGGTGCAATAGATTTGTTAATTCTTTGTTGTAGCTTAGTTAATTTTCAATTTCAGTTAGATTTCATTCCATGGTTGATTGCTTTCATTACATATCTAAGACATCCTCATTAACTAAGCTACAACAAAGAATTAACAAATCTATTGCACCAAGACATCCTCATCACGTATTAATGGTTGGGGATTCAAGAATACATGACGGCCATGGCTGAGTGCTTCATAGGCTAGAAGAAGCTAACTCCAAGAAAATGGTAAAGCCAAGATTATTGAATGATCAAAAGATGTCTTGCCTTTGGCCTCTAGTCCCTTTTATTCTAACCCTCTTCCAAACTTAAGGGCTGTTCACACATGTACATATAGGCTAAAGCTAAATTTACAAAGGCTGGAATTAATCCAAGGTGCAAATATTAATGTTGTATTTTTCCTTCATGACAAACCATCCCTTCCTGAAGATGGTTTTGTCCTCAAAACCAAGAAGTAAGGGCCTATATCCAAGTCAAGAATGATAGTAATCATGCCCATTCATCTTCCAAATGATAAGAAAGCACTGTCCATGAAAAGAAGACCTTTTGCATACCAAACTGTGAGAAAACTGGCTGCTGTCCAAACAGGGCTGATTCACTAAAACTGCCATAACTTTTGATATATTGGTCCAAATATGGCGTACGAGGTGTGGAAACGAAGTATACACTCCCAAGCATCACCCCATAACATCAGAATCAAATTTTGATGAAGTCAGGACAGTTTTATTGTCTGCAGAAATTTCATACAGCAAGCTGTCTCTGCACAGTCACTGCATACTGCATCATATATCATCCTGTAATAGCCAAGGAAAGTTACTGACATAAGTGGATGGTTGCCAAGAAGACTCTTCAATGGGCAAATTCTTCCACTTAATAAGATACTCAATGAGAGTACGATTTCTGAGGACTTTCTCTCTCTTTCCAATAATGCTTTCAGGTTCATATATGATCAGTCCTGCCTCATCCAATGGTGGTAACTCTTCCAATACTTGTACATCGGGCCCAACATACTTCTTCAGCTGTGAAATATGGAATACATCATGTATTCTAGTGGAGGATGGTAGCTGAAGTTTATAAGCAAGCTCTCCAATTTTGTCCAAAATCAAATATGGTCCATAAAACCTATGAGCAAGCTTGTTATTCCCACCCTTTAGTGAAGCATAATGCGTCTTGGGCACTTTGAGAAATACCCAATCTCCAACCTTGAAGTCTAAATGTCTTCTTTTCTCATCAGCATAGACCTTCATTACATCTTGTGCTTTCCTTATGCTGTCCTTGCATTGCCTCATGAGCAACTCCATTCTTTCCAACTCTTCCTTTGCTTGTGGGTTGATGTCTTCATGAAATAAAACTGATGGAAGTTGAACTTTATACCCATAAAGAGCTTCAAACGGAGACATCCCAATGCTCATGTGATGCGTGTTATTATAGCAAAATTCAGCAAGGTGGATCCAACGATCCCATGAAGCTTGTGTGTCATGACAATAGTGCCTAAGGTACACTTCCACCCAATGATTTACTCTCTCCGTTTGCCCATCAGTCTGAGGGTGATAGGCCGTGCTAGGAGTGAGGAAAGTACCCATAGAGGAGAATAGACTTTTCCAAAAGTTGCCCATAAACTTCGAATCACGGTCTGATACTATTCTCATAGGCATACCATGTAGTTTGAACACACCTTCCATAAATTGCTCGGCGACTTGTCTTGCTGAATATTGGACTTTAGTTGGAATAAAGTGGGCTGATTTGGTCAATCTATCAACTACCACATAGATACTATTCCATCCATGACTGGTAGTAGGCAATCCCGTTATGAAATCCATGGAAATATCTGTCCATTTGCCCGTAGGTATAGGTAAAGGCTGAAGTAAGCCAGCTGGTAATAGAGTGGAATCCTTATTTTGCTGACACTCCAAGCATTGAGATACATACTCTTTAACATCTTTCCATAGACCTTTCCAATAAAAACTTTGATGAACTCTATCAAACGTCTTGAAAAGGCCCAAGTGACCAGCCATTGGCGATGAATGCATCTCTTGAAGCACCTTCAGCTTGAATTTACTGCTGGGAATCAAGTACACTTTACCTTTAAACCATAAGAGGCCATTATGCACTTTAAAATTTGGAAATTCAGCATCACACCCTTGCTGTAATTTCTGTAAAATATGGGCAGCATGCTCATCAAGCACATATTCCTCTTGAATGTCTTCAATCCACTCCTTATAGATGGTGGACACAGTAGATAGACTGCATGCCCACATTCTTGATAACGCATCAGCCACCACATTATCCTTGCCAGCCATGTATGATATTTCAAAATCATATGATTGCAAAGTAGCCAACCATCTCTTTTGCTTGGGAGAAAGATTGGGCTGTGAGAGAAAATATCTCAAGACCCTATGATCGCTTTTGACTTTGAAGTGTGTCCCATAGAGGTAGTGGTGCCATTTCTTGATTGCATGTAAAATAGCAAGCATCTCCTGCTCATAAACATGCATCTCTCTCTCTTTGTCATCAAATTTTCTGCTCTCAAATGCAATGACACCATGCTCCTGTACCAAAACTGCTCCCAAACCTCTACCACTGGCATCTGCATAAATGGTAAAAGTCTTGGAGAAATCAGGGCAAACTAGTATGGGTGCTGAAACAAGCAATTCTTTCAGCTCATTAAAGCTCTTGTCCGCGATCTCATCCCAAAAGAAGGCCTCCTTTTTCAGCCGATTGGTAAGAGGAGCTGCAATATGAGCATAGTTTTTCATAAACCGTCGGTAAAAGGATGACAAACCAAGGAACCCTCTTAATGAAGTGGCATTGGTTGGTGTAGGCCATTCTTTGACGCACTGAACCTTCTTAGGATCCACTTTGATTCCATCTTCTCCCACTATATGACCCAAGTACTCCACTTCCTTTGTCATAAAAGAGCATTTAGTGGCCTTGGCAAATAGTTTGTGTATCCTCAATATGTCAAAGACCTCTTTTGCATGCTGCAAATGGTCTTCTTTATTCTTGCTATAGATCAAAATGTCATCAAAGAATACCAAAACTGTTTTAAAGAGCAATGGCTGAAGTATCTTATTCATGAGAGACTGGAATGTGGCTGGAGCATCTGATAACCCAAAAGGCATAACCATAAACTGATAAAGACCCCTCTCCGTCCTGAAGGCTGTTTTGAATTCATCCCCTTCCTTCATGCGTATTTGATGATATCCCGATCTCAAGTCAATTTTTGAAAACACCTTGGCATCCTTCAATTCATCTAAGAGATCATCTATTCTAGGTATGGGATACCTATTCTTGATAGTGACCTTGTTGAGATTGCGGTAATCAATGCACATTCGAAAGGAGCCATCTTTCTTCTTCACAAGAAGGACTGGAGAAGCAAAAGGTGATTGGCTTGCCTTAATGAGACCCATTTCCAAAAGCTCTTTGACTTGGCGTTCTACCTCTTCTCTTTCCACTTTGGAGAGGCGATATGGTGGTTTGTTGATGGGCTTTGTATTGGGCAGCAAGTCAATGGGATGATCCACTTCTCTTTTGGGAGGAAGAGAGGTAGGTGGCTGGAAAATATCATCAAATTCTTTCAGCAATTTACAAAGACATGGATCCATATTGTTGGTAGGAGAAGAGGGCTGATCCTCTTCAATCTTGGAAAGAAGAATGGTGAACATACATGCCTTTGCATTTATCTCTTTCTTAACCTTCTTGGGACTGATCATCTCCATTCTTTTCTTTTCAGCTCCATGTAGTGTTACTTATTGTCCACACCATTTAAACTCCATTTCCATGTTGTTGAGATCCATGGTAAATCTGCCCAAAGATTTCAGCCAGTTGCAGCCAAGTATTATATCAATGGGACCCATTTCTAATGCAATTAGGCTCACTGATGTAGTGCACAATGGGGAAAAGGTGATAGGTACATTTGGACAGCATTGATTGCTCATCTCAAAATTTCCATTTGCCACTTGGATTTTGAGTGATGTAGGCATTTCATGCGTATTCAATTTCAGCCCATTGAGTGACTTAGCATTAATGAAACTATGTGTACTTCCCGTATCTATGAGTATATGAGCGGTCCTTCCCTTGATTTGACCTTTAAGGCGTAGGGTATTATCCCCTCTTGAACCACTCCATGCATCACTTGATATGGCACATAGCGATGGATGTAAATCAGTCCATGAATAATCCAAATAATGACCACCCGGGTCGAAAGGAAACCCATCCATCGGATCATAGAACTCATCATGGCCATTCTCTTCATTTTCATGCGCCTCTTCTTGAGTTGTTGTGACATCAAGCTGAGCCAAGCTTCCTTCAATAGATTCAACATCAGAGTCATCCTCGATGATCATGCTAATCTTCATATTTTTGGCCTTGCATTTGGACTTATGATCGGGTGACCATTTCTCTCCACATTTGTAGCATAGACCTTTAGCATACATATCTTTGAGCTTGTCATTCGATACATGTTTGCCTTGAGTAGGGACTGAAGTTTTGGCATTTATATCAGTCCTCTTTCCATCAAATCTATTTTCAGCATTAGGTCTGAAATTACTGCTTTGTTTTGACCCAAACACAGTAGGAAAAGTGGGTATCTTGCTGTAAGTGTTGCTGAAAGTATTTGATGGCTTCCCAATATGCTGAAAATCAGTTTTAGCATGCCCATAATGGCCTGATGTCCTTGAGAACTGCGTAGGCTGAAAAGAATGCCCTGTTTTTGGCTGAAAACCCTTGTATTTCTGCCCATAACGTTCAGCCAATTGAATGGCAGCTTGTAGGGATGTAGGATTCATGGCTCCAACTTCAGAAGAAAGAATATGTTCCAAACCAAATATGTATTTATTCAACTTGGCACTATCGGAGACCCCATGAACATACATCGAGAGGTTCAAAAACTGATTTGAGTACTCTCTAACCGAGAGACCACGTTGCTCAAGTGCATACCACTTTTTCTCTAACCGCTCTTTTTCAATAGGGGAAACAAAGACTTCAATCATAGCATTTTTCAATGCATCCCAAGACAAGAAGTCATGTCCCATCCTCGCCATATATCTCCACCAAGTGTGAGCATAACCTTCCAGATGAAGGGCTGCAAATTTTACTTTGGCATTCTCGGGTCTTGGGTAAAGGGAAAAATACATATCTAACTTGTCAAACCACTCCTCCAACTCCGTGGGTGAAGGGTTCTCTCCCTTGAAGTTTGAGATAATTATTTTCTCCTTGTACTCTCTCTCGTATTGAGGAAGTTGTCCATTAGGGTGCTGCTGCCCACTATGGTTTTGTGGCCCAAAAGAATTGCCAAAAGGTCCTTGCCTAGGATATTCATTATTTCCATGCCCTTGTGCATAAGGAGTTTGCTGTCCATAATGCATACCATGACTTTGTGGCTGGAAACAATGTCCTTGAGGATGAAAGTATGTGTTGCTCACATTGGGAGGTTGTCCATGCATCGGTGAATTGAAAGGTGGTTGCTGCCCATTATTTTGCTGATTCCAACCATGATTTGACATGGGACTTGGCCTATTGGCCTGCACTTGAGGAGAGAAATTATGTTGTGGCTGTCCAAAAGCATTTGGGGCTGAATTCACATGTCCATGTGGCTGCCCATAAGAGTTTGGGGTTGAATTAATATGGACTTGCTCATAGCCACCAACATTTGCTTGAGGGTAAAATTGCTTGTAGAAAGAGTTGCACCCATGGATGTCTTCATCATGTTTTAAGTTTGTTTGCACTCTTTCTTGAAGATCCTGCCCATGTGGCTGAAAGTGACCCTTTTGTTGATGGAATTGTGGCTGAAGTGAAGTGGGATGAGCAAAATCCTTAGCTTTAGATGATTCTCCAACTTCAAATTGACCCACCACCTTAGGAGTAAGTGGTTTAGGTGGTTCTTCAGCCCTATGCGGGTGTGGGATATTAAGACCAGCTGTAGGCAACATTTTCTCACCAAGAAGTGCTACAAGCTTGTCAATACCCAACTTCATACCCTCGAAACCTGATTTCATATCCTTTATGTCATTTGACAATTGTTGAAAACTGTTTGAATTCATTGAGATATGTGACGTCTCTATGGGTTGATTGGTAGGGGAGTGAGTGGAGCTTGCATCGACCTCATCGTTCTCATAATGCATTCGGTAAATGGCATCTTGAGAAGTGTCATGATGTTCACCCCTTTCCTGTTGATGTTCATCCCTTTCTTGCTGATATTCCTTCAATTCTTCATTGATAGTATCCAAAACAGGGTCTCTCTTCTTATTTCTAGCCATGGGTTGATTTCTGTCCTGAATTTCCTGTAGTAGAAAAACTTGATTATCTTTACTTCTAGAGCTCCAAATTACGAGGTCTCTGGCTCTGTTCAAAGCTTGAAGAGCCCTCTATCCAATGATCTATCAAATGCAGAAAATGGATGAGTACAGAAATTTTTGTAAGGGATTTTCTGTTGCTGTCTGAAAATTCTTGCAGGCAGTGAATACCCTGTTCTAGTCAATTAATAGCTTGTACCATCAATACCAAGCATGTACCAACTTCATAACCTTGTAGGAGAGTCTCATACGTCTGCCCATACTGAAAATGACCTCAGTAACCAGTAAAATGGCTGTCTGACTCAAAGTAGACTGCAATCTTTAATGAGGGTATGTATACATACTCTGTTCCAATCTTTCAGACTGAACCATAGTGTCTTTACCATAGGATGTATACATTTTACTGTAGCCATATGTCTTCATACATTTGCCATACCATACATTTGCCAATATCACAAGAACTCACTGTCCATAACTCATGCTGTAGGCTGATTTCAAATGCCTTTGAGATTTGTACCTGCACCTAAACTTGAAAATACGTGGGATCCGAGACCCGAGGGGTTTGCAAAGTTCCCTCTCGGGCCGGGTTGCGCTCCCCTTCAGGGTCCTCGTCGGTAGGGGAGGGTCACCTCACTATTGTCCTACCGACTCGCCCGGCATCCACTTTTCCTTGTGGGCAAGTACATGGCAAGTGAATTCTAGCTCTAAAAATCAGTATGATATGCATGGAATAGGAAGGAAATACAATTGGCTTTCATTTGCCCTTTTTCATGATATGCAAGATTGGAATTGAAAAGGCTGAAATGTAAATGAGAAGTGGAGAGGTATTTACCTCAGCAGTGACTCACTGCTTACAAAGTTTTTCTCACTTACCAATTGGGTAATGATTTTCTTATGATCAAGAGGCAAAATAGGCAATCAATTTCATGTCAGGGTTAGGCAATAAAAGATTGAGTAATGAAGCTCAAGAAATTACTGATTCCAGTGAATGGAAGTAGATGGGTAATGCTCATTCATTATGGAAGAGTTTGAGACATTTAGAGATGGCCATTTCAGTGAATTGAAGAGGTTTAGTAAAGACAATGACTGAGATAACCTATAGGCTTCATGTAATGCATTAGGCTATGAATGAAAGCTTCATTTAATCCTCTTATTTCTCTTCAGCAATTGGAAATGAGATCAGCAACAATTGGATGTAAAGAGAAATTAAGAGTGATTAGAGTACCTCATTTAATTGATTGGAGAAGAGCATTGTTGATGGAATGACCTTCAATCCATAATGCTTGACATAGGTGAGCTGAGCTTGATAATCCAGCTAGAATCAGTCCAAGAGATCTTCAATATTTGAGAGGGAATGCCAACATTTAATGGCATAAAAGCTTCATGCTGTCCATTGAACACCTAGACCTCCATTGGTTTCAATCTCTTCAATGTCGGTCCAATGTTGATGGATTCTTGAGGGGGAATGGTTGAGGAAGCTTCAGAGATGCTTTGCCCACAAAAGCCCCATGAATTTCTTTAAAAATTTCAGGAATCTTTAATGCTGTCCCAAACTGTTACACATAGAGTTTGCAATCTCCATATCCAAGCTCCAACAAAGCTTCAGGCTTCAAGATCAATCAATGTTGGTACTAAGATGTATGTAGAAGCCTCAGGGAGTATAATAGAGCAAAAACCCTTTGATCTTGATGAAGAAATCCGAAAAATTTGAGTGCTGTCCAAAACTGTCATAAAACTCCATAACCAGGGTTTTGAAGAAGAGGGAACACTCCCAACTGATAAGGATCTTGAAGAAATTGGTGAGATATCTCTTGTCCAAGGTTGAAAGATCAATAGCAATGCATCAAGAGGATCATCACCCTGAATTTCTCACGCAGTATAGGAGTATATGCAGGAGGCGCAAACAGCGTGAGTACATACTCACGTCCTGGAAATCAGCAATGATGCTAAGTAGCTACCTAAGCTACTCCTCTTGAAGCTCTTGGGGCAGGGAAAGAGGTTATCCAACCCATTCTCATGATAGAAGTGAGAAGGAGAAGATCTGATGTGGTCTTGGCCATGGATTCTTGTGGAAAGCTTGAAGAAATGAGGAAAGGGAAGAAGAAACCCTTCCTTCTCAAAAGTAACCACAGTTAAAATGTCCTGTAACCATTTGTTTGTACACTTACCCCAAATTTTGGCTCAATCTTGATCACGTCCTGCTATTTTGGCTGGGGCCTTCCATTTCTTCCATTGGTAATGCCAAGAATCACCATCTTCATCCCTGTTTGTAGCAGACCTTCACATATAACTCCGGTTTTGAAATCTTCATGTCCTGTCAAGTCCTGTCACTCAAATTCCTAACTATGGTTTGCTCTCTCTAGCCTAGGAAACTGAATCTAGTACTTGAAAATGACTTCTGCAAGGATCTAAGCTACTGCTCTGATACCAATGTAATGAAAGCAATCAACCATGGAATGAAATCTAACTGAAATTGAAAATTAACTAAGCTACAACAAAGAATTAACAAATCTATTGCACCAAGACATCCTCATCACGTATTAATGGTTGGGGATTCAAGAATACATGACGGCCATGGCTGAGTGCTTCATAGGCTAGAAGAAGCTAACTCCAAGAAAATGGTAAAGCCAAGATTATTGAATGATCAAAAGATGTCTTGCCTTTGGCCTCTAGTCCCTTTTATTCTAACCCTCTTCCAAACTTAAGGGCTGTTCACACATGTACATATAGGCTAAAGCTAAATTTACAAAGGCTGGAATTAATCCAAGGTGCAAATATTAATGTTGTATTTTTCCTTCATGACACGGAGGTGAGTGATCCTCCAACTGCAGAAGAGACAAAGGCACGGAAGGAATGGAATGCAAAAGACAAAAAGGTCATGTATTGGCTGTCTACAGTAATTGACAATAATATGCTGGGACATATTAGAAATGCAGAGAATTCATATGCAGCTTGGACCATACTTGAAAGTATGTTTTCTGTAAATACAAAGGCACGAAAGATTCAACTCAAGCAAAAGTTGAATACATTGAAGAAAGGGAAGATATCTATCAATGAGTATGCACTGAAAATAAGGAGCATTGTAGATGCCTTAGCAGCGATTGATGCAATGTCCGATGATGATGATATGGTGTCATCTACCTTGGGTGGACTTAACAATGAAAAGGCTTGGAAGTCTTTTGTAACTTTCGTATATGTCAAGAAGCCGTTTCCAGATTTTGATGAGTTGGTCTCCCTTATGATCACTAAAGAGATCAACATGCAGAGTGAGACATCTGAAAAAAGTGGTGAACAGGTCCAAGCTTTCTACTCCAGTTCAGGAAGGGGATGTGACAGGTCCTCTTCAAGAGACCGTGGTACAAGACGTGGTAGTGACAACCATCAAATCAGATTAAATCAGCAATTTGACGATATGCAGGTTTCAGGAGGTCGTGGTAACTTTAGAGATAGGGGGAGCTTTAGAGGAAGAGGTGGATGGCAGAACAGAGGTTCTAACAACTCTGGTATTGTGTGTCACTACTGTGGCAAAACAGGTCATATTGCAACCCAATGTTATGCTAAGAAAGATGATATTCGCAATGGTAAGTTGCAGCAAGGAAACTATGCATCGTCTTCACGATAGAATGAAGACAAAAATGAACGTTTGTTTGTTATGTAGCATATGCTGAATGCTGTTACAAGAAAGGGAACACATGATGATGTTTGGTATCTTGATTCAGGTGCATCCAATCATATGACTAGCCATGTAGAATGGTTTGGAGAGATGCAGGATTTGCAAAATACAGGTTATGTGCAGACGGGTGATGATTCATGACACCCAATTTCACATATTGGAAAAGTTCCCTTGTCCTTGCATGATGGTAAGACAAAGAGTCTTTTAGATGTATTACATGTGCCATCTATTACAAAGAACTTGGTGTCAGTCGGTGAGAATGTAGAGCAAGGGCTGCAAGTCAAATTTAATGCAAAGGGCTGCTTTGTAGAAGATTTCAATGACAAGTGCAGGTTGCTTACAAAGGGAAGTAGAGTTGGACGTATATTTACTCTAGATGCTAGAATTCCTACTATGAATGCTGCTATGTATGCTAAAGGAAAAGATGTTGTTGTAGATATTGAAATTTGGCACAAACGCATTGGACATGCAAATGTACAAAGGCTAAAATTAATGCAGTCCAAAGGGTTGGTTACAGGTTTGCCTACATTTAGAGTTGCAGAATTTCATAAGGTATGCGAAGCATGTCAGTTTGGTAAGCAGGCAAGACAACCCTTTTCACATGACAGAGATGTAAGAAGAAATATCCTTGATGTTGTGCATACAGATATTTGGGGGCCTACACAAAATGTATCTCTTGGAGGCACTTCATACTTTGTCACATTCATTGATGATTGTTCTAGAAAGCTATGGGTATATTTTATGAAGGAAAAGAGTGAAGCGTTTGAGCACTTTAGAACTTTCAAGGCTACAGTTGAAAGAGAAACATGCTTGAAAGTAAAGTGCTTGAGGTCAGATGGAGGGGGAAAGTACCTCTTGAATGAGTTCGGTGATTTTCTGAGGTCTCATGCAATAAAGAGACAGTTCACATGCATGTATACCCCACAGCAAAATGGGGTTGCAGAAAGAAAAAACACGCATATTGCAAAAGTTGCACGCGCCTTGATGGCCGAAAAGAATATGCCTAAGCATTTTTTGTCTGAGGCTGTTCATATTGCTATTTATATTATGAACAGAACTCCCACAGTTGCAGTTCATGGTATGACTGCTGAAGAATGCTTTACTGGCAAGAAGCGTGATGTATCGCACTTAAAGGTATTTGGCTGTGTTGCATACATTCATGTGCTAGATGAGCTACGGAAGAAGCTTGATCCAAGGGTAGAAAAATGTGTTTTTATTGGATACTCTTTAGAGCAGAAAGGGTATCGTTGTTATAACCCTGTCACATGTAAGTTCAAAGTGAGCAGGGATATCATCTTTGATGAAATGAGCAGTTGGTATGCATCTAGTGGTGATGCATTGGATGATGATGATGATCATGACACTCATGTGCAGGTTGAAAAGCAAGAATCACGGACTCTTAGTGGACTAGAGACATCATCTGATAGTCCTTGGTCTGGGAGACTAAGGAGTAGCTCTACATCTTTAGGTGCATCTAGTAGCACTACAGGTAAAGACAAAGGAAAGAATAAAGTGTCAAATGGCATTGATGCAGTTCTTGATGGAGACTCCAGTGGCTCAGAGAGCTTGGATGATGAGCTTGGTATTCCTTCTGTCAGGACACCAGGTGTATAGAGAGCTCATAGTAATGTAAAGGCTCCATTGAGTGATCCGATGGTATGCGGATCTAGCAGGGTCAGATACCCTGTTAAAAGATTTGGTTTTGAAGGTTATGTAGCTCACCATTATGCTTATATGGTGAAACTAGTTGAGGATGTTGATCCCACTTGTTTTGAGGATACTGTTGGTCATACTCATTGGGATGCAGCAATGGATGAGGAGATGGCTGCATTAGAGGCCAATAAGACTTGGGATCTAGTATCATTGCGGAAGGGCAAGAAAGCTATTGGATGTAAGTGGTTTATAAGATTAAGCACAATGCAGATGGTTCTATTAGTAGGTACAAAGCTAGGCTGGTTGCAAAATGCTATGCCCCGACATATGGCGTAGATTATGAAGAAACCTTCAGTCCAGTTGCTAGGATGGAAACTGTCAGATGTGTGATTGCTTTGGCAGCAGCCAAAGGTTGGAGGTTGCAGCAAATGGATGTGAAGAATGCCTTCTTGTATGGTGATTTGCAGGAAGAAGTGTATATGGATTAGCTAGCAGGTTATGAAGATTTAGAGCATCCCACGTATGTGTGAAGGTTGAAGAAGGCACTCTATGGGCTCAATTAAGCACCTAGAGCATGGTCTAACAAGATCAAAGAGTATCTTGTCAATATTGGCTTTTATGTTTCTGATGCTGTGATCACTCACTTTATGTGAGAAAGGAAGATGCAGGTTTGGTCATCATAGTCATCTATGTGGATGACTTGATTATTACAGGTAATAGTGATAGTGGGATTGCTGAAGTCAAGGACTTTTTGAAGAAGAAGTTTGAGATGAAGGATTTAGGTGAGCTAAGGTACTTCCTTGGCATTGAGGTGATCAGATATGATGATGGTATATGGTTGTCCCAAAGACAGTATGGCTTGGATATGTTGTCCAAGTATGGTATGACAGCATGCAAACCACTTTTAGTCCCATTGGAGCAAAATGTAAAGTTGAGTGCTGGTGTTGGGGATGAGATAGAAGACCCTACTATGTTTAGAAGGATAGTGGGGAGATTGATCTACATGACCATTACAAGGCCAGACTTGAGCTACGCTGTTGGTCTTGTGAGTCAGTTTATGCAAGTACCTAGAAAGCCACATTTGGATGTAGTCTTGATTATTTCTTGATGGGCTACTAAAATACGTATTATCGATATTTTTTAGGTAGACATGTTACACATGGTATTAGAGCAAAAAGTTTAAGTATCATTGGATACTGGGGGTAAAAGCGACTGTGCCTAACTGCCTTTATATTCATTACACTAACAATATTTGCACACTTCTATATTTCGGGTAGCAAGCGCCCATCACTATCACTTTATTCTTTATTTTTTCAATGACATTTGAATAAGGAAAGGCGAGTCACACATTATGACTATTGGATCTTCCACATACAATGTCTCTCTCTCTTGCTCTCTTGCTTTATCTACTATAGCTCTTGCTTCTACTTATGTGCTTCCACTCGTGCTCTATCTTTCAACCAATATCAAATTCCCAAGGCTTAGATGAGCCTTCTTACATGCTTATTGAGCCAAAAACCAACCATTTTATCCATTTTGAGTGGATACAGAGCATACTGTAGAAGTCATGGATAGTATGGCACCTTGACAACATCATCGTATATTGGCCATAACTTTTGTATACGACATTAAATTTAGGTATTCTATAACTAGAAACAAAGAATGTGACGAGAGTTATATATTTAGGCACCTACACAATTGATTTTGTGTAGTTTTCTATTCTTTGTTTCACACAAAACAAAACACTTTTGGTTTGGATGGCAAACAGTAAATCATATAATGCATGTTTGATGCTTTAGAGATGCTATTTTGGTGTCCGAATGGTATGATTATGCTTTTGGGAATAATTTGAGCTTGAAATAGCTCAAATTTCACTGTCATCTCTGTATTTTAATAAAATGAAAATAAGCATTTATCAGCAAAAACTTATGCCTAATGCTTATTGATGCTTTATGGGATACTCTATGGATATATCGCTACTTCACTTGTTATGTATACTTCTCGATACTCTATGGCATGATTTTGAGGTGAGATTTGGGCTCCATTACATTGATCTTGCATGTGGTTACATGCCTTGGTTACTTCAATGACTTACACAACTACGAAGAATCTATTGCATTTTATGCTTCCAGCTTATGCTTCATGTATCTTGGATAGTCATGTACTTAATGTTTTGAGCTTACATTGCTCATTTGGCATTCAATTTTGTTCTAATGGGAGTTACCTACATTACTTTGGATATTGCATAGAGCGTTCAATTTATGCCCTTGAGCTTGAGCTTACTTTTACCGAGACCATGGGACACTTACTTCATGTATCTTGGAGAGTCATGTACTTGATGTTTTGAGCTTACATTGCTCATTTGGCATTCAATTTTGTTCAAGTGGGAGTTACTTGCCTTAATTTGGATATTACATAGAGATTTAGATTTATGCACTTAAGCTTGAGCTTACTTTTATCGAGACCCTGGGACACTTACTTCATGCACATGCTGTCTTGATATGCATTTGATGCAGTTACCCTACAACGGGTTCATTTGATCACTTACTTTGAATCTAGCAGTTATATCTATCAGTGTGTTGTTAGTGATATTTATGTAATTCTGGGTTATGTATTGAGCTTTTCTCAGCAGGTTACACATTCGGCAACTCTCCTCTCTTTACCTTGAGATCTCCTAGTGCATATACCTATTACGTGTATGGTTATTGACACACTATAGTTGTGACAATGTTTAGTGCTGAAGTGATTGTTCTGAGTCTTTCTTTCTTGATTGCTTACAACTAGTTGTTGGCATATTGCTATAGTTTACTATAGTAGCATATTATTTCAGTTTTATGCATTCTATCGAAGGAAAGACACTTGGATTTGACAATTACTTGATTATAATTAGTGGACAGCTCATCCTTGTGGAAGTTTCTCATGCTGAGCCCTTGATTTGGCTATGTTTTTTGGGTTATTTTGGTATCATTTATAGCAACCTACTTGTTTTGGATTGTGCTTTCATCTCTTGCATTATGGTTGGTGAGTCTTATGATAGTGCTATCTTTTACATTAAAAAGTTGGACAACTATAGAGGTGAGCTCAAGCTCAACCGCCAAGACCCACAGATCGCTTATTGTTCAAGTGTTCTAGGCCGAGGACTAATGGCTACCTCTCACATAGTTGACGTGCTAGCCATCTCTACGAGTGTAGTGAGCTTACCTCCATGCCCGATCAAGTTGCCTCCTCTCCCAAGCACTCTGGTAGCTCCACAATCCAAGTACAAGCTTCAAGTGAGCTCCACGCTCCAAGCTCCATTGCCGCACGAGCAAGAGATGAGAAGACAAGAGAATGGAGGAAGAGAGGAGAAGATTGAGAGCTTCTCCACCACAGTCCCTCACCGTCACACACTCACTCCCTCACACCCTCACACTCCCTCTCTCAAGCACAATATCAAGCAAGCAAGAACAAGAATAAGAAGAAAATGAGAGCTACTTTTGGCCACACACAAGAATGAGCTTCTCATTTACTTTTCAACTTTATATACAAAACCCTAAATCCCTTTTGGGTGGTCATCCCCTTATCCCCTTTTTTACATGGCTGGTCGTAGGCTCTTTTTTCCATTGTCCTCCTATCTTTCTAGCTTCCTTCCTACTGCCCAACTACCTTTACAATTTGCACAAGTGAGAGCCCGATACTCTTAAAATAAATCATGGTGCGCCTTGTGCTCTTTTACACAAGTATTGACTTGGACTTTTTCTTGTGCACCTTTCTCCTTGATTTAGGACTTGTTTGCACTTCTTGTGTTTCCATATTTTTATTGGCACTCCTTCGTCTTTTGTTTCACTTTTGCCTTGGCTTGTCTTCTGCTTTAGATTTTTTGGATTTTCCACCTTGTTCGTTTGAGGGTTAACAACGACACAAATTATAGCTATTGAAAGGCACACATTTGGTAGGTTCTAGTATATAAATTGCATATTAAGCCATTGAGACATGAGGATGTAAAGCCTAAATACTTTGATTCAAAGGATTGGACTAAATTAGTTGAGTTATGTAAATCTACAATCATTTTGTCCCTTTCCAAGTAGGTCTACTAAAATATTGTCTCTGACGGTGTCATGCTCCTACATGGACACAGTGTGGAAAATCATTGAGTGTGTCACCATCCGGCTTTCTTATTAATCTAGAGAGTTAATGTCATATTAGTCATTATATTAGTGTCCATAGTATGGATGGTTCAAAATTACAAGATTTTTAGACAATTTTAGTCTATTTTTGATATTTTGAATATTCTTTCTTGTAAATATCCTCAAAAGGTGTAGTAAACTTCTAGAATACGATGTCATGCATAAAGTAAGTTACTTTTCATCCAGTTTTGGAGATCTCATGCAAAAAGAATGGCTCCTAAATTCACATAATGTGCAATCACAATTTTATGGCAGTAAGCAACACTCCAAAAAAAAAAAGAGAAGGAGCAATCTGAGAGAGTTTTGAGTAGGTGACCTAAAGTTTTAACCCCCTTTCAAAGCCAATGGAACCATCAGATTTGTTGTGTGAGCAACAGAGTAGAAGCTAGTGTTTGGTGCTAGTTTTTGGATATAACAGAGTGAAATAGGGCACGGTGACGGGGAGACTCATTGTAAGAAGGAGCGATATCAAGTGACCCAAGGTTTTACCCCCCTTTTAGAGCCAATGTAAACATTAGATTTTTGTTTGAGCAACAGAGTAGAAGCTAGTGTTTGGTGCTAGTTTTTGGATATAATAGGGTGAAACAGGACACGCTGAAGGGGATACTCATTGTAAAAAAGTATTATTAATTAAGGATTGTTTTTGGGATACTTGGAGCCTCGAATCTCTTGCATATATGTTGCTTTATCTCTTTTTGGTCTCTACTCTATGTAATCTCTATCATCATCTCTGCTCTCATACAAGAATTTGTCTAATATTTTACTACTGTTAATCCTCACTTAAGAATCTCTCTAACATCATATACATCGATTCAACTCTTACTACTCTTATTCACTCCCACAACAAGAGACCCGATGTCTTCTTAGCATACATGCAAATTATCTTGACAATGAGCAAACCACACTAGAGTTTTGGGATGAGACTCACAATATCTATGATTAGCAAAGCCCTGCCTCTCGAATGTATAGGCTGAAGCGGCTCATGGACCTTTGTATGAAGGAGAGGACCTCCATATCTACCCACTTAAATGATTTTTATTATATTTTAGTCACTTATCTTCACATGAAATTGAATTTAAGAACAATCTTCCTTCCTTATTCTTGTTACATTGGTTGGGTCATGGGACACATTGTGTATTGCTATGTGTGTAAGTATACCTACTAATGGGCTGAAATTGCAAGATGTAGAGGATACGCTCTTGAATGAAAATTTTAATAAAAAGAATGTCGATACTTCCCATACCTCTCATGCTTTGACAATCAAAGGTAATAATGGTAGGAGTGATCATGAGTGCCATGGGAGAGACTCTCAAAAGTCACATTCTCAATTGCATGGATAGTCTCATAATGAGTCTTGTGGCCATAGGCTTGCATTAACTTGTCATCACTATTGTGGAAACAAGGTTATATTCATGAAGACAAGTGCAAAGAAAAGGGAAATGATTATGCCTAGCAAGTCTAGTAGTATCAAGATTAAAGAGATTAATGTTGTGCATACTAAATCTGATGATGACTACATACTTGCAACTTCTTCTCTTGATGCTTCATTATTGGACCGATGCCTTGTCTACCCATGCTTGGTATTGGCTGCTTGATTCAGGGGCTTCATTTCACATTACCTCTTATCTTGAGAGTGGTTCCACTCCTATTGCACCATGACAAGATCTGTCAAATTGGGTAATGACCTAGCCTTGGATATTGTTGGTACTGGAGATATCCAATTGCATTTTCCTTCAAGCAATATGTTTGCTTTGCATGGTGTACACCATATTTTGGCTTTGACTAAAAGTGTACTTTCAACTAGATAGTTGGATGATATAGGTTATGTTGTATCTTTTGGTGACTCCTCATAGAAACTTACCCGTGGGAGTCTTGTCCTAGCACGAGGTGCCAAGTCTGGCACTCTTTATACTTGTATATCTCGGTCTATTGACTATGTTTTGGCAATGTCTGCCATACCACATGTATTGTTATGGCATCATTGCCTTGGACACATGTCATTAACGGGAATGAAAATGCTTACCCCTTTGCAGTATCCTCTATCCCTTGATGTTCTATTTTTTGATTCTTCTTATCATTATCTTTATGGCATGTAGACTCGTGACTTGTATAAGAATTCTAACATTATGTGTATAGGTGAGCCTTTTGCTACAAAATATTTTGATTACTCACATAAGGTCTAGGCATAGCCCATAAAGAAGAAATTAGAAGTCTTAGCTACCTTTCATCCTTGGCTTGCTTTTGTTGAGAATCAGTTTGGGTATGGCTGAAATGCCTATGATTTGACAATGGGGGTGAGTATGTATCTAAAGTCTTTGAGCAATTTTGTGATGAGAGGGGTATTAAGTGTCAGTTGATTGCCCTGTATACCCCACCCCAGAATGGTATAGCTGAGTATATGAATAGGATGATTTATGAGCGAGTTCATAGTATGCTTAGCTAGGTAGGCTTACCATAACATTGTTGGACTAAGGCAGTTACTATTGTAGTATATTTGATTAATCGATCCCCATGCCATTGCTCTTGACTATCAAGTCATAAAGGAGATATGGTTTGGAAAACTCCATCTTGTACTCATTTTTGTGTCTTTCATTTGTGAGGCTTTCTACCATGTTTACAAGGATAAGGGCAATAAGCTGGATCCTAAGTCCATGAAATGCATCTTTTTTAGTTATGGGGATGTAGTGGTGAGATGGGAAATCACCTATGGGATCCATAGGTTCGAAAGGTCATCTACAGCCATGATGTTGTTTTCCATGAACAGAAAATGCATAAGCAACTTGAACAAGGCATTGAGGTACGAAGGGTGATATTTCACGAGGAGCCTCCTATTACTATACAACCAACTAGAGAGCCTGAAACAACATCTAATACTCCAAAGGCCTAGAACCTTAATGTTAGATAGGATATACATGCCCCACAACCTATTTTTTGGCAATCTCCCAGAGATAGATATTAGTCTGATTGGGTTGTGCCCTCTATGGATTATGTTATGGTGATAAATGCTGGTAAGCATGTTACCTATGATGAGACCATGCTCAGAGATGATAGTCACTCTTGGGAGAGGGCCATGCAGTCAGAGTACGACTCACTGAGAAAAATCATACGTGGGATTTGGTTCCTTTAGATAGTGAAAAATATGCTTTGCCATGCAAGTGGGTATACAAGTTGAAAAGTACCCATGGACACCCCAAGCTAGCCTATAAGGCCAGATTGGTTGCTAAGGATTTTAAGTTGGAGCATGTTGTTGACTTTGATGAATTCTTCTCTCTTGTCAAATCAGGTGACAAAAACCTATGCTTGGTATTGACTTTGATTACACAACTAGATCTAAACGTTTATCAAAAAGATATCAAGAAAGCTTTCTTACATGGAGACTTGCATGATGAGATTTATATGCAGTAGCCTAAGAGCTTTGAGAAAAAAGGTAGGGAACACCTAGTGTAGAAATTGAGAAAGAGCCTTTATGGCCTTAAGCAAGCATGTAGAGAATGATACCACAAGTTCTATGGTTTCATGCATTCCCAAGGATATACGTGTAGTGATATGGATCTATGTTTATACACAAAAGACACTCGTGATGACAACCTTAAGGTTTAAATACTCTATATTGATGATATATTGATTGCTGGAAGCATCTACATGCCTTGAAAAATTAGCTCCAGAAGAGCTTGGAGATGAAGGACATGGAACAAGCCTCACATATTCTTGGAATGTGCATCACACATGATCACTCTAAGCATGTCCTATACTTGTTGTAGAAAAGGTTCTTGAGTGGTTTCATATGCAGAATGTTAAGCCTACTAGTTATCCTTTACCTTCTCATGTGAAGGCTAGTTAGATCTATTGTTGGCAATCTAATGAGTAGAAGGCTGAGATAGCCAAGATCCCTTATACATTTGCAGTGGGACAATTTCATGTATGCCATGATAGCCACTCGTCTTGACATAGCACTTGCAATGGGAGTTGTGGCACAGTATATGGCTACACCTAGTAGGTGGCATTGGAATTCCTTGAAGGGTATCATGAGATACCTTAAGGGAACTATAGATGTATGCATATGTTATGGTGGCTAGGATATAGGAGTCGTGAGATACACTAACTCTGATTTTGTAGGATATGCAAATAGTGGAAATTTGACCTCTTGCTATGACTTCATCTTTGCTAGAGGTGTTGTTTCTTGGATGTCCAGGGTGTAGAAATGCACAACCATATCTACCATAGAGGCAAAGTATGTTGCAAGCACTCAAGCTTTGCAAGAAGGCTCTCTCATTAGGCTATTTGATCAATAGACCTTGGTATTACTTATATGGTCCCTACACTGCATTCGGATTCAATGATTGCCATTTAGTTGGTGAAGAATTTAATATTCCATTTGAAGACAAAGCACATTGAGGTGCGCTATGACTTCATTAGGGAGGTGGTAGAGAACAAGTCTATTGACCTTGTCAAGATCTCAATTGATGAGAATCCTGCAAATCTATTCACTAAAAGTCTCTCAATGAAACGTTTTACCTTCCTTAGAAATATGATGGGTGTAGGATAAGATGATGTCTATTCCTCATCTTGTTATACTTTATGTAGATTTGTACTTTGTTACTTTTTCCTTGTTCTCTCCTCACTAGGGACACATTTGCCTAGTGGGAGGTTACTGGAAATAAAGGTGCATGTAGCTAACTGCTTGTGCATTCATTACATTAACAATACCGGCACTAGGGACACATTTGCCTAGTGGGAGGTTATTGGAAATAAAGGTGCATGCAGCTAACTGCTTGTGCATTCATTACATTAACAATACCGGCATACTAATATATTGTAGGTGGTAGGCACCCATCACTACCACTTCATTCTTTATTCTTTCAATGAAAATTGCATAAGGGAAGGAGGATCACATTGTGTCTATTGGAGTTTCCACATACAATGTCTCTCTCTCTCTATAGTCTGGATTGCCCCCACCTGAAGATTAGCTGGGAGGAGATGAACCGCATCATCAAGGCGGAAATTATTTAGCTACACATAGCTAGGACATAGGTATTACTAGCTGAGGACATGGGGAAGAAGATGGCCTTCTATCAAGAGCACCTTTTACACCTCACACATGACGACTTCATTATATGCTCGAGATACATGCAGGTACACCTGTCCCATGGGGTCCGAAGTGCCATCGAGCAACTCCGTATGTCATCACACTAGCTACGGATCGAGACATGCAGATACGGAGCAGACTCTCTTCTCCCAGAGGACATGATCTACCAATTCTATCAGCTGGAGCCAAAGATAAAAGAACATTACATATGTAGATACCCAGTGTACTACGGGATCAGAGGCCGCTTCCACTGTCTCTTCAAGGAGGGATTCGGGCCACTCTCCCAAACACTAGACTTCCCTGACTAGAAATGCCTCGGGCTCTTCCTCCCTGGAGCTACACTAACATAGAGACCACCTTCTACGGGTCTGGGACCAAACAACCGAGAACACACACCAACGCACCCTCCAAGAGTTCTACAAACCCTTGGTCACCCCCTCTACAATGAGGACTGCACCTGACTGACCAATGGCCCCACCCTGAGGAGTCACCTTGGATAGAGCTACAGAGAGAGGCAAAGCTCGCCACCCACACCCAACAGGCCCACGCCTTCATAGGAGACATCACCTACAAATATAGCAGATACTACAGCACCACCACGGAGCCATACCCAGCCGTTTTAGCCTCTCCATGCTAGACAGGCCCATGTGGGATATCTTAAGATGACCACGCTCATGAGCAATTCCACACTGCACTTGTAGTGTATCTAGGTTGTATTGAGTTTATATACCATTTTGTACCTACTCACCTAGTTCGCCATAACACTAGATAGTAGCTTTACTAGGACTTGGAAAACTTCCCAGACATTTTGTATGTAACCTTTTGGTCTCATAGGCCAACTTGGCCTTTTGTAGACATTAATATAACTTTCTTTCTTTCTTTCTCGGTCTCTTGCTCCATGAGTCATAGCTCTTGCTATGTTGTTACTTCTGCTTGTGTGCTTCCACTTGGGCTCTACCTTTCATTTGTAAGATTATAAAGATTGGATAAGAATCAATTAGAAAGAAATTATCATGCCTTATCCTATTACTAATATCTAATGAACTTTTCGCCTAAATGATAAAGCCTGGAATAATTTTCTTATATTCAATCCATGTTTACATCAACTATCAACTCCTCCAACTTTGGATGGAGAGATCATCGTATGCATATTTTTGATTGACTTTATAATCCTTCTTCACTATATTAGGAAAGGTGACTGGATATGTAATGGGGTATACTGCTTCATTAATGATAATTGAATTTCATATATCTGAACCAACCTTAACAGTTTGCAATGGATGGAAAAGGATTAATTGAGCTCTTTTTACAAGAGGCTAGCAAGTCCATCTAAACCATTACATCTATGAGGAAGTGACCAAAGTAATCATGGTCAATAGAGTTGTTGTTTTAGGCAGCTCTCATCGAAAGAAATATTGTAAAGCATGTTACCTTGACCTTCCCTCCAAGTACAAAATCCTAGATGTATTTGCAAAAGCCCCATCTTATAGTACCATTGATATATCTAAATTTCATGGGAGGTGAAGTTTACAATAGAACCCTATCCATGATGTAACACCTCTGGCTCTTGATAAATAAATTGAATAAAAGATGTCTCATTTCTCTTTAACGTGCAAAAATTATAATTTTTAAAAAAATCTAAAGTTGATAAACATGTATTAAATGAGTTCTTATGCGTCCTGAGACATTCTACTTATGATTGATTTTATCAAATTGCAAGAGAAGAAATCCCTTGGTAAGCATATCAAACCTCTAGAATTCGATGGGAAAGGAAAATACATGGAAACTTATGAGGAACTTTGGAAAGAGTCTATGAAAGACTATTTTTTGAGTACCCCTAACTAGGCCATGTATGCCAAGCTAATGCTAATAGGGAAGTGCATCTTTGGTGGAAAAAATGGTACAGAGTCACTAGAGTTTCCAAAACCATTGCCACATGGGAACTAATAAAGGAAGCCATGCAAGGAAGGTATCTTCCATGTTTCTAATGCGCTTTAAAGATAAATGGGTTCTTTGAAATTTATTAGTTAGGGTTGAGAATTAAAGGGCCACTACAAAAGATAATGCCCTAAACTAAACCAGCCAACTCGACAGGGATAATTTCATGGTCAAAATACAGGTGCAAGAGCAAGAGGAAGGGCCACTACATTAACTATCATAGAAGAGGAATAACCCTCAATGGAGATCAAAATGGAAAGAGGAATGATTCATGCTGTGCTTGACAAGAAGGACCCAATTGTCGATTCTTGGTGATTCGGACACCAATGAATGATCAAGGTAAACCCTTCCAAGTCTTGATGGATTACAAAAATACTCATTCTTTTATTTCTCCGAAGTGTGCACATAAATTAGACCTAGGAATTATTCAAGCACCTAAACTCCTAGTAGAACTAGATAATGGGAAGGAGATTGTGTCATCATATCAAATTAAAAATGTAGACTTTGATCTAGGCAATAAAGCAACAAACATAAGGTACCATGTCATGAATCTTGGTGTCTGTGCATGCCTTCTTGGGATGGACTCGTTGATTCCCAATGTCGCCCACATTCATTGCAGAAAAGGCCAAGACACATTCCAAAATGCAAAAGGAATCCAAGTGAGTAAGCAAGGTAAAGCCAAAAAACCTAAGATCAAATTAGCAAAAGCCTCATGCATTATCCAAGGTTTAAGAAAAAGTTTACTAGTCTACTTAATCAAGCTTAATAAGTTTGATTAGGATAAAAAAGTAAAGCATGAACCTTCTTGGATAAAGGAATATGTTGATAACTTCCCAACTAAATTGTTAGAGCTTCCTCCTAAAAGGGAAGTCAAGATGGAGCTTGTCCTAGGAGCTTGACTAGTGGCAAAGTGACCTTATCAGATGACAATTTTTTAAGCCATCAAATTGAAGGAACAACTCAAATAGCTATTAGACTAAAGGTACATTAGACCCAATAATTGTTGGGGGTAAAGGCGCCTCTACCTAGTCGCCTATGTATTACTACATTGATAGTACCCGCCACTGCATATTGCAGGTGGCGAATGCCCGTCACACCATCACTTTATTCTTTATTCTTTTAGTGAAAGTTTGAATAAAGGAAGGCCAAGTCACACATTGTGACTGTTGGAGTTTCCATTCTCTCTCTCTCTCTCTCTCTCTCTCTCTCTCTCTCTCTCTCTCTCTCTCTCTCTCTCTCTCTCTCTCTCTCTCTCTCTCTCTCTCCCGTGCAAGCTTCGATCCTTCTCACCTTTCAAATGGTATTAGAGCATGGTTTCTCGAGCATTCCGACTTGGATCGTGACTCCTTCAGCTTCCTATCGATTACCTACACTCATTGGATTTCCTTCTCGGCAGCCATAGCCGACTCTCCCGAGCTCCCGTTACTCCCCGACTTCTCAAGAACCTACCTGGCCCATTTGGGCACCCTCAGGGCATTCCTTCACAGGTATTGGAGCTCTCTTTTGTTATTTTACTTTAGTCCACAAGTTTTGTGAAGTAAGGCAGCCATGTCCTCTTACTTCTTATGATGCCTACTCTCTACCGGTGACTTTGCCCTTCAAGAAGGAGCTCTTGGAGGTCCTTGACTACTCCCCCAACCTTGCCCAACCCTTCCACAGGTCCCCAATCGATTTGGACTAGCTTGAAGACCTGCAAAAACAATCGTTTTTTACTTTAGCCCTCCCTTGGCACTCATTGGTAGCTTGAAAACACTTCATTTGGCACTTGGGAACACCCCCTTGATGCTCGATATTGGTGGTTATCATTGGCATTCATTTGTGGCCTGATTTACCTCAGTCCAGGACAATTTTTCACAGCCCACAGGCAGCCACAAATAGTGTTACATCAGCACTTTATGTTTATGCTTGGTTGGCATTGACATTCGTTGCTCGGTTGGACTCGAATTCCCTGAATGCTAGGGGAATGTATACCTATGATGTGAGATGCTTGTGGGGCTGAATTTACTCAGTCATTGACTATTTTACATAGTCCACAGGTAGCCCAAAACAGGGCATCCCCCTGTCATTACACTTTATGCTCATGTTACATAGTCATTTGATGCCGGATTATGCCCGGTTGGTGCCTATACATATGGGAAAGTATGCCTATGGTTTGTCTATGTTTTTGAGCTTGGATTGAGCCACTATTTGCTCAATTTTGGACGTTTATGTGCTGTTGGAATATTCAGGGCTGAAGCTTATTTGCTTATGTTTGGATATGCCTGTTGGATTCGGGCTATGTCTTGGATGTATACATTGATGTAGTGACTCTAAGGGATCGATCGACATAGAGCTTGGATTTGCTCTCAAATCATTGGTTGGCTTGAGGCCACTTCGCATAGCATTGGGATCTTCATCTCTGATGTACTTATGGCATGTACTTTGCTTATGTCTGACTGATCTTGACATGCTTAGCTTATGCCACTTATATATGCTAGTTACATTCTCTTGGAGTTGATTGCTACTGCCACTTACTTGAGCTTTGACATTAGATTTCTCAGAGCCTACCTTTGCTAATTCTTGGCTTGCCAAAGTTACAGTTTGGATATACTTGGTCGTTTTGCCTTGGTTTTGGTGGTATTTTGGCCGTTTACAGCAGAAAACAACAAGCAGTTTTGAACTGTCAGCACCATTTTGGACAGCAGTGTGGCATCTTCTTCCATTAACAGTGCTATCTTCGACATCATTAAGCTTGATGATATGAATTATGCCTATTGGAAGAGCCAAATTTGGCAGGTATTGGTGCAAAAATCTTAGAGTAAGCCACTAAGGATACATGGTGAGCAGCATGAAACTATGATTGATGATGAATGGGATGAGCTTGATGAGTTATGCAAGTCTACCCTCATCTTGTCTCTTACTAAACATGTGCATTACAATGTAGTTGAGGAAGCACAGAGTGCTTGGCAGCTTTGGGATAAATTTAAGAACCTCTATGACAAGAAAAGCCCAGCAAGTCAAATGTATTGACTGAAGCAACTTATGGACCTACGCATGAAGGAGAATATGACGATGTCTGCTCATTTGAGCCAGTTCCATGCTATTCTTAAGAACTTGACTTCGCAAGGCATTACAGGTTACTCCATTATTTTTGCTTGGAACTCTGAGTAAGTCATGTGATATATTCCGCACTACCTTATGTGCTCCTGCTACTATTTTGAACTTGCCTGATGTAGAGAGTGCTCTTCTATAAAGAGATCAATCGTAAGAACTTGGATGCCTCTCGTGTGTCGCATGCTTTGACTATTAGAGGCAGAGATGGTAATGGAAAGAATGACTATGGTAAGTCACGTAGCAAGCCTCGTGGAAGAAATATTAATGTGACATGTCATCATTGCGACAAGAAGGGTCATATACACCCACAGTGTCATGAGTTACGCAAAGAGAAGCGCAAAGAGAAGGGGAAAGACAAAGTACAAGAAAAGTCCTCTGATCCAGCATTATGCCTATGAAATCCAGTGTGAAAATTGAGGAGATAAATGTCATGCAGATTGATCTCTGATGGGGAGTACATACTTGCAGCTAGTTCTTGTGATGCTACTCCATTGACTGAGGTTCACTCTATGTATGCACAGTGCTGGCGTTTGGATTCTGGTGCTTGATTTCATGTTACACCATGCCGTGATTGGTTCCATTCCTACCGCACTATCTTTAGTTCAATTCGCTTGGGTGATGATAGGTCACTTGCTATTGTTGACATTGGGGATGTACAACTGCTACTCTCTACTGCTAGTACTTTTTTGTTACCGGATATATGCCATGTACCTACGCTTACATGCCGTCTTATGTCTGCATGTAGGGCAGCTTGATGATGCTGGGTTTCATATATCATTTGGGAATTCTACCTGGAAGATCACATGTGGTAGACTTGTGCTTGCTACAAGTGCCAAGGCTGGTAGCCTCTATCCTCTTGTAGTTGATGGATCCTCTGTTGACCATGTTTTGTCACTCAGTTCCATCATATATGTATCTCTTTGGTATGCCCGTTTGGGCCATATGTCCTTGAAGGGAATGAATATGCTTTTTGGTTTGCAGTACTTATCACCCCTTCAATATGCATGTTTTGATTCATGTGAGCATTGTCTTTATGGCAAATAGACTAGGAATACACATAAGAAGTCTGGTAGGATACGCATAAGTGAGCCCTTGGCATTGGTACATTCGGATGTCTGTGGGCCCATGCCTTGTCAATCTATGGGTGGTGCAAAGTATTTTGTGGTGTTTATTGATGATTTTTTGCATAAAGTATGTGCTTATCCCATTAAGTTTAAGTTAGATGTCTTGGATGTGTTTCAAAGATTGCTTGCATTAGTTGAGAACTAGACTAGGCATAGGCTAAAATGCCTTAGGATTGACAATGGGGGAGAATATGTGTCACCTGCCTTTGAGTAGCTATGTGATGAGAGGGGTATTAAGCGTCAGTTGGCCGCCCCCTATATTCCACCCCAGAATGGTTTTACTAAGCGGATGAATAGAACCATCCAGGAGTGTGTATGCAGTATGCTTAGCCATGTAGGCCTACCACAAAGCTTTTGGTCTGAGGCAGTCAGTACAACTGTGCATATCATAAATAGATCACCTTCGAATGGTTTGGATTTCTAGGTTGCAGAGAAGATATGGACTGGGAAACCTCCATCTTATGCGCATCTATGTGTCTTTGGATGTGAGGCATTATGCCATGTGTCCAAGGACAAGCATAGTAAGCTAGATTCTAAGTGTGTCAAATGCATTTTCCTTGACTATGGAGATGCATATGAAATGGGTTACCGCCTCTGGGATCCATAGTGCGCAAAGTCATCCACAACCATGATGTAGTCTTCCATGAAGACAAGATGCATAGGCAGCCTGAGAAGGTGGTCGATATATGTAGGGTTATATTCCAAGAAGAGCCACGTGCTCCATTATAGCCTGCACAGCCAGATAGATAGCCTGCAGCAACAAATGGTACACATGGCCAAGGTGTTGGATAGGATGTTAGACATGCAACAGAGCCTGCAGTGAGACGATCTACTAGAGCTACACATCCACCTGATCGATTCGAGCCCTTGATGCATTATGTCTTGGTTACAGATGCTGGAGAGCCTCTCACCTATAATGAGGCTATGCGCAGGGGTGGCAGTCACTCTTGGGAGAGGGCTTTGCAGTTTGAGATGATGGAATCCCTACATAAGAATATGACTTGAGATTTGGTTGCATTGCCTAACGACAAGAAGGCTTTGCCATGCAAATGGGTGTACAATCTGAAAAGTACCCCTGGACACCCCAAGCCGGCTTATAAGGCAAGACTTGTTGCCAAGGGTTTTAAATAGGAGCATGGAGTTGACTTTGATGAAGTCTTTTCTCATGTGGTCAAGATTACCACCCTATGCCTGGTTTTGGCCTTAGTCACGTAGCTTGACTTGGACATGTATCAGATGGATGTCAAGACTACATTCTTGCATTGGGATTTGCATGATGAGATTTACATGGAGCATGCTAAGGGCTTTGCAGAACTTGGTAGGGATCACCTAGTGTGCAAGTTGAAGAAAAGTCTTTATGGCTTGAAGCAGGCACTTAGGGAGTGGTATCATAAGTTTGATGCCTTTATGCAGTCACAGGGCTACAACACGAGTGCTATGGATCTGTGTCTTTACACTAAGACAACCCCTAATGGCTCATTGCTTATTTTGGTATTTTATGTGGATGATATGCTGATAGTTGGGAAAGCTCATGATGAGCTAGATGCTCTTAAATCTTAGCTAAAGAAGAGCTTTGAGATGAATGATTTGGGACAGGCCTCTCACATTCTTGGTATGCGCATTAAGCGGGACAACCATCAAGGATTACTCTACCTCTCACAAAGGGAGTACATTCATAAAGTCATTGAGCAATTCTGCATGCAAGACGTGAAGCCTATTGGCTGTCCATTACTTTCTGATGTGAAGATTTCACACGCCGATTGTTTGCATACAGATGAGTAGAGGGCCGAGATGGCCAAGATCCCTTATGCATCAGCCATGTGGGCAGTTTGATATATGCCATGATAGCCACTCGTCTAGATATTGCCTTTGCAGTTGGTGTTGTGGCATGCTATATGACCACACATGGCAAGAAACATTGGGATGCCATGAAGAGTATCATGAGATACCTGAAGGGCATAGCAGATATGTGTATTTGCTATGGAAACCAAGATACATGAGTTGTGGGGTACACAAACTCCGATTATGCAGGACATGCAAGTAGTAGGAAGTCCACTTCTGGCTATGTATTCACCTATGCTGGAGGTGCTGTCTCTTGGATGTCCAGGGTTCAAAAGTGTACAGCGCTCTCGACCATTGAGGCCGAGTATGTTGTAGCCCCACTGAGGCTTGTAAGTAGGCCATATGGTTGGGCCATTTGGTTCATGACCCTGGGATTGATTCTATACCTACACTGCATTCGGATTCTATGAGTGCTATTTAGCAAGCCAAGAATCTGGTCTTCCATGCGAAGATGAAACACATTGAGGTGAGGTATCACTTTATACATGGGATCATGGAGGACAAGTATGTTAACATTGTCAAGATCTCCACTAACAAAAATCCTCCAGATCTGCCCACGAAAAGCCTTAGTACTGAGCGCTTTGCCTTCCTTAGGAGATTGATGGGCATTGGATGAGATGATGTTTTTCCTCATCCTGTTGTATATGTGTACATTATATTGTCTTTCCTTTTTCTTTTTCACTCCTCACTGGGGAAAATTCGCCTTTAAGTGGGAGGTTGTTGGGGGTAAAGGTGCCTCTGCCTAGCTGCCCATGTATTAGTACATTGACAGTACCCGCAACTGTACACTGCAGGTGGCGAGCGCCCATCACCATCACTTTATTCTTTATTCTTTTAGTGGCAGTTTGAATAAAGGAAGGCCTAGTCACACATTGTGATTGTTCGAGTTTCCATTTGCTCTATCTCTCTCTTACTCTTGCTCTTGCTCTCCCGCCATAGCTCTCCCATGCAAGCTTCGATCCTTCTCACCTTTCAATAATTCACCATGGGGAGCTCTAGTTCTATTTCAAAAGAAAAAGTTTGGTACCCTTTGTCTTTGCGTAGACTACCACAGCACAAACCAAGTGATTGTAAAAAATAAATACCTATTAATTCATTGTAATGTCTTTTGGGTTGACTAATGCCCTAGTCTCTTTCAACAACTTGGTGCAAGATAGTTTCAAACCCTACCTTGATGAGCCTGTTTTAGTCTTCTTCTATGATATCTTAACTTACACTAAAGATGAAGAAGACCATGAGACTCCACTAAAAATTGTGTTAGAGACCTTAAGAATGCACAAGTTCTATGCTAAAAAGAGTAAGTGTGTGTTCTTGAAAAGGCAAATATAGAATACCTTGGATTTATAATATTGCAAAAAGGGATTTCACTAGATCTTCGGCCAAGGTCAAGGATGTACAAGAATGGTCCCCCTCCAAAACTTAGTACAAAGCTTCCTAAGCTTACCTAGGTGGTATAGAGGGTGTTTATCAAGGACTATGCTTTGATAGTGACACCTCTTACTAATCTACTCAAAAAGTAAGTTTCTATTGTGCCGACTCCAATTGAGTAGTCCAATTTTGAGAGCCTCAAGCAAAGCCTTGTAACAACTCCTATCTTAAAGCTTCCAGACTTACAACAAGAGTTTGAGTTCGCGGTTGATGCAAGTTCTCTCGAATTATGTTGTGTTCTCATGCAAGAGGGGCATCCCATTGCCTATTCCTCAAGAAGGCTAAAAAGTCATGAAAGGAACTATGCTAGTGATGACTTAGAGTTGCTAGTCATCATCCACACTCAAGCTATCAAGATGTTATCTACTTGGCAAGGAATGCACCCTAGTAACATATCACAAAAGACTCAAATGGATATTTACCCATCAAGATCTAAGAATGATGCAATGAAGATGAATATAAGTCTTACAAAAATATTACTTTGAGATAAAATATGGACCAAATAATCTCATCATTCAAATAGCAAGAGAAGAGGATAAAAAGGACCCATGTATCAACAACTAAGGAAAGACATGTGAGTAAAGGATCAAGATCTTAAATCATAACTTAAGTGTCGAGATTTCTCTATTGAGGAAGAGCTTGTGTACTTCAAGAAGAGATTATGAGTTCATTCTAGTTATGATATGAAAAAAAAAAACTCTATAAGGCGCACAATTCTCCATTTTTGGGACATCCTAGCTACATTAATACCCTCAATGCATTGAGAAAGAGCTATCACTGGGAGAAATTAATAGATGATATACTAAGGTATGTCACTTACTTGAGTTGCAAAAGAGTGAAAGCTAAGCATGTTAAAATGCCACGCCAACTACAACCTATTGATATCCCTCAGATGAAGTGGGAATTCATTCGCATGGATTTCATAGTAGGGTTGCCTATAGTCCTAAAAGGGTACAACTCTATCATGATAATTGTAGACACGCTACAAAGGTTTCCCACCTTATTCCAATCAAGACAAACTATACATTGCAAGATTGCTTGTCAAGAAAATCTTCAGGCTTCATGATTTACCAAAAAGAATTGTTAGGGATTGAGATTCTCTCTTTACTTCTCGATTCAGAACAAGCTTATTTGTAGCTATTAGCACAAAACTATGTTTTAGCACAACATATCACCCACAAATTCATGGCCAAATAGAGCAATTCAGTCAAGTCATAGAGGATATTTTACAAGCATATTGCCTACATTGCCTCTTACCATCAAAGTATTAACATGACTCCATTCTAGGCCATGTATAAATAGGATTGTCTTACTGCGCTTATCTTCTCTGATCGAACATTGAGGATAGAAGCCTCATTGTATTGTCTCACAGAGAGAGAGAGAGAGAGAGAGAGAGAGAGAGAGAGAGAGAGAGAGAGAGAGAGAGAGAGAGAGAGAGAGAGAGAGAGAGAGAGAGAGAGAGAGAGAGAGAGAGAGAGAGAGAGAGAGAGAGAGAGAGAGAGGAAGAAGAAGAAGAAGAAGACTAGGGATAGAAGATAGTGTGAAAGAGAGTTAAATAAGAACAAGAACGAGATATATATATATATACCCATCTATCTCTACCATCTCTCTCCATCCCTTGATACCATTACCTTGCTCTTACACCCTCATTAGAACCCAATTAGTGTTGTTCTAAGGGGGTGGAGTTGAGACTTTACCTTATGAGTAGAGGGGTTGATGCACAATGCCCCCTCATGTTTCTCATTCTCTTTGAACCAAGTGCAACACTGGTTCGCTTTAGCCTAAGAGATAATAGCAATGCAATCACCTCAGAAGCCGGCACTAGATAGCTAATGTGAGATTTGGCATTTAAATTAGGTTCCCGTTTTCAATTGGATCCTTGTGGGGTTGAGGTGGAGCTTGTGTTGTGAGGTAGACTCAAGTAGCTAAATGGTTGCGAATGTCCAATTATTCTAATGAGTTTCGGATGATAATAGTCTTGATTATCATTGGATGGCCTACTAAAATACTGCTATCAATATTCATTAGGTAGACATGTTACAAGTTGATATCAATTCTTCTCAAATTAGACAAGCCATAAGGAGCTTGATGGGAATGAACATCACATTCTAGTTGTATTATTTGGTTCTCCAATATATGTTAAATAAGAACATGGCCTTTACAATTATGGACAAAGGACCAAAAGTTAAAAAGCTCATCTTCTTCTCAATAATGCATTGTTGACTTCTCAAATATAATCTAGTTTCCAAATCACTACAATGCTTTGTGAGGATGAACCTAAAGGGAATTTTAGTGGAGCAAGAAAATGACTATTGTAACCTCACTCCAACCTAGCTCCTAAACAATATATTGCCAATGTATACTCATATTAATATGTGTGAGACACCTTCTAGGCTCAAGGGTGAGAAGAATGTGCCAATTAAGGTACCTAAATTTCCAACTTTGGTATGTAATGAAGAATCAATGATTGTAGAACATACATATGAGAGGGTGATTGCAAGATTACTAGCATTGAACCCTAGCAACAATTCATATGTGTCTGCAAAGGGCACAAGGAATAGAATCCAAGTGAGTCAGGTATCAAGGATATACGATGGGGAACTAATTCTAGAGTTTCTACCCACATTTGAGGTGTTGGTATCTGTGCAATGGAACATAAGCTTGATGGGCATATGGTGATAAAGAAAAACAGATTTAGTCACATCAGTTTGCTTGTGTAGCATAGAAGGTTTGGTTAACCTTACTTTTTGAAAACAACATCTTTTAAAAATACATTCTTCAAATGTTCTCTCAATGAAATATGTACCTTGGGACTATCATCAATGGATGGAACATTGAAATTATTGTGCTACTTCTACAATTAAAATGGTGTGCAAACATGTCTTTGGAAGGTACATAAATTCATGCCACACAATGATCTTGATAAGACTTTCTATCAACATAGGATCACATGGGCATGTTGTTCATATTGGGACATTGAAAAAAAAACCATTGAAAAAACAAGGAACTAAGTGACATAGGAGTAGTAAATGAAGGAAGGTTGAAATTAATGTAGCTAAAGAGTTGCCTATGTAGTGTAATGCAAAATGACATGAGAGAAAATGAGCAAACGGGGGATGTTGAGTTGGAAAACCAATTGGATGAGATGGTTCCCCTTGTGAAAATGGATGGTAACTTATTATCTTATCAGTCATGTTAAGATGTTTTGGATTGTGTGAATTTTTGGTTGTATGATTGGTTTGTTTTGTTCTTACCCATATTAAGACAATTGGTACAAGAGAGCTCCAAGTCTATGCCAGTTAATGATGGTTTTAATAGCATTTGTTATTGAAGAAATGATCCAATGTATGTTTTTTCCCCAAGGTGGTAGGTTTCCAAGGCAAGGTTGATGTTAGCTTTTATACGCAACAATAAAACTTTGAACAAAAATATTATCAATTCAAGAGCTTCAACCACTTTGGATTTAACTATCTCTCACCTAGTAACCTCACAGTCCATCTTTAAACCAATCTTGCATCCTCTCTCCGTATCCATGGAGGTAAAGAATATAGTGAGTTGTAAAGACATGATCTACTTACCTTCCCGGGTTGTAGTTGAAGCTTAAAGGCTCGTATTTGGCTTCACAATCCACATGATGCATTTCTTGAATGAACACCTCAACTCCTTTATATTTGCATTGTGAACACTATCATTGAGAGAAGAAAATGGAGAAGTATTCATAGTAGAACTTTACCTTGTTGGGTGCCTCACTCTCGCTCATAACTCTCTCTCACATGCAACTATGCTCTCAACTCTAAGCAAATGGGAAGAAGAGATGAGAAGCAAGAGATGCAAATGAACTTCTCAATCTAAGTCCCTCACTTATGTAGTCACACACACACACAGTCCCCCTTAATAATATTAGCACAAGATATAGATCAAGAAGCAAGAAGAGAGATTGCTCAAAGTCTGCACACATATGAATGACACCTCTATTCAATATTTTGGTTTTTATATATTAGGATTTGGGTTTACATCAAAAGTTAAGCACCCTACACACCTTTATGGGTGAATAGAAGCTACATGCCTGCAACCCTAACATCCATTACGAGTTTTCTAACTTTTGGAAATATTACAAATTGCACAGGAGTGAACCTAGCTCTCTTAAAATATTACATAACAATATTGTCTCCTCATTACAAGTATCTAAAGTAATATGATAAAGCCCAAAAAGTAATATCATTTTCGAAAATAATTTTGGTGCTTATGCTTGACCTTTTTTTACATTTTCTTTCTTTGCATTTGACTTGCTTCATCTCTGTCACTCTTGTTTTGCAGTTGACATCAACCATGGGAGAAATGCTTCATCCTCAAAATGTACACAAAGGGCCCGATGTCTAGGGTTGACCTTGTCAATAGGATACGATGATGTAGACCTCAAGCATTCATGGGTTCAATTTGACCATACATTGAGGGTAATAGGATGGGTCACAATAACTGCCACATATATTATCTATAGTGAGTTTTACGATATTTTTGTTTAGCAACCTAGCTTGCAAGTATTAGCTTGATATATTTTATTTTTGCAACATGTGTAATGAAAGGTGAGGATGCTTAATCGCAATATTTCTTTTGGAGATAAACCAAGCAATCAAGAGGAATGAGTTGAGGGACACACATCTATACATAAATAGATACATGGATGTGAATGAATACATGCACACACTCACACCCTTGAAGTAGGAGACACATGCATATACATGGTGTACACATGCACCCAAATTAGTGTCCTTGTAGATCTACACGTGTACATGCACATAGAGAGAGATATTCACAAATACATCTACTAGTAGCTAATACACATGCTAGGTGGACAAATGAGAATTGTGGGGATGTCCTCTCTCCATGTGGTAAGTTGTGGGAAAATAGCAATAACAATGGAAATGTGTGAGTAGGCAAACATATCTACACACATGCACGCATGTGCCCCCCTCGGATGCAAAGCATCAACCTAAAACTAGTGTCAAGTACCAACCTTATGCTAGTGCAAAGCACTTGGAGAATCTATGCATTGAGTGTCTATGTATGTTTTGATAGCTTAAATTAGTTAATTATCTTAGGTTGAATTAACTTTAAGCCAAAATAATCTAGTTGGATTAAATTATCCAATTTAACCCAAATCAATATGCTCAATTAATGAGCTAAGTTTACGCTAAGTTGGTTAGTGTAGTTAAATTTAATGTAGTAAGATAAAAATCAATGAGTGTTATAATGAGAATTAGTGTAGCCGATTTGTTGTCGTGTGTCATAGGCTTACCCAAAGCAAAAGAGAGTGCATCCTTCAAAATGACAATCTTTGCTAAGGTTAGAATCAATTTCCAAAACAATATTTTTAATAAAACCTTTTAAATGATGCGTGATATTGTATTACAAGAAGTGTCACATGAAGTAAAATAATTGCATAGCCATTAAGCAAGAGATTTGAAGACTGTAACTATAGGCTTGAAGGCTACATCTTTCTTGGAAATTTTTTTAAATAGATAGCAAGCCTCTACAAACATAACACTACTAAGATTAGCAAGACATTATAAGAACAATTCAATCAACAAAAAACCAATCTATTATGGCAATTCCATATGTTCATAAGGGTAATGCCATGAACCACTACCTAGGCTCTCTCTCTGACACATCATTAAAATTACCATAATCTCTAAATAAAATATATTTTCGTGTAATAGAATGATGTAGATTCAACTTCTCCATAGCCTTCATGATCTTGCACCATAATACTTGAGCCTCTTGGCAATCCCAAAAAATCTACTTGACATTCTTGTCCTTTCTACAAAAGATACATATTGGTGAAATTTATTTAAACTAAGCAGTCATGTCATGCCTAGGAAGCTTATTGGTCACTATTCTTTAGAGAAGAACACTAACCACCAACTCATGAGGTTTTCCCTGGAGATGTCTTTTATCCATATTTGTGTTCATCAGAAAGAGCCACCCTCAAGATTCTTTTTCCGAGTTTTGAAAGTACCTCTTGAGAGAGCATTGACCTAGTAGGAGGGAGTTGCTTTGCATGTCTTAAGACCATCTAGATAGCCCTCACAAAAATCAACTCTCTTATTGGTGATATTTAGAGGTTTTCCCTTTCAATTAACCCAATACATTAGAAGTTTCGTGTCATCCCTATTTGAGGAAGTAGGCTAGTTATCCTTGACTTTAGAAAGAAACTTCTTGCAACCATGAAGCCTCTTCATTTAGTCCAAATTGCATAATGGCCCTTTCTAGATTAATATGCAACAAATCAAGCCCGCAAACAATACGTTTGATATGCAACCTATGAGATAAAATAGTACCCATGCTAGAGATACATATGATAACCAAGGATGGAGGATAACAATGCATCTTCCTTCCCACACTAGGAGCTCCAAGCCAAAAAAATGACTAAAGAACATACCTCCATGCATCCACCAATTGTTGAACCACTTTAGAATGCTCAATAGAAATCTTGATTATGCTAAAGAAGAAAATGTCATTCTGTTTTGCATTAGGACATATTCTTTCAAATGCTTTAGAATTAATAATCCACTTAACAATAGTTATTGCCCATAGTTATACTTACAAGAGTCACTTGAACATCAAGAATTATTTTTTGCCTTGAGTGGTTCCAAATTAGCATGTCCTTCATCAATGGGAGAGGCAAGTTGATCCCCAGACATGTAAGCCGACCCCCAACCTTGCCATAGGGCCAAAGTACTTTCTTGAATATTTTGACGGAGTTGAAGCTCACAAATGGGAGAATAACAATAGCAAAATCCATAATTGGAATCAATACCATCGTGACAAGCGTGACTTTATTTACAATTACAATAGTAAACAACTAATAACTTGCTATTTTTTGTTGAAACTTATTGAAAAACTACTTGATTTAAGCACCAAAATGTGCTCGGAATGAAAATTTAACCACACAGTCTCACATCGAAAATTCATAACACTCCCTTGAGCACTTAAGCTTGCAAAGATGACTCATCAATTGAAGATGATATAAGAGAGATCTCCACAAGTGTTCTCAACAATAGGACTTCATTGTAGACTCTTGTGCTTGTAGCTCAAAGCTTCTAACTTGAACATCGCTCTAATACCATGAAAAGATGTGGGAGAGAGAAAGCTTGAGCTCTTGCAAGACACACAATAGATAGAGAATGAACAAAGGATAGGAACCTTAAAACCCTTGTCTTTCTTCTTCACTATAACAGTCTACCTATAATGAGAGAGTATAACATACATAATATACAAGCATTCCATACTATAAACACATTAACTAGAAAGATGACTATATAGATATCCTAGAACTCCTGTAGTTGGACTAACTAATGTCTAGTACAATATAACTAGAGTGATAAGCTAATGTAGGTACCAACCATGTCAGTGATATGAATGCCGAAATAGTCATCCAAGTATGTGATTTTAGCTTGTGTTGAGCATCACATCTCAAGATGTTAAGTAATACCTTCAAATCCTTCATTCAATTTCTATCTCCACCGATAAATTAGTACGTGAACATAAGAAATCTTACCATATCATAGACAAAAATTGTCTTTTTCTATGATATATACATCCATCAAAGTTCTCCTATGATTCATCTTACATTTATCCAAGTACATTTTAGTTTTCTTTAATATCCAACTAGCGCTAAAGTTTCTTTCCAACTATTACAACCATATGAACCTTGAAAACCTTGATAGTCCCATGATCATCCTTTAACACATTAGAATACAATTCCTTAAACATCACAATTAAAGATTATTGAAGAATAAAGTAATTAGATTAACTAATAATACCCTAGTTTAGTCTCAATTGAACCTTTGCAATCTAAGTTTGCAAACATATTTGCCTTGCAAGGAATCTACAATATCTTGCAATAATCTATAAAAACTCTCATAATCAATTGATAATAGTAGACAGAAACACATTCACATTGAGCAACTATCTAAGCATTTGTCTTAAGAAAGCCCTTACATCTCCCATGTTTCTTTGCAACCAAAGAAACTATCTTTATACTTCCACCAATCCTCAACCAAATCAAGTCGCTAAGAACTTATATTGGTCCAAGTCGTATTGACTACATCCATGTGTTAGAGGAAGCACAAAGATCAAAGCTCAACTAAGAATACAATTGATAATAAAGAGAGTGTGTGAGATTGAAAACACGATTCCCAATACAATCTTGAAAAGAGTATAATGTGCAAGTACAAAGTACAACCCTTACACTTTAGGGTTGTTAATGCGTGTTCACACCTTAACGGTATAAAACACAATAAGTGCCCAAACTGTCTAACATAAGCACATTAAAAAGAGAAGACTAAAACTTGGGGAAAAAACCTCTCGTAAGAAGAGTAAAAAGTATCCCATTGTCCTACAGAGGATCACCGATACTTCTCTGTGAGCGTAGGCATGAGTCAAACCCAACAAATCCCTTACAATGAAGAGTAATCAACATACAAGGATCATTCACAAAAGAAGATCAAATTTAAAGCATTGCAAAATGCTTGAAATTTGTCATGAAAAAGAGCTTTGGTAAATATGTCTATCACATTAGTGGTGGTAGGACAATAGATAAGGCTAATATCTCTTAGATGTAGTCTCTCTCGAACAAAGTGATAGTGAATCTCTGTGTTTCGTGTGTGCATGAAACACTAGGTTCCATACCACTGCAATTGCACTTTGACTGTCAATAAACAAAGAAGTAGGCTCCGTGACATATACATCAAGATCAATCAACAAACGTCTCAACCATACACATTCATTTGTGATACTGAAACTTGCCTTGTATTTAGCTTCACAAGACGACATGGCAATAGTGGATCGTTTCCTGCTAAGCCAAGAAAGAAAAAATTTCCATCCGTAGAGTGATATAAATCAAAATCACTAACCCAATCTAAATCACTATAAGTAGTTGCAATGGTCCCCCTTGAGCATAAAGTAATCCAAGAGTCTTACTCCCCTACAAGTAACAAAAACCACACTTCATAGCTTATCAATGTGACATGCATGGGCTGTGCATATATCTGCAAATTGAATATCTAGCCTTGTGTTGCATAAATAAATTAGACATCCAACTATTGGAGTATTCATATGGATATCAAACAAATCATTGAATGTTTTAAGGATGCACAAGAAAGTGTCCATTGGATGGAAACAATGCAAGCTAAATTTCATTCTATTATAAAGAATCAAACATGGGATTTAATGGCATTCCCTATTGGGAAGAAAGCCATTGGTACAAAGTGGGTCTATAAGGTGAAAAGAAAGGCAAATGGATCCATTGACAAATATAAAGCCAAGCTTGTGGCCAAAGGCTATGCATAAAAAAATGCCATTGACTATGAGGAGACATGCTCCTACATCCTGTATGACTACCATTCGATCTATGGTTTCTTTTGCTTCCCATCATGGTTGGACTATACAATAACTTGATATTAAGATTGTATTTTTACATGGAAAACTTCAAGGAGAAGTGTATGTATAGCAACCCATCGGTTTTGCAGTTGAGAGATCCAAACACTTGGCATGCAAGCTAAAAAGGCTTTCTATGGTTTAAAGCAAGCTTCCCAAGCTTGGTATGCAAAAAATTGACGACTTTTTACTTAGCCTAGGGTTTAGTAACGACTCATCAGAGTCTACACTTTACATATGTAAAGAGGGGATCCTTGCTAGTCATATGTCTTTATATAGATGATCTTCTGCTCACAATGACACTAGGACAGAACAATTGGAGCAAGCGGACAAGTCAAACAAGGTGCTACATGTGACACATTGGTAGCTCTGACAATGCAAGCGTATGGGATAGGAGGCGTTAGCACTAGCGGCGACGGTGCATAACTAGAGCAAGGGTGTAACAAGTTGAAGGCTCTGCAGCAAGTAACGGACAAGACAGAGGTAGGTCAAGCTGTTAACAATGCAGGTGGTAGCTCAGCTTCTGGCGGTGGCCAAGAGCTCAATTGAGTTCAAGATCAATTTTGATATCAAATGTGAGGAAGCATAGAGATTGAAGCTCAGTTGACAGTACAATTGACAGTGAAGAGAGTGTGAGAGTAAAGTCATGACTCCCAATACAATCTTGAAAAGAGTGAAATGTGCAAGTACAAAGTTCAACCCTTAAACCTTAAGGTTACATGTGTTCACACCCAACAAGTGCAAAAAATGCTAAATGCCCAAATTGTTACATAAGCACATTAAAAAGGAGAATAAAACTGGGAAAAAAAAAGCCTCTTGTAAGAATAGTAAAAAGTACCCCATTGTCCTAGTACCGAGGATCGTTAACACTCCTCTGTGAGCATGGACGTGAGTCAAACGCGACACCATAATACATTGACTTAAATCTTAAAAATGTGTAAGTTATGTTATGATCTTTTAATCAAAACAACCCCTAGCATGTAAGATATGAGGGATTTGTACAAAAGCCAATACAGATCCACCAAACTCCATGTTTAGGATAAATTCTATTCTTGGCTCTCAAATCACCTCCTTTCTATGTTTGTTAAGCAAGGCATATTGAGTCGTACATTATGACCCGCCAAATCAGCTCATAGCTAAAATTCATGTACCAACAAATCCATACTCTCTTTCCTCATAGAGTAGAGTTTTTAAAAAATAAGTTTGGCAACTTGTTTATCCAATTCCAATCCCTTGGGAGAATGAGGGTTTAATGACCCAACATACTAGGAGAGAGATCAAACCCTTACACAAAAGTGGCCACCACTAGCTCACATCCAATAATAATACAAACTACCAATTGGCTAAATGCATCCTCAAGGTTGTGATCCCTATCCAAAGCAACATAAACATTTCAATCAATCCACAACTATAAAGCCCACTCTTAAGAAACTTCTTGATTTCCCTTATATTACTTGCTTTTCAAATCTTTCTTATTTACCCAAATTTAATAACCCTAGCAATTACCCTATTTTGTTGAAGAAGTTCTTTAACTTCCATCAATATTTTGAGATGATAAGCTAAAAACACTCCACACAACATCCATTTTCTTCACTTGATCCTTGTCCTTACACTTAGCTTAAACTTGTCATGGTTCTTATGATCATTAAGCAATCCAAAAATCTTTAAATCTCCCTAGCCCTCATTCGATTTGATATCAAGCACAAGCTTCTTAAACAATATGACCTATTTGTCTATAGAATAAATAGAGCCCCACCACCATTTGAACTCAATTTGCATTGACTTCAAGATAATCAAGTGGATCATTTTTGCAGCTCCATAAGCTATATTCTTTTCTAAGATCTTACAAACATTTTAATGTAGATGACAATCACTTTACTCAAGCCCATCATTCCATGTAGATGACACAAAACATTTCGTAATCCTTCAACGGGTGCACTCATTTGTTCATGAAGCCCAACATAATATATGAATGGAAGCGTAGAACCTTTTGTACTTCAATGTGCAATCATCTCTCCACCAAACCCATTCCGAGACTATAGGTAACATGTTATCTTCAACCCATTAAAAGGCTTGGCAAGACCATAGGATTTCAAATAAGTTCATGTAAATATTTTCAATGAAAACCATAGCAACATTATACTAAATTCTAGTGCTATTAACAAACAAGGGCAATGCCTTACTAATGTGACATGCAAATGTATGCTGATTACGTAATCGAATGCACGCATTGTATACTCCATGTTACGTTGGCTAACAAACAGAAGATTTTGTACGCACAAACAGAAGAGTTGTATCATGAAATCAACTCCTACCTCTACAAAAAACGACCTAGCTTGGCTAACAAAGCACATACTTATTAGGACTCGGATTACATTTGTAACTGCATCGTTTTGGTCAATTGGCAGTCATCTAACTTTTAGCTTTCATTTCTTTACTGGACTTGTTTGCTCACTCAAGATATTTTGAAAGTTGCTTCTACAAGGATGACACATTTAGGCCATAAACGACATAAATAGTGTAACTGCATATAACAATCCTACTACAATCAACACCAAATATATACCTCCTAACATTGGTTGTTTGTTAGATTTATCTAACAGCATTCAGACCATTTTAAAGTTTGATTACACATGCCATTCCCTTTTCATTTGAGAAAGCAAAACATAAAAATTCATCTGCAATAATCTCCTCAAATGGAGTACATAATAATCTCTAAACACCTGGCAATAATTGTCATTGCATTACATGTGCATTAATCAAAGGATAATACCCAATTGAGGCTTCCAACAGACCATTGGATTGCTTCAAATATAGGGCGACAAAAGCAATTATTTTCTTCTAGGCCAATATACATTCAGTACATTCAAAAGAGCCTCATGGTCCTCCCTGCCTCCCACACCCCAAAAGAAAGACAAAAAACAGAACAAAAAAGAATGATTGTACACTCCAAATATGAGTCAGAGGTTTCAATCAAGAACCACAACGATCCTTTTGTTGCTCTAACCCATGGAACTCGCATTTTGATAAGATAGCTTCATTGTATGCCTTCAAAAGGTTGTAAGGTACCCCACCTAGGGCCATATTTCAGCTTTACACGAAGAGGAACTGCAATTCAAAACCATACACACATTCAAAACAACTAGACTTAAAAGAGTTCTTCTCTTCCTCTATCTCTCTATCTCTCTATTCCTTCTCTAACTCTTTCTCTTTCTATTCTCTTCATCCTTCTTCTCCTTACTTTTCTTCTCTATTCTTCCTCTATATCTCTCTCTCTCTACCTATTTCTTGTTTATCTCTCCCTCTATACTTCTCACTTTCTTTCTATGCTAGAATAACCAACAGAAGGGTGGTGTAGAAAAAGAATGAGAAAGGCATTCAAAAGTTATCCTCAAAGGCTTTGTATAGAGCTTTCTAATATACCTCTCCCACTCTCATATTCTCAATGGTAGTTTGTTTGATGGTGACGAGGGTGTTGACTCTCTTTTTTTTTTTTCGTAATGGATGTTATATTTATAAAGTACTAAACAACAAAAGAGTTACAAAAGTCATGGCAAAGACACAGAGAAAATTGCCATATGCCAGGGAAGTAAGTCCTCCCAAGGGAGTAAGTCAGAGTGCCGAATGAGATCTATCTGCCAATGCAAGAGACCTTTAAGCCTAGCAATATGTCCCTGAACATTAGAGGCTGAATCAAAAAGAAAAGCATTCCGAATGGTCCAATTGTGCCAACAGCCCCAGTATCTAAGAAAGTGAAACAAGAACTTCATATGCGACTGTGCCAGTGTGGGGTATTTGGGCCGCACAAAAACCCAATCAAAAGGGCTTAGCGAGAAACCAACCACTGCTCGCCAAACCGCTGACAAGAGTGACCAGATTTTCTTAGCAAGAGGGCAATAAATAAATTGATGACGGGCCAATTCCACACTGGTGGTGCAAAAGAAACAATTACCATTGGAAATTCGACGCTTGGAAAGGGCTAAAGCAAGAGGAAGACCACCAATCATCACCCTCCAAAGAAAGACCTTGCATTTGAAAGGTGTCTTGTTCAACCAGCCCTCCATCACAGTTACCTTCCATCATGACTGAGATTTACACAATCCCCAAACAGTATTAGCTTTACTAACCAGCCATTGATGATCTTTAATCAGAAGATGATACACCTAGTTAGCTGAGGCCTTTTCCAAATTTAGCCGAATTGCAAGGTCCCAGTCTTGCCAGGGACAATCCAAAGCAAGGGCAGGAAAGGGTTGTCTGCTTTGGAGCACCATCAAAAGCTATCCCCATAAATCACGGTATCCACGAGGGATCCTGAAAAGCCTCCTGGCTATACAAAACGATATCAACACATTGCGACTCGCAAGGGTGGCATCTGCACAACTGAAGTCAAGCCCAAACGTGCCATGCGGTTAAATTTTGGTCTAAGCTCATGTTTGCCTTCCCAAGAAAGTAATCGCGAGGCTGCCAACAATTCCGGTTGAAAAGAGTTAGTAGCTAAGCAGTCCTCTGCTGGATGCCACTGAGCCTTCTGGAGAACCAATTTCCAGGAACATACCAAATGAGCAAGCAAGGATGATGGACTAGAAAACCAAGAGTTTGCATTAAGAACATGCCACCAGGAGCTCCGAATTTGGGTATTACCATGCACAAGCCCGTGATCCTCAAGAAAATAACGGGCTATAAAGACCCACAGGTGATGATCCAAGCACATGGCACGAAAAATAGACCAACAGAGTGCCAGCATATGAGTTTCGGCATCCAAAATAGCCCCACCACCCATGCGTTTGGGGGGACATGCATGCGACCAAGAAATCCATGAAATGCTTGCATGCAAGGAGTCCTTCCATAACATGAAACGAATGTACGTAGTAAGAGCATTCAATGTAGTAGTCTAAGGCACCAATGGCAAGAAATATGTGAGCATTGGCAACATAATTGTCTGAGCCACTTTGAGGCGAACATGGAAGGGCCAAGCCTGCAACTTCCAATACAGAAACTTACCTACCAGTTTCTGTGAAATCCACTCTAGTAGTTGCTTCGGCCGAACATCAACACCCAAAGGGTACCCAAGATGCCTGACAATGAAACCACGGGGAACAACCATTCCCTGCCAGTCCAATGACTGTAAATCTGACTCTGTGCAACTGAGAATGGCTAATTTCAAAGCATTGATATGAAGACCAAAAGCATGACAAAAAAGAGTCCAAACATCTAATGCTTTGCGAAGATTATCCTTGTCCGCACGCAAAATCATAAAGCTGTCATCAGCAAAGGATTGACTAATGAAGTGATGTCCAAAAGGAAGAGACAATCCAGCCAACTGAGTAGAAGCTGCCATATGAGATAACATCGAAAGAACCGGATGAGTCGCAAGGGCAAAAAAGAGAGGACTCAAAGGGCAACCCTGTCTCACAGAGCCTGCAAGGACAAATGGCTCGGTAACACCAACATTCAGCATAACTCGCGAAGAAGCCGCAACACTAATGGTGTAGATCAAACGAGACATCCGAGTACCAAAGCCCATAGTAGACATAAGTTCTGCAATGAAAGACCAATCTAAATAATCAAAAGCCTTTCCCAGGTCCAATTGAATCAATACCACCTCCTGATTAGAGTGCCTTGCATAGTCAATAGCAATTTGCACATTTAAGACATTAAGCAAAATGTTTCGGCCCTTAATGAAACCATATTGAAGAGGATGCACAATGGCAGGAAGATGCTTATGGAGCCGGTTTGCCATTACTTTGGAAAAGATTTTATACATAGAACCCATCAAAGAGATTGGTCACCAATGTTTCAACATAGACGGTGAAAAAACTTTTGAAAGCAGTTTGATAAGTCCTTTCCATGAGGAAGGCATGAACCCCGTTTCCCAAACCTGCTGAAACATAGCCGTCAATGGTTTCACTAGTCGGGTAGCAAAAACCTCAAAGAATTCATTGGTGAGACCATCCCAACTGGGACTTTTATCCTTGGGCAAGTGTAACAAGACATCCATAACCTCCGCCTCACGAATATCTGTCTCCAAAGTAGTTTGCATGTCATGTGGAACCTGATTGCAAACCCAATCATAGAAAACTGAGCGGGCATGAGTAATTTGGTCAGAAAGTGGAGTAGAACCAAGAAGGTCTAGAAAATAATTCCTGCACATATTCACAATAGTCTGAGGATCAATGACCATTTGACCTTCTGCATCCTGGAGTCTAGTCATATTCTCTTGAGCAAGAGATGCATGGAGAGCTCGAAAGAACTTATGACTCTGACAAGCACTATCTTGCAAATTCTCAGTCAAATTTTGCAGTTTGGCCTACTAATAAGATTTTAACTGAAACTCTTTAATAAGATCAGCCAAACGTATAGCCAATGGCAGCAGAAATACATCATTTGGAGTCTCCACCAGTAGAGAACGAACCAAAGCCAATAATTCCTCCACTGCTTGTCGACGCCGCCGACAAAGAGAGGCATGATGGATCCCATACTGCCGAACAACCCGCTGCACATTAGAGAGCGATCGTTCAAAAAAAGCATTGCCCTCAGAGGAGAAGTCCAATAAAAATCTATCAATCAATTGCTGCATATAACCCTGAAAGATTGAATGCTTCAGATAAGATGAGTTGAAACGCAAAGGGAGTCTATCAGGAAATTGCTTAAAAGGTGCAATGGGTTGAACAAGCATCTCAAGCTGAAGAGCAAAATGGTCTGACAACGCATATTGCTACAACACTTTCATTTCCAGCATCTCAAGAAGAAAAGCATCATATTGCATGATGTACATGGGGTCCAACCGCGACAAGGTAGTTGTATACTGCGCAGAATGAAAAGTAAACCCTGTAGAAGAAGGATGTAGCCATGACCAGAGATCTTGCTTAAGTACGGCAAGAGCAAACACATTCCACACACAGCTTTTCGGAGCGTTCATCACCGAATGCTCTGATGTGGACTGTCAAGGATCAACACACATATTAAAATCCCCCATCAAAAAACCCCATCTGCCAAGTGACAAGGAGGTCTGCAAAGTATTCCAAAGATCTGGACGGGATAAAGGGTCATTTGGAGCATAGAGCCCAAGCAACCATAAGATCTCTCCTTCAAATAGAACTTCAATCACCACAAAACGACCATGTACATCATTTTTAATAAGAACAAGGTGATATTTCTCATGTACAATCATAAGCACACCAGAACAATGCATGGCATGTGTCCCTACATAAAACAAGCGAAATCCATGGCAATCCACAACTTTTCATGCTTCACCGTGACTCTTGTGCTCAACAGCACACAAGACATCCCACTGATTCTCATGCAATAAACTCCACATGGCATGTTGCTTATTGTGAGAACAAATGCCTCGCACATTCCACGTGGCTCTCTCTCTCTCTCTCTCTCTCTCTCTCTCTCTCTCTCTCTCTCTCTCTCTCTCTCTCTCTCTCTCTCTCTCTCTCTTTTCGTAAAAGGTAATTGTATTAATTACGAAAAAAGAGTACAAGTTTTCATGATTACAAGATACACGAGGGCTCTAAGCCAACGTGTAAGATCCCAGTACTAAGCTACACAAAAGTTACACAAGTGATAGCAAAGACCCAGCGGAAATTGCCATATGCCAAGTAAGCAAGTCCTCCCGAGGGAGCAAGTCCGAGTGCCGAATGAGATCTAACTACCAATGCAAGTGACCTTTAAGCCGGGCAATGTGTTTCGGTACATTAGAGGCGGAATCAAAAAGAAAGGCATTCCGAGTGGTCCAATTGTGCCAGCATCCCCAGAATCTGAAGAAGTGAAACAAGATCTTCATATGCAACTGTGGCAGCGTGGGGTATTTTGGTCGCACAAAAACCCAATCGAAAGGGGTGAGCACGGACCCCACCACTGTACGCCAAACCTGTGACAAGAGCGACCAGATCCTCTTGGCCAGTAGGCAAGAAATAAATCGATGCCGGGCCGATTCCACAGTAGTGGTACAGAAGAAACAATTGCCATTCGAGATTCTACGCTTGGAAAGGGCCGAGGCAAGAGGAAGACCACCAATCGTCACCCGCCAAAGAAAGACCTTGGATTTGAACGGTGTCTTATTCAACCAGCCCTCCATCACCGATGCCTTCCACCATGACTGAGATTTCCGCAAACCCCATACAGAATTAGCTTTAACAGCCAGCCATTGATGATCTTTCATCAGAAGATGATACACCTGATTAGCAGAGGCCTTTTCCAGACTCAACCGGCCTGCAAGGTCCCAGTCCTGCCAAGGGCGATCCATCGCAAGGGCAGGAAAAGGTTGCCTGGCCTGAAGTACCAGCAGAAGCTACTCCCATAAGTCATGGTAGCCCCGCGGGATCCTGAAAAGTCGCCTGGCCGTACGAAACAATGCGAAGACATAACGACTGGCAAGGGTGGCGTCTGCAACTGAAGACACCCCCAGGCGGGCCATGCGGTTAAATTTTGATCGAAGCTCATGTTTGTCTTCCCACAAAAGTAATCTTGAGACTGCCAACAATTCCAGTTGAAAGGAGTTAGCATGCAAGCGGTCCTCCACTGGATGCCAGCTCGCCTTTTGGAGCACCGCTTTCCAGGAGCCGACCAAATGCAATAATAGAGAGGAGGCGGGGCTGGAAAACCCAGAGTCTGCATTAAGGACATGCCACCAGGAGCCCCGAATTTGTGTATTCCCATGTCGAAGCCCGCTGTCCTCCAGAAAATAACGGGCTATAATGGTCCACGGGTGATGATCCACGCACATAGCGCGAAAAAGTGACCAACGAAGGGCCAGCATATGAGTTTCAGCATTCAAAATAGCCCCACCACCCAAGCGTTCGGGAGTACATGTATGGGACCACGAAATCCACGAAATACCTGCGTGCAATGAATCCTTTTTCCATAACATGAAACGAATAGGGCGAGTGAGAGCCTTCAAAGTAGTAGGAGTCCAGGGCAGCAATGGCAAGAAATATGTGAGCATTGGCAGCATAATTATTTGCGCCACTTTGAGGCGGACATGAAAGGGCCACGCTTGCGACTTCCAATACATAAACTTAGCTGCCAGTTTCTGTGAAATCCATTCCAGTAGCTTCTTTGGCCGAACATCAACACCCAACGGGTACCCAAGTTGCCTGACAATGGAGCCGGGACAACCTGACCCTGCTAACCCAATGACTGTAAATCCGACTCCGTGCAGCTGAGAATGGCTGATTTGAAGGCATTGATGCGAAGATCCGAAGCATGACCAAAGAGTGTCCAGACATCCAATGCCTTGCGAATGTTGTCCTTGTCTGCACGCAAAATCATAAAGCTATCATCAGCCAAAGATTGGCTAATGAAGTGCTGCCCCAAAGGAAGAGACAATCCGGCCAGTTGATCAGAAGCTGCCATTGAAGATAACATTGAAAGAACCGGGTGAGTCGCCAGGGCAAAGAAGAGAGGACTCAAAGGGCAACCCTGTCTCACCGAGCGTGCAAGGATAAATGGCTCTGTAACCCCACCATTGAGCATAATACGCGAAGAAGCCTCAGCACTGATGGTGTAGATCAACCGGGACATCCGCGCACCAAAACCCATAGCGGACATAAGTTCAGCAATGAAAGACCAATCTAAATAGTCAAAGGCCTTTTCCAGATCCAACTGAATCAATACCACTTCCTGGCTAGAGTGCCTTGCATAGTCAATGGCCATTTGCACATTTAAGATATTATCCAGAATGTTGCGTCCCTTAATGAAACCATATTGAAGAGGATGCACAATAGCTGGAAGGTGCTTGTGGAGCCTATTCGCCAGGACTTTGGAAAGATTTTATACATCGAGCCCATCAATGAAATTGGTCTCCACTGTTGCAACATTGACGGCGAAGGAACCTTTGGAAGCAATTTGATAAGGCCTTCTTTCCATGAGGAAGGCATGACCCCTGTTTCCCAAACCTGTTGAAACATGGCCACCAATGGCTTCACTAGTTGGGTAGCCGAGCAGTCAAAGAATTCATTGGTGAGGCCATCCCAGCCAGGGCTTTTATCCTTGGGCAAATGTAACAAAACATCCAAAACCTCCTCCTCACAAATATCTGTCTCCAAGGTAGCTCGCATATCAAGTGGAACCTGATGGCGGACCAGATCATAGAAAACTGAACGTGCATACGTAACCTGGTCAGAAGGCGACGAAGAACCAAGAAGATCCCGAAAATAATTCCTGCACATATCAACAATGGTGTGCGGATCAGTAACCATGCAATCTTCTGAATCCTGAAGTCTGGTCATATTTTCTCGAGCAGGAGAAGCATGCAAGGCGCGAAAGAACTTATGAGTCTGGCAAGCATTATCTTGCAAATTGTCAGTCAAATTGTGTAATTTGGCCTGCTAATAGGATTTCAACTGAAATTCTTTGATAAGATTGGCCAAACGCTGCGCCAGCGATAATAGAAAATCATCATCTGGGGTATCCACCAGAAGCAAACGAACCAAAGCCAGTAAGCCTTCCGCTGCATGGTGATGCCTCCGACAAAGAGAGGCATGATGTATCCCATATTGGCGAGCGACCCGTTGCACATTAGAGACCAGTCGTTGAAAAGAAACTGTGCCCTCAGAGGCAAAGTCCAATAAAAATCTCTCAATCAATTGCTGCATATAGCCCTGAAAGATTGAATGCTTCAAATAAGAAGAGTTGAAGCATAAAGAGAGTCTATCCAACTGCATAAAGGGTGCAATAGGTTGTGCCAGTATCTCAAGTTGGAGAGGGAAATGGTCGGACAATGCATATTGCTGCAATGCTTTCATTTCCAGCATCTCAGGAAGAAAGTCATCATCGTGCATGATGTACATTCGGTCCAACCGCGACCATGTAGATGCATACTGCGCTGAATGAAAAGTAAACCTTGGAGAGGACGGATGTAACCACGACCATAGATCCTGCTTAAGAGCCGCAAGAGCAAAGACATTCCACGTCCGCCTTTCCGGAGCATCCATCACCGAATGCCCTGAAGTGGACTGGGAAGCGTCAACACACATATTGAAATCTCCCATCAAGAAACCCCTTCTGCCAAGTGACATGGAGCTTTGCAAAGTCTTCCAAAGATCCCGACGAGATAAAGGGTCATTCGGAGCATAGAGGCCCAGCAACCATAAGATCTCTCCTTCAAATAAAATTTCAATTAGCACAAAGCGGCCCTGCACATCATTTTTAATAAGAATAGGCTGATATTTCTCATGGACAATCATAAGCACTCCAGAATAATGCCCAGCATGTGTCCCTGCATAAAATAAGCGAAAACCATGGCAATCCACCACTTTTTCTGCATTACCGTGACTCTTGTGCTCCATCGCACACAAGGCATCCCACTGATTCTCATGCAAGACAGTCCACATGGCATGTTGCTTATGGCGAGAACAAATGCCTCGCACATTCCACGTGGCTATCTTCATATATCTGAAAAAAGAAAAATCAGGAAGGAGGCACCGCTTGCCTCGATTTCACCTTGTCAGCTAGAATGTCAAGGACACCATCATCCAGAAAATCAGCTAAGACTGCAAAAGAATTCGGCTGGCCAGCTTTAGAAGTAGATGGGATATCCACTGTCTTAGGGGTGGCGCGGGGATAATGACGATCCCAGGGTGGAATCACATTGCCTTTAGAATCAAATGCCAACTTAGCAAGCGGGCCCTTGGACCCGTCTGTATATACTTTCCTCGTAGACTGATTACGAGGAGCAGAAGGAGCCATAGTAAGTGCAACATGCGGTGAAGAGAACATTTCTTTCCTGCCCATATACGTGCGCATTGAATCCTGTGATACCGCAGGCCCAAAATCTGGCAAAGCAGCATCCAACTTCTTACCTTTTTTGGGACGTGCCTCTATCCATTCACTGTTACGAGAATCCAAACCCAAAACCTGTTGTTTACCTTTATCCAAAACACTGGGTGGTTGGGTTTCCTCCTGTGAGGGAGCATCAAGCACCATGTCATCCCTGGGCGGCACAACATGCACATTATCTGAAGACCGCCTCTCTGGGCATTCGGCCATAAAGTGTCCCAATTTACCACACGAAAAGCAGTGTCCCGCAAAGTTACCCCATTTCAAGCGAAAATGTAAAGGATGCATGCCAAAGCAATTAAGGCGCAGCCACGCAGGCCTCTTCCTAGTAGTGTCCCATAGCATACACAAACGGTTTCTATTCATTGCCCTTAGGCTTGGGGGGACCAGGACCGTTCCCAATACGGCCATGGCATCCTTTAACAATGGCCAATAAACAGCCGGGCAATTTTCCACCTCAACCCATACCGGGCATTCACGTTGAAGCAGACACTGAAAGTCTACCATAGGACGCCATGGCACGACATGGACCAAGCGGCGATCAAAGAATAATGGTAGTTTGGACAGGAACTCAGTCCGATGCTTGTCCGAGTTGAGCAGTACCTCATAGAAGCCATTCACGTTGAAGCAAACACTGAAAGTCTACCATAGGACGCCATGGCACGACATGGACCAAGCGGCGATCAAAGAATAATGGTAGTTTGGACAGGAACTCAGTCCGATGCTTGTCCGAGTTGAACAGTACCTCATAGAAGCCTCGAGATCCAACAAAAATCTCCTCAACACACTCCCCTTGCAGTAAATGATGCAACCACTGGCGAATATGGGAAAGCACTGGGATCCTGCCAGTGAAGAAGAATATAACTGCACAGTCATAAAACACTGAAAAAGAGCACAGGACCGTTTTCGGATCCACCGTTGCCTCCAGAACCTCTTCAGTTCCCGCATCAGAAAAAGCGTCATGATTATGCTGGACATAGTCGTCAAGCAACGTATTGGCAAACTCTAGCAAATGCTCGCAGTCAATTTCCTGAGAATCCACAGAATCAGAGGCCACCTGAGCATACGAACGATCCTGATGACCGATTATCTCTTCAGGCGTAGGCTTGGAGCGTTTACCCGCAGGCTGAAAGTCAGGAGCAGGCGGCATCTCCTCTGTACATGGCACCATATCCTCCGGTTCCTCTGCATCAGAATCCGGACCAAGCGCGGCTACCGTTTGTTCAATAAAAGCCATATCCAGGCCAGCCATGCTTCTCTCTGATCAGAGGCGGGATTGCAAAAACCGTGCACCACCCGGATGCAGCAACCGGACTGCAACGGAGAACAAGACCGACACGCGTAGATAAACCGGGGTGCCCGGCAACAGGTCAACCACAGGTGAGGCTTACACGCAGCTGCGGCCGGCCTGCACGCTGCGACGGGCAGCGATTGACAGGCAGGAGGCAAGGCAGACGTCAGGCGTGAAGCGCGTCAGACGTCAAACGTCAGGCGCTCCAGGTACAGGCGACGGGGCGCGTGCGTCAGGCAGGGCAGACGTCAGGGCTGACAAAGGCGGGTCGACACTAGGCGTGGACGAAGGCGGGCAGACGTCCGTGTTGAACGAAGGCAGGCGTTTGCTGGTCGTGGACGAAGGCGGCAAGAACTGACGACGCACCACGCTCGACTGGCGCAGGTACAGACGCAGGTGCTGACGAGCGGGCTGCAACAACCGACGAGGGCAAGGGCAGCACAGATGCGACGACCTGGTCGCTAGGTTGCGCGCCCTCCATCGCTCGACCTCGTTCCCTCTCCATACTCTCTCTCTCTCTCTCTCTCTCTCTCTCTCTCTCTCTCTCTCTCTCTCTCTCTCTCTCTCTCTCTCTCTCTCTCTCTCTCTAAAATCTCTCTCTCTCTCTCTCTCTCTCTCTCTTTTCGTAAAAGGTAATTGTATTAATTCAAAAAAAGTACAAGTTTACTCGATTACAAGGTACATGATGACACTAAGCCATCATGTAAAAAGGTTCCAGTACTAAGAGTTACAAAGTCATGGCAAAGATGTAGATGAAATTGCCATATGCCAGGGACGTAAGTCTTCCCGGGAGAGTAAGTCAGAATGCTGAAGAAGATCTATCTACCAATACAAGAGACCCTTAAGCCTAGCAATATGCCACTGAACATTACAGGCGGAATAAAAAAGAAACGCATTCCGAATGGTCCAGTAATGCCAAGAGCCCCAATATCGAAGAAAGTGAAACACGAGCTTCATATGTGGCTGTGCCGGTGTTGGGTATTTGGGCTACACAAAGACCCAATCAAAGGGCCTTAGCGAGAAACCAACCACCGCTCTCCAAACGGCTGATAAGAACAACCATATTTTCTTAGCAATAGGGCAAGAAATAAATCGGTGGCGGGCGGATTCGACACTGGTGGTGCAAAAGAAACAGTTGCCGTTGGATATTCGTCGCTTGGAAAGAGCCGAAGCAAGCGGAAGACCCCCAATCATCACCCTCCAAAGAAAGACCTTAGGGTGTCTTGTTCAACCACCCTTCCATCACAGTTGCCCTCCACCATGACCGGGATTTACGCAATCCCCATAGAGCATTAGCTTTAGTAACCAACCATTGATGATCTTTAATCAGAAGATGATAGACCTGGTTAGCGGAAGCTTTGCCGAAACTCAGCCGGCCTTCAAAGTCCCAATCCTGCCAAGGACGATCTGAAGCAAGGACAAGAAAGGGTTGTCTGCTCTGGAGCACCATCAAAAGCTGTTCCCATAAATGCCTGTATCCACGAGGGATCATAAAAAACCTCCTAGCTGTATGAAATGATATTAACACATTGCGATTGGCAAGGGTGGCATCCGCGACTGAAGTTAAGCCCAAACGTGCCATACGGTTGAATTGTGGTCGAAGCTCTTGTTTACCTTCCCATGAAAATAACCGCGAGACTGTCAGCAACTCCAGTTGAAAAGAATTAGCAGCTAAGCGATCCTCCGCCGGATGCCACTGAGCCTTCCGGAGGACCAGTTTCCAAGAACATACCAAATGGGCAAGCAGTGATGAAGAGAAACCAGAGAACCGAGAATCGGCATTAAGAGCATGCCACCAAGAACTCTGGATTTGGGTATTGCCATGCCAAAGCCCATGCTCCTAAAGGAAATAATGGGCTATAATGACCCATGAATGATGATCTGAGCACATGGCGCGGAAAAGAGACCAACGGAGGGCCAGCATGTGAGTTTGGGCATCCAAAATAGCTCCTCCACCCATGCGTTTGGGGGTGCAGGCATGCAACCAAGAAATATGTAGTAGTAGTCCAGGGCATTGAGAGTAGTAGTAGTCCAGGGCAACAAGGGCAAGAAATATGTGAGCATCGGCAACATAATTGTCTGGGCTACTTTGAGGCGAACATGGAATGGCCAAGCCTGAGACTTCCAATACAGGAACTTAGTCGACACTTTCTGAGAAATCCACTGTAGAAGCTGCTTTGGGGAAATCTCTCTCTCTTTTTTTTTTTTTCGTAAAAGGTAATTGTATTAATTACGAAAAAAGGTACAAGATAACTTGATTACAAGATACATGACGCCAATCCAGGCCATCATGTAAAGAGGGGCTAAGTGCTACATGTTACAAAGTTATGGCAAGGGGGCAGATGAAATAGCCATAAGCCAGGGACGGAAGTCCTCCCTAGAGAGCAAATCAGAATGCCGGAGAAGATCTAACTGCCAATACAAAAGGCCCTTAAGCCTCGCAATATGTCGCTGAACATTATAGGCGGAGTCAAAAAGAAAAGCATTCCTAATTGTCCAGTTATGCCAACAGCCCCAATATCGAAGAAAATGATACATGAGCTTCATATGTGGCTGTGCAGGAGTGGGGTATTTGGGCTGCCCGAAAACCCAATCAAAGGGGCGCAGCGTGACTCCAACCGCTCCTTGCCAAACAGCCGACAAAAAGAACCAGATTTTTTTTGCGACAGGGCAAGAAATAAATCTGTGGCGGGCTGATTCCACCGCAGTGGTGCAAAAGAAACAGTTGCCATTGGAAATTCGTCGCTTGGAAAGAGCCGACGCAAGCGGAAGACCACCAATCATCACTCTCCAAAGAAATACTTTACATTTGAAGGGGGTCTTGTTCAACCAGCCCTCCATCACAGTTGCCCTCCACCAGGACCAGGATTTTCGTAGGCCCCATAAAGCATTGGCTTTGGTAAGTAACCATTGTTGATCTTTGATCAGAATATGATAAACTTGATTAGCAGAAGCTTTGCTTAAAGGCAGCCGGCCTTGTAGGTCCCAATCCTGCCAGGGATGATCTGAAGCAAGGGCAGGAAAGGGTTGTCTGCTCTGGAGCATCCGCAAAAGCTGTTCCCATAAAGGCCTATATCCCCGCGGAATCCTGTAAAGCCTCCTGGCTGTACGAAATGAGATAAGCACATTGCGTCTCTCTCTCTCTCTCTCTCTCTCTCTCTCTCTCTCTCTCTCTCTCTCTCTCTCTCTCTCTCTCTCTCTCTTCGTAAAAGGTAATTGTATTAATTACGGAAAAAAGGGTACAAGATAACATGATTACATGAGTACAAGAGACATGAGGGCCCTAGGCCAACGTGTGGGAAATCCCCGTACTAATGCACTAAAAAGGTTACACCAATCATGGCAAGGACCCAGAGGCAATTGCCAAATGCCAGGAATGCAAATCCTCCGGAGGAAGCAAGTCGGAGTGCCTGATGAGATCTAGCTGCCAATGCAAGAGCCCTTTAAGCCTTGCAATATGTCTCGGTACATTAGAGGCCGAATCAAAGAGAAAAGCATTGCGCGTGGTCCAAATGTGCCAGCATCCCCAGTATCTGAAAAAGTGAAATAAGATCTTCATATGTAACTCTGGCGGTGTGGGATTCTTTGGGCGCACAAAAACCCAATCGAAAGGAGTCAGTGAGGACCCCACCACTGCGCGCCAGATTTGCGACAAGAGTGACCAGATATTCTTGGCGAGCGGGCAAGAAAGAAAACGATGTCGGGCCGATTCCGCCGTAGTGGTACAGAAGAAACAATTGCCATTCGAGATTCGACGCTTGGAAAGGGCCGAGGCAAGAGAAAGACCACCAATCATTACCCGCCAAAGAAAGACCTTGCATTTGAAAGGTGCCTTATTCCGCCAACCCTCCATCAGCGTTGCCTGCCACCATGACAGCGATTTCCGCAGTCCCCAAACAGTATTAGCTTTCACACCCAGCCATCGGTGATTTTGAATGAGAAGATGATACACCTAATTAGTAGAGGCCTTTTCCAGACACAACCGGCCTGCAAGGTCCCAGTCCTGCCAAGGGCGATCCACAGCCAGGGCAGGAAAGGGTTGCCTACCCTGAAGTTCAGACGAAAGCTTCCCCCATAAATCACGGTATCCGCGCGGGATCCTGAAAAGTCTCCTAGCAGTCCGAAACGATACAAGGACATTGCGAGTGGCAAGGGTAGCATCCGCAATCGAAGTCACACCCAAACGGGCCATGCGGTTAAATCTTGGTGTGAGCTGATGTTTATCTTCCCATGAAAGTAATCTGGATACTGCCAACAATTCCAGCTGAAAGGAGTTAGTCTGCAAGCGGTCCCCTAATGGATGCCAACGGGCCTTTTGGAGCACCACTTTCCAAGAGCCCACCAAGTGCAGTAACAAAGAGGAAGAGGGACTGGAAAATCGAGAGTCAGCATTAAGGACATGCCACCAGGAGGCCCGAAGCCGTGTGTTACCCTGGCGGAGCCCGCTGTCCTCAAGAAAATAACGGGCTATGATGATCCACGGGTGATGATCCACACACATGGCACGAAAAAGAGACCAACGAAGAGCCAGCATATGAGTTTCTGCATCCAAAATAGCTCCACCACCCATGCGCTTAGGGGTACATGCATGTGACCATGAAATCCAGGAAATGCCTGCCTGCAGTGAATCTTTCTTCCATAGCATCAAACGAATGGGATGAGTGAGAGCCTTCAAAGTAGTAGGCGTCCATGGCAGTAATGGCAGGAAATACATTAGCATTGGTAGCATAATTGTCTGAGCCACTTTGAGGCGGACATGGAATGGCCAGGCTTGCGACTTCCAATACATAAACTTCGCTGCCAGTTTTTGTGAAATCCACTCCAGCAGGTCCTTTGGCCGTACATCCACCCCCAAAGGGTATCCAAGATGCCTGACAATGGAGCCACGGGAAACCACCTGGCCCTGCCAGCCTAATGACTGTAAATCAGGCTCCGTGCAACTGAGAAGGGCTGACTTAAAGGCATTGATGCGAAGACCAGAGGCCTGACCAAAGAGCGTCCAAACATCTAATGCCTTTCGAATGTTGTCCCTGTCCGCCTGCAAAATCATAAAGGTGTCATCAGCCAAAGATTGGCTAATAAAGTGCTGCCCCAAAGGAAGAGACAACCCTGCCAGCTAAGCAGAAGCCGCCATTGAGGATAACATTGAAAGGACCGGGTGAGTCGCCAGGGGAAAGAAGAGAGGACTCAAAGGGCAACCCTGTCTGACCGAGCGTGCAAGGACAAATGGCTCTGTAACCCCACCATTGAGCATAACTCTTGAAGAAGCCACAGCACTAATGGTGTAGATCAATCGGGACATCCGGATACCATAGCCCATAGCAGACATGAGATCTGCCATGAAAGACCAGTCCACACAGTCAAACGCCTTTTCCAGGTCCAATTGAATCAATACCACTTCCTGACTGCAGTGCCGCGCATAAGTCAATAGCCATTTGCACATTTAAGATATTATGCAAAATGTTGCGGCCCTTAATGAAGCCATATTGGAGAGGATGCACAATAGCTGGAAGGTGCTTGTGAAGCCGATTTGCCAGCACTTTGGAGAAGATTTTATACATCGCGCCCATCAAAGAAAGTGGTCTCCAGTGTTGCAGCTTTGACGGCGAAGGGACCTTTGGAATCAGTTTCATAAGGCCTTCTTTCCATGAGGAAGGCATGACCCATGTTTCCCAAACCTGCTGAAACATGACCACCAATGGCTTCACCAACTGCGTGGCCGAGTTCTCAAAAAATTCATTAGTGAGACCATCCCAACCAGGACTTTTATCCTTAGGCAGGTGCAACAAAACATCCATAACCTCCTCTTCGCAAATATCCGCCTCCAAAGTGGCTTGCATATCAAATGGAACCTGCTGGCGGACCAGATGATAGAAGACCAAGCGGGCATGCGTAACCTGGCTAGAAGGCGAGGGAAAAGAACCAAGAAGATCCATAAAATAATTTCTGCACATATTGATAATGGTCTGCGGATCAGTGACCATGCGACCTTCCGAATCCTAGAGTCAAGTCATATTTTCGCGAGCCAGAGAAGCATGCAAGGCGCGAAAGAACTTATGAGACTGGCAGGCACTATCTTGCAATGTGTCAGTCAAGTTATGCAGCTTGGCCTGCTGATAAGATTTCAACTGAAACACTTGAATAAGATGGGCCAAATGCATCTCCAATGACAGCAGAAAATCATCATCTAGAGTATCCACGAGCAACGAACGGACCAAAGCCAGTAAGTCCTCTGCTGCATGTCGACGTCGCCGACAAAGAGAGGCATGATGAATCCCATACTGCCGAGCAACCCGCTGCACATTAGAGAGCAGCCGTGCAAATGAAGCCAAGCCCTCAGAGGCGAAGTCCAATAAGAACCTTTCAATCAATTGCTGCATATAGCCCTGAAAAATTGGATGCTTCAAATAAGAGGAGTTGAAACGTAAAGGGAGCCTATCCAGCAACTGCATAAAAGGTGCAATAGATTGTGCCCGCATCTCACGCTGGAGGGGGAAATGGTCCGACAACGCATATTGCTGCAAGACCTTCATCTCCAGCATCTCGGGAAGAAAATCATCCCCCTGCATGATATACATTCTGTCCAACCGCGACCAAGTAGTTGCATATTGTGCGGAATGAAAAGTAAACCCTGAAAAAGAAGGGTGAAGCCACAACCAAACATCTTGCTTAAGTACGTGCAAAGCAAAGGAATTCCACACCCGGCTTTCCGGCGTATCCATTACCGAATGCCCTGAAGTGGACTGAGAAGAGTCAACACACATATTGAAATCTCCCATCAAAAACCCCCTTCGGCCAAGTGACATGGAGCCCTGCAAAGTCGACCAAAGATCCCGTCGGGATGCGGGATCATTCGGAGCATAGAGGCCAAGCAACCATAAAATCTCTCCTTCAAATAAGACTTCGATTACCAGAAAGCGGCCCTGCACATCATTTTTAACAAGAACAGGCTGGTATTTCTCATGGACAATCATCAGCACGCCCAAATAGTGCGTAGCGTGTGTCCCTGCATAAAACAGATGGAATCCATGACAATCCACAACTTTTCCTGCTTCACCGTGACTTTTGTGCTCAACTGCACACAATACATCCCACTGGTTCTCATGCAAGACAGTCCACATGGTATGTTGCTTATCGCGAGAGCAAATGCCTCGCACATTCCACGTGGCTATCTTCATATATCTTCAAAAAAGGAAGTCAGGAACGAGGCGCCTGTTGCCTCGATTTCACCTTTTCCGCGAGAGCATCCAGGACACCCTCATCCAGAAAATCAGTCAATACTGCAAACGAATTCGGGCGACCTGCTTTAGAGGTAGAAGAAAAATCCACTGCCTTGGGAGTGGGGCGGGGATAACGCTGATCCCAGGGTGTAATCACATTACCTTTTGCATCAAACGCCAGCTTAGCAGGTGGGCCCTTGGAGCCGTCTGTATAGACTTTCCTTGAAGACTGATTACGGGGGGCAAACGGGGCCATAGTACGCGCAGCCTGCTGTGAAGTGACCATTTCTTTCCTGCGCGTATACGTGCGCACGGAATCCTGGGAAGCATTAGGCCCAGGATCCGCCAGGCCTGCATCCAACTTTTTACCTTTTTTTTGACGTGCCTCAATCCAATCAGTGCTAGGGGAATCTAAACCCCGGACCTGTTGTTTGCCTTTATCCATGACATTAGGTGGCTGAACGGCCTCCTGTGTCGGGGCATCAAGCACCATGTCATCCTTGGGCAGCACAATCTGCGCATCCTCAGAAGACGGTTGCCGTTCCGGGCATTCGGCCATAAAATGCCCTAATTTACCACATGAAAAGCAGTGTCCGGTAAAGTTGCCCCATTTCAGGCGAAAATGCAAAGGATGCATGCCAGAACAATTGAGGCGAAGCCACGCAGGCCTTTTCCTGGCTGTGTCCCATAACATGCATAAACGGTTTCGGTTCATAGCCCTGAGGCTTGGGGGAACCAGCACTGTTCCCACAACCGCCATCGCATCCTTCAACAATGGCCAATAGACCGCCGGACAATTTTCCACTTCCACCCACACCGGGCATTCTCGTTGAAGCAAACGCTAGAAGTCGGCCATAGGGCGCCATGATACAACATGGACCAAGCGGCGATCAAAGAATAGTGGCAACTTGGAGAGGAGCTCAGCTCGATGCCTTTCCGATTTCAACAGCACCTCATAAAAGCCGCGAGGTCCAAGGAAGATCTCCTCAACACAGTCCCCTTGCAATAAATGGTGCATCCACGGGCGAATATGTGAAAGCACTAGGATCCTGCCAGTGAAGAAAAGTATAACTGCACGGTCATAAAACACCGAGAAGGACCGCAAGACTAATTTCGGGTCCACCGTGGCTTCCAGCACATCATCTGTTCCCGCATCAGAAAAAGTTTCATTATTATGCTGGACATAATCGCCAAGCAGAGTATTGGCAAAGTCTAGCAAATGCTCCCAGTCAATTTCCTGCGAATCCACAGGTTCAGAGGCAACCTGCACATAGGAACGCTCCTGAGGACCCATTGGCTCGTCAGAAGTATGCTTGGAGCGTTTGCCTGCAGGCGGCAGTTCAGAACCCGGAGGCAGCTCCTCCATGCATGGCACCATATCCTCCGGCTCCTCTGTATCGGAATCAGGGCCAAGGGCTGCCACCGTCCGGTCTAGAAAATCCATATCTAGGCCAGCCATAGTGCTGTCTTCTCGCTTTCGCTCGCTCCTCTCTCTCTCTCTCTCTCTCTCTCTCTCTCTCTCTCTCTCTCTCTCTCTCTCTCTCTCTCTCTCTCTCTCTCTCTCTCTCTCTCTCTCTCTCTCTCTCTCTGTGCAAGTCCCGAAGACCTGCAAAATCAGGGAACCACCCGGCTGCAGCAACAGGACTGCAACGGGGCTCCTGTGGAGAACAGGACAGACACACGCAGATGAACCGGGGCGCACGGTAACGGGGCAGACACCGGTGAGGCTTCAACGCGGCTGCATCAGTCCTGCACGTTGACGCAGAGCAGTCGACCACAGACGGAGTTCTCTGCACAGGGCAAACGTCGACGGGGCAGGCGTCAAAGGGTCAGGCACAGGCCAGGCGTCGAGGGGGCAGATTTGAAGGGCGCTGCTCGCTGGCGCAGAACCAGCAACCAGCGGCGGCGGATCTGGCGTGCAGATGTCGGGCGTCAACGGAGCCGTGCGATAGAGGGCGCAGGTTAGGGCGACGGCAGGGTGCGCGATTCACAAGCTAAACGGGCGACGGTAGCAGGTCGCACAGGACTGGGCGACGTCAGGGGCCGTTCTCTCTCTCTCTCTCTCTCTCTCTCTCTCTCTCTCTCTCTCTCTCTCTCTCTCTCTCTCTCTCTCTCTCTCTCTCTGTGTGCACGTGCTGTGCGCCTGCAGATCCAGGCTATCGCAAGTCGGCCACCACACACGCGCCTGCAAAAGCACACAAAAAACACAGCATGGAGGGGCAAGAGCCGAATCCTGGTGGACGCGCTGCCCTAGACGAGCAGAAGGTGCAGGGAAAATCGCGGCAGCAGGAACGTCCCGTCACGGCCAGATTCGCCATCTCTCTCTCTCTCTCTCTCTCTCTCTCTCTCTCTCTCTCTCTCTCTCTCTCTCTCTCTCTCTCTCTTTCCGTAAAAGGTAATTGTATTAATTACGAAGAAAGTACAAGATTACATGATTACACGAGTACAAGAGGCACGAGGGCCATAGGCCAACGTGTGGGAAATCCCCGGACTAGGGTACTAAAAAGTTACACCAATCATGGCAAGGACCCAGAGGCAATTGCCAAATGCCAGGAATACAAATCCTCCCGAGGGAGCAAGTCAGAGTGCCTGATGAGATCTAGCTGCCAATGCAAGAGCCCTTTAAGCCTTGCAATATGTCGCGGTACATTAGAAGCCGAATCAAAGAGAAAAGCATTTCGGGTGGTCCAAATGTGCCAGCATCCCCAGTATCTGAAAAAATGGAATAAGATCTTCATATGTAACGGTGGTGGTGTGGGATACTTCGGGCGCACAAAAAGCCAATCGAAGGGAGTCAGTGAAGACCCCACCACCGCGTGCCAGATTCGTGACAAGAGTGACCAGATATTCTTGGCGAGCGGGCAAGAAAGAAAACGATGTCGGGCCGATTCCGCCGAAGTGGTGCAGAAGAAGCAAGTGCCATTCGAGATTCGACGCTTGGAAAGGGCCGAGGCAAGAGGAAGACCACCAATCATTACCCGCCACAGAAAGACCTTGCATTTGAAAGGTGTCTTGTTCTGCCATCCCTCCATCAGCGTTGCCTGCCACCATGACAGCGATTTCCGCAGGCCCCAAACAGCATTAACTTTCACGCCCAACCATTGGTGATCTTTAATGAGAAGATGATACACCTGATTAGTAGAGGCCTTTTCCAAACTCAACCGGCCTGCAAGGTCCCAATCCTGCCAAGGGCGATCCATAGCCAGGGCAGGAAAGGGTTGCCTACCCTGAAGTTCCGAGGAAAGCTTCCCCCATAAATCACGGTATCCGCGCGGGATCCTGAAAAGTCTCCTAGCAGTCCGAAATGATGCAAGGACATTGCGAGTGGCAAGGGTAGCATCCGCAATCGAAGTCACACCCAAACGGGCCATGCGGTTAAATCTTGGTCTGAGCTGATGTTTATCTTCCCATGAAAGTAATGTGGATACCGCCAACAATTCCAGCTGAAAAGAATTTGTCTGCACGCGGTCCCCTACAGGATGCCAACGGGCCTTTTGGAGCACCACTTTCCAAGAGCCCACCAAGTGCAGTAACAAAGAGGAAGAGGGACTGGAAAATCGAGAGTCAGCATTAAGGACATGCCACCAGGAGGCCCGAAGCCGTGTGTTACCCTGGCGGAGCCCGCTGTCCTCAAGAAAATAACGGGCTATGATGATCCACGGGTGATGATCCACACACATGGCACGAAAAAGAGACCAACGAAGAGCCAGCATATGAGTTTCTGCATCCAAAATAGCTCCACCACCCATGCGCTTAGGGGTACATGCATGTGACCATGAAATCCAGGAAATGCCTGCCTGCAGTGAATCTTTCTTCCATAGCATCAAACGAATGGGATGAGTGAGAGCCTTCAAAGTAGTAGGCGTCCATGGCAGTAATGGCAGGAAATACATTAGCATTGGTAGCATAATTGTCTGAGCCACTTTGAGGCGGACATGGAATGGCCAGGCTTGCGACTTCCAATACATAAACTTCGCTGCCAGTTTTTGTGAAATCCACTCCAGCAGGGCCTTTGGCCGTACATCCACCCCCAATGGGTATCCAAGATGCCTGACAATCGCGCCACGAGAAACCACCTGGCCCTGCCAGCCTAATGACTCTAAATCAGGCTCCGTGCAGCTGAGAATGGCTGACTTGAAGGCATTGATGCGAAGACCAGAAGCTTGACCAAAGAGCGTCCAAACATCTAATGCCTTGCGACTGTTATCCCTGTCCGCCTGCAAAATCATAAAGGAGCCATCAGCCAAAGATTGGCTAATGAAGTGCTGCCCCAAAGGAAGAGATAACCCTGCCAGCTGGGCAGAAGCCGCCATGGAGGATAACATTGAAAGGACCGGGTGAGTCGCCAAGGCAAAGAAGAGAGGACTCAAAGGGCAGCCTTGTCTGAGCGAGCGTGCAAGGAGAAATGGCTCTGTGACCCCACCATTAAGCATAACTCTTGAAGAAGCCTCAGTACTAATGGTGTAGATCAATCGGGACATGCGGATCCCAAAGCCCATAGCAGACATAAGCTCTGCAAGGAAAGACCAGTCCACACAGTCAAACGCCTTTTCCAGGTCCAGTTGAATCAAGACCACTTGCTGATTGGAGTGCCTCGCATAATCAATAGCCATTTGCACATTCAAGATATTGTGCAAAATGTTGCGTCCCTTAATGAAACCATATTGGAGGGGGTGCACAAGAGCTGGAAGGTGCTTGTGAAGCCGATTTGCCAGCACTTTGGAAAAGATTTTATACATCACGCCCATCAACGAAATTGGTCTCCAGTGTTGCAGCTTTGATGGCGAAGGGACCTTGGGGATCAGTTTGATGAGGCCTTCTTTCCATGAAGAAGGCATGACCCCTGTTTCCCAAACCTGCTGGAACATGACCACTAAAGGCTTTACCAACTGCGTGGCTGAGTGCTCAAAAAATTCATTAGTGAGACCATCCCAACCAGGACTTTTATCCTTAGGCAGGTGCAACAACACATCCATAACCTCCTCTTCGCAAATATCCGCCTCCAAAGAGGCTTGCATATCAAACGGAACCTGCTGGTGGACCAGCTGATAGAAGACCGAGCGGGCATGCGTAACCTGGCTAGACGGCAAGGATGAAGAACCAAAAAGATCCATAAAATAATTTCTGCACATATTGATAATGGTCTGCGGATCAGTGACCATGCGACCTTCCGAGTCCTGAAGTCGAGTCATATTTTCGCGAGCCGGAGAAGCATGCAAGGCGCGAAAGAACTTATGAGACTGGCAGGCATTATCTTGCAATGTGTCAGTCAAGTTATGCAGCTTGGCCTGCTGATAAGATTTCAAGCTAAAGACTTGAATAAGATGGGCCAAACGCCGCTCCAGAGACAGCAGAAAATCATCATCTGGGGAATCCGGGAGCAAGGAACGGACCAAGGCCAATAAGTCCTCTGCTGCAAGTCGACGGCGGCGACAAAGAGAGGCAGTGTGAATCCCATACTGCCGAGCAAACCGCTGCACATTAGAGAGCAGGCGTGCAAACGAAGCCAAGCCCTCAGAGGCGAAGTCCAATAAGAACCTCTCAATCAGTTGCTGCATATAATCCTGGAAAATTGGATGCTTCAAATAAGAGGAGTTGAAGCGTAAAGAGAGCTTATCCAGGAACTACATAAAAGGTGCAACAGATTGTGCCCGCATCTCAAGCTGGAGGGGAAAATGATCCGACAACGCATATTGCTGCAAAACCTTCATCTCCAGCATCTCGGGAAGAAAATCATCCCCCTGCATGATATACATTCTGTCCAATCGCGACCAAGTGGTTGCATATTGCGCAGAATGAAAAGTAAAACCTGAAACAGAAGGGTGAAGCCACGACCAAAGATCTTGCTTAAGTATGTGCAAAGCAAAGGAGTTCCACACCCGGCTTTCTGGCGTATCCATTACCGAATGCCCTGAGGTGGACTGCGAAGAGTCAACACACATATTGAAATCTCCCATCAAAAACCCTCTGCGGCCAAGTGCCATGGAGCCCTGCAAAGTCAACCATAGATCCCGTCGGGATGTGGGATCATTGGGAGCATAAAGTCCCAGCAGCCATAAAATCTCGCCTTCAAATAGGACTTCGATTACCAGAAAGCGGCCGTGCACATCATTTTTAACAAGAACAGGCTGGTATTTCTCATGAACAATCATCAGCACGCCCGAATAATGCTTAGCATGTGTCCCTGCATAAAACAGACGAAATCCACGACAATCCACAACCTTTCCTGCCTCACCATGACTTTTGTGCTCCACTGCACATAATACATCCCACTGATTTTCATGCAAGACAGACCACATGGTATGCTGCTTATGGCGAGAGCAAATGCCTCGCACGTTCCACGTGGCAATCTTCATATATTTTCAAACAAAGGAAGTCAGGAACGAGGCGCCTGTTGCCTCGATTGCATCTTTTCCGCGAGGGCATCCAGGACACCCTCATCCAGAAAATCAGCCAATACTGCAAATGAATTCGGGCGACCTGCTTTAGAGGTAGAAGGGAAATCCACTACCTTGGGAGCAGGGCGGGGATAACGCCTATCCCAAGGAGTAATCACATTGCCTTTCGCATCAAACGCCAGCTTAGCAGGTGGGCCCTTGGGGCCCTCGGAATAGACTTTCCTTGAAGACGGATTGCGGGGGGCTGACGGGGCCATGGTACGCACAACCTGCTGTGGGGTGACCATGTCTTTCCTGCGCGTGTACGTGCGCACGGAATCCGGGGAAACATGAGGCCCAGGATCTGCCAGGCCTGCGTCCAACTTTTTACCTTTTTTTTGTCGTGCCTCAATCCAATCAGAGCTAGGAGAATCCAAAGCTCGGACCTGTTGTTTACCTTTTTCCATGACAGTAGGGGGCTGAAGGGTCTCCTGTGTCTGGGCATCAAGCACCATGTCATCCTTGGGCTGCACAACCTGCGCCTCCTCAGAAGACAGTTGCCGTTCCGGGCATTCAGCTACAAAATGCCCTAATTTACCACATGAAAAGCAGTGTCCGGCAAAATTGCCCCATTTCAGGCGAAAATGCAAAGGATGCATGCCAGCGCAATTGAGGCGAAGCCACGCAGGCCTTTTCCTGGCCGTATCCCATAACATGCATAGACGGTTTCGGTTCATAGCCCTGAGGCTGGGGGGAACCAGCACTGTGCCCACAACCGCCATCGCGTCTTTCAACAATGGCCAATATACCGCTGGACAATTTTCCACTTCCACCCACACCGGGCATTCGCGTTGAAGCAGACGCTGGAAGTCAGCCATAGGGCGCCATGGTACCACATGGACCAAGCGGCGGTCAAAGAATAGTGGCAACTTGGACAGTAGCTCAGCTCGATGCAATTCGGATTTCAACAGCACCTCATAAAAGCCGCGAGGTCCAAGGAAGATCTCCTCAACATACTCCCCTTGCAATAAGTGGTGCATCCACTGGCGAATATGTGAGAGCACTGGGATCCTGCCGGTGAAAAAAAGTATAACTGCACGGTCATAGAACACCGAGAAGGACCGCAAGACTGATTTTGGGTCCACTGTCGCTTCCAGCACATCATCCGCAGCCGCAGCAGAGAAAGTTTCATTATTATGCTGGACATAATCGCCAAGCAGAGTATTGGCAAAGTCCAGCAAATGCTCCCAGTCTATTTCCTGCGAATCCACAGGTTCGGAGGCAACCTGCGCATAGGAACGGTCCTGAGGACCCATTGGCTCGTCTGAAGTGTGCTTAGAGCGTTTGCCTGCCGGCGGCAGTTCAGAACCCGGAGGCGGCTCCTCCGTGCATGGCACCATATCCTCCGGCTCCTCGGTATCGGAATCAGGGCCAAGGGCTGCCACCGTCCGGTCGAGAAAATCCATATCCAGGCCAGCCATACCGCTGTCTTCTCTCTTTCGCTCGCTCCCTCACTGTAGCAGCAGAATGCACTGTCTACAGTCTCTGCTCTTCAATAATCTGCTGCCTCCTCGGCACAGATCTGTCCTTGTAAAATGTCTATCTGCCTGTCCCTAAACTGTCGTGTCCCGGGCTGTGCAGGGACGTATTCTGCAAGCACAAACCAGGCGACGACTGCGACGAGGCCTGCAGGTCAGGCGGCCGGCAGCAGGGCGGGACGCTCGCGCGGCCAGTTCCCTCTCTCTCTCTCTCTCTCTCTCTCTCTCTCTCTCTCTCTCTCTCTCTCTCTCTCTCTCTCTCTCTCTCTCTCTCTCTCTCTCTCTCTCTCTCTCTCTCTCTCTCTCTCTCTCTCTCTCTCTCTCTCTTTGAAGGTCCCGCAAACCTGCCAAACCAAGAAACCGCCGGGCTGCAGGAACAGGACTGCAACAGGGCGCCTGTGCAGAACCGGACGGGCACGAGCAGGTGAACCCTTGATCAAGGGTGCGTCTGAAAGCAGTGAGCGGCCGCAGCGCTGCTTAGCCAACGATTATCTGAAGGCGCAGATCCAGGCGACTGTCAGGCGAGCAACGGTACGTATCCGTCAGTAGGCGTAGCAGGCGGAAGGTCCAGGCGACGGCGGGACAGAGACGTCAGGGCTCACGACCTCCATGCAGGTCCGCGGGAAGATCGCCCAAGCGCACAGGGGGTTCGTTGTTAGGTCACGGGGGAGGCAGATCCGCCATCGCGTCGTTCTCTCCCTTCTCTCTCTCTCTCTCTCTCTCTCTCTCTCTCTCTCTCTCTCTCTCTCTCTCTCTCTCTCTCTCTCTCTCTCTCTCTCTCTGTATATATATATATATATATATATATATATATATATATATATATATATATATATATATATATATATATATATATATATATATATATATATATATATATGCACTTATGTAGAGAGAGGAAGACTGAGAGCAATAGGGCAAGGTATATTCAAATGGGGATTCTCTACACTTGACCACATCTTCATCTTGAGACATACGATTGAGTAAGTGAAAGCAAGCAAAAAGACTCTCATGCTGTTTTGTGGATTTTTGCAAAGCCAACGATACACTCCCAAGAAACAGACTTTTACAAAGGATACAGACATTGGGAACCCCATCGGACATGATCTAGGGCATCTATGCACTCTATGAGAGGGTGATAGGCTAAGTGAGATACCCAAGAGGACTTTCAAACATGCTGTCTAGCACCATTGCAATCAAGCAAGGATGTCATCTATCCACTACACTCTTTAGACACTACGTTGACGAAATAAAAGACCACATCACAATAGGGGGTGATGTGACATGGTGGACATAACAAAAATACCAGTCTCTATTATATTTTATGCTGACTATATTATTCTAGTCTATGAGTCACAGGAGGGTCTAGAACAACATCTTCGTGCCCTTCATGACTTTTACACACAGCATGATTTGATGATTAATCTTAGGAGAACCTAGATCTTGGTTTTTCACACATCAACCCTCGTGAGTCAATCTTTCATCGAAAGGAGCCAAACAGGTGGAGGTTATGGACTCATACATCTACAAAGGGGGTCACATTCTCTCTATCCACTAAAAGATTCACCATGGCACAGATCGCCAAAGACCCAACTCACACGAGGATACACAACATCGGCCATGTAAGAGAGTGTGCATGTAGGCACACTTCACAGAGCCTCGCACACAGAGGTGGTTATTTGACACACTAGTCACACCAGCCATGGTGTATGGTGTACCTATTTTGGGGGCCATATATCTATGGACAAATATTGAGAGACCACAAATCAACATGCTCTCACAAATGATCCACAACAAACCATAAATACCACATCAGATCATTAGAGCAGATTTTCTTGCACCCACCATGATGTTGGAGGCTCATTTCTCAACCATCAACTTCATACATAAGAGTACACGACATGCACCAAAATAAACTAACTAGGAGAGCCATCAAGGCCTCTAGACAACTAGCTTAGGCAAGACATGAAACTTCATGGTGTGCACAAGTCGAGCAATGGCTCACAAAATATGGGATCAACATTGACAACCTCCTCCCCTTCCAATATGGCCGTAACTTTGCGACAATGCTCAATAAAAGAGAAAACACGAACTAGAAGAGAGGGAAAAAGAAAGATTGCAATGAAAGAAGAGAATGGAAGGAGAAAATCTGCACTGAACTGAATGAAAGCTAACTACAAAAGAAGACTGATCAGTCCTTGCACACAACATAATGCATCAATGAGGGCGCCGGATCACAGGCTAATGATGGAAGGCAGTACTACAAGATGGAGAAGTGTCTTCGTACGATGGAGTGTGTTGAAGCCTGCAAAGGAAAAACCTATGAATGACCAGCCAATTGTGGAGGACAGCACTTGAAGGACAGCAAAAAAGAGTTAAAATATGCCAAATCTGCCTGACTACTAATCTAGTCATTTCTTTGTCTCATGCACTGTTTTGGCTTTTCGAACACCTAAATACATCTCTCTCTCTCTCTCTCTCTCTCTCTCTCTCTCTCTCTCTCTCTCTCTCTCTCTCTCTCTCTCTCTCTCTCTCTCTCTCTCTCTCTCTCTCTCTCTCTCTCTCTCTCTCTCGTAAAAGGTAATTGTATTAATTACGGAAAAAAAGGTACAAGATTACATGATTACATGATTACAAGAGGCACGAGGGCCCTAGGCCAACGTGTGGGAAATCCCCGTCCCAATGCACTAAAAAGGTTACACCAATCATGGCAACGACCCAGAGGCATTTGCCATATGCCAGGGATGCAAATCCTCCCGAGGGAGCAAGTCGGAGTGCCGGATGAGATCTAGCTGCCAATGCAAGAGCCCTTTAAGCCTAGCAATATGTCTCGGTACATTAGAGGCCGAATCAAAGAGAAAAGCATTGCGCGTGGTCCAAATGTGCCAGCATCCCCAGTATCTGAAAAAGTGAAATAAGATCTTCATATGTAACTGTGGCGGTGTGGGGTACTTTGGGCGCACAAAAACCCAATCGAAAGGAGTTAGTGAGGACCCCACCACTGTGCGCCAGATTTGCGACAAGAGTGACCGGATATTCTTGGCGAGCGGGCAAGAAAGAAAACGATGTCGGGCCGATTCCGCAGTAGTGGTGCAGAAGAAACAATTGCCATTCGAGATTCCATGCTTGGAAAGGGCCGCGAGGCAAGAGGAAGACCACCAATCATTACCCGCCAAAGAAAGACCTTGCATTTGAAAGGTGCCTTATTCAGCTAGCCCTCCATCAGCGTTGCCTGCCACCATGACAGCGATTTCCGCAGTCCCCAAACAGTATTAGCTTTCACACCCAGCCATTGGTGATCTTGAATGAGAAGATGATACACCTGATTAGTAGAGGCCTTTTCCAGACTCAACCGGCCTGCGAGGTCCCAGTCCTGCCAAGGACGATCCACAGCCAAGGCAGGAAAGGGTTGCCTATCCTAAAGCTCCGACAAAAGCTTTCCCCATAAACCACGGTATCCGCTCTCTCTCTCTCTCTCTCTCTCTCTCTCTCTCTCTCTCTCTCTCTCTCTCTCTCTCTCTCTCTCTCTCTCTCTCTCTCTCTCTCTCTCTCTCTCTCTCTCTCTCTCTCTCTCTCTCTCTCTCTCTCTCTCTCTCTCTCGTAAAAGGTAATTGTATTAATTACGAAAAAAAGTACAAGATAACTTGATTACAAGATACATGACGCCAATCCAGGCCATCATGTGAAAAGGGGCTAAGTGCTACAAGTTACAAAGTTATGGCAAGGGGGTAGATGAAATTGCCATAAGCCAGGGACGGAAGTCCTCCCTAGAGAGCAAATCAGAATGCCGGAGAAGATCCAACTGCCAATACAAAAGGCCCTTAAGCCTCGCAATATGTCGCTGAACATTATAGGCGGAGTCAAAAAGAAAAGCATTCCTAATTGTCCAGTTATGCCAACAGCCCCAATATCGAAGAAAATGATACATGAGTTTCATATGTGGCTGTGCAGGAGTGGGGTATTTGGGCTGGCCGAAAACCCAATCAAAGGGGCGCAGGGTGAATCCAACCGCTCCTTGCCAAATAGCCAACAAAAAGAACCAGAATTTTTTTGCGACGGGGCAAGAAATAAATCTGTGGCGGGCTGATTCCACAACAGTGGTGCAAAAGAAACAGCTGCCATTGGAGATTCGTCGCTTGGAAAGAGCCGACGCAAGCGGAAGACCACCAATCATCACTCTCCAAAGAAAGACTTTACATTTGAAGGGGGTCTTGTTCAACCAGCCCTCCATCACAGTTGCCCTCCACCAGGACCGGGATTTTCGTAAGCCCCATAAAGCATTGGCTTTGGTAACTAACCATTGTTGATCTTTGATCAGAATATGATAAACTTGATTAGCAGAAGCTTTGCTTAAAGGCAGCCGGCCTTGTAGGTCCCAATCCTGCCAGGGATGATCTGAAGCAAGGGCAGGAAAGGGTTGTCTGCTCTGGAGCATCCGCAAAACCTGTTCCCATAAAAGCCTATATCCCCGCGGGATCCTGTAAAGCCTCCTGGCTGTACGAAAAGATATAAGCACATTGCGACTAGCAAGGGTGGCATCCGCGACCGAAGACAAGCCCAAACGAGTCATCCGGTTGAATTGTGGTCTAAGCTCATTTTTGCCTTCCCATGCAACTAAACGCGAGACTGCCAATAATTCCAATTGAAAAGAATTCGTAGCCAAGCGATCCTCCGCTGGATGCCACTGAGCCTTTAGAAGGACCCGTTTCCAGGAACATACCAAATGATTAAGCAGCGACGAAGAAGAACTGGAGAACCTCGAATCAGCATTAAGAACATGCCACCAAGAAGTCCGGATTTGGGTATTGCCATGTAGAAGCCCATGGCTCTCAAGGAAATAACGGGCTATATCGACCCATGGATGATGATCCGAGCACATGGCGCGGAAGAGAGACCAACGGAGTGCCTGCATGTGAGTTTGGGCATCTAAAATAGCTCCGCCACCCATGCGTTTGGGGGTGCAGGCATGCGACCAAGAAATCCAGGAAATACATGCATGCAATGAGTCCTTCTTCCATAGCATGAAGCGAAGAGACTGAGTAAGAGCATTGAGAGTCGTAGTAGTCCAGGGCAACAATGGCAAAAAATATGTCAGCATTGGCAACATAATTGTCTGGGCCACTTTGAGACGAATATGGAAGGGCCAGGCTTGAGATTTCCAATACATAAACTTAGCCACCATTTTCTGAGAAATCCACTGCAGAAGCTGCTTTGGTGGAACGTCGACACCCAAAGGGTACCCAAGGTGCCTGACAATGGAGCCACGAGGAACAACCAGACCCTGCCAGTCCAAGGACTGCAAATCCGACTCCGTGCAGCTGAGAATGGCTGATTTGAGCGCATTGATGCGAAGGCCGGAGGCTTGACCAAAGATGCCCCAAACATCCAATGCGCGCTTGAGGTTGTCCTTGTCCGCACGCAAAATCATAAAAGTATCATCCGCCAGGGATTGGCTAATGAAGTGCTGTCCTGAAGGAAGCGACAGACCGGCCAACTGAGAAGAGGCTACCATATGGGATAACATGGAAAGAACTGGATGTGTCGCGAGGGCAAAGAATAGCGGGCTCAAAGGGCATCCTTGTCTGACAGAGCGGGCAAGTACAAATGGCTCAGTAACACCTCCATTCAGCATGACTCGCGAAGACGCCGCAGCACTAATGGTGTAGATTAGACGAGACATCCGGGGACCAAAGCCCATAGCCGACATAAGTTCAGCGACGAAAGACCAATCCAGATAGTCAAAATCCTTTTCCAGGTCCAGTTGAATCAGTACTACCTCCTGGTTAGAATGCCTTGCATAATCAATAGCTAGTTGAGCATTCAATACATTGTGCAGAATATTTCGGCCCTTAATGAAACCATACTGTAGAGGATGCACAATGGCCGGGAGATGCTTATGAAGCCGATTCGCCATTATTTTGGAAAAGATTTTGTACATTGAACCCATCAAGGAAATGGGGCGCCACTGTGTCAACCTAGATGGCGAAGGAACTTTTGGAAGCAGTTTAATAAGGCCTTCTTTCCATGAGGAAGGCATGATCCCGGTTTGCCACACTTGCTGAAACAAAGCCTGCAATGGTTTCGCCAGTTGGGAAGCAAAAGCTTCAAAGAACTCATTGGTGAGACCATCCCAACCCGGGCTATTCTCTCTCTCTCTCTCTCTCTCTCTCTCTCTCTCTCTCTCTCTCTCTCTCTCTCTCTCTCTCTCTCTCTCTCTCTCTCTCTCTCTCTCTCTCTCTCTCTCTCTCTCTCTCTCTCTCTCTCTCTCTCTCTCTCTCTCTCTGTAAAAGGTAATTGTATTAATTACGAAAAAAGGTACAAGTTTACATGATTACAAGATACACGATGGCTTACCGCCATCGTGTGTAAAATCTCAGTACTAAACCACCAAAGAGTTACAAAAATCATGGCAAAGATGCAGAGGAAATTGCCATATGCCAGGGAAGTAAGTCCTCCCGAGGGAGTAAGTCAGAGTGCCGAATGAGATCCATTTGCCAAAGCAAGAGACCTTTAAGCCTTGCAATATATCCTAGAACATTAGAGGCGGAATCAAAAAGAAAAGCATTCCGAGTGGTCCAATTGTGCCAGCATCCCTAGTATCTAAGAAAGTGAAACAAGATCTTCATATGCGACTGTGCCGGTGTGGGGTATTCTGGCCGTACAAAAATCCAATCAAAAGGGCTTAGCGAGAAACCAACCACTGCTCGCCGAACCGCTGACAAGAGCGACCAGATATTCTTAGCGAGAGGGCAAGAAATAAATTGATGACGGGCCAATTCCACAGTAGTGGTGCAAAAGAAGAAATTGTTGTTAGAGATTCAACGCTTGGAAAGGGCTGAAGCAAGCGGAAGACCACCAATCCTCACCCTCCAAAGAAAGACCTTGCATTTGAAAGGTGTCTTGTTCAACCAGCCCTCCATCACAGTTGCCTTCCACCATGACTGCGATTTCCGCAATCCCCATACAGTATTAGCTTTAGTAACCAGCCATTGATGATCTTTAATCAAAAGATGATACACCTAGTTAGCTGAGGTCCCAGTCCTGCCAAGGACGATCCAAAGCAAGGGCAGGAAAGGGTTGCCTACTCTGGAGTACCAACAAAAGCCGTTCCCATAAATCACGGTATCCACGAGGGATTCTGAAAAGCCTCCTGGCTATAGAAAACGATATCAAGACGTTACGACTGCCAAGGGTGCCATCTGCACAACTGAAGTCAAGCCCAAATATGCCATGCGGTTAAATTTTGGTCTGAGCTCATGTTTTCCTTCCCAAGAAAGCAATCGCGAGGCTGCTAACAATTCCAGTTGAAAGGAGTTAGTATGTAAGCGGTCCTCCGCCGGATGCCAACGCACCTTCTGGAAAACCAATTTCCAAGAGCAGACCAAATGAACAAGCAGGGATGAGGAAGGACTAGAAAACTGAGAGTCTGCATTAAAAACATGCCACCAGGAGCTCCGAATTTATGTATTACCATGCACAAGCCCGTGATCCTCAAGAAAATAACGGGCAATAATGACCCACGGGTGCTGATCCACGTATATGGCACGAAAAAGAGACCAACGAAGTGCCAGCATATGAGTTTCAGCATCCAAAATAGCCCCACTACCCATGCGTTTGGGGGTACATGTGTGCGACCAAGAAATCCATGAAATGCCTGCCTGCAAGGAATCCTTCTTCCATAACATAAAACGAATGTGCTGAGTAAGAGCATTCAAAATAGTAGTAGTCCACGGCAACAATGGCTAGAAATATGTGAGCATTGGCGACATAATCGTTTGAGCCACTTTGAGGGGAACATGGAAGGGCCAAGCCTGCGACTTCCAATACAGAAACTTAGCTGCCAGTTTCTGTGATCTCTCTCTCTCTCTTTTTTTCCGTAAAAGGTAATTGTATTAATTACTAAAAAGGTACAAGTTTGCATGATTACAAGATACACGATGGCTCTACCCCATCGTGTGTACACACTGACTCTCTACAAGAACCAGACAACCAAAGAGTTACAAAGTCATGGCAAAGACAGAGGAAATTGCCATATGCCAAGGACGTAAGTCCTCCCGAGGGAGCATGTCAGAGCGCCGGAGAAGATCAATCTGCCAATACAAGAGACCTTTCAGCCGAGCAATATGCCGCTGAATATTATAGGCGGAATCAAAAAGAAAAGCATTCTGAATGGTCCAGTTATGCCAACAGCACCAAAATCAAAGAAAGTGAAACAAGATCTTCATATGTGGCTGTGTCAGTGTGGGATATTTGGGCCACGCAAAAACCCAATCAAACTGGCGTAGCGAGAAACCAACCACAGCTCCCCAAACGGCTGACAAGAATGACCAGATTTTCTGAGCGAGGGGACAAGAAATAAAACGATGACGGGCGGATTCCACAGTGGTGGTGCAAAAGAAACAATTGCCATTGGAGATTCGACACTTGGAAAGAGCCGAAGCAAGCGGAAGACCACCAATCATCACCCTCCAAAGAAAGACCTTATATTTGAAGGGTGTCTTGTTCAACCAGCCCTCCATCACAGTTACCCTCCACCATGACCGGGATTTATGCAATCCCCATAGAGTATTAGCTTTAGTAACCAGCCATTGATGATCTTTAATCAGAAGATGATACACCTAGTTAGCTGAACCCTTTTCTAAATTCAGCCGGCCTGCAAAGTCCCAGTCCTACCAGGGACGATCCATAGCAAGGGCAGGAAAGGGTTGTCTGCTCTGGAGCACCATCAAAAGCTATTCCCATAAATACCAATATCGACAAGGGATCCTAAAAAGCCTCCTGGCTGTACAAAACGATATCAACACATTGCGACTGGCAAGGGTGGCATCCGCTACCGAAGTTAAGCCAAACGTGCCATGCGGTGTCGAAGCTCATGTTTACCTTCCCACGAAATTAACCGCGAGACTGCCAACAATTCCAATTGAAAAGAATTAGTAGCTAAGCGATCCTCCGCTGGATGCCACTGAGCCTTCAGGAGGACCAGTCTCTAGAAACAGACCAAATGGGCAAGCAGAGATGAAGAACTGGAGAACCGAGAATCTGCATTAAGAACATGCCACCAAGAAGTCCGAATTTGAGTATTACCATGTAGAAGCCCGTGATCCTCAAGAAAATAACGAGCTATAACGACCCATGGATAATGATCCGAGCACATGGCGTGAAAAAGAGACCAACGGAGTGCCAGCATATGAGTTTGGGCTCACTTCCATAGCATGAAACGAATAGACTGAGTAAGAGCATTCAGTGTAGTAGCAGTCCACGGCAGCAATGGCAAGAAATATGTGAGCATTGGCAATATAATTGTTTGGGCTACTTTGAGGTGAACATGGAAGGGCCAGGCCTGAGACTTCTGGATGGAGTCATATTCTCTCAAGCAGGAGAGGCATGGAGAGCTCGAAAGAACTTATGAGTTTGACAAGCACTATCTTGCAACGTCTCCGGCAGAGGTTGCAATTTGACCTGCTGATAAGATTTCAACTGAAACTCTTTAATAAGATCAGCCAGACGTATTGCCAGTGAAAGCAGAAATACATCATCTACAGTGTCCACCAGCAAAGAACGAACCAAAGCTAGCAGGACCTCCGCTGCTTGTCGACGCCGCCGACAAAGAGAGGCATGATGGATCCCATACGTCCGAGCAACCCACTGCACATTAGAGAGCAATCTTTCAAACGAAGCAGTGCCCTGAGATGAGAAATCCAATAAGAATCGATCAATCAATTGCTGCATATAGCCCTGAAAGATTGCATGCTTCAAATAAGACGAGTTGAAACGCAAAGGGAGTCTATCCAGAAATTGCTTGAAAGGTGCAATGGGTTGTGCAAGGAGCTCAAGCTAGAGAGGGAAATGGTCCGACAAGGCATATTGTTGCAACACTTTCATTTCGAGCATCTCAAGAAGGAAATCATCATTTTGCATGATGTATATGCGGTCTAACCGCGACCATGTTGTTCCACACTGGGCAGAATGGAAAGTAAACCCTGTAGAAGAAGGGTGCAGCCAAGACCAGAGATCTTGCTTAAGAACGGCAAGAGCCAACTCCTACCACATACGACTTTCCAGTGCATCCATTACCGAATGCTCTGATGTGGACTGTGAAGAATCAACACACATATTGAAATCCCGCATCAAAAAACCCCGTCTGCCAAGGGACAAGGAAGTCTGCAAAGTATACCAAAGCTCCTGGTGAGATAAAGGATCATTCGGAGCATAGAGGCCAAGTAACCATAAGATCTCTCCTTCGAATAAAACTTCAATCACCACAAAGCGGCCATGTACATCATTCTTGATAAGAACCGGCTGATATTTTTCATGTACAATCATAAGCACCCGAGAATACTGCCTCGCATGAGTCCCTGCATAGAACAAACGAAAGCCATGGCAATCCACAACTTTTCATGCTTCATCGTGACTCTTGTGCTCAACAGCACACAAGACATCCCACTAATTCTCATGCAATACAATCCACATGGCATCTTGCTTGTGGCGAGAACAAATTCCTCGCACATTCCACGTGGCTATCTTTATGTGTATTCAAAAGAAAATCAGATACGAGGCACAGCTTGCCTCGATTTGACCTTTTCTGCAAGAATGTCCAGGACTCCCTCATCCAAAAAATCAGCTAACACGGCAAAAGAGTTCTGACGACCAGATTTGGAGGTAGATGGCATATCCGCTATCTTGGGGATGGAACCGGGATAACGACGATCCCATGGGGTAATGACGTTACCTCTAGTATCTAAAGCCAACTTAGCAGGTGGACCCTTTGGACCATCCAAATACACTCTCCTAGGTGGCTGTTGACGGGGAGCAGAGGAAACCAGAGCAGGAGCAGAGTGCTCTGAAGACAACATTTCTTTCCTGCACATATACGTACGCATGGAATCTGATGAGGCAATAGGCACAGTATCCACCATGCCAGCAACAAGCCTGTTGCCTTTTTTCACGCGTATATCTACCCAGTCATTGCCACGGGAATTCAAACCCGAGACCTGTTGTTTACCTTTATCCAAACTTTAGGTAGCTGGGTGGCATCCTGCAATGGAGCATCACACACCATCTCTTCCATGGGCAGCGCAACATGCTCGGCATCTGAAGTGTGGTGCTTCTCTGGGCATTCAGCCACATAAAATGCCCCAAATTTCCACGCGAAAAGCAATGTCCTGCAAAGTTGCCCCATTTCAAACGAAAATGTAAAGGATGCATGCCAGAGCAATTAATACGTAACCAAGCAAGCCTTTTCATAGCAGTGTCCTATAACATACACAGACAGTTGCGATTCATGGCCCTTAGGCTTGGGGGACCAGAACAGTGCCCACAGCGGCCATGGCGTCCTTTGACAGTGGCCAATAACAGCCGAACGATTTTCCACTTCAACCCACACAGGGCATTCATGTTGCAGCAGGCGCTGAAAATCTGCCATTAGGCGCCATGGCACAAAATGGACCAAACGGCGATCAACGAACAATGGCAGTTTAGACAAGAGAGCAGCACGGTGCGTCTCAGATTTCAACAGCACCTCAAAAAAATCTCGGGGCCCAACAAAAATCTCTTCAACACATTCCCCTTATAGCAGACTGTGCAGCCACTGGCCAATACGAGAAAGCAGTGGGATCCGACCATTGAAGAAGAGTATCATAGCACGTTCATAAAACACTGAAAAGGAGCGCAAGACATGTTTCGGGTCCACAGTGGCTTCCAGAACATCTTCCGTTGCAGAGTCAGAAAAGACTTCCTGATTATGTTGAACATAATCGCCAAGCAAAGTGTTGGCAAACTCCAGCAAATGCTCCCAGTCAACATCTTGAGAGTCCACAGAATCAAAAGCAACCTGAGCATAGGAATGATCCTGATGATCCATTGTGTCGGCCGAAGTATGCTTGGTGCGTTGGCCCGCAGGCTGAAAGTCAGGAGCAAGGGGCATCTCCTCTGTGCACGGAACCATATCCTCTGGTCTCTCTTTTTTTTTCCGTAAAAGGTAATTGTATTAATTACGAAAAAAATACAAGATTACTTGATTACAAGATACATGATGACAATCTAAGACATCATGTGAAGAGATTCCAGTACTACAAGTTACAAAGTCATGGCAAAGACGCGGAGGAAATTGCCATATGCCAAGGACGTAAGTCCTCCCTAGAGAGCATGTCAGAATGATGGAGAAGATCTAACTGCCAATACAAGAGGCCCTTAAGCCTAGCAATATGCCGCTGAACATTATAGGCCGAATCAAAAAGAAAAGCATTCCGAATGGTCCAGTTATGCCAACAGCCCCAATATCAAAGAAAGTGATACATAAGCTTCATATGTGGCTGTGCCGGAGTGGGGTATTTGGGCTGCCCAAAAACCCAATCAAAGGGGCATAGTGTGAAACCAACCACCCCTCGCCAAACAGCCGACAAAAATAACCAGACTTTCTTAGCGATGGGGCAAGAAATAAATCGGTGCAGAGCAGATTCCACAATAGTGGTGCAAAAGAAACAGTTGCCATTGGAGATTCGTCGCTTGGAAAGAGCTGAAGCAAGCGGAAGACCACCAATCATCACTCTCCAAAGAAAGACCTTATATTTGAAGGGTGTCTTGTTCAACCAGCCCTCCATCACAGTTGCCCTCCACCATGACCGGGATTTACGCAATCCCCATAAAGCATTCACTTTAGTAACCAGCCATTGATGATCTTTAATCAGAAGATGATACACCTGGTTAGCAGAAGCTTTGCTTAAATTCAGCCGGCCTTCTAAGTCCCAATCCTGCCAGTGATGATCCGAAGCAAGGGCAAGAAAGGGTTGTCTGCTCTGGAGCACCGTCAAAAGCTGTTCCCATAAATGCCTATATCCACGAGGGATCCTGAAAAGCCTCCTAGCTGTACGAAACGATATTAGCACATTGCGACTGGCAAGGGTGGCATCCGCGACTGAAGATAAGCCCAAACGTGCCATCCGGTTGAATTGTGGTCTAAGCTCGTGTTTACCTTCCCATGAAAGTAAACGCGAGACTGCCAGCAATTCCAATTGAAAAGAGTTAGTAGCTAAGCGATCCTCCGCTCGATGCCACTGAGCCTTCTGGAGGACCAGTTTCCAGGAACATACCAAATGAGTAAGCAGCGATGAAGAAGAACTCGAGAACCGCGAATCAGCATTAAGAACATGCCACCAAGAACTCCGGATTTGGGTATTGCCATGCAACAGCCCATGGTCCTCAAGGAAATAACGGGCTATAACGACCCACGGATGATGATCCGAGCACATGGCGCGGAAAAGAGACCAACGGAGTGCCAGCATGTGAGTTTGGGCATCTAAAATAGCTCCTCCACCCATGCGTTTGGGGATGCACGCATGCGACCAAGAAATCCAGGAAATACCTGCATGCAATGAGTCCTTCTTCCATAGCATGAAACAAATAGACTGAGTAAGAGCATTTAGAGTCGTAGTAGTCCAGGGCAGCAATGGCAAGAAATATGTGAGCATTGGCAACATAATTGTCTGGGCTACTTTAAGGCGAACATGGAAGGGCCAAGCTTGAGACTTTCAATACAGAAACTTAGCCATCATTTTTTGAGAAATCCACTGCAGAAGCTGCTTTGGGGGAACATCAACACCCAAAGGGTACCCAAGATGCCTGACAATGGAGCCACGAGGCACAACCATACCCTGCCAGTCCAAGGACTACAAATCCGACTCCGTGCAACTGAGAATGGCTGATTTGAACACATTGATGCGAAGGCCGGACGCCTGACCAAAAAGAGCCCAAACATCCAATGCTTTTCGAAGGTTATCCTTGTCCGCACGCAAAATCATAAAGCTATCATCAGCCAAGGATTGACTAATGAATTGCTGTCCAGTAGGAAGCGACAATCCAGCCCACTGAGTAGAAGCTGCCATATGGGATAACATCAAAAGAACTGGATGCGTCGCAAGGGCAAAGAAGAGAGGGCTCAAAGGGCACCCCTGTCTGACAGAGCGAGCAAGGACAAATGGCTCAATAACACCTCCATTCAGCATGACTCGCGAAGACGTCGCAGCACTGATGGTGTAGATTAGACGAGACATCCGAGCACCAAAGCCCATAGCAGACATAAGTTCAGCAAACGAAAGAACAGTCCAGATAGTCAAAAGCCTTTTCCATGTCCAGTTGAATCAGTAGGACCTCCTGATTAGAATGCCTTGCATAATCAATTGCCAGTTGCGCATTTAATACATTGTGCAGAATGTTTCCGCCCTTAATGAAACCATACTGGAGAGGGTGTACAATGGCAGGGAGATGCTTACGGAGCCGATTCGCCATTACTTTGGAAAAGATTTTGTACATAGAACCCATCAAAGAAATTGGGCGCCACTGTTTCAACGTAGACAGCGAAGGAACCTTTGGAAGCAGTTTAATAAGTCCTTCTTTCCATGAGGAAGGCATGATCCCCGTTTCCCACACCTGCTGAAACAAAGCCTTCAATGGTTTCGCCAGTTGGGTAGCAAAAGCCTCAAAGAACTCATTGGTGAGACCATCCCAACCCGGACTTTTATCCTTGGGCAACTGTAACAAAACGTCCATAACCTCTGCCTCACAAATATCTGACTCCATAGTAGCTTGCATGTCCTGCGGAACCTGATTGCGGACCAAGTCATAAAAAACCGAACGGGCCGGAGTAATTTGGACTGAAGCTGGAGAAGTGGAACCAAGAAGGTCACGGAAATAATTCCTGCACATATGCACAATAGTCTGCGGATCCAGGATAAGGTGGCCTTCTACATCCTCGAGTCTGGTCATATTCTCTCGAGCAAGAGAGGTATGGAGAGCTCGAAAGAACTTATGAGTTTGACAAGCACTATCTTGCAACGTCTCCGGCAGAGGTTGCAATTTGACCTGCTGATAAGATTTCAACTGAAACTCTTTAATAAGATCAGCCAGACGTATTGCCAGTGAAAGCAGAAATACATCATCTACAGTGTCCACCAGCAAAGAACGAACCAAAGTCAGCAGGTCCTTCGCTGCTTGTCGACGCCGCCGACAAAGAGAGGCATGATGGATCCCATACGTCCGAGAAACCCGCTGTACATTAGAGAGCAATCTTTCAAACAAAGCAATGCCCTGAGATGAGAAATCCAATAAGAATCGATCAATCAATTGCTGCATATAGCCCTGAAAGATTGCATGCTTCAAATAAGACGAGTTGAAACGCAAAGGGAGTCTATCCAGAAATTGCTTGAAAGGTGCAATGGGTTGTGCAAGGAGCTCAAGCTAGAGAGGGAAATGGTCCGACAAGGCATATTGTTGCAACACTTTCATTTCGAGCATCTCAAGAAGGAAATCATCATTTTGCATGATGTATATGCGGTCTAACCGCGACCATGTTGTTCCACACTGGGCAGAATGGAAAGTAAACCCTGTAGAAGAAAGGTGCAGCCAAGACCAGAGATCTTGCTTAAGAACGGCAAGAGCCAACTCCTGCCACATACGACTTTCTAGTGCATCCATTACCGAATGCTCTGATGTGGACTGTGAAGAATCAACACACATATTGAAATCCCCCATCAAAAAACCCCGTCTGCCAAGGGACAAGGAAGTCTGCAAAGTATGCCAAAGCTTGCATGTCTTGCGGAACCTGATTGCGGACCAGGTCATCAAAAACCGAACGGGCCTGAGTAATTTGGGCTAAAGGTGGAGAAGTGGAACCAAGAAGGTCACGGAAATAATTCCTGCACATATGCACAATAGTCTGCGCATCCAGGATAAGGTGGCCTTCTACATCCTCGAGTCTGGTCATATTCACTCGAGCAGGAGAGGCATGGAGAGCTCGAAAGAACTTATGAGTCTGACACGCACTATCTTGCAAAGTCTCCGGCAGATGTTGCAATTTGGCTTGCAGATACGATTTTAACTAAAACTCTTTAATAAGATCAGCCACCCGCATTGCCAGTGCTAGCAGAAATGCATCATCCGGAGTGTCCACGAGCAGAAAACAAACCAAAGCCAGCAGGTCCTCCGCTGCTTGTCGACGCCGCCGCCAAAGAGAGGCATGATAGATCCCATACTGCCGAGCAACCCGCTGCACATTAGAGAGCAATCTTTCAAATGAAGTAGTGCCCTGAGAGGAGAAGTCCAAGAAGAATCTATCAATCAATTGCTGCATATAGCCCTGAAAGATTGCATGCTTCAAGTAAGACGAGTTGAAACGCAAAGGGAGTCTCTCCAAAAATTGCTTGAAAGGTGCACTGGGTTGTGCAAGCAGCTCAAGCTGCAAAGGGAAATGGTCCAACAAGGCATATTGCTGCAACACTTTCATTTCGAGCATCTTGGGAAGAAAATCATCATTCTGCATGATGTATATGCGGTCCAACCGCGACCATGTTGTTGCATACTGGGCAGAATGGAAAGTAAACCCTATAGAAGACGGGTGTAGCCAGGACCAGAGATCTTGCTTAAGAACAGCAAGATCCAACTCATGCCACATACGACTTTCCGGCGCATCCATTACCGAATGCTCCGATGTGGACTGGGAAGAATCAACACACATATTGAAATCCCCCATCAAGAAGCCCCGTCTGCCAAGTGACAAGGAGGTCTACAAAGTCTGCCAAAGCTCCCGACGAGATAACGGATCATTCGGAGCATAGAGGCCCAGTAACCATAACATCTCCCCTTCGAATAAAATTTCAATCACCAGAAAGCGGCCATGTACATCATTTTTAATAAGAACAGGCTGATATTTATCATGTACAATCATGAGCACACCCGAATAATGCATGGCTTGTGTCCCTGCATAAAACAAACGAAAGCCATGGCAATCCACAACTTTTCCGGCTTCTCCGTGACTCTTGTGCTCAACAGCGCACAGGATATCCCACTGATTCTCATCCAATACAGTCCACATGGCATATTGCTTGTGTCGAGAACAAATTCCTCGCACATTCCACGTGGCTATTTTCATGTGTATTCAAAACAAAATCAGGTACGAGGCACAGCTTGCCTAGATTTGACTTTTTCTGTGAGAATGTCCAGGACTCCCTCGTCCAAGAAATCCGCCAACACAGCAAAAGAGTTCTGAGGACCAGATTTGGATGTAGACGGCACATCTGCTGGCTTGGGGATGGAACGGGGATAATGACGATCCCACGGGGTAATGACGTTGCCTCTGGTATCAAAAGCCAGCTTAGCAAGTGGGCCCTTTGGACGATCCGAATACATTTTCCTGGCGGGCTGAGGACGGGGGGCAGAGGAAACCATAGCAGGAGCAGAGCGCTCTGAAGACAACATTTCCTTCCTGTGCATATAGGTACGCATGGAATCTTGTGAGGTAGTAGGCATAGTATTCTCCATGCCAGCAACAACCATGTTGCCTTTTTTTGCACGTACTTGAACCCAATCAGTGGCACAGAAATCCAGACCCGAAACCTGTTGTTTACCTTTGTCCAGAACTTTAGGTGGGTGGATAGTATCCAGCAACGGAGCATCACACACCATATCTTCCATGGGCAGCGCAACATGGCCAACATCTGAAGTGTGTTGCTGCTCTAGGCATTTGGCCATAAAATGCCCCAATTGTCCACAGGAAAAGCAATGTCCTGCAAAATTGCCCCATTTCAAACGAAAGTATAACGGATGCATGCCAGAGCAATTGAGACGTAACCAAGCAGGCCTTTTCCTTGCAGTGTCCCATAACATACAGCAGACGCTGAAAATCTGCCATTGGGCACCATGGAACAACATGAACCAACCGGCGATCAAAAAACAAAGGCAGTTTAGACAGGAGAGCAGCACGATGCGTCTCAGATTACAACAGCATCTCAAAAAAGCCTCGGGGCCCAACAAAAATCTCTTCAACACATTCCCCTTGTAGCAGACTGTGCAGTCACTGGCGAATACGGGAAAGCAGTGGGATTCGACCAATGAAGAAGAGTATCACAGCGCGATCATAAAACACCGAAAAGGAGCGTAGGACAGTTTTCGGGTCCACAGTGGCTTCCAGAACATCATCAGGTGCAGAGTCAGAAAAGACTTCCTAATTATGTTGAACATAATCGCCAAGCAGAGTGTTGGCAAATTCCAGCAAATGCTTCCACTCAACATCCGGAGAGTCCACAGAATCCGAAGCAACCTGAGCATAGGAACGATCCTGATGAACCGGTCTCTTCCGAAGTATGCTTGGTGCGTTTACCTGCACGCTAGATGTCAGGACCAGGGGGCATCTCTTCGGTGCACGGAACCATATCCTCAGGTTCCTCGGTATCAAAATCCGGACCAAGCGCTGCCACCGTTTGATCTATAAAATCCTATGCTCTGCTCTCTCTCTCTCTCTCTCTCTCTCTCTCTCTCTCTCTCTCTCTCTCTCTCTCTCTCTCTCTCTCTCTCTCTCTCTCTCTCTCTCTCTCTCTCTCTCTCTCTCTCTCTCTCTCTCTCTCTGTGTGTGTGTGTGTGTGTGTGTGTGTGTGTGTGTGTGTGTGTGTGCGTGCGTGTGTGAGACACCAGACCATCACGTCCACAAAGAAAGTGACAAAAGACTATTAGGACTATGACACAAAGAAAATCACATTGCTGGTGTAGAGCGAATAATGGCCAGCGAGTGGGCAGCAATGTCAAGAAGAACCAGGTCAACTGATATCATAGAAGAAATCTACCATAGCACTAAACCTCGAATACGGGTCACATGACCATGGATGCCCAAGACCGAATCAAAAAGAAAGGCATTCCGAGTTCGCAAATATGCCATAAGGCAGTCCATCTCAGGAACTCGAACAGGCAGAAATAATCAAAATGCAAAGAAGGCTCAGAGGGTAGCTTTCCCATAATCCATGACCGGGCTGTTATCCGGAGCTAAGTCGCTGAGAGCTAGACACGAGAAATAAAACACCAGATCTGTCCCGCTGCTGGACAAGAGGCAAAAAGATGAAGCAATGTTTCATCACATGTAGTGCAAAATACACAACGACCAACAGAGATCTTTCGGGCACGCAGCACCTTTCTAATTGGAAGACCACCAATCAGTAGTCTCCATGATAGCGAACCTTAGACTTCCAAAGCTGAAGGAATCTTTCCTGCCACTTCTTTTTGCCATCCCTAATATGCCATAATTTATTCACCTTTGTAGTGACCCATCTCTTGGCCTCCACCATCCGATGGTATATCTGGTTAGCAAACCTCTTCCCAAAATCATCTGGAATCACAAACTTCCAATCACGCCATGGATACAATGGCTGTAGCACTGGTAAATGAGAGAACCTCTAAAGTGTGACTTGTATGGATGACCAGATATCACAATATCCACGTGGTACCCGAAAATGTTGACGAATACGCCGAAAAGAGTAAAGACGGGACTGCCTAGGAATAACACCATCAAAAACTATCTGCAACCCCAAACGAGCCATCCGATTAAACTTGAGTCTATGCATATCTTTGTCTGGCCAATCCAACAACCTTGGAGGAGGCTAAGACCTCTCCTTGCAGTGAATTCGCCTCCTTGCAAATCCCAGGAGGGCGCCAAACTGAAAAACGTAAGATCTCCTGCCAGGATGCAATCAAATGAGAAAGGAGAAAAGACTGGGTGGTCTTAATTGGTCTTGAGGAGCTTAGCACATGCCACCAGGAGGCACAAATAACCGTATTACCATGAGAGATACCAGTCTATTCAATGAAAAATTTTGCAATGTCCGACCAAGGATGACTCAGTACACATAATTCCTGCAAAAGGGCCAACCTCAAGGCTTTCATATGCAAATTAACATCCAACAAGGCTGCTCCCCCCATTCGTTTAGGCGTAGTCACATGCTGCCACGAAATCCAAACCTAACCCAACCGATTCCCCTTCTTTTTCCACAACATAAACCTGATAGGCTGAACAAGTTCAAAAAGCAACTTCTTAGTCTAGAGAAGGAGCCGCTAGTTGCTGCACGAACTTGTCAAACATTCATCTGAACAGCCCTCAAGCTCGCCACACGTCGCCTGCCAACTGCAACACGCCCCCATACCCGCCAGCTCAGCCCAAGCGCCGCCTGAACGCGCAGGCCGTGGAGTGCGCGACACCCATGCCCCGGACCGCCGAGAACTTTGTCAACGCGAAGGGCCTGCAGGGCTACTCGGGTGGCAAGTTCCTCGACCCCCTAGGCCTCGCCGACGACCTCCAAAAGAGCAGTATATCTGAACCCGCAAGCCACACGTGATTTCTGTGGTAAACGTTTTTTTTTTTTCTAATTCCAGCACAAATTTCTGGAAGCAAGGGTTCCCACGGCACAGGCACAAAATTCAAAATACGTGTCAAGGACACGGTCGATGCAAATTTTTGGACACATTCATAAAAAATTTCGGGGCTTTTATGTTTTCTAGAAACATTGGCATACGCACTACAATTACAGTCACTGACAGACTGTTTTGACAAACCCGAGGCAAGGAAATTTTGGGGATTTTGTTGGTATAGTGTTGCTAAACATTGATTGCACGTTGGACTGCCTGCATAACAGACAGTTTTGACAGAGTGCACCTTTGTACACGAATTGCAGAAAGGTATTTCTTGCAATTTCTCGAAATTGTCAGATTTCCAGTGAAGTTCTGCTTCAACATTCCTCTTCTGCATTTTTTGGTAATTTAAAATCATGGCAAATCAAGGAGGAGATGTTTTCACCTATGTATCCAAGGAGGACAAATTGGATGGAAATAACTATTCACTTTGGTCCATGATGAAGAATGTACGTGTGGCTAAAAATCTTTGGGATTATGTCAATGGAGAAGAAGTTTGACCTGGAGTTCTGGCTCCAGCTACTCCTCCTCCAGGAGGATGTGCACCACGGGCACCTCAACCTGCTCCACTTTAGCCACTTCCCCAAAGAACAACAGCTTAAAAATGGGATACACGGGATGCACAAGCTTTGTCGCTGATTGCATTGGCAGTTCAGCGGTCAATCATCCCCCATATTCATTCAGCAGCTTCTTCATGAGAAGCTTGGCTAGCTTTGGAGCAGATGTTTGCAGGCAAGAATGAGACTTGCATCTTCTTCTTAAAGAAAGAGCTAGAGACATTGAAAATGGATGAAGGTGATTCTATTCACGATCACTTGAACAAAATTCAGGACTTGCGGCAGCAACTCATGAATGTTGATGAGTACTATTCGGATGCAGAGATGATATCTACCACTTTGAGCTCATTACCTCCTTCGTACTTGGCTTTTCATACGCCCTTAAACCTCACCATGAGGATTGCCGCACAGCCAATCACTTTTCTTCAACTAGTGAGTTTGCTTCTAGCGGAGGAGCAAAAAAGAAGAAATAGTAGTGTGGATGCCATAGCCTCTGAGCAGGCTTTTATGGCTAGACAAAAGGGCAAAGGCAGAGAAGTGAAGAATGCTCCACAAAGTTCTGGGACAGCTGGCACACCACAGGCAAACAAAAAACAAGGGGGTACGCAATCTAAAAAGGGCAAATGCCATTATTGTAAGAAGCCATGCCACTACATCACTAAGTGCAGAACGCGCATTGCCAAAGAGAAAAAAAAGGAGTCAAGAATGTCTGTTTCTGATGCTCCTTCCACTACTACTGAGTCCGCGTCCTTTGTTGCAGACAAGGACTATTGTTTTTACACATATAGTTATGACACCTCTTGGGCAGATCGAGCATTCAACTCTACTGAGGATGCAGGCACTTGGTTTTTTTACAGTGGTGCTTCTAGGCATATTACATCTCAGAGATTTATTTGCATCTATTTATGCAGCTCCAATTGGCAAGTCTGTACAGTGTGCCATTAATGCATCATACCCTATTAGAGGTATTGGGGAGATTGTGCTCACATCCATTGATGGGTCTATTCTCCGCCTACAGGATGCTTTATTTATGCCAGGCATAAAGAAGAATTTGCTTTCTATCTCTTCTTTGGCACGTTAAGGATTGCATGTCACATTTAATGATGACCGATGCATGGTGAGAGACAAAGAACACATGACTTTGGTTTTTGAACAGATGCCCCACCAAAGCATAAGCAAATTACACCTTTTGCGGCTTGGAACAACCGAAAACCTTCTGTTAGACACTTTCGCACCTTTGGGTTCCTTGCATATGCACATATTCCAAAGGTACTCAGGAAAAAGTTGGATAACAAGGCTGTTAAATGCATTTTTATGGGGTATAGCAATGAGAGCAAAGGCTACAGACTCTATGATCCTGTTTCAAAAAAGGTTTTTGTCAATAGGGATGTACTATTTGATGAAAATTGAGAATTGTCCTTGGCTGGTTTAGACACATATCAGGCTGCCCGTGATGTATTTAAAGGGCTGCTGCTCATTACATTTGGTGATTCAGCTAGAGTTTCAGCAAGTGAACTCAATGTTCAGACAGCTACCCCTTTGGAAAATACAGAAAATCAGTCATAGGCTGAACTGACTATTTAGCAAAGTGCTGAAATTGAAATTCAGCAAGAGCTTATACACAGTCACAAGGCAAGACAAATGCCTAGATGGTATTTACAGACTATGAAAGATAGTCATCTGGATGCACCCATGGCTGGTCGTACTAGAAGGCAAGCTCGTATGCATGATACTGCAGATACCATGGAGTTTGTTATGGCAACAAGCACACTTGATGAAGAAGAGCCTGAATGTTTTGAAGATGCACAAGAGAGTGTGCATTGGATGGCAGCAATGAAAGCTGAATTGGATTCTATCACTAAGAATCAAACATGGGATTTGGTGTCTTTGCCATTTGGGAAGAAAGCCATTGGAACAAAATGGGTCTACAAGCTGAAACGGAATGCAGATGGGTCCATTGACAAATATAAGGCAAGGCTTGTAGCGAAAGGCTATGCACAGAAGAAAGGCATTTTTATGTGGGGAATTTCATGAGGAAATATATGTACAGCAGCTCACTGGTTTTGCAGTTGAGGTCTTGGAACACTTGGTCTGCAAGCTGAAAAAAGCTTTGTATGGTTTGAAACAAGCTCCTAGAGCTTGCTATGCAAAGATCGATGCTTTCTTGCTTAGCCAAGGGTTCATAAACAGCTCATCTGAGTCTACCCTTTACGTATGTAAAGATAGCGGATCCATGCTGATCATTTGTCTGTATATTGACAATCTCTTGCTTACAAGGACACATGCTGATCAGATTTCAGCATTTAAACAAAATTTGCAGCAAACTTTTGACATGTCAGACTTGGAATCTTTGCATTATTACTTGGGCATTCAGTTTATACATGATGCTAGAGGTTTTGGGTTATCACAGTCAAGATACATTGGTAAACTTCTTGAGAAGTTTGGCTTACAAGATTGCAAGCCAGTTTGTACACCAATGGAACTTGGACTTAAACTGTCATTACATGATGACAGTGATTTGTTTGATATACACACATATGCTTCAGCAGTTGGATGTTTTATTTACTTATTTAATACTGGGCTAGATATACAGTTTGCAGTTTTAGCCTTGAGCAAATCTATGCATCAGCCACGCATGTCACATTCGCAAGCTATTAAGCGTGTCTTCCGTTACTTGCAGGGTACTAGATCTCTTGGATTGCTTTATGCCAAGGGGGGACCACTGCACTTACATGCTTACAATGACTCTGATTGGGCTGGTGATTATGATTCATGTCACTCCACTAGTGGCAATTGTTTCTTTCTTGGCTCGTCTTGCATATCTTGGCTTAGTAAGAAACAGTCCACTGTTCCCACATTGTCATGTGAAGCTAAATACAAGGCAGCTTTCACTACCACAGTTGAATGCGTATGGATTAGATGCTTACTTGCTGATCTGGATGTATCTGTTACGGAGCCTACTCCTTTGTTCACTGACAGTCAGAGTGCCATTGCAATGGCACGGAACCCAGTGTTTCATGCACACACGAAACACATTGAGATATCTTCACCAAAGCTCTTCCTGGTGAAAAATTTAAAGCATTTCGCCATGCTTTAAATTTGATCTTCTTTGGTGGCGGATGATCCTTGTACTCTTGATCACTCTTCACTCTAGGGGGTTTTGTTGGGTATCTCACTCACGCCTCACTTACGCCTACGCTCACATCAGAGTGTCGGTGATCAGTAGGACACTAGGGCACATTTTACTCTTGGTAGGAGAGGTTTTTTCCCCCAAACTTAGGGTATTATTTCGTATGTGCTTATGACACACACTTACGGGCACTTACCGTGTTCGGGTGTGAACACCCCCCTACAACCCTAGGGTTTCAGGGTTGTACCTTATAGTTTTAGTTTACACTCCTTCAATCTATTGCATTGGGTGTCGTGCTTCACTCTCTATTGTCTATTGTTTTCTGTGCTGAGCTTCGTTCCTACCGTCCTCTCTCATAGTAATGCCCCACAAAACGGCCGGTATCATGATGAGTGCAAAGACACATGAGCACGTTTTCAGCGAGAGATGGCACTTGGCATATGTATATACAAGCATGCTCGAACACTCTTCAAATGATTGGCACACAAAAAGAAGTGGGAATACCTGAGTAGACTGTGTGTTGCTGCTCCGGGCATTCGGCTATAAAATGCCCCAATTGTCCACAGGAAAAGCAATGTCCTGCAAAATTGCCCCATTTCAAACGAAAGTGTAATGGATGCATGCCAGAGCAATCTGAAGACTGCTGCCTGACGATTCTCACCTGATGCCTGCCACCTGACGACTCCCTGACACCTGACGCCCCTTGACGCCTGACTGCCGCCTGACGCCTGACTCCTGACTGCCGCCTGACGCCTGACGCCTGTATGCGCACCTCACGACTGCCTGACGACTGCCTGCGCGGCTGAAGACCCACCCGCCTAACGACTGCCTGAAACGTGATGCTGTCCATGGCGCACTGTATACTTGCAGGCCTGTGAGGCGCCTTTCACATACAGCGCAGAGAGGACTGCGCTCTGTCCTTCCGTGAGCCTTGGAAGGAGACGACACAGTGCTGAGAGCACTGCTTGCTGCTGCTGTCCGTGGGTGTCTGCCCTCTGAAGTTTGTTGTGCCGAGTTAGAGTAAGAGAGCCATCACCTGGCAGCACGCGACTACAACCCTGCACAGATCAGAGAGCTGATCTGTGCCTGTACACAGAGAGAGAGAAAGAGAGAGGGAGAGAGGGAGACCGGCCTGCGCGTCTCTGCCTCCCGTGAGATCTTCACTCGGCCTCTGTCCGATATACGCAGTGATACAATATGGCTAGCCTGGATCTGGATTTTATAGATCAAACGGTGGCAGCCTGCAGAAGAGATGCCCCCTCGTACTGACATCCAGCCTGTAGGTAAACGCACCAAGCATACTTCGAAAGAGACAATGGATCATCAGGATCGTTCCTATGCTCAGGTTGCTTCGGATTCTGTGGACTCTCAGGATGTTGACTGGGAGCATTTGCTGGAATTTGCCAACACTCTGCTTGGCGATTATGTTCAACATAATCAGGAAGTCTTTTTTGACTCTGCACCTGACGATGTTCTGGAAGCCACTGCGGACCCGAAAATTGTCTTGTGCTTCTTTTTGGTGTTTTATGATCGCGCTGTGATACTCTTCTTCACTGTTAGATTCCCACTGCTTTCCCGTATTCGCCAGTGGCTGCACAGTCTGCTGTTGAAGAGATTTTTGTTGGGCCCCGAGGTTTTTTTGAGGTGCTGTTGAAATCTAAGACGCACCGTGCTGCTCTCCTGTCTAAACTGCCTTTGTTTTTTGATCGCGGGTTGGTCCATGTTGTACCATGGCGCCCAATGGCAGATTTTCAGCGTCTACTGCAACGTGAATGCCCTGTGTAGGTTGAAGTGGAAAATTATCCGATTGTCTATTGGCCACTGTTGAAGGACGCTATGGCCACTGTGGGCACTGTTCTGGTCCCTCCAAGTCTAAGGGCTATGAATCGCAACCGGTTGTGTATGTTATGGGACACTACAAGGAAAAGGCCTGCTTGGTTATGTCTAGGAAGGACGGGACGCCAGACGGATCTCTCACTCTCTCCAGCGCACCGACCCAGGGAAACGTGCAGACGCAGCAAGTCCTCGTGCAGACAGAGCAGTTCTTCGTGCGCCCGGGGGCTTGCGAGTCCGTCAGGTCGACGTCAAGCCGGCCGCCATCCCTCTCTCAGGTCAGCGTTTCTCTCTCTCTCTCTCTCTCTCTCTCTCTCTCTCTCTCCCTCCCTCCCTCCCTCCCTCCCTCCCTCCCTCCCTCCCTCTCTCTCTCTCTCTCTCTCTCTCTCTCTCTCTCTCTCTCTCTCTCTCTCTCTCTCTCCATCAAACCATCAAATCAACAAAGAAAAAAACACAAACACAAATGAAATTCTACCAAGACTCTAATACAAAAATGTCACACAGAAAGGACAACTGGTGTGGAGCGAACAATATCCAACCAAGGAGCAGCAATGTCAGAAAGAACCAAATCAACTAACACCATAGAGGAGATCTGCCATAACACTAAACCACAAACACGGGACACATGACCATGGATGCCCAATACTGAATCAAAAATGAAGGCATTCCGAGTATGCCAAATATGCCACAAGGCTGTCCATCTAAGGAAATGGAAGAGGCAAGAATAATCTGAATGCAAAGAGGACATAGAGGTCATCTTTCCCATAATCCACAAATGAGCTGATATCCGGTGCTGAGTCACCAAGGACCACACACGGGAAACAAAACTCCAAATCTGTCTAGCAACAAGGCAAGAGACAAAGCGAAGAAGCACTGTCTTGTCACATGTAGTGCAGAATACACAACAACCAACAAAGATCTTGCGGACACGTAACATATTCCTAATTGGAAGACCCCCAATAAGCAACCTCCACATGAACACTTTACCCTGACACGGAACCTTAGACTTCCAAAGGTCGATGAATCTTTCCTACCACTTCTTTTTGCTATCCCAAATATGCCATATTTTGTTAGCCTTACCCGTGACCCATCTCTTGGCCTCCACCATCTGATGATATATCTGGTTAGTTAATCTTTTCTCGAAATCATCAGGAATCACAAACATCCAATCACGCCAAGGAGACAATGACTATAACGCAAGCAAAGGAGAGAACCTCAAAAGCCTATCTTGTATGGACGACCAAATGTTGTGATATCCTCGAGGCACCCAAAAGTGTTGACGAATACACCTAAAGGAATCATGACGAGCTTGCTTAGGAACGACACCATCAAGGACCGTCTGCAACCCCAAACGAGACATCCAATTAAACTTGTCTCTCTGTAAATCTTTATCAAGTCAATCCAACAACCTGGAGGTAACCGGCACTTCTCCTTGCAACGAATTCTCCTCCTTACGAAGATCAAGAGGGTGCCAAACTGCAAAACGTAACATCTCCTGCCAAGATGCAATCAAATGAGAAAGGAGAAAAGACTGGGAGACCTTAATAGGCCTTGTGGAATTAAGCACATGCCACCAAGAAACTTAAATAACCGTGCTACCATGACAAATGCCAGTCTTTTCTATGAAAAATTTTGCAATATCTAACCAAGGATGACTCTCTACACATAGTGCCTGCAAAAGTGCTAGTCTCAAAGCAACCATATGCAAATTAACATCCAATAAAGCTCCTCTCACCATACTTTTAGGAGTAGTCACATGCTGCCACAAAACCCACACCTAGCCCAAATGATTCCCTTTCTTTTTCCATAACATGAATCAGATAGGCTAAACCAATTCCAAAAGAGACTTCCTAGTCCAAGGAAGTAATGGCAGACAAAACGAGATCATACTGATCATGATGCATTGAGAAACTTTAAGTCTCACATGAAGAGACTAGCCTACAGATTTCCAATACATAAAACCGATCATGAATACGGGATGACATCGAATTAAGTAAGAAACGGGGAGCTACATCCACACCAATAGGATAACCCAAGTGTCGAGTAATATCTCCTTTCGAAAACACAACTCCATGCCGACCCAAAGCTTGCAAATCATTCTTCGTGCAAGAAAGTAGTGTAGATTTCTAAGCATTAATATGAAGTCCCAATGCTAAATCAAAGAGATTCCATGCAACCATTGCCCGGTTAACATTAGTGCGATCGACCTTAAGAAACATAAAGGAATTGTAAGCCAAAGATTGACCCAAAAGTTGGGCACCACTAGGAAGAGAAAAACCAACAATCTCACCTCGATCAGCCAACTTATCCAACAATGAGAGCATTGGGTGAGTGACCAAAGCAAATAGCAAAGGGTTGAGAGGACAGCCTTGCCGAAGAGACCAAGACAAGGCAATTTCATTTGTGATCCCTCCATTAAGTGCAATACGAGCAACAACACCCTGACTAATGGTATCAACAACAGAATTCATGCGACGACCAAATTCCACGGTGGACATTTGCTCTCGTGAGAAAGACCAGCTAACATGATCAAATGCCTTTTCAAGATCAAGCTGAAGCATAACAACCAGCTGGCGTAAGACTTTGGCATAATCAATCCCCAATTGGACATTCAAAATGTTATGCATTATATTTCGACCCTTAATGAAACCATATTGACGTAGATGAACCAAGTGCGAGAATACTTTTTTTTTTTTTGGCAATCTATTGGCAATAATTTTAGAGAAGATTTTATACAAAGAACCCATAACAAAAATGGGTCTCCATTGTTTCAAGGTCGGAGAGGGAACCTTAGGCAATAATCAAATGACAACAATCTTCGAGATTAAAGGCATCCTACCAGAATTCCACACTTGCTGACACAAGTGAGTTAATGGGTCCTTAAGCTGCTCAACATGAGTTGAAAACAACTCATTAGAAAGCCCATCCCAACCATGGCTTTTTCTTCCTGGTAAATGGAACAATACATCCTCCACTTCATCCTTTGAGATATCAACCTCCATCAAATCAACCCATTCATGCTTAACCTGATTACTAACCAAATTGTTGGGTTTCACCCACACCTACGCTCACAGAGCAGTGTAGGTGATCAGTAGGACACTGGGGCACTTTTACTCTCGATATGAGAGGTTTTTCCCCCAAGACTTAGTCTTCTTTCGTATGTGCTTATATCACACACTTACCGGCACTTATCGTATTCAGGTGTGAACACCCCCTACAACCCTAAGGTTTAAGGGTTGTACTTTGTACTTTCAACATATACTCTTTTGGTCTATTGCATTGGGTCTCGTGCTTCACTCTCCACACTGTCTACTGCACTCTCAGCTGAGCTTCAATCCTCTCACCCTCTCACATTTGGTATCAAAGCAAGGCTCAGCTCTACTCAACCTCTGGGAGTTCTCACACAGATAAGCTCTGCTCCAATCTAAAGATACCTGAACCGCCAGCCAAGAAGCAGTCACCACTGCCCAATAGGTCCATCACCTGTGGCATGAGGTCCACCACAGCAACACCACCTTTCAGCCACGCCTACCTCTGCCCTCGCCTCCCTACCTGCGTTGGCTATGCCGCCCCTGGTCAGCGCCACGCCCACCTCTAACGACACTTGCAGCTAGGCAGTGCCATGCCCACCTTTGACGACACTACCAACTTGGACATTGCTCTTTTGCCTTCTCTTGGTATTGATAATCATGGCAAATCAGGGAGGAGATGTATTTACCTACGTATCCAAGGAGGACAGATTGGATGGTAACAACTACTCACTTTGGTCCTTCATCATGAAGAATGTGCTTGTTGCGAAAAATCTTTGGGACTACGTTAGTGGAGAAGAAGTTAGGCCCAAAGTTGTGGCTCTTGCTACTCCTCCAGGAGGACATGGATAACGAGCACCTCAGCTTGCTTTGCCTGCTCCACTTCAGTCACTTCCCTAAAGATCAACAAGTCAAAAAGCATGGGATACACAGGATGCACAAGCTTTGTCACTAATTGCATTGGCAATTCAGCGGTCCATCATTCCTCACATTCGGTCTGCAGCTTCTTCACAAGAAGCTTGGCTAACCTTGGAGCAGATGTTTGCTAGTAAGAATGAGACGCACATCTCTTTCTTAAAGAAAGAGCTTGAGACATTGAAGATGGATCAGGGTGATTCTATGCAGGATCACTTGAATAAAATTCAGGACTTGTGTGAGAAACTTATGAATGTCGATGAGTACTATTCAAATGCACAGCTGATATTTACTACATTGAACTCATTACCTCCTTCATACTTGGCTTTTCATACGGCCCTAAACCTCACAATGAGGACTGCCCCACAGCCTATTTCCTTTCTTCAGTTAGTCAATTTGCTTCTAGAGGAGGAGCAAACAAGAAGAAATAATGGTGTGAATGTGTTAGCCTTTGACCAAGCTTTTATGGCCAGACAAAAGGGCAAAGTCAACCAAGTAAAGAATCCTCCACAGAGCTGTAGGACTTCAGGCACTTCACAGTGTAATAAATAACAAGGGGGAATGCAAGCCAAGAAGGGAAAATGCCATTATTGCAAGAAGCCAAGCCACTACATCATTGAGAGTAGAAAGCGCATCACCAAGGAGAAGAAAAAGAAGGCAAGGATGTTTGTTTCTGATGCTCATTCCACTGCTATTGAGTCAACGCCCTTTGTTGCAAACAGGGACTATTGCTTTTACACATGCAGTTATGACTCTTCTTGGGTTGATATAGCATTTAGCTCTATAGAGGATACAAACACTTGGTTTTTTGACAATGGTGCTTCTAGACACATCACATCTCACAGAGATTTATTTGCTTCTATTGGTGCAACTCCAGTTGGCAAGTCTGTATAGTGTGCCAACAATGCATCATACCCTATTAGAGATATTAGGGAGATTATGCTCACAGCCATTGATGGCTCTATTCTCCGCCTACAGGATGTTTATTTGTGCCAAGTATAAAGAAGAATTTGCTCTCTATTTCTTCTTTGGCACATTGTGGATTGCACGTCACCTTTGATATTGACAGATGCATGGTGAGAGACAAAGAACACATGACTTTGGTCTTGACTGGCACTTTAGTTTGTAGCCTTTGCTCTCACTAGTACTTGGGCATTCAGTTCATTCATGATACTAGAGCTATTGGTTTATGACAGTCAAGATACATTGGTAGAAGTTTGGCTTCCAAGATTCCAAGCCAGTCTGTATACCAATGAAACCTGGACTAAAGTTGTCATTACATGTTGACAATGATTTGTTTCATATACACATATATGCTCCAGTAGTTGGATGCCTTATTTACCTATGCAACACTAAGCCGGACATATATTTTGCAGTTTCAACCTTCAGCAGATATATGCATCAGCCACGCTATTCAACATGTCTTTTGTTACTTGCAAGGTACTCGATCTCTTGGATCGCTTTATGCCAAGGGGGGACCACTACACTTACATGCTTACAGTGATTCTAATGGGGCTAGTAATAACGATTCTCATCACTCCACTAGTAGCAATTGTTTCTTTCTTGCCTCATCTTGCATATCTTGGCTTAGCAAGAAACAATCCACTGTTGCCACATCGTCATGCGAAGCTGAATACAAGGCAGTTTTCACTACCACAGTTGAATGCATATGGATTAGATGTTTGCTAGCTAATCTGGATGTATCTGTTACGGAGCCTACTCCTTTGTTCACTGACAGCCAAAGTGCCACTGCAGTAGCACGAAACCCAGTGTTTCATGCATGCACGAAACACATTGAGATGCATTATCACTTTGTCAAAGAGAGGCTAAATGCAAGTGATATCATCCTTGTCTATTGTCCTACCACCAGTAATGTGGCAAACATCTTCACCAAAGCTCTTCCTTGTGACAAATTTGAAGCATTTCGCAATGCTTTAAATTTGATCTCCTTTGGTGGCGGATGATCCTTGTACTTTTGATCACTCTTCACCCTAGGGGGGTTTGTTGGGTTTTCCTCACGTCTATGCTCACAGAGGAGTGTCGGTGATCCGTAGGACACTAGGAAACTTTTTACTCTCGATACCAGAGGTTTTTTCCCCCAGACTTATTATCTTCTTTTGTATGTGCTTATGTCACACACTTTACGCGCACATATCGTGTTCGGGTGTGAACACCCCCTACAACCCTAAGGTTTAAGGGTTGTACTTTGTACTTTCAGCATAGACTCTTTCAATCTACAGCATTGGGTGTCATGCTTTACTCTCCACACTATCTATTGCACTCTTAGCTGAGCTTCGATCCTCTCACCCTCTCACAAAAATCGCAAATGTATCGACGAGCAAAAGTTTGGCCCAGGTGTTTGGATGCTGAAGAAAATTAAGTTTATCCAAACTATAAAGGATGCATCCAAGACCACATGTCCTGTTTCAAAGACAACTGCCAGAGCATCCAAGCCTGCCACTCAAGACCATCCATGACCGAGTGCCGTGAAGTCGTCTAATCCACAAATACACATGCATTAAAATCACCCATAACAAAACCTTGAGGAGCCATGGGAAGGCAATGCAAGTCATCCCAAAGCTGACGGCATTCCCGAGTAGTAGAAGGAGCATACATGCCCACCAACCACAAAACCTCTCCCTCATATATGATTTCCAACATCAGAAATCTGCTGCAAGGGTCTTGAGAAACTAAGGATGGGTGCAAAGAAGAATAAAAGACCAACATAACTCCAGATTTATGTGGAACCCGACTACTAAAAAAAACAGTATAATCCTTATATACATAAGAAGATCCTACCAAAGCATGTTGTTTGTGCTCCATGGCACAAAAAACATCCCAATTACCAACTAACACGACTTTCCACAGCCGATACTGTTTACCGCCCGAAGATATGCCTTTAACATTCCATAAAGCAAGTCTCGTGATAAACCACACACGAGAGAAAACTACTGAACCACCACTTTCCTTTCCCTTTAGTATCAGTAGCTTTAGCTACCTGAAATCTCTCTATCTCAGTACAGATGACATCTATAAGATCCGCCCTCAACAAACTAGCAATCGATGCATGAGAAGGGAATTGCTATTGCTAAGAATAGAAAGCATCCCGAGGAGGCACAAGCCTCCGACATGCATCAAAGCACAAAGCAAAATCAAAATCCCGTTTATCACCCATACCAACTGCAGGAACACGTAAAAATTGAGGTTTACCCGTTAACTATGCGCTAAAATGTCTAAGAAATAAGATGTGGAGATGGGTGACTAGGAGTTCAACGAGATTCTTGTCTAGCATTATGTTTAACCACAATGACCCAAGAATCATCCTAAGGAGGCAAATTCTAACTAACCGAAAAGTGATGCACACTCAATACCAACTTGGGAGACATCCTTCTTTCCATCATCATGTCCATGTAGGACAAGAGACACAAGATCAACATCTTGTTACTGAACTATCTACTAGGGATCATGCTCTTGCATATCCATGTTAGAATCCAAAGAACGCTGCAATACCTCAAGGCTTCTATCACATTCTGAAATAAAATCACCCCAATTGGACACATCTAAAACAGTGTCCGACAAATGTGCCCCATTTAAGCTCAAAAACTAACGTATACAACCCAAGGACCTCAAAACGAATTTTGGTTAGGCGAGGTTTCCCTGTGTCCCAAAGCATACACACCATGTTCCTATTGCGGGAGGCCAATCTGGGCTCCACCGGCACCTCACCAAGGGTTCTCGAAACCAAAGAAAGAAGTCGCCAAAGATGTGCAAGAAAATCAACCACCTACACCCGATTTGGGCATGCCTGCCTAAGTACCTCCTAAAACTCAACCATAAGCCTCCATGGGACCATATGTATTAGCTGACCGTCCATGAACAAAGAAACACGTTGCATAATGTGAGTATACACATCTGAGGAATGAAAAAGAACCTCAAAAAACCCTCTCGGTCCATCATAAATCTCTTCAATGAGAGGGGCTTGCAATTGCCCTAAAACATCATCTTGACACACATCAACAGTAACAAGCATGGACTGCAACCAAGCATGAATCCTAGTAATCAATGGAGTCCTTCCCGTAAAGTAAAAGATGGCTGCCCTCTCATGGAAAGCAACAATCTGCTGTAAAACCAGGTCAATTCCCATGACAGCAACCACTTGGTCCCCTTCCGGTAAGGAGCTCCTTTACCCTCCTTGGCATGAACATAATCTAGCATAAGATTGTTGGCAGTGGCAAGCATAAACTAAAGAGACCCATCAGTCTGTGAGCAAGAAGTATGAACATCTTGCTGAGGAAAATTCGGAGCACATAAAACCGATTCATCAACCAACATCTTACGACGTTTTCCCATCTCATCCCCATCCATCAACTACCCAAAACCTTAGCCAACAAGTCACCATCCAATTCTGCTAAATCTTTATCATCCCCACACATTATATGCTGGTTCAGAAAACCCACATCAATGCCATTTGACACCTTGGTCATTTTTGCGTCAATGTCTACTTTGACGCTCATAAGAAAGGAAGTTCACAAGGCTTGTCCAAATCCTCTGTTATGCTTTCTGCTGGTACAGTCCTGAATACAGGTCCTCTACAGATCACAACAGGTCTGAAGGTGGCAGCTGAACCAAGATTGCAAGCTCCAAGCCAAGCAGGCAGTGAACAACAGACTGAAGACTCCAGAACAGGGTGAGGGGGCAAGAGGGACTGTGAGAGTGGAGGTAGGATCGAAGCTCAGCACAGAAAACAGTAGACAGTGTGAGAGTGAAGCACGACACCCAATGCAATAGACTGAAAAGAGTGTGAACTGAAAGTACATGGTACAACCCTTAAACCTTAGGGTTGTAGGGGGGTATTCACACCCGAACACGGTAAGTGCCCGTAAGTGTGTGTCATAAGCACATACGAAATAATACCATAAGTCTGGGGTAAAAGACCTCTCCTACCGAGAGTAAAAAGTGCCCCAATATCCTATTGATCACCGGCACTCCGATGTGAGCGTAGGTGTAAGTGAGGCGTGAGTGAAATATCCAACAAACCCCCCTAGAGTGAAGAGTGATCAAGAGTACAAGGATCATCTACCACCAAAGGAGATCAAATTTAAAGCATGGCGAAATGCTTCAAATTTGTCACGCGGAATAGCTTTGGTGAAGATGTCTGCCACATTACTGGTGGTAGGACAATAGACAAGGCTGATATCACCTGCATGTAGCCTCTCTCTGAAAAAGTGATAATGTATCTCAATGTGTTTCGTGCGTGCATGAAACATTGGGTTCCGTGCCACTGCAATGGCACTCTGACTGTCAGTGAACAAAGAAGTAGGCTCCGTAACAAATACATCCAAATCAGCAAGCAAGCGTCTAATCCATACACATTCAATTGTGGTAGCGAAAGCTGCCTTGTATTCAGCTTCACATGACGATATGACAATAGCCAAGATATGCAAGACGAGCCAAGAAAGAAACAATTGCCACTAGTAGAGTGACGTGAATCATAATCACCAACCCAATCTTATTATTTGAGCCATTTATTGCTGGCCGACTGCATATTTATGCAAGTCGACCCTTTATTTTGTTGGCACTATTTTATGCCTACATTCAGCTCCCTTCTCCTTGGTCTCGATTATCATCATTCACTTGCAAGTTTCCAATGCAGGTTCTGTGGGAGAGGGGGAGCCATTGCCAGTGCCTACACAACCAATGGCTCACTATTCTACACCATTGTTTTGTGTTTGATATATGGATTCCATTTCCGAAGCATATGTTTGAGTTCTCCTTTTGCAGTGTTCTTTTGTTTTCTCTTTTGTCTTTTGCAATTTGTTACAGTAGACTTCTATGCTTCCATTGCTTCACCCACTTTTGATAGGATGACACAGAAACTACCTTGCGCACCTATGCACATTATAAGGATAAAGCCCTCATCCCACAGTACTAGCATGGCACCTTTGACCACTAAGACTACATATGATCTAAGGTCTCGACAAGAGTCATCACATAACCCCCTAAACGCTTGGCCTTCGATAAACATGATAAAGTAATTACTCCATGGGACCACAGATACCCGCATCATAGTATGGTTGATGTGGATTGACCCTCAACTTCTAAAGTGCACAATCATGTGACGAATGCTTGTGCTATATTGGCAGACTTTTTGGATGAATATGTTCTTGCAATCCTGGCCAATAAAGCTGCACAAAGGTAGTTACAACCTCAACCTTGATTTCTTTTCTATCATTCATGAAGCTAGCTGCATGGAATGTACAAGATATTTGTTCTTGCAACAAATAACATGATATGTGGCAAATTTTGCATTCTCATGGTTGGGATTGTAATGAAGCATAAGAGTCACAAAGGAGTGGGGCGAATGCTACACTATCATGGCTTCAAGCTTTTCTATGCTAGTGTTCTTGCAAGGACCCATTGAGTGTGTTGCTAATTGTCTCCAAGAAATTTCAGCCACTTTTGATTAAGCCATATGTATTGGGCAGATTTTTAGTTGTTGAGATTACCTATGATGGGGAAGCGCTATGGCTAGTGGACCTATATGCTCCCAATGATGTTTCTATTTGTCTTGAGTGATGGCAACAAAGCGAGCATGCCTTTCTCTTGGAAGATCTGGTCTTATCATGGGGAATTTTATCAACCCATCGCATCCAACTTCCAAACAGGGATTAATGGATGGGCCTAAATGCTAAGATTAGAATGCTTTTGCATCAGTCGTGTTGAAACAAGATCTATGGTCCTGGTTATTCCCCCTTGACCATGGTCATACCTTTCATTCAGCACAACACTTGGAAACTTGGAGCAATCTGGATCGGATCTCCTTCTTGTCTGAGGTTTTGGAAGTCCGAGTTCTACAAGGCTATGCAACAGTTACTGCATTAGCTTTCATTAGATTATACATCTCATAGGGCAGCCTCTCTTAATCTGTTGATATGTAATGTGCAAATGATCGCTAACCAATATGGAATACATCATGCTACCCGCTGCAACCAATGATTCTCTTCTCATGGATTCACCGGGTACAAATGGTTTCATATTGCATGCCCTTGCTCCCCTTGTCAAAGCTTTATCTATGGAACATCACTCAACTCCTTTGGTTCTTGCTTTGGAAGAAGAATTCTATAAAAATGGGCATCTCTTGGGTCTCTTGGCACCATGTTTGTACTCCTCGTTGGTCTTTGTTGGTCACTATTCTGAGCTTTGTGTGAGGGCCAGCAGCCCTGGCCTTTGATTGCAAAGGTTTTCATTGAGGCTCAAGGTATTCAACATGGAAACACCGGTATATCTACTTCGTGGTGGCATGTGGTTAATGTTGAACAGCCTCTTCATCTTAAATCCTCCATGCTTTTGAATCACTTAGTCCACTCTTGAAAATCAATCCTTGCTAAATCCTCTTGGGACCCACCTCTACATCGGGAGCTGACAAACCCCTTCAAAGCTGAAATGTTGGCTGTTTCAAACTCCTCGCATGGGAAGGCAAACAGGAACAGAGGCCAATGTTAAATTGAATGGCACAACTTGCACTAGCCATTGTTTGTGATGCGCTTCTACCCACAAGTGCAACTATCGTGTCTTTCCAATCAGTACAATGCTACTTTCACATTCCTAGAGCCTATAGTCATTTATGGGACTCCATTTCAACCCTCTTGCATGCCATGCAATCCTTTCCCCCTTGGAACCAAGACTCCCCCCCTTAACAAGACTGGATAATCAATGAGTGGCTATATCTGGGCTGTGCTTCAATGAATCAAATATACCACTTGCGTATACACGATAAGGACTGGCTTCCCAAAAGGGCAACCACACTGGTCTCCATAAAGGTGCACTTGGTGAAATCTATGATAATGACAATTTGACTCAACAAAATGCCTTTCAAATACAAGGACTTCAACTAGCAAACATAGATTGGTGCTCTTTCTCTTGCCTCTACATTTTCTAAATGTCAAATTTCCAATAGCCATTGTTTCTTTTGTGAGACGTGTGGAAACCCCTCACCATTAATTTCTTTCCTGTGCAATGGCAAGAAAAGTTCGGTCGCTCCTGTCACACATTTGGTTGCAAGTGGTGGGTCTATCAATGCTTCCAAAGGACTGTGTCTTTGGGCATCCCATGTTCATGGATCCTGTGCAGCCATATATGAGAGTGCTCTTTCACTTTTAACGCTTTTGGGGTTGTTGACACATATGGACAATGGGGAATGCATTCAATTTTGATTCTTCTTCGGGATGCGTAGTCATATAGCCCTCTTGAGAGGCCGCCTTCATTGGCAACTTGACATTATTGAGTTGGTGGATATTCTCCCTCGATAAGATTTGCTTCTTTGGCACACAACAATTTCCTCAACTCGTCTATGGCCTTTCTAATGCCTTTGTACTTTGGTCATCTTGTATCTTTGTATTCATGGTCATGCTGTACTTTTGAGATTATGTTCTGGTAATTAATACAATTACCCTTTACAAAAAGAGAGAGAGAGATGGAGAGATTTCTCTAGAGTGCAAATCGTTATGGATGTTATTCAGAAGAAGCATATGGGAGGTCACAAGACCATGAGGGCTTGTTGGTAGAGCATTTTCCTTATGCACGAGATATTACCACACCGCTGCTTCTTCACGTGTTCAATAGGGCATTTTGCAAGGGATTTAGAGCTTTGTAGAGGGGTTCCATTGCTATTTGGGTGCATTGGATTCATTTTGGGGATAGAGACCTCACAATGAACATTACTGAATAAAACCAATGTGATGGTGTTAAACACCTCCACAGGATGGGTGACTAGATCAAAGCTTTAGTTCGTGCCTTAACAGCAAGCTGTTTCGGCATGCTAAATTGTTTGTATACCTCGAGGTCACCTCTAAAGGGCCACAATTCTCCATGAGAGAATGAGCAAAGTCTAGATCGACGTGAGGGCTTGTACAGTTGGGCACTTTGGGGAGATTGTGTGCATTCATATAATTCCAAGCGATGCACACCACACTATGGCTCTAATGTATGGGCGGCAACCTAGGGACCCACCCTACTTCACTAGCATTGTGAGCCATCGCAGCAACAAACTAGGGTCAATCATGATTTCAACAATCAGTGGCAACCAATGCAGCAACCTCTTGTCATGATGATATATATCTAAGATAATCAAATGCAAGGCATTTGTGCCTTATGAGATGTTAGAGCAAAGTTAGAGGTTGCAATGATCCTGACTAGGGCTCTATTGTGGGCTCTATTGTGAATTTCCGAGCTCTAGAGTCCCAACCAAAAGATGCCCCAAGTTGTCATTGGCATCTGCCAAAAAGATGGCACGCAATGGAGACGGAGCTCTAGTATGCATTTCCACAAGATGGAGATTGATACACTCCCCCATTCAACGATAGACATGAGTACCCACCACTAGAGTTAAATCACACTAAATAAATTAGATGACCCAAGAACTTTTCTTGTACATGTCTTCAAATCGTTTGGTTGTGTGCTCCACCTACATGGACATCCATCTTTCTCATACAGTATGAGTGCTACTGGGCTGCTCCACACATCAACACACCACCAATAGGTTGAGATAGAAGATGATTGCACAAGAGGGTTGCATTTGCAAATTGTGCCAAACAAAGATGGAGATATAGAAGTGTTGTGTACATAGATGCCTAGTCTATCATTAGATAAGAGGGAGATTCCACCATGTTTTCAAAGACAAATGCGGATCATTCACCCAAATGGTGAAGTTCCCAAACAAGTGTTGCCTTGGGCAGTTTCTAGCTTAGACGCCAGTGAGGCCATATTGAGAGGACAAAGAGCTCACGCTAGTTCAAAAGATAGACCCGCAAAAAGAGTTCTCATTAATCTTTTCCAGCTAGTAAAGATGGATGTTCTTAAAATATCTTTATTGCAAATAAGACAATAGATTTTAATCATCTAACCATAAACCAAGTCCAATCCTACCCAAGAACCAGACATATAAATCCATCCAAACCAGGCCAAAAGCTACCCAAAATGGGGTCCACATTGTCCTAAATATCCAGGCATCCACCATCCATTCCTCAACTAGTATGGGGATCTTTTGGACCACATCTGGACTTGCACCATCCCAGCCCTCATAGCAATCTCCCTAGAGTGCTGCTAGTCATTATGTTTTCCAGAAGTCAGTCGAGAAAGCAGAGAGACCATTCATCTACAGGGCCGATCTTAGCACACCCAAGATGGCACCACATGGATGGAAGAACTAATGGAACACTTAGAGATAGCTATTCTCCCTCATTGTACCATACTCTTCCTTTCCATCCCTTCCTCCAAGATCCCTCAAATGTCAGCTAGCTGCATATTCACATCATTCTAACAAAGCTACAATTTACTGAGAAGTGTGATTCCACAGTTTCAGAAAACTCTTCACTATTGAGCCCTTTTCAAACGTCAGCAGCAGGGCTACAAAAAATTGGTATCCAGGTTATTTCATTGGCTGAAAAAGCAAGCAAAATAGTACCTCGAAGAGATGCAGCAGTTTCCATACAATGCATCAGCCTTTGAGCCACTTCTTTCACCACTGTTTTATCAACCTCCAGAACAAGCTCATCATGTATCTGAGGGGCAACATGTCAATCTCATGATAATGTTTTAAGATCAAACCCTTCAGTAGAGTCAATCACATATGAATCCTCCACTAGAGTTAAAGCATATACAAACCTGTAACAGCAAGCGGAATTTTCCTGCTAGCAATGACCCTGATTCGTCATTTGTATGCACACCTGAGCTACTCTTCCCCTCCTCTGTGACAGAAACTGTGGCAAAAAGCTTTATCATTGCAATTTTGATTAAGTCTGCTGCTGAGCCCTGTAGAACGCAGTTATAAGTAGATTAGTTATCTAAATCAAGAAAATTTGTTTTCTTATATGCTTAGAAAAGTTTGATTATGCAGAAGTAAGCCACCTCATCAGGAGATAGTTACCAAGAGCTTGTAACTTGAAATACAGATACTACTGTGTGTAGAATCATAGTCACACATGTTTGTCAGCATAGTCAGAATCTTAACTGCACCATACAAACTATTGGAAACTAATCACCTGGCAAATAGAATTCACAGCTTGTCGTTCTGCCTTCGCCCGCTCTGATTGGCTTCCACATTTAATCTTGCCCAAATAGCGCTTTCGTCCCACTAACGTGCTGATGTACCTGTTGAAAGGAAGGATTGCCCTTTATTGCACATATCCAGCAAGAGTCTAACTGCCCAAATGATTGCAATAGAAAAAATAAATGATTAACATAAGATATTGATACAATGAATCACAATTTTAATACCAGATATCATTTTGAATGTCTGGAAACGTGATAAGCACTAAACAAGCACCTTATCCATGAAGTGGTAGGAGTTATAATATGCTGTTTGACCAGATAGATGAAAATATGGTCCGATATATATTGCTAAGCATCCAGCTTATATAATCACCTACCCTTTCTCTTTGCAAATCTTTACAGCATCTTTGAGCCATTTTGCAATGCCTGGAAAAGCTGACTTAAAACGACCGTACTTTTCCATTGCTTCTGGTATAGTACATTCAAGCTGCTCTGCCAAAGCATTTACACCCATACCATAAAGTATACCATATACAAGCCGTTTTGTATGTTCCCTTTGTTTAGCAGTAACATCAGCTTCTTTTACTCCTGTCCACCTTGCTGTAATGATAACAAATAAATCCCCACTCGGCCTGCTCAAAATTTCTATAAGAGAGGTATCTTGAGAAAAGTGTGCCATCAAACGTATTTCAATCTGGGAGTAATCAGCTGATAAAAGCACCCATTCATCCTGGAAAACAAATATTTTCCTTTTATGGAATGGACAAAGTAAGTCACTCCCTTATAATCATAGATGATGCTGAGATACTTACTTGAAAAGGCATGAAAAAATCACGGGGGTTGATGCTGCAGATCTTTGTGTTTTGCACATCAGGAGAGCTTCCATGCTCTTCCATGATTGTGAAACTTAGAGAATGTTCCACACACTGGCAGAAAAACAGAAGCTCTTCTTAGTCCTGAGGATATTATTGCACACTTACGTGCATCATTTTCAGGTCCTGTGCATAATTGGGGTTTACTAACTTGTGTGTGTGGAGCTATAGTAGCTCTCGAAAAGTCTCAAGTTAATTAGGTTAGGAAAAGTCAGTACAAATAAGAGCTTGTCCATAACTCAATTTTCTTTAACTTGGAGCAATCACTATATAATTCTAGAGCTGTTACCTCCTCAAAATCAGTTAGAACAGCCATTCGCAACTGGACCTTATGGCATCCTATTAATGATTAAATTTTATAAGCTACAAGATATGACTTCATTATCAACAAATTCCCAGATAGTTCAAATCGATATCTCCAAGAATATAAAAAGAAATATATGTTTGAAGAAAGGCATGCCCTATGCTGCACGAATTTCAGTAACATCATTAGCATTTCATGCTACTACATATTTAAAGAACACCTGGGCCACGAAACAAGTCTTCAACTGTTGAAACCAAAAGTTGCATTTGCTTTGATGAAAACATGTGGCAGGCTCCTACAAATCTCTGTTGTGAAAACTTACCTGAAGGTTTGGCTCCTCCATTGAAAGTCTGCCAGTTGCAGTTGATGTTTGTAGCCAGTTGCCAGTCACATTGTATATAATAGATTGACCAGAAGCACAATGAGAATCCTGTATTATTACAGGCCTAGCTTTTGAGAGTATTGACATAACTGTGCTATGCAGGACCTTGGAAAGCGTCCGATGCTCTTTAATGACCTCAACAACAGGATGGTGATCCCTTCAATTAGAAAAAACCAAGTGCAAATCCACTAATCAAACAACTGAAAATACAGATGACTTAGATGAAGTACCGACTTGACATGTCTCAGAATCTACCTTAGTGCATCAAGTGCTTGCTTGTCTGTACTAGGATGCTGCTTTCCTTTGTTACAGCCAGCAGGGATAGGTAGCCGCAAGTGTGTATACAGAACACTTGCCACCTCTGCAGGTACAGAAAGAGAAAATGTAACTCCTGAAAGTTCGTGGGCTTTCCGCTCAAGCTCCCTTATCTTGACCTCTAACAGATGACGGGCATGCTTACATGCATCCATGTCTACTCTGATACCAGAAGCTTCCATATCTGCCAGTATTGAGACCTGCAACAAGGATCAGTTTCCATCTGTCATTTGTTACTGAAAGCTCCATTGATGTCCTATGTATGAAGGCGAGTGCTGCTTCTTCAATGCATTCTATTTGTAGCCTACTGGATCTCTCTGCTGTTATATGGTTCTTGAATCTTAACATGTGTGAAATTGCTCTTTGTTTTTGTTCTCTTCATCTCATAGGGGAATCTGAGCCATGTTTGGCTGATGTTTAGGCAATTTTCCTGATATCTTCCTTCATAGATGCACATAATATATCAAAAATCTTGTTAAACTTTTCTGAGGCACTTCGGACTACCATTTCTGCTTCATACATATGGATATAATTCAACACTTACCAAAGGCATCTCTTGCTGCAGGAGCGGTTGTTGAAGTCCCTCAGAAATGATCAATTTCCAAATAACTGAATGAAGTGCACGGATTTGAGCAACACGTCGACAGCAACCATTGTGAGCAATCTTTCCCATTTGATTTACCCATCTGCCTTCTCTACTTGCTTTTGCAGCCAAATTGCCTGGTAACCTCTTCTTAACCTCCTAGAAAGCAAATAATGTTTATACGATCACTTGAACAGAATGCATTGACCAAGTGCTACCTTGAAATCCAAAAGTTGATTGTGGTACCTGCTCTAAACCTGGATTATTAGCACTCTCTTCATCTGGCCAGAGAAGCCATGCTGCAAGATGAATATCAACAGGTGGCTGCGCCAAATTGATGGCCTGCAGAACATACATCTGATTGCACCTGCTATTTGTTTCAAACAGACTGGCATTTATCTCTTCCATCTGTCTAAATGTGCTCAAACACACTGAGGGGTGTTTAAACGCCTTCAGTTGAACTTGCCAGTCCCACGTCACCTTTAGAACTCCTTCAAGAGAAAAGATTGCTCCTATGCTTTTCCACCTTTGCTCTAGCACTCTATGGACCAAGTTCTCATCCTTTTCTGATGCCATGCTAGGGACACCAACACTAACATAGAAAATAGGAGACCCTACCCAACATACAGCCATACCTTTAATGTCAAAGAGAGGTGATCCGCTCTCTTGTCCAGAAGCTGTGAAGTGTAAATCGAAGAAAAATTCGCTTCTTTCCTTCCACAATGAGATGAACTCATCAAAGCCCCCACTCAAGGTATTCACATCTACTGGGCCATTGTTCAGAACATTATCACCAAAACTTGGAAGGTTGTTTTTTAAATCAGGCAGATTAGTTATCAATGCTCCTGATTCAGCTGATCTCTGGAATTGGCAGTCAGTTAAAGATTGCACATTCTGATTATTGTCATCTGAAACAGTATGTGGCCTACTATCTTGCAAACCATCTGCAAATGACTCTATTTGAGCAAGCACAGCACCTGCAGATACCTCCTGCTTTTCTATCTGTTTGTTAATCAAATTACTATTCAATGTTAATGGCTGAGACAGAGCAGTAGGAACATCAACCCCAATAGCTCGGAGTGCAGAAAATGCTGCAACTCGCGCTGCTTCAGCTCGATCAAGCACAAGCTTTCTTGCTCCATTCTGTATTTTTTTTACCATTCCCATTTGAAAACGATGCTGCAGTGGAGTTCTTGAGCCGTCTGCTCAATCAACAATCTCAGTTTAGTCCATATTCAATCTTTTTGCTTTAAATAAACTCCAATGCAAATCACATCCTATATAAATGAAGTATAATGATTTCCTTAGGTTTCCAAACACACATGCATACATGTAGGGAACTGTGTAGAATGTCTGGTTGATAGAGACTAGACTCTGGTTGACACTTACGTATCTCCAAACTTTTATACAGAGAGTGTACAGGCAATACATTCAATAGTATACTATTCAAGCATCTGGTATGCATAATACACAATAAGTAGGTATAGAGTACCTGAAGGCATACATGACACATCAAATATCCTCCCCTTATTACTTTCATAAGGGACTCTCGAAGGACATGCAAGAGCGCACAAGCTAACTCTAAGAATACTAGGACGAGAGATGCCTTACTATTTGGGACTCCAGCAACTTCTTCCACTTGGGTGCCACATGATCAGGCATTACAGGCTACCAGCAGGCCTGTTTACACAGCCCTTGTACCAGATGCTCTCTTATGAGCCAATAGTTTGGACATGTATGTTTTTGTAGGATCATTATCATCGTTTACACAGTCGTAATCTATTTTAACCTCCACATGTTTGTGTGAGGCAGTGGTTATAGAATCTTCCTTTCATTGAGGGGATGGGCAGAAGGTACTTTGACCCAAGAAATAATGGTCAAGTATTATCATTTCTAGCACGGTTATTTTTTCAGATATTAGCAAATGCTGGACCACTGACCCTTATATACATAGAACAAACTATGCTTTATAACATATTAAGGGTACGAATAGAGAGTTTAAAAACAAGCGGGTTAGAAAAAACACCCAGTTGACCACTAAACTTCCCAGACGATCCTTTTCAGTGAGGAGATCATATTGACACAATAGCTATTCCAAACCTGAAGATACCCAAGAGGATGACTCAAACAGCGCTTTTGCCAACTCTCCTAAAGTAGCTTCAGCGACAGCCTGAGGAGTTCGAAAGCCTGCTCTATACAATGATCTTGCTCTTGATGCCTGCCAATGGTATATGTATCAAGTAGAGATTAAGTACAAATCAGTCACTATGACAACAATTAAAGAAGTACACAGGCATTACTTTCACGTATGGAATCTCTGTCAGCTCTACAATTTCTGCTTTGACTCCAAATGACACACGACTCTGAAACTTTGAAACTAGACCCTCCAAGTCTTGCCACCCAAGTCTCTCGCAAAATGCTGCTACCATGGATGCAAATCTCCCTGCCATCTCTTGAAGTGCTTGAACCATGCCTCTCGCAACCTTGAATGAGTCACAAACATCCACTAATGGTGTCTCCTGCATAAGAAGCACATTAGAACTTTTTTTCCCCAAAGAAGAGAAAAATCTATTAATGAAACCTCAAAACAAAATATCCCAAGGCAGAGTACAAGATTAACCCTGTAATGGACTTCCAAGATATAACAAATATAAAGCAAGGACTGGAAACTCTAGCACAAGGCCTAAGTGAATAACCGATGAAGAGGTCTCTAATGTCAAACCATACACATACATGACTCAAAATGACATATAAAGTCCTCAAATCCCAGATCTGAGAAAACCATCTCTCCTGCTCCACATGGTCTCCAAATCACCATGTAGCCTCTCCATAGTTCAAAGTTGCCACAGGTTTCAGAAACCTAAGGTACAAAACCGGTTTCAAAGATCCCATACAAATTTCATAAAAGTTGAGAAATGGGTTTCATTCTAAATAAAAATTATTTCCATCATACGCATATATCAGAATACTTAAGTGTCATAGCAAAACACTTTTTTTTTTGCAAGTAAATCGCAAGACCAAAGGCAGTGCTTTGGAGTTTCCAAATGCTGCTGTGGGCAGCACTTACAACCTCCATCCCGTTGCATCTGGGCCAACCAACTCCCAACAGCCAAACCCCCATGTGCCAAAAGCCAAAGGAAATACAACACCCTCCTCGGCCTCCAGCTGTCCCACAGGCGACGCCAGACCGACGGAAGGCATCCGTGATACTATGCTCTGCCCAGTATCTGCTGCGCAAAGGTGCCCAATCCATGTCTTCCTGCATCAGTACATGTCTACCAATCATGGCTGTGTACTCCAAGAACCTCAGAGGCTTCTCAACGACCCCAGTGGCCGGCCATAGCCACTCTCCAGGATCCCACTCCAACTCATCAAGTGGCCTGCTCTCCCATATCCAAAGGCGCCACTCTTGAAACTCCTCCCAGGGCACATAAGGGTCCAATTGTCAAATCTTCCCCTGGAGTGACCACACGAATCCTCCTCTAGGAAAGGACAGCAATCTCCTCATCTTGATGTCCTCTGTCAAGAGCAAGACACCCCCCATCATGTACGGTAAGAAGGTCCGCAGGGGGGCACCACCCACTCTACCTGCCACCTGTAAGGGGATCCTTGCCAGTGAGAATCTAGCAGCCTACACCTCCCCATGCTCCACTGGCTCTCAAATCAAGGGATCTAGCCACTCCCCAAGGGATCGCCGAGTCAATCTCTCTCATCCTCAGCTCAACTCCTCATTGACATCTTGACGCCCGCTGCAACACCTCTTGATCTACCATCCTGTACACCTCCCTCCATGTCTTGATAGTACGAGTAGGGCCAGCCCACTAGATGTGGGATCGCTCACCTATCTGTATCCCATCCCGATCTCTGACCTAGGGGTTCCAGACCACCGGCTGGCGATCTATCTCCTCCTGGCATCCTAGGGGCCTCTAAACTAGGGCCTTGCGAAAGCCCTACCACACTCCAAGTAAACTGCGAAGGAACGAAGATCTAGGTGGCGTGATCTGGTCAGTCGTGAAGATCCATCTCAAGGATGGCCTCCAACCCCCGCCAAGCCTGCACTCCTGGAGACCCTCCTACAAAAGGACCTTCCAGGTCTACCCGCCACCTGGTGTGAGACCACGGACCACTAGCTTGCCCAAGAGGGCCAAGCTCTTGAACTCTGGGTCAATGATCCCAAGCCCTCCCTCAGACCGATGCCAGATGATAATCACCCACGCCACCTTGCCCCGCGAGTCCCTGGAACCGTCTGAGCCAAACTAGAGAAAATTCTGCACTAGGCAGCGAAGTTGAACCACACAAGACGAGGAGAAACACCAACAAGAGGCAATGTACCAAGCCATCACAGAGAAGGATTTGGTTTACCACCAGGGCTCGCCCTGCTAAAGAAAGGCGGACAGTGCTCCAATAGGTCAGTTTCCGCCTAATAGAGTCCAGAACTGGAAGAAATTGTTGGGCAAGAGTGATGTCGAACCCCACCTAGAACCCTAGATATCGGACGGTCTGTCCCCTACACACCCATCTAAACCCCAAGTAGACACCCCACTCTGTGCTGGAGTCCGCATCTATAAGAAAACAGACCGACTTTTGCCAGTTAATTTTTGCTCTAGCTGCAATGCAAATACCTCCAGAGCTAGTCTCACTCTCTCCAGCGTCAGCTCATCATCCTCTACATAAAAAGTGGTATCATCTCCATACTCTAAGTCCAGCACCTATGTCTCCTCCCTCACCGGAAGTCACACGCCACATAGCCCGCTCACTCGTGAGTAGAGGAAATAGGACATCGCCTTTGCAAAGAGTAGGAACAAATATGGAGCAAGAGGGCAACCTTGCCAGACAAATCTCTCTAGCCGAAACTCCTCCCCCCTCTTGCTACCAATGAGAACCCTGCTAGTAGCCGATCTGTAAAGTGCCGAAACCCCACAAATCCATGCCTGGAGGAAAACCAACCTCACCATGGTGCCCTCTATTAAGTCCCAGTCAACCCTGTCACACGTCTTCTCAAAGTTCAAGAGTACTGCCAATCCTTGACCACTGTGCTGAGCCCACTCGGTCGCCTCAAAAAAAGTGAAGGCATTGTCTAGGATGCTCCTATCCTGGACAAAACCTGTCTGGGTTTCATGAATGATGTATGGAAGCATGGGGCGAAGTCGATTCCCAATCATCTTGAGCAACGCCTTACAGGCCAGTGACAACAAGGTAATTGGTCTCCACTAGGACAGCTCCAACCAATCTCCCTATTTGGGAAGGAGACTAACAAGACCTGCCCATAACCTCCCTAGCATCAGTCCTAAGCCAAAAATCTCTTGAAAGGCCAATGGCACGGGATCCTTCACCACCTCCCAATAGGTAGTGAAGAAGGCCTTAGAAAGACCATCCTCTCTCGGGCATTTCTTCCCATCTTGTGCACTGAAGGCCTTAGCTAGCTCCTTCTCTGTGAAGGGGTCTAGGAAGAAGCGTCCCATCTCCTCTATGACCAGGGGCGGAATGCAATCCCAGACCTACTGTCTACATTGTTGTACCCTGGCTGAGGCTGCCTTCTACTGAAAAAGTTGTCTGTAGAAGTCGATGGCAATCTCCAACACCTCATCTAGGCTAGAGCGAATCCTCCCGTATTGATCAAAGAGGTTGTGAATCTAGTCTCTTGAGGTGCGAGGCCGATGCACCTTAAAAAATTCTTTACACATCATGTCCCCCTTCCGCGCTCAAAAAGTTACTGAGATACGGAAGGAGAACTCAAAGCACCTGTCCTCAAGGCCGGCAAGGGCTGCCCGTGCACGCACCTCCTACGTGTGGAGAGTGGGATCCCCTGGTGCCTCCTAGAGTAGTCTCTACATGGCAACTAGGACTTACCGAAGTGCTCTCTCCTCCTCCCACCTCTGTTGCCTGGCCTATAGGGCTGCCTTCGGGTAGATCCTACTCAACTCGGCTAAGGCCTCTGCAACCTCCTTTGCAATCCGGTCCCCCTTGCCCACTCCCTAGTCCAGAGCTGCTCAATCTGCCTCCTCACCCCCTCCCTCCCGTAGATCGAGTCTGGGATCCGACAGGATCATGTGCCATGGGCTGAAGCAGGAGCATCAAGAGTGAGGAGAACCGGGCAATGATGAGACAAAGTAGTACCAGCCAACTGCCCTACTTGGCCTCCACGAGAGCACCCCCATTCTCCCACATAGAACCTGTCCAGTTGCTCTAGAAGAGCTCCACCCAGCCGCCTATATCCCCAAGAGAAGTCTAGCAACCTCTCCCTCCTGTGGAAAGCTAGGTCTCGCCAAGCATCACGTGCTCCTACTGCAAGGAGGAAGACCTCCCATGCCTCTTGCTCCTCCCCTGCCATATCCTGGTAATATTTGGCTATGTCCTGCAAGTCCTCTAAGGCCTCCAAGTTGTTAAAGTCTCCTCCAACAATCCAAGAGTCCACCTCTGGAAGTCTTGCTGCGATCTTCACCCATAACCTATTGCGTGTCCTAACCTCAGTAGGAGCATAAACATTGAGGACTCCAAGGCACGAGTCCCCTATATCCAATATAATCCATAGGACCCTCCTTGCCACAATCATCCCGTGGTCTCGTACACAAGCGGTAAATCTCGGGCCAATAGAGGTGTATACGCCTCCACTCTTGCCATGGGCACCGATGGAGTACTCCCAGTAGGTGTGCGAACTGCGTAGAAGTACCTTCCCTACCCGATGAGCCTGGGAGGGGGTAAGCTTGTGCTCCTAAAGAAGTAAGATGTCAATCTGTCAAGTTAGAGCAGGCTGCAGCTTCTGCCGAACAATCAATTTCCTAGAACCACGTGCCCCACTGTAGTGGAGGCTATTCACATTCCAAGATGCTAGGTGTAGACTCATGGGGAACCTTATGACTGGCATAGCAACCAGAAACGTCTAAGATGTTTAGAAACGAAACATCAAAAACATATTTCGTAAGTTTCTTTCAAGAGGGGGTAAAATAAGAAACATGGGTTTTTTATATAGGGATTTTTTAATTGTTTTAACTAGAAAAATAGGTTTTAAACCTCTATGGAACTCCCTCTTAAACAAACAAAGGCCAATCAAGCTTAAGCGATAATACATGAGAGTCAATTGAGAATAATACGTTACATATCCGTGATTCGTTATTGACTTATGTCAAAGTTAGTCTTTAGACAAGCTATACTATGGTTTAGACCTCAAACATTATGATTCATACATATCACACAAAGAAATTTGAAATAAACATGTAAATAGCTCATGTACAATATGGATTGAGTCAAGTTGCAACATCGTGATTCTCATTCCAAAACAAACTAACAAAATGTCAAAATCCAAAATGAATCATAATATATCATAAATAACTCATAAATGAGACTAAAGTTATATAATAATCAACTCTCAAGATAAGAATAGATTCTATATTGACAGAGCCCAATAACTAAACAAAATCCAAAAAAGTTAAGTCTGTCATCCAAAATTTGGAGTCTTCACGAGTCATTACTCATTATCATGATCATGTTTAACATTGCCCATTTGTTTTTGTCAAAAAACCCATGTTTTTGGAACCCCCCTTTTTATTTTTAAAAAAACCACGTTTTTTACTGTCAAAAACGTTTCTTACTTTAAGAAACGTTTCGTAAGTTTCAAACTCGAAGAAACGTGTTTCTTTGCTACTGTAGTGACTGGCCAAACAAGCACTTGTTCGGTGTGAAAGTTGCTGATGAAGAGAAAGAGCTATGGGGCATGCAAATGTGCTTAGCCGCAAGCTTGGAGAGTAAACTCCATTCCCCCACGGTGGCTCTTGAGCGGACCATGGGGGTGATAGATACTCTAGGCAGTATCACCAAGGCGCCTATCAACCACGCTGAGATGCGTGACTCTGTACACTAGTAGAAGCAGGAAGCCTGTGCAAGGGCCCACTCGATCACATCCATTGGTGAACTCCACTGTGGAGAGGCTCGAAAAATAATGCTCAAATGTGAGACCTTGACTCCAGCCCACCAATTAATGTCCATCATGCACCCTCACCACTGCTGGGAAAAAAGTGCTAGTCCTCCTTCTCCCATCCACTAGGAAATGTGGTCTGCAACCTGGCCCCTCACCTCCTCTATCTGTGTCATCGTCCAGTCTCCTAAATGAGAGGTCTAAGAGAAAAAAGCAGAGTTTGGTCCATCCGGTAGTGCAAGTAAATGGACCTTGCCGCTCCTTGACTTACGGACCACGAAGATCCCCACCTCCAGAGGTAGCGGAAACTCTCCACGCTCTGCAACTCTCAAATAAGACCACCGACCACTACAGAAAAACTCCTGGGGGAGCAATTGTGCTTGTCGAGGGAACGTGTGGCGGGCGGCTGGACCAGATGAGCTGGTGGCTATGTGTGTGTGTTGGGGGTGTTGGCTGCGAGGTGTTTTGACGAGGGCCTGTTACCAACCCTCCAGCTCTCTGCTGCCATGGTTGTCTCACTGGCTGGTTGAGGCCCCCCTACCGTCTCCCTCTCTGTCGTCGCTAGACCCATATGAAACCATCAACATCCACTTGTGGTTTTGCCGGTTGAGCTGCCTTGACTCCGAAACGTGTGCAATCATGCTGTCCAATGCCCAAAGTCATGGCATCACAAGCACTGGCCAAGCTGCCCTGTCACAATAACCTGTTGCCTGAAAGAGTGTCTACCTGCCTCAATCTCAAGAAACTTGGGTATGTTCTTTGTATCTTTTACATCCGCAAAGGAGGAAGGAAGTTGTGCCGAAAAGCCATACAAAGTCCACCACTAACTAACGATACTCTACCGCCAGTCTGGGGAATAGAAGGGTGACCTTGTGTCTAGGAAACCTGTTGTGGAGCACGAACTCCTCCACTGTGAAGCCACTATACCAAGGAACCATGTAAATGACCCCCTTCATGGAGACATAAGGTGAGCTATCCACTAACTCATGGGTTGCATCTACAGGGGTGATTCGAACCATGAAGATCCCCCAACCCATGAGAACTGCCTCCGCAATCTACATTGTGCCAATGCGTAGCATGGAGTGAAGCCAATCCTGAAGTTGGGCGTTGGATGGAGTGTCCTACGACTTGTCCATAGATTGTTGTTTCTTTCAGTTCCAGTTTTGTGGCTCGGACGGAAAGGAGTTGTTCCTTAGAGAGGACGACCCGCAAGGTGTTTGACTGGGGGGCACTCGCAAAATGCTCTGACATCTAACCAGAGGTTTCCATTGCGCGTCCCTGCTGGGGGCTACCAATCTAGCTGCTGTGATACTGGGGGGAATTTGCTGCAAGAGATATCCAACTTGTGGCAGATGCCAAGTTGTCTATTCGCAAGTCTAGTATGTCTCCTCCACAAAAGGGGGGATCACTTGGAGCCAAACCAATGGTGACCAATCAATTCATTGCCAATGGCCTATAAGCCCCTGGGTTGGTTAATAGTTGACTTCTCCCCATTCTCTCAAACATCATTCATGATACACTGACAAGCTTTGTGTCCAAGTATCCTCGACAACATCTTCACCTTCTTCGAGGCTACAAAGTGGGCCCAGTATAGCAATCAAAGGGTTGCGACACTCCTCCTAGACTTGGAGAAGGCCTATGACAAGGTCGACTAGAACTTCCTTGAGGGTACCATGGTGCGATTGGCCTTTGCTCTAAAGTGGATAAGCTATGTCTTTGCGTTGTATAAATCGACAGTTCCGACTAGAGTGATCAATCCGACAAGGTTGTATCCTAGCTCCTTACCTCTTCTTACTATTTGCAAAGGTGATGTCTTACTTCCTCCATTCAAGAGTCAACAACCTACAAGGGCTCAAGCTGCCAATGCAAGTTAAGATGGAGCTGTTGGATTTGGAGTACATAGACAACACCGCACTCTATGTTGAGGATAATGAGGTGATGCTTGAGAGTGAGACTGGCACTAGAGGTTTTCTACATGGCAACAGATCTGAAAATCACCTAGCATAAAACAATTGGTTTTCTCAAAGACCCTAATTCAAGCACTAATTGGGACATCCACACGGGATTCAAATGGGTGAACACAAGATAGTGTGTCAAGTACCTTGGTTTCCAAGTGGAACTTCAAATCACAACACCCCAGAGTTCGTACTCGTGTTTAATTCCATATGCAAAGTTAACCTACAAGAGCACGATCTACCTTTCCCTACCTAGTAGAGCTCTAGTGGTCAACCGAGTCATATTGGACACAAGCTAGTATTTTTCAAAGATGGCAGATGATAAAGGTGTTGCAACAATGTAGAGGGTGGAAATCCTAAATATGGAGCAGGCGAGTAAGCAGCAATGGCAATTGTTGGGCTATGAGTTTTGTTGCTTTTTCTTTTTCTTCTTTTAATTTTGAGGGGGGAGAGGGCTGCAGTCACCGAGCAGCAAGCTTGAAATGGATGTGAGCATCCAGCACAGATGCCACAAAGTGCCATATCAAAGTGTACGTAGTACAGCAAACACCAGGTTAACATTCACCGCACCTCCAATGTCCAAAATAAGCTTAACTGAGCTCACAAGTCCTTATACTAGATCCCATTACCACGTTGAAGACATCTAGCACTGCACTACTATGCATTCCCACTTCCAGTAAGTCTCAAAATGAGACAGTGATAAACATCAATACCATTGATCATTAATGCAAAACAGATCTATTGTATAGCACAACTCTGGCCTCTCACACAGGTCTATGAATGTTTCAAATTTATGAGCATGAATAGCAAAAGTGACCACACTCATTTGGCTGTTAATAGTGAGTTGATTCCTTTAGCTATGTGAGTCAAACAAAGAACACAAAGGATACAACTGACGCGCTTCTGACACTAATTTACTGAGCATGTACCTGTATCAGCCTTGCCAGGATTAATGCCACATAAAATCGCTTGCAAATCCTAAGCGTATGTTCTAAAGGTACAGTGAGAAGATTGTTTCTTCCAGTTATACTTGCCGCTGAATTGGAACCTCCTTTTATTCTGGGGCTTTTCATGTTCCTCCTCCCTGAAAGAACAACAATAGGAGCTCCATGTGCCATGCGCATTAAGAATGGTTCCATTACACCAACCCTGTTGCCAACAGCCTGCAAAATAGTAGTATCCAATCATATACACTGGTTCAAAACCCAACAGATATAAAACACAGCCAACCAAAGCAGAAAATTTGTAACAACTGAAAGATCGTATAAGCCCATAAATGGGACAATGGAAGTGTAGACATGACTCGTATGTTATGGAAGTTTTTCCCCAGAATGAAAATCCTTCTATGAGTTAAAAATGGCCCCATCTGGCTACAAAATGAAAGAGCTAGAGATTAATCATGAGTCCTTCAATACAGTAATTCCTGCAGTGTTCATCGCATGAAGCTACAGGTTTTGCAATACATTAAGGCCCCTACCTTTATGCATAGAGTTGACATGTTTGTCATACATTTAATATATTGCTACCTCAGCATAGATGGAACAAACAGATACAGGGATTGTAAAAGTGGCACACTTTATAGGTCACTACTTGGAAGCAAAGGTTAGTTCATTGTGGCACACAAAATCTTGTCCATGCAAATAAATCTGAGTGCTGACCTAAAAATCTTCTAAAAGGTTGGAAAGATTGGTCAAAGGGCATGTTGGAAAACCTTGGTCAGAGGGCATGTTAAAAAGCAAAAGCATGACGAAACAAAAAAACTATGTCTATTTGATCTTTTTGGTTGCAAATGGGACACACACAGTCAAAGCTCACAAAGGGGGTTAGTCCCCTCCAAATATTAGACCCTAGAGAAGGCAAGAGCCACACCAGCATTGTTCCTGTAAGTAGATAGTATAGCTCACAGCTTAATAAAACACAAGAGTTTGATCACACTAGGAACTCCTCTTCTTTAACTCTGCCAAAGACGACGACCAATTGACAAGAGCCAAGACATCCACAAACTGGCTAGCTGAACATAGATGTCCACCCAAGTAATGCACCCAGCAAGACTTTATTATGAGCCAAAGTTTTAACCACTAAGGCATCACACTTGGGACATCAGCCTTTTTTCTTCAATGTAGCCTAAAGCAATCATGCAAGGATACTCCTTGAGGAAAGTAAGAGTAAACAAAGATCAACATAGAACCCTATGTCTTGTGAAGCAGATAGCCCTTGCAAACATCCCTCCAAAGGACTGTTTCATGCTTCCATTGAGGAAAAGTGAGAAGGGCCATACCCAAATGCATAGTTTCTTGGAGTTTTCAGAATGAAGAAGTAAAAATGGCTAGGCAAACGTCAAAATGGAGTTCAGTCTCAGTAAGAAACAGCAAAACATACAAATGATACAATTATCTAAAATATAAAAAGTAAGGACGGACAGTTGAGAGTTGACAGGTATTAAAAACACAAATTGGCAATAGGTCAACCTTCAACATTCATCATTCGGGACAAGAGAGAGAGAAAGAAAGAAAGAAAGTTATATCAATCTCTACAAATGGCCAAATTGGCCTATGAGACCAAAATGTTACATCTGAAAAGTCAAGGAATTTCCCATGTCCCAAAATACTTGTCATCTAATGCTATGACTAACTAAATGGAAAATAGACAGTAAACAATACATAGGTGATGAGTACAAAATGATGTTTAAGCCAAATACAACATGAAACTACTCAGGAAGCCCTCTCATCCCAAGATATCTCTCATGGGTTTATCTAGCATAGAGAGGCTGAAGCAGTGAGGTATGGTCCCCCGTTGCAGTGTAGTATCTTCTATATCTACAAATGATGCCTCCATGCCCTATACAACTTGGATTCTGCTCACTTGGAGCTCAACCGAGAGGAGCTAAATCATATCAGGAGGATGGACATTATTCAGATATACACACCCAAGACATGGATGACACCTACTAAGAATTTAGGGATGAAGATGGCTTTCTACCAGAAGCATCTTCTGTACATATCCCATGATGGCTTTGTTGTCTAGTTGAGATACATGGAAGCACACATGTCTCATGGTGTATGATGCACCATTGGACAGCTTCGTACATCCTCACACTAGCTCCGAATCGAGATAAGTAGATATGGCACAAACTCCCTATCCCAAGAAAGTCACTATCTGAAAGAGGGCCTCTACCACTATGGGTGATGCTCCCATCTCTACTCTAATAATCTCATGTGGTACAGAGGGCTTACTCTGAATCTGTGAGAGTAGAGGATCGAGATACAGCCAGATTCAGTAGACAGTGTGAGAGTGAGAGAGACAGAGTTGAAGCACGACACCCAAGATAATAGACTGAATGAGTGTAATCTGAAAGTACAAAGTACAACCCTTAAACCTTAGGGTTGTAGGGGGGTGTTCACACCTGACACACACTAAGTGCCTAAATGTGTGTAACATAAGCACATAAGTACATACGATAATAAGACCATAAGTCTGGGGGAAAAAACCTCTCCTACCGAGAGTAAAAAGTGCCCCAGTGTCCTACTGATCACCGACACTCCCATATGAGCGTAGGCGTAAGCAAGGCGTGAGTAAAATACCCGCGTGAGTAAAATACCCAACAAACCCCCCTGGAGTGAAGAGTGATCAAGAGTACAAGGATCATCCGCCACCAAAGGATATCAAATTTAAAGCATCGCGAAATGCTTCAAATTTGTCACGAGGAAGAGCTTTGCTGAAGATGTCTGCCACATTACTGGTGGTAGGACAATAGACAAGGCTGATATCACCTGCATGTAGCCTCTCTCTGACAAAGTGATAGTGAATCTCAATGTGTTTCGTGCGAGCATGAAACACTGGGTTCCGTGCCACTGCAATGGCACTCTGACCGTCAGTGAACAAAGGAGTAGGCTCAGTAACAGATACATCCAAATCAGCTAGCAAGCGTCTAAACCATACGCATTCAACTGTGGTGGTGAAAGCTGCCTTGTATTCAGCTTCACATGACGATGTGGCAATAGTGGATTGTTTCTTGCTAAGCCAAGAAATGCAAGAAGTGCCAACAAAGAAACAATTGCCACTAGTAGAGTGACGTGTATCATAATCACCAGCCCAATCAGAATCACTGTAAGCATGTAAATGCAGTGGTCCTCCCTTGGCATAAAGCAACCCAAGAGAACGAGTACCCTGCAAGTAGCGGAAAACACGCTTGACAGCTTGCCAATGTGACATACGTGGCTGATGCATATACCTGCTCAACGCTCAAACTGCAAACTGTATGTCCGGCCTAGTATTGCATAGATAGATAAGACATCCAACTGCAGGAGCATATGTATGTATATCAAACAAATCACTATCATCATGTAATGACAGTTTCAATCCAGGTTCCATGGGAGTACAAACTGGCTTGCAATCCTGTAAGCCAAACTTCTCAAGAAGCTGCCCAATATACCTTGACTGTGATAACCCAATACCTCGAGCAGTATGTATAAACTGGATGCCCAAGTAGTAATGCAAAACTCCCAAGTCAGACATGTCAAAAGTTTGCTGCAAATTTTGTTTGAATGCTGAAATCTGATCAGCATGTGTTCCAGTGAGCAAAAGGTCATCAACATAAAGACATAAAATCAGCATAGATCCCCCTTCTTTACATATGTAAAGGGTAGACTCAGATGAACTGTTTAGAAACCCCTGATCAAGCAAGAAAGCATCTATCTTTTCATACCAAGCTCTAGGAGCTTGTTTTAAACCATTTAGTGCCTTTTTGAGTTTGCATACCAAATGTTCTGAGCCTTCAACTGCAAAACCAATGGGCTGCTGTACATAAACTTCCTCCTGAAGTTCCCCATGCAAAAATGCAGTCTTGATATCTAGCTGATGAACTGTCCAACCATAATGTGCAGCCAAAGCAATCATAGACCTCATGGTCATCATACGGGAAGTAGGAGCAAATGTCTCCTCATAATCAATGCCCTTTTTCTGTGCGTAGCCTTTAGCTACCAGCCGTGCCTTGTATTTATCAATGGATCGATCTGCTTTTCTTTTCAATTTGTAGACCCATTTTGTTCCAATGGCTTTCTTCCCAAATGGCAAGGACACCAAATCCCAAGTGTGATTCTTAGTAATAGAATCTAATTCAGCTTGCATGGCTGCCTTCCAATGCACACTGTGTTGTGCATCCTCATAACATTCAGGCTCTTCATTGTCAAAAGTACTTGCTGCCATAATAAACTCCATAGTATGTGCTGAATCATGCAAACGAGTTTGCCTTCTAGTACGACCAGCCATGGATGCATCCAAAGGACTATCTTGCATAGTCTGCAAATACCATCTAGGTAGCTGTCTAGCATCCTGGCTGTGTGCAAGCTCTTGCTGAATTTCTGTTTCAGCATTATGCTGAGTATTTCGATCAGCCAATGGCTGAATTTCTGCACTTTCCATAGGAGCAACTGGCTGAACATTAGGTTCATTTTGTGAACCTCCAGCTGAATCACCAAAAGTAATGGGCAGCAGCCCTTCAAAAACATCACGGGCAGTTTGATATGTGTCGGATAATTCTGATTTTTCATCAAAAACAACATCCCTGCTGACAAAAACCTTCTTAGTAACGGGATCATAGAGTCTGTAGCCTTTGCTCTCATTGCTATATCCCATAAAAATGCACTTAACAGCCTTGTTGTCCAATTTTCTTCTAAGTACCTGTGGAATATGGGCATAGGTAAGACACCCAAAGGTACGAAAGTGACCAACAGAAGGTTTACGGCTGTTCCAAGCCTCAAATGGTGTGATGGTCTTCAAGGCTTTGGTAGGGCATCTGTTCAAAATATGGCAGACACACATGACTGCTTCCATCCAAAAACTATGAGGCAAGCTCTTTGCCTTCCGCATACATCTGGCCATCTCCATGAGTGACCGATTTTTCCTCTCTGCTACCCCATTCTGCTGTGGAGTATAAGCTGTAGTATACTGATGTACTATGCCCTTCTGTTGCAAAAAAGAATTCAGCATAGAGAACATGTATTCCCCCCCTCGGTCCGAACAGAGAGTCTTAATGTGGCATCCAGATTGGTTTTCAACAAGTGCATTGAAAGCCAAAAAATGCATCATACACTTCTGATTTCTTTTTTAAACAATAGACCCAGCAAAAACGTGTGAAGTCATCAATGAATGTCACAAAATAATAACAACCACCCAATGACATGGTCTGCATAGGCCCACAAACATCTGAATGCACCAACTCCAATCTGGTTGTTGCCCTGAAAGCAACATCACCAGGAAATGAGAAACGATGCATTTTCCCCAAAATGCATCCCTCGCATAAGTGCTCAGGAGGTCTCTCCAAGAGAGATAAGCCATCCAGCATCTGAGTACGCTGTAAAAGCATCAAGCTGCCAAAGTTTACATGCCCTAAACGAGCATGCCATAACTCCGCCTGTATCATAGCAGGAGTAAGAGTGGATGTCAAGTATGCTGACTGATTTACTGAAAGAGCATCCAACTCATATAAACCATGACACAAAGATCCTGTCAAGACCAATGTCATGCATTCTTTTTCTCGAACCATGCAACGGTCATAATCAAAAGTGACCTGCATACCACAACGTGCCAAAGAAGAAATAGAAAGCAAATTCTTCTTTATTCCAGGCACAAACAAAGCATCCTGCAGGTGGAGAATAGAGCCATCAATGGCTGTGAGCTGAATCTCCCCAATACCACGAACAGGGTATGATGCATTATTGGCACACTGTACCGATTTCCCAACGGGAGGTGCACTAACTGAAGCAAACAAATCTCTGCGAGATGTGATATGTCTAGAAGCACCACTGTCAAAGAACCAAGTGTCAGCATCCTCTGTAGAGCTAAGTGCTCTATCGGCCCAAGAGATGTCATAACTGCAAGTGTAAAAACAATAGTCCCTGTCCACAACAAAGGACGCGGACTCACTAGCAATGGAAGGAGTAGTAGAAACAGACATTCCTGACTCCTTCTTCTTCTCTTTGGCAATGCGCTTTCTGCACTCAATGATATAGTGGCCGGGGTTCTTACAATAATGACATTTTCCTTTCTTTGCTTGCGTCCCCCCTTGTGACTGATTCTGCGATGTGCCCGAAGTGCCAGAACTCTGTGGAGCATTTTTCACCTTGCTGTTCTTGCCTTTCTGTCTTGCCACAAAAGCCTGCTCAGAGACTATAGCATCCACACCACTATTTTTCCGTGTTTGCTCCTCCTCTAGAAGCAAGCTAACCAGCTGAATAAAAGTGAGTGGGTGCTCAGCAATCCTCATTGTGAGGTTCAATGCAGTATGAAAAGACAAGTACGAAGGAGGTAGGGAATTCAAGGTGGTGGATATCAACTGTGCATCCGAAAAATACTCATCTACATTCATGAGCTGCTCCCTCAAGTCCTGAATCTTGTTTAAGTGATCCTGCATAGAATCACCTTCATGCATCTTCAGAGTTTCCAACTCTTTCTTCAAGAAAGAGATCCGTGTCTCATTTTTTTCTGCAAACATATGCTCCAAAGTCAACCATGCATCTCGTGAAGAAGATGCCGAACGGATATGAGGTATGATGGACCGCTGAACTGCCAGAGCAATCAGCGACAAGGCCTGTGCATCACGGGGATCCCAAGCTTTTTGAGCTGCAGTTCTTGGAGGAAGTGGCTGAGGTGGAGCGGGCTGAGGTCCCCGTTGTCCACGTGCGCCATGGGGAGGAGGAGTAGCGGGAGCTACAACTCCCGGCCGAGTTTCCTCTCCACTGACATAATCCCATAAATTCTTGGCCACTAATACATTTTTCATCATAAATGACCAAAGGGAATAGTTGTTTCCGTCCAGTCTGTCCTCTTTTTATACATACGTAAAAACATCACCTCCCTGATTTGCCATGATGACAAATTTCCAAAGACAAAATGAGCAATGTCAAAGCAGTACGAACTGGAAATCTGCAAATTTTCAAAAATTGCAGCAAATACGTTTCTGCAATTGATGTGCAAGGGCGTACTCTGTCAGAAAACTGTCTTTTACTACACGCTTCCCAAGGTGCAAACAGTGCAATGCAACACTGTTATGAATAAATCCCCAAAATTTTTGCCAAATTTTCTGTCAAAAACAGTCGTTCTGTGACTGTATCAGCAGTTTAAATGCATCTGTCCTCCAAATAAACAAAAGCCCCAAAATGTCTGACGATCCTGTCTAAAAATTTGCATGAAATTTTTGCCTCCACTAGTTCTGTGTTGCCGCGTGTGACCCTTCGCTTCCAGAATTGATCTTGGGCTGAAATTTAAAAAAAAAAAATGTTTAAAATTGCACCTTATGTGGTCGTCTGGCGAGCTGACTAGTCGCGATGGGAAGACGAGCTGCGCGTGGACAGGGCAGGCGGCGTGAAGAGCAGACGCACGTCGCGAGCTGCTGACGTGGAAGTAGACAGGCGGGCAGGCGGGTGACGATGGTCAAACGGGCGTCGTCCTGACGAAGATTGCGTGCGGACTGGCGGGCTGGTGGTGCTGCTCGCGAGCTGACGAGCGATTGCTGACGGGCAGCTGCTGACGTGGTCGACAGGCGACGACGACAGGCGACGCAACTGCTGACGTGGACGACTATAGTGAGAAGCCTACGCTGACAAACGTCAGCACCTGCAGCTGACGCGACGCGTCTGGGATGTTGACGGCTCCTGCTGGTGGCGCGCTGGGATAGGGCAGTGTTGTGCGTTGATTGTGAGCTGCGCGCAAGGTAGTACTGGGCAGGTCTGGAGCTGGCGACTCGGGGGCAAGACTGACGGGGACTCCTGGCTGCTGATGACTGAGGACAGCTCTGATACCAAATGTGAGAGCAGAGGATCAAGATACAACCAGATTCAGTAGACAGTGTGAGAGTGAGAGAGACAGAGTTGAAGCACGACACTCAAGATAATAGACTGAATGAGTGTAATCTGAAAGTACAAAGTACAACCCTTAAACCTTAGAGTTGTAGGGGGGTGTTCACACCCGACACACACTAAGTGCCTAAATGTGTGTAACATAAGCACATAAGTACATACGATAATAAGACCATAAGTCTGGGGAAAAAAACCTCTCCTACCGAGAGTAAAAAGTGCCCTAGTGTCCTACTGATCACCGACACTCCCATATGAGCGTAGGCGTAAGTAAGGCGTGAGTAAAATACCCGCGTGAGTAAAATACCCAACAGAATCATCTGTAAAATCATCAACAATAGGGGTCTCTCCATTTGCTGCCACCCTTCATATATCTCCTTCCCCCTAGGCAGTGGCTAGTTGTGTGGCTCTCTTCGTGTGGTAGAGGCTCGATCCCCATATGGGGACCCCATACACAAGTGCTAGTGCGACCAAAGTGCCAAAGAGCAAGAGCTTTGTCCGAGGCTCCTAAAACCGTATACATGTGCACTAGCTCTCCATTGACCCTACAACCACATAGCCTTGTGTCAATCTATCCTTTTGTTGCCCTCCTCAAAGTGAATCTTGGCCCTAAAAACGTAATCCCCAAGTAAACATATCTCTGGACCACCTCCATTATCTCCTCTTCATATGAGAAATGGGGTTTTGATTGTCGAGTCTACTGGAAGGAAGTATTAAAGACCATATTCTTGGTTTTCCCAAGGTTCACTATAAGATTCATGTCTTGACAGAAGGCCTACAGCGCATCTAGGTGGCGCTACAATCCCTCCGATGTGCTAGAGATGAGGACTATGTCATCCGCATACAGTAATATCCCTCCCCTCCAAGTCCATCGACGTAGTTTGATATCTCATCAATATAAAGGCAAACAAAGTAGGTGAGAGTGGGAATCCCTATTTCACTCCAATGATACCGGTTAGCTCCTTCGACAGCCCTTGGTGCTCATACTTGTCATGTACCAAACGTGTATAGTGCTAGTACCCCCCATCTCATCTCCATCAAGACCTCCAACTCCTATAGTCTTTGCACAAGCCCGTGGTATTGTGTCAAAGGCCTTATGGAAATTCTCTAACATTTTGACAAACTAATATGAAACCTATCAAAACCGTTTCATACCTCCCATTTCCAAATCCCTAGCAACTATGACAAAGACAAAACTTTGGCCATTGCAATCTTGGAGGGCCCCCACCAATACCCATACGTTGAAGTTATGATTCTCACAAAGTCTCTATATGGCCTTCCTTGGACCATAGGAATTCCTTCTATCCATGAAGCATTCCTTCTCGAGTAGGTCTCATATTGGAGACTCCTTTTGGCCAATGTTTCACTTGAGAAATGGTCAAATATCTAGCAACAATACCCCAAGATGCAACGTGGCATGCCTCCTATTGAGATCAAGGAGAACATAGACCTCAACCTTGGAGGAGGAGCCAAGCAAACAACAAAGATGGTGCATCGCAAGGCACAGGAGGCAACAACACCAACAATAACGAGAGTGCAAAAATGATGGACAAAGATAGGGGTTCATAGTCCCAAGCAAAAAAGACTTGCTAAGGCACAATGGAGAATGGTCAGAGACCTTAGACCAGAAGTTGGCATGGTGCAACATTAACCTTCCACACGACCTTTGCAAACGCTCCTCTAGCCACCCGAGAAACAAACATTCCACACCTACAATTACTAGCAACCTCCCAGACAAAGAAGGTGTAGCCAAACACAAATGGGTCTCCACAAGATGCCGCAAACTACTACACCAACATCTCCAACATTCTCCAATCACCACGTTGAGCCCTCAATCTTGCTTCTACCATAGGTCCCTAACACCCAACAAATGGGGGGGTATGGCTACTGCTTGCGGCTGCAACTAAGAGAAGAATGACTTAGATGTATACTCCAAGGACTTTTCCCCCTTGCCTGAGGCTGCAAAGCTAGTGGAGAGGAGGCTCAACAAGGCATATTCTAGGAGATAGCAAAGACAAGCATGCACCAACGAGACGCAGTCTCAAAGACTCGAACACACCCCATGAGAATGCTCTCATGGAATATGCAAGGCTTCAAAGGGTGACTTTTTAGCCATGGTCGAAGCCTCATGAGATAGAAGCTTCATAAAGCATTGGCGCGAGAATAAATACTTCTTCTCATGTTCCACAAGCACCACCATAGAGAGAATACCCGATGTGGGACACTTTTGACAGGCCAAAGCTATACTAATTGTTGGCTTTTCTCACTTACGTCTCACTTACGCCTTACATAGGAGTGTCGGTGACCAGTAGGACATTGGGGCACTTTTTACTCTCGGTATGAGAGGTTTTGTTCCCCAAACTTATTGTCTTATTTCGTATGTGCTTATGTCACACACTTACGGGCACTTATCATGTTCAGGTGTGAACACCCCTTACAACCCTAAGGTTTAAGGGTTGTACCTTGTACTTTCAAGTTATACTTTTTTCAATCTATCACATTGGGTGTCGTGCTTCACTCTCACATTGTCCACAGATTTCTATGTTGAGCTTCGATCCTATCTCGATCTCACATTTGGTATTAGAGCATTGGCTCTGTTCAACTGAGGTTCCGTTCAGCTCAGCTCAGCTCAGCTCAACCTTTGGGAGCTTCTAGCTCAGTCCAACTCCCCCCCCCGTCAGATTCACCACGACCTGCAGCAACTCGACCTGCTTCCTGGAGCCGCCTAACCTCGCCCCTGCAGCTTCCTACCCTATGACCTGCGCCCTCCTAAAACAGCGCCAGTATTCTCCCTCTCGCCAGGACTCTGCCTGGGCCTTTGCCTGCTAAGCCATTCCTGTTTGACCATGCCGCTCCAGCCTTCTGTGCCCGCCCGCCAGTCTCCAAACGCCCCTGTGGTGCTGTGCCACTTCTGCCTATTGTGCCGCCTGCCTGTACTACCTGACGCCTGGAGGAAGTCGCCCCCTGCCCTACAGCGCGCCGCCCACCTAGCGCCCTTCCTGCCAATGCCGCCAACTGTTGCATACGATTGTAGCACCTCAGGCCCGTCACACCTCAGCTGCACGTGGTCCAATGTACCTCCAACAACAGTGCAGCAGACAACTTCAAAAAATCAGTGTAAAATGACATTTTTAAATCAATTTTGTATTTCAGAATTGTTTGCAGAAAAGCATTGTACTTGGGCAGCATATCTCAGCATTTGCAAGTGTCTGGGACACATTTCACATAGAGATTGGCTGAAATTTTGGGGCTACTGCAATTACAGTCATTGACAGACTATTTTGAACAAATCTGAGGCAAGAAATTTTGGGGATTTTGCTGATACAGTGTTGCTGAACACTGATTGCACCTTGGACTGCGTGCATTAAAGACGGTTTTGACAAAGTACACCTCTGTATACTAATTGTAGAAAGTTATTTCTTGCAATTTTTGGAAATTTTCAGATTTCCAGTTTGGTCCCGCTTGGACATTGCTCTTTTGCTTCTTTTGGTAAGAGATTATCATGGCAAATCGAGGAGATGTCTTCACCTATGTATCCAAGGAGGACAGATTGAATGGAAACAACTATTCACTTTGGCTCTTCATGATAAAGAATGTGCTTGTGGCGAAAAATCATTGGGATTAAGTCAGTGGAGAAGAAGCTAGACCTCGAGTTGTGGCTCCAACTACTCCTCCAGGAGGACGTGCACAACGGGCACCTCAGCCTACTTTGTTACAACTACTTTCCAAAAGAACAACTCAAAAAGCATGGGATACACAGGATGCACAGGCTTTGTCGCTGATTGCATTGGCAGTTTGCGGTCAATCATCCCCCACATTTGTTCAGCAGCTTCTTCACGAGAAGCTTGGCTCACTTTGGAGCAGATGTTTGCAGGCAAGAATGAGACTCGCATCTTCTTCTTAAAGAAAGAGCTAGAGACATTGAAAATGGATGAGGATGATTCTATTCAAAATCACTTGAACAAAATTTAGGACTTGCAAAAGTAACTCATGAAAATGTTGATGAGTACTATTCAGATGCACAAATGATATCTACCACTTTGAACTTATTACCTCCTTCGTACTTGGCTTTTCATACGGCCTTAAACCTCACCATGAGGATTGCCGCACAACCAATCACTTTTCTTCAACTAGTGAGTTTGCTTCTAGAGGAGGAGCAAAAAAGAAGAAATAGTGATGTGGATGCCATAGCCTCTGAGCAGGCTTTTATGGCTAGACAGAAAGGCAAAGGCAGCCAAGTAAAGAATACTCCGCAAAGTTCTGAGACTTATGGCACATCACAGGCAAGTAAAAAACAAGGGGGGACGCAAGCCAAAAAGGGCAAATGCCATTATTGCAAGAAGCCACGCCACTACATCATTGAGTGCAAGAAGCAAATCACCAAGGAGGAGTCAAGAATGTTTGTTTCTGATGCTTCTTCCACTGCTACTGAGTTCGCGTTCTTTGTTGCAGAAAGGGACTATTGCTTTTACACATGCAGTTATGACACTTCTTGGGCTGATCGAGCATTTAGCTCTACTGAGGATGCAGGCACTTGGTTTTTTGACACTGGTGCTTCTAGGCATATTACATCTCGCAGAGATTTATTTACTTATGTTGGTGCAACTCCAGTTGGCAAGTCTATACAATGTGCCAACAATGCATCATACCCTGTTAGAGGTATTGGGGAGATTGTGCTCACAACCATTGATGGCTCTATTCTCCGCCTAGAGGATGCTTTATTTGTGCCAGGCATAAAGAAAAATCCGCTCTCTATTTCTTCTTTGGCATGCTATGGATTACACGTCACATTTCATGATGACTGATGTATGGTAAGAGACAAAGAACACATGACTTTGGTCTTGACAGGCACTTTATGTCATGGGTTATACGAGTTGAATGCTCTTTCAATTGATCAGCCAACATACTTGGAATCCACTCTTACTCCTGTTATAATATAGACAGAGTTATGGCATGCTAGGATGGAGCTGTGAAGAAAACTGCTAGGGTTTGCACTTAGGATACACAGAGTGTATGGCCACAACAGAAACACAAAGAGACAAACACAAACACAGACACAAAGGGCAAAACTCAAACCCTAAACGCAAAACTCAAAAACTCAAACCTTAAACGCAAAACTCAAAACTCAAACACAAACAGAAGAAGGGAGAGAGAGAACACAACTCTGAAGTGAATGAATGTTGTAAATGAATGTAAGAGTGTACAGTGTGCTCAAGGGCAGAGCAATGTCGGAGTGTGACATCCACCGAAGACGGATCCCAAGTCTGTGACCACCAATCGGAGTGTAGCAGTGCTGAATAGTGAAGGGCAGCAGACTAGTCACCAAAACGCAACAGTCTGGAGGCTAGAAACTAGTAAACGCAGCAGTGTACCACCGATCGGAGGCTGGAAACTATGCACAATCTGCTGTAAACAGCAGGCTGAAACAGTGTCTGAGAGTGTCAAGGCCTACAATGCTGAAAACGTAGACTGGCTGACCCTGGAGATGATTGACAGCAGGCTGAAAAACAGTCTGGGACAGTCTGAAGCACTCACCAGCACCTGAGAGATGTCACCTACAGCAATGGACAGGCTGAAGATAATCTGGCTGCAGTCAATGATGGCTGGACAGCAGATGGAGGCGGGCTGCAGGCTGGAAACTTGGCGTCAACAGCAACAGAGGGTGTGTGGGCTGATGTAACCTACAAACAAGAATGATAGCTGAATGGGGGCAGCCTGTCTATTTATAGATGTGGAAGGGCACCCCAAAAATTAAGGTTTCCACTAAACTCTCTCGAACTGCTCCCCGTTTTAGGGTTTCCACTGAACTCTCTCAAACCACTCCCTATTTTAGGATTTTACTCTAAAAGAGCATTTTTAGTGTGTTTTGGGGCTGTTTAAGAGGCTAATCAACAAGTAATACATATTTTAGCTCAACACCCCCTCTCAGGCCCAAAACTGAGCTGAAAGGTTAGGCCAGCCATTGTGATGTTTATGTATCCCGAGGCATTCCACCCCAAAGCAACCAAGGCATCAGACAAAGGGTACACGTCGACTGCCCAATGGCCTACCAAGACTATAGAGGCGATGGTTATCTTACCAAGGGAATCCAAGTAGTCACCCCAAAGAGGATAGGGCATCGGACAAAGGGTGCACATCAATTGCCCAATGGCCTACCAAGCCCTACAAAGACATATGAAACTACATGGATTTTTTATTTATTTTTTTGAATAAGTTAAGTAAATTTGATGGGATGCGGTCAATTGAGTAAAAGTGACCCATATGAGGTATCCATGTGATGAAGAAGGAGGGTGGTGTGGTAACAACAGACACCGGTGAAAACAGCTTAGGATCCGCGCAAGTGGTGCTTTGCACAATGAGATGCAAAGTATGTTGCATGCTGAAGAATGCTCATGCAGCAAATGCCACTTGGGCAATGTCCCTCATGGGAAATTGTTCACTTTCCAAGCACCCTAGTACAAGGATGGTGTAATCATGCAATGCAAAGGGTGAGGTACAACAAGGGGAAGAAGCCAATATCAAAGACAAAGTGCTAAAGCCTATAGAATACCAAGAATGGTAGAAACCCTCTCTCAACCTAGATGTAGATGCCGAAGAAGGAAGAGGAGCCTGATGTCGATCTTCATATAGTGCCGAGAACCATAAGAAATGAAAGAAGATGAAGTGGATGAAACAGCCCGCTAGAAGAGCAAAAACCGCCATGATAGCACCAAGAGAGATATTGCACGATCCGCCTCGGGAGGGGAAACCGCCATGCTGGAAGAAGAGCAAGCACTCCTAGGATGATGAAACCATGAAAGAAACGATGTGCATCCCCACGTCTCTAACCCAAGGAGGACCAAAGCAATCTGCAAGTTAGCCCTACACTGAAAGACAAAACCTTGCAAAAGAGATGAAAATCTGCAAACACAGAGGTTAGTGGTGAGATGCTCCGAAGCAAAACAAAACAGAAAGAAAATCTAACTCAAAATAAATGCAATGAATGTGTATGTGTGTGAGTAATGCGGCGGAAGACAAAAAAATGAAAAAACTGAGGAAAATGAATCCTATGGGCCCGACTCTAAGAGTGCAAAAAATGAATGCTAGACTAACCTAGAGTATCCGAAAGAACCTAGAGGCATGCGAGTCGAAGAAGGCGGCTACCATTGCGGATGTCCAGTAGCAGGGCCCTGCCAAGGGAATGCCTGACGACGTGGAGAGGAAGGTGAAATGGATGTATGAAGTGCAACGGGATAGGAACCTGCAGACCAATCGACCAATCCCTCAAGGGTAGTGAAAGAGATGAGCCGTTGAGGCTATACTCGAGCCACATGTCCAACAGCAGCAACAAAGGGTGCTCAAGGAGCAGATGAAGCAAGAGCGGAGGGCATAGCCCCACTGGATTGTGCAGTCGTAGCGGTCTGTTGAGGATGGAAACCCCTGCGTATGAGTGGTTATGGGAGATGTGAAGCTGCGGATAGTGAGGGGAATGCCCATCACAGTCGTCCCAGGTGTTATGGATGCGCTCATGTGCTGAAAGGTGAGAGGCACTGTGTTAAAGGGTGGCATTCTCCCTAACGAAGTACCATGAGCAAAGAGGTAGAGAATGGGGTGGAGAAGGAAAAGATACTAGGAGTGAAGATGAAATATTCAACCCCTAGGGTGTGTGATGCAGATGTGGAGTGTAATCCAAGGTTTTGGAAAGATGATGAAAGGTGTGATATAGAAGAGGATGGGATGGGAGGGAAGTGAGAAGTGTATGTGATATGCTCAAATGAAACAGAAGCTATAGATGTACCAGAATTTCGTCTGCTTCGTGAGCCCTCTCTATTGAAGTGCACACACGCAAAGCCATACGGATCCTGTACCTCAAAAGAAGAAACATGCGAGGGTTTAGATTCATGCAACACAAAAGAATTGTACAAACCTGACATTGGACTTGGCTGAGATGATGAAGATGGATCGCCAAACGTTCCGAATGCCCTATGTTCTCCATGATCAGAGAGGTGGCCAACATCACCAATCGATCCGGATGTGGTAGGAAAACTGATAGGAAGGGTGTAAACATCACCATACTTGTTGCGACAATACTCCTCAAAGTCTTCCTCTGTCATGTTAGTGAAATCTGCTGAAGGTGGAGTGTCGTCCTCCTCACCAAGTCCATAATGCCGTCTCAGGGCCTCCAATGATGAAGAAGCCTAATAAGACATCATAGGAACTGGAGAAGAAGATGTCTAGGACATTGTGATTCGGTTACGAGTAATATTGTGTGCCTCACACAAAGACTAGCTCTCCACAATATCCGCAAGATACTCTTTACAAGAGCACCAGCTCTGATACCATGTGAAGGAAACTGCTAGAGTTTGCACTCAGGACACACAGAGTGTACGACCATGACAGAAACACAAAGAGACAGGCACACACACAAAGGGCAAAACTCAAACCCTAAACGCAAAACTCAAAAACTCAAACCTTAAATGCAAAACTCAAAACTCAAACACAAACAGAAGAAGGGAGAGAGAGAGTGCAACTCTGAAGTGAATGAATGTTCTAAATGAATGTAAAAGTGTACAGTGTGCTCAAGGGTAGAGCAATGTCGGAGTGTAATGTCCACCGAAGACGGATCCCAAGTCTGTCTAGAGGCTGGAAATTGGTAAACGCAGCAGTGTACCACCAATCAGAGGCTGGAAACTGTGCACAATCTGCTATAAAAAGCAGGCTAAAACAGTGTCTAAGAGTGTCAAGGCCTGCAATGCTGAAAACGCAGGCTGGCTGACCCTGGAGATGATGAACAATAGGCTGGACAGCAGTCTGGAGCAGTCACCAACAGCTAAGAGCTAGTAGCTACACCAATGGACTGGCTGAAGATAATGCGGCTACAGTCAATGATGGTTGGACACCAGATGGAGGCGAGCTGTAGGCTGGAAATTGGGCGCCAACAGCAATAGAGGGTGTGTGGGCTGGTGTAACCTGCAAACCAGAATGATGGCTGAATGAGGGCAGCCTGTCTATTTATAGATGTGGAAGGGTGCCCCAAAAATTAGGGTTTCCACTAAACTCTCTCGAACCGCTCCCCGTTTTAGGGTTTCCACTGAACTCTCTCGAACCGCTCCCTATTTTAGGGTTTTACTCAAAAAGAGCATTGTTAGTGTGTTTCGGCGCTGTTTAAGAGGCTAATCAGCAAGTAATGCATATTTCAGCTCAACAGGGGCATGTGAACTTTGGCAGATTGATGCTCTTACAGCCTACACAAATGCTAGATGGATTACCTCTACTGGAGCGACCTCCTGAGCACTTGTGCGAAAGATGTATTTTGCGAAAAATGCATCATTTTTCGTTCCCCATGATGTTGCTTTTAGAGCAACAGCCAAGTTGCAGTTAGTGCATTCAGATGTATATAATGCATTCTTGGCTTTTATGATGCATTCTTGGCTTTTATTGCACTTGTTGAAAACCAGTCTGGTTGTAAAATTAAAACTCTCCGTTCGGACTGAGGGGGGGAATACATGTCCTCTATGCTGCATTCTTTTTTGAACCAGAAGGGCATTGTCCATCAGTACACTACTGCTTATACTCCACAGCAGAATGGGGTTGCAGAAAGAAAGAATCGGTCACTCATAGAGATGGCCAAACGTATACTGAAGGCAAAGAGCTTGCCTCACAATTTCTGGGTGGAAGCCGTCATGTGTGCTTGCCATGTTTTGAATAGATGCCCCACCAAAGCACTGAAGAAAATGACACCTTATGAGGCTTGGAACACCCGAAAACCTTCAGTTGGACACTTTCGTACCTTTGGGTGCTTTGCATATGCACATATTCCAAAGGTACTCAAGGAAAAAGTTGGATAACAAAGCTATCAAATGCATTTTTGTGGGATATAGTAGTGAGAGCAAAGGCTACATACTCTATGATCCTGTTTCTAAAAAGGTGTTTGTCAGTAGGGATGTACTATTTGATGAAAAATCAGAATTGTTCCTGGCTGGTTTAGACACATATCAAGCTGCCCATGATGTATTTGAAGGGCTGCTGCCCATTACATTTGGTGATTCAGCTGGAGTTTCAACAAGTGAACTCAATGTTCAGCCAGCTACTCCTTTGGAAAATGAAGAAAATCAGCCATTGGCTGATCTGAATATTCAGAAAAGTGCTGAAACTGAAATTCAGCAAGAGCTTATGCACAGTCAGGAGGCAAGACAAATGCCTAGATGGTATTTACAAACTATGAAAGATAGTCATCTGGATGCACCCATGGCTGGTCGTACTAGAAGGCAAGCTCGTATGCATGATACTGCACATACCATGGCATTTGTTATGGCAACAAGCACCATTGATGAAGAAGAGCCTGAATGTTTTGAGGATGCACAACAGAGTGTGCATTGGATGGCAGCAATGAAAGCTGAATTGGATTCTATCACTAAGAATCAAACATGGGATTTGGTGTCTTTGCCCTTTGGAAAGAAAGCCACTCGAACTAATGGGTCTGTCAACTAAAACGGAATGTAGATGGATCCATTGACAAATACAAGGCAAGGCTTGTAGCTAAAGGCTCCAGCAGTTGGATGTCTTATTTACTTATGCAACACTAGGCCAGACATACAGCTTGCAGTTTTAGCTCTGAGCAGATATATGCATCAGCCACGCATGTCACATTGGCAAGTTGTTAAGCATGTCTTCCGTTATTTGTAGGGTACTAGATCTCTTGGATTGCTTTATGCCAAGGGGGGACCACTGCAATTACATGCTTACAGTGATTCTGATTGGGCTCGTGATTATGATTCACGTCACTCTACTAGTGGCAATTGTTTCTTTCTTGGCTCATCTTGCATATCTTGGCTTAGCAAGAAACAATCCACTATTACCACATTGTCATGTGAAGCTGAATACAAGGCAGCTTTCACTACCACAGTTGAATGCGTATGGATTAGACACTTGCTAGCTAACCTGGATGTATCTATTACGGAGCCTACTCCTTTGTTCACTGACAGTTAAAGTGCCATTGCAATGGCACGGAACAACCAAGTGTTTCATGCACACACGAAACACATTGAGATACATTATCACTTTGTCAAAGAGAGGCTACATGCAGGTGATATCAACCTTGTCTATTGTCCTACCACCAGTAATGTGGCAGACAACTTCAGCAAAGCTCTTCCTCGTGACAATTTTGAAGCATTTTGCAATGCTTTAAATTTGATCTCCTTTGATGGCGGATGATCCTTGTACTCTAGATCACTCTTCACTCCAGGGGGGTTTGTTGGGTTTTCTCACTTACGCCTCACTTACGCCTATGCTCATATAGGAGTGTCGGTGATCAGTAGGACACTAGGGTACTTTTTACTCTCGGTATGAGAGGTTTTTTCCCCCATACTTTTTGTCTTATGTCGTATGTGCTTATGTCACACACTTACGAGCACTTATCGTGTTCGGGTGCAAACACCCCTTACAACCCTAAGGTTTAAGGGTTGTACCTTGTACTTTCAGGTGTACTTTCAGGTTACACTTTTTTCAGTCTATCACATTGGGTGTCGTGCTTCACTCTCACACTATCTACTGATTTCTGTGCTAAGCTTCGATCCTATCTCAATCTCACACTAATAGGGCACAGATTGTGGATGTCACAAATATACAAGCAAGTGTTTGCATACATGTTGAGGAGCATTAAACTCAAGCAATATAGGATTGGGGCACCTTGGTTCCATGAAGAGGCATGTGGGTCTCTATGAGATTGGAGGGTGCACTTATTGACCTATTGGTAATCTATGCCCCAAATGGTCAACGAGATAGGTGCTATTTTTAGACAACCCTTAGACACTCCCTACCTCACACTCACAATTGGATGGTAGGGGAGTGACCTAAACATGGTGGATGCCTTGGAGAGACAAATGCATATACAAAGTTTGCCATGTCCACATGCTCGCCTAGTTCTCCAAGAGAGACAAGGCATGAATGGCTGGGACTTTGTCCAAGATCAATCGACTCTATGTTGATGACTAGGTTTGCAACAAGGGCAGCCTAGTAGGCATCATACCTAGCACACCCTCTTAGACCATTCATCAATCCAAGTAATTCCTTTAGAGAGAGTAAGAGGACCCCACCCCAATGGCAAAATTCCAGAGCACCTATTTTATTATTACGATGATCTTAGATGGTTGATTGCGTGAATTTGGGGATCTAGACCCTTCTCAATGGGACTAGTAGCTAGAGCCATGGATAAAAGCTTGCCATGGATCAGCGCCTTCTTCAAAAAGGGTTCCATGAGGAGGCACCATGACCTTCAAGAAAGGGAGAGGACCAATAGAGAGCCACTAGCTACACTCAAAAGAAAGGAGGAGAGAGCTACAAGTTGTTGATGTATGCTAAGAGGATGCAAATTGCTAGAGTGGAGATTGATGTCATGAGAAACAAAACCGTAGTACACGTTCAGGGAAAGAGCTTCCTTTTTGGCTCAATCTGGAGACAAAGTTTATCGAGATTTCTTCTACATTATGGGTCCAAAGTACTATAGACAAACCTATGGAGACTAAAAAGAATTGATGGATTCATTGCATAGGACCCTAGAGGCAAGGCAAGTGGCTACACTATCACACAACTTTGCACAACTAGAGCATGAGACTATGAGAGTGACAAAAATGTAGTATGGCAGAGCATCAAGAGAGTGGCGTCACTCATAGGATGAGTAGGTATTTGATGGATCTTTTCTACAAAGGAGGAGCTAGATAAGGCACTTCTTGCCTTGCCCTCATGGAAGTGTCTAGGATAAGATAGGTTGGATTTGTCTTCTTTTTTGAGTTAGAGGAAACTTATGAGCGCACAGCCCATCTTCCAAGAGATTATAGCATCAAGGGATATGCCAAAGAGACTATATGAGGAGCCAATCCATGCCATTCCCAAGCATAGTAGAGACAAATTGCAGATCATACTATGGCTGCCATCACTTTCCTCGGAATTGCCTACAAGATCCTTAGAAAGGTGCTCAATGTCTCAAATTGTCCTCATTGATGTCAAATATTTTCCACCTCACCCAAACAAGCTTTGTCCGAGAGCACAACTTGGATAATATCTTCACCTTTTGGGAGTCCACACCTCTTTCTTGCTCAAAGAACCAAGACCTCATTGTGCTCCTCCTCAACTACAAGAAGGCATATGACTCCATGGATTGGGAGTTTTTGGAGAGCACCATGCTAAGGATGGGATTCCCAGAGCAATGGATCAGGGGAGTTCTTGGCCTTTATTCCTCAACACACAACCAAGTTCCTATTAGTGGGGCTAAAGGAGAGATTCAATATCAAGAGATCAATGAGACAAGGTTGTCTCCTAGCCCCCTTCTTGTTTCAATTTGTAGCTAAGGCCATGAGCTCTTTCAAGCTAGGCAAATACACCAGTATCAAAGGTATCAAGTTACCCATCCCATGATCCCTAAACTTGAGAAACACCTTGATATGGACTTTGTAGATGATACAACGATTTATTGAGATGGGGATAGGGCCTTTGTAGCAACCATGGATATATTTTGACACACATCAAGTGCCTTAATTAATCATTAGAAATCCTAGGGAGTTTGGGTATGTGACTCCAGGCATCTAGAATGGCAACCACACAAGGGTTTCACATGTGTTCTCCGTAGAACTGCAATGAGATATGGGATGCCATGTGGGGATTGACTTTACTTCAAAGCAACAATCAGCCCCTCTTCTTTTAAGCATCAAACAAAAGCTCCTTATTGGAGCTCAACGAGGGTTTCATTAGCAAGGAGAGTGGTGCAAGTTCTTGTGACCATGTGGTATATCACTAACTATTGGGCATTCTCTAGGTCATTCTTTGACTATGTGAAGCACCTTATCAAGAACTTTATTTGATCAAGAGGAAATGGGAGTCTGACTAGAGTGGAGGTGCCCTCGGATGTCATTATACAAACCTAGATCTAGAGGAGGCTTGGGGATGCTAGACCCAAATAGCCAACGCCTACTTGCAACATATCCATGCAGTCAATAGGATCCATCTCCGCTTGCATGGTCACCAGCTACTATTAAGTATCATCGTTGATGTCCAACAGCCAGTTGAGGGTGTCTACCCCTTGCCCCTACAATTCTATAAGTTTTTGCTCCATGGCCTCAAGAGACATGTTTGAGATATTGAAGTGAGCAGCATGCTGAAAGCTGCCAATGGTGGCCTGGAAGTCATCTGAGGCTCCTCCCGAAATTTCCATTATGCTTGCTACAGTCCCCATGGTATCTAGATTGACTAGTTGAATTACTTGATTGATAAGGTCACGGATAGGGGTGTTGTCAAGGGTCTCCTTCCAAGTGAGGAGCCTTGGAAGAAACCTCTTATGGAGGCTTCAATCTATTACTTGATTGATAAGGTCACGGATAGGGGTGTTGTCAAGGGTCTCCTTCCAAGTGAGGAGCCTTGGAAGAAACCTCTTATGGAGGCTTCAATCTATTACACATATACATGGAGGACCATGGTAACCTTGTATTCTTTGGATCTTTCAAGAGATCACAAACAGAGGCTTAGGTAGGGAAGCTTTGAGGTCAGTTTCGCAGCTGCTATCGTCAATGTATGGAGATCTGTCTCATTTGGCCTCCACTAACCAACTGCACTTGCAGAGAAGAGGATGAAGCACCTTCTCTTCAATGGTTCTTTTCAATTAGAGTCAGGCCATTCCTGAACAAAGGACCAACCTATCCAAGGGAAGTTCTCTACGCTGATGTCCCCTACAATCATGATATATGTTTTCCACTTTTATAGTGCCACCAATTACCTCTGAGCAACCACCACCTCTCCATCCTTAAGCAATGGCTCCTTCATCTATCATCTGCCATCTACAGTGTCCCGCTCGTCTATTAGGGCTTCTTCATTGATGGTCCCAACAGTCCATGTATTCGATGCAAGCTACACCATGCCATCTTCAACTTGAATGCCACGGGAGTAGCATTCATTTATGAAGGGGACATAATGTTAACTACAACATTCAACAAGGTGCAAGATTTGGCAATCTCATGGATTTGAATTTGTGTTGTTGATTACAATGGAGCTACCATTACAATTGCTCATCTAGGGGGTCCCACACACCCACATGATGCAGTAATGGAGAAAGATAATATCAGTGCTGTCATCTTAGCACCAGCCAGCACATTACTCATCTGAATGAATTGAATACACAAAAATTCAAATGTAACATGTCGGGTTGTCATGAACTTTGTTTGCATATAGCCTCTTCCCTTCCAGCATATTTCACATAGTCACCAGGGACAAGGGACGGGGGAGCCGGAACCGGGATGGGGACCTAAAAGTTATCTGTTTTCTAGACATAATCGAAATACTCTATAAAGAAACTTAACAATTACAATAGATTAACTCAAAAACCTTGAAAAAATATCCAAAACAATACATGAGCCATGAAAATTGAAAGTTGAAGCACAATTGAATAATGAAAACTCAAATTGAAGGGTAGAAGTAGTAATTTTCAATGCCAAATGGTGACTGAGAAATGTTGTATAACTTAAATTGTGATGGACCACTGCATGGAAACGCACCCTTTTCAGGACGCATTGGGGACGGGTCCCGCGTTTCAGGATGAGTTCCCTGCACTCTGGGCCCACGTCCCCTGTGACCATGATATTTCACCTCCTCCATGGGTGGATCAGCATGCTAATGCTCTTTGCAATTTTGGCATATGCATGTGTTAAGCAAAACTTCGCAAAATTTTGACACATAAGTTGTATTTGCAAAACAGGCTACTTCATCGAAGACATTTGATAGAAGTGCTTCTTGTAGGATTGAGGTTGGCTGGGTGCAAAAGTGCCTTGCCTTGTAATCTGGGATGCTTACAAACTCATTCACTTTGCCATTGCTCAGGGACTCGAGTGCTCATGGATAGACTTTCGAGTCAGATGCATGATAGTTTTTCTGCCCATCAAATTGGGAAGCAGTTCTAGAGTTTCTTCTAGATTATCAACATCCAACCACTTCAGTCGAGTAGATGCAAGCACTTTGGAAAATAGGTATTCCTCGTTTAGTGAAAGAAAAAAATGCAGACTTTTTCTTCGAAGAGCGATGGACAGCAGATTATGTTGCCTTGACTCTGGTATACCCTAGTACAAACACAACTAAAACTTGATAACTCAAACAAAATTGCAAAAACGCAAAAACCAAAATGCCATATGTGGTAAGTTTAAGGAGCAACCACATATAACGAAGGAGGAGAATATAATTTCTTTCGCTTTATCATCCAATGTAAAGGAGTAGTCCACTATGAAACTATCCTAAGAGCTGTCTCTACCTTAAAAACCAAGAAAGCATCATCTTTAGATAATGAGAAAAAAGTTTACCAACCTGCAATCATGCCATCAAAAAAGCCATTTTCATGATAGATGAAGCGGCTCTATGATTGCAGTAATCCTATGTCTACCATTGTTGAGGGAAAGGCAAATGAACCAAGGAGGTCTCTAAGAATAGAGGGGCAAATAAAGGCTTTTGCTCATATAGTTAATATGGACTTGATGGTTGAGATTATGAGAGAATTAAAGAAGCAAATAGACTTGGAAGAGAATGAAGATAACTCTGAAGTGAATGAAGGGATGTTGTCAATAAAGGGAAGAGTGTACAAGATGCTCAATGGAAAAGCTGTCCAGCAGCCAATGACTCTAGTGGGGGCAGGCTGAGGGAGTAGTCAAAGAGTGACGTCCACCAGAGGCGGATCCTAAGCACTGTAACCACTAGTCAGAGCTGAGATGGGCTGATGGAGACCTCCAAGAACTGTGTGGCAGCAGGAGAAACTGATTTGAATAAAAACACAGCAATGTCTGCCCCAAATCTGGTTACGCCGGCAACTGGAAAGGCCAAATAATAGCACTGTCAGGTGAAGCAGAGGACTGTGCAAGCTACATTCAGCAAAACTGACCAGGGTCATTGTTTTCAGATAATCACTAGCACCATATGATGCATTAATTCATTTCCTTTTCCAGCTTCAGACACAACATTTCAGCCTTGGAGTTTTTGTTTCAGCTGTTTTACGTGTTTTCATCTTTAAAAAGTGAATCCTAGATCCTCGAAGACAGCAATCACATGCCAGCCCAATTGGCTAAGAATGCAGATTTCAGCCCGCATAAATCTTTTGAACATTTTTGGAACACAGAACTGAAACAAAAAGTCCTGTATTAGAGCAATACAACCTTGCAACCCTACAGAGTTTCACCTGGCTGGAAAAGGACTCAACTGGGAACAACAAGCAGGGATCAGATTTGACTGATTAAAATGAAGTTGCTGGTGTCTTGTTTAGCAAAACAAAACAATGCAGATTTTTCCTTGGCAGGGAAATGGACAGAAGATTTTGGTGATTTGACTCTGGTAAACCCTGAATAGCTTTGCCAAACCCAGGAAAGTGCAGGCTACATCCAGCAAAAAATGACAAAAATCATTGCTTTGGGATAACCTCTGGCATCTTAAAATGCACTAAACTAGAAGCTTTAGCCTCTTATGAGAGGGGTTCATATGTGGGGGAAGAAAATTTTTCACACGGTTGTTTCGTTTTCCAGCTTCAGAAACTATATCTCAGCCTTGGAGTTTCTGTTTCAGCTGTTTTACATATTTTCATCTTTAAAAAGTGAGTTGTTTCAGTTTCTTAAGCCTCCTTTTGGCACACAGCTATCTACAAATTGTGCAGTAAGATGATGCCTGATTTTAAAGACAAACCCATATCTTGGATTTCTGGACTGAAGTGATTATTTCCATGTGATAATTTGGAGCTTTGGAAAATCCTCAAAAATGTGCTTTTTGGGACTTAACTGACTTTCTACTCGTGAAACTAATTTGGCCGGGAATTCTCAAAATAAATGCATGTGTGGATACCAGCAACAAGAAAATCCAAACACACCAACATAGTTAAGAAAATCCAAAATTAATTATCATTCATGACTAAGGTTTTTGTCTTGCCATCGCCACAAGCAATGAAAGTTCAAGCAATCTCCACATCTCAAAGAAAACAAATGCCAAAACTGCTAAGACAATGATCTCAAGTATGTGTTTAACTTATCGTATTTACTAATTCCGTAACTGTGAAGACTATGAACACAAAAAGTTATCCAAGCCACATATTTCTTTAATACTAATTGTCTCTACAACTGCAATTTAATCTATACTTTGTGGAGGCTTATGCTGGATAAATATGTTAGCGAGAATGGAGTGTGACCTGGAGCTTCAAGATTTATTGTTCAAATCAAAGGTAGGCAATTTTTTGTCTTGAAGCATTTGTAAGTTTATATTTAAGCCACCCACCCAGTGCAAACAAGAATTGAAAGACGAAAGGTATCCTGAAAGATCTCACCTGATCCATTTGTGATAATTCGCTGAACCTTTTGTAATACACTCCCCAGTCAGGCTCAAGCTCAACATATATAGGTGTAACTTGATAAACAAGATGAAGATCGGAAGCAAGAACGAAACCTTCTCTAGCTTTTGCAAGATCATCAAAGACTACCTACCAATACAATTGCATGTGTAATGAATCTTTCCCCAGAATGCAGGGCAAAACAAATCACTTTAAAGAGAAAACACACATGAATGCTGATAACTAATGCTTGAACTAAAACCTGTTTTGTTCAAGAAGCATTATCTGCTGATATATAAGACACTAAACTTTACATATATTGTCCTTTGATGCTACATCAATACAACTGCCATGTTTCCAAAAATAAGACTATATTGAGAGCCCAAATACTTTATGCAAGGCATGTAGTCTCTCATTAGCAGAAGAAATAACTATTAATACTAAATGAACTTGCATACAACTAGTTCAAGAGTTTACCAAAATTAGCAGCCCATGACTCAATGTGACAAGACATGTCAAAGTCATTAACAGCATGTGCTCATTTCTTCAATTGCCGTCCCACGACTCAAGACATGTTAAAGTCATTAACAGTATGTCCTGACATCTTCAATTAGCAGTCAGTGACTCAAGTCACAAAATACGTCACAGTTGTTGGGAAACATGTCCTGATTTCTTTCAGTTTGATTCCTTGTTATAGCACTGCACGAACAATGATTGAGATTGAAGACTGGACTCTGAAGTTCTGGCTGATAATTGAAGGCCAAGCCCTGAAGTTCTTATTCTGAGTTTTCAAAAGTGAACCAAGGTACCACAGAGAGACTAAAACAGTTTCTGTAGGTCAGAAACAATAAGCAATAGAAGAACTTCTTTCAATTCAAAAGGACACTCAGACGACCTAGGTGACTTCTGGACCACTTCATCTAGAGCATAACTATAGATTCTGATCAAAGAGATTTTTCCGAGACTAGAGATCAGCCCAAACTATGAATTCCACGTTTATTGATGACGACACCAAACTTTAAGCAAATGGATAACCCCTGAAAGTCATTTCCTTGTGCGGTATAACACATAAGGATCTCCATGAGCTTGCAACTCTCAAAGCCAGCTTGATACAAGGCAGCACCTATGGCATAGTCACCCAAATCTGAATGAACTTTGTAGGTTTATTCATATCCACAATTTGCAACGTCGGTGCAGCATTGTGACCAACCACTTCAACATTTGAAAATGTTGACTGAGCTCCTTGTTGAAGCCAACCATCTGCTCTGTTGCTTTAGATATCCTTCAGCAGTCATGTCAAGGGTTCAGCTATTGTGGCATACTCCTTACTGAATTTCCAAAAATCTGGTGAACGCAAAATGATAGACTTGCCAAATGGTTTGAACCATAGGCCATTCTACCCACACTTTTTCAGGATCAATATGGATGCCATCAGCTAGATGGCAAAGATACATGATCATACAACTGCTCCTTATGAAAAACTTCACGTGTAGACTTGCTCTAGGGCCATCCAAAAAGCTGATTGTAAGGTCAACAAAGAGTGACATTACAAGAGCCCTCCAATTATGACATAGTAGTCTACAAAATTGAGGAAATTGGAAAAGTAAGAATATCTAAGGTCTTAACATCTAATAAGAGATTTTTTGTTTGGTTTACTGCACCAGTGCAAAGCAATCATCGTTTATAAAGCAACACGAGGAGGAAAAAACAAAATCACATGATTTTTTCACTGCATTAGAAACTTACTAATGCTTTTCTAGTATCCCAACATACCAATGATTCTTCCGGACTTAGACAGCTCCCAAATGCAGCTTTGCCAAGAGGAGTACTATTGTACACCTCACTACCTCGATCCCATTCCAAAAATTTATAATTGCAAAGCCAGCGCAGGGAATCCTGTGCAGACTTTACAACCTCCTTAAATGTCTGTGTAGAATTCAAAAGCGTGCATTTGACATAGCGTTCCACATCATTAGCAGTCTGAACTATGCCCCCCGCCACAACTTCCAGAATTGCACGTGTCATTCCATTTTTATCCTCAGCAAGGCATGATAGGAGTGGCTGGCATGCCTCATTTAACAAGGCAGACATTCGCTTCAACTCTTCAGGTTTACAAATCAAGATCTGCATTGTTACCCAACCTTACATTAATATTTTAAAAGCAGATGCAGCTTCATTGTTCTTTAAAACAAGGAAAATAAGAAACTTTTAACCTTCAAAAATAATAATAATTTCATTAGAACAGTGGAAGAAGTAATTTCCAAGTGCTATCTCTGAACTTTCCATGGATTTTAAAATCCTGAGAGAACATTTGTGTGTAGATATCAACCAGTAGCAAATGTAAAAAGTGGTTAGCTAGCAAGTCTTAAACCCCATGTTTCAACATCTATGCCAAAGTTATATGTGTGCACAATGAGTTCAGTGTGCACACTCACGAAAAAGCTAACTAAGTTTGCAGCTAACAAGGGGTTCAGTGTCCATTCTGCACTAGCAGAAAGACAAAAGTTTGCACATTAAATGGTCAAAACAGAAAGGAATTTTTGGTGGATGAGAATCACACTTCTAACAGGTAAGGATGCACAAAACAATGGCATATACTAGCCCTTAACAGAAATATTACGATGCCATACACTAAGTCCCAAATATCCAAAAAATAATCAGCAACCTTACCTTCAACAATTTTTCATGCTCTTAATGTGGCTTAAACCATGATTATAAGGAGGAACCATCACTGAGGTGGACAAGTAAGGTTTAGACACATTAGATGACTTTACACCTTACGGACCTAAATCATTTTCAAAAACTTCTCTACATATGGGCTTCTATTTGACCCTAGCACACATGCCACTATCTTTTCGTAGTTTCTATTTGACCAGTTAAACCACCTTCACAGGAGAGCACATGGACTGATTGTAACAAGCAAGTGACTCCTGTAGAAATGACTGAAAGATGTAACAATAGTCAAATCCAGTGTGGCTTTGTCAAAAGACGACGAACCAGCGAGACAACAAAGTTTGCGGGGAGGAGCATAGAGTGAACTCGGCAAACACTAAGAAGAGAAGAGAAGAGAGAAGAAACTCTAATGAATGGAATGATGAAGATTTGAATCATGGAGTGAATGTGATACAAGGAAACAAGGGTGCCGTAGCACAAGGAAGATGATGAAGACAGCCACGAACCACGAACCGCAATGTCCTCCTGAAGGGGTGTGAGGGCAGTGGAGAGGCTAGAGAGAAGAGGTGACGGACTGAATGAATCAACCATAAAGAATGAGTGATGGAGGCAACCTATAAATAGGCAAGAGACTGTCTAGGGTGGCGCCCCACTGTGGGCGCCCAGCCCCTTTTTAGGACTGTCCGCTGTTTGTGAAACCCTAAACACAAAACATAACCCTAATCGCAAAACGCAAAACTACAGGTGAAGGGTTTCTCAACACCCCCTCTCAAGCCCAAAAAATGGGAACAAAAAAAAGAGAGGTGGAGATGCAATGCTACATGCTAAAGAATGCTCATGCAGCAAGTGTCACTTGGACAATGTCCCTCGTGGGGAAATTGTTTACTTGCCCAAGTGCCCTAGAACAAAGATGATGAAAACATGCGATGCATAGGAGGAATGTCTAACTTTGTGTGGTGTCGAGAACCATAAGGATATGCTTGTACTCGATCTCGGGAGTTGGCTCCATGCACACCAAGTGACCAAGGCAAGAAAACGAGGAGAAAGAAGATGTAGAGGATCCCTAAGATCCAAGATTTCCACCTAAAAGATAACCTGCAGTAAAGAACAGTAAACAGAGTGAATTGAAGAACCCGAAACTCAACCTCGAGAGAGAAGCCACTAGCTCCATGCATCCATGCAAGAAGAAATACGAAGGCCTCGTCACACGATTGAACCTCCAAGGCCCCAATCTAGGTAGATCCTCGAGATCATGGGTATCAATAGGTGAGATGACCGTTGGAAGGAAGCCACCCCATCCAAGGGTAGAAGAAGAAGGTAAAAGGCCTCCGCTAGGGTGTGCGAAGGATTGAGCAGGGGGTGGGGACCCCCTTTGAAACTGGAGGAATAAGAGCCCCCTCTAAAGTCGTAGTAGATGTAGATGCCCCCTCGGAGGGCAAAGAAAGATCATCCCTCTCTGAATCCCCCTCTGAGGTAATAGAAAATCCAAAAACTCATGGATCATGAACTCCAAAATGTCTGAGGATGAAGGAATTGCCGTCCGTCATGTCAAAGAAGATATCTGGGGTGGTGAAGAACTCCCAGAGGTGGCCTCTCGAAGCTGAGTAGGTGAGGGTGAAGGGTGGGACTCAAACTGAGCAATGAGTAGGCAACAATCTTGCTACTTCTCAATGGAGCGGACCGAGAAGCCGAAGAAGAGGAAGGAGTCGAGCAGCCATTGTCCCTCGAAGGAGCAGACTAACGAGGAGATGGTATCAAACAATCACTATCTCTCAATGGAGCAGACTACATAACTGCGGGCTGTGGTAGCCACTGTACCCAAAAATAGGTGGGAGAAGACTACCCTGCTAGCATTACAATGATTTCCAGGAGATCGTAGTGCCAATCGATCCTCCATGTGCTCGAAAGGACTTAGTGCGCATCGGATGCGTCTTATTGCCTTGAGCATAGTACTCTGATAGCCAATGCAAAATGATTTCTGTGGCCCAAAAAAGGAGAGGTGGCAAAGGTAGTGCCGGGTGGAAGACACATATACTCCAGGGGGGGTGGGAAGCAAAGGTCGAAGTCGACAAGAATCGGTGGTGTGTCCAATGATGCCAAAGTAGGAGCACTCAGTAGTCTGGTCATCTGTTGGTAAAGAAGCCATGGGTACCAGTGTGCCTTGCTGAAGAAGGAAGAGGTCAACCATGAACCATGAATTGCAATGTCCGCCTCAAGGTATGTGAGGGCGATGCAAGGGTTGGAAGTGAACTGCCAATGGAAGGAGGATGCTACCAGTAGTAAGAGGTTGCAACCAATAGAAAAACGTAGGGTACAGTAGTATGGTGGAGCTGTCGAGTTGCAGAGAACAGCCGCTAGGTTGCAAAGAGCAGCCGTCAATAGTCTGGCTGAACTGCCGGGTTGCAGAGAACAGCCGCCAACAGTCTGGCCAAGCAGTTGCAAAGAACAGCTGCCAACAGTAGGGAGGAGCCGCCAATAGTAGGACTGAGCTGCCAACAACAGACATGGAGGAGCTACTAGCAACAGTGAACATCCGCCACTATCAACTACCCTCTATGAGGAAGAAGGTTGCGGGAGTCAAGGCAAAGCGTAGGAAACTCTGACACAAAGAAGTGCTCTGAGAGAAGAGAAGGCCCATATTCCAAGCTCCAAAATGGCCTCGAAGCACAAACTCTCCCAAGTAATCAGAAAGGCCGCAACCACGAAAGGAGGATCGGGCAGAGATATCACTGTTAACTTGAATGGGTTATCGGGAATAAACGCTAATTCCACACTCCAAAACCAAGTACCGTTATGATGTCAAGCCTATGAACGAAACAATAAGGCATAATCATCGTAGAATGAAATCATACTTTTGCATCGCGTAACTTGCATAACTGGAAAGGTAGTTGTAAAGGCTTGATGACCATGATTTGCCACGAATAGATTAAACAGTCTAGTTGAGCCACCAGCAACAAGGAGGAGCCGCCAACAGTTAGATTGAGCTGTCAACTGTCTGAAATGCACCAGGGGATAGGTGTTGGAATACTGCCAGGTGCAGCAAAAGAGCTGCCAGCAATAAACATAGCAAAGGGAAGATGGAGGCAACAACAGCAGCCCTAACGCAAGCTGGAAAACAGCAAACGCAGGAGGAATCAGCCGCCAGTTAGGGTGTTGATGCAATGGAAGAAGAAGAGAAGTGGATGTCGAACCCGCCACCGGTCTTTGCCTTCACTGGAGTGGAGGATCTTTGCCACGGTTTGAGCAGATCTAGCTCTGATACCATGTCAAAAGATGACATACCAGCAAGACAATAGGGTTTGCAAGGAGAGCAACCGCCAAGTAAGGTGTTGATACAACGGAAGAAGAAGAGAAGTGGATGCCAAACCTGCCACTGATCTTTGCCTTCACTCGAGTGGAGGATCTTTGCCGTTGTTTGAGCAGATCCAGCTCTGATACCATGTCAAAAGATGACGTACCAACGAAACAGTACGGTTTGTGGGGAGAAACACAAAGTGAACTCGGCAAACATGGAGAAGAGAAGTGGATGTCAAACCCGCTACCAGTCTTTGCCTTCAGTGAAGTGGAGGATCTTTGCCACTGTTTGAGCAGATCTAGCTCTGATACCATGTCAAAAGACGACATACCAACAAGACAATAGGGTTTGCAGGGAAGAACACAGAGTGAACTCGGTAAACACTAAGAAGAGAAGAGAAGAGAGAAGAAACTCTGATGAATGGAATGATGAAGATCTGGATCATGGAGTGAATGTGATACAAGGGAACAAGGGTGCCGTAACACAAGGAGGTGATGAAGACAGTCACGAATCACGAACCGCAATGTCCTCCTGAAGGGGTGGGAGTGTAGTGGAGAGACTGGAGAGAAGAGGTGACGGACTGAATGAATCAGTCGTAAAGAATAAGTGACAGAGGCAGCCTATAGATAGGCAAGAGATTGTCTAGGGTGGAGCCCGAAGGGAGGGCGTCAGTTGTCTAGGGCGGCGCCCCATTGTAGGCGCCCATGGACAGCCCCTTTTTGGGGCTGTCCACTATGAAACCCTAAATGCAAAACTACAAGTGAAGGGTTTCTCAACAAGCTTTTCTACGCATATCAGTTATCAACCATATAACGCTCTTTATTCTAGAAGTCCTAAAATCAGCGTTGAGGGAAAACATTCAGAGTAATAACTAGAGCAAACAATTGTAAACAATGTACTTCCCATTCATACTTGTTTTCAGCCATTGCTGTAATTTTTGAGCCATTTCCATAGTGGAAGGATTGGCCATAGCTGTAACTGTTCTTGTCGCATGCTAGTCTGTTCTGAACCACTTCAACTATCTATCAAGGTTTTGGATGGGGCTTGCGCGTGCCATGCTGGTTATCAAGAGTATGCATAGAGTCACAACTTCCAAGGGAAATGAGATGTGCACCTGATACCAAAGGGAGCTTGAGCAACCAAAAAGTAAGCTCAATGAAACTGAGAGGCTAGAGCCCTCTGAAGCCAGTGTGGATGGGAAGTGGGACATAAGATAGAGGCCATTTGGTTATGCATCAGATCAGGCTACAGCTAGATCATTGGATTCATCAATGATTTCTACCACAATCAATGCAAATAGAATCGTTCTGCCCAGCTAGCAAAGTGGTAAATTTAAAGTTCACACCCAATTGTGAAACAACAAAATCTGTCTACCTTTGTGAGCTTCAAGCATTGGTCAGTGTCAAAAATAGCTACAGCAACCAAACTTAGCCATAGAGTTGTCACCACAGTGGAAACCTTGAAGTGTAGGTCACTGCAACATGAAGATATCTTAGTTCAGGTCATGTGACAAGTGGAACCACAATCCACAATCCATCGCACCAAATGGCCACATGGGAGGATGGGGTGAAAGCTGCTAGCCACATACCACAAGTAGATGGCAAGCAGCAACATTGGTGGGAGAGATCATGACATAAGAAACTTGGACCCAGTGACTGCTATTTACCCTCCAAGCTGCTACAAACTTACTTCAGCTTGGAAGGGGGACAGCATGAAAACAATGTTTTTCCAAAGAAGAGAAAAGAGTGGGTTCTGGCATTGAACCAATCCCATAAAGCTGTGGAGTCCATTGCTCCAACGTGGGGAACCATAGCAAGTCGAGGAATAGGGACTGTCACAAAATCCCATAGGTTAAAGGTGTCAAGGATGCACTCGACTCTGCATTACCATAGAGAGTAATTCATCCCATCAAGCTTTTGAGAGGCCAGAAGAGAGGGTAGGACAAGCACTTGTACTAAGGCTGCCATGATGGCCAATCGTGGACTAGTAGCACAGGCTTAGCCTAACTTAACGAGGGGACCTAGAGGAAGCTTGCCTAAGGGTAGGGCTACCAAAAACTTCTCCCTTCGATAGATATCTACCAAGCATAGTCATGTCAAGTGGGTGCATGGTAGCCAAAAGTTTGGAAACGTCTAGGTTCCTCAACTTTCCAACAATATTAATTTTTAGGAAACGTCTAAAACTTTTTCACAAAAGTTAATACAGCTAGGATTTACATACATTATATATGCAGAGAAATAACCTCATTCGTCCACTGCCTACACAAGTAGTGACAAAACTCTACTACAGGGATCCAAACAATGACAGGGGACCCAAATATGGCCATTCCATGTGACTATGCCCAGGGGCCTGGACCAGGTGGCCACCAGCACCTCAGCAGCAATTTCTTCACATTTGGGGTCATACATCCTGTTCCTCACATTACAAAATGGCCACCCCCAGGTGTACCACACACAACAACCCCCCAGAGACCCCCTGGGCAGGCTTCTCTCTCATCACTGCCAGACAGCCCTAAGATGTGCAGTAAGACTTTGATGTCACTCTTTAGTTCCAGTTACACTGTTAAACTCTTGTACTTCTTTCATTTTTATTCGAATAACACATCAGACACCTTTCTATGCCCCCCAAAAAAACATGTACAGCCCTTCCATAAACAGATGTCCATGCAATTACGATTTCACCTGCAAAGAGCATTATGCTGGCAACCTGACCAACCAACGCATGATGGTCTTTAGAACCAATTGCAATGTCAAGCTTCACATAATTAAAAACAGCAGTACTTACACTCTCTCCTTTTGTATCAATGCCTGCACGTCCCGCTCGCCCTGCCATTTGCCTGTATCTTGTTCCATCAATAAAATCACGGCCAATTCTGGGTTGTCTGAATATCACCCGTCTTGCTGGCAGATTAACCCCAGCAGCCAATGTTGATGTAGCTGTGAGAACACGAACAATTCCCGACCGATAGCACAGTTCTACCAGCTCTCTCTCCTCAACCTGACATCAGGACTGAATGTCACCATATCAAAACTGACATCACCCATAGCAAGTTAAGGAATGTCAGGCATAACCCTGTAGAAAAATGAGCTTAATAAGCTCAGGAAAAACTTTTGGAGCAGATACCGTAAGGCCTGCATGGTGATAAGCAACACCCTTTGGTAACGTTTCAGCCAAAACAGGATCCAAGCCAGCTGGAGATTTCTGAAGTTCATCCAAAGCAGCTGCCACACTTTCTGGCCCAAAAGTATTATCTCGAAGTGTGACAGAAAAAGATGGAAGAAACTTTGCCACATGTTTAGCAGAAGTTTCACAGGCTTTACGACTAGAACAAAAGAGTAATACAGAATGGCCCTCTTGAACCACCTGCAAAGTCGATGGCAAAAGGTTATATAATCATGTAAAACAAAGGAATCACCAACTACATCAAATATGGTGTGCTCTGTAGCTAATATCACACCTACAATCCATCCCAATGTTTTAGGCAATCTCTATGAAAAAAACAGTTGATATCTCTATCACAACCACCTACAGAAACATCCTCCTCTTATTCTCATTTTCTCTAATTCCTTCCTATTAAAAACATAGTATCCTTGGTCAGCTCTCATAGAAAGAACAAGCACAACATGTATCTAACAGAAAAGTCACCTCATTGCACAACTCTATGATATGATCTGGATCCTTCCCTGCCAAATCAGCCGTTTTTTGAATTGTCCGCGCCACCTCCATGTTTTTATTGTAAATCTCATTACCAACTTTAAGGTACTCAACTAATGGAACAGGCCTGAATTCAGTCTCATAAAGAGCTGCCTGGATTAAGTGGCCACATACACAAGGGTACAATTTTATTCAGAACAGAGTGCTTGACATGTGAACAGATTCATGAAGATTTCTCTTCTTCCAACACTTAATAAAAACAAGCGAAAGCAATCTGAATTCAAAATCCAAAAGGACTTAAAGCTACTCATTGTCCAACCTGCAACCACTTTGCAACAGCCTCAGCATTAGGCATGGTAGCACTCATCCCAATAATTTGAAGTGGGGACCCTTGGTCACCTGCTCCTGGAGCTGTTACGACTTCATCGTCCATACCTTTTCCTTTGGCATTCAGGGGTTCCTTTCCTTCCCCAGCAGCATATCGCAGTTTTGTTAACAAAAGCTCCAAGAGATAACCTCTATCCCTGTCACCGACCTATTTAAGATGATAGGATGTATGGGATGTTTAAAAAGTAATCACCCTTTGAAGCAAACAAGAAAATTAAGAGACAGATTGCAAAGCATCACATAGAAAGAGAAGCCCACCATGTGAAGCTCGTCGATGACAATGACTGCTAGCTCTGGCAAGCGGCCTTCCTCTAGCAGTTTGTTGATTAAAGAATTTGCTTTTTCAATGGTGCATACAGCTATGCATGCATCCTTTGGCAGAGAGGGACCCCCACGGGTTCCAAAAAAACTACAAATTTTCTTTCCAAGAGGTTCTAACAGTAGCTCCAAGTGTTCTGCCTGGAGGATATAAATTACAAACCAAGTCACTTGCTCACATTATGCAACGAGATAATGCCAAACACAACAAAAAACAGCTATGCTAAGTTTACAAAATCTAGGACCTTACTGAAACATGTCAAGTTGATTTTGTGAAAAATTCACTTAGCAAAAGATCTCAACAATAAGATACTGAAAGCATCTAAATAAGAAATCCATCTAAAACACATGATACTAAAGTCAGCAAGCAATTGCTATGCACCCTCCAATCTTACACAAACGGAGGAGAATACCCCTCCAAACATATATAAAACCATATGTTGGGAATAAAGGGTCACCGTGCCTTTTATGGTGTTCAGGTGTGCACGCACCCTTACACATGTACTTTATACATATTATCAAAAACCTAAAGTGGTACACTTCGTGATTGTACCCACATCGAGTCATGCTCTCACTCTCTCTTCCTCGCTCTCTACTCTGCACTCACTCTTTCTCTCTGCTAAGAACCATAGTGTGTCTCAACCCTCGCAGTCTCTGTCCAAGAGTGCACGCTTCTCAAGGTGCAGTCGAGTGTGCGCTGGACAGGCAGCACGTCAGCCGCGAGCACATGATGAGCTGGACAAGCACACGACACTGGAGACAGATCGACGTGACCAAACGGGCGCAATCAAGCGTGAGCAAGTAGGAGATGGGCTGCGACAGGCCAGGCGTGACCAAGTGGACTGTGCAACAAGTCAAGTGGCGTGAGTGACAGCCTAGCAAGCAAGCGACGGGGCCACAATTCAGCGCAAGCAAAGGGCTCGCGGAGATCAAGCCTAATCAATGGCGTCACATTTTGACCATCCTGCTTTTCATCATTTCTTTTATTAATTTTTTGAAATATGTTCCCTCCCACTCATGGGGGTGTTCGCGTGCACAAGCACAGTGTGATATTTTGAGCCGTAAAATTGGGGCTTTTCCCGGATTTGGGATTTTAATGCAAAACAGGACAATTTGACTCAAAAATTGCAAATTTGGTGCACATTTGCCCGGGAAATTTGGGGCTTTTCACATTTTACTGAAATTTTGTCGATTTCACTAAAATTTGTGCACATGAGACCCAAGAAAATTGGGGCTTTTGCAGAATTTTATCAATTTGTGCAAGGATTGCCTATTGTATGCACTTGGGTACATGTATTGATGCAATTTGGGCGGATTTGCCTTTGAAAATTTGGGGCTTTTGACCGCAATCCTCAAATTTGTGCACGAGAATGCATTTGGAGCAAAAATTGCAACAAATTTTGGGGATTTCACATATAATTGGTGTATTGGCCTATAAACGTGGAAGTAATTGATTGTGGAGTGCAGTCACAGACATTCTATAATTCTAGAAATCAATTTGCGGATCTAAATGTTGGGTGTAAAGGCCCTTTACGCTCTCCTGTGTATATATTACTTCACACACGTGAACTCACCCTAGCGGGTGTAAGTGTACCATACCCTAAGTATAAATACTTTCTTTTATTCTTTGTGTGTACCACACTGGTACACACCTATCCGTCAACTCACTCTCACTCTCTCACTGTTCAGCACTATTCACCACCATCGATTAATGTGCGTGCCCTCTCTTTGCTTCCGCTTCTACTCAACAAACTGGTATCAAAACCACACTATGCAAGGCGGCAGTCACTCCAGACAATGCAGTCGTCATTAAGACCAACGAATCAGATGGGCTATTGAGGAGCAGGCAATAATCACAACTGACAGGAAGTAGTATTAGCAAGCGACAGCTTTGTGACAAACAAACGGCCCAGGCGACACATAGGCAACCAACGCAGGTGTCAAACGAGGCCAGGGACAAGTCAGTCGACGGGTGGGTCAAACGAGACATGCTCGCAACCAAGACCAGCACTCAAGAACTTCACGTAGAAGGTTAAAGGCGCTCACAACGACCAATGCGCAGGCGACAGAAGGCATGCGTATCAGGCCGACAGCGGCTGATGAGAGCCAAATGGGCAGATCAACTGCCCTCTGCAAATCTGAGATTTTTTCAATTTTTTTATTTCTCCCCTTTCGGGCATTCACACGCATAAGCACAGATCATAAATCTATGCAAATCTACTTCTTGAAATTTGGGGCTTTTCCCAGTTTTGGTGCTGCACACATGTTTCAGTGATTCCTAATCCATAAATTGCAAACATTGAGTACATCAGTCTCGAAATTTTGGGGATTTTCAGATGCAAGTGAAATTCTTGCTTGGTTGATCCAATTTCTTGGAAATTTGTGCACTCTTGGACCCCAAGATTTGGGGCTTTGGCAAAATTCGTGAAATTTCTATAACTTTTGCCCATACTTGATGCTCAGGAAGATGTATTGATGCAATTGGAGTAGATTCACTGCAAAAATTTTAGGGCTTTTCACATTAGTGATGTATTTTGAGTTTATTTGAGATTGGACAATGAAATTTGCAACATATTCACTGCTGAGTGGGAGTTTTTTGAGATTTGGATGCTTCAAATGTTGAAAAAGGGCAGCTTCTCTTGGTATATGTATTGCTGAATGCTCACTATGCAATGAAACAGTGGTAAATATAGCATTTGGGTCATTGCATTTGGGTATTATGGTGATGTATTACTGAAGTGGGAGCTGTCTTTAATGCAAATGTATCAGATCTGATTCATGTATATGCTATAATCAGTACTTGAGACTGAAATTGCAGCTAAACATCTGCTTCTTGGACACCTTGGAAGTACAAGAGTGTGTACTTGCTGTTACAATTCAGCAACCTTGCTATTGACTGAAAGCATTCAGCCCTTTATTGCAGTTGTGTATTGCTGAAGATGGCTGGCAGTGCATCTACATCTGACACAAAGAATCTCTTTGAGATTCATAAATTCAATGTCAATGGTTTTGATCTTTGGAAAGATCGTATGCAAGGTATACTCTTTCTAAAGGATTGTGATGATGCTTTAGCAGAACATAAGCCTGTTGCTTTGTCTGATGAGGATTGGGCTAAAATGAATAAAAAGGCCATTACTTACATTAAAATGGCCATCACTGATGATATCTTGGTTGACATAAAGAGGCTTGATACTGCCTATGTAGTTTGGGAGAAACTCAAGGCTACTTATGAGAATACAACTCTTGTCAATCAGGTACATCTCATGCAGAAGTTGGTCAACTTGAAGCTTGATGAGTCTAAGCTTGTCTCAAAGCATTTGAATGCTTTCACTGGTATTTTGAGTCAATTACAAGATGCAGGTTTGCTAGCTTTTGATCCTAAATTGAGGGCTATCTTCTTGCTCATGACCTTGCCCGATTCATGGAAAGCATTGGTTGTGTCATTGAGCAATAACCCCAACTTGACATTTGATGGTGTGCGTGGTTCTATTCTCAATGAAGAGATTGGACGCAAGGTAAGTGGAGAAAACAATGGATCAGCCTACAATGTAAGAGGAAGAACTGAAAAAATATCTAATGCTGCAAATAAAAACAAAAATTACAGCAAAAGCAAGGAAAAACAACAAGATATAACTCGTTACCAATGTGGCCGCAAAGGGCATAACAAGCCCGATTGCAAGTACTTTAAAAAGGAACAAAAACACAAGAATCAAGCTAGTGTAGAAGGCAAAAAGAATGACTAGGATGCCAACTCTACCCCTAAAGAGACAAAAAAAGTAAATGTGGTATCTATTGTTGTTATTGAGGAAACAAAAGAGGACAAAGATGTTGATTTGCTGGTTGCATTTTCAAATCCACATGCTATGATAGTGAAGGACATGTACATCACTAAAACGGATGTGATAGATGCTTTGTTGTCGGCTCATGATGGTTTGTCACAATCATAGATTGTTGACAAAGGTGTTTCATTTCATGTAACTCCATCTTTGGAGCATTTTTCTTCTTATACAAAAGGTAATCTTGAAAAAGTCTACATTGGCAGCAATCATTTATGTGATTTTGAAGGAATGGATACCATACACCTGGCTCTGAAAAATGGTTAGGAAGTGATCCTTCGTGATGTTAGGTATATACCTCGCATCAAGAAGAGCTTACTTTCTGTTGGACAGCTAGACAACAAAGGTTACTTCACTACTTTTGGTAGTGGAATGTGGAAAATACAGAAAGGGTCTATGCTAGTCACTAGAGGTGGTAAAAAGGGGACTCTATATTATCTCTACTGCAAGGCACTTCCCGGAAAGTTTGTTGCAATTGTGCTGAAGTACAATCACACATGGAGTTATGGCACAAGTGTCTTGGGCACATGAGCCAAAAGGGTTTGCAGAAACTTTCTTTACTTGGAAGAGTTTATGTGAAAAACTCAAAGCTTGACTTTTGTGATGACTGTGTTTTTGGTAAACATGTAAAGAGTCCATACTCTCATGGAGCCTCTAGGAAGGCATGTATCTTGGATTTAATCCATTCTGATGTATGCACCATGCCAATAGAAACTCATAGTGGTTTCCATTATTTTGTGTCTTTTATTGATAACCATTCTAGAAAGCTATGAGTTTACTTGCTTAAGCAGAAAAGTAAAGCATTGGATGCCTTTAAAAAGTTTTATGCATTGGTTAGTACTCAAAAGGGTTTAAAGTTAAAATGCATAAGAACATATAAAGGGAGAGAGTATGTATCTAAAGAATTCAATAAGTTTTGTGATGTCAATGGGATTAAACGAGAGCTTACAGCTCCTTACAATCCATCATCTAATGGTGTGGCTAAGCGAATGAATCGCATGTTATGTGAGAAGATTCGGTGCATGCTGTCCACAACTAATCTCTCACAATCGTTTTGGGAGAGACTTAAAACCGCAGTGTATATTTGCAACCGATCTCCACATTATGCACTTGAAAGTGGCATCCCTGAAGAGGTTTGGTCGGCAAACCTGCTTCATATGACCACTTAAGGGTCTTTGGTTGTGAATGCTATGTACATGTACTTATTGATAGCAGAACCAAACTTGACATGAAATCTCATAGAAGCATCTTCATGGGATATAGAGGTGAAATGGGCTATAGAGTTTAGATTCCAAGCATGAAAAAGGTGCTACGTAGCCGAGATGTGATATTTAATGAGTCAAAGCTGCTGAAAAATGTCGCATATAATGACTCAAGCAAAAAGAAAGCTAAATTTCAGCATAATCAGTTACTTAAGCAACCATCAGTCACTGAAAATTCAGCTCCTTTTGATGCTGATAATGACAATCAATGAATCATTATTGAGCCAGATGAAAATGGACAACAAGGGGATGCTGAACATCAGCTTGAGCACCAAAATCAGTATGCTAAAAATGAATTACAGCAGCCTGAAATTGTATTACAGCAACCTGAACATGCAGTCTAGCAACCAAACAATGAGCTCATTGACATTCCCTTAGATGTGGATCCAATACCTGATAACATAGATCATTGGGTAAGAAGGTCTACACATGTCAAAAGACCTATACAAAGATTTGATCCTTCTTTGGACTGCATTTTGCTCATAGATGAAGGTGAGCCTCTTACATATAAAGAGGCATTATTATGTAAATTAAAAAAAAAGCGGGAGCTAGCTATGCAAGAAGAAATGAAGTCGTTGTATCAAAATGATACTTGGGATTTGGTTACATTGCCCAAGGATAGGAAAGCCATTCCTAACAAATGGGTCTATAAAATCAAATATGTGGATGGCAAACCCAAATACAAAGCCAGTCTTGTTGCTAAGAGCTATCCACAAAAGGAAGGCATTGATTTTCAAGAAGTGTTTTCTCCTATTGTCGAAATAACCACTCTTCGAGAGTTATTTGCCATTGTAGCATCTGTGGATCTTGAACATGATCAGATGGATGTTAGAACTGCATTCCTACATGGTGATCTAGAAGAAGAGTTATACATGAAACAGCCCGAAGGCTTTGTTATACAAGGAAAGGAGCACTTGGTATGTAAGCTTAAGAGAAGCTTGTATGATTTGAAACAGGCTCCTAGACAATGGTATAAAAAGTTTGACGCCTTCTACTCTCACATGGATTTAAAAGTAGCGCAAATCACTACTTGTATATTAAGAAGGCTGATGATGATGAAAGCCCTATTATACTTGTGCTTTATGTGGATGACATGCTTATTGCTGGTAAGCATAAAAGCTAGTTAATGCATTGAAAAGGCAATTGAATTCAGCATTTTCCATGAAGGATTTGGATGCAACTGAACATATTTTGGGCATTGTTAACCCTCAAACGAACGAAGGTGAAACATCTGGAAAAGCTAAAGCAGAAGACAAAGACAAAAGCCAAGGCAAAGAGAAACGGAAGACAAGGACGCACAAGGAGAAGAGTCCTAAATAAGGGAGAAAGGCGCACAAGGAAAAGCGCAAGTCAACTTTTATAAAAGAGCGCAAGCGCATCATGGTTTAATTCAAGGAGCGCCGGGCTCTCACCCGTGCAATTTGTAAATATAGACGGGCGGTGGAAAGGAATCTAAGAAGATAGAAGGACAATGGGAAAAAGGGCCTAGGCTACGGCCGGCCATGTAAAAAAGGGGAAAAGGGGATGACCGCCCAAAAGGGATTTAGGGTTTTGTATATAAAGTTAAAAAGTGAATGAGAAGCTCATTCTTGTGTGTGGCCAAAAGTAGCTCTCCTCTTCTTCTTCTTCTTCTTCTTCTTCTTCTTCCTTGCTTGAGCTTGTGCTTGAGAGAGGGAGTGTGAGAGTGTGAGGGAGTGAGTGTGTGAGGGTGAGGGACCATGGGGTGGAGAAGCTCTCCATCTTCTCCTCTCTTCTTCTCTTCTCTTCTCTTCTCTTGTCTTGCTCGCGGCAATGGAGCTTGGAGCTTGGAGTGGGAGGATCGAGCTTGCTTGAAGCTTGCACTTGGATCATGGAGCTACCGGAGTGCGCGGGAGAGGAGGTAACTCGAACGGCACGGAAGTAAGCTCACTACACCCATAGATATGGATGGCGCGTCGGTTATATGAGAGGTAGCCATTAGTGCTCGGCTTGGAACGCTTGAAACAATAAGCAGTCCGAGGGTCTCAGCGGTTGAGTGAAAGCTCCCACATTTTGGTTCTGTTGCCGGGACAAATGGATTCAAGCCTTGAGCACTTGCGCGCTTCGAATCGAGCATCAAAGTAAGGGTTTCCCTGAACTGGTGCTTGAGATAGGTAGGAAGTGAGAGGGGTTAAAGATGGTATTCGATCTCCTTGGCAAGTAGGTTTTTTGCTTTCTTGGGATTTATGTTGTGGAATGAAGTAGTGTAGGTATTTACTTTGTGATTTGTATGCATTTAAGGTAGAAAAAAAACAAAGAAAAAGAAGCAAACAGTAGGGTTTTCTGTTGCTGTATAACAAGCTGAACAGGAAAATAGGAGCGCAGATCCTTGGAGTGCCGCTCGATTCGAGCACCATAGTGATTCCAGGCATGTCTGGCACTTCCTGGTAATGTTTTGTACCTATCTGGAAGGTGCTGTCCAATTCGGTGTAGTAGACGTCAGTCTAGAGGCATCTCGTGCAACTCGCGGGCCGCCGTCCACGCCGTCGAACCAAGCCGTCCGAGTCCCAAAATCGAACCACCCAGAATCAGACCAGTCCATAATCGGACCACCCAGAATCGGACCAGTCCATAATCGGACCACTCAGAATCGGACCAGGCCGTCCGAGTCCCAGAATCGGACCAATTTAGAATTGGACTAGTCCCAGAATCGAACCACCCTGTCTGATCTGATTCCCAGAATCGGACCACTTTGAAAATCGGACCACTTTTTGATCCGACTCCCAGAATCGAACGTGACCAAAATCGGACCACTAGGCCGATCGGACCAACCCAAAATCGGACGTCCGATTTTGATAATCGGACTCCTGAAAATCGGACATCTTAGAATCGGACCAAAAACTGTCAAAATCGGATAGGTACCTAGGACACAAATTCTGACGCATCTAAACACCGAAATTAACCCCAAAGACCACGTAGAGCTAAAGGCACATCATAGATCCATCACTGGGCTAAAACTTAGAGCACGTAGTTCAAAATTTGGCTATAAACGGTCCTCCAAATTGTGCATGGCTTTTACCATAGCGGCCCTGCGGGCCGGGGGGGACTGCCCCTCCGGACCCCCGCAGAAGGGGCTCTGCCCCCTCCGCACCTCCCCCAAGTAGGTTAGAGGGAAAACGCGCGCCGTGACAGGTCCTCCAAATTGGAACCTAGTGAAGTAATGGCTCTACACGAGCATGGATTCTCACTTGCAAAAGAGCAACTAAAAGCCCATACCCGAATAGAGACAAACAGAGACCCTAGAACCTCAATGGGCCCATCTAGCCAACAAGGGCAAAAAGGCCACACTGCAAAAACACATATGTGTTTCATTCGGACTGCATCTAGTCAAAGCGAAAAGCAACAACATCAAGCTATAATAGCGAGAATGACTAGATATGACAGTCCTAACGATAGATGCTCCTTGAATAGCACTACACTGACGATCCAAGGCACCAGTGGAGAACCCACATCTGATCGTACAGTTGGAGACTCAAGGGCATTTGTCAGAAGGCTTAAATTTACAAGCCAAGACCCGGAAGATGAAGACATAGTACCACCTGCTTATCTTAGGGTCAAACTCACCGCAAAAAGAGAGCATACTATTGATGCTCTGATTGATGAATGAGCAGATTTTAACATCTTGACCTATGAGTCATGGACCCTACTAGGCCAACCAGAGCTCACGACTAGTGCAACTCTTAGCCCTTATGGGGGACACCCACAAGCACTCATAGGGAAGTGCAAAATCCTTACGACAATTGAAACGGAAAGCTTGCCTATCCTATTTCATGTTCCTCCAAATAGTGCTAGCTGCGGAAAAGAAACCCTCCTAGGTAGACCCTTCAAAAGGGCGACCAAGTGTGAGGCCGACTATGTAGCACAGAGGATACACCTGACACTACCGGGTGTGAGGATAGTCACAACCTTTAGCAAGGGTGACCTCATCAAACCTCGAGGGAAAGGCAAGCAAGGTGCTGACATAACAGTCAAGCCTACAAACGAGGGCAAGGACTTGTTGGAAGAGTTGATACAAGCACAAGTCGAACGAAGAGAGCCAGTGAGTGAGGCCAGGCCTGAAAAGAGAAGGTCAAGAGACAATGCCAAGGACGGGCTTTGGACTTACAAATATCGTAGAAGACCCCAAAAGAAGCCCAAGCCTTATAGACGCAGGCATCGATGGAGAGTCAATGCAACGTCACGATGGATATCCAAAGCATTGCTATGTGCTCAAGGGTATTATGTAGGTAACCGATGGATTTGGGTACCAAAACCCCCTGTTAAACCTCCTTTGTCGACTAAAGGCCAGATCGTATCAAGAGCAAAGAAGCGTAGAAGGAGATCTAAACGAAAAACCAAGGCTCAAGTCAAAAACAGTGGAGTGACCGAGCCCCTCATGGTCGAAATCAAGAGACCCAACAGGACCAATTGGAGGGTAGATCCTCAGCCTAGCGTGCTTGACAAGCAGACATCAGGTGTAATCGTTGAGGATATGCAAAAGTCACTAGTGCCCAAGGAGCCTTTGATTTCCCAAGAGGATAGCAGGCATCATATGCACAACATTGCTAATGACAAGGGTAAATGCTCAACAGAGCAAATAGCAAAACCATCTAACAACCACAAGCAAAACATTCAGCCAGTGCCAAGTCCACCCAAGAGTCCTAGATCTCCTACATCCTCTTTTTCCAAACGGACACAGGAAGCACAACAACAGTTGTCAATGGCGGCTGCTCACTCCCAATCTCTATCTCCATCGAAGCTTCCAAATATCCAAGAGGAGGGACATGACACTAGACGTAGCTCTCGGCCCAAGGATATGCCTGTGCAACCCAATGTGACTAGATCAACTCATGTTCGATCTACACAAATGAGTGCTCAAAGGCCAACAAAAGACACAACCACTTCTGATCGCCCTAGGAACTTGACACCACAATCCACCAAGGGTAGCCAGGCCACTAAACTAGCTGCTACTACTTCCAATCAGGGATCACAGCAATCACAGCCCTTGGCCGTGGCAAGAACCTTTGCGGAACGTGTCCTTAGTAGTTTACCCGTGGAGGAGGTGTTGCAACCAACTTCCTCGACAACTCCAGCACTTCCAAAGTGCCTAAAGCCTAGGCTGGAGGAGTTAAACACAAGGGAGTTTGTTGAAGAGCTAGACTCTCCGAAAAGGGAGGTAGTTGTGCTCTCACAACCTAGCGAGGCTATTCAGCAAGCCACGGCCATGTCCCGTAAGGATACTCTAGAGAAGGAGAATACTGAGGCCCAACCAAGCACATCAGCGGTCAACCTAGCCTAGGGTCCTAAGCCGTTAGATACACCTACGCTGACCAAGAAAAAGAGGAGAAAACAGCGAAAACAACAACTGTTGCAGGTAGTTGCGGACCCCAAGAACATTGGGACGAAGAGTGCTGGAGAGCTGATGAATAAAGCATCGAGTCCATCCACCAATGAACCCATAGATGTCTCCCCTAATGGCGGTGAAACCTCAGACACATCCGTGTTCTCTGAAAAATCAAAGCAGCTGTTGCCATCAACAGTTACTTTCAACACTCAATCCACTGACAGTAGAACCCACATCGACCAATCAAGAGTGATACAACACGGTCACAACAAGATGACGAACTCACACTAGTCACATCCAAGAAGAACCATAACGCAACAACGAAGCCTCTAGAGAAACATGGAAACCCCAAGGGCATGAGCAATCCCAACGTTGACCAATTGCTCATCTAGGCCTGAGCCCCTAGCTATGCTAAAGCCCAGGCAAACTCCTAGAACCTTGCATGAGATGGCAACCGAGCAAGCCCTCGCTGAACATAGAAGTGTCGCAGAATGCTTAACTGAGTTGGATGCTAAGTTCAAAGTGTTCGCACGTATCTACGTCCTTGCGGACATAGGCGCATGCCCTAAGGAGCAGCTTGAAAAATACTTGCCATTCCCCTTATCTTGGGAAGAGCAAGAACATCTTGACGAGCACTATAACAAGCTCTTACATGAACGCAGGCAACCCATCTCGCGCGAGGAAGCTGATGAACTGCGCTTAACTGTCACATTCAATGAAGTGCTCTGCCGACCGAATCTCATAGACATAGAGCAACTAAAGCGACTAACACAGGGCCGAAGTCAATTTGAACAGCGTTGGTGTGAACACCGCGTTGCAATGGTCGAAGTAGGGGCTCAGATCATGGCAATCTCTGAGGAGCGATTGGCCAAATGGCGGTCTCAAAGAGACCCAACCTATGTGGCACCAACTTCCCTACAAGTACTGACTGCCATTCGGGGTAGGGACTTGGCTGAACCTAGCCAAGAAAACTCTCTATTTGATAAGGTTCTCACTGAGGAGGAGTTACATGTTGCCAGCAGACTCAGACAAGGGTCCATGCTGCTCGATGTGGCAAAATATCTATTGGTACTAAGTAAGCTGCCATGAGTGCTGGATACGTGTGCCACGCTCCAATACAACCCCGAGTTCTACAATTGGTTCTTATCCTCGTGATGTGACATGGATTCATAAATATGTATATAAATAAAAACTGATTCTTGTGTCACCTTGTAAAAACAATATCAACACACACAAGTAATGACAGTCAAAAGCAGGGAGAAGAGTTGGTTCTAACAAGCTAACCTCCTCAAGTCCTCTTCTCATCACACATTTAAAAGCCGTGTGACCATTCCCACCTCCAAGTGAAGGGCATGCAACCCGCATTACCGCCATAGGAGGCCTTGACCAACAACACTGATGATGTAGACAGGGTGCAGTCCCTTTCTATACACCTTCTTCCCTCTTTGGTCTATCCTTCCGAGGATGTGCCCTATCCCACTCCATGACAACCAGTCCACACAACTTAGCATAAGCCAATATCTGCTAATGGCTCGAGGCAAAAGGAACATAATCATGGGAACCATCCCTCTACGACAAACACTGCATGCCTCACCCCTCCCCTTCTTGTCATATGCGCTTGATAAACCACACTAAAATCCCTTCCATGCGAACAGTTGTATCCCATATCAAGGTCTAACCCTTGGTTCGCACCTCGCAGGTCCCCCCACGAGGAAAACATGGAGAGCCTAAGGCAGCTGGCTTGCAAAGACGCTCTCCGCTGCCGACGGGAACATGCAGCACGTGCCCCTCCACCGGTGCGCTATGTGCCCACCCTCAAAAGGTACGCCAAGAAACGCGGCCCCAAGCGACACCGCCCCGGACGAAGGCCGAAGAATCTGTGGGCCAGGGGAGCAGACGCTCAGGGAGACACACAAAATGTGGCAACACCAGTTGCACAGACCCCCAACGCACGCTCGGGCACCCGGTGCTCACGAAGTGACAAGGCGGCCAGGGATAGGGCAGAATTTAATGAATTGTTTAAAGACATTCTGGGAATGGTAGCGGCCCGGGACTACACCATTCATGTCCCGGCAGACATGTTCCCTGCCCAGCCTCACATGAGCCCCTCACCAGCACAGCCTCAATTGCCTAGCCAACCGGACTCACCCTGCTAGTACCTGTCGACTAAGCCCCTATGATGTACAAGTAGCTTGACAAGTCATCATGCCATAACTTTTTGTTTTTGATGAGTAAAGGGGCAAGATCCCCAATTGTACATGATTCCTTCACCTACCGTTAATGTATGCGACCTTAACAAGTAATGGGATAGGCATCATGGCATTCTGAAAAAATTATTTAACATGATTGCATTGGTTCGGTGTACTTAACGCAAGCAAGCATATACTCTCACGAAGTGACAAGTGGATGTAGAATGACACGGGTCAAGGTCTAGAGGCATTTAATATCCAAGTCACCACAAGACCACCAACCCCACAAAGAACCATTATGGAGGAAGTGACAGGAATACCAAGAAACCAAAGCCATGACGGAAACGCCACTGGATGAGAACCCGAGGAGACCTCTGCAGAAAAAGTACATATTACAACTAAGCATTGCCAAAGCATAATCGTCGATTACCCCCTCCTTCTTGGCCAAACTCTATGTTCGGGCAGGAGCCACGCTCCTAAACAAGGGCAAACGTCTCTTCATCATCCATGATTCAATTCGCAAGATGCTCTACCCTTGTCCATGCACACTGGTGACGCAATCATCTTTGTAATATCCATTCCTCACAGCCTTTGGATCTCAACATTTCTCAAATCCAAATGAAAGGCTAACAGCCTCAAAGTCTGGCATTGATTGTATTCATTTTTCCACCACCAAAAATTAAATAAAAAATAAAAAATAAAAAACAAAAACACACACACAATCACAGCACCGCACCTAGGGGTCCTCAAATTAGGTACATCCAGTGACCTTGGTCGACTGGCTCCGTCCCTAATCCCCTAGCCCTTTGTATATCCCCCACAATTGCTCAGGGCACATCAAGGGCAGGACATACCTCGGGAGCTCACCTCGCCTATGGTTAGACCTATCACCCTGAACCACTTGCACAATTCTTTTGCACTCATCTCAACGCCATTACAATCAACAGTGGTAAGCAAGGCATGAAAGACATTGGAAAAGTACACTATACTTTTCAAGCACTACGAGTAGCCACTAGCTACCAAAAGCTAAGACATCACAGAGCTTAATTGTGCTCCATTGCCTTGACAAGACCATAATGATGTCTCAAGCAATCTTCAAGTATACTCCCCATCTTCATCGACAAATTTTTCCATCAACTAAGCCCTTGCTTCACTGACCCATTGCTATACAAGGAACCAGGCCGACAGTCTTCTAACTAAGTAATATCTAAGTATACACAAGCACTCACATAATATCTGCACCGAAGTATATACGCAGTTTGGGTCCTCAAGTGCAGGACAATACTCTCAGCTTGTTTAGGGTTCGACCTGTCTCCCAAACTAATTGCACTATCTCTTGTGCACAATAGAGAAGACTAGCACTACCCTTAGGGAGAGACCACATGAGAGGTTTTCAATTGCAGGTGTTGAAGACTCCAACGAAAGTGTCGTTTGCTCTTCATCAACACCCAACTCTGAATGCTTATCCCTTACCATCCGACAAGCCCGCAAAGAAGCGTCATGTGCAGAATCCCCAATAAACCAACACTTGTACTAGCCATCAATGCAATCCCCAACACAGAATAGCCCTACCATCAACTCCAACAACCTTCCACCAGCCACCTTGGCCACCAACAGGCCCCTAGGACCTTCTGCCACACCACCACCAACACTCCTCCATGAAAACCACAAGCGTCCTTGTCACCTACGTCTTTGGTGCATGCTACAGCCTGCTACCTACGACGGTGAGTGCCATGGGACTGGCACTCGTCTAGGAGGGGGGTAATGTTAACCCTCAAACAAACGAAGGTGGAAAATCTGGAAAAGCTAAAGCAGAAGACAAAGACAAAGGCCAAGGCAAAGAGAAATGGAAGACAAGGACGCACAAGGAGAAGAGTCCTAAATAAGGGAGAAAGGCGCACAAGGAAAAGCGCAAGTCAACTTTTGTAAAAGAGCGCAAGCGCATCATGGTTTAATTCAAGAAGCGCCGGGCTCTTACCCGTGCAATTTGTAAATATAGACGGGCGGTGGAAAGGAATCTAGGAAGATAGAAGGACCATGGGAAAAAGGGCCTAGGCTACGGCCGGCCATGTAAAAAAGGGGAAAAGGGAATGACCGCCCAAAAGGGATTTAGGGTTTTGTATATAAAGTTGAAAAGTGAATGAGAAGCTCATTCTTGTGTGTGGCCAAAAGTAGCTCTCCTCTTCTTCTTCTTCTTGCTTGCTTGAGCTTGTGCTTGAGAGAGGGAATATGAGAGTGTGAGGGAGTGAGTGTGTGAGGGTGAGGGACCGTGGGGCGGAGAAGCTCTCCATCTTCTCCTCTCTTCTTCTCTTCTCTTCTCTTCGCTTGTCTTGCTCGCGGCAATGGAGCTTGGAGCTTGGAGTGGGAGGATCGAGCTTGCTTAAAGCTTGCACTTGGATCGTGGAGCTACCGGAGTGCGCGGGAGAGGAGGTAACTCGAACGGCACGAAGGTAAGCTCACTACACCCGTAGATATGGATGGCGTGTCGGTTATGTGAGAGGTAGCCATTAGTGCTCGACTTGGAACGCTTGAAACAATAAGCGGTCCGAGGGTCTCGGCGGTTGAGTGAAAGCTCCCACAGGCATACGTGTGACACGAAATAGAGAGCAGCAACTCTTATTTCTCTCACAAGAAAAGTACATCAACAAAGTACTAGATCGTTTTTCTATGGCTAATACTAAGCCTCTTGGTGTACCTTTTCCACCTTATCTTAAACTTAGCAAAGCAGATTGCCCAAAAGATGATAAGGCAACCAGCTCTATGAAGGGTGTTCCTTCTGCTTCAGCTTGTGGTTCACTCATATATGCTATGGTTGCCACTAGACCTGACATTACTTATGCGATGGGAGTTATAAGCACATTTATGTCAAATCCTGGCAAAGCACATTGGGAACCAGTGAAATGTATCTTACGGTACCTTAAGAGCACACAGAAAATGTATTTGCTATGGCAAGGGTACGTTAGATCTGCAGGGGTATTGTGATCCAGACATAGCACGTGGCTTGGATACTGGCAAGTCTACTAGTGAATACATCTTTACCTTGATTAGTGGGGTGGTTTCTTGGTGCTCTAGATTGCAAAAAATAGTAGCACTCTCTACCATTGAGCTTGAATATATTTCAGTCACCACTGAAGCTTCAAAAGAAGCAGTTTGGCTTGGTCATTTGGTCAAGGATTTTGGGTTGCCCACCAAAACACCTGTACTTGGATGTGATAGCCAGAGCATTGTATGCCTAGCTAAGAATGCCATGTTTCATGCACGTACCAAACATATTGATGTTCGGTATCATTTTATGAAACACGTTCTGTGGTCTAGTTACCTTGACTAAGATCAAATCGTTGGATAACCCTGCAGATGTTCTCACTAAAATCGACTCACTCTCTCACTATTCAACATTGTTCATTACCTCGATTAATGTGCGTGCCCTCTCTCTACTTCTGCTTCTACTCAACGCTGAAATTTTTGCAATTTCTTGATTTTCACTATTGGTTGGTACTTGCAACATACCTGATCATTTGTGTGACGTTTGGGCTTGCATTTGCTAACATTTGAGTCAATTTAATATTGCAAATCATGGCTGGAAACAATGACAGCAGCAACCTTTTGCACATCAAGAAGCTTGAGGGTGCACAACACAATTTTGCAATATAGCAAAAACAGTGCTACAATGTCTTGATGCAAAAGAAACAGGTGAAGCCCATCAAAGCGAAGGAAATAAGACCAGCATGTATGGAATAAGAAGAGTGGGATGATTTGGATATTGAGAAGCCGAATTCTACATATGAAATATGGCAAAGACTTGAGGAATTGTATGCTTAGAAAAGTGCAGCCAACAAGGTTTACTGGCTGAAAAAGTTGATGGAGCTTTGCATGAAGGAAGGTATAGCCATATCTATACTTTTAAATGAGTTCAACTTAACTTTCAATCAGCTGATTGCTTTGGATTTCCACATTGATGATGAGATCAAGGCTACTTTCTTGCTATGAACTTTGCCTGAAAGTTGGGATACTTTCAAGATAGCTTTGAGTAACTCAAATGCTCAGTTGTTATATTCTAATGTGGAGAGTTCTTTGCTGATAGAAGAACTCAACAGGCAAAATAATGCAATAAATGAGTCTTCTAATGCTTCGCACACTAGGGGCAGATTTCAGCAAAAGAGCAGTTCTGAAAATAGATCACGCAGCAAGTTTCATGGCAAAAATATGGAGTGTCATCGTTGTGGCAAGAAAGGGTACTACAAACAAGACTGTTTTCAATTGAAGAAAGAGAAAGGCAAAAGCAAAAACACTGAAGAAAACAAGGCTAAGAAAAAGGACAGCCAACTTGCAAAGAGAAGCTGTGTGAAGATAGAGGAGGTAAATGTAGTCACTCGTGAGAATGACAGTGACAGTGATGTACTTCTTGCTTCTTCTTTGAGTGCATACGCATTGAGAGATTCTGTTGATGACATGCAAACTTAACTACTTGATTCAGGTGAGTCTTTTCATGTTACACCACATCACGAGTGGTTTTCTGACTACAATAGTGGTGCATGTGGTGTTGTCCACTTGAGGGATAATTATATATGTAAAAATGCAAGTATTGACAATGTGAAATTGGAATTTTAGCATGGATCCGCATTTGTTTCACATACTGTAAGGCATGTACCTTAGCTCAAGAAAAGCTTAATAAGAACAAAGCAGCTAGATGATAAAGGCTATTACACCACCTTTGGGGATAGCAAATGGAAAATTTGTAAGGGCTCTCACATTGTTGCCAAGGGCTCCAAAAGTAATACTTTGTATCCTTTGCATATATCTAACGTGCGTGACCATGTAGTCACCATAACCGAGCAACCAAGTGTTTCTTTATAGCAGAGCCGATTGGGACACATGAGTTAAACTAAAATGAAAGTGCTTTCTCGTTTGGGTCATTTGCCGTCTTTGACGTATGCTAATTTTGAACAATGTGATCATTGTATTTATGGTAAGCATGCTAAAATGTCACATAAAAAATCTCTTTCTCAAAAGTCTTCAGCATTAGAGTTGGTACATTCAGATGCATATCAAATACCAGGGTTATCTCTAGGGGGAAAGAAGTATTTCATTACTTTTATTGATGATACCACACACAAAGTATGGGTTTATCTTATCCGTCATAAAGACGAGGTCTTCGATAAATTTAAAAAATTCCTGGCACTTGCTGAAAATCGTACCAAAAAGACATTAAAGTGACTTCACTCTGACAATGGTGGGAAATATGTGTCCAAAGCCTTTCAAGAATTTTGTGACAGCTCGCCGCCCCTCACAATCCACCCCAAAATGGTATTGTAGAGCGTATGAACAAGACCATTCAAGATAGAGTCCATACAATGCTACCACATGCTGCTTTACCTCATGGATTTTGGGCAAAGGTTGTTATAACAGTCGTACACTTGATTAATCGGTCACCGAACAAGTCTTTTTGGGGAGAGGGAGGGTCCCTCAAGAAGCGTGGTTGAGCAAGCCACCTTCATATGCTCACTTGAGAGTATTTGGCTGCAAGACATTTGTGCACATTCGCAAGGAAGAACGCAACAAACTTGAGCCAAAGTCCTGTAAATGTATTTTCCTAGGATATGATGATGAGGTTGAAATGGGATATAGGTTATGAAATCCCGAATTTAAAAAAATTGTATGCAGCAATGATGTTATCTTCTGGAAAAATGGTATGCACAAACAGCCTGAAAAGACTAAGAAAATCAGAAGGGTTATATTCCAAGGAGATATACTGATAGGACAACAAAGGATGCCCGCTAGACAACAACAAATACCTACTGTAAATGTAAGAATAGATGCCTTTGGAACAACAAGAACCACCTATATAGCATGCTGAACTTGCAAAAAAGCAAGCTGTTAATGGAGATTTGCAAGCTGAACAACCAGCAAATCTTGATCATTGGATCTGTAGGTCGACCAAAATGCAAAAGCGACTAGATAGGTTTATTCTTGGTGACAATTATATGATTGATTATGTCATGTTGACAGATTGTGATGAGGCGTCATGCTTCAAGAAAGCAATGGACAAAAAAAGCAACAAAAAATGGCATAAGGCTATGCTGTCAAAGTAGAATCTCATGTGAAAAATGGCACTTGGGATTTGGTGCATTTGCCTAAAGGGCAAAAAGTGTTACCATGCAAATGGGTTTACAAAATGAAAGTCACTCTTGATTCTTTGCCAAGGTACAAGACACAACCGGTTGCTAAAGGGTACAAGCAAAAACACGGAATTGATTTTGATGAATTTTTTTCTCCTGTAGTCAAAATGACTACTTTGCGAACCATTTTGGACTTGGTTGCATCTAAAGATATGAAACTCATACAAATGGATGTAAAAACAACTTTCTTACATGGTGATCTACATGAGGAGATCTATATGCAGCAGCCTGAGGGCTTTGTTACAAAGGGGAAAGAGCACATGGTATGTAAACTCAACAAGAGTTTGTATGGGCTGAAACAAGCACCACGAGAATGATATCATAAATTTGATACATTTATGCAATCTCAAGGATTCCATAGATCTCAAGTTGATCACTGCTTATACACCAAGAAGGCAACACATATGGCAACCTTATTCTCTTGGTTTTATATGTGGATCACATGTTGATTGCAAGCAAGGATGTTCATGCCTTGGACTCCTTAAAACAAAGCCTACATAGTAGCTTTGATACGAAGGATCTTAGTGAGGTCAATCATATTCTTGGCGTGCGTATACTCAAGGACAAATCGCAAGTTCTTCTCTATTTGTCACAACAAGAGTATATTACTAAGGTTCTGCAACGTTTCAATACGGAGGGAGGAAAAGCCATTGGTGTACTGTTGCCTCCATGTGTGAAATTTATACAGATGACAGCCCTACATCTAATGATGGAAAGGCTGGGATGGCCAAGATTCCTTATGCTTCAGCTGTTGGTAGATTGACGTATGCTATTTTGCTACACGTCCTGACATTGCATTTGTGGCCAGAGTGGTTAGCAGGTACATAGCATATCCTAGCAAAAGGCATTGGGAAGCACTGAAGGGTATCATGAGATACCTTAACGGCACAAAGGACTTATGTATCTACTTTGGGAAGCAGAAGTCATCTGTTGTTGGCTTCACAGATGCAGACTATACTGGTCATCCTACCTACACGAAGTCTACTTCAGGATATGTGTTCACATTCACAAGGGGAGCAATCTCTTGGACATCCAAGCTGCAAAAATGTGTCGCATTGTCTACTATAGAGACAGAGTATGTGGCTGCCAATGAGGCATGCAAGGAGGCTTTATGGCTTTCACGACTGGTGAGAGAGCTTGGCATTCCTATCCTCCACTGTGATAGTCAGAGTGCTATCATGCTAGCATAGAATCTTGTCTTTCATGCAAAGACAAAGCACATACAGTTGAAGTATCATTTTATCAAGGATGTACCTGACAACAAGAGCATTGAGCTTGTCAAGGTACATACCAATGATAATCCAACAGACCTTCTCATGAAGAGTCTTCCCGCAAAATGGTTTGCTCATTGCCGCCAAATGATGGGGGTTGGATCGTATATGTGTATTTCAGCTTTGTACATACATCGACTTAGCTAATTCTTTCCTCTACCTTCAAGCACGTTGCCTTTAGGTGGGAGGTTGTAGGGAATAAAGGCTCACCATGCCTATTATGGTGTTCGGGTGTGCACACACCCTTACACATGTACTTTATATATATTATCAAAAAACCTAAAGTGGTACACTTCATCATTGTACCCACACATTGAGTATCGTGCTCTCACTCTCTACTCTGCACTCTCTCTCTCTCTCTCTCTCTCTCTCTCTCTCTCTCTCTCTCTCTCTGCTGAGAGAAATCATTGCATGTCTCGATCCTTGCGCTCATTGTCATAACACCATATGCAGATCACAAAGACTTTAATGAGCATATAGACACCAACCAAACCCAAAAGGAGTGCATAAACCCTAAACAATCCAGATCATTACTCAAATAGCCATAACACTTCCAAGGGGAAAAAAGTAAGACCCCCTCCAGACATGTTCTGTAGGATGCAGATAAACTGACCACAAATCACACTGGAGGCAGACTTTCATTTGGAAACTTCTTGATCAGGTCAAATTCCTGGGACAATCGCATCATTCCTATCCACCTTAATGGGAGCACTTTGCCAGCTCCCATACGAACTACTAACCCAGCAACTGACAAGTCTGCAAGGCATGCAGCAGATGAGACATGACAAAAGATCATATTGAAGAGGAAAGATAGTGGAGTGCTCCATTCTTCTGATCTCTATCCCATTAAAGGATGATAAGTCTCCATCATTAGGCAATGATGATTTGTTAATAGTTGACGCTCAGTCATCTCCTACTTGTCGACAGACAGGAGTCAAGTGCCACCTCCATATACTGGGGTGAGCCGCACTAGATCCTGAACCACCCCTTTTTTAAGAATCCTGCTCATGTACCTTGGCTGGGGTGCCAGTAAGACCAACCTAAATGGAGTCTTTAAGTGAATGGATGGGGGAGCAGTCTCCAACCAGTCTGCAAGCCAGAAATGATGCCTCCAAGGCCATCACAATCCCTAAGGACAAGCCCTGTATTCAGAGCAAAGCGAATCCGCAGGTAGGCATCACCCCCAAGGATGCCTGGAGCTCTGCACTGGAGTCCCCTCATGATGGTGATGGGCAGTCTGCAATCTCACAAGCCTCAGATGCTCCTTTTGACTGCAGTCCTAACATATCCTGAGCATCTTGTGTATCAGATCCCTGTTCAGCTTCCAACACCCAGGGAGAAAGGAGAAGGGAAGGAAAACCGATGAAAACAAGTCAGGGCATCTACAAAGCCAGCACATCCGAGAGAAACCACTGCAATGTGGCAAAAGCCAACCCATTTATACCCGGCCTATCAAATGAATAAGCAGAGTACGCCTGTTCCATTGTTTGTGCACAGATTCTGCTCTCAAAATAAAGTCATCTTATATGTTCAAAAACAGCTTGTACAAACCAACTGAGGTGTCAACACTTGAAAGCAAGTAGAGTCAGAATTTTGCATGCAATATGGTCAGCCCCCACAATAAACACAAAGCCAAGTTGAATGATATGACCTTCTCAGAACAGATCGATACATATGGCAGAACAAGAAAAGCTTTTTTGCCTGTTGACAAGACTTGTCTGAGCATTAAAATTTCTGCAACAAGGCTCTTTCCAGCACTGCACACACAAATTTAGCACGAATTGTAAGTAATAGAGCTCAAAGCTGACCATTAAGCTACAAAAACCAGGACTTTTTCTCCCTCATACAGTAAGAATAAATAAGTAAGAACCTTCACAAACACTCTTAACCTAGAAATGAATTATTTGACATTTTACCAATCCTACTCTTCCTAAAGCCTTCAAGCAATCACTTATTTGGATAGATTTGGATCTGTTAAGATTAACACACCAAGACACAACCCACGATGTGTCTTGCAGCTCAGTGACAGATGACAATTTCTGTTTCAAAATCTAGCTTTCAAGCAATCACTAGGATCTCGTATACCCCCCTTCAACAAATGCAGTCTCTTCAGACAATCCAACATATCCCATTTAAACAAATAATGAAATAGTAATTTAGTAGCAATAGCTGTAGCAGTTCTTCAATAGGGACACTTCCATTTTTCAAGACTCGCAATCCACTCCAATCGACCTTTTCTCTCTAATGTTAATTTGTTTCTCTCAAGTTTCTGCTTGAATACTTATTCAGTTCCTTTGGCAAAGTCCAGCCCAATGGCAAATTCAGACCTTGAGTACCAGTACCGATCCTGGAAGCAAGATCTGATTCCAACAGCAGTAGATGGCTTGTGCATCAAATGATAATCTAAGTGGATCACTTTGCTTCACCACAGTAACAACCTTTAATCCACATTTGATGCAATCAGATATGACTGCAATCTCAAGGGGGAATGTGTGACCAAGATAGGGACTTTTGTCTTATTCTCAGGAGTTTTTAGGCTCATACTGCAATTGGGCAGGCTGCAGCTTTTAGCCCATCAATTGTAGTAGCAAAGGCATCTTACTACCCCAACCTACTACAGAATATTTTTGCCGTTTCAAACAAACCCATTATCTCTCACAGTGCACTTGTACAGTTTAGTTCATTTTGTAATACTCGGTATGAATCAAAACCTTGGTTCTCAGCCTGTGGTGTTTCACTCCTCTCCTCCCTCTTTCATGTGCACCTATTTGACTATGTTAAGTAAGAGATCCAGCCAATGTCTTCACACATAGGTGTGACAAAGCCATGAAAAGAAGTTATGAAGTTGAATACCAAAGGCAACATAGTAAAGAGCCAAGAACATTGCTCTCACAAAATAACCTGCCACCACAAAGTCTAAAGCTAGGAAACCGAATTCCAGGCAACCTACCAGGCAATCCAATCCAACACATAATAAAGAGAATTCAAGAGACAATACCTTGTAGAAGCACAGTATACAAGGTTTCTACCTTCCAAAACACCCTTGAGCTGTAAGCACTCCACCTATAATAAACCCAGAGAAAGAATAAGTGTAAAAAATATACACTAAATAGGTACAAAGAACGAACGAGATTTGTCACTTTTCATCAATCCATGAGAAGGACCAGGTTACATTTTGCTACCTTGATTAATCAAAAAACAACTAAAACAACTATGCCATGCCCAAGTGTTACAACTTACCAAGAAAGCATTCACAATTTCTTGAAGCAAAGGCAAAAGTATTGACAACATTGTGAGCACAGATTTTTTTTTCCCCCCAATACTGCTCTAATACCATGTCCAAGTGCAACAAATACAGAGTTTGGGGGGGGGGGGGGGGGGGGGGGTAACATGCTGTGGAAGCATACAGCCAATGAACTCTCTCTCAATCTGAATAGAAAAGAGGATAATAAATGGAAGCGCAGGGCTGTTATACACAGCAGAAAGACAATAAAATAAGGCTGCAAGTATGTCAGTCAAAAACTGGCAAACTGCTGCCTGAAATGGTCGACTGCACCAAAAAACCTGCCACCTACACCCAACATGCTACTACATGTGGATGATGCCTAAACTGCCCAAATCTGCCCTGACCAAGCCTGTGCCTGTCCTGGAGGTGACCCAATCTCTAACATTGCACTCCTGTGACTGGGGTTTAGATTTTTAAATCTTGGATCAAAGGAATCCATGACTACAGCATGGGACCAAGGTGATGATGGCTCCAAAGATTCAGCTGGAGCTCAAAGGAAAGCCTCAAGAGCACTGTTGTGAGTTATGAATGACCTGCACAAAAACTGCTTTCTCCGACTAACTTAAACTACAAAAGTGGGGCACGTATATAATCGCACTCAAAGTTAAAACAGCTACCTGCCAAGTGTAGAGCTTTGTCAATCCTTTCTTTGCATAAACAGCACAGATTACAGACGGAAGCCAGTGGTGAAAGTCGAGTTTCTTTAAATCAACACTTCCCTTGTTGAATGATGGACCAAGAGAAGCACCATCTTTTTCCTTATTTGCCAATGGTTTCTGCCTTATTTCAAGATCATCCATTGGGCCAGACACATCCATCTCTGGGAATCTTCTCTCCACACAGCATTCCTCTGATACATCAGTTTTCAAAGGTTTGACTTTGTTATGTGGTACACCAGTGCTAGGCTCACTCAGTTCTGACAAGTTCTGTGCTTCCTTGGAGCATACTTCCACTGGCTTGTCCACCATAGGTACTTCTGACCTTTTATTCGGAGCGTTGCAGCCATGTAAGTCATCATGAAGCCTCTCAAGTGACTTAGATGAGGGATCCTCAGAGAATACACCTTTGCTAAACTCACTAGTCTGACTTAGTTTATTGGAGGGCGAGGAGTATTTCTGAGAAGAAAAATCAAAGCGGCGTATAGGCAAAGGAGAGCTTCCAATTTTACCAGCCTCCAGGCCATTATTTGACCCAGTACTGCCCACCTTTTTGTTACTTTTAGTGAGTGAATGGTTAATGTTAACTTTCTCGCCTTTTCGATCTCTCTTCTTTCTGATTTTTGATGTGGGAATAGAATCTGTTATGCCTGAGCAACTATTGGACTCCTTTGTACAGTCAGCTGTTGCATCCACCAGTTGTTTTCTCCTGACAGAAGAAACCACAATGTGAGAATCCACAACAGTGGACTTTGTATCAACTTCACAAGGTAGTTTCAATCCAGCTGATTCTGTCGGCTTCCCCTCACAGTGATTGGTCTTATCTGAGATCAAACCATCAGCCCAATGTATTGCCTCATTCCAAAACTCATCACCAGGAGAAAACATAGAGTTCTGATAGTTCCACCCTGCAGCTTTTTTTCGTCTGCTGGAATTGCATGTCCGCGGAGTAAGAAGAAACTTTCTTTTCCCACTGCTGAATGATAAACGAATTCCTTTATTTGTTACCTTTGGAGATTCAAAATTGTCAACTGTAAGTATGTTACTTCCCTCAAAAATAGAACTCCCCTTTTTTCCCGACATATGTCGACAGGGAAAGTTATTTTGTTCTTCTGATGATATAGTAGAGACACCCTTATCAGAAGCGACCACGGCCAATGGTGCCTTTATAATCTGCTCTGAGGTAATTAGCTTCTTGTGATCAATAGTTGAACTTTTGCAGATTAAAACTTCTCCACAAGGTTGACACTTTTTCCCCATTATCTCAGTGTCAGAATCATCTTTCTTCCAGTTGACCAATTCATCCTTCTGTGGAAAAATATTTTGCTGCGACCTGCCAGATGTTAAACTCATGTCTGCACTTGTTAAATGACCTGGTGTAACCTTCTTGCCATTAATATCTGGTTCTTTTCTTGCAACATGAGTCCCTATCAAATCACTGTCAATATGGAGCCGAAGTTTCTCAACTGCATCTGTAATAACCGTTCCTTTTCTTTTCCCATTACTAGCTGCTTTACTGCAAGCTATTTGCAACTGCAAATCAGATTCATTGCTAAGACCCTCTTTAAGAATGTTCCCAGAGTGTGCTGACACGTCATTTGATGATGATTCAGCAGCCACTGACTTCACTGCACCACTGAAAATCACAGATTCACATCAGGAAAAGTACAGAAAAATAACTAGTGAATATATAGATAAGGACTTTAGATCTAGGGAAATTTCACTTACCTGCAGCAAATGGAGAGAAAGTCATTTGCAAACTCTGAGAGATCCCGGTTGTGTTTCTGAGCAATCTCAACATCAGCATCACTGTTTCTAGATGCATTACTTAAAGGATCATCTAAATACTTGGAAAATTGTCCACAACTATTTGCACTGCCTGTAACCAAAACCTCGTTGTAACAACCTTGCCTACTTTTGTCTACCAAGTTCTGCTTAGCCTGAAATTGTGCTGAGGAAAGAACTACATCACAAGAAAGTTGGGAACATTGCTGCACTCGTACATCTTCCTTGCTCAATAAAGAATCACTAGACTCAACATACCGCCGCTTCTTTGCAGAGAAAAACTGATAATAGCATCAAACATAAGATAACAAGACAGTCAACAACTGTACTTTCAGTGTTAAAAGAAAAACAAGAAAGATACACAATGCAAAACCTGTAGTATGTACAAAAGCTCTCAAAGATTCTTTGAGTCCAACAGTATTTAAATGCAGATGAAAAGTAGACATAAAGATAGTAGAACTTTATCCACTGCCACAATCAAGACAGTCAAAGTACTGTAATTGAGGGTTGAAAAAATCCCCCTTGCATATCCATGCTAATGGTGATACAGAAATGATAGTGCATCACTGATCTGGCTGCATCTACCCTGTATCCAGATTTAAAGTATCAATCTTTTTCCCAGAATTTTCATAGTTTATTTTCAGGCATATATACATTGCAGGTCATCCAGTATAGTTTCTTATAATGGCCAACTAGCATTTAATTAGGAATCTTAGGTGAAGTCTAATTGCATTATTATCATAGGTGAAGTTTAATTAAATCATTAAAGTTCATTTCTTACTCTGGTGACAAAAGGGGAGCACTAATTGAAGAATGCAATGTTAGAAGAGGTTCATCAAGATCTTGACAAAGGCTCAAGTCAGAACCAAGCAAGTAAAAATGCCACGAACAAAACAGAAGCTGAAGGTTGAAGGGTTGAGGCCAATTTGACTGCTGCATACTAATTACATCGGAACTGACCTCTAGATCTTGGGAATGAAGGACAAGGGAGAGCCCCCCTCTGAAAAGTCTGAGGTATAATTAAAATAAACTCTAATTGTGATATCCCTAGCTCTTGGCATGGTGACCATTGCACCAAGAGTGAAGGATCTCACACTTTGCATGCAATGGACACATGTAGGTGCAATGTGGTACAAGGGCAGGGGAAACGAAACAAGGTTCAATGTGAAAATTTCATGAAGTTGAAAGTTTGAACCTTAGAATTAAAGTTACATGAAAGTTTCACCGAGTAAAAACCTTTTAAATGCCAAGCAGCCTCCTTGTGTTTTAACAAGCAACCACATTGTGATTAAATGCAGCTCATGGGTTGTGTGAGGGATTAATGCATTTAGAAAGGCACATATTGCCATTTGTAGCCCTCTCTCCCCTCTTGGCAGTCCACGCTAGTTTCTCAGCATTCTTGTTCAGCTTGCTGCTGTTTTTCTCTTATAGCCATGGAGAATGCAAGTATAGCATCTGTGGGAGTGGTGGCAGCAGCCATTCTTCTCCTCTCAACATTGGGAATCAACATTGTAGCTCCATAACTAGTGAGTATTGCTGCTGTTTTTTATCTCATTCTCATCACAACAAGTTATTGCAGCACTACAAGTTGAGATCATCTCTTCTTCTCTGAGATCTCAAGCCTTGTGCGATTTCTAGACAATTCTATTGCAAACAAAGTGATTGTCTCACAATTCTATCACAAGAAATCCCTCTATTTGTGAGAAGAAAAATGAGAGATTGCATGGGGACTATGCAAGACAAATTTACTTGTAAGATTGCTCCATGAATTTGAGCTAAAAGCTAGCTATGTTTTCTAGGGCTTGGACAAGCTGACGTCTGCAAACGGACTTCTAGAAAGTTCCAAAGTTGAAAATTTGTGGTTCGACACGCCAATAGGCTGATTTTATGTCCAAAATGATTAAAAATGAGATCAAAATGTTGATTTGAGCTGTCCAATAACTGCCATCTTGCCAAAGCATCTAGGGGTTACCGGACAACTCAAATCAAATTTTTTATGTCATTTTTTATCATTTTGGGCCAAAATTAAGCCGATTGACCTATCAAACCACAAATTTTTGACCGACAAATTTTATCTTTTTGCATATATGTCGTACTTTGAAAATATGCACACTGGTATCACATCATGTAGGTTCATAAAATTCTTCAATCTTATCACAATTGAACACTAAAAAATAGACAATATTCTTGAGAAATAGATTACAATAAAAATATATTCACACACAGAGAGAGGGAGGGAGAGAGAGAGAACCCTTGCAAGGTCATTAGTTTGAAAGCATTAGAAATTTTTAGAGAGAGAGAGAGTGCCTAGACCTGCACGCTGCCTGAAGACCCATCTGACGACCGCCGCCTGACGAGTGCGCCTGACTGCCGCCTGACGCCTAACGACTGCCCGCGCGACGACTAACGACGGCTTGCCTGACAAGTGCGCCTAACGAGTGCTTGCTTCGCGATGGCCTAACGACTGCCCGCGCGCCTGAAGACCCACCCGCCTGTATTCATCTGTGGCCACCTGCTCCGCCTGTGCCTATCTGCTTGCCTGACGCCTGCCGTCTGAAGCCTATGGTCGCAGAGCACAGGCTTAGCTGCAGCCTGCTCCTACTTGCTTCTTTGTGCGTTTTAGGGTTTCGACCAGAGTCGCCTCTCGTCAAACATGATGCTGTCCATGGCGCACTGTATACCTACGGACCTGTGAGGCGCCTTTGACATACAGCGCAGAGAGGAGCTGCACTCTCTCCTATCGCGAGCCTTGGAAGGAGACGGCACAGTGCTGAGAGCACTGCTTGCTGCGCCTGCTGTCAGTGGATGTCTGCCCTATGCCTTTTGTTATGCCAAGTCAGAGAAAGAGAGCTATCACCTGGCAGCACGCGACTGCAACCCTGCACAGATCAGAGAGCTGATCTGTGCTTGTACACAGAGAGAGAGAAAGAGAGAGAGAGAGAGAGAGAGAATTGCAAGGACAGGTCACGTTAGGTGAGACTTGCAAGCAACTCGCAGGCAGCAGGCACAGAGAGAGAGAGAGAGAGAGAAGAGAGAGAGAGAGAGAGAGAGAGAGAAAGAGAGAGCGTTGCTCTTGGCTGTGCCCCCTGACAGAGAGAGAAGACCGCAGTATGGCTGGCCTAGATATGGATTTTCTAGACCGGACGGTGGCAGCCCTTGGCCCTGATTCTGATACAAAGGGACCGGAGGATATGGTGCCGTGCACGAAGGAGATGCCTCCGGGTTCTGAACTGCCGCCTGCGGGCAAACGCTCCAAGTATACTTCTGACGAGCCAATGGGTCCTCAGGAACGTTCCTATGCGCAGGTTGCCTCTGATCCTGTGGATTCGCAGGAGATTGACTGGGAGCATTTGTTGGACTTTGCCAATACTCTGCTTGGCGATTATGTCCAGCATAATAATGAAACTTTTTCTGACGCAAGAATTGATGACGTGCTGGAAGCCATGGTGGACCCGAAATCAGTCTTGCGGTCTTTTTCGGTGTTTTATGACCGTGCCGTTATACTTTTCTTCACTGGCAGGATCCCAGTGCTTTCACATATTCGCCAGTGGATGCACCATTTATTGCAAGGGGAGTGTGTTGAAGAGATCTTCCTTGGACCTCGCGGCTTTTATGAGGTGCTGTTCAAATCGGAAACACATCGAGCTGAGCTCCTGTCCAAGTTGCCATTATTCTTTGATCGCCGCTTGGTCCATGTTGTACCATGGCGCCCTATGGGAGACTTCCAACGTCTGCTTCAACGAGAATGCCCGGTGTGGGTGGAAGTGGAAAATTGTCCGGCGGTCTATTGGCCATTGTTGAAGGATGCGATGGCAGTTATGGGAACAATGCTGGTTCCCCCAAGCCTCAGGGCTATGAATCGAAACTGTTTATGCATGTTATGGGACACGGCCAGGAAAAGGCCTGCGTGGCTTCGTCTCAATTGTTCCGGCATGCATCCTTTGCATTTTCGCTTGAAATGGGGCAACTTTGCAGGACATTGCTTTTCATGTGGTAAATTGGGGCATTTTATGGCCGAATGCCTCGAAAGACAACCGTCTTCCGAGGATGCGCATGTTGTGCTGCCTAAGGATGACATGGTGCTTGATGCCCCGGCACAGGAGGCCCTTCAGCCACCTAATGTCGTGGATAAAGGCAAACAACAGGTCCTGGGTTTGGATTCCCGTAGCACTGATTGGATTGAGGCACGTCAAAAAAAAGGTAAAAAGTTGGATGCAAGCCTGGCAGATCCTGGGCCTAATGCTTCACAGGATTCCGTGCGCACGTATATGCGCAAGAAAGAAATGTTCACTTCACAGCATGCTGCGCGTACTATGGCCCCGTCTGCCCCTCGTAATCAGTCTACAAGGAAAGTCTATACAGACGGTCCCAAGGGCCCACCTACTAAGCTGGCGTTTGATACAAAAGGTAATGTGATTACACCCTGGGATCGGCGTTATCCCCGCCCCACTCCCAAGGCAATGGATTTTCCTTCTACCTCTAAAGCAGGTCGCCAGAATTCGTTTGCAGTATTGGCTGATTTTCTGGATGAGGGTGTCCTGGATGCTCTCGCAGAAAAGGTGAAATCAAGGCAACAGGCGCCTCGTTCCTGACTTCCTTTTTTTGAAGATATATGAAGATAGCCACGTGGAATGTGCGAGGCATTTGCTCTCGCCATAAGCAACATGCCATGTGGACTGTCTTGCATGAGAACCAGTGGGATGTATTGTGTGCAGTTGAGCATAAAAGTCACGGTGAAGCAGGAAAAGTTGTGGATTGTCATGGATTCCGTCTGTTTTATGCAGGGACACATGCTACGTACTATTCGGGCGTGCTGATGATTGTCCATGAGAAATACCAGCCTGTTCTTGTTAAAAATGATGTGCAGGGCCGCTTTCCGGTAATCAAAGTCTTATTTGAAGGAGAGATTTTATGGTTGCTGGGCCTCTATTCTCCGAATGATCCTGCATCCCGACGGGTTCTTTGGTCGACTTTGCAGGGCTCGATGTCACTTGGCCGAAGGGGGTTTTTGATGGGAGATTTCAATATGTGTGTTGACTCTTCTCAGTCCACTTCAGGGCATTCGATAATGGATGCGCCGGAAAGCCGGGTGTGGAATTCCTTTGCTTTGCGTGTACTTAAGCAAGATCTTTGGTCGTGGCTTCACCCTTCTTTTTCAGGGTTTACTTTTCATTCTGCACAATATGCAACTACTTGGTCGCGGTTGGACCGAATGTATATCATGCAAGGGGATGATTTTCTTCCCGAGATGCTGGAAATGAAGGTCTTGCAGCAATATGCATTGTCGGACCATTTCCCCCTCCAGCTTGAGATGCGGGCACAACCTATTGCACCTTTTATGCAGTTGTTGGATAGGCTCCCTTTACGTTTCAACTCCTCTTTTTTGAAGCATCCAATTTTTCAGGGCTATATGCAGCAATTGATTGATTGGGAGGTTCTTATTGGACTTCGCCTCTGAGGGCTTGGCTTCATTTGCACGGCTGCTCTCTAATGTGCAGCGGGTTGCTCGGCAGTATGGGATCCATCATGCCTCTCTTTGTCGGTGACGTCGACATGCAGCAGAGGACTTACTGGCTTTGGTCCGTTCGTTGCTCGTGGATACTCTAGATGATGATTTTCTGCTGTCATTGGAGATGCGTTTGGCCCATCTTATTCAAGTGTTTCAGTTGAAATCTTGTCAGCAGGCCAAGCTGCATAACTTGACTGACACATTGCAAGATAGTGCCTGCCAGTCTCATAAGTTCTTTCGCGCCTTGCATGCTTCTCCTGCTCCCGAAAATATGACTCGACTCCAGGATTCGGAAGGTCGCATGGTCACTGATCCGCAGACCATTGTCAATATGTGCAGAAATTATTTTATGGAACTTCTTGGTTCTTCTCCCTCGCCTTCTAGCTAGGTTACGCATGCCCGCTCGGTCTTCTATCATCTGGTCCGCCAGCAGGTTCCACTTGATATGCAAGCCACTTTGGAGGCGGATATTTGCGAGGAGGAGGTTATGGATGTTTTGTTACACCTACCTAAGGATAAAAGTCCTGATTGGGATGGTCTCACTAATGAATTCTTTGAGAACTCGGCCACGCAGCTGGTGAAGCCATTGGCGGTTATGTTTCAGCAGGTTTGGGAAACAGGGGTCATGCCTTCCTCATGGAAAGAAGGCCTTATCAAACTGATTCCAAAGGTCCCTTCGCCGTCAATGCTGCAACACTGGAGACCAATTTCTTTGATGGGCTCGATATATAAAATCTTCTCCAAAGTGCTGGCGAATCGGCTTCACAAGCACCTTCCAGCTATTGTGCATCCTCTCCAATATGGTTTCATTAAGGGCCGCAACATTCTGCATAATATCTTAAATGTGCAAATGGTTATTGACTATGCGTGGCATTCCAGTCAGGAAGTGGTATTGATTCAATTGGACTTGGAAAAGGCTTTTGACTATGTGGACTGGTCTTTCATTGCAAATCTCATGTCTGCTATGGGTTTTGGTACTCAGATGTCCCGATTGATCTACACCATTAGTGCTGCGGCTTCTTCAAGAGTTATGCTCAATGGTGGGGTTACAGAGCCATTTGTCCTTGCACGCTCTGTCAGACAGGGTTGCCCTTTGAGTCCTCTCTTCTTTGCCCTGGCGACTCACCCGGTCCTTTCAATGTTATCCTCAATGGCGGCTTCTGCTCAGCTGGCAGGATTGTCTCTTCCTTTGGGGCAGCACTTCATTAGCCAATCTTTGGCTGATGACACCTTTATGATTTTGCGGGCAGACAGGGACAACATTCGAAAGGCATTAGATGTTTGGACGCTCTTTGGTCAAGCCTTTGGTCTTCGCATCAATGCCTTTAAATCAGCCATACTCAGTTGCACGGAGCCTGATTTACAGTCATTAGGCTGGCAGAGCCAGGTGGTTTCCCGTGGCTCCATTGTCAGGCATCTTGGATACCCATTGGGGATGGATGTACGGCCAAAGGACCTACTGGAGTGGATTTCACAAAAACTGGCGGCAAAGTTTATGTATTGGAAGTTGCAAGCGTGGCCATTCCATGTCCGCCTCAAAGTGGCTCAGACAATTATGCTACCAATGCTAACGTATTTCCTACCATTGCTGCCATGGACGCCTACTACTTTGAAGGCTCTCACTCATCCCATTCGTTTCATGCTATGGAAGAAGGATTCACTGCAGGCAAGTATTTCGTGGATTTCATGGTCACATACATGTACCCCTAAACGCATGGGTGGTGGAGCTATTTTGGATGCAGCAACTCATATGTTGGCTCTTCGTTGGTCTCTTTTTCGTGACACTGTGTGGATCATCACCCGTGGATCATTATAGCCCGTTATTTTCTTGAGGACAGCGGGCTACGCCATGGTAATACACGACTTCGGGCCTCCTGGTGGCATGTCCTTAATGCTGACTCTCGATTTTCCAGTCCCTCTTCCTCTCTATTTTACTGCACTTGGTCGGCTCTTGGAAAGTGGTGCTCCAAAAGGCCCGTTGCCATCCAGTGGGGGACCACTTGCAGGCTAACTCCTTTCAGCTGGAATTGTTGGCAGTATCGAGATTACTTTCATGGGAAGACAAACATCAGCTCAGACCGAGATTTAACCGCATGGCCCGTTTAGGTGTGACTTCGATTGCGGATGCTACCCTTGCCACTCGCAATGTCCTCGCATCGTTTCGGACTGCTAGGAGACTTTTCAGGATCCCGCGCGGATACCGTGGCTTCAAGGTAGGCAACCCTTTCCTGCCCTGGCTGTGGATCGTCCTTGGCAGGACTGGGACCTTGCAGGCCGATTGAGTCTAGAAAAGGCCTCTACTAATCAGGTGTATCATCTTCTCATTCAAGATCGCCAATGGCTGGGTGTGAAAGCTAATACTGTTTGGGGACTGCGGAAATCGCAGTCATGGTAGCAGGCAACGGTGATGGAGGGCTGGCTGAATAAGGCACCTTTCAAATGCAAGGTCTTTCTTTGGCGGGTAATGATTGGTGGTCTTCCTCTTGCCTCGGCCCTTTCCAAGCGTAGAATCTCGAATGGCAATTGTTTCTTATGTACCACTACTGCGGAATCGGCCCGACGTCGTTTTCTTTCTTGCCCGCTCGCCAAGAATATCTGGTCACTCTTGTCGCAAATCTGGCGCGCAGTGGTGGGGTCCTCACTAACTTCTTTCGATTGGGTTTTTGTGCGCCCAAAGTACCCCACACCGCCACAGTTACATATGAAGATCTTATTTTACTTTTTCAGATACTGGGGATGCTGGCACATTTGGACCACGCGCAATGCTTTTCTCTTTGATTCGGCCTCTAATGTACCGAGACATAGTGCCAGGCTTAAAGGGCTCTTGCATTGGCAGCTAGATCTCATCCGGCACTCCGACTTGCTCCCTCGGGAGGATTTGCTTCCCTGGCATATGGCAATTGCCTCTGGGTCGTTGCCATGATTGGTGTAACCTTTTTAGTGCATTAGTACGGGGATTTCCCACACGTTGGCCTAGGGCCCTCGTGTCTCTTGTAATCATGTAATCATGTAATCTTGTACCTTTTTTTCGTAATTAATACAATTATCTTTTATGAAAAAAAAGAGAACCCTTACAAGCACACAACAAATGGATAGATTGATATCATAGATGATATAAGATGTGAAATTGCAAAGGTAGGGTTGTTGAGCTAAAATTACATTAGTCTAACTTAAACAATCCCAAAACTCGCTTAATTAATGAACAAACCTTCTTATTTTAAAAAGAAACACGATTCTAGAGAGTTACTATGTCCCACATGCAAAACCCTAATTTGGGTGCCCCAAACTTTCTATAAATAGGCATACAACCCACCATTCTCCCTCAATCTCATTTTTATAGGTTTCAAGGAACTGTATCTCTACTACCTACACCCGGTTCACGGAGAACATCACGATCAAAGCCTTCCATGGTTATCCACTACCATCTGGCACCTAATTCCAGCCTCCATCAACCACATCCAATTGTCGCTTGCTAATCCATCAACCACATCCAATTGTCACTTGCTTATCAACCACATCCAATTGTCGCTTGCTAATTCCAGCCTCCATCAACTACATCCAATTGTCGCTTGCTAATCCATCACTGTCAAGCATCCATCTCCAACTATTGGTGTCATCATTCAAATTGTGTTTACAATCATCAGGGGCCTCTAGAGCTATTGCCATCATCCAAGTGTTGTCACCTTGACCTGATTGTTTGCATTGATCTTCTCTCTACTCCACAAGGTCATCTACACTATCACCCACTTCCAGACTATTTGCATTTATCATCTCCAGCTATCACCAGGTATTCTCTCTCCTCCACAATTTGCATTTGCTACATATTCTCTCTCCTATTGCCATCTACATTAGATCCAACCTTCCATGGTTACGTTTGCTGGTGTTCAACACATGGAAACTACCTTGCGTTTTAGGATTTATTTCGAAGTACAACACTCTCCAACTCATAATCTCTATCTTAATCCCAAAGATACAAGAATTCGAGGTTCAATATTCATTGCATAGTGTTTTTGTTGCATGAGAACTGTATATTCAATAGTCATTCACTTCATTATCCATTGTATTCACTGCCTCTAGGTTACCCTAACTCTAACTATGCTCTCTGTTTATCAATTTGTACTTTGTCGTACAATTGGTTTTGTGTTTTCTACGTTTAGAGCATTTCTTCACATGGTATTAGAGCCACGTACTCTCTAAGAAACCTTGGTCTTTGATCAAAAAGCTCATCTGCATAAGGATACCTCAAGTCAATCTTTTGATGTTCACATCTATAGTTCTATTGTGTGTTAAGATATTTAAGGTGTACAATTTTATAGATATTTTGACCAAGGCAATCAATAGGCCGATTCTACAGTACCTTCTACAATGGCGGCTTGGATGCACCCTTCTCTACTTCTTCAAATTAACAAGGAGAGGATGCTCCCTCTTACTTCTTGTAAATAACAATTCTTTAAACTAACCAACACGATCAATTTTTACCATGAAACTTAGAGGAGAGAGAAAAAGAGTGAAAGAGAGAGAGAGAAAAAAAAGTCAACACCACACTGAGAGGAAAACGAATCCCTTCCCCTTTACAATAATTTATTAAAATAAACCACAAGCACTGAGTACCTGAACCATATACAAAATGGCTAATTTGCTACAATTTTGAAAATTAAGATTTTTGAAACCCTAATTTCTGTAAACTTCAAGTAACAAGCTAATTTTCTTCTTTAGTACTTGGATTAAATCAAGCTAAGTAAAAAGTGTTTCTTGGATAAGAGATAGATATAAAAGTACAAAGCATATGGCTGAAATTTCAACATGAGAGCTTATTCCAAAAGAAGAGAGAGACCTCTAATATATAGGTATGGGACTTGGGTGCTCAAAAGTGAAAAATAAAGGTTACAAATGACAAGTGTTTGTTGAAAATGACAAGTGTAAAAATACTTATCTCTTCAAAATGACACGTCCTATTTTAGATGCCACATGTCACTTTTCTAGAGAAAAAAACTTCTAAACCTTCGACTCTAAAAATCTCTCAAATGGTTAAGAATTTGAGATAGCCATTGAAAACAAAATTGTTTCTTATGAAATTCCAGAGCCTTTGGCCCAAGCAAAATTTCCAATGAGCAACTTCCAAAAAATAATAACCTCCTAAATTTTAGAAATCATCAAATTTAGATTCCAAAGAGCTTCATTATATAGGTTCACCAGTTCGTGGTTTATTTTGCCACATGGCCAAAAAACCTATTGATATTGAGGTAGCGCAATCTATTTTTCCCAATACTATATTTGAAGCAGTTATTAAGATCCCCTATGATACATAGATAAAATAAGTTCTTGCAAATTGTAAAAAAAAGAGACTTGAATATTGATGTTGTCCTTGTTGAAGAAACACAAGGAGCAATTATGATTTCTACATCTCTAAAACCATGTTTGTCTGTGCATGTATATAATTTTTTTAAACCACTCATTTGTATGCGTTTCTAGTCAATTTGACTATCTGAGTATAAAAGTCTAAGTCATTCTAAGCTTTCTAGCCAACCTGACCGCCTAACTAAACTTTTAGGTTCTCTTGGGCATCTCGTCAATGATGGCCCAAGTGTAATATAGAGTGTTACGACCATTGGCCACCCTTGAATAGAAAAATGAACATTTAATCATATTTTGAAACACTCACGTAACACAAATCACCTTTCAAAGTACATAGATATCAAATTAATTTGAATCATTGAGCCAATATATCTTAGTAGCAATTTATATATACAAAAGGTTGGTTATACTTCTCCTTCTAGTTTAAGACGAGACAGTTTTTTTCTCTTGATAGTGATAGTGATAATGCTTACAATTTTTCACTTTTAAATATTTATTTATTTTATATTGTACTTTATAGATATTTGTAACTTCATCCGCACTATCAAAATTATATGATTGTAAAAGAACAATTGAGCAAGTGAACAATTCCCCTCTAAGAACGCTGTCCAAGTGACTGTTGCATCACATTCTACATAAGCATGATACCTTGCACCTCCCTTTGCATTATCCCATGCGTTGGCATTCTGCTTATGTAAACATGCATCTGTATGCATTTATCTCTTTTTTATTACCCTTGGAGTGGTCAACTCCAAATCCATCATACTCATAGCATTGCACATGGCAATCTTCAAAGGCAATTTTCTATGCTTGCATGCTAGCTTTGCTTGTCTTGCTTGCTCACACGTCATATTACCTATCTCTCCACATATTCTCCATATGATTGGCGCGTGCACACACACATCCTTAAAAATTCCTAAGCACTTATCCTAGTAGTGTGTGAAATTGTTTTGCTTGTTTTTTGAACATAGTGGAGCTATCCATCCTTATTTCCTGGACTTTGAGACACATTGACTCAATGGGATAAACACTAATTTAAAACTTTCATTTAATGCTAAATCTTGTGATACACTAAACCAAAGCCCTCCCAAGAAAAAAAAAATCACATGAAGAAAAAAAGTCTTTCAACGGGAAAAGTGTTCCATACCCAAAAGATCTCTATAAGGCATTGTGTTTTCTGTACTACATGTGATGAGACATTGCTTCACCTCTTTGTCTCCTGCCCTGTTACGCGATAGATCTAGAATTTCATTTCCCATGTGTCGTCCTTGGTGACTCAGCATCGCCTATCAGTTTGTTCGTGGATTATGGGAAATATGTCCTCTATGCCCTCTTTCAGTTCAGATTGTTCTTGTCTATTCCATTTCCTTAGATGGACATCCCTGTGGCATATATGGCGTACTCGCAATGCCTTTATTTTTTTATTCAACATCGGGCATCCATGGGCATGTGGCCCATATGCATGGAATAGTGTTATAGCTAATCTTCTCTATGATGTCAACGGACCTAGTTCTTCTGGATATTATTGCTCCTTGGCTGGCGATTATTTGCTCTACTCCAGTTATTCCTTCTGTGTGATCTATTAGTATTGTTCATGTAATAGGTTGTTCTGGTTGTTCTATGAGCTTGCAAGCCTTATATAAATATTAGTTACAGAGAAAGAGAGAGAGACAGTAAGTTCCAAGTAAGTGTAAGCAAACCAACAAATAGTCGAATGCAATCCAACCAAGCATAAGGGCATGCAGCAATGCAATCGGCCAATTCCAACCTAGCCAACCTACTTCTTTTCTTTACCTATAGCCTATATATATTGCCTTGGCCCTACCAGTTATGTACGCTTTTTTTTGTTAAGAGTGTGAGGTCAAATCAAGTGCATACTTGAAGACTCACCTTGTAAATATTTTACTTTTGGATTTCAATCTTCATCATTTACTCTCTCTCTCTCTCTACGCCGAGATCACATCACACTTCACCTCCTGGAAGGTGGACATTGAAACGTCCCTCCAGGAGAGAAACAGGGTGATCGAAGAACTGAGGCACGAGCTCGATGAATATAGAAACCAGCTGGACCTACTCAAGAAGGAGAAAGGAGAAATCACCGAAACAACGCCCACCAAGGTGCAATCCGAGATCAACAAGCTGAAGACACAAGTAACAAAGGAGCTCAACACGTGGGCGAATACAGTGAAACAAGCACAAGCTGAAGTGGCCGAGAACTCCAAATGGATTGAGGTAGCCAAGAAATCGCCAACAAAGGAGGAGTTTGTGAATGCAGCACTGGAGGAGGAGAAAAAGAGAAGCTTAGAGCGCTCCACATCCGGGTGGTCGGATGGAAGGAAGGGGATAGCCCCCTGGCAGATGCCCAACAGATATGTGGAAAGCTGGGAGTAGAGGACCCTCAAATAGTAGAGAATGCATGGCATGTAGGAAAAGACCTCACCAAGGGAAGGCCTCTTATCCTCAAATTTGCCAACTTTGAATCCAGACGAGCCTTCCTCTCTAAAAGGACAGCTCTAAAAGGGGAAAAAGTCTACCTGGAGGATGACCTCACACCCGCACAGGTGGCACACCGTAAAGAATGCATGCCACAGATCCTCGAGGCTCGCAAAGCGGGAAAATGGGCAGTATACAGAGATGGTCGGGTCATCATCACAGATAAGCGCCAATGACAGAGCGCAGCCTATGAGACCCACCTGAGTTTTGCAATGTGGAACTGCAACGGAGCTATGAAGACAGATGCAGGATTATTCCAGGAGACCTTCACTGGCAAGGACATCGTCCTCTACACAGAAACCCACCAAAGCCCAGGCACCTACTTACCAGAAGTGAGGGGATATAGATGGGAGACGGCATGCCACCCTAGAGCCCGAACAAAAGGAGGGACCCGAGGGTCCGAAGGGGTGGCTATGTTGTACAGGGAGGAGCTACAGCCCATGGTGCAGGTCATGCAGAAAGATGAGGAAGCCCGGTTCATGTGGATCCGGATACACACAAATCGTCCCCGAGACATATACATGGCGGTGTGCTATTTCCCACCAGCACACTCCCCATACGCACCACAGAAGGGCGAGTCACCATACCTACCACTGTACGAAGATATCATGCACTACTCCAGCCTGGGGGATGTCATGTTGGCTGGAGACTTCAACGCACGCACAGCACAAAGGCAGACCCCCTTCTTCGAGAGCGAAGACCACATGTACAAAGAGATTGCACCGGAGGAGATAGGACTCAACCGGGCGTCACAGGACACAGCTGAGTGCACCGAATATGGTGAACACCTACTAGCGTTAGGGGGGGCACACGGATTGGCCATCCTCAACGGCCTCGACAGATGGCCCGGGTCGGATGCCCTCACATGCTTCCCACACAGGCACGCGGCCAATTGCATCGGACGGGGGGCACATGGAGCACCCACACAGAAACTGGGAGCAAGCACAGTGGACTATATCCTCGGCCCTCTATCACTTATCCCCGACGTCCAGTCCCTTAAAATATCACCTCGCCCACTCGCAGTGGCTGCCGACCATGCATACCTACAATTTGACATAACCTACAGGTATGACCTAACCCCCCCAGCAAGCAACCCCCCAAGATTCCCCAGGTACCACTTTACCAGGCTAGCTGCGAGCGCATACTCCGAGCATCTCTATTGGAGCCTGCAAGAAATGAACCCCACACACCCTGGAGGAGGTCACAGCACAGTTGGCGGGCACACTACACACCTCAGCTGCCGAATACTTCCCCCACACATCCCCCTCCCCCCACCCCACCCCTCTGAACAAGAATGTCCCACAGAATAGCTGGTACGACGCAGAGTGCAAGGAAACCCGGCTCCATCTTCAACGAGACGAAGCACGGGGAGTACACACGCATAAACAGGCACGCTTGATCTTCCGTCGCCTAGTGCGACGGAAGAAACGAGCCTACCTCTCCAAAGTGGAACACGAATTCTACCAGCTATTCTTAGGACAGGACAACAAAGAGGCATGGAAGGCGTTTCAAGAACCCCGAGCCCAGACGCCCATCACCTCCCCGGACACTTGGCACGCATATGCAACCTCACTATACCAAGTACCCAAGCAGCCCCAGCTACCCCAGCCCCCAGGGAGCAAACCCGGATCATCCACATTCTTCAGCACAAGGCGGGTTTGGGACGCCATTGACAGACTCCAAAATGGCCGTGCCCAAGACCACGAAGGCTTGGTAGCAGAGCATTTGACCCATGCTAGAGACATACTCGCACCTCTCCTAGCACACATGTTCAACAGAGCCCTATGCGAAGGCTTCCTAGCCAGTTGGTCAGCCAACACCATAATACCTATCCTGAAGGCCGGAGACCCCATGGTTCCCATGAACTACCGAACAGTCATGGTTGGCCATGTACTAGCCAAGCTCTATGGATCCATACTGGAACATGAGCTGAGCAAGTGGACAGAGCAACACCAACACCAAGCAGCAGGACAAGCAGGGTTTAGGAGGGGGTTCTGCACCCTTGACCATATCCTCACACTCAGAGCCATCATAGAGGAGGGCAGAGCGCATGGAAGACGGGTGTACTGTTGCTTCGTGGACTTCCGCAAGGCCTTTGACACAGTTCCATGAGCGAGGCTCACGCAGAGACTACAGGAACTAGAGGTACCAACCGAAATACGATGGGGGATACTGGCACTATACGAATCGGTAATGGGCCGAGTTCGAGCACCGGGAGGGCTGTCAAAGGAGATCACCAGCACCATCAGAGTCAAGCAGGGATGCCCACTCTCGCCCACCCTATTTGGCCTCTACATTGATGAGATCTCAAAGTACATAGATAAATTGGGCGAGGTGGGATCGAGCCTGGGAGGGACACTGATACCTATCTTACTATATGCGGACGACATAGTCCTCATCTCCAGCACACCCGAAGGGCTGCTGCACCAACTGGACGCACTATAGGCCTTTTGCCAAGACAAAGACCTAACTGTGAACCTGGGGAAAACCAAGGTCATGGTGTTCAACATGTCAACCCAATGGCTCCATCGGTCGGTACCCCCCTTCACATACGGTGGAGAAATCGTGGACGTGGTCCAAAGATACGTCTATCTAGGGATTACATTCTCTGGACCGAGATTTACCCTGAGAAAAGCCGCGGAAGATAGACTAACCCGAGGCTATGCAGCCCTCGGGTCAATGGAGAACCAATGTGCCCGCATACAGTTCCAGGAACCCCGGACAAAACTCTGGCTTTTTGACACCTTGGTCACACCAACCCTCCTGTACGAGGCTCCCATATGGGGGTCCAATCTCTACCACACACGGAGGGCCCCACAGGATCAGCCACTGCCTGAGGAGGAGGCCACCTATGAGGGATGGGACCAAATGGAGAGACCCCTAGTACTTATGATCTCACGGATGATCTGAAGCAAGCCCTCTGTACCACACGAGATCATCCGCGCAGAGCTGGGGGCACCGCCCCACGTGGCTGCGGCCCTCTTCCAGGCCATGACCTTCTTGCGCCAAATATGGGACCTGCCCCAGCACCGATACCCCAGACTTGCCCTGAAGTCATCCAAACAGCTAGCAACACAAGGGGACACTGAGAGTGCTGGTACGCCCGAATAGAGACCTGGCTACGGCTCCATGGCCTGCACATGGACCACCTCCCCCCACTACAATACAGCCTAGGCTGCCCACACCTGGAGCTCAGCCGAGAGAAGATAAATCGCATCACCAGAATGGATATCATCCAGACAGACACCACCAGGACATGGGTGGCCCCCACATCGGAACTAGGAACCAAGAAGGCTTTCTACCAAGAACACTTCTTGCATATCTCCCCAGACGGCTTCATCACCCGCCCAAGCTACATGGACACACACTTGTCTCACGGGGTCAGAAGTGCCGTCAGACAGATCCGCACGTCCTCACACCAACTACGGGTCGAAACGAGCAAATACGGGGCCAACCCCCTCCCCCCAGAAGACCAAATCTGTCAGCTCTGCCATCTCAAGCCAGAGACAGAGGAACACTATATCTGTAGATGCCCAGTGTACTACGAAATCCGGGGACGGTTTCCCTGCCTATTCAGCGAAGGATTCGGACCACTCTCCAAGGTGATGGAATTCAAAGACCAGAGATGCCTGGGGCTCTTTCTATTGGAAATACGACGCCACAGAGACCACCTCCTACGAACCACGGAGCAAAGACAAGGAGCCACCAACCAACGCACACTCAACGACTTCTACCAAATACCAGCTACCCTCCCCACCACCGAGGCCCCACCAACCCAACCGGCCTCCCGGCCCCCGGGGACCACCTTAGAAATAGCCACGACGAGAGGTAAAGCCCGGCGATCACGCCCCGCCGGCCCCCGTCCCCGCAAAAAACACTAGTCGAAGATACAAGGGATACTACGTCGCCATCGGAGGGCCCTGCCCCGCCGCTTTAGCCTCTCCATGCTAGACCGACCCATGCAGGACATCTTAGGATGAACACCCCAGGAGCAATTCCACACTGCACTGGGAGTACCTCTAGATTGTATCTAGTCCAGATATCATTTTGTACCTACTCAATTTAGTTCAACATAGCATAAATGTTAGCTTCACTGGGACTTTTGAAATCTCCCAAACATTTGTATGCAACATTTTGGTCTCATAGGCCAACTTGGCCTGTTGTAGACGTCTCTCTCTCTCTCTCTCTCTCTCTCTCTCTCTCTCTCTCTCTCTCTCTCTCTCTCTCTCTCTCTCTCTCTCTCTCTCTCTCTCTCATGCATTTGCTTCCGCAATGCTACACTTTGATACTACTTGCCTATTAGAGTAGCCCAACTAGAAAACTCTCCTTCATTCAATGAGCAATCTAGGGGCCCCTAAATTGTACCTTGCTCCTATGAGCCACCCTATCCTATGAGCTATCCTCCCCAAATGTACCCCTCTTATGAGCTACCCTCCCTAGGTGTCTCTCCAATATATCCTAATCCTAAGATCTAACCTCCCCCTCTTTGAGCCTACAATGCAACTTTTTGCATCAATAAAACACAAGATCTAGACACAATTTGCACTACTCAGACTAACTCCTATGTCCAAAACTTTGATTTTCTTCACAATTCATGATTAAGCATTGGCCACCTAGGATTTTGAGTGACGACAGACCCAACACCTTAACTCGTTATTCATGACATCTTCAACTCAATATTTAGCTCCACATTGCCTAGACTGTGCTCCATCCTCTACTTCCAACTTTAACCCCTACTCCAAGAGCCTTCAACTTCTTCAACAATTGACACTGGTCCTATTGCTTTGAGTGCTTAAATGTATCTTATATTGTTTGTGCGAAAGCCAATTTATCTATTCTTCCATTTTTCAATCCATGATATCATATCATGTCTAGTAGCACAATATAGCAAAAGTATATATCAAAAGAGGAAACATCCTTGACCCCCCTTGTGCTCTACCCTTTGCTTCACACTTTGAAGCTTTTTTCAGCCTCTTTAACACTTGGGACCAATCCTATCACTCCATATGCTTCATTGTATTTGATGCCTCACTTTGACCCCCCTTGTGCTCTGCCCTTTGCTTCACACTTTGATCCTTTTTTCAGCCTCTAACACTTGGGACCAATCCTATCACTACATATGCTTTATTGTATTTGATGCCTCACCTTGACCCCCCTTGTGCTCTACCCTTTGCTTCACACTTTGATCCTTTTTTCAGCCTCTTTAACACTTGGGACCAATCCTATCACTCCATATGCTTCATTATATTTGATGCCTCACTTGTGTAGAGGTCAACATATTTCCCTTCTCATTCCATGATATCATGCTATGTTTAATAATACAAAATAGCAACACTTGTAATGGACAAAGTGAAGAGGAAACTTAACTCAAAATCTACATCCAATCTCATTATGTGTTTCACGGGAGAAGTGTATCCAAACTATATGGAAAATGAGGAAGCCAACTAGCATATCAAAAGGGTGAATCATCCCACTATCTACTATTTGCACTTTGTCCCTAAGGATAGTATCTCATCTACACTACTTCAACAATCATTATAGTTTAAAGGTAGATGCATTTTCATCAATGGACACCTCACTGATGCTCTTAAGATAGCATTCCATGAGTGGTACCCATGCCACATAGCCACACAAATTCGATCTCTTCTCTAAGTCCTCTCAACACTCATTTGAACGTGCAAGTGCATCCAAGAACAAGAGAAACGTTTGCACCAAAAGATGTTATATTGACAAGTGTGTGCAAGAGGAAGAACAAGCTAAAGTCCAAAAGTTGGAAGAGGCTGCCTCTACATGGGAGAGAGAAGAGGACAATCGATATACTAATGCCATTGTACATTCTCATCTTTGTATTCTAATGGTTTCAAGGACAATTTGATCATGATGGAAACAACCAGATTCATTGAAATAGCAATCCAACTTCTCTCATCAATAGTATTTACCCCTTAACAAGCAATTGCAGAATACATGGAATAAATGCAAACGGCATCCCATGAGACATAATCAAGTAAACTCTACAATTCTAATGGAAATGCTATGAGATGACGACCAACCCATTGCAGAACACACGGCAAAGTGCCAAAAAACATATGCGAATATATACACAATCAGGTAAACGCTGCGATTGTAATGTTAATGGAAATGCGATGAAATAACACAATTGAGGCCATAGAAAGGCACGTCTCTTTGACAGAAGCTCGTGGCTACCTCGTCTACCCTGCGCTTCCTGTCTGTCTCCATGCTCTCGTGGTCAACATACGGGCTCTATCTCTCCATCCCCTCCTCCTCCTCCTCCCGTGGCTTTTCTTTTCCTCCTTTGGGTGATCGTTTAAAGGAGCAGTGGCGGGCTTTCGAATGGAGAGCCTCCGCAGTACCATTTGTAGCTCATTCAAAATAAATATAAATATGGAAATTTGCCAAAACACCCTTATTTTTTCACTTTAAATTAAGATACTCCTTAGATTTCAAAAGTTATTGAGATACCCGTTCATATTTATACTACATTACATCTATATCACTAATACTCGAAGCACTAGAATGGTCCTGCGCCTACCCATCCCAAATTCCCTCCTAATATTTATACTAAATTATTATTTTAATTGTGAGTTCAGTAATGCTAGAAGCACCAATACAATCATGTGCTTAGCTATCAAACCTAATTTGAAATTCCTCCCATTTCAAATTCCCCCCCAAAAGACGCTTGAAAGAAGTAGTAGTAGTAGTGGTAGTAGTAGTAAATGGCTCTCTCTCTCTCTCTCTCTCTCTCTCTCTCTCTCTCTCTCTCTCTCTCTCTCTCTCTCTCTCTCTCTCTCTCTCTCTCTCTCTCCATGTGTGTGAGATACATATCTCATGCCACTATCATCCATCCCGTGCCACCCATCATCACTCTACCATTCATCTTGCATCACTTGCCACTTGTTTTGCGGCAGCAATGCGTGAGCGAGCCTCTCTCCCCATGTGTCTGAGATACATATCTCGTGCCACTATCATCCATCCCGTGCCACCCATCATCGCTCTACCATTCATCTTGCATCGCTTGCCACTTGTTTTGCGGCAGCAATGTGTGAGCGAGCGAGAGAGAGAGAGAGAGAGAGAGAGAGAGAGAGAGAGTGTGTGTGTGTGTGTGTGTGTGTGTGTGTGTGTGTTCACCCGATGCTCCCATTATTGGATAAGTTGGTAGCCCAAGGTGAGATAGTTGGCTTATCTCTTCCTAGCAGTGGTCAGCTGGTGGGTCAATCTTTGGCATATGATTCTTGTATGTTCCTTAAGGCGGATCGTATTAATTGGGCAATGGTGGCCTGGAATCTTTTTGCTTTGGCATCGAGTCTTCACATTAATACTCAGAAATCCACCCTTCTCTCCTGTATGGAGAATGATCTGCAAGCCTTGGGATGGAATGGAATTGTGATCCCAAGGGGCAATATAACCAGACACTTGGGATATCCTATTGGTTTGGAGGTTGCTCCTCGTTCCTTGCTGGATTGGATGGCATCCCGAATTCACGACAGGTTCATGTACTGAAAATCTCAGAGTTGGCCTCTACATGTTATGCTAAAAGTGGCTCAACGCATTATGATCAATATGATCTCGTTCTTTCTGTCATTGCTGCCTTGGACTAAGAAGTCCCTTTTCGGATTTGGTCCAACCTATCAGATTTATATTGTGGAAAAAGAAAGGCAATCGTTTGGGGCAGGTATGGATCTCCTGGCAGCATGTGACCACTCCGAAAAGAATGGGGGTGTAGCTTGTTGGATGTTAATTTGCATATGGCCGCTTTGACACTGTCCCTTTTGCAGAGTCTATGTATTCAATGTCATGTTATTGTCAAATTCTTCATATAAAAGACTGGCATCTCTCATGGTAGCACAGTTATTCATGCTTCCTAGTGGCATGTGCATAATTCTACAAGGCCTATAAAGGTCTCCCAATCTTTTCTTCTTTCGCATTTGATTGCTTCATGGCAGGAGATGATTCATTTTGCAGTTTGGGGTCCTCTAGATATTCGTAAGGAGGAAAATTTGTTGCAATAAGAAATACTAGCTTCCTCAAGGATGTTGGATTGGCCACCAAAATATTTGCAGCGAGACAAGTTTAATCGGATGTCTAGGTTAGGGTTGAAGGCAATCTGTGATGGTGTTATTCCTGGGCAGCCCCACCTTTATTCTTTAGGCATATTTGTTAGTACTTTAGAGTGCCTCGTGGATACAGGGACATTTGGTCATCCATACATGATAGTCTTCAGAGGTTATCTCCTTTGCCTGTGCTACAGCCATTAGATCCATGGCGTGACTGGATGTTTGTGCTTCCTAATGACTTTGAGAAAAGGTTAGCTAATCGAATATATCATCAAATGGTGGAAGCTAAGAGATGGGTCACGAGGAAGGTTAATAAGCTCTCGCATCTCAAGGATAGCAAAAAGAAGTGGTGGGAAAGATTTATCCAGCTTTGGAAGTCTAAGGTTCCGTATCAGGGTAAAGAGTTCATGTGGAGGTTGCTCTTTGGGGGACTTCCAATGGGAGAAGTGCTCTGTGCCCGAAAGATCTCTGCAGGTCGTTGTGTTTTCTGTACTACATGTGATGAGACATTGCTTCACCATTTTGTCTCACTCTCCTCACTGTGCTTATGGTATACAAGTCTCCTCATCGTGCAGCATATATCATTTAACCTATTTTCCAACACCCCCCCTCAAATGATGAATTCCTACACTTGCTGGCTTTTTCCCCCCTACATGATGACATGGCCCTAGCGACTAGCTCATAGGCAACCTAGTCAAGTCAAGCTTGAAAATTTACATTTTTGGCAAGGGTTTTTTTCAATACAAATCCACAAAGGGAAAGAAAACATCCACTATGGGAAAAACATGATCCACTATGGGAAAGATACAATGAAATTTTCTTTAGAATAGTTTGTCAAAGTTTTTGATGGTGGCGGAAGCATCTTCTTCTTCTTCTCCTTCATTCATAAACTAACCTTGATGGTGATCATATTGCACCTATTGTGCTCTCTTCTTGTGGAAACATTCACTGGCTACATGGCCAGTCTTGCCACATTAAGGGCAAATAATTCAGTCCGTGTTGTTGTTGGCGGCGAATCCTTGACCACGTCCTTTTGCTGCATAAGTACCCTTAGTGTACAAGAGGTTATCCCTTGAGCTGGTTTCTTTTACATCCTTGCTTTTAAATTTTATCTCTCCATCAAGCAGTGAGTGCTCAATGTCTTTGAGTGAGAGACTCGGAACATTACTTAGTGTGGACACAAGATTCTTATATGGTTCATGATTAACACTAGCAAGTAGCACTACTATTGCCTCATCCTCATCAATGTTATTTTTAAGAGTTGCAAGCTGAGTTTTAAGGCTCTTGAACTTATTAATGTGTACAGTCACAGATGATGAACTGTCTTTAACATCCAACTTATAAAATTGCATGAGTAATTTTACCTTTGAGTTCTTTGCTTGTGTACCAAAGATCCTGTCAAGCTCTTCCCATGCTTTTTTTGCACCCCTGATGCCAGAGATGTGGTGTAATACATCATCTAATAGACCCTAAGCAATAATGCCTAGGGCTTTGTTGTTCATCTTTTTCCATGCCTTTGTCTTAGGTTGGGACTTCTATAGCACCTTCATCTTTAGCATCTTCCTTCTTGTCATTTGCATCTTCTTCCTCATCTTCAAACAAGTCCCACAAGTCTTTCCGCATGAGGTGGTACATGGTCTTCTCCTTCCAGCATGAAAGCCTTCTCCATTGAACTTGGCTATTTGTTCAAGCTATGCCATGCTGATCAACTTTAGAAAAAGAGTTGTAATTCAATGTGTCAAGAGACACAAGAAGATTAGTGTTAACAACTGACACTAGTTGAGTATCAAAAGATGCTAGTTATGATGAGCTTGATTGTTGACTTGATTCTTCCAAATCTTCCTAAAGATTGCCCTTGCTGGAGAACATACAAGTCTGAATGACAGAGATTTCAATAGGATAGGAAGAGTAAGTAAATGAGGTGAGAGAGAAAGCTCGGTTTGAGACAAGCTATGGCTGTCTCTACTAGGGTTTTGTACCCATCTGGTTTTCAGCTCCTATTTGCACGATTAGTGGTCTATCTGCACCAAGAATCAGCAAACTACAAAGGGGCTGCAATATTTAGCAAAATAGATATTAACTCTGGACACCATCAAGTATGATTGGACACATTTGATATTTTCAAAACTGTATTTAGAACTCAATTTGGATATTATGACTTCCTTGTTATGCCTTTTGGTTTAACTAATACACCAGCCCCACATTCAGTCGTATGATGAATCGCATATTTTTGAAGCATCAACATTGTGTCATTATTTTCTTTGATGACATATTGGTTTTCAATAAGAATGAGAGAAGGTAGCTTATATGATAGGCTAAGAAAGCCCTATGGTCACAGAGTGTTTTGCTTTGTGTGCTAGATAAACCGACTGTATGACCAATGACAGGTGCAGATCTACAAATGATGACGAATTTCAGCAATGCTGGGTGTTGCAATGGACAATGTCGATTTTATCATGCTAGACAGGTGCACCCTAACTAGAAGGATGTTTGCCTTAGAGAAATCATAGAAAAATATGGTGTGTGGAGAGAGATCTAGGAGCTCCAAGGTAGGTAGGTGTGGTAATGTCACAAGGCATCTAGGATATCCCTTGGGTGTTGATGTTTACCCAAAGCAATTGCTGCAATGGATTTTCCACTAATTGGAAGCCAAGTGTATTTATTGGAAATCATAGGCTTGGCCATTCCATATGCACCTTAAAGTGGCATAGACTATTGTGTTACCCATGCTTGCTTATTTTTTGCTACATTTGCCTTTGACTACCTCGAAGGATCTTACAAGACATTCTTGTTTTATGTCATGGAAAAATGACTATTTGCACACTAGTATCTCTTGTATCTCTTGGAGCCATGGTTGCAATTGTGAATACAGAGAGAGACTGATATGGTTGCTCTTCAATGGTCTCTCTTTCATACTATGTGCATTGATCATCACCCTTGGGTTTTTACTATTAATTTCTTTTTGGAAGACAAAGGTATTGTCCATGGTAATATGAACATTGTGAGCTATTGGTAGCATATTCTTAATGTCAATCCCCCTTTCTCATTACCTTCCTCTTTCCTAGTGATTCAGTTGGTATGCTCATGGAAGCTAGTTCTTCAAAAGGTGAGATGGCATCTTGTGAAGGATTACTTGGTGACTACTTATTTTCAAATGGAATTGTTGGCTATGTCAAAGCTACTATTGTGGGATGGGAAACAAGAGGATCAGCCAAAATTTAATTATGTTGGATGCTCGGGCTTGTCTTCTATTATTGATGCCACTTTGGTCAGTCACAATGTGTTGATGTCTTTTTGCATGACCAAGAGGCTCTCTTGGATCCTTGACAATATCATGATTTGTGAGACCTGGGATTATAGTTTAGGGATTCCTTCACTACCCTTGATTCTAATCCTTCATGGCAAGATTGGGATCTTGTGGGGTGGCTTGATCTGGAAAAGGCTTTGGCTAACCAAGTGTACCACCTTGTGATTAAAGACCACCATTGGTTAATCACTAAGGCCAATGTTGTTTGGGGCTTGCATAAATCTTGAGTTTGGTGGAAAATGATTGTCATGGAGGGTTGGCTTAACAAGAATCCATACAAATGTAAGGTCTTCCTTTGGCACATGATGATTGGTGGCCTTCCCCTTACCTTGGGCCTTTCAAATGCTGAATCTTAAATGGCAAAAATTTTTCCGTCTCACAATGGAGAATACTCTCACCACAAATTTATTTCATGTCCTTTGGCTAGGAAAATATGGACCCTTTTGGTTCCTTCACGAGACCACTTTGCTTTCCATGGGAGAGCTAGTGTGTGAAACATAAGTAGAGGTAGAGGTTGTGGTGGTGTTGTTATGGGCAAAATCAGGGGCAATATCATGACTCGCAGGAGCAATCATATACATGTGGTAGATACTAGTCTCAAAGCAAGGGCAACCATAGAGGACATGGTAGATAGAATGCAAGTTATGATAATAGAGAATGCTATAATTGTAGTTAGAAATGTCATATTACATATGACTTTCTAGAAAATAGAAGAGGCAAAAATAACAAAAATGGGAGAAGACAACATAATAATTATGCATCTACTAGTAATCTAGTTGATAATGAAAAGTTGTTTGTTATGTAACACATGATGAATATAGTGAATATAGATGCATCAATAATAATAATTGATGATGTATGGTATGTGGATTTAGGTGTCTCTAACCATATGAAGTCTCGTGGAGAATGGTTTAGAGAAATCAAAAATCTTGATTGCTTGGTTTTGTGAAAACAAGTGACAATACAACACACCATATTAATCATGTTGGGAGTGTTCTATTGTCTATGTATGATGGAAAAGGTAAGTGTTTGGTTGACGTGTTGCATGTGCCTAGCATCACAACGAACATGGTTCCTGTTGGGGAAATGGTTGAGCAAAGACTACAAGTAGAGTTCAATCAAAATGACTACTTTGTAGAAGATTTCAAGAATGGATTAAATTGGTTGGAAAATGCAAGCATATCAAAAGGATATTTACCTTGTATATAAATGTATCCAAGCTGAAGGGTGATATGTTTGCACAAGGTGTAAGAGTTGCGGTTGATATTGACATTTGGCATAAATGTATTGGCCATGTATATGTGCAACAATTGAAGAAAATCTAGTCATGTGAAATTGTGACGGGCTTGTCTAAGCTCAAAGTGACTAATACATAAAAAGTGTGTGAAGCATGCCAATTTGGAAAATAGACAAGGCAAGCATTTCCTCATGATAAACATATAAACATGCATTTTTACTTAACATTGTACATCCAAATGTATGGGGTCCTAAAAATACTACATCAACGGTTGGATGTAAGTATCATGTAGCCTTTATTGATGACCATACAATGAAGGGATAAGTGTATTTCATGAAGGAGAAAAGTGAGATGTTCTCTTACTTTCAGGATTTTAAAATTTTAGTTGACGAACAAATAGGTGTGCAGATTAAGTGCTTGAGATCAAATGGAGTGGAAGAGTACCTCTCCAATGAATTCAATAATTTTGTAAGACAATATGGAATTCAAAAGCAATTTACATGCAAGTACTCTCTACAAATAGAATGGCGTTGCTAAAAAACATGCCTAGCATAAATATTTGTATTTGAGTTGAAGTCGTCTCTATAGTTGCGTATAGTATGAACAAGACATCGAGTGTCACAATGCATGATGTGACACTAGAGAATAAGTTTACTAGCAATAAACCAAATTTGTCACATTTTAACATATTTGGATGCATTGCATATGTACATGCTCTTGATGAGCTAAGAAAGAAGTTGGATCCAAAAGTTGAAAAGTATATATTTGTTGGCTATTCCCTTGAGTAAAAGTGTTACATGTGAGTAGAGATGTTATGTTTGATGAGACAAGCAGTTGGTATGTTGTTGAAAAATAAATTGTTGCAGATGATGTGAAAGAAAAGGCGATTGCAAAATATCAATCCACCGTCACATACATTGAGTGGGCTAGAAGAGTCCTCTTCAAATAGGTCCACTAAGAGACCATGGAGAGGTAGGTTGCATACAAATAGCACTCCTACAAGTGGAAAAAAAGTATCACAAAAGGGAGAATAAAAAGTGGTTGAGCCACTTGGAGTGCTCGATTTCTTTGCAAGCTTTTCACATGTAAATGGTGAGTTTGATGGCTTAGATTAGAGTATGAATGAGAAGTTTGTATTCTAGTTGTTCATACATCTAGTGTAAGAAAAACTAGGGCTGATGTAAAGGGATTACATAGTGCTCTACAAGTGCATAGATCAACAAGAGTAAGGTACCCCATAAACCGGTTAACATATGATGGCTATGTATCTCACCATTATGTGTATATGGCAAAGGTTATAAAATTAGTTGAGTCCACTTGTTTCGAGAAAGCTATTGGTCATGTGCAAAGGTTATGAAATTAGTTGAGCCTACTTATTTTGAGAAATCTATTGGTCATGTGCATTGGAAGAAAGACATGGATGTAAATTGGACTTGGAATTTGGTGCCACTACTTGAGGGAAAGAAAGCTATAGGCCATAGTGGGTTTACAAAGTAAAACATAATGCAAATGGAAATGTGAGCAAGTATAAAGAAAATCAGGTTGCCAAATGTTATGCACAAACTTATGGGATTGATTATGAGGAGACATTTGGTCCAATGGCAAATATGGCAACTGTAGGAGCTGTCATTGCAATAGCTACATCAAAAGATTGGGTCTTGAATCAAATGGATGTAAAGAATGTATTCTCACATGGTGACTTGCAAGAAGAAGTGTACATGGAGCAATGGCAAGGTTATAAGAGCATGGTTCGCCGTAGTTATGTGTGTAGGCAAAGCCTTGTATAGGCTGAAATAGACATCAAGAGCATGGCATGACAAGATAGCACAATATCTTGTCTATATTGGTTTCCATGTTGGAAATGCAAACTACTTGCTTTATGGATGTCAAAGTGATAAGGGCATTGTTGTAATTACTTTGTAGGTGGATATTTTGATTATTAGGGGTGATAATGTGCAAGAGGTGGAGCATGTGAAGAGTCTTCTCAAGCAAAAATTTGATATGAAAGATTCGGGAGAGCTAAAGTACTTTCTTGGCATTGAGGTGATAAGAACATATAAGGGGATATGGATCTCACAAATGCCATACATCTTGGATATGTATGGATGATTGTAAGCCAATCTCAATGCGATTGGATCAAAATGTTTAGCTAAGTGTTGATGTGGGTGAGATATCCCATGATGTACAGGAAGATGGTGGAAAGCTTGTTCACCACTATCACCATGCCAGATTAACTCCATAATTGGCTTGGAGAGTTGGTTTATATAGGTACTTTGTAAGCCTCATTTAGATAGTGTGAGATGTACCTTGCAATATCTTAAGGCCACATTGGATTATAATATCTTTTTTGTGGTTGATTGGATGGTGGTAAGATTGGATACGATATCTACACTTTGCAATTTCAAAAATGTTAGATGATGCAACAATTGTTGCTAGAATAGTTCCTTTGCTTAGTTATTGGGAGACCTTGAGTCTACTTACACCAACATTATGCCATTACAAAGTAAATGTTTTTCCTTGACTTTACATATAGACAGAATAGTTGTCATTTATTGTGACAGCATGAGTACTATATAGTTGGCAAGGAACCCAATGTTTCATGCATGTACAAAACACATTGAGATTCATTACCATTTCATCAGAGAGCGGGTCGTGCTAGGTGACATTGATCTAATATATGTGAGCTCAAAGGAGTAGGTTGTAGATATTTTCACCAAGGCCCTAGGTGCAAAAAAACTTAGAGATTTCAAAGAGAGTATGGGTCATGGAGTTGAGCTTGAGGGGGGGAGTGTTGAGATGTAAAGCTCAATGCAAGCTGACACACATGTACCTAGATGGCTATTTCCGCATTCATATCACTGATGTGGTTGGTACTTGCATTGGCATATCATTCTAGTGATACTTTATAACTAGATATTAGTTAGTCCATCTTCACAATGGCATGTTTTGCATGTTTGGACTACATATTCAAGTCCATAAGTATAAGCGCCAAGGCAAAATTTTTGCAATTGTCTAATGATATTTTGTAAGTCCTTGCAACAAATACCTTTATTTTCAAAACATCATTCCAGCCTCTTCTATTTTCATTTGAGGGTCAATCAACACTTAGAAATGTCAACTTGGACGAATTTGGTGGCAAGCACCACTTAATATTACATCAACACAATCAAATGGTTTTGTGGCTTTGATTTACATTTTTCATGACTTCATTTAAATAGCTTATTTGTAACCGATGATATTTCATTGTCATTTTGAATATAACTTAATAATTCTAATAAAGAAATGAGTGCAAAATGTTGAATCATTGATGTTCATCCTAGTCAGCCTATGCTGACACTTATTACAATGTAGATTTGGCCTTAATTACACTAGCTAAGGTTGTTTTTCATGAAAATATAGCTTGAACATGCAACACTTGTGGAAATGACATTCAAGATGGTTTGGATCATTAAATAAGTCTAATAAAATACCAATATCATAAAGCTACATGTTTGATGTTGATTGTGACGATTGTGTGCTTTATTAACGTGTCTAGGTTGTTTTCATAGTCTTTGGGATAAGTGGCATAGACTTACAAGTTGATTTTATTATGCTTTCATACTTTTTTGCTTATGCTATTGCTTTGCAACTTTGTTTGGAAATGTTATGAGAGAAGTTTGAGTACTATCACATGGATGGGAGTACAATGAGGGCATTCGATTCTACCTCTATCCTATATGATGTTTCAAGCATAGTTACGTTTGGAAGTTCACAAAGATCAGTGTTCATCGTACGCATAGAGGATGAGACTTTGTACAGACTCATTCTTTCAAGAGTTTCCCCTTATTTTGTGGTTCTAGCTTTCTCATGTAGTCGACTTCTTTTCTAGCTTCAAATTGTATCCTCTCCTCTTACAACCCAAGAGTTTGTAGTAGATTCACCAAAAATAAGATTTCTTGTTGTAGTCCACTACAAAAAGGGATCTTGATGGTCTCACAATCCATTTGTGGCTCTTCTTGTACTCCAACCAAAGATTCATAATAAAGAGGAGAAAAGTCTTGTCCCTCTTAGTCCATCACTCTCTCCCTCACTTCCTTGCACTCATTCTCTCATTCAAACACACAATGAGGGCAAATGCATACCACATGGTTGACAAAGTTGAAGAGAAGAGAATGGAAGCAAGAGAGCTTCTCCTCTTGATCCCTTGCTTTCTCACTCATGTGCATGCACACTTATAAACAAGAACACACACATAAGCAAAGTTATGATGGAAGCAAGTATAATTGTACTTGGCCTTTGTTTCCCGAGTTTAATAATTTCTTATTTTATTTCTTAGAGATTACATACATAAGGTTTCTCTAGTGGGTAGCCTTCAACACGTAGCCTCTCTTTCTTAAGTCTAGTCACTTTTTTAACGCGCATCTTGGCTTTTTAGTTTAGATGGATGTGTTAAAATGCATGGATCTAGAGCATGGGAATGGTGGATGATAAATGTAAACAAGACTCATGAAGACATAGAGTTGACAATTGTTTGTTACATGAGTGAATTAGGTTCCAAGATTGAGACTTGGATTCATAAAGACAATTGTGTATGTAGTCAATGACACAGACCCTTGAGTGAAAGGACAAAAGTACTATGGCATTACTTCAAATGATAGGCGAGTACAATGCTTTATAGCTTGAGGATAAGTAGCACTTTCCACCATTGTGCTTATGGGATTGAGCAAGCCTGCATATCCTTAGCCCAATTGCTCCATACAAAGGGGCTACACTAGGTGTGATTACCTAATTCTCAACATGATGGACTTGCCATGGATCAACATAACTTGTGGGTCTTGAGTATATTATACATGAATCACTAGACAAATACAAAATGTGACTCTTAGAGATATTATAATGTACATGAGAGGGAGTTTGGCTCCTATTTTCAATTAAAATATACTAAAATGAGATCTAGATAAACTTTAAATATTCTTCATTTGGACATTTGATACCTTGGATTTTACAATAGTTTCTTTAAATTTTATCATTTTCAATTTTGATACTCTTTTATATTAGAAAAAAACTTTAGACATGTCCAAAGAACTAGCATATCCATTAACTCATTTGACTACTTTGATTAACCCATTGACTTTTCCTTTTGATAAAGATTCTCAAAGTCTCCCTTCTTCTTCATTGCCTATCCTCCTCTTGACTACTTGATTTTAAAAGAAACAAATTTCATTTATTTTGCCCCCGTTTTCTTCCTTTGCACCACATCCCTTCCTCTCTCTCTCTCTCTCTCTCTCTCTCTCTCTCCTTGCACGCCAACCCCAACAAAATGATAAACTGAAGTGGAGGGAGTCCGAGAGATGGAGCAAATAAGAGGTCAGGAGCTACATGTTATCTTCTCCTGCATTATTCTTCTTCCATTCTCAGAGTCTACTACAACAAGTGGTATCCTCCAAAGATAGATACCCCCAACTTAAGGACACTTTACATATGCTTCTATTTTAGATACATACATCCATAGGGTATGGCTTAGGATATGTCGTATTTATCAACACTCCCCCTCAAGCTCAAAATGAGCTTGCACACATAAGACTCCAAGTGCACTCCTGAAGTGCCCAAACTTATCTTTACCTAATGCTTTGGTAAAGATATCAACAACTTGGTCATTTGTTTTCATATGGACCAAGTCAATCTCTCCATCAATGACTTTTTCTCTAATGAAATGATAGTGCACTTCTATGTGTTTTGTCCTTGCATGGTAGGCTGGGTTCTTTGCCAACATAATGCAGCTAGCATTGTCACAATACATAATGACTCCACCATCAATCTCTATACCCATGTCATATAAGATCAATCTCAGCCATGTTTGCTCACATGCTGTCAATGCAATGCCTCTATACTTTGCTTCAGTGCTTGATAGAGCTACTGTAGGTTGCTTCTTACTGCTCCAACTTACCATGGTTGATCCAAATGAGAATGCATAGTTCTAGTAGATCTTCTATCCATATAGCTTCCTGCCCAGTCTGCATTTGAGTATCCAAACAATGTAGGCTTGTTCATAAAACAAGCCAAATCCAAATGTCTTCTTCACATACCTAAGAACTCTTCTCACTAGATCCAAATGTGATTTGCATGGTTTTTACATAAACTGACTTATCAATCCAATAGCATAACTCAAGTCTGGTCTTGTAATGGTCAAGTAGATAAGACTACCAACCATCTTTCTGAACATAGTGACATCCTCAACATAAGATCCATCATCCATCAACTTAACATTTTGATCCAATGGTGTATCAACCAGTTTGCATCCTATCATGATGTTTTTCCAACATCTCCAATGCATATTGCCTTTGTATCAGCCATATACCATGAGAGGTATCAATAACCTCAATACCCAAGAAGTATCTCAATAAACCAAGGTCCTTTATATCAAAATCTTTATGTAACCCATGCTTGACCTCAGCAATCTCCTTCTCAAATGTACCTATAATAATGAGGTCATCAACATAGATGACAACAACAACCATACCATCTCATGTATGCCTCACATAAAGTGAATAATCAGCTTTGCTTTGCTAATTCCCATACTGTATAAGAATTTGCTGATTCTATCACACCACGCTCTTGGTGCTTGCTTCAGTCCATATAAAGCCTTCTTCAACCTGCATACATAATGTGGGTATTTTGGATCTACATAGCCCTCTGGTTGATCCATGTACACTTCCTCTTCTAAGTTGCCATTCAAAAATGCATTTTTCACATCCATTTGATAAAGCCTCCAACCATAGATAAAAGCCAAGGCAATCACTGATCTCACTGTCGTCATTTTTGCTACTAGACTGAATGTTTCTTCATAGTCCAAACCATAAGTTTGTGCATATCCTTTTGCAACCAGCCTTGCTTTATACCTCTCAAGAGAACCATCCGACTTACATTTGACCTTATAAACCCATTTACATCCAATGGATTTCTTGCCATGAGGTAATTTCACCAAATCCCAAGTCTTGTTTTTCCTTAGTGCATCCATCTCTTCATCCATTGCTTGTCTCCACTCTTTGCTCTCTACTGCTTCTTCAAAGCAAGTAGGCTCAACATGTTGTACATAAGAAACCATGTATGCATAATGCATATTCATGAACCCATTTTAAGTCAATCTATCAACCAGATACCTTACCCTTTCTGACCTTCTCAATTGAGGTGCACTACCATGTGTCTCAACTGATCTAGCGGGTGTGGTGGAACATACTTTCTTGCACTTCTAGTGCCAGGTGTTTTAACCTGTGGAATGCCATACTCATCATCTATAGATTCATCTTCTGAACTTTCAGCCATAGGTCTCTTTCCTTTTGCAACTTTTGCACTCCTTTGTGCGTTTCTCAATCTACCACTCCATAGACTATAGTTGCCACTGCTTTCCACATTCTCTTGAGGTCCTGAAGCATCTTTCACATGTTGATTTTCAGTCTTGTTGTTTGCTGAAATTTTCCTTCCATAGCCATCATCATCATTGCTTTCATAGGAATCAACATCCACTGCAATTTTGGGCTTGTACCATGATTCGTATTTACTGAATCTGACATCCCTGCTTATGTATACTTCCTTACTCACTGGATCATAGCATTTGTATCCCTTCTTCTCATCAGGATATCCAAGGAAAATGCATTTTACAGCCTTTGGTTCCATCTTCTTTCTCAAATCATCTGGAACATGAACATAACAAACACATCCAAAGATTCTAAGATATGCAACAGTGGGTGTCCTGCCATACATTTTCTCATATGGTGACATATTATGAGTCAAGGCTGTAGGTATTCTATTCATAATGTGAACTGCAGTATGCACTGCTCTACCCAATATGACAATGGCATGTTCATTTGGTTCATCATTGCCCTTGCAACCTCTGCAATAATCCGATTCTTCCTTTCAACCACACCATTTTTCCGAGGTGTGTACCTGCATGTCAATTGCCTTTTGATACCATGATCTCTCAAGAAGTCACAAAACTCATATGACATGTACTCTCCACCATTATCTGACCTCAAACATTTTATGTAGCATCCAAACTGCTTTTCAGCCATAGATTTAAATTCCAAAAACTTTTTAAATGCTTCACTTTTATGGTGCATAAAGTACACCCAAGTCATTCTGCTAAAATCATCAACGAAGGTGATATAGAATTTACATCTTCCGCTCATGGAAACATTCTGACATGCGCCCCATATATCTAAGTGTACCATTTCCAAAGGATAGCTGCTTATTCTCCCCCTCTTTGGAAATGGCAATCTAGACTGCTTGCCAAATTGACAAGCCTCACCTACATGATCAAAATTCACATATCCAAAATCTGATAGACCACAGACTATCTGTCTCGATTGCATTTGCTTCAATCTTTGCAAATTGACATGACCAGTCCTTCTATGCCATAATTCCACTTCCTTATCTTGCCCATGTCCTCTCTGAACATACATAGAGTTTTGAATCACTGGAGTATCTGCATCCAAAGAAAATAATCTCCCTTTCTTTCTACCATGAGCAATCAACCTGCCACTTCTCCCATTATGGAACTCTTCAATGAAACATCCAAACTTATTGAATCTCACCTACAATCATTTATCTGTCATTTGACCAACCAATGCTAAGTTCTTAGTTATTGTGGGTACATAAAGTACATCACCAATCTTATTCTCAATCCCATCTTTAGTAACAAGTGGCACACTACCAATATGGGTAATTTTATGTAAAGTATCATCACCAGTGGCAACATATTCCTCATTCTGCATTTGCTCCTTGTTATCAAACCACTTAGCATGATGAGTCATGTGGTTTGTAGCTCCTGAATCTAAAAACTAGTCATTCTCATGAAGAGGGTGAGTCATGCTCCCAAGCACATGCTCCATAGCAAATAGGTGACCTCTAGGCAATCCACCTCTAGGTCCATAACCTATACCACCATAAGTGCCTGCGTAGTGGCCATATTGGGTCCTTCCATGACCCCTAGACATGGTATTCTGTTAATGATAACAATCCTTCTCAAAATGACCAAACTGCCCACAATAATGATAATTGCCACCTCTCTGTGAAGGACTAGACCGTCCTCTACCTCTAGGGAAAGATCTCCCCCTGCCTCTATGCATGAAGTCACCACGACCAAAGTTACCTCTTCCACAAGCAAAACCATGATTACTATGACCAAGTGAAGAACCTCTAGCTCTAGATGAGCTGCCACGACCTCTCTGGTGATAGAAAACACTGTCTCCACTTGCATTTTTGCCACTACTAGATGCATTCAATCCCAACTTGATTTCTTTTGTAAGTAGCAATCCAATAAGCTCCTCAAAGTCAGGCATAGAGCCTCCTCTAACTGAAATAGAGGTATCCAAAGATTTGAAAGCTGGTCCAAGTCCATTTAGTGTCACTAACACTAAATCATCATCATCAACAGGTGAATTAATGGATGTAAGGTCTTCTACAATTTGCTTGATTTCTGCCACATAGTCACTGATACTATGATTGCCTCTCCATGCACCATGTAATCTCTGCTTGAGTTGTATCTCACGAGCCTCTGTACATGTTCCATACATTTTTTCTATGATTTCCCATGCCTCCTTACAAGTACTTGCCTTTTTGATATGAGGAATCAATGTTTCTGAAATACATATGGAGATCCAATGTAAAACCTTCATGTTCTTCCCTGTCCAATCCTTGTACGCTTTCTTTTGCTCTTCAGTTGGATGTTCAAGAACTTCTGGACATTGATCATCACTTGTTATGAGGTCCTATAGACCTCTACCCACCATCAAAAAATTCACCATTCTGTAAGATCAAACACTAAAATTGTCTTTGGTCAAATTGTCTCCCACAATCTGAGTGATCAGTGCCATGTTAGACATTATGCTGCTGTAAATTCAGAAAAAAAAGCAATACAAATTTTCCACAAATGATATTCAGTAGTATTCCCCAATCCGGAACATCAATGGCCCAATCTGAGACCAAAAAGCATAAAAATAGTCCAAAAATGCATGTAAAAATAGCTTCCAACAATATGATTGTCATACATGTGTCCAAAATCTGTCATATACATCCATCCATGATGTCAACATGTCATACATTCAGTTTCCAACAAGAAACATCCAATTCGGATCCCAAACGATGTCCGTATGACCCAAAATGCATCAAAAGATGGGTCTAAATTTGACCATCTTCATGCAAATTTTCTGCAGTTTTTTTGTGCCAAGATGGAAGTACATATCAAGTTGAAGCTACAAAAATTTTCCCAGAATTTTCCGAGCAAAAATCGATCTTCAAAAAACGTTTCATCATTATCTATGTAGGCAATCTTGTGCGGGGCATGCATACCAAACACGTCAAAGACTTTTCAAATGCTGAGGGTGACGAACAGCTTGAAAGGTGAGAAGGATCGAAGCTTGCACTCGAGAGCTATGGCGTGAGAGCAAGAGCAAGAAAGAGAGAGACAAGAAATGGGAACTCCAACAGTCACAATGTGTGACCGGGCCTTCCTTTATTCAAATTGTCACTAAAAGAATAAAGAATAAAGTGACGGTGAACCTCACCTTAATGTGTTTCGTCTTCACATGGAAGACCGGATTCTTGGCTAACTGAATAGCACTCATAGAATCTGAATGCAGTGTATGGATAGCATCAATACCAAGGTCAACAAACCAAACGACCCAACCAAATGGCCTCCTTGCAAGCCTCAGTGGCTGCAACATATTCGGCCTATGAGTAGAAAGGGCCGTGCATTTCTGCACCCTGGACATCCAAGAAACAGCACCTCCAACATAGGTGAATACATAGCCGAAAATGGACTTCCTACTATCTGCATGTCCCGCATAATCAGAGTCAGTGTCCCCACGACTCCTATATCTTGGCTGCCATAGCATATGCACATATCTATAGTGTCCTTCAAGTACCTCATGATACCCTTCACGACATCCCAATGCTTCTTGCCAAGTGTAGCCATATAGCGTGCCACAACACCAATTGCAAAGGCAATATCTGGACGAGTGGCGATCATGGCATACATAAGACTGCCCACTACGGATGCATAGGGAATCTTGGCCATCTCAGCCCTCTGCTTATCTGTCTACAGAAAATCAGCCTGTGATACCTTCACATAAGAAGGCAATGGACAACTAATAGACTTTACGTCCTGTATGCAGAAGCGCTCAAGGACTTTATGAATGTATTTCCTCTGTGACAAGTAGAGGAGTCCCTAATGCCTGTCGCGTCTAATGCACATACCAAGTATGTGAGAGGCCTATCCTAGATCTTTCAACTCAAAGCTCTTCTTGAGCTGAGCCCTAAGAGCATCTAGCTCATCATGAGCTTTTCCTGCTATCAGCATATCATCCACATAGAGTACCAAAATCAATAAAGAACCATCATGGGCTTTCTTCGTGTAAAGACACGGATCCATAGCACTCCTGCTGTAGCCCTGTGACTGCATAAAGGCATCAAACTTATGATACCATTCCCTAGGTGCCTGCTTCAAGCCATAAAGACTTTTCTTCAATTTGCACACTAGGTGCGCCCTGCCAGGTTTTGCAAAGCCCTTAGGCTACTCCATATAAATCTCATCATGCAAGTCCCCATGTAAGAAAGCCGTCTTGACATCCATCTGGTATAAATCCAAAGTCAAGCTGAGCAACCAAAGCCAAGACTAAGCGCAGGGTAGTCATCTTAACCACAGGAGAAAAGACCTCATCAAAGTCCACACCATGCTCCTGCTTAAAACCCTTTGCTACCAATCTAGCCTTGTATGCCATGTCTAGGGGTACTTTTCAGCTTGTACACCCACTTGCATGGCAAAGCCTTCTTGCCTGTAGGCAAGGAAACCAAATCCTAAGTGTCATTCTTATGCAAGGAGTCTATCTCAGACTGCATAGCCCTCTCCTAGGAGTGCTGTCACCCCTGCGCATAGCCTCATCATAAGTGAAAGGCTCTCCTGCATTTGTAACCAAGACATAATGCATCGAGGGCTGAAATCTATCAAGTGGACGTCTGTCTCTAGTAGACCGTCTCATGGCAGGCTCTGCTGTCTGCCTAGTTGCCTGTCCAACACCCTGACCATGAGCATCTGCTACAACTGTAGGTTGTCCAATTGGCTGTGCGGGAGCTCTCGGCTCCTCCTAAAATATGACCCTATAGATCTCAACAACTCTCTCAGGCTGCCTATGCATCTTGTCTTCATGGAAGACTACATCATGACTGCGGATGACTTTCCGCGCCTGCAGATCCCAGAGATGGTAACCCATTTTGCCTGCATCCCCATAACCAAGGAAAATGCATTTGACACTTTTAGGATCCATCTTACTTCTCTTGTTCCTGGGCACATGGCAAAATGTCTCACATCCAAAGACACGAAGATGCGCATAAAAGGAGGTTTTCCAATCCATACCTCCTCTGCAACCTGAAAATCCAAACCACTAGAAGGTGATCTGTTTATGACATGCACAGTTGTACTAACTGCCTCAGCCCAAAAGCTTTGTGGTAGGCCTGCACGGCTAAGCATATTGCGTATACGCTCCTAGGTGGTTCTATTCATCCGCTCAGCCAAACCATTCTGGGGGGGTGTAGGGGGCGGTCAACTGACGCTTAATACCCCTCTCATCACATAACTGCTCAAAAGCACGTAAGACATAATCACCCCCATTATCTGTCCTTAGGCATTTTAGCCTATACCCAAACTGGTTCTCAACCAATGCAAGCCATCTCTGAAACACAGCCAAGACATCAGATTTCAGCTTAATGGATAAGCCCAAACTTTCCGTGAAAAATCATCTATGAACATAACAAAATACTTTGCACCACCCATAGAGTGACAAGGCATGGGCCCACAGACATCCGAATGTACCAATGCCAAGAAAAGAGGAGTGACATCCTCTACAAAAGTGATGTCCTGTGAAGTCAAGTTCTTGAGTATAGCATGGAACTGGCTCAAGTGAGTAGACATAGTCACATTCTCCTTCATGCGCAGATCCATAAGCTGCTTCAGTCAATACATCTGACTCGCTGGACTTTTCTTGTCATAAAGATTCTTGATTTTATCCCACAACTGCCATGCACTCTGTTCTTCCTCAAATACATTGTAATGAACCTATTCTATGAGAGATAATACAATAGTGGACTTGCATAACTCATCAAGCTCAAGCCATTCCTCATCTGGCATAGTTGCAGGCGAATGCCTGCTCAACCTCAATGGTTTGATCTGCGATTTTTGCACCAACACTTGCCAAATCTGGCTCTTTCAATAAGAGTAATTCGTACCATCAAGCTTAATGATGTTGAAAATAGCATGATCGGTGGACGAACTCGCCATAAAGCAGGCTAGAAGACTGTAGACAGTTCAAAATTGCTTGTTGTTTACTGTAGAAAATGACAAAAAATCACCAAAATCAAGAGAAAATGGCGAGAAAAGTGTAACCAAAGCTGTTGCCCACCAAATACTAGTGAAAGTACATCATTTCAGAATATTTTAGCATGAAAAATCCATGTCAGTCCCGAGTTATATGCTTGGTGTAATAAATGACAACAGGGTACTGTGAGAGGCAATTGCTGACCAAATCACTGCACCAAGTCAATAAATGACAACCAAGACATGACCAGCCATAAAGGGGCATAAATCAGCACCAAACAGTCATCAAGACCCTGATCAAACACCCAAACATGTCACCAAAGCATCCGTCAGTGAGTAGGCATACCCCTTGGACAATAGGGCAAAGTATATTAACACTGGTAAGACTTGACACCGGTAGGTGTATGCTCACAAGAGTGCAAAGCCCAAGCTCAAGTCAAAAGCAACTCCAAGATATCAGTGCATGAACCATGCAACATTTAAGTGTAAGACATCCCAACGTCTCAAGTATCTGCAAAATGCTCAAAATAGCATAAACTTTCTGCTCAATGTTGATCAACCATACAAGATGCTCCCACTAGCTCAAAAGGCGGATAAATGAGCTCAATAGCTCAAGTAAACCAAGTCAAAGTACCAAAGACATGTAACCAAGACAATGCCTCAATAGCATCCAAGGTCGTAATGGAAAAAGCCAAGTCGTAATGGAAAAATCCAAGTCAATGTCCAACTGCTCAAGGGAATACTCAAATGAATATCGAGACGAGCTCAAACAACTGCCATCCACAACCAAAGCATAAAGCATTCACCAAGACATCATAATCCATAATGGGTAGCCTAGGCATAAACGGGGATTTTATTTTTGCGGGCTTTCATTTTTGTTCTTTTCTAATCAATCTCTTTTTTTCGAGCTTTTTCGTGCAACATATCCATTCTGCATATAAATAGTCTTACTTAAGGAGTACGACACGTTGCATTTACATGAACACACATCAAGAAAACAAAACCAACGGAAAACTAGTAAAATATATTCGTGTCAAATACTCGCAAGGTACACTCTTCCTAAAAACAAATCAAAGATCCCAATGCATGTAATCTCTTAGACAAAATCGGGCATAGTCACATGATGAAGTGTACAATAAACATATATATAAAAGTAGTAACAAAATGAAATGTCTAGAGTCTCTCGAAAAAAAAAACACACTCTCTCTCAGCATGGTACCGGTCCACACACTATGGTGGACAAACACTCCCCATAGAGCACATCATCTATTTCTAGACACATGCAATGTCTCATCTCCTCTGCACTGGCCCGTGCCAAACCACCACACCCCGCAAACACATCCAAAACATAGTCGTAGCATTTCGTAAATGTAGCTAGTAACCACCTAACCATATCACCAATCACATATCACCAATCAAGATATAGAATCTTTGCGGCCATGCAAGTAGAAACAATGAAAATACCATACAAGGTAACCTGAGAGCAAAAACATGCAAGACTACTTACCGAAAGAAAAGATGAGACCTCTCTGCTCCGCCTCTGACAATGACACCATCAACGTCCATGGGAAAGACACAATCATCCATCATGTAGCTACGATACGCTGGAAACAATCTCTCTGAAATCTTCTCCCCATCCTCTCAGTCATAGCAAGGCACAACATGACCAGCACGATGCCAAAGACACACAGTAAGATCAAGTACCTATTCACGAGTGGAAATAGAATAAGTGATCCATGTTTTTATTTAAAGCATGTAACACAAACTTTATTTAGAACATACAACCGTACGTTCAACGTATCCAACTTTGTTATCTTACCGCCTCTCTAGTAACGGGATGTCGATAAGCCTTGGAGTCACACATGAGTGTCCAAGTGCGGTGAAGTACAAACCCCACTCTTGCCGCATCCGTAATAAACTCACCTATATGCTCTGCTAAGCACATAGTGACTGAGAATCCCTGGTCGGCCAAATACTCGTGAGCAAGGTCCATACAACCCATAACTAGACCCTTTGAGAACGTGTTCCACTTGGGAATAGTCATGCCCTCTACAAACAACATTGGCATTATGATATATGAGAAGTGAGTTTGATGTAAACCTTGTGTGATAGAAAGCATAACTTACCCAATGGGATGGGACCTAGAGCATCCACAAGCAAGCTCGTAGGAAAATCCGCAAATATCAATCGAGCCACCTCTTGACATGGAACTCCATCTTTGCTATAAAGATGCATCTTTTGTGTTGCAAAAAACTTGTTGATGCTATACACAAAACAACATAGTCATTAATGCAAAGTAAATGATGATGCAATGCTATATGCAACATGTAAATTGATGTTCTTGCAATATGTAGTTGTCATGTCTACCTATCAAGGGCAAATCTATCAATTTGGGTCACATCCACTAATAGAGCATCGACATATGTTTGATACTGGAACCCTGCAACAATTATTTCAAAGTAATTTATTTTTAATAATCATACACGAATTTCAAGTTAATATAAGACTTCTCACCTACTAAACGGGTCATAGGTCGCCTCTCCCAATTCTCTCGACTAAGAGATGAATCTGCAACAGAGGAGGTGGTGGGCGCCCTAGAGGACTCTGGCACATTTTTTCTCCCTGGATTACCTTGAGTACCCTGGGTGGCACCTTTGGTAGCCTTGGTTGCTTGCTCCTCTACAGTGGTGGGTGCGGTAAGCGGTTCATGAGTATCAACTCCCTCCTTGAATCCTACATTGTATCATTCACCCTTAGACTCCCATGCATGAGCACAAAAACTATTGCTACAAAAGCGACGAGATGTTTACATAGATTGAAGTACTTACTGTCATGCAGATCTTTCTCTTTCTTAGGGATAACCCCCACAGGGTAATCCAACCACCAAGGGCAAACACTTGCCTCCCATGCCGTCAATTTTCTCTCACGTAATGATGGAGAATACATAGTGTTCTCGTCACGAACATCAATCCACTCTCTTGTGAATTGCGGAGTTGCATCTAGCCTCTTCTCTTCTACACATTGTAGTATCCACCTGCAACATTCTTGCCAATTATGCAAGCAAATGCATGCAATCTAATATGAAAATCAGACACACAATCTAATATGAAAATGCATGCTAACCTATAAATCACACGTTTGGCTGAAAACGTAAGCTCTGGCATCTTCTCTACAACATTTGAAGATTTCACTCCATCCAAGAGGTGTACAAAAGCCTGCACAAGTTTCACAAGCGCTTAACATTAGCACATATACATTTTAAGAAAGAACTTAAGAAAGCAATATGAATGCACTGCATTGAGTCAACCTGCATGACATGATTCTTCATGTTAAGCTTAAAGAACTCCTCAAATGAATCGGGTAGCTGTGGACCTTCTACTTGTATCCTATCAATCTGAAGTAGTGCCTCCGAATGCAAGTGAGCCCAATATGTCTCTTTCTTCATGTAAACCCGAAAGAGCTTATAATCACCAAAATGCGGGTATTGGGGGTCTTTGGCCTTTGTGAGACTCATAAGATGCAACAATATTTTTTTCCTGTGATGCACAATAATATACGCAAATAGAAAGCATTGAAGAAAAAAGCATCACATACACACACCTTGCGTTATATATACAAATTACCTTTCCGCAGGGATTTTTGAGCTTGTGAGACAATACAGCTTGTCTCTTGTGATCTTGAGCATGCTTGCATCATCCCACTTTAGCCCAAATAAAAACTTAAAGAACTCATCACCATTTTGGGGATTAGCAATGGATAGGTATTTGTAACCCCTATCCTTAAGGCGCTCCTCTTCCACCCTTGTAGCCTTCTCCAAACGTTTCTTCCTCTCTACCTCATCTAGACCAAGAGCCTCAAGCTTAGCAGTTTCTTTTGAGATGAAGACATGAAATTCATCCTATCATTCCAAAAAAAAAACTAAATTAGAGATAGAAAAGCACATCTCATACAACTGAGCCATAGAAAGAAAATCACCTTCCATACAAGCTGAGATATTAAACCGCAAGGAGAGTTATACCATGGAGCAACACCATGATAATACCTTGCCTCTATACTCATCTCAACCTCAGCCCACTTCCTCATGGCCGGACTCAATCTATCTAGAATGGAGTCTTTGTTTGCAATACCAAACTTTTGAAACATATACACCTCATGCGCAATATTTGGAGTAACATGAGCTCTGGCAATACTATTGAAAACAAACAAAAGCATAATATGAGAATGTAAGTGTAACATATTACAAAGAGGAGCATAGTTAAAGGAAGAAGACTTACGCGTTGGTGGTGTCTAGTGCGAGTAGTAGCTCTGCTTCCTTTGCCTTTGGCACCTCAATGAATTGGCATCGTACACTAACATGGTAGTGAGCACAGTCGGAGTACTCTATAATTGAAAACCAGCAAACATAAGAATGAGATACGAACATTCAATACTTGCATGTATAGTGGACAACTTACTTTCTTTGATGCATTTCCACCACGTTTTAAGCCTGTGGTTTCCATCCCAAACCAAGAACTTTTTACCCTTAAGGTCTTGCCACTCCCTTCCAAGAGTTCTCTCAAAATCCTCATTTCTTTGACGCCATATTGGACCCCATTCATCTAGATTGCTGGCTGTCACAGACATGGTCTCCCCTCTCGGACCTTCAACTGACACAAGGAAGTGTCCCATAGTCTCAAGATAACCAGTGGAATCAAAGGAAGGAATCAACCACTGGGCATCATCCGTAGCAAATCTGACTGCCTCATGAGCCACTAATCTGCAAAGAGGCACAAGAGGAGGCAACGTCCTCTTTTTTATATAAAATTGACTCAGCACATCCTTCATCAGTCCTAGAGAGACTTGCTTGCCTAAGTTCCTGGAGTGCTTCTTTTCTTTTTCATCATCATTCTCCCCTTGATCACTATCACCACTCACCTCTTCTTTGTCATCTAGACTATCATGCTGCACATTAGTCTCTGTAGGAGCAGATATTAATAAGTAACAATAAAAAAAAGTAGCATTAAACCAATCATATATAATACATAACACTGAACAAAGCGTCATATGTAAATGAAATGGACACATAAGTGACTACCTGTGTGCTCCGCAACCCCGTCAATTGTATTGGAGTCCCCATCCACTTGTGCTTCATCATCAATGTAGACACATCTTTTTGGACCACATCCTTTCTTTGTTGAAGGAGTGTCCACTGATCTCAAACGCGATGATGCTTCTTGCTTTAAGATCCGCCCAGGAACACATCCTGAACATAGCTTCATACAGACTTCACGGCTACTATGAGGTGACACACATTTCTTTCTCTTTCTAAGCACTCTTTTAGGTGCCATAACTTTCTCTACACACTTACAAATAGATACACAATCAACCTCTTTAAGATTAACAACACAATCAATCTCTTTAAGATTAGCAACACAATCAATCTCTTTAAGGTCACGGGACGAAGCCACGGACGAAGCCACACGCTTGTGCATAAGCCCATGGATCGTCCGCGCGGACGCGGACGATTGGGAGGTTCAATCTCTTACCTTGTTCTCACGAAGCATATGGGACGAAGCCACACGCTTGTAGCCATGGGACGAAGCATAAGCCCACCCAACGGTTGTGCGGACGCGACCATAAGCTTCAATCTCTTACCTTGGAGGCCCGTCGGACGGCATACGGGACGGTTGCCACACGGCATAAGCCCACCCATCGTCCGCGTGGACGCGGATGATTGGGGGGCTTCAAGGTGTTATCTTGGAGGCCCACACGATGGCGCATAACCAAATGATGGGACGGCATACAGGACGGTTGCCACGAGGCATAAGCCCACCCACCATCGTCCGCGTGGACGCGGACGATTGGGGGGCTTCAAGGTGTTACCTTGGAGGCCCACACGACGGCGCATAACCAAATGACGGGACGGCATACGGGACGGTTGCCACGGGGCATAAGCCCACCCATCGTCCGCGTGGACGCGGACGATTAGGGGGCTTCAAGGTGTTACCTTGGAGGCCCACATGACGGCGCATAACCAAATGACGAAGCGTAGCCCACACGACGAAGCGTAGCCCACACGATGGGGCATAACCAAATGACGAAGCTTAAGCAAATGACGAAGCGTAGCCCACACGAAGCGTGACCAAATGACGAAGCTTAAGAAAATAAAGAAGCTTAAGCCCACCCATCGTCCGCGTGGAAGCGGACGATTGGGGGGCTCAAGGTGTTAGCTGGGAGGCCGCAGGAGACGAACGAAGCCGTTGACGAAGCCACGGACCGTCGCGAGAGCTCCAGGAGTTACCGCACGAGGAGCTGGCACCGTCGCACGAGTTGCCACACGAGGAGTTGGCACCGTCGCACGGGGAGTTGGCACCGTCGAACGAGGAGTTGGGGCAGGAGTTGCACTGTCGCGCAGGAGTTGGCACCGTCGTGCAGGAGTTGGGGCAGGAGTTGGGGCCGTCGCGCAGGAGTTGGGAGCAGGAGTTGGGGAAGGAGATGTCGCGCAGGAGTTGTAGGAGTTGTTGGGCACCGTCACGAGAGTTGTAGGAGCTGTAGAAGCTGCCGCACGAGGAGTTGTAGGAGTTGTCGCGCAGGAGTTGTGGCGAGAGAGAGAGACAGAGAGAGGGAGAGAAGGGAGAAGGGAGAAATAACAGAGAAAGAGAAGGGAGAAGGGAGAAAGAACAGAGAAAGAGAAAGAGAAGGGAGAAAGAGAAGGGAGAAGAGAGAAGGGAGAAGGGAGAAAGAGAGAAGGGAGAGAAGGGAGAGAGAGAGAGAGAGAGAAGGGAGAAAGAGAAGGGAGAGAGAGAGAGAGCAAAGAGAGGAGAGAGTTGAGAAAGAGAGGAGAGAGTTGAGGAGAGACTTAATAACCCTAATAAAGAAGTTAGCCGTTGATTACATAATTAAGTAACTAGTTAGCCGTTAAATAATTAAATAATTAATACAACATAAATAAATTATGAGTGCATAAAGGTGAAGGATGGTGGGTGGTTGAGTCGTAAATTTTTCTATTGATTTCTCTCCGCTTGTAGTGACGGTGAACTGTTGCCTTCTCTTCATCAAATACACACTGTGAGCTATATTCAGAGTTTTCTTCTCTTCATCAAATACTAACCCACCAGAGGGCACAACATGCCGAGTTTTGCTATTTTGACATGGAGACTAGCCAGTGATTGCTTAAAGCACAGGGTTTCATTAAGAAATGGGGAGATTCTTTTGAGTGAGTACTACCTACATAATCTATTGCCTCCAACACAAAAATTCCAGGGGTTGCAAGCCGTCATAGAGAATGATGGTGGAGCAAACAACGTCACTGCGTCTCCAAGATGGGATCATCAAGGGCATGCGCACTATCTGATTGATAGTACATTATCAGCCACCTACTCTATCATGCACTCAAGTAACTATGTGTGCATCTCTAACAGTATTGAGTCAATAGAAGATGAGATTGACAACTACATTGATTGTACTCCTGGTTGTAGCAAATCAACTCCAGTGTGTCTTGACGTACACTTAGATAACAAGAAGGATGTTGATGACACAAATGTCGGGGAGGACCTATGTGTGGGCAGCCAAAGCGAGGACTTATCTTCCTATGATAACTCGATTGCAGCCTTCATTGAGGAGAAAGCTAGAACGGGTAGATTGAAAAAATTACTAGCGCTCTGTGGACCTCCATGAAGGGTGGATGAGCTCCCAATCGAGTATAATGGCACAATTGCTTTTGAGCTTCCAGCCACAGATAGCAAGAAACGAATGATGGGTATGGAACAAAAATATGATGGTCACCTGTGGTCGCGGCCCTCACAGACAAATATGGCAATTGAGTGCACTGTGTGCTTAGCTATTGTCTTGGAAGTCTTCAATGTCTTAGGATCACTTGTCCTTACTACATAACAGAGGGAAAATACAATGATGTTTTTTTCCATGGTCACTTGGATAGAACCGTGAGCATGGGTTATCCTGCAAGTGAGGGAAACTCCAAGATAACATGTCACTATTGTCTTAATGTTGCTACTTGTGCAGCCATTTGCAAATGCATGATCTATTATGTGTTGCCACTGGATCCTACAATGACACGTTTGGTGATCCATGTTGGGGAGCATGCTCACAGTGTTCAACATGGCACTAAGAGGGCAACCCTTGACAAGGTGCGGAGGCTTGTGAGCACGGTCCTAAAAATCGAAAAGGGAGGCCCACGAAAAATACAGATGCTAGTCGCTCGACAGATGTTGTGACGAGTCGGAGGCGACAGAGGTGGATCTTAATCATTTTCTAGAAGAAATGATGCCACTTGTGCAGAATAAAGGGTAGGCTTGTGCATTATTATTTTTTGCTTACAATGTATGTCCTGCATTTGAAATAACCCTCTAATAAACACATAGGTTCAAAGGCATTGTTTCACAAGAGAGAGCCAAACAAGGTCAGGTGGTTGGTGATGGGTATGACAACATACTTCTTTTGCAAAAACATTGTGTCTTCCCATTTTTCCATGGAAGTAGATTTCCAGGACAAGGTGATGCCAAGGAGAAGTGCTACTTGTTTAAAATGTCCACCAAGGGACCAGCATCAGGGGTGGACTTAGTGAATCATATGAGGCGAATTGGGACTGGAGATTTACGACGTGCATGGGTGCACTTTGATCATACCCATAGGATTGATGGGTGGGCAACTATGTCTTGTTCAATTTATGATCATGGGTATGTGGCAACATAATGAAAGCTTTTATTGAAATTAAATTGTTGTTGATGAACACTATACTAATGTATCAATCATGAACTAGCATGACAGCATTGTAGGTAATTGCAATATGTGAATTTAAAGAGGAGGACGAAGAGTCTCAAATCCTGTTTTGGAGAAATTTGAATTCTGTCATGGTTCAATGTGACCATGATCCACCTGACTTTGCTGGATTTATGTCCAATGAGGCAAGTGCGAATTGGATGGCAATAAGGGCTGTGTACAATGGAGGGCCTCATAACATAATGGAAGGGAGGGAGCGTTCTTGTCTTTTTCATTGGGAGCAAATTTTGCAAAAGCATACCAAGAAATTAGTCACTGTGGATAAACAAATGCACCACATTGAATTGTGTGAAGCATCGAGGCTAGGAACGACAACTCAACTAGCCTCACTTCAGGCCTCTGCTATCCAATATTGGTGGGCACGAAATGTCAACAAGGAACACATCAAGGCTTTGGATAGGTGGTTGAAATGGTGGGAGCAAAGAATTGCCCACTGGGAGGAATTGAATCTCATGTAAGTGTGACATTTTTTCCAGCTCATTAAGATTTGTTGCACAATGTAGCAATGGGGAGAGCTACTGATTCTATTTTTGGATTTGACTCCGCAGGCTAACAAAAGTCCTTGGGAACATGCTCAAATTCCAAGCATAAACTTATCAGAAAGTGTCCATGCTAGTTGGTTAGTAGGTGAGGGTGGAAAACGAAAGATATCACTTTATGATGCATGTGCTAGTGATGTTTTGAATGCATATATTCAATGTGCAAAGAGGTTGGGCTATACCACGGGGAGGTTTATTGGATCTGGGCCTTCTATGGAGTCTTTGTTGGCTAGTGCCAGCAAAAGGGAATCCCCAAATCCCTCCTCTGTTGCACGTGCATTGCAAGGTGTTGTAGAGCTGGAAGTCCTTTGTACGAGGAGCCTATAATGCAAGGTGATAGGGAGACTGTGCAAAGAAAAAAGAAGGGAGGTGGGCCAACTGTAAGTTCTCATAGACCGGGATACGTGATGGAGTCAAGGCAAAGGAAAATCAAGGGCAGGCCGCGGAGTATACAGTTTGACGATGGAAATATGGAAGAGATATGTATCCAAGAGGATGAGGAGATACCAATCAAGCCCTTTGTAGGTGGAGTAAGTGCACCAAATGCGGAAACGTCAACTCACGTAGAAGAGGTAGAAGTGGCATAGGAGGAGTGGGCTTTACGAAGGACACCACCTAACTGTGTGAGAAAGTGTTTTGTTATGGAGGGTAGAAAGAATTGCAGCAGCAAATTACAGAGTCGGCAAGTGGGGTTAGTCGCACCATGCTTTTGGTCTGAGAGAGCCTATAAGAACAAGGCCATTGCACAATGGATATGGTTCTGTAATCATGATGTCAAGCATACAAACGCTGTGCAGAAACAAGTGATAGCATCACCAATTGTTCCATCTTTGTGGCCAATTGATATAGGAACAAATATATCGAAGGAAGAGTGTAGCAGCCTAAGACAGGCTGGTTTCAAGTTTGCCTGCTTTACAGCACCACCAAGGAACGAGAAGAGAAAACCTCCTATTTCTACAGAATGTGGTTCAAGTGGGAGAAGACGCAAGTGGAGACATGGAATTTCCAAAGATGCACAAAAGAGAATAGAGGCAGCTGGTTGCATGGTTGTGACATTCTTGGAGGAGGTAGTGCAACTTGAGAGACAACATTCAGTATTTCGAGCCTTGACAGAGAGTTGTTATGATGTGCACATCAAAGAAGAGCCTAGGTGCACTTGTCCTGATTTTCAAAAAAGAGAATCTACCCAAAAGGCATTTCTTGCTTGCAAACATATGTATTATGTGTACATGCACATACTTGGCCTTCAACCCAAGGAGCACATGGTCATACATCAGCCTGCACTAACCCCCACTGACTTTGCCTTTGTGTTAGGGCAAACACGTAAGATATGCCCTGTTATGTAGGAAGCCCAACGTAAGCATGGCTCATTCATTGTTCTGGAGGACTCATCATCATGCACTTCATTAGGGTGTGACATGTCCTTTTTGTTACATGAAGATCTTGGAACCTTTCTAGATATTGTACTCCTTTTGGGTAATGCAAAACTTTGGAATGTTATTATTTGTTGTGATTATTCAACACCATTGCTCCCTTTATTGTGAATGGGTTAGTAATGCATGATGCGCAATATATTTTTGACATGTCATTTGTAGAAAGCATCCAAGGTTGTTTCAAAAAGCTCTAAAAATCAATTTCAATTGCAAAAGCACGAAATCAAAAGCTCACAAAAATAACACACCCGGCATAAACCATGTCATAGATGAAATGCCAGTTGCAAAAAAGTGATAGTCAAAGCCAAATCGAGCTCTAATCTTAGCTCAAAAGCATTCTTGAGCATAAACAAGACATGTGGCATAGTCCAAATACATCATGACATCATACCGAGTAGCCGGGAGCACCCCGTTGACCAATAGGCATAACCCAACTGTAGCATAAATAGCTTCAGCCTGAAGTTTCCAGCAGCATATAACCTCTATAAATTGAGCAAATCAGTGCTCAATCCAAGCTCAAATCCATAGGCAAACCATAGGCATACATTCCTGTATGTATATTCACCAACTGGGCATAATCAGGCATCAAATGCCAAGACCTGTAAGCATAAAATTGAAGTAACAGGTGGCTGCCCTGTTTTGGACAGATCTGGGATTGTTCAAAATAGTCAATGGCTGAGCTAAATCAGCTCCAAATGCGTCTCACATAAGAGGCATAACATCCACAAGTGATCCGGTATCAATAGACATCAGTAGAAGCATCACATAAGCCATAGGCATACATATGAAGCAATACCTCAATGTCAATGCCCTGATGGTGCCTCAATAGGCCGAGAAGAAGCTCGAGAAGCTGGGGTATGATGGGAGCTCAAGAGAATGAGCTATGGCTGCCAGGAAGGAGACCCAATGGGAGTGGGGAGTCATTGGGAAGCTGAGAATGCCACAAGCCAAGCTCAAGAGTTGGAAAGCCGTGCTCTGATACCGGTTGAAAGGTGAGAAGGATCGAAGCTTGCACTCGAGAGCTATGGCGGGAGAGCAAGAGCAAGAAAGAGAGAGAGACAAGAAATGGGAACTCCAACAATCACAATGTGTGACCAGGCCTTTCTTTATTCAAACTGTCACTAAAAGAATAAAGAATAAAGTGACGGTGACGGGCGCCCGCCACTTGCAGTGTGTAGTGGCGGTGACTGTCAGTGTAATAATACACGGACAGCTAGGCGGAGGTGCCTTTACTCCCAACACAGCTGAGGGGGAAATGCATCTCCCTATGTCAAAGCTGAAAACAGTCTGAACAAGTAAAAAAATTACTTCACCTTGATGAGAAACTTCACAAGAGGGTTGTTGGAGTCCTGACAGACCGTCGTCACATTTTAAGTATCCGATTGATGAAGATGAACGCGTCCAGATTCCAACACTATTTTACTGTACATCTGCTAGCTCTAAAGCTACTCAAAAAATTATCTTCTTTCACCAACTGTAGTTGACATTCCTTGCTGCATCTTCATCGCAACCATGATGGATGATTTGTTAATATCATACTGCAGCTTTGATGTCATAGAGAGGTTGCTTTGCACATGCACATACTTGACTAACTGGTATTTGTCCACGATTGAATCCTACGAGCCAGAGTTTGACGATTGTGCTATATGAATGCCTAGAGAGCATATCACAGTTTGTATCTAAAAGCGATTCGTAGAAGAGTGACATGGCATAGAAAGTAGCTCTGATACCAAATGATAAACTGAAGTGGAGGGAGTCTGAGAGATGGAGCAAATTAGAGGTCATGTTATCTTCTCCTGCATTATTCTTCTTCCATTGTCAGAGTCTACTACAACAAGTGGTATCCTCCAAAGATAGATACCCCCAACTTAAGGACACTTTACATATGCTTCTATTTTAGATACATACATCCATAGGGTATGGCTTAGGATATGTCGTATTTATCAACACAAAACAAGGTATTGATTGATTTTTCACAAGAGGTCTCATTTGGACCAGCCCTCTTAACCTTCAAATGCTTGGGTGATATAGCCATATATATACAAAGGGCAAGGTTCCTCCCTCTAATTTCCTACCTTGCCAACATTTGCATGAACTATTGGAAGTGTAGGAAGCCCCTTAATTTCAACTTAATAATTCATTTGCACAATCAATTCTCCCTATAGCTTGATTCTCAACATCTCCTCTCACAATGACATCAACAATAAAGGGACAATCTAGTTTGCTTATTTGTTATTGAGTTCTTTTTCAGTGAGCATTGATCTCATATCCTCTTGATGCATCCATTCAAGTATGAAATCAGTTTATATGGGTTGAAAAAATATATGGAGACCTTGCAAGTATTTTAAAGGTGTAGAAAAGAAAAAATGATACTTATATGCAAGTTACTAATGACAAGGTCACATTTTTAGAAAGCCTTTTATAGCCACTTGTATCATGACCATGCTTCTTGAACTTGTGGCTTTGAATATAAGATTTGATATTATTTAAATCATGATCATGCTTTTTAGACTTGTGGGCTTGAATGCAATATTTGATATTAATTTAATTGACAATGAACATTCACACATACATGTGTGTGTGTCTACGCTTGCACTTGTGTGTGTGTCTCATTTGGATAGAGTACACACACCAATGGGATTGTCACATTGAGTTATCAACACCATTGGGGTGAATCAAGGATGCCCATTGTCACCTACTTTGTTTGATATTTATATTGATGAGATAGTAAACCATATAGATAGATTAGGGGCCCCTCATATGTGGCTTACAAAGGTGGTGATACCCATTCTATTGTATGTAGATGATATTGTGTTGATCTCTGACTCCCCTTAGGTGTTGAAGCCATATTTGGATGCTCTACATACTTTTTGTAAAGACAAAGACCTACGGTTATGGTGCTCAACAAACCATGCTAGCTTTGGTAACCCACTTAGAATATTAGTTTAATTTGGGAGATAAGTTGTTGAGATTGTCAAATCTTATGTATATTTGGTTCAAAGAGTCAAAATTTTCCATGCAAGAGGTGGGAAAAGCTAGTCTAGCATGAGGCTATAGCACTGGAAGCACTTGAGAGACAATGTGAAAATGTAAATTCTAAGAACCATGTACCAAACTATGGGTTTTTGATACATTGGTCACCATAACACTTCTCTATGGAGTAGAGATTTAGGGACCTAGCCTCTGGTACACAGCTAGAGAGTAGCTTATAGGGCGAGGACTAGAGAGAAACTTATACGATGGATGGCAACCCATGGAGAGACCATTCATGATGATGACAACACAAGTAATATGTTAGTGCCCCATGAGGTCATCAAAGCAAAGCTAGGTATATTGCACCTTTAGCCAAGAGGCCCTCTTCAAAGATAGTGAAGTTCCTTTAGAGACTATGGTAGTCCAAAAGGGAGATATCTTTGCCTAACACTTACGTCCTCTAGAAAAATAATAGTAGATGGAATTAAACATTGTTGTTATGGCCATATATGCATTTGGCTAAGCCTATATGGGATGAGGATAGATGTGCTTCCACCTGGGCAATGCCTCTGCAACAATTAGGAAGAGAGACGACTCTCTAGCAAACACACTTCTTGCATCTCTCCCATCACAAATTTGTCACACACCCATCATATATGGATACACATATCTCGCATATCCTTTGATGTTCCATTAGTCAAATTCATACTTCATTACACCAACTATAGATAGAAACAACGTGATTGGAGGGTATCATGCCAAAGGATCAAATTTGCTAGCTATTTAGATAGAGGTAGAGTCAAAGGAGCATTACATATGTCATTGCATTGTCTACTATGAGATCAAAGGAAGATACCACTGCCTATTTTGAGAGGGTTTTGGGTCATAAGGTAGAGTCATGGAGTATGAGGACCAAAGATGTCCAAGATTGTTCTTGCTTGAGTTGTGACATGACATGGAGACTCTTTTGAGAGACAAGAGATTGACATGGGAGACTCTTCTTAGAGAGTATGTCATCACATATAGATCCTCCTCAATAAAGCATATTCACAAAGTTTCTCACACCAGTGACCATCGTGGTCCCCTTTTCACAAACATTCACTACCTTAGCTCAAGGGAGTTCATAGTCATGTGGGATTACCTCAGAGTGAACCATATCCTTACACTGAGCAACAAGACATCCTCAACCCCCAAGGTGATGACCTACTTGTCCTCACTATTGACAAATAGAAGCCATTATTTCTTGCTATAGGAGATGCCCATTGAGATACCTTAGTCCATGTATGCTAGAGCAGTTTGCTACAACACCTAAGGGGGATCTTGGGATGAGTAGAGACCATATCATCTTTAGCCTTTTAGTTTTTCCAAATTTGGTTTTGTTTTAATTCTATTTCTTTCAATATTGTATTTTAGATTTAAAATTTTGACTTATTTTTTAGGTATATTTTAATTAGACTTTTTTTACGAGACATTATTGCAGTTGTACTATATGCTTAGGTCTCATAGGCCACTTTGGCCTTTTGTAGACATTAATATTCCTCTCTCTCTCTCTCTCTCTCTCTCTCTCTCTCTATGCCTTCTTGAGTAATACTATGTGATCCATAATCACCAACTTAATTAGATTACTCATGACAATTTGATTGATTGTTTAAAGCGAGACTTGCACTAAGGTTTGATGGATTTCTAGAACTTACATACACATAAATAACTTGGTGTCTTTCTCTACAATCATCTTATCTTTCTTTCACCACTAATACTAGCAGGTCCTTAATCACTAATTGAATGTGTATATCCTCTACTAATTAGCTTTGCACTCATTATTTTATACACTTCATTATCACCATTTGTATATTACAAGTCTGCATTTATATATTTAAAAAAGTCATCCATGCCTCATGATGACTACTCATGTTCACTCTAATTGTTCACATAGTCAGAGTTCAACATACCATCAATAACATATGGAGTCTCAATCTTATGCTAGATTTGATGTTTCTAATTGATGCGAACAAATGGAGTGCCACTACAGAAAATACGATGGTTCATCATGACATACTTAAAAATTCAAAATTACGTTGCTCCATTAAGCTTAATGCAATGCTAGTAGAGTCAATCTAATATAAGCCATTGAACACATTTTATAAGTTGCTAGCATGCACACTCCAAAGATCTATCTCTCCACACCAAGAATCTACAAGTATATGAATGAATGATTGTAAGAAAGGGGTTGTCCTACCACAAATTAGGTTGGTCAATAATCAAACAAACAATAAAGAGACCACCTATAAATTAGATAGTGGCACTTGTGTGAACTACGATGTGACCAATTTTAACACCTAATCTTGGAAATTTCAAAATTTTACTCATGTCCTTTAATTGAAGAAAGCAACATGAAGTTGCCTTTGTTGAAGTCTCTTTGTTTTACATGTTTATCAAACTAGGCCTTCTTGTGCACTTCTTATAGATTAAAGCATGCATGACCAATAGTTTGGTTTTTTAGAGTCATTCTAGCTCCTTGAGATACTTGGTCTAAGCCTCATCACCCTCCCATCATTCTTGCATAGCTATCCATAGACTAGTTATTAAGAACTCGACAACATAGTGTCATCATTGCCATGAGTAACTCTAAAAGGAGTCTAACTTGTTGTCTTATAGTCCACATTGTAGGCTCAAAATATTGCTATGTGTTGTTATCCTAGTCACCCTAGTCACTCCTAGTGGTGGCTATAATGATATTGGTCAGGACATTAATTAGCATGAGATTAGCATTTTATTCTAGACTTTGCATGGCCATTAGCTTGGGGATAGTAAGGAGAAGACTTCTTTTGAATGATGATAAATGTGGTCAAAAGATGTTTAGTCACATCATTGAGAAAGTGAGTTCCTTGGTCACTCACAATTTCTAGGCAGTAACCAAATCCAAACATAACTTTCTTTCACAAGAGCTTTATCATTGTACCAATATCATTATTTCTAATGGCTTTTGCTTATCGACTGTTTGAATTCTAAGCTTTAGGACTTATAGGTCTAATGAAGTAGATTCCCCACCTTACAATGGTTGATGGGCTACGATCAATATTAGCTCAAATTTATCTTTTTTGAGTGGCACCTAGGTTACATCAATACAAATACAAATATAAAACTATTATGCAATGGCTTCCAAAGCTATAGGGTATAATATGGAGATACACCATTGACTAAGTCGATTATTGTATTTGATTAAATAGTTGATTTAGTGAAAATAATTTTTTTGTACAAAATGAATTTTTTGTATGCAAGATTTATTTTGTATGCAAGGATTTTGCACTTCCCTATAAGTGCTTGTGGATGTCCCCCTTAGGATTAAGAGTTGCATTAGTTGGTGTATGGCCTAGTCGAGTCCATGCTTCATAGGTCAAGATATTAAAATCTACTCCTTCATCGATGAGAGCATCAACACTGTACTCTCTTTTTACGATGAGTTTGACCCTAAGATAAGCAGGTGGTACTATGTCTTCATCTTCCGGGTCTTGGCCTATAAGTTCAAGCCTTTTGATACATGCCTTTGAGTCCCCAACTACGCAACTAGATGTGGATTCCCTACTAATGTCTTAGGTTGTCTGTGCAGTGCCGTTCAAGGTGCATCTATCATTAGGACTGTCATGTCTACTCATCCTCGCAATTGTAGCTTGATGTTGTTGCATTCCACTTTGATTAGATGCAGTTCGAATGCAACATATACATGTTTTTGTGGTGTGGCCTTCTTGCCCTTGTTGGCTAGATTGGCCCATTGAGGTTCTAGGGTCTGTGTTTGTCTTTGTTCGAGTATGAGCTTTTGGTTACTATTTTGCAAGTGAGAATCTATGCTTGTGCAGAGCCATTACTACACTAGGATCTAATTTAGAGAACCTGTCATAGTGCGCATTTTCTTTTAAGCCTACTTGGGGGAGGTGCGGAGGGGGCGATTTGAAGGACCGTTCGTAGCCCAATTTTGAACTACTTGCTCCAGATTTCAGCCCAGTGATAGATCTATGATGTGCTTTCGACAATATATGGTCTCTAGGTTGGTTTCAGGGGTTAGATGTGCCAAATTTGTATTTTGTTCACATGTCTGATTTTGACAGTTTTATATCCAATTCTTAGAGGTTAAATGATAAAAAACGAACGGTACTCGACTCTGGGAGTTGGGTGGTCCAAGTCTGATTGGACCAAGGTGGTCGAGTTCGACTGGCGACACAAGGTGGTCCGATTGATCGGATGGTCTGATTGGATGGCGGTCCGCTGACTGGGCCTGGTCTGGGGACTGAGGTTGGGTCCGTTGGTCTGATTGTGCGTGGTTCGACTCTAGGAGTTGGATGGTTTGAGTCGGATTGGATATGTCTGATTGGACACAAAGTGGTTCGAATGGTGTGTTTGGTTGGGGTTGTTCAACTAGAGAGAAGGTCATCCGAATGGCATCGATCCCGATCATGACCAGTCGGATGATCCGATTCTACCAGTCAGACGATCGACTGGACCAACTCTAGCGGTTCGAGTCCGATTTTGGGAATCGGACTCTGGTAACAATGCTCGATTCCTATGAATGACGAAAATCAACTTGATTCTTATGATTTTGGTTACGAGGGATCACATAAACTTCCAAAATGTAAGAATAGATCCTAATGAAGGATTGTATATACTTGAAATAGCAAATAAACTCCAAAATATAAATCATCAAACAAATCAAACCCTTTTGCCATGTTATGACAACAAAAACCCTAACACATATCCTCCTTTTTTTTTTCCCTTGTTTTTTCCTACCCTAATGCATCCAAATCACAAAGCGTTTACACTACACTACTCCAACGTGCTTTTCCAAGTCCAAAAAACCAAAAACTTACTTGCTAAGGAGATCAACTACCTCTTCAAACTCCCTCAGGAAAACCCTACTTCAATGCTTGATTTGGAGCATGCAAGCATTCAAGGGTTAAATCCGTTTGTCCCAACGGAACCAAAATGTAGAGATGAGCTCAAGCTCAACTGCCAAGACCCACAAACCGCTTATTCTTTCAAGCATTTCAAGTCGAGCACTAATGGATACCTCTCACATAGTCGACACACTATCTCTCTCTATGAGTGTAGTGAGCTTATCTCCATGCCCGATCAAGTTGCCTCCTCTCTTGAGCACTCCGGTAGCTTCATTGTTGAGAAATAGACAAATGACGTATGCTCCATGAAGAGATGTCCTGAATCCTATATGCACAGTGAGGAGAGTGGAACAAACCCAACTTCTATAAAACATTGTACTTGACTATCACTTTCATATGGAATGAATACAATATCATGATGCTTTGTACTTTCACTTAGTGCCTTTGTCATTGTCAGTTCGTTACACAAGATTGTCTTTATGAGTCCAAGCTTCCATCTTGGAAACTAATTCACTTGTGTAACAATTGGTCTCTCTTTGTCTATGTCAATATGAGTCTTGTCTTCATCTTCCATCCTCCATAGCTCCTACCATGCTCTAGATCCACACTTTTATCATGGCATCATAGCCCAGTCGGGCATGACTCTACTCCTCTAGCTCCATTTCACTCTCATCTAGCTCAATGCACAGCTTAGGACAAGTTTATAACCCCATCTCCTACTCCTTCTTCTCACTACCCTGCTTGGCAGCCATAGCCAAACAAGACTTGTAGCCATTTGAGCTCCTGAATCTCACAGTAGAGGCCATATCTCATTACGATTTCTTCTGAGGAGTTGTTCAGCAACTCAGAGCGCAACTCTATACTAGCTTAGAGATCAATATCGGCCACTCTATGCATCGGAATTGCCAAAATTTGTGATCGCTAGAATTTTTGTGCCTACTTGAATTCGTATAGCTCTCTGCACGATGCGATTCCTCCTCTGATCATAGGGCATTTGAAGGATGGCTTCTGTAAAGGCAAGTGCAAGCTAAACCACCAAGACCCATGGACTACTTATTGTTCAATCGTTTCAAGTGAGCACTAATGGCTACCTCTCACATAGCCAACACGCCATCCCTCTCTATGAGTGTAGTGAGCTTACCTTGATTCCCGATAGAGTTGCTTCCTCTCTCAAGCACTCCGATAGCTCCATGATTCTTGATGCAAGCTCAAGCATCATCAAACCTCCATCTCCAAGCTTCATCATCCATAGCTGTGTGTGAGACATGAGAAGAGAAGAGAAGAAGAAGAGGAGAGATGGAGGAGGGCATCACCTTCAAGATCCCTCATCCTTACACACTCCCTCACTCACTCCCTCACACTCCCTGACTCACTCGCTCACAAGCAAGAAGATAAGAGAAGAATAAGAAAAGAGAGAGATTCCACTTTGCCACACACCAAAGAATGAGCTCTCATTCATCTTTTGAACTTTATATACAAAGCCCTAAATCCTATTTGGGTGGTCATCCCCTTTTTACATGGTTGACCATAGTCTAGGCCCCTTTTTTCCATTGTTCTTCTATCTTCCTAGCTTCCTTTCTACCACCCATCTACATTTACAATTTGCATAGGTGTGCTCTTAAAATAAATCATGATGCACCTTGCGCTCTTTTACAAAAGTATTGACTTGCACTTTTTCTTGAGTGCCTCTCCTTAATTTAGGAAATTTTCATACTTCTTGTGTTTCCCAATTTTTCTTGGCATGTCTTTGTTCTCCATTCCAATTTTGCCTTGGCTTTGTCTTTTGCTTTAGATTTTTTGGATTTTCCACCTTGTTTGTTTGAGGGTTAACATTACCCCCTTATAGTTAAGGCACTTATTGGGTGGGGAGTTGGACTTTGTTGCTGGAGTAGCCAAGTGGCTTTTTGAATTTGTGTACAAGCTGCATTGGGAGGTGTGTTGGAGGGATTTATGGAGCTTGAAGGCCCTTGAGTTGGAGATGATCCTTGGTGTTGGAGGGAATTACGGACATGTTGGAAGGATTTATGGAACTGAAAGGCCCTTGCATTGGATATGATCCCTGGTGTTGGAGGGATTTATGGACCTATTGGAGGGATTTTTGGAACTGAAAGGCCAGGGTGTTGGATATATCCCTGGTCTTGGAGAGATTTATGGACTTATTGGAGAGATTTTTGGAACTGAAAGGCCCTTGCGTTGGATATGATCCTTGGTGTTGGGGGGAGGTTGAGGGATGGGTCCATCTTTGAAATTGAAAATGATGCTAAATGGATCTATCATTTAATGCTCCATGACTGAGTTTGCCTACGCTGTTCCCAATGAGCTTCTTCATTCACTTTCTAATTGAGTCTATTGCATTCGCCCCTTGGTTGGTTGTGCTTTGCCTAATGGCACATGGCATAGGATGGGGAGGGCATTGCATGAATGATGGGGTCTCTGAAGCTGGTGGTGGGGCCTTTGGTTGTATCTGGAAAGAAAAGCAAGGTGCATTACATGTGGGTGTGTGCCATTGTTGTGTGGTGCATTGTGCGCATGCTAGTGGGATGGAACTTAGGGTGACAGGTCTAACCACAAGCGAGTGTTACCTCCCTGGGCATGTCCTACCCTTGATGTGCCCTAGGCGTGATGTGGGGGATCAAAATGAGGCTTTGAAGCTAGGGGCAGAGCTGGCCAACTAAAGTCACCGAACACTCCTAAGTTGAGGACCCCTAGGTGCAGTGGTTGCGATCGATGCGTTTTTTTTTTTCAAGTGACATAGTTGTGATAGAAGTTAGTCCTCATCATCAGAGTGAGGTGGAGAAGGGGGCTTAATAGATTTATTAAGAAATCGGTGGCTTTGAAGATACCCCTTGGACTTGAAGGGTGGTGGTGGAGAGGAATGGATGATTGCAGTGAGTGAAGCGGCTATCATTCATGTCCTCTAGTAGAGCTAAGCAAAATGAAGGCAATAGAGTGGCTCGCATCATTAGCCGAGCCATCATGCAACTATCTATGGCGTTAGGATCAAAATGGAGCACTGGGAGGCCGTGCTCCTACGGGATGGGGTCTTGCCTAAGAAGTATCCTAAGCAATCTAAGGTCATTACAAGTGGTAATAAAGGCGGGGTCAAGGCATGAAGAGAATTCGTTAGTGAATTGGATTAGAGTATCATACAAGTTTTCTAATGTGAAGATGAGGGCATACAAGTTTTCTAATGTGAAGACGAGAGCATCTTCATATGTAGTACAATGAGGATTATAGATTATAGGGAAGTCATAACGACCATGGACACTGAATTCAAAATCCGCTCCCACCCTTCAAGGGTAGGGCATAAAGGTTGGGTCATTCCGCTCGAATGGTTGAGTGTTGCAAAAGGCCATCCAAGTGTCCAGGTTTGTGTCGTAGACCCTTCTTCTCCATGTAGGTTGGCATTTGTAGCGGGGCACAGACCGTGGTACTCCAAAACCTTTATTTTGCCAAAATTTGGTGTCTTATGTGGCCCATAATGTGGGGTTCTGTGCTCTCTTCTCCAGCCATCTTTGTCCAAGCCTTCTTTCGACGTTAATCACCTCCTCCACCACCTTGGTAGGTAACACTCTATGAAGGATGGTGGGGAGTCGAAAGTTGAGGTCGAAGGGGCTCTTGGCCATTTCTTGCCTCTCCCTGATTATGAGGTTAGCGTGGAAGCTTGCTGGGGTGTCATCCACACATGGTGGAATAGGTGCTTGGGGTGCCCTCACTCCCCTGGCATTCCATTTTCTCCTTGTCTCCTCCACCATTTTCTTCCTTCTTTCTCTCAGTGCCGCCTTTCGTTTTGCAGAGATGTCTGCGTGTTGTTGCTCTTCAGGCCTCGCGGAAGGAGGCGGTAGGACAAGCCCGTCTTCATGTGATCCCATTTCAAAGTTCACGTCCACCTCCCTTTGCCGACTTGGCTCTTGTTGCTCCTCTTCGAGGAACTTGAGTGCATCCATTTCCTGTGAGGTTAGGCCTGTCAATAGGAGATAATGACGTTGTTCTTTCAAGCTTTGGCCAACTCCACTAGGTTGTGGCGGCATCTGTAGTCCGCCGACCTTCAATGGCCTACGGGCCATTCCCAATTTCTTTTTCATTGCCTCCATGGACTCTCCCTCCTCTGCTTGGGTGATGTCCAATAGGGTTTCTAGGAAGGCGCATTGTTCTACGAGCCATTCCCAATTTCTTTTTCATTGCCTCCATGGACTCTCCCTCCTCTGCTTGGGTGATGTCCAATAGGGTTTCTAGGAAGGTGCATTGTTGGGTGTGGAAGCTCACTTGGGCGGCCTCCGCTCTGCTTTCAACATGTATCTTTTCTTTTTCGGCTTGAGCAAGGCAACATGCCAACCCTTTTCTCATTCTAATTGGCCCATTCTTCCGCCCTATTGTTCATGTCTTTGAGGCTTTCCCCGTGCCTCTAGGCTAGCAATGTCAGCCTTTGTTCTTGGTCTTCCATTTATGCCCTTAGCTTTTGTTGCTCTTCCTATGCTGAGGTAGCCTCTTGGGTTAGTCTCTCCACCTCTGTTTCATACCTGTGAGCTCTTTCCTCCCTCAGCTCCTCCAGCTCTTTTGTGGCTTTAGTGAGTTTCTCCATTTGAGCTTGCAGACCTTCATAGAGTGCCACAATCTCTTCATTGTGAAACCATAGGCCTTGCAGACCTTCGTAGAGTGCCTCAGTTTCTCTGTTCAAATGCACCTGCCATTCAGCTTCTGTCTCTTCCTTAGCTTGTAGCTGCTCTTTCAGCTCATTGACCTCCCTTTGGGCCATGGTCATTTGGCATATTCTCTCCAGCTAGAATGCTACCATGGCCTCCTTTTCAGCTTCAAGCTCTGCTACCATGGTTCTCTTCTCCTTCTTGGCTCTCTCTCTACTTGAGAGAGGAGCTCTTTGACATACTCATCGTATTCTTCATGCGGCCTCTTTGTTGCGGGGATGGAGGTTGTAGAGCCTGCCATCTTTTGCATCTTAGGGTCTTGCCTCAACTCAACATTTGTTGCAACCGAGTCTTTTGGTCCCTACCAGGGGGGTTCCTTCTCCTATTCCTTGGCCCATTTTCTTATTCACAAAGTACTGGACCCAAGCCATTAGGTTGCTGGCATCCACCTGGTTTGTAGAATTGGGAGTGGAGATGGTGGTGGTGGGAGTGGGCGTTAGGAGGGTAGGGATGGGAGTGATCGGAGCCTTGCCCTTGACTTCTTACATTGCAGGTGGCACAAACTCAGGAACATAGGCACTTGAGCTTGGCCCTTCGTTTTTGAAGGGGCTTGCGAGTTTTGGCTCATCGTACCTGGACTACTGCTCAATGGACCTGCGCATGGCAAGGGCCATGTCTTCCTCCTCTTTTTTCCTCAGCTCCTCCTCCTCCTCTTCTTGCTTTTTCTCTCTCTCCTCCTCGGCTCGTTTGGACTCCTTGTGAGCCCTTTACAAGTCCGACCTTTCTTGTTTCCTCCTCTCCTCCTCTTGCTGTTCTTGTGCAGTTTTCTTCTTTGTCTTCCTAGCCTCTCCCCGGCTAGTTTGCTCTTCTTATTCCTTACCTTCTTCTTCTTCACTTGTCATCCTTTCGTTGGACTGTGCCTCCTGTTCCTGGTGGGGTGGTGATTTGCTTGGTGTTTCATCCACCCCTTCTTCTCCTTCTTCCTGCTCTTGTCTGAGGGCTTCCCTGATGATTGTGGTGAGGACCCCACCTAATTTGATGGTTGCAGCCTTTGAAGATGAAGCTTTCCTTTTAGCCTTGGTGGCGGGAGATTCTCCTCCAGTGGGATGCCCTCTCGTTGCCAAGGCTTTTGCTGAGGTCTCAATGGTCTTCCTCACAAACCCGTTGAGGTTGACCTCATCCAGTGACCTTGCTATGACACTCTCTAGTAGGGGGACCTTGATGCGGCTCATTATGGAGTTGTATCTTTGGCTAGAAAATAGTGCATGCACCATCTTGACTTGGAGTTGGATTTCAAGATCATGAATATCCACCAAGTTGATGCTGTCATTGGTGTGGAATTTTACCTTGTCCATCCCTAGTAAGGCATATATGTCTCTTTTCGGCTTCCTTTCTACTTTATTCTCCAGGTCCAATGCCTTTTCCACCAGCTTTGGGGTCAATTCAATCTACACTTGGTGAGTTTCCTCCCCCTCATGCACACTTATGGTGCCGCAGTTTCTATGGAAAGTCCTCAGGAACTCTGCACAGTGGAAGTAGTCCACCCCCCGGCTCACTACTTCCACGTATTTCTACAGATTGCATTGCTCGATGATCTGCCTTACCGCCCGTTCTTCAATGGCCATGTCATCTAGGTTGAAGATATGCCAAAATTTGAACTGGTTGAAGACTCGCGTTTCCACCAAAAGTCCATATTTTGCTTGTTCTTCCTCTGGAAAAGGCAATGTGCTAGCCTTTTCTTGGCCTGCCACATGATGGGTGCCTGTCATGAAGCCATATTCGCCATTAGTGGTTTTCAGAGTGATTGCAAGCAACAGAAAACGACTACATGCTTATTGAACTGAAATGCTTGTGTGTAGAAGTAGATTTTTTCCTCCTAGTAGTCTATTGATTTTAATTTTCATTGATATTTTTCTTAATCACGAGTTGTTGCATTTTACCCTTGCAGTGTGTGCTTTTCCTTTATTGTTTTCTTTATGTGTTTGATTTGATTCACCTTATGCCTTCCCCCTTTGCAATGAAAATAATCCTTCCTAGGATGAGAGGGTTAGAGGATAAAGGGCCTTTAGCGCACAAGCTTAATGTTTTACTTTCCCATGAGCCAGGTGTAGAAACTCAAAACCGAGCATAGCTATCCATATTGAAAGGGCGAATGCCCACATGTGTAATGTAAGTGAGGACATCAAGTAAGAAGTCACCAGAGGCCACTTTGCTAGCAATGTGCAACTCCTCCTAAGTGAGGATTCCATCTAAATAAGGGCGTTCTTTAATGTGGTCTTCCATGGGCCGATTACGGAGAGTAGTCAACACCCTATATGAAGTTGGAGCGACATAGGTTGGGTCATATTCAGATGCTTTGATTGTGTGTCGCTGTTCAGCGTTGCTCATTATTTGGCATCCCTATAGCTCCCATTGAAATCACAGAGCGTACCATTTCCACAACAAGGGGGAATTTTTGTTGGCAAGCCATTGCAACTTCTCGATTTCTTGGTTTGTGGCCATGATCGTACTCTCACTATACGATATGATGAGACATTGTTTGACTGCTTGTTCCTTGGATATCTCGGTTGCAATTAACTCCGCAGTTGCTTCGGAAGCTTTAACGAATATGAATTCCAACTCCTCCCAAGAGCAAGGGAGTGTTCGCACTTCCGTCACTATAGGTTCTTCCAAGAGTCCTAGATCTAGTCGATCGTAGCCTTTAGCCAATGTCATGAAAATAGCATCCAAGTGTCAGAGGCAGGCAATGAAGTCGTCCCCAGTATTTTTAGCTAAATGTGCGACCAATTTTAGAATTGAGCGCCGCTCATAAGAGGGTCTAAGCCCAGCATAGGTGATTGAGGTTTGACAACACTAGAGAGGTTAGCAACTAATGGTTGTCGCTTGGTTTGCTTGTGAGGTTGTAGCTTGGCCTTATGTTCGATGAGTGCAGTTGTGGTTGCAGTTGACATGCTATTCGGTGCATTTGAGAGTTGAGGGGGGGCATCACTAGGACTAGATGTGGTCGGTTTGTCAGTGTAACATGTTGCGGACTTGGGGGATATATTAGATTGTGCCCTGCTGAGCTAGGCTTTAGAGGTTCCACGGATTTAACGGCTTGAGTTGCTTGTGGTTTGAGTGGTTTTGATGGGACGTTTCGTGTGGTTAAGCTTGAAGATGGCGTTTGAGTAGTGCCTTTGGATGTTTGGGCTTTAGGTAGCCAAACCCAGGTGTTACCCGCATAATAGCCTTGCGCTTGCAATAAGGTCTTGGGGACCCATCGTGGCTTGACCGTGTGTCAATGTTTATGGCATGGGTTTCTATTCCTAGGTGGCACTCCCTGTTTAGGTGCCCATTTGAACCAAGGTTCATGGGCTTCAATGTTGGTTCTAGTGGTTTGCTAGCCTGGAGGCTGGGTAGACTGTGACAAGTCATGATCCCCCTCCTGAGACTTGGTGGTGGGTTTTTCTACTGGTGGCTTTGTGGACGTGTAAGGAGTCACACCACCCTTGTTGAAAGCTGTAATAATGCAGATGCTACCCATGGCTAGGTGGATGTGTTGCGACTCGTAGTCGGCATTGCAACGAACTTGCTTCTTAAAAGTTTGTCCTAATAGCGATTCTGTGCATGCATCCTTAGTGTTGGGCAACACATAGAAAATTATTGGCATGCTCTCAGATTCAATAGAAATTGCAACCTTGCACTTTCCCAGAAGTTTGTAGGGTTGGCCTCCATAAGGGGTGAGACTAGCATTAGTGAGCTGCAACTGCGGTTTGCCCATTTGGGTCCAATGGTCATGAGTCAAGATATTAAAATCAACTCCCTCGTCGATCAATGCGTTGATGGTGCATGTATGTTTAGCAGTGACCGTCATGCATAAGTAAGCTGGTGGTACTACTCCTCATTCTCACCATCAACCTTGTGATAGCAACTACTCATACGTGGATAAGGGGTGCTAGCATTGGGGACTCATGTAATGGGTGCATAGGAGGGAAATACTTTTTTATGCGACTGCCATTAAAGAAGCCTATGCCCTCACCCTCTAGGGTTTCTAGTTCGACGTTGCTAGTTTGGCTGATGGTTTGAACCTTAAAAGGTCCCAACACCTGAAACTTTAGCTTTTGCTTATGTCCCTTGATTGAGTATAGTAGTACTAAGTCACCCTATTCGAAGCTGCAGTGCTTGACATGTTTGTCAAACCGGCTTTTGCGTCTTACCTTCTCACATATGAGCGCATGGGTGGCTAGAAGCTGAGTTTCCATCAAGCGTTAGAGTTCAATCAAGTGTTCCGTCCATGCCCCCTTTGCATCCCATCTTTCTTGAAGGGAGATCCTGAGACTTGGAATGAAGAATTCCAAGGGAGGGATTGCCTCTGTACCATATGTCAATCTAAAGGGGGTCTCTGCGTAGGCCCACAAGACCACCATCAATTTGTTATCCCAATCACTGCATGAAGCAGAGACGACCTTGGTTAGGACATTTATTAGGATTTTATTTGTCGATTCAGCTTGACCGTTTGCATGTGGGTAATAGGGTGAGGATTTTTTATGGATGATTAAGAAGGAGAACAGGAGGTGAGCTATTACTTCGTTGATGAAGTGTGTGCCCTGGTCAATGACTAGTTCAACGGGGTAGCCGAATTGTGAGATCACGTGCTCCCATAGGAACTTAGCAGTGGTCCTAGTGTCATTCTTTCTCATATCTCGTGCTTTTGTCCACTCGATTAGATAGTCGGTGGCCACAATGATGTATTTAGCTTTTGAATACTGTGCCGCGAAACTTATGGGTTCGCCAATGAAGTTAATCTTCCATTTCTCGAAAGGTTGTCGTACGATAATTGGGGTTAGCTCCATGCAATCTTTACTGATAGGGATTTTAGTTCGTTGGCACTCATCACAATGCTGGACGAATTGCGTCGCATCTCAGAAGAGGGTAGGCCACCACAGCTGGGATTGTAGCACTTTGTGGGCTGTTGCATCTCCATTGAAATGTCCTCCTACGATTCCACCATGTGCCTTTGTCAGTATGTCATGCATCTCATGCTTACACACTCATCTGCATAGCAACACATCTTTCCCTAGTTTTCAAAGTTGGCCTGCTATATTAGTTGATATGGTTGGATCTTCAAGATGGCTAAGTTAGCTTTAAACAAATCTTCTTCGCTAGATAAGCAGAATAGATGCGCATCTGGTAGCTTATCCATAATGCTCTGTCCAATCACTTCTCCCATGGGGATGCAAGACAAATGGTCAGCCATGTAATATTGCTTCCCTTTACACACCACCACCGAGAAGTCAAACTCTAAAAGCAGAAGAAGCCATCTAGCAATGTGTCCTGTAGCACATTGCTTGTTAACAAGATACAACAAGGCTTGATGGTCAACAAAGAAAGTAAAAGGCGTAGCCAAAAGATAATGTCAAAATTTCTTTACAGTAAACACCATGGCCAAGCCCTCTCTCTCTGTTATTGAGTAATTCATTTCGGTCTCAGTGAGTTATCTGCTAGCAAAGCTCACTGGGTAATCTAGGTTGTGTTCACCGGGTTGGCACAACTAAGCTCCTACCGCAAATTTCGAAGCGTATATGTGCACATGGAATGTTAGTGTTTAGTCTGGGGCTCATAGTATCGGTGCGGTGGTTAGAGCCTTTTTTAGTTCCTCATACACGCATTGGCATTTCACAGTCCATTAGAATACAATCATTAGCTTGTATAGAGGTCTAGCAATTAATGTATAGTTTAACACAAACCGTCGATAGTACCCGGTATGTCCCAAGAAGCACTGAACACCCTTGTAATTAGCCGGGGGTGGAAGATTGACAATGACCTTGATCTTTGAGAAATCCATGGCAATGCCATTCTTTGACACCGCGTGGCCTAGGATACATCCATTTTTCACCCAAAACTGGTATTTCAAGGGGTTCAATGAGAGGCGGTATAGCCGGCATTGTTCAAAGACCTCTTGGAGCCTACCTAAGTGTTCTCACCAAGTAGAGTGAATGCACGAGTCATCCACAAAAACTTCTAACTCCTTCCTTATAGCTGCTCTTTGAATATTGTACACATCAATCATTGTAAAGTGGCTAGTGCATTAGTTAATCCAAAAGTGTTAACCCCAACACGAAGAAAGCAAAATGAAATAAAAAAGACGCAGGGCAAAGGCGGAAAAAACGTAGCCTGATTGAAGAAAGAAGAGGAAAAAAGGCCAAAAGTGCAAGGTCAACCTTAAAAAGTCCAAGGCAAATGCAAAAGGGGAAAGGTGCATTTTAAAATACAAAGCCCAAAAGGGGATTTAGGGTTTTGTATATAAAGTTGAAAAGTGAATGAGAAGCTCATTCTTGTGTGCGGCAAAAAGTGGCTCTCCTCCTCTTCTTCTTCTTCTTATACTTGCTTGCTTGAGCTTGTGCTTAAGAGAGGGAGTGTGAGAGTGTGAGGGAGTGGGTGTGTGAGGGTGAGGGACCGTGGGGTGGAGAAGCTCTCCATCTTCTCCTCTCTCCTTCTCTTCTCTTGCTCGCGGTGATGGAGCTTGGAGTGTGGAGCTTGAGGATGGAGCTTGCTTGAAGCTTGCACTTGGATCGTGGAGCTACCGGAGTGCGCGGGAGAGGAGGTAACTCGAACGGCATGGAGGTAAGCTCACTACACCCGTAGATATGGATGGTGCGTCGGCTATGTGAGAGGTAGCCATTAGTGCTCGGTTTGGAACGCTTGAAACAATAAGCGGTCCAAGGGCCTTGGCAGTTGAGCGAAAGCTTCCACATTTTGGTTCCGTGCCGGGACCAACGGATTCAAGCCTTGAGCGCTTGCGCGCTTCGAATTGAGCATCGAAGTAAGGGTTTTCTTGGAACCAATGCTTGAGATAGGTAGGAAGGGAGGGGGTTAAAGATGGTATTCGACCTCCTTGGCAAGTAGGTTTTTGCTTTTTTGAGGTTTATGTTGTGAGATGGAGTAGTGTAGGTATTTACTTTGTGATTGGGATGCATTAGAGTAGGCGAAAACAAAGAAAAACAAAGAAAATAAGCATTAGGGTTTATTGTTGCAAAACAGGGTAAAAATTGTACAAAAAAATGGTGGAAAGCTTGCCTGGGATGCCTAAGGTCGCCAAGTGAGTGATAGGGGGCATCAACACCATACCCATGAAGGGGTATAAGGGCCAAGAGTGGCAAGAAAGGCCACATTGTGCATTGCAGGGTTTCAGGAGAGCAGGAGAGAAGAGGAAAGCTTCATGAGTGGATCTGCTTTGATCTTGTCATCCGAGAGATATTTTCCTAGCCCAGGTAATCCTACACCTTTCCCTACACGAGTAGGTCGGATCTAGAGTTGCCTGACTAGGGGGAACACCTCCAACGCTTGTCACGATGAATTTCGTAAGGGCCAGCAAAAAAATGCGCTGCGCTCGACGTGTCCGAGTGATGGCGATTTTGGGCCGAGTTCTAGAATCGGCCCTCGGACCACCCGACTTGGCCCTCGGCCACTCGGTCCTCGGACCATTCGGCCCATTACCATGCGAACACCCACAGTTCGGCCCGTCCGAATCGAGCACTCGGACTAACTTGGAACTTGGCCCACTTGGCCCTCCTGACTCGGCCTCGACCCACTCGACCCTCCTGACTCAGCCTCGGCCCACTCGGCCCTCCTGACTCGGCCTCTGTCCACTCGGCCCTCGGACATCTAGGTTCGGACTCGTCGAATTTGGCATTCGGACAGTTACATACGGCCCCTTCTACTCGGCCCTCGGACGGGCCAAATCGGGCACTCGGCCCCTGCAATTCGGACCAGCTGCCTAAGTTGACTTCCGATTCGGAATTGAACTCTGTGTTTTCGCTAGAAGAGGGGATCTCTCCTGGTGGTCATAGCTTAAAAGGTGAGTCTGTTTGCAGCAGTGGTGCATCACTTGGTTGGGCTAGGGCTGCCTACTCGTAGTCGATTGCACCCATGTACTCCAACCAAGTTCGATCACAGTCCTTATGTGTGATTTCCTTCTCCACTCTAAGTGCGCTCTGCTTGTGCAGTCTGGGATCTACTTGTATTTGTTTGATTATATGTTCCCCAGTGTCATACTTTAGGGTATCGATTTCCCTTTCGCTCTCATCACTGAAAGAACAACAATCCTTATATTCGTCGTCGTGTGTTCGGTTGCACCTGATTCTCTTGGTTCTGACAATTCCCTTCTTGTTGGTCGAGGAGTAAGGTCCAATTGTACTTCAAGTTCAAATCGTGTACCTTGGACCATCGGCTCATCCAAGAGAACTTGGAGTGGCTTAAGGTTGCCAGTCAACTTGTTGGTTAAGTATACTAGGATCTCCTAGAGCTTGTGTCTATTGTTTGGGACTCATAATGCAACAAGAGTGGGTCGTCCACGTAGACTCCCAATCATCATGGAGATTGGCACTAAAGGTGTGTCCTTGAACTTATCAGTTGCCTTGATAGCTTGTTTGTATGCCTTAGCATCTGAGAATGGTAGATCGATGGTAGCAAAAACGTGCATCCAATCTCACTTATCCTTAGGGCACATGATATACTTGGTAAGAGCCCCATAGGATCCCCTAGTCTGTCCGTCGCCCTTTAGCATGGTGGAGATGGCGTCGAGGTCGATTGTTGGCGTAGTCTTCCACGCGTCCATCTCTACTCTCACAACTTCTATTCGATTGCCTAAGAAGATAAGACCGTTGCCCTAGTCTTATACAACTCTTGCGTTGCGTATCCAGGGTTGGCCTAGTAGGATGTTGTAGTCCACTCTCTTAATGACTATGAAGTCAACAGAGAATTGGATCCCTGCGATCTTTACTAGCCAAATTTTCAACACTCCAAATGGCTTCACCTTCATTCCATGTGCTAGTGTGATGTTAAACCTAACAGTCTTGACCGGTGAGTTATCCCAAGTTTAGAGTACCGCATGGCTTAGTACACTCACTCCTGCCCTTATGTCCATGATTCCCTTTTTAGTGACATCTCCCAGGGCTAGGATTGGCAGGATTGCATGCATTTTCGTGCCTTCCCAAAAGGCGTTGACGTGCAGGGATTTAGGTATGGAGTGTAGCCTCAGGCTCGATATTTGAGTTTCTGCATCATGCTCAGGCAAGTCTATGGCAATCGGCTCATTTGGTTCTTCAACCCACTGCTTTAGCTCGAGCCATAGTGTTGGGTGCTGCGTAAGAAGGTTACCTAAGCTGAGAGTTACCGGGGTGGTCATTAGTGTATTGAGGAGGTTGCTAGTCACTCACCTATCTTCTAGGTCTGTGGTTCTTGGCCAATGGCCTTGATTATTTTGCTAGCCTAAAACATTTAGACTTTGTCCAGGCGGCCTAGCTTGTGGTTCCATCACCTCCCTTGATTTTGGTTGTGGGAGAGAGATTAGGGTGCGATCGTTGATCTTGTCCTCTAGTATGGGTTGAGCGTCCTTTAGGTGCTCTTGGGCCTCCCTCACCTATTCTTTCACCTTCTTGATGGCTTTGAGTTGGCGCTTCGGAGTGGGATACGACCTTAGCACTTTCCTTCTCAGCCGTCCATAGAGCCAACGTTTCTTCCTCAGCGTCAACGACTTTCTTTCCAATTGGTAGTGTTGTGGAACTTTCAGTTTCGAGGGTGACCTTAGCGTCCGATCTTTTCTTCCTTAATCTCTGGATCTTCTTTCCAACTGAAGGTTGATAGGCCCTGGCAATGATATGCCGGCCTGCTTCGCCTGCGCGCAGGTCATGACCTATAATGGGATAGGTGTTGCCTCCCCATTGAGTGTCTCGATACCAAACAACCCTAATGGAACTGATGGCTCGTTTGCCGAACTAGAGGATGGCCTTCGGGAAATTGACAAAGAGATGAGTGATTCCACACACTCAACACATCTTAAATTAGTCTTATCTCTATTTTCTTGCTCCCTCTTGGGGCAGCGCAAGGAAATATGTCTTGGGTGACTGCAAGTCCACCACACAATTGGCTCTTGGGTTTGCCCTCCTAGTCCTCTACCTCTCCCTCTTCGCAACGCCATCACCGATATTGCTTGATAGTCCATGAAGATAGCATTGTCTTCCTCATCGTATGACACACATGGGTTTACATACGGCTCATCGTTGCTAGGCTCGTCCACATAGTGGATTGGGGTATCACTGGGTGGATGGGTCATGTAGGGTCTAGGCATAGGGATACCTGTAGGATTGATTTCCATCCTAGGGATGTTAGGTTTAGCAACATTTGGTGCTGGAAGAACCAACAGGGCTCCCCTTCCAAAGAAGTTTAGTGGCCTATTTGCAAGGTGGGGTTGACCGTAAGGCTACGAGTATGGGAGCCTCTAAGGTAATTGAAAATGCATGGTATCATGGCCAAACCTACCACAATTAGCACAAGGTCGTGACCTAGGGTCTTGACACTTAGCTGGCAAGTGGTTTCTTCCACAATGCACACATTGGATGTGTGGGCACATTGGGCATCTCATCGTCTTCTATAGTTTGGCTATGTCCATCCTAATCTCTGTGAGCCGACCCGGTGCCCTTCCCTTTGTCTTGAGTGCTTGAGTCTATTTTCTCGCTCGGCGTTGAGGCCTCACTCTCTTGGAACTCCTGGCACTGGACTCTTCATGTTTTGAGGCTTTGGAGCCTCTTTTCTTGAGCTGGTTGTCCACTCTAATAGCTTATTCAAAGACCCTTGCCAGTGCATCTCGCTGCAAGCTTGAGTTGCTGGCCAAGGCTTTGTAGAGCTCCTCGCCCCGTATTCTGTCGATGAATATCATGGATACTGCTCTTTTGGTTGGTCTCTCACCTAGGGGAATTCTCTTGAAGAGGCTTCTTACGTGGGTCACATGATCTCGAATGTCTTCTCTCTCTTTTTGCTTGATGTTCATAAGCCGCATTAACAGTTATCTGAGTATCCTGGTTCGAAAAATTTCTTAATGAAGAGTTTTTTCAAGCCATTAAAATTGGCATGCTCCGCAGCATCTAGACTTGTATACCAGGTTTGACCCTTGTTGCTTAAGCATAGTCCGAAGGCTTGGGAGCATTGAGTAGGATCAGTGAGGCCGTTGGCCTCGCAGACTTGCTCAAAATGCTCCACAAAGTTGTATGGGTCATTGGTTGCTTGGTATTTATCAAACTGCTTTGCTACCACTGGGATTTTTGATTGGCTCCTACAGCCTTGGTTGACTCCCAACCCTGTGAGTAGTGATGTTGCCAATGTTGCAACGCTTTGTTTTGTGGCCGTGTTATCTACTAGCCATTTTGTCAGAAGCTTGCTCAGCGTGAGATCTCCTTCTAGCGCTCTCTCGCTCTTTGACGGATTCGTGCCCCCGCTAAGGCTAACACTCTTTAGATCTCTTGCATTTCTAAGCTTTGGCGTAAGTTCCTAGTTTGCTGATCTTGGTTGTACGTCGCTAGGCCTTGCAGACCTCTGTAGGCCAATTTTCTTTCCTCCTCTAGGTTTACCATGATGTCCTCGACTAGTCTGCCACGGTGTTCTAGCCACGTTTGAGCGTCGTATTTGTACACTAATTGTTGGATAACCTCAGGAAAGTCTCATAGGTTAAGCTCATCGTCGCTTCTACATCCTGAGTTGCCTTCTTCCATGTCTAGAACTTTCTGTTCTACCAAGTTGTCGATCGACTTGATAAGGCCAGCAGATCCACTTCCATGATATTGTCTATTTGTGTTGCATTCAGATTTTTTGCGGTGTTCTCCGCTTGGTCCTACCTTTGGGGATACGATATCCCTTCTATGTCTTTGGGTCTTCTCTTATTGGTGGGTTCCTTCTAATTCTTAAGTCCATGTGTGTTCCTTGGTACTTACAATCAGTTGTCAACTTACCCTCACTCTATGCGTGGATGCGCACGTGTGGTCTTTTCTATGCACTGTGCGAAATCAAGCTTTTAGCTTTCCTTAATTGAGCTTCGAGTGATGGAAATCACAGTGGGTGAAAAAACAAAGTGCATGTAGCTTCGGTGCTCTTGCTTATGGGTTGGCTTGATAGGGTCATGTGTTTGGTAATTGTTCCTGCCACTTTCTAGGTTTTTTTGGTGCACTATCTTGCTTGGCTCGGCCTCGAGTTGGGGTCTTGCAATCTGCCCACAACACCGAATACCCTTTCAAACCGTTTGACCACAATTCCTAGGTTTGTAACTACGTGTGAGGGGATCGGTCGGTTCTCCTAGCACGGGTCACGCTTCTCATTAGTCGAGGCTCATCAAATTCTTAGGCTTTCCTTCTCAGGTTGCGTCAGATTTACTAGTGTCAGATTCTGGGTATTAGACAAGTTTGGGTCCAATAGTCATAATCAGACAGATCAAACAGCTGGAGTTGGTCCAATTCTGGCGGTCCAATTTTTGTGCGTTCGATTTTGGGAGTCTAACCCTAGGAATTGGGCGTTAGATGAGACAATGTCCAATTTGAGAGCATTTGATTCTAGATGGTCCGATTGGGGTATGTCCGATCAGACAAGGCTATTGGTCTAATTTTGTGGTCCGATCGTCGTGATCGAATGGGTCGAGCATTCGATCGGATAGGTTGGGTGTCAGATTGGAGTTGGTCTAATTGGCCGATCAGACATTCGGAGTCCGAGTGGTTTGATTATGGGTTGTTTAATTTTTGAAATCTGACAAGGTGTCCAATCAGACAAGGTGGGTTTGTCCGAGTGTCCAATTCTGGGAATTGGATGGTTTGCTTGGGTCCAATTCTGGGAATCAGACACTGTGGGAGGCATCCGATTGCGTCGGCCGAAACGCGTATCAATCACTTATTTGCCAAAAATCTAGATATAGATGTTGCTAGTAGCTACCAGAACTTCTAGGAATCAAGGAGTGTAGGCCAAGGGCATTCCATACTTGAATCTCATTGAAAGTCCCGATATGCTCCGATCGATCTGATGTCGACCTAGACTTGTAAGCTCTCTCTCTCTCTCTCTCTCTCACACACACACACACAAAAAGCCAAAACTGTAAATGAGGTTTTCCTTGGTCGCTCAAGACCTTAAGCTCGTCACTAGCTTGCACCTTAGCCTTCCCAATCACTCGACCTTCAACTCTGAGACATCTAAGCACTCTTTTGTTTTCATTTTTTCATGTTATTGCCCTGTTGAGGATTGTTTTATAACAATGAACTTCAAGCTTCCCTCTCTGGTTTCTCCTACCTATCCTACTCTAAATGTGACAAAAATCAAAAGCAGGGTACTGAATGGATTTCTTCCACTGAACCAATCATCAAAAACCAAAAATACTTAATTGTAGCACAAATTAAAACCCAAAACCTTCTATCTATCTCAAGCTCCGGTTCGGGGATGAAACCCTTACTTTGATGCTTGATTTGAAGCATGCAAGAGCTCAAGCTTGAATCTGTTGTCCCGGAAACGGAATGAAAATGTAGAGGCGAGCGCAAGCTCAACTGCCAAGACCCACAGAGTGCTTATTGTTCAAGTGTTTCAAGCGAGCACTAGTGGCTACCTCTCACATAGTCGATGTGCCATCCTTGTCTACAAGTGTAGTGAGCTTATCTTGATGCCCGATAGAGTTGCTTCCTCTGTCAAGCACTCCGATAGCTCCACGATTCTTGATACAAGCTCAAGCATCCTCAAACCTCCATCTCCAAGCTCCATCATCCGTAGTCGTGTGCGAGACACAAGAAGAGAAGAGAAGAAGAAGAGGAGAGATGGAGGAGGGCCTCATCTCTAAGATTTCCTCACCCTCACACATTCCCTCACTCACTCACTCACACTCCCTCACTCATTCGCTCACAAGCAAGAAGAGAAGAGAAGAAGAAGAAAAGAGAGAGAGTCCACTTTGCCACACACAAAAGAATGAGCTCTCATTCATCTTTTGAACTTTATATACAAAGCCCTAAATCCCATTTGGGGCGGTCATCCCCTTTTTACATGGTTGACCATAGTCCAGGCCCCTTTTTTCCATCGTTCTTCTATCTTCCTAGCTTCCTTTCTACCACCCATCTACATTTACAATTTGCACACGTGTGCTCTTAAAATAAATTATGATGCGCCTTGTGCTCTTTTACAAAAGTATTGACTTGTGCTTTTTCTTGAGTGCCTCTGCTTGATTTAGGACTTTTTCACACTTCTTGTGTTTCTTGATTTTTCTTGGCGTGCCTCGCTTTTGCCTTGGCTTTGTCTTCTTCTTTAGATTTTTTGGATTTTCCACCTTGTTTGTTTGAGGGTTAACAACTTCTAAGCTTCCTCTCCATCAAATATGCGACTAAATTATTCACTGTAGCTGTTGTATCATCAAAAAAGTCACATGCACCTCAAACCCCAATAAACATCATAGCCATTAATATTCAAGTTTCCCTCTCCACTCCATTCTCAAATCCATTTGACAAAGCCAAGTACCGTTACTCATATTTGTTGCTAAAATCAAGTTGAAGGACAAGACAAGCATCAAGAATCACCATTAAGCAGGAAGAAGATTCAAGTTGAAGACCAAACATAGTATCTTTTGATACTAGAGAGTGTATCTTCACATTGCCTTGCACTTGTGTCTCTTGACACATTGAAATACAACTCTTTTGTTGGTTAATTGAAGCTTATCAACATGGCAGAGCGTGAACAAATAGAAAAGTTCAATGGAGAAGGTTTCCATGCCTGGAAGGAAAAGACCATGTACCACCTCATGAGGAAAGACCTTTGAGATCTCTTCAAAGATGATGAAGGTGATGCAGATGACAGGAAAGAAGATTCAGAAGGTGGGATCCTTGCAGTAGCTCCACCAAAAACCAAAGAATGGAAGAATATGAATAACAAGGCACTAGGCATCATTGCCTGGGGACTAAGTGATGATGTGCTACATTATATCTTTGGCATTAGAGATGCTAGAACTGCTTTGGAGGAACTTAACATGATGTTTCATACCCAAGCAAATAAGTCAAAGGTAAAATTACTCATGCAATTTTATAAACTAGATATAAAAGACAATGCTTCCATGACTATACACATTAACAAGTTCAAGAGCTTAAAAACCTAGCTTGCAACTCTTAAGAAGAATATGAAGATGAAGCAATAGCCGTACTGCTTGCAAGTATAAATAAGGATCCATATGAGACTCTTGTGTCCACCCTAAGTAATGTTCCAAGTCTCTCACTTAAAGATATTGAGCACTCTCTTCTTAATGAAGAGAACAAACATAAGAACAAGAATGCAAAATATGGTATTCCATCATCTAGGGAAAATCTCTTATACACCAAAGGAGCTGCTGGATCCAAAGGAAGAGGTCGAGGATTCAACATTGACAACAAAAATTGGATGATATGTCATTATTATGGTAAGATTGGCCATATAGCCAGTGAATGTTTCCACAAGAAAAGAGCACAACATATGGAGAATGATCACCACAAGAACCAATTCATGAATGAAGAGGAAGAAGAAGATGCTTCCGCTACCATCAATAACTCTGATAGATTATTCTAAAATAATTTTCATTGTATCCTTCATATGTTTTTCCCTTAGTGGTTTTCTTTGTAAAAACTCTTGCCAAAGATGTAAAGTTTCAAGCTTTAACTTGACTAGGCTGCCTATGAGCTAGTCTTCCGGGCCATGTCATCATGAAGGGGGGGCAAAAGCCAGCAAGTGTAGGAACTCATCATTTGAGGGGGGTGTTGAGAAATAAACAAATGATGTATACTCCAGGAAGAGATGTCTTGAATCCCATATGCATAGTGAGGAGAGTGGAACAAATCCAACTTCTATAAAGCATTGTACTTGACTCTCACTTTCACATGGAATGAATACAATATCATGATGCTTTGTACTTTCACTTAGTGTCTATCTTATTGTCAGTTCATTACACAAGTTTGTCTTTATGAGTCCAAGCTTCCATCTTGGAACCTAATTCACTTGTGTAACAGTTGGTCTCTCTTTGTCTATGTCAACATGAGTATTGTCTTTATCTTTCATCCTTCATAGCTCTTGCCATGCTCTAGATCCACACTTTTATCATTCACAATCCAAGTGCAAGCTTCAAGCGAGCTCGATCCTCAAGCTCCATGCTCCAAGCTCCATTGCCGCAAGCAAGAGAAGAGAGGAGAGGAGAGGAGAGGAGAGGAGAGGATGGAGAGCTTCTCCTCCACGGTCCCTCACCCTCACACACTCACTCCCTCACACTCTCACACTTCCTCTCTCAAGCACAAGCTCAAGAAAGAAAGAATAAGAAGAAGAGAGCTTCTTTTGGCTATACACAAGAATGAGCTCCTCATTCACTTTTCAACTTCATATACAAAACCCTAAATCCCTTTTGGGTGGCCATCCCCTTTTTGGTCCCGGGCTCGGCCCATTCCTCCAACCCTTCTCCTCTTTTTTATTGGCATGGCCTCAACCCGTGCCTCTAACCATTTACAATTTGCACGGGCCGGCTCTCTGTTACAAAATAAATCATGGTGCGCCTTCTTGCGCTCTTTTATAAAAGTATCGAGTTGTACTTTTTCTTGTGCTCCTCTCTCCTTGATTTAAGAATTTTTTACACTTCTTGTGTTTCCAGATTTTTCTTGGTTTGCCTTCGTTTTCCATTTCACTTTTGCCTTGGACTTGTCTTTTGCTTTAGATTTTCCAAAATTTCCACCTTGTTCATCTGAGGGTTAACAATAAGGTAGTGATATAAAACATTCTATTACAAAAATATTTAAGACCAATGAGTCTTTAGTCATTGGTGTTGAAAGGTTCAACCTTGTTAGCATTTGAGGGCCTAGCCTCATGCTTAGTAGGCTCTTGAGGGAAGTCTTGGGTGAGTTTGCCAACAAACTATTCAATGGGCTTTCACTCATCACTCTTTTGCTTCCTTGACAATTTGTGCTGAGTAGCCTCAAGCACTTGCCGTAATTGAGTAATAGTCTATTGTGCCTCATCTCTTTCTATGAGAGCATTAAACATGGTCTCTAAGGTCTTCCATAAGCTCTTTGAATGGGTCTATCTCATTTTTGAAGTTCTTGAGTATTGTGTAATTGTGATTGGTGTAGTACATCAAGGTGCTCAATTTTCCCTCTATGCACTAGCCCTTACAATTGCTCTCCCCAAGCAAGTGCCAGTCTTGAAAGGCTTCCCTCAAGCTCACAACCCTCTTTAAAATGTCATGTAAATACACTTGTTGTGCTATATATACAAGAAATTTCTTGTTATTTAGCATGGCTTCTCTTCCTCAAAAAAATGTTTAAATAGAGTTCATGCCATCCCAACGTGTTGACAATCCAAATACTTGAACGATATTGTATCCTTGTACTTTTTGAACTTTTGAAAAAATTGTTCTCCAATGCATTTATTGCCTCTCACTATGTGAAATGTTTGCTACAAGGTTATAGAAAAATCTATTTCCCTTCAAGTCAAATCCATCCTTCCTAAGATTTTCACTCAAGGTAGTATGGCTTCATTCATGGGACATGAATTCATGATTCTATGTTATTTGTTTGACCTTCCTAGAGTCGAGGGTGCCATTGGAGTACCTATTATGCCATGCAATGATGTCCATGAACTCGAAAAACCTAGCAACATCTAGATCCATCTCATGATTGAAATGCCAAGGACGTATGCAATGTTGGAGGCATCACTTGCTCACACACACACACACACACACACACACACACACACACACACACACACACACACACACACACACACACACACACACACACACACACACACACACACACACACACACACACACACACACACACACACACACACACACACACACACACACACACACACACACACACACACACACACACACACACACACACACACACACACACACACACACACACACACACACACACACACACACACACACACACACACACACACACACACACACACACACACACACACACACACACACACACACACACAAGAGGTGACAATTATGGCACCATGATTGCATGGAGGGGGGGTGGAATGCACATGGACTGGGTGAAAAATTTCACCATAGACATTCAATGGTAAGGTCAAATGAAAGTGCCCTGCAAAATAGTCCTTTTTAGTATATGTGGTGGGACCCATACGTAAATCTATTGTGAGCCCTAGCATTATGTCTCCAAAAAGAGATGACCTAATAATATTTATATATCAACTGTGTGGATCACCATCACAAGCTTTGGTTGCCTCTCTTATGCCTCCAACCCTGGCATTGTCACAATGCCATGTTGGCCACCAGGAACCTCTCCAACTCCATGTATACGTGTGCCTTATGACTTAATTCATGTGCTCCATTAAATATTGTGCCATGGCAAAGGAACATCTCTCTCTCTCTCTCTCCAACATGATCCCTAGCATGCTACATAGGTATCTCTCATGCTTTCTTGGAGACACATCCCCTTTTGTAGCATGGTTATTATGGTTCAATATTCTACTTTTGTTTCATTGATCAAGGAATCCTTCTTGTAGGGCACTTGGTTGCTTTGGTGAAGGTAAGTTGAGCTTTTACCAAATGATTGCCACTTCTTAGCTCTTCAAGTTCTAGCTAGTTCTACATCAACAAGCCTTATACTTGCACACTAAGCAAATCCTACAACATAGTTGCAAACCTTTTGGGTAAGTTGTATACCTCTCCTAAGGAGTTTACTTAAAAAACTTGAGAAAACTACTCACTTTCAAAAATTGACAAAAAATCAACATATACTTTTTTGAAAAACCCCAAATCTAGTATATGTTTTTCTAAATGTACTACTTTAGTGAGAAAGATAGTTTGTAAACTAGATATTTTTAAGGAGTTTATATTCAAACTAACACATGGCTAAGTACCAAGAGTTTTCTGTCCACAAAACTATGCACTTAGTATATGTATGAGACTTTTTAAACAAATTTTGATCTAATGATTTTCAATTATCTTAATTGATTGAATAAATCTATAGTTTTGAAATCACATTCCTATCCTTGACATTTGTAGTATTTGTATATAATCTAGGAGGTGCATATTGGTATATGCATTTGAAGTAGTATTTGTATATAATCTCAGAGGTGCATATTGGCATATTGATGAAAATACTCTACCTCACAAACATAAAGATGGGAAAAATTTCAAGGTATTAATGGAACATTGGTATATTGATGAAAATACACTACCTCACAAGGATAAAGATGGGAAAAATTTCAACGTATCAATGGAACATTGGTATATTGATGATGGGAAACTTTTCAAGATATTAATGGAATTTTAACTTTAAAATATAAGGTGTGATGTGAATATAGTACTATATTAAGTTACAATTGCAAAAGTAAGCACTACATAAGGATTTATGCATAGTGTTTGCATGAAAACTTGATTCTAAAGCATTAACCCATCGATTTGGTATCATAATTAGCAATACATCATAGTGAAAGACCCTCCAAATGCAACTTATGTCTAATACTTGTCCACACTTCGTGCATATGAAATCCAAATCTCCATTTTCTTAGCTCATGCTCCAAGATGGATCCCTAGAGCTTAGCCAACACATGGCCAACCATGACCATCTGGTGATTTGGCCTTTAGGATTGGTACTATTGTATTAGTAGACCAATTGGCTGGGAAGCCTTCACATAGTGCCCTGTTGAATAGGTGGGCTAAGAGGGGGGCAATGGTCTCTTTAGCCAATGATAGGTGTTCTACTACTAGTCCCGTGTGGCCTTGGGCCCGCCATTTTGGAGTCTGTCAATGGCATCACAGACCATTTCAGTCTTGAAGAAGGTGGAGGCAATTGGCTTGTCCTCTGGCAACCAAGGTAGGGGGGTTGTCCTGGCACGTGGTACAGTGAGGTGGCATAGCTCTGCCACATCTATGGGGAGGTAATGGGTGTCTCTATTTGGGATGCTTGGAATGCCTTCCATGCCTCCTTGCTGTCCTGCTACCTTAGGAATAGCTGATAAAACTCGTGCTCTAGCCTGGATAGATATGCCTGCTTCTTCCTTCGCACTAGGCAAAGAAATATTGTGCGAGCTTGGCGATCTCTGTATTTTCCTTTGGCTTTCCATTGTTGGAGAGGCGGAGGTGAGTTTCCTTGGATTCCTCGTCGTGTTAGCTATTCCGTGGGGAATTCTTGCTAGGAGGGGTGGAGTGGGGGCATGTGTGGGGGAAGTATGCGACAACTGATGTGTGAAGGGTCCTAGCTAGTTGTGTCATGAACTCCTCCAAGGGTGTGTGTGGGTCCATCTCATGTAGGCTCCAGTATAGATGATCTGAGTAGGCACTCGTCGTCATCCTGATGAAGTGGTATTTGGGGAATCTTTGAGGGCTGCTCACTGGGGGGTCCCCTTGTAATTGCATGTGATGCTAAATTGGAGGTATGTGTGGTCTGTGGCTACCGCTAATGGGCATGGTGAGATGCTGAAGGCCTGTATGTTTGGGATCAGGGTAGGTGGCCCTAATAGGTAGTCCACTGTGATGCCTCCTCCCGAGCCTCTAGATGCATGCTTAAGTGGAAAGCATGTGAGTGCATCAGACCCAGGCCATCTAGCCATGCCATTAAGGATGGCTAGTCCATGTGCCCCTCCTAGTGCTAGTAAATAGTCTCCATACTATGTGCACTCAGTTGTGTCTTGTGATTTTTGGCTAATCTCCAACTCCTATGGTGCCAACTCTCGATACATGTGGTCTTCCCTCTCAAAGAAGGGGACTTGGCTCTGCATTGTGCGGGCGTTGAAGTCTCCTGTCAGCAGGACGTCTCCTATGAGAGAGAGAGAGAGAGAGAGAGAGAGAGAGAGAGAGAGAGAGAGAGAGAGAGAGAGAGAGAGAACTCTAAAGTGAATGAATATTGTAAATGAATGTAAGAGTGTACAGAATGCCCAAGGGCAGAGCAATGCAGTATCTGAAGAGTGACATCCACAAAATATAAATCCTAAGTGATGTGACCATCAGTCAGAGTGCAAAAGTTGAGGAAAAAACACCCAAACACTGATCAACCAAGATGTCAGGGAACTGAAGCATAGTTATAGATGATTGTTGATGATGAGGGCGGTAGTAGAAAGCTACAAATGCAGTAGCAAAAGGACCACATGGAGGAGGAAGAGTACAACCATTTGTGTCACTTGCAGGTGCAAGAGGGCCAAACACAAGTAACAAAAGGTTGCTTGATGTTGAGGGAGATCACTACCAACTGTCACATGGTGGAGGAGTGCCCAAACGCGAGTTGGAGAAGGCAAATTGTGGTGCTGGCGATGATGAGACAAAAGAGTCCAAACACACCAGGGAGGTGGTATCCGATGTCAGATTTTGGTCTAGACCAATTTATTAGCCACTAATGTTGGTGGTGACATTATTAAATTAATTTTAAGATTTAATATTCAAAAAATTAATTTAATAAGTTGGATAATGTTGAAAAATGGGATTAGAATGCTGCCACTTGGCAAAACTTGCCCATGCAAGTGGAAAAAATGTTTTTAGGGGTTGGAAGTTTATTCCAACCATTGTGAGAGAGAAGGAGATAGCTAAAGAGCAAGGAGAGGTTGCTGATGTGATTTGAAGCCACCATAGGGATCAGTCCATCAGCATGTGATAGCAGTTTGGAGCCCTTTAGGAGTATGTGACAATAGCCCAAGGTCCTTCTAGTGCAAATGATTACATATAGGATGGGGTAGCAGTCTTTCTGGTGGTCCTAAGCTGTAGGTGATAGCTTCCATGGCTATTTGAGAAGGGCAGCCGCAATTTTTCAGCATTTCTTACAATGAAACTCTGAATTTCCTCTCTCTAGTATATTATCTCTCACCCCAAGCCATCTTTGAAGTTATCTCAACAAAATCTAGCCATTTGAGTCATCAAAGGTGGAGATATTGGAAAATCTTTGTTGTAAACCCTAATTTACAATAGAAATTAGGATTGGACAGCCACTTCGAGATGTGTGCTGAAAATTGAGGGCCTAGAACTTGAATTCCAAGCTGAAATTAAGGAATTTTATCCTTTTGGACAACAGGGTGTACATGCAATTATGGGGTGCTAGGTTACTTTAGTGGTGGCACTATTTTCCATGCTATGGTGGATCTCATACGAGGATGTATGGCACAATTTTGTTGAGATTTAGGCAATCACACCTACTATAGCCTCTTTGTATGGAGCAGTTTGGGTAAAGGATATGCAGGCTATCCAGAATCCCATAAGCACAAATCAGAAAAGTGTACCTATCCTAAAGCTATAAAGCATTGCACTTTCCTTTCATTTAGTATGCAATATGATGGAATACTATTGTACTTTGTCATTTCATTCATAGTCAGTGTCATATTCAAGATTGTGTTTATGAGTCCAAGCTTCCATCTTGGAACCTAATTTACTTGTAACAATCGGTCTATCTAATCTATGTCATCATGAACATGTCCAAATTGCTATCACATACTAAAAGACTGATCCTTGGTGGCTGTAAATCACATCACAGCCACTCCTTGTTCTCTAGTAGCCTCCTTCTCCCTCACAATGGCTAGAATAGCCTCCTTCCCTCTCACAATGGTTGGAATAGACTTCCACCAGCCCCTAAAAACGTTTTCTCCCCTTGCATGGGCAAGTTTTACTAAGTGGCAATCTTCTAATTCCATTTTCAAGTACTATGCAGCTTATTAAATAAAATTTTAATATTATTTTTAAAAATTAATTTAATAGCTGATAGCAACCCAAGGTCCTCCTAGTGTAGATGGCAACATATAGGACGGGGTAGCAATCTTTCTAGTGGTCCTAAGCTATAGGTGACAGCTTTTATGGCTGTTTGAGCAAGACAACAACATTTTTTCAACATTTCTTGCAATGAAACTCTGAATTTCTTGTCTCTATAGGATTCTCTCTCACCCCCCAGCCATTTTAAAGTTATCTCAACAAAATCTAGCCATTTGAGTCATCAAAGGTGGAGATATTGGAAAATCTCTACTGTAAACTCTAATTTATAGAAAAAATTAGGGTTTGACTACCACCTCAGGATGGTGCTCAAATTTGAGGGCCTAGGACTTAAATTCCAGTAGCTAAAATTGAGGAATTTAAGGGAGATTTAAGAGGCTAGACAACCAATATCAGATTTGGGGCTAAATTTGTCTTTTAAGGAGTAGGGTGAAAGACAATCCCCAAGCCAACCAAGGGGAAAATTGGTTTCGAGGCTTTCTGGTCAATTTTCACCACAAGAGACACTTGGATTAACAGAGGAGATTAGAGGATCTTAGTTTACCCCTGCCATTTGTAATATAAGATAAAGAAATATCGCAACAAGGGGTGCTAGTTTTGGGGCTAATTGGGTGTCCAATGTCCAAGATTAAAGTAATATAGTGTGTATTTTAAGTTTATGCTCAGTTATTAATTATTGTAATTAAGTGCTTAATCAATTTATTTACCACCCTATCTAAGAAGGAAGGCTGGTTTTAGTTATGACCTTTTGGACCATCATAATGGCCAGTTCAGTCCAATGTCACTCAATTTGAAGCATCTCAAGCAGCAAAGGGTAGAGGTACACCAAAACTTAGCTACGGCTTGTATGTACATTGATGATTTGGCAACCAAGATGGGGCATATCATACAACCACAAGCATTACATCAAATGGATCTAATTCATGGAGTGCGATTTTAGCCATGTTCATTTTCTAGTCTTGCCACCAAATCTAAATCATCTCTCCTCATTACCCATGTTGAATAACAAATCTATATGTTGATGGCCATGAGACTAGTGCATTTGGAGATGCACTACACTATGGTAATACATCGATACATTCTCCAACATGGCCTTCAAACTAATACACTAGACTATAGTATTACATCTAAGCTCTCTAGTGTATTCTCTAACATAGTCTTGAACTTGGAGTGGCCTCCAAGTTTAGGAATCTAATAGTTTCTACTCAATTAGTACTTCCAAATTGGGTTTTCAATTCACAGGTTTGTTGGCTCCCATTGACTATGCTAGGTGGCAACCGTTGGAAGCACTAGAAACCATTACGATGACCAAATAGATGGATCGATTGTATAGTGTCTTGCTCAATCTCGAATGGATGTAATGTGTTCTTTTTTGTAGCTTGTTGTTGTAGATGTCAATGAAAATTGTAATAGTCATATGTTGTATAGTATTCCAAGTCTTTCTATTGAATGGTGTGTCTTCAAGTAGTTTTCTATCTTTTGTGATGGGCTTTATCTTCTTGTTATGCATTCCAATGCTCTCGATTCCTATTAGCAACTCTCTAGTTGTTAATAAAAACTAAAGATTAGCAAAACCATTTGTGATAAGGGGATATATATGTGGATTGACATATGGGATCAATCACATTGCTTTTGTAGAGACGATAAAAAGATTGCAAGAAGTTATGTATTGAATGCAAAAGAAAGAGAATGGTTGCAGTTGGTGATGAGTAGGAAGAAAATGGAGTGGCAAATCAAGGGTTGCTTTGAAGAAGAGTGGCTTTGAAGAACCCAATGCTCAATAGATTTTGAATATACCCTATAAGTTGAATGTGAAACTATCGTGAATGGTTGCATACAAATTTCCCACCAAAGCTAGGTTAAGTAAGAAACAAAAAGTTTCACTTATGCGTATAATTTTAAAGCACATAACACTTTGGAAAAGAGTGGTGAAAGACATGAATGACATAAGAGTACACCATATGTTGAATGGAAGCAAGTTTTTTGTTCGATAGAGGAAATCTTAGAGCGAATTATCTAAGATTTGGGGTCTATGGTTAGGGCATTAGTGATCAAATTGTTTTGGATTGGTAGCGATGGCTTGCTTTCTAGGATCAAAATCGCCATGGCATTCTTGCCATGCTTAATTCTAGTTCTAGAGTTACTATTGAAGCTCAAGACTTTTTTGTCATCGTAGGAAAGAAGGATAAAACATTGTAGGAAAGAAGGATAAAACCTTTATGGATGTAGGTAAGCTTTTGAAATATTTGTGTGAGGCCCAAGGGTCATGTCGTTAGAGATTGTCATCTCTTGGACATGCATTCTTGGGAGATAGGTTGTGTATATATGCATTTCCTATCAGTTAGGCATTTGATCAGTTGTGTGTGTTGTGGGTGACACGTGGTAGTTCTGTACAATCCCTTCAGGTATGCCATGTGGTAGCACTTTTAAGGTCAAATGCATAGTGCCATGTCAGTAGTGCAGTTGGATGGCCTATTTATATAGTCAAACAGTACAATGAGATGCATGAAATACAACTCACATCATATTTTTACCATTTCTTCACAGGCTATTTATTGCCTGCCTTTAGCACACAATGAGACACGTTCTCTGATTGCAAGATTCCTGATTTCTGATCATGGAAACTTATGTACATACTTCAAGGTTCACAGTCCATGAGATCTTCGAGGTGGAGACATATGCAAACATACACTCTGCGCCCCTATACATATTTGCTTCCTTATACAACATTCTTCATTGTAGATTTTCTATGTTTCACTCTCTCTTCTCTCTCTGTTCACTCTATCTCTCAATCTTGGTCATACACTTCCGCACCACTTCACTCTGACATGGTATTAGAGAGCATTGAAGGGCTAAATAAGGGTGGTAAGGAACCTACTTGAAGAGGAGATTTTAGTGCAACACAAGGCTACATTTTCACTATTCGAGGGTGAGTAGGAGAGCTGCGCATTAGAACAAGACTGAGGCAAGTATGCGCATGTGAGAGGGAAGAAAAGTTGCTGAAGTTGCTATTGATTTTTATTGTTGGAAAAAGACTGTGTTTTGGGCCCTCAAGTGTATATTGTACCTTTTCATCCCCTCCGATGGTTGGGTGAAGGAGCAGGATGAGCGGAGAAGAGCCCTAGCAAGCTACGTTTTCACAGTTAGAGGGGGCTGGTTTTTGTCTTTTGTGCGGGCATTTTAGGTGAAGATGTCTTTTGAGGCAAGACAAATTTCAAACAATCATGGACTAGAAGGTGAGTGTTTTACCGATTCTTCCATCAGATCAAAAGCTCAATGGTGAGAACTACCACATTTGGCGTGTTATGATGCTTGCCATTCTGGAGTCCTATGATGTGGGAGCTCTTGCTCAACTGCCAAGACCCACAGACCGCTTATTGTTTCAAGCGTTTCAAGACAAGTGCGATGGCTACCTCTCACATAGTCGTGCACACTCTCACACCCACGAGTGTAATGAGCTACCTTCATGCCCGATCAAGTTGCCTCCACAAGCTCTCCGATAGCTCCATGATCCAAGGTGCAGGCTTGATCCTCAAGCTCCAAGCTCCAAGATACATTGCCATGCACGAGACAAGAGAAGAGAAGAGAAGAGAAGAAGAAGAAGAAGAGAGGAGAAGATAGAGAGCTTCTCCACCACAGTCCCTCACCCTCATACACTCACTCCCTCTCTCAAGCACAAGCACAAGCAACAAGAAGAAGAAGAAGAAGAAGAAGAAAAGGAGAGCTAGTTTTGTCCACACACAGGAATGAGCTTCTTCATTCGCTTTTTGCCTTTTATACATGCCCTATTCCTCTTTGGGTGCCCATCCCTTTTTTACATGAACAACCATTTTAGCATAGGTCCTCTTTCCATATTCCCTTCCTTTTTACATTATTCCTTCACCCATGCCCATCTATATTTAGAAATTGCACAGGAGAGAGCCGGGCGCTCTATTACAAGGATTTAGGGTGCTCTTTTATATTTAAGATGCACCTTTCCCCCTTTGCAGTTGCCCTGAACCGTTAAATTTGCTTGTTGCACTTTTGGCCCTTTTTCTCCAGTTTTTCCATTGGGCCACCTTTTTTTAGACTAATGTATGCATCTTTTTTATTTTCTTTTGCTTTCTTTTCACTTTCCTTACACCAGGATTTTGCTTTCTTTGTGCTGGGGTTAGCATTACCCCCTCCTAGATGAGCGCCAATCCCATGGTACTTGTTGGTGAGGGCTCAGGTGGTTGAAGGGTTGCCATGTGGGTTGATGATGGGGCTTAGGGGAGATTGGTCATGAAGAAGAAGCATAACAAAATGGATGGGAGGTTGCGGCATCGAGGATAGATTGAGTGGCTAATGGGGGCCTCCAAGGTCGGTGGTTGATTATGAGTTGTTGAATGTACTTAAAAAGGAAAAGAAAGTGCACTACCTGCTCTAGTGGGGGTGTGTCTATCTCATCGTGTAGTGCATGGTGTTTGTTCCAGTGGAGCTGGGAGCTGGGTCAGATCCTTAGGCGAGCTTGTGGTGTTGTCCCACACTTGAGGACCCAGTTCGTGTACAAGGGGAGGTGTTGTGGGTGTGACTCAGGGAGACAAGTCTAGGCAAGTGTAAACTCCCCAGGTGTGTCTTGCCCTTGATGCGCCCTAAGTGTGAACTGAGGTCAAGGGAGGGATATAATTATCCCTAGGTGCAGTGTTTGTGGCACTCTGATGGTATATGAGAATTCCATTTCTTCCTTTTCTTGTGCTTCATCCTGGGTTGTTGCAAAGACTTTGCTCTTGCTATAGGAGATGAGCAACCACTGTTTGAGAGCTTGTTCCTCGAGAAATCTAATTGGCAATCAAGTCCTCGACCACCTCAGAAATCTTAACAAACATGAATTCATATTCCTCCCAAGTGCATGGCAAGGAGCATACTTTTGTTTTGCTAATGGCTCGTTGAGTAGTCCTAAATCCAATTGCTCATAACTTTTAGCAGATGTGGTGAAGGTGGTATCCAAGCATTTGATACAGGTGACCAAATCATCCCCTGTATTCGCGGCTAGGTTTGAGACCAAAGTAAGGATAGATCTCCACTTATAGGACAGTCTAAGGCCTACTGGAGGTTGGGGTTTGGTTGGGCTAGATAGCTTAGCTACTAATGCCTGCTTCACGGGCTAGTTAGTGAGGTGTCTATCGGGCAATTATGCGATGGATTGGTCTTGCGGCTCACACATGTGTTGTTTTTTGCTTGTGGAGAAGTTGGGACAATAGAAGTGCCAGGTTGAGTCGGTCCAGATGCAACATTCTATGGTTTTGGTCGATAGACCTATTGAGGTTCAATGGGCTTGTTTCCTTTTGTGTCAATTCGGTTCCCATATTTAGTTGGCTTACAGTCAGTCTCATGGAGATGGATTGGAAGGCAACAATGACTGAGGCACATGCGTGTGCCACTTGTGGTCTTGGGCAAGAAAATCCAATTGTTGCCTTTGTAGTAGCCTTAAGCACGAAATAGGGCTTTGGGCATCCATTGCAGCTTGACTGTTCATTGAGTTCTGTAGCGCGAGCTTTGTCTCTTAAGCCTAGGGCATGAGGTTCTGGGATTATAAGTTCATGCGGGTTGGCTCCTCCTAGATGATTGCAATTGCCGTTTGCATATCCATTTGATCTACTGCTCAATGGCCTTGGGTGTGTTTGATGGTGGTTGCAGCCAGTTTGTTGTGGTGGGTCGGGATAAGTCACGATCTCCCTCCTTAGGCTCGTCACTAAGTTGCTCTATCGGTGGTGCTGTGGCCTTAGATTGAGTTGCGTTGCCCTTGCTAAAAGCCGTCACTATCCAAACATTGCCAATGGTAAGGTGAATACATTGTGAGTCCTAGTCGACATTGCAATGTGTTTGTTTCTTGAATGCACATTCTAGCAGTAATTCCTTATCAGCGGCCTTGGTGTTAGGCAGCATGTAGAATATCATTGGTAGGCTTTTAGTCTCAATAGAGACCGCTACCTTACACTTTTCCAACAATGAATAAGACCGCCCCCCAAACGGGCTGAGTTTAGCGTTAGTAGGTTGCAATTGGGGCTGACTAATGAGGGTTAAATGATTGTGTGTAAGGATATTACAATCAACTTCCTCGTCAATGAGTGCATCAAAGGCATGTGTCCTATGGCCAGTGATGATGGATATGCACAAGTATGCAAGTGCCATTTCTTCCTTATCCCCATCTTCTATCTCAATGATGGTGGATACTCTTACGTTCACAGGCGGGTCTAGCATTGGGGGCTCGTGTATGGGTGTGTTGAAAGGTAGTGGAGCCCCAAGAGTAACACCAAGGAAAAAGGAATTCTCTTGTAAGAAAATCTATCTTATAACATCAACAAGCTTTTATTTCATTCTTTTGATCATCAAAACAAAGAAAATAGCAATTCTTCATGCAGCATCATAGTAGATTTCTCCCACGGATTTGATAGAATCAACCATATTCTCCAACATCTTCAAAAAATCCATCAATAAAACAAAGAAAACAAAGGAATACACCATCTTTGAATGGAAATACATCACATATTATTCATCTTCAATATCTTCATAGTTCTCTCTCTCAATCTCTCATATACAATTACACTGCTTTGATAAAATTGACTATCTCTGACTCTCTCTCTCTCTCTCCATCAATAGTACATCATATCCTCACTACAATCACTCAATAATAACACTCAATAATCCTTCTTAGGTCGTGGATGCACCTCCACTGCAGGTGGCGGGCACCCGTCACTGTCACTTTATTCTTTATTCTTTTAGTGACAGTTTAAATAAAGGAAGGCCTGATCACACATTGTGACTGTTGGAGTTCCCATTTCTTGTCTCTCTCTTTCTTGCTCTTGCTCTCTCTGCCATAGCTCTCGAGTCCAAGCTTCGATCCGTCTCTCCCTTTCAATATCAGTTTTGTTGTTGGTGTGTTGAGCAGGTTCTCAAACAAACCACAAGAAAGTCATTGGAAAGTTGGGATGCAGGTGCTTAGATACTTGCATGGGAATCTTGACTATGGTATCACATACAATTTCGAAAGTGTTCTTATGGAGAACTAGGACTTAGATTGGGCAAGTGACAATGATTCTAAGAAATCAGTTTTTGGATATTGTTTCTCTTTAGGTTCAGGAATCTTCTCTTGGATTAGTAAAAAGCAACCAACTGTGGCATTGTCTTCTACTATACCAAAGTAGAGTACAAGGCAGCTTGCTTTGCTGCATGTGAAGTAGTATGGTTAAGAAGGATCCTATGGCATATGGGAGTACAAGATGAAGATCCAATAGTACTAAGATGTGATAATTAGAGTTGCAACACCATTGCCAAAAATCTAGTTTCCTTACATGCACCAACACATTGAGATCCAATATCACTATGTGTGTGACTTGATCAAGGATGGGATAATAGAGCTAGTCTACTATCCAATGGAGATTAATGGAATATATATCTTCACCTAAGCTCTTACAAAGAATCTGCTTCGAGTTTATCTTCACAAAGTCGATGTTGGACCAAGGATGTAGTTTACTTGTAGGTGGACATTGAGGGGGGGAGGGAGGCTATTAGATATGCTCAATGCCTCATCCTCATAAGGTGCCACTGATGATCCATGGTGCTCTAAGTTGTAAGGCCCCCATTATGAGGAGAAGCCATGTGTGAGCACGGAGATTGAGTCGTGATTAGATAGATAGATAGATAGAGACCATACATACATACATACATACATACATACATACATACATACATACATACATACATACATACATACATACATACATATGTACGTACATACATACATACATACATACATACATACATACATACATACATACATACATACATACATACATGCATGCATGCATGCATGCATACATACATACATACATACATACATACATACATACATACATACATACATACATACATACATACATACATACATGTGTGTGTGTGTATACACAAGTTGAAGAGGAATGAAACATCTTTTATTCAATTGATTTTTTAATAGCAGCTAAAGGCATTATATCATAAATAGGGTTCTACTATAAGGTTCACCCATGGAACATAGATACATCAATGTTACTATAAGGTGGGGGTTTAGCAAACACATCTAGGATTCCATACTTGGAGGGAAGGTCGAGATAACCTTCTTTACATTAATTATTTCGGCAAGAGCAGCCTAAAATGATAACTCTATCGACCATGATTACTTTGGTTACTTCCTCATAGATGTAACAGTTTAGACAGAGTTGTTGTCCTCCTGTAAAAAGGATTGGATTAATCTTAACAAATTTTGAGGTTGGTTTGGATGTATGGAAGACGGTTAGTGTCAATGAAGCAATATTCTCCATTTCATATATCCATCCCATCCCCCCCCCCCCCCCCCCCCCCCCAATCTGCCTTTCTTGATATAGAGAGGGGAAGGATTATAAAGTTAGTTTAGAATATGCATAAATTAATCTTCCATCCAAAGTTGGAGGAGTGTATAGTTGATGTGTGAACATAGGTCGAAACATAAGAAAATGGTTCCAAGCTTCATCATTCTGGCAAAATTTCATCGGATATTAGTGGTAGGGCAAATTATGAAAACTTCTCCTTAATTTGATTCTTATCTAACCTTAATAATTTGCAAACAATACTTAATCTTCGCTTTGATACCATGTGTAATGTGCCTACTTAAATAAATATTGATAGTATATATTTTAGTATCCTATCAAGAAGTAATCAAGACTACTACTACTGCTCCAACTCTTGTTAGAATAACCAAACATTCATAATCTTTAACTGCTTGAGTCTATCTTGCAGGGGAAGCTCTATCTCAATCCCATAGGGATTGACTTGAAAACATGAACATGATTGAATATTGTAGTCTCCTATTAGTTGTCAAGTATCAACTTTTGAGGTGACTGCATTGCTCTCATCCCTTAAGTTGAAGTGAATGATTGTTAAACTTGATTCAAAGAGAGTGAGAAAAGAGAGGGAGCAATGCACATCAACCCCTCTACCCATAGGGTAAAGTCTCAACTTTGTCACCCTAAAACTATAGTTGTTGGGTTCTAACGATGACACATTAGGATAGTCAATGTTTGGCCCTTCCTAGACTTATCCAATCTAATGTTTGAGTTGTGATGGAAGCCATTGGAAAGACCCGTTAAACTAGTGCTTTCCTCAAGGGTTTTCTTTAGTTTTTAAATTAATCTAGTATAATTTAATTAAACATACAAAAATCGGCTTCATTAATTAGCTCTTTAAAACAATGTTCATTCACATACATTAGGTATGAACATGTATTATTGCTTTTGTTTCAGTAATTGTTCTACTCCGTGTCTGACAGCCAAAATAAACCACTATGTCCCACCCATAGCTAGCATCGAGGCATTCTAGGAGATCCACTCAGGCTTGTAGGGGGGTAGGCTAGTCCTAGAACACCCAAGGAATTATGGCCAGAGCCCCCTTGGCTCCTTAGCATCTCCTAGCTAACGATGGGTCCCTACAAAGAAACCTCTCGTGTTCCATGCCAATCCTAGCAATCCAAAGTGGTAAATTGAGCCTTCCCCTCCTTGATTTGATGCTAGAGTTTCAAAAAATTTTGAGAATAGTCCAGCAGAAGTGTTGAATTTGAGTGTGTCAAAGGACACAAGAGGATTAGTGTTAATCAACACTAGCATTAAGAGATACAATGTAGTTGGCACTTGATGTTGACTCTTCTTCTTACTGATTCAAAGTGGTAACTTAGTTAGGAAATTAGTGTTGTAGTAGATCAGAGGGTCAATGACATTACTAAGCCAAAGGAAGTAGGAAAATGAAGAAAAATTTGAGCTTTGAGGTTGATGGCTATGGAGTCTACATTAGGGTTTCTGGGGGCAGCTTGTTTTTTCAGCTCCTATGAACTAAATACTTGATCATTTCCAAAACTTTATTTATAGAAATGAAGCTTAAGAGGTAGGATATCAAAGCCCTATGATGCTCATCAACATTGTGACGTGTGCATGTGGAATGAACCGTACGAACGGCAGAGGGCGCAGAAAACGGCAGCGACTGAGTAAACGCGCAATGGTGGAGCATTGAGTCAACAATGTTGGGCTTTGAAGTGAGAGGGAGGAGGGCCTAGAGTCAAGAAAGGTTTTCCCAGAAGGAAGCACGAGCTGAAATGGCCCAAGAAGAGAGATTCATGTCCTCCACTGAAGGTGGGTAGCTATGGAGGTAGGTGAGAGATCCATGGAAAAGTGGAGGGAGCTAGAAATTCAAACTAGAATGACTCAATTAGTGGCATGAGGACTCACTAGCTTAAAACCCACTCTGATACCATGTTAAAATATTGAGAATGCATGCTATGGAGGATCATTGAAGAGCAGATAGACAATCATAATGAAGCATAAGCATTGACAAAGAAGAACTGAATTATCCAAGCATACTGCAAGTACAATTGATGAGAATGAGTGTGGGGATGAGTGCCTTTTATAGGCTTACAGTAGGTGGTATTGGTAGGTGGAGAAAAGTGGAAAAGGACCATGGTAATCACCAACCATGGTTTTAATAAACCATGCACACATAACCCAATCTAAGGCTTTATTTGCAGTATGTTTCTTTGCCTTGTTTGTTCCAAACAAAGAGGCTTTGGTGGATGTGATTGCACATTTCTCAACAATTGCATCACCTTTAGTGCACCCAAATACCTCCATAGTCCCACAAATATTGTCTTGATTGTATTCCACCCCATTTGAAAGTTGAGCACAACTACCTAGAGCATATTCGCAACATCTAGAAGATATACTCAACAACATCCGAAAGGTGTCTAGAAGGTAAAATGTCACCTTGCTTGGTTTACAAAGTGGATAAATTCTCACCTCTAATACTCAACATGACCTCTAGTGCAAAAAATTTGCAAGGTCTATTGATAGAGGACAAGACCTCGTCTCATGTTTCCTTGCTTGAGAGATATGCATCACATAAATGGATTCAAAAGGTGACTAGAAGGTGTCTGAAAGAAAAGCATCACCTCAACTAGACCAAAACATATTAACAGGATTAAAGTAACACATGGATTTCTTTTTACTTGTTCAAATAAATTGCAAAATCCAAACACAAAAAAGAAAAATCTTGCATGCACAAAGAGGCTATTGGATACCATGACTAATGTACACTTATGAAGTAATACAAAATCAGCACCTAGAAATTAGGTTGATTGCATTAAGAGGGGATCATTGTGACTATATTTGGGAGGGCTATGATTAAGACTCTATGATCCAGCATAGTCGTAGATCATCTCATCTATAACATCCACATCTATATATTCATAAAATGATATTTGTTCACTAGGTATGCTAGCAATCTTGAATTCTAATTGAGAAATTAAATTCAAGAAGAAAAATGGATTGGCATTGAATAAGATTTCATGCATGTGATCAATTTCATGTGTGGAATATTGTGAGTCCTCCACGTCATCATGTCCTACATCACTTGAAGTATCCAATATTGTTTGAATCTATGTAAAAATCACATTGATTAGTCACAAACCACCACATCCGATTAATTTTCTTCATTTGTAGTGCATCCCACACTCCTTGTTGCATTAATAAACCCAATTTCAAATCATTCCATGTGCAAATCACACCATCTTGATTATTTGCATGCATGACTACAAATTGATGCATGTTGTATTTTGGTTTTGAACAAAATACTCAAATTGAAGTTGCAGATCATCTAAATTTTCTATTAGAGTCCATAGCTTTTTGATCTTAGGCTTTGTTGATCAACAACATGGATCATTGACAATTCATACTAGTCTAATTCACACCTTAACGATCACCTTGACTGTATCCTAGAAGGTTAATCATCATGTTGACTAGCTTGTGGAAGCTAGGAAACACATCGCCTAGTACCATTTAGACTCAACATAGCAGGGACCATTCACAGATCGTGTTAGCTTTAGAAACCCTAATTCAACTAACTACAACAAGTTTCAAAGACTCTATAATGTAGGACTAAAGGATAAACCATATCCTAGAAGCCTTAAAAGCTTAATATAAAAAGTATGAGAGGGCTCTTAAGATAGAACTAGGAGGATGACCCATGCATGAAGTTGTTGAGTAAACCCTAGTTATTACTAGAGCTACACAAGGTTTGGCAAAGGCGGTGCATTTTTGCACTAGACATACGAGAAACAACAAGTTGAGCAAAAGTGGAGACATAGCCAGTGGTGGACTTCCTACTATTTGCATGTACTGCATCATTAAAGTTTGTGTAGCCCATGAATCCAAAATCTTGGACACCATAGCAAATGTACATATCTATAGTGCCCTTGTAGTGTCCTTCACAACATAACAATGTCGCTTGCTAGGTGTCACCATATAAGGAGCCATAACTCCCACTACAAATGCTATGTCACACCTAGTGGCTATCATGGCATATATCAACCTACCCAGTGTGGATGCCTACGAGATCTTGGCCATCTTGGTCTTCTCATCATTTGACTAGGGACAATTTGCATGACTAACCTTTACACGAGAACGTAATGGGTAGCCAATAGGTTTGCTACCTTGCATATGGAACCACTCAAGAACTTTATGAATGTAATCCCCTTCATCTCAAAGCTCTTCTCTTGAGCTGAGTCTTCAAAGCATCCAACTCATCATGAGCACTCCCAACAATCAGTATGTCATCAACATATAGCACCAAAATGATAACGCTACCATCACGGGTCTTTTTTGTGTAAAGACATGGATCCATATAATTGCTGGAGTAACCTTATGAATGGATAAATGAATCAAACTTATGATACCATTCCCTAGGTGCCTACTTAAGTCCATAAAGACTCTTTCTCAACTTGTGCATCAGGTGTTCCATGCCTTTTTTCTTAAAGCCCTTAGATTATTGCATAAAGATATCCTTATGTAGGTCCTCATGTAAGAAAGTTGTTCTCACATCCATCTAGTACAAGTCCATATCCATAAATGCAACCAAGGGAAATACCAAGCATAGGCCACTCATCTTGACAATATGAGAGAATATCTCATCAAAGTCAACTGCTTTCTCCTTCTTAAAATCCTTAGCAACCAATCTAGCCTTACATGCTAGGTTAGGGCAACCAGGGGTACTCTTCAATATGTACAACTACTTGCATGACAATGCATGTTTTCGATTGGGCAAAGGAAAAACATTACATGTATAGTTTTTCTACATTTAATCATGCTTAGATTGCATGCTCCTCTCTTAAGAGTGACTATCACCTCTACACATAGCCTCCTCACAAGTAAGGGACTCACTAGAATGTCACCAAGAGATGATGCATAGAGTGCTCAAAACAATCAGGAGGATGTGAGGCTCTAGCAAAGCGTCTCAAAACTTTGGGCATGTATGTCCTATCCTCTCTATCTAACATTATGATCCTACATAGCAGGTGGATCTTCCACCACTACATCATTAGTAGAGTAGCTATTACAAGATATCTAACTGGGGTTGATTGTACTATAACAAGAGGCTTCTCTTGATAAATCACCTTGTGGATAACCTTCCAAGCCTATGGATCCCTAATATGATAGCCCATCTCACTTGCATTACCATATCCAAGAAAGATACATTTGACAAACTTTAGATCCAACTTATTGCCATTGTCTTTGGGAATATGGTAGAAAGTCTCACATCCAAAGACACATAAGTGTGCATATGACGGAGGTTTACTAGACCATATATTCTCTACAACTCTATCACCAAGAGCAGGGCATGGGGATCTATTTACTAAATGAATGATAATAGTAATTGCCTTAGGAGCCCAAAAGTACTATGGTAAGCCTACATGACTAGGCATAATGTGGACACTTTCTTGAATAGTTCTATTCATGCGCTTTGCAACATCATTTAGGGATTAATACTCTTCTCATCAAAAATCTACTCAAATGCCTTAGAAATATATGCATCTCCATTGTCAAATCATAGATATTTTAGGCTATGCCTTGATTGATTCTCAACCACAGCTAGAAAGCACTAAAACATAATTGACATCGATTTTGGCTTTATGGGATAGGCCCAAACCTTTTATAAATAATAATTAATAAACATGCATAATACTTAGCACCGTCTAACGACTGATAAGGCATGTGACCACAAACATTGAATGCCCTAGAGCTAATGGCTCACCTACACACATAGAAGCAGACTTTTTATGCAAGTTACAAGATTGCTTGCCACATAAAGAATGATCTTAAGAATCAAAATACAAGTAGTCTCAAGAGGTGGAAAATACTGCAAATGAATGAGTACTTTCATTCCTTTAAGGGACATGCCCAAAATGGTGATGCCAAAGAGATAGATGTGGAAGATCAATCACCACAAAAACATGATCAATAGATCTAGATAGAAGAAAGGGGTACAAGGTGCCAAACTTGGCCCCTCTAGCAAAGATGAGGTTGCCACCTGTAAATTTCCATGCAAGATAGGGCTTTTAATCAAAGCTGGGTCATGACGTACATCATGAAGTATAAATGGAGCACCAATACCAAACTACAATCTCACATCACCTATGTCAACAATGTCACATACATGATCATCATCCAGTCTAATTGAACCTGTAATAGTGTGGTAGGTATGAAGCCAATGACAATGTGGGGTAAAATGGAAAGAAGCCCCCAAATCAAGAAGCCAACATTGAGAATAAGTAGATTAAACATCAAGCAACTAAGTAGCATCAACTGGTGAATGAACAACTTTGTAATCATTTGAGTTGCACTGTATTCCAAGGCATTTATCTCTTATACCTTAACACTAGACTTAGGAACAATGTTGTGATCATTAGCAAATTTGGCATCATCTTAGGCTTTCCCATTGCCTTTTTCATGCCTATCATTGTGTATCTTATGGCATTACAACCTTATGTGACATTGTTTCCCACAATGATGATAAGTAAGAGAAGACTTAGGACCACATGACTTATTGCATGATTGTCCATGAGACTTAGACTTGCACGTGTTGGGTTATGAGTCTCTATCATGATTATTATTCCCATTACCACCATATCTACCTCTCATTGTAAGTGCACAAGAAGTACAGGTTGCATTAACATTTTTCCTATTTTCTTTTTGTATAAGCAAAGCACCCTCTACATCCTTCAGCTTAAAACCATTGTCACATGAGCCTTTGCACTCATAGTAGTGTAGAATGTATCCCAAGACTCGGGCACTATGAAAGTAAGAAAAGACACTTAAAATTCTTGTCAAACTTAATTCCCTATAAAGGAAGCTAAATTGAAAATGGAATGAAACTCATTGAAGTAAAAATACATAGATTTCCCTTCCTTTATATGAAGGTCTATGAGTTTCTTAAGCTAATTGTGACATGTCCATTCTCAAGTCATCCTTAGTGGCACCATTTAGTGGTCCATTAAGATATATTCCTAGGTGATGCCACTCGGTACTCTTTTGAATAACACAAGTTTTGCTGCCTAAGCTCTCTGGAGTCCACTTTGCAATTGAAGGTCTCGACCATTTCCACAAGAAGCTACTTGGATTTTGGGTTCTGAGTATACTAAGGTCACCTATCACATTAACTAGCATCCGTCTTCAAGCATCTACTTGTGCTAGATTGCACAAAACAAATCCAACTCATATTGCACTTGGTTTAAGAAGAGTGAGAAATGAGGGGGAGTATGGGCATGTCAAACCCTTTTCTCGTAGGACAAAGTCTCACTCCATTCCCCTAAAATGATATGGAGTCAAGGTACTAATTGATTCTATGTGGTACACGTTCCCTATACAATAATACATTGAAATGTATAGAAACTCTTAGCTTACTGAGACCACACTGCCTTAGGGTGGATTCATCAAGAATCTTGCCCTCTTGCTTCCCTCACTTAGATAGCTTTATTTTTCTACTTACCTAACATATTTATGCTGTATAAATAATATCAACTTCCTTAATTAGCCTTTTTATTCCATAGTGTTCATTCACGTAACTTAAGTCACAATACAAAAACAATGAAAAAAAATCCTTTGGAATATAGCTTCTTTATATATTAGAGAATCTTATATAAGTGTTTACCTTTTGTCCATATGGAAGAATGACTCGAAGGCCTTAATTTTACCAAGATTTCACCCCAACTAGTAACATGGATCTCAAGAAGTCCATCTTGAGTCACACAGGGTTTTGAGTGGTTCCTAGGAACCTAAAGTTTACTGGTCAAACACCCATTGGTACCCTCACCTCCTCCTACCCAAGGATCCCCTACGGAAAAAACTCTCACCATCAGGGCCTATCCTTAAACTCTCCAAGGTGGTAAAAATCAATCCCCCTTGGTGAAGGGATCCACAACTAGCCTTGGGGGAGGTCTAGCATACTTTTCTTTTATCTCGTTGTAAATTTGGTACATTAGGATTTTTGACTAATTCAACCAAACCTTATAAGTGTATCTAGTAAACTTGTATGCATCATTGCAAGCACAAGAAATTCTTTTTGGATAATATTTCTACATAATAGGGAGGCAATCAGAGTATGAATTTTAACTTAGTGACAATTCTTTCCAACTTGGTCTATTTCCTTCTTGGGATTTTCTAGGTTCCCTTTTTGAAATCTCAATTCTAATTAGTTTTCTTCATTGGATATTTTCTATTATTTTTTCTACCTTATTTTGATCTTTGCTCACAATTATTCTTGGCCTAAACCTTTGTTGAAGGTTGGTGGATTGACCTTATTATGAGTCTTGACTATTTTTCTAGACCTCTATGTGTTAGGATATGGTTAGGATTTGTCTTGACTTGTGGAAGTCAAGTTGGAAACCTTAGAATCTTGAATTTATCTTGGAAGCTACATAAACTAACAAGGCAAGTATTTTCCTTAGGAATTTTAAGCTTCTAAGAAAGAGGGTCATATCGACTTTTTGGTTGCTTCTTGAACTAGATTTTGTACTTCACTTTGTTATGTGGCAAAGCGAGTCGATTTGAATATCCTAGGCTTCTAATGGCTATGTACGCAAGTCAATAATTTTAACTTAACTAATAATAGTGGAATTTTCTCTATTAAATATGATACTTCTATTTAACGAATTTAATGACCTATTTTTAACTTCTTAATTCACTCTTTGCTATGTTTACATGATTTGTAAATGCCAAGGAAAATATTATTGATGCAATTACTTGACTCCTAATTCTTACTACAATTTATTGTGGATTTTTCCAATGGATATTTTTGAATAAAAAATTGTTTTATTTTATGTACTTTGATTATATATGGTTAAAGTAAGAGTTTATTCAATGCATTGTGATATCGTGCAATTTATCCTACCTTTCAAAATTTATAATCTCAATTCTAATTCTATCTTTACTCTAGCATTCCTTTCTTGTCAAAATTTTAACTTGTCTAATTTGCTAATGATAAATTTTCATTTAAAATTTGAAAGAACATTTCATAAGCCTATGAAATGAACTTGGGATTGTGTTGCATGAGATGGTGTGTTGTCCATGCTCATGACTACATTTGTAACTCCCATGCTCCCTGCTCCAAAGTATGGTCTCTTCCGAGCCATTGCAAATAGGGAGTTCTTGTATGTTAGCCTTCCAAGCTTTGTCGATCTTGAAGGGATATGATTGGGAACTTCAAATAAAGACAAAGGTCTTATAGAGAAGAAGGGGATGCTTGTGAATAGAGTTCGATCGAAGGAGTTAGTTCTGGATTGATATCTACGATTCCTTCTTTGCAACTTTCCTCTTCTCTTTCCTTACTACTCCCTCTCTTCCCCTTCTCTCTTCCTACTTCTTCTAGTCTCTTTCCTCTATTATCCTTCTCTTTCTACTCCCCCTTTTTCTCTTCTTCTCTCTCCTTCCTATCTCCTCCTCCTTCTCTTCTTTTTCTACTATCCTCCTTCCTTACTCTTCTTCTTCTTCTTCTTTCCTCCTACCTTATTCTTATTCTTCTCTCTCTCTCTCTCCTCCTATCTTCTTCCCTTCCCTTCTCTCTCTTTCTTTGTATTTGTCTCTCTCTCTCTGTCTCTGTCTCTCTCTGTAAGCAACAACTAATGGCAGGAGAATAATAAAAACATACAGACCTATTTATATGCATTTTCTAAGGATTTATAGCCTTAGTCTTAAGGCTAACTATCTCTTTCATGTTTGTGGTTTTCATTCGTTGGAACCACGAGATGCTCCGGGTGATGATGGCACCTTTAATATTAACACAAAGTGTAGTAATGATGCTGAGGGATGGTTTTCCATCATAGCTATCATTGGTGATGGTGTCGAGGTAGTTGGTGGCGATGAGCTTAAGGAGAGGGTGGCAATGTTGCATTAGTTGATGGGAAGTGATGATTATTTTTTCCTTCTTTCTTTCCCAAAGTAAGAACTAAGGGTTATAGCTTTTATTAATCTCCTCCTTTTTAAGCCCCCTTCACATGTGGGTTCTCGGGGATATTATATCCTTTTTCCCTTAGAGGGATAAAGATGTCCTCATCTTGAAGTTAGGGAATAAGTTGGATTGCAGGACTAGGGGGTTAGGACCCATCACACTTCTATTGCACTACTCTGACTACATATAAACATTAAAAGTTCAAAGCAATGTAATGATTACTAAGACAAGGTTAAAAAAACCATTGCAAGGTAGTCTTATTACAAGTATAGGGCTTATTACATCTCATGAAGATATTTTGAGGATTTCTAATCTTCTTCAAAGAATTTTGTGGGCTCTAGTCCTTCATCATGAAAGAAATTGGGGATGTTGCTTACATAGGATATCTTCATCCATCCAAGTGGCATCCTCTTCATGATAGTCTTTCCATTGGATGAGATATTCCCTAAGGGTTCTAGTTCAGAGGGTGTGTTCTTTTACATTAATTATTCTATTAGGTTGAAGCTCAAGGACTTCTTAGCTTGGCATTACAACTTGTTGATCATCAAGAATATGATTAGGATTAGCTACATAACCTTTTAGTAGGCTAACATGAAATGCATTATGAACTTTCAAGTGTTTAGGAAGTTGTAACTTGTAAGCATTGAGTCCTAGACGCTTGAGAAACTTGTATGGGCCACAATACATTGGGCTTAGTTTTTTGAATTTCCCTAATGATAAATAACTCTTTTTTGGATGGACATGAACAAAAACCATTTCTCCTTTCCTGGAAATCTGTTCTTGTCTTCATAGATCAGCATATGCTTTCTACTGATCCTTCGCAGCTTGGATACCTTATGTGATAGCCTTAACTTGTCCATCCATCTCTTCCAACATCTTCTTGGAAGCTTCTACCTTTAGGGTAGGGTCGGAAAAGTTCAATGGGGTTAGGCATTCTTGCCCATATAGAGCTTGGAATGGGGTCATTTGAATGCTTTGATGATAGGATGCGGCAAACTCAACCAAAGGTAGGTATTGTATCTATCATTTGGGTTCCTTGCAGGAGTAAGCTCTAAGTATGTCTTTGATGACTTGGTTATCTCGTTCCATTTATCCATTAGTTTGTGAATGATAGATAGTGTTGAAACAAAGTTGGGTACCAATGACCTCAAATAAGCTCTTCCAAAAGTAAGAAGTGAAAAGAGAATCACAATCCTTGATGATTATTTTAGGCAATCCATGCAGCCTAAAGATCTCCTTCACAAAGATCCTTGCAATATTTGAAGCCTTGTACTTAGTTTTAATCAGCATAAGATGAGCAACCTTAGTTAGTATGTCCACAATCATAGGGTTGAATTGTATCCTCCTTGGACATAGGGTAATCCAACTACAAAATCCATGCTAATAAATTCCCACTTCATTTGTGGAATGTCAAGTGGTTGGAGCTTTCTTGACATCTTAACGAGCTCATCCTCCTTTATCCGTTGGTAGCTCAAGCATTTTGTGACATATTTAATCACATCTTCTTTGAGCTTTTCCCAATGAAAGCTTCTTTTGATAGCATTGAGAGTTTTTTCATAGCCCGAATGTTGTGAGAGAAAGGGGAATCATGGCCTTCCCAAAGTATCTTCTTCTTGAGATATTGACTCCTTGGGATGTACAATCTTATCCTAAAGTAGACAAGCCCTCCCTCTATAGAGAAGTTTAGATACTCGAGTTTATACTTAGGATTTGTCTCCTTAGATAGGACCTCTTTTATCATCTATTGATACTTTGGATCCTTACATGCTTCTTCTTTGACCATTTCTATGATTGGATTACAAGGCATTGACACCATTTCTGCTAGAGGTCTTGCCTTAGAGGGTTTTTCTAAGATGAGGGCATTGAGAAATATTTTTGGCTTAGGGCATTTGCAATGGCATTCTCCTTACCCGGCTTGTACTTGATCTCAAAGTCATATCCTTGTAAGATTTCAATCCATTGTCATTGCCTCATGTTCAGGTTTGGCTAAGTGAAGATCCATTTGAGACTCTTATGGTTGGTGACTAAAGTGAACCTGTTGCCAAGCAAATAGTGTCTCCATAATTTGAGAGCATGAATTACATCAAGTACCTTTAATTAATGGGTAGTGTGATTCTTCTGATGAGTCTTCAACTTCCTAGAAGAATAGGCTATCGGATAGCCTTCTTACATGAGTATGCAACCTAATGCAAGAGAGCTTGCATCAATGACAACTTCAAATTCTTGGCTCAAGTTAGGTAGTTTCAAGATAAGAACCCTGATCAAGCTTTGTTTAAGCTTCTTAAAGCTAGACTGTTCAGTGGGAGTCCACACAATACCAACTTGCTTCTTGAATAAATCAATTAAGCGTGTGACAATCAAGGCATAGTCCTTAATAAAAATCATGTACCAATCTGCTTCTTGAATAAATCAATTAAGTGGGAGTCCACACAATACCAACTTGCTTCTTAAATAAATCAATTAAGGGTGTGACAATCAAGGCATAGTCCTTAATAAAAATCATGTACCATCTTGTTAAGCCCAAAAACCTTTATAATTTCTTAATTGTTGTTGGGGGTGCCCATTTTTTCACATCTTTAATGTTGCCAAGATCTATCACAATCCCTTCGTTAGAGACTATAAATCCATCTTGAAGCAGGCACATTTCTTCTTCTTAGCATAAATCTTGTACATCCTCATTGTTTCAAGGAAAACTGGGAGTTGTAGCTCACGATCCTTAGTTTTCTTTGAGTAAGTTAGGATGTCATAAAAGAAGACAAGGACAAAGTCATCAAGATAGACCCAAAGATGTCTTGCATTAACCTGTTAAAGGTTGCAGGTGCATTAGTTAATCCAAAAGACATCATGAATGAATTCACAATGGCCGTACCTCGTGTTAAATGCAATTTTGGGAATGTCTTCTTCTTTGATTCTTATATGATAATCACCTAATCTTAAATTGATGTTTGAGAATATCTTTGCACCTTTGAAGATGATTAAGTAATTTGTTTATTCTTGGAATTGGATACTTATTCTTGATCATCACCTAGTTTAGTCCACAGTAGTCAATTTAGAGACAGAGGGTTCCATCCTTCTTATTTTGGAATAGCACAAGGACTCTCCATGGTGAATTACTTGGCTTGGTGTATCCTTGGTTGACTTGTTCTTTCAACTCAATGGCTTCTAGAATAGATATACAATAGGGTCGCTTTGCTACTAAAGCAACTCTTGGTGTTATCTTAATATCATGATCAACTTCTCTTGGTGAGGGAAGTCCTATCTCCTTCTTCAGCTTTCTTCCCTTGCTCAGTCTTATTAAGTTTGATTAGGTAGTCATTTTCTTAGCCCTTTCACAATTTGAGAAGCTTTTGCCAGTTGGATTCTAGGGTCTCTAGCTTCTCCCTAAGTCATTACTAACTCTCTTTTCTGATCTTGGAATGTGATTTGGTCCTTTCCGCCAATGAATATGAGCATCATTGTGGGGATTAGCCAATCCATCCCTAGCAAACCTTTGTAAGCTCCTAGATTCATAACTCTGAACCCCATATTGGAAAGATTGCCTTCTAAGTTAAATTCCACACTTCTAGTTTGTTGAGCAAAAATTTCCTCTTTTCCATTGGCTAATTCTACTAACAACTTTGATGTAGGTGCAATATCTATTGCTAGTCTTTTGCAAGCTTCGATGAGATAAATGGGTGGGTACTTTCACAGTCAAGCAGAATCTTAAAGGCTTTACCTTGATAGGTTTTGGATATTTGGATCGCTGAGAATTGGTGATTTGGGCCCTTCTTGTTGAAAGCAATGTGTAATATTTCTCTTTCCATATCTACTTCTAAAGTGGGGTCTTCACCTTCATCTATTTCTTTGTATCCTTCCTTGAAGGTTACTCTAGTAACTTTTTCTTTTATTGTTAAAACTACTCAATTTTGGCCACAAAATTATCCTTAGTGGATTGTTTGGCCTAACCGTGGGCATCGTCTTTTGAAGTGGCCAGGTTTGTTTGCAATGGAAATACCTTGATGCCTCCTTGTGGCCAACAGTAGGTATAAAGTTTCTAGCTACACTTGTCTTAGCCTTCTTTGTCCTTGGATCCTTTTGACATATCTACACAATCCTTTGTATGGAAAACCATGTCTCAAAAAATTTCCACTCTTGGATAATGGGCCTTGCTCAAATTAATGCATCTTGTAAGTTGGATGGGCGCATTGCTTCAAGACGCATATCCAACCAATGGAGGGTTTAGTCCATGACAAAACTTTGACGCTACTAGTTGATGTCCATGGGTGAGGCGTACTTCAAAAGGGATACAAATCTAGAATATTAGGCTTCCAAGCTCAATCCATATTGCTTCAAACTAAAGAATTCATTTATATTTAAGGTTCGGTATGCTGGTGGGAGGTATCATCCACGTACACCTTCCTTCAGCTTCCCAAGTGATGGTTGCTTTCAAAACTCTTTAGTCCTTACACCATTGCTTTGCTTTACCCATCAACTTTAGATTAGCCTATCATTGACAAATTAGGAGGAGTAGTTTTTGTAGCAAGGAAGTAATCCTCCATAGGTTCAATCCAAATTTCTACTTTAGATTCAACATCTTTTCCTTTGCCATCAAACTTGGGTGGCTTGATTTGCTTGAGAACAAATTTCTTCTCTTACGCTTCAGCCAAGGTAAGTATAGGAATGGAAGGCCTAATACCTTGGGATTATTAACATTTGCAAGTTTAGATGTACATTTTGTATGCTATAACTTCCATCTCTCTCTAAGGTTATTGATAATTCAATCCACAATTGTTAAATTTATAGCATGATTCTAGTCTAGAAGTACATGATCTTGCAAAGAATTGGAGACCCTTTTATTATTATCATTGCAACAGTGCTAGCCGGGTTTCTTTATTACAGCAAATAGAGATAATTGAGATTAAGCTAGAAAGATTTTTGGTTGCAATAGTTCTAATTGTGGAATTTAGATAAATCTATAATTTTGTAGGTTGGAGGCTCATCAAATATATTTAGAACTTTGTATTTCTGGGGGAGATTTGGAAAACCATCTTTACAATAATTATTGTAGCATGAGTGCCCTAAAATGTCAACACACTTGGTTGGGAGAATACAGACACTATATTAGGGAATTCGACAATTTTCATGCACTTTGGGAATCCCCAATAACTTTATTACTTGATCACATGGTCAAATCTTGTTGTCTACTTAAAGATGGAGTCTACCCTAAATGCTATATAAGCTACCTTCCTAAATCCCACTTTTAGATATGGATCAAGATTTAGCCAAGTGATCAAATATTTATCACTTATTTGAAATTGAGACTTGGAAAATTCCCAAATTTTCTAATATGATGTTTATGGAACACTTGATCATAAAGATAACAGTTTTGGCAAATCCGTTCTCCGCCTTTATTGAGGATGGGATTTAGGTGCGACTCTTTAAAGATGAATAGCTTGACCAAATTAAGGTCTTTCATCCACTTGATTCTTTTGAGGTTATTTTGAAGATAAGCAAGTCAATTGACATTGATGAAATAGTAGCCTTTGCTTCCATCCCCACCATTAATGCTCCCAATACAACGACAAGGGACTATACATATGCTTGAAGTTTCTCATGAAGTGATTCCACCAATCAAAATCAAGAAAATGCATTGCAGAAGTAAACATTACTTGAAACACCATGAAATTTTTCCAATCTTTATTATTTTGAAAGAGATTCAATCGATTGTTAGGGGGTGAATTATATTTGCATTGAACGTTTCTTTAAACAACGCTGCAAAAAAATATCTATATACATTAATTGAATTTTTACTTTGATACCACGTGCTCACTCTTGAGATATCCTCATCAACACGATTTAGTAGTCCATCAAGATGTTTTCCTAGGCAATGCTGCTTGGTACCCTTTTGAATAACATAAGGTTGATATATCGAGTCCACTTTGCAATGAAAAGCCTTGGTCGTTTTTACAAGAATCAACTTGAATTTTGGATTCTAAGTATACTAAGGTCAACTACCAGATTATCTAGTATCAGTTCGTATCGTTCTTGGTTCAAGGAGAGTGAGAAACAAGGGGAAGTATGGGCATGTCAACCTCTTTGCCCATAGGGAAAAGTCTCACTCCATTCCCATAAAATGATACGGAGTCAAGGTGCTAACTGATTCTATGTGGTAAATGTTCCCTATACTATAACACATTGAAATGTAGAGAAACTCTTAGTTTACTAAGACCACCCTATCGTAGGATGTATTCATTAAGAATCTCATCCTTCTTCTCTCATTTGGATAGCTTTAGTTATTTACTTAACATATTTATATTGTACAAATCAAATCAGCTTCCTTAATTGGCATTTTTATTCATAGTGTTTGTTCATGTAACTTAAGTCATAATACACAAACAATGAAACACAATCCTTTGGAATATGAATTCTTTATTTACTAGAGAATCTTGTCATTGTTGGGGTAGTGGGCACTAGGAGAGTAGGGATGGGATCAATTAGGCACTTGCCCTTGCCTTCTTTCACCGGAGGCGATGTGATCTCTGGAACTTGGGAACTTGAGCTTGGGCCTTCATCTTGTAGTGGGCTCATAGCACCCAACTCGTCCCATCTACAATGCTGCTCTATTGACATGCTCGTTGCTAGTGCAATGTCCTCTTCTTCCTTCCTCTTTTTCAGCTGCTTTCCTCCTTATAGTGGTTTGGATTTCCAAGTTGTAGAGGAGGTATGGAGTGGAAAACCTCCCTCTTATGCACATCTTTGTGTCATTGGATGTGAGGCATTTTGCCATGTGCCCAGAGACAAGAGAAGTAAGTTGGATCCCAAGAGTGTCAAATGCATTTTCTTTGGTTATGGGGATGCAGGCGAGATGGGTTATCATCTCTGGGATCTGCAGGCGCGAAAAGTCATCCGCAGTCATGATGTAGTCTTCCATGAAGACAAAATGCATAGGCAGCCTGAGAGAGTTGTTGAGATCCGCAGGGTCATATTTCAGGAGGAGCCGAGAGCTCCAACACAACCAGTTGGACAGCCTACAGATGCAGTAGATGCTCATGGTCAAGGTGTTGGACAAGTAGTTGGGCAGGTAGCAGACGTCCACCTGATAGATTTCAGCCCTCGATGCGGTCTACTAGAGACAGACGTCCACCTGATAGATTTCAGCCCTCGATGCATTATGTCTTGGTTACAGATGCAGGAGAGCCTTTCACCTATGATGAGGCTATGCGCAAGGGTGACAGTCACTCCTGGGAGAGGGCTATGCAATCTGAGATGGACTCCCTGCATAAGAATGGCACTTGGGATTTGGTTTCCTTGCCTATGGGCAAGAAGGCTTTGCCATGCAAGTGGGTGTACAAGCTAAAAAGTACACCCGGACACCCGAAGCTGGCATACAAGGCTAGATTGGTAGCAAAGGGTTTTAAGCAAGAGCATGGTGTGGTCTTTGACGAGGTCTTTTCTCCTGTGGTTAAGATGACCACCCTGTGCTTAGTCTTGGCTTTGGTTGCTCAGCTTGACTTGGATTTATACCAGATGGATGTCAAGATGGCTTTCTTACATGGGGACTTGCACGATGAGATTTATATGGAGCAGCCTAAGGGCTTTGCAAAACCTGGCAGGCAGCACCTAGTGCCAAATTGAAGAAAAGTATTTATGGCTTGAAACAGGCACCTAGGGAGTGGTATCATAAGTTTGATGCCTTTATGCAGTCACAAGGCTACAATCGTAGTGCTATGAATCCGTGTCTTTACACGAAGAAAGCCCGTGATGGTTCTTTATTGATTTTGGTACTCTATGTGGATGATATGCTAATAGCAAGGAAAGCTCATGATGAGCTAGATGCTCTTAAGGCTCGGCTCAAGAAGAGCTTTGAGATGAAAGATCTGGGATAGGATGCTCACATACTTGGTATGCGCATTAGATGTGACAGGCACCAGGGACTCCTCTACTTGTCACAGAGGGAGTACATTCATAAAGTCCCTGAGCGCTTCCGCATGCAGGACATAAAGCCTATTGGCTATCCATTGCCTTCTTATGTAAAGGTATCACAGGCTAATTGTCCACAGACAGATGAGCCTATGCATCTGCAGTTGGCAGTCTTATGTATGCCATGATAGCCACTCGTCCAGATATTGCCTTTGCAGTTGGTGTTGTGGCATGCTATATGGCTACACCTGGCAAGAAGCATTGGGATGCCGTGAAGGGTATCATGAGGTACTTCAAGGGCACTGCAGATATGTGTATATGCTATGGCAGCCAGGATATAGGAGTCGTGGGGTACACTAACTCTGATTATGCAGGACATACAGATAGTAGGAAGTCCACTTCCAGCTCCTATGCTGGAGGTGCTATTTCTTGGATATCCAAGGTGGTGCAGAAATGCACGGCCCTTTCTACTACAAAGGCCGCGTATGTTGCAGCCCCACTGAGGCTTAGATATGTTCATATGCTATGGCAGCTAGGATACAGGAGTCGTGGGGTACACTAACTCTGATTATGCAAGACATACAGATAGTAGGAAGTCCACTTCCGACTCCTATGCTGGAGGTGTTGTTTCTTGGATGTCCAGGGTGCAAAAATGCACGGCCCTTTCTACTACAGAGGCCGAGTATGTTGCAGCCACTGAGGCTTAGATATGTGCATATGCTATGGCAGCTAGGATACAGGAGTCATGGGGTACACTAACTCTGATTATGCAGGACATACAGATAGTAGGAAGTCCACTTCCAGCTCCTATGCTGGAGGTGCTGTTTCTTGGATGTCCAGGGTGCAGAAATGCACGGCCCTTTCTACTATAGAGGCCGAGTATGTTGCAGCCACTGAGGCTTGCAAGGAGGTCATTTGGTTGGGTCGTTTAGTTGCTGACCTTGGTATTGATGCTATCCCTACACTGCATTCAGATTCTATGAGTGCTATTCAATTAGCCAAGAATCCGGTCTTTCATGCGAAGACGAAACACATTGAGGTGAGGTATCACTTCATATGTGGGGTCGTTGAGGACAAGTCTGTTTATCTTGTCAAGATCTTGACTGACCAGAATCATGCAGATCTGCTCATGAAAAGCCTCTCTACAGAGCGCTTTGCCTTCCTCAGGAGGTTGATGGGCGTGGGATGAGATGACGTCTTTCCTCGTCCTGTTGTACATGTGTACATGTTGTATTGCCTTTTTTCTTTTTCTTTTCACTCCTCACTGGGGCAGATTTGCCTTTAAGTGGGAGGTTGTTGGGGGTAAAGGCGTCTCTACCTAGCCGCCCGTATATTACTACACTTACAGTCACCGCCATTGCACATTGCAGATGGCGAGCGCCCATCACCATCACTTTATTCTTTATTATTTTAGTGGCAGTTTGAATAAAGGAAGGCCCGGTCACACATTGTGACTGTTGGAGTTCCCATTTCTAGTCTCTCCATTTCTTGCTCTTGCTCTCCCACCATAGCTCTCGAGTCCAACCTTCAATTTGTCACTCCCTTTCAGGAGGTTGGAGCTACATAAGTGGGGTCATACTCCAAGGTTTTGATAGCACAGTGTTGCTCAGTGTTAATCATGATTTGGTAGCCCTCTTGCTCCCATTAAAGTCAGAGAGCATACCATTTCCTCAAGAAAGAGGAGTCATTGTCAGTAAGCCATTTCAACTCCATTTCTTGGTCGGTGAGTGACAAGGACTGTGCTCTTGTCATAAGACATAATGAGGCATTGTTTTCGTGCATGTTCTTAGGATATCTCTGTGGCAATTAATTCCTTGGCTTCCTGGGGAGCCTTAATAAATACAAATTTGGATTCCTTCCACGAGCAAGGCAGTGTATGTACCTCCATTACTAAAGGCTCGTCCAAAAAACCTAAGTCTAGCATGTCGTAACTTTTAGCAAGTGTTGTAAAGGTGGCATCTAAGCATCTTAAGTAATCAACCAAGTCATCCCCCATATTTTCAATGAAGTCTGTAGCCAAGATTAAAATTGATATCCGCTTGTAATAAGAAGATCTAAGACTTGCAAGTGTGGTTGGGGTTTGATGGAACTAGATAATTTAGTTGATGGTTACATCTTTGGTTGTTCTTGATGGCACGGTTGAGTCATTGGTGTACTCGGCTTGGCTTGTGATGCAGATGTCATGCTACTAGACACTGGTGAGGTTTAGGGACACTAGTAGGACTAGGTTGGGGCAGTGTGTGAGTAGCAGTCTGTGGCTTCAATATATTTGTATAGTCTCTATTGGCTTATGTGTTTGAGGCTCTATGGGCTTCACAACCTGAGTCGTTTGTAGCATTGGGGTGTTTTCTATCACATGGCTTGGTGTGGTCAAGTTTGAGGGCAGCATTTCAGTAGTGCCCTTGGCCATCTTGGCTTTATGTACCCAAATCTAGGTATTACCCTCGTAGTAGCCTTGCGCTTGCAATAAGGTCTTGGGGACCCATCGCGGCGGCTTAACGGTTTGTCGATGCCTATAGTTCCTTCTCTACCTCCTGGGTTTCGAATATGAGTTCCTAGCCGTGCAAGGTCATGATTGTGTGCTTTTAGGTGGTGGCCCTTGATGTTTAGGCATCCATTTGAGCTGTGGTTCTGGGGCCTTAGCTCTGATTTCTATGGTTTTTTGGCATTGAGGTTTGGTAGGTCATGACAAGTCACGACCCCCCTCAGGCTTTATGGTGGGTTTCTCTACCAGTGGCTTGGTGGATTTTGATGGAGTCATGCAGCCCTTGCTCAAAACCATGACTATACGTACGTTGATGATGGCTAGGTGAATGCACTGTGACTAGTAGTTGACATTGTACAATGCATGCCTCTTAAATGTATGTCCTAATAGTGATTCCATACTCGCATCCTTTGTATTTGGCAACACATGAAAGATCATGGGCAAGCTTTCAGACTCGATAGAGATAGCAACCTTGCACTTTCCCAGCAGTGCATATGATCGACCCCCATATGGGCTGAGTTTGGTATTAATGGACTGCAATTGTGGTGTGCCAATTACAATCCAATGATTGTAAGTCAAGATATTAAAGTGAGCTCCCTCATTGATCAATGCATCAAATATATGTGTTTGCTGAGCAGTGACAGTCATGCGTAGGTAAGCTGGAGTGACGGCTTCCTCATCGTCATCTTCAATTTCCGTGATAGTGGCCACTCGTACATTGACAGGGGACTCTAGCATTCGAGGCTCATGTAGTGGGTGTGTGGGCAGGTAGTACTTCTTTATGCGACTGCCATTGAAAAAGCCTATGCCCTCACCCTCTAGGGTTTCAAGTTCTACATTACTGGTTCGACTAATGGTGCAAACTTTGAAAGGTCCTAGCCCTCTAAACTTCATCTTCTATTTATGACCTTTAACTGAGTACAACAATACTAAGTCTCCCTGTTCGAAATATCACTGCTTGACATGCTTGTCAAACCATCTCTTTCATCATGCCTTTTTGCAAATCAGTGCATGGGTTGCTAGAAGTCGAGTCTTCAATAAGCATTCTAGCTTGATTAGGCACTTCGTTCATGCCTCCCTTTTGTCCCATCTCTCTTGAAGAGCTATTGTTAAGCTTAGAAGAACAAATAAATCTACGGGTAGAATTGCTTTAGTTTCATAGGTCAAACCTGAAGGGAGTCTATCCTACAGTTGTTTTATAGGCTGTTTGATAGACCCATAAGGCTGCCATTAGTTTGTTATCCCAGTCATTATGCAAGGCGGAGACTACTTTGGTCAGGACATTTACTAGAATCTTGTTTGTGGACTCAGCCTAGCCATTCTCTTAAGGGTAGTAAGGTGAGGATTTTCGATGGATGATCAGGAAGGTGGATAGGAGGTGAGTGATCACTTCATTGATGAAGTGCATGCCGCCTTGATCACTAACCAGTTCAATGGGGCAGCCAAATTGTGAGATCACTTACTCTCGTAGGAACTTAGTTGTGGTCCTAGCGTCATTTTTCCTTGTGGCTCATGCTTCTGCCCATTTTGTGAGATAATCGGTGGCAAGAATTATGTACTTGGTCTGTGAGTATTGTGTTGTGGGACTAATAGGCCCAATGAAGTCAATCCCCCACTTCTTGAATGGTGGTCGCAATGATTGGACTTAACTCCATTTTGTCCTTGCAAATAGGTACCTTGGTCTATTGGCACTCGTCATAGTGCTTGACAAATTGTGCTGCGTCTCGAAAAAGAAGAGTCCACCACAGTTGAGATTGCAAATAGGTACCTTGGTCTATTGGCACTCGTCATAGTGCTTGACAAACTCGTCATAGTGCTTGACAAATTGTGCTGCATCTCGAAAAAGAAGAGGCCACCACAGTTGAGATTGTAGTGACTCGCAGGCTATCGTGTCTCTACTAAAATGTCCTCTTGCAATCCCACCATGTGCCTTTGCAAGTACATCATGCATTTCATGCTCACACACACATCTTTGTAGCAGCCTGTCTTGCCCTAGCCTATAGAGTTGACCTGCACTGATAGCGTTGTATTTTAAGGACGAGTCACCTAAGTCAGGATTTTTTGATGGGTCTTTTAGGTAGTCCATGCTCAAGCACTTGGAATATATCATCTTCCCATCATGGCATCAAGTCAGCTCTAAGCAAATCTCTCTCGCTAAATAGATTAAACAGATGCATATCTAGCAATTAGCTTATAATGCCTTGCCCAGCGGCTTCTCCTGTGGGGTATGCGAGATATATGGTTAGCCATGTAATGATGCTTCCCTTTGTGTACAACCACGGAGAAGTCAAATTCTAAAAGCAAAAGTAACCATCGGGCAATGCGTCCTATAGCATAAGGTTTGTTAACGAGATACAACAAGACTCGATGGTCAACAAAGAAGGTAAAAGGCGTAGCCAAAAGATAATGTCGAAATTTCTTTAATAGCAAACATCATGGCTAAACCCTCTCTCTTTGTCATTGAGTAGTCTATTTTCGTATTTGTGAGTTGTTTGCCAGCAAAGCTCACTGGATAGTCTAGATTGTGTTTACCAAGCTGGCACAACACAGCTTCCACAACAAACTTCAAAGCATCAATGTGAATGTGGAAGGTTATGGTCTAGCCAGGGGCTTGTAGGATTGGCGTTGTGGTTAGAGCCTTCTATTATGCACACTGGCATTTCTCGGTCCATTCAAATATTATCAACAACTTGTATAGAGATCTAGCAATCAATGTATAGTTTAGTACAAATCTTTGATAATACCTCGTATGGCCTAGGAAGCATTGAACTCCCTTGTAATTAGATGGTGGTGGTAGATCGACAATAACCCTAACTTTCAAAAAGTCCGTGGCAATGCCATTCTTTGACACCACTTGCCCTAGGATGCATCCATGTTTTACCCATAACTGGCAATTCAAGGGGTTACAATCGACATCATTCAAAGACTGCTTGGAGTTTGTCTAGGTGTTCCTTCCAATTAGAGTGAATACATAGATCATCAACGAATACTTCTAACTCTTTCCTAAACATGCCTTTGAATATGGCACACAAGAGCCTTTGGAATGTGACTGGTGCGTTTGTCAACCCAAAGGGCATGACTATATAGGCAAAGACCCCCCACTTAGTGGCAAATGCAGTCTTGTGCCTATTGTTAGGATGCACTTGCACCAAATTGTACCTTGAGAAGCCGTCCAAAAAACTGTAGGCCTCTTCAAAAAATACTTGCTTGAGCATATGCTCAGTGTATGACAATGGGTAATTGTCTCTCTTGGTAGCAACGTTGACTTTCTTGTAGTTGACACACACTCTGATCTTTCCATTTTTCTTCAGTATGATCACTATGGGTGAGACCCAGTCCATGTGCTCAATCTCGTAAATGAATCTTACTCTCAAAGTTTATCAATTTCTTCCTTGACAGCGTGAGCATGCTTGGGATTCATAGGATACGTCGCTGCTTGATCAGCATTGCATCGAGTGTCATGGGTATATTGTGAGTCACTACACTCAGATCTACCCCTTTTAGCTCCTTGAGGGACCAAGCAAAGACGTCTATATACTCCCGTAAGAGATGAGACTCGCTTCCTCCTCCTCGGTCAAGTCATTGGCTACTATAAAGATAGGTCGAGGTGTCTCCCCTTCCTTAGCTAGATTAAACTCATTGACTTTGATTGGCCCTTCCATTGGTTAACTTGCTTGCCCCTGTCGTTTGGCTCCTAGCAAGATCACTACCCTATTGCCTTTCTTAAACTTTGTGAATCGCTTCGATAGGTCATGCGGCTTTCTTTACTCCTCAGCTTGTGGTTTCTTAGTCTATTTCTTTCGTTCTTCCTTTAACCTTTGGTGCCTTAGGTGGATTGATAAGTATCCTTTGGTGCGTCTGTCGAGATATTTTAGGATCAATGTCTGAGCTTACTTCTAACTCAGAATCAAATTCTTTGCCTTTGCTGCTCAGAGAGTGAATTTGTCCTGAATAATGGTGTAGCATACGGTTGGGCCAGGCCTACTTGCTCATAGTCAATTGCTCCTATATGCTCCAACCATGTACGATCACAATCCATGCGCATGACTCCTCTCTTGATTCTAAAAGTGTTCTTCTTTTGAAGTTTGGAGTTTGCCTGTATTTGCTCAATTACATGTCCCTCAATGTCATATTCTATCATATTGATCTCTCCTTCACTCTCGTCTCACAAAAGGAGTAGCAGTCCTCATATTCGTTGTTAGAACTATCCTCATCCAACTGCTCGTCATCTCCTAAGTATTGATATGGCATTTCCTTTTCATCGGTGACTAAGGCCCAATTGTACATTAAGTTTAGATCGTGCACCTTAGTCCACTACCACTTGGGTTCATCCAAGAGATCCTCGAGCAGTTTGAGATTGGTTGATGGGTTGCCAGCTAGCTTGTTCGTCAGATGCTCTAAGATCTCAAGGAGTTCTCAGTTGTTGTTCTTAGTACATGGAATATGACAGGGTTGGGTTGTCTATGTGAGCTCTTGGCCATCATATCAATTGCCTTAGCGGCTTGCTCGTACTCCTCATTATCCGAGAATGGCAGATCAATCGTGGCTAGCATGTGCATCCAATCTTGCTCATTCTCAGGACAAGGGATATACTTGGTGAACAACCCGTACAATTTTCTAACTTACACATCACCCTTCAGCATATGACTGAGATGGCATTTAAGTCAACTCATGCAGTCTTCCAAGTATCCATCTCTACCCTTACTGCTTATGTTTGCTTGCCCAGGAAGATCAAACGATTTCCCCATGCTTCTATGACTCGTGCATTGTGCATCCAGGGTCGGCCTAACAGGATGTCATAGTCCACTCCTTTCATGACTATGAAATCTATGGAGAACTAGACTCTTGCAATCTTCAATGGCCAATTCTTTAGTACTTTGAATGGTTTACTTTCATTCCATTAGCCAATGTGACATTAAATCTAGCATTCTTGACAAGTGGGTTACCCCAAGCATGGAGCTCTATGTGGCTAAGCACACTGACTCCTGCCCCCATGTCTACGATTCCCTTTCTTATGGTATCGCCTAGAGCTAGGACTAGTAAGACTACATGCATCTTTGTGCCTTCCCAAAAAGTGTTAACGTGCAAGGAGTTGGGCATTGAGTGTCGCGTCAAACTTGGTATCTGTGTTACTATGTCGTGCTCGTGTAAGTTAGTTGTAGCTTGCTCTATCCATCCTTCTACCCACTGCTTCAGTTCTTGCCATAGTGTTGGATGCTCCCTAAGCATATCTCCTAAGCTTAGAGTCACTGGGATGGTCACTAGAATTGTAAGAATATTGCTAGCTGCTTGCTTTTCTCCTAGTCTAGTGCTCCTTGGCCAATGGCCTTGACTGGTTTGGTAGCTTGTAGCATTTAAGCTCTGTCTAGGTGGTACTACTTGAGGTGCAGATGCGTCACTCGACTTTGGTCATGGAGGAAAAACTAGTGTGCTTATGCTTGAGAGATTATGGATCTCATCCTCCAAGATGGGCTCAACATCCTTTAGGTGTTCCTGGGCTTCTTTCACCCACTCCTTCACTTTTTCTATGGCTTCTAGTTGGCACTTTGGGTTGGGGTACTACCCTACCTTAGTACTCGCCTTCTCCTAGCAACAATCTTTGGAGCAGATGTCTCTGCCTCTATGTCTATGACCCTTCTTTCTAATAGGCAGTGTTATGGCACTCTCAATTTTAAGTGTGACCTTTGCATCAATTTTCTTTTTTCTTTGTCTACGACTCTTCTTTTTTATTGAGGCTGTGTCTAAGTTGATGGACCCTGTCAGTGATATGATGGCCTACTTTGTCTGCACTTGGGTCATGACATGCAATGGGATGTGCATGGCATCACCATCAAGTGTTTTGACACCAAACGACCCCAATGGGACTGATGACACGATTGTTGAGCTAGTGGATGGCTTTCATCTAGGGCAATCAACAAAGAGATGTGTGATTTCACAATCAGCGCATCTAAGATCATCCTTGGGCCGCGTGAGGAGATGTGTCCTAGGTGACCACAAGTCCAACATAGGCTCTTGGGTCTCTGCCCTCCCAAGCCTTTGCCTCTACCTCTACCTAGTGCCATCACCAGTACTGGTCCATAATCCATGAGGATTGGATAGTCCTCTTTGTCGTACGAGACGTAAGGGTTCACATAGGGCTTGTCATCATTCGGCTCCTCCACATAGTGGACTGGAGTGTTGCTCGATGGATGGGTTACGAAAGGTCCAGGTGGACGGGGTATGCCTATGGGATTTATCTCCATCCTAGGAATAGCTGGTTTAGCATCATTAAGTGCCGAGAGAGCCAATGGGGCTCCCCTCCTGAAGAAATTTGGCAGCCTATTCCCTATGTAAGATTGGTTGTAAGGTTGCGAGTATAGGAGTCTCCTCGGTAGTCTGCCATGCATGGCATCGTGGCCTGGACCTATGCAATCGGTGCATGGTCGAAACCTAGGGTCTTGAAACTCACTAGCTCCATCTTCATTTCTGCTAGCTCTTGGCTCTGGTCAACACTCTTTCCCTTAACTTGGCTACTTGGAACTGAATGTTTACCACATGTGGTTGCCTTTTTTGAGGTTCTAGAGCTCGCCTCTTCTTAGTTTGAGCTCTTGGAGCTTCTCTCCTTGAGTTGGTCATCCACTCGAATGGCCTCTTCAAAGACCCTAGTCAATGTATCTCACTACAAGCTTGAGTTTCCTGCCAAGGCCTTGTAGAGCTCTTTACTACGTATTCCATTGATAAAGACAATGGACACCGCTCTCTTAGCCAATCATTCATTTGTTAGTATTCTCTTAAAGAGACTCCATACGTGGGTAACGTAGTCCCATATGTCCTCCTTATCTTTTTACTTTATGTTCATGAGTTGCACTATCAGATTGTCTGAGTACTATGCCACTATGCCTTGCAAAGCTTTCCGCTCTAGTTTCATCTCCTCTTTGAGGTTTGCTAAGATATCCTCGGATGGCCTACTGTGGTGGTCCATCTGGGTTTGTAAATCATACTTGGTTACCGTTTGTTGGATTTCATGTGGAAAATTCCCCAGATCAAGCTCTTTGTTGCATCTACGGTTTGAGATGGTTTCTACCATGTCTATGGTCTCTTGTTCCACTAGGTTGTCAATGAGGTTGATCAAGTCAAGTAGATTCACTTTCCCAATTATGTCAGACCTTGACTCCTGTGTCGTGTCTTCCTCTTGGTCCTACAACTTGGGTTTTTCGATAACCCATCTAAGTATCACGGTCTTCTCCTATTGGTGGATTTGTTCAATTTCTTAAGTTTGAGTGAGTTCCTTGTTATTTACATACAATCCTTAATTTATCGTCACTCAATGTGTGTGTGTGTGTGTGTGTGTGTGTGTGTGTGTGTGTGTGTGTGTGTGTGTGTGTGCGTGCGTGCGTGCGTGCGTGTGTGTGTGTGTGTGTGCGTGCGCGCACGCTCTTTTCTGTGCACTCTGTAAAATCAAGCTTTCATCTTTTCTTCAGGTGCACTTCAAGTGTCAAAAAACAATGTGGGGTGCAATGAAAAATGGTAAATGCAGCTTCAGCACTCCTGTCTACATTCGGCCTAATAGGGCTTTAAGCTCAGTCGTTGCTGCTAGCTACTCTCGTTGCTGGTCTCTAGGGTCTATGCTATGTCCTTCTAATCAATCAATGTCTAATTGAGGGTCTATGGCTCAGTTTGGCACTCTTAGCGGAGTGGACAGCTAGCAAATTGGCTAGCGTCATTGTTAGATTTACAATTCATTGATTCTCTCATTTTTGCGCTAGAAATGTATTCTATTCGTCTATATCACTCTCGGGGGTTCATCCGACTATGGTCTAGGTCAATCAGGGTCAGAAAGTGTTAATTCAAGCAAAATCTAAACTCGGCTAAGTTGGTCTGAATTGTAGGGTTTGAGTGTCAGATTCGGTTATTCGAGGCCGAGTGGACCGAGTGACAACTGGGCCAAATGGCCAAATGAAGCGTCCAAATGAGATTGGGTCGAATGGCTAAGGATCGAGTAGTAGCAGGACCGAGTTTTAGTTGTCCGAGTCGTAGTAGCACCGAGTGGGCCGAATGGCCAAGGGCGGATTTTGGGGTTCGGCCCGAAGTGGCCGTCTGAGTCACAGGAGTGCAATGGTGTGTGGCAACAACAAAGACGATTTTTGATTTGTTTGTGCGATCTATAGCATACTAGGTGGCAAGCACTTCTAGAATAGATCATTGGACAAAGATTAAGGCCTATATATACCTAACGTGCTCAAAAAACACTCATAGAGGCCGATTTATCGGTCGCAAAGGAATGGGTCTCTCCAAGCTCTCTCTATCTCAATGCTATTTTTACAAATGAGCTTCTCCCTTGATCTCTCGGGTTTTAAACCCTTGACCTCTCCACCAATCACTCCCCTTGCAACATTAACACATCTAAGCGCTCTTCCCATTTTTCCCTGTTTTGTGCCCTGTTTGGGCCTATTTTACAATAGCAACCCTAAAACTTTTCGCTTCAATTTCTCAATCCTATCCTACTCTAAATGCAACAAAAACCCTTACTTCATTGCTTCCAAAATGTATACATCCTACTTGTGAATAAAACATTTCTTCGTTGCTAAAAAAAATAGTCATGCAATCCTGAACTTAAATTGGCTCTGGGCAATAAAAAACAGAAATGGTCGAGGCGTGTGCATGTATCTGTCTGCAACTGCCAAGACCCATGGACAACTTATTGCTTCAAGCGTTTCAAGTGAGCACAAATGGCTATCTCTCACCTAGCTGACGTGCCTTTGATCCTATCAGGGGTGTAGTGAGATTACCTTGATGCCAGAATGAGTAGCCTCCTGCCTCAAGCAAGCTGGTAGCTCTACAATTCATGATGCGAGCTCAAGCATCCTCAAGCCTCCACCTCCAAGCTCCATCCTCCATAGCCGCACGCGAGATAAGAGAAGAGAAGAGAAGAGAAGAAAAGAGAAGAAGAAGGTATGAGATGATGGAGAGCTTCTTCTCCAAGATCCCTCACTGTCACACACTCACTCCCTCACACTCCCACACTCCCTCTCTCAAGCACACACAAGCAAGCAAGAAGGAGAGAAGAAGGGAAGAAGAAGAGCCCACTTTAGCCACACACCAAAGAATGAGCTTCTCATTCACTTTTGAGTTTATATACAAAACCCTTATCCCTTTGGGTACCCATCCCTTTTACATGACTGGCCATTATGGCAAGGTCCCTTTTTCCCATTCCCTTCTAGTTACCCTTTCTCTTTACCTATGCCCATCTACGCTTTACAATTTGCACAAGGAGCCTGGTGCCCTTTTACAAAAGTTTTAGGGGCGCCTTGCATTCAAAAATGTGATTTTGCCTTTGACTTAGCTTTTGAGGCTGCTCTTGTGCTTTTGGCCGTTTCCCTTCCTATTTCCTCCTTTGTGTCTGCATTTGGAGTTTTCTTGGACTTCTTTTTCTCCATCTTGAACTGGGGTTAACACCAAGGGCTACTTCTCTAGCCCTTGGACCCAAAATAGGGGTCCCTAATAACTTCCTTACCTCGCAACTCAATGCAGTGTGCCTTGAGTTGCTATGAGCTTTAACTACTCTGTCTAACTTGAAGGCTAGACCTACAACAATCACCTTTTGGACATTTGGTCACATAGACCTCATCTGACATACAAGTCTTAGGACCCACCAATGTCCAGGCTCACACATGGCTTCTCCTCATAATGTGTGCCTTACAACTTTGAGCACCATGGATCATCGGTGGCACCTTATGAGGGTAGAGCATTGAGCATATCTAACAAGAAGTTTTATGTATATATGCTTGAATGTGGTCTAAAACACTAATTTACAGTGCATACACCACAATAAAATGGTGTGGTCAAGAGAAAGAATAGATCTACAAAGATGGCATGATGCATGATTGAAAATCAAGTTGCACCATATAGTTTGTGGCTTGAGGTTATTTTGTGTACAACTTATGAACTTAACATGTGTCCCATTGAGGCATTGTAATTTCTCACTCAATATGAGGCTTGCTAAGGTAAAATTCCATATGTTGCACATTTGTATATTTTTAGTTGACTGGCTTATGCATTGGCACCAATGCAATAATGCAAAAAATTCGATGGACAAGATTGTGAAATGCACCTTTGTTGGTTATAGTATTGAACTTAAATATTAAGAGTAATATCATCCACAACATAAGCATACATTGGTTAGTCGTAATGTTATCTTTCTAGAAGATGATGTTCAACCTTTAATTTCATGTAGGAAAGAGACAAACATACATTCACAAAATAGGAAAGAGACAAACATACATTCACAAAATATCTATGTCACTTTGTTGGAGGTGAATTTTGAGCTATGTAGGTCTCTCACGATTCCATAGATCAACCTATTAATAATGTAAATGTGAATGGTCCACTTCTTGATAAGAGAGGAGAGATTAAGTAGTCCATGGCTATGCCAAAATGCTGGTGTAAATATTTTGGGTGATAGAAAATTGGATACACTTTTGTCTAGTCACACTCATTTTGGCTCTCATAGTGCCCTAGTTCGTTGCACTCGTAGAACGTGGACATGGTGTCTTCATTCTTGAGGCACTTACAAAACACATTTGTAAGTGTTACATATTGGGTAAAGTGTAGTTTGCTTCCTTTTAAAAGATGATGTAGAGAGAATTGCTTGCAAACTACATCTTGTAAATAGTGATCTTTGTGGTCCAATGCAAGCATCATCTTTTGGCATGAGTATTTGTACTTTGTGACTTTCATTGATGATTACTCCACACATGCATGGGGTGTATGCATGTGAAATGCTTTTGTGCTTCAAGCAATTTACAACCATGGCTGAAAATGTGTGAGGATGTAAAGTGGACACTCTCTATTTTAATCAAGGTAAGGGGGAGTATATGTCTAAGAAATTTTATGTATATGTTTGAATGTGGGATAAAACAATGATTTATAGTGCATACACTGCAATAAAATGGTGTGGTTGAGAGAAAGAATTCATCTACAAAGATGGCATGATGCATGATTAAAAATCAAGTTTCACCACATAGTTGATGGTTTGAGGTTATTTTGTGTGCAACCTATGAACTTGTCCCATCAAGGCATTGTAGTTTCTCATTCCATATGAAGCTTGGTAAGATAAAATTCCATATGTTACTTTTATAATTTTTAGTTGTCTGGCTTATGCATTGGCACCAACACAATAATGCAAAAAATTTGATGGACAAGACTATGAAATGCATCTTTGTTGGTTATCGTATTGAATGCAAATACTATAAGTAGTAATATCATCTACAACATAAGCATATATTGGTTAGTCGTAATGTTATCTTTATGGAAGATTATGTTCAACCTTTAATTTCATGTAGCAAAGAGACAAATGTGCATTCCCAAAATATGTTGGTTAGCCGTAATGTTATCTTTATGGAAGAAAGAGACAAATGTTCAACCTTTAATTTCATGTAGCAAAGAGACAAATGTGCATTCCCAAAATATCCATGACACTTTGTTGGAGGTGAATTTTGAGTTTTGTAGGTCTCTCATGATTCCACATATCGACCTATTTATAATGTAAATGTGAATGATCCACTTCTTGATAAGAGAGGAGAGATTAAGCATTCAATGGCTATGCCAAAATGCTAGTGTAAATATTGTGTGAGAATAAATTGGATACACTTTTGTCTAGTCACACTTTTTCAAGTTCTCATAGTACCCTAGTTTGTTGCACTTGTAGAGAGCTGACATGTCATCTTCATTGCCTACTCTTGAGATGCTTATAAGACACATTTGTAAGTGCTTGCAAACTATAGCTTGTAAACATTGATGTTTGTGGTCCAATGCAAACATCATCTTTGGCACATTATTGTATGTACATTGTGACTTTCATTGATGATTACTCCATGCATGCATGGGGTGTATGCATGTGAAGTGCTTTTGTGCTTAGCAATTTGTAAGCATGGTTGAAAATGTGTGAGGATGCAAAGTGGACACTCCCTATTTTGATGAGGGAAGGAGGAGTACATGTCTAAGAAGTTTTATGTATATAAGCTTGAATGTGGGATAAAACACTAATTTACAATGCATACACCATAATAAAATGGTGTTGAGAGAAAGAATAGATCTACAAAGATAGCATGAGGCATGATTAAAAATCAAGCTTCACCATATAGTTTCTAACTTGAGGTTATTTTGTGTGCAACTTATGAACTAAATAGGTGTCACATCAAGGCATTGTAATTTCTCACTCTCCATATGAGGCTTGGTAAGGTAAAATGCCACATGTTGCTCACTTGTATATTTTTAGTTGTCTGGCTTATGCATTGGCACCAATGCAATAATGCAAAAAATTTTATGGACAAGGCTATGAAATGCATCTTTGTTGGTTATATTATTGAATGTTAATATTACAAGTAATATCATCCACAGCATAAGCATACATTGATTAGTCGTAATGTTATCTTTGTGGAAGATTATGTGCAACCTTTAATTTAATGTAGCAAAGAGACAAATGTTTATTCACAAGATATCTATGACACTATGTTGGAGGCAAACTTTTTGTTGTGTAGGTTTCTCATGATTCCATAGATCAACCTATTTATAATGTAGATGTGAATGATCCACTTCTTGATAAGAGAGGAGTGATTAAGCAGTCTATGGCTATGCCAAAATGTTGGTCTAAATATTGGGTGACAGTAAATTGGATACACTTTTGTCTTGTCATACTTGTTTTGGCACTCCTAGTGTCTCTTATGCATCTAATTGTTATGCATCATATGATTCTAGCTTGTGTGACGAGGATGAGCTTTCTTCTTTTGAAGAGGTAAAATTTTTAAAAAAGTACAAAATTTAAAAAATTGCACGGTTGCCATGTAATCTAAATATGATACTATTGTCAACAATGGTACTTGATTCTTATATAGCTTGCATGTTGGCAAAAAGGACATAAGTATTAGTCTCAATTGCTATAAGGTTAGACTTGTGAAAAAGGGTTATGCTCAATAAAAGGATATTGACTTTGATGAGACCTTTGCTCCCACTTATTGCATGACAAGAAACTATAGCATTTGTACACTAGCATATTATAGTCGTTTGAATGTACATTAGATGGATATCAAAACTACATTGGTGATTACAAGAGGAAGTTTATGTTGTTTAGTCTTGTGATTTTGTCCAAAATGGTAGGAAAGTAGAGTGTTGAAAAAGGCATTGTATGCTCTAGAGCAAGTACCTTGGGAGCAGTACAAGAAGAAGATACATGCATTCTTAACTGCATGTTGTTTTAGAATAGTCCAATTGAGGGCACCTTATCTATCAAACATGAGGGTGATGTGCCCCTAATATTTGTGATTTATGTTAATGATATGCTACTCATTACTAGTCCAAATGAGATACATATTGTTGATTTTAAGGCTAACTTAAATTCGAATGTTGACGTGTTACATTTGAGCCTACTACATCATTATTTAGACATTCATTTTATGTAATATGATGGAGGTATTGCTTTGTGTCAAATAATTATATTGATATTGTAGAGATTTGGTCTTGAGGACTACAAGCCTATTGTTACTATTATGGAAACATGTGTGAAGTTGAGCCTTCATGATATTGGAGATTGCTTTGATATCTTTCTCTATTAGTATGAAAATAGGAAAAAGAGAAAAAGAAGTGGGTGTAAAGTATGAAAAAGAAAAGAAAAAGAGACGAATAAAAAGAAATAAAGAAGCTCCAATATTAGTTAGTTCCATACACAACCACTACACCTTGGGGTTCTCAAGCTAGAGATGCCTAGTGGACTTAGTTAGTCAACTTTGTCTCTAACCCCCTAGTCCGCTTCCTCCACATTGCAATTCAAGGCATAGCAAGGGTAGGATATTCTCACACTTTCTCAATAGACCTATCACTATGAACCTCAAAACACATCCACCCTTCCACCATTAACCCATCTTTTAGTTGCACTATGACACAATCACCCATTGCTCATACAATTAGGTTACACACAATTCTTTTAAGTATAGCTCAAAGGCACACCCATCACCCCATTGACATCCACTTCCCTTCCTTTAGAATATCCATACCAATATCATTACCTCTTCATCATCTGCATCCTAGATGCCACATCCTTTGATGCTTCTCCCACCATGCTACCTAAGACCAACATGCCATGGGATTGGCATTCATCTATAGTGGGAGTGATGTTGCCTCAAAATGGCAAAGAAGACTACATAAAAATAGCAAAATTTCAAAGTCAAATTGATTGTAGAAACAACAAAGGCATAATCAAAGGATCAATAGAGTCCAATCATTAAATCACGATGAATCATAAAAGGGTGTCAAAAATGGTTGTAAATTTTTTAAAGAAAATATTGGAATATTTGAGGCACTAAGAATCTATAGGTAGAGTAGCTATTCTTAAAAATTTAGATTTTACTTTATCATATTGAAATGTCCTTATATTGAAAAACTAGAGTCAACCTCACTTCTATGCAAATTGTACTATCTTTTGGAGTTTCAATTATCTATTTTTAAGTTTCTATTCATGTTTGTACAAAAGACAAATAAGTGAAAACCCATGGGCAAGTTTCTACTATAAGAGAAGTCTATGACAGAATTTGATGAGATACAAGCATATAAAAGAGAGATGGCTATTCTTTAGAGACACCAAGGGTTGATGCCATTTGCCTAGGAAACTTCATAAATAACATTTGTAAATGAATAGAAACTCTCATTCTTGTATTTGTAATTTTTGAGTTGTTGCTCCCTCAAGGGTCCACCTTGTATCTATAGTTTTTGAGTTGTTGCTCCCTCAGGGGTCCACCTTGTAGAACATGTAACATACCACGTGAGTTCAAAAGAAAGGGTGTTATACTTAGTAAAATTTATAGGATTATATTTAGAAAAGAGGGTTTTAATTGCAATTTGAAAAAAATCTATAAGTTTAGTAAAGTAAAAGGGGTCATTTAAAGGTCTTATGACATGTAAAGAAAGGGTATTTCTTAATATCCTTTGAACTCACATTATATAGAGATTTCTTATAGGTGGATCCCCCAGTGTTGCTCACTTTTCTACCTTCTTGCTTTCACCATAATCAAGCTTGAGAGAGAGAGAGAGAGAGAGAGAGAGAGAGAGAGAGAGAGAGAGAGAGAGAGAGAGAGAGAGAGAGAGAGAGAGAGAGAGAGAGAGAGAGAGAGAGAGAGAGAGAGAGAGAGAGAGAGAGAGAGAGAGAGAGAGAGAGAGAGAGAGAGAGAGTGTGTGTGTGTGTGTACACACACACATGTGAGGGACAAAGAGGTTCAATACTCTCCTTCCGTCTTAGCATTTTTGGATCCATTTCTTTCTTAATTGACAAAGAGTGAGGGACCCAAAAGGAGAAGGTCCTTATTCTCTATTTCTCTTCTTATTCTTTGGTGGCATTGGAGTGAAGCAGATCAATTGTGATTGCCTATTCAAAAGCCCAAGGGGAGCCACATTGGAATTGTGAGGCCATCAAGCTCTCTTTTGATGGAAAGTCTATAATGCAAAAGGTGATTTTTGGTGAGTCTACTTCAAACTTTGAATCTTTTATGCTTCCTTGCATTCTTGGGATTGAGTGTAGAGGCATAAATAGTTTAGAGATAGAGTATGAAATGGCTATGTGAGAAGTAGCCTTAAACCCTTTAGATAAGGGAACTCTTGAAAGAGTCCATCAAAGTCCCACTTATTGTGCATATGCACCAAACATTAGTGAGATAGCTTGCAAAGTATCCCTTGCCAAAATTTCCCAATTTGGCATGCATTAGCCCGAATTTAGAAGCAATGGCATAGTGAGGCAAATTGGTTCAACTCCTCAAGTTTTCATGTTGACGAGGTGGTCAATCAAGTAACATGACTATATGATGGTGCCTTTAAGGATGACCTTTGTCTAGCAAAGTGGAAGCCTAGTCTATCAAAAGCTATGTTTGATAAGGGCCTTACATGTTTTAGGGGCTTCTAGGACCTATTTGTCCTTTGTTGGCACAGTAAATATGATGTATGCATGAGCTCTTATCTTAATGACAATAACAAGATTGGTTGACTATGATTATGGAGAAGAAGAAATTGGTCTTCATCCCCCATACATAATAATGATAATCTAGTCAAGTTTCCAACCTTAGAATGAGGCAAGCCCTTGTGACATTGCCCCATGAAGAAATTATTTAGAGGGACCTCAATGAAACACTTATTTAATGTATGAGACTACTAGAATAAGTAATTCATGAGGAGGACTAGAGTGAATATTTAGAGGTACCTCAATGAAACACCTATTTAATGTATGAGACTACTGGAATAAGTAATTCGTGAGGAGGACTAGAGTGAATATTTGGAAGACGAGGGTCATGTTGGTTTGGAAAGCTAGTCCTTCTAGGAGGTTGAAGATGTTCTTATGGGAATGTATTGTTAACAAGTTCCCAACAAAGGAACACCTATACAAGGGTTGGAATGTATTGTTAACAAGTTCCCAACAAAGGAACACCCTTGTATAGGTGTTCCCAACAAAGGAACGCCTATACAAGGGTTGGAATGTTTCATCCATCTGTATTCTTTGCAAAAAAGAAAAGGGAACTACAACACATCTCTTCTAGGAGTGTTATGAGGATAATGTTGTGTGGGGGATCATAAAAGAGTGGATGTCTTTTGTTAGATTCCTTGAAAAACCTAACATAAAGATCACTCTTTTTCCAAATGAATGTGGCCTAATGAAGAATTAAGAAAACTTTGTGGTGTCATGAGGGTAGCAACAATTTGGTCCATTTGGAGATTTAGGAAAGAAAAGCTTTTGGGAGAGTCTTTAATGGGATCAAGCTAGGTGATAGAAGAGGATGTGCAAACAATTCTCGAAGGTATGACAAAGAAGAGAACAATTTATAAAGATTCCCTTAAGAGCTAATAATACAATGCCATGTAATATTTCCTTGAGTCATCAAAGAGTATTTGGTGACGCTATGTCTCATCTTAATACAAGTTAGATTTGTAGATAAAGAAAATAAGTAGATACATATAAGGCACCAGATTTTCCAACATAGGATCCAACACAACTAAGGATTTTCTTACATAGTCCAAAGAACAAGAATTCTATTTTAGGACTCACTACTAAGAGGGGCCACGTGTAATACCTTTCCCAACTTTATTTGGAATTAAACCTTGTAGGATTGATATGAGACCCTTTAACTACATTTAAAATGGGCATGCATAAATAAGCCTATCAAGATGACTAATGCAAAGCTCCTAGGGTAACAAATAACAAGGTTAGCATCGCAAAGGTGTATTCTTTCCATAGTTTTCTTACCATAAGCCTTTGTTTAACAAGATAACCTCGCCTTTAGCCATTGCACAACATTAGCTTTAAGAATAGAGTTGAGTGAGTAATGATGTCTAGTAAACTTGGAGGCTTTGCTTTAATTTACATAACCACTACAACTTGGATATTGAGTTTAGTTTAAAAGATTTTTCACATGAATTGTGAAATATCAAAATCCAATGTGCTTGCCATATTTGCATATCCACTTGATGCACTGCATCAAGTCTCCTCCACAAAAGGTTATATTTGCATACTCGCTTGATGTAATGCATCAAGTATCCCTTACAAAATGTTATATTTCCATGCTGATTTGATGCAGTACATGAAGATTCCCCTATAGAGCTCAACAATTTTATATCCTAACTTGATGAAATAGTGCATTGGCATTATCCACCAAAATGGTAGAGTTTCATATTAACATGGTGCATTTTTATAAATCCATGTTCTTTCTAGAAAATGGTGAACTTTCATACCAACATGATGCATATTCAAATCCATGTTCTTTCTAGAGATTGGTGAACTTTCATACTAACATGATGCATTTTTGTATGTAGGTTCCCGTAGAGAGTGAAAATTTGCTTAGAAACTTGTTGCACCTTCATGAAAAATTCCTTACAAAATGGTAAATTGAGTTGTTGTAATATGATACATTTCATCACATTCATAGTGAAACATAATTTATTCCTTGTAATATCAAAGCCTTGCAACAAGAACTTCAAATTTTCATAAGGATTTATAAGCAACTTGATGACATGGATCAAGTTTCATGACTTACTACAATGCATCAAGTGTACAATCTTGAGACATTATGTTTTTGTTTGAAAGAATATTTATTTTTTTTCTATGTCAAGTTCATTTATAAGTCACCTATGTCTTGATGCATTCAATGAAATATGTGTTCTATTTCATTTCATTATTTACATCAATTAGGCATGTTTTGGTTCAAAACATCAAAGTTACTATGTTTTGGCTCAAAGCACCGTGTTTCTCTTTTTTGCAAATTTAAGCTCATTGGGTAAGGTCTTGCTATGTTCATGAGCTATTTCTACAAGCTAAAAAACATAACCAAAGTAGCATTTCGATAAGATAAGTAATTTGTACAAACAATGTAAAAAAGCTATGGAAGCTATGCAAGAAGCACTTGTTCAAATAGCACACAAAAATATTATTACTCGTGTAGCTTTTACCTTTTTATCTTGGCAAACATTTACATAATATGAGAAAGATAACTTGTAATGTGTCTCTTATTTGCAATGTTTACAATCTAACTTGGTGCATTGCACCAAATTACAATCCTTCAGATTCTTACTATTGCAACTCTATTTTACCATCTCAATGCAAGTCTTTGGATTTGCATTACTAGTGCAATACTTTTTCTCCTTAATATTCAAAAAGACTAAGGGAGTTTCATCTTTGTGTATATGATTTGATGCACTAGATCAAGTTTGGATTTCATATGTACGAAGTGTGGACAAGTATTCGACATACGTTGCATTTGGAGGGTCTTTCACTATGATGTATTGCTAATTATGATATCAAATCGATGGGCTAATGCTTTAGAATCAAGTTTTCATGCAAAGACTATGCATAAATCCTTATGTAGTGCTTACTTTTGCAATTGTAAGTTAATATAGTACTATATTCACACCACACATGATATTTTAAAGTTAAAATTCCATTAATATGTTGAAAAGTTTCCCATCTTTATCTTTGTGAGGTAGTGTATTTTCATCAATATACCAATGTTCCATTAATATGTTGAAAATTTTCCCATCTTTATGTTTGTGAGGTAGAGTATTTTCATTAATATGCCAATATGCACCTCCAAGATTATATACAAATACTACAAATGCATATACCAATATGCACCTCCTAGATTATATACAAATACTACTTCAAATGTCAAGGATAGGAGTGCCATTTCAAATCTATAGATTTGTTTAATCAATTAAGATAATTGAAAATCATTAGATCAAAATTTGTTTAAAAAGTCTCATACATATACTGAGTGCATAGTTTTGTGATATAGAAAACTCTTAGTACTTAGCCATGTGTTAGTGTGAATATAAACTCCTTAAAAATATCTAGTTTACAAATTATCTTTCTCCTTAAAGTAGTACATTTAGAAAAACATATACTAGATTTGGGGTTTTTCAAAAAAGTATATGTTGCTTTTTTGTCAATTTTTGAAAGTGAGTAATTTTTTCAAGTCTTTTAAGTAATCTCCTTAGGAGAAGTATACAACTTACTCAAAAGGTTTGCAACTCTGTTGTAGGATTCGCTTAGTGTGCAAGTATAAGGCTTGTTGATGTAGAACTAGCTAGAACTTGAAGAGCTAAGAAGTGGCAATCATTTGGTAAAAGCTCAACTTACCTTTGCCAAAGCAGCCAAGTACCCTACAAGAAGGATTCCTTGATCAATGAAACAAAAGTAGAATATTGAACCATAATAACCATGCTACAAAAGGGGATGTGTCTCCAAGAAAGCATGAGAGATACCTAGAGAGAGAGAGAGAGAGAGAGAGAGAGAGAGAGAGAGAGAGAGAGAGAGAGAGAGAGAGAGATGTTCCTTTGCCATGACACAATATTTAATGGAGCACATGCATTAAGTCATGAGGCACATGTATACATGGAGTTGGAGAGGTTCCTAGTGGCCAACATGACACTGTGACGATGCCAGGGTTGGAGGGGTAAGAGAGACAACCAAAGCTTGTGATGGTGATCCACACAGTTGATATATAAATATTATTAGGTCATCTCTTTTTGGAGACGTTATACTAGGGCTCACAATAGATTTATGTATGGGTCCCACCACATATACTAAAAAAGACTATTTTGCAAGGCACTTTCATTTGACCTTACCGTTGAATATCTATGGTGAATTTTTTCACCCAGGCCATGTGCATTCCACCCCCCCTCATGCAATCATGGTGCCATAATTGTCACCTCTTTTGTGTGTGTGTGTGTGTGTGTGTGTGTGTGTGTGTGTGTGTGTGTGTGTGTGTGTGTGTGTGTGTGTGTGTGTGTGTGTGTGTGTGTGTGTGTGTGTGTGTGTGTGTGTGTGTGTGTGTGTGTGTGTGTGTGTGTGTGTGTGTGTGTGTGTGTGTGTGTGTGTGTGTGTGTGTGTGTGTGTGTGTGTGTGTGTGTGTGTGTGTGAGTGAAAGTGATGCCTCCAACATTTCATACGTCCCTGCCATTTCAATAGTGAGATGGATCTAGATGTTGTTAGGTTTGTCGAGCTCATGGACATCATTGCATGGCATGATAGGTACCCCAATGGCACCCTTGACTCTGGGAAGGTCAAACAAATAACATAGAATCATGAATTTATGTCTCATGAATGAAGCCATACTGCCTTGAGTGACAATCTTAGGAAGGATGGATTTGACTTGAAGGGCAATAGATTTTCCTATAACCTTGTAGCAAGCATTTCACATAGTGAGAGACCTCCACAAGTTGACCTTTTTTGCAAGGATTAGCAAGTCGTCAGAGGAAGCCAAATTTCTTGCATACACATGCAAAGGAATAAATGTGTACTCCACACACATCCCAGGTTACTGCATGGAATTTGGGTAGCAAACCATGTGAGCTAGGGTCTTCCCTTGCTCATTTTCCTTACAACTTATTCCAACTCATCACAATGAAAGGGTCTCCATAGTAAGAGGGCTAGCTCAACCTAGACAAGTCCCATGTAAGGCTTTAGGAACACACTTAGAGCATCATCTTAATAAGCTATGGAAGGAGAAGAATTAACTATCTCAATAGTGAGCACACAAGGGTGCTATGATCATCATATAATCATAGCAATGTCTTCTACATGACCATGAGTGTCCACACTAGAACAAGGGCCAACTTATTTAATGAAGCTACATAGGTGCAGTCTATGGATATATAGAGGAATCAGATGAAGACGAAGACCTAGAACCGATAACACCTCTTCAGGATGACTAAAAATCCTAGAAATTTTGTCGATATGAAATACAACTTGTAACTACAGTTAACATGACTAATATGAGTTGCATCTATTTTGAGCCTAGAACTTGCAAATGATTAGAGATACTCTGGCAAGGAATGACAATTATAACGTGCAATGAATTTCTCTTAAGTCGTTTCTTCTCAACTAATATAGATTGGGTCTCATCAGAATGTCGAAGCTTGGAAGTATTCTTTAGTATTACAAGCAAAGCCAATTGTCCATGGAGCTCCGTCTCCAACTAAGAAGAGGACAATCTGGGAACGTAGTTTCCAAGATAAAGGACACTCCAATCTGCTAAAAGAATCCTAGGACAATTTGGTCTAAAGAAGAAAATCCTACCAAGGACAACCAAGAATCTTGTGACCACAAGTGATAAAGTTCCACGATGTTTCTATTGCAGGGAGTTAGGTCATTTCAAAAGGGAATGTCTAGAGCACCCTAAACATTGATGCTTCGAGTGCCACAACATTGGACATAACTACATCAATTGTCCCAACAGAACTCGAAAAGAACTTGAGCTTACAAGAAATGAAGTTGTACAAGCTCTAGTGATCCAGAATATTCCAGATGCTTAGGAAAAACCTAGGAGATATCCATGAGATGTAACCACAATAAAATTTCTCTTGTAATCAAGACTCGGCAAATACAATGGGTTGTTGTTTCAAAAGACCGCATGCCTGTGAGTGATCAGAGTAGCGCAGCAAAAGCATGATGGGCCCATAACCCACAGGTTCCATAATGATACCCCTGATTTTTCTCGAGATGAGGACATCTCAATTTCTCTAAGGGGAGGAGGATGTAATATTTCCACATAATAAAAGTTAGTTGGTTAGTTTGAAAGTTAGTTAGTAAATTAATAAGTTAGTAAGATTATTAACTAAAGACTCAATTTTTTTGAAAAAGAAAAAAAAAGGAAAAAAAACTAACTAATGTTGATAATTATTTATTTTTATTTAATTAAAAATATATGTTAAAAATATCGAGAGTCGTAAATCCAATATTTTTCTCAGATTGACAAGGACCGCAGCCACCCTTCACGTAAGTTACAACGTGAACAAGACTTATGAGCTATATTAATCGCTAGTATTAATGTGTATAGTTGGGATGGTCCAAAAATATTAGATTTTGGGAAAAACTAGTATATTTTAGATATTTTAGATATTATCCTAGAAAGATATGGAGATTTCTAGAACTGGATGTCATTTAAAAGAAAAGACAAGTGATGTTTTAGTTAGTTTTTGAGATTTTATCTTTAAAAAATAAAGAAAAGTGACTGGCAAAATTGCATGCGCGCCGCGATCGCAGTCTACAAACAGAAAACAACACTTCGAATAGAGAAAAGAAGGAGTGAACTGAGAGCTTTCTGATCAAATGTCTTGGGGTTTTACCCCCCTTTCGGAGCCAATGGAACCATCAAATTTATTATCTAAGCATCAGATCATTGATCTTTCCAAGATCCCCCTCCACAAAGAGCTCCACTTCTCATCCACAAGCCCTCTTCTCTAATTCACTATAAATATCAGGCATGGGGAGGCACAAGAAGTATAAGGAGACCTTGAGAGGCTGCAAGAGAGAGGTAGAGAGAAGGATACCCCTCCAAGAGATTGTGAGAGAGAGCTTGAAAGAGAGAGAGAGAGAGAGAGAGAGAGAGAGAGAGAGAGAGAGAGAGAGAGAGAGAGAGAGAGAGAGAGAGAGAGAGAGAGAGAGAGAGAGAGAGAGAGAAGAGTCACCCCGAGAGGCTACAAGGAAGAGAGCTAGCTCAATTCCCTCTATTTCGATCCTCAACTCACCCATATTCTCTTATTCTCTCCCATCTCAAATCTATTATGCCTTCTTAATCTCCTGAGTCTACTTGCGGACGATGGCCTCCAAGCAAAGAATGTTGCATGTGGATGGCAATCCCACAACCAGAAGTGAAGCTTTAGGCAAAGGCATTATTGTTAATCCAACTGCGGTTCCGATCGTAAGTAATATATTTTCAAATTGATAGATGCTCGTTTTGATTCTCGTATGAGATACGCTAGGTCCCATACTATGATACACGAGTATAGGTCATCGGAAGGGATAAATTTTATCTGACATATTCAAAAGATCGAGCTTGGAAAGTGTATGTTTTAAGGAAAGTTAATTGCACCTAGTTGCATATGGCTTGTTCGTTGATAGAGCTATTACAAGGAGGAATCAGTCAAGGGTTATGAATGGCATAATCATGACATTAAAAATTATGCATACAAGTGTTAAGTAAAATTTACATAGAATCGCTCTTTGATCCCAAAGGGAAGAGTATATATGCGATGGTAATGTTATCGCTACTATTCTTGCATTGTTTGGCAAGAATACAATTGGTTTTTTGTTGGTTGATCTAACAACATCCTAAATGCTTTTACATTCAACTGGTTGTTAGTCTGTTGTTTGGATGATTGTTCCAAGTGCTTGTGATTTATGCTAAATGCATGGCAAGGGTCTATGATGACAAGTTGCCATGGGGATAAAGGAATGTTTTCCTAGAAAATGATATTAGGATTGAGTGCCTCGTTTGTGCTTGATTCTTAAAGGATTTAATTAAGGAATGATATTTTGCACGGGTGGATCATCTCCATGATCGCACCGCGGATTAACCCAAAGAGGGCACTACTCGATTCATGGGCCGAAGGTTGAATGGTGAAAAGGCCAACCATGGGAATGATGTTTCACTCCTAGACAGCTTGCGAGTTAGGTGGAGCTCTGGACACCCCTTGCTAGGTCTAGAATGGAGTTGAAGACCTCCGTGGTCCCATACATCTAGGCATGTTGGGAGATGTTATTCTAGATAAAGGATTGAATTTGTGGTGCCATGTGATTTGGACCAGTTACTTCTGCAGGGCAGAAGGGATACTTCTGTTGGACAAAAGCGATACATAATTTTTCCTATATGGGTGGGATACAAAGATTAACTTGAAGATAAGTTAAGGAACTTCTTGGAACTTGTTTGTCAATAGATTGCTTTACTCTGTTTTTGTGTCTGTGCTATAAGTTATGCGAATGAACCCTGTTCCCTAAAAGGCTTAATTAATGAAGCTGGCTTTAATTGTGTCACACATAAATGTGGTAGGACCTAATTAGAAAACTAAAGCTATTAAGGGAAGCGGCTAGGTGGAACCCCCGATGGGCTTGTCCTATGGCATGGTGATCCCAGAGAACTGGGAGGCTTCTCACAAGATTTTACCGTCGTTCGACCTTTAGGTATTGTTAGGTTAGAACCCGATTCATGCCGTTTTAGGGGACCGGAATGGGACTATGCCCTACGGGCAGAGAGGTTGAGCGGCGCATCCCTCTCGTTTCCCATTCTCTTTGAACCAAGTGCGGCATGGGTCTGCTTTGTCCCGGATATCTCTGTGTAAAGTAGGATGTCCAAGATCTGACACTAGAATGCTGATAGGAGACCTTGGCCACTAGAGACCAGATTTTAGGTCGATCCTAGTGGGTTTGGCCGTAAACATTCCGTTGCGAGGTGAATTCGGGAAACCCTAGGTGACAAAACCCGAAACATTCCATGGGAGTGCCGGGCAGTGACGCTTAGATTCGTTTCTCAATAGACTGCTAAAAGCGTGCCTGGAAAGCCGATGGGCGGGCACCTCACAGTAGGCATGCACTTGAAAGACACCGCTAGCAATTGGTGCTTGACTCTCATTTTGAAGGAAGGAAACCTACGACTTGGGAAAATTTCAAGAAGAATTTTTATGCTCAGTTCTTGCCTCCCAATTTTGAGAATGATGTCAAGAAGGAGTGGGATTGGCTAGGCCAGAAAGAGCATGAGAAGGTCACTAGTTATGTGGACAAGTTTTGGTCTACTCTTCTCAAGGTTACTCCTTTCATGGGCATCAATGATGAAGAGAAGAAAATCAAGTTTGAAGCTGGCCTACTCCCTCATTTTACATAGAACCATGAAGATGTATCCACATGAAACCTTATCTCGCATGATGGAGCGTGCCATCATAGCTGCTGAAATTTTGCATACACCTGGTACATCTCGGAAGTTGGAGATGAGTTCTTATAGAGCTAGAAAAGAGCAGCTCTATGATCAACCAAGAGACATGACTAATCGAAGAATACCTATCTTTACCCATGACCAATATTCAAAGCCAGATGATAACTAGAGGAAGTGCAAGTATCTCTCACCCTCCAAAATACAAAAGTACAAAGAGGAAGGAAGGTGATTTCTTTGTGGTGAGTTAGGGCATATGAACCCTGATTGACCTCACAAAAGGAATGAAGAAAATGTGGTTAAAGATCCTCCTCTCCATCCTCAAATTCTATTCTGGATGTGCAAGCTAACATCATTCAAATGAGAAGAAAAGACAACTCTTAAAGTGTTGGGGGACACTCAACAATTAACGAGTTTGGATACTCTTTGATCTACGGTCCACATATAATTTTGTGTCAGCAGATACTACTGAAAGGCTACAAATTCCACCGGATCGATTGGGAACACCAATTGGGTCAAGTTCTGGCATTTGATAATGACTCAAGGGCACTTGATGGATCTAATGAACACACAATACCAACTAATGCTTCTAAGTCTCAGACTTTAAAAGAACCCCTCTCTTTAATTGATCAAGCAAGATATGATTTTGTTAAACAATATGAAGATTGTTTTAATGATTCACTCCTAGGAGAGTTACCTCTCCTAAGCACTCGGAAGATCACACAATTGATCTTATCCCAGGCAGTGCACCACCTAACCAACCGCCTTACCAAGTAAGTGCAATTCAGTAAGAGGAGATCCTAAAATAAGCAACGAACTGTTGGAAAAAGGATTAGTTCAACCTAGCTCTTCTCCATACTGCTCTCTAGTCTTACTTGTTCAAAAGAAAGATGGTTCTTTTCGTATGTGCATGGACTATAGATCTTTGAACAAGATCACAATCAAGAATCGTTTTCCTATCCCAAGGATAGATAATATCTTGGATAAGTTGCAAGGGGCTAGTATCTTTAGTCGCATTGATCTCACGAGTAGCTATCACTAGACACGGATAGCACCTAAAGATGTTCATAAGATAGCTTTTTGTACAACATTTGGACTATACGAGTTTTTAGTCATGTCATTTGGTTTGACTAATGCACCTGCCACATTCAATTGAACGATGGAGAGAATTTTCAAACCTCACTCAAAGTTCACATGTGTCTTCTTTGATGACAATCTAATATTTTCATGGTCTGAAGAAGAGCATAGAAAACATCTATCTATTGTTTTTCAAGAGCTTCGCAAGCATAGACTACAGGTCAAAGCTAAGAAGAGTGAATTGTTCCTTTCAAAAATTCATTACTTGGGCTGTATTATTTCTCACAATTTGGTGAGAATGGATCTTGAGAATAATCGAGCCATTGTTGATTGGCCTACACCTACTTCTATACATGAAGTTAGAAGTTTCTTGGGCCTATGTTCATACTACAAGAGGTTCATACGAGGTTTTGCATATGTTGCATCTCCTCTACACGACCTTACTAAGAAGCTAATGCCTTTTCGTTGGGGATCAAGGAAACTATAAGCCTTTGAAAGAATTAAGTTTCTTGTGACTCAAGAACCAGTTCTCATAGTTCCGAATCTTCAAAAACCTTTTGAAGTTCACTGTGATGCTTCTAGGGATTGCATTGGAGATGCGCTTAACTAAGAGCATCATGCAACAACATTTGAGAGCCGACGCCTCAAGGATCATGAGCTACATGCTCTAGTATATGAGAAAGAGCTTATACTAAAGCCATTACCTATTCCCAGTGAGCCTTGGGAAAGTATAGCCATGGACTTTATCATGGAGCTTCCTCGCACACAAGTAGGCAACGATGCAATCTGGACTATCATTGATAGATTCAGTAAGCAAGCTCACTTTATACCTATGCGAAAGACAATCAAAGATGATCATATGGCTAAGCTATTCATTGCTCATATTTTCAAGCATCATGGCATGCCTAAGTCCATTATAAGTGATCGAGATCCCCGCATGACTAGCTTATTTTGGCAAGCTCTCTTCGAGAACCTCGACAAAGTTAAAGTTTTCATTCTCTTATCATCCTCAAATGGATGGGTAGAGTGAAAGTGATGATTCTATTGTTCTTGACCTTTTCAAATCCTATGTCTCTAATAATCAAAGAGAATTGGAAAAGTATTTGCCTTTAGTAGAGTTTGCATACAATAATACGATGCACTCTAGTACTGGTAAGGCACCCTTTGAGATCATCTATGGTAAGCCTCATTTACCACCCATTCTTCTTACGAAGGATAAGATCTTTGCAGCAGCAGATGAGTTTGTTAGATATTGATACAACTTTCACTCAAATAAAATCTGTTATCCAAAGGACACAAGAGAAGCATAAACGTGAAGCTGATAAGCATCGTCATAAGCTAGATCTCAAGTTGGGACAATATTTTATTCTTAAGTTTGAGAAGGCTTGCTTGAAGAAGTAGAAAGGTCAAAAGGGTAAAGCGGTTAAGCTTTCTAATTGCTATTATGGCCCTTTCAAGATCACAAATAAGATAAATGATGTGACTTTTTGTTTGGATCTACCAAGTCATTGGAACATTCATAATGCTTTCCAAATAAGTTTGCTACGTCCCTACATTGGAGAACCTCCAATGGAACCAATCAATGAAGATTTACATGACATAGAAGAAACATAAGAGTTCCTTGTGCTTGAAAGAATTTTACACCATCAGGGCAATACTCTAAGGTCAGATAAGATATTACAAAAGTATCTGGTTAAGTTTAAGAATTATCCCCCATTGGATGCTCAGTTTATGACTGAGAGAGAACTACAAGACTTTTCATATCTTCTTAAGGACTATGTATCCCCTCTATAGTTGAGGTCAACTGTTTAGAAGCCAAAGGGATGTCACTAAATCGATTGCTTATTACGCATTCTCTATTTAAAAATTTTAGTCAATAAATTAATGACTCACTTTTCTTTAAGTGTTGATGATGATCTAGCATGGCCATGAGACCATTTAGAGACCAGTATTCCTAGTGCATCATTTAATGGGATGATCAGAGCACTGTGATAGGGATATTTGGTATAGGTAGTACAAGTTATGAAGGGGGAAAGAAGTGACTACCGAGTATAATAGTGTACACAAGAACCAAGGACACATAAATGAAGATGGATTAAGTTCTAAGAAGAGGAAGTGCATCAATATTGTGTATATGTATTTATGTGTGCATCCACGGATGCCTGGGAATGTTTACTTGTGTGTAATGAGCATTGCATTCATTTGGGGTCATCCTCTCCCTTACAAGTCAAGGTTTAAGGTCTTTTCTTTCATTAAGAAAGATGAGAGAGGGAATTCTCTCATTAAGAAAGATGAGAGACGTGATCCTCTGGAAGTGAGGAGAGAAGTGATTTTCTCTTTCTAAGGTCTAAAATGACACAAGATTTTATGTGGAATTCAATCTTAAGGTTGAGGCCCAAGGCAATTTAATGAACTCTCCTTAAGGTGGTTGCATGGACCACAAGTTAAGAGTACAGTTTAAAAAGCAATTTTTTAAAAAAGACATGGTGAATCCATTTTTAAAATATCTCGCGATAGAAATACGATCTCTTAAAATGGCCCACTATGATTATCAAAAACAACAAGATCTACAACTTTTGTGTTGGATGTTTTTTCATCCGAGCAACACACAAAGAGATATCTTGAAATTGGTGTTGCATAGTAGGTCTTGGAACATCCCATCTTGCATGAAGATCAACCTTTCCAATCTTGGCACTTAAGTCTCTCTCCAAGAAGAGAAGCTCTTAAAAGCCTATAAAAGAGGAGGCTCTCCTTGGGTGTGAGAGAGGTGAAGGAAGCATCACTTTGCATGCATCCAAGAGGAGAAGAGAAGGTGCAAGTGCTACGAAGCTCTACTGGAATCAAGTGCTACGAAAGCTTTGCTGAAATCAAGTTCCAAGAAGAGAAGAGAAGGTGCAAGAGCTGCGGAAGCTCTGTTGAAATCAAGTTCCAAGAGGAGAAGAGAAGGTGCAAGTGCTGCGGAAGCTCTGCTGAAATCAAGCTCCAAAAGGAGAGCCCTACACATATTGTGTAGGAGAGAAGGAGACTCAAGAAGGATCAAAAGGTGCCAACTTCCAAGTTGTGCAAGTGTTAGCCGATCGTATACCGTGCAAAGAACCGTGATCTTGTTTTCAAGATCTATAAGTAAGTACTGGTTTATCTGTAATGGAAAAGCTTGCTGCTTGTCAATAATATAACTCCACAAGGGGGGGCTGACCCATCTTCCAGTCCCTAGTGTGTTTTCTCTCTCTCTCTCTCTCTCTCTCTCTCTCTCTCTCTCTCTCTCTCTCTTTAAGGGACTCCATTTGCCAATGTCCACAAAGATCAGTAGAAATAAGCTCCCAAGGGTGCTGAAGATTGCCTTGAAGCCTTGTTGGGAATAGCATCATGAGTTTGCTTCCCATGGATGCAAGATACACATGGTTGCTGGCTCACCACCATATCCGGCAAACCTCGAACAACCTATCCCCTAAACGCCTTCCAAAGGTAATCATAGTTGAGGTGGTGAAACCAAGTATGCCATACGGACTATGTCGATCGAGGAATGCCAATGCGCTTAGAGGAACTAAAGAAAGCTCTTACGATCACATTAATTCTACGAGCCCTAGATTGAAACATAACATTCCACGTGTGCATTGATATATCAAAGTTTTCCGTGGGAGTTGTTTTGTGCCAACCTGGTGAGCATAATCTAGATTATCTTGTGAGATTTTCTAGTAGAAAACTCACGGATACGGAGATGAATTACTCCACAATGGAGAGGGAAGGCCTAGCTGTGGTGTTTGCTATGGTGTTTACAAAATGAGTATGTACAATTTTGCTAGTAGCATTATATTAATGTCCCAACACAATCAATTGGGACTCTGTTATACCCTTAAGTCTTTGAGATGCTAGTCTATGTCACACACCCATAGTTTCCAAAATATGATAGATGAAATGAATCCAGCTTACAATATTTAGAAATTGAAAGAAAAACTAAAGAAAAATCTTTTAGATGTATGGAATAGACTCGTTCAACGAGATAATTGCATAGGATAGGCATGGGGACTTTGTTTTCCACTCCGCCCATCAATCTCCTAACATGTGAGATAATACGCACATAAACGGAAAAGAATCACTCTTCCTTTAAAGGATCAAGACAACATAATCATAGAGAACCATGAAAGTCATTATAATACTTAAGCTAGCATTTTGTAATAGCCCTATTGCTATTTTCATTCAAAATAGCAAAATGGCCGGGCTAAAGCTACAAATAGAAGGAATCATGCTGTTGTTGCTATCTTCTTCTTAACGTGGATCTTATCGATGAGTTTCTATTTCACAAAGCAAAATAGAATCCCTTTGCAGATGCACCTAACTTGCAGAGAAAGAAACTTCTCATCCGAAGAATAATCCTCGAGAAACATGCGCTCCAAAGATACAGGTGCTAGTCTTGACGGGTGTTTGTGTTGGCAATTCTTGGTGGATACCTCGATTTGCACAAAAACGAGCAAGCTCATTTAAAGAAACTAATTCTTTGCCCTTATTTGATCGTAAGGTCTTCAATATCCAGCCCGAGAGTGGTTCTCCTCAAAGAATAACCAATCGGCGAAGTTGGAGAAAGCCTCTGACTTTAGCTTAAAAAAATAAGCACATCATCCTGCTATAATCATCCACAATCAGCATGAAATACATGATCCCTTTAAGGGAATCCATTTGCCAATGTCCACAAAGATCGGTAGAAATAAGCTCCAAGGGTGCTGAAGACTGCCTTGAAGCCTTGTTGGGAATAGCGTCATGAGTTTTCTTCCCATGGATGCAAGATACACATGGTCGCTGGCTCACCACAATATCCGGCAAACCTCGAACAACCTGTCCCCTAAACGCCTTCCAAAGGTAATCATAGTTGAGGTGGTGAAAGCAAGTATGCCATACGGACTGTGTCGACCAAGGAATGCCAATGCGCTTAGAAGAACTAAAGAAAGCTCTTACGATCACACTGATTCTACGAGCCCTAGATTGAAACATAACATTCCACATGTGCATTGATGTATCAAAGTTTTCCATGGGAGCTGTTTTGTGCCAACTTGGTGAGCATAATCTCGATTATCTTGTGAGCTTTTCTAGTAGACAACTCACGGATACGAAGATGAATTACTCCACAATGGAGAGGGAAGGCCTAGCTATGATCTTTACTATGAAAAAGTTATGTCATTGTCTTTTAGCTACATCCTTTACCTTCTTCATTGACCATCAGCCTTTGCTTTATTTAGTAAACAAACCTTTCTATGGGACGCATAGCTAGATGGTTACTTCTGCTTCTAGAGTTTGAGTTCTCCATGGTTGTATGCAAGAGTAAGCAGTACTACATGGCAGACCATATGTCTAGTGAGAGAGACCCATTGAGGGTAGATCTAACACTATATTGGGCAGATGATAGTTCAAATCCTAAAGCATGGATTTCCTGAGAGACATGTAGAGAAGGCTAGGCTAAGCGCCTTATCCTCACAAGGTTCAGCCCTATCAGTTGATACCAACTAGCTCTATAGACTAGGACAAGAAGGATTATTATGAAGATGCGTGTGTGAGCATGAGATGCATGATGTACTTGTTGAAGCGCATGGTGGAATTGTTGGGGGACACTTCAGAGTGGAGACACTATAGCACACAAGGTGCTGCAATCTTAGTTGTGGTGGCCCACTCTATTTCATGATGCAGCTAAGTTCGTGAAGCATTGCGACAAGTATCAGACAACCAAAGTCCCCATCCATAAGGACAAGATGGAGTTGACCCCGGTAATAGCATGACAACCCTTTGAAAAGTGGGGAATCAACTTCATTGGGCCAATCAGATCCACAGCACATAATTGTGGCAATGGGTTATCTCACGAAATGGGCTGAAGCTTTGGCAACTAGGAAGAATGATGCTAGGACTATGGCTAAGTTCCTTTAAGAGCAAGTGATCTTGCGATTCGATTGCCCCATCAAACTAGTTAATGATCAAGGCACACACTTTATTGATGAAATGATTGTCCATTTTCTCTCCACCTTCTTGATCATCCATAGGAAATCCTCACCATATTACCCTCAAGCAAAGAGTCACGCCGAATATACAAATAAGATCCTCGTAAATGTCCTGACTAAGGTAGTCTCCACCTCATGCACTGACTAGGACAATAAGTTCATGGAAGCGTTATGGACCTACAAGATAGCCTATAAAATGGCTGTAGGGCACACACCATTCAAGTTGACCTATGGGCCTAAACCAATCCTGCCAGTGGTTTTTTTTGTTCCAAGCTTGAGAGTGGCAGTACAAGAGAGGTGGGATGGAAAGAAAGCATGGACAGAATGCTTGGGGGGGTTAGAATGCCTCTCTGATGCCCGACTCCTGCAACCCATCCACTAATATGCAAAAAGCGAGACACAAGAGTTGGTTTGACAAGCATGTCAAACAACGTGACTTCGAGCAAGGTGACCTCGTGATCTTGCACTTTGTGAAGGGTCATAAGCAAAAGATGAAGTTCAGAGGATTGGGACCTTTCAAGGTTTGCAACATTAGTTGAACAATCGGGAACATAGAGCTTGAGACTCTAGAAGGAGAGAGCATAGGCTTTAACTTCAATTGCCTCAAGAAGTACTACCTGTTGAGTGTTGAAATGACCTATTTTTTGGCTGATTTTTGTTGTTTTTGAGAGCTGAATGGTTGATTTTATGAGATGATTGATTGGTTTGGAAGTGGTTTGAGAGTGTTTTGGATAGGTTGGAATGGTTTTATTAAGTTCATGATGTTTATTAGTAGAGATGTGAAGTTCTGCTGATGTTCTGATATGTTCTGTTTGGTCCTGATAGCTTCTGTTGAGCTTCTGTGTTGTTCTGTTTTCTCTCTGTATGGAAGGATGGAGTATTGATTGATAGGGTTTGAGATTGTTTGAAAGCTTATTGAGTGATTTTTGATGGTTTGGAATGGTTTTGGTATGAGTTATGTGGTTCTGATGCTTTCTGTTGACCTTCTGTAACTCTCTGTTGAGCTTCTATGAGCCTCTGTAGACCTTCTGTATGCCTTTGTATGTGTTCTGTTGGATAAGAGTGTAGCTTGGGAAAGTTTTCTAGCCTTGGAAAGAGGTGAATACAAGTGCAAAAGAGCTAAAAGAAGTCAAAGTAGCTGCTGAAAACTCAAGTAAAGACTGGAGTGAAGTGACAGTGGTAAGCTATGAAAAGACACTGCAGTGGCTCTGGTGTCTCTTCATATCAGACATACCTCTTGGGAGGTGCATCCACGACCTAAGAAGGATTATTGAGGGTTATTATTGAGTGATTGTAGTGAGGATATGATGTACTATTGATGGAGAGAGAGAGAGAGAGTCAGAGATAGTCAATTTTATCAAAGCAGTGTAATTGTATATGAGAGATTGAGAGAGAGAACTATGAAGATATTGAAGATGAATAATATGTGATGTATTTCCATTCAAAGATGGTGTATTCCTTAGTGTTCTTTGTTCTATTGATGGATTTTGTGAAGATGTTGGAGAATATGGTTGATTCTATCAAATCCGTGGGAGAAATCTACTATGATGCTGCATGAAGAATTGCTGTTTTCTTTGTTTTGATGATCAAAAGAATGAAATAAAAGCTTGTTGATGTTACAAGATAGATTTTCTTGCAAGAGAATTCCTTTTTCCTTTGGTGTTTCTCTTGGGGCTCCATGTTTTTGGTGCGCAACCTGGAAATCTTGCCATCAACAAGCACCAGAAGAGGCTGAAAATGAAGGAAATGGCATTGCCAAGAAAAGAAGAATTCAATGGATGTTTGTGAAGTTCCTTCTTCCACTGAAGAGTTAGAATTTCTCATAATCAAAGCCACTTTCCACAAGAAGTTCATCCCACAATGGCGGAAACATATCACCATCATGATGCATGCTCTATGTGGTGGACAGATTTCTCTTCCTGTTGAAGCAGTAGAAACTTGCATCTTGGTGGCAAACTGTTTGGGAACAAATTGAAGAGCAGAAACAGAGAGAATGACCATCCATGGACGATTTGGCATTCATTGAGAAGTTTCCAGACATCATCAAGTGGGAAATTGTGAAGAAGCTTCAGGAGTCTTGGTCTATGGAGGTTCACAAAAATAAGAAGGAAAAGAGTTGGAATTTGTTCGTAGACGCTCAACAGCAAGATACGTGGGATGCTTGGTGTTCTGATCGTCCAATTGGCAACCCACTAGAAGTTGGTAGACAGAGTGTTCTTTACAATATACACTGTTGAAACCATCAGAAGCTGGCATTACTATGATGATGGCACCACCACAATGTTTAGATGTATGCATTTTGACACCTTCAGAACCGAATACCTTCCTCTGTGTAGTAGAATGAAAGCAGAATTCAGAGATGTTGAAAAGGAAGAAGTAGAGGAGATGTTGGCAAGAGAGTCCTCCAGAGACTGAAGCCTTCTGTTATCCCTCTGTGGAGCACTAACAACATAGTGGAGCCAACCCCCTGATGAATGACGCAATAAAGAGGCAAGCGTTAGAACGAGTCCAGAGGTATATGAGAAGAGAGAAGGCAAGAATCAAAGCCGAGAACGAGCTCGCAGGAGAAGCCGCCTTTGACGCCCTTGCGGAACTCTTTACAAAAGTCCCAATGACACATCAAGCCCTTCCTCCTCCTGTGAAGAAGAAGTTCTAGAAGCATCGGAAGCAGACAAGCTCATGCTGTGGGACAGAATGGCGATGGTACCATTTGGTCTGGGAAATGGATCTTCTCATATGCAAAATCTTTATAAGAAATGGATTAAGAAGAACAAGCCGTCTTTCAGCAGTGGCTCTTGCCGTCCTCAACTATCCTTGCCAAAGAAAGATGATGATGATGCACCGTGTCAACAAGCACCAGTCCCACAAACCCAACAGAAATCAGAGGGTCCCTGTATGTGACATTCCTAGACACGTCATCAGAAGATGAGTCTTCAAGCCAAGAGGTAACTAATCTTGAAACCAAACCTGAAACGGCTCTAATCCCATTTCAAAATCTCAAGGAGCAACTTGAGTCTCCACCAAGAGAAGAAGGCAGTCAAAGTGGGACATCAGAAGAGGACACCACTCCATTGAAGGAGTGGGATTTGTATCCAGAAGCAGTCCGTGGGACCTTCATCCGTGAAGTAGAAGGTGAAAGGCAGTTAACTTTTGTGGATGCAGATGGCACTGAACGCCATTTGAAGGTGGGTAGCAGCCTACCAGAAGAGGAGTTGTCAACTTTGTACAACTTGTTGAAAGAGAATTTGGACGTGTTTGCGTGGTCTTACAAAGACCTAAAGGGGATTGATCCCACAATATATCAGCATCATATTGATTTAGAGCCTGATGCCAAACCTGTACGACAATGACAGAGGTGAATGAACCCGAATTATTCCACATTGGTGAAAGCGAAGCTGTTGAAGCTTCTAGAAGCCGAGTTCATCTATCCAGTGGCAAATAGTGAATGGGTCTCACCCATCATGGTTGTACCCAAGAAGAATGGCAAGCTTCGTATATGTGTGGATTTCCGCAAGTTGAATTCCAAGACCAAGAAGGATCACTTTCCTATCCATTTTACAGAGCAACTGTTGGACACAGTGGCAGGACATGAGCTTTATTCCCTTCTGGATGGATTCAGTGGATATAACCAAGTGCAGATAGCAGAAGAAGACCAATCCAAAACAACCTTCACCACAGAATGGGGGACCTACGCTTACCGAGTGATGCCGTTTGGGCTCTGCAATGCCCCTGCTACTTTCCAGCGAGTCATGATGGCCGCATTTCAAAATCATCTGCACGACTTTATTGAGGTATATTTGGATGACTTCTGTGTCTATAGTTTGATCCGTGAACACTGGGGACATTTGGAACAATGCTTTGACCGATGCTGGGAGTATGGGATTTCCCTCAACCCCGACAAATGCATCTTTGGGGTCTCTTCTGGAGTTCTCTTGGGCCACATTGCCTCTACACAAGGGATATCAACAGACCCTGCAAAGATCGAAAAGATTGTAGCTCTGACAGCACCCACCAACCTCAAACAGTTGAGGGGATTCCTAGGCCACGTGGGTTACTACAGAAGGTTCATAGCCCATTTTGCAACAAAGGCAACCTCCTTGCACAAGCTTCTGAGGAAAGATGCAGAGTTTATTTGGATGGAAGAATGTGACAAAGCCTTTAACACTCTGAAGCAGTGTCTGATTGAGGCACCCATTCTACAACCTCCTGATTGGACGAAGGAGATCCATGTACACACTGATGCATCCATTAAAGGCTTAGGTGCTGTCCTATGTCAAAAGGGCCCCTCCAAACTAGATCAACCCATCTATTATGCAAGCCAAAAAGTCACTGATAGGGAACGGAACTATACAGTGACAGAGCTGGAGTGCTTGGCAATGGTGTTTGCCCTAGAGAAGTTTCGCCACTATCTGCTGTCTACCCACTTTAAATTTTATGTGGATCACGAGGCCCTGTCCTTCCTGATGAACAAAGCAGACGTGAAAGGATGACTGATGAGATGGTTGCTCTTGTTCCAGGAGTTCGACTTTGAGGTAATTACCAAACCTGGTCGTTCCCATGTCCTGGCTGATCATCTATCGCGCATCCCACAAACTGCAGACAAGGAGCAGGATGATCCGGACCTCCCTGATGCTTCCCTATTCCTGGTCGAAACTGTAAATCCCTGGTATGCAGACATTGCCAATCTGCTGGCAACCCAACAATATCCTCCTGGCATTTCTAGTCGGGAAAGGAAGAAGCTTCTGTTAGAATCAGCCCCCTGCACCCTGTTAGGCGGTGCACTATACAAGAAAGGCAAAGATGAAGTGCTCAGAAGATGTGTTGTAGGAGATGAGATTGGGATTGTTTTGAAGGCTTGCCATGACGAGCCATATGGAGGCCACTTTGCAGGAGAAGTTACAGCTAGGAAAGCTCTGCTAGCAGGTTACTGGTGGCTGACCCTCCATAAGGATGCCTATGATTACTGCAAGCGATGTGATGCTTGTCAGCAAATGGGAAAACCCACCAAAACAAGTGCCATGCCACTGCAACCTATCCTTCCTTTGAAGCCATTCGAGAAGTGGGGGATTGACTTTGTAGGCCCGATCAATCCTCCCACCAGAAGGAAACAGAACAGATACATCTTGGTATGTACGGATTATGTCACAAAGTGGTGTGAAGCCAAAGCCCTAAAGTGGGACGATGGTAACAGCATGGCCCTGTTCATGTATGAGAATATCATCACCTGTTTTGGCAGTCCCCTAGAGCTGGTAAGTGACAGAGGCACTCATTTTATTAATAAAGTCATGGAAGAGTTGACAGAGTTGTATAAGATCCGCCATCGCAAGTCCACTCCTTATTACCCCAGAGCCAATGGCCAAGTCGAAGTCACCAATCGCATCCTCTGCTCAATTCTGACAAGAACAATTGCCGCACATCGTCGTGATTGGGATGATCGACTTACAGAGGCCCGCTGGGCATACAGAACCTCCCATAAGGCAGCAACAAGACAGACACCCTTCCAGCTGGTGTATGGTACAAAAGCTGTTTTCCCTGTTGAACTAGAATTGCCCTCTTTGCGAGTGGCTATTAAAGAGCATTTAGGGGACGATGATTCACTGCAACGCCGTCTCCTGCACTTGGAATGTTTGGACGAAACTCGTAGGATGGCTCTACAGTGCATGGAAGCCACGTAAGCTCGACGTAAGGCTTACCATGACAGCTTCATCAAGCACAAGGAGTTCAAGGAAGGTGATTTGGTCCTAGCCTATGATTCACGATTTGGCAAGTTTCCTGGCAAGCTCCAACAGCAGTGGATGGGCCCCTATAAGGTACTTGTTGTCAACCCTAATGGCTCTGTCCAAGTGCAGACCGTTCATGCCTCTAATGATCCCTTCCTGATCAATGGATATCGCCTGAAGAAGTACTTCCCTCCTTGGGGATCTTGACAATCACGGTCACTTGATCCTTTCCCCCGTTGGCGTGGCACTGTAACTCTTATGATGCTACTTTTGATAGCCGTTCTTCAGCCACTCCTGATGAGGTGGACACAACCCTCTGTCCCCTCAACCCCATCTTCCAGTCCTAATCTCTTCTCCTCTATTTTCCACCAGCCGGCAGTGGCGAGGTGGGTTCTGATAAATGGTATTTCCACCATTCCCTTGCTTAATTCGAAACAAAAAAAGAAATATATATATATATATATATATATACATATCGATCATGGGAGAAAAGGACTTAGGTCCCTGTCATGCCGACCTATTCTTCGAGAAAAGGTGGAAACACCCTCGGGAATAGGAGAAAAAAAACAACAACAAAACGCAAAAAAAAAAACAAGAAAAACAAAACTGTTATGGGAGAAAAGAAAGCAATTCCCTGTCATAGCAGGCCTCGTTCCAAGAAAAGGTGTTTAACACCCTTGGGCGGGAAGCTGGCTCTGGAAAAGGTGGCAAGACCCAGCAGTTCAGAAAGTGGATTCATCAGTTGACATCCCCAGGATCCAGTTCCGAAGCTGCCTCCCTTGGTACGCTGTGTCATGTGCCTTTCTGCAGAGCGTTTGACAGTCCTCTAGCAGACGCCATGTTCCTATCTAACCCCATGTTCGATCTTATGGCTACCTCCCTGGGTACGCCTCTTCAACAACTCACAACGCGATCTTCATCGACAAACCATTGAGTGATGCGAGCTTTCATCCTAACCGGATGGGGAAGTGAGTATGGGTTGCCCTCTGTAACTATCAATAGAGAGCGAGACAGAGGGTGGGGCGAGAGACCAGTCTTTTCCCTTCAAATCAAATGAGAGGTGAGAAGTGTGAATGAAGTGTTGCACGCACGGGACGGGCCTCTCAATGCACAAAGCACAATCTGTTTTTGTGCACTGCACCATAAGGCTCCCTGGCCTTCCTTCTCGCACCGTATGCCGGCACAGGGCGGGATGCACAGTTGCACCATCAAATGCGCACAAGGCATACAACCTGTGCACAAGTGACCGTGAGGATTACATCAATGGGTTTCAGGACATGGTGCCCTCTGTCCCTTTCAACAGAGCGTGAGACAGAGGGTGGGCTGAGTGTGACTGGAGTTTCTTCGATCAATTGCCGAGAGGTCAGATTGAGGGACGTTACGACACTTGGAGTCAGGTATGTTCCCGTTTCCCTATGCACCCACGGGGTAGGTCTCTACCGTCATCACAGGACACGCCAACCTGTTCTGTACACTGCACTGTAAGGCTCCCTTGCCTTCCTGCTTGCACCTATGCCAGACAGGTTTCACGCACTGATGGACCATCAACTGTGCACCCTGGCATACTCCCTCTGCACCATCCCCCTTGTCAATTCCTAAGTTGGGTGTGCGCTATGGGTTTCATCATGAGTAATATCAGTAATGGGGTGAGTGACAGTTTCATTCATTCCATATGAGTGATTGTGCGTTGAGTGCAACATTCCTCATCATCGACGAATTTCCTGCGATTCCTTCAACCAGCTACCTCCCTGGGTGCTGTCGCGTGGTCCCTGCTACATTGGACGTGTGTTGTGAAGATGCCTTGGTACCTCCTACAGCAGCCGACAACAACACAAGACGTGCCATCGACAATCAATCTTGATTCTCTACAATATGGGCCAAGTTTTTCTAGCCCTACACCTTCTGTTTCTCAGTGACGGTCATGTTTTAAGTGTGGGGACGTTAGCGGTTGGTTTGATGAGTGGTCCTAGGTCCCTGCTGCTTGGTTATCCCTGTCCGTTACGATCTTAAGTGTGGGGACGCGTCCCTGCGCGTCTACATTCCATACCCCTCTGCATATGCCTCAGCCTGCTAATCCCTCTGTGCCATGACTTTCTTTTACCCTGTTGGGGTCCCTTCCCCACCCACCCGTTCCCTTTTCACCCACCCTCGAGGCTGTTCCCTTGTAGTTTTCCTTCATTCCCTAATTTTGCTGTCCTGCCATGTGCACGCACCCTACGTTCACTGAAATCCACATCCAACCTTATAGCCCTGTTCGACCCTTTGAACTACCTATTTTTCCTTTTTATAGACCCCTGTTTTGACAGACGATTCTCAAGTTATTAATTTTTGAAGCGATTTTCATAAATTGGACAATTTTCCATGTGAACGCATCTTTTTTGCTTTGGAACCCTGATTTGATGAGTCAGACCTATCCTACCCCTTCCTCTCGACCTTTTTCCTTTTTACTGCATGTCCTTTCAATGCATAGTTCATCCGTTATTAATTTTTGCGGGTTTTCGAACCTTTTTCGTGCCTATTTTTCACATTTTTCCATGTGAACCTACCCTATTTTCACCGGAATTCCAGTTTGATTTGATAGTCGTGTTTTGCCAGCCTTTCTCCCACTTTTTTCTTTTTTGTCCCCCCTTTTTTGACTGTCGGATTTTTAGTTCTTAATTTTTCCGAGCGTTTTTTAATGCATTTTTTGTGTTTTTGCCATGTGAACCCTTCCTAACTTCCTCCAAACGCAGCTTTGATGTGCCAATCCTATGAATTCCTTTTTTCTAGAAATTTTTCCTTTTTACCACTTGCTTTTTCAACGCACGGTTTTTCCCGTATTAATTTTTAAGTCCATTTTTCGACCCATTTCTAGGGTTTTTCCCATGTGAACGCATCCTATCTCGATCCGCACTGTGTTTTGACATGATAGACTTGTTGGACACATTGTTCTGCACACTTTTCCTTGTTCCCGTACTTCATTCCGATGCGCGGATTTTTCGATATTAATGCCCGTATGTGTTTTCGGGTTTATTTTTTGTGTTTTTTCCATGTGAACACCTTGATTTTGCCTCAAAACCCGTGTTGCATGTTTCCAACATTTTTTTCTCGTCTCCCAGCCCATTTTTCCTTTTACGGATTTTTAATCCGACAAACGGTTTGGTTTTTATTAATTTTTCATTATTTTTCCCGTTAACCGTGTTTCTCGTCTCGCGCGTGAACGTGCCTGTTTTTGGTTTTACGCGCCTCGAGACGCCCTGGTGGCGCCCGTGGCTAGCGCGTCCCCGTCCCTACCTGTTTGACCCCGTCATTGCAAAATTTTTTTATCCCTACCCGCGCTTGCGCACAGGCCGGGGGTGTCTTCCTTGCCCCTTTAGTTCCTTTTTTTTAATTTATTAAAAAAAACAAAAAACGACCAATTAAAAAAAACAAAAAAACACCCATATAAACACACACACACAAAAACAAAAAAAACAAACAACATAATACTAATAATAATTATAATAATACTACTAATAATACATAAATAAATAAATAAATAAAAATGACAATATTAAAATAACAACAAAAACAAAAACAAACAACCAAACACACAAATAATCAAAATAACAATAAAAATAACTTAACCTCCAACCCACATTTCCTCCACCTCCACGACCCACCCTAAAAAAAACTTTTTACAAAACACCACACAACCCTTTAGTTCATTATTCTTAAAAACAAAACAAACCAATATTAATTACCTGAACACGACTTAATTTATTATTATTATTATTATTTTTTAAAAGAAAAAAACGGACGTACCTGTTTGTTGCTCCCCTCTTCTTTCTCCCGCCTGCTCCTCCATCTCCTCCCCCTCCTTAGTGCTTCTCCTTCCCCCACCATCACATGGCCCTTCCCGTGCCTACCATTGCCTTGCTTCCCTCCTCTCTCTCCTTGGCGGCCTCCTTCTCCTCCCTGCGCCGCTTGCGACGTCCTTCCCGGCAGCCTCGCCCTCCTACCCAACGGCCCAGCGCCCTTCTCGGCAGCCTCGCCCTCCTACCCGACGGCCCAGCGCCCTACCCGGCGGCCCACGCGTCCTTCCCGGTGCCTCTTAGCTCCCTCCCGGCGATCCGTGGCGTCCCTCCTTCTCCTCTTCTCCTCCCTCCCTCCTCTCCCCACGCCTGCTCCCTGGTCGTTGCCCGCCACTCCTGTGGCCTTCCGCCTGGCGCTCCTGTGGTGCCGCCCTGCCCGCCGCCTTCCGCCTGGGCCCTCGCCATGCCCTGCCCGCCGCCAGTCCGCCTGTGGTGCCGCCCTGCCCGCCGCCCCCCGCCTGGCGCTCCTATGGACCCCCCGCCTGGCATCGCCTGGGCCTCCCTGCCATTCTGCCCGCCTTGCGTCGCCTGGGCCCACCCAATTCCCCACACCCCCACCAATCCCATCCCACCCACAACCCCCCCACAGGCCCCAATTCCCACCAATCCCATCCCACCCACAACCCCCCACAGGCCCCCATTCCCCCCCCAGGCACACCAACACACATTACCCCACTCAAACCCCCCAGTCACCCCCTCTTAAGCCCCCCTTCTCACCCTCTTTCCCCTACCCCCCGCAGAAGACCTCCAAACCAAAAAAAAGACGAAACCCGCAGAAACCCTTCTCGGCCCCCTATCCCACGAATAGGTGTGTGTGCGCGGGGAGTCGTCTGTGCGGGTTCGTGCGCGCTTAACGGCCGTTCTGCCGCGGGGACGCGCGTTCTCTTGTCCATGCGGTGGTATGCACCAGCCAGCTGTTCACACGCAGCTGACACGCAATCCATTCTCGGGTATATATTCCCAAATTTTTAATTTCCAAACCCGAAAAAACCTTAAAATACCTTTTAAAATTCAAAAACTTCGTTAAAAATCAATTAAAATCCACAAAAAAAATTATTATAGAAAATTCCTAAACAATTCCCAATATTTCTATAGTCAATTGAAATATGTTTCTAAACTGAAAATCTCACAAAAAAATTTCAAAAAATTCTAAAAGTAAAAATTCTTTCAAAAATACATACAAAATGAGCAAAAATTCATTAAAATTGGTAAAAATACCAATTTAATTGCAAAAAAAATTCTTGAAATTTCCATCAACTTATTTGCTTATTTTTGGAATATTTACTAAGTTGAAAATGCTGTGCCAATTTATTTCATTATTATTTTATGGCAAAAATGCTTCATTAAATGCCTAAATTCATGAAAAATCCTCTTTAATTCCAAACACAAGCTGCAAAATCTGGAAAAATCCAGATACCTTGGTCACACGTGGTGGATTGATGCTGAAAATCTTCAACATTTTTATATGTGTTTCATTGTCAAAATTTTGCCACAAAGATCAACAAAAACACGAAAAAAAACATTACAACAAACAAAAACACATAAAAACCAAAATACACAATCAACAATACACAACATTTTTTTTTAAAAAACAACAACAACATATAAGCCATCAGTCATCCAAACAAATTCATATACACTAATCTTGCTATGTCATGTATCCAATTATTTTCAGTTCGTGGTTTTTCTTTTTGGATTGCTGACCTACATTTTGGGGATTGAGACGTGTGCATTCATTGCATACACATACACCCACTTCCAGGTATTTTTCCTTTTATATTTTTTATTTTTTTCGCTACCCCAAAATTCACGCTTAATTTTTAACATGAATCCTAAACACCACCATGGCATGCGCGCTCGCGCCAAACACACCTTTTTCTACTTAAAAACAACCCGCCGTTCACTTAGCACGCGCTACGTGCGCTTCAAAGGCACCTTAATATTTTTAATAACAATTAAGTCTCAAGAACTAGCACATCTTTTCTTGTTTTTTTATATACACCGTATTACACATTAAATTATCCTACTTTGTGTACAAGCATGTTTCATGCCTTTCTTTGAAAACTCATAATGACTAGAATATCAATTCTTTGTAAGTTTATCATTGTTTTTTCCATTTGATTTGTGTTGTTAAGACACAGAGGAGTTAGGATTCTGAAACCCATTTGATGGTTTGGATTGTTGGTTACTTTTTGCAGATTGGCTTTTACCTTCATTACTCATGGCAAGGAAACATTTATTAGGACTTTGCATTTAGAGACCTCAGTCTGGGTATCGAAGTCCGGGTTGCGTTAAAGCACCGCTCCAACCTAATAATTTGTAATTAAAATTTTAAGAAGGAACCGTCGTTTTCTTATTAAGGTTTATCACTTAATAAAATGTCACCCATTGTTAATAATTTATTCCAATGAACCCTTCATTAAATTAATTTTCCCTCACTGCACTTTTTTTTCCTTTTTCAATAAATACGCTTCGTGGGATGGGCGCGTACAAATCTATTAGTTGCCACTGATGGTTAAGTTATGGTCCAGTCTTGATGTCCATTTTTTTTGTAGTCTGATTTGTCCATTTGATACAGTTAAGGGTACGGTGTGTAGTTTTTTCTTTATTGCCTGATACGGGGATTTGGGTGTTTGCATGTTGCATCGCATGAAGCTTTCGGTCGCATATGTGTAGAGGTCATGTTGAATTTTCTAGGTTGTGGTTTGCTTGGGGATAGTTGGTCGAGTCACGTTTTACCACCTTGGTTGATATCTTATCCTTGGTTTTCGTCTGTTGCTTTGCACGCATTCTCTTTGTTTGTCTGTGTTTGTGGTGTGTGTGTGTAACCATCTAAATGGCGCCCTCTTGTACTCCTCCCCCGATCCAGTATGTTCCTTTGGATTTACATGATTATTCTTTGTTACTGGATTCAGACGTTGTCGCTAAAGCGGGCTTATCCAAGTTCGTGAGCCTTTCTTTCCCTCTGGTTCTAGATGATCCTACCATTTGTGACGAGTTTTTAACCTCTTACAGTAAGAGGTCAGGTCCAGTCCGTGGTACTACTGTTCTTCCGACACCGAAGAGTCTAGGCAAGGTTCTTGGTTTGCCATATTGTGGGGAGTTTGTCCCTGCTGCCAGACAGTTGTTCACCAATGACGATATTTTGAAGTTGTTGCAGAAGCAAACTCAAGATGTTCTTGATCCAAAGAAGGTCATTACCACATCAGGAGTCGGTGTCTCCATGATTTCCAATCCCCTATGGAAACAGCTATGCCAATTCCTTCAGGATAGGTTCATGCCTGCAAAATCCCCATCTCATTAACTTTCCAAGGAGTTGTTTATAGCTTCACGAATGATTTTGAAAGGCATAACTATTGATTGGAGTACCTACCTCCTCTCCAAGATGGATCACCACTTTATCCGAGCTACTCGAGGAAATGTGACTAATGTTACATTTGGGTTCTTCCTCTATGTGTTCTTGCTATATGCTGCCCCTGCAAAGGAAGTTCCTTTACCTCCAATTGATCCTCCAGAAGTACCTCCTCCGCCTCATAATGAAGATGATGATGTGATAATTGAGGATGATGATTCTCCTCCTCCCCTTGTCATTCAGAGAAAACATCTCAAGCGAGAGGCTGAGTCAGTGCTCATTCTTCCTCCTCCAGCTCTAGTGACAGTTCCTGCCCAGTCTTGCAACACCTTGCCTGCATTCCTTCAGATGCCAAATCTTTTCAGAGCCCATAGAGACGGGATGCTAGAACTTACTATTCCTTCTGTTCACTGCCTGGTAACAGGAGATGCTATTCCGTTCCTGTGCAAGGATATCCAGAGTTCTATTGAACTTTCGATGACTGCCTGTAACCAGCAATTATATTCTTCATTTTATGATGCAGTTCAGCAGTCTAAGGAGGAACTGAATAAGACCAATACTGAGTTAGCCTCTGCTCAGGAGAAATTCTCTGACCTTTGTACGCAAATGGAGCACCAGAGTAAGCTCGTGGATACTCAGAAAGCTGAAATCTCTAAGTTGAAAGCTGAGTTGGCAGAAGCTAGGTCTCAAGTGGTTGCTGTAACAGAGGAGAGGGATAAGTTACAGAAGGAGAGTCAAGAGATGAAGGAGGTGATAGCTGCCCCAGCAGAGAAGTTTAAATCCACCATAGCTATCTTAGACCAGAGCAATGCTCAAATCCAGCAACTCAAAGATCAGTTGGCTCAGTCTCGGTCTAATACACAGAGTCCTGTGCAACCAGTTTCTCTTTTATCCCCTGCAGACTTGGCAGCTCTTCAGAGACACGCTACATTATGTCCCTTATTTCAGGCCAAGATGGAAAGATTGCAATCTCGCATGGATTTATTATGGTCTTCTTTTGAGGAGTATTAAGAATATATTCCACCAGATCATTCCTTTTTTGTCCATTATCAACAACAGAAATTGGCCTTCTGTATAAAACTTTCCATGATGAATTTACCTATTCCAGAGGATGGATGGAGTGGAGCCTAGTCATCTGATTTGCTGATAGAAGTAGTGAGGATGGTTTTTGAAGACTCTGTCACTCCAGATACGATGCTTCTATCGTATATGTATCTGAGGGGTGATTTACTAATTCCAGATGATGAAGATCTGGCTTGGTATGTCGGAGATGTGGTATTGCAAGCTTCTTTGTATGTCCGACATTTGGAGTTGAGGATTTTTCCTTGGTTATGGGGATGCAGGCGAGATGGGTTACCATCTTTGGGATTCACAGGCGTGGAAAGTCATTCGCAGTCATGATGTAGTCTTCCATGAAGACAAGATGCATCGGCAGCCTGAGAGAGTTGTTGAGATCCGCAGGGTCATATTTCAGGAGGAGCTAAGAGCTTTCGCACAGCCAGTTGGATAGCCTACAGCTGTAGCAGATGCTCATGGTCAGGGTGTTGGTCTGGGCATGCAGCAGAGCCTGCCGTGAGATGGTCTAATAGAGACAGATGTCCACCTGATAGATTTCAGCCCTTGATGCATTATGTCTTGGTTACAGATGCAGGTGAGCCTTTCACTTATGATGAGGCTATGCGCAGGGGTGACAGTCACTCCTGGGAGAGGGCTATGCAGTCTAAGATAGACTCCTTGCATCAGAATGAGACTTGGGATTTGGTTTCCTTGCCTACGAGCAAGAAGGCTTTGCCATGCAAGTGGGTGTACAAGCTAAAAAGTACCCCTGGACACCCCAAACTGGCATACAAGGCTAGATTGGTAGTAAAGGGAAGCAGGAGCATGGTGTGGACTTTGATGAGGTCTTTTGTCTTGTGGTTAAGATGACCACCCTGCGCTTAGTCTTGGCTTTGGTTGCTCAGCTTGACTTGGATTTATACCACATGGATGTCAAGAAGGCTTTCTTACATGGGGACTTGCATGATGAGATTTATATGGAGCAGCCTAAGGGCTTTGCAGAACCTGGCAGGGCACACCTAGTGTGCAAATTGAAGAAAAGTCTTTATGGCTTGAACAAGGCATGGGCCCACAGACATCCAAATGTACGAATGCCAAGGGCTCACTCATGCGTACACCTAGTCTGCTTGCCATAAAGACAATGCTCACATGAATCAAAACATGCATAATCATCAAGGGATAGAGGCTGCCAGCCTTGGCACCTCTCGCAATCACAAGTCTGCCACGAGTGATCTTCCATGTAGAGTCTCCAAAACATACATGATATCCTGTGTCATCAAGCTATCCAGTTGACATGAGACTGCGTGTCAAAGTAGGTATATGACGTACATTCTGCATAACAAAATTAATGCCAGAAGGAAACTGAAGGCTAACATCACCAATGCCCACAATATCAAGAGAGCTATCATTACCCAAGCGCACAGAACCTGAAACAGTACAGTATGAACGAAACCACTCTCGACAAGGTGTCACATGAAAGGATGCACCTGAGTCCAAGAGCCAACACTGTGCATACATAGAGTGTATCTCTGTCATCTGCAAAGCACTAGAAGAAGCTGCTAGGATATAATCATCATCATCAATATCCTCAGGCTGCATAACATTGATCTCTTCAATTTTAACAGTGGACTTTGTAGGCACTATGCTACGATCAGAAGACTTATCCTGCACTTTCCCTTATCTTTGTGCCTTTCATTGCGCAGTTCATGGCATTGTGGGCTAACATGGCCCTTTTTCCTACAATGGTGACAAGTAATATTTGCATTCCTGCCACGGGATTTGCTACGTGACTTCCCGCGAAACTTGGACCGAGATTTATGAGAATCCCGTCCACGGCCACTACCACTGCCATGCTTTTCACATCCATCATTCCTGCCTCTAATTGTCATAGAATGCGACATAGAGAGGCATCCAAATTCTTACGGTTAACCTCTTCCTGCAGAAGAGCACTCTCAACATCAGATAATTTCAAGGTAGCAGTAGAGGCACATAATGTAGTGCGGAATACATCCCATGACTCATTAAGAGTACCAAGCAAGAAAAGAGGAGTGACATCCTCTGTAGAAGTGATGTCCTGCGAAGTCAAGTTCTTGAGTATCGCATGGAACTGGCTCAAGTGAGCAGACATGGTCACATTCTCCTACATGCACAGATCCATAAGCTGCTCCAGCCAATACATCTGACTCGCTGGACTTTTCTTGTCATAGAGATTCTTGATCTTATCCCACAACTGCCATGCACTCTGTTCTTCCTCAAAGACATTGTAATGAACCTGTTCTATGAGAGACAATACAATAGTGGACTTGCATAACTCATCAAGCTCAAGCCATTCCTCATCCGGCATAGTTGCAGGTGGATGCCCGCTCAATCTCAAAGGTTTGATCTACAATTTTTGCACCAACACCTGCCAAATCTGGCTCTTCCAATAAGAGTAATTCGTACCATCAAGCTTAGTGATGTTGAAAGTAGCATGATCAGTGGACGAACTTGCCATAATGCAGACTGGAAGATTGTAGATAGTTCAAAACTGCTTGCTGTTTACTACAAAAAATGACAAAAAAATCACCAGAATCGAGGAACAATGGCGAAGAAAGTGGAATCAAAGCTGTTGCCTACCAAGTACTAATGAAAATACATCATTTCAGAATGTTTTAGCATGAAAATTCTAGGTCAGTCCATACATATATGCTTGCTATAATAAATTTCAGATATCAGTGAAAGAGAGCTAACAGTGCCAAAATTGGATCCCAAGGCAATCGGATACTGCCAAGACCAAAGCCGGCATCATGCAGGCATAACATAAGCATATGACGGTCGATACGCATGAATCCAAAACCCAAGTATGTCATACAAACATCTGCCAGTGAGTAGGCACACCCCCCAGTCAATGGGGCAAAGTGTTCCTGCCACTACCAAAACTTGACACAAGTAGGTGTCAGTTCACAAAGATACGGATCCAAAACTGAGACTCAACTCATAAGCATACAGTGAACCAAGATATATAATGTATTGTCCCAAAGGGTAAGAAATCCCAATGTCTCAAGTGTCTATAAAACTACTCAATAGCATGTAACTGCTCAATGCATAAAAGTACTACGTGCTCAATGTCTGATAAGCATTCAGGAATGCTCCCACTGGCACAAAAGCCATATGTATGAGCTCAAGAGCTCAAGCCAAGGCAAGACACGGTGGCAATGACATAAGTCCAAGACAATACATCTATAGTACATCCTGGACATGTAGGTGGTAGAGCATCCGTATGTAGCATCCATAAGCATGTAAGACATCAAATACATCCCAATCCAGACTCTGACAAGCCAAATAACATCCAAGACTACTCCAGATAATCCAAAATGCATCCAAGGTAGAGCTTCAATGAGCACTCAAGATCAACGTATGCATAGGGTAATCAACCATGACATGAGCATCAAGCCATAGGCAACGGGTATGCATAAACCCAAGGAGCATCACTGTCAAAGCATATACCACTATCAAGCACGAACCATGTCAATGAGTGCGTAGTGTCAAAGCTCTTCCAAAAGCATCCGAAATGAAATCCAAGCTCGAAGTCGTACCCCAAAGATCAATACTTCATGGCATATATCCAAGACATAGACCGGAACCAATAGGCATAACCCAAAGCATGTAGAATAGCTTCAGCCCGCTTGTATTACATCATGAAATGACTATAAAAAACTGAGAAATTTCAGTCCCAAATCAGTGTCAAATGGTTGCCAGACAATAGGCATACATTCCCTTAACATGTAGGCATCATACGGGACCAACCTAGCATCAAATGACAATGCCGGGCAAGCATAAGCATCAAATGTTACTGTAGCACTGTTATAAATTGTATGTGGATTGTTACGATAGTCCCAAAATAGTGCTAAATCAGCACAAAAGCAATGTCAGTGCTCAACCTTCAATACAAGCATCAAAGCATGTGCAAATGCCTCAAATGAAGCCTATGGAAGTGCCTTGTAGGCCAGTCCTTGCGGCCTAGCCATTTCTCCCTCACGACCCTCAAACTGGCACGCAGAGAGAGAAAGAGAGAGACGCAAGAGAGAATGAAGAAGGAAATTGAATCTTTTCTCGTGAAAATGCGATAGCATACATTGGTAGATATAGGTGCTTTGCACCTTTTGGCATCACACAAGGTACGTTCACATACAACGTAGTGTGCCCATTTAACCCTTACCATTTAACCCTTAACACCTGGCATGCACGAGGGACCAATTGTTTACAATTGAGAACCCACTGTCCCCTTGATCGGATGTCAAATGCCTTATCCCTCTATGTCTAAATATTACATTTGGTTGCAAAGAGTGGAGAATGATAAATAAAATCTTGATTTGGCATTGATTCACCAAAAGAGTCTTCCATAAGCTTGTCCAAGATTGTGCTTCTTGCAGGCTCTACATCTCTAGGTGGTACATCCGGTCTTCTCTTTGCCTAGTATGCCCCCTTTGGATCACTTCGTCGTTGTTGCAGAAGTCCTCCTCTTGAATCTGGTTTAGAAATACACCTTCTGATGTCCATGCATTTGAGTCTTTTTCCTCATGCTTTACATCTTGAAGAGGATAGGGTGATGGGTTTTGAAGATGAGTCATGCAAGCTAGTGATAAGTATGAGGATAAGGTTGCTTTATTGTGAATACATAAAGATTAAAATGCTAAGGTGAAATAGTATCTTTTATTTATATATGTGTTATATAATGATGTATATGTCTTATATGGTTAATGTGGCATAGATCACAATGTGGTGTTGATGATGAGACACGTGGCAGACGTCACGCAAGGCGCAAGGTGACGCATGATGATGTGGTGATGGCGAATTGGTTGACAGCTGGAGGTTGAATAGCGGCACGGACAGGACTGCCATGGAGACAAGGGCTTGTTGATGGCTGATTTGCATGTGGCTGCCACGACTGGCTGAGGCCCTGACGACAAGGTCTGCGGCTTGTAGATGGTGGCTGATGGCTCGAACGGCTTGCTGATGATGATGAGATGGATGAACTGGAGCCGCCCACTGATGGTGATGAGCCAGAGGTGGCACGTTCAGGCTGCGCAGGGTGTTGCAGGCTAGCTCTGTAAACCAGAGATTCAGGCAAGCACTTCCTCGACCCTCAGAACTCCGTGCGACAGAGAGAGAGAGAGAGAGAGAGAGAGAGAGAGAGAGAGAGAGAGAGAGAGAGAGAGAGAGAGAGAGAGAGAGAGAGATTGTTGACGAGGGCACAGATGAGCTTGTACAGAATGATCTCCCTCTTCCAGTAGCAAATCCATAACCAGAAACTCACATGTATTGACTAGGATGGCAGGATCGCCAAGTGGTAGGCTAGGCCTTGTGGCCCAACCATTTCTCCCTCACGACCCTGAAACCGGCATGCAGAGAGAGATGCGAGAGAGAATGAAGAAGGAAACTCAATCTTTTCTCGTGAAAATGTGATAGCATACATTGGTAGATATAGGTGCTTTGCACCTTTTGGCATCACATAAGGTACGTTCACATACAACGTAGTGTGCCCATTTAACCCTTAACAGTGCCCAATGGCATGGAGTTTGAGGAGGACCGGTGTGAAGCAGATGTAGAACAGCCTGGAAACAGGCGCAAATAGCGTGCTGCTATCCTGGGGGGCCTGCAACCCACATGGCATACCTGGGGTGGAGTAGGGGCTCAAGTAGGTGCCCAAGGGGGCACACACCAAGCCTCAAGGGTTCTTGAGCAGGGGCAATGAAGATATGAAGCAATGGAGCTTCAATGGTGGCTGCCCCAAACTATTCACAGCCTGTGTGACCTGAGAACTGAAGTAAATCATGAAGAAAATAATCAAATACCTCTGATGTAATGCCCTAAAGGTGCCCAACAATGCCGGGAAGGTGCTCGGGAAGCCGAGGAGTGACGGGAGCTCGAAGGAGTCGGATATGGCTGCCGGGAAGGAAACCCAATGCAAGTAGGGAGTCAATGGGAAGCTGAGAATGCCACGAACCAAGCTCAAGAGTCGGGAAGCCGAGCTCTGATACCAATTGAAAGGGGAGAGACGGATCGAAGCTTGGACTCGAGAGCTATGGCGGAGAGAGTAAGAGCAAGAAAGAGAGAGACAAGAAATGGGAACTCCAACAGTCACAATGTGTGACATGGCCTTCCTTTATTCAAACTATCACTAAAAGAATAAAGAATAAAGTGATGGTGATGGGCGCCTGCCACCTGCAATGTGCAGTGGCGGTGACTGTCAGTGTAGTAATACATGGGCCACTAAGCGGAGGCGCCTTTACCCCCAACAGATATTTGGCATGGTGTTACATAAGTAGATGAGGCTGCCAACCAACCTCCTATATCCCCCAATGTTCGCTAGTGTTGATGTATCCTCAATGGATAACTTCACATTGATCTCCATAGGTGTAGCTATCTCCTTACACTCAGTCATGCCAAATGCTTTTAAGATCTCCCATGCATCCTTCTTTTGAGAGATGAAGATTTTGCCAGACCTCAATCCCCAAACAATAGTGCAACAAGCCCAAGTCTGTCATTTCAAACTCAAAGCTCAAAGCCTCTCAAGTCTGATGGATCATATCTTCATAGTCACCTATAATAAGAATGTCGTCCAAATATAGGACAATCACCATAGACATTTTACCATCCCTATAAAAATACAAGCTAGCATATGAGAAATATCTTTTTAAATTCCAGCTTTAAAAAAAATTATATATCATCTACTACCATGCTCTACGGGCTTGTTTTAACCCATACAATGCCTTTGTCAGCTTACAAACTTTATTCTCAGAATGGGGGGAGGCTTAAACCTAGGTGATTGCACCATGTACACCTCCTCATTGAGGTCTCCATTCAAAAACATTGATTTAAAATCCATTTGGTAAATTAGCCACTTCTTATGAGTGGCCACTATAGGTATTGTGCAAATAGTGGTCATTCTAGCAGTTGGAGCAAATGATTCTTAAAAGTCAAATCTTTCAACTTGTGAAAATCCTTGTGTAACTAAACATGCTTTGTACTTTTCTAAAAGCTCATTAGCCTTGTACTTTACCTTCCAAACCCACTTGGTACCAATAATCTTCCTCTTTTCTAGCCGATCCACTAGCTCCCAAATATCATTCTTCATTATCCTATCATAGTTTGCATAGCTACTCTCCATGTTGGATCAAGAAGTGCTTCTTACAAGTCTGCTAGCTCCTTTACTTCTCTCATAATCTTAGCTATTAATCCCATATCGACTATATGAGTAGAATCCTTTCTTTGCTCCTCTATTCTCAGAGACCTCTTTGGTTCATCTATCTTTTTCTCAACTATGGTAGGCATTGGATTACTGCGATCATAGAGCTACTTCACCCATTGTAGTAATGGCTTTTTCGGTGGCATGATTTCAAGTTACTGAATTTTTTCCTCATCATCCAAAGATGATGTTTCCTCCTCCTTGAGGGTAGGAACAACCCTTGGAATAGTTTCATAATGGACTACTTCTTTGCTCGATGATAAAGTGAATGAACTTATACTCTCCTCCTTCGTTGTATGTGGTTGCTCCTTGAACACCACATCACAGCTCCCTATGATCTTCTTTGCATCTTAGTCATACAATTTGTAAGCCTTTTGCTCATCACTATAACCCAAGATGATACATTTTGAGCTTTTAGCATTTAACTTATTTCTCTTATCCTGTGGAACATATGCATAACATTCACATCTAAAAGTTCTAAAGTGTGAAACAAATGGTTTCTTACCAGAATAGGCCTCATGAGGAGTTTTTCCCTTCAGAGCCTTTGTGTAACTCCGATTGAGAATGTAGACTACAGTGTTAACAGCTTCTGTCCAAAACTAGTTAGGCAGTCCCTTGTCATTGGTAACTCCTCGGTATGTTCCAAGCCTCTAATGCCTTGGTTTTATATGCTGAATCAAGGTCAAAACACTATTAGAGTAGCTTGTAACTAAGGCATGCAATGCATCTCTATTCCTTCATTTCTAAGCTTGCAGAAAATTTGCATTTGGAGGAATCATAACATTTGAATTTGATGGGTCGGGGTGGGTTGTGGTTTTAGGTTAGTCCCCAGCATCGTCTCTAGAAGCTCATAAGAATCAAGGATAGTTATAACCTTAAACTTCTACAAAGTGTAGTTTGTACCATTTAGCATGCCTTCATTGAAGGTTGGTGGACAGATCCTCAATGTTTGAATCATTAGTATACACCACCACCTAATGCACTAGCACCGCTACTTGATACAACAAATTATATTTCTTCTCTTTGTTGTTGAAGCCCTTGCCTCTCACATACTCTTCACTCCTCAGAGCCCCCTAGGCTTTGATAACATGTAGAAATTACATGGCACAATGGATAGAATCTAAGCAAGGCATAGAGAATACACAACAAATATGAGAAGAACAAAAACTACTTTAATCTCAAATGAACTGATCAAGGGAGTGTGCCCAAAGTGAAAGAAAGTATCCTTGAACTCAATCTCCTATGAAGCTAAATGGCTGATGATGGAGTGAAACTCATTCAAGAGTGCAGACATAGAAGTCCCTTCCTTCATACAAAGGTCCATCAACTATTTTAGCCAATACATTTGAGATGTAGGACTCTGCTTGTCATAAAGATTCTTAATCTATGTCCAAAGCTCATATACAGTTTAATTTCTACTTACAACATTGTAGTGAACTTGCTTAGAGCATGATAAAATGATTGTGAACTTGCATATCTTATCTAGTTCATCCCAATCCTTGGCTACAATATTTTCAGGTTTGGCACCCCCATTTTTGAGTGGTCTAACCTACAATTTTTGCACTAAAACCTACCATATCTGGGTCTTCCAATAGCTCCAATTGATCCCATCCAATTTCTCAATATTGAAGATAGCACTGTCGCAAGAACCACTAGCCATAATGAGACCAAGCAAGTACACAGAGGTGCAAGATGGGCTGTTGTAATACCCTATAAATCAACCCCAAAACTATTGCTAAATCAAGCCAAAAATAGGAGGTATTGACAAAATAATGAACTATCCTCAAACCATAGTCAAGAAACTATCAAGTACATGTGATTGCCCTCAATTAGAATGCATAAAGCTGAAATGATAGGTTGATATAATAAATTGTTGCAATATGCCAACAACCAATTGTGAGCAACCAAGAGGGAAGAAGCCAAGAATAACTGACACTGAAGACTATCACAAATGCAGTGTATCAATAACCATACATACAATATGTATAGACATCATGCACATGGTAGGTCTCAAGGGTAAATGAAGAGAACTGCCTCATGTATAACACACTGAGAAAAATCTCAATACATAACCGAGAAGCATATAGATACCACTAACAACACCCTAACAAACATAAGTACTAGGTCCAAGCCAAGAGATCAACTCATCCCACAATAGGGTAACTACATCCAATAAATATCAAGAGAGCATGTACATGTCATAATGAGTTCCACTATCTCACTATGATAAGCTCAAGCTCAACTGTAGAAACCAAATGCTTTGTAGTATATCCAAGTGCAAATGTGGCTCAATACACAAAGCGAAGTAGCTCGTACTGAAGCAAAATTCGAATGCCAAATGAGTAAGCAAGGCTCAAAACATCATGTGAATGATATCTAGACATCCAAGATCCATAGAGCATACATTCAGAACCATTTAACCGAGTAGTCTCTGTAAGACTCTGACTGTAGTGTCCAAGTAGCATCCAAGGACAGGAATGATAGCCAATGTCAAAGCATCCAAGCTTTAATCTTAGCTTAGAAGCATTTCATAAACATATCGATAGGCATACATGATAATCAAAGTGTCGGTACATCCAATATGTGGTACTTGAGTAGTGGCTCCAAAGCATATAATCTTTATTAGACAACTACTTGCTCTCGAGTATGAACAGTAGAGATACAATAGTCAAAATGAGTGAATGCAAGCCCAATCAAAGCCCAAAAGCATTCCAAGACATGTGTCAAGTATCCCCAAGTGTCATTCAGACATCAATACCAAGCCTCCGAAGCATCAAATGATAAAAGGCATATGCTTCTCCTAGATAAATGACATTTAGCCATGTTAACCTCAGCACAAGAAGAAAGAAAAAAAAGTAGAAAAGCGCAAGTTGGGTCACGTAAAAGAGGTGGTCCAGAGTAAATTGGACACAACAGAAGAAGCAATGCAAGGGTGGCCTCAAAAGCTAAGTCAAATGAAAAAGCACATTTTTAAAATGCAAGGCGCCTATAATATTTTTGTAAATGAGCACTAGGCTCCCTCCTATGCAAATTGTAAAGGGTAGAAGGGCATGGATAAAGAGAAAGGGAAACTAGAAGGGAATGGGAAAAAAGGACCTTACCATGATGGGGCTGGTCATGTAAAAAAGGGGATGGGTTCCCAAGGGATGAGGGCTTGTATATAAACTCAAAAAGTGAATGAGAAGCTCCTTCTTTGGTGTGTGGCAAAGTGGACTCTTCTTCTTTCTCCTTCTTTTCTCTTGCTTGCTTCTGAGTGCTTGAGGGAGGGAGTGTGAGTGAGAAAGGGAGAGAGTGTGTGAGGGTGAGGGATCGTGGTGGTGAAGCCCTCCATCATCTCCTCTTTTCTTCTCCTCTTCTCTTCCCTTCTCTCATCTCACGTGTGGTTATGGAGGATGAAGCTTGGAGGTGGAGACTTGAGGTTTCTTGAGCTCGCACCACGAATTGTGGAGCTATCGGTGTGCTTCAAGGAGGAGGGCACTCAATCAGGCATCAAGGTAAGCTCATTACACACTCCTAGATAGGGATAGTGCATCGGCTATGTGAGACGTAGCCATTAGTGCTTGCCTGAAATGCTTGAAGGAATAAGCTATCCGTGGGTCTTGGCAGTTGAGCGTAATCTCCCATTACATTTTGGTTCCATTGCCGAGACCAACAGATTCAAGCTTAAATGCTCGTCTGCTTCGAATCGAGCATCAAAGTAGGGTTCCACAGTGCTCTTTATAGGTAAGAGATTTGGGAGTTTAATCTTCAAAACAAGTATTTTGTGTTGTTGATGATTAGGCAAGTAGGAGGGAAGATTTTAGTTTTCTTTTATGAATTTTTGTTGCATTTAGAGTAGATTAGGACCAATAACTTGCACGGAAACAATAGGGATTTGCTATTGTAAAACATGCCCAAATAGGACACAAATTAGGGAAAAAGAGTGCTGGAAGGATCTACGTCACTAGTAGAATGGTTGGAAAAGTCAAGCCTTAGTTAGGGAAGGGTTTATAACCCAAGAGGCCAAGGAAGAACTCATTTTTGCACTCCAATGTGAGAGAGAGAGAGAGAGAGAGAGAGAGAGAGAGAGAGAGAGAGAGAGAGAGAGAGAGAGAGAGAGAGAGAGAGAGAGAGAGAGAGAGAGAGAGAGAGAGTTGCAGGTACAGGACGAATCAAGTGCGCTGATTTTGAGCCGATCTTGCAGTCCAGGTAGCTCCAAGCCTTCATCGTGCTCTAATCAATACTTCTGGAGGGCTACAAGTTAGGCAACAAACCTTAGGGATCTCCAGCATCGATTATGAAGGCTTTCGGGGGTGCACCTACTGCAGTGGACGGTGTCAACTCCTAGAGTCGGACTAGTCGGACCGTATGACTGGGTCACCACCTGAGTCACAGACTAGGACTACTCAGTCGAACCAAGACTGTCAGGACCAGTGCCATTCGAATGACCCCATTTTCGGTCACATGACCCCTTGTCAGGTCAGATGACCCCACCTAGACTCTCCATTTGGACCATTCATGGCCAATCAAACCACCCAATCGGACTCGGACTATTCGACTCCCAGAGTGGACCTATCAAACCAATTGACTTGGATAGCTGGGTGTCAGACCAACTGACCATCAGAGTCGGACCATCCGACTCTAGGAATCGAACCAATAGGGCAGAATAGAAATAGGAAAATTTTACTAGCCTCTGACCAAAACCATCCAAAATCGACCTCGAAACCCCCCAAGATAAATAAATCGCCTTACACAAAAGCCAAGAACATGGGAAATTGTGACCCACGACCTAGGGGCAGCCCCTAGTTCCCTAAATGAGGGCCCAACCCCACTTGGACCCAAAACCAACTCATAGACCATAAATTACCCTGACTCAGTAGAGGGGAGTAGTAGAGGCCCTAGACAATTATTACGAGCAGCCAGGGAATGCACCTAAAGTCATATTAGGTTGCAAACAAAAAGGGGGGATAGCATGAGTTGAATTCTTCATTTTTTGCATCCGCACCCCACATCAATTTTATCACTTGAAATGCACTGAAAACCCAACATCTTGATTTTGCATTGTGCACGAAAGAGAGCACGCGCACACATCCACTAAGTGAGTTAAGTTGAGTGTCTGTAAATAAAAAGGAACTCACTCAGACATAATAACACAAAGGAACCTACCAGTAGGAGAAGACTCAGAGACATAGTTGGGTAATTGAAACCCCAAGCATAGGACCTAGCTAAAAATGCAAGAGGGAGCCAGGTACAGCAAGGACATACTCGATCGAAGAAGTAGATCAACCCGACCTAATCAATCTCATCTACAACCTGGTGGAGCATGAGACTACAAACATGGAAAAGTCAAGCACTAACCATGGACAGAACAAAGGGCTTGACCTAGGCGGCTTCTCGATAGAAATCCAACGGCTAGTTGCCAGTTACAATTTACAGACCCAGACAGACCACCACGGTAGGACATCCAAGGATATCATAATAGACGTAGAAGAGGAGAGAAGACTAGCGCGGGAAGTTTTGCACGGTATAATGAACTATAATCGGGAGCAACAAGCCAAGAACTTGCAGAGCAAAGCATAGGAATGCGAGAGATCCATAGCCCTGGCAATTAGAAATAGGGCAGGTCTTGATGCCAAGAGGGAAATGTCAAGATTGTGGGAGAGAAGGAAGGAGACTCGCTTGAAGCTTTCTTGCTTGCACAATGGGGGAATACACACAAGGGTGGAGGCTGAAAACAGTTTTCCTCTTCTTAGTTGTGTAAGCCAAAAGAACTCAAGTACAAAGAAATAGAAGAACCCTATATATGGGTCTCAAACCAAACTCAACTAACTAAGGTGGCATACTAACTGAGCCACGAACTAGAATAGATAAGGATAGCTATCATGTAGCTATTATTCATGGGCGGTGTACCAACCGCATCTGCAACTGACACGTCGGGGACATAAATGCAAAACGGTCACCCTGGCGTATCACGAGTGGAGCTCGATATCTCAACACTCCCCCTCGAGCTCAATCCCAATTCCTGCACACCAAGCAGGTCTCTGAACTTGCGCAGCTTCTCTGCGCCCAATGCCTTCGTGAATATGTCAGCTACCTGATCCTCTGTGCTGACATAAACTAGATCAATAAGACCTAGTAAAACCCTCTCTCGCACATAGTGATAATGCACCTCAATGTGCTTTGTTCTAGCATGATAGACTGGGTTATTTGCCAAGTGTATACTACTCATGTTGTCACAATAAATGACAGCTGGCCCATCTGTAGACTGATGCATATCATAAAGTAGCTTATGCAACCAAGCTACCTCACATACAGCCATTGCTGCACCCCTGTACTCAGCCTCTGTGCTCGACAAGGCAACTGTAGGCTGTTTCTTGCTGCTCCAAGTGACTGCAGCACTCCCAAAAGAGAACACATATCCACTGGTAGATCGTCTATCAGAAATACTACCAGCCCAATCAGCATCAGTGTATCCATGCAACTGTATCTGAACCCCAGTCTCATAAAATAGTCCATACTGCAATGTGGACTTCACATACCTGAGTATGCGTCTAGCCGCATCCAAATGTGGTTTCCTTGGAGCCTGCATAAACTGACTTACCAATCCAACAGCATAGCTCAAATCTGGCCTGGTAATAGTCATATAAATCAAACTTCCTACTATGCGTCTGTACATAGTAGGGTCTTCTAGAAGCTCACCTACATCTGTGCTCAGCTTCACATTCTGCTCCAAAGGAACTGAAATAGGCTTACAGCCTGTCATCCCATATTTGGACAGCATGTCCAATCCATACTGTCTCTGCAAGAGCTGTATCCCACTTGGTGATCTAATCACCTCAATGCCCAAGAAATAACGCAGCTCTCCCAAATCCTTCATCTCAAACTTCTGCTTCAATAGCATTTTCACATGAAGGATATCTTCATCACTATCACCTGTCATAATCAAATCATCAACATAAATGACAAGTAGCATAATACCTTTCTCTGTTTTTCTCACATAAAGTGAGAAATCTGCCTTGGAAATCTGAAAGCCAATAGTGATAAGATACTGTCCTATCTTGTCAGACCATGCTCTAGGTGCTTGCTTCAAGCCATACAAGGCTTTCTTCAATCTGCAAACAAACTCAGGATGAACGTCATGCACATAACCTGGTGGCTGCTCCATATAGACCTCTTTTTGCAAATCACCATGCAAGAAGGCATTCTTTACATCCATCTGATGTAAAGACCATCCCTTTGACACAGCCATAGCAATGACTGCTCTTACGGTTGCCATCCTTGCAACCGGACTGAATGTTTCTTCATAGTCAATGCCATATGTTTGTGCATACCCCTTGACTACTAATCTTGCCTTGTATCTGTTCACAGAACCATCAGCATTGTGCTTCACCTTATAAACCCACTTACAGCCAATTGCATTCTTACCTTTAGGCAAAGGTACCAATTCCCATGTAGCATTTGCTTCCAAGGCATCCATTTCTTCATCCATGGCTTTCTCCCATTTTTCTTTTCCCATGGCTTGCTCAAAAGAAGTGGGTTCTGGTTCCTGTATCACCTTGACCATATATGCATAGTGAATGGCTGTAAATCCATCATATTTCAGCCTATCCACAGGATACCTAGCTCTCGTAGACCTGCACAAAGTAGGTTCACTCCCAGGTGCTCTCAAAACATCCCTGGTCTTCCTTACTCCAGGTGTAACAATAGAAGGAATACCCAACTCATCATCAATGCTCTGTTCTGAGCCACTGGATTCACCATCCACATAAGAGTGACCTGCATTCACATCAAACATGGGCTGATCAACCTTCTCTTTTCCTTTTCGTGATACCTGCATACCACTAACTGCATTGCTTTGAGAAGATTCTCCTGATCTCAATCTGCCTGTCCATGGCGAAGAATGTGAACCACTGCTAGAGGACGCTCCAGGTCCACTAATATTTTGTGACTGTTGCTGTGAATTCTGTGCAGCATTACCATTTTGTGCATCTACATCATCAATCACATTTACTGGTTTATACCAGCTACTCATCTCATCAAAAACAACATCTCTGCTCACTGTAAACTTACGAGTAGAAGGGTTATAGCATCTATACCCTTTTTGCTGCAGAGAGTAACCAATAAAGATGCACTTCTCAGCTTTTGGATCCAACTTGGATCTCAACTCATCTGGCACATGTACATAGGCAATGCAACAAAAAATTTTCAAATGAGAAATATCTGGTTTCCTACCAGTATACCTCTCCTCTGGAGTCATTCCATGTATTGCTGCAGTGGGAGTCCTGTTCATTATGTAGACTGCTGTAGCAACTGCTTCAGCCCAATAAAAATCTGGCAGGTCTTTTTCATTGAGCATGGCACGAGACACCTCTCCAATATGTTTGTTTTTTCTTTCTGCAATTCCATTTTGTTGTGGGGTATGACTGCATGAATATTGCTGCTTTATGCCATGCTCCTGCAAGAACCTTGTAAACTCATTTGAGAGGTACTCTCCCCCTCCATCTGACCTTAGGCATTTTATCTGCAGACCTGTTTCTTTTTCAGCCATAGCTTTAAGAGTTTTGAAATGCCCAAAAACTTCACTTTTCTTTTTCATAAAATACACCCAAACTTTTCTGCTATAGTCATCAATAAAAGTGACAAAATAATGACAGCCTCCAAGAGACGTAGCTTTAGTAGTCCACACATCAGAGTGGATTAATTCCAATGGCTTCTTACTCTCTTGAACATGTCTAGGAAATGGTTTCCTTGCCTGTTTTCCAAACTGACAGGCTTCACATATCTTATGCATTTCTGCAACCTTGAATTTAGGCAATCCTGCAACAATATTTTGGGCCTGCATTGATTTAAGTCGCTGTACATTAACATGACCAATGCGTTTATGCCAGATATCAATATCTGCAACTACACCGGTCCCATGTGCAAACATTGCTGCACTCAATTCAGTCATGTCTGCATCCAATGTAAACATTCTGCCCTTCTTCTTTCCTTTTGCTATCAAGCGACCTTTATTTTTCATATCCTCAACAAAGCATCCATGAGGATTAAATCTGACCTGCAAGCCCTGCTCAACCATTTGACCAACAGAAACCAGATTCTTGGTGATATTCGGGACATGAAATACATCGGACAGGTATTTCTTTTTCCCATCCTGCATAGACAAGGGAATTTTTCCAATCTGCACAATAGGATGTGCAGTATCATCACCAGTCTCCACAAATCCTGGTTTTTCCATTTTTCTTGCATCCTCCATCCATTCTGCATGACCTGTCATGTGGTTTGATGCACCTGAGTCAACATACCATACATCATTGCTTTCTTCTGCACTTGTCACAGAATTGTTCATGTGCTGCACCATAAACAAGTGCTCATTTCTGTCATCACCCTGTCTACTAGAAGATGCATAATTCCCTTGTTGCAGTTTTCCATTCATGATGACATTCTGCTTTTTATAGCAGTCTTTAGCCATATGACCCATTTTACCACAGTAGTAGCATTCAACATTACTGTTTGCATTTTGGCCTCTTTGCCATCCACCACGACCTCTTTGGCTCCCCCTGCCTCTAGAGTTACCACGTCCTCCTCCATAGGACTGGTTTTCTTGAGTTTGCTGCATATTCTGATTTCTGCCACGGCCTGCAAATCGGCCTCCTCTACCTCTGCCTCTACCTCTTCCAGCATTTGAGTAGAAGACAGCTTCTTTTGAAGTTCCTCCTGAAGAAGATGCACCACCATTTCTCTGCTCCTCAGAAATTAGAAGAGCAATCAACTCCTCAAAATCAGGAAATCTTTCACGGACGGAAATGGATGTTCAGAACTGTGCATAATCCTTTCCTAGACCATTCAAGGTCACGGAAACTAAATCATCATCTTCCACTGGCGACCCAATGGAAGCAAGTGCATCTGCAATCTTCTTCACCTTCATGTGGTAGTCGTTGATGCTCATACTTTCTCTTTGCACATTATGCAACTCTTGCTTGAGCTGCATTTTCTTGGCTTGCGTATTTGTGCTATACATTTTTGACAAAGTATCCCATGCCTCCTTTGGCGTACTTGCATCCTGAATATGCACAATCATAGAGTCTGAAATACTGATAGACAGCCAATACATAACTTTCCTGGCTCTCTCATGCCATGTTTTGAATGTCTGCATTTGCTGTTGATTGGGAACATCAGGAAGAACTGGTTCTTCTTCATTTCCTGCAACAAATTCCCAATATCCTTTTCCCATAAGGAAATTCGTCATTCTAAACTTCCATGCTTGGAAGTTGTTCTTGTCAAGCTTTTCAATTACAATCTGTGAAAGAGAATCAGACGCCATTACAGAACACTGCGAAAAATTCTGTCACTGCAAAAACTCAGCTTCACCCTCACAAGGGCAAATCTGCGAAACTGGCGAAAGTGGTATTTGACCACACAGTCACTTCCTAGTGACGATTTTGCATAAACAGGAACCAAGGATGATTCTGAAACTCCCAATGTCTCTGCCACAAGCATACGATGCAATTTCTACAGTAACTTTTCACCGACCTGTAGAACAATGGCTGAACAGCATAAAACTGAGCCTTTTCCTGAGTGCGTGCAGAAAACTTCCGCCTCCAAAACAGGCCCCGAAATGGCCTCAAATCAAAAAAACAGGGTCGCCAAGAGCTAAAGTTCTTTCCCGCAGCATATATTGCCCTCTTGCTTCACCGCGAAGGGCGTCTCAACCTGAGACAATGCACTCCTGCACTTTCCAGCTGTGCTACCTGCAGAGATCTGCTCCCAAAACAGAAAATGAAAGCAACACTGCTCCTCTTACCAGAACACCGCGAGCTTGGCTTGCTTTCTTGAGCTCCTTACCACGAACAAGGCTCTGATACCATGTCAAGATTGTGGGAGAGAAGGAAGGAGACTCGCTTGAAGCTTTCTTGCTTGCACAATGGGGGAATACACACAAGGGTGGAGGCTGAAAACAATTTTCCTCTTCTTAGTTGTGTAAGCCAAAAGAACTCAAGTACAAAGAAATAGAAGAACCCTATATATGGGTCTCAAACCAAACTCAACTAACTAAGGTGGCATACTAACTGAGCCACGAACTAGAATAGATAAGGATAGCTATCATGTAGCTATTATTCATGGGCGGTGTACCAACCGCATCTGCAACTGACACGTCGGGGACATAAATGCAAAACGGTCACCCTGGCGTATCACGAGTGGAGCTCGATATCTCAACAGGAAAGCACTAGAGGGAGATCTTATGCTGAGTGAGCTTCTCATGAAGCAACTGATAGACAATGCTTCCGCCGAGCCAAGTGCCACTCTGATGGCAACCTCGTTGCTTGTATGATTAGAAGTTACTCAGCCTCCAAGAGCCAGTCTAAAGCCTCAATAGTCACAAAGAAGCTAGACAAGTACTAGTAAAATGATGAGCCAGATAGCTTCTAGAACAAATTGAGCAAGTCTATGAGGCCAACAGCCTCACAGATCTTACTTTGCACTCGCAAGCTTTCGGTCTATGCTTAGGAGATAAGGTTAGGACTTGGTACATGAGTCTAGACATTGTCGACTAAACTAACTTTAACAACCTCAAGAGTCTCTTCATTAAGAGATTCTGTGAGCCTAGGTACTCTGACAACTTGCTAGTGTGGCTAATGAATGTCAAGCAAAGAGATAAGGAATATATCTGGGATTACGTGACCCACATGAGGAGTCTCTTCAAGAGAATCCCAACTGGCAAGCGACCAACTGAGAGAGCAGTGTCCACAGTATTCATTCATGGAATATGAAGTGAAGAGCTCTACAAGGCCTTGGCCGGCAACTCGAGCTTACAGCAAGACACACACTAACAAGGGTCTTTGAAGAGGCCATTAGAGTGGACAACCAACTCAAGAAGAGAAATTCCTAGAGCTCGAATATCGAGAAGAGACTACCTCTAGGAATCTTGAGAGAGCTTCAATGACAAGTGAAAGATCAGGCCCAAGTACTCAGGATAAAGGCAAGGGAACTGAATCAAGCTAGGAGCTAGCGGAGATGAGGATGGAGGTAGCTAGATTACAAGAGATAATGAGACGACCAACATGACCTCACATCCAATGCATGTATTGTGGTGGAAACCACCTACCAACTGAGTGTCAGGACCCTCGGTCCTGACCTTGTGCCAATTGTGGTAGGTTTGATCACGATGTCATGCATTGCAGAGACTACCGAGGAGACTCCCATACTCACAACCATATAATCAACCATACCTAGTGAATAGGCCACCAAAATTCTTCAAAAGGGGAGCCTCATTGGCTCTCCTGGCACCCAATGGCACCAAGCTAGCCATTCCTAGGATGGAGATAAAACTTACGGGCATACCTAGACCACTTGGACCCTACGTGACCCATCCACCAAGTGACGCTCTAGTCCACTATGTGGAGGAGCCAAACAATGAAGAGCCTTATGTACACCCTTACATCTTGTATGACATGAAGAGGGCAATGCAGTCCTTATGGACTATCGACCAGTACCAGTGATGGCGTTAGAGGGAGAGGTAGAGGCTTAGGAGGGCAGACCCAAGAACCAATGACTTGCAGTCACCTAGTACATATCTCTTCACGCTACCCTAAGTGGGAGCAAGAAAATCAAGACAAAGCTGATTGGAGATGCACTAAATGTAGAATCACACACCTCTTTGTTGATTTCCCTAGACAAAAGCCCTCCTCTAACTTAATAAACAAGCCATCAACCCCATTGGGGTTGTTCTATATTGAGACACTCGATGGGGAGGCGATACCTATCCCATTGCATGTCATGACCTGCGCATAGACAAAGCAGGCTGGCATATCATTGCTAGGGCCTAGCAACTTAGACATAGCCTCAATCAAAAAGAGGAGTCATAGGAGAAGGAGGAAGAAACCAGGCAGCACAAAGGTCACACTGAAAACAAAGAGTGCCACAACGCTGCCTATGGGAAAGAAAGTGATGAACGGAGAAGCATAAACATCAACCCCAAGGATGGCTGAGAAGGAAAGTGCGAAGGTTGGACCCATATTGGAGGATGAGATCAATGATCTCTCAAGCATAAGCATGCTAGTGCCGCCTCCACGACCAAAATCAAGAGATGCAACTGCACCACAAGCAGTGCCGCATAAACAAATCCTAAACGCTACATGCCAGTGAATCAGCCAAGACCATTGGCCAGGAAGCGCAAGGACAGGAGGCCGGAAAGCAAGTAGCAATCTCCTCACCTCACTGATAACCACCCCTATGACGCTAAGTCTAGGAGATCTTCTTAGGCAGCATCTGGCGCTATGGTGAGAGTTGAAATAGTGGGTAGAAGGGTCAATGGGGCAAGGTGTTGCCGACTTGCACAAACACGATGCAGAAACATAGATACAGAGTCTAATGCTACACGCAATGCCAAAATCCTTACACATCAATGCATTCTGGGAGGGCACTGAAATGCATGTTGTATTGCCAATCTTAGCTCTAAGCGATGCCACAAGGAAAGGAATTGTAGACATGGGAACGAGAGTCAGTGCGTTGAGCCATGCAGTGCTCCAGACCTGGGATAACCCACCAGTTGAGACAGCCAGGTTTAATGTCACTCTAGCTAATGGAATGAAAGTGAAGCCATTTGGTGCATTAAAGATTTGGCCAGTAAAAATCGTGGGAGTCTAATTCTCGATTGATTTTATAGTCATGAAGGGAGTGGACTATGATATCCTATTAGGCCGACCCTGGATGTGCAATGCGAGAGTCATAGAAGACTAGGGCAACGGACTGATCATCCTAGGAAATTGAATAGAAGCAGTAGAAGTAGAGATGGATACCTGGAAGACCACACCAGTCGACCTAGATGTCATCTCCACCATACTAAAGGGTGACGGCCAAAATAGAAAATCTTACAGGCCACTAACTAAGTATATCCCTTGCCCTAAGGACGAGCGAGATTGGATGCATGTCCTTGCTACAATCGACCTACCATTCTCAAACAACGAGGAACATGAGCAAGCGATTAAAGTAGTTGGCAAGACCTGAGAAGAGCCCTCGGTGGAAATCCGCATGATGGCTAGGAGCGTGCAAAGAGGACCCAACCCGGTCTCTTCCAAGTATCGAACAACAGACGACATCTCCATGTGATCTTAGAACACCTAACCAACAAGTTAGCTGGCAACCTGTCAACAAACCTTGAACCACTTGAAGATCTCTTAAATGAACCTAAGTGGTGATGGACCAAAGTGCATGACTTAAACTTGATGTACAATTGGGCCTTAGCCATCGACAAGAGGGACATGACATGTCAAGACCTAGGAGACGAGGACCAGTCAGACAAAGATAGCTCTAACGATGCATATGAGGATTGTTGTTCCTTTAATGATGAGAGTGAAGGGAAAATTAACATGATAGAATACAACATGGAGGGATAGGTGATAGAGAAAATACGAGCAAACTCCAAGCCATGTAGGGGAAATGCCCTTAGAATCAAAAGAGAAGTCATGTGCATGGATTGCAATCGCATCTAGTTGGAGCACTTAGGTGAAATAGACTTTGAGCAAGCTGGCCTTTCCCAACTAAGTGCCGTGCCATTGCTTAAGACAGATTCACCATCGAAGTTACGACCACACCGAGAGGGACTCCCTCTTCTAGCAAAGATGGAGATTTTGATTCCAAATTGGAATTAATCTTAGATAATGATCTCGAGATACCTTGACCTTCCAAGACTAGACGCACTAAGAGGGACTTACCCATCCACCTCAGGCACCATAGATTGAAGGAGGGAAGAAGGAAGCATACTAAGGACGTGCAAGCCAAGGAGAAAAGAACACCGCAAGACCTACCAAGGAGATTCACCAAGTTCAAGAAAGGAAATAGGGTAGTGATCTTGATGGGAGCCAAATGCTAGGGGCAAGTAACAAGTGAACCAATAGAAGGACCCGCCAAGGTCAAGGAGGTCAATTTAGCTAGGGAGGGGGAGACACCCTGACCTCTCTTTATAGCCAATGACCTGACCAAGGGAGAGGAAGCAAGTCTCATTGCTCTCTTGCAAGAGTATATAGACGTCTTTGCTTGGTCCCTAGAGGAACTCAAAGGGGTAGATCCAACTGTAGTGACTCACAATATACCCATGACACCCATTGCAACACTGATCGCAAGCAGTGACCCTATCCCATGAATCCCCATACTATCAAGGAAGAAATTGATAAGCTAATGAGAGCAGGATTCATCTATGAGATTGAGAACACAAATTGGGCCTCATCCATAGTCATCGTACTAAAGAAGAACAAGAAGATCAAAGTTTGCATCAACTACAAACATGTAAATGCTGCTATAAAGAGAGATAATTATCCATTGCCATATACCGAGCACATGCTTGAAAGTGTGGCTCGTAAAGAGGCCTACATTTTCTTGGATGGCTTCTCAAGGTACAACCAAGTGCAAGTGCACCCTGACAATAGGCACAAGACCGCCTTTGCCACCGAGTGGGGAATCTTTGCCTACATAGTCATGCCTTTTAGGTTGACTAATGCACCAACTACCTTCCATAGGCTCATGTGTGCTATATTCAAGGATATGCTTAGGAAGCAGTTAGAGGTCTTCATCAACAATCTGTGTGTTCACTCCACTTGGAAGGAGCACATAGACAAACTCTGAGTTGTCTTTGAATGGTGTTGATTATATCGTCTCTCGTTGAATCCCTTAAAGTGCCAGTTATGGGTAAAGCACAGATACATCTTAGGGCACGTGGTGTAGAAGAACGGTATTGCCACCAACTTATCAAAAGTTAGGGTTATGGTCGATCTTCCACCACCAAAACTAATTACAAGGGAGTTCAGTGCTTCCTAGGCCATACAGGGTATTATCGATGGTTTGTGTTGAATTATGCATCGATTGCTCAATGTCTATACAGCCTGTTGATTATATTCAGGTGGACTGAGGAATGCCAACACGCATATGAGCAGTTGAAAAAGGTTCTAACCACTATGCCAATTCTACAAGCCTCAGACTGGGAAATCACTTTTCATGTTCACATTGACACTTCTAAGTTCGGTGTTGTGCCAGCCTGGTGAACACAACTTAAACTATCCCATGAGCTTTGCTAGCAGACAACTCACAGATATGGAAATGAATTATTTGACAATGGAGAGAGAAGGTTAAGCCATGGTGTTTGTTGTAAAGAAGTTTTGGCATTATCTTTTGGCTACGCCTTTTACCTTCTTTCTTGACCATCAAGCCCTGCTCTACCTTGTTAATAAACCGTGCGCTACATGACGCATAACTCGATGGTTACTTCTGCTTTTAGAATTCATCTTCACTGTGGTCATGCGTAAAGAAAAGCAGCATTATATGACCGACCACATGTCTCACATCCCCATGAGAGAAGCTGCTGGACAAGGCATTGTAGACAAACTACCTGATGTATATCTTGTAAAAAATATTACACGGCGCAGCGAACAGAATCTGAGAAAGAGATAGAGAGTACACAACAGATAAGAGGAGAATCAATAAATTTTTTAACTCCAAACAACTGATACAAAGATGGCTCTGTCCACCCGTGCGCTTCCAGTGTGTGAAGCTTAGATGGCGATCTAGACAGAAGATAGGTGAAGAGCTTAAGGCTAGCTGGAACAACAACTCTGACTGGGTGAAAGATGAGTGATCGATGGCTGTGAAGGGGTTTAGCTTTTATAGCCCGCGAAGGCTGTTAGGTTAGCCTGTTGACCGACCTACCATATGAGCCTCCACTAGTCGGCCAGGGAATATTCCATTTACCTCGATGCAATGTGCCTTGAGTTGCTACCAGCTTAACGACTCCGTCTAACCCAAAGGTTATACCCACAACTCACCTTTTTGCCATCCGGTCACATAGACCTCATCTGATATACAAGTCAGGACTCAACCAATGTCCGGGCTCACATTTGGCTTCTCCTCATAATGGGTCCCTTACAACTTTGAGCACCATGGATCATTGGTAGCACCTAATGAGGGTGGGGCATTGATCATATCTAACATATCTATTTAGCCTATCTAGCACCAAAGGTTTATTTAGAGTTGATTTTATGCCTTATTGGATAGATGACATAGTCCAAGTGCTTGAGCATGGGCCCCCTGAACGACCAATAGAAAAAACCCCTGACTTAAGTGACTTGTTCTCAAAGTCCAACCTTATTGGTTGATAACAGGCCAACTCTATTGGCTAGGGAAAGACGGATTGTTGTATAGATGTGTGTCCAACCATGAAACACACAATGCGCTCACATAGGCACATGACGGAATAGCGGGAGGGCATTTCAACGGAGAAAAAATAGCCCACAAGGTGTTGCAATCTCAGCTATGGTGGCCTACTCTTTTCCAAGATGCAACACGATTCATAAAGCACTGTGATGAGTGCCAAAGGACCAAGGTACTAGTTCTTCGCAATGATAAAATGGAGTTCAGTCCAATCATTGCAAGGGCAACCATTCGAGAAATGGGGAATCGACTTCATTGGGCCAATCAGTCATGCAACACAATATTCACAAGTGAAATATATCATTGTTGCCATAGACTACCTCACAAAGTGGGCGAAAGCACGAGCTACAAGAAAGAATGACTGTAGGACCATTGCCAAGTTCCTTTGGGAACATGTAATCTCAAGATTTGGCTATCCCATCAAACTTGTTAGTGACCAAGGCACCCACTTCATCAATGAAGTGATCACTCATCTCCTATCCACCTTTCTAATCATCCATCGAAAATCCTCACTATACTATCCTCAGGCTAATGGCCAGGCTGAGTCTACACATAAGATACTAGTAAACATCCTGACCAAGGTAGTCTTTGCTTTATGCAATGACTAGGATAACAAAATCATGGCAACCTTATGGGCCTACCACACAGCCTATAAAATAGTTGTGGGACAAACTCCCTTAAGGTTAACCTACGGACTAAAGCAATTCTACATGTAGAGTTCTTCATTCCTAGCCTGAGAATCACTCATCAAGAGAGATGGGATGGAAAGGAGACATGGACAAAGCACGTAGTTGAGCTAGAACACCTATCAAAAACTCCACTTCTAGCCACCCATGCGCTAATATTTGAGAAGGCAAGATGCAAAAGCTGGTTTGACAAGTATGTCAAGAAGCGAGATTTTGAACAGGGAGACTTAGTACTCTTGTACTCTATCAAGGGTCATAAACAAAAGATAAACTTAAGAGGGCTAGGGCCTTTCAGGGTTCGCACCATCACCAAAACCAGTAATGTGGAACTCGAAACCCTAGAAGGAGAGGGCATAGGCTTCTTCAATGGCATTCACATCAAGAAGTACTACCCTCCCATGCACCCATTACATGAGCCTCCAATGCTAGAGTCCCCTATCAATGTACGAGTGGCCAAAATTATGAAGATTGAAGATGAGGATGAGAAAACAGTAGAACCATCTTATCTTAGCATATCACTGCCAAGCACACAACCATCCTCAATGCACTGATTGATGAGGGAGCTAACTTTAATATCCTAACTCAAAGCATTGGACCCAAATTGGCAAACCATAGTTATAGCCCACTAATGCCAAACTTACCGCATTTGGGGGCCAATCATATGCATTCTTGGGAAAAGCGGAGCAATGGCGCGCCATTAAAACCTCTAAGTATGATCCCACCTACATAGCCCCTAACTCTTTTAGGGTGTTGGCCACCACTCGCAACGATCAATCATTGGAAGACCATGTCATGATCCACCCTTACCTAGATCACATCCTTACTGAAGAAGAGCTACACATTGCTAGGAAGATCATCTCTGGCAATCTTACCACTAATGTCTTAACCTATATTACATATGTAAGCACCAGACCTCAAGATATGGACTGCCATGCTCACTTGGAATATAACCCACAATTCTATGCATGGCTTCTCCAAGGTCATGTCCCTCTCAAAGGCACCTAAAAACCCGTAGCCCTTCACTCTCCAATCCTGGGAAGGATTCACCTCATTCCCCAAGGGGATGGGTGGAAAGGAAAAAAGCATAAAAAGAAAACTAGAAAAGAAGAAAACAAACATGCCTTAAACGTCAATCAACGTTGAAATGACAAGACTTACAATATGGAAAATTTATCAAGGATGCTTTTTTATCATGTGGATTGCTTGAAGCGGAAATGTTAATCTATATTTTAGTGTTTCACATTCCCAGGAAGCTTTCATGTATGCTTTATCTACCTTTTTGTGGAATCCGACTCAAGAAAGCTAATGGTGGGCCATGATATATGACAGGAACCTAAAATGGTAGGGCAAGATAAAGGTAGCAAGCTTTCGTTCACAGAGGAAGAGCAAGAAAATTATGGCTTGACATGGAAGTGAGGGGCTACAACCAGTTCACATTCAAGCACGCCATGAACCTAGAAGATGCCATCATGGAAGAGCCACCCATAAAACAACTCGTAGACTAGTGCAGCCTACAGAAGTACGTAGGTTGACTATAGCAAGTGCACAAAATTTATGAGGAGCTTCAATGCTGAAAGGAACTATGGCACGGTGACGATCAGGAAAGGGGAAGAAGCCCACCAAGTAGAGGTGGAATTGAGCCCTACGATGGTGGAGAAGGCCCTAGGTTTAACTAGTAGGACAGAGAGATGCCCACCAAAGAGGGACGTGTATAGCATGCTAGGGATGAACAAGGTTGTCGTATGCACAGTGTATGGGATAAGCTTTGACCACTGGCACAACAACGATAGGAAGGGAATCCCCAGCCTCCACAGCAAGATCAGCCCAAAAGAAGTCCTTCTCCAATGCATCCACCATCAAGTTTGATGGAATCCTAACCGCCATCATCCAGGAGGCCTTGAAGGACACAGAAGGAGGTGAAGAGGGAGTAGGGGAAACCCCTGACCAATTGCCTCACCACAAACAATTACAGTCTAGTGAAAGGACTATAAGTTATAGAGAAGAGCAAGAGACGCAATCTAGCTAAGAGAGAACCGAAAATACCAAAGAAAGGAACCCCATCAAAGCTATATAAGGAGACAAACGAAACAATGACAAGGAAGGAATATGGGCCAAGCTGAGGAGGGCCCAAAGAGAGTCCAAGACGGCCAAAGATGAAAGGAAGAGAAAAGCAGAGCAAGAGGAAAAAGAGTTGAGAAGAAAGGAAGATGAGGACATGGCCGAGGCCATACATAGGTCAGTGGAGGAGACCTTGGGTATGGAAGGACCAACCACCATGAACCCCTAAGGGGAAGGAGAGACAAGCAGCAGTGCTAAGGCCTCAAAAATTGAAGCAGTCCTAATAGTAACAGGTAAGGCTAAGGCCCCAATGCACCCCCTCCCCCTAATCTTCATGTCCCACACTCTGACCACCTCAATCGCCCAAGAAATTGCAGCCACCATCATGGACACGAGCAAGTTAATGTCCATTATGCAATTTTTGGTGACAAAGATGCAAGAGATAGCTCCAGATTTGGAAGCAAGGGCCCCCCTTCCAGGAGCCAAAAGACTGATTCTGAATCAAGGCAAGATCCCAAGAGGCAGAAGCTAGAGGACTCCACGACTACAGCATCCCTTACAATGCCTGCCGCCACAACTTATGATGATTATGTCAAAGAGCTCCTAGCACATATAGAAAAGGTCAAGGAGGAGAGGAGAGTGGCAGCAAAAACTGAGCTAGAGATCGAAAGAGAAGCCTCAGCTGCACTCAGGTTGGAGGCAACCTGCCAAGCAGCAAAGCATCAAACGAGAAATCCGACAGCTGAAAGAGCAACTCAAAGCTAAGAAAGGAGAAGAAGGAGAGTGGGAAACAAAGTGAGCTGAGGAGAAATGGAGCCACATAAGCCTACAACAACTCAATGAGGAACTAGCAAAGTTGGGTGAAGAGTTGCAAGGGAATATGAACAACATCCTGGAGGCTACGGAGGAGCTAGAGGCTGCAACAGAGGAGAGGGCATGAAGATGCCAAAAGGAAATAGAAGACTTGAAAAAAAAACTTGCTGGTTATCTCCTAGATCCCTTGAAGTACCTATGTACCTTTATCTTTGATCTTAATTGATCAAGATTGTCTATCCCTTTGACCATGGTTGGTCAAGATGGTTCTGTTTAGAACAGTTCCTACTCTATCCTAAAGTATAATCTTCTTAAGCCCTCTTAATAATGCTCATAGGCACTTAAGCTTTTACCTATCCCTCTTGAAGTCACCAAGGACTTTGATATGGGATTCATGGATCTTAGTTCCATTTGGTAAATTACAAACAACGTTGAATTTTCCCAACAACTTTAATGCACGCGACGTAATGCCATGCCTTCATTTCAATGCTTACAATTTTGATATAATCCATGCGTTATTTTATGCCACACATGCGAAGGTACTTTCTATGTATGCAATCTTAACATTATCCTCTAAGTAATTATTTACACAATCTATAACCTTCTTGAGTGATCTAACTTTATGTGATCATTGTATGAGTCTAGCTGCACTTTAATCTTTTCTGCAGATTATTGCATGTACCTTAGAATCTTCTCGCGATATGGAGATGCACTTTGTCTCTTTCAATGTCCTCTGAAATGCATTTTAAGCAAGAACTTGTGCAATGAGTGATGCACTTTATGCAAGAATTTTTGGTAATTTACGATGCAATTTCTAATTAATTTCACCTATTACGATGTCATCTTACAACGGAGATTATCTTGTTCGTTACATACATCACAACTATGTTCATACTTAGGAAATTATCAAACACGCAATTAATGTGATGCCTGTGAATATGATTTTTCACCGAGATAGTTATAACCTATGATTTAATAATAGAGCAACCTGGGTTTGGAGTGATGTCTTGATTCTGGTGGTATTGATGCCTGATGAACCGTTCGCGGTTGCAGTGCCACCTTGTTTCGAACCTCCATCCACACTTGCAAGGTTTCCGGCCATCTTTGTGAAACTACACTTCGAGGCCATACTTGAAGACGCGTGTACGAGTGATAGAGTTCTCGCACTCTCCTATGCAAGATCCTCGCCACCTCTCCTTGAGTGGAGGAAGAGATTGAAGGGGGGGAGGGCATATTTCCGGAGATACCAAGAGGGGTGTGTGACCTCTCTTTAAGGAGGGGGGAAGAAGAAGCTTCTAGAAGCTTCTCTCTCTCTCTCTCTCTCTCTCTCTCTCTCTCTCTCTCTCTCTCTCTCTCTCTCTCTCTCTCTCTCTCTCTTCCTCTCTCTCTCTTCTTCTTCTTCTTCTTCTTCTTCTTCTTCTTCTCCTCTCTCTCTCTCTCTCTCCTTCTTCTTCTTCTTCTTCTTCTTCTCTCTCTTCTTCTTCTTATTCTTCTCCTTCTCTCTCTCCCTCTTCTTCTTCTTCTTTTCTTCTTCTTCTTCTTCTTCTTCTTCTTCTTCTTCTTCTTCTTCTTCTTCTTCTTCTTCTTCTCTCTTCTTCTTCTTCTTCTTTTTTCCTTCTTCTCCTTCCCTCTCTCTCCTTCCTCTTCCTCTTCTTCTTCTTCTTCTTCTTCTTCTTCTTCTTCTCTCTCTCTCTCTCTCTCTCTCTCTCTCTCTCTCTCTCTCTCTCTCTCTCTCTCTCTCTCTCTCTCTCTCTCTCTCTCTCTCTCTCTCTCTCTCTCTCTCTCTCTCTCTCTCTCTCTCTCTCTCTCTCTCTCTCTCTCTCTCTCTCTTTGTGATCACAAGGGGGGGTAGGGGCTTCCTTATATGGTGGGGGGGGGAGGAGGTATGGAGAGGGGGAGACAGCCGTTGAATGGCCGCCACCCTCCATCTGGGGGGGCTACATGCTCCCTCTCTCTTACTTACTCATACTCTCTCTCTCTCTCTCCCCGCCATGCAGTCAGCAGGGGGAGAGAGTAAATTTTTTTAAAAAAAATTAAGATTTTTTTAAGGGGGGTTCTCATGGGGGGAAGCACGAGGGGGGGGGGGGGGGGGGCGGCACGGGGGATATTACAATCACGGTCAAATGGATGTAAAGGATATTCATTTTCCAACATGTACATATCCCAATCACCTATGGGCTGATATGCATCATCAATAGAATCACCATAGAAACCAAAATTTGCATAATCATGTCCCTCTTGAAGGATAGGGGTCTCATGAAAGTCCTCCTTATGTTGCATGTTTCCCTCAGTGAGATTCTCATGAAGGCCCTCCTCATTGTCCTCATATTCTTTGGCATTGTTCTCCATTTGCTCTTCTTCATTATTGTCGTTACCATCTATGATGTCCACATCTACATGTACTTGCTCTTCTTCATAGAAATCTTCAACTTGTAATGCTTTAGGTGGCTTGTGTGGTACATAACCCATATGGTTGGGCTGATAGTAAGTGTCATAGCTCTTATTCCCATAATGCTTTCCATAAAAATGATCATAACTACTACATTCATCCATGTCATGCTGATCATGATGGCTGACATTCTCATAGACATTACCATAGGCATCCTTATAGGCATGATGTACAATGTCATGTGGATGAAACCTTGAAGGAGAAACATGATAATCATGATGAGAAGACTGATCAAATACATCATGCTACTGTCCAAATATATGTACATGCTGATCATAAGCAAAAGAATCTTTACAAGCATTATATCCTTGCTCAAAGTAGCCATGATAGTCATTGCTTTGGTAAGGAATACATGCATGATATTCTTGATCAAATCTATCATAAGAAACATCATCTTGTTGCTGACCAAAATGGTTTGGATGATACCCATTTTGCTCATCATGATATGAAGTATAGCATCCATTTTGTTCAAAACATCTACCAAAATGTTGCTCATATGAGGGAGAAGTGCCATATGGTTTATATGCTGAGTTGCCATGAGATACATACTCGTTCACTAAAGTATCATGACATTGCTGACCATAGTTCTCACAAGTGGAAGGACTTGAGCATCGGAAACTATTGTAGGTGGTAGCAATACATCAAATAGAGTAATGAGTTTGTCAATGCCCATCTTCATTTCCCTAATATCACTTGCCACACTTACCAAATTGTCTCTGCATGCATGCTGTCCCAACTATCCATAGACACATTTTTGGCCATAACTTGATGAATACAAGTCCAAATGGAACAAACGATAGCTCTATTTGAAGCCTATGACGTCTAGCTTCAAATGAGAGTTTTGATTTCAATTTAGGAGCAGAAATACCCCTCTCTATAAAAATATTTCCAGATCTGTCCACAATGGATTGCACCCTGTTTTTACTCTGTTTTGGCCCTATTTTACCTCATGAACAATGTCTTCCACCCATAAGAAGTTGGGAGATGCTTGAAATCGGTAAATACATTGATAATCCAAGCATATTCTCTGCAAATAAGCCCATAATGCACCCAATTTCTGCTCTGCATTAGTCTAACTATCATACATTGTATATCCTCGTATATCCTCAATGACTTGATCAAGTGTGATCCATAGTATATGCAAAGGAAAGAGGAACCCACTTGCTTGTTCAATCTTGTTGAAAGGTGCCAAAAAATAGCATTTAATCTTGCAAAGCATTTACTGATATTGATATTGATATTGGAAATACCCTGCATGTCAAGGTTCATACATGCTATTCATACATGAAACAAACATGTCTTAAGGAGCAGTAGGCTACCCATACATTTGTTTCACATTGCTCCTACATTTGCCTTCAAAATACCCATACATTTGCCTATAAGAAACTCATACATGTGTCTTTATGATGCCATACATTTGCCTTCAAAATACCCATACATTTGCCTATAAGAAACTCATACATGTGTCTTTATGATGCCATACATTTCTCTTTATGTTGCCCATATCAAAATACCCATTCTATAATGCTCCAAACATGATACAATGCTAAGAATGCTTGTAGGTAACAGTAGGTCTTCAATCTTCATGAGATCTTGGTAAGAATGAGTAGGAGTGATTCACTGATTGAAGAGTGCTTCATTATTGATGATGAACCAAATCTTCAATGAAATTATTGAATACAAGCTATCCATTATGTCTAAGAGACAAGAAAGCTCCAAGACCTCTCATAGAAGCTTTGAACTCTATGCATTCTTTTAAGAAATGTAGATAGAATGATCCAAGAGTGGATTGAGACTTTGAAAATGAAATGAAGTTCTATTCTTCACTGAAATTTGCTAAAATTTTGAAGTAATATGTTGTACATCATTCCCATGAAAAGAAAGAACTCCAAACCTTCAAAACTTGCTCAAACCTTTGTCAATCAGGAGTGGCCCTATTTGTGGAAGCTCCATAAAATCCATTGATGCTCTATTGCTTCATGTATAGTTGATGGAAGGCAAAATCCTCTTCCATTTGATGAGAGACCTTGGATATTGGAAGTAGGCAATCTAATGATGGTTGAAGAGTCCAAGATTAAAGAGAAACTCAATGACTTCAGTGGAATTTGAAACCTATGTTGTCCATAACCTCCATAGGTCAAGATAGGTCCAAATCTCTTCAATGCTAGTTCAATCTTGTCCAAATATTGAAGTCATGAGTATGAAGATGCTCCAGTAGTGGTTTATCCTCAAAGCCCCCTTGATTTGGATTGAGAATCTGAAAAATTATTCATGCTATCCAAAACTATCAATCCTAGGGTTTGAAACCTCCATAGCCATGATCAAACAAAGCTTCAAGTACAAAGAACCCTCAATGTCTGACTCATAGCTTGCATAGATGCTTCAGAAGATGGATTAAAGCAAAAGCCCCATGGCATGAATAAAGAATTCTGAAATTTTATTATGTTGTCATGGATTGTCATTGATATGAGAGATGAAAGCTCAAATAATGGCCATTAAAGTTGAAGATAACTTGGAAGAGAGCTTGCTTGTCCATTATAGAGTCTTGCTTGAGCTCTTAAGCTCAATCTACTTCAGATTTCTCACACTGGTATAGGAGTATGTCAAAATAGTGCAATTAGCGCAAACAGATGTTGAAGTACTGCGTGAGATGGTTAAGCCAAATCATGGCTTATAAGTGCTCCATGGAGAGCTTAAAAGCCATAGATTCAGGACTCAGAAACCAAACAAACCATTCAACCCATTGGAGTGGGATGGAAGATGATTTCTTGGACCATAGCCTCAATGGAAGCTTGTAAGTAACTTGAACAGGAGAGAAAAAGACTAAGTCTCAAAAACAAACCCTTCCTTCTCAAAAGTAACCATGGTTTGAGTGTCCTCCAGCCATGTCTGACCCTCTTTTGGTCCATATGCCTTCAAAATGGAGCTAAATTTGATGACGACCCACCAAAATAGCTATGAACCTCCATCTTGCCCCCATGTCTCTATCAAGAAGCACTAAAATAACCATAGTTTGAAGTAGTACAACCTGACTAGTCACTGTCAAGAAGAAACCAAACCATGTAATTGTGTCTTCAACTCCAGTTACACAGAAATTATGCTTGTATTTATGGCACACACTTGTGAAAAGAGAAATTGCTCAGCAAACCAACATGAAAATCTTTCATTAGTGAAGAGATTAAGAAAAATAGGTGATATACAAAAAGAGAAATTTAAACATCCACTTGCATAGCAACATTGCTTACGAGGGCTTTATAGAGCATTTAGTTATCGAAGGATATGAATCAATGGCCAATTGACACAGATATGTATGGATCCCCCATGATTCCAACTCAAAAATATTTTTGAATGATTTTCAACAAATATTAGGAACCTTACTAAAGAGAAGGTCCCAAGAGACATTCAATATTCTATTCCAATTGTGAAATACATGATGCAATCAATAGTAGACATTTGAAAATGATATCAAGAAAATTGCCCTATCTCTCTAGAAGTCAACCAATTTTCAATCTCCACATCACACAAGTCCTATTATGGTTGAAGAAATCCTCTAGGAATACTTTATGCTTGAAGAGTGTATAGTGCTACATGTGAACTATGCTATTGGCATGGAGAGTGTGCAACAAGCATGGATTGCAAAAGAGAGAAAGTCCAAGATATGTGTATTTACACAAGCAAAATATTGTATCTACTCTGAGCCAAAAAATTTCAGGGCAATATGAAATTGCTTACCTATATGATTCTCCACTAGGCAATGAGGTGCGAGACATGCTTATCTAGATGATTGTCCACTAGGCAATGAGGCATGAGGCATGGCTAGACTAGTCAAAGTCTATGATGAAGGATTTCAGGAGTTAGCCTATGCCTACTTTTGACATCAAGATTCAGCTATCCCAATAAAGCTATAGGCTATGTTAGACAAATTTTGTATGAACTTTCACAATCCTTGTGCCATGTGTCATTGCAGATTTTCAATGTGTTTATGTGAGGAATATCCTATACTTGTATTTCATCTTTAGAATAAATCTAATCTCCAACATTAGATAGATCTCGCCAATTCAATGGTAAATCCAAAGTGTTGTACCTCCAAAACTTGACTAGATTACCTTCAATGGTAAATCCAAATGATTGGTCTGAAAATATCCAAGTGAATATCCTATCCTTGTTGGATGGCTTTGATTTGCATATTAAGAACATTATATTTCACTTTTCCAATATATCAAAAGGAGGGTTTTATTGGGGTCATCAATTCGGGAATGGTAATAGATTTTGACATCTAACGTATATATTCTTGCTAATCAATGATTGGATGAAAGGATACTTCAACCTTTGCAAGCATATGACCCAATAATTCTTCTCCATCAATATGCCTTCTGTTTGTAAAATAAGAAAATTACTCCATTGGATATACTTACATAGGTTTTTTGCAATTAAGTAGACCATATGTAACTCTTCAAGAACAAATTTTTGTAGAGAAATTAGAGATTGTAGCCTTAACTAGAGAAGAGTCTCAAAGACATGTGAATGGTGATAGATTTCTTGATCAAATGTCAAAAGTGCTAAATCTTTTCAACTTCATGATTGTAGTAGTTTATCCCAAGACAATGATATATAATATATCTCATCAAGACAATGGTTAAAACCTTGGCATCTCCATTTAAGTTCACTCATTAGCAAGTTTGATAGTTTTGATGTCTACTTTTATAATTTATTGCTATTATTTTAATATGAAATTCAACATTTCATATCTTTAACATCAACATGTATTAGTTATTTTAATCGTAACTTTGATTTCAAGCTAAATTCTATAATGGCCTTAATACTAAATTCAATGTTTTGTGTTTTTAACATTGATGCATATTAGTATTTTAATGTGACTTGATTTTAAGTAGAATATATTACACTTTGTTGAGGTGTAGGCTAACAATAGAGAGGACCATGGTTACCCAGTGGAGCCATGAAGCATAATGAAGGATAGTTTTGTGATAGTGGGATATGTTAGCCCATTCAAACCTATCACCACCACCCTATTGATTGCACGTGTGAGGATCTCTCACCATGCTTTTTGAAGGAGGTCAAAGAGTTATATCACCTTGTTGGTAGCACATATATGCGGATCTACCACCATGCTCTTTAAAGGAGGTTGGGATATGCTAGCCCATTCAAACTTATCACCACCCTATTTAGAGCATGTGTGAGGATCTCTCACCATGCTCTTTGAAAGGAGGTCACATAGTTATACTACCCTATTGATAGCATGTGTGAGGATCTACTACCAATATCTTTGAAGGAGGTTAGAGAATTATACCCAACCTCCACAAGTTGACCTTTTTTGCAAGGATTAGCAAGTCGTTAAAGGAAGCCAAATTTCTTGCCTACATATGCAAATGAATAAATGTCTACTCCACACACATCCCAAGTTATTGCATGGAATTTGGGTAGCAAACCATGTGGGCTAGGGTCTTCCCTTGCTCATTTTCCTTACAACTTATTCCAGCTCATCATAAGGAAAGGGTCTCCATAGTAAGAGGGCTAGCTCAACCTAGACAAGTCCCATGTAAGGCTTTAGGAACACACTTAGAGCATCATTTTAATAAGCTGTGGAAGTAGAAGAATTAACTATCTCAATAGTGAGCACATGAGGGTGCTATGATCATCATATAATCATAGCATTGTCTTCTACATAACGCTGAGTGTCCACACTAGAACAAGGGCCAACTTATTTAATTAGCAGAAGGGAGGTTTCTCCATCTTCATGCTCTTTTATACCTAGAGGGGACCATATGTCTGCTATCAAAATGCAAGATTCAAAAAAGGCATAGGTAAACAAATGATTTTATCTTCAACAATGATGATGATGATCTTTAATTAATAAGAGACGGCCTTCTTGATCTTTAACTAATAGGAGATGTTCTTTGATTAATAAGAGTTGCGTAAAATCATCTCTCCAAGGGTATTAATCAAATATCTGAAGTAAAAATCTCCTCTTTATCTCACTAAGGTGCAGGGCTGGAGATGTTTATAAGTAATGCTATGATGAACATAAACTTGGAATGCCTCCACAATAGAATTAAGATAATTTATCATTAATACAACTGATTGGAAAATATAGCAATAATAAAGAACAATTTCGTGCAATATGACACATATGCAAGGCACAAATTGTCATACTTAAGGTGAAATTATCTAAAAGAGAAGTAATTTATGTGAAATACGAAGAACCCAACATAGATGTTGCTTCTTCCTTATTCATCTACTTCTTGCAGATCATTTGGTGGACTTGGATTGCCGAGTGCAACCACCTCTCTATCTAAACAACCTTGCATTGTGTCCCTTTTCTTCTTCATTCATGTAGGGAATTCACCAACACTAGATCTTTTCCTCTTTTACAATGTTTCTTCAATGAAGGGATTTGCTCTTTGTAACATGTTGCCAAATCCATCATTAATGTGTTGTAGTTCAGCATTGGGATATTCACTCACCTAGCACCACATGGATCTACTTCAATCGGGACAATAATTGGCTAGAGAGATGCTCCAAATGTGGAAACAAGTGTAGATTTGCTTTTGCATTTAGATATACTTTGTCAATATGAATAGTAGAAAGTAATTGTATCTTTATTAAGAAGAATATATCATGTCATCTGTCAAGGCCATTGCATCATGAAAACATGATGCCACAATAGCAAAAGAAGTATTTTGATCATGTGTTATGTCATTTGAAGCATTTACTAGATGTGTAATATTTGTTGATGACTCGATGGATCCATGGTTGGAAGGAATCATAGATGGCTCACAAACTTGATGGTTTACATCAAAAACCAAACAAAACATTAAATGTAGTACATTTTAATTGTACAATTGACTATAATACTTAGATACATGCAACTTACTTCTGATTGTTCCCTAATACATTTGTATGCTCTTACTAGCAATAGTATCAAAACTCATTCCACCCATGAGTAACACCTTAATTTGATGCTTGCAAAGGTATCCTTTGAGTGCCCAATCATAGTTAAAAGATGCCCACTCACAATCAGCATTGTGGATAGTGTACAGAGCTTTGCTTCACTCATGCTTTTCACCTTTGCAAGTGTATGATTTTTTCCCATAAGTTTCAATAATGATCTAAGATCTTCTTCGCATGTACAATCTTTTGAATGGAAAAATTTTGTTTGAAACTTGCTTCTTTCATAGTGTCCATGTATTAACAGTAAGGATGGCAAGTGTTCATTAATTTGTGGATCAACCAATCCACACGATGCCTAGGCAACCAATGAGGAACTTAGACTTTAGTGTTCCATGGAAGGATTTGATGTACCAATTGTGTCTTGGTTAGTCAAATGCATCGTGCGTGTAGCATGAACCCACATGCTTGCAACAATAAGGAGATTCACATAGGTATTTACATAGACACAAGAAACATACTCTAATTACAAATTTTAGGAACCCAATATTCCTTGAACTAATGCATGAAACAAGATTGGGATTTATACTTCGCCAAAAACCTGTCAACTAGTCCTAAAGCACCCTCTATCCTTTTTGCCTCACTTGATTGTCTTCAACATCCCATGTTCATAATACTCCCTAGATCTCAAAGCACGTCAGCACAAATTTGAACATCTAACACCTTTTTTTATTAGATGCTTGAGTCATGCTCTCCTCACATGCTATATACACAAGCATATCAGTAAACTAAATACAACTATGCATATGCAACAATGTGATTGTATTATTCATGATAAAAAAATTTATAAAATTAAGTAATGAAAGCATAATGTCTATATCTTACTGGAGGGCATTAATCTCTACTTGAGCATAATCAACTATCCAAGCATTTGCTTCCCATGATGCATTGAAGTCAAGGATATGATCTCATAAGGCAGTCGACCAAGCCATAGCACATGAGGACTCGATAAAATAAGTCACAAACCATGCCATAGGGATGCCATTGTGATGGGCATCAAATGCCAATATTGAGTATAATTTGAACTAATGAAAAAGTAATTAGCAAAAGCAAGTAGAGTAGTGAATCTAAATCACAAATATTCTAAACAAATTCCATATACACACTTTATATTGATTGGTACCAAAAGTAGCATTTGTTACTAGCAGACCATCATTTCCATATTTATTTACCATTTTTAATTGCCGTTGCATCTAGAAGACCAATATAAAGGGTTGTTTGTAAGTTTCATCCATTGGGTGATAGGAAAAAATCATATCTTTGGTCTCCAATATCCAATTGTGTATGCTAGTGGCATCACGTTGACAATAAACAGAGTTAGAATGAGCTACCTGCTCTATCAAAACAAGTGATAGTAGCAGACACATCAAAGCTCTGAAAGTCCTCATCAGACCAAGGCTTGCAAGTAGGAGATGACAAGGCATGAGAAACATGACTGCTAGCACATCCTCTCAAATCATGGATATAATGGAAGGCCAAGGAAGAAACATATCCTGGGGTGGCAAGAGGAATGCCAATGTCAATGAAGTCCATCAATGTAGGCTACTGATGAAGAAACTCCTCATGATCCTAGGAAATCCCCTCTTAAACGCTAGGGGCTAGGGAATCTAGAGCCACATCACCGTGATTGTCCCCGTCTAAAAGGGATGGGGGTATGATGGAACCACCAAAGGAGAGGGTGGGGGATGGGAAGGAACCTATTGAATAGATGATGCACAAGAAGGAATGGGTGTAGCAATATATAATTGCCTTGAAGGACCCTGCATAAGAGAAGGGGGATGGAGCCTCTAAAGCCCGCTCTCCTACCAACATTTTGTGATAACAACCCTTGTAGAAGAATCCTCAATAGAAATGGCTTGGTCGGTGAAGATAGCCTGAGTACCAAGCCTATTAAGGCCATTAACTAAGAGGAATGGAAAGCCCAATTCTGAAACATAAAGGGCATGTGAAAGGGAGCTTGAAGCACAGTCAGGAAACAATGGTAGAGTGCCAACACCCCTAATAAGCATCGATACAATGTCATCACTAGTGGCTAAACCCTCAAAAGGACATAGATCCTACAACAAATCACCTCATGGAGTCATATAATTAGAAGCTCCACTATCAACTACCCAAGGCCTCTTAGAAGATGAGGCAACTACTAAAGATGGCTCCTCCAATTCGACAATATGAAGAAACACTAACTCATGGGTAACCACTGGAGTAGATGTAGAAGTCCTAGATGTTTTAGTTCCATCCTTCACTCTTGGATGAAGATGAGGGTACTTCTTTCAACATTTCTCCTCTGGATGTGTCCCCTTCGGAAAATATAGGCATTTAACCTTCTCAAAGTCAAAGTTAGAGCCTGAAGAACTCTTGTGTCTTTTAGTCTTTGACGTCCCTTTCTTCTTCTTCCCCCTCCCAAACTTGCAAAAAGCTTTAGTGGAGGTGGATCCACAAGCCATCTCTCTGGCACACTCATCATGCTCCAAAACAAGTGGGGCAAGCTCCTCCCATAGAAGCTTCTCACAAGTCATTGATGTAAGAAGGCTGGTGTAGAAGACATCAAACCGAGGAGATGGCAACTAAGTCAAAAGAATCATAGCCATATCCTCTAAAGAGATCATCTTGCCAAGGGACACAAGCTCATCCCTCATATCCTCCAACCTGTTAATATGATCCTTCATGGAAGGAGAATCATCAACATTGAGTATCTGTAATTTCTTCTCAAGAGTGACCTCCATTCTTCATGATCTGCATGATAATCTCACTGCCATTTGAAGGAGTGTTGCGAGGGAGCTCCTTATCTATATCATCAAGGCCATGTGAAATTGGTGGCAAGACATCTTCAAAATCTTGCAAGACACATGCAAGAAATTTGCATCTTGGAGGTAGATAGCCCCGAAATAGGAGGAAACGGTTACAAGATCACAAGGAAGTTGATGTAGAAGGTTCACTTGGGGGAGAAATACTATCACATGCACAAATTAGCTATTGCCTTCAAGAAGAAAGCTATGTTTTTAACAAAATGCATATGTGGATGGCCTTCTCTACAAGAATCGAGCACTCTATATCTCTCTCAAACAATGATATCATGCTATGATACCATGTGAGAGTAGACAATGGAAAGGAACGAAAACATAGAGACAAAGGAAGAGAGAGAGACTATAAGGAAAGAAGAATGAAATCTACATTGGACAAGAAAGAATGTTGATATAAATGAAAAATCATAAGGAGAGTGATCAGTCACATTGCATGCAAACGATAGTGTCAATGAGGGCACTAGATCAGGCTGATGAGGATGGTAGCACCGGAGACAAAGGAAGATGACGGAGTCAGAGTGTGCACCTACTAGGGAAAGAGGAATATGACATGAATGATCTACCAACTAAGTGGGGGAGGCTATAGATAGCCAAATATCCCCAAATCTGGCTAACCTAAAATTTGGGACCAAAAATATGGCCAACCAACATTTGGTAAAAATGCTAGAAATGCTCATTAAAAATATTGAAAAGGGTGGACAATATCTAGTAGGTGTAGGCAAGTTGTGGAACGCAATAATTGCCTGGGAAATGCACAAAAAAAAACCGACTAGAGAAAATGCATTAAAAGGCAATAAACTAAGTGCTTTAGAATGATCTACCTCCTCCGTCAAAAAAAGTGTCAAACAGGTTAGAGCTCCTTAAGTCCTCGTTAGACTTAGATTGAGGCTCACATGCAGGAGATGACAAGGCATGGCAAACATGACTGCTAACATGAGGAACCCTTGCCCCCAAGAATAGTGAGAGTACTCATCCAAATGGAAAAAAGCATAGCAAAGAAGTGGACATGGCTACTAGACACTGAGGCCTTCAAGAGATCTTGTCAAACCACACGTGCTAGAAGTAGATACCTCACCATGAAACCACGAGATGCCTGGCCAGGACAACCAAAATGGAGATACCCCATCTTGAAAAATGAGAAGGCAGTGTGACAAGCATTCATTTACTCCAATGATAGTGCAAAGAGAGATCCACTCCATTACCCCTATCCACATTGGCATGGCAAGGAATACAAGATAGGAGAATAGGCTAGATACAACTTTCCAATGATTCCAAATGTCAGACCCACTAATAAGAAAAGACACTACCTATTCCAACATTTCAACCTCATTCCATTCTCATTCATTTTGTGAGGCAATTTACAAACTGCCTAGATCCTTCCTTCATGACCACATGCAACTACCTTCACCTCCTCATCCCATTGCTCCAACAACTTCCCACACCATATGAGGAGAGGCTACCACCACTATTCTTCAACATAGTGCATGTATTGACCAAATGGTGATAATACGGCTACACCTTAGGGAAATCCTTCTTCCTTCTTATTGCGTGGAACTTTTATAGGATATGGTGGATTGTATATTCACACTTTGCACCCACCCTTCTTTCTAGAGTTGCACCTATAGTTATGCAGCTCATTAAAGGGTCTATGTAACATTGGATGCCTCCAACATGTGCTTAGGCCAATCCTTGATTAGTGTGGATGACTGCCAAATTTATTTCAAAATAGAAAAAGAAGAAAAAAGAAAAAGAAAGAGAAGCATGATGACACACTTGTTGCACCTAAGGGTCCATCCCCTAGCCCATGTCCCCCACACCATAACCTCAAGGCACATCAAGGGCATGGCAACTTGAGCATGCTCAATAGACCTGTCACCCTACGCATAGCACCACACCCAATCCTACACCAATTGGGTCTTCACCTGGGGACAATGTTTTAAGTATACTTGGAACTCAACCCATCTCCCAAATCATCAAGATCAGTGGTCCACACCTTCTGCTTCCTACAACCTCTTGCACCTCTAATGGCAATCATCCTCCTCTTTAGCACCATCTACAGAACACCACCAATCCCATATTTCTCTTACATCAACAAGGAACCCCTTTCCCTTCAAGATCTCTTCATTAACTGACCCATCCATCCTCACAATCTATATTGTGTTCTTATGACATGTGCCATGGGACTGACACTTCACTAGAAGGGGATAAAATGCTAACATTATGAAGACATGGAGTGTCAATAAATTGATTTCTTATTACGTATTCTCTATTTAAAAAATTTATGTCAATAAATTAATGACTCACTTTTCTTTAAGTGTTGATAATGATCTAGCATGGCCATGAGACCATTTAGAGACCAATATTCCTAGTGCATCACTGAATGGGGTGATCAGAGCACTGTGATGGGGATATTTGGTACAGACAGTACAAGTTATGAAGGGGGAAAGAAGTCTCTGCCAAGTGTAAGAGTGTACACAAGAACCAAGGAGTTACACATAAATGAAGATGGATTAATTTCTAAGAAGAGGAAGCGCATTAGTATTGTGTATATGTATTTATGTGTGCATCCACGGACGCCTGGGAACGTGTAATGAGCATTGCATTCATTTGGGGTCATCCTCTCCCTTAGAAGTCAAGGTTTAAGGTCTTTTTCTTCATTAAGAAAGACGAGAGAGGGAATTCTCTCACTAAGAAAGATGAGAGACGTGATCCTCTGGAAGTGAGAAGAGAAGTGATTTTATCTTTCTAAGGTCTAAAATGACACAAGATTTTGTGTGGAATTCAATCTTAAGGTTGAAGCCCAATGCAATTTAATGAACTCTCCTTAAGGTGGTTGCATGGACCACAAGTTAAGAGTACAGTTTAAAAAGTTGTTCTTTTTTTAAAGAAATGGTGAATCCATTTTTAAAATATCTCGCGATAGAAAGACAATCTCTAAAAATGGCCCATTGGGGTTATCGAAAACAATGAGATCTACAACTTTCATGTTGGACGTTTTTTCATCTGAGCAACACACAAAGAGATATCTCGAAATTGGTGCTATAGAGTAGGTCCTAGAACAGTCCATCTTGCATGAAGATCAACCTTTCCAATCTTGGTACTCAAGTCTCTCTCCAAGAAGAGAACCTCTTGAAAGCCTATAAAAGAGGAGGCTCTCCTTGGGTGTGAGAGAGGTGAAGGAAGCATCACTTTACATGCATCCAAGAGGAGAAGAGAAGGTGCAAGTGATGTAGAAGCTCTACTGAAATCAAGTTCCAAGAGAAGAAAAGAAGGTGCAAGAGCTGCGGAAGCTCTGTTGAAATCAAGTTCCAAGAGGAGAAGAGAAGGTGCAAGTGCTGCAGAAGCTCTGCTGAAATCAAGCTCCAAAAGGAGAGCCCTACACATATTGTGTAGGAGAGAAGGAGACTCAAGAAGGATCAAAAGGTGCCAACTTCCAAGTTGTGCAAGTATTAGCCAGTCGTATACCGTGCAAGGAACCGTGATCTTCTTTCCAATATCTACAAGTAAGAACTAGTTTATGTGTTATAGAGGAGTTTACTCCTTGTCAATAATATAACTCCATAAGGGGGGGGACTGGCCCATCTTCCAATCCCTAGTGTGTTGTCAATCTCTCTCTCTCTCTCTCTCTCTCTCTCTCTCTCTCTCTCTCTCTCTTCTCTCATCTGTTCTCTCTGTGTGCCAGCATAATATTCACCATATATATTTTAAGTATATAATAAAGTCGTGTGTGTATATCGGATCTTATGATAGTGGTATCAGAGCATGTCTCTTTGCTTTTCTCAAAGTAAAGGTGATCCTTGCAAGAAGAAGGTAAAGATGGCAACTGATGAAGTGCCTACAAGTGAGCAATTACATGCTCAATTGACAGAGTATCGTAGCTTGTTGGAAATTCCCGAAGTACGTCAATTGATTGATAGCTTAAGGGCAAGGGAAGAAGCTACTTATGAAGGACTGAATCCTCCAAAAGATGGTGATACTAGAGGAAACACCATTGCATCAATTGATGGTGAAGGTGCAAAGCATCCAATTGTTGAGAAGCTTCCTAGAAGGAAGAAGGAATCTCGGGTCAAGAAGAGTAAAAAGACCTCACCTCGAGTGAGGTGGATAATGAGGAAGTCATCTCCCTCAGCAACTAGTTACTCCCCTAATTACTCAAGCTCCTCCTCCTCCTCATCAACTTCTAGTTCCTACTCTCTTGGTTCTAAGTCTCGTGCAATCCGCAAACGGACAAAGAGGGACCATAAGAGGAGCAAGCTTAAGAAGACTAAGACTTTCAAGTCTGGGGATAAGGAAATAAAGTTTGACTCTTACTCTGGTAAGAGAGATCCTGCTAAGGCGTTAGCCTTTGTCAAGCAATTTGAAGTTGCTTTTTCTAATGGTAATTTCTCATAAGAGTCCAAGCTCAGGCATGTAGGCATGCACTTGAAAGACACCGTTAGCAATTGGTGGTTGACTCTCATTTTGGAGGGAAGGAAACCTATGACTTGGGAAAAGTTCAAGAAGAAGTTTTATGCTCAGTTCTTGCCTCCTAATTGTGAGAATGATGTCAAGAAGGAGTGGGATTGGCTAGGCCAGAATGAGCATGAGAAGGTCACTAGTTATGTGGACAAGTTTTGGTCTACTCTTCTCAAGGTTACTCCTTTCATGGAGATCAGTGATGAAGAGAAGAAAAGGAAGTTTGAAGCTGGCCTACTTCCTCATTTACACAGAACCATGAAGGTGTATCCACATGAAACCTTATCTCGCATGATGGAGCCTGCCATCATAGCTGAAAGTTTGAATACACTTGGTACATCTCGAAAGTTGGAGATGAGTTCTTATAGAGCTAGATAAGAGCAGATCTATGATCAACCAAGAGACATGACTAATCAAAGAAGACCTATCTTTACCCATGACCAATATTCAAAGCTAGAGGGTAACAAGAAGAAGTGCAAGTATCTCTCACCCTTTGAGATACAAAAGTACAAAAAAGAGGAAGGAAGGCAATTTCTTTGTGGTGAGTTAGGGCATATGAAGCCTGATTGTCCTCACAAAAGGAAGGAAGTAAATGTGGTTAAAGATCCTCCTCTGCCATCCTCAAATTCTATTCTGGATGTGCAAGCTAATACTCATTCAAATGAGAAGAAAAGACAACTCTTAAAGTGTTGGGGGACACACAACAATCAAGGAGTTTTGATACTCTTTGATCTAGGATCCACAGATAATTTTGTGTCAACAGATACTACTGAAAGGCTACAAATTCCACTGGATCGATTGGGAACACCAATTGGATCAGGTTTTGGCATTTGAAGGACTTACAACCAATTCTACTCCTATCCAAGGGAAGTTGAACCTTAGAATTGGGGATTATCGTGACCAAGAATCTTTTCTACTTGCACCCATTGGTAAATGTGATGTTATCTTAGGTATGCCTTGGCATTACAAGATTAGACCTCTTCTTGATTTTGTTAAGAAGACTCTTGCATTTCAATTCAAGGGTCGGAACATAGTATGCATTACTGATGCTGGAGATTGGCATGTGCCAATGGTTAGTCATGTTAGCATTGAAGAAAGCTATTTCTGCATACATGATTTTTGTGAGAGAGTCAAAAGAAGCTAATGACTCAAGGGCACTTGATGCCTCTAATGAACACACAATACCAACTAATGCTTCTAAGTCTCAGACTTTAAAAGAACCCCTCTCTTTAATTGATCAAGTCAAACATGATTTTGTTAAACAATATGAAGATTGTTTTAGTGATTCGCTCCTAGGAGAGTTACCTCTCCTAAGCACCTGGAAGATCGCACAATTGATCTTATCCCAGGCAGTTCACCACCTAACCAACCACCTTACCGAGTAAGTGCAAGTCAGTAAGAGGAGATCCTAAAACAAGTAAACGAATTGTTGGAAAAACGATTAGTTCAACCTAGCTCTTCTCCATACTACTCTCCAATCTTACTTGATCAAAAGAAAGATGGTTCTTTCTGTATGTGCATAGACTACAGATCTTTGAACAAGATCACAATCAAGAATCGTTTTCCTATCCCAAGGATAGATGGTATCTTGGATAAGTTGCAAGGGGCTAGTATCTTTAGTCACATTGATCTCAAGAGCAGCTATCACCAAATACGGATAGCACCTAAATATGTTCATAAGATAGCTTTTCGTACAACATTTGGACTATACGAGTTTTTAGTCATGCCATTTGGTTTGACTAATGCACTTGCCACATTCAATTGACTGATGGAGAGAATTTTCAGACCTCACTCAAAGTTCACATGTGTCTTCTTTGATGACATTCTAATATTTTCACGGTCTGAAGAAGAGAATAGAAAACATCTATCTATTGTTTTTCAAGAGCTTTGCAAGCATAGACTACAGGTCAATGCTAAGAAGAGTGAATTCTTCCTTTCAGAAATTCATTACTTGGGCCATATTTTTTCTCACAATTTGGTGAGAATGGATCTTGAGAATAATCGAGCCATTGTTGATTGGCCTACACCGACTTCTATATATGAAGTTAGAAGTTTCTTGGGCCTATGTTCAAACTACAAGAGGTTCATATGAGGTTTTGCATATGTTGCATCTCCTCTACATGACCTTACTAAGAAGCGAATGCCTTTTCATTGGGGATCAAGGCAACTACAAGCCCTTTCATTGGGGATCAAGGCAGCTACAAGCCTTTGAAAGAATTAAGTTTCTTGTGACTCAAGAACCAGTTCTCATAGTTCCGAATCTTCAAAAACCTTTTAAAGTTCACTGTCATGCTTCTAGGGATTGCATTGGAGCTATGCTTAACCAAGAGCATCATGAAGCAGCATTTGAGAGCCGATGCCCCAAGGATCATGAGCTACATGCTCCAGTATATGAGAGAGAGCTTATGGCAGTGGTACATGCTCTTCAAGTATGGAAACACTATTTACTTGATACATATTTTGTTATTAAAATAGATCACCAAAGTCTAAGATACTTCCTCACTCAGAAGAAGCTCTCAGAGAAACAGATGTGATGGGCAAATTTCTTATCTATGTTTCATTTTCGAATCCTTCATACATCTAGAACTAAGAATGTGGTAGCAGATGCTCTATCACGGTGATCTCAAGTGAATGCAATCACAATTATTTACCATAACGAGTTCATGGATTTACCCAGTGTATGCAACTAATTCTGACTTCTCAACCATATGGGATCAACTTAACTCAGGTCAATCAATTACACCTTACTTGATTCGAGATGGTTATTTGTATCATCATCAAGCAATTTGTGTAGCATTACCATTGCGACACAAGGTAATGGATGAAGCACATGCATCTCCATATGCTGGACATAGGGGTATTCTACCCACTACTCAAGCATTGGAAAGATATTTCTTTTGGCCCACTCTTAGAACTAACATTGAAAGATATTTCTTTTGGCCCACTCTTAAAGCTAACATTGGTAATGGATGAAGCACATGCATCTCCATATGTTGGACATAGGGGTATTCTACCCACTGCTCAAGCATTGGAAAGATATTTCTTTTGGCCCACTCTTAGAGCTAACATTGAAAGATATGTCGGCGAGTGTAAGATATGCCAAAAAGTAAAGTATGACAGGCATAAACTACTTGGTCTACTAAAGCCATTACCTATTCCCAGTGAGCCTTGGGAAAGTATAGCCATGGACTTTATCATGGAGCTTCCTCACACACAAGCAGACAGTCATGCAATTTAGACTATGATTGATAGATTCAGTAAGCAAGCTCACTTTATACATGTGCGAAAGACAATCAAAGTTGATCATATGGCTAAGCTATTCATTGCTCATATTTTCAAGCATCATGGCATGCCTAAGTCCATTATAAGTGATCGAGATCCCCACATGACTAGCCTCTTTTGGCAAGCTCTCTTCGAGAACCTCGAGACAAAGTTAAATTTTTCATCCTCTTATCATCCTCAAACAGATGGGTAGAGTGAAAGTGCTAATTCTATTGTTCTTGACCTTTTGAAATCCTATGTCTTTGATAATCAAAGAGAATGGGAAAGGTATTTGCCTTTAGTAGAGTTTGCACACAATGATACGATGCACTCTAGTACTGGTAAGGCACCCTATGAGATCATCTATGGTAAGCCTCATTTACCACCCACTCTTCTTACGAAGGATAAGATCTTTGCAGCAGATGAGTTTGTTAGAGACATTGATACAACTTTCACTCAAGTAAAAGCTGCTATCCAAAGGACACAAGAGAAGCATAAACGCAAAGCTGATAAGCATCGTCGTAAGCTAGATCTCAAGTTGGGACAATATTTTCTTCTTAAGTTTGAGAAGGCTCGCTTGACAAAGCAGAAAGGTCAAAAGGGTAAAGTGGTTAAGCTTTCTAATTGCTATTATGGCCCTTTCAAGATCACAAATAAGATAAACGATGTGACTCTTTGTTTGGATCTACTAAGTCATTGGAACATTCATAATGCTTTCCATATAAGTTTGCTATGTCCCCTCCAATGGAACCAATCAAGAAAGATTTACCTGACATAGAAGAAACAGAAGAGTTCCTTGTGCCTGAAAGAATTTTACACCATTAGGACAATACTCTAAGGTCGGTTAAGGTATTACGGAAGTATCTGGTTAAGTTTAAGAATTATCTCCCATTGGACGCTCCAGTTTATGACTAAGAGAGAACTACAAGACTTTCCAGATCTTCTTAAGGACTATGTATCCCCTCTATAGTTGAGGTCAACTGTTTAGAAGCCAAAGGGATGTCACTAAATTGATTGCTTATTATGCATTCTCTATAAAAATTTTAGTCAATAAATTAATGACTTGCTTTTATTTAAGTGTTGATGATGGTCTAGCATGGCCATGAGACCATTTAGAGACCAATATTCCTAGTGCATCACTTAATGGGATGATCAAAGCACTGTGATAGGGATATCTGGTACAGGTAGTACAAGTTATGAAGGGGGAAAGAAGTGTCTACCAAGTGTAATAGTGTACACAAGAACCAAGGAGTTACACATAAATGAAGATGGATTAAGTTCTAAGAAGAGGAAGTGCATTAGTATTGTGTATATGTATTTATGTGTGCATCCGAGGACGCCTGGAAATGTTTACTTGTGTGTAATGAGCATTGCATTCATTTGGGGTCATCCTCTCCCTTACAAGTCAAGGCTTAAGGTCTTTTCTTTCATTAAGAAAGATGAGAGAGGGAATTCTCTCACTAAGAAAGACGAGAGACATGATCCTCTGAAAGTGAGGAGAGAAGTGATTTTCTCTTTCTAAGGTCTAAAATGACATAAGATTTTGTGTGGAATTCAATCTTAAGGTTGAGGCCCAAGGCAATTTAACTGCATGGACCACAAGTTAAGAGTACAGTTTAAAAAGCTGTTTTTTTAAAAAGACATGGTGAATCCATTTTTAAAATATCTCGCGATAGAAAGACGATCTCTAAAAACGGCCTGTAAGGGGTTATCAAAAACAACGAGATCTACAACTTTTGTGTTGGATGTTTTTTCATCCGAGCAAGATACAAAGATATCTCGAAATTGGTGCTGCAGAGTAGGTCCTGGAACATCCCATCTTGCATGAAGATCAACCTTTCCAATCTTGGCACTCACGTCTCTCTCCAAGAAGAGAAGCTCTTGAAAGCCTATAAAAGAGGAGGCTCTCCTTGGGTGTGAGAGAGGTGAAGGAAGCATCACTTTGTATGCATCCAAGAGGAGAAGAGAAGGTGCAAGTGTTGCGGAAGCTCTACTGAAATCAAGTGCTGCAGAAGCTTTGCTGAAATCAAGTTCCAAGAGGAGAAGAGAAGCTGCAAGAGCTACGGAAGCTCTGTTGTTGAAATCAAGTTCCAAGAGGAGAAGAGAAGGTGTAAGTGTTGCAAAAGCTTTGCTGAAATCAAGCTCCAAAAGGAGAGCCCTACACAATATGTGTAGGAGAGAAGGAGTCTCAAGAAGGATCAAAAGGTGCCAACTTCCAAGTTGTGCAAGTGTTAGCCGGTCGTATACCATGCAAGGAACCGTGATCTTGTTTTCAGGATCTACAAGTAAGAACTGGTTTATGTGTAACGGAGGAGCTTGCTCCTTGTCAATAATATAACTTCACAAGGGGAGGGGGGGACTGGCCCCAGTCCCTAGTGTGTTGTCAATCTCTCTCTCTCTCTCTCTCTCTCTCTCTCTCTCTCTCTCTCTCTCTCTCTCTCTCTCTCTCTCTCTCTCTCTCCCCTTGTCAATAATATAACTGGTTTATGTGTAACGGAGGAGCTTGCTCCTTGTCAATAATATAACTTCACAAGGGGAGGGGGGGACTGGCCCCAGTCCCTAGTGTGTTGTCAATCTCTCTCTCTCTCTCTCTCTCTCTCTCTCTCTCTCTCTCTCTCTCTCTCTCTCTCTCTCTCTCTCTCTCTCTCTCTCTCTCTCTCTCTCTCTCTCTCTTTACATCTTTCTTTTCTCTCATATGTTCTCTCTATGCGCCAACATAATATTCACCATATATATTTTAAGTATATAAGAAAGTCGAGTGTGTATCTCGGATCTTATAACATGAAGAAAGGAAAGAGCTTGGAAGGGCCACGCTTTTTTTGAACTTGTGTTTTATCATTTTCTTGAAAGATGTAAAGAGAACCGGCATGCAATTTTGTATTGACAAATGAGTAGTACTTGAGTTAAAGACATGTAAATCAATAGCTCTAGATATGCCCTAGCCCCCTTGCCTACTCCAATGGAAATAGTGTGTGTTTATGACTTGGCTCGTCTACCATACTAGCTATGCAGAGAGAGAGAGAGAGAGAGAGAGAGAGAGAGAGAGAGAGCATACACACACTTCATTTACTCTAATGATAGTGCAAATATAGATTAACTCCATTCCCCCAATTCCAAGGTATATTTAAAATCGCAATTGCTTTACATATGAAGCCTAAGACCATATGTATTTCTCCATACTTAACTAACATCATTTGACATGTGAAAAAGGTGATATCATTGACATTTTCATTTCTACTTTCTTTGTGATATGAATTGTTGCAAAGGTAATGACAATAACATTTTCATTTTTAACTTATTATTATTATTTTGGTTAGCATTGCCCATGAGGTCATATGCTTTACAATGGTAAGATGGCATGGTGAATTGCTAGTAAAAAATTAATCCAATTTTTGTTATTTAAGAGAGAGAGAGAGAGAGGCATGCACTTTTTTCTTCTGTTGATCCCCCAAAGTGAGAACTTGTTCTATCATTGAAAACAAGGGCTTCTTTGCATAAACTCGAAAAAATCAACTCTAGATGAAAGTTTGCCTATTTAACTTACAAGTACTAGAAGCAATATTTGAATAATGATTCACTATGTGATTGCATGATTGTAAAAGCATATGCCCTAATAGGCAATGCTAAGGAAGGGAAATGCTTGCGCACACTAGTGTGAACATGTTATACACCACACACACATGATGTACATGTCATATGAGTGGTTAAAAAATAGTTAAAGAAAAACTAATCTACATGTTATAGTAGGTGCACACGAAGATAAGAAAAGAGTTCATTTATCAGACGCGCTTTTGTTCTTGCAAACCAATCAAATTGCTTCATGCTTGGGACAACATCTCAAGATGACTCTTATGAAGAAATTTTCGTTAATAGCCCTTTCTAGACAAGTTAATGAATAATACCATGCCACATCATCACATGCCGATGAGATTCTTTATGAGATGCTCTACAAATGTGCATTGTATTATGAACTTGTTCTTGCTAAATTTTTTGAAAAATTAATGAGTTTGATTAAGAGCCACGTGGAAGGTGCCTTAATAGTCTCTCTACATCAGCATCATCATCATCACTAGCCTAAACAAAAGACATTTAGGCAAAGGTTAAGGCCTCCACGTGTTATTAAGAAATTCCCAAATTAATTTAGCTTCTTGGTTGGTGTTTTTTTCTATTCTTTGTCAATTTTCAAAAGACAAAGAGAGTGCATTATCAGATCATGCCAATTCAGCAGCAGTAGCAGTTAGTTGTGGCAGAAAATTTACAAGCAAAGAAGCGAGAGAAGGGGAAGGGGGGAGTGAAACTGCTCTGAACGTTTGAGCTTCTTCGGATGCTTTTTCTACAAGCAAGAAGATCAAACGTCTTCTAGCCTCCGAGAAGAAGTAGATACTGAGCAAATGGAGGGAGCAAGAAGATGATGACGATGTCTTATGGCTATGAATATGGCACGGTAATCCAGCTTCCCCTCTCATTTTCTGGAAAAGAATAAAAAATGACGATGTCAAGTTAGCGGAATCTTGAAAGTTTTATGCAATTTGTAGGAGGAGGAGAGAAGGAAAGATACTGAGTACACGGTAATCGAATTTCTTCCGTCATCTCTAGAAGCAGATCATGATGATGTTGTGATTATAGCACAGTTGTCTGGCAAAGTATAGTTCCAGATTTGAGCTTTTCAGATACGATTGACAGATGATGTAATTTAGAGAACAGCGAAACGAAAACGACCAAATTTTGTCTTCGACAGATTATTGGCAATCTTCCTTTTGCTATTGTTAATCAATCTGTGAAGTTCTTGCAATCCATCAAGGCCATGATTAACGGAAGGACTTTTGAAACTCTACCTGAAAGCCAAGCCTGAATCTGCTATTCTTGACAAAGGAAGGCCTGTGACCTGTGATCTCATCTTTCCAAGCTATCAAACATTTCCATCTCTATTCGATGAAAACTTTGTCTTTTTGTTTTTAAAGTTCCTGTTCGTTCTGAATATCTTGCTGCTCACAGAGAGACTCTTTGGGAATTGGGAGGTGCAGGTCCCGCTTTCTTGCCTTCCAAATGCAGCAAGCTCGCTCACAACATACTTGTTTATTCCTATGTTTTCTCCTCTTTAAGCAATGTTAAATTCTGAACAATTTTAAACCTTGTTGTATCTTCTTTTTCCCCTCCTAAAAGCTTGCACTTGAAATCTTTATTATTTACAAGAAAAAGTTGCATCTTCTTTTTGGAACTAATTTCCCCTCCGAAAGCTTGCACTCGGATTCTTTAAAACAAAAGCAATTGCATGCTCAAGGCCTATCTCCTCATGGCAATGTTTGAGAGGGGTTCTAAGGTACTCTGTTCACTATGTATCATTAACAGAGGCTGTCTATTAACACTTGAATAATCTTTCAGGTGCCTTTCTTGCTTGATGTCATAACAGAGGCTGCTTTGCACAAGTGGTTCCTTCAAATTGGGGGAATTAGCCTGAGGCTTTTATGATTCCTCCCAGTTTGCAAGCTTCAAGCAGTGGATCACTAATAACAATATCAAGCACTCAAGCGGCACCTCCATGTCAGAAGTTTTACAAATACGTAATTAGGGGCGACTCTGATCAGAAAATATTGTGCACTTATCAAGAGGACTCTTGGAAAGCATTTTTGAAAGCTTTCTTATTTGCTGGACGTTATTTTGTTTGAAGTGCAAATCATTCTTTTGAAATCAGTATCACTGCTGCATAATTGAATCTTGATTTTCTAGATTGGCAGTTTACTGGTTTCAAGTTTCACCCAGCTCCAGTTCCATGTCCAGTAATTATGTATTTTATGCCAATGAATTTTCAAATTTTCACATAACCTTGAAGCTATGAATTGGTTTAAAGTAAGAAAAGGATTGGCCAAATTGAGGCAGCAAGTGAAACACGCTCTTGTGGCCATGGCAGTTTGATGGCAGTGATGGTGCTGCATCAAGGTTGGGCTTCCTATAAATCTTCTGCAGCTGTTTTGTCACTCAGGTCATTCATATCAGGAACTTCCTGGTTGGGATTGAAGACGGAGGTCGAGAGGCCAACAAATGCCCTTCCTAAAGCACCAATTATCGGTCCAGTAAGGGAAGGACATAATGCAGAGTTGTTCTCCTTGAGCCCTCATGTGAGTGAGCCTGATCCAGAATTGTCACATCCGCACTATGGTGGGGTTTTGAACTCATTGAAGGAGAAGAGTGTCCAGTGGAATGCTGAACCTCTGACTTCACCCATTCAAGCACAGGCCAAAGGTCCAGCAAATACAGTCTTGTCCCATACTTCATTGGCTCCGCCATTACAAGGAAGGGTCCAACATTTGAATTTCTCAGTGCATGGGGGAGAGGCCAATAATGTCAGTGATGAACAGTCCATGCTTGAAAGTCCTGTTGGGCTACTAAATTTAAATAACAAAACCAGCATAGTTCCAGAACATCTCTATGACCCTGAGAGTAATCAGAAGAATATTAAAGCTGACACAAAAACATCTTCACCTTCAGGAGAAACGTACTCTATAAAGGGAGAGGAGGCAGAGAAAGCTACAAGTGCAGCACAAAAAAGTAATACAGTTTATTCATCAAAAGACAAGGTCAGTATAGTAGGAGATAGCAGCCTCACGGGTAAGGAGGTGGATGTTAAGAACAGTGGTTTGACACAGGAAATCACAACTGCTAATTCGACAGATGCAGTTGGAGAGACTCATAAGACAGTTGGGATAATTGAGGAGTTGGATAAATCCACCATGACAGGTCTCAATGCTAATGCCACTTTTAACTGCATGCAGCAGATAAGGCCATCGAAATTGCTATGCCCACCCTCTACAATGAAGGTTGGATAGATTTCCGCAAACTCAAATCTCTTTGCAGTGTGATACAGATTTCTGCGTAAGTAATTAGGGTAGCTACTGCTTTATGATGTCCTGCATTATAAAACATAATACTTGAAGGTGGAAAAATACTGGCAGGAATCAAATTGGCCACTGTCCGAGCTGGAGTTTGAACTTGCTGCGGCCAAACATGCTATTGCACAATACCCACTTGCCATCAGATCATCAGAGTTTGATCAGTTATATGCACCTATTTATCACAATGTTACTGAATTCAAAAAGTAAGGTGCACCTTTCTGCTAGACTTTGCATGTGTTGAACAATTGAACTGATTTTTAAAACCTCCAGTATCACGTACACGACATGCTCGTATGTTGATCAATAATGTATCTAGGATACAGGCCATTCATCAATAACTGTTAATTGCTCATGAAAAAAGTAACTAAGACGTCTGGAAGAAAATAAATTGGTAGGCTTTCCTGATAAAGCATGACCATGATAACTTCTTCCAGGTAGTAGATATAAGAGGGATGAAAATAATGCAATTGCTCGTGCAGGAGCTATGAACAGTTTGTTGTGGATGACCACCAGAAGGCCAATGCTTTTTTCTTGCCTTATTCTGTTGCAGCCATGGTGACAAAGCTCTATGTGCCTAACTCACATAGCATGAAACCTTTGGCGACTTTCATTAAGGACTAGTAGAGCTTATTGCTGCCAACTATCCATTCTGGAACAGAACCAAAGGTGGAGACCATTTTTTTGTTTCTTGTCATGATTGCGTAAGTTAATACTTGTGAATCTTATCTAGAGTTTACCATCTTTGATCTCAAATCATTACGTTGTCATGTATCAAGAGTTCTGTAGACAGACATTTCTAAAATTTTGAGCTCACCGTGTGATCCATGATCTATTAGTGTCTATCAGTATATGTGCTAAGGTTCTGTTAGCTACGTACTGTTTGGTGAGTAGGATACCTACAGCTGTTAGATGTCAAGATACTGCACTAGGCTGCCGGATTTTGTTTGTGGCACAGGACATGAGATTTTGTTTGTCAGTCACTCAGTTGCATCACAGTTATGTTTTGCATGTGAGCTGTGGATTAAGTCACCATACACACAATTCCTTAAGCCTGCTTTTAGTACACGTGTAAACTGCAGGACAAAACACCTAGTTGTTAAGAAGACAAGCTCCAATTTCTCGCTTGTCCTCTTTTTCTTTTGACGATTTTGATGTTTGTCTTAATATATGAGAGTGCTAAAGAAAGAAAATACAAATGTCAGGGAGTAGGTATGTAGATCTTGAAATGCCATTCAATAAAATGTGTTTGCATGTATCCCATCTTCTGTGGATGTGACAATATTTAACTAACAATCTCTCTTGTCTTAGTATGGGGACATGAATTTGAGCCCAGTTATGCCTGGGTACTTCAGAAGATCACACCAAAATCCAGGTTGTAGTCACTTGAGTTGAGAATGGCTGAATGAGTCGTATAGACAGCTTATTTTCAGTCCCTGGTTCAGACGCAATGGTACTAATTCCCAGACTAAGTCAATAAAACTGTTAAAAACATAGAAATTACATTGTTTCCTCTCTCCTCGGAAATCCATAAAATGCAGTAAGCAGAACAACTGCAGTGAAGTGCTATGAGCTGACAAGCCAATATCATAGTGAGACTCTGATTGCGTCTTATTGTAATAGCTTCGGTCGGGCTTTAGTTTCTTTTAATTTTGGACTGTAAAGCAAGTTAAATTTATATATCAGCTGGAAACAGATTGCGTGAGGGAACAGGTTGCTCTCTTGTTTTTAATGGTTTCAGAGAGACACAGCAAGACAGACACAAGGTCTTGAGGGAGAGAGGGAGGGAATTGGCTAAGTTCTTCTTGGGGTGCATACAGGGCCCTGCAACTGCACGAGATCACCCAGCGCTGCGAGAGAATGCCATAAAGGTGGTGTGCAATGCAGACACAACAGAAGAGTTCATGATTGGCAGAGACGGATCCCTCCCAGAGTTCTACATGCACTCCAAGAAGCTGCCTTCTGATGCTGGGCGTGGACCTGGTCGCAAAGAAAGACAACGCACATTGGCATTTTTTGCAGGCCAAATGCACGGCCGGGTCCGGGCACAGTTGTTACAATACTGGGAGTTCCCAAAGGGTGGGCCTGAGATGCAAATTTTTGGTGTGCTTCCCAAGAGGCAGACACGCCGTCGGTCATATGTGCAACGCATGAAGGCCAGTAAATACTGCGTATGTGCTATGGGCTATGAAGTGAATAGCCCTCGCATTGTGGAAGCTATCCACAATGATTGTGTGCCGGTCATCATTGCTGATGGTTTTGTGTTACCCTTCTCTGATGTGCTTGATTGGTCTTCCTTTTCCATCACCATTCTGGAGGTCGACATTCCATCCCTTAAGAGCATTCTCGAGTCCGTCCCTGAGAGTCGCTACCGCACCATGCAAAGCCACCTCCGCCATGTACGCCGCCATTTTTTATGGCATCAACCACCTCGTCGTTTTGACACCTTCCACATGATCCTTCATTCGGTTTGGGCCAGTCGTCTACGTCAGCTCCCTGTTTGAGGTTCAATCCATAGGGCCCTTTTTAAGGTCTAGCCTTCCTTAATTAGTCCTGCTTCCTTCTAGATTTTTAGAGTTAGCAGAATATGAGGCATATCCTGCTTCCTTCCTGTAGATCTTTAAAGTTAGCTGGACTTGAGGTATATAACTCACTGTACCATACGGCACAGGTGAGAAGACAGCCACCACCAAACAATGCAGGGTGTACATTTAGCATCACATATCGGTTTCATTAAGCCTGAGACATACCAGATTTCCATCATTGGTTTTTATCTTTACAGAGAAAATCAGGCAAAGATTGGGATCAGGAAGAGAACTAATGAATACAAGCAGCAAGGTGTAAAATTTGTATGCCCAAAGCAATCATCCTATTTCAAATTATGAGCTAGCCTTAGACTCCTAATACTCCAGGCTTTCACAAGAATTTATATACTAGAGCCCAATTCAAGATGGACTTGAACAATACTTATCTCAGGGCATGTGGTTGCATGCCATAATCATAATGCTGGAAGAGCAGTGTGGATGGGTTTGGCTTCAGTTACGTGATTTCAGCAGCACCTTCCAAATTTAGCCATGATCTCAGTTTCTGACCTTGTTGGTAGAGCTGTTCTGCAACCTGCACCATGAGATAGTTGTACGCTTGTAAAGTCGGTTGAGTTTCACAGCCACCTTATATCTACAACTGCCAGATCGAATGTTCCTTGTATGCATCACCTCATACAAAAACTGATATTTTAGTAGATGTAGTGAGGGGGAAGCTCATTATCACAATGTGGCATGAATACGGAAGCACAGTATCTGCTAAAGAATGAGAAACACTTGAATCAAATTATATCAACAATGACCTCAAAGAAAAGGAAGAAAATAGCATGAACATGAAAGCTCAGTGTCTCAGACACACTTAAATTATATCAACTATGACCTCAGAGAAAAGAAAGGCCAAGTTGGAATGAGTACAACTTATTTTGATAAATTTGCCAGCTATACACGAACAAAGATACTCTCACAAACAATGCTTTGTTTCAGGGTAAAGGTGTCTGTTTTGTGGCACCTAAGAAAAATATGTTGTAATAGTAAATTATCTTGTTTTCTTTTAAAATGCGAAAAGAGGGAGTCTACATGTTGCTCTACAAAATGAGTATGTGCAATTTTGCTAGTAGCATCATATTAATGTCCCAACACGATCAATTGGGACTCTTTTATACCCTTAAGTCTTTGAGATGCTAGTCTATGTCATACACCCATAGTTTCCAAAATATGAGAGATGAAATGAATCCATCTTACAATATTAAATAGAAATTGAAAGAAAAACTAAAGAAAAATCTTTTAGATGTATGGAATAGACTCGTTCAACGAGATAATTGCATAGGATAGGCGTGGGGACTCTGTTTTCCACTCCGCCCATCAATCTCCTAACATGTGAGATAATACGCACATAAATGGAAAAGAAACACTCTTCATTTAAAGGATCAAAACAACATAATCGTAGAGAACCATGAAAGTCATTATAATACTTGAGCTAGCATTTTGTAATAGCCCTATTGCTATTTCCATTCAAAATAGCAAAATGGCCGGGCTAAAGCTACAAATAGAAGGAATCATGCTGTTGTTGTTGTCTTCTTCTTAACGTGGATCTTATCAATGAGTTTATGTTTCTCAAAGCAAAATAGAATCCCTTTGCAGATGCACCTAACTTGGCGGAGAAAGAAACTTCTCATCCCAAGAATAATCCTTGAGAAACACACGCTCCAAAGATATAGGTGCTAGTCTTGAGGGGTGTTTGTGTTGGCAATTCTTGGTGGATATCCCGATTTGCACAAAAATGAGCAAGCTCATGTAAAGAAACTAATTCCTTGCCCTTATTTGATCATAAGGACTTCAGTTTCTGGCCCGAGAGTGGTTCTCCTCAAAGAGTAACCAATCGGCGAAGTTGGAGAAAGCCTCTGACTTTAGCTTCAAAAAATAAGCACATCATCCTGCTATAATCATCCACAATCAGCATGAAATACAAGCTCCCTTTAAGGGACTCCATTTGCATTGGTCCACAAAGATCGGTAGAAATAAGCTCCAAGGGTGCTGAAGACTGCCTTGAAGCCTTGTTGGGAATGGCTTCCCATGGATGCAAGATACACATGGTTGCTGGCTCACCACAATATCCGGCAAACCTCGAACAACCTGTCCCCTAGACGCCTTCCAAAGGTAAGCATAGTTGAGGTGGTGAAACCAAGTATGCCATACGGACTGTGTCGACCGAGGAATGCCAATGCATTTAGAGGAACTAAAGAAAGCTCTTACGATCACACTGATTCTACAAGCCCTAGATTGAAACATAACATTCCACGTGCACATTGATGTATCAAAGTTTTCCGTGGGAGCTATTTTGTGCCAACTTGGTGAACATAATCACGATTATCTTGTGAGCTTTGCTAGTAGACAACTCACGGATACGGAGATGAATTACTCCACAATGGAGAGGGAAGGCCTAACTATGGTATTTGCTATGAAAAGTTGTGTCATTATCTTTTAGCTACATACTTTACCTTCTTCGTTGACCATCAAGCTTTGTTTTATTTAGTAAACAAACCTTGCACTATAGGATGCATAGCTAGATGGTTACTTCTGCTTCTAGTGTTTGACTTCTCCATGGTTGTATTCAAGAGTAAGCAGTACTACATGGCAAACCATATGTCTAGTGAGAGAGACCTATTGAGGATCAATCTAACACCGTATTATTGGGCAGATGACAGTCCAAATCCTAAAGCATGGATTGCCTGAGAGACATGTAGAGAAGGCTAGGCTAAGCGCCTTATCCTCAAGGTTCAGCCCTATCAGTTGATACTGACTAACTCTATAGACTAGGACAAGACGGATTATTAGGAAGATGCGCGTGTGAGCATGAGATGCATGATGTACTTGTTGAAGCGCATGGTGCAATTGCTGGGGGACACTTCAGCGGAGGCACTACATCACACAAGGTGCTGCAATGTCAGTTGTGGTGGCCCACTGTATTTCACGATGCAGCTAAGTTCGTGAAGCATTGCGACAAGTATCAGACAACCAAAGTCCCCATCCATAAGGACAAGATGGACTTGACCCCGGTAATAGCATGACAACCCTTTGAAAAGTGGGAAATCAACATCATTGGACCAATTAGACCCACAACGCAATACTCACGAGGTGAAGTACATAATTGTGGCAATGGGTTATCTCACGAAATGGGCTGAAGCTCGGGCAACTAGGAAGAATGATGCTAGGACTATGGCTAAGTTCCTCTAAGAGCAAGTGATCTCATGATTCGATTGCCCCATCGAACTAGTTAATGATCAAGGCACACACTTTATTAATGAAATGATTGTCCATTTGCTCTCCACCTTCTTGATCATCCATAGGAAATCCTCACCATATTACCCTCAAGCTAAGAGTCAGGCAGAATCTACAAATAAGATCCTTGTAAATGTCCTGACTAAGGTAGTCTCCACCTCATGCACTATCTAGGACAATAAGCTCATGGAAGCGTTATGGACCTATAGGACAGCCTATAAAATGGCTATAGGGCACACACCATTCAAGCTGACCTATGGGACTGAAGCAATCCTGCCAGTGGTTTTTTTTGTTCCAAGCTTGAGAGTGGCAGTACAAGAGAGGTGTGATGGAAAGGAAGCATGGACGGAATGCATGGGGGGGTTAGAATGCCTCTCTGAAGCCCGACTCTTGCAACCCATCCACTATATGCAAAAAGGCAAGACACAAGAGTTGGTTTGAAAAGCATGTCAAACAACATGACTTCGAGCAAGGTGACCTCGTGATCTTGCACTTTGTGAAGGGCCATAAGCAAAAGATGAAGTTCAGAGGATTGGGACCTTTCAAGGTTTGCAACATTAGTTGAACAACTGGGAACGTAGAGCTTGAGACTCTAGAAGGAGAGAGCATAGGCTTCTTTAACTTCAATTGCCTCAAGAAGTACTACCCTCCAACACACCCATACACGAGCCCCCAATGCAAGACCCGCTTGTGAACATAAAAGTATCCACCATCATTGAGATAGAAGATGGGGATATGGAAGCAATGGCACTTGCATACTTGTGCATATCCATCATCATTGGCCATAGGACACATGCCTTTGATGCACTCATTGACGAGGAAGTTGATTGTAATATCCTTACACAATCATTTGACCGTCATTAGTTAGCCCCAATAGCAACCTATTAACGCTAAACTTAGCTCGTTTGGGGGGTAGTCTTATTCATTGCTGGGAAAGTGCAAGGTAGCGGTCTCTATCAAGACAAAAAGCCTACCAATGATATTCTACATGCTGCCTAACACCAAGGCCGCTGGTATGGAATTGCTGCTAGAATGTGCGTTCAAGAAACAAACACATTGCAATGTCGACTATGACTCACAATGTATTCACCTTACCATTGGCAATGTTTGGATAGTGACGACTTTTAGCAAGGGCAACACGACTCAATCTAAGGCCACACCACCACCGATAGAGCAACTTAGTGCCGAGCCTAAGGAGGGAGATCGTGACTTATCCCGACCCACCACAACAAACTGGCTGCAACCACCAACAAACACACCCAAGGCCATTGAGCAGCAACTCAAATGGATACCCAAACGGCAATCGCAATCATCTAGGAGCCAACCCCCATGAACTTATAATCCCAGAACCTCATGCCCTAGGCTTAAGAGACAAATCTCTCACTATAGAACTCAATGAACAGTCAAGTTGCAATGGATGCCCAAAGCCCTCTTTTGTGCTTAAGGCTGCTACGAAGGCAACAATTGGATTTGGTTGCCGAAGACCACAAGTGGCACACGCATGTGCCTCAGTCGTTGTTGCCTTCCAATCCATTTCCATGAGATAGACTGTAAGCCAACTAAATATGGGGACCGAATTGACACAAAAGGAACCAAACCCATTGAGCCTCAGTAGGTCTATTGACCAAAACCATAGTATGTTGCATCTGGACCAACTCAACCTGACACTTCTATTCTCCCAACTGCTCCACAAGCAAAAAATAACACATGTGTGAGCCGCAAGACCAATCCATCACATAATTGCCTGATAAACACCCCACTGACTAGCTCGTGAAGCAAGCATTAGTAGCTAAGCTATCCAGCCCAACCAAACCCCAACCTCTAGTAGGCCTTAGACCGTCCTATAAGTGGAGATCTATCCTTACTTTGGCCTCAGTCCTAGCCACGAATATAGGGGACAATTTGGTCACCTGTATCAGATGCTTGGATGGCACCTTCACCACGTCTGCTAAAAGTTACGAACAATTGGATTTAGGACTACTCGACGAGCCATTAGCAAAACAAAAGTGTGCTCCTTGACATGCACTTGGGAGGAATATGAATTCATGTTTGTTAATATTTTTTAGGTGGTCAAGGACTTGATTGCCAATGAGATTTCTCAAGAGCAAGCTCTCAAACAGTGGTTGCTCACCTCCTATAGCAAGAGAAAAGTCTTTGCAACAACCCAGGACGAAGCACAAGAAAATGAAGAAATGGAATTCTCATATACCATCAGAGTGCCACAAACACTGCACCTAGGGATAATTATATCCCTCCCGTGACCTCACTTCCCACTTAGGGTGCATCAAGGACAAGACACACCTAGGGAGTTTACACTTACCTAGACTTGTCTCCCCAAGTCACATCCACAACACCTCCCCTTGTACACGAATTGGGTCCTCAAGTGTGGGACAACACCACGGGCTCGCCTAAGGATCTGACCCAGCTCCCAGCTCCACCCACTGGAACAAACAACATGCACTACACAATGAGATAGACACACCCCCACTAGAGCAGGTAGTGCACTTTCTTTTCCTTTTTAAGTACATTCGACAACTCACAATCAACCACCGACCTTGGAGGCCCCCATTAGCCACTCAATCTATCCTTCGGTGCTGCAACCTCCCATCCATTTTGTTATGCTTCTTCTTCACGACCAATCTCCCCTGAGCCCCATCATCAACCCACATGGCAACCCTTCAACCACTTGAGCCCTCACCAACAAGTACCATGGATTGGCGCTCATCTAGGAGGGGGTAATGTTAACCCCGGCACAAAGAAAGCAAAAGCCTGGTGTAAGGAAAGCGAAAAGAAAGCAAAAGAAAATAAAAAAGATGCATACATTAGTAAAAAAAAAAGGTGGCCCAATGGAAAAACAAGAGAAAAAGGGCCAAAAGTGCAAGAGGCAAATTTAACAGTTTAGGGCAACTACAAAGGGGAAAAGGTGCATCCTAAATATAAAAGAGCACCCTAAATCCTTGTAAAAGAGCGTCTGGCTCTCTCCTTTGCAATTTCTGAATATAGATGGGCATGGGTGAAGAAATAATGTAAAAAGGAAGGGAATATGGAAAGAGGACCTAGGCTAAAATGGCTGGTCATGTAAAAAAGGGATGGGCACCCAAAGAGGAATATGGCATGTATAAAAGGCAAAAAGTGAATGAAGAAGCTCATTCTTGTGTGTGGACAAAACTAGCTCTCCTCTTCTTCTTCTTCTTCTTCTTCTTCTTGCTTGTGCTTGTGCTTGAGAGAGGGAGTGAGTGTATGAGGGTGAGGGACCGTGGTGGAGAAGCTCTCCATCTTCTCCTCTCTTCTTCTTCTTCTTCTTCTCTTCTCTTCTCTTCTATTGTCTCGCGCATGGCAATGTAGCTTGAAGCTTGGAGCTTGAGGATCGAGCTTGCACCTTGGATTGTGGAGCTATCGGAGAGCTTGTGGAGGCAACTTGATCGGGCATGAAGGTAGCTCATTACACTCGTGGGTGTGAGAGTGTGCACGACTATGTGAGAGGTAGCCATTGCACTTGGCTTGAAACGCTTGAGACAATAAGTGGTCTGTGGGTCTTGGTAGTTGAGCAAGAGCTCCCACATCATAGGACTCTAGAATGGCAAGCATCATAACACGCCAGATGTGGTAGTTCTCACCATTGAGCTTTTGATCTGATGGAAGAATCGGTAAAACGCTCACCTTCTAGTCCATGATTGTTTGAAACTTTTTCTTGCCTCAAAAGACATCTTCACCTAAAATGCCCGCACAAAAGTCAAAAACCAGCCCCCTCTAACTGTGAAAACGTAGCTTGTGCTAGGGCTCTTCTCCGCTCATCCTGCTCCTTCACCCAACCACCAAAGGGGATGAAAAGGTACAATCTGCACTTGAGGGCCTAAAACACAGCCTTTTTCCTTCTCAAACAATAAAAATCAACAGCAACTTCAGCAACTTTTCTTCTCTCTCACATGCCCATACTCGCCTTAGTCTTGTTCTAATGCTCAGCTCTCCCACTCGCCCTCGAATAGTGAAAATGTAGCCTTGTGTTGCACTGAAATCTCCTCTTCAGGTAAATTCCTTACCACCCTTATTTAGCCCTTCAATGCTCTAATACCATGTCAAAGTGAAGCGGTGCGGAAGTGTATGACCAAGATTGAGAGATAGAGTGAACAGAGAGAGAAGAGAGAGTGAAACATAGAAAATCTGCAATGAAGAATGTTGTATAAGGAAGCGGATATGTATAGGGGCGCAGAGTGTATGTTTGCATATGTCTCCACCTCGAAGATCTCATGGACTGTGAACCTTGAAGTATGTACAAAAGTCTCCATGATCAGAAATCTAGAATCTTGCAATCAGAGAACGTGTCTCACTATCTGCTGAAGGCAAGCAATAAATAGCCTGCGAAGAAATGGTAAAAATATGATGTGAGTTGTATTTAATGCATCCGATTGTACTGTTTGACTATATAAATAGGCCATCCAACTGCACTGCTAACATGGCATCACACATGTGACCTAACTAATACTGCCACGTGGCATACTTGAAGACTGTACGGATTATACAGAACTGCCACGTGTCACCCACAACACACACAATTGATCAAATGCCTGACTGATAGGAAATTCATATATACACAACCTATCTCCCAAGAATGCATGTCTAGGAGATTACAATCTCTAACAACATGACCCTTGGGCCTCACACAAATATTTCAAAAGCTTACCTACAGCCACAAAGGTTTTATCCTTCTTTCCTACAATGTTTTATCCTTCTTTCCTATGATGACAAAAAAGTCTTGAGCTTCAATAATAACTCTAGAACTAGAATTAAGCATGGCAAGAATGCCATGGCGATTTTGATCCTAGAAAGTAAGCCATCGCTACCAATCCGAAACAATTTGATCACTAATGCCCTAACCATAGACCAAATCTTAGATAATTCGCTCTAAGATTTCCTCTATCGAACAAAAAACTTGCTTCCATTCAACATATGGTGTACTCTTATGTCATTCATGTCTTTCACCACTCTTTTCCAAAGTGCTATGTGCTTTAAAATTATACACATAAGTGAAACTTTTTGTTTCTTACTTAACCTAGCTTTGATGGGAAATTTGTATGCAACCATCCTCGTATGAGATCCTTGACCCACCATAGCATGGAAAATAGTGCCACCACCAATGTAACCTAGCACCCCATAATTGCATGTACGCCTTGTTGTCCAAAAGGCTAAACTTCCTCAATTTCAGCTTGGAACTCAAGTTCTAGGCCCTCAATTTTGAGCACACGTTCCAAGGTGACTGTCCAATCCTAAATTCTATTTTAAATTAGGGTTTACAACAAAGATTTTCGAATATCTCCACCTTTGATGACTCAAATGGCTAGATTTTGTTGAGATAACTTCAGAGATGGCTTGGGGTGAGAAATAATGTAGTAGAGAGAGGAAATTCAGAGTTTCATTGCAACTAATACTAAAAATTTGTAGCTACCCTTCTCAAATAGCCATGGAAGCTATCACCGACAACTTAGGTCCACCAGAAAGACTGCTACCCCATCCTATATGCAGTCATTTGCACTAGAAGGACCTTGGGATGTTGTCACATACTCCTAAAGGGCTCCAAACTGCTATCACATGCTGATGGATTGATCCCTATGGTGGCTTCAAATCACATCAGCAACCTCTCCTTGCTCTCTAGCTATCTCCTTCTCTCTCACAATGGTTGGAATAGACTTCCACCAACCCCTAAAAACATTTTTTCCACTTGCATGGGCAAGTTTTGCCAAGTGGAAATATTCTAAACCCATTTTTCAACATTATCCAACTTATTAGATTAATTTTTGAATATTAAATCTTAAAATTAATTTAATAATGTCACCACCAACATTAGTGGCTAATAAATTGGTCTAGACCAAAATCTGACATCGAATACCACCTCCCTGGTGCGTTTGGACTCTTTTGTCTCATCATTGCCAGGACCACAATCTACCTTCTCCAGCTTGCGTTTGGACACTCCTCCAATAGATGATAGTTGGCAGTGATCTCCCTCAACATCAAGAAACCTTTTGCTACTTGTGTTTGGCCCTCTTTTGCACCTGCAAGTGACATAGCTGGTTGTACTCTTCCTCCTCCATGTGGCCCTTCTACTACTGCATTTGTAGCTTTCTACTACCGCCCTCATCATCAACAATCATCTATAACTATGCTTCAGTTCCCTGACACTTTGGTTGATCAGTGTTTGGTGTTTTTTCCTCAACTTTTGCACTCCGACTAATGGTCACAACACTTGGGATTCATCTTTGGTGGACGTCACTCTTCGGACACATCATTGCTCTACCCTCGGGCATTTTGTACACTCTTACATTCATTTACAATATTCATTCACTTTAGAGTTCTCTCTCTCTCTCTCTCTCTCTCTCTCTCTCTCTCTCTCTCTCTCTCTCTCTCTCTCTCTCTCTCTCTCTCTCTCTCTCACACACACATAGGAGCACCAGTCGACCTAGACGCCATCTCTACTATGCTCAAGGGGATCACTCAGGTCAAGAATTCCTATGGGTCCTTGACCAAGTATATCCCATGCCCAGAGGATGAGCGGGATTGGATGCACCTTCTCGCTACAATCGACCTGCCATTCTCAGATCATGAGGCGTATGAGCAAGCCATCAAAACGATCGGCAAGTCTAACGAAGCACTCTCTACACCAGTTTGCATGATGGCAAGAAGCCTTCGTGGAAGGTCTAAGCCTGTCACCTTCCAAGTACCTTCCAACAAAAGGGAACTCCAAGGGATACTGGAATACCTAACGGACAAGCTAGCTGGCAATCCAGCTACAAACTTCAAACCACTCCAGGATCTCTTAGAGGAATCCAAGTGGCAATGGAGCAGCGTACATGATTTAAACCTCATGTATAACTGGGCCCTAGTTCCTGACCAACGACACGAGACATACCAAACCCTAGGAGACGATGAGCAGTCGGATGACAAAGATTCTAGCGACGAATACGAAGACTGCCAATCCTTCAGTGATGAGAGTGAGGGTGAAGTAGATACCGTAGAATACAACACTGAGGGACAAGAAATTGAGCAGATATGAGCAGACTCCAAGTTGCAAAAAAGGCAGACCTTTAGGGTAGAGCGAGGAGTCATGCACATGGAATGTGATCGCGCTTGGTTGGAACACGTAGGAGCCATAGACCTTGAGCAAGCAGGCCTAGCCCAGCCAGGAACGACATCAGTGCTTAGGACTGAATCACCATCTGAACTGCGGCCACCAGGGGAGACCACCGCTTCTAGCGAAGACGGAGGGTTTGACTCTGAATCGGAAGTTAGTTTGGATAGTGATCCAGAGATCCCTAGGCCGCCCACGACCAGACGTACCAAGGGGGACCTACTTGTCCACTTGAAGCGTAGACAATTAAGGCAGGAAAAGGCAAAGCAACCTAGGGATACATGAACAGAAGAACAGCGAAAGCCGTAGGACCTCCCTAAACACTTCACGAAATTCAAAAAAGGGGATAGGGTAGTAGTTCTGTTAGGAGCCAAACGTCAAGGGTAGACAAGCGAACCAATCGAGGGACCAGCCAAAGTCAAGGAGGTAGACTTAGCCCAGGAAGGGGAAACACCCCGGCCAGTATTCATTGAGGGAAGACGAGCGAATCAATTGCGGTGTCACTTATATCGTCTCTCCTTGAACCCCGTGAAGTGCCAGTTTTGGGCAAAGCACGGATGCATCCTAGGACACATGGTGTCGAAGAACGGCATTGCCACTGACTTCTCGAAGGTCAGGGTTATTGTTGACCTTCCACCCCCAATTAACTACAAGGGAGTTCAATGCTTCTTAGGCCATACGGGGTACTATCGGCAGTTTGTACTGAACTATGCATTGATCGCCAAACCATTATACAAGCTGCTGATCATTTTCAAATGGACCGAGGCATGCCAACAAGCGTACGAAGAATTGAAAAAGGCTCTAACAACAACACCATTCTACGAGCCCCAAATTGGACCATTATCTTCCACGTGCACATCGACGCTTCTAAGTTCGCTGTGGGGGAGTGTTGTGCCAACCTGGCGAACACAACTTAGATTATTCAGTGAGCTTTGCTAGCAGACAACTCACCGAGATGGAAATGAACTACTCGACCACATAAAGAGATGGGTTAGCCATGGTGTTTGTTGTGAAGAAATTCCGGCATTATCTTTTGCCCACACCCTTTACCTTCTTCGTGGACCATCAAGCCTTGCTCTATCTCGTAAACAAACCTTGCGCTACAGGACACATAGCTCGATGGCTCCTTCTGCTTCTAGAGTTCGATTTCTCCGTGGTAGTACGAAAGGGAAAACAACATTACATGGTTAATCACGTGTCACGCATCGCCACGAGAGAAGCCGCTTGGACAAGGTATCATTGATGAATTACCCGATGCCCATCTATTTAACATGTTTAGCGAGAGAGAGTTATTTAAGGCTTATCTAACGCCATATTGGGCGAATGACATAGTCCAAGTGCTTGAGCACGGGCTACCTGAGCGACCAATAGAAAAAGCCCGACTCAGGCACTTAATCCTTAAGGTCCAGCCCTATCAGTTAATTGCAGGCCAACTCTATAGGCTGGGGCAAGACGGATTGCTGTGTAGATGCGTATGTGAGCATGAGATGTACGATGTGCTCTCGGAGGTACACAGCAACATTGCGGGAGGACACTTTAGCGAGACACGACAGCACGCAAGGTGCTGCAGTCTCAACTATGGTGGCCCACGTTTTTCCGCGATGCCATGCGATTCGTCAAGCATTGTGACGAGTGCCAACGGAAAAAAGTCCCGATTCGCAAGGATCAAATGGAGTTGACCCCAATTATTGCTCGACAACCCTTCGAAAAATGGGGAATGATTTCATAGAACCCGTCAGTCCTGCAGCGCAGTACTCACAAGCCAAGTACATCATTGTGGCCACGGATTACCTCACAAAATGGGCAGAGGCAAGAGACACACGAAAAAAAAACGCTAGGACAACTGCCAAGTTCTTATGGGAGCAAGTGATCTCGCGATTTGGCTGCCCCATCAAGCTGGTCAGTGACCAGGGCATGCACTTCATCAACGAAGTGATAGCACATCTCATGTCCACCTTTCTCATTATCCATCGCAAATCATCTCCATACTACCCTCAAGCGAACGGTCAGGCAAAATCCACGAATAAGATTCTCATCAATGTCCTGACCAAAGTAGTCTCAGCCTCACGAAGCGACTGGGACAACAAGCTTATGGCGGCTTTGTGGGCTTACCATATAGCTTATAAAACGGCTGTCAGCCAAACCCCGTTCAGGCTGACCTATGGAACAGAAGCAATTCTACCCTTAGAATTCTTTGTTCCTAGCCTGAGAATAGCCCTCCAAGAACAATGGGAAGGGAAGGAGGCATGGACGCAACGCCTGGTTGAGCTTGAACACCTATCAGAAACTCGTCTTCTAGCCACCCACGTGCTTATCTGTGAGAAATCCCGACGCAAGAGTTGGTTTGACAAGCATGTCAAGCAGCGCGAGTTCAAACAGGGTGACTTAGTGCTCCTTTACTCAGTTAAGGGGCATAAGCAAAAAATGAAATTCAGAGGTCTCGGACCCTTCAAGGTTCGTGCGATCAGCCGCACAAGCAATGTCAAACTCGAAACCTTAGATGGTGAGGGAATAGGCTTTTTCAATGGCAGTCGTGTCAAGAAGTACTACCCTCCCACCCATCCTTTGCACGAGCCCCCCAATGTTGGAACCGCCTATCAAAGTACGAGTGGCCACAATCATGGAGATTGATGATGAGGATGAGGAAGTCGTAGAGCCCGCATACCTCCACATAACGGTCACTACAAAACAGACCTGCGCTTTCAACACTCTGATCGATGAGGGAGCAGATTGCAATGTCCTAACTCACGATCATTGGACCAAACTTGGCAGCCCACCACTTCAGCCCACGAATGCTAAATTGAGCCCATATGGGGCCCATTCCTACGTGCTCCTCGGCAAGTGCAAAGTAGCCGTTTCTATCAAGTCTGAGACTGTCGCAATGGTTTTTTACGTATTGCCAAATGTTAAAGACGTAGGCACGGAGTCACTGCTGGGGCGAACTTTCAAAAAGAAGACTCATTGCAATGTTGATTATGAGTTGCAGTGCATCCACCTCGCAATAGGCAACGTTCGCATTGTCACAGCTTTCAGCAAGGGCTGCGCGACTTCACCACCATCTGTAAAGCCACCGATAGTATTCTCCATGACCAAATCTACAGAGGGGGGTCGTGCGTGGCCGCCACCTTCCAGAATTCAAGAATCACAACCCACAATAGTAAAACATTAGGCTCAACAGCCTAGATTTCAATGGAAGCCCAAATAGCCGCAACCGCCGCCTAGAAGTCGACACTCCTATCCTCATAGGACCAAAAACTCTAGCCCTAGGAGGCCAAGATGTAGTGACAGAAAGCGCCACATGATCAAGCAAGGATGGGTCCCTAAAGCCCTCTTACATGCGCAAGGCTACTATGAGGGAAATACCTGGCTGTGGATCCCTAAGGCCCACACGCCCAAAGGCACCACTCATACACCGCCCTCAAGCTTGCTCAAACCGCGTTCCATCAACCCTCAAAACCGCAAGCTACAGTACTCTCCTGAACCACAACCATCCGCCCCATTCACACCTAGACCCAAGGGAGTCCCACAAGTCTATCGGCCCAAACCGCAGGCTCTGTCACAAGAGTCATCACTCGTCAAAGTCAATCCGCCTCCCCAACTCCAACCTGAATGCAGCAGCATGTCCGTCATGGCTACCCCCAATCCACTCAACATCCAAACAGCCCAACCACAAACTCACGAACCCTCCCAACCGCCCATCTTCGTTGTCAAAAGTGCTTGTTCTGTCAAACCTCAACCACATATCGGCCTTACGCCCTCCTACGAACGAAAATCCTTTCTAGCGCTAGCCGCTAACCTTGCGGAGGACACCGGGGATGACGTGGTGGAATGCATTAAACGACTCGATGCCACCTTCGTGTCGCTAGCCCTCAGCTACTACGACCGCTTGGACTTAGATCTATTGGAAGAACCCTTTGCAACGAAAGTGCGCAATATGCCTTGCTCTTGGGAGACTTTTGAATTCGCATTTGCAAAAGCTTCTCGCTCCGCTACTGAGTTGCTCAACAGCGAATTCTCCAAAGAGCAAGCCATTAAACAATGTCTCATCACATTCTACGATCAGCGAACCACTTCTGCTATCACTGATCAGGAAATCACCGAGTTATCCAAGCTCGCTGATACTGACTCCATGTTTTTGAAGCATTGGTACACTCTTAGGCTGCAATGGAAAGTTGAGGGGTGCCGCATAATGACCAATGCTGAGCAGCGCCGCACAATCAAAACAACAGAGTACGACCCCACCTACGTCGTGCCAACCTCGTATCGAGTATTAACCACTCTTCGTGGCCGATCCATGGAAGAGCACATCAAGGAGCATCCCTACCTTGACCGCCTCTTAACAGAGGAAGAACTCCACATTGCAAGTTGGGTCGATTCTGGCGATCTCCTAACCGATGTTCTGACATACATCACACACGTGGGTATCCGTCCATTCGAATTAGACCATGAAGCTCAGCTAGAGTACAACCCCAACTTCTATGCTTGGCTCTTGCGCAAATAGACCGACGCTCTTTATACTGAACGCCCTTGTCCTCTCAACCTCCAATCCTGGGACGGATTCTTCTCGTTCCAAAGGGGGAGGGGGTAAGGTGGAATTTAAAAAGTGAACCAAGTATGAAATGTCAATAAAATTTGAAATGCAATGGTAAAATGTAATGGTAAAAGTCTGAAAAGAAAAGTTAAGGCTATATTCAAAATATTTCAGATCAATAAAATATGCTATGCTTTTCTTCTTTCAGCAAGTTACTTGTCAAAAAGCACTAATAGTGGAAATGGTTGAACTTGCAGGCATCGATCATGGCAAGCCAAGACAAGGCTGGCAAGCTCCCCTTCTCAGAGGAGGAGCAAGCGAAGTACGGCCTCACGGTGGAGACTAGAGCCTTTAACTAGTTGAAGTTCCATCACATCTTCAACCTTGAAGATGTGGTCATCGAAGAGTCAGTAGTGCGCCAGATTATAGACCAGTGCCATCTGCAGAAATACATAGACGCAATGGGCCAGAGGGTGGACTACACCCAGTGTGCCAACTTTTTGTGCACCTTTAATAGAAACAGAGGCACCATCACGGTACGCGAGAATGAAGCCACCCAACAAGTACAGATTGAGTTGACCCCGAAATTGGTGGAAAGGGCACTGGGGCTGCCAAATAAAGTGGAAAGAAAGCCGAAGAGGGACGTTTACGCCATGTTGGGAATGGACAAGGTGAAGGTCCATACCAATGATGGGATTAGCTTGGCAGACATCCCAAACCCATATATCCAGCTGTAAGCAAAAATGGTGCACACTTTGTTCTCGAGCCAGAGGTACAACAGCATAATGAGCCAGATCAACGTGCCTCTGCTCGACAGCATTGCGGCACAATCATTGGACAAGGTAAACCTAAATGGGTTTGTGAGGAGAACCATAGAGGCTTCGGCCAAGGCTCTAGCAACGGGAGGAAGAGCCGCTGGAGGAGAATCCCCATCGTCCAGATCAACAAGCAAGGCATCGTCCTCCAAGGCCTCAACCATAGGGTTTGGAGGCATCCTTACTGCCATAATCTGAGAAGCACTAGGGCAAGGACGGGAAGAAGAAGATAAGAAGGGAGACGAAGAAGGAAGTGATGAGTCATCGTCACAATCCCCACCTCACACAGAAGAATAGCATAGGTCTTCAAATGAAATAAAGACTGACGAAGACAAAGAGGGAGAGTCCCAGGGCAGCCCACAGAGGCACGCAGAACAAAGAATGAAAGCCCTGCATGGAAAGAGGGAAGAAGAGCGCAAGAAAAAAGAAAAAGAAGATCTGGAGAGGGCTCAGAAGGAGTCGCTCAGGGATGAGGAGAGAAAAAAGAAGACTGAAGAAGGGTTGAGAAGAAAGGAAGAGGAAGAAATAGCGCTAGCCACCCATTGCTCCATTGAGGAGCAGCACAAAAGAGACGAGGAGGGCGCAAAGAGCCCACACAGAACAGAAGCACCTGGTTCCAATACCAGTGTGCCGAAAGTCGCACCCCCACCCCCAGCAGAAGGAAAAGACAAAGAACCAATGATGCCAACTCCCCCTCTCTTCGTACCGACCACACCAGCCACTCTCATCATGACAACGCCCACTACCACCGCCACCCAAGGCTCCACTCTAAAGGTCGATGAGAGCAATATGGTCACTTGGCTGCAGTTCTTGGTGGAAAGGGAGTTGGCAATAGAAGCGGGCGTGGCCACCCCAGCGTCAGGAGTGAAGAGGGCAGCCACGGCTGATATGGAGCCAAGGCCAGAGCTTAAAAGATAGAAAACAGAAGCCGCTATCACCATCGCCACCACGTCCCATCCCCCACCTCTAGCAGGCCAATACGATGAATACGTTAAGGAGCTGCTCTCGTAGCTAGAAAAGGCCAAGGAAGAAAAGAAAACAGCCATGGAAGAGTTGGCAACAGAGCAAGAATCAAGAGCCACTCTCCAGCTGGAGAAAACTAAGCAAATAGCAGAATACCAAAGGGAGATTGCTGTGCTAAAGGAGGAAGCCAACAATAGAGATGCAGAAGAAACAAAAGCCCTAAAGGAACGTGATGCTGCCTGGGAGGGAAGAAGAAAAATCTTAATGGAACGCCTCAACAGAGAGAGGGAGACCATTGCTCACCTACGGCGCAAGAACAACTAGCTTACTGCAGTCAACCTGGAGGCACAAAACCAGCTTGAGAAGATCAAACAAGAGACTGTAGAGCTAGACCAGCTAAGAGAAGAGCAGGTGTGAGAAGAATGCAGGTGAAGCTGGATCAGCTCAATGCACAGATCGCCACCAGGAGCAGTCCCACCTACACCGCGAGCTCGAGGACCAGGAGCAACGACTCATGGCTATGACCCTCCATCAGGGGGAGAGCCTGGAAGATATGGAAAAGAGAGCAAAGGAATGGGTTGACCACAACGAAAGGAGGGTACGAGACCTGGCACGCCGACTGGCCAAAGTAGAAGGAGATAGAGTGTTGGCTGAGAATCAAGCAGAGGCTGCCCAGCTCTCTATGATAGCCCAGCAGCACATCTTCCTCAACACGCTGCTCCACTCCACCAAAACGGACAAAAACAAGGCCCATGATCAGCTGCAAAAGAAGCTAGCCATTGCATGCAGAGCCCTAACAGCAAGCCTGCGCATACCACTGCAACTAGGAGGCCCGCCGCAGACCCTGGAGGAGAAAAGAAAATACCTTGCATAGGTAGGCCTGACGGAGCAAGAAATTGACGAACTTGGCTTCACAAAAGAGAAGGCGCAAGAAGACGTGCAAGCAGAAGGGGGTGAACCAGAGTTTAATCTGGGACCTCAGGAGGAGGACTACGTCCCACCACCCCCTCCTCCACGACAAAATGAAGTGCAACCCACTGACACATCCGCTGAGAGGAAAGCAGCCCTGGCTAAGCGCAGGAGAGAAACGGTAGAGAAGGCAAGGAAGAAGTTGAACGTTAGACCTGTTCCAAGACAACCTGCCCCTCTCCCACCGTGCCCTAAAGATCTCCCCGCTGAATTCCATGCACAGTTGATTATCTGGGAACAGCAGGAATGTGCCCGCAACCCCTTCGACTTGAGCTTTGAGCTTCCCACTACACTAAACAGAGTAATGCCCATTGAACTTGTAAACGATGTAATCGCTATGGGTGCAAGGCTCAAGGACAAGTGGCTAGCGGAGCGAGAGGCCAACCCAACTGCTTGGGGAGCCGAGGACCGCGAATTTTGGCATGATAAAGTCCTCCAGGTGCCTAGATCGATGGAAGGCTATAATTGCCAATCCACCTGGAGAAGACACATTTTTTATGTCAACCTTGACGCTTGGATGGCATTTTGTAACACCCTCCCTTCTGAGAGAAATGACCCCACTTTCATGCCGTATCCTCAAAGGGTAGGCATGGATTTTAATCCTTCCATCCACGGTAGGTTCGACTTTCCTATCATCTATAATGCTGATAGCACCTCCTATAAGGATGCCCTTGTATTTACCCTGCCTAATTTGTATAGTTCTATAGATAGATTCCTTAGTGAGTTCACATTCTGCCCTGACCCCACCTTCATAACAACCTGTAATTATCTTAGGCTAATTAGGGTCCTAATCCACCAAGAGCCTGCACCTCAAGAATGCCACCTCCCACCCCTTTACTTCGACCCCAATGCCATAGATAGTAGCACCATGACTTGCCTCATGATGTGCGCTACTCTTTTGCCATCCTTTTGTATTGTACTGCTTGAGGATATGAGCGATAGTAAATTCACACAGTGCAACCACCCTTTCCTTTCCATCACCACTCTCAAAACCCACCTCAATCTCAAGGGCTACCTACTGAGCCGTAGATTCCTTAACAAAGCCCCCCGCCCCCCACAATCCCCTACCCTCCATTCGGATGATGAGAATTAAACTCCCGTCATGCCCTTGTACCATATGCATCTATGTATAGCCTCTTCAAAAAAAAAAAACCACAAGGCAACAAAAGAAAAAGTGAACTGGAAAGAAGCGACAACAGCAAAGAATAGCAAAGCCAAGGGATGAATCTACTACTAAGCAACGATAAGAGAGAGAGGACTTCACATGATCCGCTTGCAACTTCCCTTCGCCTTGTTGTGCACCACAGTCACTACACCTAGGATTCTCCCTAGCCCCCTCCCCACTTCACACTTAGGGCACATCAAGGGCAGGACTTTCAGACCTGTCACCCTAAGACTTGCACCGCACCTCCAACGACACATGAACTGGGTCCTCAAGTGTGGGACATTACCAAGGGCTTGCCCAAGGTTAGGACCCATCTCCCAGTTCCACTGCCACGGGAATCACGCACTACACAGAGAGGCAGACACACCCCTTAGGGAGTGCACAACTTTTCTTGTAGGTTATGTTCGAGTTTCAAAAACCGACTACTCAGCTGAAGAAGATCACCCACGGCATCCTTTAATGACCAAAACTTTTTCCATGTATCGGACATGACACCATTGCTGCTGTTTCAGGAGCTTTTCTGCATTGGAGTGGACAGACCAACATGCTTCATGTCGCCAACCATCTGCTTGCTGATGGCTACCATGATTGAACCAAATCAAGCAAAAGGAGTACTCAGTACTAGATCTGCCATTGGCATAGATCTTGGAACCTCATCGTCCCAATATGCATGCCTAACGCCTCAAGATCTATGGATCGCTTATTGATTCCACAAGCCTGAAGATTTTCAATGCAAGGTTGACGATCTTCAACGCAGCACTGAAGACCTTCAACTCAAAGACAAAGAACTTCAAATCAAAGACACAGATTTTCAATGCAAAGACAAAGCATATCTTTGTCAAGGTAGAGTTCGGGGGGGCTTCTCCAGGATAAATCCCTCCAATACCATCCTTCTAAGGGATTGCTTATTGATCAAGAGTTTCTGATGCTCTAGGGACGACCAGCTACATATTTTCCACCAGCTAATTGGAACCCCAATCAACCGTCTCGCAGAATGGAAGCCACAACTGTGTGAGAAATGCCGAGCATCTTCATGAAGCCTACAGCACGCCGGAATCTCTCCTGGTCATCGTCATTAAACTCCATCACCTCTCATTCACACGATCACCTTTGAATCAGCATCATCTACCTACCAGTTCCGCCTGGCAACAGACCTAACTAGCCACTACTTCCCACCGCAGTGCCATTGGGCTGGCACTTGGCTAGGAGGGGGGTAATGTTTATCGTGTTTACCGCAGCACAGAGGAGCGGGAAAATGGAAAAAAAAGGAAAAATCAAAAAAGGCACAGGATAAAAGCAGAAAAAGGTGCCTTGACCGGTAACCAGACCCTGAAAAATTTAAATGCTCGAGCACGACCCTCAAAAAGTCTCAGTTGTCGCCCCAAGACAACAAAAGAGTGAAAGGCGCACCATTAAATGTGGAAGCACTCCCGAATCCTTGTAAAAGAGCGTTAGGCTCGCTCCTGTGCAAAGTGTATGCATTAGTTGGGAATAGGATAAATTAGAATGGTGGGAAATGGGAAAAAGAGCTTAGGCTACGGCCGGCCATGTAAAAAAGGGAAAAGGGGATGACCACCCAAAAAGGATTTAGGGCTTTGTATATAAAGTTAAAAAGTGAATGAGAAGCTCATTCTTTTGGTGTGTGGCAAAAGGAGTCTTCTTCTTCCTCTCTTCTTCTCTCCTTCTTGCTTGTGTGTGCTCTTGAGAGAGGGAGTGTGAGAGTGTGAGGGAGTGAGTATGTGGGAGTGAGGGATCAAGAGGGTGAAGCTCTTCACCATCTCCTCTTCTCTTCTTCTCTTCTCTTCTCTTCTCTTCTCTTCTCTTCTCTTCTCTTGCGTGCACGGCTATGGAGGATGGAGCTTGGAGATGGAGGAGGATTGAGGATGCTTGAGCTAGCATCAAGAATCATGGAGCTACCGGAGTGCAAGAGAGAGGAGGGTACTCGATCAAGCATCAAGGTAAGCTCACTACACTTGTAGGATCGACGGTGCGTCGGCTAGGTGAGAGATAGCCATTAGAGCTCGCTTGGAATGCTTGAAGCAATAAGCGGTTCGTGGGTCTTGGCGGTTGAGCGAAAGCTCCCACACCTGATATGGGGGTCTAGCCCCTACCATACACGCAAACCACACGACATCAGCCACTGCCCGAAGGGGAGGAGAGAAACAAAGGATGGGAGTATATGGAACTCCCCCTGGTGATGATGATCTCTCGGCTAATCAGGAGTAAACCATCAATACCACAAGAGATCGTGAGGGCGAAATTGGGAGCACCACCTATAGTGGCAGAGGCCCTATGCTAGACAGGTGACCTTCCTGCATAAGCTTTGGAGCCTATCGTGTGACAGATATACTCCTGCCTCACACTAGAATCATCCAAACAACTCGCATCGCAAGGGGACATTGAATGTTGGTATGCCCATACTCATTACTATTGCAGCTGCATGGGCTACACATGGACCACCTCCCGCCCCTACAATATAGTCTGGACTGCCCCCACCTGAAAAGTAGTCGGGAGGAGTTGAACCATGTCATCAGGGCGGGGGATATTATTCAGCTACTCACAACCAAGACATGGGTATTACCGGTCGAGGATCTGTGGGGAAGAAGATGTCCTTCTACCGAGAGCACCTCCTACACCTCACACATGATAGCTTCATTATATGCCCGCCGAGATACATGGATGTACACCTATCCCATGAGGTCTGAAGTGCCATTGGGCAACTCTGTACGTCATCACACCAGCTACAAATCAAGATAGGTAGATAGAGAGCGGACTCTCTCCCCCTAGAGGGGACAGGATCTTCCAACTTTGCCAGCTGGAGCTAGAGACATAGGAACATTACATATGTAGATGCCCAGTGTACTACGAGATCAGAGCCCACTTCCACTATCTCTTCAAGGACGGATTTGCACCACTCTCCCAAACACTAGACTTCCCCGACCAGAATTGCCTCGGGCTCTTCCTCCTAGAGCTACGCCGACATACGGACCACCTTCTACGGGTCCGAGACCAAACAATCCGGAACACGCAGTGATGCACCCTCCAAGCGTGCTACAGACCCTCGGCCACCCCCTCTACAATGAGGACTGCAACCAACCAACCAGTGGCCCCACCCCGAGGAGTCACCTTGGATAGAGCTACAAAGAGATGCAGAGCTCGCCGCCCACACCCAGTAGGCCCACGCTCCCGGAGGAGACATCACCTAAAAATACAACAGATACTACAGCACCACCGAGGAGCCGTACCCTGCCACTTCATCCTTTTCATGTTAGACAGGCCCATGCAGGACATCTTAAGATGACAACGCTCCATGATCAATTCCACATTGGACTTGAAGTGCATCTAGATTGTATCGAGTCTATATACCATTTTGTACCTACTCACCTAGTTCACCATAACACCAGACAGTAGCTTTACTGGGACTTCGAAAACTTTCCATGGATTTTGTATGTAACCTTTTGGTCTCATAGGCCAACTTGGCCTCTTGTAGACGTTAATATAACTTTCTTTCTTTCTCTCTTTGTTTGTCTCCACATTTGAGTTTTGTCTTTTGCATTGTGCATTTAGGGTTTGAGTTTGCTTGTCTCTGTTTGAGTCTTTGAGTTTCAACCTTGGTTGTACATGTTGTGTTTCCTCAGTGCAAACCCTAGCATATCTTGACAACATGCTCAGAGCTCACAAAGAAACTCAATAGCACATTTAAAAAAAGTACCTCCTAGAGATTTTCCAAAAATATCTTGTACTAGGAGATCTCCCCATTAAGGTTCATCATCTATGTTGGAAGGGATCGTCTCTCTAGTACCACCTACTTTCCAATTTGTGTGTCTGCATTAACATATGGCTAAAACAAGAGGGACTTGGAGGAGCAAGGTGGAAGTAACAAGGCTCTATCTAAGGAAAATTTCATTATTAGCACCATAGTCATCTTCAAGGACCCAAATCCTTTGCTTTTCTTTTCCCTAGGTGGCTTGTTGGGGTGTTGTTCCCCTAATAGAAAGCCCACGGCAATAGAAAGGGAGAAGAAAGCTATTGAATTGGAGTAGAAGTGGAAAGATTGATCTATGAATATATGTTCTTCTCAACAATGTACATATCACACTCCTTTGGCTTTTTCAAATTGGTGGATTTTCTCCAAGACTTGATATTGGCATCTGACTATTATCGCATAGGTACAACTCAAACTCCATAGCTTGCTTGACAATAGGATGCAAGGGTGCAAGTAGGTCCACCTTGCACTCATATTCATGAGTGGAAAGAGAACCCTCCACACTCGAAATCTAGTGGTCTTGTTGTTTTCTGGTAAGTGCTTCATATTAGCAACAAGTGCATTGGTCCAAGCATCATCCATTCATAACCACTACCATATATTGATCACAATCATTATCCTTGAATTGCACTCAATTAACATGTGAAGGTGAGCTCAAAGTACGTCTATAGCACTCAAGTTCCTTATGTGTATGAGCCCTAATGTGCAAGCACATTATGATTGGTTGGAACAGCAAACACAAGGTGAGCTTTGAGTATTAGGATGGTTTGAGAGCTTTGAGTACTAGGGTGTCATGATCTAAGATGTGCCTCGCTAATTATCTCTCATCACTCAAGTTGCTCCCAGCCAAAGTCTGTACACAACAACAATTGCACCCATACAACATGATTGAGACTATCTCGACTCGGGAAACATCATTCACTTTTGAGCTTTCAATTGGGTATTAGAGTTGGGATCCTTGTTTTCAAGGCAAAGACTAAGGGTAATGGCCTCCTCATGTGGGGACTATAGTACGTGCAATTGATTACACAACATACCAAATTTTAGTGGTGGTGTTTACTACCTAGTGTTGCATCCACATGAAGTTTTAGACAAAGTCCTAATATAATTTCCACATTGTGAATTCCAACAACATCACAAGCTTTTGTGAGGGGGGAACCACATACCTAGCCAGGTGAGGTTGGGGGCAATGACCACATTGTTGTGAATTACGAAAACATCATGAGCATGCTCAGGAGACGAACTACATACCTACCTAGGTGTTGCTAGGGGGTAGGGGGTTGCTAGCCCAAGGTGTGGGCTAGCAGCTTGTTGCTCCCAACTACATCGAACGAGGTATGGAGTACCTTGAGGTGTATGACACTTTAGGAAAAAAAGCACGGATAGTGTTCATTAGATAATTCGGTTAAATCGCACATCCATAAATTCCAAGCAAGTATTTCGAGATTAAGTACAAAAAACAAATGTTTTTCCCACATGCAAACATGGAAAAATATAAAAAACTTCTTGTAATCCTATACATAGATCAAGTTTGGGCTACTAGAATCTTGGCTACCTATTCTTGCTCATCTTTAGCCTAAGCTTTGGTTGTTGCCTAGTGTCAAGAACCACAATTTGATCATGCATCTCCTCTTTCTCCTACTTGAGCGAGCTAACTTGATTGCTAAAGATAGGGATGTCTCCCATGGCATGATGATTCTAGAAGTAATTTACAAGGTATTGTGCCATCAATGTGGGCCGCATCCGCATTACATTCGAGGGAAAGAGTGATTAGAGACTTGAGAGAACTTAGCTCATACTCACTCCTTGATAGAGAATCAAATAGTTGATGTATCGTAGCTACAAAAAGTGGAGAATAGACATTATTACAGGAAGTGGTGAAGGGACGTTACCTTCATCTCTCGAGTGCAGAAATTGAGCTACGACCTATGCATCAAGCTTGTAGGTCTTTTACCTAAGCTTTATCGCATCACCAACATTGAAGCTGTTTGATGATTGTGAATACCTCATATAATGAATATGAATGGATTTCCATGGTAAGGAGAAAGATGGGGAGTTGGAGGAGGCAATTGAAATACCCCAAGAATTATACCGTGAGGCCCGAGGGGGTCACATTGTTGATACTATATGCCCTAGGGGTGGAGACAAAGTGGCTACATGGGGATCACTCATTGTCTCGACCTTGAGCTATCTTAAGCGGATTTGCATATGCTTGTATGGGGTCAATAACAGTTTGTTGGCTATATATATGTGTGCATGTGTATCTACACACCCACATAGAGAGAGAGAGAGAGAGAGAGAGAGTGTGTGTGTGTGTGTGTGTGTGTGTGCGCGCGCGTGTGCGCGTGCGTGTGTACACATGTGACCCTAGCCTTCATCCTAAGCCTTTGTCCTCTATATCATTCTTGGTATCTTAACCATAGCCCCTAAGTCTCCTTGAAAAATGTAATCTAGCCTACTAATCAAACCTTACAAACATTGTCCACCTGTAAACCTTATGGGATTGTAGTCATTTCAATAGCACATCTATGATGCGATGCGTGATTGGACAATGGCAAAGCTAAATAACCTATTGTTTTGCAAAAGCTTCAAGCAAAATAGATAATGTCATTGGAAGGTAGAAAAATTAGAGTTGGCCAACCTCCCTTATGTGGTCATCATTGTGAAAGAGGCCTTGCACTTGCATATGTCTAAGTCTCTTAGTTCCACACTTGCATAGATGGAAGGGTAGGAAACTTTAGCACAACAAGTAATGGCACCAGCAGATGAGCGAGTGGCTCAGGTTGGTGATGTAGGCAAAGGAGTTCAAAGTGGGTACAAGATGTTATACCATTAGATGTCAGCTATTTTGGGACATGGGAAATTCTTGAATTTTTAGGTGTAACATTTTGGTCTCATAGGCCAATTTGGCCTTTTGTAGACGTTAATATAACTTTTTTCCTTTCTCTCTCCAAAGAGGAAAGTTCATCCATGCATATCTCTACAAACTTATTATTGTCTTATAGCTTAATTGTTTAGCCTTTGATGCTTAGACACCATGGTTTTCATTAATCACATGTGTAATGTGGGCAAAGTAAAACACCCTTACCATGGATGCTAAAAGAGAAAGATGGGAGAGTTGGAGGAGGTGATTGAAGTACCAGAGGGATGATCCCATGAGGGGGAATGCATTGATGGTACCATAGGGCGTGGCGATGAAGCAGCCTTGGAGATTAGTCACCCTCTCAACCTTGAGCTATCATATGTAGATTTACCTATGCATGTATGAAATGGCCATCAATGATTTGGTTGGCCTTGATCTAGGTAGGTTTGCATATGCATGTGTGAAATGGCCAATGACTAGCTAGCCTTGGGCAAGGTGAGCCTAGGTACACCTATTGTTGGTGGGGCCATCTCTAAGCATGTATGGCTTCATGGGCTTGGGTGGTGTTTGTTGCTGAAACATGCAAGTGTGCATGCGCATGCACATGTGCATACACACACACACACACACACACACACACACACACACACACACACACACACACACAGAGGATGAAGAACCACAACATCATGAAGCACAAAGGTGCTATGGAGCAGCCTTCTTGCAGATGAAGCATAGAAGGAATGCTAGTTGATAGTGTGCTCCACTAGTGTCATGGCTACAATAGCAAAATAGATAGAGAAGCATGGATGGCAAAAGAGTAGAGCATGCAAGAAGCGAACAATGAGAAGAGCATGCAAGCAAAAAGGAAACTAAGGAGCTATTCTCATGAAGGTTTCCAATCTCGTGTTTGCAAATGTGTCCATATGGGGTTTTTAAACCCCTCTCTCCAACCTCCAACCCCCAAAATAAAAATTTTATAAACCCCCTTCTTGCCAATGACATGAACGGCTTGTTGGTTTATGCCAACACTATAGGCGTGTGCGATTCAATTCACAACAGTCTCGATTTGACTCAGTCATATGAGGGGGTCTTAGCACCTCAAATAAGATCTATTGCATTTTTTAAAAACTCTAACAAAATTTTTAGAAAAAAAATATCTTCTTTAAAAAGCAATAGATCCCTTTCCCTTCATTGGGAAGTTGGACTTTTAGTTTTGCCATTTTCCCATAAAAAGTAGTGGTTTCCTATTGGGAAATGGGACTCATCGAAGAAGGGGGGATCTTTCTAGATTACCATGGTTTTTTGAGAAAACGAAAAGCCAAGTTTCAGAAAAAACTTTGAAAACCATCATTAAATATGGAAAGAAAACAAAGTAAGAGACTATGAGAATCCTTTAATACATGTTTGTCACATGCCAATCGAGGAACCACCTCCATTAAGGCCTCAAAATAATCACAACTGGCATAAACCTCTAACATAGAATTAAAGAAAGCAATACATAAGCAATGATGCATAGATTTGGACTAGGAACTAGCTTTACTTCATGTGATAAGTTTCAGAGCACATTTCTAGCCAAGGATTGTATAAGGGAAAAGACATTATCCATTCATCGACTTTGAGGGAATTTTTCCAATCATAGTTCCAAGCCAAAATCTGCCTCATCATTTATGTCTAGATTATCTAGAATGAATGTATCCGACATTACCTTTTCGAAAAAAATTCCCATTTTAATATTGGACACCAAAATGAAACCACCTTTTGTTAACAATTGAGATTCTAAATGATGGTCCACTTACTTCTACTTGCACCTTTAAAAACATTGGAAGTCCAATGACTATGCTCTCGCTCTTCCTCCAAAACATCCAAATCTTGAATTTGGTACTAAAAATATTCATCCTTTAATAATCTAGTTCTAATAGTAATCTAGAGACTTGGAATGGCATACTCCATGGGCATTACAACTTTGATAGTATAAACCATCTTGAAAGAATAATATCCCATACAACTTTAAAAGTGTAAAAGTATTAACCCTTTTTAGGAAGGCATAGCAAAGAAAGCACAAAAATAAAGACAAGAGAAGTAGAGATTAGAGTATTTTTTCATTACGTGCAATTTTTTGGACAAAATTTTATTTTGAAAATATTTTGTAAGGAGAGCTGGTGGGCTCACTCCGTGCAATTTGTAATGACATCTCAAGTGAGGCACGAGTGCAAAAAATCTCTACCCAACAAATTAGGAAAGAGTTGTAAAAAATCAAAGAGCATGTGTAAGGTAAGAGACCGGTGTAATCCAAATAAATGAGAGGGTGCTCAAGAAAACTAAGGCTATGCACAAAAGCGAAGCAATGAAAGGATAAGCTCATTCTTGTGGTGTGCAATCTTGTGAGCTCTCTTCTTGCTTCTTGCATGCATCTTGCTTGTGTGACAGAGGGAGAGATTGAGAGAGAGGGAGAGTGTGAGGTAGAGTGAGGGATTGGTGTGGGAGAACCTCTTGCTTCTTCTTCTTCTATGCAAAGCTTGCATGGTGATTGAAGATATGAAGGTAGAGCTTGCTTAAAGCACATTGCATAGATTGTAGAGCCATCAACAACTCTTTTGCTAACAAACTACAATGAGAGGGTAAATTAATGAGTTCATTATGCTTGTTTGGAGAGTTGCGATGGTTATGTGAGATGTAGCCATAGTTGTGTTGCTTGAAGCACTTGAAATAATAAGCATTATATTAAGTCCAACATGCATGGCTTGTGAAAGTGACAATACTATGGTTCCATTTTTTGAGGTTGATGGAATCTAGCAAGTAGGCGCATAATCCCAATGCCGAGTTGCAAAATAGGAGCTTGCACTCTGAAACATTGCACAAATTCACCTAGAGCTAGGTTTCAAAACGTAGACGGGTGAAAACCCAAGTCTCAAAGGTTTCGAAAAAGTGAAAAAAATTTAATCTCTTCTCTCAATATAAAGAAAAACCAGAAGTAAGAGGTTAGTAAGTAGGGGGCTTGGAAGGATCTATGGGTTGATAAATTGTAGGGCTTCTTGCTTTTTCTTGAATCTAACTTTTGGATTTTTGATTTTGCATGTTTTGTGTTTCTGCTTCTTATAACAGCTTGTAGATTGGTAAAGTTATAAAAAGAGGGCAAGACAAGTAAGAGGAGACCACATTGGGAGTGTGCAAAGAACAAACGAGATAAAAGGACATGGATGACTCTACCTCATCTTCAACAAGGCATCAATATATGCTCTTCAAAGTTGCAAAGTCATGTGTCGCATGGCTTATGTACAAGGTATAGTAGGGCATGGTCGTCCATGTAGAAAGTGAATTTGTTCTCCTTTTTCCTTCATCTTCTTTCTCTTCTCACCATTTCTCTTTCTATGCTATTCATATGTGCCATTGGAAGAAGCTTGGGATATCATTTCTCTTTCTCTTTCTCTCATAGGTGTCACTTCTCTTTCTTTTTTCACCATTTCTCTTTATATTTCTCTTTATATTGTATCTATATACCCCATTGGAAGTAGTCTATTGTATCTTTCTTATTTCAAGAAACAAGGAACTCATTAAGGTGATCGCTTTCTCAGTAGGTCATTTAGCTATCGAAATCCTCTTGTAGAGACTCCAAATGTGGGTAATATAGTCATATATTTCCTATTTTGTTTTTCTTATTTATGTTCATCAATTTGACAATTAAGTTATTTGCATACCCCGCTTCGAAGAATCTTTCGATGAAGGAGTCCTTAAGTGTCAATGTCGAGACTTAAAATGGGCAACTTTGGCTCTATGGCACTAGCCAGGCCTCTACTACACACCCAAACAACCCCTCGCGGTGGCCAGGAGCATCTAAGGGGTATAGTACCCTAACCTCTAATATAGAACTTCATGTTTCTATGGATTGTAATCCAACGGATAACCCTTTCCACACTCCTCAGAGGGAGTCCCTACACATATCAGTGAATACACCACGTAAGCACAAACAAAGGGAGCACCCCTCGGCTAATTTTCGCAGCCCCACTACGGCTCTCCTACACCTTGGGGATTGACCCCAAGATGTACCGCTCAAATATAGAACACATGAGATACATGCTCCACTCTGTTAATGAATTGTTCCAAGAGATGTATATATTCCTCACTAAATATTGTCCAAGGAAATTGATCACTAACCCTATAGCTTAAGGCACCTTACCTCCTCAACATAGGTCATTGCTCATGAAAACAATTGTTGTGCATCTAGGATGATACCATGTGTTGCATGCAATGCAATTGTGTATAATTTATAGTGCTCAAACAATTTTATTCATCAACAACCAGCATTGTGAAGGTGCAAAAACATTTATTTTCATGCCTTTACTCTAGACCGAGATTATGGCATTATCTAAGGGGGCAACTAGCATCGAGCATGCTCGTGCTACTAGACCCTCTTAATTTTAAACCACACGTATCCTATATGCCATGTATTAGAAAAAAATTAGAATTCAGCATATTATCAATCCTTATTAACAACAGCCCTTCCCCCTATCGCTTAAGGTTGTGGATTCTCATTGGTAGGTTTCAAGAGCATTTTTACGTATTTTTTCTTCATAAAAGTAGTAAATATCAACTTTAACATAAAGATAGGGTTGAACTAAGGCTAAACCTCATGCTTCAGCCATATCATACTTTCACAAACACAAATGTGATTTTTTTCCTTTTTTTAAACACACAAAAAACTTATTTTTTTAAATTTCTCTATTTTTTCCATCTATTTATTAATAAATATTGATAATTTTTATTTACTAACTTGGACTAATTAACCTTGCTGAGAAATATTTTTCTATCACATTCCATCCCATGCAAACACCATACGCACAACAAAACCCAAAAACATCACGATTTTTCTTAAAATCACAATGTTACGAGTTTTGTGTGTTTATAAAGAAATTATTAGAAGATTGATTTTTCTTAATTTCCTTAACATTGCAAATCAATCATAGTATTGACAACCAAATACAACCATTTTCAACCATTCACCAATGGAATTTATCATAAAACAATTGAATTTACGACTTACTCATAGAACTATGCCTTATATCGCACGCATCTCAAGATTGGAAGCCCAGTGATGCTTCCCAATCCTTCACAATCAAGCATCATCCCACGATCAAAATCTCTCACCATGACCCATCCCCCTCTCTCATAGAATATGCATAGGAACGGATTGCAAAGACAAGAGAGAGAGAGAGAGAGAGAGAGAGAGAGAGACTAGAAATAAGCAATTTCATTTGTTGTACCATATCACATGAAAATACAATCAAGACGAAGCTCTCTTTGCCTAAATTGAATCCATGGCATCATTACTAACTAATCTCCACCCGGGAAGAGGCACAAAAAATTTTGCATCCCCCCTTCCTGTCGGCTAATTTCTCGAGTTTTTTAAATCAATAATATTTCATTTCATGTCATTTGCATGCATTTATCAAATAATTGGTTCACTTCTCACATATTCACACTACTACCAGCAAGTGGTTCCTCCTCCATTGAGGGTGCAAACGGCCTTAGAATTGTGATCCCCGACTGGACGACTAGCTTCACAGCATCGAAATCTATCAACCTCCATCATGCGCTTTTCGGCTCCTGGATCACATAGCTACTTTAGAACATCAAACCTTGATGGGGTTAAATGGGGGGTCAAACGGACTCCGATCAACAAAGTGAGACTTGCATTGAGTTCCTGGCATCGAACTCTATCTAGGAAGCTCATCAATCTACAATTGTTTCATTTTCCATGAAAATTTGATCTTTTACTCCTCTTGGACCACTTTTGCACTTCAAAAACAGGTCCCAAAATCCAACTCTCATAGCGACCATGGGATAGGGCGACTCAACCCATCGAATCCCGCAAACTGATTTACATAGAATAATAACCAAAAAAAGCATCAAACTGCTATAAAATAAAATACTCAACAAAGAAAAAAACCAGCTCTCACATTACCCCTTGACAGAATCAAGGCATGAAAATCCACAAGGGATAGGCCTTGCATAATTTGAAAAAATTCCAGGGCTAGTCACTAACCAACTGCTCCAACATAGCCTGGCTAAAAAGAACCATCAAAGAAGTCATCCTAGGTGGTGGCTTGAACTACCTACCCAACTTAGGATGATTGGACCAGGAACTCCTACTAAGTGAGGATTCCTATAATAGTTAGCATATATTTTCTTTTAACATATTTTTCTTTCAAAGTTTCCATACTCAGGTGTGTAAAAAGGAGGGAGTTGAGCGTAGTGACCCAAGGAGAACAGGGCATTGACCTCAGGTCCTGACTCGATACCCAAGAACCTACCAAGCTCTCGCGAGGTGACACTTCAATCTTTTTCTCTTCCACTCACTTTTGTTTTCACTCCAACCTTCCTTAGTGTTCTTTTCATCCCTAAAAAGATGAGGCATTGGCCCCAAGTGTACTCGTCCCCAAGAACCTACCAAGCCTTCGCAATAAGGCAATGAACAACTGCTCTTCAAGATTTTTCTTCATTTGTTTTTTTGTTTTAGGGGTAGAACCCCGTTTCACACACCTCTGTAATTTTATATTATTCATGCTTAGGACCAGTACTCTAAAAAAAGTTGGGGGCATGTAAGTGGGGCCATATTTGAAAGTCTTAATGGCACATCTTTCCTTTGCATTGGTCATGATTTGAGAACCCTCTTGTTCCCATTGAATGTGGAGAGAGTACCATTTTCGTAGGAATTCAAACTCCAATTCAGCTAGCTTTTTCAGTTCATCAAGTTCATTAAGTGATGTTGAAGCTCTACTTTTCTTGAAGGACATGATTAATCATTGGTTCTTTTTCTCGAGAGATTTTAGTGGCAATTAATTATTTTGCAATCGTGGGAGTTTTTGTGAATATGAATTCACATTACTCCCAGGAATAAGGCAAAGAGCATACGCCATTCGCTATTTATTTGTCAAACATGCCTAGGTCCAAGCATTCATAGCTTCTAGCAAACAGTGTGAAAGTTGAGTCTAATTGTTTGATACATATCACTCATCTCCCATGTTTATGGCCATATCGGATGCCAATTTGAGAATGGATCAACGTGGATCGGCATTAATAAGATGGTTTAAGGCATATGTGTGGTTAGGGTTTGACTCGATTGGACTGCTTAGCTATGGTTGCCTCCTCTATGAGGTGGTCATTGGAGTGTTTCTTATCTAGTACCTATGATTGAGCTTGTGGTTCAGGGGACATGTGGTTCTCTGTTTGTGTAGTGGGTCATGCACTAGAGGTATTAAGGCAAGTCCCATCAATAGTGGGTCTGATTTTTGGGTGATAGACCCACTGAGTGTTCATGGATTGAGCACCATTTTGCTCATTTGGGTTGTTACCTATTGTTGGCTTACATGTACATGTATGTTGGTAAGGAGGTTGCGGTGGATTGCCAAGTGTGATGTTCATGGATTTAGGCGATCATACCAAGGTGTTGCCATCATAAAAGCCTTGGGCATGCAATAGGGCTTTTGGCAACCATCGCAATTTGGTCCTTTTCCTATTTGTGTAACTCCAACTTTTTATTAGATCTGATGTATGGGATACGAGAGGTATAGTACCAGATGATGTTTCTGGTCCAGTAAGACTCCGTGATTCTTGTTTTGCTTTCTGCACATAGCTATCCTGATCATTATCATCATCTAATGCATCACCATCTTGGGCATACCAACTGTCCATCTCATCAAAGATAACATCCCTGCTCACTCTGAACTTACCTATGAGAGGGTTATAACAGCGATACCCTTTTTGCTCTAAAGAGTATCCAATAAAAATACATTTTTTTCCCTTTGGATCAAGCTTCTTCCATAGCTCATCTGGCACATGAACATATGCAACACATCCAAATACCTTCAAGTGTGTTACATCGGGCTTCTTGCCAGTAAAGCATTCTTCAAGAGTCATCCCATGAACTGCAGCTATGGGGGTTCTATTCATAATATAGACAGCAGTATGGACAACCTCAGACCAAAAATACTTGGGCATATTCTTTTCACCCATTAATGCCCGTGCAACTTCTGCAATATGCCTATTTTTTCTTTCTGTGACCCCATTTTGCTGTGGGGTATACCTACAAGTAAATTGCCTCTTTATCCCATGAGTCCTCAAGAAGCCACTAAACTCATTAGAGAGGTACTCTCCCCCTCCATCTGATCTCAATCACTTCACTTTTAAGCTTGTTTCTGTTTCAACAACTGCCTTAAAAGATTTGAAGTGCTCAAACACATCACTCTTTTCCTTCATGAAATATGCCCATAACTTCCTTGAACAATCATCAATAAATGTGACAAAGTATTTGCTGCCACCAAGAGATACATTCTGTGTAGGCCCCCAAACATCTGTATGCAATACATTAAGTATTTTTCTACTCACTTCTCTGTCATGCGAGAAGGGTTGTTTTGCCTGCTTACCAAACTGGCATGCTTCACTGACTTTATGCAATTTTGCAACTCTAAAAGAAGGCAACCCTGTAACCAATCCTTTGGATTGCATTAATTTCAGCCTTTGCACATTTGCATGTCCAATACATTTATGCCATATTTCAATATCTGCAACTGCTCCTTTTCCTTTAGCATACATAGCAGTATCCATTGTAGGAATTCCAACATCTAAAGTGAACATTTGGCCAACTCTACTTCCTTTTGCGACCAACCTACACTTATCATTAAAGTCTTCTACAAAACAACATTTTGCATTGAATTAGATGTGCAACCTTTGCTCTACCATTTGGCCAACAGACACTAGATTCTTTGTTATTGATGGCACATGTAATACATCTGTCAGACTCTTTGTCTAGCTATCATACAAGGACAAGGGAACCTTTCCAATGTGTGAGATTGGGTGGCATGAATCATCACCCGTCTGCACATAACTTGGATTTTGTAAGTCTTGCATCTCTCCAAACCATTCAACATGACTAGTCATATGATTAGATGCACTTGAATTGACTTACTATACATCATCATGTGTCCCCTTTCCTGTAACTGCATTCATCATATGTTGCATAACAAACAAATGCTCATTTTTGTCTTTATTCTGTTGTGAAGATAATGCATAGTTTCTTTGCTACAATTTACCACTGCGAATATCATCCTTCTTAGCATTGTAAAATATTACGCAGCATAGCGAACAGAATCTGAGAAAGAGATAGAGAGTACACAACAGATAAGAGGAGAATCAGTAAATTCTTTAACTCCAAACAACTGATACAAAGATGGCTCTGTCCACCCGTGCGCTTCCACTGTGTGAAGCTTAGATGGCGATCTAGACAGAAGATAGGTGAAGAGCTTAAGGCTAGCTGGAACAACAACTCTGACTGGGTGAAAGATGAGTGAGTGATGGCTGCGAAGGGGTTTAGCTTTTATAGCCCGCGAAGGTCGTTAGGTCGGCGACCTACCATATGAGCCTCCACTAGTCGGCCAGGGAATATTCCCTTTACCATCGGGCCGGGGGCACTCCCTCGGACCCCCGCCAAGGGGGCCGCTGGCCCCCCTGGGACCCCCCAGCCAGGGGCCGCTTCCGCGGCCCCCGGACCCCACAATAGGGGCCCCTTTTAACTCCCTTACCACGCAACTCAATGCAATGTGTCTCGAGTTGCTACCAGCTTAACCACTCCGTCTAACCCAAAGATTAGACCCACAACAGTCACCTTTTTGCCATCCGGTCACATAGACCTCATCTGATATACAAGTCAGGACTCAACCAATGTCCGGGCTCACATTTGGCTTCTCCTCATAATGGGGGCCTTACAACTTTGAGCACCATGGATCATTGGTAGCACCTAATGAGGGTGGGGCATTGATCATATCTAACAAGCATAACAATTGGCAACAATATGACCTATTTTTCCACAATAATGGCAAACAATAGCAGAATTTCAAGAACCTCTATTTTGCCATCCACCTTTTCCTCTAGAGCTCCCCCTATCTCTAAAGTGTCCTCGTCCTCCTGAAACCTACATTTCACCAAATTGATGATTGAACATGTTTTGCTGGTTATCGCCAGCACGTCCCATACCATGGCCTCTCGAAGAGGATCTACCACGTCCCCTTCCTGAACTTGAGTAAAATGCTTGAACCTATTCACCATTTTTTTCAGATGAGTCACCCTGCATATTGATCTCTTCAGTAATCATGAGAGAGATCAGCTCATCAAAATCTGGAAATGGTTTCCGTACATATACTGAAGTAACAAATGATTTCCATGCCTTCTCATTATTAAGGCTTCTCAAAGTGGATGAAACCAAATCATCATCATCATGCATTGCATCAATCGCTGCTAAAGCATCCGCAATGCTCCTCACCTTCAACACATACTCATTGATAGAAATTTTCCCTTTCTTCAAGGCATTCAACTCTTGCTTGAGTTGATTCTTTCGTGCCTTTGTATTTACTAAACATGTTCTCAAAAATTGTCCAAGCTGCATGTGAAGTTTCTGTATTCCTGATATGTCCCAACATCGTATTATCAATGACTGCAGATAACCAGTACATCACCTTTTTGTCTTTTGCATTCCATTCTTTCCATGCTTTTAATTCATCTACAATCGGAAGGATACCCAGCTCTCTTGCACCTTTTCTTCACCTGAAACAAACTCATAAAGGCCCTTTCCAATGAGGAAGTTCGTCATACGAAACTTCCATGAAGGGTAGTTGTTCTTGTCGAGCTTCTCAATAATGGGATTTCCATTGTTCTCTGCCATTATCACAAATAAGGATACAACATAGCAAGCAAGTCTTCTGCAATCTTTCACAACATGTGCACAACAATACACCAAGCAACCTTTTTCACTAATCGCTCAATATAGTACATGTAATCTGCAACCTATTTTCAAATAAACCTTATGTTTGTTTCCTGTAAACACCTCAAAAATTACAGATTTGAAATCTGTAACCTGTGCATCCACTTTCGGTCAATACAACTGAAATCACAATGTACCTTGAAATTGTTGTGCGCAACCTTGTGGCTCTAAAATGGGGCCTGAAACGGCCTCAGACGCCCAAAACAACTGCGGATAGGCTCTAAAGGGCTTGAATGTAGAATATGCAGTGCTCTGCTCACACACCAAATCTCACATCAATCTAAGATTTTTGCTCTACCTTGCTTCCAGTGCCTCCATAAGCACCCTCCAACAAAGAGAGTGGAAGAATGGGAGAGCTTCTTACCCCTTGCTTGCTTGCTTGAACCTTGATTGTTCTCCTCTACTTTAGCCTTCAAAATCAGCCTCTCTCAGTGGCACAGCTCTAATACCATGTCAAGACTCGCATGGTGGGGGACTTTGCTTGAGCTGTTGCGCCAAACACACACTGTATATACAAGAGGAAGCTCACTCAAGAACACAAGAAGAGAGATGGAGACCAAAACGTTTTCTTGTTGATTTTCTCTTCTTCTTCCACACACTATACAATGTACACAAAGTATAGATAAGATAGAACATAAAGGAAAGTAGCCTTCTAAGTCAAATAGTGCATAACTGACTACACTAATCAACTAGCGCTATATCTTCGCCAGCTGTAGGCAGGTAAAACAACCTAAATATAATAAGTGATAAGTTAGTGGCCATGTGAGTGCCATAATGACCACCAACCTGCTAAGTGTAGATGTGCGGACCCGTCTAGCCAGGCGGTCCTGTAACGTGTCCGCTTGTCCTCTTGTGGGACACGTCTTAGCAGCCCATTAGGAGGAGGGTCTAGAAGGCTCCACTTGGCACTCGCAAGGAATGACATAGGGTTTGCGATCTAGGTCTTTCCGAGTCTGCCCCGAGAGAAAATGTCCAGCCATTCCCACTTGGGATCGACCTAAGGTCAGGGTTCCTTTCCTATCAGCAAAGTCTCTAGGAAGAAGCTAGTGTCGAGCTCCAGATATTCCACTTTGCGTAGAAACAACAGAGTCGAAGCGGATTCATGCTGCACTTGGTTCATGGAGAATGGGAAATGAGAGGGATGCGAAGCTCAACCTCTCTACCATACGGCATAGTCCCATTCCTTTCCCCTAAAATAGAATAAACCGGGATTCTACATCTACTGACACTAGGTCTTCTTAGTCTTATTATCTCATCCTTTGAGAAAAGTTCCTAGCTAACCGGGACCACCCTTCCGTAGGATGGACCTAAGTTTCGTCCACCGCACTTTCCTCAGTTTGCTTTAGTTATCTAATTACCTACCACATTATGTTTTGACATGCAAAAGCATCTTCCTTAATTAATCAAATTAATCACGGGTTCCTTCATGCAACTTAGGCACTGACACAAAAACAATGTCAAGCAAGTTTCTTTTTCTCCAATATCTGCTCTTTATTTATCAAAATCCCGGAGTACATCCAATATCATGCCCGAAGGCTATCCCAGCAATCTATAGGATTGCTGCTCCAACTTCCGCCCATTGACTAGTACACGGGCCTTGAGATCCCATCTCGAGTCACATTGGCCTCTTGTGTGGGACCCGGAGGCAAGGGATTTATAGCCAGAGCCTCCCCAGGCACCCAAGCATCCTCCCACTCCAAGCAGCACCCACGGAGAGACCTCTCACGGTGGGTTAGGTCCATGTACCCGGGCGGCTAACAACCCCCTTGGATAGGGCCAGGCAGATAGTCGGAGGTAACTATTCCTGTCTCTCCCTCCAGTCTTTTAACCTGAAGCAATAAGTATTTTTCACTGAATTAGTTCCTTGAACAAAGAGATCAAATAATGTACCTAAGTGTACAATCACAAACATTTCGGAGGTCGTTTGTACGACCAACTGCTAAGGTGTGACTCCTTTATTTCCGAATACTCCCAGTATCCGATCCTGAGACTTTTTTTCCGGATGCTCCCAGCATCCGATCCCAGCATCTAATCCTGGATCATTCGCGAATTGGTGAGATCCCAATAATCTCAAACAAGATTACGCAAGCAAATGTTCTTGGTAAGTTAACTTATTTTGACTTGCCCTTTTCCTTTGGGTTTTACCTTATGGTATCTTAACCCTAACTTAGGCATTAGCTGGTCAGTCAAGGCAACGGACATACCTTATTCGCAACCCAACCAAGGGTCTTTTAATCTTCTAGTTCCAACCAAGCTTAGTTAACACACTATGCAACACATGATTCTTCATTTAGACCTTCAAGAAGCAGTCTAGATGCATGCGATCCTTCCATTTCTCTTAGTGCGGTTCTATGCACGATTTTCCACTCAACCTTATCTATCACGCACATGCTGCATTTAGTATAGTTGTACATTCTAAATTACCTTTATCTCTCTTCATTCCTGGCAATGAGTACTTATTCCTAATGCACCAGATCACTCCCTTCTCTCTCTCTTTCTCTTCTTCTCTCCCTCTCCTCTTCCTCTTCTACCTCTTCTCCTTCTCTCCCTCTTCATCTCTTCTTCTCCTCCCTCTCCCTCTCCTCTTCCTCTTCTACCTCTTCTCCTTCTCTCCCTCTTCCTCGCTTCTTCTCCTCCCTCTCCCTCTCCTTTTTCTTCTCTCCTTCTCCTTCTCTCCTTCTTCTTCTCTTCTCTCTCCCTACTTCTTCCTCTCTTCTTCTCTTCTCTCACCCTCTCCTTCTTCTTCTCTCCTTCTTCCCTCTCACTTCTTCTCTACCTCTTCTCTCTCTCCCTCCTTCTTCCTCTTCTTCTTCTCTTCCTCTCTCTCACTTCCTCCTACCTCTTCTTCTTCTTCTTCTTCTTCCCTCTCTCTCTCCCTTCACTTCTTCTCTCCCACTCCTCTTCCTCTTCTACCTCTTCACAGCCCGCAGCTGGTTGGCAATCAGGGGGGTGGCTTGAATCGTAGACCCCAGGGGCTGCATTCGCAGTAGGTCGGAGGCGAGGGGGGGAAGAACTCAACCGAAAGGCCCAAGAGGGGGGCGCAGCTGCTGCACGAGCCAGGAGGGGGGGAACAGTCGACTGACGGAGCCAGGGGGCTGTTGTCGCTGCTGCTGGAGAAAGGAGGTGACGACGCAGGGAAAGGGGGGCGCTCGCTCTCTGTGTAGGTGAGGGAGGGGAGGGACCTCCCCTTATATAGGAGGGGGAGGAGGTGGGTGGCATGGCCACCCCTCCCACCTAGGGGGCTGCATGCCCCCCCATCACCACCACTCTCTCTCTCTCTCTCTTGCCGACATGCTATCGGCGGGGGAGAGAGAGGGGGTTTAAAAAATTTAAACTGATGATAATATATTTTTTTGGATTTTTTTTAAAAATTAAAAATGGGGGGTGTTCCTATGGGGGAGAAAACACAGGAAATGTTACATCCTCTCCCCCATAGAGGAATCGAGATGTTATCATCTCGAGAGGACCTGGGGGTATTGTTGGTTGAGAGTATCTTTGTCCATCCAGGTGGCATCCTCTTCGGGATAATCTTTCCACTGGATGAGGTATTCTCTCACGGTCCTTGACCTCAAATGTCTCTCCCTGACATCCAGGACTCTATCAGGCCATAGCTCAAGGACTCCTTGGCTAGGCATTACAATTTGCTAGTACATGATTCGGATTAGGTAGATACTTTTTCAATAGGCTAACATGGAATACAATATGAATCTTTAGGGTTGCTGGCAGCTGTAGTCTATAAGCATTATGTCCTAGGCACTTAGCGATCTTATAAGGTCCACAATACCTTGGACTTAGCTTCTTGTACTCTCCCAAGGACAGTGAGCTCTTTTTAGGGCGTACGCGGATGAAGACCATATCACCTTCAACGAAGGATCTATCTTGCCGTCTCAAGTCAGCGTTAAGTCTTCTATCTATCCTTGGCAGCTTGGATATCTTGTCTTATTGACTTGATTTGATCATCCATGTCTTCCAGCATCATCTGCCTTGAAGCTAGATCCTCAAAGTTGAATCCGAGAAGCTCAAAGGGGTACACAATCGTGCCCATAGAATGCTTGAAAAGGGTTCACTTGAATACTCTATTGGTAAGAAGCATTGTAGGCAAACTCAACCAGTGGCAAATATTGAATCCACCTTTTGGGTTCACGACAGCAGTATGCCCTAAGCGTATCTTCAATGACTTGATTGACTCGTTCCGTTTGACCATCAGTTTGGGGATGGTAAGTTGTACTAAAACCCTCAAAGATAGCCCTCCAGAAGTGTGATGTGAAGAGAGAGTCACGATCACTAATGATTCTTCTGGGTAAACCATGCAGTTTGAATATTTCCTTGGTGAATAATCTTGCGATGTATGAGGCTTTATAGTTTGTCTTGACAGGGATGAGATGTGCGACCTTGGTGAGCATATCTACTACAACCATAATGGAGTTGTATCCTCCCTGAACTTGGGGTAGGCCAACAATGAAGTCCATACTAATGAATTCCTATTTCATTTGGGAAATGTCAAGTGGTTGCAATTTCCCCGGCATTTTGACATGTTCTTCCTTAATGTGTTGACAAGACAAACATTCCGTGACATATTTGAGAACGTCACCCTTGAGCCTATCCCAATAATAGCTCTTCCTGACTACATTAAGGGTCTTGGCATAACTAGGATGTCCTAGGAAAGGGGAGTCATGGGCTTCCCAAAGAATCTTCTGCTTGAGAGTATGGCTTGCAGGGATACATAATCTTGTCCTAAAGTAGACAAGTCCACTACTGCCAGAGAATTCTTGATACTTCGTCTTTAGCTTCGGGTCTTGATCCTTGATGGGGATCTCCCTTAGCAATTTTTGATAGACAGGGTCATGACATGCCTCTTCTTTAGCTAGCTCAATAATTGGGTTGTTTGGCATTGATACATTTGTGGCTAAGAGATCTTGCTGTTGATGGATCCTGCAAAATAAGAGAATTTAGAAATGCCTTGCGAGACTGAGTGCATCGGCAACTACATTCTCTTTTCCACGCATGTATTTGATTTCAAAATCATATTCTTCCAGCACTTCGATCCATCGACGTTGCCTCATATTGAGCTCATTCTGGGTGAAGATCCATTTAAGACTCTTGTGGTCCGTCACTAAGGAAAATTTGTTACCTAGAAAGTAATGTGTCCAAAGTTTGAGAGCATGGATGATAGCCAGCAGCTCCAGATCGTGGGTAGCATAGTTTATTTCATGGCTCTTCAATTTCCTTAAAGAATATGCTATCGGATGACCTTCTTGCATAAGCACACATCCTAAAGCAAGTGCACTAGCATCAGTTACCACTTCAAACTCCTTATTAAGATCAGGAAGTTTCAGGATGGGTGCTGATACTAAGCTTTGCTTTAGTTTGTCAAAGCTGGACTGTTCGGCAGGTGACCATACAATTGCTACTTGCTTCTTTAGCAGGTCAGTCAGAGATGCTGCAATCAAAGCATAATCTTTGATGAAAATCCCGTACCATCCAGTCAATCCAAGAAAAATACGTATTTCTTTGACAAAAGTTGGTGTTGGCCATTCCAGAACGTCTTTGACCTTAGCTGGGTCTACTGAAATTCCTTCCGCTGATACAATGAAACCTAGATATTCAATCTGTCGCTTGAAAAATGCACACTTCTTCTTCTTGGCATAAAGCTTGTGTGCTCTCATTGTTTCAAGAACAATGCGAAGCTGGGGTTCATGATCTTTTTCCTTTTTAGAGTAGACTAGGGTATCGTCAAAGAAGACGAGTATGAAGTTATCAAGATAGGGCCTAAAGATATCCTGCATCAACCTGTTGAAGGTAGTAGGAGCATTCGTTAGCCCGAATGACATCACTAGGAATTCAAAGTGTCCATACCTTGTGCTGAATGCAGTCTTTGGGATATCTTCCTCCTTGATCCTTATCTAATAATATCCAGATCTGAGATCTATCTTAGAGAAGATCTTTGCTCCTTGAAGACGGTCTAGTAATTCATCTATTCTTGGAATGGAATATTTATTTTTTATGGTTGACTGATTCAACCCTCTGTAGTCAATGCATAGATGAAGCGTTCCATCTTTCTTTTTTTGGAACAGCACTGGAGCTCCCCATGATGAACTGCTAGGACGGATGTAGCCTTGGTCTAACAGTTGCTTGAGTTGCTCTTTGAGTTCGATAGCTTCCGGGATGGACATCCTATACAGCCTCTTTACGACTGGTGTAGCACCTGGCGCCAGCTTGATTTCATGGTCGACTTCCCTTTGAGGAGGAAGTTCTATCAGATCTTCAGGAAATACGTCTGCGTATTCCTTTAACCATGAAGATTCTTCCCCAGATTCTTGATTCTGATCTAGCTTATTCAATTTAATCAGATAGACAGGTAGGCCCTTTCTAACTCATTTTATTATCCGTATTACTTTTTCCAGCTGTATTTTTTGCTTGCCGGCCTCTCCTTGAGTTGCGACTAGTTCCTCTTCAGAATTTTGGAAGGAGACTTGGCCCTTTCCACAGTGGATGTGGTCATCATTGGGTATTAGCCAATCCATTCAGAGTAAACATTTGTGGACACCTAGGTTCATTACCTGTGAATCTCACTGAAGTTGGCTTCCCACCCAGTAGGAATTTCACCTTAGCAGTTTGCCTAGTAGAAGAGACCTCATGACCATTTGCCAATTCCACAAGTAAAGTAGGTGCGTCTATTGTGGCTATCCCTAACCTTTTTACACCAGATCGGTGAAATGAAGGAATGTGTACTGCCACAATTGATTAGGGTTTTGAAGCTTTTACCTTCATAATCTGATGGAGTTTGAATCACCGAGAATTGGCAATTCGGACCCTTCTTGTGAAGAGCGGCGTGGACCATTTCCCTCTCAATGTCAGCATCCATGGATGGATCTCCTTCATCGTCCAGCTCCTTGTTGGAAACATTGGAGGTTCTCCCTCTAACCATGACGGTGGTTCCTTGGCCATGGGCGACTCCTTGGAATTGCCCTTGGTGATGTCCTCTGCTAAGCTTGGGACACTGCCTCTTGAAGTGTTCGGGCTCATTGCAATTGAAGCAACATAGATTGCGGTCATTACCTTGTGTAGGAACAAAGTTGTTGACAGCATTGGTCCTAGCTATCTTCCTTTGATCCTAATTCTGACCCTGCGCTCTCTTAGTCTGAGCCCTAAACAAACCCCTATTCTGATCTCTGTAAGGCCAAGTCCTGTTGTTCCTTGGTTTGATTTGCACCTCCTGTATTATTGGAGCAACTCGAATGAGTGCGTCTTGTAGGTCCATTGGATGCATTGATTCCAAGTGGGTGTTTATGGGTGGATTTAACCCAACACAAAACTTTGACACCTGTTGTGTCATATCCATTGGAGGCGCGTACTTTAGGAGAGAAACAAACTTTGAATAATATGCATCAAGGGATAGTCCAAGCTGCTTCCATTCATAGAATTCATTCATCTTTTGTGTGCAGTAGGCAGGTGGCAGATACCTCCCTCGCACAGCTTCCTTAAGCTTCTCCCAAGTGACTGTCCCTTCCGAGATCGCTTGGTCTCTGCACCACTATTTTCACCAAATTCTTGCTTCACCTGTAAGCTTCATTTTGGCGAGCATGACTTGGTTAGTAGCAGGTGCAATTCTTGTTGCCTCAAAGTAGTCATCCATGCACTCAATCTAGATCTCGGCATCAGCTTGAACGGTCCTTCCCTTGCCATCAAACTTGGGTGGCTTAATTTGTTTGAGAAGGAATTTCTTCTCTTGAATCACAGCTGAACTTAGTGTAGGAGTCAGACTTGGAACCTGCGCTTGGGGTTGCGTCTGGACAATAAGATTCTTTATGTTAAAAACTTATCAAATGTTTCCCATATTATGTTAATACGACTAGCACAGCTTTTAGCCAAGTGATTTAATCGCTTAACACCTTAGCTAACATTTACAATCAAGATAGACGATAGTAAAAAGTCTTGTTCATTCATGAGGGCATAGCCCTTTGAGTACATTTATTTTGGGTAAGTAGAACAAGCTGATTAATACATCAGTTTGGGAAAAATAGGATTGTGTTACAATCGGCTATAGGGACTAAGTAATAATATGGAGTGGGGTCGTGGATTTTTAGGAAATGATAAGTCATAGGAAGCTCGAGGTATCCCTTCCTTTGATACCCATTCTTCTCATAACGCCCTAACACTTTGATCCTATCGACAGGGATTGCTCGGGTCACTTCTTCATAGACATACTTGTTCTGCTTGACTTGCCAATCGCCAACATGTAAAGTTGCATTTGCGTGAGCTTTGACAAAGATGAAAAGCTTCATGATCTTTAAATCCTCCATCCACTTGATTCTCTTCAAGTTGGTCTGAAGGTACGCGAGTCGGTGGGCTGCTATGTAGTATATTCTTGATTCTCCCGTCCATCTCCATTCCGCATACAGGGGTGAAGGATTATAGATGCGGTCCAGAATATTCATCATGCCTAACCTCTGACAATAATTCGAAGCACGAATTGTAGTCATGAACATGACCTGGAACACCAAGAACTTGCTCCATGCTTCGTGACTCCACAACCCAGCATGTTAGAATATCAAGCTCATATTATTATCATGTTAGTATGTATGACCGACATTAGTCTTGTCCAACTGTATCAGCAAGTGTGGGACATTAAATAAGTCGGTGGTCTTAGACCCAGTGTGAATGGTCCTACGGACCTTAGTACTATTGTATACACTTACTCTATGTGTGTGGTTATGAGATAATGAATGAATGGAAGAAGGAGAGAGCATGCTTGCTCTTCACTCTGTCTCTGCCTCTCTCAATCTTAACATGGTATCAAAGCCATGCTAGGCGGGCTCTCTAGAGCAGGAGGAAGTCAAGAAGACCTGCAGGAGTTGAAGATTAGGATTTCTCAAAGACCAAACAGGCTGCCATTGTTTCTCCAAGTTATGCATTTGTTCATGTGAGGTTCTACGCTTCGTGGCAGTGGTGAAGACTTGTCTGGGACACTTTGGGAGCATCATTGAGCGCATTTGAGTGCTTGAAAATCATTATTACCTTCATCACATGCTGCTGGAAGAGCCTGACAGGCTGTGTGAACTACGTCTGTTTGCAGGCTGAATGCATCTGCTGTACTCCATGCTAATACATGGTCATACACTTATCTATGGCTTATAAACAAGCCTTGGCAAGGTTGCTAAAGACTTGTGGCATGCTAATGCTTGACTGGGAATGAGATATGAACTGTGAGAGTTGATTGCAGATCTGAAATCTGTCCAAAACTGCTATGGACAGAGAATATTCAGGAGGTACATTACTTTGGAAAGAGCCTTGAGCTCATAGAGATGCCCAAAAAGGGTCTATTGAAGTACATACATTCTAATGTAGACATATGTCTTGGATGTTTTGCCTGTAAGCTGAAGATTATTGATCAAGTATACTCAAATCTGAAGCATTTACTTGGTTGGAAAACTGTCATGAATTTGTAGACAGCAAGTATTGCTTACACTTGAAGCATTACATGACATTGCTTGGTTCATGTCAAATGTATGACTTGGGATATGCCTACTGAATGTCTGGAGGACTAAGAAAAGCATTAAATACTACTGAAAATTGAAGTCTGGAGTTGGAAATTAATGCAGTTACATTGTCTTGGCTGGGTACAAACTGTAAATGCAATCTATGACTTGGATTTGTGAAGACATGATGTTTATGGTTACCCGAATGCTCATGTATTGAACCTAACACTTCAAAGTGAATGTATGACATGATTTGAGGCTATTTTGGAGCTGAATAGACAAGGTTTTACTGAGCATTTGTTGACTGCAATCTATGAGCAGGAAGTTTGACACCTATACTTGCTGTCTATGCATTGTTTTGTGCCCGTATGGTTATGTTTGGACTGCTACATGTACTAGCAGCTGTCTATGAAGGTTTGGGACATGTATGAAATGTATATGACTCAGTTTTGGCTTTGAATAAGTTGCTAGTCATTGACAGTTTACAGTTTTCAAACTGTATGTATTTACCCTGGCAGTGAGGTTGCATGAGTTTAAGCTGAAGCAACTCCAAAGCATATGTATTGATTGTTATACTTACGAGTTAGACCACTGGTTGTGGAATATTTTGAGCTGTCATTGGGCTGAAATACCCTGGTTTTTTATTGCAATTAATTGCAGAAAACTATCATAAACAGTTGAGGATTGAACTTGGTCAGTCATACTTGTTGGCTTGCAGGAAGTCAGGAAGTGACTAAATAGTGTCTGGTACAACATGGCTAATGCAGAGAGGACTGACAACATAACCCAGATAGTGGAGGAAAATCTTGACAATAACAATTATGCCATATGGAAGTTCCACATGGAGAACTTATTAATAGGGAAAGGCTATTGGGAGTTGTGACTGGAGCGGAAGCTGAACCTGAGCTCCCAGATCGACATACGGCTGATCAGAGACGATTACACTAAGCTTGGACAGAAAGAGCTCGTAGAGTCTTGCACTAGCTCTCTTTATGTATCTCAGATGCCATGGTAATGCAGATAATGAATTGCAGCTCTCCTAAGAATGCATGGGACATTTTGGTCAAGTATTATGGCACAACCACAAGTGCCAGGAAGATAGAGTTAAAGCAGAAGTTCAACAACATGAAGAGGAAGAGCAGATCTATACAGGATTATGTCACGGAGGTTAAGACCATTGCGGATCAGCTAGCATTTGTTGGTTCACAGGTTGAAGATGAAGACATGGTTGTTGTGACTTTGAATGGCTTGGGGCCTAAGTATAAGTCTTTTGAGACTTTTGTGTCTGTGCGGGCTGAAATGCCTGATTTCAATGAGATGGTTTCATTGCTTATCCATAAAGAGGTTAAGCTTGGCTTGGCTACAGGATCTAGCAGTTCTAAAAACAAGGATGCAGTTTTCTATTCCAATCAACGCGGCCGTGGAAACCGTGGTAGAGGCTATGGATCTGGCAAAGGAGGCCAACAAAATGCATCCTATGGCAATAGTAACCAGCATGTATCGAATGCAAGAGGTGGTGGAAACTTTAGAGGCAGGGGGAGATCTAGCCCTAGAGGTAGAGGCTCCTGGCAACAGCAATGTCCATTTGACAATTCGAACAAGGATAAGGATTTTCATTACTGCGGGAAGTATGGGCATATTGCCAAGGACTGTTGGAAGAAGTAAGGCAATCAGAAAGGCAAACAACATGGACATTTTGCTACATCTAGTCATGCAGGTGATACTTCAGGAGATAGATTGTTTTCCATGCAATATGTAAAAGACAGAGTTGCTAAAAAATGCACTGATGATGCAGTCTGGTACATTGATTCAGGGGCACCAAACCACATGACTCCCCATGGTGATTGGCTCACTGATATGGTGGCTGAAAAACATGGCTATGTCTGTACAGGTGATGACACGCAGCATAGTATTGAGCATAAAGGCAAAGTGCCTCTTGTGGTTCATGATGGCAGAAAGAAAAATTTGCATGATGTATTGCATGTTCCTTCGATTACGAAGAACCTACTGTCTAATGGTCAGATGAGCAAAACTTGCAGGTTAGATTCAACAAGCATGGTTGCTTTATTAAAGAGTTTGGCAATGGATGCAAGTTGATAGCTCGTGGCCACAGGAATGGCAGAATGTTTACTCTTGATGCTACCTTGCCAGAGCTAAATTCAGCTATGTTTGCCCATGGTTCTGGCACTATCAGAGACTTGGAAATTTGACACAAGAGAGCGGGGCATGTAAATTTGCAAAGGCTGCAAATTATGCAAAAAAAGCAGCTTGTTACAGGTTTACCCAAGTTCCAATATTCAGATATTGGTCATGTATGTGATGCTTGCCAATTAGGCATGTAAGGCAGACTACACGCCCGTTGCAGTTAGTGCACTCTGATGTTTGGGGGCCAGCCCATAATGCATCCATGGGAGGCTCGAAGTATTATGTGACATTCATTGACGATTACAGTCGCTATACTTGGGTTTACATTCTGAAGACAAAGGATGAGGTGTTTGCTATTTTTCAGTAGTTTAAAAAGCAAGCTGAAAAGGAATTTGACTGTTATATCTCTTGCTTGAGATCAAATAGCGGTGGGGAGTATGTGTCAAATGAGCATACGTAGGCAGCTTACCTGCAGCAGCTACACTGCTCGGCAAAATGGGGTAGCTGAAAGAAAGAATAGGGTCTTGAAGGAAGCTGCTCGTACCATGATGAATGAGAAGAAGATGCCACTCTATTATTGGGCTGAAGCTATTATGACAGCCATGAATATCTTGAATCGGACTCCCACTGCAGGTATTCATGAGATGACACCATTTGAGAAGCTGTATGGCTATAAGCCGGATGTAAGTCACATGAAAGTCTTTGGCTGTCTTGCTTATGTGCATGTTCCAAATGAAAAAAGGAAGAAGCTGGATCCAAAAGTGCATAAGTGTGTTTTCATTGGATATTCGCAGGAGAAGAAGGCATACAAATGTTATGATCCCTCTACCAGGGAGACCTTGGTGAGCAGGGATGTTATTTTTTATGAGACGGGTTCTTGGTATGTATCACCGGCTACAGTGCCATCAAATATGCCTTCTGCTCATGTATCTACAGTTGATATGCAGCAGAGCACTGCTATGACAGGACCTAGTAGTTAGATAGTATCTCCATGGACAGGGCGATTGAGGAGCTCACTGTCCACTGACACCAGCATGTCAGTGAGGGGGAGATATAATGTCGTGGACAACAAAGGAAAAGAGAAAGTTATTGAGGATGTATCTGGGATGATGATACTTGGTAGAATGACTTCTGGATATGAGTCTGCTGACACTTTAGACAGTGAACTTGGTATTCTGATTGTCTATACGCCTGGTGCAAGGCAGAGCAGGTACATTCTGCCTCATGAGAGAGGGGAATCGAGCAGTGCACCATAGCCTAGACGCTCACAGAGGGTCAGATACCCTGTTGACAGGTTGACATATAGTGGCTACACTGCAAAGCATTATGCTTACATGACAAAAGTGATGGAGATCAAAGAACCATGTACATATGCTGAAGCAGTGGAAGATGAGAACTGGTGTGCAGTCATGGATGAAGAAATGAATGCCTTGGCTGAAAATAAGACATGGGATCTTGTGCCACTGCCTGAAGGAAAAAAGACCAATGGCTGCAAATGGGTCTACAAAATCAAATGCAAGTCAGATGGCAGTGTGGAAAGGTATAAAGCTAGGTTGGTTGCTAAGGGGTATGCCCAACAGTATGGACTTGATTATGAGGAAACATTCAGTCATGTTGCCAAGATGGCAACCATACCCACTATGATTGCTTTGGTTGCTGCTAGAGGCTGGAAATTACAGCAAATGGGCGTTAAGAATGCATTTCTTAACGGTGACTTAACAGAGTTTGTCTATATGGTTCAGCCAGAAGGGTATGTTCACCTTGATTTTCAACGTTATGTATGCAAGCTTAAAAAGGCACTGTATGGGCTGAAGCAGACTCCGAGAGCTTGGCATGCTAGGATCAGTAACTACTTGTAGAGGTTGGGATTTACTGTTGGTAGGGCTGATCACAGCCTATTTACAAAGAAGACTAACAGTGGCTTGGTAGTGCTGGTCATAAATGTTGATGATTTGATAATCACTAGTAATAATGACTTGGGCATACAGCATATAATGAAGATGCTGAAATCTGAATTTGACATGAAAGATCTAGGTGAATTGAAGTACTTTTTGGGTATTGAGGTAATCAAGGCTGAAAATGGTTTATGGCTGATGCAAAAACATTATGCCATGGAAATGCTGAAAAAGTATGGCATGGCTGAATGCAAACCATTGGATACACCCCTTGATCAGAATGTCAAGTTGGACACTAGCACTGGAGCTGAAATTCAGGATGTGACTATGTATAGGCAAATGGTTGGAAGTCTGATCTATTTGACCATCACTAGGCTAGATTTGAGTTATGCCGTTGGGCTCATAAGTCAGTTTATGCAAAAGCCCAAGAAGCCACATTTGGATGCTGTTAGGCAGATTATGAGATATGTTAAGTCCACTGTAGATTATGGGTTATTCTATATGAGAGATAAACCCTTGAAACTGGCTGGATACACAGATGCAGATTGGGTAGGATGCTCATACGATCTCAGATCTACGAGTGGTTATGCTTTTGGCTTTGGAAGTGGCATGATCAGCTGGAGCAGCAAGAAGCAACCAACGGTTGCATTGTCTAGTACTGAGGCAGAGTACAGGGGTGCTGCATTGGCAGCATGCGAGATTTCATGGCTGCTCAAGCTTATGGCTGATTTGGATATCCAGGTGGATGCTCTAGTGACCTTATTATGTGACAATCTCAGTAGTGTACTCCTGGCAACAAATCCAGTATACCATGCCAGGACAAAACACATAGAGGTACACTACCATTTTATCAGAGAGATGGTTTTTGCAAGGAGAGTAGATCTTATGCATGTGAAGACTGATGAACAGGTTGCAGATATCTTTACCAAGTCTTTGGGTAAAGATAAGTTTAGTAGCTTTAGACAGCTACTTGAAGTTCATCACATGATTTGAGCTTGAGAGGGAGTGTTATAATATCAAGCTCATATTATTCTCCTGTTAGTATGTATGACCGACATTAGTCTTGTCCAGTTGTATAAGCAAGTGTGGGATATTAAATAAGTCGGTGGTCTTAGACCCAGTGTGAATGGTCCTACGGACCTTAGTACTATTGTATACACTTACTCTACGTGTGTGGTTATGAGATAATGAATGAATGGAAGAAGGAGAGAGCATGCTTGCTCTTCACTCTGTCTCTGCCTCTCTCAATCTTAACACAGCATCCATAAGTGAGTAAAGAAATGTTTTCAACAGAAAACACTGCTCTATTCCACTCACCTTCCCCTGACTCTCCCCTTATTCCCTTTATTTTCTTCCATTAAGTTCCCTTGTAATCTTTGAATCTCATTGGTTTGCTCTGATACCAACTGTAACGTGTCTGCTTGTCCTCTTGTGGAACACATATTAGCAGCCCATCAGGAGGAGGGTCTAGAAGGCTCTGCCCAGCACTCGCAAGGAATGACACATGGTTTGCGATCTAGGTCTTCCCAAGTCTGCTCTGAGTGGAAGTGTCCAGCCATTTCCACTTAGGATCAACCTGAGGTCAGGGTTCCTTTCCTATCAACAAAGTCTCTAGGAAGAAGCTAGCGTCGAGCTCCAGATGTACCACTTTGCGTAGGAACAATAAAGTCGAAGCGGATTCATGCTGCACTTGGTTCATGGAGAATGGGAAATGAGAGGGATGCGAAGCTCAACCTCTCTGCCATACGGCATAGTCCCATTCCTTTCCCCTAAAACAGAATAAATTGGGATTCTACATCTACTAACACTAGGTCTTCATAGTCTTAATATCTCATCTTTTGAGAAAAGTTCCCAGATAACCGGGACCACCCTTCCGTAGGACGGACCTAAGTCTCGTCCATCGCACTTTCCTCAGTTTGCTTTAGTTATCTAATTACCTACCACATTATGTTTTGACATGCAAAAGCAGCTTCCTTAATTAATCAAATTAATCACGGGTTCCTTCACGCAACTTAGGCACTGACACAAAAACAATGTCAAGCAAGTTCCTTTTTCTCCAATGTCTGCTCTTTATTTATCAAAATCCTGGAGTACATCCAATATCACGCCCGAAGGCTATCCCATCAATCTACAGGATTGCTGCTCTAAGTTCCGCCCATTGACTAGTACACGGGCCTCGAGATCCCATCATCTCGAGTCACGTCGGCCTCTTGTGTAGGACCTAGAGGTAAGGGATTTATAGCCAGAGCCTTCCCTGGCACCCAAGCGTCCTCCCGCTCCAAGCAACACCCACGGAGAGATCTCTCGCGGCGGGTTAGGTCCATGTACCCGGCGCGACTAACAACCCCCTTGGATAGGGCCAGGTGGCGCAGACAATCGGAGGTAACTGTTCTTGCCTCTCCCTCCAGGCTTTTAACCTAAAGCAATAAGTGTTTTTCCATGAATTAGTTCCTTGAACAAAGAGATCAAATAATATACCTAAGTGTACAATCACAAACACTTCGGAGGTCATTTGTACGACCAACTGCTAAGGTGTGACTCCTTTTTTTCCGGATGCTCCCAGCATCCGATCTTGGGTCTTTTTCCCGAATGCTCCCAGCATCCGATCCTGGATTGTTCGTGACTTGGCGAGATCCCAATAATCTCAAATAAGATTACACAAGCAAATGTTCTTGGTAAGTTAACTTATTTTGACTTGCCCTTTTCCTTTGGGTTTTACCTTATGGTATCGGTATCTTAATCCTAACTCGGGCATTAGCTAGTCAGTTAAGGCAACGGACATGCCTTATTCGCAACCCAACCAAGGGTCTTTTAATCTTCTAGTTCCAACCAAGCTCAATTAACACACTTGGCAACACATGATTCTTCATTTAGACCAACAAGAAGCAGTCTAGATGCATGCGATTCTTCCATTTCTCTTAGTACGGTTCTATGCAGGATTTTCCACTCAACCTTATCTATCACACACATGGTGCGTTTAGTATAGTTGTACATTCTAAACGACCTTTATCTCTATTCATTCTTGGCAACGAGTACCTTTTCCTAATGCACTGGATCACATTTGACTTGCGATATGAAAGTCTAGGTTTTTGTCCAACGGTGCAAGTGTATCTCATGAACGGAAACTAACATTTCATGTGTTTCTTTTAATCATGATTGTGAAACATGAATTCTAAATGACTATTTATGCACTGAACTGGTTAAAAAGCTATCATTTTATGTGAAGTAAGGCGATAACCTTATCATTTTATGTGTGTAAAAGCTAGCATTTCATGGATATAAACTTATGCGCATTCCGTACTCTATCGTATCACGCATGTAACTTAGCGCTTAGAGTAAACAAAAACCCTAAGACTCGTTCTTGTTCCATGCATGTAGCTAACCCTTTCATCTCTTCCACGAGAAATAATACATAATTAGTTATAACACTTAAAGAACCTGGGTTTGATACGTGTTCGTAGGGGCCTTCATTGTGTTGGTCGCTCCGCCCGCCTCTCTCGCATTACCGGTACCAACGGTAGCTTTGGCACCTATGCTTCCTGCGATTTTCTTCTTGGGAGCTATTTCTACTTGGGGTTTGGGTAGTCCGGGCCTTAGCGGCCTTCAGGATGATCGGTTCGAGAGGGAAAGGTCGCAAGAAGGGAATGTTTTGTTGATGAGGGCGTGACTTGTCTCCAACTCACTTCCTTTCTCTCTCTCCTTCTCTCTCTCTCCCTCTCTTCTTTCTCTTCTCTTCACCTTATTTCTCTCTCTCCTTCCTCTTCTTCTTCTTTTCCTGCTTCTCTCTGTCACAACTCTATAGAAACAGAATTTGTATCCTTTTTCATTAATTTGTCTATATAATGATTTATTAAATTTATTTCCTTTGCACTAATTAGATATAAAGAAAAGTGCATTGGAGCTGGCCACTGATGAGTGGTCACAGGTTATGGTGGACCCACGCGGTGGGTTAGAGAAAAGATAGTTCACACTTCCACCTATATGACCCGATTGGGCGCCTGTGACTAGAACTCACGCATATCAGGGTTAGACTCGCACACAGAAAGGATTGATGCCTTGAAGTGTGGGCTAGATCCACCAGAACAGACAGTTACAATCAACAAGATGGCATGATCATGAAATGCTTGTATAATGTGCATGTGTGGGCTGAAAGCTTGAAATGCACATTTCTTTGCATAGGAAAGTCACATGAAGATTCGGATACCATTTTTGCGATGTACACGGAAAAAGCTTTCATATGTTACCCATATTGGGGGGGTCCCTAAATTTTAGGAGATCCCTAAATTTTAGGAGGTCTCTAAAATTTAGGAGCCTCGAATTAGCCTAAAAATGCTAGTCCTAAAAAATAGGGATGTCATTCTAAAAATAGTAAGTTCTGTACTCTGACTGTGCTTACTAAATTTGGTTGTTTCTATTCTTGACAGTATTCAACCCAAAAAGGAAGGCTATAGAGAAGAGACAAGTGTCAAGACACTTGTCACACAAGTTTCCAAGTGTCCCACCACTTGTCACATCTCATGACATGTGGCTGGACACTTGTCTTGTGCTACTCCACTTTCCCCTTTTGTACTAGCTCTCCCCTCTCCTATAAATAAGAGCTCGTTTTTCTTCATTGATCATCATTTTTCTTTGTTGTAAACTCATGTACAACACCCACAGATAGCCAGAAACTGGCCCCATCCATCCCCATCATCATCCCCCACTTCTCCATTATCAAATTCCTCCATATGCCCTCTTCTATCACTGCTGTTTACAGGACAGCAAGCCTGTAAATTCATTACAACACCTCCTTCTCAAGCTCTTTCTTCCATTTTAGCTACAAGAAGCAAGCCCTATCCATGTACTGCTGATCAACGATGGAGAAAGGCTGATTTCCCCTTTTTCTTCTCTCATACTGTAAAGAAATCAGTTCTTATCATTGCATAATAGATAATGCATGTGTGTTTGTACATCTTTGCATGATCTTGTGAGAGTGAGAATTACCTTTTTCTCACTCTCAGGTTGATTGTAACTGAGCTCTTCCCTAAGGGACTTGGGTTGAGCAGAAATACATTCCTTCGGGGGGGGTTGCCCATCTTCAATCCTCAATCTTGTCTCCATTACTTTTACATTTTCATGGCTATAATTTTGTGAGTAATTTTCATTTTTAGCTTTAAGTGTTCATTCTCTTTTATATTAAATCTTGAAAACAAGCGAATATCATAATTGTTAAGCATACTACGTTGTTCGGGGCGTTTACACTCTCTTCTCTCCTTCTACCTCTTCTACTTCTTCTTCTCCTTCTTTCTCTCTCCTCTTTCCCTCTTCCCTTCCTCTCTTCTCTCTCCTTCTCTTCTTTTCTCCCTTTTCTCTTCTTCTCCTACTCCCTCTCCCTCTCCTTCTCCTCTTCTCTTCTTCTTCTTCTTCTTCTTCTCCCTTCTCTCTCTCCTCTTATTCTCTCCCTCTCCTCTTCCTCTTCTACCTCTTCTCCTTCTCTCCCTCTTCCTCTCTTCTTCTCCTCCCTCTCCCTCTCCTTCTTCTTCTCTCCTTCTCCTTCTCTCCCTCTTCTTCTCTTCTATCTCCCTACTTCTTCCTCTCTTCTTCTCTTCTCTCACCCTCTCCTTCTTCTTCTCTCCTTCTTCCCTCTCACTTCTTCTCTACCTCTTCTCTCTCTCCCTCCTTCTTCCTCTTCTTCTCTTCTTCTCTCTCACTTCCTCCTACCTCTTCTTCTTCTTATTCTTCTTCCCTCTCTCTCTCCCTTCACTTCTTCCCTCCCACTCCTCTTCCTCTTCTACCTCTTCACGGCCCGTAGTTGGTTGGCAATCAGGGGGGTGGCTTGAATCATAGGCCCTAGGGGCCGCAGTCGCAGCAGGTCGGAGGCGGGGGGGGAAGAACTCAACTGGAAGGCCCAAGGGGGGGACGCAGCTGCTGCAAGAGCCAGGAGGGGGGGAAGAGTCGAGTGACGGAGCCAGGGGGCTGCTACCGCTATTGCTAGAGGTAGGAGGTGACGATGCAGGGGAAGGGGGGCGCTCTCTCTCTGTGTAGCCGAGGGACGGGAGGGGCCTCCTCTTATATAGGAGGGGGAGGAGGTGGGTGGCATGGCCACCCCTCCCACCTGGGGGGCTGCATGCCCCCCATCACCACCACTCCCTCTCTCTCTCCCTGACGTGCAGTCGGCGAGGGAGAGAGAGGGGGGGTTAAAAAATTTTGAATTGATGATAAGAAAAAAAAATTAAATTAAAAAGGGGGGGTGTTCCTATGGGGGAGAAAACATGGAAAATGTTACAGGTCCATCTTCAATGCCCGCACATGTTGAGCTTGCCATCTCAACATGGTGCGGGGAGGACCTTAGGAGCTCATCCTATTAAACCCAACTTTTCTCCCTGCACTTGAATATCATTGCTTGTGTGTGTTGGCATTATCTATACACAGTTAATAAATTCATTGTTTATTTATGTACATATTTATGGACCCATGTCACTTCGTAAGGATAAGAACCAATTGTAGAACTCAAGATTGTACTCAAGTGTGGCACATGCATCTAGTACTCGTGGCAGCCTACTCAATAACAATAAATATTTTGCGACATCTAGTAGCATGATACCTTATCCGAGTCTACTTGCAACATGTAGCTCCTCCTCAATGAGAATCTTATCAATCAGAGAGTTCTCTTAACTAGTTCCGGCTAAGTCTGTACCCCGAATTTCGATTAGTACTCGAAAGGAAGTTGGCACCGCATAGGTTGGGTCTCTTTGAGACCGCCATTTGGCCAATTGCTCCTTTGAGACCGTCGTCATAATCTGGGCTCCCAGTTTGGCCATTGTAACGTGGTTTTCAAACCAACGTTCTTCAAATTGACTTTAACCCTCTGATTGTCGCTTTAGTTGCTCTATCTCTAAGAGATTTGGTTGGAAAAGCACTTCATTGAATGTCACAATTGAGCGTAGTTTGTCGGCCTCCTCGTTAGAGATGCGTTGCATGCATTCATGTAGGAGCTTGTCATAATGCTCATTAAGGTATTCTTGCTCTTCCCAAGATAGAGGAAATGGAAAGTATTCCTCAAGCTGCTCCTTAGGGAATGTACCCATGTCTCCGAGGACGTAGACACATGCAAATAATTTGAGTTTAGTATCCAACTCAGTTAGGCATTATGTGACACTTCTATGTTCGATGAGGGCTTGCTCGATTGCTATCTCATGAAAGGTTTTGGAAGTTTCCCTGGGTTTCAGCATAGTTGGGGGCTCGGGCCTAGATGAGCAAGATTGGTCAATGCTAGGATTGCTTTTGTCCTTGGTATTTTCATGCTTCTCTTGAGGCTTTGTTGCTATTGTGTCATGGTTTCCCTCGGATGTGACTGGTATAGTTCTATCAACCTGTTGTGACAGTGTTGTATCCACTCTTGATTGGTCAATGTAAGTTCTGTTATCAGTGGATTGAGTGTTGCAAGCAACCATTGATGATAATGGTTGCTTTGGTTTTTCAGAACACACGGATGTGTCTAAGGTTTCACCACTATTAGGAGACATGGCAATGGATTCATTGGTGGATGGACTCAATGCTTTATTCCTCATCTCTTCAGCGCTCTTAGTCTCAATCTTCTTGGTGTCTATAGCCACTAGCAACTGCCATTGTTTTGGTTGTTTTCTCCTCTTTTTCTTCAGCAATTAAGGTGTATCCCTTGAAGACTTGGGACCCTGAACTAGGTCAACCTTTGATGTGCTTGGTTAGGCATTAGCGTTCTCTTTCTCTAGTGTGTCCTCATGGGACATAGCTACGGCCTGTTGAACAACCTCGTGAGGTTGTGAGGGTGTGACTGTCGCTCCTCTTGGGAAGTCTAGCTCCTTAGTCAATTCTCCTTTGTTTAGCTTCTCCTCCAATTCATGATTGGAACCAGTAGCCACTAGTTTAGTGGACTACATATTGTTGGTGGATTGTGGTACCAAGTCCTTAGGCAGATCAGAAGTGGTCATGTCTTTTGTTGCCCTTTGAGCATTCACTTGTGCAGATCGATCAGTTGAGCTAATCAAAGTGGATTGCACAAGCATATCCTTAGGCTAAGAGCTAAGGGTGGTGTCATGTCCCACCTCTTGGACATTTGGAAGCTTAGATAGAGATAGAGATCGGGACTAAATAGCTGCACTTGGCGACTGCTGTTGTGCTTCCTATGTTCATTTAGGGAAAGAGGGTGTAGGAGATTTGGGACTCCTAGGTGGACTTGGCACTCACTAAAAGATTTGCTCATGGCTCTTAGATGGTTTTGCCATTTGGTTTGTTGAGCAATCAACCTTACCATGAGCAATGTTGTGCCTATGATGCTCATTATCCTCTTGGGAAATCAAAGGCTCCTTGGACACTAGTATCTTTCATGTACCCTCAATGATTAGATCTTATATTTGCTTGTTAATCACTCTAGACTAGGGATCTACCCTTTGAATAGTCCTATTTGGTTTCTTGATTTCAATCGTGAGGGGCTCAGTCACTCCAATGTTTTTGACTCGAGACTTGGTTTTTTTTTTGGATTTCCTCGTGCGCTTCTTTGCTTTGATACGACCTAGCCTTTGACTGACAGAGGTGGCTTAGTAGGGAGCTTTGGTATCCATATCCATCCATTACCTGTGTAATATCCTTGAGCATGTAGCAACGCTTTGGATATCCATCGCGGCATTGTGCTAGCTCTCTGTTGATACCTTCATCTATAAGGCTTGGGCTTCTTTTGTAGTCTTCTACGATATTTGTAAGTCCAAATCCTATCCTTGTCATTATCTCCTAACCTTCTTGTTTCAAGCATGGCCTCGCTCACTGGTTCTCTCTGTCGAGATGAGAAGCTCAACACATGCGGACATTGATGATGGACCGCCTGGTTAGATGGGTCCACACGTATACACTTAGCACGTCGGTGGTCATTATGACTCACACATGGCCACTGACTTATTACTTATTATATTCAGGTTGTTACACCTATTTACAGCTGGCATAGTTATAGCGCCAGTTGACTAGTGTAGTCGGTTATGCATTGTTTGACTTAGTAGGCCACTTTCCTTTATGTTGTATCTTATCTATACTTTGTGTACATTGTAAAGTGTGTGGAAGAAGAAGAAGAAATTAGCAAGAAAACGTTTTTGGCCTCCATCTCTCTTCTTGTCTCTTGAGTGAGCTTCTCCTTGTGCATTCTGTGTGTGTTCGGCGCAGCATCTTGAGCAAGTCCCCCCACCACGCGATTCTTGACATGGTATCAGAGCCACGCCACTGAGAGAGGCTAATTTCGAAGGTTGAAGTGAAGGAGAATAAGCAAGGTTTGAGCAAGCAAGCCACGGGTAAGAAGCTCTCCCATTCTTCCACTCTCTCTCTTGGATAGTGCCTGTGGAGGCACCGGAAGTAGGGTCGAGCAAAAATCTCAGATTGTAGTGAGATTTGGTGTGCGCGAAGAGCGCTGTGTACTTTGTAGATAAGCCCATTTCACGCCCCATTTTAGAGCTGCAAGGTTGCGGACAGCAGTTTCAGGGTACAATGTGATTTCGACTGTTTTGACCGAAAGTGGGTGTGCAGGTTACAGATTGCGAATCTGTAATTCTTGAGGTGTTTGCAGGAAGCAAATATAAGGTTTATCTGCAAACAAGTTGCAGATTGCATGTATTGTTGAGCAGACAGTGAAAAAGGCTGTCTCGTGTATTGCTGTGCACTACAGGTCGAGGGTTGTAGAAGATTTGCTTGTTGTTTGGTATTAGTTTTGTGATAATGGCAGAGAACAGTGGAAGCCCCATCATTGAGAAGCTCAACAAGAACAACTACCCTTCATGGAAGTTTCGTGTCACGAACTTCCTTATTGGAAAAGGCCTCTACGAGTTTGTTTCAGGTGAAGAAAAGGAGCCAGAGGTTAGTGATCCTCCAACTACAGAAGAGACAAAGGCACGGAAGGAATGGAATGCAAAAGACAAGAAGGTCATGTATTGGCTGTCTGCAGTAATTGACAATAATATGCTGGGACATATTAGAAATGCAGAGAATTCATATGCAGCTTGGACCATACTTGAAAGTATGTTTTCTATAAATACAAAGGCACGAAAGATTCAACTCAAGCAAGAGTTGAATACATTGAAGAAAGGAAAGATGTCTTTCAATGATTATGCACTGAAGGTAAGGAACATTGCAGATGCCTTGGCAGCGATTGATGCAATGCCCGATGATGATGATTTGGTGTCGTCTACCTTGGGTGGACTTAACAATGAAAAGGCTTGGAAGTCTTTTGTAACTTCCATATATGTTAGAAAGCCATTCCCAGATTTCGATGAGTTGGTCTCCCTTATGATCACTGAAGAGATCAACATGCAGAGTGAGACATTTGAAAGAAGTGGTGAACAGGTCCAAGCTTTCTACTCCAATTCAGGAAGGGGACATGGGAGGTTCTCTTCAAGAGACCGTGGTATAGGACGTGGTAATAACAACCAGCAAAACAGATTGAATCAGCAATTTGGCAATATGCAGGCTTCAGGAGGTCATGGTAACTTTAGAGGCAAGGGGAGCTTTAGAGGAAGAGGTGGATAGGAGAACAAAGGTTCTAACAACTCTAGTATTGTGTGTCACTACTGTGGTAAAACAGGTCATATTGCAGCCCAATGTTATGCTAAGAAAGATGATATTCGCAGTGGTAAGTTGCAGCAAGGAAACTATGCATCGTCTTCACGACAGAATGAAGACAAAAATGAACGACTGTTTGTTATGCAGCATATGTTGAATGTTGTTACAGGAAAGGGAACACATGATGATGTTTGGTATGTTGATTTAGGTGCATCCAATCATATGACCAGCCATGCAGAATGGTTTGGAGAGATACAGAATTTGCAAAATGCAGGTTATGTGGAGACGGGTGATGATTCATGCCACCCAATTTCACACATTGGAAAAGTTCCCTTGTCCTTGCATGATGGTAAGACAAAGAGTCTTTCAGATGTATTACATGTGCCATCTATTACAAAGAACTTGGTGTCAGTGGGTCAGATGGTAGAGCAAGGGCTGCAAGTCAGATTTAATGCAAAGGGCTGCTTTGTAGAAGACTTCAATGACAAGTGCAGGTTAGTTGCAAAGGGAAGTAGAGTTGGGCGTATTTTTACTCTGGATGCTGGAATTCCTTCTATGAATGCTGCTATGTATGCTAAAGGAAAAGATGTTGTTGTAGATATTGAAATTTGGCACAAACGCATAGGACATGCAAATGTACAAAGGTTGAAATTAATGCAGTCCAAAGGGTTGGTTACAGGTTTGCCTACATTTAGAGTTGCAGAATTTCATAAGGTATGTGAAGCATGTCAGTTTGGTAAGCAGGCAAGACAACCCTTTTCACATGACAGAGATGTAAGCAGAAATATCCTTGATGTTGTGCATACAGACATTTGGGGGCCTGCACAAAATGTATCTCTTGGAGGCAGTTCATACTTTGTCACATTCATTGATGATTGTTCTAGAAAGCTGTGGGTATATTTTATGAAGGAAAAGAGTGAAGCGTTTGAGCACTTTAGAACTTTCAAGGCTGCAGTTGAAAGAGAAACAGGCTTGAAAGTAAAGTGCTTGAGGTCAGATGGAGGGGGAGAGTACCTCTCGAATGAGTTCAGTGATTTTCTGAGGTCTCATGGGATAAAGAGACAGTTCACATGCAGGTATACCCCACAGCAAAATGGGGTTGCAGAAAGGAAAAACAAGCATATTGCAGAAGTTGCACGTGCCTTGATGGCTGAAAAGAATATGCCTAAGCATTTTTGGTCTGAGGCTGTTCATATTGCTGCTTATATTATGAACAGAACTCCCACAGCTGCAATTCATGGTATGACCCCCGAAGAATGTTTTACAGGTAAGAAGACTGATGTCTCACACTTGAAAGTATTTGGCTGCATTGCGTATGTTCATGTGCCAGATGAGTTGCGGAAGAAACTGGATCCAAAGGCTGTAAAGTGTGTCTTTATTGGATACTCTTTAGAGCAGAAAGGGTATCACTATTATAACCCTGTCACATGTAAGTTCAGAGTGAGCAGGGATGTCATCTTTGATGAAATGAGCAGTTGGTATGCATCTAGTGGTGATGCATTGGATAATGATGATGATCATGACACTCATGTGCAGGCTGAAAAGCAAGAATCACGGACTCTTAGTGGACCAGAGACATCATCTGGTAGTCCTTGGTCTGGGAAACTAAGGAGTACCTCTACATCTTCAGGTGCATCTAGTAGCACTATAGGTAAAGACAAAGGAAAGAGTAAAGTGTCAGATGGTATTGATGCAGTTCTTGATGGAGACACCAGTGGCTCAGAGAGCTTAGATGATGAGCTTGGTATTCCTTCTGTGAAGACACCAAGTGTATAGAGAGCTCATAATAGTGTAAAGGCTCCATTGAGTGATCCGATGGTACGCAGATCTAGCGGGGTCAAATACCCTGTTAAAAGATTTGGTTTTGAAGGTTATGCAGCTCACCATTATGCTTATATGGTGAAACTAGTTGAGGATATTGAGCCCACTTGTTTTGAGAATGCTGTTGGTCATACTCATTGGGATGCAGCAATGGACGAGGAGATGGCTGCATTAGAGGCCAATAAGACTTGGGATCTAGTATCATTGCCGAAGGGCAAGAAAGCTATTGGATGTAAGTGGGTTTATAAGATTAAGCACAATGCAAATGGTTCTATTAGTAGGTACAAAGCTAGGCTGGTTGCAAAAGGCTATGCCCAGACATATGGCATAGATTATGAAGAAACCTTCAGTTCAGTTGCTAGGATGGCAACTGTCAGATGTGTGATTTCTTTGGCAATAGCCAAAGGTTGGAGATTGCAGCAAATGGATGTGAAGAATGCCTTCTTGCATGGTGATTTGCAGGAAGAAGTGTATATGGATCAGCCAGCAATTTATGAAGATTTAGAGCATCCCACGTATGTGTGCAGGTTGAAGAAGGTGCTCTATGGGCTCAAGCAAGCACCTAGAGCATGGTCTGACAAGATCAGAGAGTATTTTGTCAATATTGGCTTTTATGTTTTTGATGGTGATCACTCACTTTATGTGTAAAAGGGAGATGTAGGTTTGGTCATCATAGTCATCTATGTGGATGACTTGATTATTATAGGTGATAGTGATAGTGGGATTGTTGAAGTCAAGGATTTTTTGAAGAAGAAGTTTGAGATGAAGGATTTAGGTGAGCTAAGGTACTTCCTTGGCATTGAGGTGATCAGATGTGATGATGGTATATGGTTGTCCCAAAGACAGTATGGCTTGGATATGTTGTCCAAGTATGGTATGACAGCATGCAAACCACTTTCAGTTCCGTTGGAGCAGAATGTAAAGTTGAGTGCTGATGTTGGGGATGAGATAGAAGACCCTACTATGTTCAGGAGGATAGTGGCGAGTTTGATCTACATGACCATTACAAGGCCAGACTTGAGCTACGCTGTTGGTCTTGTGAGTCAGTTTATGCAAGTACCTAGAAAGCCACATTTGGATGTAGTCAGATGCATATTGAGATATGTGAAGTCCACATTACATTATGGACTTTTCTATGAGGCAAGTACAGATGTACAGGTGTTTGGATACACAGATGTAGATTGGGCTAGTAGTATGTCTGATAGAAGATCTACCAGCGGATACATGTTCTCTCTTGGTAGTGCAGTAGTTGCTTGGAGTAGCAAAAAGCAATCTACAGTTACTTTGTCAAGTACAGAGGCTGAGTATAGAGGTGCTGTTGTTGTAGCATGTGAGGTAGTATGGCTACAAAATTTAATGGCTGATTTGGATGTGCAGATGGAAGGTCCAGTTGTCATTTATTGTGACAACATGAGCAGTATACAGTTGGCTAGGAACCCTGTGTTCCATGCCAGGACAAAACATATTGAGGTACACTATCACTTTGTGAGAGAGAAGGTACTAGCAGGTGAGATTGACTTGGTGTATGTTAGCACACAGGATCAAATAGCTGACATCTTCACGAAGGAATTGGGTACAGAGAAGCTTCAAAAGTTTCGAAGCTTACTTGGAGTCGCAGATATGCAATTGAGCTTGAGGGGGAGTGTTGAGACACATGCGGACATTGATGATGGACCGCCTGGTTAGATGGGTCCACACGTCTACACTTAGCACGTCGGTGGTCATTATGACTCACACATGGCCACTGACTCATTACTTATTATATTCAGGTTGTTACACTATTTACAGCTGGCATAGTTATAGCACCAGTCGACTAGTGTAGTCGGTTATGCATTGTTTGACTTAGTAGGCCACTTTCCTTTATGTTGTATCTTATCTATACTTTGTGTACATTGTAAAGTGTGTGGAAGAAGAAGAAGAAATCAGTAAGAAAACGTTTTTGGCCTCCATCTCTCTTCTTGTCTCTTGAGTGAGCTTCTCCTTGTGCATTCTGTGTGTGTTCAGCGCAGCATCTTGAGCAAGTCCCCCCACCACGTGATTCTTGACACTCTCTGTTCATCATACACTTCTATCAACTTTTTCAACAAGTCCTTACTCTCGTTACTAGGCTTGCCCAGTAAGTCAGAATGTTCCTTGTCTTTTTCTCAAGGTTTGGTGAGGTCACCCTTACTAAAGGTTGTGTTTATCCTCACACCTGGTAGTGTCAAGTGTATCCTATGTGCTACGTAATCGGCCTCGCACTTTGTCGTCCTTTTGAAGGGTCTTCCTAGGAGGGTTTCTTTTCCACAATTAGCACTATTTGGAGAAACATGGAAGAGGATAGGTAAGCTTTCTGTTTCAATAGTTACAATGATTTTGCACTTCACTATAAGTGCTTGTGAGTGTCCCCCATAAGGACTAAGAGTTGCATTGGTTAGTATGAGCTCTGTTTGGCCTAGTAGGATTCATGCTTCATAGATCAAGATATTAAAATCAGCTCCTTCATCAATGAGAGCATCGATAGTGTGCTCTCTTTTCACGGTGAGTTTGACCCTAAGATAAGCATGTGGTACTATGACTTCATCTTCCTGGTCTTGGCTTGTAAATTTAAGACTTCTGTTGCATGCCCTTGATTCCCCGACTGCACAACTTGATGTGGATTCTCCACTAATGTCTTGGGTCATCTGTGCAGTGTCATTCAAGTTGCATCTATTGTCAGAACTGTCATGTCTAGTCATCCTCGCAGTAGCTTGATATTGTTGAATTCTATTTTGACTAGATGCATTCCAGACGCAACCTATATATGTTTTTATGGTACTATGGCCTTTTTGCCATTGTTGGCTAGATTGGCCCATTGAAGTTCTAGGGTCTCTGTTTGGGGTATGGAATTTTGGTTGTTGTTTTGCAAGTGAGAATCTATGCTTCTGCAGAGCCCTTACTACACTAGGGTCTAATTTGGAGGACCTGTCATGGTGTGTGTTTTCTCTCCAACCTACTTGGGGGAGGTGTGGAGGGGATAGAGCCCCCTCCTCTTCTTTGGGGGTGGGGGGGGGGGGGGGGGGCAATCCCCCCCGACCTACAGGGCCATTATGCTAAACACCATGCGCGATTTGAAGGACCATTCGTAGCCAAGTTTTAAACTACTTGCTCTAGATTTTAGCCCAGTAATAGATCCATAACGTGCTTTCGGCTCTATATGGTTTATGGGTCGATTTCAGGGTCTACAAGTTAAGAAATTGAAAAAAATCCAAATTCTACCCAACAGATTCGAATCGCAAGGGCCAAATGTCTCAATTCGGCCCGTTCGAATGGCCGAGGGCCAAATGTAACTGGTCCCAACATCAAATTTGGCTAGTCTGAATGTGGTTGTTCGAGGGCTGAATGGTCGAACGGTAGTGGGCCAAATTGACTGGGCCAAGGGCCGAGTGGTTCATTCGAATGGGTTTGGGCCGAATGGCCAAGGGCCCCAAGTCAAGTGGGCCGAATGCCAAGTTGGTCCGAATGGTCGATTGAGGCGCGGACGAGGCCGAGCGGTGGGCGTCCAAGTGGTAGTGAGTCGAATGGCTGAATACAGGAGGGCTGAGGGCCGATTCTGGGACTCGGCCCAAGATTCGCCATCACTCGGACGAGCTGAACGCAACTCAATTTTGGCTGACAAAACAATAAATCACTCGACTCACATGATTTAGATCACAACCTATCACAAACACCTCCAGATCAAAGCTATAGATAGAGGGGAAGAGTTATATATACTTGGAATATCAAATAAACTCCAAAATGCAAATCGGCAAACAAATCAAACCCTCTTGCCTTGTTATGACACCAGAAACCCCAATGCTTATTTTCTTTCTTTTTCTTTGTTTTTCCCTACCCTAATGCATACAAATCACAAAGCAATTATCTACACTACTCCAACATGCTTTTCCAAATCCAAAAAACCAAAAACTTACTTGCTAAGGAGATCAAATACCTCTTTAAACTCCCTCACTTCCTATCTATCTACCTCAAGCACCAATTTGGGGAAAACCCTATTTCAATGCTAGATTTGAAGTGCACAAACACTCAAGGCTTGAATCCATATGTCCTGGCAATGGAACCAAAATGTAGGGGTGATTAACTGCCAAGACCCACGGACCGCTTATTGTTTCAAGCGTTCCAAGCCAAGCACTAATGGCTACCTCTCACATAGCCGACGCACTATCCATCTCTACGAGTGTAGTGACCTTACGTCCATGCCCAATCAAGTTACCTCCTCTTTCGAGCACTACTGTAGCTCCACGATCTAAGTGCAAGATCCATCCTCAAGCTCCACACTCCAAGCTCCATTACCGTGAGCAAGAGAAGAGAAGAGAAGAGAAGAGAAGAAGAAAGGAGAAGATGGAGAGCTTCTCCTCCCCAGTCCCTCACCCTCACACTCTCACACTCCCTCTCTCAAGCACAAGCTCCAGCAAGCAAGAACAAGAAGAAGAAGAGGAGTAGGAGAGCCACTTTTGACCACACACAAGAATGAGCTTCTCATTCACTTTTTAACTTTATATACAAAACACTAAATCCCTTTTGTGCGGTCATCCCCTTATCCCTTTTTTACATGGCCAGCTCTTTTTCCCATTGTCCTCCTATCTTCCTAGCTTCCTTCCCACCACCCATCTACCTTTACAATTTGCACGACCGATGCTCTTAAAATAAATCATGGTGCACCTTGTGCTCTTTTACAAAAGCATTGATTTGTGCTTTTTCTTGTGTGCCTTTCTCCTTGATTTAGGAATTTTCTGCACTTCTTGTGTTTCCTTATTTTCTCTTGGTGTGCCTTTGTCTTCTGTTTCACTTTTGCCTTGGCCTTGTCTTCTGCTTTAGACTTTTCAGATTTTCCACCTTGTTCATCTGAGGGTTAACAGAAGTATACAATTGATCATGCAACAAAGTATGTATACAAGAATCCAAAAGCCAAGGTCCATAGTATGTTAGTCTTTGAAGACTTAGAGGATGAAAATGATGAGGCAAATGTATTTCTGACTACAATTGAAAATGAGGATGTTGAAGAGGAAGTTGGGCAAGAACAGTTTTATGATCATATTGACACCTTTTCTTTTGATAGAGGTGATAGTATTCCTTTAATCCGGGAGAAATTCTTGATGAGACACATGCTGCCACCAATTGTTCTATCTCCATGGATGCTTGGACAGGTTCTAAGAGCCCTAATACACTTCGTATGAAGGGTACCATTCATGGAAAGGATGTATTTATCCTGATAAACAATGGAAGTACACATAATTTTGTAAATAAGTTAGTTGTAGATAGATTGAATTGTCTTTTCATTAATTTACAATAGCCTATAAGAGTTCAAGTAGCAAATGGTGAAGAAGAAATCAGTACTCAAATATGCCCATAGGTTTCCTTACAGTTGGTTGAAAATTATAAAGAAAAGGTAAGCCTAATTACTTTGGAAATGGGACCCATAGATGTTGTACTCCGATGTGATTGGTTGATGACCTTAGGAAGGATTACTATGGATTTCTCAAAATTATATATGGAGTTTTTCTTTGATGGACAACCTATCCATTTACAGGAAATCTCTACTAAATCTGATTTTTAGCTTATCACCATTCAACAACTCAAGGTGTATAAGATGCGCTCACAGATTTTTGCCTTATACCTGAATAAAGAGATTGAATATTAGTCCAAAAAATCAGTAGATAATCCAACTTTGAAAGCTCTTGAGGAATATAGGGATTTATTTGAAGTACCTACTTCATTACCTCCTAAGAGAGTAGTGGATCACCATATCGATTTGGAACCAAACTCAAAGCCAATCAATAAGCCACCCTACAGATTATCAAAATACAAGCATGAAGAAGTAACCAAGCAAATCAAGGAGCTTCTAGAGATGGGGTTCATTGAGCCTACTTCTTCACCTTATACATCTTCAATCTTGTTAGTGAAGAAGAAAGATGGATCCTTTAGGATGTATATTGACTACATGGATCTAAACAAGATCATAGTGAAGAACAAGTATCTGATACTAGAGTTGATGATTTGCTTGATGAGCTCAAGGGGACTAGATTCTTTACCAAAATTGATTTGAGGTCAAGATATCATCAAATCTGTATTTGTAGTGATACCATTTGGGCTTACTAATACTCTAGCTATCTTCCAAAGTCTGATGAATACGGTTTTGCAATGTTGCCTCTTCCAATTTGTCCTATTCTTCTTTGATGACATATTGATTTACAACAAGACTTTACAGGACCATTAATCACATAATATGAGGAAGGTTTTCTATGTATCGAGGCATCAAAGAATCTTTGCTAAAGAGAATATGTGCTCTTTTATGAAAACTAAGGTGGAGTATTTGGGCCATATTATCCGTCAGAAAGGGATACCTACTAACCCTAAGAAAATATAGTGTGTTAGAGATTGGGCAACACCTACTACTGCTTCTTCACTTAGATGGTTTCTTGGTCTATCACTCATCTATCATCATGTTATCGTAGATTCATTAAGCATTATGCAGCTATAGCAATTCCTTTGAAGAAGCAAGCTCTCAGTCATCTATCATCATGTTATCGTAGATTCATTATGTTATCGTTGAAGAAGCAAGCTTTCTTTTGGGATGCACTTGTTGCAGATATATAGTAGCTTCAACGAGTTAAAGAAACTCCCTACTTTTGCTTCTATTCTAGAATGCCTAGATATTTCAAAAGAATTTACCATACAGTGTGATGCCAGTGGCCATGGCATAGGGGTTTTTTTGTTATAGGAGCATGGGGTTATTACCTTTAAAAGTTACAAGATCATAGATAAAGAAATGGCTATGAATGTTTATGACCAAGAGATATTGGCTATTTTACATGTGATAAAGAAATGGCACCATTACTTGTACGGTAGTCAGTTTAGAGTTCAAAGTGATCACAAGGTTCTAACGTGTTTCCTCACTCAGTCAAATATCACTTCTAAGCAGAAAAAATGGGTAGCTATGCAGCAAAATTATAATTTTGACATAACTTATACGAGGGGCAAAGACAATGTGATAACTGATTCTCTTTCTCGCATGTAGGCATGTAAAGTTTTAGCTATATGACTAAGCTACATAGTGATTGGATTAAAGAATTACACAAAGTCCATCTTTTGGATGATGAGCTAGTCATGTCTTTTAGAAATTACAGCAAGTCTCATGGAGAGAAACTCACATTATCAATTTAAAAATGGCCTAATTTGGCTTAATGGAAAAACTGTTATTCCCTCACTTCTCCTTTCACATAGAAATTTATCGAGGACATAAATGATTTTAGTGGCTATATGTCGCCAAATGGCTATACTTTTATTTTTTTGGATTTTTTTTTCTAAACTCAAGTAGGTTGAGTTATAACTCCAAAATTTTTTATTCATCAACATTTCTAAGGTATATCGAGATTTTGAAGGCTCTTTTTCCATTCATGCAAAACAAATATTGAAAGAAATATATTAAATTTGCCATAGTATTTATAAGTGATGGGATATATAGAAACATTTGCCACATGTACATATGTACTCATACACATAGTACTACATACATAGACACATATCACATACTACTTATCGTTGCTCCTTCTTTACATACTCATACACATGACTCACACACACCCCTCTGCACACACACATTACTCACCATTACATCTACTCTTGTATTCATATATACATATACACAATTCTTAGAACCAAAAGATTTGAGGTACTCATGGTCCAATAACTTGAGCTAGTCAAATCTTTGAAGCATGCATCTTGAAAGTTGTAAAGCAAGACAGAGCTCTACCTAAAACCCATAAATGCTAAGGGACTTCTCCTCTTCATAGACTTGAGCACAAATAATACCTCCCCTTCAATGAATGGTTTATCCAAGAGCAAGCTAATTTCAGTAAGGTGCCAAGGACTCTCTCCATTTCCACATCCAAGATTTTAGCAATACACTAGGACCAATCAACAACACTCTTGGGCTACATTTTGGCTAGCACTAAGAGATGCTTGTGGAAAACATTAGCATATCCTAGTCATCAATAAAGGTGTATCTATTTTCATCCTAAATAAATGTAATAGTCTCTCTTTGATGCTTAGCTTTGAGAGAATTGAAGTAAAATTAATATGGAGCATATCTCATGAGGTCCCACCTAAAGAAGATCCAAATTGAATGTTTGAGCTGCTAACACACAATGATAAGTAACAATGTCGGTCAAGAGGTTGGGACCCTTAAGGTGGTTAGCTATGTGCAGCTCCTTCTCGAGTAGGGTTTTATACAAGAGGAGGTAATGCTCTAATTATGGGTGTAGACCAGGTTACATGAGAGAATGATGGAGAGAAGAGAGATGTTGTTGCAATGAGTTGGATTCGATTGAATTGTTTTGGTGGTACATTACTACTCTACATCGCTCACGATTTGACATTCCCTATAGGCACTATCAATTCAATGCATATACGATTCACTCTAAAATAGGCATTGAGAGTTGAATTTTTATTTGATTTTGCTGACTTGGGATTGACCCTGAATTTCTATGGCAAGTGCACAACTAGGGATAAGCCTAAGTGCTCTAGCGTTCTTCTTAGGCAACATCTTTAGTACGGCTCATCATGACTAGCAGTTGCATGAGGCATCCTTCAATATGTATAGGCATGTGGATCACAAGCAAGCGCATGAGGCCTTGATTTTTAGGAAGGATGTCCATCATTTTTTCCACATTGGCCATTTGAATTGAGACTTTTGTGGAGTACTAGGGAACTGTCTTCTTATGCACACATTTCAAGCTAAGTTGAGTAACACCTTCGTAGGATCAAGATTCATGCTCTATGCTATGGTGATAGTTGTGTGAACACAAGCATTTGTAGTACATGGTGCAAGTGAAACTCATGAGTCACTTCATGGTCTAGGGACTAAAATAGATGTAGCTAGTTTTCCAAGCATCTCAACAAGATAGAGGTACTTTGGTATTACCTTTATCAATGACATTTGTATACGTGGTGGTATTACTTTTTTATTATAAGTCACTTGTGGATGAGGAAAGGAGAAATTTGACACAAAAGAAAAAGGCTTGTAGGTGATAAGTTTAGCAAGAGATGTTGAAGACTTTTAGAGCTAGTAATGCGGGTTGAGGGCTAGAAGTTGTACTTTAGGTGCAAAGCATCAACCTGGGTGCATAGAGCCGAGTAAAAGCATTTACAAGTTTAATATTTATGTGAAAAAACCTTGCATGACTATTGATTAATAGGTGTGTGCACCCATAATGTTCTCCTAATGATAGTAACTCCATGGCTATGATTTTGTACCGGGTCTCTCTCTCTCACTTTGATTGCACATGATTGGGTTGATTGGAAAGTTGTGCTTCTGTACCGGGTCTCTTTCCTCCTCCTCCTCCTCCTCCTCCTCCTCTCTCTCTCTCTCTCTCTCTCTCTCTCTCTCTCTCTCTCTCTCTCTCCCCCCCACTTGTCCCACTCAGAAGGAAGCAACTCAATCAGCCAACTCCAGATAGCAACAGCAATGTTCATTGCTCTTAGGTAGCTCAGCTCCAGGCACCATCAAGTAACTCTCTCTCTCTCTCTCTCTCTCTCTCTCTCTCTCTCTCTCTCTCTCTCTCTCTCTCTCTCTCTCTCTCTCTCTCTCTCTCTCTCTCTCTCTCTCTCTCTCTCTCTCTCTCTCTCTCTCTCTCTCTCTCTCTCTCTCTGTGTGTCAGGTCATCTCCCTCTCTCCCTCCATACTGGTCACTAGTCTCGTAGGCAGGTGACGAAATGGGCACTACGAGTGAGCAGATTGAATGATCAATGGTCGCACCGGAGGTCTGGCAACACTAGTATAACCCATCATAGACACTTAGTCATCAAGCTAGACAAGTAGGCATCGCAGGTCTAGCTATTGGTAACACTAGCAACACTGTGTGTGATGCGACCAGTCGTGAAGTTAGACAAGTAGGCATCATAGGTTTGGTAGCATTGTGAGTGAGCATACTGATGTCGTCACAGGCCTTGGAGATGTTGTGCATAGGGAATGATATGCACTGGCCACCGCAGGTCATTGCCCAGGTGGCGAGTGAGGCCCTGGACAACTAGTGTCGGCGACATATAAGTTGTATTCAACCATGGGCACATATAAGCTATATTCAACCATGGGCATGTATAAGTTGTATTCAACCACCACGGGTTGCTATTAGCTATAGCTAGTGGTTGCTCTACTGAGGACTGCAAATGATATGTAGCGCATGACTAGCTAAGACCATAGACTATTTTAGCAACAAAGGAGACATGGGGAGAAGCAACTAAAATCCATGTATGATCATTGATCAATAGAATGGCCACTCCATTGACACAATTCAACTAAGGGAATAGGTAGTTGGATATGGTGGCCTGGTGGAGCTTTCATTAGAAGCTGCCCAAAACCAGGCCTATCCTCTTGCTTGTGCATGTGTGCTCAAGGCTTAGAATGAAAATGGAAGCATAGGATAGCTAGATTTTTCCATTGATAATATAACAAAAAGAAATGTTTGCATTAGCAATAAGCTAAGGTTGGTATTTTTTTTGCAATTTTGAAAAATGATGAATGGAAATACATATACACATATACTTAAATAACTTATGTGTGTGCGAGTACTCTTCACACACATATGTATGGCATGCACTTTAGCTTGGAGCACGCTCTTTGAATGGTATCCCCACAACTTTTTGATCATGAATAAGAACTTGTTGGAATGAGCCTATATCTAGTCCTATAAAATGAAATAAGAAATGAAAACACTAGCTAATCACCATTTAGCAACATTTGTATATAGAAAAAAGGATGCAACTCAGTGGCTTACCAAAAAGATCTCTAAACTATGACTATGCCAAAACTGGTGCCATGTGTGTCAACAACTTAGCCATGCATTCCAAGGAAATCATGACAATTTAGTCTCTTATAATTTATTCTATTGTTGGCTTACTTCACTTTGTTGTATATCATAATCTAATCCATACTCTCTATGGACATTGCATCATTGGGTGGTCTTAGGGTTCTTTATTTACATGAAGATATGGTGTTATTTATTTTCATGAAGTCATGCATCTCGCTTAGGTGGATTGTAGCTCACACTTTTTGCTTTATGTTGGCAACTAATTTCATTTAAGGTAGCAATGAATCTTTAAAAATATTGTTATCACAAATTCGTTCTAGGCTGTTCAAAGGTAAGGGATTCTTGAAACAACTTTAAGTACACACAAGCATTTTGAAGCAAACCACATGGGGATTGGATTGGGACCTAATGATAATGCAAGGTGGTGTTTACCATTGACACTAGGATACCATACCACATGCCAATTGTTTTCAAGAATGCCATTAAAAAAGAATGAGGAAGTAGGTGGTATGGTGTGTGTGGCAGGAGAGGCCCGTTGATTGGCATACGTTGTGAATTTGGTGTATGCGTGTCATGAGACAATCCTTTCTTGTCACAACATGTGCATGAATGTGTGCACATATCCACGTATGTGATAGGAGAGGCCTTTTTACTGGCATACACCGTGAATTTGGGATATGCATGTCACAAGAACCAATAAGGCAATCCTCTCCTATCACTCATTGTGTGAAGGTGTATACTCTTTACACACATGTGTATGGCAAGGGGTCCTTGATTGGCATGTATGTGTGTCATGAGATGGGTCTCTTGCCATGCATTATTTGTATCTTTGAGTCTTTGTGTATATGTATTTTGTAGTCACTTGTGAGATATGTGGATTGGCATGTGTCGTGTATTCAAGTATGCATGTCATGATACTTGTCTCATGATGGGTGTGTGTGTTTGTAGGGCTGAAAAGTGCTTGTCAAGTAGGCACTCAGTCGTGAAATCAGCAAGCGAGTGCCCTTTGACAAGTATGTCACAATTGACTTGGCATTGTGTCGTGAACTCAGCATAGATGTGTCATTTTGAATGTGACACCCTCCCTTCCCCCTTGGGTATGGATGGGCACTTGGTCGTGAATTCGGCTAGATAGTGTCCTCATGAGCTATAAATGAATAAATAAGTGATGGGCATTTGGTCGTGTTTTTGGCTACATAATGGCTTGGCATGCTAGTTGTTTTGTTTGGTGTTGCTTGATGGGATGGGCATTGCCACATTTAGGTCATACACTCAACCATAAAGTGTCCTCACGTGTGTAGATCTTTAAAACTCTAGCAATCTTTTTATGTATTTATGCTTTCATGAGAAAGAAACTTGATGCAATCTATCTTACATCTTCATTGTTCAATATCTAAATGATATCATGCAATTTTAACTCAATTGAAGTCTATATACAACACTAGTATAGCCCAAGATTGTTATCATGTAATTTTTTTAATAATCAAGGATTGTATATCAAATGTTTATATTCAAGTGATGCAATCTAACTTACGATTGGGAGGCAAGGTCTTGGGTGCCATGCTTATACACTTTTTTTCCTTTGTCTCACAGACTGGGGGGAATTGGCATTGTCGAGATGGCTCTTAACATTGCCAAAGCACTCCACATTTGCTTGATAGAGGCCATATCATCCAGTACAAAAGAGCAAATATCATTCATTAATAGCAATGATGTTACCTTTGTCAACTTTTGCAATCAAGCATGTATAGCTATGCGTGCCTTGTTGCAACAATAAGGGCTTTCGCACTTAGTAATTGATGCAGTCATGGATCTTGAGAAGAACTTGCATCTTTGTTGCACATTGCTTGGAAACACACCCAAGATGCTTGAAGATCTTAGGGAGTTAGCACCATCATTTGTATCAAATGAGAAGTTGGCCTTGTGGAACACAAAGTGGAGAGAGGAGCTGGCCTGTTCAAAGCGGGCAAAGGACTTTTTTGGTGCCTCCTCTTTGCCAAAGCGTTTGAAGACTACAATAGGTGCAAGTCCTAGTCCCAGTTCCACAAGATAGCAAAATGACCCATCGGGGGCAAGAACTACGTGGCGAACATGGAGGAATCACCAATGTGCACCAACAATTAGCATTCCTTTTTATGCAATCAAGCCAGGTAGAGACATCGGTGAAGGCTCCTTCAAGCAGTGTGTGGAAGTCACAATAGATAATATCAGTTATTTTCCTTCAAATTTGAAATTTTGTGCCAAAATGTACAAGGGCTTTAATGATGCCAAGTTAGAACAGTTTCAAGTGGAGTGGGGGATAGAAAAGGTCAATGCATCGATTGTGCGATGCATTGCCTTCACTTTTGAGCCCCCTTGGGTTATGATCTTCCCCTTATTCAATGGTGGTACATTGAACGATGTATTAATGTGGGGTCCTTTCAAGGAATGTAGATATAGAAGAATAATCAAGCGCTTGCGCAAGCCATCAGCAGGATTCAGCCCTAAACCCAACAAGGTGCCCAATGCAGAGGAGAAAGCTAGGATTGTGGACATTATCAATAATATGCCGAACATTAGTCATGCACTAGTGGATGGGATGAAGGCTGTGCATAGTGCCGGCATCATCCATTCAGACTTGCATGCTAAGAACATGGTACTAGAATTTACCAAAGAGAACATCCCTAGGGTTGGCATCATAGACTGGGGTCTAATGCTCATTTCTGGCCTGACAAGTTTAGCAATCAATTGTGGTGGTCCAAATGATCCCATGCACCTCATAGATGAATGTCAGCGGAAAGGAGAGTTGGAAAGGAGAAGAAGAACTTGGATTGCACATGAGATCTACGATCCACTGTGCCAATCTACCTATAGCAAGGATTCAGATGTGGATGCAATTTGCTGGTTCATCATCTGTCTTGTTGAGTTTTGGTGCCTAGGCCAAAACTTGTGGTTGTATAGGAAGCCAAGGGATAGGGTAGAGTGTGGAATTGATCCTGCAAAGGTATAGAGACCCCTTGTAGAGCTTGGTCCTATCTTAGATCACCTCTTTTGAGTAACCTGACTCTTACAATCTCTAATTGCATTTTTAAAACAATCTATCAATTTTTAGAGTTTCCATGACTTGTGAATCCAAACATGTCTTGAAAAGATTGGCAACTTTGTAAAACTCTATACTCCATGGAACGAGACTCGTAATTTGTGCCTATAGATTAAGTTAGTTAAGTGCTTTTAATTTTTAGGGGTAATTATTCCAAGATTTCATGTCTATGTCTCATTCACGATTTGTTTTGTATGATCGATAGTTTTTTTAAGTTTTGAAATTCACTATTTGCACTGTGTCATGTTTTATATCATGGTGAATATTTTATCTTATAAATTGTTTCTAGTTATTAGCAAATGTGAAACACTAGTGACTCATGAGTATTCTAATGCATACACGAGGTTTATGAGTGTGAATAATCATATCTTGATATTTACATCATAGAGCATAATGCTTATCATAATGCACTTACTAAAGGTAATACTTGGAAAATTTCATAGTCACTAGAACCAGTGAGAGATTTTTATGAACCTTTGATAGCTACTTTGTGATTAATTCCATGATAAACTTGGATATCAAATTATCAACCATATCACATTTTATCTCCATTGAACTAGTGTCATTATTTAGTGAGGTTTTTAAAAATGTGCAACGATGTATGTGTACATGTGTGTGTGTGTGTGTGTGTGTGTGTGTGTGTGTGTGTGTGTGTGTGTGTGTGTGTGTGTGTGTGTGTGTGTGTGTGTGTGTGTGTGTGTGTGTGTGTGTGTGTGTGTGTGTGTGTGTGTGTGTGTGTTATTCCTTGCAAATAAGATGCTTTAATCTAAAAGCTTGAAACCAATCTTTTATGGGTCGTAGTTAAGTTGGTAATGGTCTATATGTTTCTTTCAATATCAAGTTATATCTTGTTTTATGTGCAACCGGTACAAAATGCGCAAGGATGTGTATGTGCACACATTTAAGGGTATTGTTTCTTGTTGCAAACAAGGTGATTTAATCTAAAGGCTTGAAACCAATCTTTTATGGATCATGGTTAAGTTGGTAATGGTTTATATGTTTGTTTAAATTCCAAGTTATTTGGATTTATGTGTAATTGGTATATAATGTAATCATGTGTGTGTGTGTGTGTGTGTGTGTGTGTGTGTGTGTGTGTGTGTGTGTGTGTGTGTGTGTGTGTGTGTGTGTGTGTGTGTGTGTGTGTGTGTGTGTGTGTGTGTGTGTGTGTGTGTGTGTGTGTGTGTGTGTGTGTGTGTGTGTGTGTGTGTGTGTTGTTTCTTGCAAACAAGTTGCTTTAACTAAAAGCTTGGAACCAATCTTTTATGAGTCATAGTTAAGTGGTAATGGTTTGTATGTTTCTTTGATTTTCAAGTTATATTTGGATTTATGTGTAATCGGTATTCTTTAAGAACTGATATAATTTTGTAGTAGCATTGTGAAGGAACAAAATCTTAGGTATTGTTTTATGTGTTTTTCTGCAGGCATGGGTAGATTAAAGAAACAAAAAATTGGTGAGGTTTCAAAGGGAGATATTGTAGCATTTTTCAGTCATCCATTAAATACCCCTACAACCACAAATATTATTAATGATTCACAGACATCAACAAATGAATGAGATACATCTATTCTTGGAAATGAAGTAAATAGTGAGATTGAAACACCATATCAAATAGCAAGAGATCAACAAATTTGTGCCACTGCTAGTGTTGGAGTAGTTGAAACACAAGGTACACCAACTGTACAAAATGCTCCATGTCAACCTATATAAACAAATGAAGAAGAGATGTCAAGTTCCCTGAAAAGCACACAAGCTAGTGAGAAGAAAAAGAAGAGAATTTGGAGCCTTGCAAGGCATACATTTCAGCTAGATTGGGTTAGTAAATTTCCATTCATTGAGCCAGTTATGCCAACAGATGATTCTACTCCAAAAAAGTCTCGATGTATTAGTTGCTCATGGAAAAGGGAAACTAATTATACACTTCATCTCAAAATTGACACTATAGAGAAGCATACAGGCAAGGTATAAATATTGGCACCACGCCTAAGATGTGCGCCCATCAAAAATGATAAATTCTTCTAAATAGCTTGAATACACACTATCGCCCAGTGCTTCCCAGCGCCACCGCCGCCTGCTCTACACATCAACTGAGGCATTCACAATTGTTAGAAAATAATAAAATTAAACTGACAAAAGTGAATACCTAGCAGTCTTCAGCTACAAAATAAATAAATAGGTTGAAACTCTGTCCTAACCTTAATTTAATGTGAGTGCACACTCTAAACTCGTAAACATCCATTAATTTAAATATGTATTTTGCGGAATCACCCGTTATGGAATCACCCACTTGCACATTAAATTAACATGGCACCCGAAAAGGACAGGCATTCCCATCAACTTTTCGCACAAGGAATACACCTTGTGTACGAGCCCCGTCAAATAAATATAATTTTACAGAATCCACCACAAAACCTCAGAATCCACCGTGAAATATGCCTCCTAGCATCATACCCCCGGGGAGGGATAGCAATTGTCCTCAATTGCTATTAGCTCAATGTGCAGCGACGAGCAGTGAGGGGTAAGCACTTAGGTCACGAGTGTGCATCCATTGGACCTCTTCAATAGGATGATTTTTAAATTTTACCAAATATCTAGAATATCTACAGCCAGTTCTAGTGGTCATAAAGTCGGTATCTAGAATAGTCTCAGGTTCAAGGATTTCAGTTTCTTCTTCTAACAAAGGAGGATTTTCATAGACAAGATGGACAGGTAATTGGCCTTTGAAAGGTCGTAACAAACTGATATGAAAAGTGTTGTGGATTTTCTAGTGTTGGGGTAGTTCTAATTTAAAAGCGCTGTCATTGATTCTATGAATGATTTTGAAAGATGCATAAAATCTAGGAGCTAACTTTACAACAGGGTGTTTCTCAACACTTTGTAGTCTTCGCTTTTCAATTCGTAACCAAACATAATCATCAACTGTGAAATTCATAGCTTTTCTTTTCTTGTTTGCTTGTTTAGTATATGATTGATGGGCTTTCGCAATCATATCTTTAACTTCATCAAAAATAGTAGCATGCATATTGGCGATATCATCAGCAACTTTAACTTTGTTTGACAATGAAGTAATAGGTATAAGCAATCTATATCTATAAATGATTTCAAAAGGTGCTTTTCGTGTAGCTGTATGTGGAGTGTTATTGTATGCAAACTGAAGTAAATGCAAATGTGTATCCCAGGTTTGTGGTTTTGAAATTGTGTATGCATGTAAAATATCCAAGATACAAGAGCATGGGTTAAAGCATGTTTCAGTAAATCAAAAGACTTTTGCTGATTTTCAAACCAATGATACACAATACCTTTCTTTAATAATTTTTTCAAAGGTAATGCAAGCAATGAAAAATTTCTCACAAATTTTCTGTAAAAGCTAGCAAGACCTAAGAAAGAACGTAATTCATGCACATTTTTAGGTATTGACCAATTCAAAATTACTTCTATCTTTTTAGGATCAACTTTAATACCTTTAGATGAAACAATATGTCCTAAGTATTCAATTTGTGTTTGAAAAAATTCACTCTTTTCAGGATTAGCATATAATTGATTCTCTTTCAGTAATTTGAAAACCAAATATAAATGTTCATAACGCTCATTCTCATTCTTACTGAAAACCAATATGTCATCAAAGAAAATAATGACACAATGCTGATGCTTCAAAAATATGTGATTCATCATACGACTGAATGTGGCTGGTGCATTAGTTAAACCAAAAGGCATAATAAGGAATTCATAATGTCCAAATTGAGTTTCAAATGTAGTTTTGAAAATGTTAGATGTGTCCAGTCGTACTTGATGGTATCCAGATTTAAGATCTATTTTGCTAAGTATTGTAGCCCCTTATAGTTTATCCATAGGATCGTCTACCCTAGGGATCGGATATCTATTTTTGACAGTGATTTTATTTAGGGCACAATAATCAATGCACATCCTATAGGTGTTGTTTTTCTTTTTAACTAATAGGACACGTGTACCAAATGGAGAACTACTGGGCCTAATAAGTCCTCAGATTAACAATTTTTCAACTTGAGTTTGAATTTATTTCTGTTCAATTTGATTATGTAGATAAGGTGCTTTACATGGTGGTTGAGAACTTGGAATTAAGTCTATTTTATGATCTTCAGGACGTGTGGGTGGTAAACAAGGTGGTAAGTCAACAGCAAAGCAGTCTTTAAATTGTGAAAAAATTTGTGTGTGCCTAGGATGTATCTTATTTTCCTTAACTTCAATTTCATTCACCCAAATTAAATAGGATTTGCTACCTTTTCTTAATGCACATTTAGCATGTGTGTATAACTAAGCAATGGAATTTTATCAAAAGTGTGCATACCATGCAATGTGATTTGTTTCCCATGAGAATGAATCTTCATTGAATGCGTGGAATAATCTATATCAAGATTATACTATTGACGGCAAGGCATTCCTAAAATAATGTCACGAAATTGCAAATGCACAACTAAGAAATTTCTACGTTCAACATAATCACCAATTTTAATTTCTAAGTCATGTACTTCTTGTGTTCCATTGTATCTAGTGCCTAAGAATGCAGCCTTGATGCGATAATGAGTAGAACCGATATGTAAATTCAATTCTTTGACCAATTTTGTAAAAATAAAATTGTATGTACTCCCATCATCATATAAAGCAGTCTTTTCTTTACCATGCACAAGACATTTCATCGTTAATAAAGAATGGGGATTTGGTATACATGGTAAAGTATTTGAAGTAGTGCCGTTATCGTCATCGTCTTCTGTGAAATCTAGCATTTCTTCATGGTCTTCATCTTTAGTCGCTCCCAATATTTGATGTGAACAGTTGGCTTTTTGGATTGACAATTCGCCGCTAGATGTCTAGGTTGATGGCATTTATAACAAACTATGGATTTCGCTTTAGAAACATTATTGGTAATAGCAAGAAGTTTAGGAATGTTGGGATTTGGCTGAAGAGATGGCTTAGGATTTGGATTTGTGTTTGATGGTAAAGCAGGGGGCCGTGTTCAAGATTTACAGAATGAAGATGGAAGAAAGCAGTTTTGATTGAATCTTCGAAAATTAGAATTGAATTGCTTTGTACCGAAGTTACTATTTTTTGAGAATTTTTGTGGTCGCTTCTCTCGTCCTCGAATTTTTTCTTCAGCATCATGGCCAAGGAAATTGCATCTTCGAGAGTCATTGGCTTGAATATGTTCACTTCCGCATAGAAGTAACCAAGCAAACCAGACATAAACTCGCGCTTATGGGTCGCCTCAGGTACATCTTCGAGCATTCGAAGTTGCAATAAAGCATTCCAAAAATGCTCGGTATATTGTAAAATAGGCTCGCAATCTCTTTGTTGCAAAAGATCCCACTGTTTGATTGCTTTTTTGTGGAATTGGGGTGGAAGAAAATTCTGCAAAATTTTCTTTTGAAAAGACTCCCAAGTAGTAGGACAATCAATGCTTTTGCGGACAACAGTCCACCATAGTGATGCTCTATCCACTAAATGATTAGTGACACACTTAATTTTGTCTTTTTCAGCATACTGTTCTTCATGGAAATAATCATCAAATTGACTAATAAAAGCAAGTACAGTATTTCCATCGCATGACCCATTGAAAGTACGAAATTTGAAATTTCTTTTACTTATCTTGGTTTCTTTCCGAATAGATTGTGCTTCAAATGTCGCATCGATCGTACTCGTATAATATCTTCATGTTGCAGTCCATCTTGATCAACAGTAGATCGTTGAAGACTGGCCAATTGAGTTTGCAGGGTTTGACCTGCTCTTCGTTCCTCTTGAAGCTGCATCATAATTAGGTCCAGTTTTTGTTCCATCGTTGGTTCCGGTAGATCACCTTCGGTCATAAAATCTTCCATATTTTGATCGATCATCCTACGAAATTTCAAACAACCTCACAAACTCGAAATCCTGTTAGCGGGATGAGCGTAGCTCAAGGTCGGGTTTACAAGGCTTGCTTTTTTTTTTAAAGTGGCTTTTTAGCAATCTTTCTTATTCACAATTACGAAAATTGATGTCGGCCTTCTTCCAAGCAAATACTTCTTCCGTATAATTTGCGTGTGATTCTCTACTTGCTAGAATTCGTCTCTATCACAGCGCAGGTGTGAACAGGGGCTTGCTGGGAGGTTGAAACCGGTTTGGGATAAGACGAGTGTGAATGCTCGCTATGGGAGAGATTGAAACTTTGTAATTTTAAGCCTTAGTAAGCTTAAAAACTTAAGCTTAATAGTTTTTTTTGAAATCGTCAAGACGTCGGGAGTTGTTTGACGTCGCCGTCAAACTGCAGTACGTTATTTCGCCATGTCGTCGTCAAATTTCCAAAGCTTAAGTTAAGCTTAAGCTTTTATAAGCTCTTAAGATTATTCTTAATAATATTTTTACTTTCTGATCTTTGAGATAAAAAACGACTTTCAAAGAGACTTCCTTGGTGGTCCTTCACTTCCTGAGAGTGGTCCCTCGTGATCCGACTGTGTAGCAGGGGGTTCTTCACTGCCAGAAACACACTGGTATTGACGAATTGTCACGAGACTGACTGTAGAGCCCATTCATTCCAGGAGCTTTGCTTCGCACAAGATGGTAAGCAATTGGAAGCCCTCGATCTCAGCTTCACTTTGATACCACTAGTGCGCAAATCGAATGTCATATGCACCAGAACGTCCCAAGAACAAAGAACTCTACTTTTTGCTCAAAATCCAAAAGGTTAGACTTGCACGACATGAAGCAATAAGACCAATTGGGTACAATCTTCCCCCATGCCTTGTGTGAGTGCTCCACAAAGCATGTATTTAATATATTATTCATCTCTAAGCTAAAAAATAGCCCAATTTTACAATTAGCATGCTTTAGCTTTTGTGTTTGCTTTTGTCCCAATAAAGAATAAGCGGTTGGGCACCCAAGAGTCAAGTTGTGCCCAAATACAATGACCAATAATGAATATTTAAATCATGCATCAATGCGCATACAAAATAATAAATATATGTCAAGTGCTTTAATAAATATTAGTGCCACACCTAAGACACGCGCCCATTAAAAATGATAATTTTTTCTAAATAACTTGAATACACGCTGTCACCCAGTGCTTCCCAACGCCACCGCCGCCTACTCTACACATCAACTGAAGCATTCACAATTGTTAGAAAATAATAAAATTAAACCAACAAAAGTAAATACCTAGCAGTCTCCAGCTACAAAATAAATAAATAAGTTGAAACTCTGTCTTAATCTTAATTTAATACGAGTGTCCACTCTAAACTCGTAAACATCCATTAATTTAAATATGTATTTTGCGGAATCACCCACTTGCACATTAGATTAACATGACGCCCGAAAAGGATAGGCGTCCCCATCAACTTTTCGCACAAGGAATCCACCTTGTGTACAAGCCCCGGCAAATAAATATAATTTTACGGAATCCACCACAAAACCTCATGGAATCCATCGTGGAATATGCCTTTTGGCATCACCAGTAGCTCTATGATTAGAGATGTGAGCTCAAGCAACCTCAAACCTCCGCCTCCAAGCTCCATCCTCCATAACCGCACGCAAGACAATACAAGAGAAAAGAAGAGAAGAAGAAGAGAGAAGATGATGGTGAGCTTCTTCTCCAAGATCCCTCACCCTCACACTCTCATGCTCCCTCTCTCAAGCACACACAAGGCAGCAAGAAGAAGAAAAGAAAAGAAGAAAAAGTGACCACCTTAGTCACACACCACAAAATGAGCTTCTCATTCACTTTTTGAGTTTATATACAAGCCCTCAAACCCTTGGGCACCCATCCCCTTTTTACATGACTGAGCATCTTGCTAAGGTCCTCATTATCTATTCCTTTCTAGTTGCCTTATCCCTTCACCTATGCCCGTCTAGATTTTACAATTTGCATAGGAGGGAGCTTGGCGCTCTTTTACAAAATTTTAGTGGCACCTTTGCATTTTAATATGTGCATTTGTCTTCAACTTGGTCTTTGAGGTCACCCTTGCACTTTTGGCCTTTCTTCTCTTATTCCTTTGTCTAGCTGCATTTTTTCACATTATTTCATATTTTTTAATTTTATTTTTCTCGTCTTGAATCATGGTTAACACACACACTCTCTCTCTCTCTCTCATATGATGGCACATTCATTTTAACTCGCTGAATTGATGATAAAATTATTTTATCAACTTATTTAAAGAGACACCATGAATGTGCATAGCATGTTTTGTGTATATTACTAAAGAACGCTTGGGTAGGTGCATAGCAAGTGGGTCAAAAATTTCCCAATGAAATACTCAATGGATGGATGGAATGATTGTTCAAGTGTTTTCCAACCAATGGAAATTAGGACCACAATCAAACGATGACTTCCTAGGGTTAGGTCTTAGATCTCAATTAAGCAGTGTTTCTTAGGGTTGGAGCTAAGATTTTACCTTATTCACAGAGAGGTCAAGCCTAGCTCCCCCTTATCTCTCACTCTCTTTGAACCAAGTAGAGTGATTAGTCTACTCTCATCCATGACTTATTACAACATGATTTTCTTAAATGGGTGCCAAAATATGGTTAGAGATTGTTAGGTTAGTAAGATCCCTCTATCAAGGAGAGGGCTAAGAAGCCAGATAAAAAAATGCATAGGAGAGAGAAAAGAGGAGAGAGAATGAGTAATAAGAGAGAAAAAGACTAGAAAAATAGGAAAGAAGAGAGAGAAGCCATGGAAGCTATGGAGTAAGGAGGTGAGATGAGAGATAATAATTGTATTGTTGTCAAAATATATGAAAATTTACATGTATCACATATTTTATACCTATGTCAATGTGACTAGGTATTATTAACAATCTCTCACTAAAATATATCTTCCCATCTTCTTACAATCCATCCCTTTCCAAAGGCAACTCATCAAATGTATCCACATGAGTACCTTAAAAGGGCTTGAGCTAGATAATAGGAAAAATTTATGAATCTTAGTAAAAGAGGATAGTTCCAGTCTACATGCCAAGTCTCCAATGCACTTCAGGATCATATAGGGTCCATAAAACCTATGAGCAAGTTTATTACTCAATCCGTCCTTCAAAGTAGAGTAACGAGACTTGGGTACTTTTAGCAAAACTAGCTCTTCTTCCTAGAACTCTAAAGGTCACCTCTTCTTATCATCATACATCTTCATTTGATATTGGGCTTTCTTAAGATTCATCCTACACTACTAATGAAGGGTCTATATCTTTCCAATTCTTCTTTCCGATGAGAATTGATCTTCTTCATTGAAAATGACTATGGGTAAGGGCACCTTGTAACCATATAGAGCCTCAAAGGATGAAACTCCAATACTAGCATGAGTGGAGTTATTATAAGAAAACTCAGCCAAATACAACCATGAATCCCAGGCATGTTGCATATCATGATAGAAATGGCGAAGATAAGTCTCCAACCACTTATTTACCCTCTCTAACTGGCCATCAATTTGTGGACAATAGGCTATAAAAGGAGCTAATTTAGTACCAATTGAGCTGAATACCCTCTGCCAAAAGTTGCTCATGAAATTGATATCCCTGTCATACACAATTACTGTGGTAATCCATATAATCTAAAGATCTGCTCCATAAATTGACTAGCTTATACCTATGAAGCAGTAAACCATGTCTTGGTAGGAATGAAATGGCTTGCTTTGGTGAATCTATCCACTACTATATAGATACTACTCTATCTCTTTTTAGTAGTAGATAAACCAATAATGAAGTCTATGCTGATATGCATCCATTTGCCTTCAAGAATAGGTAATGGTTGTAATGAACCATCTGGTTTATAGGTATTGTCTTTATTCTAATGACAAGGCTATTTTTTAAAAAACTCACATTATCCCAAAAGAAAGCTTAATTCCTCAACCTATTAGTCAAAGGAGTTGCTACAACCACATAATGCTTAATGAATCAATGATAGAATTACAATAGACTAAGAAATCCTCTAAGTGAAGTAGTGGTGGTAGGTGTTAGCCAATCTCTAACATATTGCACCTTCTTAGAATCAACTTGTATCTCTTTCTCACTAACAATATGGCCCAAGTACTCCACCTTTGTCTGCATAAAAGAACACTTCTTCTCCTTAGCAAAGAGTTTATGATGCCTCAATATATCAAAAAACTTTCTTATATGTAACAAATGATATGTAATGTCTTTCTATAAATCAGTATGTCATTGAAGAAACAAGGAAAATTTGAATAGGAAAGACTATAAAATCTTATTTAGCAAACTCTAGAAGGTAGCTAGTAGAGCATTACCAAGCCCAAATGGCATCACCAAGAAATAGTATAACCCATGATCGGTGCTGAATTCTATTTTAGCTCCATCACCCTCTCGTATATGGATCTCATGATATCCTAATCTCATGTCAATTTTGGTAAAGAACGTAGCTCCCTTGAGCTCATCAAACAAATCATCTACTCTAGGAATTGGATACATGTTCTTCACTATGATCTTGTGTAGATCATTGTAGTCAATACACATCCTAAAGGATCAACCTTTCTTCTTCACTAACAAGACTAGAGGAGCATACGGTGAAGAACTAGGCTCAATGAAACCCATCTCCAAAAGTGCCTTGATTTGCATGGCCACTTCTTCACGCTCACATTTAGACAATCTATATGGTGGCTTATTGGCTGGCTTTGAATGTGACTCCAAATATATAAGGTGAACCACTACTCTCTTAAGAGCTAATGAAGTAGACACTTCAAAAGAATCCATGTACTCCTCAAGTAGAGCTTTCAAAGCTAATGCTAAATTGAGTTCCTGGACTGATCTTCAACATCTTTATTTAGATGTAAAACAAAAATCTGAGAGCATCTCTTACACTCCTTCTTCAGTTGCTTTATGGTAATAAGCTAAAAATTAGATTTATTAGGGATATCTTGTAGATGGATAAACTGCCCATCTATGGCAAACTCCATGTACAACTAGGATAAATCTATAGTAATCTTCCCTAAGGTCACCAACTAATCACACCCAAGTACAACATGTATGGATCCTATCTCCAAAAAAATCTTGTTCACCTTTTCTTCGTAATTTTTAGCCAATCGTAAGGAAATCCATGGACATATTTGAGTGTTGATCTCTTCTTCACTATTAGCTACTTGAACTCTTATAGATTGTCATAAATCAGTGGGAAAACAATGTAACCTATCCACAACTAACTTATTCACAAAACCATCCATATTGCCTCTGTCTTATCAAGATAAACACATCCTTTCTGTGAATGGTCCAAGCATCCATTGAGATGGGACAAATAGTGGCAACATGTGTCTCATCATGGATCCCTCCCAAATTGAAAGGAATACTACCACCATGATCAAAAGGAAAAGTATCAACACGATCATAGAAAGGAATACTACCACCATGGATCCCTCCCAAATCGAAAGGAATACTACCACCATGATCAAAAGGAAAAGTATCAACACGATCATAGAAGTGTTCTTGCCCAACATTCTCCTCAAATCCTCATTTTTAGTGGCAGCCATAAATGTATTTGCCTCATCATTTTCAATAGCAGCCGTAAATGCATTTCCCTCATCATTATCATCTTCTAAATCTTCAAAAACTAACATGCTATGGACCTTGGCTTTTGCATTCTTATACACACACTTTGTTACATGGTCAGTTGTATACTTCTCACCACATTTAAAACACAAGCATTTTTTCTTCCTTTCTTTATATAAATCCATAGGGATAGATTTTGAATTACCATTGGGTGAAATATTTCTAGACTTGTTATTCCCTTGTTTATAATCCACTCTTGGATTGTTTGCTATCTTGGAATAGCCTTAAGGCCTTATAACATTAAGTTATGGATAAGTTGGCACTTTAGAGCCCCCACTTGATGCATAATTGCTGCCATAAACATTGCCAACTTGCCCCTATTTTAAAATAGTCCTTGGTTGTACAAAAGTAGGTTGAAATGTGGATTCTTTTCTATACTTCCTTCTGAAGTGCACGGACCACGAAGTACGAAGCTTCTATGGATGTAGCAATGCAGGTTGAGGGAGACAGAGACAGAGAGAGATAGTGACATTGTATATGTGGGTACAAAGATTGTACTGTTGAGGTTTTAGATGTGTGTGTGTGTGTGTGTGTGTGTGTGTGTGTGTGTGTGTGTGTGTGTGTGTGTGTGTGTGACATAGTATAGTGCCCTAATGGGTGGGCATGGGCATGGTGGCCCTTTATTCCCAACAACCTCCCTCCTAAAGGCAACATGCCTAAAGGTAGAGAAAAATAATCACCTAAGTCTAAGTATGTATAAATCTAAAAACATATACCTATCCAACTCCCATCATCCATTGGCACAATGAGCAAACGACTTTGATAGAAGACCTTTCGTGAGAAGGTCTACAGGGTTATTATTAGTATGTACCTTGACTAGCTCAATGCTCTTGTTGTCAACTACTTCCTTGACGAAATGATACTTCATCTGTACGTGCTTTTTCTTTGCATGAAAGACAAGATTCCATGCTAACATGATAGCACTTTGACTATCATCGTGGAGGATAGGAACTTCTATAATACCAAGCTCTCCAACCAAATGTGAAAGCCATAAGGCCTCTTGCATACCTTAGTGCCAGCCACGTACTCTGCCTTTGTAGTAGACAATGCAACACACTTCTGTAGCTTGGATATCCAAGAGACTAATCCCCTTATAAAGGTAAATACATACCCTAAAGTAGATTTCCTATAGTCTACATGTCTAGCAATCTGCATTCATAAAGCCAATGATAGATGCCTTTTGCTTTCCAAAGCAGATGCACAAATCCTTTGTGTCCTTGAGGTATGTCATGATACCTTTCAGTGCTTCCCAATGCTTCTTGCCAGGGTTTGCCATATACCTGCTAACCACTCACATTGCAAAAGCAATGTCAAGATGTGTAGCAACCATAGCATACATCAAGCTACCAACAACTGCTAAAGCATACGAAATCTTGGCCATTTCAACCTTCTCATCATCAGATGTAGGGCTATCCTCTACACTAAGTTTCACATATCGAGGCAATGGAACACCAATTGCTTTCTGTCAAGAATCATGTGGTGGGGGGACTTGCTTGAGCTGCTATGCCAAACACACACTGTATACACAAGAGGAAGCTCACTCAAGAACACAAGAAGAGAGATGGAGGCCAAAACATGTTCTTGTTGATTTCTTTTTCTTCTTCCACTCACTATACAATGTACAGAAAGTATAGATAAGATACAATATAAAGGAAAGTGGCCTACTAAGTCAAACAATGCATAACAGACTACACTAATTGATTGGCCCTATATCTTTGCCAGATGTAGATAGGTGTAATAAACTAAAAGTCAGTGGCCATGTGAGTATCATAATGACCACCAATGTGCTAAGTATAGACGTGCGGACCCATCTAGCCAGGCAGTCCATCATCAATGTCCACACATGTTGAGCTTGCCATCTCAACACTCCCCCTCAAGCTCAACTCTATCTCTGCCACTCCAAGTAAGCTTCGGATCTTTTAAAGCTTCTTTGCGCCCGATGCCTTTATGAAAATGTCAGCTATCTGATCCTATGTGCTGATATATACCAAGTCAATCTCTCCCACAAGTGCCTTCTCTCTCATAAAGTGGTAGTGCACCTCACTGTGTTTTGTCCTAGCATGGAACATTGGATTCCTAGCTAGTTATATGTTGCTCATGTTGTCACAATGAATGACAACTGGACCATCTCCTTGCACATCCAAATCACTAATAACTTTTGCAGCCATACCACCTCACATGCTGCCATAACAACACCTCTATACTCAGCCTCTGTCTCGATAAAGCAACTGTAGGTTGCTTTTTGTTGCTCCATGTAACTACTGCACTACCAAGGGAAAACATAAATCCACTAGTAGATCTTCTATCTAACATGCTATCGGTCCAATCTGCATTTGTGTATCCAAAGACCTATACATCCTTACCTACCTTATAAAAAAGTCCATAATGTAAAGTGGACTTCACATATCTCAATATACTTCTAACTGCATCCAAATGAGGCTTTCTAGGCAACTACATAAAATAACTGACAAAGCCAACATCCTAGCTCAAGTCTAGCCTTGTGATGGTCATGTAAATCAAACTCCCTACTATCCTCCTGAACATAGTAGGGTCTTCTATCTCATCCCCAATGTCGGCACTCAACTTCACATTTTGCTCCAATGGTACTGAAAGAGGCTTACATGCTGTCATACCATGCTTGGATAACATATCCAAGCCATACTGCCTTTGGGATAGCCATATACCATCATCACATATGATCACCTCAATACCAAGAAAGTATCTCAGCTCACCCAAATCCTTCATCTCAAACTTCTTCTTCAAGAAGTCCTTAACTTCAGCAATCCCATTGTCATTGTCACCAGTAATAATCAAGTCATCCACATAAATGATTATGATGACCAAACATGCATCTCCCCTTCTTACATAAAGTGAGTGATCAGCATCAGAAATACAAAATCCAATATTGACAAGATACTCTCCAATCTTGTCAGACCATGCTCTAGGTGCTTGCTTCAATCCATAGAGCGCCTTCTTTAACCTGCACACATATGTGGGATGCTCTAAATCCTCATAGCTTGCTGGCTGCTCCATATACCTTCTTCTTGCAATTCAGCATGCAAGAAGGCATTCTTAACATCCATTTACTGCAAATTCCAGCCTTTGGCTGCGGCCAAGGCAATCATGCATCTAACAATTGCCATCCTAGAAACTGGACTTAATGTCTCTTCATAATCTATGCCATATGTTTGAGCATAGCCTTTTGCAACCAACTTAGCCTTATACATGCTAACGGAACCATCTGCATTATGCTTGACTTTGTAAACCTAATTACAGCCAACAACTTTCTTACCCTTAGGCAAGGGTACCAAATCCCAAGTCTTATTGGCTTCTAATGCAGCCATCTCCTCATCCATTGTTGCATCTCAATGAGCATGATCAACAACATCCTTAAAAAAAGTGGGCTCAACATCCTCAAATAGTTTCACCATGTAAGCATAATGGTGAGCTGCATAACCTTCAAAACCAAATCTTTTAACAGGGTATCTGACCATGCTAGACCTATGTACCACCAGATCACTTAATGGAGCCTTTACATTACTATGAGCTCTTTGTACACCTAGTGTCCTGACTGAAGGAATACCAAGCTCATCATCCAAACTCTCTGAACCACTGGAATCTTCATTAAATCCCAAATTACTAGTAGATGCATCATTACCATCCAACACTTTCTTCTATCCTTTGTCTTTGCCTGCAACACTTATAGATCCACCTGAAGATGTGGGGCTACTCCTTAGTCTCCTAGACCAAGGGCTCACTGTAGGTGCAGTACCAAATGATGTTTTTGGTCCACTAAGACTCCGCAATTCTTGCTTTTCTTTCTGCACATGGCTATCATGATCATTATCATCATCTAATACATCACTAGCAGGTGCATACCAACTGCTCATCTCATAAAAAATAACATCCATGCTCACTCTAAACTCACCCTGTGACAGGGTTATAACAACGATACCCTTTCTACTCTAAAGAGTATCCAATAAAAATACATTTTTCAGCCTTTGTATTAAGCTTCTTCCGTAGCTCATCTGGCACATGAACATATGCAACGCAGCCAAATACCTTCAAGTGTGATACATCGAGCTTCTTGTCAGTAAAACATTCTTCGAGAGTCATCCCATGAACTGCAGCTGTGGGGGTTCTATTCATAATATAGAGAGCAATATGGACAGCTTCAAACCAAAAATGTTTTGGCATATTCTTTTCATACATTAATGCCCGTGCAACTTCTGCAATATGCCTATTTTTTCTTTCTGCAATCCCATTTTGCTGTGGGGTATACCTACAAGTAAATTGCCTCTTTATCCCATGAGTCCTCAAGAAGCCAGTAAACTCATTAGAGAGGTACTCTCCCCCTCCATCTGATCTCAAGCACTTCACTTTCAAGCATGTTTCTGTTTTAAAAGCTACCTTGAAAGATTTGAAGCGCTCAAATACATCACTCTTTTCCTTCATGAAATATACCCATAGCTTCCTTGAATAGTCATCAATAAATGTGGCAAAGTATTTGCTACCACCAAGAGATACATTTTGTGTAGATCCCCCAAACAACTGTATGCACTACATCAAGTATTTTTATGCTCACTTCTCTATCATGCGAGAAGGGATGTCTTGCCTGCTTACCAAACTGGCACAAACTTTATGAAATTCTGCAACTCTAAAGGAAGGTAACCTTATAACCAATCCTCTGGACTACATTAATTTCAATCTTTGCACATTTGCATGTCCAATATGTTTATTCCATATCTCAATGTTTGCAACCACTCATTTTCCTTTAGCATACATAGCAACATCCATTGCAGGAATTCCAACATTTAAAGTGCCAACTCTACTTCTTTTTGCGACCAACCTGCACTTATCATTAAAGACTTCTACAAAACAACCTTTTACATTGAATCAAACCTGCAACCCTTACTCTACCATTTGGCCAAGAGACACTAGATTCTTTGTGATTGAAGGCACATGTAATGCATTTGTCAGACTCTTTGCTTGGCCATCATGTAAGAACAAGGGAACCTTTCCAATATGTGAAATTGGGTGGCATGAATCATCACCCGTTTGCACATAACCTCGATTTTGTAAGTCCTGCATCTCTCCAAACCATTCAACATGACTGGTCATATGATTAGATGCACCTGAATCCATATACAATATATCATCATGTGTCCCCTTTCCTGTAACTGCATTCATCATATGCTGCATAGCAAACAAATACTCATTTTTGTCTTCATTCTGTCGTGAAGACAATGCATAGTTTCCTTGCTACAATTTACCATTGCAAATATCATCCTTCTTAGCATAATAATGGACTGCAATATGACCTGTTTTACCACAATAATGGCAAACAATAGCAGAATTTTCAAAACCTCTGTTCTGTCATCCACCTCTTCCTCTAGAGCTCCCCTTGTCTTTAAAGTCTCCTTGGCCTCCTGAAACTTGCATTTCACTAAATTGTTGATTGAACATGTTTTGTTGGTTATTACCAACACATCCCATACCACAACCTCTCAAAGAGAATCTACCATGTCTCCTTCCTAAACTTGAGTAAAATGCTTGGACCTGTTTCCCATTTCTTTTAGACGAGTCACCCTGCATATTGATCTATTCAGTAATCATAAGAGAGACTAGCTCATCAAAATCTAGAAATGGCTTCCATACATATACTGAAGTAACAAATGATTTCCATGCCTTTTCATTATTAAGGCTACTTAAAGTGGATGAAACCAAATCATCATCATCATGCATTGCATCAATTGCTACTAAAGCATCTGCAATGCTTCTCACCTTCAAAACATATTCATTAATAGACATTTTCCCTTTCTTCAAGGTATTCAACTCTTGCTTGAGTCGAATCTTTCGTGCCTTTGTATTTACTGAAAACATGTTCTCAAAAATTGTCCAAGCTATATGTGAAGTTTCTGCATTCCTGATATGTCCTAGCATAGTATTATCAATGACTGTAGATAGCTAGTACGTCACCTTTTTGCCTTTTACATTCCATTCTTTCCATGCCTTTAATTCATCTACAGCCGGAGGGATAAATAGCTCTGGCTCCTTTTCTTCACCTAAAACAAACTCATAAAGGCTCTTTCCAATGAGAAAATTCATCACACAGAACTTCCATGAAGGGTAATTATTCTTGTCGAGCTTCTCAATAATGGAATTTCCACTGTTCTCTGCCATTATCACAAAAAAGGATACAACACAACAAGCTAGTCTTCTGCAGCCTTTCACAACAACTGCACAGCAATACACCAAGCAACCTTTTTCGCTGCTTACTCAATAATATATGTAATCTGCAATATTTTTACAGATAAACCTTATGTTTGCTTCCTGGAAAACACCTCTAAAATTACATACTTGAAATCTGTAACATGTGCACCCACATTCGATCAATACAGCCGAAATCACAATGTACCCTAAAACTGTTGCCCGCAACCTTGCGGCTCTAAAACGGGGCCTAAAATGACCTCAAATGCCCAAAAAAACTACATGAAAGCCCTAAAGGTCTTAAGTACAGAATATACAGTGCTTTGCTCATATAGCAAATCTCACAAAAATTTGAGATTTTCACTCTACCCTACTTCCAGTGCCTCCACAGGCACTATCTAAGAGAAAAAGTGAAAGAATGGGAGAGCTTCTTATCCGTTGCTTGCTTGCTCGAACCTTGCTTCTTTTCCTTCACTTCATCCTTCAAAATTAGCCTCTCTTAATGGCGCAGTTGTGATACCATGTCAAGAATCGTATGGTGGGGAACTTGCTTAAGCTACTACGCTAAACACACACTGTATACGCAAGAGGAAGCCCACTTAAGAACACAAGGAGAGAGATGGAGGCCAAAACGTTTTCTTGTTGATTTCTTCTTCTTTTTCCACTCACTATACAATGTACACAAAGTATAAATAAGATACAACATAAAGGAAAGTGGCATACTAAGTCAAACAATGCATAACAGACTACACTAATCAACTAGTGCTATATCTTTGCCAGCTATAGGTAGGTGTAACAAACTAAATATAATAAGTGATAAGTCAGTGCCATGTGAGTATCATAATGACCACCAACGTGATAAGTATAGATTTGCAAACCCATCTAGCCAAGTGGTCCATCATCAATGTCCGCACTTGTTGAGCTTGCCATCTCAACACTTTCCCCCCCTCCATATTAAAACGATGCAAAATCTTGGATACATACTCTTGTCGGGATAGATAGAGAAGGCCCTTTGATCTATCCTTGAGTATCTGAATTCCAAGAATATGATTTACATCACCAAGATCCTTCATGTCAAAGTTTCCATGTAGGCTTTGCTTTAAAGAGTCCAAGGTATGAACATCCTCGCCTACAATTAGCATGTCATTGACATACAAGACCAAGATAATTAGACTGCCATCTGCCACCTTCTTAGTGTATAAGTAGTGATCCACTTAACTCTTGTGAAAGCCCTATGACTGCATGAATGTATCAAACTTGGGATACCATTCTTGAGGTGCCTATTTTAGCCCATAAAAACTCCTCTTGAGTTTACATACCATCTTCTCTTTGCCCTTTGCCACAAAACCCTCAGGTTGCCGCATATATATCACTATGTAAGAATGCAATCTTTACATCCACCTACATGAGTTTCATATCTTCAATTGCAACCAAGCCCAAGATGGTTCTCAAAGTAGCCGTTTTGGCTATAGGAGAGAAGACTTCAATCCCATGTTTCTACTTGTATTCCTTTGCAACTAGCCATGCTTTGTACTTTGGCAAGGAACCAAAAGTGACTTTCATCTTAAACCCACTTGCATGGAAGAATCTTCTGACCTTTAGGCAGATGCACCAAATCCCAAGTACCATTCTTTTCAATAAATTCCATCTCTGATAGACTAGCCTTAAACAACCACTTCTTGTTATCCTATCTGTTCATTGCTTCCTTGAAGCATGATGGCTCACCACTGTCAGTCACCATGACATAATCAGCAACATACTAAGCACTAGGAAAAAACTTATCAAGTGGCCATGAAGGTTGGGTCGACCTCTTACGAAGCAAAGGTTCAACATTTGTGTGTTGTGGGGCCCACAAATCTGCATTTACAACTTGCTGTCCTGAAATTTTAGCTTACTGTCCTGCCACATCTGGCTATCCTAATTGCATCTTATCTTGCTAAGACTATGGTGCATCATGGGAAACACCTTGCTGACCATTTTCAGCATCATTTCGTGCATTGTCAAGAGTATTTATAGCAAGTATTCTCCCTGATGTCCACACTATTGGACACAATCTACTATCCAACAAGTATATCTTCCCTAAAAACAACCCTTCTGACTTCCTCTGCATTTTCAGGTTGCTTATGCATGTGATCTTCATAGAAGATAACATCACTACTGCATACTTCTTTATTTTTCTCAAGATCCCATAATCTCTACCCCATTTTACCCTTGTTAGCATATCCTAGGAAAATGCATTTACATGAGTTTAGCTCAAGTTTGCTATGCTGAGGCTACGTTTCTCTTTACAAATGTGTACAAAAGCCTCATAGCCAAACACTCTCAAGTGAGCATATAGGGATTCTCCCCTCCAAAGACCTATTATGTGTGACTGATTGATCAAGTGAATTGTTGTCATAACAACCTCTACCCAAAAGCCATGGGGTAATGCAGCATGAGAGAGCATAGTGAGAACCTTATCCTGAATGGTTTGATTCATAAGCTCTAAAACTCCATTTTGGGGTGGATTATGAGGGGCAGTGAGCTCCCTCTTTATCCCTTTACTATCACAAAAGTACTCAAATGCTTTGGACACATATTTCCCACCATCGTCAAAGCAAAGACACTTAAGTGTCTTGCCAATCATATTTTCATAGCGATGCCATGAATTTCTTAAACTTATCTACAGCCTCGTCCTTGCTATGAATAGGATACACCCAGACTTTGTGTGTAGCATCATCGATAAAGATGATAAAGTATTTCTTTCCCCCTAGAGATAGCCCTTAAATCTAACACACATTTAAGTGTGCCAACTCTAAAGGAGAAGATTTCAATGAAAATGACTTTTTATGTGAAGTCTAAGCATGCTTACCATAGACACAATAATCACAATGATGAAAATCAACATACCGCAAACAAGGCAAATAACCCAAACAAGAGAGCACTTTCATTCCAACTTGACTCATGTGTCCCGACTGGCCATGCAACAAAGAAACACTTGGTTGCTTAGTTACGGTAATAACATGATCATGCACACTCGATACATGTAATGGATACAAAGTATCACTCTTTGAACCTCTAGCAATGATCCTAGATCCCTTACATATCTTCCATTTTTCATCACCAAATGTGGTATAATAACCATCATCATCTAACTGCCATGTGGTAATCAAGCTCTTCTCGAGTTGGGATACATGCCTTAAATTTTGAAGAGTAAAGATTGAACCTTGTTGAAATAGCAGTTGCACACTACCAATGCCTAAAATATCGCATGCATAGTTTCCCCCAAGTGGACAACACCATGTCTATCCCCAATGTAATCACAGAACCACTCACGATGAGGAGCAATATGAAATGAGGCACTTGAATCCAAGATCTAAGTATGCATGTCATCATTTGTATCTGCTACCAAGGCATGTGCACTAAAGCAAGAAGAGACAAAGAGTATGTCATTACCACTATCACTCTCATGGTTGACTACATATACTTCTTCTATCTTGACACTACTCTTCTTTGCTGGTTGACTATCCTTCTTCTCATCCTTGCTATCATTAGTCTTCTTACCCTTCCCTTTCTCTTTCTTCCATTTATAGCAATGACACTTGAGATGACCCTTCTTGCTACAATGATGGCACTCTACATCTTTCCCATGAGATTTACTGCGTCCTTTGCTTTCACATTTCCCCTTTTGTTGAGACTTGCCTCCAATATGCAAAGCACTGGAAGACTTGTTTGATGCATTGTTTTGTCAATTCATCTCTTCCATAAGCAGAGCACTCTCTACATTGGAATACATCAACATGGCATTTAAGTTGCTCATGGTTGTCCTAAAAGTATCCCATCTTTCAAGTAGAGTACATAACAAGAAAGTAGATTAACTTCTTCAACCAGTAAACTTTACTTTGCAACACTTTTCTGAGCATAAAACTCCTCAAGTCTTTTCCAAATGGCATAGGCAGAATCCAATCCTTCTATGTTAAACAACAAGGCATTAGAAACTAAAAGTTCAATGGTTGAATGAGCAAGTTCATTGAGCTTATCCCAATCCTCTTATTCCATGTCCTTTGGTCTTGCCCCCTTCATCTTGATAGGCTTCACTTGCCTCTTCTGCACCAAGATATTGTAGCATTGCTTTTGCCGAACTGCAAAGTTATGTTCCCCTTCAAGCTTCTTGATGTACATAAGATGACTTGCTATCACTGTTGCTAGCCATGATTGCAGCTCAAAATGACAAGAGAACAAGCCTAATTTGTCACACAAGAGGTGAAAAAAACCAACTTGTAGTATACTTCCAAAATCTCAGTTCTGGTTTACTGATCATATTTTAGCATGGCAGTGGCATCTCAGACTAGTAGCATGCATATAAACATCAACAAATAGCATAGACAAGTCTAGGTACAAACTGCATGTAAATAGTCTTTGTTATTCACAATATACAATGGTAATATGTCTGCACAAACTGATCTATTTTCAACTCAAAAAATGAGGCATAACACATATTCAATCATTGCTCATGTTAGTACCAAAATCGTGCTTATGAGCTTCAGTGGAAGCATACAACCCTGTCAAAATCACTTGCAGATATAGCACATGCTGTCTACAATTTCTTATAGCCAAGACAACCTTTCCTGAGCTCCAAATCAAGCATAAAACATCTCCAAAATCACTTCCAAGTGATTAGCATTCATGGTATGCATGTACATTGTTTCACTAATACTCGAGAGATGACCCAAATGCAATAGGCATACCACAAACCTCTGCCAAGTACATTCAAGACTGCTATAAATGGTAGTAAAAATGATAGTAACTAAGCATAATATTTATTAAAACCAAGCCAAATGCATCTTAGACCAAGGCATATCATCTTCCAATGTAGTAGCACCAATACATGACCATTCACTCATCCTAGGAAGCATATGTGAGCTCAAACAATGAAGCAGATGACTTCTCAAACATGTCAATCATAGACTCATTGCTATATAGCAATGAATTCACTGTCAAATGAAGCTATTTTAGTGGCAAAATTGGCTCCAAACCAATCCCATAACATATGCATAGCATCTCTTAGCATTTAGGCATCAATTGGTGACCAATAGGCATCAAATGTCAATGCCTATAAGCATAACATCAAATGTTAATATTGTTGTCCTATTTTACACTCTCTATGGATTGTTGCAACAATCCAAATCTAAAGAAAAATAGTCCCAAGTGCCAATGCTAGGAGAATATCCAATGCACAAGCATAAAACCAAGCATTTGAATGCTCAAATGAGTTGCTAATGAAGCCCATATGGAGTAGGGAAGCTGATAGAAACTGAATGTCCTACTATAAACTAATCTGTTGTGCTATCCACGTGGTTGTGCCTATAGGTATAAGGAGGACTCGGAGCTGCTCTTGATGTTGAGGAAGGTGAGGAGGGTCCTCAAGAATCCAAACAAGCTCCTAGATGAAGCTCAAATGCAATGGTGTGGCCAATGCTTCCCAAAAAGCAAAGAGCAATGGCTACCTTGCTATGGAGTTGAATGCGATGTCTTTCTCAAGAGACACAAATGTACTGCCTACTCAAGCTCCTGCTCCAGAATGCCAAGTTATGATACCGGTTTGAAATGCACAGACCACGGAGTACGAAGCTTCTATGGATGCAGCAATGCAGGTTGAGGAAGAGAGAGAGAGAGGAGAGATAGTGACACTGTATATGTGGATACAAAGATTGTACCGCTAAGGTTTTATGTGTGTGTGTGTGTGTGTGTGTGTGTGTGTGTGTGTGTGTGTGTGTGTGTGTGTGTGTGTGTGAGAGAGATAGTATAGTGCCTTAATGGGCAGGCACGGGCACGACAGCCCTTTATTCCCAACACCTTCCATACCTTTCCGCAAGCTCAATGGCCTTGAAGAGGGTAGTGGGGTGGGGTTTTGCACCATAACGTCAAATGATAATGAAGGTTCTAAACCACACATATACTTGTGGAGTTTGGCTTCATCACTTATACTCTCTACATACATAGTGAGGTTGAGAAATTGGTTTGTAAACTACATAATTAGGTCTCTTTGCTCCAATCCGTACCATCTTTGTGCCAACAACAACTTACAATTGTTGGTGAGGAACCTAATTTTTCATGCACACACAAAACACATTAAGATTCATCACCATTTTATTTGAGAGTGGGTCTTGATAGGTAACATCAATCTCATATATGTGAGCACAGAGGAGTAGGTTGCAGATATTTTCACCAAGTCCCTGGGAGTAGAAAAGCTTTGACAATTTCAAAGCTTACTTGGAGTATGGGTCATGGAGTTGAGCTTAAGGGGGAGTGTTGAGATGTCAAGCTCAACACAAGTTGACACTCATGTAGATGATTATGTCTGCATTCATATCATTGGCATGGTTGATACCTACATTGGCATATCATTCAAGTAATACTTTATAGTTGGCAGTTAGTCCACCTACCCGAGTTATAGGATATCTATCTAGTCATCTTTCTAGTTAGCATGTTCACACTATGGACCCCTTATATATTATGTATGTTATACTCTCTCTTTATTCTTGGTAGATAGATATAGTGAAGAAAAAGAATAAGAAGAAGAAAGACTAGAGTTTTCACCTTTCTATAATGTGTGCATTCTCTGTGTGTTATATGTCTTGCAAGAGCTCAAGCTTCCTCTCCCTCCCCTCATCTTTTCATATGGAAATCCCATAGCATGCATGGTCCCCTCCAAAAACTCCCAATCTACTCTGTTGTTCGCCATCTCAAAGTTGAGGAGTACCAAAACCTCCCAAAAATTGGAAATGTTATTGAAGATACTCCAATCTTGTATAAAGCCTGTCTTGGTAGGTTGTATAATGCTAGGACAAAGGTTGTTAGGTAGATGTCGAAAGCCTTCGCCAAAATCTTGTAGACAATCCCTAACAAGTTGATTGGCCACCATTATGAAATTTGCAACCTATCACCATCACCTTTCAACATGAATTGAATCAATCCCTTAAAGAGACATGGTGGCATGCAATTTGTGTACAGGACATCCTAAAAACCTGAAATCAATATGTGTCTATGAGCTTCCAAAAGTATAAAAAGAAAATCTCCATAAGTTGTACCATCAAAGAAACTCTAATTGATTTAATGAGTAGTATTAAGCGTCAATTGACCACCCTATACCATCATGTATCGGTTATTTTAAGTGTACCTCCTATGAATTAGTGCAATGTACTTTTTGAACAAATGTGCGGTTATTGTGCATATATATATGAACTTTCCCTTCAGTAAGGTATGTAAGGCCATCTCTAGCTCATCCTCTAATAAGGGCATTGTAAGATCTTTGGCAATCTTTGCAACACTATTCCTCATGAAATTCCAAACTTGTTGCCTCACCTTTGTTTGACTTGGTAGCCTAGAGATGTGTCTAAGAAGGGATGGATAAAAATGTAGCAATTTGTGCCACCTCCATGGCCCCTCTGTTATGTTCTTATCAAGTCTCATTAGCCTCCTAACTCCAAATCCAACATGTCTTGGCCTTGTGGGTGAGGAAAATGAGACTATATCTCTCCTTGAGTCCAAAAAGAGCCTCTCACATGATATCGAAACTTTGACCTGGCCTCTTACAATTCTCTAACCTTTGGCATGGCAACTTCCATCCTACCAAAGATCCATGTGCTACCTAGACATCTCTCCAACTTCTAAAGGGCAATCAAGGTAAACCACACTTTGTTCTAACCTTCCATAAATCTTAAAACTTGTCCCGTTTTTGCTTCACTAATCAAATTGTTTGCCATTCACTCAAAGCTTTAAGCATAAGACAACTAACCATATGTCCACTATGTCTACTCATCAATGCAATATCATAGTCACCCAACACTCTTCAATCTCACCTAAACAGTGCTAAAATCTAATTGCAAGCGCAAAAAGTCACAAACTATATGCAAAGAGGTCCATTAGATATGCCCAGCAATAAAAATCTATTGCATTCTGTAATCTTCAAGACATGATGCAACAAAGATTAAGCAAGTTTGACAAAAAATTGCAACACAAAATTGTGTCAATGTGCTTGTGACTCTAAAGCACAATTTGAAGATCTCATCATGAAACTCAGTGCCTTAGCATAGATATATATTGCACAAGCTCTTATTAGCCTACCATTTTATTCTATCATCAGCCTATCATCTCCTTGTTGTGAGCTCTATTAGTCTAACAGAGATAGAGGAGCTTTAACTGTATTTGTCATTCAGTCTTGTGTGCATTTTCCCCCCTAGACACAATCTATAACTAGCTATGAGAAGATAGTTGTAGATGTCTTGTCTTTGTCAAAAGCACTTGTAAAACACAAAAGATCTACATTTTCTACATCAAACTATAGGTTGAAAATTTGTGTTTTCAACAGAATGAAAGAGAAACACAAATATGGAGATAAAAGGACAATACAAAAGATAGCCGGAATGAAAGAGAAATCTGCACTAAGCCTAGAAAGAATGATGAATACAATAATAGACAAATTAGTCCTTGCACATAGCCCAAAGCACCAGTGAGGGCACTGAATCGGGTTGGAAAACGATGACAATACTGGAGGCAGTGAGACGGAGATGGTGATGATGACGAAGATAAAGTATGTAGCTAGTAATCCTTATAGATGACATAGAAGAATGTTGCAATCTTACTAAAAACTTGTAGAGACAGAAAAGTGATAACCTTTCCCAACCATCCCATGGCTATAAATAGCTAAAAATGATGAAAATTGGTAGGCCAACAACAACTAGTCAACTATTGCAAGCTAGTCAACTGTATTAAATGCAATCGGACTTCCAATCTTGGCAATGAAAATGCTAAGGTGGAAATTGTTGGAAAAAAGTGCTTCTTTGGAATATCATGAATTGCAAGGCTTTGATGGCTCAACTAAGGAGTCTATTCCTACTCCCTTCGAGAGATAGTGTGATCATCACAAAGATCGGAGATCCTAGCCTCGTTTTGAATGGGAACCCTCTCTTGATTGATCACATAAATCAGAGCAACCATCTCCTCCCATCTTCTCCTCCCTCTCTTTATGTCTCCCATAGGGCTTGTCCTTGCCCTAGGATGCTTATGATGACACCTTCTATCTAGGTGCTCGTTCTTCCTTCTCTACCCAAAGAAGGCTAGTTGGATGGATCGAACTACCTCACATAGATCAGAGCAACCATCTCCTCCTCCCTCTCTTCATGTCTCCCATAGGGCCCATCCTTCTAGCCCTATGATGCCTATGATGGCACCTTCTATTTAGGTGCCCATTCTTTCTTCTCTACCCAAGGAAGATTGGTTGGACAGATCAAACTATTCCCTTTGGTCTTGCAAAGTGGAGTGTATTCTTGATATCTTTGATCTTTGGGCTCTTGTCACTACCCCTGTTCCTCCTCAACCCATGGAGGATCTTACTATTGGCTCATCTATGGATCATGCAGCCCTTTGGGATAAGCTTGATTCTCAAGCCTGGTCTTTTCTCTTTATGAGCATGTAGGACTCTATCCTTGTTCATGTGTGTAGGTTAAAGACAATAATAAAAGTGTGGACAAAGCTTTCTTCTGTTTATCATCTGAAGACATTTGCCCATTGTACCACCTTGGAGAAGAAACTCCACATGCTCTTGGTTGATGACTCTCCATGAAGGACCACATCAACAAGCTAGAGGATATGAGGGATGAGAAGAAGTCTAAGCCCTAGAAATATGATGGCAAGAAGGATGAGAAGAAGTCTAAGCCCTAGTGCCCACACCATGAAAATGGTACTCATCTCGAGGAGAAGTGTTGGTAAAAGTGCCCCCATTTGAAGCCAAAGAATGGTCCTCCCCTAAGGAGCAACCATGGCTCATTAATAGTGGGGTTTTCAGGATCTTCATTCCAGAGGGAGTTTGGTCACCATTTGTGACAACTCTTTTGTGCTAGTGCACGAAGTGGGAACCATTCTCCTTTTGCTTGATTGTCATGCCTCAGTGCCCAAAGTCCTTTATGTTTCACATTTGAGCTTTAACCTTCTTTCTGTACATGGTTTGATGTAGCTAGGTACTCTAGTGATCTTTACCCAAGATGTTGTGATTGTTGAGGACTCTCCTCGAGTCTTGAAGACCAAGTATTTCATTGATGGATCCTTGGACAAGCACAAAGCTAGGCTTGGGGCCAAGGGATTTGCATAAAGGGTAGGGTTGGATTATTCAGAGACTTGTGCACTTTTAGCTTAGATGTCTACTATTCGAGCTATCTTGGCTCTTACAACCCATCACCATTGGCCTATCTTTTAGATGGACGTCAAGTCTACCTTTTTTAACAGCATCCTAGAGGAGGAGATTTATGTCTCATAGCCTCCTTGTTTTCTTATGTAGGGGAAGGAGAACCATGTTTATAGATCATGGAAGGCCCTTTATGGCTTGAAGTAAGCTCCTACAGCTTAGTGCCAGATGATTGATTGATTCTTCTTACATAGTGGCTTCTATCACTCAGAACATGACCTCAACCTTTATTATAAGGTTGGGGGTGACATGTGTGTTTTAGACTTCTCATATGTGGAAGACTTGATTATCACAGGGAGTGACTCATAGGAAGTTGATCTGCCACATGAGATCTTGTAGTAGGAGTTCAACATAATGGACCTTAGGATCCTTGACTTCTTCCTTGGTCTAGATATCTATCAAATGGCATAGAGCATCTTCAGCTCAACACAAGTATATCTTCCAGCTTCTTTTGGAGTTTGGTATGGCCAAGTGTCAACTTATTTCTTGCCCCGTGGACCTTGAGTCCAAGTTGGTTACTATAAGATACCCCCTTCTTGATGCTACTAGGCCTATGTGTCTTGTTGGATCATTAATTTGGCTTATCCATACTAGGGTAGACATCACTTTTGTGGTCAGACTCAATCCTATGAGATAGTGCATGGTGAGGGGGCCACTCTTACTAGATGGAGTGACTCAGATTGAGCAAGTGATGTGGAGTCTAGAGGATCCACTAAAGGTTATGCTTTCTCCCTTGGATCAAGAGCTATCTCATGGAGCAATAAGAACTAGCCTACCATGGCGTCATCCTCTACGAGCACTTTGTTTTATGGAGGCCATTTGGCTTTATCATATTAGTAGAGATTGGATTTCCATAGATAGAACCTACTCAGTTGTGCATGGATAACTAGAGTGCCCCAATCTAGGAAAGAACCCTATGTTTCATGCTCACATGAAGCACATATAGGTTGAGTAGTACCATTATGCCTAAAACTGGATGATAGATTTTGAGTTAGTGGTGGCCTATTGTTTCACAGGGGACAATGTAACAAGATTGTAGTGTCCTTCTCTGTCATCTGCAAGTACTATTGGTTGCATAGTCTGTCTCTGTCTCCATCATTGTCTTCGATGCTATCACCATTTTCTAGCCTGATCCAATGCCCTCACCGATGCTTTGGGCTACGTGCATAGATTAATCAATCCATTATTGTATTTATCATTATTTCCAAATTCATTCTATATTTCTCATTCATTCCTGCTATATTCTCTCTTCTTTTTTTCTCTTCATGTTCGTGTTCCTCTTCTCTTGTGCACTCTCACAACTCTTACTAAGGCCACAAAATTAGCGCATGTATCTTACATCATTGACCAATTCTTTTCCCATCTTGTGATTGTATTAAGGCCAAATCCAAAGAAGCAATGTGCTCATTATGCATGTTAGATATTGCCTTTTCATTAGAAATAGTGTTGTTTTTTTCTAAGCTATTTGACCAAATGAGAAGGGTTGTAGCAACTAGTAATCCACACAAACTCCTTCATGGCATTTTGCTTAAAGTTTAGGTGGCCAAGTTCGACCTTGCTGGTACATTACTATGATGTATCCCTCATAAACCTCTTAGTTAACAAACAAGCCACAAGCATGAGTAGAAATTCCTTGTGCTCCCACTTTCAATTGTCTTCAAAGAGGCACAAGCTCTAAGTAAGGTCATGAAAGTAGTACACTCACCTTCCATAACCTTACTAACTCTTTTCCCATATTGTGATTGTATTAAGGTGAAATCTAAAGAAATAGTATGCTCATCATGCATGTTATCTCTTTGACAAGATGAGAAGGCTCTCTCTCCCTCTCCCTCCCTCCCTCCCTCCCCCCCCCTCTCTCTCTCTCTCTCTCTCTCTCTCTCTCTCTCTCTCTCTCTCTCTCTCTCTCTCTCTCTCTCTCTCTCTCTCTCTCTCTCTCTCTCTCTCACCAAAACATGAGAAAAAACATTAGAGCATACAAAATTCTCAAAACTATGCCATACTATATAGCATTGTATGCAATCACATTGCTTTCGTCAACTTCTTTGTGCTCGACAATTCTAGTCTTGAATTGTGCATGGGTGCTCTTTTGGCATTCTTTATAGTTAGCCTATTAGAGGACTCGATAATTTAAATTTTAACAATGTAGTAATAGGCCTTGTGACCTTTTAATAAATGGGGAAAGTGAATCTTCATAACCACATCCACTCCTCCATGCCCTCCTACTCACATCACACATGCAACTTCTTGAGATTTTTCAGTATTCAAATTTGAAGAACAACATTACAAATTTGAAAGATTTGTTTGATTTTACATTGGAATGTTACCCACATGACAACAAAAATCCAAGTTCTTTTTTTGGTAGGCTACTCCTCCAAGACGAAACCTTGTCCTTTGTTCAAACCACAGACTAACAAGGTGATTGCTCGAAGAGATGCCATTTTTTATGAGAGGGATATTGTACATAGCAATGCACTAGCCTTTGTGCCAATGCCTCCTTCCATTTCAGAGATAGTGGCTGGCTTGCTACCTACTTTTGTCCCACTTGTAGAGTCTTTGGTCCCCAAGCCTTTGTCTCACAAGACCTGTTACCTTGTTGGTACTAGTAGACCATGGAAGATTCAAGGATCCTTCCACATCAGATTCCACTTTGAAGGGTCCTAGAAAATCTGCCCATCTTGCACATAGTATACCATTTACATCTATCTTCATGGTAGAGTATATACATGAGGCTTTAAAGCATCCCCAATGGTGAGAAGTCATGCAAAAGGAGTTTGAGAGCATTGACCAAAATGAGCCTTGGACCTTGGTGAATTGTCCGAGCCGTAAGAAAGTCATACGGTACCAAGTGGATCCTTAGGACCAAATCGAAAGATGATGGGACCTTAGATAAACATAAGGCTCACCTTGTAGTGCAAGGTTTTTGATAGAAACATGGTATTGATTGTGAGGAGACCTTTGCACTTGCAATGCAGTTGATGTGATTTTGTTTGTTAGTTGCACTAACTACTCACCATGGTTGGCTGCTCTATTAAATGGATCTCAAAAGTCAATGGTTATTTGTAGGATCAAGTCTATGTGGAGGAGCCTTCTTGGGATCATAAAGACAAGGCCTTTCTTTGGTGGGGTGAAGCAAGCACCATGTTCCTGGCTCCATAGGAGGGATGAGTTCCTTAGAGCTCATGGTTATCATTCTACCCCTTATAACCCAAACCTATATGTTAAAACCACTTCATAGGGGGTGAACTACATTGATGTTTTACTTATCACATTGCAGATATAAAGACCTAGCTTTGTTTCACATTTGAGATGACTGATCTTAGTTAGTTGTCCCTATTTCTTAAGGATGGAGGTAGTTTAACCTAAGGATAGCTCTTTTGTCTCACATCAAAATTATGCCATTCAATTAGTTTACTATTGCACTCATCAGACAACCTATGGCCATGCCTCTTGATCCCACTACTAAACTTTCAAGGATTCCCCAAGTTAGCCCTTTGATGAGAATACCTATGGATCTATTGTAGGGAAACTTATTTGATTGATTTATACTAGGCTAGACCTTGTATGTCTTATCTCATTACTCAATCAATATTTCAATGCATCTAAAACGTGGCATTGAATTACTTATATGCATGTGTTGAGATATGTTCAGTGTATTTTTTATTATGGTTTGACATATGGTCATGGTTTTGCATTTGCAAGGGTACGCTAATTCGGATTAGGTTGGAGATCCCAACACCTGATATTCTCATGATTGTTACATATATTTCTTTAGGCATGGCTCCGTTTCTTGGTCAAGCCATAAGCAAGAGATGGTGGTTTCTTCCACAACTAAGGTAGGGTATCGTGCCCTCTTTGATGGCACTAGAGAGGCTGTCTACTTGAGGGGATTACTAGAAATTCTTTAGTTTTTATGTTCTTCAACGATTGTCCTCTACTGTGACAACTAGAGTGTCATTGCACTTGCTAGTAACCTAATCATCAATCCATAGACATGGCATGTTTATTGACCAAAGTGGTCAATTGATCGGTTCTTCAATACTTGTTACATAAGGTCGATGTGGATGCACTTTCACCTACTTCTTCAAATTGATGGGGAGAGGGTGATAGCCTCTGGCTTTCCCTTCTACATCGAGAGAGAATAAGTCGAATTGACAATTGACCACAACATACCCAACTTACAAGAACTATAGATTCAAATAGAAGAAATCAACACCAACAGCAATTGCTTTTAGATTGCAGTCATTGAGTCACACAAACTGGATCGTATCATTTATCCCTTTAAACAAAAGAATCAACATTCATCAAATTGTAGCAACACATGCATATTCTCAAACCATGTTACCTTGCTCATGTGTATCTAGTCCTTGCTATTGGTCGATTTGATACCTTGCACTAGAGCCTTGGTGATGAATGGTGCAGATATAGGGGGTTCACTGCAAGTCGGAAGAAGAAGACCGGTGTAAGGGAGAAGCAAAGGTACAAAGGAAGACTGAGGCTCAACGGCACAAATGCTCACGGACAAAAATTGAAAATTGGTTTGCACCAAGACAAAGTGCTTACCAGGGAATGATACACAGGTTGCAACAGACTCAATTTTGGATGAGGCGACAACCCCAGGTGTAGTTGTGTAGGTCAAAGGGGGGGGGGGGGTTTGAAGATTGTAATGAGAGCCTTCACAGGAGGAGGAGGAGGAGGAGGCACACTACCTCAAAATGGATGAGGAGGAGGCGAGAACAATAAATGTAGGAGAAGGAGGTGGCAAGGTTCCATTGCTTGAATTTGTAAGCTAGGGAAGGTGGGGAGGGCCGCTGCAATGCCGTTGAGTGCACTAATGCAAAATATTTAGGTGGGGCTCACAATGGTATTCATAGCCCAAAAATAGGCATGTGCATGATAATCCACATGGAAATTTACCAAAGATGGAGGAGGTTTCGGCTTGGAACATAGCCTTTGAGTTGTTTCGAATGCCTAGCTTAATTTTGCTAGGAAACCAAAATTCCCCCCTGTGGGGAAAACAATTCTAGAAAGTCTCACTGGGATTTTAGGCTGTTTCTCAATAAGCTACAAGAAGTATGCTCCTAGGCATTCGCTTTGATGGAGTATTTGCTGTTGTGACTATCTCTAACCTTTTTGATTAATATAATATTAATAACTCGCATTAAAACATGTCATGTGAAATGCCAGCCTAGTAGCTGGCACTAAATAATTATTGTTGGTTTGAGTGGGATATATATTATAATTCCGTAATTGATCTTTGCTAAAAGCAAATAAACTTAGGCGCAGTAACAAGATCGAGAGAGAGAGAGGGAGGGTGATGGCGAAACCTAGACCAGACCGACCCACCATCCCATCCACCTTCAGGCGTGTTTTCACTACATGCTCTTGCGAGGTTCTGTCTCTCTCTCTCTCTCTCTCTCTCTCTCTCTCTCTCACACACACACACACACACACACACACACACGTGCATCTGCAGTTGACTTAACTTTGGTTTTTTACCCCCTTTTCCGTTTCTATTAAGCTGAAACTTCTGTCTTCCATACTGTAGCTCAAAGCCTACGGACAGTGCTTGGCCAGCAAGGTTCCTGCCATCGAACAGGGCATGTGCTCCCAGGAGTTTCTGGCTCTCAACAAATGCATACTGGAATTGGTAACCCTGATCTTCAGTCTCTGTCATTCGATTTGACTTTAACCCTCCCTGTTTGTTTCATTGATGCACGTGATTTTGGTCCTAAGTAGGCTGCGTCCTATTCGAAAGGGAGCTGCAGCAAATTGATTGAGTTCCACAATAACTGAATGGCATCTGCTGTCAGTCGCCTGTCAGAGTCGGGTCTCTGATCGGTGTGTCCCAAACCCAACAAACCCAACAACTCCACTGCCGAGGGAAAACAGAAAAACAACCCCCAGAGAGAAAATAAACCGAGGATTAGTGCTACCTGAATTGGAAATTGTGGGGAAGAATTGGCTTACAATTTTGGCAGCTCGGGTTCTCAAAATCAACAAAGATGAGTCTATCGTAGACATGTTTTTGTGAAATGCCATTTGTACCCCCTTGGAAGAACTGTTCGTGGTATTTCTGATGTGAATAGCACGAGCACTATTTTGCCGATTCCTTACCATCGTAGTAAGAATGATAAAAACTCGCAATTTACATATTCAGACCAGGTCATTATAACTATGTATATGTAGGAAGTGCCGATGTGGGTCAGTTCACACGCTTATGCAGATAGCTACACATACAGTTTAAGATATCTGGAGATGATTTGAGTTGCTACTTGCAACCTTCTAGTTGCATCTTATGCAGTCAAAGCATTAGAGTCACCTTTTAAGGCTCATTATTGCCTATCTATTAGTTGTCGTGAATGGTGGAGTAACAACAAATCTTTTTGTAGCACTAAGGAGGTAGTGGATTTGGTGCTGCCATTTGCTTTTTTGGACTTTTCTGCAGAAAGAAGAAACCCCTACATTGCCAACAACTCGCAGTGCCTTCGCAAAGGTTGCCAAATATCTTTGGGGTCTATATTGTGCCACAGTTTTCATGCAACCAGAAATTTACATGTTTTTTTCATTACAAGAAAAAAAGAGAATGGGAGAGACAGAGAAACTCTGAAGATGAATGCTGAATACTGAATAAAGAGAGCAGAATATGGAGAGAGAGAGAGAGAGAGAGAGAGAGAGAGAGAGAGAGAGAGAGTGCTCGTGTACCTTACACTGACTGAATCTCTTAGACTTGTCTGAATAATGACTAATCACATATGCAGCCAATAAGTACAGTGAATAATCAGATAGGTTGGACCTGCAAAATGGGCAGACTTGCTGTTCAGAAAGAGGAAATAATAATCATGGAAATGCTGCGTGCCAATCTGTCCTCCCTGAATAACTGGCAGACTGCTCATAAATGCTGCCTGCGTGCCCTAAACTGCTGTCCAAACTGTGTCAAACTGATGCAAACAAGGGCTGAACTGCTAAGAACACAAACGATACAAGCTCAAAGAACAGACATAAGGACTGATATTCCTCATTCCATGGGAGTCTATTCAGACGTTTTTGTGGGGCTGTACCTATGGATGCTATTGATGAGGTTCAATTCGAAGTTGAGGAATCGGATGAGATTCACATTTCCGAATAGATTTTGACACATATTGAAAGAAAGGTTAAAGGTAAAGTTTCTGTTGTTATTTGGTGAAGTTTAAAACTATGCAAATTTGGAGTTGTCATCTGGTGAAGTTTAAAACTATGGACATTTGGGATCTGAAGTGGATGGAAGAGTGTGCTTAGTAGATTCACCTCAGTTGGTGGATGCTAGATCCAAAGCATTGCCTTAGTGTTGAGAATAGCAAATGATGCTTGATATGTATGCCCATAGAGGCTGGATGTGTGTCCAAAAGAGGCTTGTATGAAGGAAACTGCTAGGGTTTGCACTGAGAACACACAGAGTGTACGACCACGATAGAAACACAAAGAGACAGACACAGACACAGAGGGCAAAACTCAAACCCTAAACGCAAAACTCAAAACTCAAACCCTAAACGCAAAACTCAAAACTCAAACACAAAAACTCAAATACAAACAGAAGAAAGGAGAGAGAGAACACAACTTTGAAGTGAATGAATGCTGTAAATGAATGTAAGAGTGTACAGTGTGCTCAAGGGCAGAGCAATGTCGGAGTGTGACGTCCACCGAAGACGGATCCCAAGTCTGTGACCACTAGTCGGAGTGTAGTAGTGCTGAATAGTGAATGGCAGGAGAATGGTCACCAAAACGCAGTAGTCTGGAGGTTGGAAACTGGTAAATGCAGCAGTGCACCACTGATCGGAGGCTGAAAATTGTGCACAGTCTGTTGTAAATAGCAGGTTGAAACAGTGTCTGAGAGTGTCAGGGCCTGTAATGCTAAAAACGTAGGCTGGCTGACCCTGGAGATGATGGACAGCAAGCTGAACAGCAGTCTGGGATAGTTTGGAGGAGTTGAGCTTTCGTCTACAGCAATGGACAGACTGAAGATAATGTGGTTGCAGTCGATGATGGCTGGACAGCAGATGGAGGCGGGCTGCAGGCTGGAAACTGAGCGCCAACAGCAGCAGAGGATGTGTGGGTTGGTGTAACCTGCAAACAAGGATGATAGCTGAATGGGGGTGGTCTGTCTATTTATAGATGTGGAAGGGTGCCTCAAAAATTAGGGTTTCCACTAAACTCTCTTGAACTGCTCCCCGTTTTAGGGTTTCCACTGAACTCTCTCAAACCGATTCCCGTTTTAGGGTTTTACTCTAAAAGAGCATTTTTAGTGTGTTTTGGGGCTGTTTAAGAGACTAATCAGCAAGTAATGCATATTTTAGCTCAACATCTTGCCCATAAGTGACTTTGTATGAAAGATAAACATATAATGTATGCTCTAGGAAGAGATGATAGAATTCCATAAGCACAGTGAGGTAGAGTGGTACTATCCAAAAGCTATATAAGCATGTACTTGACACTCATTTCAATGATATAGTACTATTATTCTGTATTACTCAAGATTGTGTTTATGAGTCAAAGTTAATCTATTTTGGAACCTAATTCGCTTGAGTTACAATTATTTATCTCAATCATGTTTTATGTTTATAAGTTATAACCTCTATCCGCCATAGCTAGCATAGCTCTAGATCCGTGTTTTTCAACATGGTATCAAAGCCATGGTGAGCTATGACTAGCTTCATTAGCATAGAGACCTTCTTTAGCCCTGTTTTATTATCAATGGATAGTAGGAGTTGAACCTACCTTAAGGCCCTCTACCATATCCATATTTAGGCTTATTCTTCATATCATATCTTTCTCATTCTTCTCTTCACTTAAAATCCACCATAGGTCATTGAAGTGACAAAGCTGAGTAGTTGGAGAGCAACCTTTATCAGGGTGAACTACATCAAGTTTTGGATACTTTGTGTGTCCAACCGCTATCTTTCAAAACACATCCACACCTCTAAGCTCTACAATAGTTGAGTCATTGCGAGGCAAGGTCTTGAGTGATCTTACTATTTGAAGGGCATGCTACGGAGGAAAACAACCACAAAATAATATTAAGATAAACAAGTCTGTATGAAGCTGTTGGGATTTTACTCCTCTCGGATAGAGAATAAGCTTTAAAAATGAAAAAGTAGGAAGCTGCTAGGATTGTAGCTGCTAAGAATAAGAAAAGCGTCTACAGTCATACGAAGCAGACGAGCAGTTGCAGAGGATAGCTATTTGCATGTTGCATAGAGAACTCGAAGGTTGAAAATGCAATCTGTTGCAGCTTATCTCCCCATCTTCGATATAACAACTTGAAGAGAAGAATCGAAGAGAAAAAGAAGAAGAGAGCAAAGAGCTCAAGGACTCTACAAAAGCATTGTCTGCTGCCTTGACATGTCCGTGGTTGAATCGTAGCCAAACTCACAATAATAGGGATTGGACATCAAACTCACCTCCCAATCATAGAGCTAAACGGGCTCACCCTCGATCCTGGGAGCTAGCAGCACTCAAGGTACGATCACATCCCAAGGGTTTGCATCCCATACCACCAGCTGTCACGGGGACGTGAAATTTTGAGATGCTCTAATCTTGTTGATAACATTTGATTAAGATATTAATAAGATGTATAAGATTGTCTAGCACATGTGATGCACATGGCAATTTTTTCATTGTAACAGGCTAAGGGCCCTAAGGATGTAGTGGGTATTAAAAGTAAAAGTTGTGATAAGTTATGTCAATTGGATTTTGGTGGTTAGGTGGTGTTAATTTTAACCCTAGGATAGTTGTTTGACCAATAAATGTTAGTGGTGATGCTAGGGACTAGTACTATTTAATTAATTAATGCCAGTCTAAGGGTCAACAGAGGTTGGGGATCACTCTAGGTTGCAAATGGCCTAGTCAATCTAGTTATGGATGGGTAGATTTAATTTTGGGTAGGGTCAAAAGGGTTGAAATTAATTTTCAAGATTATTGAATTTTTAAAATTAATCAAATGACTAGATAATGTTGAAAAATGAGCTTAGAAGATTGCCACTTGGCAAAAATGTCCATGCAAACTAAGAAAACGTTTTTGGGGACTGGGTCTTAGCTATTCAGTTAGTTTACAGCTTGGGGGGGAGAGAGAGGGAGCTGTTGGTCCATTTTTTGATCAGAGAATGGCAATTTGTTGCAAAAGACAGCTATTTGGGGGCCTCAGCACAAGTAGGGGACAGTAGGGAGACACCTTCAAGGGGCTGGCAACAACATTGCTGATCAAGTGACAACATTTTGGAGGTGCTTTGCAGTAGGTGACTACATTAAATGTAGACTGGAGTAGGCAACAGGTAGAGTTTAGGGTTTTCTCATGAATTCTCTCTCATTTGTGCTGTCGCTCACCTTCTCCAATCCATTCTCAGGAGATCTCAGCATTTCTCAGCCATTTTGAGCATATCTCAGCCAAATTTGGTGGACAACAAAGGGATCTTTGTTGTAAACTCTAAATTTTTGCAGAGATTAGGATTTAGCAACCACCTTGGGATGCGTTCCAACAAGATAAGGCATTGTACATTGAAATTAGTACGTGCAATTTGTTGTATTGTTAGGGATTCCATATGCCTAACCATCCATTGTAAATTTGGGGTAGCATTTGGTCAATTGGGGTCCAATTAAAGCAAGTTTTGGGTAAAAATCAAGGGGCAAATTGTCCAATTTATTTGTTGGTTGTTGGATCAGCAAAGGGGCTTTTGGATCAGCCAAGGAGATCATGGAACTCGGCTTGTAATACATCCATTGGTGATTGAAGTCTAAGAAATACTGAAAGGGGCACCGGTTTTGGGGCCAGCAGGGTGTCTACTGTCCAATATTATTAAGGTAAATTGTGCATTTTTGGTTACGTGAGTTTTGTGCTTGCTATAATTAGTACTTTATTAGGTTATTTACCACCCTATCCGAGGAGGAAGGCTGGTTTCAAGGTTCCATTGGTGGGACACCATCAATTCCCTTGAATTGGTGGGCCAGAGGCACCTAATTGAAGGTTAGAAGCTTTGCTTTAGTACCGAAATTGAATTCAGTTTAGCATTATAGCAAGAATGTCTTTAGAGAGTGAGATGGGGTTAAGTAGGGATGATGCCTCTCAATCTGAAAATTCACAAAGTGTCCAGAGAAATGCATTGCCTAATCTTGGACAAGGCATGCAGCATGGACAGCAAGTTGATAATGTTGGTTTAGACCAAAATGTGGATCCTTCTAGGCCTTTAGAAGCTGATGATCAGCAAGAAGAAGAGGAATTTGATGACTAGTTTAAATATCAGCTAAGGACAACAGCTGAAATGTTTGTGCAATTGGCAAATGATCTTCAATTCATGCACTTTTTGAACCCCTTAAAGGAGGGTGAAACCAGCCTTCCTTCTCGGATAGGGTGGTTTAACCTGATTAAGCACTTAATTACAGCAATTAGCAAATGAACATAAACTGAAATGCTCACTTTACCTTCATAAACTCGGACAGTGGACACCCTGTTGGCCCCAAAACTGGTGCCCCTTTCGGTATTTCTTTAATTAAAATTTCTGATGGATAAATTACAAGCCGAGATTTCACGATCTCCTTGGCTGATTCAAAAGCCTCTTGCTGTTCCAATAATCAGCAAAGCATTCGGGCAAATTGCCCCTTGATTTTCACCCAAGACTTGCTCTAATGGAACCCCAATTGGTCAAATGCTGCCCCAAATTCACAATAGATGGGCTGGCATCTAAAATCCTCACAATTCCATGAATTTCCGGTGCTGATTTCAATGTACAATGCCTTTAACTGATGGCATGGGTCCCAAGGTGACTGCTAAACCCTAATTACTGCTGTAATTTAGGGTTTACAGCAGCAAACTCTCTGCTGTCCACCAAATTTGGCTGTACTCTGCTACCCATGGCCAAGAATTGCTGAGAATACTTGAGCATAGACTGGAGGAGATGAGAGAATGCTGTAGAAAGAGAGAAAATCAGCTGAAATGTATCTTTTGATTCGTAGCTCTGATGACAAATCTGATGGCACCAACCGCTTCAAAAGGGGGGTAAAACACTAGCTCGGTTGGCAAGCCCTCCTCTCCTACCGCCGCCTCTCTTGAGGTGGAAGAGAACCTACTGCCCCTTGTCCTGTTGCGGCGCGTGATCAGTCGTCGTCACCTCTCAGAGCCAAATCTGACCACCTTTTCTCCCTTTACCAAGCTTCGAATGGCTGCCATCCAGCTTCCACCACCTTCCAACAGCCTTCTCCCTAGTTGCATGGGAAAGTTTTGCCAAGTGGCAGCCTTTCTAATGCATTTTCAACCATTAAATTAATTTTTCAGAATTAATTAATTCTGAAAATTAATTTCAACCCTTTTGACCTTTGCCCAAAATTAAACATGCCCATTTGTAATGAAATTGTTTAGGCCATTTGCAACTTGGAGTGGTTCCCGACCCTTAGACTAGTATTAATTAATTAATTAATGCTAGTCCCTAGTGTCATCATTGACACTTAATGGCCAAACAATTGTCTGAGGGTCCAACTTGGCACCAACTGACCACCAAAACCTAGTTGGCATAACTTAACACAACTTTTGCCTTTAACACCCCATCGATCCTCGGGGTCCTTGGCTCGTTCCCATGAAATAACTGCCATGTGCATCGCATGTGCTAAACAACCTTGCACATTTGATTAGTAACTTAATCAAATGTTACTAGCAAGATTAAAGTATCTCAAAATTTCACCCCCGTGACAGAGGGTAGCAAAGGCAAGAAAAAGAAAGTCTTCAAGAGCTTTGGGACAACAAGATGCACCAAAGAAAGAGCCAATACAATAGGGTATGCATTTAATTATGGGGCAGCCATGTTACTTTGGTAGCGATTCTAGTTTCCATGCTATGGTGGGTTGGGGATTGCATATGGGGATGTATGGCACACATCCTTATGATATGTAGCAACCAATGTGTGGTGTGCAAGGCCCAATGTCTTCGGGTATGGTTGGTAATTTTCATAACCCCACTGTATAGCAATGTTGGCATGATGCCAGGGTGCAAAGTGGCAAGTTTGGCAATGCATGTATGGAGCCCATTGTGTTTGGGACTCATGATATTAATGCTGGTCTTGCAATGCTTTGTTTAGTGTTGGTTATGAGGAAAAATGCAACTAGTAATGCATGCAATGTATGGGAAAATATATCTTGGTATGGCTAGTGTATGCAAATTTCCATGCAGAGTCACATTGCAATGGTCCAAAGTATGTAAATCAGAATAGTACCTAAGTCTGCAAATAAGAATGGTGCCTAATGCATCTGGTGCTTATAGCATGTTAGATACACACGAGGGGCTAGTCAATTGGATGCAATGTTGCGTATTATTTAAGTTGGAATTGCAATAATGTGAAAGTATAAAGCATTGTAATGCTTAAGGGGAAGAAAACAACTTAGTGGAGGTTTCGAGGCGAGTAAAGTTAGAGGTAAAGTCTCCATATGCTTCTTGGTGAAGCTTTAGCATTGTTTCACTAATAGATGCAAAGTGGATGGAAGAGGATGACTCGGTAGACTATCCTCAGTTGTTGTAACTTTACTAAGATGCCTTTCAGTTAGAGCCGACTTTGATTCAGGCTCAATCAAGTTTAGCAGAGTAGGGGTCCGGAGTATTACCTGATGCTCAAGAGGGAGGTAGCACTTTCACTTCGCCAGATGTGGACAACTCTATATGTAGTGGATCTTGGATGTAGTCAACATGCATCTAAGCTATTGTGTTGATGGTATGTCTGCCACGAGGTTACTACACAATGTACTAGTCATTGTGAGATGTATGCAGATGGGTATGAGTTTGACTCGGGCATTGAAACTATACTTTTGTATTAGTTTTATGATCACTTTGGCATGAGTTTTTGCCTCAGTTTTGAGACAAAAATTCTGATCAGTTTTAGCTTAGTTTTTGATCAATTTGAGAACGGTTTATGGTCACATTTGGGATCGGTTTTGTATCAGTTTTTGCAATTAGTTTGTGAGTAGTTTGGGATCACATTTGCAACAGTTTGTCATTAGTTCTCAAATCAGCAAGTGATCAGTTAATGATCATTTTATACTCAGTTTTCAATGGTCTACAGGTGTTCCCATGGCTAGTAGCATGTTAGTAAATGCCATTGACAATTTCAACCATGGTTTATGTTGAATTAATACTTTTCTATGGTTGATAGTGAGAATAGTTGAGAAACATGAGTTATGGATGCATCCAATGGGTTTCTAGCAACAATTTTGGATTGTTTTTTAGATATATATCATGTTTATGTTGCTTGGAAATTTTTAACAGGTTTGGGGCATGTGGCATGGTTAGTAGACAACAATGGCCAGTGTTGTGAGTGTGATGCCTTATGGAAATTCTAGTGTAGTATGCTTCTCCTTTGGCACAATGGAATGCAATTGAGGACAATTGTAGGGATTTCAAGGCGGAGGTATGTCATGAGGACGTGAAATTTTGAGATGCTTTAATCTTGTTGATAACATTTGATTAATATATTAATTAAATGTTCAAGGTTATTTAGCACATGTGATGCACATGGTAGTTATTTTATTGTAATAGGCCAAGGGCCTCGAGGATGCAGTGTGTATCAAAGGTAAAAGTTGTGATAAGTAATGTCAACGTGGTTTTTGTGGTTAGTTGGTGTTAGTTTTGACCCTAGGATAATTGTTTGGTCAATAGTATTAGTGGTGATACTAGGGACTAGCATTAATTAATTAATGCTAGTCTAAGGGTCAACAAAGGTTGGGGACTACTCTAGGGTGCAAATGGCCTAGCCAATTTAATTATGGATGGGCACATTTAATTTTGGGTAGGGTGGCCGGATAATTTTGAAAAATGGTTTAGAAGGCTACCACTTGGTAAAAATGCCCATGCAAATTGAGAAAACGTTTTGGGGGTTGGGTCTTAACTATTCAGTCAATTTACAGCTCGGGAGAGGGAGGGTGATGCTAGTTCATTTTCTGATTAGAGAACAACAATTTGCTGCAAAAGACGGCCATCTAAGGGCCGCAACATAGGTAGGGGATAGCAGTGAGACACCTTTTAGGGGATAGTAATAGTATTGTTGATCAAGTGATAGCATTTTTGGAGGCACTTGGCAGTAGGTGATTGCATTAATGATTAAATGCAGGCTGGAGTAGACAGTAGGCAGGTTTTAGGGTTTTCTCAGGAAGAAAATCAGATTTCTCTCTCATCTTGGCTTTCTCTTACCTTCTCCAACCCATTCTTAGGAGATCTTAGCATTTCTCGGCCATTTTGAGCAAATCTCAGTCAACTTTGGTGGACAATAGAGGAATTTCTGTTTTAAATCCTAAATTTTTGCAGAAATTAGGGTTTAGTAGCCACCTCGGGACGCGTGTCAACTGAATAAGGCATTGTACACTAAAATTAGCACTTGCGATTTGTTGTATTGTTAGGGATTTCAGATGCACAACCATCCATTGTAAATTTGGGGTAGCATTGGGTCAATTCGGGTCTAGTTAGAGCAAGTTTTGGGTGAAAATCGAGGGGCAAATTGCCCAATTTATTTGTTGATTGTTGGATCAGCAAGGGGCTTTTGGATCGGCCAAGGAGATCGTGGAATCTTGGCTTGTAACACATTCATTGGCAATTGAAGTTAAAGAAATACTGAAAGGGGCATCAATTTTGGGGCCATCAAGGTGTCTACTATCCAAGATTATCAAGGTAAATTGTGCATTTTGGTTACGTGAGTTCTATGCTTGTTGTAATTAGTGCTTTGTTAGGTTACTTACTACCCTATTCAAGGAGGAAGGCTGGTTTCACTAGTCAATGCCATTGTGATGTACGGATGCATTGGCCAATGGCCCATTAGTCCAAGTATGTTGATCACATAATGAATGTGCACAACAAGGCCTTGAGTCCTATAAATAGGAGTTGGCTACCCTAACCCTGAAATGCCATCATTGCATTCTCACCAAGTCACTTCATGACCGTTGTGACCAATGCTACTAGTGCCCATTTATATGTGTAGGGATGTTGTCCAATGGGCCAAAAGTCGAGGAGTGATGATCACACAATAAATGTGCACAATAGGGTCTTGACTTTTGAGTCCTATAAATAGGACTCGACTACCCCGACCATGAAGTGTGCTTAGTGCATTCGCACTAAGTCACTTCATAACCATTGTGACCGATGCTACTAGTACCCATTTGGATGTCCACCTCGAAGTGTCCTAAGTGCGTTTGCACTAATTTATTTCATGACCAATGTTATATTCCTAGACATTCGAAAGAGTGCTAGTAGCATTGTTCATAGTAGTCATGAAGTGACAATGTGCGAATGCACTTAAGGGCACTTCGGGGTTAGGGCAGTCGAGTCTTATTTATAGGTCTCAAGGCCCTATTGTGCACAATGTACATTCATTGTGCATTGTGCACTTCGGGGTTGGGGCAGTCGAGTCCTATTTATAGGTCTCAAGGCCCTATTGTGCTCAAAGCACATTCATTGTGTACCACTCTTGGACCCTTGACATGTTGGCCTATGTATCTATATATGGGGATGGTGTGGACTGGTGCTATGGGATGCCAACCCTTGGGATGTGTCATGACCCGAAGTGCTACTAGCTCCCAGGCTCGGGGGTAATCCCATGTGGCTCTATGATGGGGAGGTAAATTTGATGTCCAATCCCTATTATTGCGAGTCTGTCCTAAAAAGATTGGTGCTCGATTAATAAAAGGAAGATTGATTTACTAGTCTCCTCTTGCTGCTACTCAATCCCCGTTTGTAAGGCGCCAATAGTCTGATTGGCCTACGGACAATTGGTCAAGTTTGAGGGATGGTTCGTTTGTTTCATGGACAACTTGTTTGTCCATTAGCCATTTTCTTTAATTTTGCTCGTCTCGCGAAGCTTCCAATTGTCTCTCCCCAAGCTTTTGATTGCCTCTTACTCTCCCTCTTTTTATTGTCGCAGCACCTATCCCACTGTGACTTTAGTAGAGAGACGACCCCCACCCCCCCACCCCCCCAACCCCCCAACCCTGAATCTTTGTATTCATGATATCGAAAGATACAACATTGAGACACATCTTAGGACTACACCCTCGTGACACCGCACATATGAGGGTTCACCACTGAATATAGGGAATCACACGTAGAGTGGAAACCAAGCCGAGCTTAGAGTCACAACTACTCCCTATATAGGTGTTTTTGGCTCCTACGCCATGGTATAGCTACAAAGTCCATATCCTTACACTCACCCCCGCTTAATGAATTGCTGTCCTTAGCAATTAAGGGTATTTTCTTGACTCATTTCGGGTTCTTAACATAGCTTATACTATCAAGCTTGTCAATGTCTGTCGGTCTAGGTGAAACCGGCCTTCCTTCTTGGAATGGGCGGTGATAACTTGATTTAAGAGTTAATTACAGCAATAAATAAATGCACATGAAATGAAATACACACTTTACCATAACATTCTTGGACAGTAGACACCCTGTTGGCCCCAAAATTGGCGCCCCTTGCGGTATTTCTTTAGCTTTCATTCAATTGGAAGGAGTACAACTCGAGATTCTTCAATCTCCTCCTGCTAACCAATTGCTCTTGCTGTCATAAATGACCAGCAAGCCTTTTGGGTCATTTGCCCCTCGATTCACCCAGGACTTCTTCTCCAATTTGACCCTTGGCTGGCCAAATGCCCAAATCAATTCGGGATGGGCTGGCTCCTGAAATCCCTTGATAATCTTCAATTAACAGCTGCTGATTTCGGTCCCTTGAGCTTTCAATCTTTGGCACGGATCCCAAGGTGGTTGCTAAACCATAATTTTTGTTGTAAATTAGGGTTTATTGCAGAAATTACAGATTAGCCCACCAAAAATGGCTGAAATCTCCTCCCAAATGGCTGAGAATTGTTGAGAATGGCTGAGCATAGGCTGAAGGAGATGAGAGAATGCTGTAAAGAGAGAAATTCTGAGATTTGTTGCAAAGAACTGATCAAAATCAGTTGCTACCCTACTGTACTAGCTCCAAACGGATGCACCAACAACAATAGGAGCATCAGAGACTATGATCTTCAGGATAAAGTGCATCAGCAGCAATTGCCAGCTTCCCAAGGTCAAGAATTTGCAATCTCCATCACCAAAATGGTCTCCAGTGGTTGGGAAATGGCCCCAAAAGCTGGCAGCAACAGTCCAACACCTCTTTTCAATAGCTCCAAAATGAAAAAACGAGATTTCCCTCTCCCTTCAGCCCTATTTAGCCTTTCCCCCACTTACACGGGAAAGTTTTGCCAAGTGGCAGCTTTCTTAATCCATTTTCAGCAATTTCCAGCCATTTAATTAATTTTCAGAATTAATTAATTCTAAAAATTAATTCAGCCCTTAATCCATGCCCAGAAACTTGACCTTGCCCATCCAAAAATTAATTGGCTAGGCCATTTGCAACCCAAAGTGGTCCCATGTATTAATTGACCCTTGGATAAGCATTAATCCATTAATTAATGCCTAGTCCCTAGTGTCACCACTGACACTTAATGGCCAATTAATGGTCCTAGGGGCAAACCGACACCAAAATTCACGTAGAATCTAACAAGTGTAACTTGTTACAACTTTTGCCTTTGACACCCATATTTTTCACAGGGTCCTTCAGCCTTCAACTGTGAAAAAGTAGCTTGCACCCCACATGTGCAACACATGTGCATCTTTTAATTGCACATTTGATTAATCCTTTAATCAAATGTCAATTAAACATAAGTAAAGCATCAAATTTTCACGTCCTCGTGGCACTAGGAGTGACTCCTTAGCGGAGTCTTAATGCAGCCCATTTCTATCAAGCTGGTTAGTGTCTGCCGTATCATGACTTGGGGGTCTTAACACAGCTTATGCTATCAAGCTGGCCAAGGTCTACCCATCTAGACTTAGTTCTTTTATTGTTTTTGCGTTCCAATCCACCCTCGACTCAATTACAATTGAGGAGTGGGGCTTCATAGTCCTAACTTGAGGTGGCTTGGTGCTTATGGCTTTGCATGCCAAGCTTTGTAGGTGAGATTCCAAGTTGTCGCACTGTTGGAGTCAAGGCGTGGTGGCGCGATGGTTGCCATGTTGTGCCGCGTCTTAAGGGAGGCAATCCATTGAGTTGCTCCTTGCACCGGGCCTCCCTTTCTTCGTGCCGTCGCCTTGGGCCTTGGGGACTTGGGTCTCTTGGTTCGTTTGCCAAGATGCTTCGCCCTCATCGCCAAGTCAAGTACTTAGGCTGTTTTCTTTGGCCTCTTTGCCGGATCTTTTTTGCTTGCTTTGTACTTAGACAAGCTGGTTGGTTTAGCTTGCCTTCTCTCACGGAAGGTGCGGTCTTGGTGCATGGCACCTCTTTGGCTCTTCTTAGCCTCATTTGGAGTTGAGGTTCTTGGCAGGGAATAGACTAAGTCATCACATTTAGGCCGGATTTTGGGTTGCGGAAGCAGAGGTATCCTTGAAGCTCTTGGGGTGACGACCATCTGTGTGGTGCTTGGTGTGTCACGGATCCATAGGATTGGGATGGCAACTCCCTGCATTGCTTGCGGCCTAAATGTTGAGATCTTTATCTTTGTTAGCATTGAGTATGGTCCCAATGGATTCCATAGACCAAAGACAGTCACCTTAAGAGTGATTGTGAGAGTTCTCCAAGGCTCAACTAGTAAGGTTCCCTTCCATGGCACTAAGTTACCTTGGTTGGACCATATTTCGAGCACTCCCTTCTTTGAGGCTTTGTCCTCTGACTCCTATTCATGCTCATAAGGGTTTGCTTCGGGCTCAAAGGCATAGCCAATGTATCCATTGCTGAAGTGCACTTGGTTCTTACTTTGATCCGATTTGGCTAGGATGGATGTGGCCTTGGATCAAAAGCTGGGGTTGCTTCGTCCTTAGCCACGAGTTGAGTTTGGGGGTTTCTAGAGGCATCTTCATTCTCATCTCTCATCCTGGCTTTGTTGGCCTGCCTCCGTTTCTTGGCATTTGGTTTCACCTTCTTCGTCGTCTCATTCTCGTTCTTTTCCTTCTCTATCTTTTGCTCTTCTTCTTCTTTTTTGTTTTCTATCTTTTTTTCTTTGGCCTTCCTGCCTTGATCTATCTTTTCTTGCTCTTCTTGCTCTAGTCTAACTTCTTCCTTTGGCTTCCTAGCTCTCCATAATTGTTCTTTTGCTTTGCTCTCTTCGTCTTTTCTTGCTTGCTCAATCTTTTTCCTAACTTTCTTCTTCTTGTTTTCTTTTACTTGTTTTTTGTTATCATGGTCTAGCTTCTCTTCTTCTTCTAGCTTCTTCCTAGCTTACTCTACTTGTTCTGCTATCTCTTTTCTTCTATTTTCTTGTCTCATCTTTTCCTTGATCTTCTCTATGGCTCCATCTAACAAATCCTTTTCTTCTTCTTTCCTATAATCTTCTATCTCATCCCATATTTTCATGATTCTCTCCTTCAACTCTTTTCCTAGGCTGTCATCCTTGAACTGTGAGGGTTTGGTTGATTCTTGTTGTTGGGGTTGTTGGTGTCGAGGTGTTTCAAGATCTGGGTTGAGCTCATCCTCCCCCTCTTCTTCTTTTTTCTCTTCTAACTCCTCTCTCTTTTCTTTTTCTTCAACTATATCATCATCTAAAGTAGAATTGTTGGTTCCATGTAGCGGATGCCCTACCCCAGGTGCTTTTACCCCTCCATTCTCATCTTCTAACTCTATCTCTTCATCTACTTCTTCATCTTCTTTTTCATCAGAGGCATCTCGTGCCTCACAAGAGGGTGCCAATCTAGCCTCACCCTCAATCTCAATGGGTAGAGGTGTTTCAAGATTAGGATTGAGCTCATCCTCCCCCTTCTCTTTTTCTAATACTCGTTCTTCAACCAATTGGGCTGCAACTTGTGGGTACAGTGGTTCCCCCCTCTAACATGCCCACCTTGCTTCCTCTTCTTTTCTGTAACCTAACTCCATCATAATATTTTCTACCTTTGAACTCACATCTATTTTCCATCCTTCTCCCTTCACATAATACTCCATCATTTCTTCCTTTTCTAGAACTTGTTCGATTTGGCATTCTTTGGGATAGGGGTAGTCGGTGTAGAGGTATTCTTCTTCTGGGTGGTAGTCGATGAGAACATCTTTAGGGTAGCAGTATTCATCTCCTTCAGGAGGGTATTCGTGGTCGAAGTATTGATCGCCAGGGTAGCCTTAGGGTAGTAGTCTTTCGGGTAGTAGTCGGGGTAGTAGCCGTCAGCTTCTTCTTGGGGGTGAGGTATTCTAGGATCTGTGTCGAGCTCATCCTCCCCCTTGTCATCATCTTTGTCTTCGTTCGACCATATTTCTTCTTCTTCTTTTACGTGTTTCTACTTCTCTTGGCTCTTTGGTTTTTCTTTGACTGGCTTTGCTCCATTCTTTAGCTCTTGGACTCTTTCAGCCCGCATCCACTTCAAGTATGGTTCAGCTCGCTCTTTGGCTTCTTCAGATCTAGAGGCAGTCTCCCAGTCCCACCTCAACATGATTTTCTCTTGTAGCTTCGTGTCAAGGTCTCAAATTGTCTTCACTTGCCACAGTTTGGCTCTCTCTTGCACCATGATCAACTGGTAGTCAACCTCTTCCAGGTCTTCATCCAACTCTTCAGCCTTCTCTTCAAGGTCGTCTAGCACATTGGCTCTTTGTTGGGTCTTCCTTAGTATCTTGATGGTTTTCCTTGTCTGTTCGATCATTTTGAGCTGTAGCTCTTTCTTCTTGTATGTGAATTTGAGCCAGTGACATAGCCCATCTTCCTCTTCAAAGAAAGTGTCCTCCCACAGCCTCAACTCTTCCAAGGCATTTTTGAATGGTATGCCGCGCGTTCCTATCATGCCACGGCTCCTTCTCAACTTTGTTGGCACATCAGGCTCCCTTCCAATTTTCAATAGAAAACTTGCCCGGGAGGACGTGGCGCTTCGCGCCGTGTCGGGGTCGGGTCGTGTCGTAATGTTAACACTAAATTTAATGATAATACTAATGCAACCATTTAATATTAATGTTAGACCAATATTTAATGTTATAGTAACATTAAAATTAATAATAACACTAACATTAACCTTGGAGCAGCAGCCCCCTTGATTCTGATTGTGAAAACCACTGAAAATCCTTGCGCACAAGCATCATCCCAAAACAAAACCCGAGCACGAGTACAAAACAAGAAATATACCTTGCTTTCATACCTACCACCGGTGACATGTGCCCCTTGTGCACGCCTCTCCCGCCAATATTGTCCCATACCACCCTTATTGAGATAAAGGTGTACTTGTCAGGCATGAATCATCACGGTTCCATGAGCAAAAGTGGCTTTGTGCACATAACAAGCATTGAATGAAGGCATGCTTAGGTAATAGTTTACCTTGCTTGTTCAACCTTTAAAACATCACCCCAAGTTTAACTAGAGTGAGCTGGAAATCTGGTACAATAAAATGTAACATTTTCCTTTTTCTACAATAATGATAGTTTGAGAATGTATGATCTCTTTCTCACACACATGCAGGCACACTGTCAGGCAATGCTCCAGCACAGGAGGCTTGTTCTTGCCTTTAGAGGTTTCACTCATTGAGAACTTCTATTGTTAATGAATAAGGTGGTCTGTGGTTTTAGAAAAGTATTGTTTGTGTCATTGAGTTTTGTGTACCGAGTCTTTTTAGTTGCTTTTGCATTACGTCAGTGGAGATTGACTGTGCCAAAGAATATCTTACTTGCCAAGTATGTTTTGACTCTTTAAACCTCATGTTTTGAGCAGAGTTTTGCATAGCAAGTCTTTTTCATGGCTTTTGCATCTTTGTAATCCTAGGTCAGTGGGTAGGAGCTGTGCCAAAGGATTGAATAGTTAACAAATATGTATCAACTCTTACTTTGAGAGATGGTCTGTTATGGCAGATGAAAAACCAAAAACAATGAAGTATGTATTTGAAGTCAGGCTTTTGTAGAGACATTGGGCTTTCTGCATATATCAAAGTATTTTTAACTGCCAAGGTACACTTTGTTACAAACCTCCTTAGGGACATTTTCTTTATAAAGGACAGGTGTGCCCTGCCCATTTTTCACTTCTCCCTTTAGTGATTTTCAAATGGAGCTGTGAGGATTGGTTTTTGTCCCTTTGTCTAGTGGCTCTTCAGCTCTCTGTTACCTGAATGTCAGCATTGCAAGCTGCATCAACATCTAAACCAGCAGCAAACATGGCTGGATCAGGGGCCTTGTCCCATGTTTACATCCAGTATCCTCCTTTCAGATGCAATATTCCTGGAGCCTTTGGAATGATGTATGATGATGGTAATCGCCTTCTATTAGTGCCCTCTCCTGGCAAGGTAGAGACTTAACATGTTTTGAGCAAAATTAACATTTACACATATACCAGAAAATTTGCAGCTTTCTTCTGACTGACTTTAATGTATACTGATGGCAGATTTTTTCATGGCCTCTGACACGGCAACCAAGTGCTGATGGTCCAAACATTACTGCTGTTGATGATGGACCTGTTTTGGCCGTTCGCTTTTCTTTGGATGGCAAAATTTTGGCGATTCAAAGGTCTGAAAATGAAATTGTGTACTACAATAGAGAAAATGGTTCGAAATTCAGTCAGCAATGCAGGACACGGACAGAGCGTATTCTGGGTTTCTTCTGGACAGATTGTCCAACTTGTGATGTCGTTTGTGTGACCAGCAGGTGTGAATTGAATCCTTAATGTGCTGGATTATGGAGTTGTTGAAGCATGGCATTTATTAACACTTGTTTTCTGTTTTCTTTTCCAGTGGACTAGAACTTTATGCCCTTACACCTGGAATGAATGCTCTAAAACTAGTTGATGTGAAACTTTCCAATGTGAGCTGGTATGTCTACACACATGAAAGCAGGCTCGTACTATTGGCTTCAGGGGTCCAATGTAAGACCTTTTTTGGCTATCAGGTATGAGTATTCACCTGCTTTCTGTCTGTTCATCTCTATTTCATCATAGAGGACTTTGCTGTTAAGTTTTGCCATGTATCCTCTTGTATAGTGGTTTACTGGTCAAACTTATAAACGTATTAGTACTCATTAGGCCCAAAATTATTTTGAAAGCTGATATTTTAATGCAATCAGTAAGTGGGTCAATAGGAGCACATGGCATGCTACTTGTCTGCTTGCTTCAGTTACAAAGCTGAAAGTTTAGAAATTAGAGTGCGATGTTCAGCAGCCTGGTCTATGTGGACATCTCTGCTGGGGTTTGGATTCATTTGTGGATCAAAGTAAGTAGGTTTTTGATTAGCTGAAAGATGCATCACATATTAAACATAAATTAATTCTTAGATTGCATGATCTTTAATAGTGCTTAGAAAAATTAATAAGGTTATTTGAATGCCCAAAGAAACCTTGGCCTCTTTTTTCCGTGAAATGGTATAGCTGATGTACGCACTTTGATTGAAGCACTAGTTTGTCTCTACTTGGACAGACATTAATTTCATGATTGCCTCTGATAGCATGTGATCACCATGGTACACTTTGGTTTGCATGAAATATGCAGATCAATCATTTACCAAGGCATTCTGGATCATCCACTTGTTTGAGAGGTGTCACTAAAACTTTACCTATCTCAATTCTCAACTAGTGGAGGATGTCCACATGGCTGTCATGTGTATGGCTCAGGATGGTGTGACTTACATTCATTGGTGTGTTTCAATTGGACAGAAAAAGTTGAATGCCGGATGACATTAAACATTTTTAGGTTCAGATCAGCAGTGGCCCGTTTTTAGGCAATTAATTGTATTTGGTTGACCATTTCCCTGGGCCAACCTGCTGTAGAGAATTTTGGTGGTTTAGGGTTATAAATAAGCCACTGCCTCTGACTTGTGCAATTAAGTTCAGTTTGCAGATCTCTCATAATCAAAATGTTAGATTTCATCAGTAGGCACTCTCTCCTTTAATTTCCGAGCAACGATTTGCGTTTCTTTTGTTGATCATTTGGAGGAAGTGCAACCATCTTTATGAGTGGTTCTCTTTTCGCTGAAACAAATGCATTTGTCAGAGTATCTCGGGATCCTCCCAAAGCAACTTGTTTTGGTTTTGAAACGGCTTTTCAATCCAGGCAACAAGTCAGTTAGTCCATGGCATTTGTCATCTGGTGTTGAATATGAAAGTAAAGGAAACTAAACAAAATACTCAAGGTAAAAAAAAATCCAAGTACAAAATGAACCAGGGCTCTTGTATGATCCCCCAGAACTAGTAATATTGTTTTTGCTGAAAACTGCCAACACAGCTTCCATCTGATCAGGGTGAAGCTATCTATAGTGCTTCTCATTGCCTGGGCAGCTGCCATCACCTTCGTGAAGTGACTTCTTCTTGGCTTTTTTAAACCAGCCATATTACAGCTTTCTTTTTGCTAGGCGAGGCATCCTTTTGCCCAGTTTTCTACGCTTGTTTAAGCATAGGTTATTCAACCTTTGGTCTTCATAGGTTTTGGCCTATCCCCGCTTTTCTGTTGTGACATATGCTGTCCAGAAGTTGTCAAAAGGGAAAACTCTTCATTTTGAGTTGCGCTTGATTGGTCTTTTAGGTTGAGCTCACTAGAGGAGGACTATCATCATTAAATCCTCTTGTTCTACTCTGCTTGTCTTTGTTGAGGATTCTGGCACAAAGCTGCCTGTCATGTTAGTTTAGAGACCTTTGGGAGAAACTTGTCCCTGACTGATGAAATGGGTGGGCCTTTCTTACATAATCTCCTTGTTCCTAGCTGCGAATTGTTTGCCAGTGCAGTGCTTTTATTATACTGATTAATGATATTATATGTTTGTTATGTAGCTTATGCTGGTTTTAACATCTACTCCTTGGGAATTTATAAGGGTAAAAACCAGCTCTTAAAGTTTCTGTCACTAGTTTTAATTCTCACAAACAATGGCAACAAATTTGTGGGGCATGCTATCGATAGTACTCGATTCCTGCCTGGGGGTGTCCGCATTATCTGCTTACCAGTGTTCTTGCAGTTTTTGCAAGCATCAGAAAAGGCTGACAAAAAACTGATCAAGCTGCATGCAGCTAGTTCATAGCTTATTCAAATGTTTTGTTGGTATTCTCTCAGATGCATTTTGATCATGTGCTAGAATAATATCATGTGGAATCTGCAGAAAGGTAGAAGCTCACAGTTTTGACTCTGATGCTCTCTATTTCTATGTGTGTTTAGTTCTCTGCAGGGGGGATTATCCGGTTGCCAAAGTTTGATGCCAGTTTGACTAAAGCAGAGGTCAATAAGAAGCCAGTATTGGCACCTGAAGATGTCCATATAGCGACCATGTAATTTATGAGCTGTAATTGCAGTTTTTTCTCTGCCTGTCTTCTTCTGCTGTCATTGAAACATTTTGTGCTTTGCTTGTTACCAGGTATGGGAGACTTTACTGCCTACAGGTAGATAGGGTGGCTATGGAGATGAATATCTACAGATTTTATCGTGATGCAGTTGTTCCTCAGGTAAGTTTGAAAGAGTCTCCTTTAAGGTCACAACATGTGTCCACAATTGAAGTCGGGGGTCTGGTACAGGCACTTGCTGATTTGTTGGGTGATTGTGCTGCAGGGAACACTGCCCATATACTCTGAGAAAGTGGCAGTCAGTGTTGTGGACGGCGTCCTTTTAGTTCACCAAATATCCTCAAAGGTGGTTTTGCTTTACGATATTCTTTCTGACATAAAGACTCCAATATCAGCACCGTTGCCTCTGTTACTTAGGGGGGCTTCCGGTTTGACTGATTATGAAGGACAATCAAGCTATTTGCCTGGTTCTATTAGTGAAGATGCAGGAAACCTAACGCCCTCTGAGAGCTATATCTATGGAGATGGATGGGCTTTTGTAAAGCCAGACATTATTTTGGACCATGTGCATGGGTTGCTATGGAGAATCCTTTTAGATTATGAGGTCTGTGCAATCTTCTTTCAAACTGGCAAGGGCAACACAAGACATGTTAGCTTTTGCTTTGAGTACAAATTAAAGCAAGTGTTTGCTTTTCTCATGCTTAGGCTATCGCAGCTAGCGCATCCGATATCCCTTCATTGCTAGCATTTCTTCAGCGGAGAAGGCTAGATGCAGTGAAGGTGACTTTGTGGGACACTCCCATTTTTAGTTTTTTTTGAGTTTTTGGGTTTTTGTATACTCAAAACTATCTTAACTTCAACATTTGCATATTCTCATCTTGTTTTATGCTCTCTACAGGCAAAACAGCTCTCTGTCTCAGTTCTGCACTCTGCCATTGTTGAAAAACGACCTCTGCCATTGATATCTGAAGCAATGGATGTAATAACATTAGCGTACTCTCATTCAATCAAAAGAAATCCACCAGCAAGGCAGATTGCAGCAAGACAGCCACAGCCTGTTTCTGTCGAGCAGGCAAGCAGTGGTATGAATGCAGTTATTGCTGATAATTCAACAGCGATATCTGGGACAACAGAGATTTTGGAGGAGAGATCTAAAGCTGATGAAGACCAAAGGAGCAGTAGGGCTGGGAGTTTGGCTGGAGCATCCATTGTTGCAGATTTCGCTTCTCAGGAAGTTCAAGATGATGCTATCAGTGTAGAGGTGATTTGACTTTTTAGTAGAGCAAAGGGGATATTTGGTTTTTGTAGTGTGTGTGTTTTTGTAAACTTGATGCTATGTGATATATCTGGCAGGATGGAGGGAAGATGGCAATAGACAGTGAAGCTCAATCACCAAGCTCTTTTTCTCCACAGAAATCTTCATTTAAGAGTGCTGAAAAAGCAGTTGAGACAGTTTCTCAAACACTTCTTCCTGTTGTGAGTGCAATTTCACCAGAAGAAATGCACCAACTTATTTTTGCGAGGATAGATGAGGAAATGGCAGTGGATTCTTCCTTTCTAGAAGCAACAATAATTCAATATATGCGGAGGTACTTTTCAGTAATTACGTATAGAAGAGAGATCAGGTTTTAGAAATATTACACATGCAATGCTGGCATCCTGCTTTCATTTAAGCAAAGCAAATTCTCGATACTTCTCTTCCATAACATTGCTCAATGGATCAAAGGCACACGTTTGAAGATTTTTTTCCAAGTGGTTTATAAAGCCTTGTGCCTTTGCATATGTGCTGATGTTGCATCTTTAGTCTGTTTAGATGAGTCAATGGCACATCATGTATATTCAAGTTTTTGAAGTCCTTTCATATGGAACCATGTTTCATGCTGTGCTGGAAATGACAAGTGTGATCGGTGGTTCTTAAGCATCTTAAAAATAAAAAGGGGTTTTCAGGAAGTGGCTCTGTGCCCCTTTTATGCATCCCAAGTTTTATTAGCCTGCTATTTCAATCTGCTACTTCAGCATGTGATTCATGTCAATTGACTTGTAAGGCATTGTAATTGGTTTCATGTTGTGCTTTTATTTTCTTCAGTGCTGCAGCAGAGAAACTGAAGGTTCCACCTGGATTACATGCATTAGTAGTACAGCTACTTGCCAGAGATGAACGTTATGCAGAACTGTCACAGTTTGTCTACAGCAAGGTGTGATGTTGCAAAGCATTTTCATGTTTTGCATGACTTTGTCAATGCCTTCTTTTCTTTGTTAGAGATTATTTAGCTGTCCATCTGTTGTTGGTGTATCAGATTATAGAACCATCACATGAAGCTGCACTGCAACTGCTGGAAGTGGGGAAAACACATCCACCCACACGCAAAATTGCCATGGACATGCTGAAACAGGTATCTGCTCATGCAGATTATATTTCTGTGCTTTTGCAGGAAAGCCGCCTGATGGAGGCCCTTAGATATGCTAGGCAAAACCGGGTATGTATGACAAATTCCGTCTTTCCAATTGTAGATGTGAAAGTTACTTCTTAAGCTCTTTTCATACAAAAAGCCTTGAATTTTGTTGACACCAATTCTCCATAATTTCCTCAATGCAGGTGGAGGCTGTTCCACCCTCTACATTTCTGGAATCGGCTGCAGCTACAGAAAATGCAGAGAAATTGGCTACTGTACTACGTTTCTGTCTTGATTTTGTTCCAAATTTCGAGCAAACATCAGAATACTCCTCCTATTCTGCTATTCTGAAACAGAGAACTGTGACTGTAAGAGCATAGCCCATGTAAAAGGGATGGATTGGCTGTAGTTTGTCCTCAGGCTATTAATCATGCTTTTGGCTTATGCGGATCCCAAAAGAAAGCCCAATCAATTAGTTCAATCATGATGGCCTAGCACGTGTCGCTACAGCCAAGTTATTGTATGCTAACAGATGATATATTGTACTTGCATCCTCTCGCCAATCTTTGGAAGCTAACTGGCTATATGTGAACGTGCTACTTAGCTTTTCTGTAAATGTCATTGCTATTTACATCTGCCTGTACTGAGCCGAGTAGTCCAAAATTGTGTTTAAGTGGAGTTACTTTCCATTTTCCCAACTGCTATTTATGTCTGCTTGTGCTGCACCGAGTAGTCCAAAATTATGTTTAAGTGGAGTTACTTTCCATTTTCCCAATTTATATAACTGAAGGTACTTGTATGCTTTCTTGAGACTTGCTCTTCAACACAGTTAGCTGTGGAATGCTCAGTTGATTTCTCTCTTTATTGGAAATATGGCAGCTGTCAGTGTGCAGGTAGTGAAGGGGGTAGATAAGAGACCATAAATGGAACGAAAAGGTAAAAGCTGTGTACCAATGTCACACGGGTGCAAGCCCTGTCACAATCAGTTCTAAATATTTCTCAGGTCAGGTCAAAGTTCTGCTCCAGTTCCTGATTGCTTTCTCTTGCACTGGACTGCAGCATGTGGACTGTCTGAAGTGTGGTTACCTGGTGTAGTAGACCTTAGCAAATTTTTGGAAGGTCTCTGAATAGATTGTTGGACCGATTTAAGAACTGGGAGGAGCACCCTTTTTTCAATTTTCAGGAGGAAAATTCCAAGATCTCTTTTTATGACTACCTTCTTGAAGGTGCACATTTTAGGGGTGAAAAGCAATTAAGGGATATATTTGGAGCATTTGGGGCACTTAAGACATGGGACCCAAATGCTCCAAACATACATTGCATGCCCCAAATTTCTACGAATTTCCTTGATAGACCCCCAATGCCACAAATTGCCCAAATTTTCGTGAATGTCCCAAAATTGCCACAAATTGCTCAATGCCCCAAAAATGCCACAAATTCCCAAATGCTCCGAATGCTCTTCTAATTGTTCCAATAACCTTTAATGCTCCAAGATGCCCCAAATATCCCAAAATTGACTCCATTATCCCCATGCTCCAAATTAGAACATATAAATGGTTGATTACCTTAGAATTGAGGACAAGGTGATGTCTAATTATGATTTGCAAGAGTTGATGCATTGAATGTGAACCCTATATGGACTCATGATTGGCTTATGACTTGTTTTGACGCTTTGAGTAGAGAGAGAGAGAGAGAGAGAGAGAGAGAGAGAGAGAGAGAGAGAGAGAGAGAGAGAGATTGAGATTGAGATTGAGATTGAGATTGTGTGAGTGGGTGAGCATTAGGCAATGAAGATGGATGAGTAGGTGGTAGAAGGAGAAGAAGCATGACACAAGCAAGAAGAAACAATAGGAAAAAACACCAATTTTTGGCTAGTGGGCATGGAACGGCTGTTCCAAACAAGGAATGGCAAAGGGAACACGCGGGAATAGGCTTGGGAACAACAATGAACCTTTCTTGGCTATCTCACTTTTGGGAGGGTTTGGAATGTTTTAGGTTGTTCCTACTAGTCGGAATGGGCATTTGGTTTTTCTATGCTTGATTATACTTTATTGCAGGCATACTATGTTGTATCATTGGTGACCATGTGATCACTTTCCACATTGTAGATGGACTCGGTTAGCATAAAAGTGTGTTGGTCTTGCATTGCGATTTGACCCTACTTGCTATCCTCCCTTTGTGTGCATCAACTTGCTGTTGTTTTGTAGTTGCTTGCCATGCGTTGATCTTGTGGTCGATGTGTATCTCTCATCGCCACATTTTGACATATGTCAAGTGTCTCTGACGAACATCCCTTGACGCTGACTACATTTTGCATCCTCTATTTGATTGCAATGATGGCATGTGTTGTGTTGACTTGTTGTAGTTGATGTTGATATCATAAAGATGTAGTGGCTAATATTGCAACTAATGTTGATATGTTATAGATGGCGTTCTATTGTACCATAAAGCCTATTGCTGTGCATACTGTAAGCTTGCAGCTTTTAACCTATTTGTAGGTATTCACTTTGATACGAATTGTTGATCGGTTCATTGATGCTTGGTAGTCGTTTCCTTGATGCTAGTTCACATTGAATGCTTGTAACTTGGTTATAAAAGGCCATTTATATGTGGGTTTTTTAGCATTTGCATTTTCTTTTAATGGCTTTTTGGTCTAAAGGTTTGTGTAGGTGTTCACTCTCCCCTTGCTACCCTCTCTCGACCAAGGTAATGTGTGAGTACTTCCCATTCACATTTCACTTATGAGCATGCTAGCTTCCTTGTGATTGAGCTATTCCTTATTCCTAACATATCTTATGATGCTTTGGTTGAGTGTTCATGTGCTCACCAATGAACTAGTCTTAGGAGGAATCTTTGCTTCTATCACAATGTGGGAAAGTGGCGGTTGTCTACATGAAGGTGAAGAGATAGAATGGTGTGATGTAGTGTCACATTTGAAGAGCATGAAGATACAAAAGACATGTTGCTTCATGCGTTGGATATCATGGTTGTGCTTGGTGGAGCATAAGATAGTGTATATATCTCCATCATTTTGGTTTACTTGGGGCATATCGATGGTTCGAGTGGACTCTTCTCTATTATAGTGATGTTGCATGTCCTCATGCTCTTAGCCAAAGAGAGCATGCTAGTGCTCTTTTGTTATTGGTGGATTTGATGTGTGTTGTCAAGTTTATATCTTTTAGTGATCCAAACCTCGGACTAGTGTGTCTAGTGTCAAGTTCATGTTGGGACGAGTGGCATGATGTGTTTGTGTGGTCTTGCATGATGAGGGGACCCAAAGGGCATATATGCTCTAGTGGAGGAAACTTGGTGTCATGGTGGGTGATCCATGGAGCTTGTGTGACTATAGGAGATACTTTACTTTTAGAGAGGGATTATGGCATTTGGACTACTTCAGGATGCATTGAGTGGAGTGCATGCTACTAGAATATCCGTGGTGTATCTTGGGTGTTCTTGTTCATTGCTTGTATTCATGTTTTGAGAGAAGGTGTTAGAAGTGGTTATATTATAGGTTTACAAGCACCCATGGCCTAATTTATGGGCGCTCTATTTATTCTTGATTTGGCAATTGGCCAACCTATTTTGTGGTAGGACTTTACTTTTGTCTATAAAAGGAGGGAGTGTGGCGATAGTCCATTATCCATTCAAGTACTTGTAGATTCTTGGTGTGGATAGAGGGAGCTTGTAGACTGTGTGAGTTGGCACTCAACCATTGTACTCTTGTCATAGTGGATTCCTACAGTTGGTTACATCTTGTGCATTGTCTCTTTCATTAGTATTGTGTCTTTCATTATTCTACTACGTGTTTCTCTTCTAACAAAGATGACTCCAATGAGTCATGTTGTCTTCAGATTCAAACTTCAACTCAAGCCAAATGACAAAGGCCATGCTAACCTCTTCAAGTTTCTTGCCCCAGTGTTGTTCTCATCCCTCATGACTCTCCAATGCCAAAGAGGAGTTTAAGGGGGTGATTTTGTTGGGGGGAGGGGGCACCTCATCCACCTACAAGTGTGGAGCAATTAAATTGTGGGTTTTCACAACATCGACCAAGTTTGGAAAATTGATAACTCTAGAGGTGGTTTGCCTTAAATTCATGATGGGATGTTTGATAGAGAGTAGTCCATGCCCTTTTTCTATTCTCACATGGGGGGTCACTTCAGCAATATGGCATCATGATGTTCTTTTCGAAAGTTGGTTTGAAATGGGAATCAAGATTCAACTATTTTCTACTTTGTGGTCAAGGAATGGTACAATTGACATTGACATTGGTGTCTTTCCATGGCACCTTCGCTATGGCTTGATATCCCACTTCTTGGGTATCCGTGGTCTTATTTGTCATTGTTGTATGTATTATGTTGAGTTATTTATCATTGAATATTTTATTGTACTAATCACCCATAATTTGAGAGTGTTTTAGAAATACGCACAGCTTGAGTGATAGTGTACATGTTTTGGGTGTTGGCAAGACCACATTGAATGTGCATCTCATTTTTATTTCAATGTCATTTTTGACCAAAATGACACATTCATTTGCTCATCTTATAGCATGCCTACTTTCTGGTGGAGAGAGGGCGATTGCCATACTATGCCAGCTCCACACTGTTATGTTCCTGGACATTCGGATGGGTGCTAGTAGCATTGGTCACAATGGTCATGAAGTGACATAATGCAAATGCATTAAGGGCACTTGGGGATCAGGGTAGTCGAGTCTTATTTATAGGACTCAATGCCCTACTATGCACATTCATTGTATGATCACCACTCTTCAACTCTTGGCCCATTGGTTGACACATTCGTACATTGGGATGGTGTGGGTTGGTGGTATGGATCCCAACCCTTGTAATCTAGTCATGACTTGGAGTGCTGTTAGCTGCTATGCTCGGGGGTGAGCCCATTTGGCTCTATGGTTGGGATGTGAGTTTGATATCTAGTCCCTATTATTGTGAGTTTGGCTTGCATAGTGTCTTGTGTGCAAGTTGGATCTTGGGGGGATGTTCCATTGGTATTAGAGCATTAACTTGCATTTGGATGCGAGATCTAATGATGTGCACAAAACCATTTTTGCCCATGGAACAATGATGGTTCACACTCGATACGTTGTAATTATAAAATCAATGATTGTGGGTGTGGTGATTTGTGTTTCCTCAATTTTTAGATTCAATAAAGTGGCTTGGAGCTCCTTGAAAAAGGCATTTTAGGATTTTGTTTAGAACTTGGAGGGCAAGAACAAATGGCACTTTGTATCATCAGAAGTAATTGGAGTTGAGTAGAGAGGTGGTGTAGGAATTGAAGAACTTAAAGACAAGTGGATAAATTGTTTGCTCAATTTAAAATAATTACCAATGATTAGCCATAGATCATCATTGTTAAAAGCATAGATCTCTAACAACAAGTTAATAGCAGGCTATTTATTGGTCACACTTAGATTGGGTTGATTGCTAATTGCAAATGGAGAAGGTTGTAAGAGGATGACAAAATTCCAAAGTTACAAGGATGGTTACAACAGTCAAAACATGGCTAAGGTGTCAAAAGAGGCCAACCAATGGACCTAGATAAAGCATAAAAGGATATCGAAAAGGGTGATAGTAAATTTTGGAACTATTAGATCTTAGGACTAGCAATCCATATGCATGACACTTATTTTAAATAACATTATTTTACTTTATCTTATTGCAATACATTTTCTGAAATAAATGAGAGCGGGGCTTACTCCTGTGCAAATTGTAATCTTTCCTAGAGTCACATTTATGTTCTTTTCAATTTTTATTCCTATATGCATGAAAGGCCCATAAGTCATGAAAATCCATGGATAAGTTTGTTTGTCATAATATAAGTCCGTGTCGCATATCTATGAGTTATGAGCATATAAAAAGAGAGGTGACTAGACTTGAGAGAGGCCAAGAATTGAGTTTACCTACATTAGAAAACTTACATAAACAATGTATAAAATAGATATAAATGCTCAATATTCTCTATACAATTTTTGAGCTACTTTTACTTCATTTTCTACATTCTTGCTTTCACCATAGTCAAGCTTTTGAGAGAGAGAGAGAGAGAGAGAGAGAGAGAGAGAGAGAGAGAGAGAGAGAGAGAGAGAGAGAGAGAGAGAGAGAGAGAGAGAGAGAGAGAGAGAGAGAGAGAGAGAGAGAGAGAGAGAGAGAGAGAGAGAGAGAGAGAGAGAGAGAGAGAGAGAGAGAGAGAGAGAGAGAGAGAGAGAGAGAGAGAGAGAGAGAGAGAGAGAGAGAGAGAGAGAGAGAGAGAGAGAGAGAGTGTGTGTGTGTGTGTGTGTGTGCATAAGGGACTTGCTTCTCTGCTCTTCCTCTTCTTCTTCCTCCCATTTGCACACCACATGCTTGAGAGAGATGGATTGAGGAGGAAGTTCTTCTCTACTACTATTCATCTTCCTTGGTAGCATTGAAGCAAAGTGGACTGGTTGAAGATAGGTGTTTGGAGAGCTCAAGGGGTGGCACATTCAAATCATAAGACCATCAAGCTCTCTTTTGACGCGGCAAAAATATAACAAGAAAGGTGAGTTTGGTTGAGTCTATGACAAACTTTGAGTCTTTCATGCTTTCTAACATTCATGAAATTGAGTGGAGAGGTATAGACAATTTAGAGCTAGAGTATGAGCCAACCATGTAAGAGGTCACTTAAAACCCTTCAAGAAAGGGAACTCTTGAAAGAACAAGAGTTTGTCAAATTGCCAAATGTTGTGTGTAATGACAATATTTTTGGTTCAATTGCAGGGACAATTGTAGAATCCTCTCTTGAGTGGTTGCTCAAAGTCCCATACTGTTAGGGAAGATATGGCTTATCCAAAATATATGTAGCCAATTTAGGATAGCCATTGTTGAGGAATAGGAGGTTGAGAATCTTGAAAGGCATTTTCTCTGAGCCTAAATGGATTGAAGCATTTCATCCCATACTTTGCTTTCTAGAGCACACAAATGGAAGCATACATAATCGAACCATCTTTGCATACTATTGTTTATGCTTCTTTGAGCATCACATAGTACAAAAACGGCTTCATATCAAGTGGATGTATAATAGAGTGGGATTGCTTGATGCCGACATTCATCTAGGTGCTTTGTGAATTCGTTTGAGAGAAATTGGGAGAATTTTGCGTCACCTCGATCGAAAATCTTTGTCACCTTGGCTATTTCATGTTTTTTCTAAAAATAAAATATTTTCTTATTTTGAGCCTAAAAACATTATGCATGACATTCGAAAAGTAAGATCTATGAACGGTTTAAGCAGTTGGGCATAGTTGAGGTCACTATTGTGATTGCAATCTTTATTATCTTGATTGGATTTGACATCACCTTGACTATTAAATTTTATGCTTAAAAAATAATGCAATTCATGCTTTAAAATTGGGAAACATCATTGCAAGCATATAGAGAATAAGGGTTGCATATCAGTAACATAGGGGCTTCTCTTGACCTTTGGAAAGACTTTGCACAATCACCTTGACCAAAAGTAGCCATTACCTTGATTGCTACTTTTGCAGCCACAAATCTTAGAAAAACATACATTTAGGGGCAAAAACAAAATGATTGAAAACCTAAGGACTAGCTCTCACCATTGTGCATATAAGAGGGGTTTGGGTCAAATATTTCTTGTCCACTGGAAAGTTCCATATCATCACCATGACTAATAGTAACCATCACCTCAACTACTAGTATTTTGACTATAATAATCACTTCATCACACTTGGGGATGAAAGCACTCTAGGAGGCATGTTTGAGACAAAGACTACTACTATGTTTCCATTAGGAGAGTACTATTTAATTAGTTGAGCCCAAATGAAAACCAAAGACCATCACCTATATTGCATTCTATGATCACCTTGTTTGCTAACTTTGGGGCCTAAAATATTGCATTCTACGATCACCTTGTTTGCTAACTTTGGGGCCTAAAATCTTGATAATCATAGCTAGTTGCAAATGTAAAGGGTCACAAATAAAAGGCATACTCTTGGCATTGCTGACCAAATGGGGACCTTTAAGGACCAATGAGCTATTCTAAACTCATATGCAATGATCCCTTGACTATGCTCACCATAATGTTGAATGGAGCTTCACCTTAAGTAATTTCACTCATAAGAGTGGAACATCCCATTGCTTCACCTCCATTGCCTCACCTCTACTGCATCACCTTGACCAACTACACCACACTTCATTTTCACTCAAGGTGGCCATCACCTTGATTGCATTCCACTTATGACCTTGCTCAATGTGATCTTCAACTTGATTGACTTTACATCAACTCAAGGTGGTCTTCATTTTCACTAATCATCACCTTGATTGATAGTGTTTCCACTCAAGGTGGGCATACCTTCAATTGAACCTTTCACCTTCACTACATCCCATCACCTTGACTAGATGACCTCCACTCAAGGTGATCATACCTACCATTTCCTTTCATCTTGACTAGATCACCTCCACTCAAGGTGAATATCATTTTGCTTGCATCCACTACAACTAGGTCATACCTAATCAAGGTAATCATCATCTTAATTGTGCTCCACCACGATCTCAAAGCTAAATCTTACCATCCAAAAGGTGGATACCCATTATCGATCACTGTTAACCTATCATCTCCACTCAATGTAAATGTCACCTTGAATGGATTACACCATTTTCCCTCAAAGTAAACCACTTTGGGTGATCAACATCACCTTGATTGGCATTACCTTGTCCTCTTCTAGCCAAGATGATCCTCTTTCACCTCAATTGCATCACCTAGATTGCACTCGAATACCTCCATAGTCCCACAAACATTGTCTTGATTGTATTCCACCCCATTTGAAAGGCGAGCAGAACTATCTAGAGGATATTTGCAACATGTAGAAGATATACTCAATAGCATCCAAAAGGTATCTGAAAGGTAATATATCACCTTGCTTGGTTTAAAAAGTGGATAAATTCTCGCCTCTAGGACTCAACATCACCTCTAGTGCACAAAATTTGCAAGGTCCAGTGAGACATGACAAGACCCCGTCTCATGTTTGCTTGCTTGAGAGATACCCATCACAAAAACAGATTCAGAAGGTGACTAGAAGGTGTCTGAAAGGAAAGCATCACCTCAACTAGACCAAATTATATCAACATGATTAAAATAACACATGGGTTTATTTTTGTATAATGAATTCTCCAACTAAGAACTTAGAATGTTGGCTATAGATCATTGCATGAAGCATTGCATGACATCGTTTGTATTTGACACACTTAAGGTTAACACAAAAGCAACTTTAAAATATTCCAAGAATAGTTAAAATCTGCATATTTTGAGTTGTCCATGTGTGTATGACTTGTCTTGTGGGTTGAAGTTGAAAGTAACTACCTTCAAACTTAGAAACAAAGAGGCCTATCAAACCAAGTGAGGACCAAATTTAGAATTTGCAGCACACGAGTATGTATAATCGAACTTGTACAAAAACACAGAAAAATTTACAATTGTCTACTATGAAGGATGAAATTATACAACAACACCCATTCCTCTTATTTATCATATATCGATAAACTCCTTAGTTAAGAGAAATAGTTACAATCTATAATGGAGGATCAAAGGATCAACCATATCTGGAAGCCTTGCAAGCTTAATACAACAATTACTAGAGGGCTCTTAAGATAGAACTAGGAGGAGGACCCATGCATGAAGTTGTTGAGTCTCTACCATGATTATTATTCCCATTGCCATCCGAGAGCTACCATAAATATTGCAGCTAGTACCCTTGATGCAACAAGATAACAACATGGAAAGGAACTAGTACTCTCATAGTGTTCTTGTTAACTCACTCAACCATCCTTGAATTCTTGATTAGATCCTGAGGCCATAAACTTAACCTCGTGTATATCTCACCTTGGAATAGTGGTAGCCATCTTGAGACTTGAAGAAGGATTCAAGAGAAGAGGTAGTCCCATTGAAGCATAGTTAAGACCTTGAAAGCAACATTTTGAGGGATATGTGTGGTATCATTGTATAACGAAGAGACGTAAGCAACTATGTTGGCAAGGGCATTGCTTACAATGGCAAAGTTCTAGGTGGAACCAAGTGACATGCAATGAAAGAAGACAACAAAGAATCACTTAAGGAAGTCTCAAATAAAGGCCAAACTTCATTAGAACAACCTTTGTGAGCACTATTAGATCACTCTAAGAGACTTGAGCCAAGAGTAAGAGCAAACGAAATGTGTGACGATTCCACAACATATGCAGTTGACAACTAAATCCAAAAAGGGGGGGGGGGGGGGGTTAAGACTTGGGTTCATGCAATAATTTTAAGTGTATTAATAATTCAAGTTTGATGTTGAGTGTCTCGATACTATAAAGCACATGTTTTTTTTTGTTTCAATGTTTGTATGAGAATTGCACATAAAAGTCTGATTGAGCAACACTGTCATACAAAGTGCATCGCATCCAATCACATTGCTTGTGGAAAATTGAAAGCCTCCTTGTGTACTTGGCACTAACTACTACACAAAATATGAAAGAGATTGTTTTTCCACTAAACGAAGTGTGAAATACATAATGAGAAAATTGAACCACAAAACAAAACAGATATGCACGAGAGAGAGGCCAAGTGGAAAAGAAACAAAACCTTGAAGCTAGAAGACAAAAAGGTAAACATAAAGAAACACAAGCCGATCCTCGGAAGCAATCGTGGGAAACAAAAAATTGAGATCCTAGCCATCAGGATGTTGCATTAGCTGATGAGGAATAGTTAGTCAGTGACTACCTTGATCCCAAGACTCATCAACCAAAAAGTGTAACCTAGTAAGGAAAGTTGTCTTTTTCAAGGGCACCTACCACACTACTTGATCTTATCCACACCATTGAAACCTTAATCACACAAGAAGAAAAAGTGACCATGTTAGCCTCGAGTTCAAACGTGGATGGCCCAGGGCTCAAACCTAGGGAATTCAAGTGCACACGACCTAGGGTTCCAAACCATGTCAACCTCAAGTTCAAATGTGGAGGATCTAATTAGTTGCCTTGATCTTGGCTAGATTAGGAATAGCACCCAATACTAGGACCCAAACAAAAATCCTTATAGTCACAAAATGAGTTGAAAAGTACAAGGCAGAAGATGACCCTTACAACTTTGTAGAGCAATTTGAACAAGTTTGTGAGACCAACAACTCCAAATTGTTGGGTAACACACAAAAGCTTTTAGATTGTGCATGGGAGAAAAAGGCCGTAGTTGACTTACTAGCCTAGGCAATGTTGACTGATAGCTGGATTTTAGGATTTGTTTTTGAAGCGCAAAAGTGACCTGAGAGGCTTAAAAGACCAATTTTCATGGAAAATGAAACAGTTGCGGATTGACGAGTTGGAGTTTTTCTAGATAGAGTTTGATGCCAAGAACACAACACAAGTATTGGTTCGTTGATTGAAGTCCATTTGACCCCCCATTTAATCCCCACAAGGTTTGGCATTCTAAAGTAGCTATGTGATCCATGAGCTAGAAAGTGTGCAACGGAGATCAAGTTGATATATTTCGACCTATGAAGTCAGCCATCCAATTGGTTCATGATTTTGAGGCCGTTTGCACCATCAATGGAGGTGGAACCACTTGCCGACAATGTGAACATGCAAGAAGTGAACCGGTTGTTTGATAAATGAATGCAAATGACATGAAATCAAATGTTAGTGATTAAAAAAACTCAAGAAATCAGCTGACACGAAGGCGGGGGGTGCAAAATTTTTTGTGCCTCTTCTTGCCTCAAATTTGTGCCTCTTCATGGGTGGAGATTAGCGAGGAATGATGCCATGGATCCAATCTAGACAGAGAGAGCTTTGTCTTGACTGTATTCCCATGAAATATGGTGTAGCAAATGAAATTGCTGATTTCTAATCTTTCTCTCTCTTGTTTCTCTATCCTCTTTGCAGTCTATTCTTATGCATATTCTATGAGAGAGGGGAATGGGTCATGGTGAGAGATTTTGATCATGGGATGATGGTAGAGCATAGATCGAGGTTGAAAGGAGTGTTAGCAGTGGCTATTGGGAAGCATCAGTGGGCTTCCAACCTTGAGATGCGTGCGATAATATAAGGCACGGTCTATGAATAAGTCGTAAATTCAATCCTTTTATGATAAATTCCATTGGTGAATGGTTGAAAATGGTTGTGTTTGGTTGTCAAAACTACGATCGATCAGAAATGTTAAGGAAATCAAGAAAAATTAGTCATCTAATAATTTCTTTATAAACACGCAAAACCCACAACATTGCGATTTTAACAAAAATCATGGGGTTTTGGGGTTTTGTTGTGCGTATGGTGTTTGCATGGGATGGAATGTGATAGAAAAAGATTTCTCAGCAAGATTAATAAGTCCAAATCAATAAATCCAAAAATATCAATATTTATCAATAAATAAAGAAAGAAAAATATTGCATCCAAAAAATGGAAAAAAATCACATTTGTGTTTGTGAATGTATGATATGACTGAAGCATGAGGTTTAGCCTCAATTCAGCCCTATCTTAATGTTAAAGTGAGTATTTACTACTTTTATGAAGAAAAAAATACATAAAAAATGCACTCCAAACCTACCAACGAGAATGCACAACCTTAAGCGATAGGGAGAAGGGGGGTTGTTAATAAGGGCTGATACTACGCATATAGGATATATGTGGTTTAAAATTAAGAGGGTATCCATTCATATTCATTATATGAGGTATTCACATTCATCAAACAGCTCCAGTCTTGATGATGCGATAAATCTTAGGTAAAAGACCTACAAGCTTAATGCATAGCTTGTAGCTCAATTTATGCACTCGAGAGATAAAGGTAATGTCCCTTCACCACGTCTTGTAATAATGTCTATTCTCCACTTTTTGTAGCTACAATGCATCGACTATTTGGTTCTCTATCAAGGAGTGTACCAACTAAGTTCTCTCAAGTCTCTAATCACTCTTTCCCTTGAATGTAATGCGGATGCAGCCCACATTGATGGGACAATACCTTATAAATTACTTCTAGAATCATCATGCCATGGGAGACATCCCTATCTTTAGTAATCAAGTTAGCTTACTTAGGTAGGAGAAAGAGGAGATGTATGATCAAATTGTGGTTCTTGACACTAGGCAACAACCAAACCTTAGGCTAAAGATGAGCAAGAATAGGTAGCCAAGGTTCTAGCAGCCCAGACTTGATCTATGTATAGGATTACAAGAAGTTTTTGACATTTGTCCATGTTGCATGTGGGAAAAACATCTGTTTTTCGTACTTAATCTCGAAATACTTGCTTGGAATTTATGCATGTGTGATTTAACCGAATTATCTAATGAGCACTATTGGTGATTTTTTTCCTAAAGTGTCCTACACCTCAAGGTCCTCCATACCTCGTTCGATACAGTTGGGAGCAACAGGCTGCTAGCCCACACCTTGGGCTAGCAACCCCCTAGCCCCTAACAACACCTAGCTAGGTATGCAGTTCCTCTCCTGAGCATGCTCATGATGTTGTCATAATTTACAACAATGTGGTCCTTGCCCCCAACCTCACCTGGCTAGGTATGTGGTTCCCCCCTCACGAAAGCTTGTGATGTTGTTGGAATTCACAATGTGGAAATTATATTATGACTTTGTCTAAAACTTCCTATGGATGCAACACTAGGTAGAAAACACCACCACTAAAATTTGGTATGTTGTGCAATCAATTGCAAATACTATAGTCCCCACATGAGGAGGCCATTACCCTTAGTGAAAACAAGGATCCCAGCTCTAATACCCAATCGAAAGCTCAAAAGTGAATGATGTTTCCCGAGTTGAGATAGTCTCAATCATGTTGTATGGGTGCAATTGCTATTGTGTACAGACTTTGGCTGGGAACAACTTGAGTGATGAGAGATAATTAGCCAGTCACATCTTAGATCATGACACCCTAGTACTCAAAGATCACCTTGTGTTTGCTATTCCAACCAATCATAATGTGCTTGCACATTAGGGCTCATACACATAAGGAACTTGAGTGCTATAGACTTACTTTGAGCTCACCTTCACATGCTAATTGAGTGCAATTCAAGGGTAATGATTGTGATCAATATATGGTCGTGGTTATGAATGGATAATGCTTGGACCAATGAACTTGTTGCTAATATGAAGCACTTACCAAAAAATGACAAAACCGCTAGATTTGGAGTGAGGAGGGTCCTATTTCCACTCATGAATATGAGTGCAAGGTGGACCTACTTGCACCCTTGCATCCTATTGTCAAGCAAGCTATGGAGTTTGAGTTGTACCTATGCGATAATAGTCAGATGCCAATATCAAGTCTTGGAGCAAATCCACCAATTTGAAAAAGCCAAAGGAGTGTGATATGTACATTGTTGAGAAGAACAGAAATTCATAGATCAATCTTCCCACTTCTACTCCAATTCAATAGCTTTCTTCTCCCTTTCTATTGCGGTGGGCTTTCTACTGGGGGAACAACACCCCAACAAGCCACCTAGGGAAAAGAAAAGCAAAGGATTTGGGTCCTTGAAGATGAATATGGTGCTAATAATAAACTTAGATAGAGCCTTGTTACTTCCACCTTGCTCTTCCAAGTCCCTCTTGCTTTAGCCATATGTTAATGTAGACACACAAATTGGAAAGTACGTGGTACTAGAGAGACGACCCCTTCCAACATAGATGATGAACCTTAATGGGGAGATCTCCTAGTACAAGATATATTTGGAAATTCCCTAGGAGGTACTTTTTTTAAATGTGCTATTGAGATTCTTTGTGAGCAGTGAGCATGTTGTCAAGATATGCTAGGGTTTGCGCTGAGGAAACACAACATGTATGGCCAAGATTGAAACTCAAAGACTCAAACAGAGACAAGCAAAACTCAAACATGGAGATAAATAGAGAGAGAAAGAAAGAAAGTTATATTAACGTCTACAAGAGGCCAAGTTGGCCTATGCGACCAAAAGGTTACATACAAAATGTCTGGGAAGTTTTCTAAGTCCCAGTAAAGCTACTATCTGGTGTTGTGGTGAACTAGGTGATTAGGTACAAAATGGTATACAGACTCGATACAATCTAGATGCACTTCAAGTGCAGTGTGGAATTGCTCATGGAGCGTGGTCATCTTAAGATGTCCCGCATGGGCATGTCTAACATGGAGAGGCTGAAGTGGCAAGGTATGGCTCCTCGGTGGCGCTGTAGTATCTGCTGTATCTGTAGGTGACGTCTCCTACAGGGGAATGGGCCTGCTGGGTATGTGCGGCGAGCTCTACCTCTCTCTGTAGCTCTATCCAAGGCGACTCCTCGGGGTGGGGCCATTGGTTGGTTGGCTGCAGTCCTCATTGTAGAGGGGATGGCCAAGGGTCTGTAGAACTCTTGGAGGGTGCGCTGCTACATGTTCTCGTCTGTTTGGTCTCGGACTCGTAGAAGGTGGTCCCTATGTCAGCGTAGCTCCAGGAGGAAGAGCTCGATGCATTTTTGGTTGGGGAAGTCTAGTGTTTGGGAGAGTGGTCTGAATCCACAGTGGAAGCGGGCTCTGATCTCCTAGTACACCGGGCATCTACATATGTAATGTTCTTTTGTCTTTGGCTCCAACTGGCAGAGTTGGCAGATCCTGTCCCCTCTGGAAGGAGAGAGTCCACTCCATATGTGCATGTCTTGATTCGTAGCTGGTGTGATGACGTACAGAGTTGCCCGATGGCACTTTGGACCTCGTGGGATAGGTGTACATCCATGTATCTCGGGAGTATAATGAAGCCATCAGGTGTGAGGCATAGGAGGTGCTATCAGTAGAAGGACATCTTCTTCCCTAGATCCTCGGCTGATAACACCCATGTCTTGGCTGTGTGTAGCTGAATAATATCCGCTGCCCTGATGATGACATGGTTCAACTCCTCCCAACTAATTTTCAGGTGGGGGCAGTCCAGACTATATTGTAGGTGCGGGAGGTGGTCTATGTGTAGCCCATGCATCTGCAGCAGGCCTGAGTACGGGCGTACCAACATTCTGTGTCCCCTTGCGATGCAAGTTGTTTGGATGATTCTAGTGTGAGGCATGAGTATCTATGTCACAGTAGGCTCCAAAGCCTATGCAGGAAGGTCACCGTCTGGGATAGGGCCTTTGCCACTATAGGTGGTGCTCCCAATTCTACCCTCACGATCTCGTGTGGTATTGATGGTTTACTCTTGATTAGCCGGGAGATCATCATCACGAGGGGGAGTTCCATCTGCTCCCATCCTTTGTATCTCTCCTCCCCTTTGGGCAATGGCTGATCTTGTGTGATTTGCCATGTATGGTAGAGGCTAGACCCCCATATCGAGACCCCATACAGAAGTGCTGGTGTGACCAAGGTATTCAAAGAGCCATAACTTCGTCCAAGGTTCCTGAAATGTTAGATGTGCACATTGGCTTTCCATAGATCCTAGGACAGTGTAGCCGTGTGTCAATCTGTCCGCCACAGCCTTCCTCAGGGTGAATCTCGGCCTTGAGAATGTGATCCCCAGGTAAACATATTTTTGGACCACCTCAACTATATCCTCTCTGTATTTGAAGTGGGGCACTAGCCAACGGATCCATTGCATGGATGTGTTGAATACCATGATCTTGGTTTTCCCCAGGTTCATTGTGAGGTCCCTGTCCTGGAAAAAGGTGCATAATGCACTTACATGGCGTTACAATCCCTTCGGCGTTCTAGAGAGGAGAACTATATCATTTGCATATAGTAGCATGGGTATCAGTGTCCCCCCCAGGCAGGATCCCTCCCCTCCAAGTTTGTCCACATAATCTGATATCTCGTCGATGTAGAGCCCAAACAGGGTGGGGGAGAGGGGGAATCCTTGCTTTACCCCAATAGTGCTAATAATCTCCTCTGACATCCCTCCCAGTGCTTGGACCCATCCGGTCTTGTATAGAGCTAGGATTCCCCATCTCATCTCAGTCAGGACTTTGAGTGCCTGCAGTCTCTGCATGAGTCTGGCTTGGGAAACTGTATCAAAGGCCTTACAGAAGTCCACAAAGTAGCATTACACTTGCTTTCCCTGTGCCCTGATCTCTTTAATGATGGCTCGGAGTGTGAGGATGTGGTCAAGTGTAGAGTAGCCTCTCCTAAAGCCAGCTTGCCCCCGTGCCTGGTATTGGTGTGTCTCCACCCATTTTCTTAGCTCATGCTCCAAGATGGATCCCTAGAGCTTAGCAAACACATGGCCAACCATGACCATCTGGTAGTTTGGCCTTTAGGATTGGTACTATTGTATTAGTAGACCAACTGACTGGGACACCTTCACATGTAGTGCCATGTTGAATAGGTGGGCTAAGAGGGGGGCAATGCTCTCTCTAGCCAATGAGAGGTGTTCTGCTACTAGTCCCGTGTGGCCTTGGGCCCGACCATTTTGGTGTTTGTTAATGGGATCACAGACCGTTTCAGTCCTGAAGAAGGTGGAGGCAGTTGGCTTGTCCTCTAGCACTCAAGGTAGGGGGGTTGTCCTGGCAGGTGGTACAGTGAGGTGGCCTAGCTTTGCCGCGTCTATGGGGAGGTAATGGGTGTCTCTACTCAGGATGCTTGGAATGCCTTCCACGCCTCCTTGCTGTCCTGCTGCCTTAGGAATAGCTGATAAAACTCATGCTCTAGCCTAGATAGATATGCCTGCTTCTTCCTTGGCACTAGGCAACGGAATATTGTGCGAGCTTGGCGATGTGTGTATTTTCCTTCGGCTTTCCCTTGTTGGAGAGGCGGAGGCGGGTTTCCTTGCATTCCTTGTCGTACTAGCTATTCCGTGGGGAATTCTTGCCAGGAGGGGTGGAGTGGGGGCATGTGTGGGGGAAGTACGTGACAACTGATGTGTGAAGGATCCTAGCTAGTTGTGTCATGAACTCCTCCAAGGGTGTGTGTGGGTCCATCTCATGTAGGCTCCAGTATAGATGATCTGAGTAGGCACTCGTCGTTGTCCTGGTGAAGTGGTATCTAGGGAATCTTTGAGGGCTGCTCACTAGGGGGTCCCCTTGTAACTGCATGTAATGCTAAATTGGAGGTATGCGTGGTCTGTGGCTACCGCTAGTGGGAATGGTGAGATGCTAAAGGCTTGTATGTTTGGGATCAGGGCATGCGGCCCTAACAGGTAGTCCACTGTGCTGCCTCATCCCGAGCCTCTAGATGCATGCTTAAGTGGAAAGCATGTGAGTGCATCAGACCCAGGCCATTAAGGATGGCTAGTCCATGTGCCCCTCCTAGTGCTAGTAAATAGTCTCCATACTCTGTGCACTCAGTTGTGTCTCGGACACGTTACAGTTGGTATCAGAGCGAACCAACGAGATCTAAAGATTACAAGGGAACTTAATGGAGCAAACTCCTATGGTGCCTGCTCTCGGTACATGTGGCCTTCGCTCTCAAAGAAGGGGACTTGGCTTTGCATTGTGCAGGCGTTGAAGTCTCTTGTCAGCAGGACGTCTCTTATATGAGAGAGAGAGAGAGAGAGAGAGAGAGAGAGAGAGAGAGAGAGAGAGAGAGAGAGAGAGAGAGAGAGAGAGAGAGAGAGAGAGAGAGAGAGAGAGAGAGAGAGAGCTTTGAAGTGAATGAATATTGTAAATGAATGTAAGAGTGTACAGAATGCCCAAGGGCAGAGCAATGCAGTGTTCGAAGAGTGACATCCACAAAATATGAATCCTAAGTGATGTGACCATCAGTCCGAGTGCAAAAGTTGAGGAAAAAACACCAAACACTGATCAACCAAAGTGTTAGGGAACTGAAGCATAGTTATAGATGATTGTTGATGATGAGAGCGGTAGTAGAAAGCTACAAATGCAGTAGTAGAAGGGCCACATGGAGGAGGAAGAGTACAACCAGCTATGTCACTTGCAGGTGCAAGAGGGCCAAACACAAGTAGCAAAAGGTTGCTTGATGTTGAGGGAGATCATTGCCAAAACTGTCACCTGGTGGAGGAGTGTCCAAACGCAAGCTGGAGAAGGCAGATTGTGGTGTTGGCGACGATGAGACAAAAGAGTCCAAACGCACGAGGGAGGTGGTATCCGATGTCAGATTTTGGTCTAGACTAATTTATTAGCCACTAATGTTGGTGGTGATATTATTGAATTAATTTTAAGATTTAATATTCAAAAAAATAATTTAATAAGTTGAATAATGTTGAAAAATGGGATTAGAATGCTGCCACTTGGCAAAACTTGCCCATGCAAGTGGAAAAAATATTTTTAGGGGTTGGTGGAAGTCTATTCCAACCATTGTGAGAGAGAAGGAGATAGCTAGAGAGCAAGGAGAGGTTGCTGATGTGATTTGAAGCCACCATAGGGATCAGTCCATCAGCATGTGATAGCACTTTGGAGCCCTTTAGGAGTATGTGACAACATCCCAAGGTCCTTCTAGTGCAAATGATTGCATATAGGATGGGGTAGCAGTCTTTCTGGTGGTCCTAAGCTGTAGGTGATAACTTCCATGGCTATTTGAGAAGGGCAGCCACAATTTTTCAGCATTTCTTGCAATGAAACTATGAATTTTCTCTCTCTACAACATTATCTCTCACCCTAAGCCATCTCTGAAGTTATCTCAACAAAATCTAGCCATTTGAGTCATCAAAGGTGGAGATATTGGAAAATCTTTGTTGTAAATTCTAATTTACAATAGAAATTAGGATTGGACAGCCAGCTCGGGATGTGTACTCAAAATTGAGGGCCTAGAACTTGAATTCCAAGCTGAAATTGAGGAATTTTAGCCTTTTGGACAACAGGGCGTACATGCAATTATGGGGTGCTAGGTTACTTTGGTGGTGGCACTATTTTCCATGCTATGGTGGGTCAGGGATCTCATATGAGGATGTATGGCACAATTTTGTTGAGATTTAGGCAATCACACATACTATAGCCTCTTTGTATGGAGCAGTTTGGGTAAAGGATATGCAGGCTATCCAGAATCCCATAAGCACAAATAAGAAAAGTGGACCTATCCTAAAGCTATAAAGCATTGCACTTTCCTTTCATTTAGTATGCAATATAGTGGAATACTATTGTACTTTGTCATTTCATTCATAGTTAGTGTCATATTCAAGATTGTGTTTATGAGTCCAAGCTTCCATCTTGGAACCTAATTTACTTGTAACAGTCGGTCTATCTAATCTATGTCATCATGAACATTGTCTGTGTTCAATCCGCCATAGCCATGCTCTAGATCCATGCATTTCAACAAATTTCTCATGGTATGCAACAACCAATATCTTCGGGACTCATGGTATCGATGTTGGTCATGCAAATGCTTCGTATAGTGCTGGTCATGAGAAAAATGTAGCTAGTAGTGCATGCAATGTATGGGAAAATGTATCTTGGTATGGTTGGTAATATGCAAATTCCCATGCACATTCACATTGTAATGGTCCAAAGTATGCAAAAAATAATGTTTCCTAATGCATCAGGTGCTCCTAGCATGTCAAGTACACATGAGGGGCCAGTCAACTAGATGCAATGTTGCATATATAGTTAAGTTGGAATTGCAACAATGTGAAAGTGCAAAGCATTGCAATGCTTAAGGGGAAGAAATATGCAACCTAGTGGGGGTTTCAAGGCGGGTAAATTTAGAGGTAAAGTTTCCATATACTTCTTGGTGAAGCTTCAACATTATTTCACCAATATATGCAAAGTGAATGGAAGAGGATGACTTGGCAGATGATCCTCAGTTGTTGTAGCTTTACCTAGACGCCTTTCAATTTACATAATGATGCTAATGTCTATCATTTTGGTCTATGATCTTGGAGGGTGAATGTGTGAGCACCTGATAGTTTGGGATATATTGCGGGTAATGGTGATATGATGATGGGACCTAAAATGGGCCGACACTGGCTAAGGCACTAGCCGGACCTCATGCTCTCAACAGACAACCCCACCACACGGCCTCGCGGATCAAGAGCGTCTGTCGAGGAATACACTATCCTAAACACTAATTATTGCACGTTTATAGTCTGTAATCCAGTGGATGTTCCCTTTTCCATCTTCTCAGAGGGATATTATACATATATCGGCATTAAGTGCCACACATTACACACACAAGGGCACCCCACCGACTGATTGTCGTGACCCTACTGCAGCTCTCCTACATCTTGTGGATTGGCCCCTCAATGCACTGCTTCCACACATAGACACATTCAAAACAAACTCCCCTCTTAGTGCCAATATATTTAACGTTCCAAGAATGCACTTATCCATCCCCTTTGACCCACCGTTTAGACCTACAGTCGGGTTGCTCACTCTCAGTTAGGTTGAGTAGAGTAGGGTTCCAAAGTATTGCCTGATGCTCAAGGGGGAGGTGGCACTTCCACTCCTCCAATTGTGGATAACTTTCAATGTAGTGGATCTCAGATGTATTCAATATGCATCAAAGGTACTATGTTGAGACAGTATGTCTGCCATGAGGTCACTACTCAGTGTACTAGTCACAATGAGATGTATGCAGATGAGTATGTTTTACCCATGTACTAAAACTATACTTTTGCATTAGATTATGATCAATTTGGTATGAGTTTTTGCCTCATTTTTGAGACAAAAAATTTGATTAGTTTCAGCTCAGTTTTATATTAGTTTGAGAACTGTTTATGGTCACTTTGGGATTAGTTTTGCATCAGTTTTGGCATTAGTTATTGATCCATTTTTGCAATTAGTTTGTGATCAGTTCTTAGATCAGAAAGTGATCAATTTATGATCAATTGATACTTAGTTTACAGCTGGTTCCATGGACAACAACATGTTAGTAAATACCATTGACAATTTCAGCCATGATTTATGTTGAGAATATGCTTTACTATGGTTTTGAAGTCAGAATAGTTAAGAAACATGAGTTATGCATGCATCCAATGGTTCTCTAGCAATAATTCTAGGCTAATTTTTAGTTTTATGTTATTTATATGCTAGCTAGAAATTTTTAGTAGGTTTGGGACATATGATATGGTTGGACAACAATGCCCAATATTGTGACTATGAAGCCTTATGGAAATTCCAATGCAGTATGCTTTTCCCTTGGCACAATGTGGTTCAATCCAGGATGATTGTGCAAGGATTTCAAGGGGGAGGTCTATCACAAGGACGCGAAATTCTGAGATGCTCTAATCTTGTCGATAACATTTGATTAAGATATTAATCAAATGTGCAAGTTTGTTTAGCACATGTGATGCACATGGTAGTTATTTCATGATGGTAACAGGCCAAGGACCCCAACGATGTAGTGGGTGTCAAAGGAAAAAGTTGAAATAAGTTATGCATGTCAATTAATAGGTGGTACCCAGTGTCAAATTTTGGCCTAGACCAATTTATTGGCCACTAATGTTGGTGGTGATATTAGAGAGACTAGGTATTAAATAATTAATTAATACCGATCTAAGGGCTAATAACTGTTCATGGATACTCGGAAGACAAATTGGCTAGTGAAATTAAAATTTTGAATACTATAATAATTATTAAATTGATTTTTAAAAATAATATTAAAAAATTAATTTAATAAGCTGCATAATACTTGAAAATAGAATTAGAAGGTTGCCACTTGGTAAAACTTGCCCATGCAAGAGGAGAAAACGTTTTTAGGGGCTGGTGGAAGTCTATTCCAACCATTGTGAGAGGGAAGGAGGCTATTCTAGCCATTGTGAGAGAGAAGGAGGCTATTTGAGAACAAGGAGTGGCTGTGATGTGATTTACAGCCACCAAGGATCAGTCCTTTAGTATGTGATAGCAATTTGGAGCCCTCTAGGAGCAGGTGATAGCAACCCAAGGTCCTCCTAGTGCAGATGACAACATATAGGATGGGGTAGCAGTCTTTCTAGTGGTCCTAAGCTATAGGTGACAGCTTCTATGGCTGTTTAAGCAAGACAACAACATTTTTTCAACATTTCTTGCAATGAAACTCTGAATTTCCTCTCTCTATAAGATTCTCTCTCACCCCCGAGCCATTTTAAAGTTATCTAAGCAAAATCTAGCCATTTGAGTCATCAGAGGTGGAGATATTGGAAAATCTCTACTGCAAACTCTAATTTATAGAAAAAATTAGGGTTTGACTGCCACCTTAGGATGCATGCTCAGATTTGAGGGCCGAGGACTTAAATTCCAATAGCTAAAATTGAGGAATTTCAGGGAGATTTAAGAGGCTAGACAACCAATATCAGATTTGGGGCTAAATTTGTCTTTCAAGGAGTAGGGTGAAAGCCAATCCCCAAGCAAACCAAGGGGAAAATTGGTTTCGAGGCTTTCTGGTCAATTTTCACCACAAGAAACACTGAATGCCAAAGAAAGAGAATGGTTGCAGTTGGTGATGAGTAGGAAGAAAATGGAGTGGCAAATCAAGGGTTGCTTTGAAGAAGAGTGGCTTTGAAGAACCCAATGCTCAATAGATTTTGAATACACCCTATAAGTTGAATGTGAAACTATCATGAATGATTGCATACAAATTTCCCACCAAAGCTAGGTTAAGTAAGAAACAAAAAGTTCCACTTATGTGTATAATTTTAAAGCACATAGCACTTTGGAAAAGAGTGGTGAAAGACATGAATGACATAAGAGTACACCATATGTTGAATGGAAGCAAGGTTTTTGTTCGATAGAGGAAATCTTAGAGCAAATTATCTAAGATTTGGTCTATGGTTAGGGCATTAGTGAATCAATTTGTTTCGGATTGGTAGCGATGGCTTGCTTTCTAGGATCAAAATCGCCATGGCATTCTTGCCATGCTTAATTCTAGTTCTAGAGTTATTATTGAAGCTCAAGACTTTTTTGTCATCGTAGGAAAGAAGGATAAAACATTGTAGGAAAGAAGGATAAAACCCTTATGGCTGTAGGTAAGCTTTTGAAATATTTGTGTGAGGCCCAAGGGTCATGTTGTTAGAGATTGTCATCTCTTGGACAAGCATTCTTGGGAGATAGGTTGTGTATATATGCATTTCCTATCAGTCAGGCATTTGATTAGTTGTGTGTGTTGTGGGTGACATGTGGTAGTTTTGTACAATCCCTACAGTCTTCAGGTATGCCACGTGGTAGCACTTTTTAGGTTAACTGTGTAATGCCATGTCAGGAGTGCAGTTGGATGGCCTATTTACATAGTCAAATAGTACAATCAGATGCATTAAATACAACTCACATAATATTTTTACCATTTCTTCATAGGCTATTTATTGCCTGCCTTCAACACACAATGAGACACGTTCTGTGATTGCAAGATTCTAGATTTCTGATCATGGAGACTTCTGTACATACTTCAAGGTTCACAGTCCATGAGATCTTCGAGGTGGAGACATATGCAAACATACACTCTGCGCCCCTATACATATATGCTTCCTTATACAACATTCTTCATTGCAGATTTTCTATGTTTCACTCTCTCTTCTCTCTCTGTTCACTCTATCTCTCAATCTTGGTCATACACTTCCGCACCGCTTCACTCTGACATGGTATTAGAGCCTTGAAAGGCTAAATAAGGGTGGTAAGGAAACTACCTGAAGAGGAGATTTCAGTGCAACACAAGGCTACATTTTCACTATTTGAGGGCGAGTGGGAGAGCTGCGCATTAGAATAAGATTGAGGCGAATATGGGCATGTGAGAGAGAAGAAAAGTTGATGAAGTTATTGCTGATTTTTATTGTTTGAGAAGGAAAAAGGCTGTATCTTGGGCCCTCAAGTGCAGATTGTACCTTTTCATCCTGTCCGGTGGTTGGGTGAAGGAACAGGATGAGCGGAGAAGAGCTGTAGCAAGCTACGTTTTCACAGTTAGAGGGGGCTGGTTTTTGTCTTTTGTGCGGGCATTTTAGGTGAAGATGTCTTTTGAGGCAAGACAAAGTTTCAAACAATCATGGACTAGAAAGTGAGTGTTTTACCGATTCTTCCATCAGATCAAAAGCTCAATGGTGAGAACTATCACATCTGGCGTGTTATGATGCTTGCCATTCTGCAGTCCTATGATGTGGGAGCTCTTGCTCAACTGCCAAGACCCACAGACCGCTTATTGTTTCAAGCATTTCAAGCCAAGTGCAATGGCTACCTCTCACATAGTCGTGCACACTCTCACACCCACGAGTGTAATGAGCTACCTTCATGCCCGATCAAGTTGCCTCTACAAGCTCTCCGATAGCTCCACGATCCAAGGTGCAAGTTCGATGCTCAAGCTCCAAGCTCCAGGCTACATTGCTATGTGCGAGACAAGAGAAGAGAAGAGAAGAGAAGAAGAAGAAGAAGAGAGAAGAAGATGGAGAGCTTCTCCACCACAGTCCCTCACCCTCATACACTCACTCCCTCTCTCAAGCACAAGCACAAGCAAGAAGAAGAAGAAGAAGAATAAGAAGAAGAAGAAGAAGAAGAAGAAGAAGAAGAAGAAGAAGAAGAAGAGGAGAGCTAGTTTTGTCCACACACAAGAATGAGCTTCTTCATTCACTTTTTGCCTTTTATACATGCGCTATTCCTCTTTGGGTGCCCATCCCTTTTTTACATGACTAGCCATTTTAGCCTAGGTCCTCTTTCCATATACCCTTCCTTTTTACATTATTCCTTCACCCATGCCCATCTATATTTAGAAATTGCATAGGAGAGAGCCGGGTGCTCTTTTATATTTAAGATGCACCTTTCCCCCTTTGCAGTTGCCCTGAACTGTTAAATTTACTTCTTGCACTTTTGGCCCTTTTTCTCCTGTTTTTCCATTGGGCCACCTTTTTTGTTTACTAATGTATGCATCTTTTTTATTTTCTTTTGCTTTCTTTTCGCTTTCCTTACACCATGCTTTTACTTTCTTTGTGTCGGGGTTAACATTACCCCCCCAATCCCATGGTACTTGTTGGTGAGGGCTCAGGTGGTTGAAGGGTTGCCATGTGGGTTGATGATGGGGCTTAGGGGAGATTGGTCGTGAAGAAGAAACATAACAAAATGGATGGGAGGTTGTGGTACCGAGGATAGATTAAGTGGCTAATAGGGGCCCCCAAGGTCAGTGGTGGTTGATTGTGAGTTGTCGAATGTACTTAAAAAGGAAAAGAAAGTGCACTACCTGCTCTAATGGGGGTGTGTCTATCTCATTGTGTAGTGCATGGTGTTTGTTCCAGTGGAGCTGGGAGCTGGGTTAGATCCTTAGGCGAGCTCATGGTGTTGTCCCACACTTGAGGACCCAGTTCGTGTACAAGGGGAGGTGTTGTGGGTGTGACTCAGGGAGACAAGTCTAGGCAAGTGTAAACTCCCTAGGTGTGTCTTGCCCTTGATGCGCCCTAAGTGTGAAGTGAGGTCAGGGGAGGGATATAATTATCCCTAGGTGCAGTGTTTGTGGCACTCTGATGGTATATGAGAATTCCATTTCTTCATTTTCTTGTGCTTCGTCCTGGGTTGCTGCAAAGACTTTGCTCTTGCTATAGGAGGTGAGCAACCACTGTTTGAGAGCTTGCTCTCGAGAAATCTCATTGGCAATCAAGTCCTTGACCACCTCAGAAATCTTAACAAACATGAATTCATATTCCTCCCAAGTGCATGGCAAGGAGCATACTTTTGTTTTGCTAATGGCTTGTCGAGTAGTCCTAAATCCAATTGTTCATAACTTTTAGCAAACTGGTGAAGGTGGCATCCAAGCATCTGATACAAGTGACCAAATCGTCCCCTATATTCACGGCTAGGTCTGAGGCCAAAGTAAGGATAGATCTCCGCTTATAGGACGGTCTAAGGCCTACTGGAGGTTGGGGTTTGGTTGGGCTGGATAACTTAGCTACTAATGCTTGCTTCACGGGCTAGTCAGTGGGGTGTCTATTGGGCAATTATGCGATGGATTGGTCTTGCGGCTCACACATGTGTTGTTTTTTGCTTGTGGAGCAGTTGGGACAATAGAAGTGTCAGGTTGAGTCGGTCCAGATGCAACATGCTGTGGTATCGGTCGATAGACCTATTGAGGCTCAATGGGTTTGGTTCCTTTTGTGTCAATTCGGTTCCCATATTTAGTTGGCTTACAGTCAGTCTCATGGAGATGGATTGGAAGGCAACAACGACTGAGGCACATGCGTGTGCCACTTGTGGTCTTGGGCAACCAAATGCAATTGTTGCCTTCATAGTAGCCTTAAGCACGAAATAGGGCTTTGGGCATCCATTGCAGCTTGACTGTTCATTGAGTTCTGTAGCGCGAGCTTTGTCTCTTAAGCCTAGGGCATGAGGTTCTGGGATTATAAGTTCACGCGGGTTGGATCCTAGATGATTGCGATTGCCGTTTGGGTATCCATTTGAGGTGCTGGTCAATGGCCTTGGGTGTGTTTGCTGGTGGTTGCAACCAGTTTGTTATGGTGGTTGCAGGCAGCATGTAGAATATCATTGGTAGGCTTTTAGTCTCAATAGAGACCGCTACCTTGTAGGCTGTCCTATAGGTCCATAATGCTTCCATGAGCTTATTGTCCTAGTCAATGCATGAGGTGGAGACTACCTTAGTCAGGACATTTACGAGGATCTTATTTGTAGATTCCGCCTAACTCTTAGCTTGAGGGTAATATGGTGAGGATTTCCTATGGATGATCAAGAAGGTGGAGAGCAAATGGACAATCATTTCATTAATAAAGTGTGTGCCTTGATCATTAACTAGTTCGATGGGGCAGTCGAATCGTGAGATCACCTGCTCTTAGAGGAACTTAGCCATAGTCCTAGCATCATTCTTCCTAATTACCCGAGCTTCGGCCCATTTTGTGAGATAACCCATCGCCACAATTATGTACTTCACCCTATGAGTATTGCGTTGTGGGTCTGATTGGCCCAATGAAGTCGATTCCCCACTTTTCAAAGGGTTGTCATGCTATTATCGGGGCCAACTCCATCTTGTCCTATGGATGGGGACTTTGGTTGTCTGATACTCGCCGCAATGCTTCACGAACTTAACTGCATCGTGAAATAGAGTGGGCCACCACAGCTGAGATTGCAACACGTTGTGGGTTGTAGTGTCTTCGTTGAAGTGTCCCCTAGCAATTCCACCATGCGCTTCAACAAGTACATCATCATGCATCTCATGCTCACACGTGCATCTTCATAATAATCCGTCTTGTCTATAGAGCTAGTCGTATCAACTGATATGGTTGAACCTTGAGGATAAGGTGCTTAGCCTAGTCTTCTCTACATGTCTCTCAGGCAATCCATGCTTTAGGATTTGAACTATCATCTGCCCAATACAGTGTTAGATCTACCCTCAATGGGTCTCTCTCACTAGACATATAGTTTGCCATGTAGTACTGCTTACTCTTGCATACAACCACGGAGAAGTCAAACTCTAGAAGCAGAAGTAACCATCTAGCTATGTGTCCCATAGTGCAAGGTTTGTTTACTAAATAAAGCAAAGCCTGATGGTCAACGAAGAAGGTAAAGGATGTAGCTAAAAGATAATGACATAACTTTTTCACAGCAAACACCATAGTTAGGCCTTCCCTCTCCATTGTGGAGTAATTCATCTCTGTATCCGTGAGTTGTCTACTAGAAAAGCTCACAAGATAATCGAGATTATGCTCACCAGGTTGGCACAAAACAGCTCCCACGGAAAACTTTGATACATCAATGTGCACGTGGAATGTTATGTTTCAATCTAGGGCTTGTAGAATCAGTGTGATCGTAAGAGCTTTCTTTAGTTCCTCTAAGCGCATTGGCATTCCTCGGTCGACACAATCCGTATGGCATACTTGGTTTCACCACCTCAACTATGATTACCTTTGGAAGGTGCTTAGGGGACAGGTTGTTTGAGGTTTGCCAGATATTGTGGTGAGCCAGCAACCATGTGTATCTTGCATCCATGGGAAGCAAACTCGTGATGCCATTCCCAACAAGGCTTCAAGGCAGTCTTCAACACCCTTGGAGCTTATTTCTACCGATCTTTGTGGACCAATGCAAATGGAGTCCCTTAAAGGGAGCGTGTATTTCATGTTGATTGTGGATGATTATAGTAGGATGATGTGCTTATTTTTTGAAGCTAAAGTCAGAGGCTTTCTCCAACTTCACCGATTGGTTACTCTTTGAGAACCACTCTCGGGCCAAAAATTGAAGACCTTACGATCAAATAAGGGCAAAGAATTAGTTTCTTTAAATGAGCTTGCTCGTTTTTGTGCAAATCGAGGTATCCACCAAGAATTGCCAACACGAACACCCCTCAAGACTAGCACCTGTATCTTTGGAGCGCGTGTTTCTCGAGGATTATTCTTGGGATGAGAAGTTTCTTTCTCCGCCAAGTTAGGTGCATCTGCAAAGGGATTCTATTTTGCTTTGAGAAACAGAAACTCATCGATAAGATCCACGTTAAGAAGAAGACAGCAACAACAGCATGATTCCTAGCCCGGCCATTTTGCTATTTTGAATGGAAATAGCAATAGGGCTATTGCTTAAGTATTATAATGACTTTCATGGTTCTCTATGATTATGTTGTTTTGATCCTTTAAAGGAAGAGTGATTCTTTTCCGTTTATGTGCGTATTATCTCACATGTTAGGAGATTGATGGGCAGAGTGGAAAACAAAGTCCCCACGCCTATCCTATGCAATTATCTCGTTGAACAAGTCTATTCCATAGAGCTAAAAGATTTTTCTTTAGTTTTTCTTTCAATTTCTAAATATTGTAAGCTGGATTCATTTCATCTCTCATATTTTGGAAACTATGGGTGTATGACATAGACTAGCATCTCAAAGACTTAAGGGTATAAAAGAGTCCCAATTGATCGTGTTGGGACATTAATATGATCCTACTAGCAAAATTGTACATACTCATTTTGTAGAGCAACATGTCTCCCTATTTTCGCATTTTAAAAGAAAACAAGATAATTTACTATTACAACATTTTTTTCTTAGGTGCCACAAGACAGACACCTTTACCCTGAAACAAAGCATTGTTTGTGAGAGTATCTTTGTTCGTGTATAGCTGTCAAATTTATCAAAATAAGTTGTACTCATTCCAACTTGGCCTTTCTTTTCTCTGAGGTCATAGTTGATATAATTTAAGTGTGTCTGCGACACTGAGCTTTCATGTTCATGCTATGTTCTTCCTTTTCTTTGAGGTCATGGTTGATATAATTTGATTCAAGTGTTTCTCATTCTTTAGCAGATACTGTGCTTCCGTATTCATGCCACATTGTGATAATGAGCTTCCCCCTCACAACATCTACTAAAATATCAGTTTTTGTATGAGGTGATGCATACAAGGAACATTCGATCTGGCAGTTGTAGATATAAGGTGGCTGTGAAACTCAACCGACTTTACAAGAGTACAACTATCTCATGGTGCAGGTTGCAGAACAGCTCGAACCCATCCACACTGCTCTTCCAGCATTATGCTTATGGCATGCAACCACATGCCCTGAGATAAGTATTGTTCAAGTCCATCTTGAATTGGGCTCTTGAATGATAGAAATCTGGTATGTCTCAGGCTTAATGAAACCGATATGTGATGCTAAATGTACACCCTGCATGGTTTGGTGGTGGCTGTCTTCTCACCTGTGCCGTATGGTACAGTGAGTTATATACCTCAAGTCCAGCTAGCTTTAAAGATCTACAGGAAGGAAGCAGGATATGCCTCATGTTCTGCTAACTCTAAAAATCTAGAAGGAAGCAGGACTAATTAAGGCTAGCTAGACCTTAAAAAGGGCCCTATGGATTGAACCTCAAACAGGGAGTTGACGTAGACGACTGGCCCAAACCGAATGAAGGATCATGTGGAAGGTGTCAAAACGACGAGGTGGTTGATGCCATAAAAAATGGCGGCGTACATGGCGGAGGTGGCTTTGCATGGTGCGGTAGCGACTCTCAGGGACGGACTCGAGAATGCTCTTAAGGGATGGAATGTCAACCTCCGGAATGGTGATGGAAAAGGAAGACCAATCGAGCACATCAGAGAAGGGTAACACAAAACCATCAGCAATGATGACCGGCACACAGTCATTGTGGATAGCTTCCACAATGCGAGGGCTATTCACTTCATAGCCCATAGCACATACGCAGTATTTACTGGCCTTCATGCGTTGCACATATGACCGACGGCGTGTCTGCCTCTTGGGAAGCACACCAAAAATTTGCATGTCAGGCCCACCCTTTGGGAACTCCCAGTATTGTAACAACTGTGGCCGGACCCGGCCGTGCATTTGGCCTGCAAAAAATGCCAATGTGCGTTGTCTTTCTTTGCGACCAGGTCCACGCCCAGCATCAGAAGGCAGCTTCTTGGAGTGCATGTAGAACTCTGGGAGGGATCCGTCTCTGCCAATCATGAACTCTTCTGTTGTGTCTGCATTGCACACCACCTTTATGGCATTCTCTCGCAGCGCTGGGTGATCTCGTGCAGTTGCAGGGCCCTATATGCACCCCAAGAAGAACTTAGCCAATTCCCTCCCTCCCTCCCTCCCTCCCTCCCTCTCTCCCTCAAGACCTTGTGTCTGTCTTGTTGTCTCTCTCTGAAACCATTAAAAACAAGAGAGCAACCTGTTCCCTCACGCAATCTGTTTCCAGCTGATATATAAATTTAACTTGCTTTACAGTCCAAAATTAAAAGAAACTAAAGCCCAACCGAAGCTATTACAATAAGACGCAATCAGAGTCTCACTATGATATTGGCTTGTCAGCTCATAGCACTTCACTGCAGTTGTTCTGCTTACTGCATTTTATGGATTTCCGAGGAGAGAGGAAACAATGTAATTTCTATGTTTCAAACAGTTTTATTGACTTAGTCTGGGAATTAGTACCATTGCGTCTGAACCAGGGACTCAAAATAAGCTGTCTATACGACTCATTCAGCCATTCTCAACTCAAGTGACTACGACAACCTGGATTTTGGTGTGATCTTCTGAAGTACCCACGCATAACTGGGCTCAAATTCATGTCCCCCATGATACTAAGACAAGTCTAGAGATTGTTAGTTAGATATTGTCAGATCCACAGAAGATGGGAACGACTCATTCAGCCATTCTCAACTCAAGTGACTACAACCTGGATTTTGGTGTGATCTTCTGAAGTACCCACGCATAACTGGGCTCAAATTCATGTCGCCCATGATACTAAGTCAAGAGAGATTGTTAGTTAAATATTGTCAGATCCACAGAAGAAGGGATACATGGAAACACATTTTATTGAATGGCATTTCAAGATCTACATACCTACTCCCTGACATTTGTATTTTCTTTCTTTAGCACTCTCATATATTAAAACATACATCAAAATCGTCAAAAGAAAAAGAGGACAAGCAAGAAATTGGAGCTTGTCTTCTTAACAACTAGGTGTTTTCTCCTGCAGTTTACACGTGTACTAAAAGCAGGCTTTAAAAGGAATTGTGTGTATGGTGACTTAATCCACAGCTCACATGCAAAACATAACTGTGATGCAACTAAGTCACTGACAAACAAAACCTTCTAAGTGCATTTAATAAACTTGTATGCACCATTTGCAAGTATAATAAATTATTTTTAGATAATATTTCTACACAACAGGGAGGGAATCAGAGTAATATTTTTAACTTAGTGGCAATTCTTTTCAACTTGATCAATTCAATTTTTAGATTTTTTAAAGGTTCCCTTTTGAAATCTCAATTCTAATTAGTTTTTTTTGTTGGATCTTTCCTATTAAATTTTCTAACTTTTTTTAATATTTTCTTGTAATCTTTCATGGCCTAAACCTTTGTCGAAGGTTGGTCGATTGTGATCTTATTATAGTGATATCCAGGATTGTGTTAAGGAAGGCACGCTATTGGGTCTCTAGGCTCACTTGAGCGGCCTCTCCCCTCCCCTTTGCTAGCATTTTGTCTGCTTCTACCCAGACCAACACAGTGTGCCAAGTCCTTGACTCTTCTTTCATTATGGTTAGCCCAATCTTCTGCTCTCTTTTGCATTTCTTCAAGGCTCTCCCCTTGCCTTTGCGCCAAGATTATGAGCCTTTCCTCATGTCCTGTGCCACAAACAAAATCCGGCAGCCTAGTGCAGTATCTTGACATCTAACAGCTGTAGGTATCCTACTCACCAAACAGTACGTAGCTGTAGGTATCTTGACATCTAACAGCTGTAGGTATCCTACTCACCAAACAGTACGTAGCTAACAGAACCTTAGCACATATACTGATAGACACTAATAGATCATGGATCACGTGGTGAGCTCAAAATTTTAGAAATGTCTGTCTACAGAACTCTTGATACATGACAACTTAATGATTTGAGATCAAAGAATCTTGGTAAAATCTAGATAAGATTCACAAGTATTAACTTACCCAATCATGACAAGAAACAAAAAAATGGTCTCCACCTTTGGTTCTGTTCCAGAATGGATAGTTGGCAGCAATAAGCTCTACGTAGTCCTTAATGAAAGTCGCCAAAGGTTTCATGCTATGTGAGTTAGGCACATAGAGCTCTGTCACCATGGCTGCAACAGAATAAGGCAAGAAAAAAGCATTGGCCTTCTGGTAGTCATCCACAACAAACTGTTTATTAATCTCCATTTCATGAATGAAGAGTCCTTCAGACGCATAGATGCCGGTTATTGGCCCTTCATGCAATAGAGGCTTGTTGCCTTCTTTGTATACATACACTCGAAACATCTTCTCCATAAGCTCATAGCTCCTGCACGAGCAATTGCATTATTTTCATCCCTCTTATATCTACTACCTGGAAGAAGTTATCATGGTCATGCTTTATCAGGAAAGCCTACCAATTTATTTTCTCCCAGACGTCTTAGTTACTTTTTTCATGAGCAATTAACAGTTATTGATGAATGGCCTGTATCCTAGATACATTATTGATCAACATACGAGCATGTCGTGTAGATGATACTGGAGGTTTTAAAAATCAGTTCAATTGTTCAACACATGCAAAGTCTAGCAGAAAGGTGCACCTTACTTTTTGAATTCAGTAACATTGTGATAAATAGGTGCATATAACTGATCAAACTCTGATGATCTGATGGCAAGTGGGTATTGTGCAATAGCATGTTTGGCGGCAGCAAGTTCAAACTCCAGCTCGGACAGTGGCCAATTCGATTCCTGCCAGTATTTTTCCACCTTCAAGTATTATGTTTTATAATGCAGGACATCATAAAGCAGTAGCTATCCTAATTACTTACACAGAAATCTGTATCACACTGCAAAGAGATTTGAGTTTGCTGAAATCTATCCAACCTTCATTGTAGAGGGTGGGCACAGCAATTTCGATGGCCTTATCTGCTGCATGCAGTTAAAAGTGGCATTAGCATTGAGCCCTGTCATGGTGGATTTATCCAACTCCTCAATTATCCCAACTGTCTTATGAGTCTCTCCAACTGCATCTGTCAAATTAGCAGTTGTAATTTCCTGTGTCAAACCACTGTTCTTAACATCCACCTCCTTACCCGTGAGGCTGCTATCTCCTACTATACTGACCTTGTCTTTTGATGAATAAACTGTATTACTTTTTTGTGCTGCACTTGTAGCTTTCTCTGCCTCCTCTCCCTTTATAGAGTACGTTTCTCCTGAAGGTGAAGATGTTTTTGTGTCAGCTTTAATATTCTTCTGATTACTTTCAGGGTCATAGAGATGTTCCGGAACTATGCTGGTTTTGTTATTTAAATTTAGTAGCCCAACAGGACTTTCAAGCATGGACTGTTCATCACTGACATTATTGGCCTCTCCCCCATGCACTGAGAAATTCAAATGTTGGACCCTTCCTTGTAATGGCGGAGCCAATGAAGTATGGGACAAGATTGTATTTGCTGGACCTTTGGCCTGTGCTTGAATGGGTGAAGTCAGAGGTTCAGCATTCCGCTGGACACTCTTCTCCTTCAGTGAGTTCAAAACCCCATCATAGTGTGGATGTGAAAATTCTGGATCAGGCTCACTCACATGAGGGCTCAAGGCGAACAACTCTGCATTATGTCCTTCCCTTACTCCGATAATTGGTGCTTTTGGAAGGGCATTTGTTGGCCTCTCGACCTCCGTCTTCAATCCCAACCAGGAAGTTCCTGATATGAATGACCTGAGTGACAAAACAGCTGCAGAAGATTTATAGGAAGCCCAACCTTGATGCAGCACCATCACTGCCATCAAAACTGCCATGGCCACAAGAGCGTGTTTCACTTGCTGCCTCAATTTGGCCCATCCTTTTCTTACATTAAACCAATTCATAGCTTCAAGGTTATGTGAAAATTTGAAAATTCATTGGCATAAAATACATAATTATTGGACATGGAACTGGAGCTGGGTGAAACTTGAAACCAGTAAACTGCCAATCTAGAAAATCAAGATTCAATTATGCAGCAGTGATACTGATTTCAAAAGAATGATTTGCACTTCAAACAAAATAATGTCCAGCAAATAAGAAAGCTTTCAAAAATGCTTTCCAAGAGTCCTCTTGATAAGTGCACAATATTTTCTGATAAGAGTTGCCTCTAATTACGTATTTGTAACACTTCTGACATGGAGGTGCCGCTTGAGTGCTTGATATTGTTATTAGTGATCCACTGCTTGAAGCTTGCAAACTGGGAGGAATCATAAAAGCCTCAGGCTAATTCCCCCAATTTGAAGGAACCACTTGTGCAAAGCAGCCTCTGTTATGACATCAAGCAAGAAAGGCACCTGAAAGATTACTCAAGTGTTAATAGACAGACTCTGTTAATGATACATAGTGAACAGAGTACCTCAGAATCCCTCTCAAACATGGCCATGAGGAGATTATATGGTTAATAGGCCTTGAGCATGCAATTGCTTTTGTTTTAAAGAATTCGAGTGCAAGCTTTCGGAGGGGAAATTAGTTCCAAAAAGAAGATGCAACTTTTTCTTGTAAATAATAAAGAATTCAAGTGCAAGCTTTTGGGAGGGGAAAAAGAAGATACAACAAGGTTTAAAATTGTTCAGAATCTTACATTGCTTAAAGAGGAGAAAACATAGGAATAAACAAGTATGTTGTGAGCGAGCTTGCTGCATTTGGAAGGCAAGAAAGCGGGACCTGCACCTCCCAATTCCCGAAGAGTCTCTCTGTGAGCAGCAAGATATTCAGAACGAACAGGAACTTTAAAAACAAAAAGACAAAGTTTTCATCGAATAGAGATGGAAATGTTTGATAGCTTGGAAAGATGAGATCACAGGTCACAGGCCTTCCTTTGTCAAGAATAGCAGATTCAGGCTTGGCTTTCAGGTAGAGTTTCAAAAGTCCTTCCGTTAATCATGGCCTTGATGGATTGCAAGAACTTCACAGATTGATTAACAAGAGCAAAAGGAAGATTGCCAATAATCTGTCGAAGACAAAATTTGGTCGTTTTCGTTTCGCTGTTCTCTAAATTACATCATCTGTCAATCGTATCTGAAAAGCTCAAATCTGGAACTATACTTTGCCAGACAACTGTGCTATAATCACAACATCATCATGATCTGCTTCTAGAGATGACGGAAGAAATTCGATTACCGTGTACTCAATATCTTTCCTTCTCTCCTCCTCCTACAAATTGCATAAAACTTTCAAGATTCCGCTAACTTGACATCGTCATTTTTATTATTTTCCAGAAAATGAGAGGGGAAGCTGGATTACCGTGTCATATTCATAGCCATAAGACATCGTCATCATCTTCTTGCTCCCTCCATTTGCTCAGTATCTACTTCTTCTTGGTGGCTAGAAGACGTTTGATCTTCTCGCTTGTAGAAAAAGCATCAGAAGAAGCTCAAACGTTCAGAGCAGTTTCAATCCGCCCCCTCCTTCCCTCCCCGCACCCCCCTTGCCCTTCTCTCGCTTCTTTGCTTGTGAATTTTCCGCCACAATTAACTGCTACTGCTGCTGAATTGGCATGATCTGATAATGCACTCTCTTAAGTCTTTTGAAAATTGACAAAGAATAGAAAAAAACACCAATCAAGAAGCTAAATTAATTTGGGAATTTCTTAATAACACGTGGAGGCCTTAACCTTTGCCTAAATGTCTTTTGTTTATTTTGGGAATTTCTTAATAACACGTGGATGCCTTAACCTTTACCTAAATGTCTTTTGTTTAGGCTAGTGATGATGATGATGCTGATGTAGACAGACTATTAAGGCACCTTCCACGTGGGTGGCTCTATATCAAACTCATTAATTTTTCAAAAAATTTAGCAAGAACAAGCTCATAATACAATGCACATTTGTAGAGCATCTCGTAAAGAATCTCATCGGCATGTGATGATGTGGCATGGTATTATTCATTAACTTGTCTAGAAAGGGTTATTAACGAAAATTTCTTCATAAGAGTCATCTTGAGATGTTGTCCCAAGCATGAAGCAATTTGATTGGTTTGCAAGAACAAAAGTGTGTCTGATAAATGAACTCTTTTCTTATCTTAGTGTGCACCTACTATAACATGTAGATTAGTTTTTCTTTAACTATTTTTTAACCACTCATATGACATGTACATCATGTGTGTGTGGTGTATAACATGTTCACATTAGTGTGCACAAGCATTTCCCTTCCTTAGCATTGCCTATTAGGGCATATGCTTTTACAATCATGCAATCACATAGTGAATCATTATTCAAATATTGCTTCTAGTACTTGTAAGTTAAATAGGTAAACTTTCATCTAGAGTTGATTTTTTCGAGTTTATGGAAAGAAGCCCTTGTTTTCAATGATAGAACAAATTCTCGCTTTGGGGGATCAAAGGCAAAAAAAGGTGCATGCCTCACACACACACACACACACACACACAAATAACAAAAAATGGATTAATTTTTTACTAACAATTCACCATGCCATCTTACCATTGTAAAGCATATGACCTTTGCTAACCAAAATATTAATAATAAGTTAAAAATGAAAATGTTATTGTCATTACCTTTGCAACAATTCATATCACAAAGAAAGTAGAAATGAAAATGTCAATGATATCACCTTTTTCACATGTCAAATGATGTTAGTTAAGTATGGAGAAATACATATGGTCTTAGGCTTCATATGTAAAGAAATTGAGATTTTAAATATACCTTGGAATTGGGGGAATGGAGTGAATCTATATTTGCATTGTCATTGGAGTAAATGAAGTCTCTCTCTCTCTCTCTCTCTCTCTCTCTCTGTGCATAGCTAGTATGGTAGACGAGCCAAGTCATAAACACACACTATTTCCATTGGAGTAGGCAAAGGGGCTAGGGCATATCTAGAGCTATTGATTTACACGTCTTTAACTCAAGTGCTACTCATTTGTCAATACAAAATTGCATGCCGGTTCTCTTTACATCTTTCAAGAAAATGATAAAACACAAGTTCAAAAAAAGTGTGGCCCTTCCAAGCTCTTTCCTTTCTTCATGTTATAAGATCCGAGATACACACTCGACTTTCTTATATACTTAAAATATATATGGTGAATATTATGTTGGCGCATAGAGAGAACAGATGAGAGAAAAGAAAGATGTAAAGAGAGAGAGAGAGAGAGAGAGAGAGAGAGAGAGAGAGAGAGAGAGAGAGAGAGAGAGAGAGAGAGAGAATACACTAGGGATTGGAAGATGGGGCAGTCCCCCCCCCCCTTGTGGAGTTATATTATTGACAAGGAGCAAGCTCCTCCATTACACATAAACCAGTTCTTACTTGTAAATCTTGAAAACAAGATCACGGTTTCTTGCATGATATACGACCGGCTAACACTTGCACAACTTGGAAGTTGGCACCTTTTGATCCTTCTTGAGTCTCCTTCTCTCCTACACAATATGTGTAGGGCTCTCCTTTTGGAGCTTGATTTCAGTAGAGCTTCCGTAGCACTTGCACCTTCTCTTCTCCTCTTGGAACTTGATTTCAACAGAGCTTCCGTAGCTCTTGTACCTTCTCTTCTCCTCTTGGAACTTGATTTCAGCAAAGCTTCCACTGCACTTGATTTTAGTAGAGCTTCCACAACACTTCCACATTCTCTTCTCCTCTTGGATGCATGCAAATTGATGCTTCCTTCACCTCTCTCACACCCAAGCGGAGAGCCTACTCTTTTATAGGATTTCAAGAGCTTCTCTTCTTGGTTGAGTGCCAAGATTGGAAGGTTGATCTTCATGCAAGATGGGATGTTCCATGACCTACTATGCAGCACCAATTTCAAGATATCTCTCTGTGTGTTGCTCGGATGAAAAAACGTCCAATACGAAAGTTGTAGATCTCGTTGTTTTCGATAACCATTGTGGGTCGTTTTCAGCGATCATCTTTCTATCGCGAGATATTTTAAAAATGGATTCACAATGTCTTAAAAAAAAAAACAACTTTTTAAATTGTACTCTTAACTTGTGGTCCATGCAACCACCTTAAGGAGAGTTCATTAAATTGCCTTGGGCCTCAACCTTAAGATTGAATTCCACACAAAATCTTGTGTCATTTTAGACCTTAGAAAGAGACGTCTCTCGTCTTTCTTAGTGAGAGAATTCCCTCTCTCATCTTTCTTAATGAAAGAAAAGACCTTAAACCTTGACTTGTAAGGGAGAGGATGACCCCAAATGAATGCAATGCTCATTACACACAAGTAAATGTTCCCAGGCGTCCTCGAATGCACACATAAATATATATCACAATACTAATGCATTTCCTCTTCTTAGAACTTAATCCATCTTCATTTATGTGTAACTCCTTGGTTCTTGTGTACACTCTTACACTTGGCAGACACTTCTTTCCCCCTTCATAACTTGTACTGTCTGTACCAGATATCCCCATTATAGTGCTCCGATCACCCCATTCAGTGATGCACTAGGAATACTGGTCTCTAAATGGTCTCATGGCCATGCTAGATCATCATCAACACTTAAAGAAAAGTGAGTCATCAATTTATTGACTAAAATTTTTAAATAGAGAATGCGTAATAAGCAATCAATTTAGTGACATCCCTTTGGCTTCTAAACAGTTGACCTCAACTATAGAGGGGATACATGGTCCTTAAGAAGATCTGGAAAGTCTTGTTGTTCTCTCTCAGTCATAATTTGAGCATCCAATGGGGAATAATTCTTAAACTTAACCAGATACTTCCGTAATACCTTATCTGACCTTAGAGTATTGTCATGATGGTGTAAAATTCTTTCAGGCACAAGGAACTCTTCTATTTCTTCTATGTCAGGTAAATCTTCCTTAATTGGTTCCATTGGAGGTTTTCCAATATAGGGACATAGCAAACTTATATGGAAAGCATTATGAATGTTCCAATCACTTGGTAGATCCAAACAAAAAGTCACATCATTTATCTTATTTGTGATCTTGAAAGGGCCATAATAGCGATTAGAAAGCTTAACCACTTTACCCTTTTGACCTTTCTGCTTCTTCAAGCGAGCCTTCTCAAACTTAAAAGAAAACATTGTCCCAACTTGAGATCTAGCTTACGACGATGCTTATCAGCTTTGCATTTATGCTTCTCTTGTGTCCTTTGGATAGCAGCTTTTACTTGAGTGAAATTTGTATCAATGTCTTTCATCTACTGCAAAGATCTTATCCTTCGTAAGAAGAATGGGTGGTAAATGAGGCTTACCATAGATGATCTCAAAGGGTGCCTTACTAATACTAGAGTGCACCATATTATTGTATGCAAACTCTACTAAAGGCAAATACTTTTCCCATTCTCTTTGATTATCAGAGACATAGGATTTCAAAAGGTCAAGAACAATAGAATTAGTACTTTCACTCTACCCATCCGTTTGAGGATGATAAGAGGATGAAAACTTTAACTTTGTCTTGAGGTTCTCAAAGAGAGCTTGCCAAAAGAGGCTAGTCATGCGGGAATCTCAATCACTTATAATGGACTTAGGCATGCCATGATGCTTGAAAATATGAGCAATGAATAGCTTAGCCATATGATCAACTTTGATTGTCTTTCTCACAGGTATAAAGTGAGCTTACTTACTGAATCTATCAATCATAGTCCAGATTGCATCGTTGCCTGCTTGTGTGCGAGGAAGCTCCATGATAAAGTCCATGGCTATACTTTCCCAAGGCTCACTGGGAATAGGTAATGGCTTTAGTAGACCAAGTAGTTTATGTATATCATACTTTACTTTTTGGCATATCTTGCACTCGCTGACATATCTTTCAATGTCAGCTCTAAGAGTGGGCCAAAAGAAATATCTTTCCAATGCTTGAGTAGTGGGTAGAATACCCCTATGTTTAGCATATGGAGATGCATGTGCTTCATCCATTACCTTGTGTCGCAATGGTAATGCTACACAAACTACTTGATGATGATACAAATAACCATCTCGAATCGAGTAAGGTGTAATTGATTGACCTGAGTTAAGCTGATCCCATATGGTTGAGAAGTCAGAATCAGTTGCATACATTTTGGGTAAATCCATGAACTTGTTATGGTAAAAAGTTGTGATTGCATTCACTCGAGGTCACCGTGATAGAGCATTTGCTACCACATTCTTAGTTCTAGATGTATGAAGGATTTGAAAATGAAACACAGATAAGAAATTTTCCCAACGCATTTGTTTCTCTGAGAGCTTCTCCTGAGTGAGGAAGTATCTTAGACTTTGGTGATCTGTTTTAATAACAAAATCTGCACCAAGTAAATAGTGTTTCCATACTTGAAGAGCATGTACCACTGCCATAAGCTCTTTCTCATATACTGGAGCATGTAGCTCATGATCCTTGAGGCATCGGATCTCAAATGCTGCTGCATGATGCTCTTGGTTAAGCACAGCTCCAATGCAATCCCCAAAAGCATCACAGTGAACTTCAAAAGGTTTTTGAAGATTCGGAACTATGAGAACTAGTTCTTGAGTCACAAGAAACTTAATTCTTTCAAAGGCTTGTAGTTGCCTTGATCCCCAATGAAAAGACATTCACTTCTTAGTAAGGTCATGTGGAGGATATGCAACATATGCAAAACCTCATATGAACCTCTTGTAGTATGAACATAGGCTGCCCAAGAAACTTCTAGCTTCATGTACAGAAGTAGGTGTAGGCCAATCAACAATGGCTCGATTATTCTCAAGATCCATTCTCACCAAATTGTGAGAAACAATATGGTCTAAGTAATGAATTTCCGAAAGGAAGAATCACTCTTCTTAGCATTGACTTGTAGTCTATGCTTGCGAAGCTCTTGAAAAACAATAGATAGATGTTTTCTATGCTCTTCTTCAGACCGTGAAAATATTAGAATGTCATCAAAGAAGACACATGTGAACTTTGAGTGAGATCTGAAAATTCTCTCCATCATTTGATTGAATGTGGCAGGTGCGTTAGTCAAACCAAATGGCATGACTAAAAACTCGTATAGTCCAAATGTTGTACAAAAAGATGTTTTATGAACATCTTTAGGTGCTATTTGTATTTGGTGATAGCCACTCTTGAGATCAATGTGACTAAAGATACTAGCCCCTTGCAACTTATCCAAGATATCATCTATCCTTGGGATAGGAAAACAATTCTTGATTGTGATCTTGTTCAAAGATATGTAGTCTATGCACATATGGAAAGAACCATCTTTCTTTTGAACAAGTAAGACTGGAGAGTAGTATGGAGAAGAGCTAGGTTGAACTAACCCTTTTTACAACAGTTCGTTTACTTGTTTTAGGATCTCCTCTTACTAACTTGCACTTATTCGGTAAGGTGGTGAACTGCCTGGGATAAGATAAATTGTGTGATCTTCCGGGTGCTTAGGAGAGGTAACTCTCCTAGGAGTGAATCACTAAAACAATCTTCATATTGTTTAACAAAATCATGTATGACTTTATCAATTAAAGAGAGGGGTTCTTTTAAAGTCTGAGACTTAGAAGAATTAGTTGGTATTGTGTGTTCATTAGAGGCATCAAGTGCCCTTGAGTCATTAGCTTCTTTTGACTTTCTCACAAAAATCATGTACGCAGAAATAGCTTTCTTCATTTCTTTAGAAATGCTTACTTGACTAACCATTGGCACATGCCAATCTCCAGCATCAGTAATGTATACTATGTTCCGACCCTTGAATTGAAATGCAAGGGTTTTCTTAACAAAATCAAGAATATATCTAATCTTGTAATGCCAAGGTATACCTAAGATAACATCACAATTACCAATGGGTGCAAGTAGAAAAGATTCTTGGTCACGATAATCCCCAGTTCTAAGATTCAACTTCCCCTGGATAGGAGTAGAATTGGTTGTAATTCCTTCAAATGTCGGAACCTGATCCAATTGGTGTTCCCAATCAATCCGATGGAATTGGTAGCCTTTCAATAGTATCTGCTGACACAAAATTATCTGTGGACCCTAGATCAAAGAGTATCAAAACTCGTTGATTGTTGAGTGTCCCCCGACACTTTAAGAGTTGTCTTTTCTTCTCATTTGAATGAGTGTTAGCTTGCACATCCAGAATAGAATTTGAGGATGGTAGAGGAGGATATTTAACCACATTTTCTTCCTTCCTTTTGTGAGGACAATCAGGCTTCATATGCCCTAACTCACCACAAAGAAATCACATTCCTTTCTCTTTGTACTTTTGTATCTCAGATGGTAAGAGATATTTGCATTTCTTCTTGTTACCCTCTGGCTTTGAATATTGGTCATGGGTAAAGATAGGTCTTCTTTGATTAGTCATTTGTGGGAGCTTTCACTCAACTGCCAAGACCGACGGACCGCTTATTGCTTCAAGTGTTCCAAGCTGAGCACTCTCACATAGCCGATGCGCCATCCATATCTACGGGTGTAGTGAGCTTACCTCCATGCCGATCGAGTTACCTCCTCTCCCACGCACTCCCGTAGCTCCATGATCCAAGTGCAAGCTTCAAGCAAGCTCCATCCTCAAGCTCCATTGCCGCGAGAAAGACAAGAGAAGAGAAGAAGAGAGGAGAAGATGGAGAGCTTCTCCACCCCGGTCCCTCACCCTCACACACTCACTCCCTCACACTCTCACACTTCCTCTCTCAAGCACAAGCTCAAGCAAGCAAGAAGAATAAGAAGAAGAAGAAGAAGAAGAGGAGACCCACTTTTGGCCACACACAAGAATGAGCTTCTCATTCACTTTTCAACTTTATATACAAAACCCTAAATCCCTTTTGGGCAGCCATCCCCTTATTCCCTTTTTTACATGGATGGCCATGGCCTAGGCCCTTTTTCCTATTGTCCTTCTATCTTCCTAGCTTCCTTCCTATCGCCCATCCACCTTTACAAATTGCACGGGTGAGAGCCCGTCGCTCTTTAAACTAAACCATGATGCGCTTGCGCTCTTTTACAAAAGTATTGACTTGCACTTTTTCTTGTGTGCCTTTTTCCTTTATTTAGGATTTTTCTGCACTTCTTGTGCTTCCATATTTTTCTTGGCGTATCTTCATCTTCTGTTTCACTTCTGCCTTGGCCGCGTCTTTTGCTTTAGATTTTCTAGCTTTTCCACCTTGTTCGTTTGAGGGTTAACATTACCCCCCTCCTAAACGAGTGCCAGTCCCATGGCACTTACAGTCGTAGGTAGCAGGCTTTAGCATGCACCAAAGATGTGGGTGACAAGAACATTTGTGATTGCCATGGAGGAGTGTTGGTGGTGGTGGGGAGGAAGGTTTTTGGGGGCACGTTGGTGGCCTAGGTGACTGGTGGTAGGGTTGTTGGAGTTGGTGGTAAGGCTATTCTTTGTGGGGATTGCACTGATGGCCAGCATAAGTGGCAGTTTGTTAGGGATTTTGCACATGACGATTCTTGGCGGGCTTGCAGGATAATAAAGGTCAAGGATTCAGAGTTGAGTGTCGATGAAGAGCAAATGCCACTTTCGTTTGAGTCTTCAATACTTGCAATTGAAAACCTCTCATATGTGGTCTCTCCCTAGGGGTAGTGCTAGTCTTCTTGATCGTGCACAAGACACAGTTCAATTAGGTTGGGAGATAGATCGAACTCTAAGCAAGATGAGAGTATTGTCCTGCACTTGAGGACCCAACCTGTGTATATATTTTGGTGCAGATATTATGTGAGTGCTCGTGCATACTTAGATATTATGTAGTTAGAAGACTGCGGGTTGGTTTCTCGTAATAATGTGTGGATGAAGCAAAGTTGTCCATGTTGAGAAAAAGTACACATAAAGGTGTATGAGACATCCTTTGCATTGTGACTGCACGACATAGCATAATTGAACATAGGGACACCGCACTTGCGGTAGCTGGTAGCTACTTGTATTGCTTGATGAGTATGGTGTACTTTCCATGGCTGTTCGTGCGTGACTTACTATGATGGATTGCAATGGTATAAAGGCAGAGTGCAAAAAAGGAATTGTGTCAGGGTGACAGGTCTAACCATGGGTGAGACAAGCTCCCTAGGTATGTCCTGCCCTTGATGTCCCCTGAACAATTGTGGGCTGATGCTAAAGGGCTAGGGGACTAGGTACGGAGCCAGCCACCAAGGTCACCGGACGTACCTAATTTGAGGACCCTTAGGTGCTGTGTCATGATTGTGGGTGCTTCTTATCTTTTCGTCTCTTTTCTTTTCCTTTCCTTTTTCTTTACTTTTTTTTTTGAAACTTGCATGAGTACAACCATTGCAATATGTTGAGGCTATCAGCCTTTCAATGGGTTGGAAAATGTCAAGCTTTGAATGCTTAGGAAATGGATATTACAGCGATGATTGTGTCTTAGCCATGTTGTTGGAGAAGTAATTGTTGAGATGGGGAGATACACTTGAGATTTTGCAACCCTCTTTGGAACGTGTGATGTTGGTACGATTGAGGTAACAGCTGCTGTGAGTGCCCGGTGTAGAGTGTAACCGAGAAAGAGAAAGTGGTTATGATCATGCTTTGGGCCATGTAATGTGGGCGATCGGCAATGGTGATTTTCACTTTCGGCAGCGTGGCTTTGTCGCGGCTTTTCGTGGGGTTGGCGGTCTTGCGGTGTCTTGGATATTGAACACTTTCGCACAAAGACCTGTGTCATCTTGCATCCACTTGTCACTTCATGAGAGTATATGCACGACATATGCTGCAACTATAATAAACCAATGCAACTCAAGGAGACATCACTTATCTGAATTCCATGGTGTTGACTTAGATACTTATCACCTATGCTTGATTATCTTTTTCTTTTGCTAAAGCCGTGAAATATATTAAACGCAGATATGAAAAGTTTGTACAATTGGGGAACCTATCAGCACTTAACCATTTAGAGACAAAAAGTCATGGCCATGTATCATTTGATAAGCCTTTTATACAACATGGGGCTACTCTATTTGTATAAGGTGGGGCGAGTCCGGGTGGTTGGGCGACTGAGGCTCTGTTGGTGAGGGGCTCCTGTGAGGCTAGGCGGGGAAGATGTCGGCCGGGACTTGAATGGTGTAGTCCCTGGCCGCCACTATTTCCAGAATGCTTTTGAACAATGCATCAAATTCCTGCTTGTCTCGAGCTGCCCTCTCCTCTTTGGAGCACCTAGGGCTCGAGCTTCTAGGAAGGCCCCACACGGTTGGGGTTACCACTCCATGGGCATTCCCTTGAGCTTTTGTTCCCCTGGCCTGGGGAGTTTTTGGCTTACGTCGGGGCGGTGTCGCTTGGGGCCTCGTTTCTTTGCATATCTTTTAAGGGTAGGTACGTAGTGTTCCAACGGAGGAGCTTGTGCTGCATGCTCCCTCCGACAGCAGATAGCTTCCTTGCAGGACAGCTGCACTATGTGGTCCATGACTGCTACCATAGGGGAACCTGCAAAATGCGAACCAAGGGTTAGGCCTTGAGGCACGATAAAACTATTCGCATGGGAGGGATTACACAGTGGGTTATTAAGCACATATGATGAGGAGGGGAGAGGTGAGGCATGCAGTGTTTGTTGTAGAGGGACGGTCCCCGTGATGATGTTCATTTTGCCTCCAACCACCCATTAGCAGATCTTGGATTATGCTAAGTTGCGTGGACTGGTTGTCATGGAGTGGGCCAGGGCTCATCCCCAGAAGGATAGACCGAAAAGGGGAAAGGTGTATAGAAAGGGATGGTGCCCCATCTACACCATCAGAGATATTGGTCAGGGCTTCCTATGGCAGTAATGAGGGTTGTATGCCCTCCACCTGGAGGCGGGAATGGTCACACAACTTCTAATATGTGGTGAGAGGACCTGAGGAGCTTAGCCTGACAAACCCAACTCGTCTCCCTGCGCTTAACTATCATTGCTTGTGTGTGTTGATATTATCTATACAGGGTCACAAAATTTATTGTTTATTTATGTACATATTTACGAGTCCATGTCACTTCATGAGGATAAGAACCAATTGTAGAACTTCGGATTTTACTAGAGTGCGGCACACGCATCCAGTACTCATGGCAGCTTACTCAATAACAATAAATATTTTTGCAACATCGAGTAGCATGGCACCTTGTACGAGTCTACTGGCAACATGCAACTCCTCCTCAGTGTGAGAACCTTATCAGCGAGAGAGTTCTCTTGGCTAGTTCCAGCTAAGTCTGTACCCCAAACGACAGTCATCACTTGAAAGGAAGTTGGTGCCACATAGGTTGGGTCTCTTTGAGATCGCCACTTGGCCAGTCACTCCTTTGAGACTTTTATAATCTGGGCTCCTAGTTCGGCCATTACAATGCTGTTTTCAAACCAACGTTTTTCAAATTGACTTCGGCCCTTTGATTGTCGCTTTAGTTTCTCTATCTCTAAGAGATTTGGTTGGCAGAGCACATCATGGAATGTTTCAGTTAAGCGAGTTCGTTGGCTTCCTCGTTAGAGGTGACTCGCATGCGTTCATGCAAGAGCCTGTCATAGTGCTCGTCAAGGTGTTCTTACTCTTCCCAGGATAGGGAAAATGGCAAGTATTCTTCAAGCTGCTCCCTAGGGAATGCACCCATGTATGCAAGGATATAGACACGTGTGAATACCCTGAGTTTAGCATCCAACTCAGTTAAGCATTCTGCGACACTTCTATGTTCAACGAGGGCTTGCTCGGTTGCTATCTCATGCAAGGTTCTAGGAGTTTCCCTAGGCTTTAGCATAGCTGGGGGCTTAGGCCTAAATGAGCAAGATTGGTCAATGCTAGGATTGCTTATGCTCTTGGGTTTGTGTGTTTTTCTTGGAGGTTTTTCTCTTAGTGTGTCATGGTTCTCGTCCTTGGATGTGATTGGTATAGATTTGTCACCCTGTTGTGACAATGTTGTATCCACTATTGATTGGTCAATGTGAGTTCTGTTGTCGGTGGATTGAGTGTTGCAAGAAACCACTGATAATGATGGTTGCTTTGACTTATCAGAACACATGGATGTGTCCGCTGTTAGGGGAGATGACACTAGGTTCCTTAGCGGGTGGACTCAATGCTTTATTCCCAAGTTCTTCCGTGCTCTTGGTCTCGATTGTCTTGGCGTCTACTACCACTTGCAACTGTCGTTGTTTCCATTGTTTTGTCCTCTTTTTTTTGGACAATTGTAGTGTCTCCCTTAAGGACGCAGGACCCTGAACTAGGTCAATCATTGATGTGCTTGGTTGGTGGGCCTTAGCACTCTCTTTCTCTGGTGTGCTCTCATGGGACTTAGCTGTGACCTGTTGAACAGCCTTGCTAGGTTGATTGGTCAGATGCGTCCTCTCCTTGGCCACCTCTTTGAGAGATTTCTCCTTAAGCCTAGGCTTTAGATGCTTTGGAAGTGCTAGAGGTGTCAAGGATATTGGTTGCAATACCTCTTCCATGGGGTCAACCACCAATTGCTAGCAGTGTCTTTCAAGTGTATGCCTACATGCCTGAGCTTGGACTTTTCTGAGAAATTACCATTAGAAAAAGCAACTTCAAATTGCCTGACAAAGGCTAACGCCTTAGCAGGATCTCTCTTACCAGAGTAAGAGTCAAACTTTATTTCCTTATCCCCAGACTTGAAAGTCTTAGTCTTCTTAAGCTTGCTCCTCTTATGGTCCCTCTTTGTCCATTTGCGGATTGCACAAGACATAGAACCAAGAGAGTAGGAACTAGAAGTGGATGAGGAGGAGGAGGAACTTGACTAATTAGGGGAGTAGATGGTTGCTGAGGGAGATGAATCCCTCCTTATCCACCTCACTTGAGGTGAGGTCTTTTTACTCTTCTTGATCCGAGAGTCGTTCTTCCTTCTAGGAAGCTTCTCAACAATTGGATGCTTTGCACCTTCACCATCAATTGATGCAATGGTGTTTCCTCTAGTATCACCGTCTTTTGGAGAATTCAGTCCTTCATAAGTAGCTTCTTCCCTTGCCCTTAAGCTGTCAATAAATTGATGTACTTCGGGAATTTCCAACAAGCTACGATACTCTATTAATCGAGCATGTAATTGCTCACTTGTAGGCACTTCATCAGTTGCCATCTTTACCTTCTTCTTGCAAGGATCACCTTTACTTTGAGAAAAGCAAAGAGACATGCTTTGATACCACTATTATAAGATTTGAGATACATGCTCGACTTTCTTATATACTTAAAATATATATGGTGAATATTATGCTGGCACACAGAGATAATAGTTGAGAGAAAAGAAAGATGTAGAGAGAGAGAGAGAGAGAGAGAGAGAGAGAGAGAGAGAGAGAGAGAGAGAGAGAGAGAGAGAGAGAGAGAGAGAGAGAGAGAGAGAGAGATTGACAACACACTAGGGACTGGAAGATGGGCTAGTCTCCCCCCCCTTGTGGAGTTATATTATTGACAAGGAGCAAGCTCCTCCGTTACACATAAACCACTTCTTATTTGTAGATATTGGAAACAAGATCATGGTTCCTTGCACGGTATATGACCCCGGCTAATACTTGCAAAACTTGGAAGTTGGCACCTTTTGATCCTTCTTGAGTCTCCTTCTCTCCTACACAATATGTGTAGGACTCTCCTTTTGGAGCTTGATTTTAGCATAGCTTCCGTAGCACTTGCACCTTCTCTTCTCCTCTTGGAGCTTGATTTCAACAGAGCTTCCATAGTTCTTGCATCTTCTCTTCTCCTCTTGGAACTTGATTTTAGTAGAGCTTCCGCATCACTTGCACCTTCTCTTCTCCTCTTGGATGCATGTAAAGTGATGCTTCCTTCACCTCTCTCACACCCAAGGAGAGCCTCCTCTTTTATAGGCTTTCAAGAGCTTCTCTTCTTGGAGAAAGACTTGATGCCAAGATTGGAAAGGTTGATCTTCATGCAAGATGGGCTTTTCTAGGACCTACTATGTAGCACTAATTTCGAGATATCTCTTTGTGTGTTGCTCGGATGAAAAAACGTCCAACATGAAAGTTGTAGATCTCATTATTTTTGATAACCTTGGCAAGCCATTTTTAGAGATCTTCTTTCTATCGCGATATATTTTAAAAATGTATTCACCATGTCTTTAAAAAAAGAACAGCTTTTTGAATTGTACTCTTAACTTGTGGTCCATGCAACCACCTTAAGGAGAGTTCATTATATTGCATTGGGCTTCAACCTTAAGATTGAATTCCACACAAAAGATTGTGTCATTTTAGACCTTAGGAAGAGAAAATCACTTCTCTCCTCACTTCTAGAGGATCATGTCTCTCGTCTTTCTTAGTGAGAGAATTCACTTTCTCATCTTTCTTAATGAAAGAAAAGACCTTAAACCTTGACTTGTAAGGGAGAGGATGACCCCAAATGAATGCAATGCTCATTACACACAAGTAAACGCTCCCAGGCATCCCCGGATGCACACATAAATACATATACACAACACTAATGCACTTCCTCTTCTTAGAACTTAATCCATCTTCATTTATGTGTAACTCCTTGGTTATTGTGTACACTCTTACACTTGGCAAACACTTCTTTCCCCCTTTATAACTTGTACTGTCTATATCAGATATCCCCATCACAGTGCTTTGACCCCATTCAGTGATGCACTAGGAATACTGGTCTCTAAATGGTCTCATGGCCATGCTAGATCATCATCAACACAAAAGAAAAGTGATCCATTAATTTATTGACATATTTTTTTAAATAGAGAATGCGTAATAAGAAATCAATTTAGTGACACTTCATGTCTTCATAATGTTAGCACTTTATCCCTTTCTAGTGAAGTGCCAGTCCCATGGCACATGTCATAAGAACACAATGTAGATTGTGAAGATAGATGGGTCAGTTAATGAAGGGATCTCAAAGGGAAAGGGGTTCCTTATTGATGTAAGAGAAATATGGGGTTGGTGGTGTTCTGCACATGGTGCTGAAGAGGAGGATGATTGCCATCGGAGGTGCAAGAGGTTGCAGGAAGCAGAAGGTGTGGACCACTAATCTCGATGGTTTGGGAGATGGGTTGAGTTCCAAGTATACTCAAAACATTGTCCCACAGGTGAAGACCCAATTGGTGTAGGATTGGGTGTAGTGCTATGTGTAGGGTGACAGGTCTATTGAGCATGCTCAAGTTGCCATGCCCTTGATGTGCCCCGAGGTTATGGTGTGGGAGCATGGGTTAGGGGATGGACCCTTAGGTGCAAAAAGTGTGTCATCATGCTTCTGTTCTTTTTCTATTTTGAAATAAATTTGGCAGTCATCCACACTAATCAAGGATTGGCCTAAGCACATGTTGGAGGCATCCAATGTTACGTATACCCTTTAATGAGCTACATAACTATAGGTGCAACTCTGGAAAGAAGGGTGGGTGCAAAGTTTGAATATACAATCCACCATGTCCTATAAAAGTTTCACGCAATGAGGAAGAAGGGTTGCCCTAAGGTGTAGCTATATTATCACCATTTGGTCAATACATGTGTTATGTTGAAGAATAGTGGTGGTAGCCTCTCCTCATATAGTGTGGGAAGTTGTTGGAGCAATGGGATGAGGAGGTGAAGGTAGTTGCATGTGGTCATGAAGGAAGGATCTAGACAGTTTGTAAATTGCCTCACAAAATGAATGAGAATGGAATGAGGTTGAAATGTTGGAATAGGTAGAGTTTTTTCTTATTAGTGGGTCTGTCATTTGGAATCATTGGAAAGTTGTATCTAGCCTATTCTCCTATCTTGTATTCCTTGCCATGCCAACGTGGATAGGGGTAATGGAGTGGATCTCTCTTTGCACTATCATTGGAGTAAACGAATGCCTGCCACACTGCCTTCTCATTTTTCAAGATGGGGTATCTCCATTTTGGTTGTCCTGGCCAGGCATCTTGTGGTTTCATGGTGAGGTATCTACTTCTAACACATGTGGTTTGACAAGATCTCTTGAAGGCCTCAGTGTCTAGTAGCCATGTCCACTTCTTTGCTATGCTTTTTGCCATTTGGATGAGTACTCTCACTATTCTTGGGGGCAAGGGTTCCTCATGTTAGCAATCATGTTTGTCATGCCTTGTCATCTCCTGCATGTAAGCCTCAATCTAAGTCTGACGAGGACTTAAGGAGCTCTAACTTGTTTGACACTTTTTTTGACGGAGAAGGTAGATCATTCTAAAGCACTGAGTTTATTGCCTTTTAGTGCATTTTCTCTAATCGGTTTTTTTTGTGCATTTCCCAAGAAATTATTGCTTTCCATAGCTTGCCTACACCTACTAGATATTGTCCACCCTTTTCAATATTTTTAATGAGTATTTCTATTATTTTTACCAAATGTTGGTTGGCCATATTTTAGGTCCCAAATTTTAGGTTAGCCAGATTTGGGGATATTTGGCTATCTATAGCCTCCCCCATTTAGTTGGTAGATCATTCATCTCATATTCCTCTTTCCCTGGTAGGTGCACACTCTGACTCCGTCATCTTCCTTTGTCTCCGGCGCTACCATCCTCATCAGCCTGATCTAGTGCCCTCATTGACACTATGGTTTGCATGCAATGTGACTGATCACTCCCCTTCTGGTTTTTCATTTATATCAACATTCTTTCTTGTCCAACGTATTTCATTCTTCTTTCCTTATAGTCTCTCTCTCTTCCTTTGTCTCTATGTTTTCGTTCCTTTTGGTTGTGTACTCTCACATGGTATTGTTAACCCCAAATCAAGATGGCCCCAGGTCGAGATGGCGAAAAGAGAAAGAAAAAAAGCAGACAAACATGGAAAAAGAGCAAAGACACGCAGGCGACCTCCAAAACCAAGCCAGGGCAAAAAAGCGCAATTTTAAATGAAGGGCGCCTCAAAAAACTTGGAAAACTCTTGTAAAAGAGCGCCAGGCTCCCTCCTGTGCTAATTGTAAAATACTAGACAGGTGTAGGCTAGAGGCATAAGGCTAGAAGAGGGAAATGGAAAAAGAACCTTGCCACAATGGCCGGTCATGTGAAAAAGGGATGGGTGCCCATGGGATTTTAGGGTTTGTATATATAAAGTTCAAAAAGTGAATAAGAGCTCATTCTTTTGGTGTGTGGCAACAAGAGTCTTCTTCTTCTTCTCTCCTTCTCATCTTCTTGCTTGTGTGTGCTCTTGAGAGAGGGAGTGTGTGAGAGTGAGGGATCAAGAGGGTGAAGCTCTTCACAAATTCCTCTTCTCTTCTTCCCTTCTCTTCTCTCTTCTTGTGTGCACGGCTATGGAGGATGGAGCTTGGAGGTGGAGGAGGCTTGAGCTTGCATCTAGGATCGTGGAGCTACCGGCGTGTGAGAGAGAGGAGGCAACTCATATCGGCATTAAGGTAAGCTCACTACACTAGTTGGATTGACGACGCATCGGCTAGGTGAGAGATAGCCATTAGAGCTCCCTTGGAATGCTTGAAACAATAAGCGGTCCGTGGGTCTTGGCGGTTGAGCGAAAGCTCCCACATTTTGGTTCCGTTGCCGGGACCAATGGATTCAAGCTTGAGCATTTGCGCGCCTCAGATTGAGCATCCAAGTAAGGGATTCATCCCTGAAACGGAGCTTGAGATAGGTAGGAAGTTTGGCTGTTTTTGATCTTCAAAACAAATAAGTATTTTGGGTTATTTTGTTTGTTTGATGATTGGGAAACATGGAGAAATCATTTCAGTGTTTTGCTTTCGATTCTTGTTGCATTTAGAGTAGGTTAGGATTAGGAAATCGCACCGGAGAAGGGTAGGGTTTACTGTTGCAAAACAGGGCAAAAATCGTGCAAAAAATGGCAAAAGGCTCGCTTGTGATACCTAAGATCGGCAAGTGAGTGATTGGGGGCACCAACGCCATACTTGGGAAGGGGTATAAGAGCCAAGAGGCCAAGGGAGAGCCCATTTGTGACCATTTGTTGAGTGTTGAAATGACTTATTTTTTTGCTGATTTTTGTCGTTTTTGAGAGCTGAATGGTTGATTTTATGCGATATTGATTGGTTTGAAAGTGGTTTGAGAGTGTTTTGGATGATATTGATTGTGTTTTGGAAGTTCACGATGTTTATCAGTGGAGATATGAGGTCCTGTAATGTTTTGATAGGTTCTGATTGGTTCTGTATACCTTCTGTATAGCTTCTGTTTTGTTCTGTTTTCTCTCTGTAAGGAGGGATGGAGTATTGACTGATGAAGATTGAGATATTGTGAAATCTTATTGAATGGTTTGTGAGAGTTTGGAATGGTTTGAGTATGAGTTATGAGGTTTTGATGACCTTCTGTAACCTTCTGTAGGTCTTATGTAGAGCTTCTGTCTCTGTTCTGTTCTGTACTGTAGCTGTTCTGGTACTGTTTTGTAGACTGTTCTGTATGCTTCTGTATGTGTTCTGATGGATGAGGGTGTAGCTTGGGAAAGTTTTCTAGCCTTGGAAAGAGGTGAATACAAGTGCAAAAGAGCTGAAAGAAGTGAAAGAAGTAGCTGCTGAAGATTGAAGTAAAGACTGGAGTGAAGTGACAATAGTGAGCTATGAAAGGACACTATAGTGGCTCTGGTGACTCTTCATATCAGACATACCTCTTGGGAGGGGTATCCACGACCTAAGAAGGATTATTGAGAGTGATTTTGAGAGATTGTAGTGAGGATATGATGTACTATTGATGGAGAGAGAGAGAGAGAGTAAGAGATAGTCAATTCTACTAAAACAGAGTGATTGTATGTGAGAGATTGAGAGAGAAGACTATGAAGATAGTGAAGATGAATACTATGTGATATATTTCCATTCAAAGATGGTGTATTCCTTTGATTTCTTTGTTCTATTGATGGATTTTGTGAAGATATTGAAGAATATGGTTGATTCTATCAAATCCGTGGGAGATTTACATGATGCTGCATGAAAATTTGTTGTGCCTGGTGTTCTTTTCTTCATTGTGATCATATGAAACCTAATAAACAAGCTTGTTGATGTTACAAGATAGATTTTCTTGCAAGAGAATTCCCTTTTCCTTGGTGTTCCTCTTGGGGCTCCATGTTTTTGGTGCGCAGCCGGGGAACTTGCCATCAACAAGCACCAGAAGAGGCTAAAAATGAAGGAAATGGCATTGCTAAGAAGAGAAGAATTCAATGGATGTTTGTAATGTTCCTTCTTCCATTGAAGAGTTGGAATTTCTCATAATCAAAGCCACTGTCCACAAGAAGTTCATCCCACAATGGCGGAAACACATCACCATCATGATGCATGCTCTATGTGGTGGACAGTTTCCTCTTCCTGTTGAAGCAATAGAAACTTGCATCTTGGTGGCAAACTATTTGGGAACAAACTGAAGAGCAGAAACAGAGAGAATGGCCATACATGGAAGATTTGGCATTCATTGAAAAGTTTCCAGACATTTCCAAGTGGGAGATTGTGAAGAAGCTTCAGGAGTCTTGGTCTGTGGAGGTACACAGAGACAAGAAGGAAAAGAGTTGGAATTTGTTCGTAGATGCTCAACAGCAAGATACGTGGGATGCTTGGTGCACTGATAATCTTCTGTTTGTTCAATTGGCAATCCACTGGAAGTTGGTAGACAGAGTGTTTTTCACAATATACACTGTTGAAACCATCAGAAGCTGGCATTACTATGATGATGGCACCACCACAATGCTTAGACGTATACATTTTGACACCTTCAGAACCGAATACCTTCCTTTGTGTAGTGGCATGAAAGCAGAATTCAGAGACATTGAAAAGGAAGAAGTAGAAGAAATGTTGGCAAGAGAGTCCTCCAGAGACTGAAGCCTTGTGTTAACCCTCTGTGGAGCACTAACAACATAGTGGAACCAACCCCCTGATGAATGACGCAATAAAGAGGCAAGCGTTAGAACGAGTCCAGAGGTACGTGAGAAGAGAGAAGGCAAAAATCAAAGCCGAGAACGAGCTCGCAGCAGAAGCCGCCTTTGACGCCCTTGCAGAACTCTTTACAGAAGTCCCAATGGCACATCAAGCCCTTCCTCCTCCTACTGGAGGTCCACTTCCAAGCCAGATCCGTCCTGGAAATATTGATGACAGGCCAGCGAATGTAGTTCCATTGCCGGTTTTTAAGGGAGAGTACAATGAAGACCCCGAACTTCATGTAGCAGAGTTTATGGTAGCATGTATGGCTAACAATGCCAGAACCCCTGAGCATTGGCTAGCAATATTCTCCGCCACTTTCAAGGGCGCAGCGTTTCAGTGGTATGAGAGACAAGCAGCATGAACTTTTGGCACATGGGACGACCTGAAGTTGGCATTCCTCACTAAATTCAGGCGTGAAGGTTTTGAAGAGCGGATGCGAGAGAAATTTATGAATTTAAGTCAGTCCTCTGGAGAAAGAGTAGAAGCTTATGTCTCACGAATGGAATCCATCCTGAAGAGATGGACTAACCATAATCTAGATGATGTCATTCAGAAGGGAGTATTTCTCAGAGGATTACAACCAAAAGTCCGTAAGTTTGTGGAGCTGCAAAGACCAGCCACATTGCAAGCTGCAACAGAAGGTGCAAGACTGTACGATGAAGTGGAAGCTAGATTGGCGATGAATCCAGGAAGAGGAGTCCTACCTCCTCTGATGCCAGGAATGATGTACCCACCAAATGCAGTCCCAGGGACAGTCCCCTACCCCTACCAACAGATGCCCCCAGTATCAGAGTACAATGCACCAAATCCACAGTGGCCATAATCAATGCCTCAAATGATGGTTCAACCACAACAACAATGGTCCCAACCAATTTCCTCAATGCCAAATCAGCAGCAATAGTGGAACCCTACCAACTGGAGCCAACAGCCAACAGTTCAAACAGGAGCTCTGAATCAGAATCAGAACAGAGACCCTTCTACACTAGCCCAACCTGTTTATGCAGTGATTACAGAGACTCCTCAAAACCCTACTGCCAGTATCTCAGGAGGAGAAAGCTTGAAGGATTACTTATCCAACTCAGTTGCAAATATAAAAAAGGAGTTGATGGATGTGATTACAGAACAGCTACAGACGCTGAAAGTGAATACCGCTAGCATATCCAATATTGTAGGAGCAGGAAGAGATGTGATGCGGTCAAATACTTGGTGTGGTAAGTGTCATCAAGTAGGCCATTTAGCCACTGAATGTACATGAAAACCAACCATCCCTGGAGCCTTCTGTTCCTACTGTTTACGGAAGAACCATACAGAGGACATTTGCACTGTGAAGGAGATGCATGATAGGAGAAGGAAGGAAGAAGACGCACGATTCAACTTGCTGGAATCCAAAATGACAACACAGGATATTGGACCCAAGCCTAGAGAGTTTGGTCCTAATTTCGGACCTAGAAGATTTCCCTCACAAAGTTATAGAGGAAGACAGTCTGGTGGTGGTCAGAGATCAGAAGTGGAGTGTTACAGATGTGGAGAAAAAGGACACATTTCACCAAATTGTCAAAATCCCAGAAGGTCAGTGGATTACAAGCCCTTATGCAGTCGATGCAAAGGAGAAGGTCACACTGCAAAAGACTGTCCAAGCCCAGCCCCAGTGAAAAATAGTGCTACTGATAGTCCGGCCAAGGCCCAAGAGCCTACCTCCAATTTAGTGGAATTGGAAGTTGCTGCTATCACGCTTGCAAAGAAGAAGGAACCACCTATCCAAAAAGAAACAATCCTCTTGCCAGAACAGTGAAGTTTGTGTTGAGATATCGAGCTCCACTCATGATATGCCAGGGTGACCGTTGTGCATTTATGTCACCGACTTGTCAGTTGTAGATGCGGTTGGTACACCGCCCATGAATAATAGCTAGATGACACCTATCCTTATCTACTCTAGTTCGTGGCTCAGTTAGTATGCCACCTTAGTTAGTTGTCTTTGGTTTGAGACCCATATATAGGGTTCTTCTATTTCTTTGTACGAGACTACTTTTTGGCTTACACAACTAAGAAGAGGAAAACAGTTTTCAGCCTCCACCTTTGTGTGTATTCCCCCATTCTGCAAGCAAGAAAGCTACAAGTGAGACTCCTTCCTTCTCTCCCACAATCTTGACATGGTATCAGAGCCTTGTTCATGGTAAGGAGCTCAAGAAAGCAAGCCAAGCTCGCGGTGTTCTGGTAAGAGGAGCAGTGTTGCTTTCATTTTCTGTTTTGGGAGCAGATCTCTACAGGTAGCATAGCCAGAAATTGCAAGAGTGCATTGTCTCAGGTTGAGACGCCCTTCGCGGTGAAGCAAGAGGGAAGTATATGCTGCGAGGGAGGCCTTTAGCCCTTGGTGACCCTGTTTTTTTGATTTGAGGCCATTTCGTGGCCTATTTTGGAGGCGGAAGTTTTCTGCACGCACTCAAGAAAAGGCCCAGTTTTATGCTGTGCAGCCACTGTTTTACAGGTCGGTGAAAAGTTACTGTAGAAATTGCATCGTATACCTGTGCGCAGAGACATTGGGAGTTACAGAATCATCCCCGTTGCCTGTTGATGCAAAATCGTCACTAGGAAGTGACTGTGTGGTCAAATACCACTTTCGTCAGTTTTGCAGATTAGCCCTTGTGAGGCTGAAGTTATGTTCTTTGCAGTGATAGAATTTTTTGCAGTGTTCTGTAATGGCGTCTGATTCTCTTTCACAGATTGTCACTGAAAAGCTTGACAAGAACAACTTCCAAGCATGGAAGTTTAGAATGACGAATTTCCTTATGGGAAAAGGATATTGGGAATTTGTTGCAGGAAATGAAGAAGAACCAGTTCTTCTTGATGTTCCCAATCAACAGCAAATGCAGGCATTTAAGGCATGGCATGAGAGAGCCAGAAAAGTTATGTACTGGCTGTCTATCAGCATTTCAGACTCTATGATTGTGCATATTCAGGATGCAAGTACGCCAAAGGAGGCCTGGGATACTTTGTCAAAAATGTATAGCACAAATACGCAAGCCAGGAAAATGCAGCTCAAGCAAGAGTTGCATAATGTGCAAAGAGAAAATATGAGCATCAATGACTACCACATGAAGGTGAAGAAGATTGCAGATGCACTTGCTTCCATTGGGTCGCCAGTGGAAGATGATGATTTAGTTTCTGTGACCTTGAATGGTCTAGGAAAGGATTATGCATAGTTTCGGACATCCATTTCAGTTCGTGAAAGATTTCCTGATTTTGAGGAGTTGATTTCTCTTCTAATTTCTGAGGAGCAGAGAAATGGTGGTGCATCTGCTTCAGGAGGAAATTCAAAAGAAGCTGTCTTCTACTCAAATGCTGGAAGAGGTAGAGGCAGAGGTAGAGGAGGCCGATTTGGAGGCCATGGTAGAAATCAGAATATGCAGCAAACTCAAGAAAACCAGTCCTATGGAGGAGGACGTGGTAACTCTAGAGGCAGGGGGAGCCAAAGAGGTCGTGGTGGATGGCAAAGAGGCCAAAATGCAAACAGTAATGTTGAATGTTACTACTGTGGTAAAATGGGTCATATGGCTAAAGACTGTTATAAAAAGCAGAATGACATCATGAATGGAAAACTGCAACAAGGGAATTATGCATCTTCTAGTAGACAGGGTGATGACAGAAATGAGCATTTGTTTATGGTGCAGCACATGAACAATTCTGTGACAAGTGCAGAAGAAAGCAATGATGTATGGTATGTTGACTCAGGTGCATCAAACCACATGACAGGTCATGCAGAATGGATGGAGGATGCAAGGAAAATGGAAAAACCAGGATTTGTGGAGACTGGTAATGATACTGCACATCCTATTGTGCAGATTGGAAAAATTCATTTGTCTATGCAAGATGGGAAAAAGAAATACCTGTCCGATGTATTTCATGTTCCGAATATCACCAAGAATCTGGTTTCTGTTGGTAAAATGGTTGAGCAGGGCTTGCAGGTCAGATTTAATCCTCATGGATGCTTTGTTGAGGATATGAAAAATAAAGGTCGCTTGATAGCAAAAGGAAAGAAGAAGGGCAGAATGTTTACGTTGGATGCAGACATGTCTGAATTGAGTGCAGCAATGTTTGCACATGGGACCGGTGTAGTTGCAGATATTGATATCTGGCATAAACGCATTGGTCATGTTAATGTACAGCGACTTAAATCAATGCAGGCCCAAAATATTGTTGCAGGATTGCCTAGATTCAAGGTTGCAGAAATGCATAAGGTATGTGAAGCCTGTCAGTTTGGAAAACAGGCAAGGAAACCATTTCCTAGACATGTTCAAGAGAGTAAGAAGCCATTGGAATTAATCCACTCTGATGTGTGGACTACTAAAGCTGCATCTCTTGGAGGCTGTCGTTCTTTTGTCACTTTTATTGATGACTATAGCAGAAAAGTTTGGGTGTATTTTATGAAAAAGAAAAGTGAAGTTTTTGGGCATTTCAAAACTCTTAAAGCTATGGTTGAAAAAGAAACAGGCCTGCAAATAAAATGCCTAAGGTCAGATGGAGGGGGAGAGTACCTCTCAAATGAGTTTGCAAGGTTCCTACAGGAGCATGGCATAAAGCAGCAATATTCATGCAGTCATACCCCACAACAAAATGGAATTGCAGAAAGGAAAAACAGGCATATTGGAGAGGTATCTCGTGCCATGCTCAACGAAAAAGACTTGCCAGATTTTTACTGGGCTGAAGCAGTTGCTACAGCAGTCTATATAATGAACATGACTCCCACTGTAGCAATACATGGGATGACTCCAGAGGAGAGGTATACTGGTAGGAAACCAGATATTTCTCATTTGAAAATTTTTGGTTGCATTGCCTATGTACATGTGCCAGATGAGTTGAGATCCAAGTTGGATCCAAAAGCTGAGAAGTGCATCTTTATTGGTTACTCTCTGCAGCAAAAAGGGTATAGATGCTATAACCCTTCTACTCGTAAGTTTACATTGAGCAGAGATGTTGTTTTTGATGAGATGAGTAGCTAGTATAAACCAGTAAATGTGATTGATGATGTAGATGCACAAAATGGTAATGCTGAACAGAATTCACAGCGGCAGTCATAAAATATTAGTGGACCTGGAGCGTCCTCTAGCAGTGGTTCACATTCTTCGCCATGGACAGGCAGATTGAGATCAGGAGAATCTTCTCAAAGCAATGCAGATAGTGGTATGCAGGTATTACGAAAAGGAAAAGAGAAGGTTGATCAGCCCATGTTTGATGTGAATGCAGGTCACTCTTATGTGGATGGGGAATCCAGTGGCTCAGAACAGAGCATTGATGATGAGTTGGGTATTCCTTCTATTGTTACACCTGGAGTAAGGAAAACCAGGGATGTTTTGAGAGCACCTGGGAGTGAACCTATTTTGCGCAGATCTACGAGAGCTAGGTATCCTGTGGATAGGCTGAAATATGATGGATTTACAGCCATTCACTATGCATATATGGTCAAAGTGATATAGGAACCAGAACCCACTTCTTTTGAGCAAGCCATGGGAAAAGAAAAATGGGAGAAAGCCATGGATGAAGAAATGGATGCCTTGGAAGCAAATGCTACATGGGAATTGGTACCTTTGCCTAAAGGTAAGAATGCAATTGGCTGTAAGTGGGTTTATAAGGTGAAGCACAATGCAGATGGTTCTGTGAACAGATACAAGGCAAGATTAGTAGTCAAGGGGTATGAACAAACATATGGCATTGACTATGAAGAAACATTCAGTTCGGTTGCAAGGATAGCAACCGTAAGAGCAGTCATTGCTATGGCTGCATCAAAGGGACGGTCTTTACATCAGATGGATGTAAAGAATGCCTTCTTGCATGGTGATTTGCAAGAAGAGGTCTATATGGAGTAGCCACCAGGTTATGTGCATGCTGTTCATCCTGAGTTTGTTTGCAGGTTGAAGAAAGCATTGTATGGCTTGAAGCAAGCACCTAGAGCGTGGTCTGACAAGATAGGACAATATCTTGTCACTATTGGCTTTCAGATTTCCATGTCAGATTTCTCACTTTATGTGAGAAAAACAGAGAAAGGTATTATGCTACTTGTCATTTATGTTGATGATTTGATTATGATAGGTGACAGTGATGAAGATATCCTTCATGTGAAAATGCTATTGAAGCAGAACTTTGAGATGAAGGATTTGGGAGTGCTACGTTATTTCTTGGGCATTGAGGTGATTAGATCACCAAGTGGGATACAGCTCTTGCAGAGGCAGTATGGATTGGACATGCTGTCCAAATATGGCATGACAGGCTGTAAGCCTATTTCAGTTCCTTTGGAGCAGAATGTGAAGCTGAGCACAGATGCATGTGAGCTTCTGGAAGACCCTTCTATGTACAGACGCATAGTAGGAAGTTTGATTTATATGACTATTACCAGGCCAGATTTGAGCTATGCTGTTGGATTGGTAAGTCAGTTTATGCAGGCTCCAAGGAAACCGCATTTGGATGCAGCTAGACGCATACTCAGGTATGTGAAGTCCACATTGCAGTATGGACTATTTTATGAGACTGGGGTTCAGATACATCTGCATGGATACACTGATGCTGATTGGGCTGGTAGTATTTCTGATAGACGATCTACCAGTGGATATGTGTTCTCTTTTGGGTGTGCTGCAGTCACTTGGAGCAGCAAGAAACAGCCTACAGTTGCCTTGTCGAGCACAGAGGCCGAGTACAGGGGTGCAGCAATGGTTGCATGTGAGGTAGCTTGGTTGCATAAGCTACTTTATGATATGCATCAGTCTATAGATGGGCCGGTTGTCATTTATTGTGACAACATGAGCAGTATACACTTGGCAAATAACCTAGTCTATCATGCTAGAACAAAGCACATTGAGGTGCATTATCACTATGTGCGGGAGAGGGTTTTACTAGGTCTTATTGATCTAGTTTATGTCAGCACAGAGGATCAGGTAGCTGACATATTTACGAAGGCATTGGGCGCAGAGAAGCTGCGCAAGTTCAGAGACTTGCTTGGTGTGCAGGAATTGGGATTGAGCTCGAGGGGGAGTGTTGAGATATCGAGCTCCACTCGTGATATGCCAGGGTGACCGTTGTGCATTTATGTCACCGACTTGTCAGTTGTAGATGCGGTTGGTACACCGCCCATGAATAATAGCTAGATGACAGCTATCCTTATCTACTCTAGTTCGTGGCTCAGTTAGTATGCCACCTTAGTTAGTTGTCTTTGGTTTGAGACCCATATATAGGGTTCTTCTATTTCTTTGTATGAGACTACTTTTTGGCTTACACAACTAAGAAGAGGAAAACAATTTTCAGCCTCCACCTTTGTGTGTATTCCCCCATTGTGCAAGCAAGAAAGCTACAAGTGAGACTCCTTCCTTCTCTCCCACAATCTTGACAGTACGAACTTCCAAAGACGACGTGGCTTAAGGATTGCTCCCTCAACAACAACAAAGTCCAATAAAGCTCCCGAGCCTGTCAAAGAAGTGGATGTAGCTAACGCCTTCCTAGATCCGGGTACTCGAGAGACTGGCATGTGGATAGAAGGCTGCTTTATTGCAAATGCACTGATTGATGGAGGTTCATCAGTGAACATTATGATGGATGTGACAATGAAGGATCTAGGCCTACAAGGTGTGCAACCAACCCAATGGCTCATCAGATTGGCGGATCAGAGCAGAATCAAGCCTTTGGGCATTCTCCCATATGTGAAGAATACAGTGGTGGCTGGAAAAGATAATTGGCTAACCTATCTGGTGGTGAAGCCAAACTCTTATGGTACATCCTACCCTTTGTTATTTGGCAGACCATGGCTTTTTGAAGCCAGGGCAAGGAAGGATTGGTTCAAAGGAACCTTGACCTTGGGTAGAGGACCTAATAAAGTGGTGCTGAAGCTCTATGGTGCTCAAAAAGGACATGGATCCACCTCCTTGGAATTATCTTCTGACTCTCCTAATGAGGCTACGGATGGAACATCAACAGACGAAGATGCTGTCAAACAGATCCTTCCCAAGAAAACAGTGGCACGTTCCTTAACAGTGGATATTGTAAGCCGACTCCCAAAAGATGCAAAGCCATTATCAATGGGAGAATACTTCTTGCCTGAACCAGGAATGATTTTCGAAATCACTTCTGACAGTGAGATAGCAGCATGGATGTACTGCTCTCCCTGTTACATGGCCATAGCAGAGCCAGACACAGAGGCAGAAGATGAAACAGAGAATCTGTTCTTCTCTTACAGAGCTCCCACAGAGCCAGAGACAGAAACAGAGACAGAAGCAGAGACAGAAGAGGATGGAGATGATATTGAAGAAGAAGGTTATAAAAGTGAACCAAAAGAATCTATCCCACCTAAAGAGGATACATATGAAAAAGAAGTTCCAGAAGCATCAGAAGCAGACGAGCTCATGCTGTGGGACAGAATGGCGATGGTACCATTTGGTCTGGTAAATGGATCTTCTCATATGCAAAATCTTTTTAAGAAATGGATAAAGAAGACTAAGCCGTCTTTCAACAGTGGCTCATGCCGTCCTAACCCATCCTTGCCAAGAAAAGATGATGATGATGCACCGTGCTAACAAGCACCAGTTCCACCAACCCAACAGGCATCAGAGGGTCCCTGTTATGTGACATTCCTGGATGTGTCATCAGAAGATGAGTCTTCAAGCCAAGAGGCAACTGATCGTGAAACCAAACCCGAAACGGCTCTAATCCCAATTCAACATCTCAAGGAGCAACCTAAGTCTCCACCAAAAGAAGAAGTTGGTCTAGTGGGACATCAGAAGAGGACACCACTCCCTTGAAGGAGTCGGATCTGTATCCAGAAGTAGTTCGTGGGACCTTCATCCGTGAAGTAGAAGGTGAAAGGCAGTTAACCTTTGTGGATGCCGATGGCACTGAACGCCACTTGAAGGTGGGTAGCAGCCTCCCAGAAGAGGAGTTGTCAACCTTGTACAACTTGTTGAAAGAGAATTTGGACGTGTTTGCATGGTCCTACAAGGACCTGAAGGGGATTGATCCCACAATATGTCAGCATCATATTGACTTGGAGCCTGATGCCAAGCCAGTACGGCAACGACAGAGGCGAATGAACCCGAATTATTCCACATTGGTGAAAGCAGAGCTGCTGAAGCTTTTGGAAGCCGAGTTCATCTATCCAGTGGCAAAATAGTGAATGGGTTTCACCCATTGTGGTTGTACGCAAGAAGAATGGCAAATTGTGAATCTGTGTGGATTTTCGTAAGTTGAATTCCAAGACAAAGAAGGATCACTTTTCGATTCCTTTCACAGACCAACTGTTAGACACAGTGGCAGGACATGAGCTTTATTCCCTTTTGGATGGATTCAGTGGATACAACCAAGTGCAGATCGCAGAAGAAGACCAGTCCAAAACAACCTTCACCATAGAATGGGGGACCTATGCTTATCGAGTGATGCCATTTGGGCTCTGCAATGCCCCTGCTACTTTCCAGCGAGTCATGATGGCCGCCTTTCAAAATCATCTGCACGACTTTATTGAGGTATATTTGGATGACTTCTGTGTCTATAGTTTGATCCGTGAACACTATGGACACCTGGAATAATGCTTTGACCGATGCTAGGAGTATGGGATTTCCCTCAACCCCGACAAATGCATCTTTGGGGTCTCTTCTGGAGTTCTGTTGGGCCACATTGTCTCTACACAAGGGATATCAACAGACCCTGCAAAGATCGAAAAGATCGCAGCTCTGACAGCACCCACCAACCTCAAACAATTGAGGGGATTCCTAGGCCATGTGGGTTACTACAGAAGGTTCATAGCTCATTTCGCAACAAAGGCAACCTCCTTGCACAAGCTTCTGAGGAAAGATGCAGAGTTTACTTGGACGGAAGAATGTGACAAAGCCTTCAACACTCTGAAGCAGTGTCTGATTGAGGCACCCATTCTTCAACCTCCTGATTGGACGAAGGAGTTTCATGTACACACTGATGCATCCATTGAAGGCTTAGGCGCAGTTCTCTGCCAGAAGGGTTCCTCGAAGCTGGATCAGCCGATCTATTATGCAAGCAGGAAAGTTACTGATAGGGAATGGAACTATACAGTGACAGAGCTTGAGTGCTTGGCAATGGTGTTTGCCCTAGAAAAGTTTCGCCACTACCTCCTATCTACCCACTTTAAATTTTACATGGATCATGAGGCCCTATCCTTCCTGATGAACAAAGCATATGTGAAAGGACGCATGATGAGATGGCTCCTCCTATTCCAGGAGTTCGACTTTGAGGTGATTACCAAACCTGGTCGTTCCCATGTTCTGGCTGATCATCTGTCGCGTATCCCACAGATTGCAGACGAGAAGCAGGATGATCCAGACCTCCCTGATGCTTCCCTATTTCTGGTAAAAACTGTAATCCCCTGGTATGCAGACATTGCCAATCTACTGGCAACCCAACAGTACCCTCCTGGCATTTCTAGTCGGGAAAGGAAGAAGCTCATGTTAGAATCAGCCCCCTACACCCTGTTAGGCGGTGCACTGTACAAGAAAGGAAAAGATGAAGTGCTTAGAAGATGTGTTGCAGGAGATGAGATTGGGATTGTTTTGAAGGCTTGCCATGACGAGCCATGTGGAGGCCACTTTGTAGGAGAAGCTACAGCCAGGAAGGCTATGCTAGCAGGATACTGGTGGCCTACCCTTCATAAGGATGCATATGATTACTGTAAAAGATGTGATGCTTGTCAGAGAATGGGGAAACCCACCAAGACAAGTGCTATGCCACTGCAGCCTATTCTTCCCTTGAAGCCGTGCGAGAGGTGGGGCATCGACTTCGTAGGCCCAATCGATCCTCCTACCCGAAGGAAGCAGAACCGATACATCCTCGTATGTACGGATTATGTCACAAAGTGGTGTGAAGCTAAAACCCTAAAGCGAGACGATGGTAACAGCGTGGCCCTGTTCATGTACGAGAATATCATCACCCATTTTGGCAGTCCCTTAGAGCTGGTAAGTAACAGAGGCACTCATTTCCTTAACAAAGTCATGGAAGAGTTGACAGAGTTGTATAAGATCCGCCATCGCAAGTCCACTCCTTATTACCCTAGAGCCAACCGCCAAGTCGAAGTCACCAATCGCATCCTCTGCTCGATTCTGACAAGAACAATTGTCGCACATCGTCATGATTGGGATGATCGACTTCTAGAGGCCCTCTGGGCGTATAGAACCTCCCACAAAGCAGCAACATGACAGACACCCCTCCAGTTGGTGTATGGTACAGAAGCTATTTTCCCTGTTGAACTGGAATTACCCTCTTTGAGAGTGGCTATCAAAGAGCGTTTGGGGGACGATGATTCACTGCAATGCCGTCTTCTGCACCTGGAATGTTTGGACGAAACTCACAGGATGGCTCTACAGTGCATGGAAGCCACGCAAGCTCGACGCAAGGCTTACCATGACAGCTTCATCAAGCACAAGGAGTTCAAAAAAGGTGATTTGGTCCTAGCCTATGATTCACAATTTGGCAAGTTTCCTGGCAAGCTCCAACAACGGTGGATGGGCCCATATAAGGTACTTGCTGTCAACCCTAATGGCTCTGTCCAAGTGCAGACCGTTGATGCCTCTGATGATCCCTTTCTGATCAATGGATATCGCCTAAAGAAGTACTTTCCTCCTTGGGGATCTTGACAATCATGGTCACCTGATCCTTTCCCTCGTTGGCGCGGCACTGTACTTATTATGATGCTAATTCTGATAGCCATTCTTCAGCTACTCCTGATGAGGTGGACACAACCCTCTGTCCCCTCAGCCCCACCTTCCAGCCTTGATCTCTTATCCTCTATTTTCCACTAGCGACAGTGGCGAGGTTGGTTCTGATACATGGTCTTTCTACCATTCCCTTGCTTAATTCGAAGAGAAAGAAAATAAAAAAAAAAGGAAAAAATACATATCGGTCATGGGAGAAAAGGACTTAGGTCCCTGTCATGCCAACCTATTCTTCGAGAAAAGGTGGAAACACCCTCGGGAGTAGGAGAACAAGAAAAAAAAAAACAAGAAAAAAAAACAAATCTGTTATGGGAGAAAAGGAAGCAATTCCCTATCATAGCACGCCTCGTTCCAAGAAAAGGTGGCAAACACCCTTGGGCGAGAAGCTGGCTGTGGAAAAGGTGGCAACACCCAGCAGTCCAGAAAGTGGATTCATTAATTGATATTTCTAGGATCCAATTCCGAAGCTACCTCCCTTGGTACGCTATGTCTTGGGTCTCTTTGCAAGAGCGTCTAACTGTCCTCTAACAGACGACATGACCTATCCAACACAACGTTTGATTTGATGGCTACCTCCTTGGGTATGCCTCTTCAACAACTGACGACACGATCTTCATTGACAAACAATTGAGTGATGCGAGCTTTCATCCTAACCGGATGGGGAAGTGAGTATGGTTGCCCTCTGTAATTATCAACAGAGTGTGAGACAGAGGGTGGGGCGAGTAACTAGTCTTTTTCCCTTCAAATCAAATGAGAGGTGAGAAGTGTGAATGGAGTGTTGCACGCACGGGATGGGCCTCTCAATGCACAAAGCACAATTTGTTTCTGTGCACTGCACTATAAGGCTCCCTGGCCTTCCTTCTCGCACCATATGCCGGCACTGGGTGGGATGCACAGTTGCACCATCCAATGCGCACAAGGCATACAACCCTTGCACAAGTGACCGTGAGGATTACATCAATGGGTTTCATGACATGGTTGCCCTCCTGTATCTATCAACAGAGCGTGAGACAGAGGGTGGGCTGAGTGTGACTGGAGTTTCTTCAATCAATTACCGAGAGGTGAGATTGAGGGACGTTACGACACTTGGAGTCAGGTATGTTTCCGGTTCCCTATGTATCCACGGGATGGGCCTCTACCGTCATCACAGGACACGTCACCCTGTTTTGTACACTGCACTGTGAGGCTCCCTTGCCTTCCTCCTTGCACTTATGCCAAACGGGTTGGACGCACTAATGCACCATCAACTGTGCACCCTGGCATACTCCTTCTGCACCATCCCCTTGTCGATTCCTAAACCGGGTATGAGATATGGGTTTCAATCATTATTCCTCGAGTGATATTAGTCATGGGGCGAGTGACAGTTCTTTCATTTCATTTAAGTGACTGTGAGTTGAGTGCAACATTCCTTATCATCGACAAATTTCCTGCGATCCCTTCAACCAGCTACCTCCCTGGGTGCTGCCGCGTGGTCCCTGCCATGACGGATGTGTGCTGTGAAGATGCCTTGGTACCTCTAGCAGCCGACAACAATACAGGAAGTGCCATCGACAATCAACCTTGATTCTCTACAACATGGGCCAAGTTTTTCTAACCCTACCACTTTTGTTTCTCAGTGACTTTCATGTTTTAAGTGTGGGGATGTTACTGGATGGTCTGCGGCGTGGTCCTAGGTCCCTGTTGTTCGGTTAACCCTATCCGTTAAGGTTTTAAGTGTGGGGACGCGTCCTTGCGCGTCTACATTGCATACCCTTCTGCATATGCCTCAACCTGCTAATGCCTCTATGCCATGACTTGCTTTTACCCTAATGAGGTCCCTTCCCACTCACTCGTTTATGTTCCACCCACCCTTGGGACTGTTCCCTTGTAGTTTTCCTTCATTTTCTGATTTTGTGGTCCTGCCATGTAAACGCACACTATGTTCACCAAAGTCCAAATCCAACCTTATAACCCTGTTCCTCTCTCTGAACTGACCATTTTTCCTTTTTACCTACCCTTGTTCCGGTGCACGGTTTTCGAGTTATTAATTTTTGAGGCATTTTGCATAAATTAGACGATTTTCCATATGAACGCGCTTTTCTTGCTTCGAAACCGTGATCTGACATCATAGCCCTAACAACCACTTTTTCCCTGACATTTTTCCTTTTTACTCCGTGTCATTTTGATGTACGGTTTGTCTAATATTAATTTTCCAGTTTTTTAAAGACTTTTTCGTGCATCTTTTTGACATTTTTCCATGTGAACCTGCCCTGTTTGCATCAGAATTCCAATTTGATTTGACAACCGTGTCCTCTGTGCCTTCCCCCACCTTTTTCCTTTTTCCTCCACCCTCTTTCGCCTTTTGGATTTTTTATTATTAAATTTTAAATGTGTTTTCGGGCGTATTTTTTGTGTTTTTTGAATGTGAACCCCTCCTACTTCCACCGGAACTGCATTTTGACACTACAATCCTGTATCACCCCTTCCTACGGACATTTTTCCTTCTTATTGCATGTCATTCCGGCGAACGGTTCGTCCAATATTAATTTCCGATCCCATTTTCGGATCTGTTTTTTGGGTTTTTCCCATGTGAACGCGTCTTATCTCAGTCGGAACTATGTTTTGATATGATAGATTGTCGGGCACGTCTTTTTGCACATTTTTCCTTTTTCCTGCACCTCGTTCCGATGCACAGATCTTCCGATATTAATTTTTAATTGCGTTTTTTGGTCCGTTTTTTGTGTTTTTTGCACGTGACCACCCTTTACGCCCCCCCTGGGAACCTCCATTGCATATTTTCCCTGTCTTCCCCCTGCGGTCCTGCCCACTTTTTGTTTTTACGCCCTTTCGTTTTGACGTGCGGATTGGGAGTTATTAATTTTTATTTATTTTTATGTGTTTTCGCGTGTCTAGTCCCGCGCGTGAACGCGCCTGTTTTTGATTTTACGCGTTTTAACGTGCCCCGATCGCGTCTGCGTGCCTCGCCCCAGCATTCGGGCGCCCTTTCACTCCCGTCACGGCAAATTTTTTTTACCCCGCCCCGCACACGCGCGCGGGACGGGGGTACGCCTCCTTTTTGGGTTCTCACACTAACCCTAAACCTAACCCTAACCCTTACCCCGCCCACTAACCCCAACCCCTACCCCTACCCTGCCCATTGCCCTTCCCACCCCTACCTTTCCCTATCCCCCCTCCCCTCTCACAACCCCTTTCCCTCCAACCGCCTCCCTCCCGTTCTCCCTCTCCTATTCTTCTTCTCCCTCCCTCTTCCCTGTGTCCTCCTCTCCCACCTACCCTCCTCCCCTCCTCTCGTCAGGTCGCCTTTGACAGCGCCGGCTGCCGTCACCTCTGCCCATCCGAGCCGGTGAGGGGGTTGATGTTGCCCATGTTGACCATGGAGGCCATAAAGCTGGTGAAGAAGGCGGACTTGTCGGAGGCGAAGCTGTTGACGTGGCTCTGGGTGGTGGCCTGGCCGGAGGTGGGCAGCAGCTCCTGGTCCGACTGCAGCAGCCCCTGGTTCCCCTGCAGGTTCAGGTAGTACTGGTTGTCGAAGGCGTTCTCGGTCACTGGGTCCAGCGGGGCCACCACATCAGGGTCCCCGCCCTGCGGACACGTGGCCTGCAGTGATTGGAGGTAGGTGGAATCCAGGGTGGGATCGGGCTGGCCTGTGCCACTGAAGTTGTAGAGGTGGCCCACGAAGGAGGTGGAACGGGCACGCCCGAAGGTGTGGCCCCCCGATAGCGCCGGCCGCCATCACCTCTGCTCGCCCGAGTCATTGTGGCCGCCTCCTCTCCTGCCGTCGCCAACGCCCTCGACGCCCGCAGCCCCGCCCTCTAGTCGCCCCTTGTCCTTGACGTCGCCTCCGCCGCCTCGTTCTAGACACCCTCGCCCTCGTCGCCCCTGCCGCCAGGTCGCCCACGCTCCACCCACCTCGCCGTGCAGCCTCCCGCCTTCCCGCCTCCTCCACGTGCCCCCCAACCAAGCCCCCCTTCCCCCCCAGTAAACCCACACTCCCCCCACCCCCACACAAGCCCCCCTTCCCCCCAGTAAACCCACACACCCCTCCCACCCCCAACTAAGCCCCCCTTCCCCCTCAGTAAACCCACACTCCCTCCCCACCCCCAACCAAGCCCCCTTCCCCCCCAGTAACCCCACACACTCCCCCACCCCCAACTAAGCCCCCTTTCCCCCCCAGTAAACCCACACTCCCCTCCCCCCCCCCCACTCCCAACCAAGCCCCCTTCCCCCCCAGTAACCCCACACACCCCCCCACCCCCAACCAAGCCCCCCTTCCCCCCTAGTAAACCCACACACCCACAGCTACCCTATCTCCACCCCCATTCCCCCCCCATCACCTACCTTCCCCTAAACCACCACCCACTTACCCCCCACCTAAACCCCCATTCCCCCCCCATCACCTACGTGTCCCCCACTAACACACACTCCCCTACACAAGCCTCCAATCCCACTACTCAGACACACACAACCCTACCCTACCCCACACCCGCCGCTCACACACTAAACCCCACCCTACCCCGCTGTAAACCCCTGTTCCCCCACAGCGGCTCCTCACATCCACTCCATAAACCCTCGTCCCACCCGTCGACACCCTCGTGGCCTCGACACATATGTAGGTGTGTACGCGTGCGTGGGTGCTTGCAATCGATTGCTCATGATCGTGCGCGGGTGCGGGAGCTAGTTAGTCGGTTGCTGACACGCAGCTGCCATGCAGCCTATTTCTGGATATTTTTGGATTGCGGAGAGCGCATTCTTTGCATTTACATACACCCACTACCAGGCATTCTCCTTGATTATCTGTGTTTGTAGTGTGTGTGTAACCATCTGAATGGCACCTTCTCACGCTCCTCCCCCTATCCAGTATGTCCCACTAGTTAGTAGGGATTACTCTTCCCTACTCACTTTTGAGCCTCTCACGAAGGCGGGACTTGCTGCTTTTGTGGCTACCTCCTTTCCATTGCTTCCAGAGGATCCATCGTTGTGTGACGAGTTTTTGGCCTCCTACAGCAAGAAGTCGGGACTGGTCCAGGGTATTTCTATGAATTTGACACCTCGAGGCCTAGGGAAGGCTCTTTCTCTTCCCTCCAAAGGTGAACCCTTTGTTACCACTCGTCAGCTTTTCTCTAATGAAGAGATTTTGAAGCTGTTACAAAAACAGACAAGGGAATTGCTCGATGTTAAGAAGGTGATCAACTCTTCAGGAGTTTCCTTTTCCATGATCACTGATCCTGTGTGGAAGATGGTCTGTCAGTTTCTCCAAGACAGGTTTATGCTTGCAAAAATGCCATCCCAGTACTTGTCCAAAGAGCTTTTTACAGCTTCAAGGATGGTGTTGAAAGGAGTCACTATTGATTGGAGCACTTACCTCCTCACTAAAATGGATCAACATTTCGTCAAAGTCACCAGGGGTAATGTTACTAATGTCACCTATGGATCGTACTTGTCTGCCTTCTTAACCTACTCAGGTTTATAGAAGAGTGTGCCTCCACCTCCTCCATCAGATCCAGTACCTCCTCCTCCACCTTCAGATGAGTCAGAACCCATTGATATAGAGGATGATGATTCTCTGCCTCCCCTGGTCATACAACGCAAACGCTTGAAGCGGCTAGCGGATAAAGCTCCTTCAGTTCTTCCTTCAGTGCCCATTCCTGCTACCTCTGGCAGTGATCTCCCTGGGTATCTCACATATAATAACCTGTTCAGAGCACATCGTGAAGGTTCGTTGGACATATCAGTTCCCTCACTGAACAGTCTAGTCTCGGGAGATGCAATTCCTTTCCTTTGTAAAGACATTCAGAGTTCCATTGAATTGTTAGTGACAGCCTGTGTTCAACAGCTGTACGCTTCCTTTTATGAAGAGCTAATGTAGTCTCAAGTCCAGTTGCATAAGGCAACATCCGAGTTAGCCTCTGCTAAGGATAACCTAGCAGATTTGTTTAAGCAGATAGAGCAACAAATCCAACTGGTTGCAACCAAACAAGATGAGATATCTTCTTTGAAGATCTAGTTACTAGAGGCTCAATCAGAGGTTACTAACCTTTCAGAGGAGAAGGAGAGGATGTCCAGAGAAGCGCAGGCGTTCCAAACTCTTTTAGATGACAAACTTTCAGCCTTACAGACTGCTAATGACACAGTGGAATCACAAGCTTCCCAAATCAAGCAGTTGCAAGATCAATTGGCCAAGTCACGGTCTGTTCCTCCAAGCCCTAATGTTCCCTTGATCCCTTCTCTCTCACAGCAGGACTTGGCTACTCTTCAGAGACAGGCTACCTTGTGTCCTCTATTCCAAGATAAAGTGGAAAGATTGCAGTCCAGGATGGATTTGCTATGGTCTACATTTGAGCAGTTTCAGGAATATGTTCCTCCAGACCATTCTTTCTTTGTCCACTACCAATTACAGAAGTTGGCCTTCTACATGAAGCTTTCCACGATGGATTTACCTCTTCCAGAGGATGGATGGAGTGGGGCTTGGTCTGCTGAGTTGCTGACAGAGGTGGTAAGGATGGTGTTTGAAGATTCTGTCATGACAGATACCATGTTGATGTCCTACATGTATCTACGAGGGGACTTGTTAATTCCAGATGAGGTGGATATGGCATGGTATGTGGGAGACGTGGTTCTACAAGCTGTTTTGTATGTCAACCATTTGGAGTTGCGCATAGATGACATGTTCCAGAGTTACTCCTCCAAAGTGGCTAATTGTCCTGATAATTCCTGGCATACCATGATTGATTCTGTGGTCCTGAATCAAAGACAGAACACAGCCCCTACCTATGCCCAGAGCACTAATCAACTGAGGGTGGATCTCTTAGCTTATCTTTCAAAATATAATCCCTTTGATTTTACCTTTTTTTATGCCTATCATAGAAGATCTCTCTTAGGACCTTCTGTTCCTACCCTCTTGTATTACCAACAAATGGCTCACCCATATCATATATATCTTTCCCTTTGTCAAACTAATTCCACAACTATTTTACCCCTTCTTTTCCAACCTCAATCTTTTCCTCAAATTCCCATTTTTACATACTGTTCTTTTATTGAGGATAGAGTATTTTCCCCTTCTCCACCATGTCCTTCTCCATCCATTCATGTACCTTCCACCTTTCCTATTTATTAGTTAACACCCTTCTTAACAGATTCCCTACAAATTTCTGCCACTCCTTCTTTAAATCATTCTTCCTTTTATGATTTTGCCTACCCCTTACTTCATCCACTTTTCCTTATTCCACTTCCCTCTCCTAATACTTCTATATCTCAACCACCTCAGTTGGTTAGTAACTATGACGGGTTTGATCATCAGATTTCCAAAAGAAGGGAATGGAGCTCGAATGATTCCCTTACAGGACCTCAGATAAATTGGCCAGTAATTCCAGGAGAATGGACAGTTGCCAGTCAAGCTTATCAGAATTATATTCATTTTGCTCAGCAGTATTCACAGTCTGCAGATCCTTCAGTGAGATTAACTGCTCACTTTGCTTGGTATTTGGCGTATATGCATAGGCACTCTCATAATGATTCCAAGCCTATTCCAAAGTTGTGCATGAATGTCAATGTGAGCATTGATTCCCAGCAGCTGGATATATTGTATTTTCATGCCCTTTGTTTGCCTAGCAGATACCTGGTCCTGTTTGGAAAGGATGTGCTGCCTTCAGTTTTTTCAAAATCCTCCCAAAACATTTGTAGATGAATCCTTGTCTATGGATCATTTCAGAAATCATCAATCTTTCAAGAGGGATCATCTTCATTGATACCTTTTCCAATGTATGGTGGATGATTTTTAATGAAAATCTCTCTTTTTGGAGGAGTCATTCAGATGGTCGTGTTGTGTGTAGTGTTTGTGTTGTGGATTAATTTATGTAATACGAATGTGGTGGTTTCCTATTGGATTGGATTTCGTGCGAGTTACATTTTGGAGAATTGTGGTGATGGGGTCGTGGTTGGAGAGTTGAAGATGCTGATGAAGAAGACAACCTCTTATATCCTTTACAAGTTTGTTGTGATTTTTCAGTTTGATAAGAAGTGTTAATGTATAAAGGGTTTTCCTTTCATTGTATTTTTATATCAGATACAGGTGTTAAGTTGGGGTCGTGGTTGGATGGATTGTTTTTGAAGACATATTGAAGATCAAAGTTGAGCTTTTACCTGAACTTGTATTCTCTTTTTTCCTGGGTCGCAAGGACGCTTCCTTATTAAGTGTGGGGATATGTTGAGTGTTGAAATGACTTGTTTTTTGGCTGATTTTTGTTGTTTTTAAGAGCTGAATGGTTGATTTTATGCGATGATTGATTGGTTTGAAAGTGATTTGAGAGTGTTTTGGATGATATTGATTGTGTTTTGGAAGTTCACAATGTTTATCAGTGGAGATATGAGGTTCTGTAATGTTTTGACAGGTTCTGATTGGTTATGTATACCTTCTGTATAGCTTCTGTTTTGTTCTGTTTTCTCTCTGTAAGGAGGGATTGAGTATTGATTGATGAAGATTGAGATCTTGTGAAAGCTTATTGAATGGTCTGTGAGAGTTTGGAATGGTTTGAGTATGAGTTATGAGGTTTTGATGACCTTCTGTAACCTTCTGTAGGTCTTCTGTAGAGCTTCTGTCTCTGTTCTATTCTGTACTGTAGTTGCTCTAGTACTGTTCTGTATGCTTCTGTATGTGTTCTGATGGATAAGAGTGTAGCTTGGGAAAGTTTTCTAGCCTTGGAAAGAGGTGAATACAAGTGCAAAAGAGCTGAAAGAAGTGAAAGAAGTAGCTGCTGAAGACTGAAGTAAAGACTGGAGTGAAGTGACAGTAGTGAGCTATGAAAGGACACTGTAGTGGCTCTGGTGACTCTTCATATCAGACATACCTCTTGAGAGGGGTATCCACGACCTAAGAAGGATTATTGAGAGTGATTTTGAGAGATTGTAGTGAGGATATGATGTATTATTGATGGAGAGAGAGAGAGAGAGAGTAAGAGATAGTCAATTCTACTAAAACAGAGTGATTATATGTGAGAGATTGAGAGAGAAGACTATGAAGATATTGAAGATGAATACTATGTGATGTATTTCCATTCAAAGATGGTGTATTCCTTTGTTTTCTTTGTTCTATTGATGGTTTTGTGAAGATATTGAAGAATATGGTTGATTCTATCAAATCCGTGGGAGATTTACATGATGCTGCATGAAGATTTGTTGTGCTTGGTGTTCTTTTCTTCATTGTGATCATATGAAACCTAATAAACAAGCTTGTTGATGTTACAAGATAGATTTTCTTGCAAGAGAATTCCCTTTTCCTTGGTGTTCCTCTTGGGGCTCCACCATTTTAGAGAGAGAGAGAGAGAGAGAGAGAGAGAGAGAGAGAGAGAGAGAGAGAGAGAGAGAGAGAGAGAGAGAGAGAGAGAGACTATTGCCCGATTCGATCCAATAGCACCAACGACGAGCCCACCACTCTATCTAGGTATATGAATCCCTTCCCTTACCCCCTTAGGTAGGATCTAGAGGTTTGTGCCTAATATGATTGAGTAAATCACAAGGAACGATCGAAATCAAACTCGCGCTATTGACGTGCGCCACACTCGGTCTGTCCGAATGGTCACTTCTAGGCCGAGTCCCAGAATCAACCCTCGGCCCACTTGGCCCAAACCCTAATTGGCCCACTCAGCCCAAACCTACTTGGCCCGTCCGAGTCTACCATTCGGACCATGGATCAATTCGGCCCTCTGTCACATGTCAAACTCGATCCTCGGCCCACTTCCCTCGGCTCAATTGCATTGGCCCGCCCGAGCGACCTTGTCTGAATTGACCACTCGGCCCATTCGAGCCAATCTGTTTCAGTGACTTCGTCCAAGTCCTCCCCTTGGCCCGTCCCAGCCCACCCTGTCCAAGTCCCGAATTTGGCCCTCAGCCCATGCTCCTCAGCCCGTCCAAGTGACCTACTCGGACCCTGCAATTCAGACCAGTTGGGCCGAGTGTAGATTTTTACCAAATTTTCAGAAATTTGACTTGACCCGGCTAGAACTCAGCAGCACAAACTGTCGAAAGCCCCTAGGATGCTCAGAACTTGATTCTGGCACATGGAATATGCAAAACCGTAGGGCACAGCCGCTTAGCAGCTAGAAGTAGGCAGTTGCGAGACCCAGAGACCTAGATGAAAACCGTTTTGTAAAGCCTAATTGGACAAAAAAACGAACGAGGCAACATATTAGGGAAACCCTAAACCCTGCCAAGATGGCCGAAAAATTGACCAACAAGCCTATTAGGCCCGAAACAACGCGAGAGTGCATAAGATGCCTAGAAATTGGTTGCAGCACTCATCCTGAATTTCCGCACTTGAAGTACACTTAAGGAAATTGAAAGCCTGATTGAGCACAAGTGCACAGGAAAAGACACACACATTGAGTGGCCATAAATTGAGGATTGTATTCACTAACTGAAGGAACTTACCTAGATAAACCACTCAAGGAACCCACGAGTAGGAGAGGACCCAAGACATAGACAAACCATCAACGCGCAAAAGTAGGACCAAGCAAGGGGCGCCGACGAAGTGGATTTGACAAGTCTACTGAACCTGATCGATAGCTTGGTGGAGCACGATAACTCGACAATGGCAGAAGAAAGTTCAGACCGCAGATCTAACGAGGAATTCGACTTAGGAGTCTTTCCAAATGCTATTCCGCAGCTGGTCAGCAGTTACGACGCTCATGCCCGGTTGAGCACCGCGATAGGACAACAGGCACTATCATCGCAGATCTAGAAGAGGAGAGAAAGCTAGCCCGCAAAGCATTGCAAAGCATGGCTGAATACAATAAGGATCAGCAGGCTAGGAGCCAAAGGCAAAGCATGGAGTTGCGAGAGGTGCAGCGGGTGTTGAACCTGGCTAGCAGAGATCGGACCATGAGAGAGCACTAGAAGGAGACTTAACACTGAGTGAGCTTCTCATGAAGCGGCTGCTCGATAACACGGCTGTAGAGCAAAGTGCCATGGCTCTAGCGACATCGCTGCTTGCAGGATTAGGAGCAAACCAGGGCTCAAAGAGCTAGTCTAAAATCCCTATTGTTGCCAAGCAACTCGATAAGTACCAACCCCATGATGATCCATACAGCTTTGTTGAGCGGTTCGAGCAAGTCTGCGAAGCCAACGGCCTCAATGACCTAACTCAATGCTCTCAAGCATTCGAGCTTTGCTTGGGCGAAAAGGGTAGGACGTGGTTTACGAGCTTAGATACCGCAGAGTGATCCAACTTCGATGGCCTCAAGGATCTCTTCATTAAGAGATTTGCCGAGCCCGGATACTCCGATAATCTACTAGTACGCTTGATGAACGTCAAGCAGAAAGAGAAGGAGGACATTCACGATTATGTGACCCATGTGCAGAGTCTCTTCAAGAGAATCCCTCCTGGAGAGCGGCCAATTGAAATAGCAGTATCAATTGTATTCATTAGTGGGATTTAGAACGAGGAACTATATAAGGCTTTGGCAGGCAACTTGAGCTTGCAGTGAGACACGCTAGCTAGGGTCTTTGAGAAAGCCATCCAACTTGACGATCAGCTGAAGGAGCGGAGCTCCAAAAGCGTGAACCTAGAAGAGACCAACTCACAAAGCTTAGAGAGAGTGTCAGCCTCGAGTGAGCGATCAGTCTCATCATCCCAGGATAAGGGGAAAACCACCGAGACGAACCAAGACTTGGCTGACGTTAAGATGGAACTAGCCAAGTTGCAAGACATGCTGAGACGACCAACGCGCCCACACGCCCAATGCGTGTACTATGGTGGAAACCACTTGCCAGCTGAGTGTCAAGACCCTAGGTCAAGACCTTGTACTAATTGCGGTAGGTTCGGCGTCGCCCATTGTAGATTGCCAAGAAGACTTCCATACTCACAACCATACGGCCATCCTTACCTAGTGAATAGGCCGCAGCCATTTTTCGGAAGGGGAGCCCCATTGGCCCTCCCTGTGCCTAACGACATTAAGCCGGTTGTTTCTAGGATGGAAATAAATCCTACAGGCATTCCTAGACTGCCTGGTCCATACGTAGCCCATCCACCGAGTGACATTCCTATCCACTATGTGGAAGAACCGAACGAGGAAGAAGCTTACATATGCCCTTATGTCTCGCATGACGATGAGGGCAATGCTGTCCTCATGGATTATCACCCCGTACTGGTGATGGCGTTAGGAAGAGGACAAGGTAAAAACCTAGGAGGGCAGATGCAAGATCCAATCACTTATTGGACTTGTGGCCACCCAGGTCATGTCTCATCACGCTGCCCTGAAAGGGAGCAACAAAACAGAGACAAGACTGACCAAAGGTGTGCTGAGTGCGGAATTACCCATCTCTTCGTCGATTGCCCAAAGCGAAAGCCATCGTCTAGCTCAGCCAATGTGCTATTTGTCCCATTGGGGCTGTTTGGTGTCGAGAACCTCGATGGGGAGGCCACGCCTATCCCATTGTGGGTCATGACCCATGCCCAAACAAAGCAGGCCGGCATCTCTCTACCAGGACCTAGCAATCTCAATGCAGCCTCGATAGGAAAGAAGACCTGTACACAGAGGAGGAAGAGGTCAGAAGCTAAAATCACACTAAAAATAGAGAGTGCTACAACTCTACCTGCTGGAAAGAAGGTCTCTAACGTAGAGGCAGAGACTTCAGCCCCTAAGACGGCCGCAAAGGGAAGTGCTAAGGTAGGGGAATACCCGCATCCGAAGCGACAGTTAGAGGCCATAGAAAAAGTAAAGGAATGGGTGAAGAAAGCCCAAGAGCATCTAAAAGACGCTGAGCCCATCATAGAGGATGAGATCGATGATCTCTCCAGCATAAGTAGTACGCCAACCTCACCTCCACAACCAAAGTCGGGAGAAGCAACTACACCACAAGCAGTGCCGCTAAGGCCAAGCCTTGGCGCTACAGGGCCATGATTCAGTCACGGCCACTGGTCAGGATGATCTAGGTTAGGAGAGAGACGAACACCCAACAATCTCCTAACCACATTGGTGACTACCCCTATAACACTTAGCCTGGGAGATATGCTTAGGCAGTACCCCACCCTATGACAAGATCTTAAGCAGTGGGTTGAAGGGTCACAAGAGCAGCTCATGGCAGACCCTCATGACCATGATGCAGAGACACAAATACCGAGTTTGACACTACACTCTATGCCTAAATCCTTGGACGTCAATGCCTTTTGGGAAGGTTCCGAGATGCATGCGGTCTTACCGGTTTTAGCCCTAGGTGATACAACGAGAAAGGGAATCGTGGACACGGGGGCTGGGGTTAGTGTGCTTAGCCATGCAGTGCTTCAGACTTGGGGAAACCCACCCGTTAAGACTGCTAGGTTTAATGTTACACTAGCAAATGGTATGAGAGTCAAGCCATTCGGGGTGCTTAAGAATTGGCCAGTAAAGATTGCAGGTGTTCAGTTCTCTGTTGACTTTATAGTCATGAAGGGAGTGGACTACGACATCCTATTAGGCCGACCCTGGATGCACAATGCTAGAGTCATTGAAGATTGGGGTACCGGCTTGATCTTCCTTGGCAATAGGACAGACCTCGTGAGAGTAGAGATGGACACTTGGAAGACCTTACTAGTCGACTTAGATGCCATCTCTGCTATGCTCAAGGGTAATGTTCAGGTCAAGAAGTCCTATGGGCCCTTAACCAATTATATCCCATGCCCAGAGGATGAGTGGGATTAGATGCATGTCCTTGCTACAATCGACCTGCCGCTCTCTGATCACGAGGCATATGAGAAAGCCATCAAAACAATCGGCAAGGCTAACGACACACCCTCCGTACCAGTCTGCATGATGGCAGGAAGCCTTCGTGGGAAACCAAAGCCAGTCAACTTCCAAGTCCCAACCAACAAAAGGGAACTCCAAGAGATGCTGGAACATCTAACGAACAAGATAGCTAGCAATCCAGCTGCAAATTTCAAACCACTCCAGGATCTCTTAGATAAATCCAAGTGGCAATGGACCAGAGTGCATGACTTAAACCTCATGTATAAATGGGCCCTGGTTCCTGACCAACGACTAGAGATATACCAAGCCCTAGGAGACAATGAGTAGTCTAATGAAGAGAATTCTAACGACGAATACGAAGACTACCAATCCTTCAGTGATGAAAGTGAGGGTGAGGTAGATACCGTGGAATACGACACTGAAGGACAAGAAATAGAGCAAATACGCGCAAACTCCAAGCCGCAGAAAAAGAGTATCTTCAGGATGGAGTGAGGAGTCATGCGCATGGAATGTGATCACACCTGGTTGGAACATGTAGGAGCCATAAACCTTGAGCAAGCAGGCCTAGCCCAGCCAGGAACGACATCAGTGTTTAGGACTAAATCACCATCTGAACTGCGCCCACCAGGGGAGACCACCTCTTCTAGCGAAGACGGAGGGTTCAACTCTGAATCGGAGGTTGGTTCGGATAGTAATCCAGAAATACCTAGGCCGCCCACAACTAAGATGCACCAAGGGGGACCTACCTGTCCACCTGAGGCGCAGACGATTAAGGCAGGAAAAGGCAAAACAACCCAAGGATACACGAGCGAAAGAACAACGAACACAGCATTACCTCCCTAAATGATTTACGAAATTCAAAAAAGGGGATAGGGTGGTAGTTTTGTTAGGTGCCAAACGTCAAGCGCAGACGAGCGAACCAATTGAGGGACCAGCCAAGGTCAAAGAGGGGGACCTAGCCCAAGAAGGGGAAACACCCCAACTAGTCTTCATTGCCGATGACTTGATTGATGAAGAAGAGAAGAGTCTTGTTGCTCTCTTGTGAGAGTACATAGACGTGTTCGCCTGGTCCTTAGAAGAGCTTAAGGGGGTAGATCCGAGTGTCGTGACTCACAACATACCCATGATGCCAGACGCAATGCCAATCAAGCAACGACCATACCTTATGAATCCAAAACACACTCACGCTGTCAAAGAAGAGATTGATAAGTTGATAAGAGCGGGATTCATCTACGAAATTGAGCACACAGACTGGGTATCTCCCATAGTCATTGTGATGAAGAAGAATGGAAAAATCCGAGTGTGCATCAATTACAAGAAGGTGAACGTTGCTACCAAGAGGGACAACTATCCGTTGCCGTACACCGAGCACATGCTTGAGAGAGTGGCAGGCAAGGAAGCCTACAGTTTTCTGGATGGCTTCTCAAGGTACAACCAGGTGCAAGTGCATCCTGTGGATAGGCATAAGATTGCCTTCGCCACTGAGTGGGGCTTCTTTGCTAACATAGTCATGCCCTTCGAGTTGACTAATGCCCCTGCCACTTTCCAATGCCTCTTGTGCACCATCTTTAAGGACATGCTTCGCAAGGAGTTAGAAGTCTTTGTTGATGACCTATGTGTCCACTCGACCTGGAACACCTAGACAAACTCCGAGCACTCTTCGAACGGTGTCGCTTATATCGTCTCTCCTTGATCCCCTTAAAGTGCCAGTTTTGGGTGAAGCATGGATGCATCCTAGGGCATGTGGTGTCAAAGAACGGCATTGCCACTGACTTCTCAAAGGTCAGGGTTATTGTTGACCTTCCACCCCCAAAAAACTACAAGGGAGTTCAATGCTTCCTAGGCCATACTGGATACTATCGGCGGTTTGTACCAAATTATGTGTTGATCGCCAGACCCCTGTACAAGCTGCTTATTATCTGCAAATGGACCTAAGCATGCCAATGGGCATACGAAGAGTTGAAGAAGGCTCTAACCATAGCACCAATCCTATGAGCCCCAGATTGGACCATTACTTTCCATGTGCATATCGATGCTTCTAAGTTTGCCATAGGGGCAGTGTTGTGCCAACCTGGCGAACGCAATTTAGACTATCCAGTAAGCTTCACTAGCAGACAACTCACTGAGACGGAAATGAACTACTCGACGACAGAAAGAGAGGGATTAGCCATGGTATTTGCGGTGAAGAAATTCCGGCATTATCTTTTGGCCACGCCCTTTACCTTCTTCGTGGACCATCAAGCCTTGCTCTATCTAGTAAACAAACCTTGCACTACAGGACGCATAACTCGATAGCTACTTCTGCTTTTAGAGTTCGAATTCTCGGTGGTGGTGCGGAAGGGAATACATGGCTGATCACACGTCACGCATTCCCACTGGAGAAGCCGCTGGACAAGGTGTTATTGATGAATTACCCGACGCCCATCTGTTTAGCCTTTCCAACGAAAGAGATCTATTTAAGGCTGATCTAATGCCATATTGGGCAGATGACATAGTCCAGGTGCTTGAGCACGGACTGCCTGACCGACCGATAGAAAAAGCCGACTTAGGCAATTAATCCTTAAGATCCAGCCCTATCAGCTGATTGCAGGCCAACTCTATAGGCTAGGGAAAGATGGATTGCTACGTAGATGTGTGTGCGAGCATGAGATGCACGATATGCTCTTAGAGGCACACAGCGGCATTGTTGGAGGGCACTTTAGCAGGGATACGACAGCAGGAAAGGTGCTGCAGTCTCAACTATGGTAGCCCACGCTTTTCCGCGACGCAGCACGATTTGTCAGCACTGTGACGAGTGCCAGCGGACGAGGGTTCTGATTCGCAAGGATCAAATGGAATTAACCCCAGTTATTGCTCGACAACCCTTTGAAAAATGGGGAATTGATTTCATTGGACCCATTAGTCTTGTGGCACAATATTCGCAAGCCAAGTACATCATTGTGGCCACTGATTACCTCACTAAATGGGCAGAAGTGAGAGCAACCCAAAAAAACGATGCTAGAACGACTGCTAAGTTCTTGTGGGAGCAAGTGATCTCACGATTCGGCTGCCCCATCAAACTGGTCAATGATCAAGGCGCGCACTTCATCAATGAAGTGATCGCGCATCTCCTATCCACCTTCCTCATCATCCTCACAAATCCTCGTCATACTACCCTCAGGAAAACAGCCAGGTCGAATCGACGAATAAGATTTTTGTCAATGTCCTAACCAAAGTTGTCTCTGCTTCACGCAGTGACTGGGATAACAAGCTAATGGCAGCTTTGTGGGCTTACCGCGCAGCTTATAAAACGGCTGTTGGTCAAATCCCCTTTAGGCTGACATATGGAATAGAAGCGATTCTACCATTAGAATTTTTCGTTCCTAGCCTGAGAATAGCGCTTCAAGAACGATGGGAAGGGAAGGAGGCATGGACACAATGCCTAGTTGAACTTGAACGTCTCTCGGAGACTTGTCTTCTAGCCACCCATGCGCTGATCTATGAGAAAGCCCGACGCAAGAGCTAGTTTGACCAGCACATCAAGCAGCGCGAGTTCGAACAGGGTGACTTAGTGCTCCTCTACTCAGTTAAGGGGCATAAGCAAAAAATGAAATTTAGAGGTCTTGGACCCTTCAAAGTTCATGTAATCAACCAAATAGGCAATGTTGAACTTGAGACCCTAAACGGTGAAGGAATAGGCTTCTTCAATGGCAGTCGTGTCAAGAAGTACTACCCTCCTATGCATCCTTTGCATGAGCCACTGATGTTAGAACCGCCTGCCAAAGTATGGGTAGTCACAATCACTGAAATCGACGATGAGGATGAGGAAGCCATAGAGCTCGCATACCTCCATATCACGGTCACTGCCAACCAAACATGCACTTTTAATGCCTTGATTGACGAGGGAGCAGTCTGCAATGTCTTAACTCATGATCATTGGACCCAACTTGGAAAACTACAACTTCAACCCACCACTACTAAATTAAGCCCATATGGGGCCCACTCATACGCACTTCTGGGCAAGTGTAGAGCCGCTGTCTTTATCAAGTCTGCAACTGTACCACTGACTTTTTATGTGTTGCCAAACACTAAAGATGCGGGCACGGAGTCGCTGCTGGGGCGAACTTTCAAAAAGCAAGCTCAGTGCAATGTTGATTACGCATCGCAGTGCATCCACCTCACAATAGGCAATGTTCGCATTGTTACAGCTTTCAGCAAGGGCTGTGCGACCTCATCCCGGGCCACAAAGCCACTGATAGAAACATATGTAGTCAAGTCTAAGGAGGGGGGTAGTGCGCGGCCGCCACTCCCCGAATTTCATAGATTGCAACCCGTAGCAGCCAAAGCTAAGGCCCCACAGCCTCGCCTTCAATGGATGCCTAAACACCCGCAACAGCCGCCTTGGAGTCTATGCTCCTACCTTCATAAGACCAGAAACTCTAAACCTAGGAGGCCCAAACGCAGTTATGGGAATAGATGCATAATTAGTCAAAGATGGGTTCCCAAAGCCCTCTTGCACGCACAAGGCTACTATAAGGGCAATGCTTGGCTATGGATACCTAAGGCCCACACGGCCAAAGGTACCACTCGCATGCCGGCCTCAAGCTTGATCATCCCAAAAACCATAAAACCTCAAAACCACAAGCCGCAGAGCTTCCCTGACCCGCAACCATCAAGTTCATCCACGTGTGAACCCAAGAGAGTCGCCCAAGCCTATCAACCAATGCGACAGCCACCATCACAAGAGTCATCACCCATCAGAGTCTATCCGACTTCCCAAATCCATCCTGAAAGCAACATGCCATTACTCAAGGCTGCTGCTAACCTAGCCATAGTCCCAGCACCCAATCGCAAGCTCAAGAACACTCACAACCGCAACTTTTCGTTGCTAAAGGCTCAAGTCCTACCAAACCCCAACCACCCACCACAGGCCTTAGACCCTCTTACGAGAGGAAATTCTTTCTCACACTAGCAGTTGATTTAGCTGAAGAAATAGGGGATGACATGGTAGATTGCATTAAGCGACTGGACACCACTTTTGTGTCGCTAGCTCTAAGCTACGATCACCTAGACTTAGGCCTATTGGATGAATCCTTCGCAGCCGAAGTTCAAACGATGCCTTGTTCTTGGGAAACGTTTGAATTCACGTTCGCAAAAGCCACTACCTCTGCTGTTGAATTGCTCAGCACTGAGATCTCCAAAGAGCAAGCAATCAAACAATGCCTCATCACATCGTATGATTAGCAAACCACTTCTGCCATCATTGACCAAGAAGTTGCAGAGCTATCAAGACTTGCTGAGACGGAATCCCAGTTCTTAAGACATTGGTACGCTCTTAGGTTTCTATGGGAAGTTGAAGGATGCCGAATAATGACCAATGCTGAGTAGCGCCGCACTATCAAAATAGCAGAGTACGACCCCACATATGTCGCGCCAACCTCATATCGAGTGCTAACCACTCTTTGGGGCCGTCCTATAGAAGAACATATCAAAGGACACCCCTACCTCGATTGCTTGTTAACCAAGGAAGAGTTACACATTGCTAGCCGAGTCAACTCTGGTGACTTCCTAACAGATGTTCTCACATACATCACCCAAGTGGGGATTAAACCCTTTGATCTAGACCACGAAGCTCAATTGGAATACAATCCCAATTTCTATACTTGGCTCCGTCACAAGTAACCCCTACACCTCCACGCCGAAAGCCTTTAACCTTCTGACCCTAAATCCTAGGAAGGATTCTTCTCAAGCTGGAAGGGGAGGGGGTAAGGTGAATCAAATCAGAATCAGTAAATCAAATCAAAGTCAGTGAAACACATAGACATATATTATGAAAAACGGATGGGGTAGGAAAAGGGCATGGAAATTTTGAAGTAAAGGGCAAAAATTCAAAGTCTGAAAAGGAGAATCTACATTAGATCTTAATGAATTCATTCAAAAGCATAGAGTTTTTCTGTTTCAGCAAATTATTATGCCACAAGCACTAATGAAAATTACGGTTTATGATAGGAACAAAAGATGTCGTAGCAAGACCGCACCCGCCGACTCCCGTTCATAGACGAGGAAAGAGAGCAATATCGCATCTACCTAGAAAACCGCACCTTCAGCTAGCTTAAGTTTCGAACCGTCCGCAATATAGAAGTTGTGGTGGCTAGGGAGGAAGCAGCTAGGAGGGTGGTCGAGCAATGTAACCTCAGCAAGTACCTTGAAAAATTCTCACAGGAGCCGGACCATCTGAAGTGTGTAGAGTTCCTCAGATCATACGACCCAGACCAAGAATGCGGCACAGTGACGGTGGATAGAGAAGAAAGTGCCAAGCAGGTGCAGGTCCATCTAGACCCAGCCTTGGTGGAGAAGGTGTTGGGATTGGAGCCAAAGACGGAGAGAAAATAGAAGAGGGATGTCTATGCGATGCTGAAATGAAAAAGGAGGAGCTGCTCACCAATGACGACATCAGCATCCTAGACATCCCCGACGCAGAAGCTAGGCTACAAGCAAAGCTAGTATATGTCCTCTTCTCTAGCCATCGCTACAACTCCCTGATGCATCGAATCAACGTGCCTGTGCTGGAGAACATAGCGGCCCACACTCTGGACGAAGTTTACTGGAACGGGTATGTACAAAAAACTATCGACTAGGTAGCTAAAGTAGTGGCTTTAGGAAGTGTGCCAACAAGTGGAGGGTCTCTAGCCTCCAAGGCTATAGAGAGGAAGAAAGCTTCATTCAAGGCCTCTTACATTGGGTATGGAGGTGTCTTAACGGCGCTTATCCAGGAGGCCGTGAAGGTGGCGCAGGAGGCAAAAGTGGGGGAGGGGGAAACACCCGACAGGTCACCTCCTCATCAACACTAGGAGAGGTCCAGTGATAGGACTGAGACCAAGGAAGAAGGGGAAGAACAGAAAAGCAAAAAGCAGGTCAAGGAGACCGAGAAGAAGGCAGTGCAAAAGAAAAAGAAAAAGGATGACGAGGGCCACAAGAAAGAGAAAGAGGACTTAGAGAAGGCCAAGAGAGAGTCCCTTAGGGAGGCCAAGGAGAGGGAGAAGAAGAAAAAACAGGAAGAAGAAAAGCAAAAGGAGCAATTACAGAAGGCTAAGAAGGCATCAAAGCAGGAGGCAGAGGAGAGAAAAAGAAAGGAAAAGGAAGAAAAAGAGAAAAAGAAGGAAGAGCAGAGAAAAGCAGAAGAGGAAAGGTGAAGAAAAGCTGATGAAGAAGAGGAATAACTAAGAAGGAAGGAGGAAGAGGACCTGGCTGAAGCTACACACCGGGTCCATCGAACAACGATGCAAAGCTGATGAACTGGGGAGTTTGAGCCCACATAGAGAAGAAAGGCCTGGGTCAAGCACACAGGTGCTAGAGATTGTGCCACCCCCGTCCACTGAGGGCAAGGGAAAGGCCCCAATCCACCCAATTCCTACTCTATTGGTGCCTCCCATCGAGCCAACCACCATCACTCCCAGCATCCCCACCAGTACAGATATATCAAATCTAGTGGCATGGATGCAGTACTTCATTAACAAGGAGATAGCCTAGGGGACGAGCACTAAAAGGGCAAAAGCGGCCGGCCCTAGACGCAGAGTCTAGGCAAGATCCTAAACGACAAAAGGTGGAGGCCTCAACAACACCCATCCAAAAAATGATGATGTCGCCAACTAATTACGACGAATACGTCCTCAAGCTACTCTCACAGTTGGAGAGAGCTAAGGAGGAATGAAAGGTAGCGATGGTGGCTGAGTTGGCAGCTGAGAAGGAATCAATAGCCACCTTCCAACTTGACAAAACAAGGATGATAGCCATGCAACAAAGGGAGATCGCAGATCTCAAGCAGGAAATAAAGGTTAAGGATGACAGAGAAGAGCATTGGAGGCAGCAGCTCAAGAATGAAACACAGGAGCTGGTGAAGATGCAAAGAGAACATAAGCTCCTGATAATGCAATATCAGGAGCTCATTGCAAAAACTGCTAAAGTTGAAGAGCTCATGGCCGAGCTCAATGCTAGGGATGAGAAAAGAAAGTAGGACATGGAGGAGCAGCAAGAAGAGATTGAGCACCTAACCGATCAGTTGAACTCTAAAAGAGAAGAACAGCAGAGGCTGATCAGGGAATTGGAGGACCAAGAGCAAAAGCTCATGATACTGACCCTAAAGCAAGGGGAGACCATGGAGAAAATGAACAAGAAAGCATAGGAGTGGGTGGTGCATAATGAAAAGAGGGTGAAGACACTGGCACGGCACCTCGCTCTGGTAGAAAAGGAAAAGATCATTGTAGAGAGCAAGGCAGAAGCCACCTAAGTGGCCTTCGGTGCCCAACAAAAAGCCTTCCTCGACACCATCATGGATACTACCCGCCCAGAGGAGGGAGAGCCGTTGGAGATGGCACAAAGGAAGCTCAGCATTGCACGCAGAGCCCTACACGCAGGACTACAATTGCCACCCCAACCTGCGGAGGTTAGGCTGAGCCTGGACGAGAAACGGAAATACCTATTGCTGGCCGGCCTAACCCCCCAGGAAGTGGATGCCCTCAGATTTGAAGAAAGAGCACCACAGGAAAACCGACAGGGGGAGGAAGCCAAACTCGAATTCACCATGGGCTGATTCAAAGAATATGTGATCCCACAACCCCCCTCGCCGCACATTCAGGAACAACAACCACTTGACCCGCCCCTAAATAGACAAGCCACGCTCAAGGAATGACGGAAAAAGTTGGTGGAAGAAGCCAGAAGGCGGCTACAGGCCAAGCCAGTCGTGCGGCCATCCGCATCCCTCCCACTATGCCCCGATGACCTCCCAATGCAATTCCACGCAGAGCTACTGGTCTAGGAACGGCAAGAAATCGAAGATGACCCTTTCTCTTTCGGCTTCCTTATGCCTGACAACCTGAGAAGAGTCCTTCCAATCAAAGTAATGGAGGAGGTGATCGTGGCTGGCAGCCGACTGGGCCAAAAATGGTTGGATGACAGGGCAAAGACCCCCACTCTGTGGGGCACGGAGGAAGCAGAATTTTGGCAAGACAAAGTGTACGAAGTGCCACACACCATAAGGGGCTACAACTGCCAACCCCTCTAGAGAAGGCAAATATGCAATATTAACATGCTCACCTGGATGGCATTTTGCAACACCCTACCCTATGAGAGGAACAACCCCACATTCATAGTGTATCCTCATAGGGTAGGCGTGGATTTTGTTGCCACCCTCCATGGGAGGCATGACTTCCCCATCATCTACAATTCCAATGCCACCTCCTTCGAGGATGCCCTCCTTTTTTATTTAGGAAGCCTAACCGACTCCATGACGCGCTTCCTTGTGGAATTCTCCTCTTGTCCCGATCCCGCTTTCATAACTACGTGTAATTACCTTAGGCTTCTTAAGCTCCTACTCAAGCAAGATCCAGCACCGTAGGAGAAAGGCTTGCCTCCCCTCTTTTTTGATCCCAATGCTATTGATAGCTGTGCTATGGCATGCTTAATGATGAGAGCTAGCCTACCACCTTCCTTTTGCCTAGCTCTCCTAGAGGACATGAGTGACAGCCAATTCACTAGGTGTAATCACCCCTTCCTATCCACCGCCTCTCTCCACTTCCGCATGAACCTGAAAGGGTACATGCAAAGCCACCAATTTTTGTGCAAATCCATCTACCCTCCCCCCCCCCCCCCCCCTCATTCAAATGAAGAGGATTAGGCCTAGCTGTCATTCATTCAAAAAAAAAAGAAAAAAACTGACTAGTCAACATCACCCACTTGAGGAAGCACTTATCACCACAAAAAGCACGATCACTGCACCTAGGGGTCCTTAAGATAGGCGTATCTGGTGACTTTGGTCGGCCGGCTCCACTCCCAACCCCCTAGCCCTTTTTGCTCCCCCACTTCACGCTTAGGGCACATCAAGGGCAGGACACACCTAGGGAGGTAACACTCACCTATGGTTAGACCTGTCACCCTAAGCCACTGGCATCGCACCCCCTTGGCACAAATGGGGTCCTCAAGTGTGGGACATCACCCAAGTGGCTCGCCTGCGGTTAGACCCACCTCCCCATTCCACTACCACGAGCACAATGCACCAACATGCTGAGGAAAGCACTCCCCTTAGGTAGAGCACCGCACCTTCTTCTTCAGGCACCCCAAAAGCACCAAACCACCAACTTCGGAGGCCCTCGTCCACCCATGACATCCAGTTAGCTACTCTGACAAACATCATTCTTAAGCTTCCACAAGCACCTGAGTTTACATGTGGCCCTCACCCTTACACCAACCCAACACCGAAGTGCCATGAGACTGGCACCCGTTTAGGAGGGGGTAATGTTAACCCTAAATCGAGATGGCCCCAGGTCGAGATGGCGAAAAGAGGAAGAAAAAGAGCAGACAAACATGGAAAAAGAGCAAAGACACATAGGCGACCTCCAAAACCAAGCCAGGGCAAAAAAGAGAAATTTTAAATGAAGGGCGCCTCAAAAAATCAGAAAACTCTTGTAAAAGAGGGCCAGGCTCCCTCCTGTGCCAGTTGTAAAATACTAGACGGGTGTAGGCTAGAGACATAAGGCTAGAAGAGGGAAATGGAAAAAGGACCTTGCCACAATGGCCAGTCATGTAAAAAAGGGATGGGTGCCCATGGGATTTTAGGGCTTGTATATATAAAGTTCAAAAAGTGAATAAGAGGTCATTCTTTTGGTGTGTGGCAACAAGAGTCTTCTTCTTCTTCTCTCCTTCTCATCATGAAGAATGGAGATTATCGTGGTGTGTGGTAGTGAGATTATCATGCAGATCATGAAGAATGGAGGTCACCTAGCCCATTTGTTTGAAAACCTTCTCCTCCCCATTCTCTCCATGTCTCACAAAATGCATGTTCTATTGGCCTTCATATGCCATTCATGGCACCCTCTATACAAGTGCCCATACTCCCTTATTTACCCAAAGAGAACCATCTTGATGGTTCAAACTACTCACTTTGGTCATGTAAGCTAGAGTATATCCTTGATACACTTGATATTTGGAAGTTTGTTACCCACCCTATTCCCTGTCCCATAGAGGATTCCAGTGTTGGATCATCGATGGATCGTGTGGCCTTATGGATTGGCTCAACTCTAGAGTTTGATCTTTCCTCTTTATGAGCTTACTAGATTCTATCCTAGAGCTTGTTCGCAAGTTGCAAAAAATAGCAAAAGTGTGGACAATGCTTGCATCTTTATACCATTAGAAGACATTTGCGCATCGAATTTACTCTTCAGAAGAAATTACAGATAATGTTGATGATTCTCCTTCCATGAAGGATCATATTAATAGGTTGGAGGATATGAGGGATGAGCTTGCGTCCCTTGGCAGGATGATCTATTTACAGGATATGGCAATGATTATTTTGACTTAGTTTCCATCTCCCTAGTTTGATGTCTTCTACACAAGCCTTCTTACATCAATGACTTGTGAGAAGCTTCTATGGGAGGAGCCTGCCCCACTTGTTTTGGAGCATGACGAGTGCGCCAAAGAGGTTGCTTGTGGATCCACCTCCACTAAAGCTTTTTGCAAGTTTGGGAGGGGAAAGAAGAAGAAAGGGATGTCAAAGACTAAAAGACACAAGAGTTCTTTAGGCACTAACTTTGACTTTGAGAAGGCTAAATGCCTATATTGTGGGAAGGGGATACATCTAGAGGAGAAGTGTTGATAGAAGTACCCTCACCTTCATCCAAGAGAAAAGGATGGAACTAAAACATCCAAGACTTCTACATCTACTCTAGCAATTACCCATGAGTTAGTGTTTCTTCATATTGTTGAGTTGGAGGAGCCATCTTTAGTGGTTGCCTCATCTTCTAAGAGGCCTTGGGTAGTTGATAGTGGAGCTTCTAATCATATGACTCCATGAGGTGATTTGTTGTAGTATTTATGTCCTTTTTAGGGTTTAGCTACTAGTGATGACATTGTATCGATGCCTATTAGTGGTGTTGACACTCTACCTTTGTTTCCCGACTATTGTGCTTCAAGCTCCCTTTCACATGCCCTTTATGTTTCGGACTTGGGCTTTCCATTTCTCTTAGTTTATGGCCTTACTAGGCTTGGTACTCAAGTTATCTTCACCGACCAAGCCATTTCTATTGAGGATTCTTCTACAAGGGTTGTTCTCACAAAATGTTGGTAGGAGAGTGGGCTTTAGAGGCTCCATCCCCCTTCTCTTATGTAGGGTCATCCAAGGCAATTATATATTGCTACACCCATTCATTCTTGTGCATCATCTATTCCATAGGTTCCTTCCCATCCCCCACCCTCTCCTTTGGTGGTTCCATCATACCCCCATCCCTTTTAGAGGGGGACAATCATGGTGATGTGGCTCTAGATTCCCTAGCCCCTAGCGTTTCAGAGGGGATTTCCTAGGATCATGAGGAGTTTCTTCATCGGCAACCTACATTGATGGACTTCATTGACATTGGGATTCCTCTTGCCACCCCAAGATATGTTTCTTCATTGGCCTTCAATTATATCCAGGATTTGAGAGGATGTGCTAGCAGTCATGTTTGTCATGCCTTGTCATCTCCTACTTGCAAGCCTCGATCTGATGAGGACTTTAAGAGCTTTGGCGTGTCTACTGTCACTTGTTTTGATAGAGTAGGTAGCTCATTCTAACTCTGTTTCTTATCAACGTGATGCCACTAGCATACACAATTGGATCTTAGAGAATAAAGATAGGATTTTTTCCTATCAACCAATGGATGAAACTTGGAAACAACCCTTTATATTGGTGCTCTAGACGCAATGGAAATTAAAAATGGTAAACAAATATGGAAATGATGGTTTGCTAGCAACAAATGCTACTTTTGGTACCAATCAATATAAAGTGTGTATATGGAATTTGTTTAGAATTTTTGTGATTTAGATTCACTACTCTACTTGCTTTTGCTAATTACTTTTTCATTAATTCAACTTATACTCAATATTGCCATTTGATGCCCATCAGAATGGCATTCCTATGGCATGGTTTGTGACTTATTTTATCGAGTCCTCATGTGATGTGGCTTGGTTGGCTGCCTTATAAGATCATATCCTTGACTTCAATGCATCATGGGAAGCAAATGCTTGGATAGTTAATTATGGTCAAGTAGAGATTAATGCCCTCCAGTAAGATATAGACATTACGCTTTCACTACTTAATTTTATAAAAAATTTTATCATGAATAATACAATCACATTGTTGCATATGCATAGTTGTATTTGGTTTAATGATATGCTTGTGTATATAGCATGTGAGGAGAGCATGGCTCAAGCATTTAATAAAAAAAGATGTTCAAATTTGTGCTGACATGCTTTGAGATCTAGGGAGTATTATGAACATGAGATGTTGAAGACTCTCAAGTGAGGCAAAAAGGATAGAGGGTGCTTTAGGACTAGTTGATAGATTTTTGACGAAGTATAAATCCCAATCTTGTTTCATGCATTAGTTCAAGGAATATTGGGTTCCTAAAATTTGTAATTAGAGTATGTTTCTTGTGTCTATGTAAATCCTTATGTGAATCTCCTTATTGTTGCAAGCATGTGGGTTCATGCTACATACACTATGATTTTGGCTAACCAAGACACAATTGGTACATCAAATCCTTCCATGGAACACTAAAGTATAAGTTCCTCATTGGTTGCATGGGCATCGTGTGGATTGGTTGATCCACAAATTAATGACCACTTGCCATCCTTACTTTTAATACATGGACACTATGAAAGAAGCAAGTTTCAAACAAAATTTTTCCATTCAAAAGATTGTGCATTCCTCCCTTACACATGCTAAGAATATATTAGATCATTATTGCAACTTATGGGAGAAAATCATACACTTGCAAAGGTGAAAAGCATGAGTGAAGCAAAGCTCTATACACTGTCCACAATGTTGATTGTGAGTGGGCATCTTGTAACTATGATTGGGCATTCAAAGGATACCTTTGCAAGCATCAAATTAAGGTGTTAGTCATGGGCGGAATGAGTTTTGATACTATTGCTAATAAGAGCATACAAATGTATTAGGGAACAATTAGAAGTAAGTTGCATGTATCTAAGTATTATAGTCAATTGTTCAATTAAAATGTACTACATTTAATGTTTTGTTTGGTTTTTGATGTAAACCATCAAGTTTGTGAGCCATCTGTGATCCCTTCCAACCATGGATTCATCGAGTCATCAACAAATATTACACATCTAGTAAATGCTTCAAATGACAAAACACATGATCAAAATACTTCTTTTGCTATTGTGGCATCATGTTTTCATGATGCAATGGTCTTGATAGATGACATGATATATTCTTCTTAATAAAGATACGATTATTTTCTACTATTCATATTGACAAAGTATATTTAAATGCAAAAGCAAATCTACACTTGTTGCCACATTTGGAGCATCTCTCTAGCCAATTATTGTTCTCATTGAAGCATATCCATGTGGTGCTAGGTGAGTGAATATTGCATCCCAATGCTGAACTATAGCACATTAATGATGGATTTGGCAACATGTTACAAAGAGCAAACCCCTTCATTGAAGAAAAAATATCAAAGAGGAAAAGATCTAGTGTTGGTGAATTCCCTACATGAATGAAGAAGAAAAGGCGCACAATGCAAGGTTGTTTAGATAGAGATGTGGTTGGACTTGGCAATCCAAACCCATCAAATGATCTGCAAGAAGTAGATGAATAAGCAAGAAGCAACATCTATGTTGGGTTCTTCGTGTTTCACATAAATTACTTCTCTTTTAGATAATTTCACATTAAGTATGACAATTTGTGCCTTGCATATGTGTCATATTGCACGAAATGGTTCTTCATTATTGCTATATTTTCCAATCACTTGTATTATAAATTATCTTAATTTTGTTGCGGAGGCATTCCAAGTTTATGTTCATCATAGCATTACTTATAAACATGTCCAGCCCTGCACCTTAGTGAGATAAAGAGGAGATTTTTACCTCAGATCTTTGATTAATACCCTTGGAGAGATGATTTGATGAAACTCTTATTAATCAAAGAACATCTCCTATTAGTTAAAGACCAAGAAGGCCATCTCTTATTAATTAAAGATCATCATCATCATTGTTGAAGATAAATCATTTGTTTATCAAGACATATAATGGTATGCCTTTTTTGAATCTTGCATTTCGAAAGCAGACATAAGGTCCCCTCTAGATATAAAAGAGCATGAAGATGGAGAAATCTCCCTTCTGCTAATTAAATAAGGGTGCCCTTGTTCTAGTGTGGACACTTAGGGTCATGTAGAAGACATTGCTGTGATTATATGATGATCATAGCACCCTCGTGTGCTCACTAATGAGATAATTAATTATTATCCTTCCACATCTTATTAAGATGATGCTCTAAGTGTATTCCTAAAGCCTTACATGGGACTTGTCTAGGTTGAGATAGCCCTCTTACTATGGAGACCCTTTCCTTATGATGAGCTGGAATTAAGGAAAATGAGCAAGGGAAGACCCTAGCCCACATGGTCTACTACCCAAATCCCATGCAGTAACTTGGGATGTGTGTGGAGTAGACATCTATTCCTTTGCATATGTATGCAGGAAATTTGGCTTCCTCTAACGACTTGCTAATCCTTGCAAAAAAGGTCAACTTGTGGAGGCCTCTCACTATGTGAAATGTTTGCTACAAGGTTATAGGAAAATCTATTGCCCTTCAAGTCAAATTCATCCTTCCTAAGATTTTCACTCAAGGCAATATGGCTTCATTCATGGGACATGAATTCATGATTCTATGTTATTTGTTTGACCTTCCCAAAGTCGAGGGTGCCATTGGGGTACCTATTATGCCATGCAACGATGTCCATGAGCTCGACAAACCTAGAAACATCTAGATCCATCTCACAATTGAAATGGCAGGGACATGTGCAATGTTGGAGGCATCACTTGCACACACACACACATGCACGCACGCACGCATGCATGCACGCACGCGCACGCACGCACGCACACGCATGCACGTGCATGCGCACGCGCATGCACATGCGCGCGCGCGCGCACACACACACACACACAGGAGGCAAAAATTATCGCACCATGATTGCATGAGGGGAGTGGAATGCACATGGACTAGGTGAAAAAATTCACCATAGACATTCAACGGTAAGGTCAAATGAAAGTGCCTTGCAAAATAGTCCTTTTTAGTATATGTGGTGGGACCCATATGTAAATCTATTGTGAACCCTAGCATTACATCTCCAAAAAGAGATGACCTAATAATATTTATATATCAACTTTGCGGATCACCATCACAAGCTTTGGTTGTCTCTCTTACCCCTCCAACCCTGGCATCGTCACAGTGTCATGCTGGCCACCAGGAACCTCTCCAACTCCATGTACATGTGTGCCTTATGACTTAATGCATGTGCTCCATTAAATATTGTGTCATGGCAAAGGAACATCTCTCTCTCTCTCTCTCTCTCTCTCTCTCTCTCTCTCTCTCTCTCTCTCTCTCTCTCTCTCTCTCTCTCTCTCTCTCTCTCTCTCTCTCTCTCTCTCTCTCTCTCTCTCTCTCTCTCTCTCTCTCTCTCTCTCTCTCTCTCTCTCTCTCTCTCTCTCTCTCCCCAATGTGATCCCTAGCATGCTACATAGGTATCTCTCATGCTTTCTTGGAGACGCATCCCCTTTTGCAGCATGGTTATTATGTTTCAATATTCTAGTTTTGTTTCATTGATCAAGGAATCCTTCTTGTAGGGCACTTGGCTACTTCTTTGGCAAAGGTAAGTTGAGCTTTTACCAAATGATTGCCACTTCTTAACTCTTCAAGTTCTAGCTAGTTCTACATCAACAAGCCTTATACTTGCACACTAAGCAAATCCTACAACATAGTTGCAAACCTTTTGGGTAAGTTGTATACCTCTCCTAAGGAGATTACTTAAAAGACTTGAAAAAACTACTCACTTTCAAAAATTGACAAAAAAACAACATATACTTTTTTGAAAAACCCCAAATCTAGTATATGTTTTTCTAAATGTACTACTTTAGTGAGAAAGATAGCTTGTAAAATAGATATTTTTAAGGAGTTTATATTCACACTAACGCATGGCTAAGTACCAAGAGTTTTCTGTATCACAAAACTATGCACTTAGTATATGTATGAAACTTTTTAAACAAATTTTGATCTAATGATTTTCAATTATCTTAATTGATTGAATAAATCTATAGATTTGAAATGGCATTCCTATCCTTGACATTTGAAGTAGTATTTGTATATAATCTAGGAGGTGCATATTGGTATATGCATTTGAAGTAGTATTTGTATATAATCTCGGAGGTGCATATTGGCATATTGATGAAAATACTCTACCTCACAAACATAAAGATGGAAAAATTTTCAACATATTAATGGAACATTGGTATATTGATGAAAATACACTACCTCACAAAGATAAATATGGGAAACTTTTCAACATATTAATGGAATTTTAACTTTAAAATATCATGTGTGATGTGAATATAGTACTATACCAAGCGAGTATGCAAATATAACCTTTTGTGGAGGAGACTTCATGCAATGCATCAAGTGGATATGCAAATATGGCAAGCACATTGGATTTTGTTCTTTCACAATTCATGTGAAAAAGCTTTCAAACTAAACTCAATATCCAAGTTGTAGTGGTTATGTTAATTAAAGCAAAGCCTTCAAGTTTACTGGACATCATTACTCACTCAACTCTATTCTTAAAGCTAATGTTGTGCAATGGCTAAAGCAAGGTTATCTTGTTAAACAAAGGCTTATGGTAAGAAAATTATGGAAAGAATACACCTTTGCGATGCTAACCTTGTTATTTGTTACCCTAGGAGCTTTGCATTAGTCATCTTGATAGGCTTATTTATGCATGCCCATTTTAAATGTAGTTAAAGGGTCTCATATCAATCCTATAAGATTTAATTCCAAATAAATTTGGGAAAGGTATTACACGTGGCCCCTCTTAGTAGTGAGTCCTAAAATAGAATTGTTGTTCTTTGGACCCCTATGTCAGAAAATCCTTAGTTGTGTTGCATCCTATGTTGGAAAATTTGGTGTCCTATATGTATCTACTTATTTTCTTTATCTACAAATCTAACTTGTATTAAGATAAGACATAACATCACCAAATAAACTTTGATGACTCAAGGAAAGATTACATGGCATTGTATTATTAGTTCTTAAGGGAATCTTTATAAATTGTTCTCTTCTTTCTCATACCTTCGAGAATTGTTTGCACATCCTCTTCTATCACCTAGCTTGATCCCATTAAAGACTCTCCCAAAATATTTTCTTTCCTAAATCTCCAAATGGACCAAATTGTCGCTACCCTCATGACACCACAAATTTTGATTGATTCTTCATTTAGGCCACATTCATTTGGAAAAAGAGTGATCTTTATGTTAGGTTTTTCAAGGAATCTAACAAAAGACATCCACTCCTTTATGATCCCCCACACAACATTATCCTTGTAACACTCCTAGAAGAGATGTGTTGTAGTTCCCTTTTCTTTTTTGCAAAGAATACACATGGATGAGACATTCCAACCCTTGTATAGGTGTTCCTTTGTTGGGAACTTGTTAACAATACATTCCCATAAGAACATCTTTGACCTCCTAGAAGGACTAGCTTTCCAAACCAACATTACCCTCGTCTTCCAAATATTCACTCTAGTCCTCCTCATGAATTACTTATGCCAGTAGTCTCATACATTAAATAGGTGTTTCATTGAGGTCCCTCTAAATAATTTCTTCATGGGGCAAAGTCACAAGGGCTTACCTCATTCTAAGGTTGGAAACTTGACTAGATTATCATTATTACGTATGGGGGATGAAGACCAATTTCTTCTTCTCCATAATCATAGTCAACCAATATTGTTCTTGTCATTGAGATTAAAGCTCATGCATACATCATATTTATTGTGCCAACAAAGGACAAATAGGTCCCAGAAGCCCCTAAAACATGTAAGGCCCTTATCAAACATAGCTTTTGATAGAATATGCTTCCACTTTGCTAGACAAAGGTTATCCTTAAAGGCACCATCATATAGTCATGTTACTTGATTGACCACCTCATCACCATGACAACTTGAGGAGTTGAACCAATTTGCCTCACTATGCCATTGCTTCTAAACCCAGGCTAATCCATGTGCCATGCCAAATTGGGAAATTTTGACAAGGGATACTTTGCAAGCTATCTCACTAATGTTTGGTGCATATGCACAATAAATGGGACTTTGATGGACTCTTTCAAGAGTTCCCTTATCTAAAGGGCTTAAGGCTACTTCTCACATAGCCATTTCATACTCTATCTCTAAACTATTTATGCCTCTGCACTCAATCCCAGGAATGCAAGGAAGCATAAAAGATTCAAAGTTTGAATTAGACTGACCAAAACTCACCTTTTGCAATATAGAATTTCCATCAAAAGAGAGCTTGTTGGCCTCACAATTCCAATGTGGCTCCCCTTGGGCTTTTGAATAGGCGATCACAATCGATCTGCTTCACTCCAATGCCACCAAGGAATAAGAAGAGAAATAGAGAATAAGGACCTTCTCCTTCTGGGTCCCTTGCTCTTTTTCACTTAATAAAGAAATGGATCCAAAAATGCTAAGAAAGAATGAGAGTATTAAACCTCTTTGTCCCTCACATGTGTGCGTGTACACACACACACACACACTCTCTCTCTCTCTCTCTCTCTCTCTCTCTCTCTCTCTCTCTCTCTCTCTCTCTCTCTCTCTCTCTCTCTCTCTCTCTCTCTCTCTCTCTCTCTCTCTCTCTCTCTCTCTCTCTCTCTCTCTCTCTCTCTCTCTCTCTCTCTCTCTCTCTCTCTCTCTCTCTCTCTCGAGCTTGATTATGGTGAAATCAAGAAGGTAGAAAAGTGAGCAACCCTGGGGGATCCTCCTATAAGAAATCTCTATATAATGTGCATTTAAAGGATATTAAGAAATACCCTTTCTTTACATGTCATAAGACCTTTAAATGACCCCTTTTACTTTACTAAACTTATAGATTTTTTTCAAATTGCAATGAAAACCCCCTTTTCTAAATATAATCCTGTAAATTTTACTAAGTATAACACCCTTTCTTTTGAAATCGTGTGGTATGTTATATGTTCTACAAGGTGGACCCCTGAGGGAGCAATAACTCACAAAATTATATATATAAGGTGGACCCTCGAGGGAGCAACAACTCAAAAATTACAGATACAAGAATGAGAGTTTCTATTCATTTACAAATTGTATATATGAAGTTTCCTAGGCAAATGGCCTCAACCCTTGGTGTCTCTAAAGAATAGTCATCTCTCTTTTTTATGCTTGTATCTCATTGAATTCTATCATAGACTTCTCTTATAGTAGAAACTTGCCCATGGGTTTTCACTTCTTGCTCTTTTGTACAAACATGAATAGAAACTTAAAAATAGATAATTGAGACTCCAAAAGATAGTACAATTTGCATAGAAGTGAGGTTGACTCTAGTTTTTCAATATAAGGACATTTCAATATGATAAAGTAAAATCTAAATTTTTAAGAATATCTACCCTACCTATAGATTCTTAGTGCCTCAAATATTCCAATATTTTCTATAAAAAATTTACAACCATTTTTGACACCCTTTTATGATTCATCGTGATTTAATGATTGGACTCTGTTGATCCTTTGATTATGCATTTGTTGTTTCTACAATCAAATTGACTTTGAAATTTTGCTATTTTTATATAGTCTTCTTTGCCATTTTGAGGCAACATCACTCCCACTATAGATGAATGCCAATCCCATGGCATGTTGGTCTTAGGTAGCATGGTGGGAGAAGCATGTTGCTATTTTTATATAGTCTTCTTTGCCATTTTGAGGCAACATCACTCCCACTATAGATGAATGCCAATCCCATGGCATGTTGGTCTTAGGTAGCATGGTGGGAGAAGCATCAAAGGATGTGGCATCTAGAATGCTGACAATGAAGAGGTAATGATATTGGTATGGATATTCTAAAGGAAGGGAAGTGAATGTCAATGGGGTGATGGGTGTGCCTTTGAGCTATACTTAAAAGAATTGTGTAAAACCTAATTGTATGAGCAATGGGTGATTGTGTCATAGTGCAACTAAAAGATGGGTTAATTGGTGGAAGGGTGGATGTGTTTTGAGATTCATAGTGATAGGTCTATTGAGAAAGTGCGAGAATATCCTACCCTTGCTATGCCTTAAATTGCAATGTGGAGGAAGCGGACTAGGGGGTTAGAGTAACTAAGTCCACTAGGCATCTCTAGCTTGAGACCCCCAAGGTGTAGTGGTTGTGTATGGAACTAACTAATATTGGAGCTTCTACTATTTTTTATTTCTTTTTATTAGCCTCTTTTTCTCTTTTTTCTTTTCTTTTTCATACTTTGCACCCACTTCTTTTTCTCTTCTTCTCTTTTTCCTATTTTCATACTAATAGAGAAAGATATCAAAGCAATCTCCAATATCATTAAGGCTCAACTTCACACATGTTTCCATAATAGTAACAATAGGCTTGTAGTCCTCAAGACCAAATCTCTACAATATCAATATACTTATTTGACACAAAGCAATACCTCCATCATATTACATAAAATGAATGTTTAAATAATGATATAGTAGGCTCAAATGTAACATTTCAATATTCGAATTTAAGTTAGCCTTAAAATCAGCAATATGTATCTCATTTGGACTAGTAATGAGTAGCATATCATTAACATAAACCCCAATTATTAGGGGCACATCACCCTCATGTCTAATAGATAAGGTGCTCTCAATTGGACTATTCTAAAACAACATGCAGTTAAGAATGCATGTATCTTCTTCTCGTACTACTCCCAAGGTACTTGCTTTAGAGCATACAATGCCTTTTTCAACACTCTACTTTCCTACCACTTTGGACAAAACCACAAGATTGAACAACATAAACTTCCTCTTGTAATCACCAATGTAGTATTGATATCCATCTAATGTACATTCAAACGACTATAATATGCTAGTGTACAAATGCTACAGTTTCTTGTCATGCAATAAGTGGGAGCAAAGGTCTCATCAAAGTCAATATCCTTATATTGAGCATAACCCTTTTTCACAATCTAACCTTGTAGCAATTGAGACTACCATCTAGCTTATGCTTCAACTTGTAAATCCACTTAATACTTATGGCCTTTTTGCCAACATGCAAGCTATATAAGAATCAAGTACCATTGTTGACAATAGTATCATATTTAGATTACATAGCAACCATCTAGTTTTTTAAATTTTGTACCTCTTCAAAAGAAGAAAGCTCATCCTCGTCACACAAACTAGAATCATCTGATGCATAACAATTAGATGCATAAGAGACACTATGAGTGCCAAAACAAGTATGACTAGACAAAAGTGTATCCAATTTACTGTCACCCAATATTTACACCAACATTTTGGCATAGCCATAGGCTGCTTAATCACTCCTCTCTTATCAAGAAGTGGATCATTCACATCTACATTATAAATAGGTTGATCTGTGGAATCATGAGAAACCTATACAACAAAAAGTTTGCCTCCAAAATAGTGTCATAGATATCTTGTGAATAAACATTTGTCTCTTTGCTACATTAAATTAAAGGTTGCACATAATCTTTCACAAAGATAACATTACGACTAACCAATGTATGCTTATGATGTGGATGATATTACTTGTAATATTTACATTCAATACTATAACCAACAAAGATGCATTTCATAGCCTTGTCCATCAATTTTTTTGCATTATTGCATTGGTGCCAATGCATAAGACAGACAACTAAAAATATACAAATGAGCAGCATGTGGCATTTTACCTTGCCAAGCCTCATATATGGAGAGTGAGAAATTACCATGCCTTGATGTGACACCTATTTAGTTCATAAGTTGCACACAAAATAACCTCAAGCCAGAAACTATATGGTGAAGCGTGATTTTTAATCATGCCTCATGCTATCTTTGTAGATTTATTCTTTCTCTCAACACCATTTTATTATGGTGTATGCATTGTAAATTAGTGTTTTATCCCACATTCAAGCTTATATACATAAAACTTCTTAGACATGTACTCCTCCTTCCCTGATCAAAATAGGGAGTGTCCACTTTGCATCGTCACACATTTTCAACCATGCTTACAAATTGCTAAGCACAAAAGCACTTCACATGCATACACCCCATGCATGCACGGAGTAATCATCAATGAATGTCACAATGTACATACGATATGTGCCAAAAGATGATGTTTGCATTGGACCACAAACATCAATGTTTACAAGTTGTAATTTGCAAGCACTTACAAATGTGTCTTATAAGCACCTCAAGAGTAGGCAATGAAGATGGCATGTCAGCTCTCTACAAGTGCAACAAACTAGGGCACTATGAGAGCTTGCAAAAGTGTGACTAGACAAAAGTGTATCCAATTTATTGTCACCCAATATTTACACTAGCATTTTGGCATAGCCGTGGAATGCTTAACCTCTCCTCTCTTATCAAGAAGTGGATCATTCACATTTACATTATAAATAGGTTGATATGTGGAATCATGAGAGACCTACACAGCTCAAAATTCACCTCCAACAAAGTGTCATGGATATTTTGGGAATGTACATTTGTCTCTTTGCTACATGAAATTAAAGGTTGAGCATTTGTCTCTTTGCTACATGGAATTAAAGGTTGAACATTTGTCTCTTTGCTACATGAAATTAAAGGTTGAACATAATCTTCCATAAAGATAACATTACTACTAACCAACATATTTTGGGAATGCACATTTGTCTCTTTTCTACATGAAATTAAAGGTTGAACATAATGTTGCATAAAGATAACATTACAACTAACCAACATATGCTTATGTTGTAGATGGTATTGCTTATAGTATTTGCATTCAATATGATAACCAACAAATATGCATTTCATAGTCTTGTCCATAAAATTTTTTGCATTATTGTGTTGGTGCCAATGCATAAGCCAAGCAACTAAAAATTATAAAAGTAACGTATGGAATTTTACCCTACCAAGCTTCATATGGAATGAGAAATTACAATGCCTTGATGAGACAAGTTCATAGGTTGCACATAAAATAACCTCAAACCATAAACTATATGGTGAAACTTGATTTTTAATCATGCATCATGCCATCTTTGTAGATCTATTCTGTCTCTCAACCACACCATTACAACAGTGTATGCACTATAAATTATTGGTTTATCCCACATTCAAACATATACATAAAATTTCTTAGACATATACTCCCCCTTCCCCTGATTAAAATAGAGTGTCCACTTTACATCCTCACACATTTTCAGCCATGGTTGCAAATTGCTTGAAGCACAAAAGCATTTCACATGCATACACCCCATGCATGTGTGGAGTGATCATCAATGAAAGTCACAAAGTACAAATAGTTGTGCCAAAAGATTATGTTTACATTGGACCACAAACATCACTGTTTACAAGATGTAGTTTGCAAGCAATTCTCTCTACATCAACTTTTAAAGGAAGCAAACTACACTTTACCCAATATGTAACAATTACAAATGTGTTTTGTAAGTGCCTCAAGAGTTGGCAATGAAGACACCATGTCAACGTTCTACGAACGCAACAAACTAGGGCACTATGAGAGCCAAAATGAGTGTGGCTAGACAAAAGTGTATCCAATTTTCTATCACCCAATATTTACACCAGCATTTTGGCATAGCCATGGACTACTTAATCTCTCCTCTTTTATCAAGAAATGGACCATTCACATTTACATTACTAATAGGTTGATCTATGGAGTCATGATGAGAGACCCACATAGCTAAAAATTCACCTCCAACAAAGTGTCATACATTAGGGGAGTTTTGAGGTCTCGAAAATGCCCTATAAGAGATCCTAGAGAGAGAAAACAATTTATGAAATAAAATCATTTTATAGAATTTTTAAAAGGTTTATATTTTGGTAAGTTAAAATATCAAAATTCGTTAATAAGTCATTGTCGTGATATTCTCGTGGTCACATCAAACCTAGAAATCTAGGTCGCCATAAAGTTGGCAAGGTTGTCATAATGAAGATCTTACCTCTCATCATTAAAGTGAAAAGTAATATTCAATTTGAATTTTGGTGGATACTCGATTGCCTCCCTCCATCCTTTCTCCATCGTTTCTCTCTTCTTTTTTTCTCCTCCTTATTAGTCTCTTCTTTGTTTTCGTTCTTGCTTCTAATCATATCCTTAGCTATGGATCAATCACCCAATGATCTCTGTAACTCAGCTATGGATCAATCATCTAATGATCTCTGTAGCTCTCATAAAAGACCTCTCTATCATCTTCATATTGAGTTGGACAGTGAGTATGAACCGATAAGAAAGAGAACAAAATCTATCACGGTTACAGAGTCTATGAAACATATACTGAGGTTTGAAGGAAAGAAGAATATTGATCTTTGGTTAGATGGAAAGCTATATCCCAAAGATCCTAGCAGAAATAGCACTCCTCCTTTCTATAATAGCTCGTCATTAATGAGGTTTATTGGTGATGGCTACAATGGATTTTTAGGTTATACACTTAATCTTGTTGCAGAAAAGGATATCCTTGGACTAGAGAATCATCTTTTGATGAAACACAATATAGAGTTGTTGCAGAAGCTAGAGGATTGTCAACAAAAAATTCATTCATTGGAAAAGTGTATCAAAGCTTATCAACAAAAGCAAACTTTATTAGGCCTTCGAAATCGACAAAGAGCTCTTAAAAATATTGAGAATCTCAAACGAGGAGGAGGAGGTTGTGGTAAAAGAATCCAAGCAGCAAGGTATATTTTTTTTCACTTGAAAAATCTTAAATATGGCTTTATTTAAACTACTTACATTGATTTGTGATGTTAATTTTGCTTAGATCTCTTCTACAATCAAATGCAAGTGAAAGAGATTCTTTAAAAGCAGCTCAGTTTTATTATCATCTTCTTCCTTCAGTGGTTTCAAAGGATATTTTGGAGAAGAAGAAATTTAAAAAGGCAAAGAAACAATGCTTGGAGTCATTTGTGAAGGATCATTCTTTGGATTCTGAGTTAGTACAGAAGACACTGGATAGTATTGGTATCAGTCGAGATGCTTATATTCAACTTTTCCAACTTTTACAATCAAATATGAAGCAAGGACAGGTACACAATTGCATACTTCCGAAACCATTTGTGGTTAGGACTATCAGACAGAGAGTTAATAACAAAGTGATGGAGATTCTAGGTGAGCCTTTTCATATCAAGGCTAGCTTCAAGGGCAAGAAAAAGGAGGTTACATTCAATGAATTTAACAATATTTTCCTTGACTTGCCCACCCTACAATGCTTAATGATCAAATTTTATGACTTGTCAGTAGGCAGAGGCACAGGGAGTGGCTAGATTTGTGATTAAACTTGATGAAAGTGAGATTCTGAAATGTAAAAAATTGGAGAGAATCTCTATCACCTTGATGAATAGAGCACTTTCGTCAAGTCATTGCAATCACTCATCATTTAGTGTTCAATCTGAATATAACATCTGGTGGCTAGGAGCATTTGAGGTAGATACTAAGAATTTTGATATACTATATTGGGTTTTTCATCAAACATCAATACCTAATGTTATTCAAAGGCAACAAGCAGGAGAAGAGCTATTTGTTGAAGGATTAGGGAACTACAGGATTGAGTGGCACATAGCTGGTGACCTAAAGACACTCAAATGTATGTATAATGTATCAAAGGGAGCTAACTCGAGATCTCCTTGCTTATACTGCATGTCACCAGCTGTAGAGTTAAACTCAAGCAATTGGAATAGAGCTCCCTCTAGGCACAATAAAGATCCACAGTTTAAACCAGTCTTGGACATTCCTTTAGCGAATGCCCATATTTGTACACTTCATGCACTTTGCAGGATAATCGAAAAGCTTGTTCATCTCTATATAGGACTTGCATGGAAGTTGAAGCCATTATCAACTAGAACAGATGCTATAACAAAGGTTGAAAAAGTTCTCTCTGCAATTGGTTTGCATGGTGGCAATGTTGTTATTGAACCAAATCTTCAAAAGTCTAAGGATGGTAATTGTGTCCCAAAAAAACCATCTATTGGTGGAGTGAAGGCTAGAAGGTTTCTAGGCTTTCATGGGAGACTTGGCAAGATAAACTCGAGAAATGGTGGCTCAACTATTAAATTTAATCAGTGGAAATCCCTACATAATGCAGTTAAGGATCACACTGATAATGGACAAGCTCGAAATAGAAAAGCTAAAGTTTGGGAAACACTAGACAAAGTGTTTTTTTATTGTGATAAGACTGAATGGAATGATGATGATCTCAAAGACTTTAAAAACCAATTGAACCTTTTCAAAAAGGCGATGACAGAAGCTTGGGGTGATCAACACTTTACTCACTATATGGTAAGAAGTTTGTATATGTTTGTTTCTTCATTGTCGAACTCATATAATGTTTTTTAATAACTTTCCTTATTTGTTGACTATGCAGCATATTCTATACAACCATGCTCCATACTTTATTAAACAATATGGATATCTATCTATCTGGTCAACCCAAGGTATGGAAAAATCACATTATCAAGCAAGAACAAAATATTTCAGACATATAAGACATGGAGGTGGAAGACACAAAGCCAATAGTTTATTAGAGGTCTTTCAATGGTTCTATCGACAAATTTGGCATAAATTCAAGCTTAAAGATACAACCACATCAAGCAATACATCATCTTTAGCAAGGACTATACAAATTGTTACCCAAAGAAGAAAATATAGATATTTAAATTCTTGCACAAAGCAAAGATTTACAGAATGGTTACAAACCAAACAAAGAGTTGGGAAAAGATGGGTTTCAAGAAACCCTTAATCTTTGGCATCTTCTAGTCTGATTGTGTTGCAGAAGAGTCCTTAGTTTCAGGCACCTCAACAGGGCCTTCAGAGGAGTCCTTGGTTTCAAGTAGCTCGACAGGGCCTCTAGAGGAATCTTTTGTTTCATCCCACTCAATAAGACCTCTGTATTTCAAAAACTCTTGTTTCCGATAGCCTGGAAGAAGCTTCAAATTCTTACTATCTCCTACATAAGAGAGCAAATGGGAGCCAAGAACTCCAAAATATCCAGCTCTAGATCCACTGTATCCAGGCATAAAGCCAAAAACTCTTATGGCTTCTTCCTTCTCCACCAAAATGATCTTGTTCAAACCTCTGCTGAAAACTTGAGATCCAATTACCTTTGAGATAGCTCTCAAAGCCATCATTGGTAGACTTGGAGAGCTTGACAATCTACTATGATATATTACAATTGTTTGATTGTTTAAGTTTCCAATATAATGGCCAAGGCTTTGATTTTTTCCAAGCTTCATTGGCCTAGAGCCCTTGGCCCTTCCAAGAAATTTGTCCAGATCTTCAATCTCAATCTATAGAACAAACCAAAACAGTACAAGATATAAGATATTTATCTATAATGCATAATAAAGTCTAACATAAACTCAATGGGTAACTTCGAATTATATTTCATACCTTAGGGTGTTCATCTTCTTCAAGAAGACTATCATCATAAAGATTTATTGAACTCTTGGGCTTCTCATCTGATGGAGACTTCAATCTCTCTTCATACCCTACATCATCAATATGAAGTTTCTTCTGGACCTGCAAGAACTCTTCTTCTGTAGGTAGCCCCCCCTTTTCGTATTCTATGATCTGATTAATACATGTATGTAAGGCTATAGAGCTATCTTGGAAATTCTCTCCCTCAACATCAAGACTTGCTAGTGGTTCTTGTTCATAACCTATAAAATTCATGTCATTTTTGCCCCAACCTGCAAGGATTGCTAAGCAATAATCTGCTCTAAGATCAAAAAGATGTTGAATATCATTTAGCAACACATATCTCTTCTTGTTGATAAGATAAGTGGAAAATATTGGAACACAGGCAAGAGGACCTTCTTCATCAACCTGTGCACTTGGCTCAATCTCCTTTTCTTCCACCATTGTGATATTGTCACTCTTGAATAAACCTACATCAAAACCTTGGACAAGTTGATTCTCAACATCTTCTTGGAACATCTCCTCCTTCTCTTCGACCTCCTTATCCATACTTACAATATCCTCTAGCTTTCTCTGTTGGTCTATATCTGGAGAAGAATTTTCCATGTACTGAAGATACACAATAAATCCAACGTCCTTGTGGATCAGAAGGCATTGATGTTGGTACCTGTGGAAAGGGCAACATGTTTCTTTCTTTCTGAATTCCTCATCAATGAGGTTGAACCTGCCGAGCAAAGTTGACCTGGATGTATTGCTGGCTCCCATGACATCACTATAATGAACAAATCCATTGACTTCCAAACCTTGCACATGTCTATCATAAAAACATTTGTACTCCTTAAGTTTATCATCAAGATCCTCCAATAACTCCTTCAAATCAAAAGGAACATTGAAAATTTCCCTGATATAGCAAAACTTGGAAGAATTTCCAGTGGTGTGTAAAAAATCAAAGAGCCTATCATCAGATGTCTCAATTATCTCCTCCTCATCCATTCCTTCCAAAGATAGCTTCCTCTTTGTCATCTTGATCAGAAAAATATTTATCCCTGAAAAAAAAAGCACAATAGAACCAATATCCAATAAAACAAGATGATATCATGGAAAGAGGCCCCAACATTGATTTTCCAAGACAAAAAAATCAAAACAAGAGAATTTTTTTAGTTGACCGGTGAAACAGGAAAATTCAAGTGTGTAAGGCAAATGCCTGTAAAGGAATCGCGTTTCATCGGACACTAGGTTGAAGACAAAAATTATTCTAATATGTGGCCGGTGAAACACGATACTAAGCAAAATATCATCAACAGAGACATTGTCTCGCATTTCACTGGTCAAAAATTGCAAATGAAGAAAAGAAACATGAACAATAAATAAATTCTATGGAAACACACAAATTGATGATATAATCATTAAACATTCTTTCTATATTAATCAAAATTATTTTGTTAAAATGCTTGTAATAAAAAAATTTGTTACCTATCAAAGATTGTTGAACTGCTCTCCACACAAGATGCAAGGACCTTGAAGGGAAGTCGAGACGAAATTTTGGCAGAGAAGAAGACAATGTCGGAGAAATGGGTTTGAAATGCTTTTATATCGACCGTTAAGCATGTGGTGATAGTTCCAACGAAAAAGTTTGTGTAATAATGGAAAAATACGTGTACACGTGTCTGACTTAACACAGCGTAATAAACTCCTCAGAAGACGTGCGCATTCTCTTTTTCCAAAAATACGTCACACGTGTGTTAAATAACCCTTTTCCAAGCAAATAAAAAATTTCAGTAAGCGAGAGTACGTCACACTTGTGTTATTAACACTTTGCGAAGAACGTTGAGTCCATGCAAATTCACCGCCTTCACCTTTCATCGCATTTCATCGCTACTCCATCTTTGTTTTTGGTGTTCCTTCCAATCTCCAAGCATTTCCTTCCAATCTCCAAGCATTTCACTGCTTCCCCAACAAAGCAAACCTTCAAGCATATTGTCATCTTTAGGCTGAAATTGTGAAGAACAAGCTAAAAAGAAGGTATGGTTTCTGCATCTTGCTTTTCAATAACAAGCTCCATTTAATGCATTGTTTTGATATTTTTCCTTAATCCTTTATGTTATTATTAGCTCATGACCACTACAAAAGAATTTTTTCCACAGTGAAAGCATTCCTTAATATTGTGGAAATTTAAGGAAATCTTCAAATTTCCTCCCTAATTCTGTGGATATTTTAAGTAATCTTAAAAGCTTTCCTTGGATCAAAGCTCTTTTTTCTTGGTTTTGTCAATTTTTATGCTATTCATGAGCTGTCCGGTGAAACGCGAAAATAAGGTACTTCAAGCAGGTTTCCTGGCTTAAATTCGCGTTTCACTGGACACAATGGACAACAAGTCCGGTGAAACGTGAAAAGAAGCAGCTGCAAGGAGGCGCCTTGCTTGACACTCGCATTTCACTAGACAGCTCGAGAAAAATTCAGCTGATATGAGAAAATGCCATGCAGCATAGATAACTCTTGTTTGGGACTCGCGTTTTTCTTTACATGCTGGAGAAGAAGTAACATATGTTTTTTTGGCAGATGGCTAGGACTAAGGCAACAATAAGAAAAGAGAAGATTGATCCTAGGGATTTGGCATCAAAGATTCATCAGTCTTCAAAGCCTCAGAAGCTCTCTAGAAAGTCAAAGCCAAGGAGAAGGTTTTCTCAAAATGTTAGGTGTCTAAGGGAGATTAGGAAGGCAGTAAATGCTCTTGACAATGCAATTCCAAAGTTGTCTTTTCAGAGGCTTGTCAGGGAAATTTGTGATAGATATAGTTTGGATAGTTTCAGATGGACAAGAACAGCTCTTAATTGTATACAAGAAGCCACAGAGGATTTTCTAATTGAGTTTTTCCAAGATGCCTACATTTGTGCTGCTCATGCTCATAGGCTCACACTCATGGACAAGGACATGGTAATTCTTAGGAGGCTAAGATATAGATTTTCAAAGGTCCTTGAGCCAATTCCCCTCACTAATATGAAGACATTTAATATCCTTAATGTGCCCCCAACTAGAAGAAAGAAAGATGATTCTGGTGTCAGGGTTGAGGATGTCACCCATGAGAAGGATACAAGGCAACATGAAAAAGAGGAGAAGGCTAAAGAGGAACAAGCAGATAAATAGAGAGAGTATAGGAGGCAAAGGGTTGAAGAAAGGGAAATAGAGCAACTAGAGTCCTTTGAAAATGAGCTAGCCACCCTTCTTGAAGCAGCTAATCCAAAAGGATTCAGTGTGTTTTGTTTCTTACCTGGTGACTTAGGCAAAAGAACTGAGGTTATCTCCTTTGATACTGCATGTGTTCAGATTCTTAAGGATAAAAGAAGAGAAGTAAATGACAGTCTTATTCTTGCTGGCCTAAGGTATGTCCATCCATAATTACTTATACTTTTTGATATTTTTTTAGCAATAAGATTTTTCTTGTTTATACTCACTATTTCTATGCCTTTTCAAGGTGTATAATGCATGAGTTTCCTTTGGATATACAACAAAAAATTGAGGTCTTTGATCCATCTATCTCATTCTTTATGAGGAATGAGCTTGATGCAAGTTTTATTGAGCACTGGCTCAATTTGATTGACTTTGATACTTTGGAGCTGCTTATAATTCCATATAATGAAAAGTAAGTGATTCAATATTCTATTAGAGTTTTTGAGATTTTATCCTACTAATTTGTTGAGATATGATTGCTTTTAGTTCTCATTGGAGCTTGATTGCAATAGACCTTGTGGATAAGCAATGCTTTTTAATCAACTCTATGAAAGGAAGTGATTCAATATTCTATTAGAGTTTTTGAGATTTTATCCTACTAATTTGTTGAGATATGATTGCTTTTAGTTCTCATTGGAGCTTGATTGCAATAGACCTTGTGGATAAGCAATGCTTTTTAATCAACTCTATGAAAGGAAGCCATGGAAATGCTAAATTGTAAGGTATATTATCCAAGGGCTCCTTGATATTTCAATTCTTTTTTTTGTAAGCACTCTAAATTTCAACATATTTTATATACAGAGGTGCCAAAAGATTAATTGAAGAGCTAGAGAAAAGACCCCCTATGCCATCTGATTTGCTTGCAACAATGCAATATAGACAAGTTGCGGTAAGTTATTCATTAAAATAATTGAAACATGAGTTTATTCTATGAACTACCATTCGTCCTCTTTATAGTTTTACTTTGTGTTGGTGGTTGCAGTGTCCCCATCAGGATGATAGCCATTCTTGTGGCTGGAGGGTGATTGCAAATGCTAGAAGAATGGTTAACTTTGTTTATCTTAATGATGATAAACATGTAAAGGTAATATGAAAGATGTTAAACTTTAAGATTGATATTAATTGCAAATAGTCCATTGATGATAAAAATATAGTCTATTGTAAGAACAATAATGAACTAAAACTCTTTTTTCTATAAATGTGTGACAGTTTTCGAAGGATTGCTATACATCTGAGCATGTTTGGTACATCAGAGTAAAGCTCTTGAAGTATATGATGGTCAATTGTATACAACCAACTGTAAAATATTACACGGCGCAGCGAACAGAATCTGAGAAAGAGATAGAGAGTACACAACAGATAAGAGGAGAATCAGTAAAATTCTTTAACTCCAAACAACTGATACAAAGATGGCTCTGTCCACCCGTGCGCTTCCACTGTGTGAAGCTTAGATGGCGATCTAGACAGAAGATAGGTGAAGAGCTTAAGGCTAGCTGGAACAACAACTCTGACTGGGTGAAAGATGAGTGTAAGATGGCTGCGAAGGGGTTTAGCTTTTATAGCCCGCGAAGGTCGTTAGGTCGGCCTGCTGACCGACCTACCATATGAGCCTCCACTAGTCGGCCAGGGAATATTCCAGGGAATATTCCCTTTACCATCGGGCCGGGGGCGCTGCCCCCGAACCCCCGCCAGGGGGGCCGCTGGCCCCCCTGGGACCCCCCAGCCAGGGGCCGCTTCCGCGGCCCCCGGACCCCACAATAGGGGCCCCTTTTAACTCCCTTACCACGCAACTCAATGCAATGTGCCTCGAGTTGCTACCAGCTTAACCACTCCGTCTAACCCAAAGATTAGACCCACAACAGTCACCTTTTTGCCATCCGGTCACATAGACCTCATCTGATATACAAGTCAGGACTCAACCAATGTCCGGGCTCACATTTGGCTTCTCCTCATAATGGGGGCCTTACAACTTTGAGCACCATGGATCATTGGTAGCACCTAATGAGGGTGGGGCATTGATCATATCTAACACCAACAACAGAGATTGGTGGGGATTTGCACCATGAAGGAGATGCGGTGCCTATAACCACGGAAGGCAAATCCACAGCTTCAACACCTTCTATACCCAAGACATCAAAGAAAGGCAAAAGGACTCCTAGAAAGGATAGTTCTCCAAAAAAGAAATAGCTTTGCCATATCACCTTGTAGGCCTTCATATATAGAAATTTGCCCTTCAGCCCTTGTATATCTCATAGAGATGGCAGATAGACATCTGCTACAAAATTTGTACATGTATTTTATATTGATAGTAAAGATATCTTTTCTTGAATATCATTGCAGTGTATTTTATTTTCTCTCCTTTTCGATATCTGCAAAAAATAAATTACAAATGTTTGTTAGTTAGAAAGTGAGATGTTGATATACATCTAAGTAGATATAATATGATGTGAAAACTTACTCGTTTCTTGTCAAGTTGGAATAAAAAGGAGCATGGTAGTTCAATGTCTTAATTTTGTAAATCCATCCTCACTTGATGTAGCGTACATGATTTTCTGATCTTTAAGATTGCAATAATATCCTCGTTGAACCAAATATCAAGATCCACAATAGGATCCTTGCTGAAATCATTAAGATTCTGGTCTAAAGCAACTAGACTACTACCAACAAAATGCCATCGACTATAGTAAACGCTAAGGATAAAATTTTGAGTAGCAATCATATATTTACAAGCTATAGAGTCTTGATCTATCTTACATATAATTTTTCCTTCTGTCCTTGTATCCCATCCTTCATCAACAAATTGTATGATATGATCATATGTTAGTCTCTTCACTAAAAGCATGGTTTTTGTTATTCTTATCTCCATATTAGAGAAGAAATCAATAAATATATTAATAGGCATAAATAAAGTAACTTTGCTTAGCCTACTTGAGATATTATATTTTAGTGCTTTCTGGATCTCAGAAAATATCTTATATCTATAGCCCTCACTAGTAGCTGGACTTGGCAAAGGCCACTCAAAGCTTGAAAAATCTGGCAAAGGAAGGAGTTTTATTGATCCCCATTGGCAACGGCGCGTAGGAATAACATAAGAATGGTCATAAAAGAATATTCCATTCTCTGCAAGCTCTGTCTTCTTTCTACCTCTATACATTTCTTCTCCAATTGAACCATGTATAACATCAATAACATCAATAATAGATTCCACTGGTTGCCATTCCTCAAGATTAGAGGGATAGACATCTACAAGACAAACAAATATTATAATGGAAAAACCTAAACCATGTTTAAGAAAGGAAAAACTTTAAGAATCAAATTCTTACAATTTGGTCTATGCATTGGAAGCTTTGAAGATCCAGGTTTCAAACACAGCTCTCTATGCATGAACACATGTTGCACTAGTACCTCTTTGATACTATTCTTATTTGCTCCAAGCTTAAAATCTCGAATTCTGCCCTTCCAAGCAAAGATAAACGAGCTCTCATGTCTTTGCCTTTTTCCACGTTTTGCTTGTTGCATGGTGATCCAACTACCTTTGCTAATGATAGTAGGAATCCATCTTCCATCAGTTTGGAATGAGTTAAACACTGATATGGATGTGATTTGGGAGCTTGGACGCCTTGTTGAAGGTCGAATTTCTGTATCCATGGTAGAAGAGAGAGATACATGCACAGAGAGAGAGAGAGAGAGAGAGAGAGAGAGAGAGGACTAGGCTATCATAACGGAGGGAAAAACAATAGAGGAATAAAAGAAAGGAGGGAAAAACTGAGCGCCATGCTTTTCACCAATTTGAATTTCGATTACATCAGTCATTATCATTAATCTAGAAACATCATTAAATAAAAGTAGCCGAGACTCTATGCCATTAATGCAAAAGATGTCATAATCACGAATATAAGAGACTAAAAATACATAATAAAAATATTTGTAATATTATCATATTTATATATTTTTGTAAAATGATTTTTTATTTTTTTTAAATAGAAGTTCCGTTACGGAGGCTTTGCTCTTATTGGTCTAGAGCACTCTCTCTCCACATCCTAAAAGGCATTTTCGAGACCTCAAAACTCCCCTAATGGATATTTTGTGAATGTACATTTGTCTCTTTGCTACATGAAATTAAAGGTTGAACATCATCTTCCACATCATCTTCCACAAAGATAACATTACAACTAACCAATGTATGCTTATGTTGTGGACGATATTACTCTTAATATTTATGTTCAACACTATAACCAACAAAGATGCATTTCACAGTCTTGTCCATCAAATTTTTTGCATTATTGCATCGGTGCCAATGCATAAGCCAAGAAACTTAAAATATAGAAGTGTGCAACATATGGCATTTTACCTTAGCAAGCCTCATATTGAGTGAGAAATTACAATGCCTTGATGGGACACATGTTAAGTTCATAAGTTGCACACAAAATAATCTCAAGCCAGAAACTATATGGTGCAACTTTATTTTCAATCATGCATCACGCCATCTTTGTAGATCTATTCTCTCTTGACCACACCATTTTATTGTGGTGTATGCACTGTAAATTAGTATTTTATACCACATTCACGCATATATACATAAAACGTCTTGTTAGATATGCTCAATGCCCTACCCTCATAAGGTGCCACCAACGATCCATGGTGCTCAAAATTTTAAGGCACCCATTATGAGGAGAAGCCATGTGTGAGCCTGGACATTGGTGGGTCCTGAGACTTGTATGTCAGATGAGGTCTATGTGACCAAATGTCCAAAAGTTGACCGTTGCAGGTCTAGCCTTCAAGTTAGATAAAGTAGTTAAAGCTCGTAGCAACTCGAGGCACACCGCATTGAGTTGCGGGGTAAGGAAGTTATTAGGGGCCCCTATTTTGGGTCCAAGGGCTAGAGAAGTAGCCCTTGGTGTTAACCCCAGTTCGAGACGAAGAAAAAGAAATCCAAGAAAACTCCAAATGCAGACACAAAGGAGGAAGTAGGAAGGAAAATGGCCAAAAGCACAAGGGTGGCCTCAAAAGCTAAGTCAAAGGCAAAATCACATTTTTAAATGCAAGGCACCCCTAAAACCTTTGTAAAAGAGCACCAAACTCCTTCTTGTGCAAATTTTAAAGGTAAGACAGGCATAGGTAAAGAGAAAGGGCAACTAGAACGGAATGGGAAAAAGGGACTTTGCCATAATGGCCGGTTATGTAAAAGGGATGGGTACCCAAAGGGATAAGGGTTTTGTATATAAACTCAAAAGTGAATGAGAAGCTCATTCTTTGGTGTGTGGCTAAAGTGGGCTCTTCTTCTTCCCTTCTTCTGTCCTTCTTACTTGCTTGTGTGTGCTTGAGAGAGGGAATGTGGGAGTGTGAGGGAGTGAGTGCCTGACGATGAGGTATCTTGGAGAAGAAGCTCTCCATCATCTCCTCTCTTCTTCTTCTCTTTTCCTCTCTTCCCTTATCTCTCCCGTGGCTATGGAGCATGGAGCTTGAAGGTGGAGGCTTGAGGATTCTTGAGCTCGCATTACGAATCGTGGAGCTACCTGCTTTCTTGAGGGAGAAGGCTACTCATTCAGGCATCAAGGTAAGTCACTACACCCCCGACAGGATCAAAGGCGTGTCGGCTAGGTGAGAGATAGCCATTTATGCTCACTTGAAACTCTTGAAGCAATAAGCTATCCCTGGGTCTTGGCAGTTGAGCATGAGCACCCTCTACATTTTGCTTCCGTTGCCGGGACAACGAATTCAAGCTTGAGCACTTGCGTGTCTCAAATCAAGCAACGAAGTAAGATTTTTTGTTGCATTTAGAGTAGGATAGGATTGAGAAATCGAAGCGAAAAGCTTTAGGGTTGCTATTGTAAAATAGGCCCAAACAGGGCACAAAACAAGGAAAAATGGGAAAAAAGAGCGCTTAGATGTGTTAATGTTGCAAGGGGAGTGATTGGAGAGGTCAAGGGTTTAAAACCCGAGAGATCAAGGGAGAAGCTCATTTGCAAAAATAGCATTGAGAGAGAGAGATCTTGGACAAACCCATTCCTTGCGACCAATCAATCGGCCTCTACGAGCGTTTTTTGAGCACGCTAAATATATAAAGGCCTTAACCTTTGTCCATTGATCTATTCTGGAAGCGCTTGCCACCTAGTATGCTATAGATCACACAAACAAATCGAAAATCGTCTTTGTTGTTGCCACACATCGTTACACTCCTATGACTCGGATGGCAACTTCGGGCCGAACCCCAAAATCGACCCTTGGCCATTCGGCCCACTCGGTCCTACTACCACTCGACAACTAAAACTCGGCCCTGCTACTAGTCGACCCTCAGCCATTCAACCTAATCTCATTTGGACACTTCATTTGGCCATTCAGCCCAGTTGTCACTCGACCCACTCGACCTCGGACAGGCCGAATCTGACACTCGAACCCTACAATTCAGACCAACCTAATTGAGTTTAGATTTTGCTTGAATTGACACTTTCTAACCCTAATTGGCCTGGACCATAGCCAGATGAACCTCCAAGAGTGATATAGACAAATAGAATACCTTTCTGGCGCAAGAAACGAGAGAACTAGTGAATTGCAGATCTAACAACGATGCTAGTCAACTTGCTAGCTATCCACCCTGCTAAGAATGCAAAACTGAGCTGTAGACCCTCAATTAGACCTTGACTGAGTGGAAGGACATAGCATAGACCCTAGAGACCAGCAATGAGAGCAGCCACCAGTGACGACCGAGCTTAAAGCCCTATTAGGCCAAACATAGACGGGAGTGTTGAAGCTGCATTTACCATTTTTGATTGCACCCCACATTGTTTTTCGACACTTGAAGTGCATCTGAAGAAAACATGAAAGCTTCATTTCGCACAGCACATGGAAAAGAGCACACACACACATTGAGTGACCTAAATTGAGGATTGTCTGTAAATAACAAGGAACTCACTCAAACTTAAGAAACTGAACAAATTCACCAATAGGAGAAGACCCTAAGACTTAGATGGGTAATTGAGAAACCCAAGTTGTAGGACCAAGAGGAAGACACAACACAGGAGTCAAGGACTAACATCATTGGGGAAGTGAATCTACCCGATTTGATCAACCTCATCAACAACCTGGTGGAACAAGAGAAGATCGACATGGCAAAAACCATCTCAAATCGTAGATGCAACAAAGAGCTTGATCTGGGGGACTTTCCCACATGAAATGCAACAAACGATAACCAAGTATGATTTACAAATCCGGATGGACCACCACGGTAGACCATCCGAGGATATCTTAGCAGACCTCAAAGAGGAGAGGAAACTAGAGTGGAAATCTTTGCAAGGAAAAGTGGCATACAATTAGGAACAACAAGCTAGAAGCTTACAACAGAATGTAGAAATGCAAGAGATCCAGCAATGACAAGTGTTAGCCTTAGCAAACAGAAATTGAGTGGGACCTGATGTAGAGAAAGAGAGAGCGCTAGAGGGAGACCTTACGTTGAGTGAGCTTCTCATGAAGCAACTATTGGATAATGCATCAATAGAGCAAAGCGAAACATCAGTAGCAACTTCATTGTTCGCTCGATTACGAGTCACCTAGGGCTCTAAGAGCCAATCGAAAATCCCTATTATTGCTAAGCAGTTAGATAAGTACTAGCCAAACGATGACTCGTATATAGTTTCATGGAGCAGTTTGAGCAAGTCTGTGAGGCCAATGGCCTCACTAATCTCACTCAATGCTCGCAAGTTTTCGGTCTGTGCCTAGGCAATAAGGGTAGGACCTGGTACATGAGCTTAGACACCATGGAGTGCAAAAATTTCAATAACCTCAATAATCTCTTTATTAAGAGATTCTTGGAGGCTAGGTACTCAGACAATCTGATAGTGCAGCTGATGAACATAAATTAAAAAGACAAGGAGGACATACGAGACTACGTTACCCATGTACGAAGTCTCTTTAAGAGAATACTGACAAATGAATTATTGGTTGAGAGAGTGGTGTCCACCATCTTTATCAATGGAATATGTAGTAAAGAGCTCTACAAGGCCTTGGTAGGAAACTCAAGCTTGCAATGAGATGCATTGACTAGGGTCTTTGAAGAGGACATTCAAGTAGATGACCAAGTAGATGACCAACTCAAGGAGAGAAGCTCCAGGAGCTCAAACCAAGAAGAGGCTAGATCTAGAACCTCAAAAAAGGCAACCATACGTGGCAAACAGTTAGCCCCAAGTAGCCAAGATAAGGGAAAGAGTGTTGACCAAAGCCAATTGACCAAAGCCAAGAGCTAGCAGAAATGAAGGAGCTAGTAGACTACAAGAGATGATGAGGACACCTATGCACCCACACATCGAATGCGTGTATTATGGCGAAAACCACCTGCCAGTTGAGTTTTAGAACCCTAGGTCTCGACCATGCACCAATTGTGGTAGGTCCGGGCCACAATGCCATGCATGGGAGACTACCGAGGAGACTCCCATACTCGCACCCTTACAACTAGCCTTACCTAGGGAATACGCTGCCAAATTTCTTCAGGAGGGGAGTTGCATTGGCTCTCCCAGCATGTAATGATGCTAAACCAGCTATTCCTAGGATGGAGATAAATCCCACAGGCATACCCCAGCCACTAGACCTTTCGTAACCCATCCACCGACCAGTCCACTATGTGGAGGAGCCAAATGATGACAAGCCCTATGTTGCATCTCATATGACAAAGAGGACAATCCAATCCTCATGGATTATGGACCAGTACCAGTGATGGAACTAGGTAGAGGTAGAGGCAGAGGCTTAGGAGGGTAGAGACCCAAGAGCTGATGTTGGACTTGCGGTCACCCATGACACATCTCCTCATGCTACCCTGAAAGGGAACAAGCCAATCGAGACAAGGATGATCTTAGATGCCCTGAGTGTGAATTGTTTATTGCCCTAGATGAAAGCCATCCATTAGCTCGACAATCGTGCCATCAGTCCCAGTGGGGTTTTTTGGTATCAAAACACTCGACGGTGATGCCATGCCCATCCCGTTGCATGTCATGACCCAAGTGCAGACAAAGTAGGCCGGTATATCACTAATAGGGTCTAGCAACTTAGGCACAACCTCAATCAAAAAGAAGAGTTGTAGACAAAGAAAAAAGAAAATCGATGCAAAGGTCACACTTAAAATCGAGAGTGCCACAACACTGCCTATTAGAAAGAAGGTCATAGACGCAAAGGCAAAGACATCCACTCCAAAGACTACTACTGGGAGAAGGGGAGTGCTAAGGTAGGGTAGTACCCCAACCCAAAGTGCCAACTAGAAGCCATAGAAAAAGTAAAGGAGTGGGTGACAGAAACCCAGGAACACCTAAAGGATATTGAGCACATCTTGAAGGATGAGATCCATAATCTCTCAAGTGTAAGCACACCAAATTTGCCTCCATGACCAAAGTCGAGTGATGCATCTGCACCTCAACAATACCACCTAGACAGAGCTTAAATGCTACGAATTAGAAAACCAGTCGAGGCCATTGGCCAAGGAGTGCCAGACTAGGAGAAAAGCAAGCAACTAGCAATCTTCTTACAATGCTAGTGACCACCCCAATGACTCTAAGCTTAGGAGATATGCTTAAGGAGCATCCAACACTATGGAAAGAATCGAAGCAATGGGTAGAAGGATCAATAGAGCAAGCTACAATTGACTTACATGAGCATGACATAGTAACACAAATACCAAGTTTGACGCGACACTCAATGCCCAACTCCTTGCACGTTAACGCTTTTTGGGAAGGCACAAAGATGCATGTACTCTTACTAGTCCTAGCTCTAGGCAATACCACAAGAAAGGGAATTGTAGACATGGGGGCAGGAGTCACTGTGCTTAGCCATGTAGCGCTCCATGCTTGGGGTAACCCACTTGTCGAGAATGCTAGATTTAATGTCACATTGGCTAACGGAATGAAAGTAAACCATTCAAAGTACTAAAGAATTGGCCATTGAAGATCGCGGGAGTCCAGTTCTCCGTAGACTTCATAGTCATGAAAGGAGTGGACTACAACATCCTGTTAGGCTGACCTTGGATGCACAATGCACGAGTCATAAAAGCCTGGGGAAATGGTCTAATCTTCTTGGGCAATAAAATAGAAGTAGTGAGGGTAGAGATGGATACTTGGAAGACTGCACGAGTTGATTTAAATGCCATCTCAGCCATATGCTGAAGGGTGTTGCATGAGTTAGAAAATTGTATGGGCCGTTCACTAAGTATATCCCTTGTCTGGAGGATGAGCGAGATTGGATGCACATGCTAGCCACAATTGATCTACCATTCTCAGATAATGAGGAGTACGAGCAAGCCGCTAAGGCAATTGATATGATGGCCAGGAGCTCACATAGACAACCCAACCCTGTCATATTCCACGTACTAAGAATAACACGTGAAAACTCCTTGAGATCTTAGATTATCTAACGAAAAAGCTAGCTAGCAACCCAGCAACCAAGCCGCTCAAGGATCTCTTGGATGAACCCAAGTGGTAGTGGACTAAGATGCACGACCTAAACTTAATGTTCAATTGGGCCTTAGTACCGATGAAAAGGAAATGCCATATCAAGACTTAGGAGATGACGAGTAGTTGGATGAGGATAGTTCTAATGACAAATACGAGGACTGGTACTCCTTCAGTGAGACGAGAGTGAAGGAGAGATCAATACAATAGAATACGGCATTGAGGGACATGTAATTTAGAAAATACAGGCAGACTCCAAACTTCAAAAGAAGAACACTTTTAGAATCAAGAGAGAAATCATGCACATGGATTGTGATCGCACATGGTTGGAGCATATAGGAGCAATTGACTGTGAGCAAGTAGACCTAGCCCAACCGTGTGCTACACCATTATTCATGACAAATTCACCCTCTGAGCTATGATCACTAGGAGAGACCCCCTCTTCTAGCGAAGGCAGAGAATTTGATTCTGGGTCAAAAGTAAGCTCAGGCAGTGATCCTAAAATACCTCAACAGACACACCAAAGGAGACTTATTAGTCCAGCTAAGGCATCGAAGGTTAAAGGAAGAACGAAAGAAATACCCTAAGGAACTACAAGCTGAGGAGCAAAGAAAGCCGCACGACCTACCAAAGTGATTCACAAAGTTTAAGAAAGGTGATAGGGTAGTGATCTTGCTAGGAGCCAAACTACAAGGGCAAGCAAGTGAACCAATAGAAGGACCAATCAAAGTCAAGGAAGTTAATCTAGCTAAGGAAAGGGAGACACCTTAACCTGTCTTTATAGTAGCCAATGACTTGACCAAGGAGAAGGAAGCCAGTCTCATCTCTTACGGGAGTATATAGACATCTTTGCTTGGTCCCTCAATGAGCTAAAAGGGGTAGATCTGAGTGTAGTGACTCACAATATACCCATGACACCCGATGCAATGCTGGTCAAGCAGCGACCGTATCCTATGAATCCCAAGCATGCTCACAATGTCAAGGAAGAAATCGATAAACTATTGAGAATAGGATTCATTTACGAGATTGAGCAACGGACTGGGTCTCACCCATAGTGATCATACGGAAGAAAAATGAAAAGATCAGAGTGTGTGTCAACCATAAGAAAGTCAACGTTCCTACCAAGAGAGACAATTACCCATTGCCATACACTGAGCATATACTCAAGTGAGTAGTTTCTAAAGAGGCCTACAGTTTTTTGGACGGCTTCTCAAGGTACAATTAGATGCAAGTGCATCCTAACGATAGGCACAAGACTGCATTTGCCACTAAGTGGGGGGTCTTTGCCTATGTAGTCATGCCCTTTGGGTTGACAAACACACTAGCCACATTCCGAAGGCTCATGTGTGCCATATTCAAATACATGCTTTGGAAAGAGTTAGAAGTATTCATTGATGATCTATGTATTCACTCTAATTGGAAGGAACACCTAGACAAACTCTAAGTAGTCTTTGAATGATGTCAATTGTAACCCCTTGAATTACCAGTTTTAGGTAAAACATGGATGCATCCTAGGGCAAGTGGTGTCAAAGAATGGCATTGCCACGGACTTTTTGAAAGTCAGGGTTATTGTCGATCTACCACCACCCTCTGATTACAAGGGAGTTCAATGCTTCCTAGGCCATACGAGGTATTATCAAAGATTTGTACTAAACTATACATTGATTGCTAGATCTCTATACAAGTTGTTGGTAATATTTGAATGGACCGAGAAATGTCAGTGTGCATTATAGAAGGCTCTAACCACAACACCAATCCTAAAAGCCTCTGACTAGACCATTATCTTCCACGTTCACATTGATGCTTCGAAGTTTGTCGTGGAAGCTGTGTTGTGCCAGCCTGGTGAACACAATCTAGACTATCTAGTGAGCTTTGCTAGCAAACAACTCACACATACAAAAATAAACTACTCAATGACAAAGAGAGAGGGTTTAGCCATGGTGTTTGCTGTTAAAGAAATTTTGACATTATCTTTTGGCTACGCCTTTTACCTTCTTTGTTGACCATCAAGTCTTGTTGTATCTCGTTAACAAACCTTATGCTATAGGATGCATTGCCCGATGGTTACTTCTGCTTTTAGAATTTGACTTCTCCGTGGTTGTATGCAAAGGGAAGCATCATCACATGGCTAACCATATATCTCACATACCCCACAGGAGAAGCCGCTAGGCAAGGCATCACAGATGAATTGCCAAATATGCATCTGTTTAACTTGTCTAGTGAGAGAGATTTGTTTAGAGCTGACCTGATGCCATGATGGGAAGACGATATATTCCAAGTGCTTGAGTGCGGACTACCTGAAAGACCCATCAAAAAAGCCCAACTTAGGTGACTCGTCCTTAAAATACAAAGCTATCAATTGACAGTAGGCCAACTCTATAGGCTAGGGCAAGATGGGTTACTACAAAGATGTGTGTGTGAGCATGAAATGCACGATGTACTTGCAAAGGCACATGGAGGGATTGCAGGAGGACATTTCACCAGAGACACGATAGCCTGCAAGGCACTGCAATCTCAACTATGGTGGCCTACTCTTTTTTGAGACGTAGCACAATTTGTCAAGCATTGTCATGAGTGCTAACAGACCAAGGTACCTATTTGAAAGGACAAAATGGAGTTAAGCCCAATCATTGTGGCAACCATTTGAGAAGTGGGGGATTGACTTCATTGGGCCTATTAGTCCCACAGCACAATACTCACAAACCAAGTACATCATTCTTGCCACCGATTATCTCACGAAATGGACAGAAGCATGAGCCACAAGGAAAAATTATGCTAGGACCACAACTAAGTTCCTACGGGAGCAAGTGATCTCACAATTTGGCTGCCCCATTGAATTGGTTAGTGATCAAGGCGGTATGCACTTTTTCAATGAAGTGGTCACTCACCTCCTATCCACCTTCCTGATCATCCATCGAAAATCCTCACCTTACTACCCTTAAGAGAATGGCCAAGCTGAGTCCACAAACAAGATTCTAGTAAATGTCCTGACCAAAGTAGTCTCTGCCTTGCATAGTGATTGGGATAACAAATTAATGGTAGCCTTACGGGTCTATCAAACAACTGTAGGATAGACTCCCTTCAGGTTTGACCTACGGAACCAAAGCAATTCTACCCGTAGATTTCTTTGTTCTTCCAAGCTTAACAATATCTCTTCAAGAGAGATGGGACAAAAGGGAGGCATGGACGAAGTACCTAATCAAGCTAGAATGCTTATCAGAGACTCGACTTCTAGCCACCCATGCACTGATTTGCAAAAAGGCATGATGAAAGAGCTAGTTTGACAAGCATATCAAGCAGTGATATTTCAAATAGGGAGACTTAGTACTGTTGTACTTAGTCAAAGGTCACAAATAGAAGGTGAAGTTTAGAGGGCTAGGACCTTTCAGATTTTGCACCATCAGCCAAACCAGTAATGTAGAACTTGAAACCCTAGAGTGTGAGGGCATAGGCTTTTTCAATGGCAGTTGCATAAAGAAGTACTACCTACCCACACACCCACTACATGAGCCTCAAATGCTAGAGTCCCTTGTCAATGTATGAGTGGCCACTATCACGAAAATTGAAGATGAAGATGAGGAAGCCATTACTCCAGAGCTTACCTATGCATGACTGTCACTGCTCAGCAAACACATACATTTGATGCATTGATCGATGAGGGAGGTCACTTTAATATCTTGACTCACAGTCATTGGATTGTAATTGGCAGACCACAATTGCAATCCACTAATGCCAAACTCAGCCCATATGGGGGTCGATCATTTGCACTGCTGGAAAAGTGCAAGGTTGCTATCTCTATCGAGTCTAAAAGCCTACCCGTTATCTTTCATGTGTTTCCAAATACAAAGGATGTGAGTATGGAATTGCTATTAGGATGTACATTTAAGAAGTAGGCACTATGCAATGTTGACTACTCGTCACAACACATTCACCTAGCCATCAACAACATACGTATAGTCATGGTTTTTAGCAAGGGCTACGTGACTCCATCAAAATCCACCAAGCCACTCGTAGAGAAACCCACCATAAAGCATGAGAGGGGTCATGACTTGTTACAACTAACCTATCAAACCTCAATGCGAGCAAACCATAGAAATCAAAGCTAAGGCCCAAGAACCACATCTTAAATGGATGCCTAAACATCAAGAGCCACCACCTAAAAGCACAATATCATGACCTCACAAGGCTAGGAACTCGTATTTGAAACCCAGGAGGTAGAGAAGGAACTATAGGCATCGAAAAATGATTAAGCCACCGCGATGGGTCCCCAAGACCTTATTGCAAACGCAAGGCTACTACAAGGGTAATACCTAGATTTGGGTACCTAAAGCCAGGATGGCCAAGGGCACTGCTCAAATGCTACCCTCAAACTTGACCACACCAAGCCATATGATAGAAAACACCCCAATGCCACAAACGACTCAAGTTGCGAAGCCCATAGAGCCTCAAACACATAAGCCAATAGAGACTATACAAGTCTATTGAAGCCACAGCCTGCTACTCACACATTGCCCCAACCTAATCCTACTAGTGTCCCTAAAACCTCACCAATGTATAGTACCATGACATCCACATCACAAGCCAAGCCGAGTGCACCAATGACTCAACCATGCCATCAACAACAACCAAAGCTGTAACCATCAACTAAATTATCTAGTTTTATCAAACCTCAACCACACCTGCAAGCCTTAGATCTTCTTATTACAAGCAGATATCAATTCTAACCTTGGATACATACTTTGTTGAAAATATGGGGGATGACTTGGTTGATTGCTTAAGGCACTTAGATGCCACCTTTACAACACCTTCTAAAAGTTACGACAGGCTAGACTTAGGTTTTTTGGACGAGCCTTTAGCAATGGAGGTATGTACACTGCCTTGCTCATGGAAGGAATCTGAATTCGTATTTGTTAAGGCTCCCTAGGAAGCCAAGGAATTAATTGCCACCAAGATATCCTGATGACATGCACGAAAACAATGTCCCATTACGTCTTATGGAGTTGAAACGGCTTGTTGACAATGACTCCTCTTTCTTGAGGAAATGGTATGCTCTCCGACTTTAATGGGAGCAAGAGGGCTACCAAATTATGACTAACACTGAGCAACACCATGCCATCAATGACCCCACTTATGTAGCTCCAACCTCCTATAGGGTATTGACCACCCTTCATAACCAACCCATAGAAGAGCACCTCCTAACCCACCCATATTTAGATCAAATTTTGACTGAGGAGGACTTGCACATTGCCAGTCAAATAGACTTTGACTTCAACATGGACCACTATGCTAATCTAGAATACAATCCGAACTTCTATGCTTGGCTCATGTGAAAGTAAAACACCAAGAGCACACGTTGAATCCCCTTGACCTCTCAACCCTTAATCCTAGGAAGGATTCTTCTCAATTCCAATGGGGAGGGGATAAGGTGAATCAAACATGTAAGGTGAATGAAACATGCAATGTAAAAACAAAGCCTCAATCAATGTCCAAAAGCGGAAAAGAATGGATGAAAATCAACTTGTGATTGAGGAAAAGTGTCATAATTTTTTTGGAATGAATTGACTACTTGAAGGAAAATTCTCTTTTTGTACTTAACCATTTTATTATTTCCATAAAAGCATAATTCATTATTGCTTACCTTTCAAAAAGAAATTATCTTAAGGACACTAGTGGTGAACTATGGTATCATGGCAGGAACTCAAAATGACAGCACAACAGGATCGGGCCCATCGGCTTCCATTCACAAAAAAAGAAAGAGCAAAGTATTGCATCTTCCTCAAGAACCGTGCCTACAACCAGCTAAAGTTCAGAAATATCCACAACATTGAAAAAGTCTTAGACAAGGACAAGACTGCCAAAAGAGTTGTGGAATAATGCAATCTTGCTAAATATGTCAAGAAATTTGTGACCACACTAAGTGTGTAGAGTTCTTTAGAACCTAAATCCCAACAGAGAATGTGGCACTGTGATAGTTGGAAGTGGAGAAGGAGCCAAGCAAGTGCAGGTCCAGTGGAGTAAAGCCTTGGTAGATAAGGCACTAGGGCTAGAGCGCAAAGTGGAAAGGAGGCCAAAAATGGATGTTTATGCCCTGTTGAACATGAAGAAGGACCAGGTTATGACCAATGATGGCATCATCATCCAAGATATCCCATATCCAGAAGTAAGGCTTCAAGCGAAAGTCATCCACTCCTTGTTCCCTAGCCAAAAGCATAATTTTCTTATGCACAGCATCAACATACCCATGTTGGAGAGCTTGGCAGCCCGTTCATTGGATGAGGTTGATTGGATTCAATGGGTATGTGAGAAAAGATGATTGACCAATTAGCCAAGGCACCAGCCCTAGGGAGCACACTAACTGGCGGGGAATCCCAGGCATCAAAGGTAGGAGCTGAAAGAAAGAAACCATCATCAAAAGTGTAACGTGTCCGCTAATCCACTTGGGGGACACGTCTTAGCAGCCCATCGAGAAGAGAGTCTAGAAAGCGCCGCCTGGCACTCGCAAGGAATGTCACAGGGTTTGCGATCTAGGTCTTCCCGAGTCTGCCCCGAACGGAAGTATCTGACCGTTCCCACCGACCTGAAGTCAAGGTTTCTTTCCTATCAGCAAAGTCTCTAGGAAGTAGCTAGCGTTGAGCTCCAGATGAACCACTTTGCATAGGAACAACAGAGTCGAAGCGGATTTATGATGCACTTGGTTCATGGAGAATGGGAAACGAGAGGGATGTGAAGCTTAGCCTCTCTACCCATAAGGCATAGTCCCATTCCGCTCCACTAAAACAGCATAAATCAAGATTCTAACTCTACCGACTCTAGGTCTTCACAGTTTCATTATCACATCTTTTGAGAAAAGTTCCCAGCTAACCAGGACCACCCTTCCGTAGGACGAACCCAAGTCATGTCCACCGCACTTTCCTCAGGTTGCATAGTTATCTAATTACCTACCACATTATGTTTGACATGCAAAAGCAGCTTCCATAATTAATCAATTTAAACACATGTTCCTTCACGTAACTTAGGCACTGACACAAAAACAATGTCAAGCAAGTTCCTTTTCCAAATATCTGATCTTTATATATCATAGTCCTGGAATACATCAAGTATCATGCCCGAAGGCTATCCTAGTAATCAAGAGGATCGATGCTCCAAGTTTCGCCCGTAGACTAGTACACGGGCCTCGAGATCCCATCTCGAGCGGCCTCTTGTGCGGGATCTGGAGGCAAGGAATTTATAGACAGAGCCTCCTCTGGCACCCAAGCGTCCTCCCACTCCCAGCAGCACCCATGGAGGCACCTCTCGCGGTGGGTTCGGTCCATATACCCGGCGCGGCTAACAACCCCCTTGGATAGGGCTAGGCAGGCAGTCGGAGGTAACTGAACCTACCTCTCCCTCCAGGATTTTAATCTAAAGCATTAAATCTTTTGCCTTGAATTAGTTCCTTGACCAAAGAAGTTCAAACAATATACCTAAGTGTACAATCACGATCATTTTAGTGGTCGTTCGTATGACCAACTACTAAGGTGTGATTCCTTCTTCCCTAATGCTCCCAGCACTCGATCCTGGAATTGTTCACGACTTGGCAAGATTCCAAGGGCTTGGCAAGCTAGGTTGCTCGTTTCCCCTTTTTCCTTCGGGTTAGGGTTTGTACCCTACCGACCCTAATTATCCTTATCTTAGGTCTCCTTGTAAGATAGATCATGGACAACCCCATCGTCCACAATTGGTCAACTTGCTAGTTACCTCCTAGATCCCTTTGAGTACCTATGTACCTTTATCTTTGATCTTAATTGATCAAGATTGTCTATCCCCTTAACCATGGTTGGTCAAGATGGTTCTGTTTAGAATAGTTCCTACTCCGTCTTAAGTATAATCTTATTAAGCCCTCTTAACAATGCTCACATGCACTGAGTTTTTACTTATCCCTCTTGAAGTCACCAAGGACCTTGACATGGGACTCATGGATCTCAGTCCCATTTGGTAATTTACAAACAACGTTGAATTTTCCCAACAACTTTAATGCATGCAATGTAATGCCATGCCTTCATTTCAATGCTTACAATTTTGTTACAATCCATACGATATTTTATGCCACACATGCAAATGTATTTTCTATGCATACAATCTTAACATTATCCTCTTATGTAATTATTTACACAATCCATAACCTTCTTGAATGATCTAACTTTATGTGATCATTGTATGAGTCTAGCTATAGTTTAATCTTTTCTGCAGATTATTACATGTACCTTAAAATCCATCTTTTGATACGGAGATACACTTTTATTTCTTTCAATGTCCTCTGAAATGCATTTTAAGCAAGAATTTGTGCAAGGAGCAATGCACTTTATGCATGAATTCATGCAAGACATTTTTGATAATTTATGATGCAATTATCTAATTCAATTTCACCTATTACGATATCATCTTACAACAAAAATTATCTTGTTCGTTACATACATCACAACTAAGTTCATACCTAGGAAATTATCAAATGCACAATTAATGTGATGCATGTGAATATGATTTTTTCACCGTGATAATTATAACCTATGATTTAATAATAGAGCAACCTGGGTTTGGAGTGATGCCTTGATCCCAGCAGTATTGATGCCTGATGAACTGTTCGCAGTTGCGGTGCCACCTTGTTTCGAACCTCCATCCACACTTGCAGGGTTTCCGGCCATCTTTGTGGAACTACGCTTCGGGGCCATACTCGAAGACGCGTGTATGAGTGATAGAGTTCTCGCACTCTCCTATGCAAGATTCTTGTCACCTCTCCTTGAATGGAAAAATAATAATGAAGGGGGAGGGGTGTATTTTGAGAAATTCTTCTTCTTCTTCTTCTCTTCTTCTCCTTTCTCTCTCTCTTCTTCTTCTTCTTCTTCTTCTTCTTCTTCTTCTTCTTCTTCTTCTTCTTCTTCTTCTTCTTCTTCTTCTTCTTCTTCTCTCTCTCTTCTTCTTCTTCTTCTTCTTCTTCTCCTTCTCCTTCTCCTTCTCCTTCTCCTTCTCCTTCTCCTTCTCTCTCTCCCTCTCTTCTTCTTCTTCTTCTTCTTCTTCTTCTTCTTCTTCTTCTTCTTCTTCTTCTTCTTCTTCTTCTTCTTCTTCTTCTCCTTCTCTCTCCCTCTTCTTCTTCTATTCACCTCTCTCTCTCTTTGCGATGAACACCGGGGCAAGGGGGGGGGGGGAGACGGCCGTTGAACGGCCGCCACCCTCCACCTGGGGGGATGCATGACCCCTCTTTACTCTCTCTCTCTCTCTCTCTCTCTCTCTCTCTCTCTCTCTCTCTCTCTCTCTCTCTCTCTCTCTCTCTCTCTCTCTCTCTCTCTCTCTCTCTCTCTCTCTCTCTCTCTCTCTCTCTCTCTCTCTCTCTCTCTCTCTCTCTGCCATGCAAATGGCAGGGGGAGAGAGAGGGAGAGTAAAAAAATTTGTTCTAAATTTTAAAAAAAAATTAAGGGGGGGGTCTTATGGGGGAAGGCATGGGGGGAGGGAGGGGGGGCTATTATATCCTCTCCCCCTTAGAGGAATCGAGATGTCCTCATCTCGAGAAGACCTGGGGGTATTGTTGGTTGAGAGTATTTTCATCCATCCAGGTGGCATCCTCTTTAGGATAATCTTTCCACTGGATGAGGTATTCTCTCAAGGTCCTTGATCTCAAATGCCTCTCCTTAACATCTAGGATTCTATCAGGCAGTAGCTCAAGGACTCCTTGGCTAGGCATTACAATTTGCTGATCATCAAGTACATGATTCGGATTAGGTAGGTATTTTTTTAATAGGCTAACATGGAATACATTATGAATCTTTAGAGTTGCGGACAGCTGTAGTCTGTAAGCATTAGGCCCTAGGAACTTGGTGATCTTATAAGGTCCACAATACCTCGAACTTAGCTTTTTGTACTCTCCTAAGGACAGTGAACTCTTTTTAGGGCATACACAGATGAAGACCATATCACCTTCAATGAAGGATCTGTCTTGCCGTTTCAAGTCAGTGTAGGCCTTCTGCCTATCCTTAGCAGCTTGAATGTCTTGTCTTATTGATTTGATTTGATCATCCATGTCTTCCAGCATCTGTCTTGAAGCTTCTACCCTCAAAGTTGGATCTGAGAAGTTCAAAGGGGTACGAAAATCATGCCCATACAATGCTTGGAAAGGGGTCATCTGAATACTCTGTTGGTAAGAAGCATTGTAGGCAAACTCAACCAGGGGTAAGTATTGAATCCACTATTTGGGTTCGCGACAGCAGTATGCCCTAAGCATATCTTGAATGACTTGATTGACTCATTCTGTTTAACCGTCAGTTTGGGGATGGTAAGATGTACTGAAACAGAGTTGAGTTCCAATAGCCTCAAAGATAGCCCTCCAAAAGTGTGATGTAGAGTCACGATCACTAATGATTCTTCTGGTTAACCCATGAAGTTTGAATATTTCCTTGATGAATAATCTTGTGATGTCTGAAGCTTTATAGTTCGTCTTGACAGGGATGAGATGTGCGACCTTGGTGAGCATATCTACTACAACCATAATAGAGTTATATCCTCCTTGAACTTGGGGTAAGCCAACAATGAAGTCCATACTAATGAACTCCCATTTCATTTGTGGAATGCCAAGTGGTTGCAATTTCCCAGGCATTTTAACATGCACTACCTTAATGTGTTGACAAGACAAGCATTCCATGACATATTTGAGTACGTCTCCCTTGAGCCTTTCCCGATAATAGCTCTTTCCGACTGCATTAAGGGTCTTGGCATAACCAGGATGTCTTGAGAAAGGGGAGTCATGGGCTTCCCAAAGTATCTTCTGCTTGAGAGTTTGGCTTGCAAGGATACATAATCTTGTCCTAAAGTAGACAAGTCCACTATTGATGGAGAATTCTTGATACTTCGTCTTTAGCTTCGGGTCTTGAACCTTGATGGGGATCTCCCTTAGCATTTTTTGATAGACTGGGTCATGATATGCCTCTTCTTTTGCTAGCTCAAGAATCGGGCTATTTGGCATTGATACCTTTGTGGCTAGAGACCTTGCTATTGATGGATCTTGCAAAATAAGAGAATTTAGAAATGCCTTGCGACCGAGTGCATCGGCAACTACATTCTCTTTTCCAGGCCTATATTTGATTTCAAAGTTATATTCTTCCAGCACTTTGATCCATCGACGTTGCCTCATATTGAGCTCATTCTGGGTGAAAATCCATTTAAGACTCTTGTGGTCTGTTACTAAGGAAAATTTGTTACCTAGCAAGTAATGTCTCCAAAGTTTGAGAGCATGGATGACAGCCAACAGCTCCAGGTCATGGGTAGCATAATTCTTTTCATGGCTCTTCAATTTTCTTAAAGAATATGCCACGGGGTGACCTTCATGCATAAGTACACATCCTAAAGCAAGTGCGCTAGCATCAATTACCACTTCAAACTCCTTACTAAGATCAGGAAGTTGCAGGATGGATGTTGATACTAAGCTTTGCTTTAGTTTGTCAAAGTTGGTCTGTTCAGCAGGTGACCATACAATTGCTACTTGCTTCTTTAGTAGATTAGTCAGAGGTGCCGCAATCAAAGCATAATCTTTGATGAAAATTCCGTACCATCCTGTCAACCCAAGAAAACTACGTTTTTCTTTGACAGAAGTTGGTGTTGGCCATTCCAGAACATCTCTGACCTTAGCAAGATCTACTGAAATTCCTTCTGTTGATACAATGAATCCCAGATATTCAATATGTCACTTGAAAAATGTGCACTTCTTCTTCTTGGCATAAAGCTTGTGTGCTCTCATTGTTTCAAGAACAATGCGAAGTTGGGGTTCATGATCCTTTCCTTGTTTTGAGTAGACTAGGGTATTATCAAAAAAGACGAGTAGGAAGTCATCAAGATAGGGCCTAAAGATATCCTACATTAACCTATTGAAGGTAGCATGAGCATTTGTCAGCCCAAATGACATCACTAGAAATTCGAAGTGTCCATACCTTGTACTGAATGCAGTCTTCGAAATATCTTCTTCTTTGATCCTTATCTGATAATATCCAGATCTAAGATCTATCTTTGAGAAGACCTTCGCTCCTTGAAGACGGTCAAGTAATTCATCTATTCTTGGAATGGGGTAGTTATTTTTTATGGTTTCTTAATTCAACCCTCTATAGTCAATGCATAGGCGAAGCGTTCTATCTTTCTTCTTTTGGAAGAACACTGGAGCTTCCCATGGAGAACTGCTAGGATCGATGTAGCCTTGGTATAACAGTTGCTTGAGTTGCTCTTTTAGTTCGATAGCTTTCGGAATGGATATCTTATACGGCCTCTTTGCGACCGATGCAGCTCCTGGCACAAGTTTGATTTCTTGGTCGACTTCCCTTTGGGGAGGAAGTTCTGTCAGATCTTCAGGGAATACGTCTGCATATTCCTTTAACCATGAAGGTTCTTCTCTAGATTCCTGATTCTGATCTAGCATATTCAGTTTAATCAGATAGACTGGTAGACCCTTTTAAACACCTTTTATTATCCATGTTGCTTTTTCCAACTGTATTTTTGGCTTACCAGCCTCACCTTGAGTCATGACTAGTTCCCCTTCAGAATTGCGGAAGGAGACTTGGCCCTTCCCACAGTGGATGTGGGCATCATTGGGTATTAGCCAATCCATTCCGAGTAAACATTCGTGGACACCTAGGTTCATTACCCTGAATCTCACAGAAGTTGGCTTCCCACCCAGTAGGAATTTTACCTTAGCAGTTTGCCTAGTACAAGTAACCTCACGACCATTTGCTAATTCCACAAGTAAAGTAGGTGCATCTATTGTGGCAATCCCTAATCTTTTTGCACAAATTGGTGAAATGAAGGAGTGTGTACTGCCATAGTCAATCAGGGTTTTGAAGCTTTTACCTTGATATTCTGATGGAGTTTGAATCACCAAGAATTGGTGATTCGGACCCTTCTTGTGAAGAGTGGCATGAACCGTTGCCCTCTCAATGTCAGCATCCATGGATGGATCTTCTTTATCATACAGCTCCTTGTTGGAAACACTGGAGGTTCTTCCTTTGGCCATAATGGTGGTTCCTTGGCCATGAGCGATTCTATTTTGACCTTGGAATTGCCCCTGGCGATGTCCTCTGCCAAGCTTGGGACACTCCCTCTTGAAGTGTCCGGGCTCGTTGCAATGGAAGCAATGTGGGTTGCGATCATTGTTTTGTGCCGGAACAAAGTTGTTGACAGCATTGTCCCTAGCTTTCTTTCTTTGGTCCTAATTCTGACCCTGCGCTCTCTTAGTCTGAGCCATAGGCATACCCTTATTCTGATCTTTGTAAGGCCAAATCATGTTGTTCCTTGGTTTGGTCTACACCTCCTATATTATTGGAGCAACTCGAATGAGTGCATCTTGTAGGTCCGTTGGGCGTATTGATTCCAATCGAGTGTTTATGGGTGGATTCAACCCAACACAGAATTTTGACACTTGTTGTGTCATATCCATTGGGGGTGCATACTTTAGGAGTGAAATGAACTTCAAATAATATGCTTCAAGGGATAATCCTAGCTGCTTCAAGTCATAGAATTCATTCATCTTTTGTGTGCAATAGGCAGGTGGCAGATACCTCCCTCGCACACCTTTCTTAAGCTTATCCAAAGTGACTGTCCCCTCCGAGATCGCTTGGTCTCTGCACCACTATTTCCACCAAAGTCTTGCTTCACCTGTAAGCTTAAGTTTGGTGAGCATGGCTTGGTTAGCAAGTGCGATTCCTACTGCTTCAAAATAGTCCTCCATGGACTCGATCCAAATCTCGGCATCAACTTGAACAGTCCTTCCCTTGCCATCAAACTCGGGTGGCTTAATTTGTTTGAGAAGGAACTTCTTCTCTTGAACCACAGTTGGACTTAGTGCAGGAGTCGGATTTGGAACCTACACTTGGGGTTGTGTCTGGGCAATAAGATTCTTTATGTTAACATCTTATCATACGTTCCCATATTATGTTAATATGACTAGCACAGCTTTTTAGCTAAGTGATTTAATCATTTAACACCTTATTTAACATTTATGATCAAGATAGACAATTGTGAAAAGTCTTATTTATTCATGAGGGCATAACCCTTTGAGTACATTTATTTTGGATAAGTAGGACAGGCTAATTGATACATCAGTTTGGGGAAAATAGGATTGTGTTACAATCGGCTACAAGGACAAAATAATAATATGGAGTGGGGTCATGGATTTTTAAGAAACGGTAAGTCATAGGAAGCTAGGGTATCCCTTCCTTTGATACCCGTTCTTCTCATAGCGTCCTAACACTTTGATCCTGTCATCAGCACAGAGATCACCCGGGTCACTTCTTCATAGACATACTTGTTCTGCTTGACTTGCCAACCGCTAATGTGTAAAGTTGTGTTTACGCGAGCTTCGACAAAGATGAATAGCTTCACGATCTTTAAATCCTCCATCCACTTGATTCTCTTCAAGTTGGTCTGAAGGTACGCGAGTCGGTGGACTGCTATGTAGTATATTCCTGAGTCTCCCATCCATCTCTGCTTCACATATAGGGGCGAAGGATTATAGATGTGGTCCAGAATATCCATCATGCCAAGCCTCTGGCGATAATTCGAAGCATGCATTGCAGTCATGAACATGACCTGGAACATCAAGAACTTGTCCCATGCTTCGTGACTTTGCAACCCAGCATCCATAAGTGAGTAAGGAAATGTTTTCAATAGAAAACACTGCTCTATTCTACTCACCTTTCCCTATTTATCCCCTTATTCCCTTTATTTTCCTCCATTAAGTTCCCTTGTAATATTTAGATCTCGTTGGTTCGCTCTGATACCAACTGTAACGTGTCTGCTCATCCACTTGGGGGACACGTCTTAGCAGCCCATCGGGAAGAGAGTCTAGAAAGCACCGCCTGGCACTCGCAAGGAATGTCACAGGCTTTGTGATCTAGGTCTTCGCGATTCTGCCTCCCCCCCCCAAGCGGAAGTATCTGGCTATTCCCACCTAGGACCGACCTGAAGTCAAGGTTTCTTTCCTATTAGCAAAGTCTCTAGGAAGTAGCTAGCGTCGAGCTCCAGATGAACCATTTTCCATAGGAACAACAGAGTCAAAGTGGATTTATGCTGCACTTAGTTCATGGAGAATGGGAAACGAGAGGGATGCGAAGCTCAACCTCTATGTCCATAAGGCATAGTCCCATTCCGCTCCCCTAAAACAGCTTTTTTCGAGATTCTAACTCTACCGACTCTAGGTCTTTACAGTTTCATTATCACGTCTTTTGAGAAAGGTTCCCAACTAACTGGGACCACCCTTCCGTAGGACGGCGGACCCAAGTCACATCCACTGCACTTTCCTCAGGTTGCTTAGTTATCTAATTACCTACCACATTATGTTTGACATGCAAAAGCAGCTTCCTTAAGTAATCAATTTAAACACAGGTTCCTTCACGTAACTTAGACACTGACACAAAAAAAATGTCAAGCAAGTTCCTTTTCCAAATATCTGATCTTTATATATCATAGTCTTGGAATACATCAAGTATCATGCCCCAAGGCTATCCTAGCAATCAAGAGGATTGCTACTCCAAATTTTGCCCGTAGACTAGTACACGGGCCTCAAGATCCCATCTCAAGTCACGTCGGCCTCTTGTGCGGGATCCAGAGGCAAGGAATTTACAGCCAGAGCCTCCTCTGGCACCCAAGCGTCCTTCCACTCCAAGGAGCACCCATGGAGAGACCTCTCGCGGCGAGTTTGGTCCATATACCTAGCGCGGCTAACAACCCCCTTGGATAGGACCAAACGAGTAGTCGGATGTAGCTAAACATGTCTCTCCCTCTAGGATTTTAACCTAAAGCATTAAATGTTTTGCCTTGAATTAGTTCCTTGACCAAAGAAGTTCAAACAATATACCTGAGTGTACAATCACGATCATTTCAGTGGTCGTTCGTACGATCAACTAGTAAGGTGTGATTCCTTCTTCCCAAATGCTCCTAACATTCGATCCTGGAATTGTTCGCGACTTAGCAAGATTCCAAGGGCTTGGCAAGCTAGGTTGCTTGTTTCCCCTTTTTCTTCGGGTTAGGGTTTGTACCCTACCGACCCTAATTATCCTTACCTTAGGTCTCCTTGTAAGATAGATCATGGACAACCCCATCGTCCACGGTTGGTCAACTTGCTGGGTATCTCCTAGATCCCTTGGAGTACCTATGTACCTTTATCTTTGATCTTAATTGATCAATATTTTCTATCCCCTTGATCGTGGTTGGTCAAGATGGTTCTGTTTAGAACAGTTCCTACTTCGTATTAAGTATAATCTTCTTAAGCCCTCTTAACAAAGCTCACATGCACTAAGTTTTTACTTATCCCTCTTGAAGTCACCAAGGACCTTGACATGGGACTCATGGATCTCAGTCCCATTTGGTAATTTACAAATAGCATTGAATCTTCCCAACAACTTTAATGCACTCAACGTAATGCCATGCCTTCATTTCAATGCTTACAATTTTGTTATAATCCATACAATATTTTATGCCACACATGCAAATGTATTTTCTACGCATACAATCTTAACATTATCCTCTTATGTAATTATTTACACGATCCATAACCTTCTTGAATGATCTAACTTTATGTGATCATTGCATGAGTCTAGCTATAGTTTAATCTTTTCTGCAAATTATTACATGTACCTTAGAATCCATCTTGCGATACGAAGATGCACTTTTGTTTCTTTCAATGTCTTCTGAAATGCATTTTAAGCAAGAATTTGTGCAAGGAGCAATGCACTTTATGCAGGAATTCATGCAAGGTGTTTTTAGTAATTTACGATGCAATTATCTAATTCAATTTCACCTATTACGATGTCATCTTACAACAGAAATTATCTTGTTCGTTACATACATCATAACTAAGTTCATACCTAGGAAATTATCAAATGCACAATTAATGTGATGCATGTGAATATGATTTTTCACCGTGATAATTATAACCTATGATTTAATAATAGAGCAACCTGGGTTTGGAGTGAAGCCTTGATTCCAGCGGTATTGATGCCTGATGAACCATTCGCGGCTGCGGTGCCACCTTGTTTCGAACCTCCATCCACACTTGCAGGGTTTTCGGCCATCTTTGTGGAACTACGCTTCGGGGCCATACTCAAAGACACGTGTATGAGTGATAGAGTTCTCGCACTCTCCTATGCAAGATTCTCTCCGCCTCTCCTTAAGTGGAAAAAAAATAATGAAGGGGGAGGGTATTTTCAGAAGTTCTTCTTCTTTTTCTCTTCTTCTCCTCTCTCTCTCTCTTCTTCTCCTTCTCTCTCTCCCTCTTCTTCTTCTTCTTCTTCTTCTTCCTCTTCTTCTTCTTCTTCTTCTTCTTCTTATTCTTCTTCTTCTTCTTCTTCTTCTTCTTCTCTCTCCCCGCCATGCAGACGGTAGGGGGAGAGAGAGGGAGAGTTTTAAAGAATTTTCTATTTTTTAAAAAAAATTAAGGGGGGTTCTTATGGGGGAAGGCACGGCGGGGGGGGGGGGGGGGGGGGGGGGGCTATTACAAAAAGCCTCATTCATTGGATACGGTGGTGTGCTTACTTCTCTTATCCAAGAGGCAATGAAAGAGGCGGAGAATGAAGAAGGAGTTGATGAAACGTCGGATAGGTCACCTCCCCACCATGAACGAGAGCAATCCAGTGAAAGAACTATAAAAGATGAATAGGAGAAACAAGAAACCCAATCTAGCCGTGGAGAGCCTAAGAAAGAAAAGAAGAATACCACACAAGAGAAGCATGAAGAAGAAAGGAGAAAGTAGATCTGCAAAAGGCTCAAAAAGAGTTTAAGAAAGACAAGGAAAAAAAAAAAGAGTCTAAGATATTGAAAGAAGAGTCAAGAAGAGCCGAAGAAGAAAGGAGGAGGAAAGCAACTGAAAAAGAAAGAGGAAGAAGAGAACATCACACTAGCAATGGACATGTCAACATAGCAGCATTGTAGACAGGAATTAAACTAGTCAAAATCCCAATGTACCAAATTTAATACATGATAAAAGAAAAACGTGCTAGGCCTCCCCTAAGGCTAGCTACAGATCCCTTCACTAAGGGGGATTGATGTTTACTACCTTCTTGGAGAGTTTTGGGACCATCCCTGATGGTGAGAGGTTACCATAAGGGATCCTTGGGTAGCAGGAGTTGAGGATGCCAAGGGGGATTCAGCCAGTAAACTCTTAGGCTCCTAGGAAAATCACCCAAAACCCTACATGACTCAGGATGGACTTCCTAAGGTCCCCATTACTAGTTAGGGGTAAAATCTTGATAAAATAAAGGCCTAAATTTCATTCTTTCAAATGGGCAGAAGGTGAACACTTATATCAGATTCTCTAGTAAACACCATATTGGGGAATATGGGAATTTCCCATAAGTTTGGGACACATGGTTAAATCTTTGGATTTGTCATAACTTGAACACTATAACTCCAAATTGAGCTCTCTATAGCTCAATGGATTCCATTTTTCAAGTGTTTTCCAATGATAGGTCACATCATATAGTTTTGAGAAACTTATGGGCATGTTATCCAGGTGCCACATTTTTAATATTCAAAAAATGGGAATTGGGAGATTCCCAAACTCACTAATATTGTGTTAGTAAATAAAGAAGTCATATTCCAAAGGATTGTTTTTCATTGTTTGTGTATTGTGACTTAAGTTACATGAACAAACACTATGAATAAAAAGGCTAATTAAGGAAGCTGATTTTATTTGTACAATATAAATATGTTAAGTAAGTAGATAACTAAAGCTATCCAACTGAGAGAAGAAGAAGGATGAGATTCTTAACGAATCCATCCTACGGTAGGGTGGTCTTAGTAAACTAATAGTTTCTCTACATTTCAATGTGTTATAGTATAGGGAACATTTACCACATAGAATCAGTTAGCACCTTGACTCCGTATCATTTTAGGGGAATGGAGTGAGACTTTGCCCTACGGGAAAAGAGGTTGACATGCCCATACTTCCCCTTGTGTCTCACTCTCCTTGAACCAAGTACGATACGAACTGATACTAGATAATCTGGTAGTTGACCTTAGTAAACTTAGAATCCAAAATTCAAGTTGATTCTTGTAAAAATAATTGAGGCTTTTCATTGCAAATTGGACTCGAAAGAGTATAGATATAGCAAACCTTATGTTATTCAAAAGAGTACAAAGTAGCATTGCCTAGGAAAACATCTTGATGGACTACTAAATTGTGCTAATGAGGATATCTCAAGAGTGAGCTCGTCACACGTGGTATCAAAGTAAAAATTAAATTAATGCATAGAAAGATTTGTTTGCAACCTTGTTTAAAGAAACATTCCATGCAAATATAATTCACCCCCTAACAATCGATGGAATATCTTTCAAAATAATAAAGATTGGTAAAAATTCATGGTGTTTCGAGCAATGTTTACTTCTGCAATGCATTTTCTTGATTTTGATTGGTGGAATCGCTTCATGAGAAACTTCAAGCATATGTAAAGTCCCTTGTCATTGTATTGGGAGCGTCAATGGTGGGGACGGTCAAGCTATTCATCTTTAAAGAGTCGCATCTAAATCCCATCCTCAATATAGGTGGAGAACAGATTCGCCAAAACTGTTATCTTTATGATCAAGTGTTCCATAAACACCATATTAGAAAATTTGGGAATTTTCAAGTCTCAATTTCAAATAAGTGATAAATATTTGACCACTAGGCTAAATCTTGATCCATATCTAAAAGTGGGATTTAGGAAGGTAGCTTATATAGCATTTATAGTAGACTCCATCTTTAAGTAGACAACAAGATTTGACCATGTGATCAAATAATAAAGTTATTGGGGATTCCCAAAGTGCATGAAAATTGTCGAATTTCCTTATATAGTGTTTGTATTCTCTCAACCAAGTGTGTTGACATTTTAGGGCACTCACGCTACAATAATTATTGTAAAGATGGTTTTCCAAATCTCCCCCAAAAATACAAAGTCCTAAATATATTTGATGAGCCTTCAACCTACAAAATTATGGATGTATCTAAATTTCACAATTAGAACTGTTGTAACCAAAAATATCTCTAGCTTAATCTCAATTATCTCTATTTAATGTAATAAAGAAACTCGGCTAGCACTGTTGCAATGTGAATAATAAAAGGGTCTCCAATTCTTTGCAAGATCATGTACTTCTAGACTACAATCATGCTATAAATTTGACAATTGTGGATTGAATTATCAATAACCTTAGAGAGAGATGGAAGTTATAGCATACAAAATGTACATCTAGTCTTGCAAATGTTAATAATCCCAAGGTATTACACATTCCATTCCTATACTTACCATGGCTGAAGTGCAAGAGAAGAAATTTGTTCTCAAGCAAATCAAGCCACCTACGTTTGATGGCAAAGGAAAAGATGTTGAATCTAAAGCAGAAATTTGGATTGAACATATGGAGGATTACTTCCTTGCTATAAAAACTACTCCTCCTTATTTGGCAATGATAGCTAGTCTAAAGTTGATGGGCAAAGCAAAGCAATGGTGTAAGGACTAAGGAGTTTTGAAAGCAACCATCACTTGGGAAAGCTGAAGGAAGGTGTACGTGGATGATACCTCCCACCAACATACCGAACCTTAAATATATTTAAATGAATTCTTTAGTTTGAAGCAATCTGGATTGAGCTTGGAAGCCTAATATTCTAGATTTGTATCCCTTTTTAAGTATGCCTCACCCATGGACATCAACTAGTAGTGTCAAAGTTTTGTCATGGACTAAACCCTCCATTGGTTGGATATGCATCTCGAAGCAATGCGCCCATCCAACTTACAAGATGCATTAATTTGAGCAAGGCCCATTATCCAAGAGCTTCAGACAATATCCAAGAGTGGAAAATTTTGGGGGCATGGTTTTCCATACAAAGGATTGTGTAGATATGACAAAAGGATCCAAGGACAAAGAAGGCTAAGACAAGTGTAGATAGAAACTTTATACCTACGGTTGGCCACAAGGAGGCATCAAGGTATATCCATTGCAAACAAACCTGGGCACTTCAAAAGATGATGCCCACGGTTAGGCCAAACAATCCACTAAGGATAATTTTGTGGCCAAAATTGAGCATTTTTAACAATAAAAGGAAAAGTTACTAGAGTAACCTTCAAGGAAGGATACAAAGGAATAGATTAAGGTGAAGACCCCACTTTAGAAGTAGATATGGAAAGAGAAATATTACACATTGCTTTCAACAAGAAGGGCCCAAATCACCAATTCTCAGTGATCCAAAATATCCACAACCTATCAAGGTAAAGCCTTTAAGATTCTGCTTGACTGTGAAAGTACCCACCCATTTATCTCATCGAAGTGTGCAAAAGACTAGGAATAGATATTGCACCTACATCAAAGTTGTTAGTAGAATTAGCTAATGGAAAATAGGAAATTTTTGTTCAACAAACTAGAAGTGTGGAATTTAACTTAGAAGGCAATATTTCCAATATGGAGTTCAGAGTTATGAATCTAGGAGCTTACAAAGGTTTTCTAGGGATGGATTGGCTAATCCCCACAATGCTCATATAGGGTTAAATAAAAGCTGAATAGCTAGATGGTTGTGGTTACAACGTTCTATTTGGTGGTCATGCTTGAGAGATATGCAAAGGGTCAAAGATACATACCGAGGTATTAGTGAAGATGATCCCTCTTGAAGGCTTGATGATTACGAAAATGATCCATGGATAAGGATTCATCTACAAAAGTTTTTGGAGGATTTTGAAAAAATTGAAGGCACCACATCCTTTCTAGCAAGACAAGGTATTTGCTAGGTAGATAAAGGGCATGAAAATACAATACATCTAGTTGTTGAGAATCAATGTTCACATTTACATTCATGCATGACTTTGGAATGGCCTTGGGATCATTATGTGAATGTCTATGCACTGTGTGCTAGAGTAGGAGCTGACATACATTGTCTGATGGTAGGGATGCATAGTGAAGGATTAGGAGTGGGTGGTGGTGTGATAGCAATGAATGATGGTAAGTAGGTTTCCTTTAAATTTTAAAAATTAAAGATTGAAAATCTTAAGCTAATCCCCCCCAAAATCCCCTACTCACTGGGGGGAGGGGAGAATATTACATCCTCTCTCCCCTAGAGCAATCAAGATGTCCTCATCACGAGAGGACTTAGGGGTTGTTTCTTCTAGCAAAGATTGTATCGTAGAACTTATGGATTAGGATCCACCATACTTTCATTGTGCTAGTCTAATTATCTAGCACAAATGCTCAAACTTCAAGATAACTCAATAACATCAAAGACAAGTTTACTCCAATGTGTTATAACTCAACTATTATTGCAATAGTAGGATATCAATACAATTATATGGCTTATTACATGTCAAGAAGAGGTTTTAGGACTTGTAATCATCCTCAAATATTTTAGTGGACTCTAGGTCTTCGTCATTATTCGATTCTTGAGGGAAGTCAAATCTTGAACTTATGCAGATTTGCTTTATTACCGGTTCCTCCTCTTCTCGATGCAACTCAAGGTAATCGGCTTGGATATGTCCTAGCTCATTACAAAGGAAACATTTGTAATTAAGGCATCTCTTTTGGATATGCCCTATCTCATCATAATCATGACACTTCTTTCTTTAGTCCTTTGAGTCATCATGGACTTCTTCAATGTTCGCTAGGAAGTAATTATCTTCAAGAAGTTTATTTCCATTAGGCCCAAACAAAACTTTGGCTCAAATGAGAGCTTCTTGCAAGTTAGTCGGCCTCAGGGACTCTAGACGGATGTCCAATAGTTGGTTTAATCCATGGCAAGATTTGGCCACTTGTTGGGTGATATCCATAAGTGTCACATATTTTTGAAATACCACGAACCAAGAATAATAAGCCTTTGGGCTTAATCCTAGCTGAAGCAAGGAAAATAACTCATTCATCTTGATATGGTACAATAAGAAGGCGACAAGTATCTCTATCTTACGACTTTCTTGATACATTTTCACCTTACAAGGATTTTGGTTATAGCATTATCTCAATACTAGTGCTTCTACTATAAGTGTGCCTCATATATCAACTTCAACTTGGTAATCATAGCCGTGTTAACTATGCTTATTCCTAGCACATCAAAATTACCTTTAAGGGTCTCGATCCAGACTTCAGTATCAATCTCAACAATGGATCCTTTTTTGGTGAACTCAGGAAGTTTGATTTACTTCAATAGCGATTTCTTTCCTTGGAGGTCAACATCCATATTTGATGGGAGCTCACGCTAGACCGCCAAGACCCATGGACCACTTATTCTTTCAAAGCCAAGCACTAATGGCTACCTCTCACATAGCCAATGCGCTATCCCTCTGTACGAGTGTAGTGACCTTACCTCGATGCCCGATTGAGTACCCTCCTCCCTCATGCACATGATAGCTCCACGATTCGTGATGCGAGCTTGAGGAACCTCAATCCCTCTTCTTCAAGCTCCATCCTCCATAGCCAAGAAGGAGAAAAAAAAGGGAAGAAGAAGAGTCCACTTTAGCCACACACCAAAGAATGAGCTTCTCATTCACTTTTTGAGTTTATATACAAAACCCTAAATCCATTTTGGGCGGTCATCCCCTTTTTTACATGGCCAGTGGTCGTGGCCTAGGCCCTCTTTCCTATTGTCCTTCTATCTTCCTAGCTTCCTTTCTACTACCCATCTGCCTTTACAATTTGCACAGGAGGGATCCTAGCGGCCTTTTACAAGGATTTTGGCTGCACCTTTACATTCAAAGGTGCGCCTTCTCTTTTTTAGCACTTTTTGGGCTCCGGTGGATGTGCTTGGACTTCTTGTGGCCATGCCTGCACTTTTGGGCACTGCCAGGTTGGATTTCCTTCTAGGGCACTTCTTTCAGCTCCCAACTTGCACTTTTCCACTTTTTCTGTGCTAAGGTTAACATTACCCCCCTCCTAGCCAAGTGCTAGTCCCATGGCATTGATGAGTAGCAGCTGGAAGGTGGGGTGGGTGTAGCTAGATGGCTTTTTGAGTTTATATATACAAGCCCTTACTGAGGATGGTGTTGGATGGATCTATCCTTTCAAATTGAAGATGGTGTTGGACGGATCCCTACCTGATGATGACAATGGGTGGATCTATTCTTTGAAATTGAAGATGGTGTTGGACATATCCTTCTTGGAGAATGGCAGATGAATGGATTCGTCCTTGAAATTGAAGATGGTATTGCATGGATCCCTCCTTGTGCTCTCTAAGGTCGATATGACGCAATCTTAACCTACAAGACAAAGTTGTGCACTTTCCTAAGGGGTGTATCTACCTCTCTGTGTAGTGCATGGTGCAGGTGCCAATGGAACTGGGAGTTGGGAACCTCTGGCAAGCCCGTGGTGTTGTCCATGCATCATTGCAGGTGTGGTGCACAGCTTAGGGAGGGAAGTCTAGAAGTCCTGCCCTTGAGGTGCCCTAATTGTGAAGTGGGGGATGGGGCTAGGTAAAAAATCCTAGGTGCAGTGAGACACTCTTATGATTTTAGTCTTTTCCTTTTCTTTATTTTTCTTTCATTTCTTCTTTTCTTTTCTTTTTCTTTTATTTTCTTTTTCTCTTTTTATTTTTTTAATAAAAATATGAATATTTAGTCCTCATCATCAAAGATATGAGAGGGAGGGGTTGGAGGCTAAAAGGATTTGCTAAGAAATCGTCTACTTTGGATGTATCCTTTTAGACCTAGTTGAGCATTAAGAGGAGTGGTAGATAGGAAGGGACGGTTGTAGCTAGTGAAACAATTGTCACTCATATCCTCTAAGAGGGCAGCATGCATCATTAGCCTAGCCATTACATAACTATTTATGCCGGCATTGAGATAAAAAAAGAGTGGTGGGAGGTGGCGCTCCTGTGGCGTAGGCTCCTGTCTAAGTAGTACCCTAAGAAATCTCAGATAATTACAAGTAGTAATACAGGATCTGGGCAAAAAGTGAACTCATTGGAGAAAATGGGTGATTGAGTCCCATAGATTGGTTTCAGAGAAGGTCAGGGTGTCCTCCGACTTGGTGGCATTACGTTATATATCTTTGGAAAATCCCTTATGCCATGGATGTCAACGTTGAAATCCACCCCTACCCTTCTTGGATATGGCATATGTGTGGAGTTGTCTCTCTCGAAGGGTAGTGTGTTGTAAAATGACATCTAGGCTTCTACGTTACCATCCCAAATTCTCCTTTGCTACTTTGGTTGGGACTCATAGCCTTGGATTGTCCAAGGCACCTCCATGACTTTGTCTTCCCAATATTCGGGTGCCTCCATTTTCCATCGTGTCAGGTTCTTCTCCCTCTCCTAGTGCCACCTACTGCCGAGCCTTCCTCCCATGCCTATTACCTCCTCCACCACTTTGGTCGATATAGCACCCTGCATAAGGTGGAGGGGATTTCGAAGGTGAAGTCAAAGGGTGGTAGCCATTTTCTTTTTGCTCCCACACTATGAGTTTTGCATTTCAATCCATTGGGAAGCAATCTGCTCGTGGTGGAATGGGTGCTTGAGTGGCCATTTTTGGTTGGGCTCTTAATCTTCTCCTTGCCTGGTCCAACATCCTCACCCTTTTCCTCTTGAGTTCTATTCATAACTCAGTAGTGGGGTCCACTTCTCGTTGCATCTCTGGTTGTTGAGAGGAAAGTTGCCATTCTAGTTCCTCTTCAAACTCTAGTTTGTCTTCTAGAAGTTGCCTTTGCCTTTCAGCTTCACTCCTAAGCTCTTGTGGTGCTTTTTTATTGAAGGTTAGTAGGTCCATCTCTGGTTGTTGAGAGGAAGGTTGCCATTCTAGTTCCTCTTCAAACTCTAGTTTGTCTTCTAGAAGTTGCCTTTGCCTTTCAGCTTCACTCCTAAGCTCTTGTGGTGCTTTTTTATTGAAGGTTAGTAGGTCCACCTCTTCGACTGTGTCAGCCCTGCCCTTAACAAGTAATCCCTTTTCTCTTCGTCCCTTCTTCCTACGGTTGAGTACACAGTCCATATCTTATTGCTCTATGGGCGATCTCCAATTTATTCTTTAGGGATTCAACGTCCTCCTCCTCCTTTGACTCAATGACATCCATTATAGTGCTGAGGAAGACACATTGTTTTGGGCTTCTAGTATTGTCTAAGTGGCCTCTACCCTGATCTTCGCTAACATTCTATCTCCTTCTGCAAGGGCCAAGCGGCTTGCTAGGGTTTTTATGTGTTCTTCATTCCTGCATGCCCATTCATCAACTCTTCTTTTCATCCCTTCCAAGCTTTCATTATGTCCTTGGGCTAAGGCCCTTATTCTCTGCTTCTACTCTTTGATTTCTCTTTCTAGACTTTTCTTCTATTCTAGCTCCACTTCCACTATTTTCTCCAGTTGTTGGGCCATGGTTTCCTAGTATCCTTGGGCTCTCTCTTCTTCTCTGGCTTCAAACTCCTCCATGGCATCTTGTACCCTCTTCATCTATCCTTGCAGCTCTTCTTGTTGTAGGATCAGGAGCTTGTACTCCCTTTGAAGCCCCATTAGCTCGAGGGTTGGTACATGTCATGAAAATTGGATCGTTTGCATTTCCAAAAGTTGCGAACATAAACTACTTGTCCGTCTTAGGAGCTTAGCTGCATGTTGCTTTTTCATGCACTTCGAAGGTAACAAGCCTAAGTGCATATTGCTTAGAATTAGAAGTTGAAATTGTTAAGTGTATCCTTGATTGGCCGTGAAAGAACAAGCGTATCTTGCATTTAGTCAATAACTTCCTTGTTATGACGCATGGAAAGAATTGTTAACGTTCGTTGCACGGCACGAAAATGAAATAATGGACATTGCATGTTGCATGCAAGGACACTTGTAGAATGGTTTAAGGTTGCATGGTACATAATCGTCTTGCATGAACTTCATTAATGATGTTGTATCTAGAAAAGAGTTGCATGTTACATATTCGTCATGCGTAAGTTCCATTCATCAAAGCTGAAATTAGAAAAGATCGCATATCATATCAAAGCATGAAATTCAATGGCTTAGACAAAAGGTTGTAGGTATAATTCCTTGATGTAAATCCTAGTAGGTCCTATGTAAGTTATTCTCCAAATTATCATGCATAATGACTTTAGCAAGAAAAGATAGGGTTATTGCAAACCTTTTGGTGCGTAGAAGTGATGAATCGCATGTTTGCATGTATTGTGACGTCTTGCAATGATTTACATCTTTAGTACAAGTTTAGCATCTCTAGGAAAGGATCGTCCTTGCCGCAAGACTAGTAGATATATTTAGTTAAATCACTTGTAATATTATAACCGTTAGGGATTCGTATGGGCATAATTAGTCGATACGATAAACACCTCAAGTACTAGTTAGGACTTGGCACGTTAGAAATACATCCTAGTATCGTACTTCGTCGCCAAGTCGAGACCCTCAAGCCTAAAGAACCCCATCCACATTCACGGAATGGTTGGGTTGAGTGAATGCCCATACACCAACGATCTAGGGTTTCTATCCTAAGGATCGACCGACCTAATGTTAAAACTCAGGTTGTGTTTGGAAACCCTAGGACCGAACGTTGTCGGCCTAGTACAATTAGGGTTGGGTTGGGTAAGAAGACACCCCAAACCCTACATCTTGACTAAACACATCTCTTGACCTAGAAACATTGTTCAATGGGTGAAATGATCCCATGAGTTAAGTGCGACACTTGTGCAACAAGTTGCAATGTCGCATGGCCTTGTGGTTTAATCACAAGATAGATTTGCCATTCCTTGAAATGAGGCTGGCAGGTTCTAGCGCAAGTCTAACTTGCAAGAGGATGAGTAGTCATCCTACTACATCTCCTTTCTTAGTCTTATTTTCCAAGTTAAGGGAAGTTATGTATTTGCTTGGTAAGCAAAGGATCAATCAAGTTAGAGCGACATGGTCACAAGCATTTTTTGTTAATTTATAAAACCTAAGGTGTTGGTTAAGTTGGGTTAACAAGGTATGGCCCTAACCCAAGGACAAAAGGGTGAACAAACAAACCCTTGGGGATCTTGCCAAGTCGCAATTGATCCCGGATCGAATGCTGGATGCATTCGGAGAGAAGGATTTACTCCTTAGCAGTGGCCAAATAAATGACCACTGGATTGATTATGCTTGTAACAGTTTAGGAGCACTGTTTGCATTGTTTGCTCAGGGAACTAAAAGATGGAAAGTTAATTAATGCTTCAGGTTGAAGGCTTGAAGGGAGAGGCAGCATCAATTACCCACGACGGTTTGCCTGACCCTAACCAAGGGGGTTGTTAGCCGCACCGTGAATGTGGACCGAACCCGCTACGAAAGGTCTCTCTGTTGGGCGCTACTTGGAGCAGGAGGACGCTTGGGTGCCAGGGGGGCTCTGGCCGTAAATCCCTTGCCTTCCGAGCCCTGCACAAGAGGCTAATGCAACTCGGGATTGGATCTCGAGGCCCGCATACGGAATCTTGGATTAGTAATCCCTGTGGATTGCTGAATAGCCTTCGGGCAGATTATGGATAGCCTTCGGGCAGATTATGGATTGCCTTCGGGCGGATTATGGATTAGCCTACGGGCTAGAGTATATGATGTTTTCCAAAGATAAATAAGATCAATTATTGTAAAGGAACTTGTTTGACACTGCTTTTTTATGTCAGTGCTAAGATTACGTGAAGGAACCGCCGGTGTTTAATTGGCTAATTAAGTAATTTGTTTTATGTGTGTCTAACTAAATGTGGTAGGTAATTAGACAAGTAAAACAACCCTGAGGAAAGTGCGGTGGATGTGGCCATGGGTCCGTCCTACGGATGGATGGTCCCGGTTGGCCGGGAACTTTTCTCAAATGGAATCAACAGCAGGAAACTTTGCTCGAAGGGAATAAACAGCAGGCAATGCTAACCTAGAGTTCAGGTTTACTAGAATCCCGATTTATGTTGTTTTAGGGGAATGGAATGGGACTATGTCTTATGGGCAGAGAGGTCGAGCTTTGCATCTCGTTTCCCATTCTCCTTGAACCAAGTGCAGCATGAATCCACTTCGACCCTGGCGTTTCTACGTAAAGTAGTTCGACGCTAGTCACTCTCTAGGAATTTAACCACTAGAGGAAACCCCTGATTCAGGTCGGTCCTAGGTGGAAACGGCCGGAATACTTTCGCTACGTGGCAGAATTGGAAAGACCTAGATTGCAAACCCCGTAACATTCCAAGGGAGTGCCAGGCGGAGCTTTCTAGACCCTCTTTCCAATGGGTTGCTAAGACATGTGCTGAAAGCGAACATGTGGATACGTTACAATTGGTATCAGAGCGAACCAACGAAGGATCTGTCTTTACAAGGAAACTTAATAATAAGAAGTAAAGTAAATGTTGCTGATAAGAACATTTCCTTACTTATGGATGCTGTCTTGCAGAGTCATGAAGCATGGAATAGATTCTTGGTGTTCCAGGTCATGTTTATGACCGCGATGCGTGCTTCAGATTATCGACGAAGGCTCGATATGATGAATATCCTAGACTGCATCTACAATCCATCACCCTTGTACATGGAACGGAGATGGATGGGTGTTTCAGGGATCTATTACATAGCTGCCCACCGACTTGCGTACCTTCGAAACAACTTGAAGAGAATCAAGTGGATGGAGGACTTAAAGATCGTGAAGCTGTTCATCTTTGTTGAAGATCATGCAATGGCAACCCTACATGTCGGTGGTCGAAGGGTTAAGTAGAACAAGTATGTGTACGAGGAAGTGACTCGAGTAATCCCTGCCAATAGGATCAAGGTGTTGGGACGTCATGAGAAGAACGAATATCAAAGGAAAAGATACCCTAATCTTCCAATGACCTATCGATTCCTGAAAATCCATGATCCCAATCCATACTATTACACAGTTCCAGTAGCTAAATGCAACAACATCTTATTCTCCTCAAATTAATGTATCAGCTTGTTCCATCTCCCCAAGAAATAATTGTACTCCGAAAGGGCTATGCCCATATGAATGAAATAAGACTTCTTATTTGTCTTGACTATGAATACTGATAACGAAGTAAAGTGATTTGGTCACTTGGCTAAAAGCTGAAGTGGACATGTAATGTAATGTGGAATTCTTACTGGGTGGGAAAGTCAACTTCGGTCAAATTCAAAGTCATGAACCTAGGTATCCATGAGTGTTTGCTCGGAATGAATTGGCTTAAACCTAATGATGCCCACATTCATTGTGGAAACGGTCAAGTTTCCTTTCGAAACTCTGAAGGGGAATTGGTCACAACTCAAGGAGAGACTGGAAAGCCGAAAATTCAATTGGCCAAAGCATCTCGGATTATAAAGGGAGTTATAAAGGGACTACCTCTCTACTTAATTAAGCTTAATAAGCTAGATCAGAATCAGGAGTCTAGTGAAGAACCTTCATGGCTAAAGGAGTACACAGGCGTATTTCCTGAAGAGCTGACAGAACTTCTGCCTCAAAGGGAAGTTGATCATGAGATCGAGCTAGTGCCAGGAGCTGCGCCAATTGCAAAGAGGCCTTATAAAATGTCCATCTCGGAAGCAATTGAGCCGAAGGAGCAACTCAAGCAACTGTTAGATCAAGGCTACATCTGTCCTAGCAGTTCACCATGGGGAGCTCCAATGCTGTTCCAGAAGAAGAAGGATGGAAGGCTTCAGCTGTGTATTGATTACAGAGGGTTGAATCAATCAACCATTAAGAACAAGTACCCTATTCCAAGAATAGATGAACTTCTTGACCATCTTCAAGGTGCGAAGTTCTTCTCCAAGATTGATCTCAGGTCTGGATACTATCAGATAAGGATCAAGGAGGAAGATATTCCAAAGACGGCATTCAACACACTTTGAGTTCCTAGTCATGCCATTCGGGCTGACAAATGCACCTGCCACCTTCAACAGGTTCATGTAGGATATCTTTAGGCTATATCTTGATGACTTTGTACTCGTCTTCTTCGACGATACCTTAGTCTATTCCAAACAGGAAGAAGATCATGAACCCCAGCTTTGCATTGTCCTTGAGACAATGAGGGCACACAAGCTTTATGCCAAGATGAAGAAGTGTGCATTCTTCAAATGTCAGATTGAATTTCTGGGATTCATCGTATTAGCGAAAGGAATCTCAGTAGACCCGTCAGAGATGTTCTAGAATGGCCAACACCAACATCTGTCAAAGAAATACACAGCTTTCTTGGATTGACAAGATGGTATAAGATCTTTATCAAAAACTATGCTTTGATTGCAGTGCCTCTGAGACGGATCTACTGAAGAAGCAAACATTGATTGCATGGTCAACTGCTGAACAATCTAGCTTTGATAGATTAAAGAAAAGTTTGGTATCAGCACTTATCTTGAAACTTCCGGACCTTAGTAAGGAGTTCGAAGTAGTAACGGATGCTAGCACACTTGCCTTAGGATGTGTGCTTATGCAAGGAGGACATCCTGTAGCATACTCTTCAAGGAAGTTGAAGAGCCATGAGAAGAATTATGCTACCCACGATCTGGAGTTGTTAGCTGTCATCCATGCTCTCAGCTTTGGAGACACTACTTGCTGGGTAACAAGTTTACCCTAGTGATGGATCATAAAAGTCTCAAGTGGATCTTCACTCAGAACGAGCTCAACATGAGGCAACGTCGATGGATTGAAATGCTGGAGGAGTATGACTTTTAAATCAAATACCAGCCTGGAAAGGAGAATGTAGTTGCCGATGCACTCAATCGCAAGGCATTCCTAAATTGTCTAATCTTGCAAGACCCATCAACGGCTAGATCTCTAGCCACAAAGGCATCCATGCCAAACAACCCAATACTTGAGCTAGCTAGAGAAGAAGCATGCCATGATCCAACCTATCAGAAGATGCTAAGGGAGATCCCTATCAAGGATCAAGAACCGAAGCTACAGACTAAGTATCAAGAGTTCTCTATCAATAGTGGACTTGTCTACTATAGAACGAGATTATGTATACCGGCAAGCCAGTCACTCAAGCAAAAGATACTTTGGGAAGCTCATGATTCCCCTTTCTCAGGACATCCTGGCTATGCCAAGACCCTCAATGCAGTCAGGAAGAGCTATTATTGGGAGAGGCTTAAAGGTGACGTTCTCAAATATGTCACTGAGTGTTTGTCTGGTCAACGTGTTAAGGCCGAACATGTCAAAATGCTAGGAAAGTTGCAACCACTTGACATTTCCCAAATGAAATGGGAATTCATTAGTATGGACTTTGTTGTTGGCCTACCCCACGTCCATGGAGGATACAACTCCATTATGGTTGTGGTTGATATGCTCACTAAGGTTACACACCTTATTCCTATTAAGACAAACTATAAAGCCTCAGACATTGCAAGGTTGTTCATCAAGGAGATATTCAAACTGCATGGGTTACCCAAAAGAATCATTAGTGATCGTGATTCTCTCTTCGCATCTCACTTCTGGAGAGCTATCTTTGAAGCCATTGGGACTCAGCTCTGTTTTAGTACAGCTTACCATCCCCAAACCGATGGTCAAACTAAGCGAGTCAACCAAGTCATTGAGCATATGCTAAGGGCACACTGCTGCCGTGAACCAAAAAGGTGGATTCAATATTTGCAACTAGTTGAGTTTGCCTACAATGCTTCTTACCAACAAAGCATTCAGATGACTCATTTTCAAGCATTGTATGGGCACGATTGTCGAAGTCCTTTAAACTTCTCAGATCCAACCTTGAGGGTTGAAGCTTCAAGGCAGATTCTAGAAGATATGGATGACCAAATGAAGTCAATAAGACAGGACATCCAAGCCGCCAAGGATAGATAGAAGGCATACGCAGATTTGAAACATCAAGATAGAACCTTCACTGAAGGAGACATGGTCTTCATTCATGTACACCCAAAGAAGAGTTCCCTATCCTTAGGTGAATGCAAGAAGCTAAGTCCGAGGTATTGTGGACCCTACAAGATTCTCAAGTGCTTAGGGCCTAATGCTTATAGACTAAAACTCTCTGAGAACCTAAAGGTTCATAATGTATTTCATATCAGCCTACTGAAGAAGTATCTACCTAGTCCTAGCCATGTACTTGATGATCAACAAGTTGTAATGCCTAGCCAAGGAGTCCTTGAGCTACAACCTGACAGGATCTTAGATGTTAGGGAGAGATAATTGAGATCCGGAACCTTGAGAGAATGCCTCGTCCAGTGGAAAGATTATCCCGAGGAGGATGCCACTTGGATAGATGAAAGTACTCTCAACCAACAATACCCCCAGTTCTTCTCGAGATGAGGACTTCTCGATTCCTCCAAGGGGGAGAGAATGTAATATTTCTGCTTGGAATATTAAAAAGCTTGGGTCACCGCACACCTATGCAAAAGCCATGCAAAGTCTTCTCCCGCGTCGTCTAAATATTGACAGCTAAATCCTTACCCCACACACACAACAATGAGGCCATTCGCATTGTGCAATTGACGCCGGGGTTTAAGACCCCAAAGCCGCGGGGAATCACCCTTTTTGAAGGGGCAAAATGGATAGTGGTTAAAAATTAGGCAAATAAAAAATTTCCCTTCCCCCAGCCGATGCATGGATGGAGGAGAGGGAGTGTGAGAAGAAGTAAGAGAGGTGGAGTGTGGTGTATGAGGGGGGGGGAAGGTATGCACCAGCCATGTGGTGGCCACCATCTCCCCCCCAAGGCTATATGAACCCCCCCCTGTGGACAAAGCTTGGAAGGGAGGAGGCTCCTGCACTCACGATCAGAGAAAGAGGACGTTGCTATCGCCTGGCGTGAAGAACGCCCCACCGTGAAGGTCGCCATCTGTCGATGCTACCGCGCCATTGCTATACCACCGCCGCCATATCACCATCAATCTCCCCCTGTCGTCGTTAATTTTTCCCCCCTCAATCATTACCTTTCTCCCATGTGGTTCTGGGAGACAGAAGCTCTTTAGAAGCTTCTAAAGGCAAGGGCCTTAAGCCTTGTGCACGCGGTCCTTACCCGGGGCTTAAAAAACCCACACCTTGTAAAGGGTTCTCTTGCGTAAGGACGAAACGGACAGTTTTTGAGCCTGTTTACCAAGCTTGGAGGGAATTTGCAGACCGCATAAGGGAGAAAGCAAACCTGGAGTCCATAATCACGTCTACAATGGCTCCTAAGAAGATGCAAGGCGCACCCGCGGGAGGTTCTTCCCTGAACATACATGTGGACATCCCCATGGATCCACAAGCCCAGGTTTTACGATTTTAATTCGACGTTAAAGAAATGCTTTAAGCACTCTTAATTCCATAGGGAGAATGCATTTTACGCTGATCATTAATTCATGTGGTAGTGATAAAAGTACATTTGATAAATTATCTCTTTGAACGATGGACAAGGGTTGGTGCATGTCATGAAAATTGGATCGTTTGCATTTCCAAAAGTTGCGAACATAAACTACTTGTCCATCTTAGGAGCTTAGATGCATGTTTCTTTTTCGTGCACTTCGAAGGTAACAAGCCTAAGCGCATATTGCTTAGAATTAGAAGTTGAAATTGTTAAGTGCATCCTTGATTGGCCGTGAAAGAACAAGCGTATCTTGCATTTAGTCAATAACTTCCTTGTTATGACTTGCATGGAAAGAATTGTTAACGTCCGTTGCACGGCACGAAAATGAAACAATGGACATTGCATGTTGCATGCAAGGACACTTGTGGAATGGTTTAAGGTTGCATGGTACATAATCGTCTTGCATGAACTTCATTAATGATGTTATATCTAGAAAAGGGTTGCATGTTACATATTCGTCATGCATAAGTTCCATTCATCAAAGATGAAATTAGAAAAGATCGCATATCATATCAAAGCATGAAATTCAATGGCTTAGACAAAAGGTTGTAGGTATAATTCCTTGATGTAAATCCTAGTAGGTCCTACATAAGTTATTCTCCAAATTATCATGCATAATGACTTTAGCAAGAAAAGATAGGGTTATTGCAAACCTTTTGGTGCGTAGGAGTGATGAATCACATGTTTGCATGTATTGTGACATCTTACAACGATTTAAATCTTTAGTACAAGTTTAGCATCTCTAGGAAAGGATGACAAGTAGATCAATTTAGTTAAATCACTTGTAATATTATAACTATTAGGGATTTGTATGGGCATAACTAGTCGATACGATAAACACCTCAAGTACTAGCTAGGACTCGGCACATTAGAAATACAGCCTAGTATCATACTTGGTCGCCAAGTTGAGACCCTCAAACCTAAAGAACCCCATCCACATTCACAGAATGGTTGGGTTGAGTGAATGCCCATACACCAACGATCTAGGGTTTCTATCCTAAGGATCGACCGACCTAATGTTAAAACTCAGGTTGTGTTTGGAAACCCTAGGACCGAACGTTGTCGGCCTAGTACAATTAGGGTTGGGTTGGGTAAGAAGACACCCCAAACCCTACATCTTGACTAAACACATCTCTTGACCGAGAAATGTTGTTCAATGGGTGAAATGATCCCATGAGTTAAGTGCGACACTTGTGCAACAAGTTGCAACGTCGCATGGCCTTGTGGTTTAATCACAAGATAGATTTGTCATTCCTTGGAATGAGGCTGGCAGGTTCTAGCGCAAGTCTAACTTGCAAGAGGATGAGTAATCATCCTGCTACATCACCTTTCTTGGGCTGATTTGCCAACTTAAGGGAAGTTATGTATTTGCTTGGTAAGCAAAGGATCAATCGAGTTAGAGCGACATGGTCACCAAGATTTTCTGTTAATTTATGAAACCTAAGGTGTTTGTTAAGTTGGGTTAATAAGGTACGGCCCTAACCCAAGGACAAAAGGGTGAACAAACAAACCCTTGGGGATCTTACCAAGTCGTAATTGATCCCGGATCGAATGTTGGATGCATTCAGAGAGAAGAATCCACTCCTTAGCAGTTGCCAAATAAACAACCATTGGATTGATTGTGCTTGTAACAGTTTAGGAGCACTATTTGCATTGTTTGCTCAAGGAACTAAAAGATGGAGAGTTAATTAATGCTTCAGGTTGAAGGCCTGAAGGGAGAGGCAACATCAGTTACCCCCGACTGTTTGCCTCACCCTAACCAAGGGGGTTGTTAGCCACACCGTGAAGGTGGACCGAACCCGCCGCGAGAGGTCTCTCCATTGGGCGCTACTTGGAGCAAGAGGATGCTTGGGTGCCAAGGGGGATCTGGTCGTAAATCCCTTGCCTTCCGAGCCCTGCACAAGAGGCCAACGCGACTCGAGATTGGATCTCGAGGCCCGCATACTAGTCTACAGACGGAATCTTGGATTAGTAATCCCTGTGGATTGCTGAATAGCCTTCGGGTGGATTATGGATAGCCTTCGAGCAAATTATGGATTACCTTCGGGCAGATTAGCCTACGAGCTGGATTATATGATGTTTTCCAAAGATAAATAAGATCAATTATTGTAAAGGAACTTGTTTGACACTCTTTTCTATGTCAGTGCTAAGATTACGTGAAGGAACCGGTGTTTGATTGGCTAATTAAGGAAGTTGTTTTATGCGTGTCCAACTAAATGTGGTAGGTAATTAGACAAGTAAAACAACCCTGAGGAAAGTGCAGTGGATGTGGCCATGGATCCATCCTACGGATGGGTGGTCCCGGTTGGCCGGGAACTTTTCTCAAATGGAATCAACAACAGGGAACTCTGCTCGAAGGGAATGAACCGCAGGCAATGCCAACCTAGAGTTCAAGTTTACTAGAATCCTGATTTATGTTGTTTTAGGGGAACAGAATGGAACTACACCTTATGGGCAGAGAGGTTGAGCTTTGCATCCCTCTCATTTTCCATTCTCCTTGAACCAAGTGCAGCATGAATCCGCTTCGACCCTGGAGTTTCTATGTAAAGTAGTTCGCCTGGGGTTCGATGCTAGCCACTCTCTACATGAAACATATTGAGGGTCTTCTATAGGGAAAAAAGAGTGGGGAGGCATAAAGATAAGGTTGTCTAAAAAGTATGGAGGACCCAATGAGGGGAAAAACCACTCTTGGAAAAAAGGATGTACATATGTTGTAGAGCTAAGGAGAGGTCAAAGAAGTTATCTTAATTAAAAGGTGAGAAAAAAATTTGCCTCATATACTTGATTATCCAAAAATCTCACCTATACATTTACCCCACACGACTTGCAAAAAGAAAATGAAGATCCACATGCAATTCTATCTATAAAATGAGCCATAGACATATAAAAATAAAGTAACTAGTGATACATAAAAGAGGCCAAGGGTTGATGCTATCTACCCAGTCAACCATATGTATAATCTATAAAATGAATGTAACCTCTCATTCTTGTGTGGAATTTTAAGTGTTCAAGCTTTCTCCTCTTTTCTATTACTTCCAGCATAGCCACAAAGAGAGAGAGAGAGAGAGAGAGAGAGAGAGAGAGAGAGAGAGAGATTCACTTCTGAAGTTGCTCACACACACACACACACACACACACTCTCTCTCTCTCTCTCTCTCTCTCTCTCTCTCTCTCTCTCTCTCTCTCTCTCTCTCTCTCTCTCTCTCTCCCTCCCTCCCTCCCTCCCTCCCTCCCTCCCCCTCTCTCTCTCTCTCTCTCTCTCTCTCTCTCTCTCTCTCTCTCTCTCTCTCTCTCTCTCTCTCTCTCTCTCTCTCTCTCTCTCTCTCTCTCTCTCTCTCTCTCTCTCTCTCTCTCTCTCTCTCTCTCTCTCTCTCTCTCTCTCTCTCTCTCTCTCTCTCTCTCTCTCTCTCTCTCTCTCTCTCTCTCTCACATATTCGTTTGCTCTTCTTCCCCTCTTCTTCTTGCTGAAGTGGACTGGAGCATAAAAATTGTAGATTGGTATGTGAGAGGTCTCTCATAATCATTTGCTCTTCTTCCCTTCTTCTTCTTGCTAAAGTGGACTGGAGCATAGAAATTGTAGATTGAGAGCTCGGTATGTGAGAGGTATTCATTTGAATTGTGTGGTCATCCACTTTTCCATTTGAGATTGGCATATAATAAGAAGTGAGCATTTAAGTGCAACTAGTTCTCCCTTTGGTAGTGACTTACAATAATAAGGTGAGCATTTAAGTGAACCTACTACAAAATTTGGAGTCTTGTATGCTTTCTTTTCTTTCTTGAAATTAAGAGAGAGATAGAGAGAGAGGCTTGGCAGCTTGGCAACGAAGTGTGGTATGTTGACTCAGGTGCGTCAAACCACATGACAGGTCATGTAGAATGGATGCAGGATGCAAGGAAAAGGGAAAAACTAGGATTTCTCGAGACTGGTGATGATATTGCACATCCTATTGTGCAGATTGAAAAAATTCCTTTGTCTATGCACGATGGGAAAAAGAAATACCTGTCAAATGTATTTCATGTCCCGAATATCACCAAGAATCTGGTTTCTGTTGGTCAAATGGTTGAGCAGGGCTTGCAGGTCAGATTTAATCCTCAAGGATGCTTTGTTGAGGATATGAAAAATAAAGATCACTTGATAGCAAAAGGAAAGAAGAAGGGCAGAATGTTTACATTGGATGCAGACATGCCTAAATTGAGTGCAACAATGTTTGCACATGGGACCGGTGTAGTTGCAGATATTGATATATGGCATAAACATATTGGTCATGTTAATGTACATCGACTTAAATCAATGCAAGCCCAAAATATTGTTGCAGGATTTCCTAAATTCAAGGTTGCAGAAATGCATAAGGTATGTGAAGCCTGTCAATTTGGAAGACAGGCAAGGAAACCATTTCCTAGACATGTTCAAGAGAGTAAGAAGCCATTGGAATTAATCCACTCTGATGTGTAGACTACTAAAGCTGCATTTATTGGAGGCTGTTATTATTTTGTCACTTTTATTGATGACTATAGCAGAAAAGTTTGGGTGTATTTTATGAAAAAGAAAAGTGAAGTGTTTGGGCATTTCAAAACTCTTAAAGCTATGATTGAAAAAGAAACAGGCCTACAAATAAAATGCCTAAGGTCAGATGGAGGGAGAGAGTACCTCTCAAATGAGTTTGCAAGGTTCTTGCAGGAGCATGGCATAAAGCAGCAATATTCATGCAATCATACCCCACAACAAAATGGAATTGCAGAAAGGAAAAACAGGCATATTGGAGAGGTATCTCATGCCATGCTCAATGAAAAAAACTTGCCAGATTTTTATTGGGCTGAAGCAGTTGCTACAACAGTCTACATAATGAACAGGACTCCCACTGCAGCAATACATGGGATAACTCCAGAGGAGAGGTATACTGGTAGGAAACCACATATTTCTCATTTAAAAAAGTTTTGTTGCATTGCCTATGTTCATGTGCCAGATGAGTTGAGATCCAAGTTGGATCCAAAAGCTGAGAAGTGCATCTTTATTGGTTACTCTCTGCAGCAGAAAGGGTATAGATGCTATAACCCTTCTACTTGTAAGTTTAAAGTGAGCAGAGATGTTGTTTTTGATGAGATGAGTAGCTGGTATAAACCAGTAAATGTGATTGATAATGTAGATGCAAAAAATGGTAATGCTGCATAGAATTCACAACAGCAGTCACAAGATATTAGTGGATCTGGAGTATCCTCTAGCAGTGATTCACATTCTTCGCCATGGATAGGCAGATTGAGATTAGGAGAATCTTCTCAAAGCAATGTAGATAGTGGTATGCAAGTATCACGAAAAGGAAAAGAGAAGGTAGATCAGCCCATGTTTGATATGAATGCAGGTCACTCTTATGTGGATGGTGAATCCAGTGGCTCAGACGAGAGCATTGATGATGAGTTGGGTATTCCTTCTGTTGTTACACGTGGAGTAAGGAAGACCAAGGATGTTTTGAGAACACCTGGAAGTGAGCCTACTTTGCACAGGTCTACCAGAGCTAGGTATCCTGTGGATAGGCTGAAATATGATGGATTTACAGTCATTCACTATGCCTATATAGTCAAAGTGATATAGGAACCAAAACCCACTTCTTTTGAGCAAGCCATGGGAAAAGAAAAATGGAAGAAAGCCATGGATGAAGAAATGGATACCTTGGAAGCAAATGCTACATGGGAATTGGTACCTTTGCCTAAAGATAAGAATGCAATTGGTTGTAAGTGGGTTTATAAGGTGAAGCACAATGCAAATGGTTCTGTAAACAGATACAAGGCAAGATTAGTAGTCAAGGGGTATGCACAAACATATGGCATTAATTATGAAGAAACATTCAGTCCGGTTGCAAGGATGGCAACCGTAAGAGCAATCATTGCTATGGCTGCATCAAAGGAATGGTCTTTACATCAGATGGATGTAAAGAATGCCTTCTTGCATGGTGATTTGCAAGAAGAGGTCTATATGGAGCAGTCACCAAGTTATGTGCATGTTGTTCATCCTGAGTTTGTTTGCAGGTTGAAGAAAGCCTTGTATGGCTTGAAGCAAGTACCTAGAGCATGGTCTGACAAGATAGGACAATATCTTGTCACTATTGGCTTTCACTATTGGCTTTCAGATTTCCAAGGTAGATTTCTCACTTTATGTGAGAAAAACAGAGGAAGGTATTATGCTACTTGTCATTTATGTTGATGATTTGATTATGACAGGTGATAGTGATGAAGATATCCTTCATGTGAAAATGCTATTGAAGCATAAGTTTGAGATGAAGGATTTGGGAGAGCTGCATTATTTCTTGGGCATTGAGGTGATTAGATCACCAAGTGGGATACGGCTCTTGCAGAGGCAGTATGGATTGGACATGCTGTCCAAATATGGGATGATAGGCTATAAGCCTATTTCAGTTCCTTTGGAGCAGAATGTGAAGCTAAGCGCAGATGCAGGTGAGCTTCTGGAAGACCCTACTATGTACAGACGCATAGTAGGAAGTTTGATTTGTATGACTATTACCAGGCCAGATTTGAGCTATGTTGTTGGATTGGTAAGTCAGTTTATGCAGGCTCCAAGGAAACCGCATTTGAATGCGGCTAAACGCATACTCAGGTATGTGAAGTCCACATTGCAGTATGGACTATTTTATGAGACTGGGGTTCAGATACAGTTGTATGGATACACCGATGCTGATTGGGCTAGTAGTATTTCTGATAGACGATCTACCAGTGGATATGTGTTCTCTTTTGGGAGTGGTGTAGTCACTTGGAGCAGCAAGAAACAGCCTACAGTTTCCTTGTCGAGCACAGAGGATGAGTACAAGGGTGCAGCAATGGCTACATGTGAGGTAGCTTGGTTGCATAAGCTACTTTATGACATACATCAGCCTACATATGGGCCAGTTTTCATTTATTGTGACAACATGAGCAGTATACACTTAGCAAATAACCCAGTCTATCATGCTAGAACAAAGCACATTGAGGTGCATTATCACTATGTGCGAGAGAGAGTTTTACTAGGTCTTATTGATCTAGTTTATGTCGGCACAGAGGATCAGTTAGCTGACATATTCACGAAGGCATTGGGCACAGAGAAGCTCCACAAGTTCAGAGACCTGCTTGGTGTGCAGGAATTGGGATTGAGCTCGAGGGGGAGTGTTGAGATATCGAGCTCTACTCGTAATATGCCAGGGTGACCATTGTGCATTTATGTCACTGACTTGTTAGCTGCAGATGCGGTTGGTACACCGCCCATGAATAATAGCTAGATGACAACTATCCTTATCTACTCTAGTTCGTGGCTCAGTTAGTATGCCACCTTAGTTAGTTGAGTTTGGTTTGAGACTCATATATAGGGTTCTTCTATTTCTCTGTACTTGAGTTCTCTTTGGCTTACACAACTAAGAAGAGAAAAACTGTTTTCAGCCTCCACCTTTGTGTGTATTTCCCCATTGTGCAAGTGAGAAAGCTACAAGTGAGACTCCTTTCTTCTCTCCCACAATCTTGACACCCACTTATGTAGCTCCAACCTCCTATAGGGTGTTGATCACCATTTGTAACTAACTCCCAGAAGAGCATGTCATGGCTCACCCACATTTAAATTGATTTCTAATTGAGGAAGAGTTACACATTGCTAGCAGGATTGACTTCGATGACTTCCTCACAGATGTTCTCACCTGCATCACTCATGTCGGCATCCATTCTTTTGATATGGACCGCTATGCCAATCTAGAATATAATCTGAACTTCTATGATCATCTCATGCATAAGTAAAACGCCGCAAGCCAATGCTAAATGCCCTTGACCTCTCAACCCTTAATGCTAGAAAGAATTCTAGGGCAAGGTGAAATCAAACATGGAAACATGTAAGATGAATGAAACGCACAGATAAACCATCCATCAATGGCCAAGAGCGGAAGAAAGTGAATAAAAATCAACTCATGAGACTGAGGAAAAAGCTGTAAAGTTTTGGAATGAATGGACTACCTGAAGGAAAAAATGCTCTTTTTGTATTTTAACACGTTATTCTTCCTAAGAAAGCATAATCAATTCCTACTTACTTTCCAATAAGAAGTTACCTTAAGGACATTAATGGTGAACTATGGCATCATGATAGGTACCCACAATGGTAGGCCAAGAGAAAAGAAGTAAACTTCCATTCTCGAAGGAGGAGCAGGCAAAGTACGGCCTCTCATTGGAAATGAGGTCTTACAATCAATTCAAATTTTGGCATATCTTGAATTTAGAAGACCTAGTCATGGAAGAGCCCGCCATTGTGCAATTGGTGAAGCAATGCAAGCTGTAGAAGTACGTGGAGGTGGGCCAAGCCATCGACTATGAGAAGTGCATTGAGTTCCTTCAGACCTTCAACAAAAACTGGGGCACTGTCACGGTGCACCTAGAAAAGGAAGCCTGCCAAGTAGACATCAAACTGAGCCTTGAGCTGGTACAGAATGCACTGGGCCTACCAAACAAAGTGGAGAGATGGCCAAAAGGAATGTATACAACATGTTGGGAATGGAGAAAACGATTGTTCACACCAACGACGGCATTAGCCTAGTTGACATTCCTGACGTCGAGGTTCAAATCCAGGCCAAAATGTTGTACTCCCTGTTCTCCAATCAACGATATGACGCATTGATGAACAAAATCAATGTACCAATGCTAGAGAACATTGCTACCCAATCCTTCAACGAGGTAAATCTGAATGGCTTCATGAGGAAAATGATATAGACGTTGGCAAAGACATTAGCCGCTGGCGGAAGACCTATGGGGGGAGAGTCCTTAGCCTCCAAAGCCACGAAATCGTCGTCCTCAAAGGCCTCCAACATTGGCTTCAAAGAAATCTTGACTGCAATTATAAGAGAGGCATTTGGGAAAGCTTAAGATGACAAGGCAGTTGGTGCAAGGCCAAACAAATCCCCTCTACACCAAGGACAGGAGCAGTCCAACGAGAGGACTATGAGTGAGAACAAATGAGAGCAAGAAGCACAATTTGGCCAAGGAAGGGCCAAGAAGCCAAAGAAAGAGACTCCATATAAGAAGGCCAAAGAAGATAGGGGAAAGAAGGAGAAAATAAACCTACACAGAGCAAAAAGCGAGCATAAAAGCACGAAAGAACAACAAAAGAAAGAAGAAAGGGATGAGGCAAAGAGAATAAAAGAGGAATCCAGAAGAACTAAGGATGAGAGAAAGAGAAGAGCTGAGGAGGAAGAGGCGGAACTCAGGAAGAAGGAGGAAAAAGACATAGCTCTCGCTATCCACTCTTAGTGGAGCAACCTTCAATACAAGAAGAGTTGGCTCAGAGTTGGCGGCCATGAGCCCGCCATGAGCCCACCCTGACACGAAGGTCTAAGCACCAGCTCCAAGACACACAAAAGCCTATCGACCCCAATGACCAAGGGAAAGAGCAAGGGTTTAATCCACCCTATCCCACCTGTCCTACTACCTGCCACCCCACTTCACTGCACCCACCCAAGACTCCTCTACCACGGTAGATGCCACCAATCTTGTGGCTTGGGTGCACTTCTTGGCTAACAAAGAGGCAACTCAAGATGTGAGTGCAGGAACCCCTGTGTGAGGGGAGCAAGAAGACATGCAAGTTGCAAATGCGGAATCCAGACGGGACCTCAAACAATCGAAGATAGAGGCATTTGCAACCACTGGTCCCTTTGCAGTGCCGTTGTCCACAACCCACGATGCCTATGTGTAGGAACTCTTATCACAACTGCAGTAGGAAAGGAAGACAAGAAGATAGTCGTAAACTGAGCTGGAGGCTGAAAGGGAGATGATGGTAGCCTCTTAGTTAGAGAGAACCGTCAAGTGGCCATCTATCAAAGAGAGATCAAGGAGCTAAAAGAGAAGCTCAAGGCCAAGGGAGGAGAATACGAGAGATGGCAAGCAAAACTCACAGTGAAAACACACAGCCTCATGAGCCTACAACACAATTTCGATGAACTGGTGGTATTGTACAAGGATTTTCCAAAAAAAAAATGAAAAGATCCGAGATACCGTAGAGCAACTAGCAACGTGGTAGAAGAGAGAAGTTGACGAAACCAAAAGCATATAGCAAATTTGGAGCAAAGGCTAGCCTCAGAGCTAATGAACAATAGTGCTAGGAAAGAGTAATCGAAGAATAGGAGAGGAGGCTAAGGGCGTTAGCCTCCTGCAAGCACAAGGAAAGATTGGAAGATATGAAGAAAAAAGTAGATGACTGGGTGAATAAGAGCGAAAAAAGAGTGAGTGCCCTAGCGTGCCAACTAGCCCTTGCTGCAAAACGAGACAAGGTGCTAGTAGAGAGTAGGGCAAAGGTCGCACAGGTGACCTTTGAAGCCCAATAATGTGCCTTCCTCCATACTCTCTTGGATGCCACACAATCTGAGGAAGAGGAGGTCGTTGAGTCCTTAAGGAAAAAGCTAGAGATCACCCGCAGGGCTCTAAGTCATGGGCTACATGCTCAAACACAATTTGCAGGGCCCACATATGTAGAGCAAGAGAGGCAAAGGCCCACTAAAGATGCAAGGCCAAGTTTTGAAAGGGGCAGCAAGCCGTGACTCCTTAGTGGGAGGTTTTTACAACAAGAATGCCCCCCACCACTCTTTTTTACCTCAAAATCTGGCAAAGATATCTATGCAATGGCTAGATCAATGTGTTTTTTTTAAAAAAGAAGAAGCAAAAGTAGTTAGTTCCACATTGGCCATAGTCACTACACCTAGGGGTCCTCAAGCTAGGCATGTCTAGTGGCCTCTGTTAACTGGCTTCGTCATCCCTAGCCCCCTAGCCCATTTTTGCTTCCCCACTCCACGCTTAGGACACCTCAAGGGCACAACTTCCAAACATGTCTTCCTAAGCCAAGCACTGCACCTCTAACGATGCACAAACTAGGTCCTTAAGTGTCGGACAACACCTAGGCGACCCAACTCCCAGTTCCACTAACGCAAGCATAATGCATCACAGGGTAAGGTGGATACACCCCCTAAAAGTGCACCTTCTTTTATTTTTAGGTAAATATAAATGTTGCAACCCACCAACTTCGAAGGCTCCATCATCCACTCAATTCACTCTCCCCCAAGACCGATTCCCATGAAACCCTATCACCATCGACTTGCGCAGTAACAGTCACACGATTGTTAAAAATACATGGGATCTAGAGCATGGTAGATGCGGAAGCTATGGAGTTTGAAAGAGAAAAAAGAAACTCATGAAGACATTGAACTTGACAAGGACAAATTGTTACACAAGTGAATTAGGTTACAAGATTGAGACTTGGACTCATAAACACAATCTTGTGTATTGACAGTGACATGACACTTTACTGGAAAGAAAGAGTACTATCATTGCATTAGAAAAAGAGTGCAAGTACAACGCTTTATAGGAATTGACTGGTGGTACTTTCTCTTACTGTGCATATGGGATTCTGATCCTGAGCCCTCACTGCTCCACAAATGGATTGAAGTAGGTGTGATTGCAAATATCTCAACAACAACATGTCATCATGCAACCGAAAGACCAAAGCAAAGGAAGACCAAGGCAACCCAAGTCAAAAAGCGAATGAAGAAGCTCATTTTCCTCATGTAGGGGAAAAGGCAAGAGATGGCAACCTCATAAACAACATAGGGGAGCTCTGACTATTTTGAAAAGGTCCTCTCAAGGATGAGGGAAGTCCTATCAAGGATGAAGGATGCTCTCTCAAGGACAGAAGAAAGCACCGAATATTCTAGCAATGCTCTCTTAAGGATGAGGGAGCACCTTCAAAGACTCTTGCAAGGAAAGCGCGAGGCACAATGTAATTCACTTTATAAAAAGTACCAAGTTTCCTTATGTGCAAGTGGTCAAGTCAAAACGGCCATGGATGAAGGGATAAGACAACTTGTATGGAATAGAGAAAAGCCACATTAAGCTCGCAGGGCACGCAGGGGATCCGTCCAACACCATCATCAATTTCAAAGACAGATTTGCCCACGTGCCAACCTCTCGGAGGGATCTGCCCCAACACCATATTCAATTTTAAGGGCCGATCCATCCAACACCATCCCTCGCAAGGGCTTGTATACAAATTAAAAAATCCATCTCTTTTGTGATTCCTGTGCCTGTTGGAAGTTCCCGTTCTTGAAGGCCATACTTTAGTGCTCGGGTGGTCAGTTCTAGCTTCCTTCTTACCTTCTCCACTGAATCATTGCCCTCCGCCTGGGTGACGTGTAGTACTGTGCTGAGGAAGGCTTGCCTTTGTGTTGGCACATACATCAGCAGCTTCTGCCCTGGACTCCCCAAGCACTCTCTCGCACTCAACCACCACCAAGCGTTCTGTTAGATCCCTAACTCTTTCAAAATTGTTTCTTTCCCACTCACTAGCTCTCTCGTCCATCTTCTTTCTTCCCTCATCCAGCTCACTTGCCAAGGTTGTCACAACCTGCTGCTACTCATTCATTAAGAACCAGAGTTGGTTCCTTTCCCTAGATTTTCGAGCCAGCTGTTCTTCAGCAATTTCTTTTGCCTGATTTGCAATGCTGAATCTTTTTTCTACCTCAGCAAATAGCTCTGACTTTTCTTGCACAAGCTCTCTGCGAAGTGCAATCTTCTTTGGGTGAAGGCCATGGCCATGAGGGTCTCTATGTCTCCCTTGGTAATCTCCAATGCATCTTGCAATCATTGTCCCTCATTCTACAACCTTTGTGCTTCTGCTGCGGGAACTCCTGGCCTTTCCTGCTCTAGGAACTCTATTTCCCTCTCCAATCTATCTTGTTCTTCAAGTTCATACCATAGCCGGGAAGCTATGGCATCTTCTTATTGCTCACTTGGCTCGCCCTCCTGAGCTTCTATCTGCCTATACCTTTCCAGTTCGGCAATTCTCTATTGCAAGTCAGCATATTGCTGCACTAGTAACTTCAAGCTTCGTTGTTCTGCCACACCAAGTTTTGCTCTTCATCTTCCAGCCTTTGTCTTAGGCTGCTCTCATTGTCCTGGGCTTCCTTGGTCTTTGCTTCTAGTTGATCTTGTAGAATTTTCACTTCCCTTCTTCGGTCGGCTCCTTGCTTCGAAACTTCTAGCCTTAAGGCTACCGAAGTTTCCTTTTCTTTCTCTAACTCCACCAGGGCTATCTTCTTTTCTTCTTTTGCCTTGTCCAATTGCGCTAGAAGCTCAGCCACATAAGCATCATAGACGGCACCAGATGGCATGGGAGTAGGGGTTGTAGTGGTTGATGCCTCTAGCTTCTGTCGTTTTGGATCTTGCCTAGACTCGGCATCTGCGACAGCAGACCTTTTTGCTCTAGCTTCTGATACAATTTCAGCCACTTTACTGACAAGTAGCTGCATCATGTTCATCAATTGGGCTGTGTCTAGAGAGGGCATGGGTTGCGGGGTGGTTATGGTTGTGGTGTCGCTTGGTACTGGCACAAAGGAGGAAGGCAGGGGGTGCAGCAGGGACTTGCCCTTGCCTACAACTACTGGGGCCGTTTCCACACTACCACTTGCTTTAGCTTCATGGCGGGGACTCAAAGGATCGATCTCTCCTCCCCCATGGGTTTCTTCGACAGATCTATGAGTGGCCTCTACCAACTCAGCAAGTTCTTTCATTCTTAGTTCTTCAGCTTCCTACTCTACCCTTCTTTGCCTCTCTTCTTCTGCCCTATTTGCCCTTCTTTGCCTCTCTTCTTTTTTCCTTCGTTCCTCCTCCACCCTTCTTGACTCTCTTTAAGCCCTCTTCATCTTAGCTCGCTCTTCTTTGCTCAATCTTTCTTTCTTCTCCTTCTGGCTCTTGTCACTCTTCTTTTGCTCCCGTGGTTTAGACGCTTGAGTAGGTGGTAACTCCGGCTCTCCTTTGCCGCTTATTGTCCTTTCACTCGAGCCTTCTTCCTCGCGGTGAGGTGAGCTTTGATGCACAGCTCACTCTTCATCTACACCATCATCCTTGATAGCCTCATCGATGATTGCCGTCAGGACACCGCCATATCTGATTGTGGAGGATTTCAAGGCAGACTTTTTCCTTGCAGATCTAGAAGCAGGAGACTCCCCACCAGCTGGTGCTGCAGCTGAAGCCAGGAGTGCGGCTGAACTCTTGATAGTTTTCTACACAAAACCATTCCAATCCACCTCCTCTGGAACTCCTGCAATGATGCTCTCTAGTAATGGCACCCTGATTCTGTTCATTAAAGCGTTGTATCTCTATCCTGAGAAAAGGGCGTGGACCATTTTAGCTTGCATCTTTGTTGCGGGGTCTGGAATATTAGCCAAACTGATTCCATCCATTGTGTGCACGCCATCTTTTTTTACTCCCATCATGGTATGTACATCTCTTCTTGGGCGCCTCTCCTTCTTGGACACAAGCCCTAGGGCTTTCTCGACGATAGCTGCATTAAGGGGCACTTGCACCCTTCTTTCCTGGTCACCAATCCTTACTGTGACCGTGCCATAGCTCCTATCTTCATCAAAGCTCCTTAAAAAGTCAAGGCACATGCTATAATCTACAGCCTGTCCGACCTTTTCCACATACTTTCAGAGGTTGCATTTATCCACCAACTCCTTCACTGCCGGCTCTTCCAGGATGGCATCGTCTAATTTAGGGTATGTTTGAACGTGAACTGGCTAAATCCATGTGTCTCAACACTGATCCCATACTTTGTCAGCTCCTCTTCAGTGAATGGAAGTTTAACCCCCTTTTCTTGTCCTGCCATGGTAGGTGCCTATCATTACACCATGCCAATATTAGCGTTATGAATTAACTCATCACTAACAAAAACCTAAGAAAGAATGCATGACAATTTTTCGTGCTGCTTCAGAGGTATGAAACTTGGAAATAATTCAAAAGCAACATCTATTTCCTCCTCTCATTCTTTCATATTTAAATTCAGTTGATCATTTTCATCCATCACTACACCTTGCTACATCACTTGGCTCTCACTTTGCTCCCCCCCCCCCCCCCTCCCTTCCTTAAGTTTTAAAGGAATCCTTCCTAGGATTAGCAAGGGAAGGAGGACTCACATGGACTTTGTGGAGCGAGTTACTTGGTCAACAACCAAGTATAGAGGTTAGGGTTATATTCAAGCTGGGCATGACAATCAAGTTCACATGGTTGTATGGAAGCTTGGATGATATAGATCAAGACATCATGAAAGATGTCCTCGGAGTTGAGGCAGCTAGCAACGTGCAGTTCCTCTTCTGTAAGGAATTGGTCAATGTAAGGGTGGGCTAACACATGGTCATCTAAGTGTATGTTGCGTGTAATGGCCAAAACCCTAAATGAAAGAGGTGCCACATAAGTAGGGTCATGTTAAATTGTTTTGATTGCCCTTCTTTGCTCAGCATTGGTCATGATGCAACAATCTTTTTTCTCCCATTGGAGTCACAAGGCATACCATAGTTGTAAGAACGAAGAATCAGAACTGGCAAGCTACGTGAGCTCCTCCAGTTCTTCTTCAGGTTCAGAGCGAGCAGGCTTGCGATACGAGGTAATTAGTCTTTTGACGGTCATAAATTCATAGTCTTCCCAAGTGCATGGCAACGCACGAACATCAAAAGCAAGGGGTTCATTGAGAAGTCCTAGGTCAAGCCTCTCATAGCTCCTAGCGAATGTGGTGAAGGTGTTATCTAAATCCTTGATGCATGTCACTACGTCATCTCCTGAGGTCTCAGCAAGATCCTTGGCCACTGAAAGGAAAGATCGTCTTTCATACGAAGGCCTAAGACCTACTGGTGGTGATGGTGCAATTGGGCTGGACAGTGGTGACTCCATTGATGGTGTCACAAATGGGACTTTACACTCAGGAGCACTTTGAGATGCTGCAAGGGGCTCCAGTGGCATAGGAGGTGTGTTGCATTCTATCTGAGCCAGCATGGGGGTGCTCAACTCCTCTGACTTGGATAATTCTGGTGCATCTAGATTTGGACGATAAATGTGTTGGGATTCATTAATCACAACCGGTGCTGGTCCAACTTGCTTTGCAGCCTGGGCTCCGTATGTGCAAGCCTCTCTAGCTGGAGTGAGGTTGCTTAGAGTTGAGCCTCTTGAATGTCTACTCTTAGGCACCCATATCCAGGGGTTGCCCTCATAGTATCCTTGTGCTCGCAAGAGATATTTGGGGATCCATCGTGGCATGGTCGTGCACCTATGTCAATAACGTCTGAGCTACCTCTTAGGCTGTGACTGATAGTTTTTTAGTTTAAAAGCACGTTTCTGCGGTTTACAAGGAGGTGGCCCTTGTCGTTTTGGCACCCATATGAGCCTGGACTCCTTGGCCTTGTGAATAGCCTTGGTGGGTTTGGTTCTAGCAGTTTGAGCGTGGGGTGAGATATCACAGCCCTTCTCCCTAGGCTTGGTCATAGGCATGGTCGTAGGGGTCTCTATCGGTGGCTTTGCAATTGTAGAAGGATCAAGATAACCCTTGCTGAAAGTAGTCACTATGTGCACATTGCCTATAGCAAGATGGATGCGATCTAGGTTATAGTCCACATTGCAGTTTGTTTTCTTTTTAAAAGTGCGACCTAGTAGTGACTTATTACCGGCCCCTTTAGTGTTTGGCAACACATAAAAGAAGACTGGTATACTTTCAGACTCGATAGAGACAGCCACTTTGCATTTTCCTAAGAGTGAGTAAGTGTTGTCCCCAAATGGGCTAAGTTTAGCGTTTGTGGGCTGTAATTTAGGTTGACCAATGCGTGTCCAATGGTCATGTGTCAAGATATTATAGTCGGCACCTTCGTCGATCAAGGCATCAAAAGAATACGTCCGTTCTACGGTGACTGTGATTCGTTGGTAGGTGGGTGCCACTGCTTCTTCATCTTGATCTATCAATTCGATAATAGTGGCCACACAGACGTTGACAAGGGCTTCAAGCATAGGTGGCTCGTGCAACGAATGGGAAGGAAAATAGTACTTTTTGAAAAAGCCTATTCCTTCACCTTCGAGCGTCTCCAATTCAACATTTCCTGTTCTACTAATTGTACGTACTCAAAAAGGTTCTAGTCTTTGAAATTTCATTTTTTATTTGTGACCCTTCGCAGAGTATAGTAGAACGAGGTCCCCCTGATCAAAGTTGTGCTGTTTGACATGCTTGTCAAACCACATCTTTCTTTGTGCCTTCTCACAAATCAGAGCGTGGGTGGCTAAGAGTCGAGTCTCCGTGAGACGCTCTAACTCCACTAAGCGGTTGGTCCAAGCCTCTCTTCCCTCCCAACACTCATGGGCTACTATCCTTAAGCTAGGGACAAAGAACTCCAAGGGTAGAATGGCCTCCGTTCCATAAGTCAGCCTAAAGGGCGTCTGTCCTACAGCCATCTTATAAGCTATATGATAGGCCCACAAGGCCGCCATTAATTTGTTATCCCAGTCACTTTGTGATGTGGATACCACCTTCGTAAGCAAGTTGACTAGGATTTTATTCATGGATTCTGCTTGGCCATTTGCTTGAGGGTAGTAGGGCAAGGACCTTCTATGAATGATTAGGAAGGTTGAGAGCAAGTGGGATATCACTTCATTAATGAAGTGCATGCCTTGATCACTTACTAGTTCAATTTGACAACCAAAACGTGAAAGGACCTACTCCCACAAGAACTTCGCAGTGGTTCTAGCGTCGTTCTTCCTAGTGGCTCTTGCCTCTGCCCACTTCATCAGGTAATAGTCCAATGAAGTCAATGCCCCATTTTTCGAAGGGCTGTCGTGCTATTACGGGGGTCAACTCCATCTTATCCTTGCGCATAGGCACCTTAGTCCTCTGGCACTCATCGTAGTACTTTACAAATTTAGCAACACCACGGAATAGGGTGGGCCACCATAGTCGGGATTGTAGCACCTTACGGGCTGTTGTATCCCCACTAAAGTGTCCTCCAGCTATTCCACCATGTGTCTCTCTCAATACATCGTGCATCTCGTGCTCACACACACATCTACGCAACAAACTGTCTTGTCCTAGCCTATAGAGTTGGCCGGCAATCAGTTGGTATGGCTGGATCTTTAAGATAAGTCTCCTTAGCCTGGCTTTCTCAATAGGTCTCTCAGGTAGACCATTCTCTAGCACTTCAACTACATCATTGGCCCAATATGGCATCAGATTGACTCTAAACAAGTCTCTTTCGCTAGACACGCCAAAGAGATGAGCGTCCGGTAGGTCGTCAGGTATGCCTTGTCTAGCAGCTTCTCCTGTGGGTATGCGGGACATGTGATCAGCCATGTAGTGCTGCTTTCCCTTACGTACAACCACAGAGAAATCGAATTCCAAATCTAGCTATGCGACCTGTAGCACACGGCTTGTTCACAAGATAAAGCAAGGCTTGATGGTCAACGAAAAAGACGAAGGGGGTGGTCAACAGATAATGCCTAAATTTCTTTACATCAAACACCATGGCTAACCCTTCCCTTTCTGTAGTGGAATAGTTCATCTCCATTTCAGTGAGCTGCCTGGCAAAACTCATGAGGTAATCTAGGTTATGCTCACTAGGCTGGCATAGAACAAGTCCAATAGCAAACTTAGAGGCATCTATGTGTACATGATGTTAGAAGTCAAGCTCACTTCAATTCGTCTTTATGAGTGACCAACATCTGTGACAGCTAGTGTGTGTGTACAGTTGTCTCCATGTGACTACATTGAATAAGTCGGGTGTGTGTTAGTCAGTGACCTGACTAGAGTTAGTTAGTTAGGTCTACACCTAGTCTAGTTTACTTTTACATTGTATTGTGTGCTTCTCAGTTAGTTATTGAATAATGAAGAAAACACAATGAGAGCCTGAAGGCTCATGGATATGAAGTATTCCCTGTCTCTCTCTCCCATCTTTGAACATGGTATCAAAGCATTGCCAGGTTGAGCTCTCTGGAGCAGGATGGAGTCAAGAAGACTTGAAGAAGCTGAAGAACAAGGTTTTTTGAAAACAAAATAGGCTGCCATTACTCTGTCAAGGTATGCATTTGCTCATTTGGACTCTATGCTTTATCACAGTGGTTGAGGCCTTTCTGGGAGCCTTGGTGGGCATCTTTGAGCATATGTAAGTGCTCATTGAGCCTCATGATGAGGAGGACCAGCTGTCAAACCAAATTTCAAAATCAGCATGATTGCACCTACTGGACTGTTGATCACAGATCTCTCCAAACTATCAACTACATCATTTACTAAGTGATATGGAGCTTGTCTACACCTTCTGAAGGTACTTGAAGACTACAGGAAGCCATTGCTTGTGCTGGAGCTTTGTTATGAGCTGGAAATAGAGTTCACATATCTGTGAAACAGTCTTGAACTATTGGGAAAGTGAAAGGACAGCTTGCATTTGATTATCATTGAGCTACAAAAGCTCTTGGTTATGCCCAAAAGCATCAACAAGGCGTAGACATTTGCTTGGATGCCGTATGTATATGTTCTGATGTGTTGGAGCTGGTTTTTTATGACTAAAATATTCAGATCTGGAAATATTTTAATGGCTAGAAACTGTCATGCACAGTGAATAGCAAGCATTGTATCTTACTAAAGCAATACATGTCACTTTGGAGCTTCTATCACCTATGACATATGCATGCTGAATGTATGGAGGATTGTGGAAAGCATTGGATGCTGCTGAATACTCAAATCTGGACCTGAAATAATTGCCTTGACAGTGCTTGGGCTGGTTATGAACAGTCATGTATTCCTTGACAGTGATTAATGAAGACAAGTTGTCTATGCCTACCCAAATGTTCATGTATTGAACCTATCACTTCAAAGTGAATGTATGACATGTCTTGAAGATTTTTGGAGCTGAAATACATCTTGGTTACCAGAGTATTGGTTGTTTGTAATCTGTGAGCATATTTATGTCACTTGTACTTGCTGGATATGCACTACTTTGTGCTCGAATGGTTATGTTTGGATTGCCACATGTACTAGCAGATACTCTGGAGTTTTTGGGACATGTATACACGTTTATTTTGGCCTTGAAATTGCTGCTGGTTACTCACAATTTACAGTTTTCAGACTGCATGTAATTACCATGGCAGTGAGGTTGCAGAACTTTAAGCTGAAGCAACTACAAAGTATATGTATTGACTGCTATACCTACGGGTTAGACCACTTGTTTGTGGACTATTTTGGGCTGTCATTGGGCTGAAATACCCTGGTTTTTTTACTGCAATTAATTGCAAAAAACTATCATAAACAATTAAGGACTGAACTTGGTCAGTCATACTTGTTGGCTTGCAGGTAGTCAAGCATTTGGCAGACATAATCTATTGCATCATGGCTAATGCACATGGGACTGATAATATCACTCAGATAGTTGGAGAGAAGTTAGACAACAAGAACTTTGCATTATGGAAATTCAGAATGAAGAACTTTCTAGTTGGCAGGGGTTATTGGGATCTATGTACAGGAGATGAGGCTGCTCCTAAGTTGCCTGCAACGAATCCAACTAATGAACAGAAAAGAGCTCATAGGCTATGGAATGAGAGAGCATGCAAGGTGCTGCATTGGTTTTCTCTATGTATATCTGATGCTATGGTAATTCAAATCACTGGATGTGAGACTCCAAAGGATGCTTGGGACATACTGATGAAAAATTATGGAACCATGACACATGCACGAAAGATCCAATTGAAACAGCAGTTCAACAACATGTCTAGGAATGGCAGGAGCATCCAAGTGTATACCACAGAGATTAAGACCATAACTGATCAACTTGCTACCATTGGCTCAAGTGTATCAGAAGATGATATGATTGTTGTTGCCTTGAATGGATTAGGGAAAGAGTACAAAGCTTTTGACACATCCATTTCTGTTAGAGAAGAGCCCCCTACCTGGGAAGAGCTAGTTGCTTTGTTGCTGCATGAGGAGGTCAAACTTGGTTTGAATATAGGTTTCAGTGCATCTCAGAATAGAGACACTGTGTTATACTCTAGCCAGCGTGGCAGAGGATTTAGAGATTGTGGTTCATTTCGAGGTCGTCGTGACACTCGTAATGCTTATGGACAGCTGCAACAGCAGGGTAATTGGCATGGTGCAAATACACAAGGCCAGCGTGGATCTGGCGGGTTTAGAGGCAGGGGGAGATCACCCCGAGGTAGAGGTGGTGGATCTCGTTCATGGCAATCATCTAATCAGTCCAACAGGGACAAGGATTGCCATTATTGCGGTAGGTATGGTCACATTGCAAAGGATTACCACAAGAAGCACGGAGATATGAAGGCAAAGGGTAGACAACATGGGCACTATGCATCTTCCAATGGTGCTCATGATGAGCAAGTTGATAGACTCTTTGCCATGCAACATGTATCCAAAAATGCATCGAGACATAATAGAGTTGATAAATGGTACATTGACTCTGGAGCGTCAAACCACATGACACCGCATGGAGAGTGGTTTGATGAGATGGTTACAGGTACACATGGTCATGTATGTACTGGGGATGACACCCAACATGACATAAAGCATAAAGGGATTGTTCCTCTCATGATGCTTGATGGCAAAGAAGAAAGGCCTACATGATGTATTACATGTATCGACCATAACAAAGAATCTTTTGTCTGTGGGTCAAATGGCAGAACAGAATCTGCAAGTGAGATTTAACAAAGATGAATGTTTCATTGAGGAGTATGGAAATGGCTGCAAGTTAATTGCCAAGGGCAGAAGGGATGGCAGAATGTTTACATTGGATGTGACCATTCCGGGACTTAAGGTAGCCATGTTTGCTCATGATGAGAGTGCCATTAGGGATGTAGAGATTTGGCACAAGCGGATTGGACATGTCAATGTACAAAAGCTGAAATCTATGCAGCAGAAGGAAGTAGTACTTGGATTACCCAAATTCAAGTATAATGACTTTGGTCATGTATGCCCTGCATGTCAGTTTGGGAAGCAGGCACGGTTTCCTTTCATGAGACATGTAAAAAACAGCACTAGGCCTTTATAGTTGGTGCACTCTGATGTCTGGGGTCCTTCACATAATGCTTCTTTTGGAGGTGCACAGTATTATGTATCATTTATTAATGATTTCAGTAGTAGGTACACTTGGCTTTATATTTTGAAGCATAAAGATGATGTGTTTGATGCATTCAAAGACTTCAAGAAGCATGCAGAAAATGAGGTGGGCTGCTACATATCCTGTTTGAGATCAGATGGAGGAGGTGAATGTCTTTAATTACTTTGACAGGTATCTTGCTAAATATGGGATCAGAAGATAGCTCACATGTAGCTATACACCACAGCAAAACGGTATTGCAAAGAGGAAAAACAGGGTCCTGATGGAATCCGCTAGAGCTATGCTGAATGAGAAATGTCTGCCAAATGGTTATTGGGCTGAAGCAATGATGACTGTTGTCTATGTGCTGAATCGAACCCCTATAGCAGGGATTCATGATGTCACTCCATATGAGAGGCTGTATGGTTATAAATCTAATATTTCTCACTTGAAGGTATTTGGCAGCATTGCATATGTGCATATACTGGATGAGAAGAGGAAGAAACTGGACCCTAAGGTAGTGAAGAGTGTGTTTGTGGGATATGCACAGGAACAGAAAGCTTATAAGTGTTATGTACCTTCTACGCATGAGACACTCATAAGCAGAGATGTGGTATTTGATGAGTTAGCATCCTGGTATGGGAATCCTGTTGCAGTGCCTACTGATGACTCACCCAGTATGAGTCGTGCTGAAAATACTCCTATAGAGAGTACTTCCATGAGTGGTCAAACAGGTGATGTATCATCTACAGTGAGTCCTTGGACAGGACGATTGCGCAGTCACACTACTGTATCCACTGACACAGATATGTTAGTGAAGGGGAGAACAGATAAGGGAAAAGAAAAGGTTTTTGAAGATGTAACAGGTCCACTCACTGCAGGTTATGAGTCATCTAGCAGTGACAGCTTAGACAGTGAATTGGGGATTCCATATGTTATGACGCCAAGTGCTAGGCAGAGTTGTTATGTGCCGCCTCATGAGAGGCAAGCTCACAGTGAGCCATAGCTCAGGAGATTAGAGAGGGTCAGACGACCTGTTGATAGATACACTTACACTGGATATTCAGCCCGTCATTATGCTTATATGACGAAAGTAACAGGTTTTAGAGAACCAAGTAAGTTTGATGAGGCAATTGCAGATGAGGATTGGCGTGCTGCTATGGATGAGGAATATTCAGCTTTGGCTGAAAATGGCACATAGGATTTGGTACAGTTGCCTGAGTGCAAAACACCTATTGGCTGCAAGTGGGTGTATAAGGTAAAATGTAAATCAGATGGATCATTGGAAAGATACAAGGCCACGCTGGTTGCAAAAGGGTATGCGCAGCAGTATGGTCTTGATTGTGAGGAGACTTTTAGCCCTGTAGCAAAGATGGCTACAATTAGAACTGTGATTGCTTTGGTAGCGGCTAGAGGTTGGAAACTATGGTAGATGGACGTAAAGAATGCCTTTCTGAATGGAGAGTTACAGGAAGAAGTTTACATGGAACAACCTGAAGGCTATGTGCATCCAGAATTTCCAGCACATGTATGCCAGCTGAAAAAGGCATTATATGGGCTGAAACAGGCACCCAAAGCATGGAATGCTCGCATCAACAGTTATTTGTAGCAACATGGTTTCCAATTGGGTGATGCTGATCATAGTTTGTTTGTGAAGAAGACAAATCGTGGCTATGTATTCCTAGTTGTCTATGTTGATGACTTGATCATTACAGGAGATGATGAAAGCGGGATTGCTGAAGTAAAGACATGTTTACAGGCTGAGTTTAAGGTCAAGGACCTAGGAGAGCTGAAATATTTTTTGGGGATTGAGATTGTCTCTACACCTCAAGGCATATGGCTGCTACAGAAGCAGTATGCTCAGGACATGTTACAGAAATATGGTATGGCTGATTGCAAGCCTATGGATACGCCTTTAGAGCAGAATGTCAAGTTGCAGATTGATGTTGGGATAGAGATTGAGAATGTTACCATGTACCGACAGATGGTAGGCAGCATGATCTATCTCACAATCACTAGACCTGACTTGAGTTATGCTGTGGGGCTGATCAGTCAGTTCATGCAGAAGCCTCGCAAACCACACTTGGATGCAATCAGGAGAATTTTGAGATATGTAAAGAGTACCACAGATCATGGGCTGTTTTATGCATATGGGAAACCCCTTGACTTTATGGGGTATACTGATGCTGATTGGGCTCGTTGCACTTATGACAGGAGGTCAACCAATGGCTATGCATTTGGATTGGGTAGTAACATGATCAGTTGGCAGAGTAAGAAACAGCCTATAGTTGCACTGTCCAGTACAGAAGCAGAGTATCGTGGTGTGGCCTTAGTGGCTTGTGAAGCTATGTGGTTACATAAGTTGCTGAATGACTTGGGAGTACACTTGGACAACAAAGTAAGGCTGTACTATGACAATTTAATTTTGTGTCATGTTAGCAAGCAATCCTGTTTATCATGCAAGATCAAAACACATTGAGGTTCACTACCATTTCATCAGGGAAATGGTTTTAGCGTATCAGATTAACTTGGAGCATGTGAAGACTGAAGACCGGGTAGCAGACATCTTTACCAAATCACTTGGTAAAGATAAGTTCATTCACTTTAGACAGCTACTTGGAGTGATGCAGATGATTTGAGTTTTGTTTTGAGCTTGAGGCGGAGTGTTAGAAGTCAAGCTCACTTCAGTTCATCTTTATGAGTGATCGACATCTGTGATAGCTAGTGTGTGTGTACAACTGTCTCCATGTGACTACATTGAATAAGTCAGGTGTGTGTTAGCTGACTAGAGTTAGTCAGTTAGGTCTACACCTAGTCTAGTTTACTTTTACATTGTATTGTGTGCTTCTCAGTTAGTTATTGAATAATGAAGAAAACACAATGAGAGCCTGAAGGCTCATGGATATGAAGTATTCCCTGTCTCTCTCTCCCATCTTTGAACACATGAAACGTTATGCTCCATTCTGGGGCTCATAAGATTGGTGCAGTGGTGAAAGCCTTCTTCAACTCTTCATATGCATGTTGGCATTCCTCAATCCACTTGAATACGATCAGCAACTTGTAGAATGGTCTAGCAATCAGTGCGTAATTCAGTACAAAGCGTCGATAGTATCCCGTATGGCCTAAGAAACACCGAACGCCCTTATAGTTAATGGGTGGTGGTAGGTCGACAATGACCTTGACTTTTGAGAAGTCAGTGGCAATGCCGTTCCTTGACACTACGTGCCCTAGGATACATCCGTGCTTCACCCAGAACTGGCACTTTAAGGGGTTCAACGAGAGGTTGTATAACAGACACCGTTCAAGGACAGCTCTCAACTTTTCTAAGTGTTCGACCCAACTAGAGTGAACACATAAGTCATCTACGAACACCTCTAGCTCGCGTCTAAGGATATCCTTAAAGATGGTGCACATTAATCGATGAAAGGTCGTAGGCGCATTCATTAGCCCAAAGGGCATAACGATGTAGGCAAATACACCCCACTCCATGGTGAAGGCAGTCTTGTGCCTGTCGTCAGTGTGCACTTGCACTTGATTATAGCTAGAGAAGCCATCCAAGAAGTTGTAGGCTTCTTTGCCTGCTACCCTCTCCAGCATGTGCTCGGTATACGGTAAGGGGTAGTTGTCCCTCTTCGTAGCGGCATTAACTTTCTTGTAATTCATGCACACTCAAATTTTACCATTCTTTTTCATAACAATCACTATAGGTGATACCCAATCCGTGTGCTCAATCTCATATATAAATCCCACCTTCAAGAGCTTATTGATTTCCTCCTTCACTACATAGGCGTGTTTGGGATTCATAGGGTAAGGTCGTTGCTTTGTTCACACCGCATCTGGAACCATTGGGATATTATGGGTCACAACCCTAGGATCGACTCTTTTAAGTTCCTCCAAGGACTAGAAAAACACGTCGACATACTCTTGTAGGAGAGCAACAAGTTTAGCCTCCTCATCCTTGGTCAAGTCATCAGCAATGAACACAGGTCGAGGCTTCTCGCCTTCCCCTGCCAAGTTGACTTCCTTGACCTTGGCGAGTCTCTCATCTGGCTCACTGGTTTTCCCTTGTCTCTTTGCTCCTAGCAGAATCACCACTCTATCACCCTTCTTAAACTTTGTGAAGCGTTTGGGGAGATCCTGCGGCTTCTTTTGCCTCTCTGCTTCTGAGTCGTTAGTTCACTTCCTGGCCTCCTGCTTTAGTCGTCTGTGCCTTAGGTGGACTGGCAAGCCCCCTTTGGTGCGTCTGACCTTAGAGGGTTGGGTTATTTCGGGATCACTCTCCATACACTTCTGACTCCGAGTTAAACTCACATCCCTCGCTTGAGGAAGGATTTTTGCCAGGGGGTCGTAATTCAATAGGTGTATTCGTCTTAAGCACTGGAACTACCAATGGTTGCGCCACTCCTGCCTGCTCATAATCCATGGCTCCTATGTGCTCCAACCAGGATCTATCGCACTCCATCCACATGACTCATCTTTCATTCCAGCCTGCCCTTTCCCTTCTAGGCCTAGAGTCTGCCTTGATCTGTTCGATCGTTCTCCCTTCAATGTCATATTCTATCGTGTCTAACTCTTCTTCACTCTCATCTCCAATAGAGCAGTAGTCCTTGTACTCCTCATCATCAGAGTCTTGCCCCTCTGACTGCTCGTCATTCCCCAGGCTTTCCTCTCCAATCTCCTTTTCATCAGTGACTAAAGCCCAATTGTATAATAGGTTTAGATCTTGAATTTTGGTCCATTTTCACTCAGGCTTAGCCAAAAGATCACTTAGGGGTTTTAGATTGGCAACCATGTTGCCCTTCAATTTTTCGGTCAGGTACTCTATGATTTCCTGAAGCTCAAGCTTGTTGGTGGGGATATGGAACGAGACCGGTTTCCCTGGGTTACGTAAGCTTCCTGCCATAATGCAGAGTGGCACGATGGGCTTTCTTGTTGGCATGCTTGGGGATTTAGCAACTTGCCTATATAGCTCTTCCTCATCTGAGAACGATAGGTCAATGGTTGCCAAGACATGCATCCAATCCCGCTCGTCCTCCGGGCAAGGGATGTACTCGGTCAACGACCCATAGGGTTTGCTTGCCTGTGCATCACCTTTTAGCATGGTTGAGATAGCATCAAAATCGGCTGGGGTAGTCTTCCAGGTATCCATCTCAACCCTTACCACTTCTGTTCTATTCCCCAAGAAGATGAGATTGTTACCCCAATCTTCAATAACTCGAGCATTCCTCATCCATGGTCGGCCTAGTAGTATGTCGTAGTCCACTCCCTTCATGACAATGAAGTTCATGGAAAACTGCACCCCTGCGACCTTCACTGGCCAATTCTTTAGGATTGACCTTCATTCCGTTGGCCAATGTGACATTGAACCTAGCCGTTTCCACGGGTGGGTTTCCCCAGGCCTGTAGAATTGCGTGGCTCAAGACACTAACACCGACGCTTGTGTCTACGATTCATTTTCGTGTTACATCCCCCAAGGCTAAGATAGATAAGAGTGCATGCATCTCAGTGCCTTCCCAGAAAGCATTGATGTGCAGTGACCTTGGAATTGAGTGTAGCGTTAGGCTTGGAATCTGCGTGACTGCGTCTTGCTCTTGCAAGTCAACGGCAGTGTGCTCCTCTTTTCCCTCCACCCAGTGCTTTAATTCTTGGCATAAGGAAGGGTGCTACCGAGGCAGATCTCTTAGGCTCAAGGTTACTAGCGTGGTTACTAAAGTGGTGAGGAGGTTGCTGGGTGGTTGCCTTCCTCCTTGGTTAGCACTCTTTGGTCATATGTCTTGGTTATCTTGCTGACATGCTTCTTCCTGGTCTTGCCTCTATGGAATCTCATGTGGTATGGGTGCGCTCCCTGATTGAGGTCGCGACAGTGAAACGGGTTTACTCACACTAGAGAGATCTTCAATTTGGTCTTCCATTATGGGCTCTACGTCCTTAAGGTGTTCCTAGGCGTCCTTGACCCACTCCTTGACTTTGGCTATAGCCTCGAGTTGCCGTTTGGGGTGGGGGTATTCCCCTACCTTGGCACTCCCTAGTTCTGCTATCTTAGGAGCTGAGGTCTTTGCCTCTGCATCAGTGACCCTCTTTCCTATCACTAGCATTGTAGCTTCCTTAGTCTTAAGGGTAATCTTTGCATCTGTTCTCTTTCTCCTTCTCCTCCAGCTTTTCTTTCCCAACGAGGCTGCATCTAGGTTACTTGGCCCAGGCAATGAGATGCCTACCTGTTTTGTCTGTGCTTGCATCATGACATGTAGTGGGATGGGCATATCCTCATTGTCAAAGGTCTCCACACCAAACAGCCCCAAGGGTATTGAGGGCACGTTGGCAGAACTAGTTGATGGCTTCCATCTAGGACAGTCAGGAAATAGATGTGTGATTCCACACTCAGTGCATCGAAGGTTAGCTTTGTCCTTTTTTGCATGTTCCCTTTCCGAGTAGCGTGATGAAATATGGCATGGATTCAGCATGATATTGGATCTTGGCTTGGTCCTCCAAAGCCTCTGCCTCTTCCTCTACCTAACGCCATCACCGGTACTAGTCAGTCCATCAGTAATGGATTGCCTTCCTCATCATAGGATATGTATGGGTTCACATAGGTCTCCTCTTCACTAGGTTCTTCCACATAGTGAACAGGAGCGTCACTTGGTGGATGGGTTACATAGGGCCATGGTGGTCTGGATATGCCTGTTGGGTTCATCTCTAGCTTAGGAATGGCTGGTCTTGCGTCATTTGGTGCTGGAAGTGCCAACTGGGCTCCCCTGCCAAAGAGGTTAGGTGGCATGTTGCCTAAGTATGGAGGGTTGTATTGCTACGCATATGGGAATCTCCTTGGCAGTCTGCAATGTAATGCGTCATGATCGAACCTACCGCAGTTCGAGCACGGCCTAGATCTAGGATCTTGGCACTCTGCTAGGAGGTGGTTACTGCCACAGTGTATACACTTCACATGTGATCGCATAGGTTTTCTCATTTGGTCTTGCAATCGTGCAAGCTCCATTCTCACCTCAGCCAGCTCGTGGCCTTGGTCAACACTCTTTCCCTTATCTTGTATGTTAGAGTTCTCTCTCTCTCCTGAAATTGTTGACCGCTTGGGAGCTCTCTGATTTGTACTGTCCCGACTGGTGTTCCTCATGCTTCGCTCCCTAAGCTGATCGTCCACCCTTATTGTCTCTTCAAAGACTCTAGCTAACACATCTCGGTGTAGAGTGGAGTTACTAGCCAAAGCCTTGTAGAGCTCCTCGCTTCGAATTCCATTTATAAATACGGTAGACACAGCCTTCTCGTTAGGTCGCTCATTTGCAAGGATCATCTTGAAGAGGCTACGCACATGAGTGACATAGTCCCTTACGTCTTCCTTTTCCCTCTGACTAGCATTCATCAACTGGACGATGAGATTGTCAGAGTATCCTGCCTCAGAGAATCTCTTGATAAAGAGGTCCTTAAGACGGGCAAAGTTCATGCGCTCAACTGCATCTAGACTAATGTACCAAATTCTCCCCTTATCACCTAAGCACAGACCGAAAGCTTGAGAGTGTTGTGCAAGGTTCGTGAGACCGTTTGCTTCGCAAACTTGTTCAAATTGCTCCACAAAGCTATATGGGTCATTGCTAGGTTCATACTTGTTTAGCTGCTTTGCCACAATAGGGATTCTAGATTTTCCCTTTGCCCCTTCCGTGACCCCTAATCTCGAGAGTAATGCGGTGGCTAAGGCTGTTGCGCTCTGCTCAGCAGACGTATTGTCCATGAGCCACTTGGCTACGAGTTCACTCAACGATAAGTTAGCCTCTGCTGCTCTTTCTCTCTCTGCATTTGGCCCTGCTTTGGCTACACCAGCCAAGGCTAGCATACGCCAGGCCTCGTACATGTCTACATCTTGTTGGAGTTTCCTAGCCTTCTGCTCATGGTTATAGGCAATGATGCTCTCTAGAGCCTTTCTAATCACCTTTCTTTCCTCTTATAGGCTTGCTACCACTTCCTCTACTGGTCTACCCTGAACTACCATCCTAGTCAACAAGTCGTACTCATTGATTAACTCCTGCACTAAGACTGGGAGTTCTCCCAAGTCCAGCCGGTCCTCTCCTTGTCCGCCTCGTGATCCTGACATTGCTCCCACTTCCAGCTCCGCAAGGTCGTCGATCAATTTGTGTAGCTCCAGCAGCGTCCGATCCTCTATGTTGTCACCTTCTGGATCTTCGTGTCCTCTTAAGGTCCTACTGATGGGGCTCTCAAGCACCCAACTATGTTTTGGGATCTTCTCCTAATAGTGGGTTCCATGATGTTATTATATCTCCTGATGAGTTCCTTGTTATTGAAAGCAGTTGTTGTCAATCTTATTCACAAGTTGTGCTTCGTGCTTTCTAGTACTCAGTGCGAAAACAAGCTTTTTCTTTTCTTGTAGTGCACCTTTGGTGATAAAATCAAAAGTGAGGTGCGGATGCAGGAAATGCTCAATGCAAACTCCACTCTTCCCCTCACGTTCATAGCCTGATATGGCTCTAAGCGCAGGTTCTGGCTGATCTAAGGTCTTATTGAAAGTCCATGATGCGTTCTCTATTCTGCTTCAGGGTTGGTTGGTTGGTTACCGAAAGTCAAGTTCTAAATTTTGTCCGCTCAGTATCTAGCTGTTTGGGGTGAATCCTCGGTTATCCTGTCTGGTCTCTGGCTTCTAAGGGCTAAATTGGGTTTCCAGGGGGGGTTAGAGATGTGAACAGGGTGGCCAGGACTGTCAAGTAGGTTCAAAAACCCTCTATATTAAGTTCTGGTGAAGTGGTACGATTGTGAAAGTCGGACAGGGCTAGTCCGATTTTGAGACTCGGACAGGGTGGTTCGATTTTGAGACTCGGATAGGGTGGTCCGATTGTGAAACTCGGACAGCCACGTCCGATTGTGAAAATCGAATAGTTCGATTTCTACTTTGGTCTGATTTTCCTAGTCGGACAGGGTGGTCCAACTCCTGCGATAAAACGAGTGGTCCGATTGTGGCGCTAGGACCAATGGTCCGATTCTCATGCTAGGAAAAGTGGTCCGATCCTTGCAGTTGGTCCGATTTTGAGACTAGGACACGTGGTCTGATTTTGGCACTGGGTCCGACTGCTGGAATCGGATCGAACGGGGTGGTCTAATTCTCGCAATCGGACGGGGTGGTTCGATTCTCACAGTCGGACGATCCGACTTCAGAAATCGAGTGGTCCGATTCTGGGAATCGGACAGGCTGGTCCAACTGTGCAGACGACAACCCGCGGGTTGCGTGCGATGACTCAAGCTCAGCGCCTACTCCATGGAATCATCCAGTGCCTTCAAGATAGGTGCAAAACACTACAAGGAAATGCCAGAAATACCTGGAATCACTGTGGTGCTCGAATCAAATGGCACTCCAAGGATCTCCCTACAATCTCTCTCTCTCTCTCTCTCTCTCTCTCTCTTCCAGGCTCTCAAGCTCACTCTCTCTTACAAAGCAAAATGTCAAGTGTGGTCTTTCCTGGTTCCCTGTGCCTCTTATTGCCCCATCCCAGCCTGCTGTAACCTCAGAAGTTAATCCCTCACACTCTTCCAACCAAAAATTTGAATTTGTGCCCTTATTTCCCTGTTTTTAGCAGCAATAGAACCCTTTCTATTTTCCTTCTTTTTCCTATCCTAATCTTAAGCTAATGCAACAAAAATAAAAAACAGAGATGGAGATGGATGGTCTTACTCTAATATTCAACAACAAATCAAAATACTTACTTGCTCCAAGGATTAAAACCTCCTAAATCTCCTAACTATCTCGAGCACCGGTTCGGGCTGCAAACCCTACTTCTATGCTCGATTCGATACGCGCGGCACTCGAGGTTCGATTCCGTCAATCCCGGCAAATGGAACCAAAATGAAGGGGAGCCAGAGACCTATGGACTGCTTATTGGTCGAGCGTTTCAAGCCGACTGGCTATGGCTACCTCTCACATAGCCGACACGCAATGCCTACCTTACGGGTGTAGTGAGCTTACCTTGATACTCGATCGAGTTCCCTCCTCTCTCTTGCACTCTGGTAGCTCCACGATCCTTGCGGCAAGCTTAAGCAACCTCAAGCCCTCTTCGCCAAGCTCCATCCTTCATAGCTGCGCGAGAAAAGAGAAGAGAAGAGAAGAAGAGAAGATGAAGAGAGAAGATGGGGAGCTTCTTCTCCACGATCCCTCACTCTCACACACTCACTCCCTCAATCCCTCACTCAAGCACAAGCAAGAAGGCAAGAAACAAGAGAAGAAGAAGAAGAAGCTTTGACCACACACAAGAATGAGCTTCTCATTCACTTTTCAACTTTATATACAAAACCCTAAATCCCTTTTGGGCGGTCATCCCCTTATCCCTTTTTTTTACATGGCTGGCCGTGGCCTAGGCCTATTTTTCCATTGTCCTCCTATCTTCCTAGCTTCCTTCCTACCGCCCATCTACCTTTACAAATTGCACGGGTGAGAGCCCGACGCTCCTTAAATTAAATCACGATGCTCTTGCGCTCTTTTACAAAAGTATTGACTTGCACTTTTCCTTGTGCATCTTTCTCCCTTATTTGGGACTTTTCTGCGCTTCTTGTGGTTCTAGATTTTCCTTGTGCGCCTTTGTCTTCCGTTTCACTTTTCCTTGGCCCTTTTCTTGTGCTTTAGCTTTTCCAAAATTTCCAACTTGTTCGTCTGACGGTTAACAGGGGATGACTGCCCAAAAGGGATTTAGGGTTTTGTATATAAAGTTGAAAAGTGAATGAGGAGCTCATTCTTTGGTGTGTGGAAAAGTGGACGCATCTTCTTTTCTTCTCTTTTTGCTTGTTGTGTGTGCTTGAGAGAGGGAGAGTGAGAGTGTGAGGAAGTGAGTATGTGAGGGTGAGGGATCAAGGAGAAAAAGCTCTCCATCATCTTCTCTCTTCTTCTCTTCTCTTATCTTGCACACGGCTATGGAGGATGGAGCTTGAAGGTGGAGGCTTGAGGTTGCTTGAGCTCGCATCACGAATCGTGGAGCTGCTGGTGTGCTTGAGGGAGGAGGCAACTCATTTAAGCATCGAGGTAAGCTCACTGTACCTCGATAGGATTGAAGGTGCATTGGCTAGGTGACATAGGTGTTCACTTGAAACGCTTGAACAATAAGCAGTCCGTGGGTCTTGGCGATTGAGTGTGAGCTCACCTCTACATCTATTCAACTTGCTTAGATACTCATGTAGTCATTGTGCATAAGTTGAGTAAGCACCCATTTTGTTCACCTTGATTGCATGAAACATCACCTCAACTATTGGTTTTGTGTGACAAAATCTTGATGTTGAGGGCCCTTTTCACTTTGAACCACATCTCTTACGTTTAGGAACTTTGCACTACCATTGAAAATTCCATTGGACTAATTGGGGAGTGAAGGAACACTTCCAAATCTTGGTTGGTGGCATTAGCCAAGTTGATTGCTACTAATTAGGCTTTCAAAAGAAGATTTTAAACTTTTTCTATTGGTTTTGTGAAGGTTTTTTTCACTTTAAACCACTCCTCTTGCATCTAGGCATCTTACACAACCATTGGATATTGCATTGGACTATTTGGGGAGTGAAGCAACACTTATGGTGTGTTCTTGGCACATCCATAATTGAATCATCCATCACCTTGCCAGCTGCTATCTAGGCTCAAAAACATAATAAAAATGGGCTTCATCAAGTGCAAATCATATTGATTGTGCTTGGATAGCTAGGACAATCAACTGGTAAATTGATAGTATGACTAGAATGTCTGCATGAACTTTGTTTGGAGAGTAACCACAATCACCTTAACTACACCATTGGATCACATTTGACTAATTTTTAAGATTAAAAATTTCATTCTTACATCCATAGGACTTCACCATGCTTCAATCTATAGGATAGAGATTATCTACAAGCACATTGTGTCATTCAAGTGCTAAACATTTTTTTCACTATCATTTGGAAGGATTCAAACTTCATCACCTTGATTACTTCTTGGTATTAGCTTGAATAGCTTATCTTTTGCATTAAAATTTCATTTGTGTAATCATGGCATTGCTTAGCATAAGTATTTGCACTTGGAAACAAAAATGAGCACTAAACATTATTTTTGCATAATTTTGAATTGAGTATGGATCACATTGACTAGCTGCTCCATCCCCTTGAATGCATGAATTTTGGAATAAAAATCATTTTTTGATCACTATTTGAGGTTGCAAATACATTCAAAGAGAGTGAAATATGGATGAAGGTGACTCCATGGATAGTTTTTCTTACAAAGCTAAAAGATCTTTAGGAGCAGTTGATTGGTTGCTAATGAGATGTTGCTAAATAGTTCAATTGTGCAAACTATTGTCAATGGTATTTCTAAATGTTATTAGAGTTTTGCATCTATTCTTTGTTTGATGATGAAAACAATCCAAACGCCTTATCATTTGATGAGTTGGTTGTTATTGTGCTATAAGAAGGATAATCTTGGCAAAACAGGTTCATTACATGTGTTATAGATCAAGCTTTTGTGGCTAGTATAAAAGTAAAGGAAAAGCTACCTATTCTACTAGTAAGTAAAAATCTACAAATGTTGTTCAAATAAATAAGGTGGATGAGAATGAGAACAAAAATGAGAATTAAAACTTTTGCAAGTATTGTACTTTGCAATGCAAACTAGCTATTCATAGCTCTTTTATATATATATATATATATATAACACACACACACACACACACACACACACACACACACACACACACACACACAGAGAGAGAGAGAGAGAGAGCAAAAGCACTCCATATGTATGTATGTCATCTACTAAGTAGAAGTACTGATAGCATAGCCATGAGTAAAGAGATGCAAAACAAGCATTAGGCTCTCATCATCATCAGATAGTCCACCATAAGGTTTGATTACAAAATCTTGTAGTGGTGTAGTGCTGTACCAATGGTAAGTCTTTGGAAGTCAGAGGTGTTTATTCACAAGTCCATTTCCGTTTTCCTCAATATTAGTGCTTTCCCACAAGGTATCATTCCATGTTGATGGGAAATCAGCTTCCATATGGAGGACCTTCATCTCTAGAAGGTCCTTCAAACAATTTCCTCATGGGATAATCACCCTCATTGACACCCAGGAACTCTAGGTAGAACTAAGCTACCGTTTTCCAAAAAAAGAAACCTCCCACGTTCAGGAGCTAAGTGATACCGAGCATCCCTTCCATGCTTATGAACTTGCCAGTTAAGCCTCACATGGGCTTCATTATGGGTAGTTTGAAGTCGTGTTTTCATCTCCTTGTAGCAAGAAGGTGGGTGATCTTCAAGTAGGAAACTTCAATACTTGATCATGTTTCAATTAGTCCTCCCTTTTCATTGCATTTTTGTCAATTGAGTGTGGGTCCTTGGAAGCAAAAGTGCACATGAATGGCGGACAATTGTAATTTCGTTGCATTTTTGTCAATTTGTGTGTGGGTCCTTAATAAAAATATGAAATTGATATTTTATACCTAGGGCAGAATAGTAACCACGGTATGGTTCTTATTTACCTCTGTAATGGGGTTAAAGCTTCGTCGTCAGTCTGGTAAACACTGTTGATTCCTTATAAGGGGCAAGCTACATCCAAAAGAGGAAAAACCGCAGGTAGGCAAAGCTTTTCATTTTCCATCTCATTTGCTCTGCACTCACGCAGTTAGATTCCCAAATGGGGCTAGCTACAAACAAAAGAGGAAAGAGGAGGAAGAACAGATACAAAAAAAAAACTTCATCTTGACACCTTCCTCCATGCATTTGCCATCTTTTTAGCTTAAAATTTCCGTGTATCTATCATCTTTTCAACTGTAAATGATCAGAATTCTTGCGTTTTGAAACCTTCTTCATCAAAAGTTGTTTTTGTGAAAATTTGCAATTCATTTTGTAGTAAACCCGGGTCTTTCCCGAGGACGGGAGAAGAAGTTGTTTGTCAGAGTATCAAAACAGTAGAAGCAGATCAAGATAGTTGCCTTTCTTAATCAGAATTAGCAGGGTTTGAGTACACCTGAGTAAGGGTTTTTTTGGGTACTGAGTGCACCAAATTATACTTAGAAAAACATCATCATTTGCTTACATTCCGTATCCCAGTGCCTCCAGTTGCTGTATTGCATCTTCATCCAAACTAGAACACATTCCATCAAAGCAATAAGCTTAATATTGTAATGCTAGTATCATTTTGAGGGACAAAATTGGCTGTAAGAGAGAAGCCTTGTGCGATGTGTTGGTGCCATAAAAGTGCCCCAATACAGTTGGTCTATTGTTCTGCAGAAATGTTTCATATGTACAACGGTTGATCTGATTACCAGCAACTGTGTATGGGTGTGTTTCACCTAGTGTTGACGAGCATTGCTTTTTTGTGGATATGTTTGAGACGCAAAGGACTGCTTTTAAGGTTGATGGACTGTTTACATGAACATGAAACCATTAAGAAAGGTTTGCAGTAGGAACATTGTGCACACCGATAGGTGACTTGCAGATGTTTGAATTGTGAATCATGGCTTATGTTGGTGAAAATCATCATTTCCATCTTCATTAGTTTTTTCAACTTTGCTCCCTGACTTGAGTATTATATAGCCATTTTTTGAAGGCTGACTAGTTTTACGACAAATCCGATGCTTTATATTCCTTTGCAATGTTTGCATTGTAAAGCCCTCAATCCAAGTGTTATAGTAGCTCACTTGAGTAGTATCATGAGGAGGAGCTTTTTTCACTTGTTGAGATGTACGAATCATTGATGAATCTTTCTTAACCACTTGAGTTTTTAGGTTTTCTTAGATGTTTCAAAGTCTTTCCAAATATAGACTTACAAACTAGTTGCTAGGAAGGGAATGGCAAATTTTCTTCCTTGGCACTTATTCACTCGGTTGGACACCTATGTTCACATGGTGTGTTTGTAAAATTTTGGGCTATTGTGTACGCAAGCACTTGGTTGGTCCTCCTTTGTAGAGGGTCATGGAAGAGGGGGGGTTATCAATGCGATGAAGCTCCATTGCTCATTTGGCTTGCAAGCTATACTATCTGTGCATAGAAGCAATACAAGCATGTTTCTTATCTGCTCTATGAGCTAATATTGGGAGGGGAGGCACCTCCTGTTGTGGATATTTGAGTGCGCATGTCTTATTTTCTGGGAAAAAATTTCGTCATATTGAGTCTTTTATATGTGCTTCATGTTTCATTTTCACACTTGATTGATCTCCTTGCCATCCACCATATTTCCTTAAGCTTTTACTATTGCTTACCATGATTGAGATTTTACTGTGGTGGTTGAGTGAAGGGTCCCTTTTCTATCTTAGTAGGGATTTTTAAAAGTTGAACCCACATGAAGCTTCCATTGGCTTGCTCATGTGAAATTCCTTGTTGCCAAGTGAAAAAGAGAAATGAAAAGTGTTATTAGAAGAACTTGGTGTCTCCATTTAACAAGAGACTATCTTAAGTTTTCTTTAGTATCAATTTTTAGTCCTTGAAATAATGGATTCTTTCACATTACAACTTTTGCTTTATATCTTATTTTATCTTGAAGTATCAACTTTATATCAGGAATAATAAGAATTAATCACATGTTAGGTTTTGGAAGAGATATTTATTTGAGAGGGAGCCCTCTTCTTATGATGAGAGTGATATACGTTTACCTAGTGAGGTGGGCTCCCTATTCCAAACAAGTGCATTATAGGTACTCGGGGTCTCTTGGTCTCCATTGCAACAAGATGAACCTATTGCTATTTCATGGTGGTATCAATAACTTATGTAGGATGCAGGAGTGACTCACTTTTTTGGTACACCATCAGGCCCACATAGATCAGCCATGATATAGGCTAGTCAGGGTAGTTCATTGTGTGAACTATGCCCTTATGTCTTGGATTTTATAGGATCATGAGCCTACTACTATCGATGAGGCACGTGCATAGGATACTTGGTGTCATGCTATGTAAGAGGAGCTCGATACTATTGAGCATAATTAGACTTGGGAGTGTTGAGAAACCTTTTACATGCAGCTTGCGTTTTGCATTTAGAGTTACAGTGGGGCACCGCCCTAGACAGCCGATGCCCTTCCTCTAGGTGCCACCCTAGACAATCTCTTGCCTATTTATAGGTTGCCTTTGTTACTTATTCTTCACGACTGATTTATTCAGCTTGTCACCTCTTCTCTCCAACCTCTCCACTGCCTTCACACCCCTTTAGGAGGACATTGCGGTTTGTGGTTTGTGGTTGTCTTCATCATCTTCCTTGTGCTACAGTACCCTTGTTTCCTTGTATCACATTCACTCCATGATTCAGATCTTTCTCATTCCATTCATCAGAGTTTCTTTTCTCTTTTTTTGTTTGTCTTCTCATTGTTTGTCGAGTTCACTTTGTGTTCCTCCTTGTAAACCCTACTGTCTCGTTGGTACGTCATCTTTTCACATGGTATCAGAGTTGGATCTGCTCAAATAGCAGCAAAGATCCTTCACTCCAGTGTGAAGGCAAAGATCAGTGGCGGGTTTGGCATCCACTTCTCTTCTTCTTCCATTGCATCAACACCTTACTTGGCGGCTGCTCTCCCCTGCACTTGTTGTTTTCAACTTTTCAGCCTACTAATATCTAGCGGCTCCTCCTTGTTGGCGGCTTAGCTAGTCTATTGGTAGTTGTTCTCTACAACTTGTTGACTCTTTCTGATCTGTTGGAACTTGTGTTTCTAGTTGATAGCTTCTCTTTTTGAGCTGTTGGTGGCTCCTCCCTTTAGTTGGCGGCTCCACCATACTACTGTACCCTGCGTTTTACTGTTGGTAATTCTATCGAGTCTATTGGCGGCTCAGCTTGGTCTGTTGGCAACACTTCCTGACTACTGATACATTCCAACACCTACTTCTGTTGCTGAAAGCTGTGTTTGCAATTGGCAGCTCTTCCAAGTCAGTCGGTGGCTACTCTTGACTATTGGCTACAACCTCTTACTGCTGGTAGCATCCTCTTTCCATTGGCAGTTCACTTCCAGCCCTTCCCCTACTCATCCACCCCTTGAGACAGGCATCGCAATTCGTGCTTTGCATTGCCCTCACATCCCTTGAGGCAGACATTGCGGTTCATGGTTCGTGGTTGACCTCTTCCACCTCTTCCTTCTTTAGCAAGGCACGCTGGTACCCATGGCTGCTTTACTAATAGATGACCAGCCTATTGGATGCTCCTATTGTGGCATCACTGGACATTCTACCAATGCTTGCCAACTTCAACCGCTGCTCCCCACCCTCCCAAAGTATATGCGTCTCCCACTCGGCACTACCTATGCCACCTCTCCTTTCTAGGCCATAGAGATCGTTTTGCATCGGCTATCAGAGTATTGTGCCCAAGGTAATAAGACGCATCTGATTTGCACTAAGTTCTTTCGAGCACATGGAGAATCGATTGGCACCATGACCTCCTAGAGATCATTGCAATGCCAATGATAGTCTTTTTCCACCTATTTTCGGGTACAGTGGCTACCATGGCCCGTGGTTTTGCAGTCTGCTCCATTGAGAGACAATGATTGTTTGATACCCTCTCCTCATCAGTCTGCTCCTTCGAGAGACAGTGGCTACTTGACTCCTTTCTCTTCTTTGGCTGCCCAGTTTGCTCCATTGAGAAGCAACAAAGATTGTTGCCCACTCATTGCTCAGCTTGAGCCCTACCCTTCTCCACCCTTGCCTACTCAGGTTCGAAAGGCCACTTTTGGGAGTTCTTTACCACCCCAGATACCTTCTTTCGCACGATTGGCGGCACTTCCTTCGTCCCCAGACATTTCGGAGTCCGTGATCCATGAGTTTTTGGATTCTCTATCTACCTTAGAGGGGGATGATCTTTCTTTGCCCTCCGAGGGGGCATCTACATCTATTGCGACTCCAGAGGGGCTCCTATTTCTCCAGTTTCAAAGAGGGATTCCTACCCACTGCTCAGTTCTTCGCACATCCTGGCGGAAGCCTTTTATCTTCTTCTTCTATCCTTGGATGAGGTGGCTTCCTTCCAGCGGTCATCTCACGATACCTAGGATCTTGAGGATCTACGTAGATTTGGGCCTTGGAAGTTCAGCCGTGACTTGGTAACAAGGCCTTCATATTCCTTCCTGCATGGATGCACGGAGCTAGTGGCTTCTCGCGTGAGGTTGAGTTTTGGATTCTCTAGTTCACTCTGTCTACTGTTCTTTATTGTAGGTTACCTTTTAGGTGGAAATCTTGGATCTTGGGGATCCTCTACATCTTCTTCCTTCTCTTTTTCTTGCCTTGGTCACTTGGTCAACATGAAGCCAACTTCGGAGATCGTGTATGGTCATATCCGTATGGTTCTTAGCACCATACAAAGTCCGACATTCCTCCTATGCATTACACGATTTCATAATCTTTCTACCAGGGCACTTGGGCAAGTGAACGATTTTCCCACGAGGGACACTGTCCAAGTCACACCTATTGCATAAGCATTCTTCAGCTTGTAGCATTGCATCTCCACCTCACTTCTCTTATTCCCCTTTTTGGGCCTGAGAGGGGGTGTTGAGAAAACCCTCACCTGCAGTTTGTGTTTTGCGTTTTGGGTTTAGGATCTCACAGTGGAGAGTCCCAAAAAGGGACTGGGTGCCACAGTGGGGTACCACACTAGATAGTTGGTATTGTTATGAGGACATGTATTTTTGAAACCTCACTTAGCATGTGGAGTAATTTTTAATCACATGGTTAAAAAAATGTTGCACATGTGAGGTGTAACTGGGGTTAGAGTAAATTTACGAGCCCGAAACCCGAGGAAATCACGGGATGTCAAAGGCAAACGTTGCTATAAGTAATGCTAGACAGGTACTTGGTGGTATTTGATGCCAATTGTTGGCCTAGGTCATTCATTTGGCCATAAGTGTTAGTTAGTGAGCTAGAGAAGTGGCGTTTAATGATACCTAATGTCAATTTGATGGTCAAAGATGGCGTAGACACACTCGGGAATGGAAGTTGCCTAGCCAATTTAATTATTGGCCAGTCATTATTTTTTAGGATATAGAAATAATTATTAGACTAATTTTCAGAATTTAAAGATTGAAAATTAATATTTAATTATGGATAATGTTGGAAAAACCATTTGGGAAGGTTGTCACTTGTCAAAAATGCCCATGCGAGACTGAAAAACGTCTTTAGAGGTTGGAGAGGCATTTTTAGTGTATTCAGACCACAAGAGAGAGGGAGGAGATATTGTTGGTCTGATTTGTAGCCATTGGAGGACCTTTTGAGATAGCCAGGGGCAGGAGAAGACCAATCAACAGCAGGTGATAGCATCTACAGGCTGTTGAGACAAGGCAACAGCAATAAACGACTGATTTTCTTTAGTTCTTTGCATCTACAAGCTGTTGAGATAGGGCAGCAACAGTAAATGACAGGTTTTCTTTAGTTCTTCGCTAAGAAAGTCTGAATTTTCTCTCTCCTTAGCATTCTCTCTCATCTCCTAGCCTTTCTACAGTCTTGCTCCGAAGATTACAGCGTTGAGATCACTAGAGATTGAGAAATTTTAGATTTCTTTGCTATAAACCCTAATCTGCAGCAGAAATTAGGGATTAGCAGCAGCCTCGGGAAGTGTGCCAAAAATTGGAAGCTCCAAGACTTGGATTCAACAACGCTGAAGCTGTATTTAGCCTATTCAAGTGGAGGGATCAACAAATCATTGAACTTGGGGCATTTTCCATCTCCATCAAAGCGGACGAAGGCCAATTAATTGCCCGAATCAAGGGGCAAATCAGATTGAAGACTTGCTGGTCATTTTGGAAAGCAACGGGAGTTAGAATACCAAAAGGGATTGGGAAAATCCCATTGTACATCAACTTCTTCTTTAATTAAGTTAAATAAATATTGAAAGAAAGGGGCGCCAGTTTTGGGGCCAACAGGGTGTCCAATGTTCAAGATTATATGGTAAAGTGTGCATTTCAGTTTTGTGAATTTGTTAAATGCTGTAAATAGTGCTTAATCATGTTATTTACCACCCTATCCGAGGAGGAAGGTTGGTTATATAGTTCCATTGCCGGGATACCACTCAATCTCTTGATTTGGTGGGCCCGAGGCACTTGATTGCAAGCACAAAGCTTTGTGCTAGTGCTGATTTTTAATCTCAGTTGAGAAATTACAACAATATGTCTTCATATAGTGAGATGGACTCAAGCAGTGATGATGCCTCTTAGTATGATCATTCACATGGAAATGAAGGAAATGCAATGCCTGACATTGAACAAGGGTCAGATCATGGACAACAAGCTGAAAATGTTGCTGTTGGGCAAGATGCATAGTCTTCAGGGCATAAGGAGGTTGATGACCAGCAAAGTGAAGAGGAATTTGATGACTAGTTCAAGATGTGGATGAGGACAATAACAAATCTCTTTGTTGAATTAGCAAAGGATCCTCAATTTACTCGATTTTTGATGCTCCAAAGAAGGACAACAAAGGTAAGAAGAAGAAGATGTTTTCTACACCTTCGGGACAGCAAGATGCACCAAAGATAATGTCAAACCTTTCATTTGAAGCTCCCAAAGATCCTAATGAAATAAAATAGTTAGTCCCTATGGGGCAAGGAATGCAAATGCAAGGCCATCACTGAAGTGCCAATCCAATGGATTTTGGATAGTTAGGCATGCATGCTATGATGGGGTAGGCAGGATATTTTGGTGGAAGCATGATTTTTCATGCTATTGTTGGACAAGGACCGCATATGGGAATGTATGGCACAAATCCCTATGGTATGCAACATTATATGCTAGAAGGTAAAGCGTGATAGGCAAAAGATGCGGGGTTTGGTGTAGCCCTTGCCTATTCCAGATAGGCCTTGGTAGAGCATTGCAATGGACTTTATTTTTGAGCTTCCTAAGACATCTACAGGGAATGATAGGATATGGACTATCATTTGGAGGTTTAGCAAACAAGCCCATTTCATTTTGGTAAGGAAGAAAATAAAGGCTGATCATATGGCACGATTGTTTTTGTATCACATCTTTATAAGTATCATGGTATGCCAGAGTCGATCATTAGTGATCGAGACCCCCGGATGACTAATTTATTTTGGAAGGGGTTGTTTGAGAATATGAGTACCACGTTATAATTCTCATCATCCTTCCATTCACAGACAGATAGCCTGTCTGAGGAAGCAAGTTCCACAATGTTAGATCTTTTGAGGTGTTATGTTTCAGACCAAAGACATAGTGGAAGCAGTATTTGCCCTTGGTTGAGTTTGCTTACAACAACATAGTGTATAGTTCTATGGGCAAAGCTCCATTTGAGTGGTTGAGGGTGGCAAGAAGGTACCACCTATTTTACAAACTAAGGATAAGATCTTTGAGGCTGATTGTTATGTGGAAAACTTGGATGTAGTCTATGCAAAGATAAAATATGCACTTCAGAGATCGCAAGAAAAGCAAAAGAGGGCAATTGATCGCCAAAGACGTGCTTTGTAGTTTGCAGAGGGTGATTATGTATTGTGTTGTGTTTTGAAAAGGCAAGGCTGAAAAAGATGAAAGGAAGAGAAAGATTGTATCGGAAGTTGACTATGAGACACTATGGGCCCTTCCAAGTGTTGGAGAAGATCAATGGTGTGGCATATCGGTTGAAATTACCTCCACATTGGTGAATACACAATGCCTTTCATGTCAGTTTGTTGAGGCCTTTTCATGGTGATGTGCCAAAGGATATGTTTGCTGAAATTTAGCTTGAGATTGAGGAGCTAGATGAGATTTTGGTACTCGAGCAGATTTTGGCATGTAAGGGAAAAAAAAGTCAAAGGTAAAGCTTCCAGGATTACTTGGTGAAATTTTAGAATTATTCACCAATGGACGCCAAATGGATGGAAAAGGATGACTTGGTAGACCATCCTCAGTTGTTGTAGCTTTACCTAGATGCCTTTCAGTTAGAGTTGACTTTAGTTTGGGTTCTGTTAGGTTCAGCAGAGCAAGGGTCCGGAGTATTGCTCGATGCTAAAGGGGGAGGTAGCACTTCCACTCCTTTAGTTATGGACAACTCTTGTACGTACTAGATCTCGGATGTATTCAACATGCATCCAAGGTACTGCGCTGAGAGTATGTACACCATAAGATCACTACTTAGTGTACTAGTCACTGTGAGATGTATGCGGATGAGTATGAGTTTCACCCGAGCACTGGAACTATACTTTTGTATCAGCTTATGATCAATTTAGCATGAATTTTGCCTCAATTTTGAGACAAATTCTGATCAGTTTCAGCTCAGTTTTTGATCAGCTTGAGAACCGTTTATGGTCGCTTTTATGATCAGTTTTGCATTGATTGCTTGTCAGTTTTTGCAATGATTTTGTGATCAATTTGGGATCGCATTTGCAGCAATTTATGATCAATTCTCAGATCAGCAAGTGATCAGTTTATGATCAGATTATGCTCAGTTTTCAATGGTTTACATCTGGTTCCATGGACAACAACATATGTTATGATGCCATTGATCTTTTATCCATGGTTTATGCTTGGTTATGCTATGCTATGGTTTGGTTTTGCCAGATGAGTTGAGCTAATGAGAAATAGACATGTCACATGATAATTTGGCAATGTTTTTGAGATTCTTTGTGAGTCTTATGTTATGTTATGATTGGACCGTAATTTTCAGCATGTGCTCGGCATATGGAATGGTTAAGCAACAGTGCGCAATGTTGTGTTAACTATGATGCCTTGTGGAAATTCCAATCCACTATTTTGCTTTTGATGCATTTGGTAGTGCAATCGAGGATGATTGTAAGGATTTTCAGGGGAGGGCTATCATGAGGACATGTATTTTTGAAACCTCAGTTATGTGGATTTTTAATCACATGGTTAAGTAAATGTTGCACATGTGAGGTGTAATTGGGGTTACAGTAAATTTACGAGGCCGGGACCTAAGGAAATCATGGGATGTTAAAGGCAAAAGTTGCTATAAGTTATGCTGTACAGGTACTTGGTGGCATTTGGTGCCAGTTGTTAGCTTAGGTTATTCATTTGGTTGGTGACACTAGGGAAGTGGCGTTTAATGGTACCTAACACCAATCTGATGGTCAAAGATGACATAGAGACACTGGGAATGGAAGTTGCCTAGCCAATTTAATTATTGGCCTGTCAGAATATTTTTTAGGGCACCGAAATAATTATTAGATTATTTTTCAGTATTTAAAGACTGAAAATTAATATTTAATTATGGATAATGTTGAAAAAACCATTTGGAAAGGTTGTCACTTGTCAAAAATGCCCATGCAAGACTGAAAAACGTCTTTAGAGGTTGGAGAGGGGCATTTTTAGTGTATTCAGACCACGTGAGAGAGGGAGGAGATATTGTTGGTCTGTTTTGCAGCCATTGGAGGACCTTTTGAGATAGCCAAGGGCAAGAGAAGACCAATCAACAGCAGGTGTAGCATCTATAGGTTGTTGAGACAAGGCAACAGCAAGAAATGACTGATTTTCTTTAGTTCTTTGTATCTATAAGCTGTTGAGATAGGGCAGCAGCAGTAAATGACAGATTTTCTTTAGTTCTTCGCTAAGAAAGTCTAAATTTTCTCTCTCCTTAGCATTCTCTCTCATCTCCCAGCCTTTCTATAGCCTTGCTTTGAAGATGACAGCATTGAGATCACTAGAGGCTGAGAAATTTTAGATTTCTTTGCTATAAACCCTAATCTGCAGAGCAAAAATTAGGGATTAGCAGCAGCCTCGGAAAACGTGCCAAAAATGGAAGCTCCAAGGCTTGGATTCAACAGCAATGAAGCTGTTTTTATCCTATTCAAGTGGAGGGATCAACAAATCATTGAATTTGGGCCCATTTTTCTATCTCCATCAAAGCGAGTGAAGGCCAATTGATTGTCCAAATCAAGGGGAAAATCGGATTGAAGTCTTGTTGGTTGGTCATTTTGGATAGCAAGGGGAGTTGGAATACCGAAAGGGATTGGGAGAATCCCATTGTACATCAACTTCTTCTTCAAATAAGTTAAATAAATAGTGAAAGGGGCACCAACTTTGGGGCCAACAGGGTGTCCAATGTCCAAGATTGTATGGTAAAGTGTGCATTTCAGTTTTATGAATTTGTTAATTGTTGTAAATAGTGCTTAATCATGTTATTTACCACCCTATCCGAGGAGGAAGGCTGGTTACAGGCACCCTCCCTCCGGGCGTCACCCTAGACAGTCTCTTACCTATTTATAGGCTGCCTTTGTCACTCATTCTTTACGGCTTTTTTATTTAGTCAGTCACCTCTTCTCTCCAGGCTCTCCATTGCCCTCATACGCCTTCAGGAGGACATTGTGGTTCGTGGTTCATAGTTGTCTTTGTCATCTTTCTTGTGCTACGGCATCCTTGTTTTCTTGAATCACATTCACTCGATGATTCAGATATTCATCATTCCATTTATCAGAGTTTCTTCTCTCTTCTCTTCTCTTCTTAGTGTTTGTCGAGTTCACTCTGTGTTTCTCCCCGCAAACCCTACTATCTCGCTTGGTATGTCGTCTTTTGACAAGGAGTTGGTTTTGTGTCTAGGGAAGTAGAAGTTGATTGGTGTAAATTGGGTCCATAAGATAATTTGATTGGTTGATGATACGTGGTGTAGAGAGCAAGCTTGGACTATTAAAACTAGCCTTTCTTCTCAGATAGGGTGGTAAATAACTTGATTTAACACTAATTACAGAAAGTATAAATTCACATAAACTAAAAATGCCAATGCTACCATTTAATCTTGGATATTGAATAGCATGATGGCTCTAAATTTAGTGTTGGCTGGTTGGCCACTTGAGTCCTCTTGAATTACATCGATTTTAGCTTTGAAAATTGAAGTGTAAAGCTTTCAAATTTGGCACACTTCTTGAGGTGACTGCCAAATTCTAATTTTTGCTGTAAATTAGGATTTATAGCAAAGATTCACCAAAAACTCCACCTCTAATGGCGGGATTGCTAAAAAACTTAGAGCAAAGTTGGAAAATGATTGGAAAAAGAGAGAGAGTGATATAGAGAGAGAAAATTCAGAGATTTGTTGCGAGAATATAGTGAAACTGAGTTGTTGATCTGGTTTTCCAGCCCCAAATAAATTCAACAATAGCAAAGGGAGCATTAGAGGCTATAATCATTAATTAATGCCAATTCCCTAGTGTCACCACTAACACTAATGCCTAATTAAATGTTCTAGGCTAAGTTTTAACACCTAGCACCACCTAGTATCTATTAGGCATAACTCATTACAACTTTTATCTTTGGCACCAACTGATATCTTGGGGTCTTGGATCCCAAATTGTGAAATAATTGACATGCATCTCACATGTGTAAGTTACATTTGTACCTTCTTGAATGGAATATTAAAGGAGTAGATTTATGTTGATTAGTCTTATGGTTTTCATATGCTAGGAAAGGAGGATCGTATTTACAAATTGCAAAAGGTCCTTTATGGCTTGAGGCAAGCTCTTAGGGCTTGGTACCAACAGATTGATCTTAGTTCTTCCTATAGAGTGGCTTCCATTGTTTAGATCATGACTTCAATCTTTATTATAAGGTTGAGGGTGATAGGTGTGCTTTGGTCATCTTGTATGTGGACGACTTGATTATCACAGGGAGTGACTCACTAGAGGTGGATTGAACTCCAGAGATTTTGTGACATCGAGTTCAACATGACAGACCTTGGTATTCTTCACTTCTTCCTTGGTCTTGAGATCTATTAGTTAACACAAGGCTTTTTTATTTTCCAATACAAGTATATCTTTGAACTTTTTCTGGAGTTTGGTATGGCTAGATGTAAGCCATTTCATGCCCCATGGACCCTGAGTCAAGGTTGCTGACTACTAGAGATCCCCTACTAGATGCTACTTGATATATGTGCCTTGTTGGCTCCTTGATCTAACTTATTTATACCAGTTGGGAGATTTTCTTGTGGTGGCATTACTGTAATCTTTCATGAAGATATCTACTTGGGTTTACTGAAGAGCTGTTTTGCTCATATCGCACTATTTATAGGGGACTCCATCCTACGGGATCATGTATGGAGAGGAGGCCACTCTTGTTGGATGGAGCGACTCTCAACATGCAGCGGATCTCTTTACGAAGCCATTGTCTTAGGCTTATATGCTTTATCACATGAGGTCTTTGGGTTTTCAAACACTCCCAAAAGTTGAGAGATGTTAGTTTGTATTTTATCAGTCAATCATAATGTATTTAATTTTGTTGCGTTAGAAGATTGCTGTAATAGATTGCACAATACGAGAAAAGAGAAAACAAAAGAACACTATAAAGGGAGAACTCAAAGATATGCTCGAAAAATGGAATCCATATACCAAACACGAGACATTCGTATATAACAATGAGTCATTGGGTCGGTTGGCATTGGCACCGCCTCCCTTTCTCCAATAAGGCTTGCATTGGAATTTGAAAGTGATGAAGGATCTATCAATGCCTTGCAATAGCATACATGATCATCTTATAAAAAAATGCCTTTGAGCATACGTGACCATGGATTCCTTGCCCTTGGTTAGACTACCAAAGTGTCCCTGCACTTGAGCTCAAACTAGGAGCGAATCCCACTCTTTGTCAAGTAACAACCCAACTTGAACCTAGATGTTAATCCCAACTCCAGGATTTGGAAACATGTGAGACTTCAGTTGATGCGTTAGAGAAGTCTCTCTTTGGATCATGTGTATCTCTATACCTATTATAGATGAGGCTTACATGTTCCATCTCACCACCCTCTTATACTCTCTCTTTGGCGTCGGAGAGTGAGGAATGACTGCATCACCTGTACTATAAAGCAGCAAAAGGAGGGGTTGGCAAGCCCTTCCATCGATCTAAAGAGGATGACCCCTTCCATGACTTGGTCTTCGCCTTGATCGGAGGATTTGAGTCGGAGTTGAAGGAGGAGGATGACTTGACGGAGGAGTCCTTATCCAACTTCTTCTTCTTCTCCGTCTTCTTTCTCGAAGCCACTAACTCCTTACAATCCTTGTGTAAATGTGCCTTCTTACCATAGTAATAGCACTGAGCCTTCAAGAAGTTTTTCGTGTCACCTCTCTCTAAATTTGCAAATGTAAATATTCCTTCTTACCATAGTTAAAGCATTGAGCCTTAGACTTTTTCTTCATGTTGCTCCTCTTTGAAGCTGCAAATGCCTCATTGGAGCCACCATTTTGAGATGGAAGCCTCCCTTGTAACCGAAAGATGCCTTGTGATCAAGTAGCATCAAGGACATATGGATAAAGTTCAATAGTGTCGATGATGCTTGAGCCTGCAAAGCACTGGGTGCTTTATCAAACTCTGGAGGGAGCTTGTGGAGAGCAATTTCCACAAGATGAGCCTTTGGAAGGGCATAGTGCTTGTGACGAAGCTGATTTTATATTTAGATAAAAGGAAGGAAGAATGACTATCCTTAGGCTCAAACTTCATCTGTTGGAGTTGTCCATAGAGGGTAACTACATGCATGGTCGAGGAAGCCTTGTACAACATCTGAAGTTTCTTCCATACTGTTGAAGCAGACTTGCAAGAGGTGACCGTCGATAGAACCTCTTTAGAAATACATTGGAGAAGAGTAGAATATGCATGGATATCATTAGAATTCTAGATAAGCAGAGCTTCCTCATGGTTGTCTTAGTTCCAATTATATGGAAGAGCAATGGGAGGTTGAGGACACTCAATATCTCTAGAAACCACATACCACAATTGCTTTTGCAGAAACCAAGCTTTCATGACAGCACTCCATGTTAAGTAATGAGGGTTGTGAAGGTTGTCACTAGTAGAATAGTAGGGAGGATTCATTTGGAGAGGATAGGAAAGAAAGATAAATAATAGAGAGAGAGTACGGCCAAACATAGCATAGATTGCATTGTCAGGAGTTCACACATGTTGTCAAGGAAAGATGATCACAAAACGTTTGCAAAATCTAGGAGAATCAAAATGATTACAATCAATAAATATAGATAGAGGTTGGAAACAATGTTGCCTAGCCTACAAGAGCACAAAATGCTGAAAACGCAAATACAGATATAAAAATGCATGTAACAATGTCGAGCTAAAAATGCATTAGCCTGACTTAAACAATCCCAAAACATGCTTAATTAATGAAAAAAACCTCTTATTATAAAAAGAAACATGATTCTAGAGACTTACTGTGTTCCACATGCAAAACCCTAATTTGGGTGGCCCAAACTTTCTATAAATAGGCATGCAATCCCCTACATTGTCTCAATTTTATTTTTGTAGGTTTTAAGAGCTATATCTCTGCTGCCCACACCCTGTTCTCGGAGGACATCACGGTTAGAGCTTCCACCAGCCACCTGCTACCATCTAGTGCCTGATTCTAGCCTTCCATGCCTATTGACAACTATTGTCTACAGTTGATTGTTGTCGCTACTAGTTGATAGTTGTCGCCAGGATCTTCTCTCTCCTCTGAATGTTGCGTTTTGGACACTCGGAGGCTGTCTTTGTTGCGATTCGGAATCTGTTTGAAGTATAATACACTCTACAATTCATAACCATTGCTTTGATCCCAAAGGTAAGAGAGTTCGAGGTTCAATATTCATTGCATAATAGTGCGTTTGCTATATGAGCAGTGTATGTTTATTATTCATTCACTTTATTATTCATTGTGTTCATTGTTTTTGAGTTACCCTAATCCTAACCCTAACTATATTCTAAGTTTATCAGTCTGTGCTTTGTCGTACGATTGATTTTATGATTTTTACATTTACAGCATTTCTTTACATGGTATCAGAGCTAGGTACTCTCTAAGAAACCTTGGCTTTTGATTGAAAAGCTCATTCGTGAAAACATGAACAACAAAAGTGTCAGATGACTTTGAACACATTCACAACACTGCTCCAATCTCCACAGCCAAATATGGACAGAAACGATTAGGAGTGGGTCTCCAAGCTTGCTACTGCTCGATTTGATATGGGTGGAGAGCTATTTGACTATCATGGAGTCTACAAACTATATCAAATTTTTGCCGGTGAGTATAATCTTATCCTTATTCATAGGGCTCAGCAGAATGTTGAAGGTAAGCTTGAGTTTTCTCCTTTAGATTTGGTGCACAGAAATAATGATCTTGTAGGACCTTTGGAATCTCTACTACGGACAGGCCATTTGCAAGTGGAACTTGGCTCGGATTACATATCACTTTCATAGTACTTCTTTTTTTCAATGTGAGGTACGAACCCTATTATTTCAGATTGTATGCTAATTAATTTTGTATTTTCTGTTGGATCGGAAGATACTCATTGAGAAGGGACTCTTCAAAACAAGCTTTGTTTTGTGAGTAATGAGGAAGACATGTATTTCTTTATGAACTTAAAACTAGGTAAGAAGCTAAAAGAAAAACTTGTAAGTATTCCTATCCTTCCTTTTTCTTCAAATGATTTTATTTCTCATGGTCAATATGGAGTAGGTGCATCATTATTCGGTGCATTTAATGGACAAAAGGAACCTATGATGTTTCCTATGACAACATTTATCACAAATCCATTTGGGTTCCCACCCATCCCTCCTCCATCTTCCATTGCAGACTTCTTTTAGCCTCCATTAAGTGCACCCATGTTTCCACAGCACACCACACCGAGGGGTCCTCCATTAGGTATAGTCTTTCAGACTTCTTTTTTCTCTTATTCGGGTGGTGTCTCTGTGATGGGGACTTATTCTTCCACACACATATACACATTTGAGTTTTTTTTCCCTCCAAGGCATTTTTCAAGTGTGGATCGTTTGGTATCATAGTTTGTCTCTATGGCATTACCTAGTGGACCATCCGATCATTTTGAAATGCCCTAGCCGACATTTGGACAAGGTTATTGTGTCCCAATGCCTCCATCTGCACTTATGGTATCGTATTATCTATGTTCGTTTCGATACCTCCGTAGCAATTGACACTCATTAGACATTAGCAGCCTATTTCTGTCTAACTATCTTTATCCCCTTCTACTTTTTATCCATCACCACTACCATCTTATCTTCCATCTTATCCCATTTATCCATCTTCATAGACACCTTATGATTCTAGTGTCTCATTCGCCAAGCTTGCATTTAATAACAAGACTCATTTCAGCGGATCAAACTACACTACTCGAGTTAAATTTGATGAGGCATATCTTAGACTCTCAGGACCTATGGGATTTAGTACAGGAGTTGAACCCTAACTTGATCCCGCCCTTGTTCCATACGAGGTTGTTTACTCATGGAAGGCTCGTATTGCCTCTGTTGTTGTTGAGCTTATGTAGGGCTTATTTCTTATGTTTTACTCTCAGTTTCAACATTTTGACTTAGCATCCGAGCGTTGGGCATACTTGACTGACCGCTAATATTTTCATTTTGTGCAGTAGGTGATTTCACAGCCTTAAATGGCCACATTTTATGAGTTTGAGTGTCAGCTATTGCATTACGCATGGTTGTTTAATCAATTTCATAACACGTCCTCAATAGAGGGGGCTCTTGTTGCATCTTCTCAAAGGGGGCAATAAGGCAAGGACACATAAATCTCATATCAAAATCAAAATTAAAATAGGGCTAGTGAATCCCAAGGAACCAATCAATCAACACTTAAACTTGGATGGCAAAATGTACCTAAAAAGAATAGGTATTGTCAACATTGCCAAAAGACTGGTCATTATGATGACAAATGTTGCTCTAAGGCAAGAGACACACAACCCAAATCCAAGAATCAGATCCCTATATCCCAATTGGGTAATCCCCAACAAGGGTAGCAAGGTGGCAGCAACCCTCTATAGGGGCAGTGGAGAGGCCAGACCCACACTGCCACTGGTCTGTCATCATAGTCAACGAACTACTTAACTCCAGAGGGTTTGTTTGATTGGTCTGTAGAGACCCACATATTCTTCTTAGAGATATCGGATGCGAGACTCGTTCACACATGCGAGTTGTCTCCTCATGAGGTGCCTACAGAGACCTACTCGTCATAACCAAGCACGTCAGTATTTGTTTAGCTTGTGGACAGTGGAGCTATCTGTCATAGGACTCTTGGAGCTGACAATTTTATTTCTTGAGCCCCTACATCGGATGCGAGTCTCGTTTACATTTGCGAGTTGCCTCTTGATGAGATGCTTGTAGAGATCTACTCGCTATAGCTGAGCACGTCAGTATCTGTTTGACTTGCGGACAATGGAGCTACATATCATATGACTCCTAGAGCCGACATTTTTATTTCTTGAGCCCTTGCGGCTGAGAGTGTCTGCGTAGGAAATAACTTCTCAGTCATGATTCAGGCCTAGAGTTGTGTTATTTTTCCCATTGATTTGAATCTAGATCTTGCTTTGCTGGATGAAGTCTATCATGTTTTCCAGCTTGGGGTGAACTTGTTGTCCGTTTAGCAGTTTTGCCAGTTGGAGTGAGTAGTTTCTTATAGCTATCACAGTTAAGGTTCTAGACTCTCAAATTGATTCAGTGATTGCTTATGGCAAGGCACAACCTAATGGCCTTTATCACATGACCCACTTTCTTACTGAGCCGATTGCCGATGATTTGGAGTTTCATCACTTCCAAGCTTTAGCCACTATATGGGAGTCTACAAACTCTGGGCATCTTTGACATTTTCACTTAGGATATCTTGGCTATGACTCTCTATGAGCTGTCGCGTTAGGGGATAGTTGAGGGTCTTTTTTGTCTAAAACTATCTCGTGAGGTTTGTAAAGCATGTTAGCTAGGTAAGCAGAATCGTACATCCTTTTCTTAGCAATCTATCTCGTGCTGTGAAATTCCTTAGGCTCATTCATGTAGATCTTTGTGGTTCCATATGCACTACTGCCTTAAATGACGCAGTATATTTCTTTTTGATAGTGGATGATGTCTCTAGATACATGTGGGTATACTTTCTCAAGCATAAGTTTGATGCTTTCACTTATTTCAGTGCTCGGGTGTTGTTGGTTCATAACTAGATTGATCATTGATAGGTACTACGAGAAGTAATTTTGGTGGCGAGTTTACCTTCCACGAGTTTTCAAGTTTTTACAGGAGCAAAGCATTGTACCCTATCTCATCTCTACCAACTTTCTTGCATAGAATGGAGTCGTGGAGCATAGAAATTGGATTGTTCTAAATATGACACGTCTCTGTTGTTCGTAGCAGAGCTCATTGAGTGCCTTTTGGATTGAGGCTATTAATACTTTAGTATACATCATCAATCAATGCTCGATAATGACATTTCCTAAAAAGATTTCGTACGAGACATTCTTTGACTCTTGGCATATTATTTCTCACTTTAGAGTTTTTGGTAGCTGTGCTTATATGCACACTCTTAATGACAAGATAGAAAAGCTCACCTCTTGAGTGGATCTCGTGATTTTTGTGGGCCATTCTCTAGATTTCAATGTCCATCTACGCAAGGATACCTCGGGTCCGCCTTTTGATGCTCATATCTATCGTTCGGTTGTAGATAAATTACTTTAGTTGATTCACTAGGCGAGATCTTGCATTCTCAGTTAGTTTGCTTAGCCAATATTTTAACGCACCTAGAATGTCTCATTGGATTGCTTGTCTTCGTGTGTTAAGATATTTAAGGTGTATCTATAATTTTGGACTAACTTATGGTTATGGTTTATGCTTGCAGGGATATATTGATTTTGATTGGATAGGAGACCTTTACACCCAATGTTCTCATAGCGGCTACCTTTACACCTTGACACGGTACTCATCTCTTGGGCTAGTTGTAAGCAAGAGGCGGTGGTGGCTTCCATGGTCGAGACAGAGTATCGAGCTCTCTTCGATGATACTATGGGGGCTATCTATTTGATGAACTTGTCGGCTGTATTTAAGTTCCCTTGCGAGTTGTCTATTGTTGTCTATTGCAACAATCAAAGTGCCATTGCTCTCGTAGGCAATCCTATAATCTCCCCTCGGACACAGCATGTGGCGGTTCACTACCACTTCACCATAGGGCAGGTTGAGCTAGATACCATTTACCTAGAGTTTATGCCATTAAGTGACAATTTTGCAGATATTTTGATCAATATGGTCAACCGTCCAGTTCTACAATATCTTCTAGTGCGGATTGGTTGGAATACACTCTCCTCTATTTCTTCAGATTGACGAGAAGAGGATGCTTTCCTCTTACTTTTTCTTCTAGTTTGAGAGCGGGTGGTTTTTTTCTCTTGATAATGAGAGTGATGATGTTAATAATTTTTTTCTTTGAGTATATGGATATTTGTAACTTCATCCGTACTATTAGGATGACATGATTGTAAAAGGGTGCTTGGGCAAGTGAACAATTCTCGTGCAAGAGTATTGTCTAAGTAGTACCGTTGCATTGCATATTGCATGGGCATGAATATTTACATTTCCCTTTGTATTATCCCATGTATTGGTATTTTGTCCCTTTTCGGTTACCCTCGTGGTCGACTTTGGATCCACTATAATCGTGGCATTGCACATGGTAGTCTTCGAAGGCACTCTTTTTCTATGCTTGCATGTTGCTTTGCTTGTCTTGCTTGCTTATTTGTCTTTTCTTTCTCTCTACATATCCTCCATATGATTCACACACACACACACACACACACACACACACACACACATACACTCACTCTCACTCTCACTCACTCACTCTTTCTCTCTCAAGAATCCCTAGGTACTTTATCCAAGTAGTGTGTGGGATTAAACAGTCCCAAAACATGCTTAATTAATGAACAAAACCTCTTATTTTAAAAGGAAACGTGATCCTAGAGAGTTATTGTATCCCACATGTAAAATCCTAATTTGGATGTCCCAAACTTTCTATAAATAGACATGTAGCCAACTATTCTTTCTCTATTTCGTTTTTGTAGGTTTCAAGAGCCATATCTTTGTTGTCCACATCTCGTTCTTGGAGGATATCGTAGTTAGAGCTTCCACTAACCACTTGCTACTATTTGGCGCCTGATTCCAGCCTTTCATACCTGCTTGCTACTGTCGCAAGGTCCCAGGAGTTGCCGCCTACGGTTTGTTGCTGTTGCCTACAATTGGTTGCTGTCGCCACTAGTTGACAACTATTGCTAGGATCTTCTCTCTAAATGTTGCGTTTTGGTTTTTTAGTTGTCGCCTTGACATTCTCTCACCATTGTCTGCTCAGTTTGCACCTAACAACTGGTGTGTAGATTTTTTCTATCCTTATGTATGTGCGTTTTTAGTCTTTTTTTCTATTGCACTATCGTCTACGTTAGATCCAGCCTTCCTTGGTTGCTTTTGCTAGTACTTGACAGTTCGAGGCTGCCTTTGCTACGATTCGGGATTTGTTTGAAGTACGACACACTCTACAGCTCATAACCTTAGCCTTGATCCTAGAGATACGAGAGTTCGAGGTTCAATATTCACTACATAGTGTGTTTGTTGCATGAGCATCGTATATTCATTATTCATTAACTTTATTATTCATTGTGTTCATTGCCTCTGAGTTATCCTAACTCTAATTCTAACTGTGTTCTGAGTTCATCAGTCTATGCTTTGTCATACGATTGGTTTCATGCTTTTTACGTTTAGAGCATTTCTTCATAGCACGAGCATTAAATGCAATTGTGTAGCATTAAAATATTGCAAAAACTCAAAATGCAAAGTGCAGCATGAAAACACAAAAGATTGGAGGCTGAAAATAGGTAGAAAATACCAAGAACTTGGTTGCCTAGGTTGCAACAAATAGATGAAGGCATATCAATATAAAAAAATTGTGAGGGCAAACTATCCACAGAATAAAACAATACCCAAAGCCCGAACGTGGATGTTTGGTGCCATGTCTGCACAACACAAGGGACAAGAGAAAATAGAAGAAAACAAAACAACACTGCAAAGGGAGAACTCAAATATTTGTTTGGGAAATGGAATCCATATATTAAACACGAGACAATGGCGTATAACATTGAGTCACTGGCTACTTGGGCACTAGCACTAGCTCCCTCTCTCTAGCAAGACTAGAATTTGCAAGTGATGAAAGATTTGATTGAGGAGAAGGGAGCCGTATAAGTAGGCAATAAATAATGCCATCAATGTATCAGGTTGGCCAGCAACAAATGCTGGTTGGCCAACAACTTGTATTGGAATTTGCAAGTGATGAAAGATTTGATTGAGGAAGAGGGAGCCGTATAAATAGGCAATAAATAATGCTATCAATGCATTAGGTCGGCCAATAACAAATGCTGGTTGGCCAGCCATAAATACCAAAATTACCATAATAAGGAAAAATTCAAAATACCTAAAATATCTATAATACCTAGTCTACTAAACCACATGTCTAGACTCACTCGTGAGCTCACTATATTGCTAACATGGTGTGGGCAAAATGTTACAAAACATGGGTGAGCAAGAAGATAAAATAAGCTACAGGGAAAGAAAGAAAAACAAGTGGAGAGGCATGATAACACTAAATAGATTCGATTGAATTTAGTTGAACCAAGTACATTCTTTTATAGCTTTTTCAGTTGATGAAAAATAAGTGGAAGATGATGGAGTGCAGTCTTCCACATAAGACCATAATGCCTCATCAAGGCGTCCATTGAAGGAGTGGCCTGAAAAGACACTAGATGATCCTGAGATGGAGCTTGAGCCATTGTGAGTTAGATTTGTGTCACTTGTGTAAACCAAGCTTTCATGATAGCTGCAGGATACTCTTTGGAAGAGCATTGGCTCTAATACCATGTGAAGATATGCCAAGGTTTTCATAGAGAAAACACTCAAGAGTGTACGAACATGACTAAAACATAGTGAAGTCAAACAAGGATGCAATAGGAAAGATCAAGAAAGTAATGATTGGATGAATGCCAAATGAATGAATGAATGAAGAGAATGTGATATAGATGTAGGGAGCTCAAGGAGCAGAGATTGTCCAACAGTCATGGTCTCTTGTGGGAGCAGACTGAGGGTGAGTGTCATCCTCCAAGAACAGATCCTGAGTCCAGCAGAACCACTGATGGAGTGAGAATTAATTCCGGAGAATTGACGATAGCAAGACAGTAGGCTGGATGTCCAAATGCAGCAGTCTTTGGTGCTGGAACTGTCAAATGCATTAGTGTACAGCCTGTGATAGTCCCGAATGTAGTGTGGAGCAACTGGCAGCCAAAAATGCAGCCACTTGAGAAGAGTTGAGAGTGGGCAATTGCTATAGATGATGATGTCGATGCTGGACAGCAGCTTGGGACCAAAAACACAGGCTTTACGGTGGGGTGATGGCAGACAACAACAGCTCAATAATGACGAACGATGCTGATAATCACTGATGAAAAGGCAGCAGCTGGAGGTCCACCAGAGGCAGGCAGTAGCAGTTGAATGAAAGGGGGAGATGGCTGAGAACTAAAATGCAGGGTGCAGATGGTCCTATTGGAGCAGGGCAGCAGCAACAGGCAGTTGGTGGCAGCAGTGGTTGACTCAGTGGCACCATTGGCAGCTGGGCGGCAGCTCTGACTGGCTGGCTAGAACCTCCACAGGCTAGTGGCAGCACTTGCACTGATGATGAAGGTAATGATGGTGACAAGGCACTGAATGTGGGAGGGATTAAGACAGACTGATCAGGTAGCTTAACAAGTTGCCTCCTGAAAGTCCACATGATGACAATCTTGGGAGTTCACTTCTAATTGTCAAAGTTTGCAAGAGGAGTTTGGAACTCGTTGATCTATGAAATGTGGATGTCTTATTGGATCAGGATCTAAAATATGTCATTTCATGTGAAGCTCAGCCTCTGACCTACGTACTTGTGAGGGGGTTGAGAGCAATCTTTAGTATTCTAAACTCATTTTTATTTATTATACATGCCTTGGTTCTTGCCTCTGGTAAGTGCAAAGCCTCTAGTGGTACCTAAGTGTGCCATCTCTATTGATATAGCTTGTGCTGAAGACCAGTTTTTGAGGAGAGTGAACACTTATTAAGGGGTGCCCATGCTATGGTTTGTGGGATCAGGGCAAATTTTTTTGGGTCTTCGTGTGTCTATGATGGCCCTCTTTTAACCATATCTCAGCTTCTCCCTTTTAGAGGGAATTGACCAAGTGACAGCTCATGCCTAGTACTGCTCGATCTCATGAGACTCGTGCCATTGTCTCAATCAAAACTCGTGTTTTGTATGTTGCTTGTGGTTGCAGCGATATATCTTTCTTGTATTGCAAACATCCATTGCACAATTTGCTAATATCTTTCTTTCTCCTGCTTCATCATAGCTCTCTACAGAGGTCATCAGATGTAGAAGTTGGTGCTTATTGAGGATGAGTTTTAAGGAAGGTAGTTGTTAATCTATGAATAAATTGGAAGTTGGTGGACCTTGATAAAGAGTGGAAAGATATGGAACCTCAGCCTCATGAAACAGCCTCCTGAGGCTATAGTTATCGAATGAATTCCTAGTTAGAGGAGTTGATCAAAGACGAATATCATATCTATTTCAATTGGCATCCTGAGGCTATAGTTATCGAATGAATTCCTAGTTAGAGGAGTTGATCAAAGACAAAGATCATATCTATTTCACTTGGCATCCTGGATAAGGCCTATAGTGTTTATTGATACTGTGAATTTGGATAGGAAGAGCCAGGTATTGCTTTGGTGCAGTGAAGATCTTTTGGATACAGAAGTGTGGAAACCTTAGGCCTTGAGCAATTTGCATTCATGATGGTCACATATCATATCATTCATCCATGTGTTCTGAGACTGAGTTTTTGTGGATTGATGGGGCTCAGCTTAGCAGGATTTGGACAGTGCAGTAGTTTTAGTTGATGGTGGTGGGGGAATGACAAGTGTTCTGTCCATTACAACAGGTGTTGACAAGCTTCTACAGGTTATTAAATGAATGTTAACAGATAGTGTCAATCTCGTGTATCTAATATGCAGAATGCAAAAAATACAGGCAAAAATGTGCATGCATGGGGGCATAGACACATTCTGAAATGTTCATTTTGTCTAGATAAACCCCTTTTCTGTTGTTGAGGTGTTTTTGTGGCTCCTTGCTTTGTGCTGAAAGGCAATTATTTTGCTTTTGGTAAGAAAGGTGGCAGTTGATGGTCCTAGTATTGACACCATTACATCTACTCAATTAATTGCTATAATTGGAACTATTGGCAATTGTTTTGCTTTTGGTAACAATGCTGGCAGTTGATGGCCATAGTATTGCCACCACCATATCAACTCAGTTTGATAATTGATATAACTGAAGCATTGCTAAACATAGGACACATTCTTGTGCTTTTTTGTCTGCTATATGTTTGACATTGGTCATAACCTTAGGTCAAGAAACTTTGTTTGATTTTTCTGCCTCTTTGCTTTTTCCCTCCAGTACCACTTTTTGATTTCTCATACATTGTGAGTGACATTCATATTTGCTGTAGGATGCAAATTAGTGGAAACAATGTGGAGGACAGCAAGCAGAACACACAACACACTGATTCACTGGCCTCCCAAAAGCGCACACGGGGTGGTGCATGGAAAGACAACTGGGTTGCTACACTTGTTCGTCTTCGTGGATCCATGAATGTTAGTGCTTTGCAGACACAAAAACTAGGGATTGATGTGTGGACAAAAGTGGCATCACAGATTGCTGAAATTCATCATGATTTTGATAAGGATACTGAAAGCTGTCGGAAAAAGTGGCAAAAAGTGTACAAAGCTTACAAAGAGGACAAATCTTATGGTAGGCAGTTAAGCTGCAAGTGGTTTGATTTAATGGACCAATACATGCATGATGGTCTGCGACAAAATTGTCATAGTCATGTTTCTACTACAGCTGAGCATGTGTATCTTGATGAGATTACTCACATGGGTTCTGCACCGGTTGTCCACATGGACTCCACTCAGGGTACACAAAAGAACTCTATGCACATCTGTAAGATTAATTGTGATGTTCAGCACATGAACTCTGAACAAGCTATGGAAGTTGCACAGTTCTCATGTTCTCCTCAATTTACAGTTACAGATACAGGCACTGATCAAGATGGCACTGCAGAGCATGCTGATGCAGAGGGGCATGCAAAGCGTGCACGCAGGGATCAGAAAGTTGAGGACTGCTTGTGTCAGATGGTTGAAACATGGAAAGAAACATTGGAAGTAATGAGAGAAACAGAAGCAAGGAGAATTGAGATTCTTCAATCATTGACTACAACTATGGCTGGACTTCTGGATGTAATGAAGAAATGACTGCACCTTGCAGCTCGAATTCATGTGCATGTGTTGGGTTATACTAGCACTATCGAATGTTACCCTCAGCCTTTCACCCATTACACCTTGCCCATTTACCCCTGGCACAATTGCCAAATTTTGCCTTGAAGGGAGAGTCTCCATTTCCCTTGTGATCTCAAGAGTTTTTGCAAGATATGATGCACACATACTCACCTGCAAACTTTTGGTAGTGATTGCAAATGCCTATTGGTTCCAGCTCCTTGATCTTGTTGGATGAGTTTGATGGCAAGGCCTTAGCTATGGCTGGGAACTTTGGATTGTATGATTAAGTCAGTTGTAGTGTCCAGGTTCAATTACCATGTTGCACACGTCAAGGGAAGGGATGAAATTAGCAGGCGCGATCTGTTTAGTCGCATGGGATGGACTTTTATGAGTCGTACAGGCTGATAGTGCAGCCCACCACAGAACTTGCATTCCCATTTATGCTGCTGTGCTGTTTTGTCTGGATTTTGTAACAAACTTATAGCAGCTCCTTGTAAGCCACACATTAATATAACTGTCATGAATTCTTGCCATTAAGCAACTTTCATGATACTTAAACATAACAATGTTATAAGAGCTCTTTCTATTCCACAGTTGCATTTCCATTATAAATTGTTTGGATAGAAAGTTCTTTGGGAAGTACGAGAAGAATTAAGGGAGAAAATATCACGTTTTCAAATAGACACTTCAAAAGCATCAAGAGGAGGCAAATCGACATGCTTATTGTATGGAGATGAGGCACTATCCCTTTGAAGTTGAGAGCGTGCAGGCTTAAGAGTAAGAACATTGCAAAACTGTATCCAAATCAACACATTACAATAGATTATAACTAAAATGATGTCATCAAGTCCTCCATGAGCATTCTATAAGTGCTTCTAAGGTTTGATCCCACATTTGAAAGGTAAGCTGGTAAAAATGGCAGTTTTGCACAGGGGAGCATGGGAATGATGGTGAGATGATGTATGGCAGAAGAATGCTATTGTTCTCTCAATTGTACAATGAATGAATGCTAAGTGATCTTTCATACACTTCTATGCCATTGTAGGATTTGAAAAATCGAAGTGAATGTTCTCTCCAACTGTAAGTCTCAAGGGTAGAGGAGCCAATATAGGTGATGGTCAGAATTAGCTCAAAGAGAATGAAGAAATGATATGATGTGATGGGAGTTTAAATTCTTCATTTTATTGCTGCCAAGTCTAAACTTTTAATAGCGCCTCACAAATTGAAAGCCCTAGGTTTCCATTGAAGTGCAATTCAATTCTTGGATTGAATCTATGTTCCCATTTAAGTGCAATTCAATTTTGGGATTTGTGTGCTTGTGTTGGAAAACAAAATTGTTGCGTTCTTTGTTGGTTTGATAGATGAAGAATGAGAACAGCCATAAAACAACTAGCTCAACACAATACTTTTTATTTTCATTACCAGAACAACTTTGATGACCCTTAAAATGGTCCGAATTTGGATTATCACTAGGGCACCAATTCCTCTTTATAAAAGTGGCAAAATATCTTATAAATTTTCATTGTTTGTCTTACCAAAACGAGGCTTGAGGATAAGGAGGCCATGAGCTCTTCCTTTTCAAACTCCACAAGTTGAGTAACTCAACATTTCCATCCTATTCTCCACCACATTGATTTCAAGTCCTCTAAGACAGAAGGGATATAAAATCTAGGAACAAATCTAAACAATTGCAAATAGAACATTGATGCCACTTGGAAGTCTATTTGATCTTGGATTTTTTTTCATGTAAGAACTTTTTTGAGATTTTATGGTATAATAGATGGGTGAGAGGAGTTGGTCTAACATAATATATTTGTTTTGAAAAATGATTCACAATTAAAGAAACTAAAATTGATGTGTTTTTACAGGTAGTACTTTACAAATCCGCATCTAGTTTTTCAATATTTGCATTGAAATTTGAAGGGGTCCAATTTCTCTCTCATGGGTCTCTAATATTTGAATTGCAATCCAAAACCACCCAAATTCTTCTTACTCTCTCATGGGTTTCTAACCATTAGCTATCAGATCATTATAACTATTTGACCATTAGCCGTCATATCATTACTTCTACTTTGAGTGCTTGTGTAATTTCACATAAAACTATGCGATCATCATGCTTTTTCACATATATAAGTTTTTTCTTTTTGCTATTTGAGCATGAGGCTATTATTTGTATTCTACCTCATGGTCTACCTTAGTGGAACACGGCGATGGTAGCTTTCACTTATGCTTTTATGTGCATTGATGATGCTACACATCAACCAACTAGGAAGCATGTACACTTCCATGATGTAAAGTTGAGTTTGGGGTGGCATATAGGACACCCTCATGGGGTTTTTAAGCCTGTACTTTCATACTTGGAGAGAGAGATATTTATGAGAAAACATTGCCATAAATATGATGAGATGGACAGAGTGCAGAGGGTGGATTAAGAATCACAATTTGGATTTGATAAGCTACATCTAGCCTTATACACCCCATGTAAAGAGGCCATGTTCTAATGTAAGAGTACACATGTACTTGATTCCATGGTGGGTGCATGGAGGGTGGATCCCTAATCATGTTCAAGAAATAATTTAAGCCCAAGCTTGCACACATGCTTATGTAAAGAGCCCATGATTTAATGCAATCTTGCAACAAAATTCACTTCCATTACTTGCCTACATTAATTTAATTTTTCTATTGCTTGCATACAATATAACCATGAATGTAATCCATGTTGAACTTGATTCCTCTTCTTGAACTCGAAAATTTATACTTTCTAGTATTACTTTGATACAAGTCCTAGTTTTATTTCTTCATGAAACTTTAGTCTCATTGCTAGTATCTTTCAAGAGGTCTAATGAAGTAAAGGCTCTATGCCAAAGTCCAATTGTGCAACTTTTATAGGATGAATTGAAGGCTTTATGCCAAAGTTTAATCATGCAAATTCTACACGATGAATTGAAGGTTTTAAGCCAAAATTTGACCATATGAGTGGATGTACCAAGTATTTTTGCTATTTTTAGAGATTCTTGGAGTTTTCACTAAGGGGAGAACAAGTTTTTCCTTGAAAAAGACTATTTAGAAATTAAGGTTGAAGTTTGAGGGATTAGACATTGTTTCACTTATGCTATTTGTAAGTAGTCCAAGTTGAAACATTGAGCCACTTGTAAAAATTAAGACAATACTCTCTAATTTAGAAAAATGTCAAAATTCATAAGATCCACTTTGAGCCTAATGATAAAATCCATTGTGTAAAATAATGCCAAATTCAATGGATAAAATTTTGAAACTTCAAAGACAAAAATTATGAGTCTATGTGCCACCTTATGAGACAGAATCTTTGGGATTTCCTCAAGCATCTTAAGATCAATGCCACAAAAAATGGAAGGGAAGACAATTTCCAACAAACATACAAGGTGGAGAGAAAGAATCTTTTAGTGAGAGTCGTGATCATTGGATTTAATTGATGTTGTTCTACATGGTGTTTAGGTTTACGAATGCAAAGAAGCCCTAGTACAAGCTCGATGGGCACTTGGCTCCCAAGTGAGGAACTCTAAGATTAATCTTCTTATGTGGTTTACTCAAGATTAACTTTTTCTATGTAAGTTTCAAAATTGAAAATGGAAAAAAATGAAACTCAATGTTAATCTCATAAATTTGAGGAACCACATATTGAGATTGGGATGAAGCCATTCTTGACTTATTTCATAACATGGACAATTAAGACAAAGGCTATGAGCTAAGCTACATGAGGTGGAAGCAAACTCTTCTTAACAAAAAGGATCAAAATCTAAGAAATAAGTTGTAAGGAGCATTTTTGAGTGTGTGGATAAGTAATGATGACAATTTGCGTTTTGTGAAAAACAAATTCAATTAATGCAATAAGGTTGGACACGGCAAAACTTCCCTGAAATGATAAACTTATTCAAAAATCTCCAAAAAAGAAGAAACATAGCTTCCACATGTTGATGGCACTACTATTTTAAAAGCAAAGTAAGCATTTAACAAGGGACATGCATATTTATGGTCATTCTTATTGATGATATGGTTTTGAATCATTGGGTAAGAGGGAGGTGTTTGAAAATTGACGGTAAATTGTATTTTGAGGTGCACATGAAACTTAACATATAAGAATTTAAGGGAAAGTGGAAATAGCAAATATGTTTTACATTGAGGTGAGAAGGAAGGCATCCACACAGTGGACTCATTTAAGCAAGTAATTATAGACATATATGCCATAGCACCTAGACGGGGAAATCAAAGGTGGATTTTTTTTTCTAATTTTCATGCTTATCTAAATTTCTATCTATAGATGTGCTATACTAAAAAGATTATTAGAGAAAGTAGACTCTTTTTCCCTATAAGTATTAGAGGTCTTAGTACAATCTATTGATTATAAAGCACCTCGCTAGATGAGTCCACACATCCACACTTAACATGTCGGTGGTCATTATGATCCTCACATGGCCATTAACTTATCACTTATTATATTTAGTTTGTTGCACCTACCTAGAGTTAGCATAGTTATAGTGCTAGCCACTTAGTATAGTCAGTTATGCACTATTTGACTTAGTAGGCCACTTTTCTTTATGTTGTAACTTATCTATACTTTGTGTACATTGTATTGTGTGTGAAAGAAGAAGAAGAAACTAGCAAGAAAACATTTTTGCCTCCATTTCTCTTCTTGTATTCTTGAGTGAGTTATTCTCTTGTGTGTATGGTGTGTGTTTGGCGCAATAGCTCAAGCAAGTCCCCCCACCACGCAATTCATGACATGGTATCAGAGCGATGCAATTGAGAGAGATTGGTTTCGAAGGCTGAAGTGAAGGAAAAGAAGCAAGGATTTGAGCAAGCAAGCAATGAGTAAAAAGCTATCCCATTCTTCCATACTTTCTCTGATAGTGCTTGTGGAGGTATCGAAAGTAGAATAGAGTGAAAATCTCAGATTGCTACGAGATTTGGTGTGCGAGTAGAGCACTGTACATTTTGAAGATAATACATTTAGGTTTTTACTACTTTTTTGGCCATTTGAGGCCATTTTGGGCCCCATTTTAGATCCACACGGTTACGAGCAATAGTTTTAGGTTATAGTGTGATTTTGGCTATGTCGATCGAAAGTGGGTGCACATGTTGTAAATTTTAAATCTATAAGTTTTGAGGTATTTGCTAGGAAGCAAGCACAAGTTTTACTTGCAAACAAGTTGCAAATTACATGTACCGTTGAGTAATCAATGAAAAAAGTTGCTTCGTGTGTTGCCATGTACTTGTTGTAAAAGGTTGCAAAAGACTTGTTTTTTTGTATAAATTTTCAGAAAATGACAGAGAATAGTGGAAAATCTATCATTGAGAAGTTAGACAAGAACAATTATCCATCATGGAAGTTTCGTGTGATGAACTTCCTTATTAAAAAAGACCTTTATGAGTTCATTTTAGGTGAAAAAAAGGAGCTAGAGCTGAACGACCCTATGATTGTAAATGAGTTAAAGGCATGGAAAGAATGGAATGAAAAAGACAAAAAGGTGATGTATTGGCTATTTGCAATAATTGATAATACTATGCTGGGATATATCGGAAATGTAGAAACTTCACATGCAACTTGGATGATTTTTGAGAATATATTTTCAGTGAATAAAAAGGCACATAAGATTCAACTTAAGCAAGAGTTCAATACTTTGAAAAAAGAGAAAATATCTATAAATGAGTACGTTTTGAAAGTGAGAAGCATTGCAGATACCTTAGAAGCTATGGATGAAATGGTTGATGATGATGATGATTTGGTTCCATCTACTTTGGATGGTCTTAATAATGAGAAGGCTTGGAAATCATTTGTCACTTCTGTGTATGTACGGATACCATTTTGAGCTTTTGATGAGTTGGTCTCTCTCATGATTATCGAAGAGATCAATATGCAGGGTGAGCCATTTGAAAGAAGTGGTGAATGGATCTAAGCATTCTACTAAAGTTTAGAAGGAGACATGGCAGATCCTCTTCAAGAGGCTATGATATGGGATGTGCTAGTGATTACTAGTAAAATATATAAAATCAGTAGTTTAGTGAAATGCAAGTTTTAGGAGGCCATGTAAACTTTAGAGTCAGGGGAAACTTTAGAGGAAGAGTTGGATGCCACAACAGAGGTTCTGGCAATTCTAAGAAGGACGATATCTGTAGTGGTAAATTGCAGTAAGAAAACTATGCATCATCTTCGCGATAGAATGAAGATAAAAATAAGCTTCTATTTGTTATACAATATATGATAAATGCTATTACAGGAAAGGGAACACATGACAATATACGGTATGCTGATTTAGGTGCATCTAATCATATGATCAATCATGTTGAATGGTTTCGAGAGATGTAGGATTTACAAAATCCAAGTTATGTGTAGATGGGTGATGACTCATGCCACCAATTTTTCACATTGGAAAGGTTCCCTTACCTTTGCATGATAGATGGACAAAGAGTTTATTAGATATATTACATGTTCAATCAATCATAAAGAATTTAGTATTTGTTGGCCAAATGGTAGAGCAAGGGTTGCAGATTCAATTGAATGTAAAAGGTTATTTTGTAGAAGACTTTAATGATAAGTGTAAGTTTATTTGAAAAGAAAGTAGAGTTGGTCGCATGTTCACTTTAGATGCAAGAATTCTTGCTCTATGAATGTTGTATGTATGCTAAAGGAAAAGGAGTAGTTGTAGACAACATTGAAATATGCCACAAATGTATTGGACATGCAAATGTGCAAATGCTAAAATTAATGCATTCCAAAGGGTGAGTTATAAGATTGCTTGCTTTTAGAGCTATAGAATTTCATAAAGTGTGTGCAGTATGTCAGTTTGCTAAGCATGCAAGACAATTTTGCATGACCGAGATGTGAGTAGAAATGTACTTGATGTTGTGCATACAGATGTTTGAGGGCCTACATAGAACATATTTGATGATCGTTCAAGAAAGATGTGGGTATATTTCATGAAGAAAAATAGTGATATATTTGAGCACTTCAAAACTTTTAAGGCTACTGTTGAAAACAAAACATGCTTGAAAGTTAAGTGCTTGAGGTGAGATATAGGGGAATTACTTCTCGAATGAGTTAAGTGACTTCTTGAGGTCTCATATGATAAATAGAAAATGTACTTGTAAGTATACTCCATAGCAAAATGGGGTTGCAAAAAGGGAAAATAGACATATTGTAAAAGTTGCACGAGCATTGATGACTGTAAAGAATATGTCAAAATATTTTTGGTCTAAAGCTATTCATACTGTTGTCTATATTATGAACATAACTCCCATATATAATTCATGGGATGATCCCTAAAGAATGATTTATAGGAAAGAAGCCTAATATATCACACTTGAAAGTGTTTGACTGTATTGTATATGCTCATGTGTCAGATGAGTTGCAAAAGAAGCTTGATCCAAAGGCTAAAAAATGTTATTTTATCGAATACTCTTTAGAGAAAAAATGGTATCATTGTTATAACCCTGTCATCATCACATGTGAGTTCAAAGTGAGTAGGGATGTTATTTTTTATGAGAGGAGCAGTTGATATGCATCTACTAGTGATGCATTGGATAATGATGATTGTAAAATGATAGTTATGTGTAGAAAGAAAAGCAAGAGTAACAAAGTCTTAGTGGACTAGAAACATCATTTAGTACTATATCTATAGTTAGCCCTTAGTCCCAGACAAAGGAGTAGCCCCACATCTTTAAGTACATTAATAAGTGTTGCAGGTAAAGACAAAGGGAAGAAGAAAACATCAGATGGTAATGACACATCTGCTAGTCATTTGGGATTTGATGGAGATTCTAGTGGTTCAGAGAGTTTGGATGATGAACATGGTATTTATTCAACCAGGATATCAAGCGTATAGAGAGCACATGGTAATGTAAAGACTCCACTAAGTGATCCAGTTGTATATAGGTCTAGCAGGGTCATATACGTTGTTAAAAGATTTGGTTTTGAAGGTTATGTAGCTCACCATTATGCTTATATGGTAAAGGTAGTTGAGAATATTGAGCCCACTTGTTTTGAGGATGCTATTGGTCATACTTATTGGGATGCAACAATGGATAAGGAGATGGTTACATTAGAAGCCCATAAGACTTGGGATCTAGTACCAATGCCTAAGGGCAAAAAATCTCCTAGCTGTAAGTGGGTTTACAAAATCAAGCATAATGCAAATGGTTTTGTTAGCAGGTATAAGGCTAGGCTGGTTGCAAAAGGCTATGCTCAAACATATGACACAAATTATAAAGAGACATTTAGTACAATTGCTATAATGACAACTATTAGATGTGTGATTGCTTTAACAACAGCCAAAGGCTGGAGTTTGCAGCAAATGGATGTCAAGAATTCCTTCTTGCCTGATGAATCGCAAGAAGTACATTGAAGCAATCATCAGGTTATGAAGATTAAGAGCATCCCACATATGTGTGTAGGTTAAAGAAGGCGCTCTATGGGATAAAGCAAGTACCTAGAGCATGGTTTCACAAGATGGAAGAGTATCTCTAATTTGCGATTACTACTTTGGATTCATAGTTTAGATCGTTACTCGTCGTACTGTCACTACCATCTTGGTACGATGAGTCACACAAACACATACATCCAAGGATTCACTCATGCACTCATACTTGGTCACTCGCCCACATATTTTTCACTAACTGCAAATTTGACCTTTTAGAAGCACAAGAGCATGATCAGAATCTTCTTGAAAATAACCAAAGGATTTCTAAATTATACTGTATGGAAGAAGATGATTTTATCTTATGGTACAATAGGGCTTTGGATAGTACGTTCCAAACTAAATCTCAAATGAAGTAGCATAAATTATTCCAAATACATAAGAAGCTTGCGAATGGGACATATCGACTAAAAGATCCTGATGGAACAATTCATAATGTGGATGGCTTGATTATTATAGATAACAGTGAGATAGTGGGATTGTTGAAGTCAAGGATCTTTTAAAGAAGAAGTTTGAGACGAAGGATTTGGATTAGCTAAGGTACTTTCTTAGTATTGAGGTGATCAGATGTGATGATGGTATATGGCTGTCCCAAAGGTAGTACGACTTGGATATGTTATCCAAGTATTGTATGACAACATGTAAGCCTCTTTTAGTGTCATTGGAGCAAAATGTGAAGTTGAGTGCTAATATTGGAGATGAGATAGAAGACGCTATGATGTTTAGGAGGATAGTAGAAAGTTCGATTTACATGACTATCACAAGATTAGACTTGAGCTATGCTATTGGCCTTATTAGTCAGTTTATGTAGATGCCTAGAATGCCTCATTTGGATGCAGTTAGATGCATATTGAGATATGTGAAGTCCACTTTGCATTATGGAATTTTTTATGAGGTAGATAAGGAAATACCAATTTTTGGATACATAGATGCAGATTGAGCTGGTAGCATGTCTGACAGAAGATCTACCAGTAGATTTATATTTTGCCTTGGTAGTGCAACAATTACATGGAGCAACAAAAGGCAACCTATAGCTACTTTATCGTGTACAAAGGCTGAGTATAGAGGTGTTGATATGGCAGCATGTGAGGTGGTATGTATACAAAAGTTATTGGGTGATTTGGATGTATAGAGAGATGGTCCAGTTGTCATTCACTATGATAACATGAGCATCATATAGTTAGCTAGGAACCTAGTGTTCCATGCTAGGACAAAATACATTAAGGTGCATTACCACTTTGTGAGAGAATGTACTTGCAAGAGAGATTAACTTGGTATATGTTAGTACATAGGATCAAAGAGCTAGCATTTTTAGAAAGGCATTGGGTGCAAAGAAGCATTGAAAATTTCGAAGCTTACTTGGAGTTGCAAAGATACAACTGAGCTTGAGGGGGAGTGTTGAGATGGCAAGCTCAATATGTGCAGACATTGATAGTGGACCACCTGGCTAGATGGGTCCATATGTCTACACTTGGCATGTTAGTGGTCATTATGATCCTCACATGGCCACTAAATTATCACTTATTATATTTAGTTTATTGCACCTACCTACAAAACTGGCATAGTTATAACGCCATTCGATTAGTATAGTCAGTTATGCAATGTTTAACTTAGTAGGCCACTCTCCTTTATGTTGTATCTTATCTATACTTTGTGTACATTGTATTGTGTGTGAAAGAAGAAGAAGAAATCATCAAGGAAACTTTTTGGCCTCCATCTCTCTACTTGTGTTCTTGAGTGAGCTTCCTCTTGTGTGTATGATGTGTGTTTGGCACAATAGCTCAAGCAAGTTCCCCCACCACACGATTCATGACAATATCTAGTACACATTTGTTAGCTTTTTGTTGCTACATGTTGGTAAATATGAGATAGAACTAGGATTTCTTATTTGGGTCCCTATCTCACATTTCTTGGTTACCATCATTAGTACAACCATGATCAAAAGTGTTGACAAGCTTCTAGCCATGTCATGTAAGTGGCAAGTGCCATGATTATTGTAATGATTCTTTTTTCTTTAAGAGGCTAAATACTCCATAGTTCATATCAACTTTTTTCTTTTGACTTTGGATATTTAACAACATTTGTAAATCATTGGTGTATCTATTTAACTCTCTCAAAAGTTGCCCAAACCCTAGTTTATTGACATGAAAGCACTACATTCACCCAAAAAATATGATTGTATGAAGACCTTATAGGATATTCGATTTGGGATAGATCATAAACTCATACAACTTCATAACTTTATTTGGTGGGACAAGGAGATGTTAAAAAAACGTAGAAACCCATGAAAACTATTCAAGTAATTAGAGCATTGAAATAGTTACAACTTTTATTATCAAGGACCATCCAATATTATCAAGATATGTAATAGCTAAGGAAACCATTCTGAGAATACTCAAAAGAGAACTTTGATCATGTCAAATCCATGGGTATATTAGCTCATGATAGTTTATGCTAGTTTAGGCCCTTTGCCATATGTTCTACTAAAACTCTCTCACCCCCCTAACCTAGCTCTTCCATTGAGATTTTAGATTTTTGTGCTAGATAATAACTATTGGAACCCACGTGTACCAACTAGTAGCCCATGTTGCCACAAGGTTACAATCTCATATAAAAACACATGCTCTAGCACTTTGAAATAAATTGCAAAGGTTGACCAATATCTTGCTAAAGTAACCCCAAGGTTTACAAGTTAATCTAATCTTGAGCATGCTCTTTGACTAGGTACTTTTATCCCAATTGTGGATTAAAAGTGGAATTTATCATATATAGAAACCACAACTTTCCTTTAGACTTATCTTCAAAAACTTTTCTCTTGATTTGGAATGCCCTAATTCACTTTTGGGCAAGCTTTAAGAAACCATGGAAGAGTATTATAGAAATATGGACCTTTGTTTTCAAGTGCACTCTTTATTCCAACTTTGTAGAGCCCTATTCTCTATTTTGGTATAATATCATTGGCTTAACTCTTTATTCTTGATGTCAATTGATGTGGGAGCATTTATTCGATTGCCAAGACCCACATACCACTTATTACTCAAGCATTTTGAGTTGAATGCTAATGGATACCTCTCACATAGCCATGCGCAGCCTCTACCATATGAGTGTAGTGAGCTTACCTCCATGCCCAATCGAGTACCCTTCTCTCTCAAACCTTCCGATAGCTCCACGATCCGAGATGCAAGCTCAATCAACCTCAATCCTCCACCTTCAAGCTCCACTCTCCATAGCCACGTGAGGCAAGAGATGGGAAGAAGAAGGGAAGAAGAAGAAGAGAGGTGTAGATGGATAGCTTCTCCACCATGGTCCCTCACCCTCACACACTCACTCCCTCATTCTCTCACACTCCCTTACTCACTCTCTCAAGCACGAGCAAGAACAAGAAGAAGAGAAGAAGAGAAGAAGAGAAGAAGAGAAGAAGAAGAAGAGGAAAGCCACTTTTTGCCACAAACCAAGAATGAGCTTCTCTATTCACTTTTTGGCTTTTATACAATGTCCTAATCCCTTTTGGGCACCCATCCCCTTTTTACATGATCGGCAATCTTGCCTAGGTTATCTTTTCATATTTCCTTCTATTTACATTGTCCCTTCACTAATGCCCGTCTACACGTACAAATTGCACAGGAGAGATCCTGGCATTCTTTTACATAAAATTTAGGGGTGCTTTCACATTTTAAAATGCACATTTTCCCTTTTGCATTTGCCTTGAACTTTTAAGGTTGCCCTTGTGCTTTTGGCCTTTTCTTCTTTTATTTCTTCCATCGAGTCAACTTTTTCTGTATTTTTAAAATTTTTTGAATTTTCTTTTGCTTCCTTTTTCTCTATCTTGTACTGGGGTTAAGATTACCCCCTCCTAGTCGAGTGCCAGTCCCATGGCACTTGTGGGATAACTACTGATGAGGACTCAGGTAGTTGAAGGGTTTCCATGTGGGTCGATGATGGGACCTTGTGGGGATTGGACGTGGAGAAGAAGCATTTCCAAATGTTGGAGGTTGTGGAGGTTGAGAGTCAATCGAGTGGTTGACGGGGCCTCCAAAGTTGGTGGTTGGTTATTGCGGAGTGTTGGATTCACCTGAAAGGGAAAAGAAAGTGCATTGCCTAGGGGGTGTGCCTAGGGGGTGTGTCTACCTTACTATACAGTGCATTATGTCCATGCTAGTGGAACTCGAAGTTGGGTCAAGGCAACAAACCGCATGCAAGCTTGGGGTGTTGTCCCATACTTGAGGACCTAGTTCATGCATAGAAGAGGTGCAGTGGGTGTAGCTTAGGGAGATGGGTCTAACCATAGGCGAGTGTGACCTCCCTAGGTGTGTCTTGCCCTTAATGCTTCCTAAGTATGTGAAGTGGGGGAACAAAAGGGGCTACGAGGTTAGCTGACTGACCGAGGCCACTAGATGCACCTAACTTGAGGACCCCTAGGTGCCGTTATTGTGGCGCTCATTAAAAGTGAGGTGTATTACTTGTTTTAAAAGTTGTAATGAAGGCTGGATCAAGGAAAGAGGAGAGCTCACTAAGGAAGTGGGAGATGGGGGGCCTAAGGTCATCTTGGAGAATGTAAGGGCTTCTTGTAGCTTAGTGGCATTTACATTATATATATTGGGAAAGTCATAGTAGCCATGGATGTCAGAATTAAAATCCACTCCTACCCTTCTTGGATATGGCATGTAGGTCAAGTCATCTCTCTAGTAGAGTAGGGTGCTACAAAAAGACATCCATGCATCCATGTTTGCATCATCCCAAATTCTTCTCCTCCACCTGGGTTGTGCTTCATACCCCTTCACAATCTTGGGCACTTCCATGACCTTATCTTCCCAATAATTAAATGATTCTATCCTCCACACTGTTGGGTTCTTTTCTCTTTCTTTGCTCCATTGATCCCTAAGTCTTTTGCCCATGTTTATTTTTCCCACTGTTCCCACACTGCAAGTTCCATGTTCCAATTTACAGGGAAGCACTCTTCTCTTTATGGGATGGGGACTTCTGGAATTGCTAGGGGTTTCACTCTTAGCCTTCTTCACACGAGTGCTCGAACATATTCTCCCTCTTCCTTCTAACTTTGACTTTCCTTTCTGGAGTTGAATCTTCTTGTGGAACTTGCTGTTGTGCTTCTGATCGTGGAGGGCTTTGTTGTGGAACTCATTCTTCTTCTTGTTGGCCCTCCTTGAAATCTGACCCTCCTTCAATAGGTGGCACCTATTGCCCTTCTCCTCTCACGGGCTCTAGTGGTCTTTGTTCCTCCTTATACCCTAGCAATTCTATTTCTTGACATGTTAACCCTACCCTTACCAAGTATTCTTTTTGCTCTTGTTGGCTTAGACTGGTTATTGCTTCTTGCGTTTGGGCACACAAGCCATGCCTTATAGCTATGCAGGAAATCTCTAACTTCTTCAAAATTTTTGTGGCCTCCTCCTCTTTTGGTTGTGTGATATCTAGAATGGTGTTGAGGAAAGCATGTTGCTGGCCCACCATTCTTGTCTCCATGGTCTCTATCCTGTTCTTTGCTAGCACTTTCTTACTTTCCGCATGGGCTAGATAGCTTGCCAAGTCCTTCACTCTTTCCTCACTCTTAGCTACCCATTCTTCGGCTCATTACTTCATTTATTCTAGACTTTCATTTTGTCTTTGGGCTAAAGCCACCATTCTTGGCTCCTGCTCTTTCCACATTTGGGTAGCTTTTTCTTTCTCCTCTTCCAAGCACATCATCTCACCTTTCAGCCTTTCTTTCTCTTCCAGCGCTGACAATAGCTTATTCTCTGTTTCCTCCATTTCTTTATGGTGCTTTTCCTCTCCATGGGCTTTTGTGGTGTCTTCTATTGCAAGTCTCTTTGTTGCCTCCTCTATTCTTTCCAACTACCCTCTCAATCCTCGTTGCATGATAAGGAGCTTATACTCTCTTTGTAACCCTATCAACTCTTTTCTTTCTTCCTTGAACCTTTCTTACCAATTGTTTGCCTCTTCCTTGTCCTTGAGTCCTTCCTTGAACTCATGTATCTCCTTTTGATACCTTGCTACTACTTGGCGTGTCCTCTCCACCTGGAATGCTACCAAGGTTTCCTTTTTAGCCTCCAAATCAACCACCACAACTGTCTTCTTTTTTTCCTTTGCATTTCCAGTCGCATAAGGAGCTCCTTAACATACTCATCATACCCCATTGACGACGGAACTATTGTAGGTATCGATGTTGTAGATGCCTCTACTTTTTGCTTCTTAGGATCTTACCATGATTCGGTATCCGCAGCTATTGATCTCTTCACTCCCGCCGTTGGAGCTCCTCTACTTGATTTTGGGGCTATTTCTTGCACTCTCTACCCACCAGATATTGCACCTAGGCCATTAGATTACTTTTATTCACTGTGTTTATGGTGCCTTGGGCGTTGTTGTAGTTGTAGTTGGGGCCATGGGAATTGGTGGAATCGGGTGTAGCAAGCCCTTGTCTTTTCCTTGCTCAATCACGACTACATCGGCACTGGTGCTTGGATCTTCATCTATTAGCGGGCTCATAGCAGCTAACTCCTCCTCCCTAGCACGCTGCTCTATTGACATGCGAATATCTTTCGCAGTGTCTTCTTCCTCTTCCTTGTGTAGTCTTTCTACTTCTTCTTCCAATTTCCTCACCCTCTCTTCTTCAGAACTTTTTGACTCTTCTTGCACCTTTTGCAGCTTGGCCTTTCTCTTCTCGTCATCCTCTCCTTGGCTTCCTCTTGTTTCTTCAGAGGAATCTTAATTTTTAGCTTCTTTGGCCCTCCTTGGCTAGATGGTGTCCCTTATTCTCTACCCTTGCTCACTATTCTTTCACTTGACTAATCCTACTCATGGAGTGGTGATCTCTTAGGGGTCTCCCCCACTTTCTCTTCACCTTCCACCTCTCCCACCACCTCTTGGATGATAGCAGTTGGCACCTCGCCAAACCCTATAGTCGATGCTTTGGATGCAAGCATTTTGCGATCGGATTCAGAGGTCGCAACCAGTGACTCACCCCCTATCGGTTTCTGGCTAGACGCTAGCGCCTTGGTGACTGAAGATTTGATGGTTCTCTGGACCTAAACATTCAAGTTCACTTCATCTAGGCTCCTACCTTGCGATGCTTTCAAGCATAGGCACTTGGATTCTTGTCATGAGCACATTGTACCTATGATGTGATTGGAGAAGAGTGCATGCACCATTTTTGCTTGTAACTGGATGGTAGCATCGAGAATGTCCACTAAGATGATTTCATCATTAGTGTGCACCGTTGCCTTTGCCATCTTCAACATGCTATAGACATCCCTCTTTTGTCTTTTTTCTTGGACATTTGACATCCCTAATGCTTTTTCCACCAGTTTCGGCCTTAGTGCAACTTCAACCTTCTTGGGAGAGAGCCTCCTCGCCATTGGACATGTCATTGTGCCACTACCCTTGCTTGCATTGAAGGTTCTCAAGAACTCTTTGCATTTGCTATGGTTGAGATCTTAGCTAGCTTTTTCCATATATTTATGTGAAGGTTGTACTGGTTAATCATCATCTTCACCCCATCTTCAGTATTTATTAGTTCCCTTAGGTTGTTGATGCTACGATGTTTCTTGAGTTGGTTGAAGACTCTTGTCTCTCTCGACAGCCAACTGGTACGTATTACACTCTTTTTCTGAGAATGGAAGTTGTGCTGCCAATTTGGGTTCCTACCAAGATGCAACGACTTCTATTAATTCACTTACGAATCCATTTTCCAACATGAAGGTAAAAAGACAGCAACTTTATGCAATGAAACAAAGGAACTTCAAAGATAGAATGGACATTTTTGCTTCAAACAGTCCGTAAATTCCAATCAATCATTTCTTGAATATTCTTCTTAAGTGCAAAGTCTCTCTATCTATATTTTTACTTTTGAGTTTTGATTTTAAAGTTTTCTTCCTATTTTTTTCCCTTTTTATCGTGTTTCCACGAGGTTTTCTTTTCTCCCTTGCCCATTTCTTTTCCACCTTACCTCCTCTCCCTCGGGAATGATGCAAATCCTTCCTAGGATTGGAGGATGAAGGGTTAAGGGCATTAAGTGCATGGGTGTGATGCTTTTACTTTTTCATGAGCAAAGCGTGAAACTGTGGGTTACATGCACTCTAAGGTAGCGTGACAGTCCATGTCCTGAGGTCTAATGCCGACGCATCTAACGTAGGTCAAGACATCAGTTAGGAAGCCACCAAAGTTGATTTGGCTAGCAATGTATAGTTCTTCCTCACTCAGGATGTGATCCAAGTAAGGATGGCCATAACATGATGTTCTAAGGGTCTACTACGGGTGATGGCCAATAATCTGAATGAGCTAGACACCACATAAGTTGGTTCATTCTTTGTGGTTTTGATGGCGTGTCTCTGCTCGGCATTGGTCATGATTTGGTAGCCCTCTTGTTCCCATTGGAGATAGAGAGCTTCGTAGAAAAGAAGAGTTAGAGTTGGCCAATATTTTCAGCTCTTCTAGTTCCCAATTGGTTGTAGAGACTTTGCTCTTGCTATAAGATGTGATCAATCGTTGTTTGTGAGCTTGCTCTCAAGAAATCTCATGGGCAATCAAATCCTCAGCTACCATAGGGACTTTAATAAACATGAATTATGACTCTTCCTAGATGCGTGGTAGCACCCATACTTTCATTGTTGCTAAAGGCTCATCTAGGAGACCTAAGTCCAATTGATCATAGCTTTTAGCAAGCATAGTGAAGGTGGCATCCAAGCATCTAATGTATGTGACCAAGTCATCCCCCGTGTTCTTAGCTAGATTAGAGGCCAAGGTAAGAATGGATCTTCGTTCATAAGAGGATCTAAGGCATGTATAGGATGTTGGGGTTTGACTAGGCTAGATAACTCAACAATTGGCTTTGGTTGATCCTTAGGGCACGTGTTAGCCACTTGTGTGATAGACGTGGCTTGTGACACAAATGTCGTGCTACTTGTGAAGTGCTACTTGTAAAGCCATTGAGACCCTAGCAGCATTAGGTTGAGTCAATTTAGGGCTAGCAGGTTGCGAGTCGAGAGACCTATTGTGGCTCCATGGGTTTGGCGGCTTTTGGCTTAAGCGGCTTGATAGTTCTAGGTGGCTCACAAGATCTTGGAGATGGGATAATAGTAGATGACTGAGGGGGGCACGTACACACTTGTGGGCTTAGGCAACCAAATACAGTTGTTGCCCCAAATAGCCTTGGACACGCAATAGGGCTTTAGGCACCCATCATGACTTGCCCATTTGTTTAGTTCTATAATGCCAAACTATGTCTCCTAGTTTTAGGGCATGATGTTTTGGGATGATGAACCTGTGAGGGTTGGCTTTTGGGTGGCCGTGGGTGTTTTTTAGGTACCCATTGGAGCTATGGCTTTGAGGCTTGTTTGTGTTTTCTTTGGGTTGCAATTGGTTAGTGTGGGGCAGGGCAGGTTAAGTCATGACCCCCCTCATATTTTTTTGCTCTAGGTACTTCTATTGGTGGCATTGCATGCTTAGGTGGGGCCACACTACTCTTGTTGAAAATCGTCACTATTCGCACATTGTCAAGGACATGGTGAATGGGTTGCGAGTCATAGTCAACATTGCAATGTGTTTGCTTTTTGAATGTGCATCCTAGTAGCGATTTCTGACTAGTGGCCTTAGAGTTAGGTAGTACATAGAAAATCATAGGTAGAATTTTAGTCTCGATATAGAGACCACTATTTTACACTTTCCTAGCAGTGCATAGGACTGTCCGCCAAATGGATTGAGCTTCACGTTAGTGGACCACACTTGGGGCTGACCAATGAGAGTCCAATGCTCATGGGTAAGGATGTTGAAGTCAACTTTCTCATTGATATGTGCATCAAAAGGTGTGCATTTTTTTAGTAGCGACTGTGGTTTGCAAGTAAGCAAGTTCCACTGCTTCCTCATCCGTATCATTGATTTCTTTGATGGTGGCTACTTTCACGTTGACAGATGGTTGCAGCATTGGGGACTCATGTAATGGATGAGTTGGAGGGTAGTACTTCTTGAGGTGACTGCCATTAAAGAATCTTGTATCCTCTCCCTCTAAGGTCCTGAGCTCTATGTTGCCGACTCGACTAATGTTGTGACTTTGAAAGTCCCTAATCCTTTAAATTTCATCTTCTACTTATGACCCTTCACTAAGTATAGCAACACTAGGTCACCTTGCTCAAGTCATGCTATTTGACATGCTTGTCAAACCAACTCTTGCATCTTGCCTTCTCACAGATTAGTGGATGAGTAGCTAAAAGTCACGTCTCAGAGAGATGTTCTGCTTGTCAAACTAACTCTTGTGTCTTGCCTTCTCACACAGATTAGCGCATGAGTAGCTAAAAGCCATGTCTTAGAGAGATGTTCTAGCTCTAGTAGGTGTTCTGTCCATGCCTTCTTTACATCCCACCTCTCTTGTACTACTGCTCTCAGGCTAGGAACAAAGAACTCTACTGGTAGGATCTCTTTGGTCCTATAGGTCATCTTGAAGGGTGTTTGCCTAACTGCCATCTTATAGGCTGTCCTATAAGTCCACACAGCACTGCTGCAATGAGCTTATTTTCCTAGCCAGTGCATGAGGCAAATACTACTTTATTCAACACATTCACTAGGATCTTGTTTGTGGATTCCTCTTGGCCATTAGCTTGAGGGTACTACGGTGATGATTTCCTATGGAGGATCAATTAGGTGGACAATTAATTCATTAATGAAGTGAGTGCCTTGGTCACTAACTAGTTTAATGGGGCAACTGAAACGTGAGATCACTTGCTCCCAAAGGAACTTAGCCATAGTCCTTGCATCGTTTTTCCTAGTGGCTCAAGCTTCGGCCCATTTTGTGAGGTAATTTGTTGCTACAATGATGTACTTGGCCTGTGAATACTATGCTGTGGGGCTGATTGGCCCAATAAAGTTAATGCCCTATTTTTTGAAGGATTGTCATGCTGTGATTGGGGTCAACTCCATCTTATCTTTACAAATAGGGACCTTGGTCCTTTGGCACTCATCTCAATGCTTGACAAACTTCGCAGCATCACGGAATAGGGTGGGCCAACATAGTTGAGATTGTAGCACCTTGCAGGCATAGTATCTCCGCTGAAGTTTCCTCTAGCAATTCCACCATGTGCTTTAGTTAGCACATCATGCATTTCATGCTCACATACACATCTTCGCAATAGGCCATCCTATCGTTCTAACCTATAGAGCTGGCAAGCGATCAATTGATAGGGTTGAATATTAAGGATGAGGTGCCTTAGTGTAGCCTTCTCAATAAGTCTTTCGAGCAATCCATGCTCTAAGATCTAGACTATGTCATCTACCCAATAAGGCATTAAGTCGGCTCTGAATAAGTCCTTTTCGCTAGACACACTAAAAAGGTGTGCATAGGGTAGGTCATTTACAATGCCCTGTCTAGTGGCTTCTCTTGTGGGTATGTGAGACATGTGGTTTGCCATGTAATGTTTCTTGCCCTTGCATACAACTATAGAGAAGGCAAACTTTAAGATCAAAAGCAACCATTGAGCTATGCATCATGTAGTGCAAGGTTTGTTCACAAGATAAAGCAAGGATTGATGGTCAACAAAGAATGTGAAGAACATAGCCAAAAGACAATGCCAAAATTTCTTGACAACAAACACCATGGCTAGACCTTCTCTCTCTATTGTAAAGTAATTCATCTCCGTATCCATGAGTTGTCTATTAACAAAGCTCATTGTATAGTCAAGGTTATGTTCGCCGGTAGGCTGGCACAGAATAGCTCCCATGGCAAACTTTGATGCATCAATATGCACATGGAACGTTATGCTCCAGTCTGAGGCTTGTAAGATGGGTGTTGTGGTAAGAGCCTTTTTTAATTCCTCATAAGCATGTTGGCACTCCGCGGTCCACTTGAATACAATTAGCAATTCGTAAAGTGGTCTATAGCAATCAATGCATAATTGAAGTTGAAGCGCCAATAGTACCTTGTGTGTCCTAGGAAGCACTGAACTCCCTTGTAGTTTGTTGGGGGTGGCAAGTCAATAATGGCCCTAATCTTGGAGAAGTCAGTGGCAATGCCATTCTTAGACACCATGTGCCCTAAGATACATCCGTGTTTTACCCAAAATTGGCACTTTAAGGGGTTCAAAGAGATACTATACAATCTATACCATTCAAAGATTGTGCGTGAAGCTTGTCTAGGTGTTCCTTCCAATTGGAGTCTACACATAGATCATGAAAAAATACCTCTAGCTCTGACCTGAGCATGTCCTTGAAGATGGTGCACATTAGATATTGAAAGGTAGCAAGCACATTTATCAGTCCAAATGGCATGGCTGCATAAGTAGATAAGCCCCATTTCCTGGAAAATGCTATCTTATGTCTATCATTAGGGTATACTTAAACGTATACTTAAACTTGGTTATAACTCGAGAAGCCATCAAGAAACTGTAAGCTTCTTTTCCTACTACTCTCTCTAGCATATGCTATGTGTAGGAAAACGGGTAATTGTCTTTCTTACTCGCTACATTGACTTTCTTGTAGTTCATGCATACTCAGATTTTACCATTCTTTTTCAAGACAATAATAGTGGCCGACACCCAATCCATGTGCTCAATCTCGTAAATGAATCCAAATTTTAATAGTTGATTGATCTCTTCCTTCATAGTGTGAGCATGATTCTGATTCATTGGGTAAGGTCATTGTTTCACTAGGGTTGTGTCTAGAGTCATTGGGATGTTATGCATTATGACTCTTTGATCGACTCCCTTGAGTTCATCTAAGGACCAAACAAACATGTCTATGTACTCTCGCAAGAGAGTAACAAGATCAGCCTTCTGTTGCTTAATAAAGTTGCCAACTATAAACACAGGTCGGGCTTTTCCCCTTCCCCTGCTAAGTTGACCTCCTTGACCTTGGCAACCCCTTCAATTGTTCACTTGCATGTCCTCGTCTCTTTGCTCCTAACAAGATCACTACCCTATCTTATTTTTTGAATTTATTGAAGCGCTTTGGTAGGTCTTGGGGTCTCTTTTGCTTTTCGGCTTCTTATGACCCCTTTGGTTGTCCTCTCTTTTCCTCCTTCAACTGTCTATGCCATAGATGGATTTGCAAGTCCCGTTTGGTGTATTTGGTCTTAGGTGGTCGGGTATCTCTAGGTCACTCTTAGAGCTCACTTCTGAATCCAAGTTAAACTCGCAACCCTCTCTAGAGGAAAGAGTTTCCCTTGGTGGTCGCAGTTCTGAGGTTAATTCTGTTCTAAGGAGAGGTGCGATGCTTGGTTGGACCAATCCTTCTTGCTCATAGTCTATCATGCCGCCTAAGTGATCCAACCAAGTGTGATCGCATTCTGTATAAAGATTCCCTTCTCGATTCTAAAGGAATTGCTGACTTTCCGTGGCTTGGAGTTCACTCTTATTTTTTTGATCACTTAGTTGTCTATGTCATACTCTATTGTCTCGACATCTTCTTCACTTTCCTCATTCCTGGAGTAGCATTCTTTGTACTTGTCATCCGAATCGCTACATTGTGATTGCCCGTTGTTGTCTAGGCCTCTATTCTCATCTGTGTGATTGATGCCCAGTTGTACATTAGGTTTAGGTCATGCACTTTAGTCCATCACCATTTCGGTTCGTCCACGAGGTCTTGGAGTGGCTTAAGATTGGCAGTTAGGTGACCAGCTAGCTCCCTTGTCAAATACTCAAGGGCCCCTTCGAGCTTAAGTATGTTAGATGGGATGTGGAAAGGAGTAGGTGTTGGTTGTCTTCTAGGGCTTTTGGTCATCATACAAAGTGGCACTGATGGTAGGGTCTTTCCCTTTGGCAATAAGGCGTAGTGGCTCTATGGGACTCATCGACTATCCTTGTTGTTTTGCATCCTACTTATAATCCTCTTCATTGTCTGAGAACTGTAAGTCGATGGTGACTAGCACATACATCATGCTTGTCTCATGGCAAGGAATATACTTCATTAGCAGCCCGTAAGAGTTATTGGCTTTTGAATTTCCCTTCAAGCTAGAGGAGATGGCATCTAAGTTGATTGGCGTGGTCTTCTAGGTATCCATCTCGACTCTTACTGCCTCTAATTTGTTACTATGAATATAAGATTGTTACTCCACTCTTCGATTACTTGTGTGTTCCGCATCCAAGGTCGGCAACCTAGCAAAGTATTGTAGTCTACTCCCTTCATAACTAGGAAGTTCATTGAGAACTAGAAACCTTCTATTTTCAAGAGCCAGTTCTTCAATACTTCAAATGGTTTAACTTTCATGCCATTAGCCAGTGTGACGTTAAACCTTGTTGTCTCCACCAGATAGTAGGTTACCCTAAGCCTGCAAGATTGCATGGCTAAGCACACTAACTCCCGCTCCTATGTCTATGATCCCCTTTCTTGTGATGTCTCCTAATGCTACCATTGGTAGGAGTGCATGCATCTATGTGCCCTCCCAGAAAGCATTTACATGCAAGGACTTAGGCACATAGTTCAATGTTAGGTTATGTATCTAAGTGTTTGTGTCGTGTTCATGAAAGTTGGCTAATCTTGACTCATTAGATCCCTCTATCCACTACTTTAACTCTTGCCATAATGAGGGACTTTGCCTAAGAAAATCCCCCATTGGCAAGGTTACATGAGTCGATATCAATGTTGTAAGCAGATTGCTAGTCGCTTGCCTTTTGTCATGCCCTACACTCTTTTGCCACTGATCTTGGACAATTTTCCTACCTATGGTGTTTAGGCCTTGCTTCGTGGTGCTGCATGAGGTGCGGATTCATCTCTTGATTCCATGCGTGTCGGTGAGACAAGCATGCTCACACTGGAGAGTTCATCAATATTGTCTTCTAGGATGGGCTCATCATCGTTTAGATGCTCTTGGGATTCTCTCACCCACTCCTTAACCTTGTCAACAACTTCTAATTGGTGCCTTGGATCAGGATATTCTCCAATATTGGCACTTCCCTTCTTTGCTATCTTGGCTCCTAAAGTCTCAGCCTCTGTATTTTTGACTCGCTTCCCTCTCATTAGTGTGGTTGCATTGTCTGTTTTTGGTGTTACTTTGGCGTCATCCCTCTTTTTCTTCCTTCTTCAGTGAATCTTCTTTCCCATTGAGGCTACACCTAGATTGCTAGGTTCAGGTAAAGAAATACCAACCTGATTTAATTGTGCTCTAGTCATGACATTCAATGAGATGGGAGTGGCCTTGCCATCAATTGTTTCAACTCCAAATATTCCCAAGGGTATGGATGACACGATATAGCTGAGCTAGTGGATGGTTTTCACTTAGGGAATTTGGATTACAAATGAGTGATTCCATACTCAAGGCATCTCAGGTTGGCCTTTTCTCGATTGGCTTGCTCTCATTCAGGGGGGTAGCAAGATGAGATGTGCCTGGGTGGCCACAAGTCTTAGCATGGGATTGGTTATTGGTTTTGTCCTCGTAGGCCTCTACCCCTTCCCTAACCTAATGCCATCATCGGTACTGGTCTAAAATCCATCAGAATGGGATTGCCCTCTTTGTCGTAAGAGACGTAAGGGTTTACGTATGTGTCATCCTCGTTTGGCTCCTCTACATAGTGTATTGGGGCGTTGTGTGGGGTCTAGGTGGTCTAGGTATGCATGTGGGGTTAATGTCCATCCTAGGGATAGCTGGCTTGTTATCATTAGGCACTGGGAGAGCTAATGGAGCTCCCCTTCCAAAGTGTGGCGGTCTATTTCCTAAGTAGTATGGCTGGCTGTATGGCTGTGGGTATGGTAATCTCCTTGGTAAATGGAAATGCATAGCATCATCGCCAAATCTACCATAGTTGGCACAAGGCATGGATCTTGGTTCCATTTGCAATGCACACATTGCACGTGAGGTCAAGTAGGTCTTGTTATCATCTTTCTTAGAGCTTGGCTAGCTCTAGCTTTACATTTGCCAACTCCTAGCTCTAGTCAACACTCTTTCCTTTCTCTTGGTTACTCTGGCTAAATCTCTTGCTAATGGTCATAGTTCTCTTTGAGGTTCTAGAGGGTACACTATCTCGACTTGTGGCCCTCGAGCCTCTCTCTTTGAGTAGGTCATCCACACGTATGGCTTCTTCAAAGACCTTAGCTAGCAAGTCCCTTTGTAGGTTCGAATTGCTCACCAAGCCCTTGTAAAGCTCTTCACTCCTAATTCTGCTTATGAATATGGTAGAGACCACTCGCTTGCTAGGTCACTCTGCAATTGGGATTCTGTTAAAGGGACTCCACACATGGGTGACATAATGTGGAATATCCTCCTTGTCTTTTTGATTGATGTTCATTAGTCAGACAATAAGGTTATCCGAGTACCCTGCCTCTCAGAGAATCTCTTAATGAAGAGACTCTTCAGGTTGTTGAAGTTGTTACGTTCGACATTGTCTAGACTAGTGTACCACATCTGTCCTTTATCTCCAAGGCAGAGAACAAAAGCTTGCGTATGTTGAGTAGGGTCCGTTAGGCGGTTCACCTCACATACCCGCTCAAATTGCTCTACAAAGCTATATGGGTTGTTATTGGGTTGATACTTGTTGTTGAGTTGCTTAGAAACTATAAGTATCTTTGTTTGGGTCTTCGAATTTGAAGTGATGCTGCCTAGTCACGCTAGCAATGAAGTTTCTAGGGCTGCTCCACTTTGCTCTTCTGCAGTTGTGTTATCTAAGAGTCACTTCATAAGAAGCTCACTCATCATAAGGTTAGCTTCTAACACTCTCTCCCTCTCCGCATTGGGTCCTGTCCTATTTCGGCTAGCAAGCACCAAGAGGCACTAGACCTCTTGCATTTTTATTTCCTACCTTAGCCTTTGAGCTCATTGTTCCTGATTGTAAGCAGCTATGCCTTGCAGTGCTTTCCTTGCCAATTTCTACTCTTCCTCTAGGTCAGCTCTATGATGTCCTCACCTGGCCTATTGTGATGCTCCATCTTAGTTTGCAGGTCATATCGATTGATCATCTGCTGGATATCAACTGGGAAATCTCCCATGTCAAGTTCATCATTTTTGTGATTAGTGCTGGGGCTAGACATGTCGATTATTTCCTGAGCTAGCAAGGTGTCCATAAGGTTAATCAAGTCAAGCAATGTTGAGTCCCTAATGGTGTTGTTCCTCTTTTTCTCTAAGTGGTTTGGCTTCTTGGGTCTCCTACTTGAAAGTATGGGGTCTTCTCCTAATGGCGGGTCCATCTAGTTTACATTATCTTGTATGAGTTCATTGTTATTCCAAACAATCCTCTAATTAAAGCAATTGCTTTGTAAATAGTGCTCTTGATTGTGCACCATGCAAAAACAAGCTTTCAATTTTTCATGTGCATTTCAAGTGATTAAATATTGTGATGTGTGAATGTAGCAAATTTGATGCAAGTCTCTCTCTCCCCCTTCATTTGGCTTTGGCCTAATGTAGCTCTAAAGGCACAGATTTTAGCCTCCCTCTTAGTCTGCTCAGGGTATTTATAGGGTGTGGTTAGTGGTTTTACGGTCACTCTTTGATTGTCAAGTGCCAAGTTTTTGGGAGAATCTGCTCTTTGACCTATATACTTATCTGGGAGTGCACTAGGATGTCATACAGCTAGGGTTTGTGGCCTCTATCTAGGTTTGATCATATCAAAGCAGGTAAAAAATTGGGCTCATTCATGTGTTTGATACCAAATAGAACATCGGGTGTGGCGAACACGAGCGCAGGCAAAGACGAAATGCCCAATGTCGGCATGCCAAATCAGGTTATTCACTACTAGGTTATTATTTTTTCACTTAAAATAATAAGGTTTTTACTAAAATTTTACATAAAATATTAGCTTCCATATTTTTCACTTACACGATTTGACAACTTCATCTAGAAAGCATACTAGTACACACATAAATGATTAATCACTATGAATTGCAGCTATATTAATTGAGATTCTAAATCGTAGAATCATGTTGGAAATAGTTGCCAGAGGTTATTGTGCATATGTCTTTATGTGCACTTGATATAGTTATGGTCAAACATGACAAGGTTAAGGTTGATTAACGCTTGTTATGAAAAGTGAATGTCTATTTAAGGGTCTTGTAAATCATATTGTTAAATTTTTTGTCACAATATTTTTTCTAAAGGAAATTCGCTTATATTGGGTAACTTAGCCCCAAACAAGAAATTCATGTCTTGCTTAACATGTTATAAGAGATGTACTCAACACTTCTTTATGGGGAGGAGAATCCTCATTATAATGTAAGGTTACCTTAGGATAAGGTCTACCTTGGCTATGAAAGTTATGAGCTGCGCAATTGTGTATTTATCATTGCATCATTTGATATACGTTTGAAATGATTGTTTGTGTTTGCTAGAATCTAGATCTTTGATTTAAAAAAACATTGACAAACAGGATAAAAGTAAAGGTCACGCTAGGCTACCCCTAAGCTAGTTGTGAGACCCTACTCCAAGGGGGTCATGGGGTTATTGCTTTGAGAGGCTAAGACCAGCTCCGTAGTAGTGCGAGAGGTTTATCCGGTAGGGATAGTCTCGGGCAGTAGGAAATGTGGGTGCTAGGGGTGGCTCTGGCCACAAAATTTGCATTTTTCCTAGAATCTGATGAGCGGCCCCTTCGTGACCCAAGATAGGATCTTGGAACCCTAAATATTAGTTACAAGGGTGGAATCTTGGTGGGCAAAATACCCTCATGGAATTTTGTATATCTTCCACAAGATCGAAAAGATGGAAATTGTAATAAACTTTCAATACAATAAAGAAATTTATTTTACTCAAGGGTTGTTTGAATTGTATGCGCATCCGTGAGATAAATTATGTAAAGGAACCTATGATTTAATGCACTAATTAAGGAAGATTTTTGTATATGTTCCAATAAATGTATTGTAGGTAATTAAAAAACTAAAGATGATTTCATTATCAAAGGAAAGCATGTGAGCATAAACCTCGATGGGTTCCAACAGTAGGGTGGTCGTGGTTAGATGGGAGCCTTTCTAAATCAACGATAGAAATAGGAAGATGATAAATTGACCAACTAGTTGTTAGGTAGAACCAAATTGCATTGTTTTAGGGGGCCAGAATGGGTTTTATCCTTATGGGAAGGAGGGTTGGCATATTGCACTCCCCTCCATCTCCCATTATCTTTGAACCAAGTGCAATGGCAAGTTTGCTTCAGATTGAGTAATCTTGTAGAAGTGGGATCTCAAAATTACTAACGCTAACAGGTTGCTAATAGACCCGTCTGATTTTAGGAACCTGAAAATTCAGGTTGATCCTAGTGGGTTTGTAGTCGAAACTTTTCCGTTGTTATGTAGCGTCAGTGGGATCTAAGTGACAAACCCTGTGATGTTCCCAGGGAGTGCCAACGAGCGGTGTCATTTAGAAAAACTACTGATGGACTACAAAAAGGTGCGCCTTGGAATGAGCCTGGCAAACACCTCACATTTTCATAGCCATTTGATAAATTTCCAGATCTAATTGTGCAACCAAGGATAAAACCAAGTGATGGATTGTTCTCTTGATCACATGGGAGAATATCTTATCAAGGTCAACTCCCTTTTCCTATTTAAAATCCTTTGCAACCAAACGGGCCTTGCATATTCGCTTAAGGTGACCAAGGGTGGTCTTTGACTTATATACCCACTTGCATGGCAATGCATATTTATCATCTAGCAAGGAAACCAAGTCCCATGTATGATTTTTCTACATTGAATCAGGTTTAGACTGCATGGCCCTCTCCCAAAAGTGACTATCACCTTTGCGCAAAGCCTTCTCATAAGGGACTCATCAGAATCTATCACCATGAAAAAATGCATAGAGACCTCAAAACAATCAAGAGGACATGAGGCTCTAGTAGAGTGTCTCAAAACATGCCCTCTCTGTCTAATATCATGATTCTATACAATAAGAGAATCTTGGGCCATTACATCATTACGTGTTATAGATTGTCTAATTAGGACTAGTTTTACAGTAATAGGAGACTCCTTCGAAAGATCACCTCGCATACCTCAACTAGTTGCTCTAGTCTTATATGCATCTTATTGTCATGAAAGACAACATCATGGGCTATGGATAACCTTCTAACACTGTAGATCCCAAAGGCAATAGACCATCTCACTTGCATCACCATAATCAAGAAAGATACATTCGATAGACTTTGGATCCAACTTGTTGTGTTTGTCTTGAGATGTTTGCAATCACACCTAACCCAGCCTCTTTGTATGAGGCAGTTCTGGGCTTAGGACATGCAGACAAACTAAAATCCATAGGCACATAGAGGGAGACTTCTACCTATCCAGAAATTATAAAGCATTGTACTTGACTATCACTTTTTTCATATATGATGAATGCAATATCATGATGCTTTCCTCTTTCAATTAGTGTCTTGATTATTGCCAGTCTTATACACAAGATTGTGTTTATGAGTCCAAGTCTCAATCTTTGAACCTAATTCACTTGTGTAATAGGCCAAGTCTTTGTCTATGTCATCATGAGCTTAATCTTCATCTTCCATCCACCATGTCTTTTGCCATGCTCTAGATCCTACATCTTTTGACATGGTATCAGAGCCTAGTTGGGGGCTCAGCTCGCCTTCACTTCTAGTTAGCTCATGACTTCACTTCCAGCTCCATTCTCACTCTACCTTCAGTGAATCTTCAATGGTTTCCATAGCTAGATAGGACCTTGCTCACTTGGAGTACTTGGATCTCTCTCCAAAAGCCATATCTTAACTTGCCTTCTTCTATGGATCTACTCTTCTACTCAGGGTGCTTCCTTGTACCATATTGTAGTACAAAATTACACTAATCCATATGTCTAGCATTTCTAAAATTCGACGTCGTTGTCAGATTTGCGCCTTGTCATGGTCATACAATTGGTGCAGCTAGCACACGCCGAGATCTACCTTGCAGTCTTAGGGAAATTGAAGCCTACCTTGTAAGCTTACTCCCCACCAAACCATTCATGCTATAGCTATGTATACGAGTTGCATTGAATCAAAAACCAATTGGGTCAAAACCCTAATTGCAGAGACTCCATAGCCCATTGAGTTAAAGCTCAAGTATTTCATTCATTTTCTCTCTCCTACCACTCAAATGCCACTGTGATTGCATTGAATCTGAAGGTCTCAGCAAAGATTTGGGATATTTTGAAGATTTTTTTTGAAGTCTTGAGGACCTCAAACATCAAACATCAAAAATTCAAATTTTCTAGCATCTCCTGATACTTACATGGTGCTTTTTTGGCACTGGCATCTCTTGTTTCTTTTGACACATTAAGTTTCAACTCTTTTGCTGGTCAGAAAATCAGAGATTTGGAGTTGATTTTCAATGACAAACATGAAGTTTTTCATGAAGATGCCATTCATAATGAGAAGTGCAATCGTTTTTATTCACTTGTACCACATAGAAGATGTACTTGCTCTACTTGCAAGGAAAAATGGACTTGTGAGCATTCAAGTGCCATCCATGTTTCCATTTGAAGAACTTGAAGACATGCTTACTACCTTAGAGATAATGCAAGCTTTTGAAGACATTTCTTCTATCTTAAAGACCATGCAAAGCTTAGAGATTGTATCTTTTCTTGAGGGGGACCATAAAGAAAAGAACTAGTTGATTAATATAAGCAAAGTCCATGGAAATGATGATAATGAAGGAAAGATCAATGCAAGAAAAGCATGGAAGAAAATAAGAAAAAAAAGATCAACCATGAAGACACTGAAGCTGCAAGCAAAGTGAAGAATAAGTATAGGATCAAAAAGAGCAAGTTGAACTACATTGACAAGGACAAGAAGACTTGCAATGAAGAGAAGATCTATGCCAAAAGAAATGCTGAAAATCGCAAGGGCCGTCGGTCCTTGACTCATTTTTTAAACTAGACTTTTTTAGCCTTGTAATGCCTAGCCCTAATGCTTTTGACATAAGCTTATAAACTCCTCATGTAGCCTTGTACTACAACCTCTATACACTTTTGTGAGGACCCTGTTACAGCCTTTGGATGTCCACCATGTTTGTGGTACCCACACTTAGCCTTTTCTACGACAGCCTCTAGTGTTTACTATGTCTGTGGTATGCCCACACTTTGTAGGTGGTGCTCACTAAAGCCTCTACACACCTTTTGTACTTTTGATTGTGATTGAGGAGGGGTGTTGAGATTTTTGCAATCACACCTAACTCACCTCTTTGTATGAGGCACTTCTGGGCTTAGGACATGCAAGCAGACTAAATCCCATAGGCACAGAGAGGGAGACTACTACCTATCTAACAACTATAAAGCATTGTACTTGACTATCACTTTTTTCACATATAATGAATGCAATATCATGATGCTCTCCTCTTTCAGTTAGTGTCTCGGTCATTGTCGGTCTTATACAAAAGATTGTGTTTATGAGTCGAAGTCTCAATCCTGGAACCTAATTCACTTGTGTAATAGGTCAAGTATTTGTCTACGTCATCATGAGCTTAATCTTCATCTTCCATCCACCATAGCTTCTGCCATGCTCTAGGTCCCGTGTCTTTTGACATGTTTGTCTTTGGGAATATGGTAGACAGACTTACATCCAAAGACTTGCAAAAAAAGTTTACTAGAACATATCTCCTATGCAAATCTACCACCAAGAGCAATGCATTGTGATTTGTTAATAAGATGAATTGTGGTAGTAACTACTTCATTATAAAAATGTTGTGGTAAACATGTATGACTTCGGGGATCTAGAGCATGGCATGAGCTATGGAGGATGGAAGATGTAGAGAAGACTCATGTAGACATAGACACAGACAAGACCAAATATCACACAAGTGAATTAGGTTCCAAGATTGAGACTTGGACTCATAAACACAATCTTGTGTGTAAGATAATGAAACAGGCACTTGATTGAAGGACAAAAGTACTACGACATTGCATTGAAAAGTGAACCAAGTACATCATTATATAGTCTTTGACCTTTCTCCATTCTCCTCATTATGCATGTGGGATATAATTGCCTCTACTAGGCATCATCATTTGCTCTCTTTTTCAACACCCCCTCAAATGATGAGTTCCTACACTTGCTGGAATTTGCCCCCTACATGTAGACATGGCCCAAGAGACTTGCTCTTATGCACCCTAGTCAGGTCAAGATTGAAACTTTACATTCTTGGTAGGTTTTTACAAGATAACATCCACTATGGGAAAATATAAAGAACTTTTTATCAAAAAAATCTGTCAGAATTGTTGTTGTAAATATGAGAAGCATCTTCTTCTTCTTCTTCTTCTTCTTCTCTTTCATTTATGAACTGATTTTGGTGGTGATCAACCTCTTCCTTTAGGTCCAGCAGCTCCTTTGGTGTATAATAGGTTTTCCCTAGATAATGGGACACCATCTTTTTCATTCTTATTCTTTTGTTTATTCTCTTCATCAAGAAGAGAGTGCTCAATATCTTTCTATGACAAATTGGGTACATTGTTGAGAGTAGAGACAAGATTTTCATAAGGATCATGGTTTACACTAGCAAGAAGTACAACAATGGCTTCATCTTCATCTATTGTTTTTTTCAGAGTGGCAAGTTGAGTTTTTAGACTTTTAAATTTGTTAATATGCATAGTATTTGAAGTGTTGTCTTTTATGTCAAGCTTATAGAACTGCATTAACAACTTGAACTTAGAGTTTTTGGCTTGACTTCCAAAGATCTTGCCAAGCTCATCCTAAGCCTTTTTAGCATCTTTGATGCCAAAGATATGGTGCAATACATCGTCAGACAATCCCCATGAAATAATTCCTAGAGATTTATTATTCATCTTTTTCTACTCTTTGGACTTTGGTTCTTCAGGCTTTGGTTGGACCCTTCCAAGGATTTTGCCATCTTTACTTTCTTCTTCCTCCTCCTCTTCCTCAAACAGGTTCCACATGTCCTTCAAGATAAGCTGGTACATGGTCTTCTCCTTCTAGGCATGAAAGCCTTCTCCATTGAACTTGGCTATTTGCTCGAGCTCTGCCATGTTGATCAGCTTCAAATAACCAGCAAAAGAGTTGTAGTTCAATGTGTTAAGAGACACAAGAAGATCAATGTCAAACTGACACTAGTTGAGTATCGTGGATACTATTCTTTGAGCTTAGTGTTGGATGTCGATGCTTAATCAGCTTCTTGTTTGTTGATTTGAAGAGTTTCTCTTGCTGCGAATTGAGTTTTTTCTTAAATCAAAGTGGCAATGGGTCAATGAGCTAAGAGGAGTGGGAAAATGAAGTGGGGATGAACTTGAGTGAGATTGGCTATGGCTTCCATAGTTAGGATTGCAGATAGGCGATTGATTTTTGAGCTCGTGAGTAGCTCATACACTGAACCATTTTGCATGGGACTCAAGGTGAAGATAGTCCATATGGTAGCCTTCCTTTGCCCCATACTTGCAGGAAGAATCACACTGCATATCGAGAGCCGATACTACACGACTAGAATAGGGCGCAGATATGTCAACAAGATTGAATTCGTGTAATGTTGAGGCAGTTGAAGCTCAATGTTGGCATTTGAAGTGATAATGAGTTAGACCTTGAGCTAAGGAAGATGTACTCAAAAGAAATTTTGAAAAGATATGGCATGGTTTAGAAGATCTAGCTGCTCAAAGTAGGGTAGGTACTATTCTAGCTATGGCAGCCATGAAAGCTAGAATGAATGTAGAGGTGAAAATGAGGTCATAAGCTAGCGTTGAGTTGGACTAAAGTTAAGAAATCTTGAGAGAGTAGAGAGGAGAGCTAGATTAAGCTAGGCCAGGCTCAGCTGAGCTCTAACACCATGTCAAAAGACAGAGATCTAGAGCATGGCATGAGCTATGGAGGATGGAAGATGTAGACAAGACTCATGTAACATAGACACAGACAAGACCAACTGTCACACAAGTGAATTAGGTTCCAAGATTGAGACTTGGACTCATAAACACAATCTTGTGTGTAAGATTGACATAGACACTTGATTGAAGTACATTATATAGTCTTTCACCTTTCTCCACTATCGTCACTATGCATGTGGGATATAAGAGCCTCTACTAGGCATCATCGTTTGCTCTCTTTTTCAACATGACTGAGCATAATGCAGACTCTTTCTTGAATAGTTATATTCATGTGCTCTATACACCATTGTAGGGTGCAACATAGGGGAAGGTCAACTAATGATTAATACCCCTCTCATTACAGAATTGCTCAAATGCCTTAAAGACATATTCACCCCATTGTTACATCATAGGCATTTTAGCTTATGCCTAGATTGGTTCTCAACCATAGCAAGAAAGTGCTAAAATGCCTAGTTTGGTTCTCAATCATAGTAAGAAAGTGCTAAAATGTAGGTAAAACTTTTGACTTCTGCTTTATGGGATAGGCCCAAACCTTATGCAAGTAATCATCAATGAATATTAAAAAATACTTTTACCACCTAATGATTGACAGGGTATGGGACCACAGACATCTGAATGCACAAGAGCCAATGGCTCACCCACACATGTAGAACTAAAATTTTTATGAAAATTGCAAGTCTTCTTGCCATATAAACAATGACTACATGAATTAAAACATCAATAGTCAAGAGGTGGTAAGTACTATACATGAGCCAAGACTTTCATTTCTTTAAGGAACATATGCCCAAGATGGTGATGCCAAAGAAATACATCTGGAAGATTAGTCATGGCCAAAATATGTTAAATAAATCTAGATACAAGCAAGGGATATATTCTACTATCCTTGGTACCTCTAACAAAAGTGAGGTTGCCATGTGTAATCTTCAATGTAGAATCGCCAAAAGATACATGATACCTATCATCATCGAAGTGTTTAGATAAGATAAGGCTTTTAGTCAAAGCTAGGACATGACACATATCATGAAGCACAATGGGAGTACTGGCACCAAATTGTAGTCTCACATCACCTATATCAACAATATCACATGTGTGATCATCAGCCATTTTGACTAAACCTACAATAGTGCAATAGGTATAAAATTAAAGATGATGCGGGGTAATGTGAAAGGAAGCCCTTCAATCAAGAAGCCAATATTGAGAGTAAGTAGACTAAATATCAATCAACCAAGTAGCATCAAGTGAAGAATAATAAGTATGTAATCATCTAAATTATACTCCAAGGCATTTAGTTTCTCAATCTTAATAGTGGACTTAACAATGATGCGATCATTAGAAGACTTCACACACACACACACACACACACACACACACACACACACACACACACACACACACACACACACACACACACACACACACACACACACACACACACACACACACACACACACACACACACACACACACACACACACACACACACACACACACACACACACACACACACACACACACACACACACACACACACACACACACACACACACACACACACACACACACGATCAAGTCTATCATTGCACATTTTCTGGCATTATGGCCTTATGTAACCTTATGCTTGTAATAATGATAAGAGAGAACTTAGGACCATGGGACTTACTGTGTGACTACCCACAAGATTTATTCTTGCCCTTGTTTTCGGTAATGAGTCCTAGTGTAGTAGTCATTTCCTTTACCATCATGTTTGCCTCTAATTATAAGTGCATGAGAAGTATGGGTTGCATTAATGTTCTTCCAATTCACTTCTTCTATAACATGTAAATCTTTACAATGAATTATTTAAATCCATCTTCAGGAGGATTAGCAATCATAGCAGTATGGAATGTATCCTAAGACTTGGGTAGTGTGACAAGTAAGAACAAAAACTTGATGTCGACACCATGATTTGGGTAGCCCCTTCCATAGTTATTTATTGGATGGTTCCTTTGGACATTTCAAGTGATTTCCTTGGCCATAGGTTTTGCTCGTATAAGAGCATCTTTGAGAGTCGTTGGTCTCATTGATTCAAGGTGAGTGTCCAAGGGTGGATTTAGTCCTTGGCAGAATCTTGCAATATGTTGAGACATTGTCATTGGGGGTGCATATTTGTGCAGACTCACAAACTTAGAAGAGTATCCTTCCAAGGTTAGGCTTAATTGTCATAAGTTATAAAATTCATTCATCTTTATTGATTCAAAAGATGGGGGAAGATAATGTCCTTTCACCGCTTCTTTGATCTCCTCCCAAGTTTGGGATACTTCTGTTACCCCTTTATCTCAACAAAACTGTTTTCACCAAAGCTTATCTTCTCCAGTAAGATGAAGACAAGCAGTCATGGACTGATTTGGAGGAGTAGTTTCAGTGGCTAGGAAATAGTCATCCAAATCCTTAATCCAAGCTTCTACATCTTGTTCCACCTTGGGTCCTTCAATGCTAAACCTAGGTGATGGTGTCTGCTTTGAGAAGAAACTTCTTCTCTCAGAGTTCCTTGTATGTTAGTTGGCAATTTTGATTATCTCCGTAACTTCTTTCTTACAAAACGAGGTGGTTTGGCCTTCATTTCTAGGAATCTATAAGATTTTGGGAGGTTGGGATACTCTAGAAGCTCATAATTTTTTTTGACTTTACACTCCTGGTAAGGGTGATGCTATCGGGAGAAATAACCTTTGTATATTGGACATACACCCATTTATTTCTCATTACAATTTTCCCATCTATATGTTTTGCCTTATCATTTCAAAGAGTATCGTACTTATAAAGTCCTATCAATTTGAGGTATTCGAGCCATTTCAACAACTTGAGATGGACTTTCACATCTTCGTAGAGTTGAGTCTAAGTAAAAGTAAGGGTCATCCCATCCCCATATTTGGGCTCCAGTTGTAGCCCCTTCATAAGCTTAAACAATTCCATAAACGAGTCTTTTCTAAGATAGCCATTACGCTTTCTTTTAATTCCAACATGTTTGACTGGCAAGCAGTGGAGTACATGAGCTCAAAAATCACTCGCATAAAGTGTACTTCATCATTAACTAGTCAAAGTAGCTCAACTATCATCATAAGCTCAAAACTCACACTCTTCAAAAATAATAACAAGACTTTATATTTGTGAAAAATATTTACAAAGATGTATTGATTATACTATGATCTACCAATACATCATCTCATGGATCCTTCCCTCATGAAAAATATGAAGGTCTATATTCTCATATCTTGGGGGATTCTCATGTACATGGCAAACAACATAATGTGGTAGCTCTTGGGGGAAACCAAAACATCCTATACCAAAATAAGGACTTCTTGGTACTACAACGACTCTCTCGGGTGGTACTATTGGTATCACTTTTCAATATACCCACAAGGTTTGAGATATAGGCTCATTCCCAATTTCTAGTAACCATTCAACAAAGGCATATCTTAACTATCCTTAGTTGTTCAGCTCATCAAATCCTCCATAGTTCATAATGAAGAAGGATGTTATGTCCACAATATATCTTCATATGTGATCTATTCCTTGGCTAGAAATTTGTCATGTACCATGAGTTAGGATGAGGTTTCAATACAATTGGAGGAATAAAGATCATCTCCATTATCTCAAATATAGCCTCACGGTATGAGAATTTATTCGACCCTAAGGCTACTTGATACATGATGGAAAAAATATCCCGCAAACGTGTAGCTTCCTCATCGCTAAGTTCTTGTGGGTACAATGTGTATGCTAGTGTTAGTGCAAGATAACCAACAATAGCTTTCTTCAAACAAGTGTGGTTATTTTATTAATTCCTTTTATACATTGACTACTTATCCTTACACTAAAAGCGCTTTTGAAACCTAGACTCTGATACCACGTGTTAGATGCCTCCTCCAACAGAACCGGAGGAGTCCTCTTAGTAGTCGATTGAAATTCACATCCATGCACATCACCATCCCATTTCCCCATGGGAAACCTTGGACTTAGTTGAACATGAGAATCTCACTTTTACTTCATAGGGGAAGAGTGGACAAGTAACCCCTAACAACAATCTAACGTCCACCTAAGAAAGGCCACTTTGTAATCAATCAAAGGTAGGAGTGAGGTTAACACCGCACTTGGTTTAAAGAGAGTGAAAGATGGGGGAGAGTGTAACAAGGTAAAGTCTTAGTTCCCGCCCCCTAAAACAGTGTTAAACCTGATAAGTAATCCTACCCGTATTGCGAGGATCATGATTTAATCAGCTCTATCTAGTATTGGAGAGTTGCCTGACTTATCAGGTCCACCCAACCATAGGCATCCAATCATCAAGATCGAAGCCTCCCACTTTCCTCGATGGGGTTTGCTTAGGTTTCTAATTAGCAAAGCATACTGCCACAATGTTTAGACATATAAAATCAGCTTTCTTTTATTAGTCTATTAAACTGGGTTCGTTAAACTCAATCTTTAGTACATAACAAATAATTTGGAAATAAAATACTTTATTTCACCATCAGTTCACATAGTGGTACAAAAACGTCTTTTTGCAAAAAGACACCATCTAGCCTAGGATAGGACCTTCCAATCCCTCAGGATTGGACTGTATGTGATCACACTCTGTTTGTGATCAATAGGAAATTTAGTAGCTCAAAGCCGCTCTAAGCTTCTTTGAGCCACCTCAGGATCCATCCTACATAATAGGGGCACTTATCACTCGGCCCTTTGCCCTCTCAGGTACTCGAGTGATAAAATATCAAGAACACCTATCTCCCTCAGGAGCATAGGACCCCTACCCGCAGGTGAGTTTTTCCAAAAATACCTACCTCCCTTGGGAGTGTAGGACCCCCACCCACAGCTGAGTTTTTCCACACTTTGTTGAGTGTTTAGGGAGCATTGTGTTGGGGACCCCAATGTCCCAAACCACTATAATCCACAACTCATCTGGCTGTGCAAGCCCAGAATCATAAGAGCCATAACTCATCATTCACAAATCCAAAAGCAGACATAACCATAAAACATTTTTAACACAGTTGTCAATGTATGCGATGCATAGAATCTATCCCCTTCATCAATTTTCGTGTTCCTTCTAAAAATCATTTGATAATACAAACATGCTTTTACAAGTTTAAGTAAGTTCTTAAAACTAATCGTGATCATTTTCTTATGTACTAACAAGATTATCTCTGTTTGGCCATCCATTGCGATTATGGTTTATGGCTGCAACCTCGATTTGTTGTGGAATAACCCGTCCTTCGAGTTGAATGGATTTGTGGTTAACTTTCACTTGCGATTCAGCAGAAGTGATTACTTTCTCATGCTGGGGAGCTCTCCGAGAATGACCTCACTTAGCATCTTAACATTTGTTGGGAGCCATGGAAGAAGCTTGATGGATTTGAGCAGTGCTTCCACATAGGTGTGGAGAGAGATAGAGATATTCAGAGCTGCGTCGCATCAACAATAGAGAGACTTATGCACCAAATCATTGTGTGTTGTCTGTGTGTACCCTTGATGTGATGCTCTACCCCTGCTTATATAGTATTCGGGGGGTAAAGAGAGGATACATGCTTTTTAGCATTTTCGATTACATCATTGATGATAAAGAGAGAGCACTTTCTTTTAGCATTTTTGATGATGTTAGGGAGGGGGCTCCATTTTTGTAGCACGAAGATAAAAATCGACAAATATATGGGTGAGCACCACACGTCTTGTTATCGAGCGGCCGTCACTCCAAGGCTCACGACCAAGGTGGCAACCAAGGCATAGACCTTGGCAAACTTGGCAATGGGCTATGAAGGCTTCGTTGGTGCCATTGGTTGCACATGAGAAAATCCCATTAGCTTGTAGGAAAATCTTCCCGGGAGGTTACCCATCCCGGTAGTGAGATCACCCAAGTGCACTTACCTGCCAAGTGACTATCCCATAAGCTAGTCTTAGGGGGTTTTCAAAGTCTTTCTTCCATGAATTGGCATATAATACCTCATTAATAATAATAATTATCTTTATAATTAGAGCCAGTTTCATAATTAGAGCTAGTTTTTAAAAATGTGCAACATTTTTTTTTTTGGAATATATACACACATTTTTCATTAAAATAAACTAAGAAATGGGGAAATTACATACCTAGAGGTGGACTTCCTACTATTTACATATCCTACATAGTCAAAGTCAGTGTAACCCAGACTATATCATGGCCACCATAGCAAATGTACATATCTACATTGCCTTTTAGGTACCTCATCATACCATTCACGGCATCCCAATATTGCTTTCCAAGTGTAGCTAGCATACCACAACTCCTACTACAAATATGATTGCAATGTGAGTGACTATCATGATATATATCGAATTGCCTGCTATGGATGCATAAGGGATCTAACCATCTTGGCTTTCTACTACTTTGACTAAAAAAAATCCACTTAGCTAACCTTCACATGAAAATAAAAAGACACGCAATAGGTGTAACATCTTGCATATGATATTGCTCAAGAACTTTTTGTATGTATGCTTGATGTGACAATTAAAGGAGCCCCCCTAGAGCAATCGTGTGTGGTGCATATACCAAGAAGATGTGAGATCTATCTCATGTCCTTCATCTCAAATCTCTTCTTGAGCTAAGTCTCCAAAGCACCCAACACATCAGGAGCTGTCCCAATAATCAACGTATCATTGACATAAAGTGCCAAGATATAGTAAGGCTGTCATTATAAAGACATTGATTCATATCACTGCAAGTATATCCTTGTGAATGCACGAAAGTATCAAACTTATGGTACCATTCCCTAGGTTCTTGCTTAAGGCCATAAATACTTTTTCTCAACATGCACATTAAGTGTTCCCTACCCTTTTCTATAAAGCCCTTAGGCTGCTGGATATAGATATCCTCATGCAAGTCCCCATGCAAAAAAGTTATTTTGATATCTATCTAATAAAGATCTAGATCTTCTTGTGCCAAACCAATCATAGGATAGTCATCTTGACTATAGGAGAAAAGACTTCATCAAAGTCAATACCATGCTTTTGTTTAAAATCCTTAGCAACTAATATGGCCTTGTATATTGGCTTAGGGCACTCTTCAAGTTATACACCTAGTTGCATGGCAATGCATGTTTTCCATTGGGCAAAGGAACCAAATCCCATGTATGATTTTTCTACAGCAAATTAAACTCAAACTGTATGACCCTCTCCCAAGAGTGACTACCACCTCTACGCATGGCTTCCACATAAATAAGGGGCTCATTGAAACCCATAACATAGTTCAGGGAGGATGCAAACTGATCAAGCTAATGTCTTTCTCTAGTAGACTATCTCAAAATAGGATGTGGGGCGTATACACCTTGTACAATATCATGGTCTTAGGCCATTGAAGCATCATCTATAGGCTATCTAACTATTTGTATGGTAATAGGAGGCTCCTCCTAAAAGATCCTCATGCATACCTCAACTACAATTTCAAGCTGCTTATGCATCTTCTTCTCATGGAAAACAATATCATGGTTGTCGATGAACTTCCGAGCCGATAGATTACATAGTCAATAGCCAAATATCTCACTTGCATCCCCATAACCAAGAAAGATGTATTTCATTGACTTAGGATCCTACTTATTGTATTTGTTTTTGGGTACATAGTAGAAAGTCTTATATGCCCCTAAAAATCAATGCATGAGAAGTACGGATTAGATCTATATTCATTATGTTTATATCCTCTATGAGTAAAGCACCCTCAATATTTAAGAGTTTTAGGCCATTCTTAGGCATATTAGTACACATTGTAGTACACAAAATATTTTTTGACTTAGGAAGTGTCACAAGAAAAAAACAAGGGAGGCGGATTATCCTTGAACTTAATGTCGTGTGAAGTCAACTAGCTGAAAATCGAATGGAATTCATTCAAATGCATAAACATACTAGTCCCTTCCTTCATGCAAAGATCCATAAGTTGTTTCAACCAATATATGTATGAAGTAGGACTTTATTTGCCATAAAGATTGCATATCTTTTTCCATAATTGCCAAGCACTATCCTCAAGTGCCACAACATTGAGATAAACCTATTTAGGCAATGACAATATAAGAGTGGATTTACATAGCTCATCAAACTCATCCCAATCATTCTATTCCATGCTTTTGGAATTTACACTCTTGGTTTTCAACGGCCTCTAACCTACTTCTTTTGGCTACCATACTTACATTTTTCAATATGTGAAATTAGTCACATCAAGCTTTTCAATGTTGAAAATTGCACTATTATTCAAAAAGTCATCCATAATGACAATATACAATGCAAAATCCAAGAGAATGTGCTATCGTAAATGATTGTAAATCAGCCCCAAAACTCTACCAAAATATGGGGAAAATAGGAGGGAATACCAAAAGTAGGGAGTTGTCCACCAACTACAAGCGATAATTGCAAAAGTACAATATATATTCTCTAAGACAATGTTGAAAACTGTAATTACATCACAATTGTAATAAATGCAGTACTATGACTAAGACCAAGACCATTATGGACAAATAATAAAAAAATCCCAGTCTCCCACTCCCAAGAATATTAGGATAACAATTAGGATATATAAGAGAAGCTAGCAATGCATAGACATGCAAATGGCACTAAAAGTCATAAACTCAAGAGAGTCAATAACCAATACATCTCATAGGCATAGACATCATGTATGTAAGATATTTCAAGATTAAGTGCAAAGATCCATCAAATACACAACTAACTGAGCAAAAAATAATGAAGCTCAATGCATGATGAAGAAGCATGTATACATCATTGAATCATTGCTGAGACAGATAAGTGATAGTGTCCAAAGCATATAAATCAAATCAGCCCACTACTAGGTGTAGTTGCATCATCCAAGAGTATCAAAGAGAGCATATACATAAGGCAAGAGTCCCACTGTCTTTGTAAATCAAGCTCAATTGCCTACAAGATCTAAAACTCTAGTGCAATGTATCCAAGTAGATAAAAATTTCTCAAAAAGTGCATCCATTGGAATGCATCCGGAGTGCAAAAGAGCAATGCAAGGCTCAATCATGAGGAGTCCATCTATAAGAAATTATCTATATAATGTGCATTCAAAGTATATTAAGAAATACCCTTTGTTTATATGCTATAAGGCCTTAAAATGAACCCTTTTACTTCACTAAACTTACAAATTTTTTAAAATTGTAATTTAAAAATTCTTTTTGTAAATATAATTCTGTAAATTTTACTAAATGTAATACATTTTCTTTCAAATTCACATGGTATCTTACATGTTCTATAAGGTGGACTCCCCGAGGGCTCAATACATCAAGTACATAAGTTCTGGATGCCCATAGAAATTAGTCATTACATCTGGGAGCATAAAATGCAAGTAAGCCTTCAAACCCTAATGTCAAATCCCTGAGGTAAGTGAAGCATATAGCCAAAGATCCAAGGCATCAAATGTAACTCAAATCCAATCCCCAAAGCATTCCATAATTATATCTAGGTCCAAGAATTGATGCTAGACATCAATACATTCAAGTGATAGAATCGAATAGCATCAAGCCTCAGTAGGTATAACCTTCCCAATTAAAAAACGTTGTTTTCCCAAACAATGTAAAATGGTAACCCTATCAAAACTGAGCTAATGCAAGCACAAATGCATCCCAAAGGCACTTCAAAACATCTACAAATGATCGAGCATCAATACATGTGCATATTGACATCAATAGAAGTATGAATGAGCTCCAAAACATCCTGAAATAGAATTCTCCCAAACCTACATATGACACATCTATTGTATATTGTAGCAATCACATAGGTTAAGGAGCTCTCAAAAGATGCTCAGGTGCAAGTACCAACTCCAAGGAGTTGCCAAAGGATTATCCAAGCGCCAAAGAGTATTAAGAGCTAGAGTAGAGTTGTAAACTTCCAAAGAAATAGGGTAGCACATTAGGCCCAATTCACCCTACCTATTACTACCCACTATTTGTGTTAGTTGAGTAACTTCACAATGATTGAAGGGTCCAAGGGAACCTCTATGATAAGAAGGAGCAAGTGAAGAAAATTGGGAGATGATAGAAGCTCGGGGAAGTTAATATATGTATATTGTCTACACCATGTGCATTCAAGGCCTATTTATAAATATCCTTATCTGTGAATTTTTCTTGAATAAAATATAACCCTTTTCTATTTAATCTATAAATAATCCCTTTATATTACACCCTTTTGTATGTGAAAAATATGTAAAAATGATATTTTAAAAATATCTTAATTTGAACCCATATGATACACACATATATTCATGAGGAACTTACTCGAGAATAGAAGTCAATGCATACCCAGGGTGAAGAAGTCATGGTTTCCATGAAACTTTCAAACTGAAGGTATTCAAATCTAGATTGAAGTAAATGATGACGAAGAAGATCCTCATATGGTTGGCTCTAATACCACTTGAAAGGGAAAGCGTGAGTGGAAGCACGTGCAAGTGGAAGCAAGAGAGATGCAATATATGAAGGATAGAGCAAGAGAGCAAGAGAGAGACACACACAAGATGTGGAAAGTCCAATAGTCACAATGTGTGATGGGTCTTCCCTTATTCAATAGTCACTGAAAGAATAAAGAATAAAGTGATAATGATGGGCACCCACCACTTGTAATGTATAGGTGTGTACTCACAATGTGTATAGTAAATCTAGGGTGGTGTAGACATATGTGCCTTTGCCCCTAAGAAGAGAACCTGCTGGCACAAGCAGAGAGCCCAATCCAGGTAGAGGAGGAAGAAAGTAAACATTAGGAGAAATATGGACTCTGTTTTTTTCCCCTTAAGGGGTTTCTCTCACCTCTCTCTCTTTAAAAAGAGATTCCAAAATAATATTATAATAAGAGATCTTCTACAATCAAGCAAATCTCATATTTGTATTTTCAATAGATTTCACCTATTATTTTATTTCCAAACTATAGGATAAGGTTACTTTTTCTCAAAATTCTCATAACTAAAAAACTATAATTCTATTTTCTCTAAAAGCGAAGCCAATCATTAATATACGACTCTTTAATGCCCTCATGACTTTTCAACAGGAAAATATATTAGAATCATTCTCATTCTTGCTGCTTAAAAGGACGGAAGTTAAAAAATGATATAAAATGATGTACACATCATATTTTAAGATTATTTTTAACCTAGAGACACCTTTTTGACTCGAGAGTTTCCTTGTAAATTTTTATCTTTTTTAGACAAGTATATGCCTATTTTTGGGCATTTTTTCATTCCCTCTTAAAACTCTAGTTTTGTCCAAAATTTTGTGTACTCTTCTCCTTCCCTCCAGAATATAGTTTCTTGCATATGAATTCTTCTGAAGCAACCCTCAGTACTATCTACAACACTCTCTACTCTGCTACAAGAAATCTCAGGAGTGGTTTTGATAGCATTTGTTGAAATCAAATAATCTCTATCTACAACACTCTCTACCCTACTACAAGCAATCTCCCTCTTCAATACTATGCTATAAGATATCTTCCTTTTCAACACTCTATACTACAATCAAGTGATAATGGAGGTACCTTTATTTTTTAATATCTGTGATGTTATTATTCTTCATAGTTGTTATTTAATCTGTAAGTGTCAATTCATAGAGAGAGAGAGAGAGAGAGAGAGAGAGAGAGAGAGAGAGAGAGAGAGAGAGAGAGAGAGAGAATATTTTTGGATAGAAGAGAAGATAAGATTGGATGTTAATTAGAGGTAGATTAAAAGCTAAGATTATAGGTAGATTAGGGTCTATCATGTCTGAAATCAAGAGAAAGAGACAAGATCCAACTAGGTAAAAAAATAACACATATATAGTGAATTAAAGGGGTGTAATTGTGTGATTTGAATGTTAATCCAAGTTAAAATTGGCATATATTTTTTATAGGTGCAGGACGTACCAAGAGAAAGGCACCAATGTTCAAAAGAAATGTGGAAAGGGATGATGCAATAAGATACATGATGCAACAAGAAAGAAATGCAAGGGAAAAAAATGTGGATCTGTGGGTTGATGGGTGCATTTATCCACACGATCCAGTCACTCAAAGTCCACCACAATTTGAAGGGCTTACATCATTGTGAAGGTAATGAAGGATTTTATGGATAAATGTGCAGACTTGTCACACAAGGATTAGCAGGGGTTCATCAAGCCTTGATAAATATGCAGACAAGATCACAAGGGAATATGCAATCCTTGATAGAAAATGATAGATTATTGGCTGAGAAGGATAGGGAGAACCAGAGCCTACAACAAGCAATGTCTGTCATTGAAGATGCTATGCATGCTACACACATGCATAATATGGACTTACAGTCTAAAGTTATGGACTTGGAGAAGGAGAATCGAAACATAAATATGAAGCTCACAAAGACTTTGGAGATTATGCCCACTTTAAAAACCAAAGAAGCACTTTGATGCATCCGATTAGTTAAACCAATTCACCAATTAACCAAAGGAAGTGGACAATATCATAGATGGATATATGCTCAATCTACAACAATAAAAAATATGTTTCCTCATGTAGAGAATGATACTATTGCCAAAGTCCTATGCAAGGATATGGTAAAAAATGCATTGGAAACTCGTAAATTCAGGGACATTGTAGATGGTGTTGCAAGTGAATATCTTAAGGATATGAGCAACTTGTTTACTGCTACAGATGCTCAGGGATTATATGACAAGGTGGGAATGAGTTCTGAGTTATATAGTATGCTCTATCAACAATGGGATATAGGTTTTAAGCAAGTCTTCAAAACTAAGTAAGTAATGTCTCTACCAAAACCATTTCACATAAAGAACGCTAATTTCAACTAAATGAGAAAGTTTTAGGACTAATTAGTGAGCTAACGCATCTGGAAAATACACACATATTGAAGTATGGTTCCAAAGAAGTTGCATTTGTATTGAATGCATCCAACAACTTTGTAATTGGATAAATGTACGGTTCAGATTGCTATGGTCAAGTTCTACAATATGTCTATGGAAGAATGTAGAGGCAAGCTTAAGTTTGTCCTCAAATTTGATGAGAGTGAGATTATTAAGGGGAAAAACCTTATACGTGTGAGTATAACACTTATGAATTGAGCATTGGATCCCAACATCAATGAAATCCATCCTTTATAATTCAGTAAGAATGAAATATGGTGGCTTGTAGTATTTGAAGTACCTAAGGAGGACCATGAAGTACTTAAAGTTTTTTTTAACCTCACTAATATAGCCAGTGTTATTTAACATCAAAATAATGGAGTAATTTTATACATTGAGGGGTTTGGGGACTATCAAGTTGAATGGCATCTTGCAGGTGATTTAAAAACATTGAAGATGTATGTTTGGTTTATCAAATGCAGCAAATGCAAAATTTTCGTGCATATACTGCATGCAAACTAGGAAGAAAGGGAAAGATGGAAAGAAAGAATGGCTTGCCAAGGTAGGACAACAAGGTGCTCCAACACGTGATAAAAAAGTCATGAGAAATGGAATGCTAGTTTGAGTGGATCCAAACTGGCGCCCTATTTTGGAAATACCACTAACAAGGGTTCACTTTTGCACATTGCATTGTTTGATTAGAATAATTGAGAAGCTAGTATATGAATATATATGCTTTGCATACAAGATGCAGCCTATGTTAGAAGCTGATGCTACATACAAGAAGGTAGAACAAGCCCTCTCTGAAGTTGGATTGCATGGGTGTAACGTGCCCGCTCCTCAAATTGCGGGACACATCTTAGCAGTCCATCGAGAGATATATCTAGAAGATGCCACCTGGCACTCCTAAGTAATGACACGGGGTTTGCCAACTAGGGTCTCTCGAGTCTGCCTCGTAACAGAACTTATCCGGCTGTTCCCACTAGGATGGACCTGAAGTCCGGGTTCCTCATAGTCGGGTCTTCCTAACAGTCTTTTAGCATTGGTCTACAACTGCTCCACTCTACGCAGATGCAACTGGACCCAAGCAGACTCATACCGCACTTCGTTCAAAGAGAATGGGAAACGAGAGGGATGCATTGCTCAACCTCTCTGCCCATAAGGCATAGTTCCATTCTGGTCCCCTAAAAGGGCATGAATTAGATTTTTAACTTACAAGTTCTAAGGTCCTTGTCTATCTAACGTTTGCATCAAATAAATTCCATTGAGGAAAGCTCTGGGCTAACCGAGACCACCCTTCCGTAGGATAGACCCATTGGTCACATCCACCACGCTTCTCTCAGGGGTTATTTTAGTTATCTAATTACCTACCACATTATGTTTGACACATAAAAGTAGCTTCCTTAATTAACCTGTTAATCACAGGTTCCTTTATGTAATTTAGGGCACAGACACGAAGACAAGATAACAAGATCAAACACTTCCTTAACTTATCTTCAGATTAATGTTTGTCTCCTGCCCATACAGAAGAATTAAGTGACCCTTTCTGCCTCCGCAGAAAAATCCTTCCGTATCCCGGAAATAAAAACCCGAAGGTTTATCCTATCAAGATTCTGCCTTGTAACTAGTATCAAGGCCTCGAGATCCCATCTCGAGTCACGTAGAACACTTGTGCAAGGTTCGAAGGCATAGGGATTTACGGCCATAGCCCCCCTGGCACCCAAGCGCCCTCCTACGCCAAGTAATTTCCACGGAGAGACCTCTTGTGGTGGATTCGGTCCACATTCCCGGCGTGGATTCATAACCCCCTTGGTTAGGGTTTGGCGATTCGCGGGGGTAGCTAGCACCATCCTTCCTTAATTATCCCTTTAGGAAATCATCCACAGATGAAGCAACCAGCCTAATAACATTTACTAGGGAAAACATCCCTTTTGTTCCCATGGCAATTTATCCTTACAGTTCCCGCCATGAAAATATAATCACTTGGATATTCATACAAAACCACAACCAATCCTTAAGTAACCTTTCAGAAACAATCAAGCTGAAACACCTAGCCTAACATCCTTTAACTAGGAAAACATCCTTTTTGTTCCCATGGCAATCAGTCATCACAGACCTGGCCATGAAATCATTAATCACAAACAACTTGGATTAGCATCCAAAACCACATCAAGCAATCACCTTGCTTATGATCCACATGTCCTTAGTAAGATTCTCTCCTCTTACCAACACAACTAGTCGATATTCACTCGGAGATACCCCTTTCTAACAATCAAGCATAACTTGGGTCAACAGTCCATTTAGAGTTAGGTCACCAACTTCTACTAAGCTAGGAACGTATCCATTTGTGATAGTCTACAGCAAGATCAATAAATCAATTCATAGGCAATTCTACTTGACCTCTTACCTTCTTTTGAAGCTCTCTTCCCCTAGGGTGTTTCCTTGTGGTAACTTAGTCCTAACTCAAAGCATTGACTGGTCAACCCAGGCAACGGATAAGCCCTATTCGCAACCCATCCACGAGCGTTTTATTCTTCCAGTTATTTACTCATCTCTCTCTAACCAAGTAAAGTTAACACACTTGGCAACACAAGACTTTTCACCTAGGCCTTCAGGATACAGTCTAGATGCATGCATCCCTTCCATCTCTCTTATTGTGGTACTATGTAGAATTCTCCAATCAAACTTACCCATCATGCACATGGTGTGTCTAATATGTTAGTACATTCTAAACGACCTTTAACTCTCTTCATTCCTGGCAACGAATACTTATACCTAATGCACCGGATCTCATGTGACTTGCGTATATGAAAGTCTAGGTTTCTATCCATTGGTGCAATTGCATCCTATGAATGGAAACTAACATTCCGTGTGTTTAATTTTTATGTAGATGCAAACCGTGATTTTTATTGGTTAATTTAAGCATTGCTCTATGTGAAGGTCTATCATTTTATGTAAAAATTTATGAAAATCTTATCATTTCATGTGCATCAACCCATGTAGAATCCATTCTATTTGTCCACTTGACTCCCATGCAATCATCCCGTATTTGCAATATTTCGTGCAACAATATTTCATGTACTAGGCTAGTCAATATTTCATGCAACTCATGCAACTCATGCACGACTTTTCATAATCATGCACTTTAAGTATGGAAGAAAAACCATGAACAATAAGCAATAAGAATAGCGGCAGGGTTAGAGGACACCATTTTTGAGGGAGTAGTCAATGTCGTCTTGCTAGGTGTCACGAGCCATCCACGGACTTCCAGTCTCATGCGTTCGCGTAACCCTGAGTGTCCTTGATTTCTCAATGGCCGCGAACAAGTCTTCGTGCTCGGCCTTCTGATTTCTCTTCAAATTCTCTTCTTTCTCATCATCATCTTCTTCTCCTCTCTCTCCCTCTTCTTCTCCTTCTTCTTCTCCTTCTCTCTCTCCCTTCCTCTTCTTCTTCTTCTTCTTTCTCTCCCTTCCTCTCTCCCTCTTCTTCTTCTTCTTCTTCTTCTTCTCCCTTTCTCTTCTTCTCCTTCTTCTTCTCCTCTCTCTCCCTCTTCTTCTCCTTATTTCTCTCCCTTCCTCTTCTTCTTCTTCTTCTTCTTCTTCCCCTTCTCTCCTCTCTCTCTTCCTCTTCTTCTTCTTCCCTTCTTCTCCTCCTATCTCTCCCTCTTCTACTACTACTTCTTCTTCTCCTTCTTTTCTTCCTCTTCTTCTTCTTTTTCTCTTCTTCTTCTCCTTCTTCTCCTTCTCTCTCTCCCTCTTCTTTTCTTTTTATTCTCCTCTCTCTCCCTCTTCCTCTCCTTATTTCTCTCCCTTCCTCTTCTTCCTCTTCTTCTTCTCCTTCTCTCTCTCCCTCTTCTTCTTCTTCTTCTCCTCCTCTCTCTCCCTCTTCTTCTCCTTCTCTCTCTCCCTCTTCTTCTTCTTCTTCTTCTCCTCTCTCTCCCTCTTCTTCTCCTTCTTCTTCTCCTCTCTCTCCCTCTCCTTCTCCTTCTCCTTCTCCTTCTCCTTCTCTCTCTCCCTCTTCTTTCCCTGGGCAGCAAGGCGGCATGATCACCAGGGAGGAGGGGGGGGACGCTGTCGCTGACAAAGCTGGAGGGGGGCCGTGTTGCAGTCCGAGGGGGGAGCGTTGTTTACGAGACAGGGGAGGGCGCTGCTGGAGATGACGGTGGCCAAAGGGGAGCACTGTGTGCTGCAGACGTAGCCGGGGGCGCCCTGTGCCTCATCCCATAAGGGGATTTATAGAGGGGGGAGAGGTGGCTTATGGGGGGGAAGACGACACCTCCTGCCACCTGGGGGTGTTGCATGCTCCCCCTTCTCTCACTTCACTCCCTCTCTCTCTCTCCCCGACATGCTGTTGGCGGCGGGGAGAGAGTGAGGGATAAGAAAAATTTCAAAAAAATTTAAGAATTTTGAAGGGGGGGTTCTCATGGGGGGGAAAGTACGGGGGTCACAAGGGGGATATATTACAACGGGGGACTAAGTAGAAATAAGAAAGGACGAGAAAAAATCAGGAAAGAGTGGAAATATCCCTTGTAAACCATGCTTTGGCAAACCCAAGGCTAGGAAGTTTATATCTCCACCTCGAGATGAGGAAGGCAATATACTTGTAAAACAACCAGAGAGGTATGAAGCATGGAAAAAGTTGCACCTTGCTGTTCTGGATTGGAGCAATGGGGGACGAACCAGGATTGCAAAGGCAGAAGTGTGGATACGCCTAGATAGATTAACATCTCTCTTACAAAAGTTGAGGTTTAGGGATGGTGATGCCAATACATTTAAAGAGACAGTTGTTAAATTTCATAAGTCCATGGTGGAGGCATGGACTGCAAATAGCATTACACACTACATGGTCAATATTGCCACCATTACAAATAAATATCATCATGTCAAATTAGTTTGTGTTTCTAATCTCTCTTCTTGGGCAGCATATACTTGAAGCACATGGTCCATACTTTGTAGATGGTCCATACTTTCCCAATCAAGGAAGTTTGGCAGTATGATTAACTCAAGGCACGGAACGATCTCATTGGCAAGCTCATTATGCATTTCAAAAGGCAACTAATCAACGATGTGGCATCAATGATTCCAATTTTATGAGGCATATATTACAAGGGTGGCATAGGAGATTAGATATACGATATGAGGAAAAAGAAAAGAAGTCCAGAACCTCTCAAGTAGAATTTATAAGTAGGGGAATATATGAAGTGAGAAAAACAAGATATGAAAATAACACAGCTAGACAATGCCACACAAAATGGTTGGCAACCCAAGAGAGAGATGGCAAGAAATGGAGACCTAGAAAAAGATAATAATTTTGATGCATTTAGAGTCCACGAGAGAACACAGGTACTAAGGATATGACACATCAATACTCCTATCTTTAACATGAGATGTCTTGCAAAATTTATTTAAAATTTTGAAGGTTTGTCACAATGTTTTCAAAGTCGATTTTGAACTATGTTTTTAATTTATGAAAAGTCAATTTCAAAATCCTAAGACAAAGATATGAAAATTCCAAACCTTGGAACATTCATTGGCCTAGACAGAGAGGGGCATGAGAGGAGTGGTAGGAGAGAGAGAGAGAGGCAATGATGGGGTGGAGAAATGAAATGAAATGATAATTTTAAAGTTCATTTACACCACAATAAGTTTAAAAGTTTCATACTTAAGTCAAGTTTCTCCTTTCATTTTTTCCCATTACTCTTCACTCTACCCTCCACCTTTCTATCCTTCATCATCATAACCATGGCATATTCCAAGCTTCCTATCAAGAAGGCACCTCCAAGAGCAAGAGCTCAACACTCTTCCAAATCTAGTGAGCGTACTATGAACAACAAAGGTCCCCTCGTGGCTGAAAACGGTGGCCCTACTGTAGCTAATAATGGTGGCGTTGCTGTGTCCAACAATGGTGGCCCTAGTGTGGTCAATAATGATGGTTTGCCATTGTCTAGAAATGGTGGTCCATATGCTCTAGTTGCTCCACCTCCCACTACTGCTCCAGCTGGTAATACATGTCCTCCAACACATAAGAAGCGAAGATGGAGACCAGGCATAGCTGCACTACATGAGATAAGAAAATTCGAGAAGAGTGCCAACTTGATTATTCCTAAGGCACCATTCTCTAGGTTGGTTGCGAGAAATACAGCAAGATCTGCAGTTAGGGCATCGTCACAAGTTCTTTTCAAGGAACCATGCAAGGAATGTGGGGCGATGGTCAAGCCAAGCCTTGCTTGCTCTCTAAGAAGCAGCTGAAAGTTACTTGATTGATCTAATGAGTGATTATCAACTTCTAGCCATTCATGCCCAATGTATCACTATTAAGCCCATAGATATGGTTCTTATTTATAGGATCTGCAACAACAACAAGGATGCATTTAATCTTAATGTCAATACTATGCTTTGAGAAGCTACCTTCTAATTGGATCTATGTTTTTAAGCTCAGGTTTGGTTGTAGATTGTAAGGAGCTTAGTTTTGGGTTATCTTTCTAGTAGACCTTCAAGTATTTGATAGTAGTGGCCTGCAAAATGGAGCTAAAATTTACCTAGCTTTAGTTGTACTTGGTGCGATGCACTATCTACCATGCATTTCATGGTTTCATAATGCCAAATCTGATATTTGATATTCTATTTTGCTATAATTTGCATTGTGTGTATTTCCAAGTTTCTAATTTTCAAAGTAGTTTTGTTGAGGATAAATTCAATGCGCAATCACGCACACATCAGTGATTAGTTGTACATGGGCCGATGCACTATATCGTTATTGTATTTATTGGTTTGGAAACACTATATCTGGTATGTGATATTTCATTTGATCCATGACTTATTTTTTGTGAATTTTTAAGTTTCCAATATTTCACATAGTTTGGTTGACAATGCATTTAATATGCAATTGTGCAAACTTGGTGAGCCATCAATTTTATAAATTGAAATCTCGTGAAAATTCACCCACATGCTAGGCATAACAAAAACTCATGGATATTAAAAAATTGGCCCCATTAGAAACCTCTGGGACACCTGTTTGGAGGCTTGTGTCTGGGGCCCTAAATTTAGGGATTCAGGGCACCAGACACCAACCTCCGGACAGGTGTCCTACAAACTTCTGATGAGGCTTTTTTTTGGGTATTTGATGTGTCATAGAGGAGTCCACAAGTGAAATTTCATGTCAGTCGGATCACTGGTCATATTTTTCCAAAGCCTAGATACATTAATTCAAGTTTAAGGGTTTTTGAAAAGTTTTGCTATAAGTTTAAAGTTTGACCTCATTTTACACATTTCACTTTTGAGTTTTGAGTTTTCTCTCCTAGAAGACATAGCACGCACCAAGCAAGTGGCCTGGAGACACCCCCTAGGAATCCCATACACATGCCACCTTCCCTAGCTCCACCACTACCACCACCACCATGCCGGCATCGCAAGCATTGATGGAGGCCAGACACATCGTCTCTTCATGAGATTGGCCATTACCAGAAGGCCACGCATCTCCTGATACAAAGGCTCCATTCGAGAAGCTAGTGTGGGAGATTATGAATGGTATACTGATTAAGAACAATAAGAGACACTTCCCAGATGGATCACGCTTGCAACAACTCGATTGCTGGACTGCCCAAGCCCTCCTTGCACTATAGGAAGTTGTCAAAGCTCACCTCATTGACTTGTTCGGAGACTCAGTCTATGTAGCAGTGCATGCAAGAAGAGTCACTGTCTCGCTGATAGGGATTTGCGGATAGTGAGGTTCTTTCGATGATGGAAGGATAGTCCTCGCGGAGATCAACAATGATAGGGGTGTACTACTAAAACATATATGGAATGTAGCTTCCAAAGAGATTTTGTAAAATCCTAGTTGTAATGGATCCCATGTAAAGTGTCATGAATATGAATACAGATTTTTTAGCACATCTTATTTTTATTTATTCATTTCTTATTTGTTTTATTTGTCTTTGAGTTATCATTACATGCGTTCAAATGAATACATGTTGCGCACAAACTCAATAAAGCACTACGTATTAAATTTAGGGTACGAATTGTGTTGCGTATAAATCGGATAAATAAATGTAACATTCAAGTAAAAATTAATAATAAACAACACATATGACAAACTACATTGCACGTAAATCCAACAAATATTGGTTTTCATTACTCAAGAGAAGATTACAAAGTGCAATACATTGGTGATGAGATATCATTTGGCAATAAGTACATCTACTCTCTCCTAGGCTTCTTCGAGCTACACTCCCCATGGTCAAAGCTATTCTTGATCATAGGCAACAACAAATTTTGCCCTAGTAGTTCCTACCTTATGACATTGGGGTCTTGAACACCAGCAATGATGCCACGGGCCACCATGGGAAAAAGTGGCTCAAATCTAGTACTAGAGAATAAGTAGAGGAGCTTTGAACGTCGAAGCAACACTGCTTTCTCCAAGCTAGAGTTCGTTGGGATGGTCTTGAAGGGCCTAGCCTTTGTTAGTGCCCTCAACTTCAGAAAGTTCTCAGCAAAAGCCGGAGAGCATGTCTTATGAAATACAATAATGTCACTCACAAGTTGGTCGATATACTTCTTCAATGTCGAGTCCTACACCCTTCCTTGGCTACCAGATCGGCCGCCTTGTCTAGATGAAAATCCATCTATATAGACAATGTCCTGCATCACATGAGTTCAGTGTCAAACTCATTGTGTCATCACACTCACTATGCATGGAGTGTGCTAAAGATACATACATCGGATTCACGTGAAAATTTACCAGTAGGGCCTCTAGGGCATCGGGAGCATGGATATAAAATTTTGCCAGGATTGGGTCCCCAGAGCAGCCCTGGCCGGAGGCTCGCGTTTGTGGGCCTGAATCTGCAAGTAAATTGACACGCGAATCTGCTAACATTAACCCGTTAACATTACCTTCTCTGCATCATCTATCTGCTGCTGTAATAGAGCATCCAAGTCTACTCCTGCAATTGGGCCACCCTCGTCTCTCTCTTGGGAAGGTACTGTGTAGTTGGGTCGATGTCCAAAAATGCTTTCTTGCAATCACTTGAACTCCTCATCTGAGATATTGTACTGTGGCGCTGCATCCTCAATCTGCTCTTGGATGCTCACGATGGCAAAGATATCATCGACACTCGTGCCATCATATCTAGCCACCTCATCAACATGTGCTAGGGCATATTGTATATCAAAATCTATAAAATCATCAGTGCATCACACACCATGATGCAATATAGTTCTTCTTCTCTTAGCTCCAAAATTTCTAGTATATCTTGCATGAGTAGATATTCCACCCCCTCAATGATGATAACATGGAGAGAAGCGAGGGGTGGCTCATTGCTTGTCGGTGTCTCATCAGGGCAAGGAGATGGGCGCACAATAGCCAAGCTTTGTGCTGCCTTTACGCTTGGATCAAGTGCGATCTCTTTAAGCTCCCTCTCGAAATACTCTAGTTGTGGCTAAGAGGGTGCGTTGATCTCTTCGTCACTGTTCTCTTGCACCTCAGTGCACAAAACATATATGGCAAATGCTGCATTGCGCTCGATGAGATCCATTGTAGTGTGGTCCTAGGATGAGATGGGCATTACTCTGGCACAGAGATGCTACCCCACATGCATGAGGACTCAATTAATCACCTTTGCATGCTCAATCTAGCAGCACGTAAACTATATAAGAAATCTAGGGGGACCCATTTGAGAGCAGAGTCTAAAATAGAGTAGGTGAGAGGGTTCGCCGCATCAGAAAACAATCCCACTATACTAGAGCTAGGGTCTACGATAGAAAGTGAGCTCTCTAGACTCAAGTTCATGCAAAACCTAGGGTATATCTGGTCTCCTATGTGTGCATAGCATGTGGAGCTAATCCATGTGGCGAAGGCGGGAGTGGTAGCCATGGCACACAAAGAGAGAAGGAAGGAAAGCACAAGTGTAAGGAAGTAGATAATGAAAGTGAAAATGAGTTTGGAGTTATAGCTTTTATGTATCTAGGGTTTTAAATAAAGGTTTTTTTAAAATCCTAAAGTTTCAAATTAAAAGTCTTACCTTAGTTTCTTTATTTCAATACTTTAAAGTCACCGTTAAAATTACTCATACAGATAAACGCTTCGTTCTACATTATTATATCCTCGAATATACTTGGATCGCTACTTATATTCAAGTCTAACTAGAGAATATATAGAAGATTTTTAAGGAAATAAATCTAAAAGACCTTCAAAATCTCTTGGATCCAATTTAATATTTAAATTGAAGAAATGAGTAGAAGAGATGAGCTACAATATATCATTATGCAAATACAATATTGCATAGATTATAGAACTCCAGCATGCAATTTAATTATACTTTTTACCATCATGATTGACTAATTACAATATGTATTATCGCATGCTTGGATCACAACAAACTAAGATTATCTAAATTGAAAGTACTCAGAAGTTTAAAAAAAAATTATGTTCGTTCTTTATTTAAAAAAATTACAAGGATTCCACTATCTCAAGGATATGTGGAGAAGCACATTGTTTACATGACATGGATTGCTCACTACGAATCCTGACTTTTCTATTATCTAACTTGAAATAGAAGTTGTAGAGGGGCTCAATGAACATTAATTGAATTTCTTGTCTCAGAAAAGAAATGGGCCAATGGCTCTCTGGGCTGACCACAAAAGGATTATGACAATTTCACAAGATAATCACATCTATGAGAGTTGTATGTGTCTCATCTCGAGCATCTTGATCCAAGATGATCCACTACCCTCACAAAAGTCACCATCTTCTATATCGAAAGTCAATACACAGAGTTTGCCTAGCAATGAAATATCTGTAATAAAAACAAAAATAATGATAAGTAAATGCAACTAATACAACAATTCATCTAAGCAAGACCTGTGTCAATTAAATCAAGGCATTCAAAGTAGTAAAAAAGATTTACCTAAATGTGGGATTAGATTGGTTGACCCTACACTCAATCATCTCATCAAAATGTGTTCTTTTGACTTGCCAAGACTCACCCAATAGCTAACTCATCCATTCCTCGGATGGACACTTGCATTGATAAGTAATCTTTGTTTTCTTTAGAATATCACATGAACTAAACAAATGTGCAAACAATGAGAATGGAATAAACCAACTAAGATACAAATCTTTGGAGCCTGTGGTGGGTTTCATAGCACTATTGAGGTTAGATTTTATCTTGGACATTATCTTTCCTATTGAAGACCTCCACTGCAAGTATGTTACTGATGTTTTTCCTCCCTGAAGACATCTATAATAACCAAATAGAAAAGTTACCTATTAGCATGTGCATAATTTGCAAATGTTCTCTCCAAATGAAATGAAATTTAAATGGAGCAATTAGAAAAAAAACATTGTACCTGCAATTCTGTTCACAAAGAAGCCTAGAGATATTAAACAATAAGTTGACTTATAACAAGGCCATTGTTCCTTCACTGACAAATTCCTAGAGTACAAAAAGAAAAGAAATCTCGGGTCAAAGCATACATATAAATTACATACGCTTTGTCCAAATGAGTTGAAACTTAACCTGCATGGAGCAACAAAAAAAAGTGACAATATATCTATGGCTCTCTTTGCAAAGAAGCCCAAAGATGTTGAAGAAGTTGAGTTTTTAAAAAATCATTGTTCTCCACCCTCAGAGACTCTTGGAGTAAGAAAACAAAGGAAAGCTCAGTATGCATATAGCTTGCATACATTTTGTCCAAACGATATAAAATTTAACTATGGAGCAGCAAAAAACAAGACAACATACCTATAACTTTCTTTACAAAGAAACCATAAGATGTTGAAGAAGAAGTTGAGTGTTCAAAAGATCATTGTTCTTGGCTATAAGAGACTCCTAGAGTACCAAAATAAAAGAAATTACATGTCAGAGAATGCACATAACTTGCATAGGTTTTGTCCAAACGAGATAAAACTTTACCATAGAACATCCGTGGAAGAGAACAATATACATGTAAAGTTTTGTGAAGAAAATCTTAGGGCTTTTGTAGAACAAGCTATGCTCTCATAAAACATGTGAAACTCACTCTGTGTTTGTGTAGAGGAAACGAAATTTCACAGGGTTACTGATAGGGCAAGCAACAATGTGGTTGTAAGATTTTGTCAGGAAAGAAGAAGCAGGGAAAGAGATATGATAAATTTGAGTTCTACCTAAGAAAGAGGGGGAAAATGAAAAGGGGAGAAATGAAAAGTCAAACATAAAATTATAAGAAAATGAAAATTCAAGTCACAAAATTCCAGGAAGTGTCAGCATTGTATTGCCCACATTTCCCCTTATTTTATTGTTGAGGGAAGATTTGGGCCAAGATATGGCTAGAAGATTCATGTTACATAAATCTAGAGTCCCAGCTCTCTCATTGGTTAGGCCTATATTTGTTTATTCACTCCTTAAGGGGAAACAAAGAGAGTCCATATTTCTCCTAATGGCACTTTATAATGGAAAATTTGGAAAAGAGAGAAAGATACCATAGAGCAAGGAAAAAGACAAAGAGAAGAGGAAGTATATACCACAAAGCAAGAAAAAAGACAAAAAAGAGGAAATAAACACCATGACAAAAGACAATGTAGAATTTAGGAAGGGGAAGAACAAAAAGACATGTTTGACCAAGCAAGAAAGGGCCAATCTCAATCAAGCCATAAGAGATTCCTTGAAAGAGATGCAACAAGAGCAAGTAGTGCTCTTGAAGAAGAAAGATCCTTAAAAGATAAGAGGGTGCCCAACTCTATGAGAGAAACCTTTTCATTGGGGGGAGAGCGTGAATGTAAGCTTGATGGAGTGTGAGGGATGAGATATGAAGCAATCCAACAAACTCACTATCTTCTTCTCTTCTTCTTCTTCTTCTTCTTCTTCTTCTTCTTCTTCTTCTTCTTCTTCTTCTTCTTCTCCTCCTCCTCCTTTTTCTTGCAACAATGGCTTAAACTTGGAGAAGGTTCAAGAGTGTAGATTGGAGACTTGGAATGAAGGTAGTAGCACTAGGATCATGAGACCACTTCCTACTTTGAATCAATACTACAACAAGGAGAAGGACAAAGAGTGTCTATTACAATCATGAAATAATTCGTCTACTTTTCATGCTTGTGAAAGTGAGTTCAATAGTTTAGAGAGGGGAAGCAAACGAGTAGGTGAGAGCTAGTCCATCATGGTTGGTTGAGCTCTTAAAGGAATAAGAGTTCTTCTCATGTCTCAATGTTGAGTATGTAAAAGACTTGACGGTCATCAACTCATTTTCCTTCTCTTTAGGGTGTATAAAATAATCTACATAAACACATTTCCTAAAGGGAAGCTCCACCATGCCAAGACTTGCTCTATGTTCGAATAAGAGCTCTTCTAGAGCTTTAATAAAAATGTTAGTAACATCCTCACTTGTATTCCATGATGCGATACTATATCACCGCCATGAAAATTCTTCCTGATAAAGTGTTAGTTGACTTAAATATGCCTAATATTTGCTAAAGATTCAGCTAATATATTATCGTGCAAGATATGAGCATGACCTAAAATTCCATATAAATCAAGTTCTTGTAAAGGCTTTGTATTGAATATTTATAATGAGAGACTAAATGTGTTTTATTCCTTAGGCCTTTGAGAAAGGAGTGGATTTGAAGCACCCACAAAAATCCAATTCTAGCAAGCACCTCTTTAATTGTATAGCTTCACAATTTGATGTAGTTAAGCCATTATATTTAATTTCTCATCTAGAGAGATTGACTATGTATTGACTCTTGGAGCACCAAGAAATGGCTCCACTACCAAGGCAAAAATTATTATCATTAATGCTATTTTATGAACCAAATAATGAATTTTACATCCTCCATGAAATCATCATTAGTTTCTACTAGGATTATATCATCCTCACATAAAGTATAACTAGCACAATACCATTCCCTTTAAACTTACAGTTGAGAGTTTTGTTAGTATTAATCTCTTCAAAAACCTTGAGTATGGAGCTTGCTCCAGTCCTAATTAGCTCATTTTCAATTTGGATACCAAATGCTCTTTATTTGCCATAAGATAGTCCCCTCTAGTTGCTTCAAGTAGATCTCTTCCTCAAGCTGCACATTGAGAAAGAAATTATTAGAATCCATTTGCTATAACTTCTATTTAAATAAAGTAGCAAAAAGGAGAAACAATGAGCTCATTTTGGCTAAAAATTATAAGTTTCTCCATAATATGTACCATCCTCTTGAGCAAAATCCTTAGTAAACTAGCTTTGCTTTTATGCTTAGCATTCTTTCCTTCTTTATTGAGTGGGAGTTGACACAAATATCCTTATATGTACTAGGTTCATGATTCTATGAGACAAATCTAAGAAAGGCAAGGATGTGCTTGACGCCTTTGATTTTGAAATATGGCTATGTTAGCTACAAGCATTCTTCCTCTTTCCTTCCCCCACCCATGAACCTCTCTCCTTACAATTTCATGTTGTATTGTTTATATTTAGAATTCAAAATGTTCAACTTTGAAAAAATGTGACATTTTTTTGTACCAACTCTCAAAATCCATGAGATAAATCTTTGCACCAAATTTATAAACAAGACTACCACCAATTTTGCTCTATGTATAAAAACTAGTATGCCAACCATTGAGCCAAATTGACATGTCTATGGTTATCAACTAGTTGGACAATGCCCACTACTTGAAAATGATGATGTGGCATGAATCACATTTTAATTTAGATCTATTGCTCATAACTACTTGAATCCCCCCCCACCCCCCCAGGAAGCCCATATCCACTTAAAATCCCTCATGTATGTGTGTCTAGCTTTGAAGACACTTATCTATGCCAACCTATCAGTGTTTTGAAGACACTTACCTATGCCAACCTATCAATGTTTTGAAGACACTTACCTATGCCAACCTATCAATGTTTTCCAACTACTTCAAACACACTTTCATACCACCATCAATTATGTTTGCCTTTATCCTCTTTCTTAAAATCCCCCATACCATATATGAAGATCACCTTCCTCCCTTGCTTTTCTATATTAATGCAAGAATATACCCCCCATAATGATGAGGCTTTATATCAATGCTTACCTTTTCCTATCTACTACCTCAAAGTATTGGAAGACATGAATTAGAGCCACTACATGGTTTGATCTAATCCATTTTTCCCTAGATCTTGCCGCCACTATCACACCTTGCTCTACAACTACTTCTCTTTTTCTCCTTCCTCACCAAGTTCCTTTGTCTTGTCAATCTTCTCAATTGCTATCCCCATAACCTACATGTGCCTCTATCCTTATATAATTCCAGCTAGTCTCTTTTTGAACATAGGATCTAAAAATATCTCAAGAAAGAAAATAGTAGATGTATTAGTCTCCTTACACATAATCTCTACACCTCATAATTTCTTGTGGCTATCAACTCAAGTAGCTCCTCCAGTAATTCCTTAGCCCATCCCCCATTATCAATCTAAGGTCAAGTCAATCTCAAGTTTTCTCGGAAGACCTAACCCCTTGGATACACTATATCACATGCTAACTAGTCACATTGATTGAGCTCTCAAGGGTGGAACACAACCAAAGGGTTTTGATGAGATATATTCTCCAATCACATTTCCACACATACCATTACTTAAGATAATGGAAACTCACCTCTTAGGGATAGCATCACTTGGAGATGTGGAACCCCTCTATTAACCCTCAGACGAACAAGGTGGAAAATCTGAAAAATCTAAAGCAGAAGACAAAGGCGTGCCAAGAAAAATATGAAAACACAAGAAGTGCAGAAAAGACCTAAATCAAGGAGAATGGCTCACAAGAAAAAGTGCAAGTCAATACTTTTATAAAAGAGCGCAAGGCGCACCATGATTTATTTTAAAAGCATCGAGCTCTCACTCGTGCAAATTGTAAAGGTAGATGGGTGGTAGAAAGGAAGCTAGGAGGACAATGGGAAAAAGGGCCTAGGCCACTGCCGGCCATGTAAAAAAGGGGATAAGGGGATGACCACCCAAAAGAGATTTAGGGTTTTGTATATAAAGTGGAAAAGTGAATGAGAAGCTCATTCTTGTGTGTGGCCAAAAGTAGCTCTCCTTCTCTTCTTCTTCTTCTTCTTCTTCTTCTTCTTCTTCTTCTTCTTCTTCTTCTTCTTCTTGCTTGCTTGCTTGCTTGAGCTTGTGCTTGAGAGAGGGAGTGTGAGAGTGTGAGAGAGTGAGTTTGTGAGGGTGAGGGTAAGGGATCGTGGTGGAGAAGCTCTCCATCTTCTCCTCTCTTCTTCTCTTCTCTTCTCTTCTCTTACCTGCAACAATGAAAGAGCGTGGAGCTTGAGGATGGAGCTCGCTTGAAGCTTGCACTTGGATCGTGGAGCTACCAGAGTGCTCCGAAGAGGAGGAAATTTGATCAGGCATGGAGATAAGCTCACTACACTTGTAGATATGGGTAGCGCATTGGCTATGTGAGAGGTAGCCATTAGTGCTCGGCTTGGAACGCTTGAAACATTAAGAGGTCCGTGGGTCTTGGTGGTTGAGCTTGTGCTTGCCTCTACACTTTGGTTTCATTGCCGGGACCAATGGATTCAATCCTTGAGTGCTTGCATGCTCCAAATCAAGAATTGAAGTAGGGTTTTCCCTGAACCGGTGCTTGAGGTAGATAGGTAGGAAGCGAGGGAGTTTGAAGAGGTATTAGATCTCCTTAGCAAGTAGGTTTTTGGTTTTCTGGATTTGGAAAAGTAGGTTGGAGTAGTGCAGGTGTTTTCTTTGTGATTTGGATGCATTAGGATAGGAAAAAACAAAGAAAAGAGAGGAAAACACGCATTGGGGTTTTTGTTGACATAATAGGGAAAGAGGGTTTGATTTGTTTGCCGATTTGTATTTTGGAGTTTATTTGCTATTCTAGGTATACAAAATCCTTCATTAGGGTCTATTCTTATGTTCTAGAAGTTTGTGCGACCCCTCATAACCAAAATCGTGAGAATCAAGTTGATTTTTGTCATCCCCGAAACTCATCCACAGGAATTGGACACTATGACACATCATCCGATTCCCAGAATTGGACACGAACAATCCGATTCCCAGTCCGATTTTCGAACTTGGACACCCATCCTGTTCATCCGATTTCAAAAATCGGACACTCCATAATGGGATGTCCAATTCCGAGAATCGGATGCATGAAAATCAGACCAACACACAAAAATTGGAGACTCCATAATCGGACGCCCGATTCCCAGAATCAAACGCACGAAAATTGGACACAAAAATCAAAAAAATCGAACACCTGTCAAATCGCACATTCGATTCACAGAATTAGATGCATCAAAATCGGACACACCAAAATCGGACCAACCACCAAAATCGGACGTCCGAGTTTGATATTCAGACTCCTGAGAATCGAACCTTTGAGAATTAGATAGAAAACTGTGAAAATCGGACAAGTGAATAGAATACAGATTTGACACATCTATGCCCTGAAACCGACCGAGAGACTGTATGGAGCGAAAGCACATCATAGATCTATCACCGAGCTTAAATCTAGAGCAAGTAGTTGAAAACTTGGCTATGAACGGTCCTTCAAATCACGCATGGTGTTTAGCGTAACGACCCCCTTCTCACCTCCCCCAAGTATGTTGGAGAGAAAATGCGTGCCACAACATGTCCTCAAAATTAGATCCTAGTGTAGTAATGGCTTTGCACAAGCATATCTTAAGGTATTTAAGCTACCATTGTTAGCACCCCTATGTGTTGTGTGTATGTGATGTTGCAATATTGTTGTGGGATAAACCATTTGTAAAGTATATCACAAATCCGTAATCACATTCTCATTGATAACCATAGTCTCGGGGGGGGGGGGGGGGGGGGGGGGTTCACTCATGAATATATGTATATATAACGTGAGTTCAAAATAAGGGGTTTTTAAAACACAATTTTTATATATTTTTTACATACAGAAGGGTGTCATATAAAGGGGTTACTTATAGATTGAATAGAAAAGGGTTGTGTTTTATTCAAGAAAAATTCACAGATTAGGATATTTATAAATAGGCCATGAATGCAAGTTATATAGAGAATATATATATAGTGAACCCCCTGAGGCCACAATGCAAAGGTTATCCTTGCATTGGATTGTCTATAGTATGGCGCACCATGACACATGTTTCCTTTAGCATCCACGTGCTCATACTATAGTGTACCATGACACATGTTTCCTTTAGCATCCATATGCTCATATTATATAGCAAATTGAACACCAAAGGTGTAGTTGAGTTGCCATGAAATGCCACTGATAGTCCACATCATAGATTTGGGACTTAACTCTTGTTTTCTAGCCTTCTCTTGGGCTTTCATTGATGGTGGATCATCACAAGCATCAATGGGGCCAAAGTTGCTACCTCTACAATAAAATGGAATATCCAATATATTTGTACAAAGTACTCTACATTGAGAAAAAGTCACTTAATTAGAGTATGCCACATTGGGGTTTGAAAGTATGAATTTACCCAATGAGCTACGCATGACTATCTACCATTGGATGCAATAGTTTGCATGGTGCATTCTTTGATGTCCATTGCTTGCAAAAGCCAGTAGGTGCATCCTTTCTTTGAGATTCACTACATATGAAATTGTCCAACTGATCCCATGGAATATATGTAATGTTTTGTACCTCATATTTTGATGACATTAGTACATGCCTCCCATTGAAAGTTTGAGGCATTAAATTGACTAGATGGGATTAATTTTTGGGTTTGTAACACTGGGTGTGGCATGCTTTACAATGATGGGAATCATCATGAGAATGAAAACTTTGGTAAGAATGGAAGCTTTGCTAGGCTTAAAAAAATGATTCCTTTGCTATGCTTAAAAGAATGAAACGAGGAATGCATGTCCAAAACGAAAAGCAATTTAGAGCATATAATATCATATAATGGAAAAATAGTATGCTATTTGTAATTGTATTGGATATTTCTGTCATGTTATTTGCTTCATATCATGTGGTAAAGCAGTACAAACACATGTACAAGATATATATGCTTAGTGATTTCAATTGTAATTATGGTTTGCATCTTTTGGTTGCATATTTATGTCTATAATCATAATAGTGTCAAGAGCATAAATTTACGATGATTGTTTATGGATTGTCAAAGTTCAAAATTGCCATGCTAGTGGGAATGGAAAGAAAGTGTCCCATGAAAAGTAGGGCTTCAAATCCTAATAGTGTTTGGGATATGGTAGATATACTATTCTCAAAGGAATGCTATGTTGATGAGAATGAAGGGGAACAGAGGAGGAGAAGAGGTGGGCGCTTTTCTGAGAGGAGGAGGGAAGCATTCGAAAACATTGAATATGCTTTGTGGAAGAGTTATTGAAGGAGAAGAGGGGTGTTAATTAATTTATGAATTTTAAAAAATTCATTGGGGCTGCCATCATGACCCCATGGAATCTCAGATGTGAATTGATTATGAGATGGACATAGTTCGATGCCCATGGCCTTCCTATAAGGATCATGATACACATGGGGATGATCCCCAACAATATTGGAAGGACATGTAGAGAGAGCACCAATAACACCTCGTTAAGACCGTCACTACTTGGTACCTTCAAAATTTGCTCCTATTGTTTTAGAGAGGTGAAGAAGAAGAAGAAGAAGAAGAAAGAAGACGGACTTATATATATATATAACACCTTCTAACTCCGCATCCTCTCAAATTTACAAGAAATTATCAACTTGTGGTCGAGGCGGCAGCTGCTTGACAGTAGCAGCAGTCAAGGCAGCGACCGACGACACGTGCCAGTATCTGCGCCGAGACGTCCAGAGGGGCGCCGAGATCGCCCCGGTTGCCCAAATACAAGTGGCAGCTGGACACGTCCCACCACCACCGTCCCTGCGGTTGCCACCTTTCTTCCTCCTCCTGGGGCACCTCCACAGCCTGCTTGGTAGCCAACTGGAAGGTGCCGGTCTCCTCCAGCCCCATCAACCACCTGTGGACTGCCACCCATGCTTCCCGACTCCGCCCGCCGCCCCCCAGCGCCACCCCGGCTCCATGAGGCCATTGCCGAAGCATGACGGAGATGCTGACGGCGTCTAGACGCCGCATGCTTCCTTCATGGCCTCGTATGACATGGCACGCTCCGTACTGAAGAAATCGGGAATAAGAAGATGATAAAGAAGGAGATGATGATGATTAGGATGAGGAGGCTAATGATGACGATGATGATGATGCGCCTCCCCACATGCCATCTTTTTAAGTAGGCTGATGATGATGAGGATGATGCGCCTCCCCACATGCCATCTTTTTTAGTTGCTTTCTATCTTGGTGATCTCACTTGGTTGTGTTGTGTGAGGTATATTGGTATAAATACATATGTGAGCCACATTTTGCTTGCCTTGAAGCATTTTGATCTCTTTAATGTCTCCACTTTATCCCCCATTAGTGCCAATTGTACAATTGCTTGATCATTTTCCTTCTTGGTGATTTGTCATGGAGCATCTAGCTTTACCCTTTCTCTTCCAATATTGGGATTGGTTTCTTTCTATTTCATTCAACTCAAGACCTTTCAAGTGAGCTTCATCCTTCAGCTCCTCTTGTTCTCTTCATGCTATCCATTGCGGAGGCTTGCCAATTATATGTGGCTTTCAATACTCTTTTGCATTGCAGATTAATTGACCGTTGAACATGTGGTGGTTGTTATACCTTACTTATTTGCATCCTTGTTTTGATTTTCTTCTACACCTTCTCTTGCAATTCTATTGTCATTTCTATCACACCATCTTCAATCAGTGTCATCCAACATATGAGATTTCCACTTCCCTACTATGAGTGTTAGCAATGCTATAAAACTTTCCAATGAATGAGAAACTCCAACAATCTTCCCTGCTATAAGTGTTAGCAATGGTGTAAAACTTTCCAATAAATGAGAAACTCCAACAACATTTGCTACTTGACAAACTGTTAATGGAGAATGAGTTGCATATTACTACTTAATTAGGCCAAGATGACATGATTTTTGTAATTTTCTATATCTTGCTCTAATGACATACACTCCACACATCTTCCACATATGTACATCTACCCAATATAGTCTAGATTTTTCTTAATCGATTATTCCATGACTGAGTGAGGTTGTACTATAACACTCTAATTCATTTTGGGTGGAGGATTGGATAAAACCAATAGCATTGTTGCATCTAGGATGGCCACAACCTATGGGATTGAAAAATGTTCAAAATGGATACTAAGAAGCCAATATATGAAGAAATGGAAAGGATGCCGAGAGAATTGGCACAATGTAAGAGTTCCCTCCACCAAAATAGATGGGGGGGAACCTCACATTATGCTAGTCCTCCCGAATTGACATTTTGGTGGAAAATTGGGCAAAACCAATGGTTCCATTGCATCCATAACATCCTAAAACCTCCATATGAGGGTGAAAAAGCACTCAAAATGGTCACTAGGAGGCCAAGATATGAAGAAATGAAACAAGGTACCTAGGAATATTGACACAATACGAGGGGATCTCCACCAATTTCTCTTTATAGCCAAAATATAAAGTAATCAAAAAGGTATTAGGAGGACAAGATACAAAAGGATGGAAAAGGTACTACGAAGAACTAGCACAAGACGTGGGAGTCCCCCATGAATTTCTCCTAGTGTCCATTTTGAGTGGTTTTTGACCCTGGACGAGGGGTTTAGGCAGTTTTAGACACAATGGCACCATTGATTTTGCCCATTCTCTAACTAAAATGTCAATTTTTGTACTATTAATTGATTTTTGTATCGGAAATGACTCAAAAGCCCCAAGGGGTATTAAAAAATGCTCAAATGAACACTAAGAGATCAATTTACAAAGGATTTAGGTGGTGATGATTGGTACGATGCATTGTGCACTTATGTACTCGTGCATCCACCACTGTGCACCCATGGACTAGTGCACTAGTTTACCCACCCTACAATTAGTCCAGTACACTCACTCATATGTGCATCATTTTAGTGCACTAGATCGTACACACAATACACTCATCGGTGGGAAAAAACACACCCTTAACCAAGGAGGGTGAAGCCTTGAAAACATACACAATTTGAAAAGTCAACTCACTAACATAAAAAAATATAAAGAAAGATCATGTTAAGAACCAAGAAAATTGATTGAAAACAAAGAACTAAGTCAACATCATTGATTAACTTATGGTGTGATTGCCTAGGTAAGTAAGTGAAGTTTGATTGCAATATTGATTGAACTATAAAGTCATGATTTTTTAAACAAAGAAAGAAATCTTGTTTATGCACTTTGCATTTGAAAGCACTTGAATGTAAATTGGAACAATGGCATTGTCTATGGATGTAAATTTGAAGCCTTAGACAACTTCAGGCTACCATTGAAACCTTCCAACATGCTTCAGGCTCTAATGTCTTCGGTTTAACCACTGAGGCCATGGAGCCAAAGCTTGTACATCTGTAGAACCAAAGCACCAATATTCTTAATCAAATTGATAGACATCAATGACAACACAAGACAATAGCTTGTAAACATGCAAGTGGAGATGGATAGCATCCAAAAAATGCTATTGACCTCTGGAGCAATAGGATCTTCACAAGATTTGTTCTTGGATCTTGTGCAATGACTCTTGCTTGACTATAGGAGATGCTGCAAGTAGGAACCCACATAGCTTAAACACTCTCGATAGAATGGGGAATACACTAGGAGCGAGAGATCAAGCAAAGCTTCCTCTTGTGACCAAAAACTTAGATAAGAATAGGGTTGGGGATAACCTCTATAGCTTCATTGAATAGTTCAAATAAATATGCAAAGCAAACAACTTTACAGGTGATTCCAAGCACGCACAGGCATTTAGATTATGCCTAGGAAAAAAAGGTCCAACTTGGTTTACCTGGCTTGATGCCATTGAAAAAGCTTCATTTACTTTGCTTAAGAACTATAATAACCTCTCAATAACATTAACGATGCACCATCCAAAGGTTAATAGAACCTTAGAAGTAATATACTGCATCAGATCGTCTCTCCCCATCCCGACCTCTCAATAACCTTAACGATGCACCACCCAAAGGTTAATAGAACCTTAGAAGTAATACTGCATCAGATCGTCTCTCCCCATCCAGTCCTTGTCATCATCGGTCAGCACGCATCATCACGACGGTGTCGTCATCAACATCAAAAGGTGCTAAAACCACGCGAATGTCAACATTACCATCATCATTCTCTACGTCATCACGGGGCGGGCCTCGTGTCTATGGTAAGGGGGGGTCTTTAAGGAGGGGAGAGTGGTGATCGACGGCCCCCTTTTTGCCCCCATCACATTCGATCATTTGGGCCGTCGATCACGTTGACGACATCTGTCTTGTTGCCCAAGTGCCCGGCTCTGAATGTGCCCGGCCCAAAATGTGCCCGGCTCCAAATGTGCCCGGCCTCGAAAGTGCCTGGATCCTGGGGTGCCCAGCCCTGGGCATGCCCGGTCTCGGAAGTGCCCGGATCCTGGGGTGCCCGGACCTGCTTTTTTATTTTTTTAAAAAAGGGAACAGAGTTTAAATTCGAATGAAAAAACCGGGCTTGCACCACCTTTGAAGCAACCCAGTACGCGCGTGATATGCATGGAGAATTCGTGCCAAGCTTGATCCAGCTGGATTCGTGCTTGATCTGCAGAGATGGAGAATGCAGTTAACTGAATTCGTACTTGATCCAGCTCGATGCACTGAATGAATGGATAAGGTATATTTGAAAGCTCGCACCACCTTCGAAGCACCCAACATGCATGGAGAATTCGTGCCTTGATCTGGATGCACTGAATGAATGGATAAGGTACATTTGAATGCTCGCACCACCTTCGAAGCACCCAACATGCATGGAGAATTCGTGCCTTGATCCGGATGTGCTGATGAATGAACAAGGTACATTTGAATGCCTGCACCACCTTCGAAGCACCCAATATGCGACATGCACGGAGAATTCATGCCTTGATTTGGATTCCTGTGTGATCTGGATGGAGAATGCAACTGAAATCGTGCTTGTTCTGTATGCATTGAAGGGATAAGGTACATTTGAATGCAAAATGCAACTGAATTTGTACTTGATCTGGATGCACTGACTGGATAAGGTACTTTTGAATGTTTGCATGGCAATGGATTAGTGCAACGGAATTTGTGCTTGATCCGAATGCACAGAATGGATGAGGTCTGATCGACGATGCATAGAATCAAGCATTCTGGAAAGAAGGCAACCCCCCTGGCTAAGTAAACACATTGTAATCCTTGTAAATGGCAGGCTCCATGGCATATGCTTTTGGAGAGGATCAAATTCCAGTAGACATCATTGACAGCAGTGGAGAAGATTGCATGTCTTTAGATGTATACTCCTCAGATGCTGATTCTGTTTCTGTTTCTGAAAGCAGCGAGGAATCCAATGGAGGGAACAACTCCTTCACAAATGACCATGATGCTTCAAGTGATAACTGCAAATGGCCACACACAAATGTGCCTAACGCGCAAGATTTCCTGTCATCCAAATATTTAACCTTTACAAGGCCGCTGTATGAGACAATGACTCAGGATATTACTGGCACAAATCATGCAACCATCGAGAGCTTGAGGCATGCATGTCCATACAAGAGCATTGATATACGAAGATGGCGAAAAATAAAAGAGAATGTATGCATTGCTGCGAACGGCCGTTTGTGCTTGAAGTCAAAAGACAAGCTTTACATTGCATGGGTCGAAGAATGGTCTGATATCGTTTGGGATGCTCACTTCGATAGAGATCACGGATGTCACAGGAGCTTGGCTGAAACTCTCGGCTTTCTGAAAAGGCATTGGTGTACAGATATCTTGCATCATGGGATTCCAACAAGCTATGTGACTGCCTTGGTGCTTGCTTGTGCTTGTCAAAAAGTGCGCCGTGTATCTGCTGAAGAGTTTAAACATACTTTGCTGGCCCAAGAGAATGCGACTGAGACATTTCAGTGTCGGATAGACGAGGTGCAAGAAGTGTTGGCAGAAATTCAGTCAGCTAAGAAAGGGCAGGCCATGGAAGAGAAGCTGCCCGGATGTCAGGTATGAACGGTACGATTGCCATCGTAGCGGTAAGCCCAACAGAAGAGGCACAACTGTGCGAAGACCTAAACAATCCAAGCGATGTGGCTGTCCCTTTCACGTGAATGTGGTTTACAAAACAGCGCTTGACAGGGCTACAATATTTCTATACGCAGATCACAAAGGGCATCAGCTGGGTACTCGTAGTGACAGATACAATCTACCCATGCACGAGAATGTAATGCGTTGTGTGGATGATTTGTTTGACGTGGGTTCAGTTAAACACGTAGCAAAAATGAGCTCAAAGAAAGAAACATGGCAGATGTCCAGAGTTCCTCTTTTGGATAGGGCAAGACATAGATTCTTTATGATACCAAAAGAGGTTGCTCAACTGGCATACAAGTTGCGGATGGGAAGTCAGATGTCTGACAATGATTGGGTTTCAATGATGCACGAGGCATATAAGTTGAAGGAGGCTGGCAAGGTGTTGTATGTGCAGCCATATGATCCAACTACTGAAAATGTGGCAAAGCAACCATTTATTTTGATACTGCAAGACGAGTGGATGTTGGAAATGTGCAAGCGTCTGTCTCCTAACAATGTATGGGCTCTAGATAGCACTTTCAAAACCAATATGTTCGGTCTTCCGTTGTACGCAGCCGTCGCACCAAACCATATTGGGCATGGGATTCCTCTATGGCTCATGCTGTGTTCGGCTGATCCAGGGACTGCACAGGAGATTGCAGCACTAACAGTAACCATCAAAGCTGTATTTGCAAGAATGGATCACGTGAGACCAGCGGCTATTGTTATTGACAAGTCTCCTACAGAGTACTCTGCCATTCTTAATGTCATTGCTGAAGATCCACACTGCTGGCAGTCCCATGATGCTGAAAGACAGCTGGTAGCATGCAGAATTTTACTATGCTAGTTTCATGTCAAGAAAGCTTGGGTAGAAAACTTGTTGCCAAAGGTTGGAAGCGCTAATAGAAACTGCCTGTACCAGAGAATGAGTCAATTAATGCATTGCACAAGTGAGAAAGACTTTGACACATTGTTTGATGCAACCATGCGCGAGTACTCACAGTTTCCAGATGTCACAAGCTACATTTCTCATGGTTGGTGTGGTAGAAGCTCCCAGTGGCGATATATGTGGCCCAAATTTGGGCGATTGTTTTACCATGGAAACGTTGACACGACAAACTTGGTAGAGCGATTGTGGCAGTACATTAAGTACACCTTGCTAGATGGAAGGATCAATCGATCCATAACTGAGCTTGTGCATGCATTGGTTGGTGATAGTCAGACGGGCACAAGGATGGGTGGAACCGCTCTTGAATGGTTCAAGATGAAGCAGGGGATTGCAGAGTCGGGCAGATATGCACACGGAGGGGCATCCAAAGGCCATGCAAAGCGCTTGCAAGGGGGATACCGTATATGCAAGCGCTTCGAACTTGACCCATCTACTGTCCTAGTGGTTAGTGAGGAGTCTATGCTGTTCAAGGTTTTAAGCGAGTCAAACTCGGACATTTGGTACAATGTTTCTGTGCAAGCAAGTTACTGTGACTGCCCTGACCAGACCACAGAATGCAAGCACTTACTTGGGTTAAGACAAATTTTACATACCAAATTCTCACATCTTCGCGATGCTCTTCCTGTTGTTGACCATGTTATGTCCATGCAAGGAGCATTGCCAGCAGTTGGGGTGCATGAAGATGTTGATGCTGACGTGGATATCATGGAATCACAGAAAGATGCATGTCTGCAGGCTGAAATCAGCTAGCTACGTCAGAGTTTGGAAAGACTTGAGGACGTAGCAACCTCTTTGTCTGCTGCTGATGTCAGGGGCTGTATTGAAAACATGAAAGCATTGCAGAGCCATATAGCTGGATTGCTTGCCCCTGGAACCATTGAGATGCCATCCGGGGGAAGTATTCGGCAGATCCAAGCAAATGTGACGGAGAGAAGACTCGGGCATGGTGCAAAGAAGAGTGATGTTGATCCAAAAATTGGAATCTCACCTAAGCGCCCAAGGAATCAGACAGGCCGACTGCCAAAAAAACATCAACGAGGCCGTAAATGAATCAGGTTTCCTCAGCAAGATCGTATTCAGTGTCCACATTGTTGTAGCAAAACATTAATCATTGACTGCCAGTCCACATTTGCTTGCAAAACATGTGATGCAATGCTGCCTTTGGGTGCTAGAGATTGCAATGCAGAGATTGCTCGCAGCACATTGACTGGTCTTACAATCACTGCATACCATGGCGATGCAATGTTGTGGGATGGAACAATTGCAGACATTGCATATCCAACCAAAGGGGGGGAAATGAGCTTTCTTGTTCAAATGTCAGGTGCCAGCTCAGTGGAGGCAATTAGGGCCTCCAGATGCAGGTTGGTCCCCCGCTATGGCCTCTAAGTAGAGAGCACGGCTCCTTGGGCCACGCACTGCTTGCTCTATCCCAACTTTTGTCTGAGGACGAACATGTCAATTTGTTTCTTTGTGGCAGACTATATGGACTCTGTGGACACAGATCTCTAAGGCGGCAGGGATGTCCATTGAGTCCACAGCTTTTTGTCATATCCTTTGTTGATGTTTTTACGGCATGCATTTCAACTGGCTGCAAGTGCCAGGTCTAGTATGCCTTTCTGGCCTGTGGTTCTTGTCTGATTCTGAAAACTCTGCAATCGTTTGCATTTGGTGGGGAACTTTGCTGAGAGATGATAATGATGATGATACGTGGGTCTTCTGATTGTCACACCCCCAAGCTGCTGAATAGTTGATTGCTCTTCACCAATTGTTTACTTGTTGGTCTGATCGTAGTTCAAAATGTGAATTTGTCTATATGTGGGTGCTCACTCTTGCAAAGTTGATACTGGGGCTATTTGTGGCCAAGTCTTCTCTCAGCTGCATGGCTACCTCTGGTATATAGCAGTTGATTATTCTGATATCTAATGAAAAGCAGAAAGGCAACTATGCAGACCCCAAGGCTATTGTATGCATATTTTTGAGGGAAAACAAGACTGACAAACGAGATAATCAACTGCATATTGTATGCATATTCTGTTTGGCATTGCATGATAATCATGTCAGCGTGACACAGTCTACAGCAGTTGATTATTCTGATATCTAATGAAAAGCAGAAAGGCAACTATGTAGACCCCAAGGCTACTGTATGCATATTTTTGAGGGAAAACAAGATTGAGAAACGAGATAAAATGTACTGAGTGTGGGGGAGGGAGACAGTTAGAGGTGGGAAGGGACTCTTTGACATAGAAACTTTGCAGATGAATCTTTGGGTGTGTGGATGGCCATTGGGCTGTTCATATATTGAACTTGCAAAGGATTGTGATGACTTTGTTTGGTTTCTGTGATCGAAGACGTGGCTTTGTCTGATCAGATTGCGAGGCACCATCGTCAAGTTTCTGTGAGGGTGGTGCTGACGGTTCTCAGCATAAGAGATGGCAGCATAACTCATTTGATTGTTAGTCTTGTTCTCGTAGAACTCTCTTGGATCCAGATTGATGTGGTCTTCTTCTAATGGAGCTTATTGAGAAGGTGATAAGCAACCTTCCAATGGACATGGAATGCTACACTCACACTCTGGAATCTGTGTGCAATGCTTGCAATACTCTCCAAGCAGGACCATGGTGCTTGGCAGACATCGCAGAAATGGAGGGAATGGCTGTCTTTGATACTGTAAAGGAAAACATGAAACCATTCACCTCAAATGGAGGCCTTGTTGGTCTCAGAGATCTTGACTGGTCTGTGCATATTCTTGGTGACAGGATTTGGTGCTTCCAAGGTTTGTTGGAAAGTATTTACAAAAGCATTCAACTTTCCTTAGTCCAATTTCCATCTTGTGGAGAGAAATGCCTAGGCTCTCCTGATTTCGTTACCTTGCATGGCATTGATTGCCCACACGTCCTCGTTGATTGCCCACATGTCCTTATTGGTTTCTTTGCCTTGGGTGACATTGATGTCCCACATGTCCTTACAGAGGATGCTGTTCTATCATTCAGTACCATGGTCAGAGCACACAGCTTTGCAGAAAATGATGGGTCAACTGTGTTTTCTAGTATCACTATAGTACATTGGCCATCTCAGTTCTAGTCTTTTGGATTGTTGTTACAAGAGTTTATGCAATGCAAGTTTCTCAATGCTCGGCAATGGAATTTGATACTGAGAATTTGCATATTTGAGGGAAATTGTACAGTGTCCAGCTTTCAGCTTGGTAAAAGGTTTTCGATCTCCGTCTCTTCCGTCCACGCCCTCTTCTCTCAGGACAGAGATACAATGCTTTGATGAATAGAATCAGTGTCCTGGTGTTGGAAAGCATAGCGGCAGGGTCCCCTAAAGAAGTGGATTGGAACGGGTTTGTCATAAAGACCATCGAGACAGCAGCAAAGGCCCTTGCTACGGGTGCAGTAGCAGCTGGACGAGAGTCCCCAACCTCTACAGCGAGATCAGCCCGCAAGAAGTCCTCTGCCAAGGCTTCTACCATCAAATACGGTGGTGTACTGATGATAGACATTATTCACGAGGCCACCAAGGAAGTAGAGGGAATTGAAGAGATAGTAGCACCCTCCCAGCCACTGTACCATGAGGAAGACAAATCTAGCGAACGCACCATGAGTGATAGAGAAGTGCTTGAAGCACCATCCACTCAAGCTGAAGCTAGGGCACAAGGAAAGGCGAAGATTGCCAAGATCCAAGAACAAAGGAAGGAAAAGATAAGCAAGGAAGAGAAAGCTGAGTTGAAAAGAGCACAAGAAGAGTCCAAGAGAATGGAGGAGGGATGAAGGAGAAAAGAAGAGGAAGAATTTGAAAGAATCAGAGAAGAGTCAAGAAGAGCCGAGGAGGAGAGGAAGAGGAGAGTTGAAGATGAAGCCGAAGAAATGAGGAGGAAGGAAGTGGCAGACTTGGCAGAGGCAACTCACAGGTCTATAGAAGAGACCCATGGAGAGGGAGAGATGAGCCTACTCAGCCTACATCATGAGACTGGAGTTAGTAGCAGTGTAGAAACAACCCCGATGGTTGCAGGAAAGGGCAAGGCCCCACTGCACCCCCTCCCCTCTTCCCTTATGCCACTTCCAAGTGAAACCACACCCACCACGACACAGGAGTAGGTGTTAGCTGCTGTGGACACAGCTCAACTAATGGCAATGCTACAGCTCCTGGCTAACAAAGTGGCGGAGATTGCCCTCGAAGCATGAACAAAGAGGCCAGCCGCAGCAGATGCAGAATCACGGCGAGACCCTGAGCGACAGAGGCTGGAAGCATCAACCACTATGGCCCCTCTTACAGTGCCACTAGCAACAGACTACGACACATACGTAGCTGAACTCCTCACTCAGTTGAGCAAGGCTAGAGAAAAGAAGAAAGCGGCCTTGGCAGAGTTGGACGTTGAAAAGGAAACCTCGGCAGCTTTGAGGCTCAACGTGTCCAAGCAAGCTGCAAATCATCAAAAAGAGCTCAAGGCCCTAAAAGAGCAGTTGGATGCCAAGACCAAGGAAGCTCAAGAGAGCGAGGATCGTTTGAGGCGAAGATTGGAGGAGGAAGAACAGGATGCACTAGCTCTTCTAAATAGTTAGAAAATGTAAATTCAACAGTATAATGAGCTAATGGAAAGAACCGCTCGCTTAGAGAAGCATTGGCAAGAAGAAAGCCATGAGCTAGAAGGGCAACGTCAAGAGCAAGAGGATGCCCTGGCGTTTCGGTTATGGTATGAAATAAAGGAGCAAGGAAGACTAGAAAGAGAGATCCAAGTCCTAGAGCAAGAAAGGCAAGATGCCACAGGAAGAAGCACACAGGAGCTAAAAGATGACTTGGAAAACACAAAAAGCGATGTGGAAGCCCTCATGGCTATGGCAATAACAGAAAGAAGACTGCATTTTGCAAAGTTAGAAAGCCATGAGCAGATCCGGGAAGAGCTGTCAGAGAGATTCGCAGAGGCAGAACTACAGTTTACCATTGCGGAACAAGGAAGGAAAATAGCAGAAGAGCAGTTGAACCGCTACAATAAGAAGAAGCCGCAGATGCTAGACTTAGTGAATGAGCAACAACAGGTGGTAATGATGCTATCTCGAGAAATGGAGGAGGGGAGGAAAAAGATGGAAGAAAAGGCATAGCAATGGGAGCATCACAACTTTGAAAGAGTGCGTGGACTAATAGAATGCCTAGCAGTGAGTAAATGTGAAATAATGTTCACGGAATCAAGAGCAGAGGCTGCTGAAGTGTGCTCAAATGCTCAAAGACAAGCCTTCTTGAGCATGGTGTTGAATGTCACCCAAGTTGAAGGCGAGGACTCAATGGAAAGGATGAAGAGGAAGTTAGAATTGACATCTTGTGCCTTAAGATACGACCTTCAAGAACACACCCTTCCAACCGGCATAGGTATTACTGCGGCACAACAACATAGCTACATGCGGCAAGCCGGCCTTTCCGTTGACAAGCAATGGAAACTAGGGTTTGAAGGATAAGTGCAACAGCCACCACCTGAAGACCAACGGCGGTAGAGCAAGCCACGGAAGAGGGATCGGACTTTGAGTAGGAATTTGAGGAAGAACAACATAGAGAGCCCATTCCGCCCCTGCCTGAATTGTCACCGAAAGAGCTAAAAGGGGCACAAATTTCTGAACACATAATAGCAGCCCGAAGAAGACAGCAAGAGCTTGTGGAGCAAGCCCAGAGGAGAGTGAGAGTACGGCCATAGCAACTCCCTGAAGAGCTTATGGCGATACGTGAGGATCCCCATCCCGTCAACTGGTCTCAAGAGCTGGCTATATGGCGACAACGGGAGTTCTAAACATGACCCTTTGAGCTGTCCTTTTTCTATCCACGAGCTTTGGATTGTGTCCTACCCCTGGAGACAGTGGCAAGAATCAACAGAATGGCCAATGACCTTGCCAACCGATGGATAGAGGAGAGAAACATTGCGGTTACCAGATGGAGGCAGGAACCAGCAGATTATTGACAGGACAAAGTGAAATGGGTTCCCATGACCGGCAAAGGCTACGAGGCGCAACCGAAGTGGAGGAGGAGGATTTGGGATACCAACTCTAATGCCTGGATTGCTTTCTGCAGCTCATTGCTTGAAGAGCGAAACGACCCCATCTACATGCCTTATCCTCGCAAACATGGAGTCGACCATGATAGGAACCTGCATGGGGCCCTTGACTTCCCAATAATCCACAATGTCAATGCATGGACTCCCGATGGATGCTTGGTTTTTAGATTGGAGGATATCCTTCCATCCATCAACCGCTTCCTCGAGGATTTCTCCTCATGTCCAGACCCGGCATTTATAATAACCTGTAATTACCTTAGGCTCATTAAGTTCTTGCTTAAGCAAAAGCCTGGAGCTGAGTAAGCCCACCTTCCCTCGCTCTTTTTTTATATCAACTTGGGCATCGATAGTCGCGCTATGGCTAGGCTCATGATGAGGGCAACCTTACTCCCCTCCTTCTATAAGAAAATCCTAGAGGACATGAGCGATACCCACTTCATGAGATGTAACCATCTCTTTTTGTCATCAACACCTCTGAAGGTAAGAGCTAGCATCAAAGAATATCTACAAAGCCGTGCATTTTTGACTAAGTGCTTGAGGCCACCTCGTGGACCATTCGAGGATGATAGGAATACAGCATAGGAACTCTTTTTATATTCCAGTCATCGCAGCCATGATCAATAAGTCATCCACAAAAAAAAAATGCAAGAAAGAGAAAAGCAAAGGTTTGAGCTCCCCAGGAAACATCTTGAGTGTCACATTCGCTGCACCTAGGGTTTCCACCTAGCCCCTTCCTCACCTTACGCTTAGGGCACATCAAGGGCATGACTACCAAACCTGTCACCCTAAGCTATGCACCACACCCATGACGATGCACAAATTGGGTCCTCTAGTGTGGAACAACACTGTGGGCTTTCCCAAGGTTCGACCCAACTTCGAGTTCCACCGCCATGTGCACTGCACACACCATGGAGAGGTAGACAACCCCCTAGGAAGTGCACAACTTTTGCCTTGCAGGTTAAGTTCAGGACGTATCAAGGAGAAAGCACATCAACCAATGGATCCGCTCCAACACCATTTTCAATGTCAAGGGCAAATCTGTGTCCAGACAAAGCAGATCTTTGTCAAGACACCTTTCCAAAGGGATCCAATTCAACACCATTTTCAACTGCAAGGATGAATCCCTCCAACACTATCCTCAACAAGGGTATGTATACAAACTCAAGAGGCCACCCAGCCACCAACACTACCACCTTCCAAGCTACCACCCATTAGTGCCATGGGACTGGCACTCGACTGGGAGGGGGATAATGTTTACTGCAACACCAGCAACATGAAAAAAATGGAAAGATAGAAAAATCTGAGAAGCAAGAAAATGCATATGGCAGGCATGGAGAAGGTGCTTAGAAGAATGATAAGTCTGAAAAAAATCCAAAAGCAGGGGAACAACTGTCAAAAGTCCAAGGCGCAGCTACCGAAGTCTAGAGGAGTTAAAAGCAAGAAAGCGCACTTTTAAATGCAAAGGCGGTCTCAAATCCTTGTAAAAGAGCGCCAGACTCCCTCCTGTGCGAATTGCAAATCTCCTCTCTTCAGCTTTTTCTCTTCTCTACTCTTCTCTTATCTCACGCGGCTATGGAGGATGGAGCTTGTTGGAGAGGAATTGAGGTTGCTTGAGCTTGCCTCAAGGATCGTGGAGCTATCGGCATGCACGAGAGAGGAGGGTACTCGATCGGGCATCAAGGTAAGCTCACTACACCCCATAGGTAGGGAGGGTGCGTCGGCTATATGAGAGGTAGCCATGGCTGCTCGGCTTAAAATGCTTGACCAATAAGCGGTCCGTAGGTCTTGGGGGTTGAGCTTGAAGCTCCCTTCATTTCCTTTCTATATGACTCATAGACGCATTCCCAACGTTTTTTGCATGCCTCACCATCTTTGTCGAACTCTGAAAATAGCGGTGCTAGCTGTGTGGCTACCTTGGACCATATATCCACTCCTTGCTTCAGTGGCTTTGAGAACTCCGTACTCATGGATCCTTGGATGTAAATGAGCTGTATTGTCTATGTATCCTTCCATTGAGCAAATGGTTTTTTTGTGGTTGTTGAATGATCTTTGTCTCAGGTGCGTCATCTTGATTCTTTCCTTTCCGTGCCCTTTTTGGTTGAGGAGGTTTTGATGCATTAGACTTCGATGAAGTTCGACGTGGACACTGCTTGTTGGCATTCTCAGATTGTGGCACATTTGGTACTTGGGTCTGAACCAGGTCAACCTCATCACATGTGTCCTAGATTACATCACAGAAACTTATTGCTTGCGGTTCTTGCTGTGCTGGTGCTAAGAGGCTATGTTGAATACTATGTGGAATTGGACTGAGAATTACATTATTGTGTATTGTTGTGGGTCCCTCTATACCCAACTGTCTGGGTCGTTGGAACAACGTGAATTGAGGAGGGCGAGGATTGATAAAAGGAGGGTGGTTTGAAAACACATTTATAGGAATACCGCTAGCCACACTATGGCTTGAAAAAGACATAAAGTCATTACTGCATATTGCATCCTGGCTCATTTGAGACACAAATTGTTGAAACTCCTCCATGGAAGTGCTCTCTTGAGAATCCATCGAGCTCCACCTTATGCATGAAAATTGATCAATTATTTACAATATGTGAATGGGAAGATAGGTTTATTGTTCTTTACATAATTGTTCCATTATTGTTCTTTATATAACTTTATGAGACAATCCGTATACAAGATCATTCTATGCATAACTTTTACGAGACACAGATTCACATTCTATGCATAACTTTATTGTTCTTTACGTGGCTTTATTAAACAATTTGTGTATGCATAATTGTCGAATGCATAGCTTTATGAGACAATATCAATGTATGCATAATAAGTACACGCATAACTTTATGGGACAATCTGTACACATAACCATTGTATAATTAGGGCCATTACACACCTGAATGCAACTGCCGAAGTCCACCAACACGGGCCAATACGAAAAAAGGCCTTAGTGTAAACATATTCAAATGAGCTTATCAATGTATAATTAGATCCTATTCATCAATTTGGATGTAAGATTCTACTTTGGTATGGTAAAAAAATTGTATCTAACTACCAAACTATAAACTATAAAGTTAAAGTAGCTTTTATGAAAACTAACTATAATATGTCAAAACTTGTTAAGCACCTAGAATCCACATAGGTTTTTACAAACTATTACCTTATAAGGGATTAACCAAGTTTCATCTATTTGCTTTGTACACATGTCTAAAGATTTCTTAGGAAAGAGACTATGCATGTTTAGTTCTTATCAATGTGCTACAAAATGCGAAGAAATTTTAGCTCCTTTATAACAATAATGTTTAGATAAACAAAGAGGGTGTTTCATAATAGTTCTACGTTAGTTCACCACCTTATAAAGCTCCTTATTTTCAAGACCAAACAGAGAAAAAATAGATTTAAACCCAAATTTAGGAACTTCAACGTATGGATAGGACATGCCCTTATCTAAAGTAAGGAAATTCTCTATCATGATGCATAGGACATCCCCAAATTTATATCATGATGCATAGAAGCTCCTTATTTTCAAGACCAAATAGCGAAAAAATAGATTTAAACGCAAATTCAGGAACTTCATTACATGGATAGAACAGTCCCTTATCTAAATTTAGAAACTCCTCTATCATGATGCATAGGACATGCCCAAATTTAGATTAAAACCAAAAACTCCTCTATCATAATGTGTAGGAGTTTTCAAGACCAAATAGAGAAAAAATAGATTTAAACCCAAATTCAAGAGCTTCAACGTATGTATAGGACATGCCCTTATCTAAATTTAGAAACTTCTCTATCATGATGCATATGATAGGCCCAAATTTAGATTAAAACCCAAATTCAGGAACTCCTCTATCATGATGCATAGAAACTCCTCTATCTCAGATTAGATGCTTAGCAAACAAACAAGAGTGGGGTAAAGAAAAACAACTTCAGCGTACACCCTTTTCTCAGATTTTCCCATGCAGAAGGTAATCATGCACATTACATGATATACTTCTTAGTCTACAAGCTAACAGTAATATATTTCTCTATGTATTTTTGTTTTTGAGTATTGCTTCTCTCTTTTTGCTGTTGCATTTCAACAACCCAGATTCGAAGATCATGGGCCTAGTTTGACAGGCAATCATTGGCATTGCAGTTCACAGGTTCCATAAACTGTTCTATAGCTCATGCTTTATGTACCTTCCATGCAGAAGAAGCAACTACCAGAGCAATGGAGGAAAAAGAGAGAGAGAGAGAGAGAGAGAGAGAGAAATTACCTGTGACAGATGAGCGAGATCATAGCAACACCTCCGTTTGTTCGAGACTACAACTACCCTAAACTTGCAACTAGAAGCCATGGATTAGCATGCAACCCTAAACAAGGCGTGGATGGTTTGCACAGGCAACGGGAAAGATTTCTCACTTGATCACAATTCATAAATAGGCATGGCGACCCCATGAACATTTATACAGCAACACAATCTGGCAGAGATGACCAGCGGCTCACGCAACGGGAAAGAGAGGGATCCGACCCCAGGCCCTGCTGTGATTGGTGAGCACGATGGAGGAGCCTACATCCTAGCCTGCAGATGGAATCAGACAGGGGAGCTCCCCTGCCCTATGGAACGTCGAAACAGGGCGGAGGGAGCATTCAATACCCCCCATCGTCACTGTAGCTACCGGGCACCCCCAGTGTGCAAGGCGGGGATGCCCCCTTTTTGCCTTTTGCCCCTTCCTGTTATCCCCAACACGAAGACTTGGGTGGATGGGTTTGGGTGTGTAACGGCCCTTAATTGCATTGAGCAAAGCGAGTGAGCGAGACAAAGAGCATGCGTGAGAGTCATGAAGGCCACCATAGCTGAACGGCGAGGAGCAAGCGTGTCACGGTTTGTTGAGGAGTGTGCAGTGCTACTATGCTATCGCCTCTGATGTGAATACCCAGCCAGGTACGTTGCGCCTCCCCCTTCGTACATCGAACCTCCAGCCCCATGGTCGTAGAGACTCTTTCACAGTTTCGAGTTCACTTTTTGATTATGAGAGGTCGTTGCAGTCTCCTTTCATCTTTTTTATATCGTCCACATGCGATCAATTGGCGAGCATGTCATGCCTATAGGCTCAAGGTGATCATACGGGTGCTTAATGTGACCTTATGGCCTTGATCAAAGATCACATGTGGTAGTGCACGATTCCTAAGGTGTTCAGTGCTTGATATCCTTTTAATGACATGTCCTTGGACCTTTGATGGTCCTAATCATTGCTTTTTAACCCCTTTAACTATTCACTTGAGCTAGAGTTCTACTGACTTTGGCTTACCTTTCTTAAGTGGCTCTCAAGGGACTCTCAAGTTGAGTAAGTTTCCTATGTCACTTCTACTTGAGCACTTGAGTGACTCTTAAGTTGAGTAAGTTTCCTTTGTCACTCCTAATTGAGCACTCAACTTCAACTTACCCTTCCTTGAGTGGCACTCAAGTTACTCTAAAAGTTGAGTCAATCTCATCTATCACTTCTACTTGAGCAATTGAGGGATTGAGTGTGCCACTCTCAAGACTATCACTGCCAGTGGACCCACACATCATTATTGGCAATGAATGCCTTGAGTGGCGCATGCAACATTAGTTATCTAGATGCTGGATCCATCCTCCTCCTAAATATTCCCTTATTCTTTCTTTTTTTCATAGACTAACACATTAACATATACTCATGCTACTCTAATTAGTCTACTTAATTCTCTCTTTTTCCCTTATCCTTTTCTCTCTTTTTAATCATATAGACGTAAGATGTCCTTTAAGGTCCTCTCCCTTCTATCCTTTCTCTTTTATCTCATTCTTTGCTCAAGAACTTGACTTGAGTGCTCTCAAGTGATTGACTTGAGTTTTATGGGAGCTTACACTCAACTGCCAAGACCCACATACCACTTATTGTTTCAAGCGTTTCAAGCCAAATGCAATGACTACCTCTCACATAACCATACTTGGCTCTCAAGGACAGGAAGCCTCCTCAATTGACAGCGCCCTCATAGCCAAGGCCAGTTACTCATCATCTTCCTTTTTCAATCTCTCCTCCTCCTCTAGTTGCTTCCTCTTTCTCTTCTCCTCTGCTTTTCATGATCTTCTTCAATCTTTTTTAGCCATTCGTCCTCTTCCTTTTGCTTCTTCGACTCTTCTAGTTGCTTTCTCTTCCTTGCAGCTTGCTCAGCTTCTTCTCTTTGCACCTTCGCTATTTTCCCATCTCCTATGTTTCTTGTGGAGAATGAGATTGGGGTCTGCACCTGGAATGGTGAATGGCCTAGTGATTCATGGGCAGGGGAGCGCTCTTGAGTCTCTTCCACTATTTCAAGCTTTTTCAGGTCTCCAATGGCCTCCTAAATGATAGTGGTGCAAGCACATCTCCAAAGCCTATACTGGAGGCCTTGCCCAATGGTTTCTTCCATGCTTTCCCTGCTATGGAAGCTAGGGACTCCCCATCTGTTGGTCTCACATCTGTGGCTAGTGTCTTTGCTAAAGCTTCACTTCCACACACAGCCATTCCAATTCACTTTGTCCAAGGATCTAGCCGCGAGGCTCTCTAGCAATGGCACTCCAATCCGGCTCATTAAGGTGTTGTACCTTCGACTAGAGAATATAGAGTGGATTGTGTTTACTACAACCTAGCCTCAGGGTCTAGGATGTCAGCTAGAATGACTCCGTCATTGATACAGAGTAGAGCCTTATCCATTCCCAGCATGTTGTAGACATCCCTTTCAGGCCGCCTTTTAATTTCATTGGCCAGGTCTAGTGATCTCTCCACTAGTTTCAACTTCGACCCTGCTGGTTTCTTCTCCTTGCCTCACTGTTACAATGCCGCGGTCCTTATCTCACCATCAAAGGTTTCGTAGGAATTCCGTACACTTGGTGCAATCCACAACTTGTCTGACCTTCTCTACGTACTTGCTTAGGTTGCATTGGTCGACGATCCACTTCACAGCCTGTTCTTCCATGACCACGCCTTCCAAGTTCATGATGTTCCTAAACTCGAACAAGTTGAAGGCCCTTATTTCAGTTGTTAGGCCGTACTTTGCGTACTCTTCTTCCGTGAAAGAAAGCTTACTGCCTTTGTCTTGACCTGCCATGTCGAAATCCTATTATGACATTACAGCTCATCATTAGTTTTCTTGAGACAACTCTTTGCAACAAGATAAGTAGATAATGAATGCAAGCTATGGAAAGGTAAAATGCTTAAGTCTAGAATGAAAACTTTTGCTTCAAGTAGTCCACACATTCCAAAAAGCATTCCTGAAGTTTTCCTTGATCGTAAGTTGACCTTCATTCTCCTTTTATCTTTTAAAATTCGGTTGAGATTTTAAGGCATGTCTTCTTTTCCACCTTACCCCTCCCCATCGAGAATGATGTGAATCCTTCCTAGGGTTGGAGAATGAAGGGTTAAGGGCGTTAATAAGTGCATGCTGCAGTGCTTTACTTTTGCATGGGTAATGTAGGTTAGGATATTTGTTAAAAAGTCACCGGAGTTGATCCTACTGGCAATGTGTAGCTCTTCCTTGATAAGGATTCGATCTAAATAGGGGTGGGCCATGTCATGATCTTCTAAGGGTCGATTGCGAGTGATGGCCAATATTCTAAAGGAGGTGGGAGCTACATAAGTAGGGTCATACTCAGAGGTTTTGATGGTACATCGCTGCTTCGCATTGGTTATGATTGGGAAGCCCTCTTGTTCCTATTGAAGATGGAGAGCATTGTTGCAACACATAGGTTTGAAGGTCACCATAGAAGTTTGGCAAGAGAAGAATGTATGGGGGTTGAAGAGCTTAGACTTTGGAGGTGGTAGAGATAAGAGAAGAGTTGAGGGTTTCAAGCCAAGTTCTTGAAGATAAGAGACAGTAAGGTGAAGGTAGATTCAGGGAGAGGAGTAGACGGAAGAGAAGGGGTTCAAAGAAATTGAAGACGTAGAAGAAGAATACTCAAAAAAAGAATTAGAAAATGTAGAAGAATACTAACAGAGATTAAGCCTGTCAATTTCTTTCAGCATTCAAGATGAAACCAAAATTCTCTTCTACATTCAAGATGAAACCAAAATGGATCAATAATGGTTCTAGAATCTTCATTCTGATATTCTTATTTAGAAGTTTCAATAATTTTGGCAAATACGCCCTTGGAATAGGAATAGGCTTGAGGTTCCAAGGCACATGTGAAACTGTAAAAATGACCATAGGAGCCACAATATTTGGATCCACGCAACCTATTTCACTTGGTTGAAATGCAAAAGCTTTTCCATGTTTCATTAGCATTTGCATATAGTGTTTTTCAGCCGACGAAAGGAAATAATTTTCACCTATTTTGAGCTCTTTTATACTTTCAAATGTGAACTTGTGACCACTATTGGAAGGATCATGAAGACTTGGCTGATTTGATGCCCTATTAGCGAGCCCTTCACTTTCAGAAGACAGTGGGACTGCCATATGCTTAACTTTCTTATCCAGCGTCTTGTATTTTGTCTCCACTTGCGCTTCAGCCTTGTTGAGTAAACCAATGTCTTCTTGCTCAACAAATTCTTGAATTGTTTGATAAAAATCCAATGTACATAATTCTATGGACTGATTTTCAGCCATCGTGTCATAATTTTTTAGCTTCCTTTTTACATGACATAAATATTTTCTTTCAGCTTTAGTCATGGCCGGAAGAGACTTACAACAGCCCATACTATTGGTTGTACACACATATAGATTTGCTAGAGAGAGTTTCTGTAGCATAAGGATGTTCAATCTTTTTACATGACACACTGCCATAGCCTCCTTTTATAGCAGTGTAACCCGAAAACCCTTGAATTCTTGGGCATTAGGAGGCACAGGATAATCACGCAGTCGATCTCTGTTTTGATGATGGTTAACACATACAATAAGAAATTAGAGAGCTCGTTCATTATCCTTGCTTCGGATTCGAGCATAGGAAGAACCATCATTAAGAGCTTTTGTTTCCAAGCGGGCTTCAGAAATGTAAGGTTGCCCAATAATGATAGGATAACTACAAGAGTCTTGAACAAAAAAGTGAAAATTTTATTTTATGTCTCCAATAGTTACATGCACATTAGGACATGCAGCATATAACTCTCCAAAAGAGTTGTTTGCAACTCTCATTCGCCAACTTGGATCAAGGCACCCATGCTTAAATGAATGTAGTGCAACCCATTCTTTGTTGTTGTGGTTTCTATTTAGAGCGGCTCTCTTCGTTGTGGTCTGTAATTGCTCTCTAGAGGGGTGATGTGGCTGGGATTGGCTCTGATCCCATACTGAAAAGGTCTGTAATTGCTCTCCGGCTCCCATCCGCAAAGTTGGCACATCCTCTCGTTTACTGCAACAGTAATCACATCATCTTCTGATACACTTGAGCCAATAGTAGCAAGTTGATCAGCTATGGTCTTAATCTCCGTGGTATACACCTGGATGCTCCTGCCATTCCTAGACATATTATTGAACTGTTGTTTCAACTGGATCTTCCGTGCATGTGTCATGGTTCCATAATTTCTCATCAGTATATCCCAAGCATCCTTCGGAGACTCACAGCCAATGATTTGAAGAGCCATAGCATCGGATATACATAGTGAAAACCAATGCAGTACCTTACATGCTCTTTCAGTCCATAATCTATGAGCTTTCTTCTGTTCATTTGTTGCATTTGCTTCAGGCAATTTAGGAGCTGCTTCATCTCCTGTACATAAGTCCCAGTATCCTCTGCCAACCAGAAAATTTTTCCTTCTGAATTTCCATAATGCAAAGTTTTTGTTGTCTAGCTTTTCTCCAACTATTTGCGTGATATTATCAGTCCCATGTGCATTAGCCATGATGGAACAGCCTGTATGTCAAATGCCTGACTCCCTGCAAGTCAATAAGTCCGACTGACTAAGTTCAATCCACTACAGTTGATGACAATTTTCTACAATTAAATGCAGTAAAAACCCAGTAAATTTCAGCCCAGTATCAGCCCAAAATAGTCCACAATCAAGTTGTCCAGCTCGTAGAAATAACTGTCAATGCATATGCCGTGTACTTGCTTCAGATTGAACTCCTGCAGATCCACTGCCAGGGTCCAAAAACATGCAGTCTAAACCTGTAAATTGTGATTAACAACGACACTTTTGATGCCAAAAACAACATGCACACATGTCATATATGTCCCAAGTCTTCTCAGATGATTGCAAGTACATATGTCACTCGAGACATGAGCATAGAAGCACAAAACAGTGCATAATCAGCAAGTACAAGTGTCAACAGTTTTGTTTGCAGGTTGCAATCAACCAAACACCAGCATAACCAGCTTCAAACCACTTCAAAGTGTCTTCAAACCAAACCATACATGTGCTCCAGTATGACAAGGTCAATGCATGACTATGTAGTGACCATAGACTGTCTATCTCTAATGAGCAAAGTCATACGCCAAAAGATGAGATTGCATTTGCTTCAGCTTCAAAAATTTCAGCATTCAATGGCACTTAATGCTTTTCTCAACCCATGAACATTCTGACATACATATGTCAGTACATACATCTCATAGATGTCACCAAATGTCACACTATGCTTCAGTAAAGAACAAATGCTTGCTGTCCATGTCAAATGATAGTTTTCAGCCTGTCTGAAATGCTCCACATCTGAGCATTTCAGTTACCAAAATCAGCTTGCAGTGGATCACAACAGGTACATATGACCTCCAGCATATACCTATGCTCCAAGAGTACTTCTGGGCTTGTCAGAGAGCTTCCAAAGCTCTTCAATGTGTTGCATATACCATGTATGCTGTGTATACAGCAGTGTTGGCCTTTTTTTCAGATCTGCCCACTCTGATCTGTCCTCTGCTCCAGCACAACTAATCTGTTCTTTTTTTCAGATGTGTTGCATTTGATGAAGTGCAGCCCAACAACTCATAGCAGCAAACAGGCACAGTTCACGCAAATCTGTCCTCTGCTCCAGCAGCTCGATTTGCTGAGGTTGATGCTCATGGAGCACACACTAGTGCTTAATACCTCCTTCACAAGGCTCTAAACAAGCCACAACCTGCAGCTTGACCCATAGAGTAGGCAATCACTCAATGCATACCTTCAGGTTACAATGCCATTCAGCCTGTTTGAAAAAATAACACAAATCTTCAACTACAGATCATCTTCACTCCCTCTTGTTCCAAGAGGTCCACCAAGTAAGGCTCTGATACCATGTTCAAAGTTGAGAGAGAGAGAGGCAGGGAACCTCCATTGTCATGAGCCTTTAGGCTCTCAAAGTCATTCCTTCATGTTCCACACTCTTACTGAAAAAACACACACAATATAGAGATAAAGTGACCTAGTGTAAGTGTAGACTAGACAGACTAACTCTAGTCAGGTCACTAACTGACTACTAACCCGACTTATTTAATGTAGTCACATGTAGACAGCTGCACACTCTAGCTGTCATAGATGTCGGTCATAGATAAAGACACACTGACGGTGAGCTTGATTCCTAACAGTAGAGCTTAATGATTGAACGGGAATGCCTCTGTGAGCTGTTGTATGTAACACCTTTGCTAGAGATCTAGTGACATCCACAAGAGGTTCAAGCTGGTCTAGCTGTCTTAAGCCATCTTGTACTGCATCACCATGGATATGCGAAGTTTGCTCTAGAAACTCATAGTGCGGAAATGTGTGTGCTTGTGTGCATGTTTCTTGTATTCGACCATATGCCAGGGTAAATTTCAGGATTGCATGGTCAGCTGCTATGCTGATGGGCTTGGCAAATATCTCAAATCGCCTAATTTCTGGAATTAAAGCTAGCGACCCCATTACATAGTCCACAATGCTGGCTCCTTTTTTTACTGTTCCAACAAGTGAAAGCGTGGTTTTTAATTTGCGCTCACAATGCTCAGTGATGTTGGTATGCATAGTCCGCTTTTTTATGGAAACAATGCATCAGGGTTTCACATCTTGGACTACAGATGATAATACTTTCATGCTTTCAGAGGACATGTGATAATACTTTCATGGCCCTATCTCACAGAAGAGGTGTTACACTAACATTAACTCCTCCCACAAAATGGTTGCCATGGGATCTAGAGGTCAATAAGCTAGTGTAGAAGATATCAGATGGGAGATGAGTAATGAGAATCATCACCATACCTTTGGATGATATCGTCCTGCCAAGGGATGCAAGTGCATCCCGCAACTCCTCCATCTTGTTGATGTGATCCTTCGTAGAAGAAGAATCATCGACGGGAAGCATTTAGAGCTTCTTTTCTGTGGTAATACGGTGGGCAAAGGTCTTCAGCTTGTAGAGAGAAGATAGCTTTGTCCAAACCTTAGCTTTGTCCTCCACTGAACAAGGTAGCGGGGTTTATCCTCCACTGAACAAGATATTCCTATGATCCCGTTCTTTACAAACCATCCCGTCTCATAAAGTTTTTGTCCTAAAAAACAAGGGATGTAGTCATGGACTGTAAGAGTGTGCTGTAGGAAATTGGCCATAACTTTGTGTGGGCAACTCCGAATGGGACAATTGAGGTGTCTTTACGGAGCCCATGAGATGTACTTTCAGCCCATGTGGCTGGGGCGGGGCTGCAATCAGGTCAGGACCAAAACTGGTACAAAATAAAGGGCTGTCCAGGAATTTCTAGCGTGCAGTCCCAGATGGTATGGCTGGAGAAAAACAGGCATAACTTCCACTAGGGAACTCCGATCGGGGCAAGTAAGGTGTCGGAACGGAGCCCTCGAGGTATACTTTCTGGCCATGTATGGAGGATGGGGCTGAGAGTGGACCAGGACCAAATCTGGTACAAAACAGGTGGCTGTCCAGATGCAAACTGCAGCCCAAAACAGGGGTCATGGTGAGGTGCCAGCCAACATAGCCTCCTTGAGGTGTGGGAATTCGTCCAATATAGATGCTGGGCGCCAAGAGGCTTCCTCTATTGGTAGGCCTTGCCATTTGATCAAGTGCTATGGGAAATGCCATGGGTACCACCAAGACCTTGTGGGCTACGCCCGGTCTCCAAGGGGGAAGGGCGATTAGCGTCACGGGGAGAGACATACTCCTTGGGTCGATCCGAGGGGGGGGGGGCAATGGCAGGAATGAGGGCGCCCATGTGCTCTATGAGTCAGTCCATCTTGGCCATCATCTCGGAATGACACTGATCTTGGCGGGTTTCCATCTCCCTGTGGCGTTGCTCCATCTCTCTATGTCGATCAGCATGACGGGTCTCATGTTGGCATAGGGTTTGGTTGAGCAGAGATAAGCGATCTATCTCGGGGGCACCTTCTTCAAACAAGTCTTCACGATCCTCCTGGGCTGAGCTAGGATCGTTCATTGAGGCATGGGAGTCCCTTATTTCACGCTGAAATTCCTCCTGGGCCTTTGCTTTACCCTTGTGGCCTGCCATCCCAAGTGCAGTCTACCAGACCCCCTGTTACAGAAATGATGATAACTTGAGCTAGGGAACTCCGATTGCCAAACTTTCTGATTCAAATGAAAGCCCTCGATCCCTCTATGAGGCTATGTAAAAATATCTCTGACAATAAATGATCAAGGCTTTGCTGTAATCACTTTTTGTGGGTTGATTGTGTAGGACCGCTGCCTGTCCCACAGTACCTCTGGGTACAAAACTGAGTGTATCTCTCAAACCATAGGGCGGAATGGGGAGATTTTTAGCTCAGATCGAAGGGGAAAATGCCCTCTTTGAGTCAAGCTATAGAGCTTGCGCTCAATCACACAAAGAGGCTTTGCTGTAATCAATTCTTGTGGGCTGACTGTGTAGGACTGGCTGTCTGTAATATCCTGCAAAGGCTCCCTCAAGAAGTATTATTTATCCCAATGGTGAGGGTCTTATCCCAGACATGTAGGGCCTCAATGGTGGCTCTCAATGCCCCATAAAGCCATACATTCTTTGCATCCATAGCTTATTGCTTTGACCAGTTCCATATTGCATTCCCTACCCTTCTTGCATTGCATCCACCATACATTAGCAAGTGGTTTATGACATTACCAATGCATGTAGGGGTTTGTAGGCTCAAATGATCAGCGTTCGGGCTATTCCATCGAATGTACCTACACCTGCAATAATTCTTTGGGCTCCGGATCACCGGGAGGTGGGCAAAGATCCCCCCGGGCCGGGTTGTGCACCCCTTCAGGGTCTTTGATGGCAAGGGGGGGTCACTTCTTTGATGGATTTTTTTTCACTTCTTGGCTTAGCCAATTCACAAAAAGCCAAATGGGTTATGGGTAAGCAAAATATAATCACAATGAAGCTTCAGCACGAGTAAAATCCATTTCTGCACTATAAGATCAAAGAGAAATGACTGGGACATGAGAATCAGCATGCATTCAAGGTCTGGGTCTCCTATTATCTACTTGGACTCATACATTCTCTCAAAAAATTGGATGGGATTCAACAAGAGGCTTAAACGGAGAGAATGAGAGCCAAGAGTCAGTTAGCTTGAGTCTTTGGAGAAGAAGACAGCCACCACTGATGCCACCTCAGTCCTCCATGAGAGCTCCATTTGATCCCAAATGCTCCATGGCTCCAAAATGGGTATGCTTCCTCAAGAAAGGGTGAAATCAAGCTTGGGGCAGGACGGTTCAGGACCTCCCCATGAGGGTTCTTACTGAAATGGAGGTCCTACTCCATAGCCATGGCTGCGCACAAGTGCATGCCTTCAAACCTTGCTTGTGATCTTCTTCCCGTTCTTCTTGATGGCTGAAATCTCGAGCAATGTTCAAGAGGGACTCCCGAGGACCAAGGAGAGACCAAAATCTTCAGGATTTCTGAGCTCGAGGCCAAGGTTCCATGGCTGCTATCTTGGAACCTAATTCACTCAAGATTGTGTTTATGAGTCCAAGCTAATCTATCTTGGAACCTAATTCACTTGAGTTACAATCTCTCATTTTTGATAATGTATCGTGTGTTTGATTTGCATCCACAATAGTTAACTAGCTCTACATCCGTGTTTATCAACAGAGCGAGGGCACTGGATGAAGCTGATGACAGAGAGAAGCACCTGACGAGGGAGGAGTGCCACTGGATGTCGGAGAGTGCTGAAATTTGCAAGACAATGTATCTGCCAATAAGTTGGGCCAGACATAAATAGCTAGAAATTACCAAAACTAGCCGACTGCTGCAAGGACATGTCAAAAATATGGTGGACCTGCTCTTGGTGCTGAACTCAATGCAATGATTGATAAAAAATGGCAAATCATTATGATCCCTTTGGTTATGATGTGTTATGTCTACCACTGATACCGTGTCTACCAAGTATTTTGATAGTGTTGCTTCTAAGCAGTGAAGCACATTACATCATGGTATGTCCTATTTATATTCTTAAAATGTACACCTAATGGGCGTTCGGTCACATGTGCCAATGATGTCTCTCAGTTGTCAAAGGCATTGGAAAGGTCCAGTCTTTGGTGATGTATTTGCATGTGCTTTATGTCACACTGGTAAAGAAAAATCTAGCTTCTGTTTAGCATCGCCAAAGTTGGATACCAAGTTACTTTTGATGGTACCTGTTGCTTGGTCTATGTCTTATGCATGATAGCGGGATAGTGTTTAATGGGACTCTTGCCAGAAGCTTATATATTCTCAATGCTTATGGCAGAGAGGCTGTTTGTGGATGCTTTTAGTGGCGCTGCTATGTTTGTGGCTTCTCTTGGATTTGTATGCATCCTTTTCAAACCTAGGCAAGGCCTACAGGAGTAAAAATATATTTTAAGATTAAAACATTAGGTTCTTTTGGGATATGTGCATGTACTGCAAAAAAGTTTAGCAGTCCAAGCTAGGGACAAGTGGTGAAGTTTGTGGGTTGACACACAACAGAGTGTACACATGATCATCAAATATGTTGGAATTCACAAATGCATGTCAATCTATCACATCTTTGGTGATTGCTTAATATAACCTGGTGGTTTACCCCTTGCGAAACTCCATTTAATCTTAGTCTAATATTATCAAAGTATGAGTGTTATGTTTATGGTCAGGTCATTTTCTGCTGACTGTTTTTGAACTTCAAGAGTACTGCACCTTTAGAGAGCTCTCAATTTTATTGTAAGCGATTTTGATCAATTTGAAGGACCTCAACTGCCTCATGAACTTCTGGGAGGGTCCTTAAGACTCCTTCGAGTCCACTCCTATGCATGGTTTTAGTGGAAGCTGAGATAAACCATTCAGCAATGCTGAGGTGGTTGCTATGAATATATTGCTGGACTTGGTATACAGTAACTCCAAAATTACTTTTAAGATTCCTTCTGTTTCTGCTGCCTTGGTTTTGTAAATCTCAAAAGTGCTGATTGCCCTTCTTAAAGCTAGCTGCTCCTGTGTGTGTGAGTCAGCAGCCTGTTTTTCTGCATTCAGATTGCTTGACAGCTCTATGCAGCATAGTGTTGTATCATCCCTCACAATTTTTTCAAAGCCTTGCTATTTTGTCAGCATGATGCTGAGGAAGGGCTTTGGGTCTATTTCGATCTTTTAATATATTTTGTGGGTCAATCTCTATGCACTGGAGTGTTTCTACATTTAATGAAAAGCTTAAAGGCATAAATTCTTTCCCGATTGTCAAAATATGCTTTTAAGAACACAATGTCAGAATTCAAGAACACAAGATGATTGTCTATTGGGATTCTAGAGTTTTACTATTTTACATTTCAGTCTAAATTTTTGGTTTGACAGTGGAGTTATTTTTCATGACATGTTAGCCATAAACTTTGGATTTCGGATATAATATGTATGTGATTCAAGCTTGAACTTTGACTGTTTGTGTACATGTGGAATGACAACATCTATATATGGCTAATTGGTTCTTATAGGTGATTTGAACTTTGACTATCTTTGTGAACATGTCGAGTGACAACATATATATGAGCAATTGATTCTTACAAGTGATTTTATAGATTCTTGCATCAAATTTGGACTGGTGTTGGTGGATTTTCTGAGACAAGTCAGCATGCGTGTATTTGTTTAATATATATGTGCTTATTGCTCTTTCCCTATTTTGCTGGGTAGGGGCAAAACAAATAGCAGGCAAGACAAAACACTGCATACATGAGAAAAATTGTAAGGTTTGAAACAAGATACACCTATAGGAAATGGTCCCTATGCTTCCATCATTGAGCTACTGTTCCTAGCATCTATCTGGCTGCTCCAGCTTGATATCACCTATAACACCTGTAGTTGATCTAGAAACAAGTACTATTTCAGACTAAATTCTGAGCTAGCCATAAATTCACAGAGACACTAGCTTGGCGGTTTGTTTTCTTCCAGTTTCAGTGATGCATGCCAGACTTTATGCATCATGGGTGCTGCTACTCTGTCAATGTCCTTCCTGCCATATCCTTGTGGTGTTAGGTTGCCCCTAATTAAAACTATTGTGTCCATTAGCTTTATAGTCTCTTTGTAGGAAGGGAACAAATTGGGAAGATCCTGTGGTAATCTGTGAGCCTGTTTGACAAGGATTCTGTTGATTGACACTATCAAAGGCTGTTGAATTGATTGCGGGACATGCATGTGTATACCATGTGCACTCCACACATGTATGTTATGTGCATACATACACACCCTTAATGTGCACCATGTAAGTGTGTACTGCTTGCAATATTAGGTAGGTTGAGGTGCTTGAATATTTTGCTAAATCTCGACTCATGAGACATCTACTCAGCATAGGCTTTTAAACTTTCAATTCCTAAGTACCATAAAGTTGCCTGCAAAAGTAATTGTTTGGCATGAGATGATTCCTGTTATTGAAGATCATGGTTTTACAAACAAAACTTTTTCTAAAAGGTTTGCCTCTGGCCATGCGAGAGCTAGGATATCCATTTATTAAGCATGATGTCTATTTTGGTGCCCTGAATAGTCGTATATTTCCTATCTGCCAAACACGTTTCATACTTGTTGCCATTTTGGTAGACTATTAGTTAAAAGATTGGATCATGTTTACAACGTGTTGTTTTAACCTATTAACATACGTATGCTAGCACCTTTTTCAAATGGAGACCACTTTTGCATAGACGTGTCACAGCCCCAAATGGCGTAGTCAAAATTTACCATGAATTGCAAAATTAACTCAGGGCAGACATCAAAGCTGCAAATAGAAATATGTAATCTTCTTAATGAGTGTCAACAGTTTACAAGCCACATGAACGTGTCAATGGAAGTTGACAGTTTACAAAGCCAAAATTGATCCGCCTCAAGAGAAAGCGGATGCACAGTCAACTGCTGTTGATGCAAACATGAAGTCTTTACAAGAGCCTCGCCAGAATGGCCTAACATGTACAATGCATTCTACCCATCCCTAGGTCCACAGTTCAAAAACATCCCATGAAACTATGGCTGGAGATCAACACCCACTCAGACACTGCCAGCCACGCGAGAAACCCACTGACTCAAGGTCCTCCTCATCTGCACAACATCATCATGCTCGAACCATCGCTTTGTCAGCTGCATGAAGACAAGGATTCAGATTAGATTGAGCTGACCTAAATCAATCCGTATTAGTGCATGTACTAAATATACTCACAAAAGATGCCGTAACCACTCCCTGCAAGCAAGCCTCCACTAGTAGGCGCATGCAATGCATCACATAATACCCGCAATCAACGGCGTTCGGTTGGCACGGTATCACCGCTTGCACAGGAGGGTTGCTTAGTATGGTTTCATGGCGACGCTCCGCAGCCCATATCTGCTCCACGGCCAGCTTAACCATCTCACACATCAATGGAGTGGGTGGCTTGTTCATAGGATCCAAGAATAGCAGCCCCGGCTTCTGATGCAACTGAGTCACCCCATGCCCCGAACAGTTGAAGCACACAAACAATGTCCAATGACCGCTCATGACCAGGGGTAAAAACACAATGTCACATAGCTCATCAATCAGAGACATAAAGTTGGCCAAGCTCGACTTTGTAGATGCAGTGCCTGCCAAGCCAACCCACAAGGGATCAACAATCCAGAATTTGCAGCTTATTTCCTCCTGCAGGCTGAACTCCATCCACAGCGCAAAGAAGTTCATGTCCAAGGTGCTGGCCTGCTGTGCGGGATCTTTCAATTGTTCAAAGAAGTCCCCCTGTACTGGCAACTCCAGTTGGAGGCATGTTGACTTGAATCGATATCTGCACAACATAATCAAAGTGTTAAATCAAAGAAGCAGGCAAATAGGTATCCACAAGCGGAATCAATCGTATACGAACATGATCCTGCGTGTGTCCCTGTCACCATCAGAAAATGCATATAGCACACGACCAGGCAAAACAGTAATGTCGTAAGATGCGATCGACAATGAAGGCCCCTCTGGTGATAAGAGCTCTATGGGTGTCTCCGCAACAATGTATTCTGCAGCAGCATCCTCCTGATCTGTGGCGTCTATCGACTGTGCATGGTGCAATGACTGTGTCCGAGCTGGGCCCCCAACATCTGTGCTTGCAGTCCTCCACTGTTGGCAGTGCAGAAAAGTAAGTCAACTGCAGAAAAATCAATGGAAACCAGCAAAGTCAACTGCAGAAAAACTGAAGAACAGAGATACACTTACATATCTATCGAATCCTACGGCAATGCGAGCACGGATCCTCTTTATGTGATCATCCTTCTTTGCATCGTATCTTTTCATCTGTTCTACCACGTACACGTCCACCCATTGCTCCGGACCTCCCATCCTCTGAGAATCTGGCAACTCACTATATATCCTCCATCCTTTGACCATTGAATCAGTCTCATGCTTTTTTCTATTTTTCTGCCACTTGAATTCCACATCCTCGAATCTCTGGCGGCTACGATGCTCCTCGTACTCCGTGTGGGTGCCGTATACACGTGCATCAGTAGGCCCTATTCTACCTCCAGCAGGGATTGCAATGTTCAGGCCATGCGCAGCTTTTAAATGTTCATCCATGGCTGAGCGTCGATAGTAGAAGTGTGTGCGCTTGCTGCAGAACTGGTCACAAGTGCACCGGCGAGCCAATCGACCATTCTTGTCAAAGACAATCTCGAAGGCTCGGACGATACCATCATCCGTGGGGTGCACAGGCCCAGGGCGTGCTCTAGGACCACCTCGGTCAATGCCATGTGTGTCTGCACTTGTCGTCGTTTCGCCTGGCAAAGCATCAAATGGCACAACAACAATGTTCAGAATTCAATCTGACTTGATGACAGCATTCATACACAATATTTTCTGACGCTAGTTTCTGATCTGCAGACAGGAACAACAAGAAATCCATAGTATACGTTTTTAAAATCATCCCAAATGGGCATGCAATGTACTCACTTGGTGCCAACCCCGAACCGGCCAACGAGTCAGCAGCAGGGACTTGATGTTCTTCATCACGAATGTCATCGGCAGACCTGGCAGCGGCTTGATCTTCCTCATCTACAAGATCAGCCGAAGGCCTGTCAAGGACAGGATCCTCTTCTTGGGCAAGATTGTCTGCAGGCTCTTCCGTACCTGCATCGCGGTTAACTGTTGTTTAGGCAATGCAATTAAACCTCGGTGCAAAAATAAATTGAAACCACTTACATGCGAAAAATAAAAACTTACAAGTGAACTCCCTTGAAAGCATCCGATTGATGTGAACAAATGGCAGTTGTTTCTTGGTTGGAGATTGTTGCGCCTTTGCTTGCTTTCTGGGAGCCGGCGGCACCACAAATTTGCACACAGGAACAAACTTGCCAGAGCGGAGCTTCCTTGGTGAGGGCACGTGGGGTGTCTCAGGAGATGGCGATGCCACATGCATGGCTGGCTGAGGGGAGAGTGGTGATGGCACGTGCATGGCTTGTTCCCCTTGCGATCAGAGCTTCCTTGGCAATGGCACTTGGGGTGTTTCGGGGGATGGTGATGCTGCATGCATGGCTGGTTGAGGAGATGGTGATGCCACGTGCATGGCTTCTTGCCCTTGCGATCGGAGCTTCCTTGGCGAGGGGACTTGGGGTACGTCGGGAGATGGTGAGGCCACATGCATGGCTTGCTTGGGAGATGGTGATTGCTGCCCTTGCGATCGAAGCTTCCTTGGCGAGGGGACTTGGGGTACGTCGGGAGATGGTAAGGCCACATGCATGGCTTGCTTAGGAGATGGTGATTGCTGCCCTTGTGATCGGAGCTTCATTGGTGAGCGTGCTTGGGGTGTCTGGGGGGGTGCTGATGCCACGTGCATGGCTTGCTGCCCTTGTGATCTGGGTCTTTTGCCCGGCTTCATTCTATTGGAGCCAGCAAACACACGTTTAATTTGAAACATGCCCTTGGACGAACTCCACAACACACCTGGACACAAAAGCCCTAAACCATGCTGTGCAGCTACGCTATCGACTACGGGCATGGATGACATACCCTGCAATTACTGCAATTAAGTGGAATTCTTTATTCTATGCCAGGTGCAACACAGACCGCAAAGCTGTAGAGGAACTCACCTGAGCAAATTCTCGTCTCGCAGGCCATCGATACTGAGGGTCGACACTCCTTGCTCCAGAGTTTGCACGCACCACCCTTCTGCTACTACTCCATCGTCAATGTCCATGATATAGGAGAATTCGTGCTTGCACCGCCTCTAATCCCAGGACTAAAGCTTTTCCAAGCAGAGAGAGCTGACCCTTACAAGTACCATAGCCCCGTGAGCCTGCACATATTGGCCGAAAGAGTTCCAGACAGATAATTGTTTCTCAGGCCTTTGCACCACCAAGATAGAGATATTTAGCCATCCGATATATTGTTGGAGGGCATCCACCTAACTAATCATGCTCTTCATCAACTTACAAATACTGTAAAACCTCGCTCCAATAAATTAACGTGGGTATTTCTCCAGATAGCCGGTTTTGGGCCAAATCCCTCCAAAAAACAGCTGGGATAAGACTGAATTCATATTCTAAACGCCCAGTGATAAGATCACCCTCGTATTCTAAACGCCTGAGAAAGTAACTCACAGTATCTTCAGATTGGGAAGTTGTGATAAGGTCGAAGGGATAGGACCCGCGATCATGTTATTTTTCAAGACCCTGTTCAGAGAGAACAAGATGAACGTAAGAAAGAATGAGCCAATGAACACTGTAGTTATGCAGATATAATCACGGGGCTCAAAGATGCTCAAGCTGTTTCAGCTTGGAAATGGACAAGGTTATCTCGCCAGAAAGAGAGATCCATGCAAGTAGATCACAACCATGAAAATCCAGAACCTGTAAGCGAAAGCCATGAGAATGGCTAGCTTTTTTGCCACATGCAAAGCTTGCGGCACCGAATGTGCCCAGGGCCGGGCACCCTAGGATCCGGGCACTTCCGAGACCGGGCACGCCCGGGGCCGGGCACCCCAGGATCCGGACACTTTCGAGGCCAGGCACGCTTGGGGCCGGGCACTTCCAAAGCCGCCGGGCACATTCAGAGCAGGGCACGTGCGGAGCCGGGCACTTGGGCGACAAGACAAATATCCGTTCGAATTTCACAGTCAACGTGATCGACGGCCCAGATGATCGGATGTGATGGGGGCAAAAAAGGGGCCGTCGATCACCACTCTCCCCTCCTTAAAGACCCCCCCTTACCATAGACACAAGGCCCCCCCTCCCCCCGCCCCGCCTTGTGTCTATGGTAAGGGGGGGTCTTAAGGAGGGGAGAGTGGTGATCGACGGCCCCCTGCCCTTGAGTGTAAGGCCTATAGCAATCATCTTCATCAGCATTTGCTAGTCATTGCTGGTCTGAGAGTGGGGGCTACTATCTTGACAGGAGTTGTCCTGGTATAGAGAGAGAGAGAGAGAGAGAGAGAGAGAGAGAGAGAGAGAGAGAGAGAGGACAACCTAAGACTTGTTAAGTGTATCCTTAATCCTAAGAGTCAACAAATGGTGAAGAAGATATGAGTGGTTATTGAGGGGTTCCACATCTGCAAGTGATGCTATCCCTAAGAGGTGTGTTTCCATCATTATCTTGAGTAATGGTATGTGTGGAAATGTGATCGGAGAATACATCTCATCAAAACAATTTGGTTGTGTTCCATCCTTCAGAGCTCGATCAATGTGACTAGTTAGCATGTGATATAGTGTATCCAAGGGGTTAGGTCTTCCAAGCAAACTTGAGATTGACTTGACCTTAGATTGATAATGGGGGAGGGGCTAAGGAACTACTGGAGGAGCTATTTGAGTTGATAGTAGCCACAAGAAATCATGAGGTGTAGAGATTATGTGCAAGGAGACTAGTACATTTACTCTTTTCTTTCTTGAGATAATTTTTAGATCCTATTTTCGAAAAGAGACTAGCAGGAATCATATAAGGATAGAGGCACATGTAGGTTATGGGGATAGCAGCTGAGGAAGATTTACAAGACAAAGGAACTTGGTGAGGAAGGAGAAAAAGAGAAGTAGTTGTAGAGCAAGGTGTGATAGTGGCGACAAGATCTAGGGAAAAATGGATGAGATCATGGCTCTGATTCATGTCTTCCAAGACTTTGAGGTAGTAGATAGGAAAAGGTAAGCATGGATGTAAAGCCTCATCATTATGGGGGGCCTATTCTTGCATTGATATATAAAAGCAAGGGAGGAAGATGATCTTCATACATGGTATGGGGGATATTAAGAAAGAGGATAAAGGCAAAAATAGTTGATGGTGGTATGAAAGTGTGTTTGAGGTAGTTGGAAAACATTGATAGGTTGGCATAGGTAAGTGTCTTCAAAGCTAGACACACATACATGAGGGATTTTAAGTTGTTATGGGCCTCCTAGGGGGGCTGGGGTAGGCAATGGGAGGGATTTAAGTAGTTATGGGCAATGGATCTAGATTAAAATGTGATTCATGCCACATCATCATTTTCAAGTAGTGGGCATTGTCCAACTAGTTGATGACCATAGACATGTCAGTTTGGCTCAATCGTTGGCATACTAGTTTTTATACTTAGAGTGAAATTGGTGGTAGTCTTGTTGATCAATTTGGTGCAAAGATTTATCTCATGGATTTTGTGAGTTAGTACAAAAAAATGTCGCATTTTTTTAGAGTAGAACATTTTGAATTCCAAATATAAACAATAGGACATAAAACTTTAAGGAGAGAGGTTCATGGATGGGGGAAGGAAAGAGGAAGAATGCTTGTAGCTAGCATAGCCAAATTTCAAAATCAAAGGCGTCATGCACATCCTTGCCCTTCTTAGATTTGTCTTATAGAATCATGAACCTAGTACATATAAGGATGTTTGTGTCAACTTCCACTCAATAAGGAAGGAAAGAATGCTAGGCATAAAAGCTAAGCTAGTTTACTAAGGATTTTGCTCAAGAGGATGGTACATATTACGGAGAAACTTATAATTTTGTAGCCAAAATGAGCTCATTGTTTCTCCTTTTGGCTACTTTATGCAAATAGCAGTTATAGCAAATAGATTCTAATAATGCCTTTCTCAATGTGCAGCTTGAGAAAGAGATCTACTTGAAGAAACTAGAGGGGACTATCTTATTGTAAATAAAGAGCATTTGGTATCCAAATTGAAAATGAGCTCATTAGGAATGGAGCAAGCTCCATACTCAAGGTTTTCCAAGAGAGTAATACTAGCCACACTCTCAACTATAAGTTTAAAGGGAATGGTATTGTGCTAGTTATACTTTATGTGAGGATGATATAATTTTGGTAGAAACTAACAATGATTTGGTGGAGGATGTCAAATCCAAAATCTCCCATGAGTTCAAAAGAAATACCTTGGATTTGCATTATATGTTTGGAATTGAAACTAGTAGGATGAAGTCATGTAACATATTCATTTGTCAGCAACATATCTTCAATCCATTCCTCTTAAAGACTTGGTACTGCTAGCTGCAAGGTTGTTTCTACATTGATGGAATCAACCCCCAAACTCACCAAGGATAAAAATAGTGTTTCTTGTAATGCTACAATATAAGGGTAACTTATTGGTTCTCTCTTTTATTTGACTATTAAGGATTGACATTTGTTTTGCGATCAATCCCCAAACTCACCAAGGATAAAAAGAGTGTTTCTTGTAATGCTACGATATAAAGGTAATTGATTGGTTATCTCTTTTATTTGACTATTATAAGTATTGATATTTGTTTTGTGATCAATACACTTGCTTAGTTTATGAGGATTCTTAAAATGTCTCATTAGTGATAGTTGCAAACTATAAACAACATTTGAAAGGTCACTCGTCATTGGTGTATCTCACATGTATGAGATAATTTGAATCTATGTGGACTTAATGACTAATTAAGAAAATTATTTGGTTCATAAAAAGAGCATTAATGATAATAATTTTTACCTTGGTAGTGGAGCCATTTCTTGGTGCTCCAAGAGACAATACATAGTCAAACTCTCTAAATGAGAAATGAAATATAATGGCTTAACTACATCAAATTGTGAAGCTATACAGTTAAAGAGGTGCTTGCTAGAATTGGGTTTTTGTGGGCGCTTCAAATCCACTCCTTTCTCAATGGCCTAAGGAATAAAACACATTTAGTCTCTCATTATAAATATTGAATACAAAGCCTTTGCAAGAACTTGGTTTTTATGGAATTTTAGGTCATGTTCATATATTGCACAATAATATATTAGCTGAATCTTTAGCAAAGATTAGGCTATTTAAGTCAACTAACACTTTATCAAGAAGAAAGTTCATTGCGGTGATATAGTATTGCATCATGGAATACAAGTGAGGATGTTAAATTAGAAATACATTACTGACAACCGGAACCGCAATTGGATTGACAGTGATGCCTTCGTCCAAAGCTTCATTGCTGGTTGTAGGATTGCCATCCGTATGTGACATTCTTTGCTTGGAGGCAATCATCCACAAGTAGACTCAAGAGATTAAGAAGGCAGAATAGATTCGAGATGGGAGAGCATAAGAGAACATGGCTAAGTCGAGGATCGAGATAGAGAGAATTGAGATAACTCTCTCCCTTGCAGCCTCTCGGGGTGACTATTCTCTCTTTCTCTCTCTCTCTCTCTTTCTCTCTTCTCTCTCTCTCTCTCTCTCTCTCTCTCTCTCTCTCTCTCTCTCTCTCTCTCTCTCTCTCTCTCTCTCTCTCTCTCTCTCTCTCTCTCTCTCTCTCTCTCTCTCTCTCTCTCTCTCTCTCTCTCTCTCAATCTCTTGGAGAGGCATCATTCTCTCTACCTCTCTCTCGCAGCCTCTTGGGGTCTCCTTATGTTTCCTTGTGCCTCCCCATGCCTCATATTTATAATGAATTAGAGAAGAGGGCATGAGGCTGAGAAGATAAGAGTCCTTTGTGGAGGGACTCTTGTGAAACTCATTGATCTGATGATTAACTCATAAATCTGATGGTTCCATTAGCTCCAAAAGGGGGGTAAAACCCCAACACACTTGATTAGAAAGCTTTCATATCACTCCTTCTTTCTCTCCCTGTTCGAAGTGTTGTCTACTGCCTGGTACTACCTGCAGACTGCGATTGCGGTGTGCACGATTTTGTCAATCACTCTCTTTATCTTTTTTCTTTTTATAAAATCTCCAAAACTAACTAAAACATCACTTGTCTTTTCTTTTAAATGACATCTAGTTCTATCTCTTTAGGATAATATCTAAAATATGCTAGTTTTTCCCAAAATCTAATATTTTTGGACCATCCATACTATACATATTAACAATAGTGATTAATATGGCTCATAACTCTCGTTCACGTTGTAACTTCTGTGAAGGGTGGCTATGGTCCTTGTTAATCCAAGGAAAATATTCTATTTAGGACTCTCAATTTTTCTAAATAAAGTATTTTTAATTAAATAAAAATTATTTGTTATTAATGTTAGTTATTTTTTACCTTAGTTAGTCTTTACTTAGTAGCCTTACTAACTTAAATTTAATTGACTAACTAACTTTCGAACTAACCAACTAACTTTTAATTGCATGGAAATATTACATTTGTGGTCACATATGATTGTTCATTGCACATTAGTGCTTATCAATGGGAGGTAAGTCCGTTACTTTGATAATGGTGCTTCTAAGCACATTACATCAGGTTGAGGGTTGTTTGTTTGGATACAAGATGCATCCAAGGAGGGCTTTATTGTTTGTAGCATTGATAATGCATCATACATCATCAAAGGTACATGGAAAGTTCCAATAGTTGCAACCAGTGGTATGCAAGTGATGTTGAGATATGTCTTGTATGTATCAAGCACTAAGAAGAATCTCCTACCATTTTTGGCAATTTCACATTCTAGCTTTATGCATTGTACATTTGACTTCATCGGTTGGATATTTATAAGAAGAGTGCATCTAAGAATGCCATGGTAATTGATGCCTCAATGATGATCAGTGACATTCAATCGTGGCATATGGAGCTCACAACCAAGATATGATACACTGATAAATTAGAAGCTAACACTCCATACTCCATGTTAGGTGCATAGGTGCACCTCCATTATAAAATTTCAATCCCCCATTAAATCCTTGTGGTACCCTCGTATATCCCAAATGTGCCCCATTTGGTCTTGGTTGGTAACTTGGATATCCTCCACTTAGATGTGAGCCATGATTATTCCCATCATTGTATAGAGAGTTCTCGGGTAGTCCGTTATATATAGCTTGGAAGATAAACCCACCACCAATATATCCTAGATACTCTAAAGGAAATTGCTCCACAACAGTAGGCTGTATGTAAGAAAATTGTTTAGGAGTAGAGGCTTGTTGAAGAACTCACTATTACGATACTTAAGGGAGAGATGGAAATGGTTGATGAGATATCGATTGTTGAGGGGGTTGCCAAAAGTAGGACCTTATCCAAATATGGGGACTTAAGGGTTATGAGGATTCTATCCATTGGGTGCACATCAAGTAATTTGGAAAATTTTGCCACCCTCTCATTCTTCATAATAGATGGGAGTAGTGCTAGGGCATCCTTCAATTGTGCTCTGATCACTTTGTCCTCATCCTATATTGCTATGAAATTGGATGAAAAAAAATCAATTATTTACACATTACTTTGCACATTGTTTGATCATTCCCCTTCCTCAAGTTGAGGAGGAATATCAGTTCTTGATGCCCATCTAGGCTCCCATAACTAGGTAGTTTTTGAATGTCTACCATGTTGAAATGTTGCCGCTAAAGTCTCAAATGCCCACCCAAAGAAACTATGAGCTCGCCTCCTTGACAAAGTTGGTGATGTTGTAGGCAATTGTTCTCTATTATTATATTACTACTAAATAGAAACTATTTAAATCCCTTCTCTCACAAAGGACAATGCACTTTGGTCCCATCTCCTACTCTTGTCAATCAAGTCCCTTCTCTCACAAGGGAAGGGACTGGACAACCAAGATCTTGTGGACAACCGAGATAGACCCAAGCTAGAGAAAAACAATAGGACAATAAGAGAAAAGAGATAGCTCTTGTATGCCACCGAAGATTATGCTATCACTATCAACATAGCCTACATGTACAATTATCCCCTTCTCGAATACATGCATGCCCTTGTCTCACTCATCCTTAGTGCTCTTCTAGCTTTGCTCTTGGTTGATTTGCCATGAAAGGCCACGCGTATTTTCATAGTAACTTGCAATTCCCAATAAACACACATCTATTTGCCAATGAGAAATTGCAATTTTACAAGAAAAGGTAAAAAAGAAATACATATGTTTCTCAAAACCTCACCATGTACTCCTTGATTGATTATTAATTACATTGTTTTCAATGGAATGTGACTGGGAACCAACCCACCAAGCCATGCCATTATACATTGCCCATATTGGTTGCTCATTTAAAAACCAGTTCTAAATCCAAACCTATGAGAATGTGTGAGTACCCCGCCCAAAGGATTCACAAATTGATGGTGAATCTAAGCTTGGTGCAAACAAGTTCTAACTTTTTGCAAGTTACAGTTCATAGGCAGTAGGTCACTTTTCTTCAACACAATATTATTGACCTTTAGCTTCCAATATCCTTGCTTGCATGATAAGGATCACCCACAAATTATGTTGTAGTTTGAGATATAGTTTCAAATTCCTTGTCAAGAAACACAAAGAAAAAGAAGTATACATTATAGTAATATTGATGTGGGGTTACACAACAAATACTCAATCCCCCCCCCCCCATAAAATTACATGGGGTCCCTATGTGATAGTCACAATCTCCTCCTTTCACTTTAATAAATTAATTGGGGGTCTACACAACAGTCATCAAGACACCCTCCTTTTGACTAAATTGATATTGGGGGTCTACACACTAATCGAGATCCTGCTCCTAACCCTCTTAAGGGCTGTTTAATAAAATTTTGGACATCTTTGACTTTTCTAAAATCCCCCCTTCAAATATCAATAACTTTCAAAATACTTATTATCTCGATTTAATCTCAGATGAAGTTCCCACACATGAGAAACCCTATGCCAAGCTTGCATTTCCAGCCAAACATCAAATTTGACATTGAAAATTGGTCTCAAAATCTTACAAAAATTTAAAGGTCCCATGCTATGCACCCACACATCAAAAATGAATTTCCATCCAATTTTTTAAAATGTCAAGCCTCAATTTTAAAAACCTGGAGCCCTAGAAAACCCATAAATTTGGTGTTTGACCTCCGAAATAAATTTTGATCGTGAAACCATTTTACACACCATCTCACATATTTTCCTATGCATCTTGACCCTATTTATACATGTATAGGGTTAGGCTTTAGCAAGCTTGTCCATGTGCACACATTCACACATTTTGCACGTAGAGCATTTTGATACTAAAAAAAACACAAGGTGATGACACCAAGAAGTCTCTCTTGATTTTGGACTACTTTCATCAAACAAGTTGATGTGTTCTAAAAATGTGTGTCTATGATGGGAGCACATGTTATTGTCCTCTAAGCATAGTCATAGGGAATGGCCATTTTTGGGTCCCATGTCCCCCTTCCATGTCCCCATTTGCTATCCCCATCCTTGTTTCATGTGACTACATAGCATAGGAGTGACTATACACTCACAAGGAATAGCAATTTATGGTTAGCCTACACCCCCAATTTCCCTCCAAAGGAGTATGGGTTTTTTCTTCTCATTGTGTGATTTTTTCTAACTAAAGATCCCCCTTGTATCTACATTTTTTCAACCCCCAAGAGGATTACTCAACTTGGCTTTCTCATCATTGGGAAGAGGGAATGCTATCATCTTTATATGAATACCCTTAATACCTATAATCTATAATGTTATGATTACCGGCCTCCCAAAAATTCAATACAATAACCTTGTAAATAAATAAAACCTTGTGCCTTTTTGTACTGTGCATAGGTGTGCAGTCATAGTGTGTATAGCAAATATAGGACGACATAGGCACGTGTGTCTTTATCCCCAACAATCTCCCACTTAAAGGGGAATGTGCCTTAGTAAGAAGACAATAAGAAAAAAGTGACAAAGTACAAATGTACATAAAGTATAACAAGATGAGGAATAGACATCATCTTATTGTATGCCCATCATCCTCCTAAGGAAGGCAAAATATTCCATGAAGAGACTTGTAATGAGTATATCTATAGGATTCTCATTAGCCAAGATTTTGACAAGCTCAACATACTTATCTTCTAGTATATTCCTGATGAAGTGATAGTGCACCTTAATGTGTTTTGTCTTCACATGGAAGATTGGATTCTTGGCCAACTAAATAGCACTCATACAATCCGAATGCAATGTTGAAGTAACAAGTAATACCTAGGTCAAACAACCTAACCATAGGGCATTCTTACAAGCCTATGTAGGCTACAACATACTCCACCTCAATAGTAGATAAGGCCGTGCATTTTTGCACGTCATCTAAGAAATACAACTCTAAACCACATATTCAAGAATTTGGAAATTTTTATAAATTTTAAAAAATCCCAATGTGATTTATATTTGGACACATGGTCAAATGTTATCCCCTTACTTGAAGGTGAAATTTTCCCTAGATACTATATAAGAGATCCCCCCAAGTCCCACCTCAAATATGGGGTTAAGATTTAGACACTTAGTTGAATCTTTACTCCTTATTTGAAAGTGGAACTTGGGAGATTCCCACACTCTCTATATGGTATTCACTAGTAAAAGTGGACATACTTGTGAGGTGCCTCCTCCAACAGACACTAGAGGAGTCCTCCTAGTAGTCTACTAAAATTCATACCCATGCACATCACCATCCTGTCTCCCCATGGGAAACCTTGGACTTAATTGAACATGGAAACCTCAGTTCTACTTCACAGGTGAAGCCTGCACAAGTCACCCCTAACAGCAATCTAACACCCACCTAAGAAAGACCACTTTGTAATCAATCAAAGGCAAGAGTGAGATTAACACTGCACTTGGTTCAAAGAGAGTGAGAGATGGGGGAGAGTGTAACTCGATCCCCCTAACCATAAGGTAAAATCTCAACTCCGGCTCCTTAAAACGGTGTTAAACCTGGTAACTAATCCTACCCATATTGGGAGGGTCACGATTTAATAAGCTCTATCTAATGTTGTAAAGTTACATGACTTATCGGGTCCACCCAGCCATAGGCATTCAATCGTCAGACATACATGGACTGCTTGAAGGAAAAGTCTCTTTCTGTACTTAAGCATTTCAATTTTCCACAAGCACACAACCATTTTCTTGATGGGATTTGCTTTGTTTTCTAATTAGCAAAGCATACTACCATGTTGTTTGGACATATAAAATCAACTTCCTTTTATTACTCTGTTAAACTAGGTTCATTAAACTCAATCTTTAGCACATAATAAACAATTCAAAAATCAAATATTTTATTTCATCATTACTACACAGAGTGGTAGAAAACTGTCTTTTTGCAAAAAGACAATGTCTAGCCTAGGATTGGACCTTCCAGTCCCTCGGGATTCGACTCTATGTGATCACACTCCATCTGTGATCAACAGGGAATTTACTAGCTCAGAGCCCCTCTAAGCTTCCCTGAGCCAAGAGCCATCCTACATAACAGGGACCCTTATCACTCAGTCCTTTGCCCTCTCAGATGCTCGAGTGATCAAATATAAAAAACACCTATCTCGCTCAGGAGTATAGGACCCCCACCCGCAGGTGAGTTTTTCCAAAAACACCTACCTCCCTCAGGAGCTTATGACCCCCACCTGCATGTGAGTTTTTTGAGGCTCCGCAGATTGTTTAGGGAGCATTGGGTTGGGGACCCCAATGTCCAAAATCACCACAATCCACAACTTGTTCGACTGTGCAAGCCCGGTAAGAGCCATAACTCATCATTCATAAATCCAAAAGTAGTCATAACCGTTAAATATTTTTAACACGGTTATCAATGTATGTGATGCATAGAATCTATCCCCTTCATCAATTTCCATGTTCCTTCCTAAAAAGAATTTGATAATACTAATATGCTTTTACAAGTTTAAGTAAGTTCTAACTAATCGTGATCTTTTTCTTATATACTAACCATATTATCTCCTTTTGGCCATCCATCGTGATTACGATTTATGGCCGCAGCCTCTGATTGTTGTGAAATAGCCCGTCCTTCGAGCTGAATGGATTAGGGGTTAACTTCCGCTTGCGTTTCAACAACGATTACTTCCTCACCTTGGGAAGCTCTCTGAGCGTGACCTCGCTTACCATCTTGACATCTCTTGCGAGCCATGGACGAAGCTTGAAGGATTTGAGCAGTACTTCTGCATAGGTGTGGAGAGAGATAGAAAGATTTGACTGATTGCAATAGAGCTTCGTCGCATCAACAACATAGAGACTTCTACACCAGATCATTGTGTGTTGTCTGTGTGTACCCTTGACATGACACTCTACCCCTACTTGTATAGTAATCGGAGTTGTTTTTGTAGCACGAAGATAAAAATTGATGAAGATATGGGTAAGCATTGCGCATCTTGTCGTTAGGCGAGCGTCACTTGAAGGCTCACGACCAAGGCATAAACCTTGGCATCTTCGCATACATGGCCATGGGCTACGAAGGCTTCGTTGGCACCGTTGGTTGCGCGTGAGAAGCTCCCACTAGCTTGTAGGAAAATCTTCTCGGGAGGTCATCCATCCCAATAGTGTCATCACCTAAGTACACTTAACTGCCAAGTGACTATCCACTAGGCTAGTTCTTTTTATTGTTTTATACTACAAACATAGTTTTAATAAGCTAGTCTTGGGAGGGTTTTACAAGTCTTTTTTCCATGAATTGACAAATAATACCTCATTAATATTTACAATTATCTTCATAATTAGAGCCAATTTCATAATTAGAGCTAGTTTTTAAAAATGTATAATATAAATCCTTTTTTAAAAAAATGTATACACGCATTGTTTATTAAAATAAACTAAGTAATGAGGACATTACATTCTTCCCTCCTTAGAGAAATTGAGATGTCCTGATCTCGAGAGAAATTGGGGGTATTCTTTCATAAGGGTTGCCTCATAGATCCAAGTGGCATCGTCTTTAGGATAATCCTGCCATTGTACTAGGTGTTGTCTTAGTATTTGGCTTCTTAGAGGTTTCTCCCTTGTATCTAGAGTCTTCTAGGGTTGCATTTCTAGAATTCCTTGGGCACACATGATTATTTGTTCATTATTAAGCACATGATCGAGGTTTGGTACATAAGGTTTCAGTAGGCTTATATGAAATACATTGTGAATCTTGTGATGGGGTGGAAATTTACACTTGTAGGCTTGCCTTCCCATTACTTTGATTACTTCTTATGGTCCACAATACCTTGGACTAAGCTTTTTGTATTTCCCTAAGGATAATGAGCTCTTTTCGGGGCTTACCCTTAGAAACACCATGTCACATTTCTTGAATGTTCTTATGGATCTTTCAAGATCTGCATAGGACTTTTTTAAATCTTGAGCAGCTTGAATCTCATGTTGGATCAATTGGATTTGTTTGTCCATCTCTTCAACCATAGCCTTAGAAGCCTCTACCTTGAAAGTGGGATCTAAGAAGTTTAGAGGTGTACGACATTCTTGCACATACAAGGCTTGAAATCGCGACATCTTGATTGTTTGTTGAAAGGCAGTGTTATAAGCAAACTCCACAAAAGGTAAATGTTCAATCCACCATTTTGGTTATTTGCCACAATAAGACCTTAGAATATCTTCAATGGTCTGGTTCACCCTCTCAGTTTGGCCATCAGCTTGAGGATGATAAGCAATACTAAAGCATAGTTGCATTCCAATTACTTGGAATAGGCAAGTCCAAAACTTAGAGGCAAACCTGGAATTGATTATACTCTTTGGCAATCCATGTAACCTAAATACTTCTTTGGTAAAGACTCAAGAAATGTCAGATGAGTTATAAGTTGTTTTGACTAGGATCAAGTGTGCAACTTTTGTCAATCTATCAAGTACTACCATGATGGAGTCATATCCACTAGTAGTAGTAGGTAATCCAACAACAAAGTCCATACTTATTGACTCCCATTTCATTACTAGAATGTCTAAGGGTTGTAACTTTCCAGGCATCCTGATCCTTTCTACCTTGACTCTTTGACAAGTCAAGTATTGAGTTACATACTTTAATACATCCCTTTTCAATCCTGGCTAGTGATAGCCCTTACGAACTGTGTCGAGTGTCTTGGCATACCTTGGATGTCCTGCAATGGGGCTGTCATGTGCTTCCCATAAGATCTTGGCCTTCACTTCTGGTCCTTTTGGGACACAAAAGTGATCATGGTAATATAGACAACCATTGCTAGCACGATAATCCTTAATCTTAGACCTTTCTTTGTTCTATAGAGTTTTCTCCTTGAAGTACCTTAGTCATGAGTCCTTCATATTCCTTATCCTAAGAAATAACTTGGCGTACAAGTTCAAGTATAGGGTTATCAGGTATGGATACGGTTCTTAAGCTTTGAACTTTTGCAACGTTATTAAGAAAGGCTTTTCGGTGTAAGGTATCTGCAACAACATTGTCCTTCCCTGGATGATATTCGATTTTAAAATCAAACTCTTGCAGTATCTCTATCCATATTCTTTGCCTCATGTTTAGGTCAGCTTGGGTGAAGATCTACTTAAGACTTTTATGATCTGTCACTAAAGTGAATTCCCTTTCCAATAGATAGTTTCAAGGCATGGATTATTGCAAGTAACTCAAGGTCATAAGTGGCATAGTTGGATTCATAGGGTTTCAATTTTCTAGAAGTATAGGCTACTGGTCTTTCTTCTTGTACTAGCACCCCACCAATTGCAAGTCCACTTGCATAAGTGATGATCACCTCAAATGGTTGACTAAAGTTAAGGAGTTTTAATACAGGTTCAATGGTTACAACTTGTTTAAGCTTATCAAATATTTCTTGATGCTCAATGGTCCAAATGATTATTGTATTTTTCTTCAAAATATTTGTCAAGGGTGCATCAATGATGGAATAATCCTTGATGAAGATTCAGTACCATCCTGTCAGTCCCAAAATTCCTCGAATTTCTTTTATTATCTTAGGTATTGGCCATTCTAGGATATCTTTTACTTTGGCAGGGTCTATAGAGATTCCATTAGCAGAAACAATGTATCCAAGATATTCAATCATGTTCGTGAGGAATACACATTTACTCATCTTGGCATAGTGTTGATTTTCATGGAGTGTTACTAGGGCGATCTTTAAGTGACCTTCATGTTCCTCTATTGATTTGGAATATACTAGTATATCGTCAAAGAATACTAGCACAAAATCATCTTGATATGGTCGAAAGATGTCGTAGCCGTGGCATTAGTCAATCTGAATGGCATGACCAAAAATTCATAATGACCATACCTAGTTCTAAAGGTAGTTTCTCCTTCCAAGTCTTGAAATATTATTTCCTCTTTATTTCATAGAATATGGGCTTTGTTCTTCCTGAGCCAATCCATTCCTAGAATGCAATTGTAGCATCTTAGTGGTAGGATTCAAATTTCTGCTTTAGTTATATGGCTGTCTAACTCAAATTGAAGTTTCCCTATAGTTTTAGTGGAGGCAATTTCCTTCCCACTAGCCAATTCTACTATCGTTTTCCTTGTCCCCCTGGATTCTAGATGCAATCTTTTAACTATCTTGGGTGCAAGAAAGGTATGTGTGCTACCACAATCAATTAAGTTTATAAATGACATACCCTTGTAAGTAGCTGGAGATTGAATTACTGAACATTGGTGGTCCAGAGAGTCAATGTGATCTGAGTAATTAGTATTAGTGCAAGTTGCATGGATTAACAAAAAATACTAGACTTTTAGATCATTTTAGCCTTATTTTGATATTATTTATTGTAAAAAATTTTGAAAAAGTTAAAAAAGCTTCTAGATTAGGATGGCATGCAAAAAGCAAGTTGCTTTTTCAGCCAGTTATGGGATTTTCATAAAAAAGGATAGATTGACAAAATTGAGCGCGTTGCGATTGTTGTAAACAGCTTGAAAACTGCACTTTGAATTGAAAGAAGAATGAGTGATCTAGGGGATCCACGATCAGATGTCTTGGGGTTTTACCCCCCTTTGGGAGCCAACGGAGCCATTAGATTTAGGTTTCAAGCAGCAGAGAATGAGCTGTAATTTGGATGCATGTTTTGTTCTACGAAGAAGCTCCAGGAGATCTAATGCATTGAGATTGCTTCTGAGTAGTGCAAAGATTCCATGTTCTTTCAATGAATATTGAATCAGTTCATTGTGCTTTTTCTTTGTTGTGTTTACCTCTTGTCTATTCTCTTTCTTCTCTTCCATCTCCTATCTCTACTTCCTTCTACCTCTAATCCCCGGTGGATTTGACCTTTCGACAAAAACCCCTTTGACACCGCTCCCTCAGCCTCTTATGGTTAGGAAAATTTTCCCTTAGGTGTTCAATCCTTTCGCATTAGTAGCATTGACTAATTCCTATCCCATTTGGTCCTTGGGTGATTGCATTAGCTCAACCATTCCCTCTGGCATTGGCCATGTTGACACCACGGTTTGGGTAGCCCCTTCCATAGTTGTTTATTGGACGGTTCCTTTGGCCATTTTGAGAAATTTCCTTGGCCATAGGTTTTTCTCGCATAAGAGCATCTTCAAGAGTCGTTGTTCTCATTGATTCAAGGTGAGTGTCCAAGGGTGGATTCAATCCTTGGCAGAACCTTGCAATATGTTAAGACGCTGTCATTGGGGTGCATATTTGCGTAGACTCATAAACTTAGAATAGTATCCTTCCAAGGTTAGGCTTAGTTACTGTAAGTTATAGAATTCATTCATCTTGATTGATTCAAAAGATGGGGGAAGATAACATCCTTTCACAGCTTCTTTGATCTCCTTCCAAGTTCGGGAAGCTTCTATTACCCCTTTATCTTGGCAACACTGTCTCCAACAAAGCTTAGCTTTGCAGTAAGATGAAGACAAGCAGGCATGGACTGATTTGCAATAGTAGTTTCAGCAACTAGAAAATAGTCGTCCAAAGCCTCAATCCAAGCTTATGCATCTTGCTCCACCTTGGGTCCTTCACCACTAAACCTAGGTGGTGGTGTCTGCTTGAGAAGAAACTTCTTCTCTTGGAGTCCCTTGTATGTTTCATCAATTCGCGCTAGTTGGCGATTCTGATTATCTTAGTAACTTCTTTGTTACAAAACAAGGTGGTTTGGCCTTCATTTCTAGGAAATGATAAGTTTTTGGGAGACTGGGATACTCTGGAAGCTTATAACTTTTTTTTCATTTACACTCCCACTAAGGGTGATCCTATTGAGAGAAATAACCTTTGTATATTGGATATACACCCATTTATTTCTCATTACAATTTTCCCATCTATATATTTTGCCTTATCATTTCAAAGAGTATCGTACTTATAAAGTCATATCAATTTGAGGTCTTTGAGCCATTTCAACAACTTGAGATGGACTTTCACATCTTCATACAGAGTTGAGTCTAAGTAAAAGTAAGGGTCGTCTCGCATCCCCTGATTTGGGCTCCAGTTGTAGCCCCTTCGTAAGCTTAAACAACTCCATAAACGAGTCTTCTCTAAGATAACCATTATGCTTTCTCTTAATTCCAACATGTTTGACTAGCAAGCAGTGGAGTACATGATCTCAAAAATCACTCATAAAGCGTACTTCATCATTAACTTGTCAAAGCAGCTCAATTATCATCATAAGCTCATAACTCACACTAGTAACGAGACTTTATATTTATGAAAAGTATTTACAGAGATGTATTGATCATACTATGATCTACAAATACATCATCTCATGGATCCTTTCCTCATGAAAAGTATCAGGGTCTATATTCTCATATCTTGGGGGATTCTCATGTACATATGGCAAACAACATAATGTGGTGGCTCTTGGGGGTAACTAAAACATCTCGTACCAAAATAAGGCCTTCTTGGTACTACAACAACTCTGTCAAGTGGTACTATTTGTAGCACTTTTCGATATGCCCACAAGGTTTCGGGTATAGGCTCATTCCCAATGTCTAGTAACCATTCAACAAAGGCATTGAACAAAAGGTATATCTTAACTATCCTTAGTTGTTCAGCCCATCGAATTCTCCATAGTTCATAATGAAGAAGGATGTTATGCCCACAACATATCTCCATGTGTGATCTTTTCCTTGGCAAAAAATCTCTCATGTACCATGAGTTATGATTAGGTTGAAATACAATTGGAGGAATAAAGATCATTTCCACTATCTCAAATATAGCCTCGCAATATGAGAATTCATTTGACCCTAAGGCTACTTGATACATGATGGTAAAAATATACTACAAACGTGTAGCTTCATCATCACTAAGTTCATATGGGTACAATGTGTATGCTATTGTTAGTCCAAGATAACCAACAATAGTTTTCTTCAAACAAGTGTGGTTATTTTATTAATTCATTTTATACATTGACTACTTATCTTTACACTAAAAGCTCTTTTGAAACCTAGGCTCTGATACCACGTGTGAGGTGCCTCCTCCAATAGAATCGAAGGAGTCCTCTTATTAGTCGATTGAAATTCATATCCATGCACATCACTATCCCGTCTCCCCATGGTAAACCATGGACTTACTTGACAATGGGAATCTCAATTCTATTTCATAGGGGAAGCATGGACAAGTCACCTCTAATGGAAATCTAACATCCACCTAAGAAAGACCACTTTGTAATCAATCAAAGGCAGGAGTGAGGCTAACACTACACTTGATTCAAAGAGAGTGAGAGATGGGGGACAGTGTAAAAGAGTAAAATCTCAACTCCGGCCCCCTAAAACAGTGTTAAACCTGATAACTAATCCTACCAATATCGGGAGGGTCATGATTAAATCAACTCTATCTAGTGTTGGAAAGTTACCCGACTTATCAGGTCCACCCAGCCATAGGCATCCAATCATTAGGATCAAAGCCTCCCACTTTTCTTGATGGGGTTTGCTTAGTTTTCTAATTAGCAAAGTATACTACCACACTGTTTGGACATATAAAATCAGCTTCCTTTTATTACTTTGTTAAATTAGGTTTGTTAAACTCAATATTTAGCACATAACAAATAATTTAGAAATTAGATACTTTATTTCACCATCACTCCATAAAGTGGTACAAAACTGTCTCTCTGCAGAAAGACACCGTCCAGTCTAGGATAGGACCTTCCAGTCCCTCGAGACTGGACTGTATGTGATCACACTCTGCCGTCCTCAATCAATAGGGAATTTACTAGCTCAGAGCCCCTCTAAGCTTCCATGAGCCTCAAGAGTTGTCCTACATAACAGGGCCACTTATCACTCAGCCTTTTGTCCTCTCAGGTGCTCAAGTGATCAAATATCAAGAACACCTATCTCCTTCATCAGGAGTATAGGGCCCCCCACCCGCAGGTGAGTTTTTCCAAAAACGCCTACCTCCCTCTGGAGCATAGGACCCCCACCCATAGGTGAGTTTTTCCATACTCTATAGAGTGTTTAGGGAGCATTGGGTTGGGAACCCCAACGTCCCAAACCACCATAATCCACAACTTGTCCGACTGTGCAAGCCCGGAATCATAAGAGCCATAACTCATCATTCACAAATCCAAAAGCAATCATAACCATAAAACATTTTTAACACAGTTGTCAATGTATGTGATGCATAGAATCTATCCCCTTCATCAATTTGTGTGTTCCTTCTAAAAAGCATTTGATAATACTAACATGCTTTTACAAGTTTAGGTAAGTTCCAACTAATCGCGATCCTTTTCTTATGTACTAACCTAATTATCTCTATTCGGCCATCCATCAGGCCATCCATCATGATTACAATTTATGGCCACAACCTCGGTTTGTTGCGGAATAACCCATCTTTTGGGTCGAATGGATTTGGGGTTAACTTTTGCTTGCATTTTAGCAGAAGTTATTACTTCCTCACATTGGGGAGCTCTCTGAGCATGACCTCGCTCAGCATCTCAATGTCTCTTGGGAGCCATGGAAGAAGCTTGATGGATTCGAGCAACGCTTCCATGTAGGTGTGGAGTGAGATAGAGAGATTCAACTGATTGCAGCAGAGCTTCGTTGCATCAATAGTAGAGAGACTTTTGCACTTAATCATTGTGTGTTGTTTGTGTGTAGCCTTGATGTGACGCTCTACCCCTACTTATATAGTAATTGGGGGGTAAAGAGAGGATGCATGCTTTTTAGCGTTTTTGATGACGTCATTGATGATAAAGAGAGAATGCTTTCTTTTAGTGTTTTTGACGGCGTCATTGATGAAGTCAAGAAGAGAGCTCCATTTTTGTAGCACGAAGATAAAAAATGATGAATATATGGGTGAGCATGACGCGTCTCATCATCGGGCGAACATCACTCCAAGGCTCACAATCAAGGTGGCGACCAAGGGATAGACCTTGGCAACTTGGCCTTGGCATACTTGGCAATGGGCTGCTACGAAGGCTTCATTGGTGCCATTGGCTATGCATGATAAGCTCCCACTAGCTTGTAGGAAAATCTTTCCGGGAGGTTACCCATCCCAGTAGTGTCATCATCCAAGTGCACTTACCTGCCAAGTGACTATCTAGTAGGCTAGTTATTGTTGTTGTTCTATACTACAAACATAGTTTTAATAAGCTAGTCTTGGAAGGGTTTTTCAAGTCTTTCTTCCATGAAATGGTATATAATACCTCATTAATAAATATTATTATATTCATAATTAGAGCTAGTTTTTAAAAATGTGCAACATATTTTTTTTTTGGGAATGTATACGTACATTGTTTATTAAAATAAACTAAGTAATGGGGACATTACATACCTAGAGGTGGACTTCCTACTAACTACATGTCCTACATGGTCAAAGTCAATGTAACCCAGACTATATCATTGCCACCATAGTAAATGCACATATCTATAGTGCCTTTTAAGTACCTCATCATACCATTCAAGGCATCCCAATATTGCTATCCAAGTGTAGCTATAGCATACCACAACTCCCACTACAAATACTATTGCATTGTGAGTGGCTATCATGATATATATCGAATTGCCCACTATGGATGCATAAGGGATCTAACCATCTTGGTTTTCTACTACTCTGACTAAGGACAACTGACTAAGGACAATCCACTTAACTAACCTTCACATGAAAAGTAAAATATATGCAATAGGTGTAACATCTTGCATATAATATTGCTCAAGCACTTTATGTATGTATGCTTGATGTCACAAGTAAAGGAGCCCCCTAGAGTGATCGTGTGTGATGCATATACCAAGAATATGTGAGATCTATCTCATGTCCTTTATCTCAAACCTCTTCTTGAGTTAAGTCTTCAAATCACCCAACACATCAGAAGCTCTCCCAGCAATCAACATATCATCGACATAAAGTACCAAGATATAGTAAGGCGGTTATTACAAGCCTTCTTCGTGTAAAGACATAGATTCATATAACTGCAAGTATATCCTTGTGAATGCATGAAAGTATCAAACTTATGGTACCATTCCCTAGGTTCTTACTGAGGACCATAAAAAATTTTTCTCAACTTGCACACTAAGTGTTCCCTATTCTTTTCTATGAAGCACTTACGCTACTGCATATAGATATCCTCATGCAAGTCCCCATGCAAAAAAGTAATTTTCATATCTATCCAATAAAGATCTAGATCTACTTGTGCCAAACCAATAATAGGATAGTCATCTTGACTATAGGAGAAAAGACTTCATCAAAGTCAATACCATGCTTCTGTTTAAAATCCTTAGCAACTAATATAGCCTTGTATATTGTCTTAGGACACTCTTCAACTTATATGCCTACTTGCATGGCAATGCATGTTTTCCACTAGGAAAAGGAACCAAATCCCATGTATGATTTTTCTACAGCAAATCAAACTCAAAGTGTATGACCCTCTCCCAAGAGTAACTAACACCTCTATGCATGGCCTCCACATAAATAAGGGGCTCACTAAAAATAGATAACATAGTCTAGGGAGGATGCAAATTGATCAAGCTAATGTCTTTCTCTAGTAGACTATCTCAAAATAGGATATGGGGCCTATAGACAGTGTATAACATCATGATCATGGGCCACTAAAGCATCATCTATAGGCCATCTAACTAGTTGTACGGTAATAGAAGGCTCCTCCTAAAAGATCCTCATGCATACCTCAACTACATTTTCAAGCTGCTTATGCATCTTCTTCTCATGGAAAACAATATCATGGTTGTTGATGACCTTCCGAGCCTATAGATTACATAGGCAATAGCCAAATATCTCACTTGCATCCCCATAACCAAGAAAGATGCATTTCATTGACTTAGGATCCCACTTATTGTATTTGTTTTCGGGGTACATAGCAAAAAAGTCTTATATGCCCCTAACAACCAATGCACGAGAAGTGCGGATTGCATCTATATTCGTTATGTTTATCTCCTCTATGAGTAAAGCACTCTCAGTATTTAAGAGTTTTAGGCCATTGTTAGGCATATTAGTACACACTGTAGTACATAAAATAATTTTTGACTCAAGAAGTGTCACAAGAAAAAACAAGGGAGGTTGATTATCCTTGAATTTAATGCCCTATGAAGTCAACTAGCTAAAAATCGAATGAAATTCATTCAAATGCATGAACATACTAGTCCCTTTCTTCATGCAAAGATCCATAAGTTATTTCAACCAATATATCAATGAAGTAGGACTTTGTTTGTCATAAAGATTGCATATCTTTTCCCATAACTGCCAAGCACTATCCTCAAGTGCCACAACATTGAGATAAACATATTTAGACAATGACAATATAAGAGTGGATTTACATAGCTCATCCAACTCATCCCAATCATTCTAATCCATGCTTTTGGACTTTACACTCTTGGTTTTCAACGGCCTAACCTACTTCTTTTGGCTACCATACTTACATTTTTCAAAATGTGAAATTAGTCGCATCAAGCTTTTCAATATTGAAAATGGCACTATTATTCGAAAAGCCATCCATAATGACAATATACAATGCAAAATCCAAGAGAATGTGCTATTGTAAATGATTGAAAATCAGCCCAAAAACTCTACCAAAATAAGGGGAAAATAGGAGGGAATACCAAAAGTAGAGAGTTGTCCACCAACTACAAACAATAATTGCAAAAGTACATTATATATTCTCTAAGACAATGTTGAAAACTGTAATTACATCACAATTGTAATAAATATAGGAGTATGACCAAGACCAATGCCAAGATTGTGGGAGAGAAGGAAGGAGTCTCACTTGTAGCTTTCTTGCTTGCACAATGGGGGAATACACACAAGGGTGGAGGTTGAAAACAGTTTTCCTCTTCTTAGTTGTGTAAGCCAAAAAGAACTCAATTACAAAGAAATAGAAGAACCCTATATATGGGTCTCAAACCAAACTCAACTAACTAAGGTGGCATACTAACTGAGCCACGAACTAGAGTAGATAAGGATAGCTATCATGTAGCTATTATTCATGGGCGGTGTACCAACCACGTCTGCAACTGACAAGTCGGTGACATAAATACACAACGGTCACCCTGGCGTATCACGAATGGAGCTCGATATCTCAACACTCCCCCTCAAGCTCAATCCCAATTCCTGCACACCAAGCAGGTCTCTAAACTTGTGCAGCTTCTCTGCGCCCAATGCCTTCGTGAATATGTCAGCTACCTGATCCTCTGTGCTGACATAAACTAGATCAATAAGACCTAGTAAAACCCTCTCCCGCACATAGTGATAATGCACCTCAATGTGCTTTGTTCTAACATGATAGACTGGGTTATTTGCCAAGTGTATACTACTCATGTTGTCACAATAAATGACAACTAGCCCATCTGTAGACTGATGCATATCATAAAGTAGCTTATGCAACCAAGCTACCTCACATGCAGCCATTGCTGCACCCTTGTACTCAGCCTGTGTGCTGGACAAGGCAACTGTAGGCTGTTTCTTGCTGCTCCAAGTGATTGCAGCACTCCCAAAAGAGAACACATATCCACTGGTAGATCGTCTATCAGAAATACTACCAGCCCAATCAGCATCAGTGTATCCATGCAACTGTATCTGAACCCCAGTCTCATAAAATAGTCCATACTGCAATGTGGACTTCATATACCTGAGTATGCATCTAGCCGCATCCAAATGTGGTTTCCTTGGAGCCTGCATAAACTGACTTACCAATCCAACAGCATAGCTCAAATCTGGCCTGCTAATAGTCATATAAATCAAACTTCCTACTATGCGTCTGTACATAGTAGGGTCTTCTAGAAGCCCACCTGCATCTGTGCTCAGCTTCACATTCTGCTCCAAAGGAACTGAAATAGGCTTACAGCCTGTCATCCCATATTTGGACAGCATGTCCAATCCATACTGCCTCTGCAAGAGCTGTATCCCACTTGGTGATCTAATCACCTCAATGCCCAAGAAATAACGCAGCTCTCCCAAATCCTTCATCTCAAACTTCTGCTTCAATAGCATTTTCACATGAAGGATATCTTCATCACTGTTACCTGTCATAATCAAATCATCAACATAAATGACAAGTAGCATAATACCTTTCTCTGTTTTTCTCACATAAAGTGAGAAATCTGCCTTGGAAATCTGAAAGCCAATAGTGACAAGATACTATCCTATATTGTCAGACCATGCTCTAGGTGCTTGCTTCAAGCCATACAAGCCTTTCTTCAACCTGCAAACAAACTCAGGATAAACAGCATGCACATAACCTGGTGGCTGCTCCATATAGACCTCTTCTTGCAAATCACCATGCAAGAAGGCATTCTTTACATCCATCTGATGTAAAGACCATCCCTTTGATGCAGCCATAGTAATGACTGCTCTTACGGTTGCCATCCTTGCAACCGGACTGAATGTTTCTTCATAGTCAATGCCATATGTTTGTGCATACCCCTTGACTACTAATCTTGCCTTGTATCTGTTCACAGAACCATCTGCATTGTGCTTCACCTTATAAACCCACTTACAGCCAATTGCATTTTTACCTTTAGGCAAAGGTACCAATTCCCATGTAGCATTTGCTTCCAAGGCATCCATTTCTTCATCCATGGCTTTCTCCCATTTTTCTTTTCCCATGGCTTGCTCAAAAGAAGTGGGTTCTGGTTACTGTATCACTTTGACCATATATGCATAGTGAATGGCTGTAAATCCATCATATTTCATCCTATCCATAGGATACCTAGCTCTCGTAGACCTGCGCAAAGTAGGTTCACTCCCAGGTGCTCTCAAAACATCCCTGGTCTTCCTTACTCCAGGTGTAACAATAGAAGGAATACCCAACTCATCATCAATGCTCTGTTCTGAGCCGCTGGATTCACCATCCACATAAGAGTGACCTGCATTCACATCAAACATGGGCTGATCAACCTTCTCTTTTCCTTTTCGTGATACCTGCATACCACTATCTGCATTGCTTTGAGAAGATTCTCCTGATCTCAATCTGCCTGTCCATGGCGAAGAATGTGAACCACTACTAGAGGACGCTCCAGGTCCACTAATATTTTATGACTGCTGCTGTGAATTCTGTGCAGCATTACCATTTTGTGCATCTACATCATCAATCACATTTACTGGTTTATACCAGCTACTCATCTCATTAAAAACAACATCTCTGCTCACTGTAAACTTACGAGTAGAAGGGTTATAGCATCTATTCCCTTTTTGCTGCAGAGAGTAACCAATAAAGATGCACTTCTCAGCTTTTGGATCCAACTTGGATCTCAGCTCATCTGGCACATGTACATAGGCAATGCAACAAAAAATTTTCAAATGAGAAATATCTGGTTTCCTACCAGTATACCTCTCCTCTGGAGTCATCCCATGTATTGCTGCAGTGGGAGTCCTGTTCATTATATAGATTGATGTAGCAACTGCTTCAGCCCAATAAAAATCTGGCAAGTCTTTTTCATTGAGCATGGCACGAGATACCTCTCCAATATGCCTGTTTTTCCTTTCTGCAATTCCATTTTGTTGTGGGGTATGACTGCATGAATATTGCTGCTTTATGCCATGCTCCTGCAAGAACCTTGCAAACTCATTTGAGAGGTACTCTCCCCCTCCATCTGACCTTAGGCATTTTATTTGCAGGCCTGTTTCTTTTTCAACCATAGCTTTAAGAGTTTTAAAATGCCCAAAAAACTTCACTTTTCTTTTTCATAAAATACACCCAAACTTTTCTGCTATAGTCATCAATAAAGCTGACAAAATAATGACAATCTCCAAGAGATGCAGCTTTAGTAGTCCACACATCAGAGTGGATTAATTCCAATGGCTTCTTACTCTCTTGAACATGTCTAGGAAATGGTTTCCTTGCTTGTTTTCCAAACTAACATGCTTCACATACCTTATGCATTTCTGCAACCTTGAATTTAGGCAAACCTTCAACAATATTTTGGGCATGCATTGATTCAAGTCGCTGTACATTAACATGACCAATGCGTTTATGCCAAATATCAATATCTGCAACTACATCGGTCCCATGTGCAAACATTGCTGCACTCAATTCAGGCATATCTGCATCCAACGTAAACATTCTGCCCTTCTTCTTTCCTTTTGCTATCAAGCGACCTTTATTTTTCATATCCTCAACAAAGCATCCATGAGGATTAAATCTGACCTGCAAGCCCTGCTCAACCATTTGACCAACAGAAACCAGATTCTTGGTGATATTCGGGACATGAAATACATCAGACAGGTATTTCTTTTTCCCATCCTGCATAGACAAAGGAATTTTTCCAATCTGCACTATAGGATGTCTAGTATCATCACCAGTCTCCACAAATCCTGGTTTTTCCATTTTCCTTGCATCCTCCATCCATTCTGCATGACCTGTCATGTGGTTTGATGCACCTGAGTCAACATACCATACATCATTGCTTTCTTCTGCACTTGTCACAGAATTGTTCATGTGCTGCACCATAAACAAATGCTCATTTCTGTCATCACCCTGTCTACTAGAAGATGCATAATTCCCTTGTTGCAGTTTTCCATTCATGATGTCATTCTGCTTTTTATAGCAGTCTTTAGCCATATGACCCATTTTACCACAGTAGTAGCATTCAACATTACTGTTTGCATTTTGGCCTCTTTGCCATCCACTACGACCTCTTTGGCTCCCCCTGCCTCTAGAGTTACCATGTCCTCCTCCATAGGACTGGTTTTCTTGAGTTTGCTGCATATTCTGATTTCTGCCATGACCTCCAAATCGGCCTCCTCTACCTCTGCCTCTACCTCTTCCAGCATTTGAGTAGAAGACAGCTTCTTTTGAAGTTCCTCCTGAAGAAGATGCACCACCATTTCTCTGCTCCTCAGAAATTAGAAGAGCAATCAACTCCTCAAAATTAGGAAATCTTTCACGGACGGAAATGGATGTTCGGAACTGTGCATAATCCTTTCCTAGACCATTCAAGGTCATTGAGACTAAATCATCATCTTCCACTGGCGACCCAATGGAAGCAAGTGCATCTGCAATCTTCTTCACCTTCATGTGGTAGTCATTGATGCTCATACTTTCTCTTTGCACATTGTGTAACTCTTGCTTGAGCTGCATTTTCCTGGCTTGCGTATTTGTGCTATACATTTTTGACAAAGTATCCCATGCCTCCTTTGGCGTACTTGCATCTTGAATATGCACAATCATAGAGTCTGAAATGCTGATAGACAGCCAGTACATAACTTTCCTGGCTCTCTCATGCCATGCTTTAAATGCCTGCATTTGCTGTTGATTGGAAACATCAGGAAGAACTAGTTCTTCTTCATTTCCTGCAACAAATTCCCAATATCCTTTTTCCATAAGGAAATTCGTCATTCTAAACTTCCATGCTTGGAAGTTGTTCTTGTCAAGCTTTTCAGTGAAAATCTGTGAGAGAGAATCAGATGCCATTACAGAACACTGCAAAAAATTCTGTCACTGCAAAGAACACAGCTTTAGCCTCACAAAGGCAAATCTACAAAACTGGCAAAAGTGGTATTTGACCACACAGTCACTTCCTAGTGACGATTTTGCATCAACAAGCAACAGGGATGATTCTGTAACTCCCAGTGTCTCTGCGCACAAGCATACGATGCAATTTCTACAGTAACTTTTCACCGACCTGTAGAACAGTGGCTGCACAGCATAAAATTGGGCCTTTTCCTGAGTGCGTGTAGAAAACTTCCGCCTCCAAAACAGGCCCCGAAATGGCCTCAAATCAAAAAAATAAGGTCGCCAAGGGCTAAAGCCCTTGCCCGCAGCATATACTGCCCTCTTGCTTCACCGTGAAGGGCGTCTCAACCTGAGACAATGCACTCCTGCACTTTTCGGCTGTGCTACCTGCAGAGATCTGCTCCCAAAACAGAAAATGAAAGCAACACTGCTCCTCTTACCAGAACACCGCGAGCTTGGCTTGCTTTCTTGAGCTCCTTACCACGAACAAGGCTCTGATACCATGTCAAGATTGTGGGAGAGAAGGAAGGAGTCTCACTTGTAGCTTTCTTGCTTGCACAATAAGGGAATACACACAAGGGTGGAGGCTGAAAACAGTTTTCCTCTTCTTAGTTGTGTAAGCCAAAAAGAACTCAATTACAAAGAAATAGAAGAACCCTATATATGGGTCTCAAACCAAACTCAACTAACTAAGGTGTCATACTAACTGAGCCATGAACTAGAGTAGATAAGGATAGCTATCATGTAGCTATTATTCATGGGCGGTGTACCAACCGCATCTGCAACTGACAAGTCGGTGACATAAATACACAACGGTCACCCTGGCGTATCATGAGTGGAGCTCGATATCTAAGGACCACTAAGGACAAATAATTAAAAAATCTCAATCTCCCACTCCCAAGAATATTTGGGTAACAACTAGGATATATAAGAGAAACTAGCAATGCATAGACATGTAAATGGCACTAAAGTCATAAACTTAAGAGAGTCAATAACCAATACATCTCATAGGCATAGACATAATGAATGTAAGATATCTCAGGATTAAGTGCAGAGATCCAACAAATACACAACTGACTAAGCAAAAAATAATGTAGCTCAATGCGTAATGAAGAAGCATGTATACATCATTGAATCTTGTTGAGAGAGATAAGTGCCAGTGTCCAAAGCATATAAATCAAATCAGCCCTCTACTAGGTATAGCTACATCCAAGAGTATCAAAGAGAGCATATACATAAGGCAAGAGTCCCACTATCTTTGTAAACTAAGCTCAATTGCCTAGAAGATCTAAGGCTCTAGTGCAATGTATCCAAGTAGATGAAAAATTCTCAAAAAGTGCATCCACTAAAATGTATCCAGAGTGTAAAAGAGCAATGCAAGGCTCAATACCGAGGTCTCCATCTATAAGAAATTATCTATATTCATTCAAAGTGTATTAAGAAATACCCTTTGTGTATATGTTATAAGGCCTTAAAATGAACCCTTTTACTTTACTAAACTTACAATTTTTTTAAAAAAATTAATTAAAAAACCCTTTTGTAAATATAATCCTGTAAATTTTACTAAATATAATACCCTTTCTTTCAAACTCACATGGTATCTTACATGTTCTATAAGGTGGACTCCCCGAGGGCTCAATACATCAAGTACATAACATTTGGATGCCCATAGACATTAGTCATTACATCCGGGAGCATAAAATGCAAGTAAGCCTTCAAACCCTAATGTCAAATCACTGAAGTAAGTGAAGCATATAGACAAAGCTCCAAGACATCAAATGTAAATCAAATCCAAGCCCCAAAGCATTCCATAATCATATCTAGGTCCAAGTATCAATGCTAGACATCAATACATTCAAGTGATATAACCGAATAGCATCAAGCCTCAATAGGTATAACCTTCCCAATTAAGAAAGTTGTTCCCAAACAATGTAAAATGGTAAATACCCTATCAAAAATGAGCTAATGCAAGCACAAATGCATCCCAAAGGCACTTCAAAACATCCACAAATGATCGAGCATCAATACATGTGCATACGGAAATCAATAGAAGTATGAATGAGCTCCAAACCACCCTGAAATAGAATTTTTCCAAACCTGTATACAACACATCTATTGTATATTGCAGCAATCATATAGGTTAAGGAGCTATCAAAAGATGCTCAAGAGCAAGTACCAATTCCAAGGAGTTGCCAAAGGATTATCCAAGTGCCAAAGAGTATCTAAGAGCTAGAGTAGAGTTGTTAACTTCCAAAGAAATAGGGCAACACATTAGGCCCAATTCGCCCTACCTACTACTACCCACTATTTGTGTTAGTTGACTGACTTCTTAATGATTGAAGGGTTCTAGGGAAGCTCTATGATAAGAAGAAGCAAGTGGAAGAAAACTGGGAGATGATAGAAGTCAATGAATACCTCAAGGTGAAGAAGTCATGGTTTCCATGAAACCTTCAAGCTGAAGGTATTCAAATCTAGGTTGAAGTAAATGATGATGAAGGAGATCCTCATATGGTTGGCTCTAATACCACTTGAAAAGGAAAGCGTGAGTGGAAACACGTGCAAGTGGAAGCAAGAGAGATGCAAAACATGAAGGATAGAGCAAGAGAGCAAGAGAGCAAGAGAGAGACACACAAAATATGTGGGAAGTCCAATAGTCACAATGTGGGTCTTCCCTTATTCAATAGTCACTGAAAGAATAAAGAATAAAGTGATAATGATGGGCACCCACCACCTGCAATGTATAGGTGTGTAGTCACAATGTGTATAGTAAATCTAGGGTGGCATAGGCACATGTGCCTTTGCCCCCAAGAAGGGAACCTGATGGCACAAGCAGAGAGCCCAACCCAGGTAGAGGAGGAAAAGAGTAAAGCACTTTAGAATGGAAAATTTAGAAAAGAGAGAAAGATACCATAGAGCAAGGAAAAAGACAAAGAGAAGAGGAAGTATATACCACAAAGCAAGAAAAGAGATAGAAAAGAGGAAACAAACACCATGACAAAAGACAATGTAGGAGTTAGGAAGGGGAAGAACAAAGAGACATGTTTGACCAAACAAGAAAGGACCAATCTCAATCAAGCCATAAGAGATTCCTTGAAAGAGATGCAACAAGAGAAAGTAGTGCTCTTGAAGAAGAAAGGATCCTTAAAAGAGAATAGGGTGCCCAACTCTAAGAGGGAAACCTAAACTTTGGGGGGAGAGCGTGAATGTAATCTTGAGGGAGTGTGAGGGACGAGATATGAAGCACTCCAAGAAATTCACTATCTTCTTCTTCTCTTCTTCTTCTTCTTCTTCTTCTTCTTCTTCTTCTTCTTCTTCTTCTTCTTCTTCTTCTTGCAACAATGGCTTAAACTTGGAGAAGGTTCACGAGTGTAGATTGGAGACTTGGAATGAATGTAGTAGCACTAGGATCATGAGACTACTTCCTACTTCGAATCAAGACTACAACAAGGAGAAGGACAAAGAGTGTCTATTACAATCATGAAATCATTGGTTTGCTTTTTCATGCTCGTGAAAGTGAGTTCAATAGTTTAGAGAGGGGAAGCAAGTGAGTATGTGAGAGCTAGTCCATCATGGTTGGTTGAGCTCTTAAAGGAATAAGAGTTCTTCTCATGTCTTAATGTTGAGTATGTAAAAAACTTGACGGTCATCAACTCCTTTTCCTTCTCTTTAGGGTGTATACAATAAGCTACATAAACACATTTAGCCAAATTTAAGCTAGTTGACCAGGCACGGTTATGGTGGAAGCAATGGTGCAATGATCAAGGTACTTATGAAGCCGCTATCACTTGGGCTCAATTGAAAGATGTTGTACTCGGATGATACCTTCCACTAACCTACCAGACTTTGAAGATGAATCAATTCTTCAACCTCAAGCAGCTGGAATTAACCTTGGAAGCCTACTATTCAAAGTTTGTAACCCTACTAAAATACGCACCGCCTATGGATATTGCACATCAAGTATCCAAGTCTTGCCATGGCCTAAACACTCCTCTGAACCATCATCTGGAATCAATGCGTCCAATGGACTTGCAAGATGCATTATTTCGAGCAAAGCCAATCGTCCAAGAACTTGGATTGAGCAATTGTGACAAAGATGTTTCCTGAGATCAAGGCAAGAGATGCCACACGTGTGGAGAGATAGGGCACATCCATAGGAGATGTCCCTACTATCAATGCTTCCATTGCAATGAGCTAGGGCACATCCAAGCTGAGTGTCCTGACTTAAGTCTCGAAGACATTGAGCCTCCAAGAAAATAAAGCTGCATAGTGCTATGGATATATAGAGGAATCAGATAAAGACAAAGACCTAGAACCTACAACAGCTCTTTAGGATGATTAGAAATCCTAGGAATTTTGTCGACATGAAATACAACTTGTATTGGAATAAACTTTACTCTTGTAACTATAGTTAACCTGAGTAATCTGAGTTGCATCTATATTGAGCCTAGAACTTACAAATGATTAGAGATCTTCTAGCAAGGAATGATAGTTATAACTTGCAATGAATTTTTCTTAAGTCGTTCCTTCTCAACTAATATAGATTGGGTCTTACCAGAATGTTGAAGCTTAGAAGTATTCTTTAGTATTACAAGCAAAGCCGATTGTCCATGGAGCTAAGTCTTGAACTAAGAAGAGGACAATATGGGAACATAGTTTCTGAGATAAAGGACCACTTCGATCTGCTAAAAGGATCCTATGACAATTTGGTCTAAAAAAGAGACTCATGCCAAAGGACAACCAAGAACCTTGTGACCGCAAGTGATAAAGCTCCACACTGTTTCAATTGCAGGGAGTTAGGTCATTTCAAAAGGGAATGTCCAAAGCACCCTAAACACCGATGCTCCAAGTTCCATAATATTGGACATAACTACATCAATTGTCCCAATAGAACTTGAAGAGAACTTGAGCTTACAAGAAATGAAGTTGTATAAGCTCAAGTGATTTAGAACCTAGCAGGAAATTATCCGATACTTAGGAAAAACCTAGAAGATATTCATGAGATGTAACTACAATAAATTTTCTCTTATAATCAAGACTCTAATATATCAAATACAATAGTTTGTTGTTTCAAAATATGGCATGCCTATAAGTAATCAGAGTAGCGCAGCGAAAGTGTGGTGGGCCCATAACCCACAGGTTTCAAAATGATACCCCTGATTTCTCTTGAGATGAGGACATCTTGATTTCTCCAAGGGGAGGAGGATGTACTATTTCCATGCAATTAAAAGTTAGTTGGTTAGTTCGAAAGTTAGTTAGTCAATTAATAAGTTAGTAAGGTTACAAACTAAAGACTAACCAATGTAAAAACTAACTAACATTAATAAATAATAATTTTTCTTTAATTAAAAATATTTTATTTAGAAAAATCGAGTCATAAATTCGATATTTTCCTCAGATTAACAAGGACCATAGCCACCCTTCACAGAAGTTACAACGTGAATGAGAGTTATGAGCCATATTAATCACTATTGTTAATATGTATAGTATGGATGGTCCAAAAATATTAGATTTTGGGAAAAACTAGCATATTTTAGATATTATCCTAAAAAGATAGAAATGGATGTCATTTAAAAGAAAAGACAAGTGATGTTTTAGTTAAATTTTAAGATTTTATAAAAAGAAAAAAGATAAAGAGAGCGATTGGCGAAATCGCACGTGTCGCGATCGTACTCTACAAGCAGTAGACAACACTTTGAATAGGGAGAGAAAGAAGGAGTGATCTGAAAGCTCTCTAATGTGTCTTGGGGTTTTATCCCCCTTTTGGAGCCAATGGAACCATCAAATTTATGAGTGAAGCATTAGATCACTGAGTTTTACAAGAGTCCCTCCACCAAGAATTCTTGTTCTCAACTTCATCCCCTCTTCTCTAATTCATTATAAATATGAGGCATGGGGAGGCACAAGGAAGCGTAAGGAGAACCCGAGAGGCTGTGAGAGAGAGGTAGAGAGAAGGATGCCCCTCCAAGAGATTGTGTGAAAGAGAGAGAGAGAGAGAGAAAGAGAGAGATAGAGAGAGAATAGTTATCCCGAGAGGCTACAAGGGAGGGAGTTAGCTCAATTCCCTCTATCTCGATCCTCGACTTAGCCATCTTCTCTTATGCTCTCCCATCTCGAATCTATTGCCAGCATCAAATTTCATCTTGAAAGCTTCTAGATTGTTGATTTGCCAAGATACCCTGGTCCAAAGCCTATCCTTGGCATTGTCCCCTGACCTTGTTGTTTCAAGCATGGCTTCACTCACTGGTTCTGTATGTTTAACGTGCGCTTGTATTAACTCTTTCAACAAGTCCTTGCTCTTATTACTAGGCTTGCCTGGTATGTCAGAACATTCATTGTCTTTCCCTCGAGGTTTGATGAGGTCACCCTTGCTAAAGGTTGTGATTATCCTCACACATGGTAGTGTCAAGTGTATCCTCTGTGCTACATAATCAGCCTCACACGTCATCACCCTTTTGAAGGGTTGTCTTCCACAATTAGCACTGTTTGGAGGAACGTGGAATAGGATAGGCAAGCTTTTTGTCATTACAAGGATTTTGCACTTCCCTAAAAGTGCTTATGGGTGTCCCCCGTAAGGACTAAGAGTTGCATTAGTCAGTGTGAGCTTCGATTGGCCTAGTAGGGTCCATGTTTCATAGGTCAAGATATTAAAATCAGCTGCTTCATCAATGAGAGCATCGACACTATGATCTCTTTTTGCAATGAGTTTGACCCTAAGATAAGCAGGCAGTACTATGTCTTCATCTTCCGGGTCTTGGATTATAAATTTAAGCCTTCTGATACATGACTTTGAGTCCCCAACTACACAACCAGATGTGGATTCTCCACTGATGTCTTGGGTCATTTGTGCAATGCTGTTCAAGATGCATCTATTGTTAGGACTGTCATGTCTAGCCATTCTCATACTTGTAGCTTGATGTTGTTGCATTCCCCTTTGACTAGATGCAGTCCGAATGCAACTTGTACATGTTTTTGTGGTGTGGTCTTTTTACCCTTGTTGGCTAGATTGGCCCATTGACGTTCTAGGGTCTTTTTTTGTCCTTGTTTGGGTATGGTTTTTCAGTTGTTTTTTTGCAAGTGAGAGTCTATGCTTGTACATAGCCATTACTACACTAGGATCTAATTTGGAGGACCTATTGTGGCACGCGTTTTCTCTCCAGCCTACTTGTGGGAGGTGTAGAGGGGGTCGTTACCCTAAACACCATGCACGATTTGAAGGACCGTTCGTAGCCAAGTTTTGAACTACTTGCTTTAGATTTAAGCTCGGTGATAGATCTATGATGTGCTTTCAGGTCCATACGGTCTCTTGGTCGATTTCAGGGCATAGATATGTCAAATCTGTATTCTATTCACCTATCTGATTTTCACAGTTTTCTATCTGATTCTCAGAGGTCCAATTCTCAGGAGTCCGATTATCAAAATTGGACGTTCAATTCTGGGTTGGTCTGATCAACTGATCACACAGTCTAGTGGTCGGTCCGATTTTGGTGTGTCCAATTTTGATGCGTTCAATTCTGTGAATCGGATGTGCAATTTGACAGGTGTCCGATTTTGAAGTGTCCAGTTTTTCCAATTTCTGTGTCCAATTTTTGTGCATCCAATTTTGGGAATCAAACCTCCAAATATGGGGTCTCCGATTTTCGTGTGTTGGTCCGATTTTCTGCATCCTTTTCTGGGAATTGGACGTTCGGTTTTTTAAATTAGACAGACAGGATGGGTGTCCGAGTCTAAAAATCGGACTAGGAATCAGATCGTCGTTCATGTCCAATTCTGGGAATCGAACCCTGGTAACTGTAACGTGTTTGCTCGTCCACTTGTGGGACATGTCTTAGCAGCCCATTGGGTAGAGGGTCTAGAAAGCTCCACCTAGCACTTGCAAGGAATGTCATAGGATTTGCGATCTAGGTCTTCCCGAGTCTACCCCAAGTGGAAGTGTTCGGTCATTCCCACCTAGGATCAACCTGAAGTTAGGGTTCCTCTCCAATCAACAAGGTATCTAGGAAGTAGCTAGTATCGAGCTCCAGATGAACCACTTTGCATAGGAACAACAGAGTCGAAGCATATTCATGCTGCACTTGGTTCATGGCGAATGGGAAATGAGAGGGATGCGAAGCTCAACCTCTCTACCATGAGGCATACTCCCATTCCTTTCCCCTAAAATAGCATAAATCGGGATTCTAACCCTACTGATGCTAGGTCTTCATAGTCTCATTATCCCGTCTTTTGAGAAAAGTTCCCAACTAACTGGAACCACCCTTTCGTAGGACGGCCCAAGTCACGTCCACCGCACTTTCCTCAGTTTTCTTAGTTACCTAATTACCTACCACATTACGTTTGACATGCAAAAGCAGCTTTCTTAATTAATCAAAATTAATCACGAATTCCTTCAAGTAACTTGGGCACTGACACAAAAACAATGCCAAGCAAGTTCCTTTTTCTCAAATATCTGTTCTTTATTTATCATAATCCCGAAGGACATCAAGTATCATGCCCAAAGGCTATCCCACCAATCTACAGGATTGCTACTCCAAGCTCCGCCCATTGACTAGTACACATGCCTCGAGATCCCATCTCGAGTCACATCGGCCTCTTGTGCGGGATCCAAAGGCAAGGAATTTATAGCCAGAACGGAGAGACCTCTCCCGGTGGGTTAGGTCCATATACCCGGCGCGGCTAACAACCCCCTTGGACAAGGCCAGGCAGACAGTCGAAGGTAACTGTTCTTGCCTCTCCCTCCAGGCTTTTAACCTAAAGCATTAAATGTTTTTCCTTGAATTAGTTCCTTGAACAAAGGAGATCAAATAATGTACCTAAGTGTACAGTCACAAACATTTCGGAGGCCGTTTGTACGACCAACTGTTAAGGTGTGTTTCCTTTTTCCCAAATGCTCCCAGCATCCGATCTTGGATCTTTTTCTCGGATTCTCCCAGCATTCGATCCTGGATCGTCGTCTGCGACTTGGTGAGATTCCAATAATCTTACAAGATCATGCAAGAAAATGTTCTTGGTAAGTTAACTTATTTTGACTTGCTCTTTCCCTTGGGTTTTACCTTATGGTATCTTAAACCTAACCCAAAGCATTAACTGGTCAACCAAGGCAATGAACATGCCTTATCCACAACCCAACCAAGGGTCTTTTATTCTTCCAATTCTAACCAAGTTCAGTTAACATACCTGGCAATGCAAGATTCTTCATCTAGGCCTTTAGGATACAGTCTAGATGCATGCGTCCCTTCCATCTCTCTTAGTGTGGTACTATGCAGAGTTTTCCAATCATCCTTACCCATCATGCACGTGGTGCGTTTAGTATATTTGTACATCCTAAATGACCTTTAACTCTCTTCATACCTGGCAAAGAATACTTATTCCTAATGCATCGAATCTCATGTGACTTGCGTATATGAAAGTCTAGGTTTCTATCCATCGGTACAATTGCATCTTACGAATAGAGACCAACATTTCATGTGTTTCTTTTAATCATGATTGCAAAGCATGAATTCTAGATGACTATTCATGCACTGAGCTAGTTTAAAAACTATTATTTTATGTGAAATAATGTGAAAACCCTATCATTCTATGTGTGTAAAAGTTATCATTCTATGCACATAAACTTGTGCGAACTCCATGCACTATCATTTCATGCATGCAACCTATCACTTGGAGTAAACAAGAATCCTAAGACTCCTTCTTGTTCCATGCATGTAGCTACCCCATTATTTATCCTTCTAGAAATAATACAGGATATGCCTAATTAACATTGATTACAAAACCTAGGATATTCAAAGGAACCCGGGTTTGATTCGTGATCGTAGGGGCATTTGTTGTGTTGGTCGCTCGGCTCGCCTCTCCCGCATTACCAGTACCAATGGTAACTTTCGCACTTACACTTCCCGCGACTCTCTTTTTGGGAGCCATTTGCCACGCAGAGTTTGGATAGTCCTGACCTTAACGGCCTTCAAGACGACAGGCTTGGGAAAGGAAAGGTCGTGAGAAGGGGTCCTTCACCGATGAGGGGGTGGCTTGAAGAGTGACTCCTCGAATACGGCCCTCAACACCTTCTCCACTCACCAACTCTCTCTCTCTCTCTCTCTCTCTCTCTCTCTCTCTCTCTCTCTCCTACCCCGTTGCCTGTGACCCTTGCCCCCTGTGCCTGCTCTGCTCGCAACCCCCCACAGACCCGCTGCCACAGTCCCCCCAATCCCGCAAAATCCCCACGATCCTTAAACCAGGAGGGGGCTTTTTCCCCGTGAGGCGACATGCCGCTCGAGCTCCATAACGTGGAGCTTCTAATCAGCCAGGCTATCAAGGAGGCGAAGAAAGATTTCAAGAAGGATGCGGATAATGCCTTGAACCAAGAATCCCGCCGGTTCCATGAGAGGATCTGGCGACTGGAGGAGATGGTGGAGACACTCACGGAAGAGAAGAGGGATCTCAAAACTGACCTGGACAAGCTACAAACAGAAGTGTCACATCTACGGGAGGCAAGAGAGGACGCAAATTTCAAAGCGGACCTCCGAGAGGCTATCACGAAGGAATGACAAGAGGACCTCCAGGTATGCATTAAAACCGAAGTTGAGGCTTCAAGAGAGGGATGGGAGGAAAAAATCAAAGTAAACATGAAGAAAGAATTAGAAGGGAATAAGGAGGGGTGGATTGAGGTAGTGAAGAAGAACATTAAGAAGGAGGTCCAGGAAGAAAATAAAAAGGAGGAGGTAGTCCGGGTTCAAGAGACCTTAGAGGAGGAGAGGCTCAGGAACGCGCGTAGATTGAACGTACGTATTATCGGGCTCCCCGAAGGGGCCTCTCCGGAGGAGGACGCACACGGGCTATGCACCTGATTAGGGTACACGAGCATGCCCTTTACTCAGGCATGGCGTGCAGGACGAGATACTACCAGGGTTAGAGCTCTGATATTACATATGAGCACACCGGAGGACAGAGCCGCTTTCTTTCGGAAGCGGATTTCACTTCGAGGGATGACTGGGGCTCCCATCTTCATGGATGAGGACCTAACTCAGATGCAGATTGCACACAGACGAGCATGCATGCCACAGATACTTCAAGCATGTAGAGAAGGCCGTAAGGCCTTCTATCGAGATGGCCGGATTTTTATATATGGACGCCCCACCAAATAGGGGGGCGTGGCCTATGAGACGGGGCAGAGGACTGTACAGGAGACCCCGATACGTGTGGCAGTTTGGAACTGCAACGGCTCCCTATGGTCACGACTGGACAAACTTGAGGAGATTTTACCCGACCATGATGTTATATGCCTCACAAAGACACATGAGAGCCTAGAGAGAGGGCTTCCACGCATTACAGGATTTGAGTGGGTATCTGCATACTGGGCTACTTCTAGGCAGAGTACATCTAGGGGCTCAGGAGGGGTGGCAGTTCTATTCCGTTAGGGGATACAGAGACATATCCAGTTAGTGAGACGAGATGAGGAGGCTAGTTACATATGGATCAAAGTGCAGATATCGGATGAGAGATGGATCTATATGGCAGTATGCTACTTTTCATCACGAGGGTCCAGATATGCTACTATGCAGGGTGATATTCAGGCCAGAGATTCCCCCTCCCCTTATTCATAGCTCTTAGAGAACATTATTCTGTATTCTAGTTTGGGTGAGGTCTTCCTTATGGGGGACTTCAATGGGCACACACAGAGCCGACAGTGTGAGAGTTTTGATATGGAGCAGTCAGAGATCATGAGAGCATTAGACCCTGAGGAGTTGGGGATCAGTCGGGAGTCAGCAGATACTAGGCCAGACGCCATAGGGTATGGAGGGCATTTACTTGAGCTTGGTAGTAGACATCATCTCGTTATTTATAGCGGGATGGCACGATGGCCATATTCAGGAGGTCTTACATGCTTCCCACATGGGGGGGCGAGAGTACTATAGATTATCTGCTCGGACCGATCGATGGGATGCATACTATCGAGTCCTTCGGCCTTGGGAGACTTCCACTCGGTGCCGATCACACCTTTCTCAGTTTCTCACTCCTCACCTCATTACCATCACCACCTGTAGATATCATACCCCACATGCATACTGCCATACACTTCACTCATGAGCTCTCACATGTTTACTCACAGCATCTGGAGGAGCACATCACGTCACTTAATCCATACGCACCCCTTGATACACTGACCACTGATATCACATGCATTCTGCATGATTCTGATTTTCCACATCACACATACACGCACCCCCCTTGGACCGGTACCATGCCACAGAACAGGTGGTATGATGATGAGTGCAGAGATCTACATCAACAGCTACGCGATTTGGAGGCCAGAGGAGAGATCATACACAAACAGGCGCAGAGACGCATGCACTGCTTGACCTGTCGTAAAAAGCAGGAATGGGAGGAGGAGAGATATTGGGATATATACCACCTTCTTATGAGCAGAGATTGTGTAGAGGCATGGAGGCAGATCAGAGAACCACGCTTACCCACACCGATACATGACCCTGCAGTATGGCATGGATATGCACAGAGTTTATATCATGTACCCGCACAGCCGCCAATACCCACACCATGTACACCGAGACCGGGTATTTCATCCTTTTTCACCACTAGTATGGTGAAACATGCTATCTCACGATTACAGCATGGCCGCACTCGAGACCAGTTTGATCTTCAGACAGAGCATATTATATATGGAAGAGACACATTGGCTCCACTCATTTCTCACCTCTTCAACCGTGCATTGTCTGAGGGGTTCCCTGACTCGTGGACAGAGCACACCATTGTACCTATCCACAAGTCAGGGGATCCTATGGATCCTAACACATATAGGACCATCATGATTGGGCTAGTTTTGGCCAAACTTTATAGCACGGTGATGGAGGAGGAGCTCAGCACGCTGGCAGAGAGAGAGTGCATGCGCACACCCAGATAGGCAGGGTTCAGACGGGCATTTTCTACCATAGACCACATCTTCACTCTTCGTTGTCTGATCGACCAAACACGAGTGAAGAAACAGAGATTGTATTGTTTCTTTGTGGATTTCCGCAAAGCCTTTGACATGGTTCCGAGAGAGAGGCTTTTCAGATGCCTACTGGATCTGGGGGTGGACGATGACATGATGTGGGGTATTTATGCACTATATGAGCGGGTTACTGGCAGAGTCAGATGTCCGGGAGGTATATCAGATCCCCTTGTGAGCACCATTGGTGTGAAACAAGGATGCCCACTCTCACCGACTCTATTTGGGCTATACGTTGATGAGATAGCAGAGTTTATTCAACAGCGAGCCGGTGGAGGTATAGATCTCAGTGGAGCCACAGTTCATATCTTACTATATGCAGATGACATTGTGTTGGTCTCAAATTCAGCTCAGGGATTACAGTAGCATTTATTAGCATTGGATGATTTTTGCATACAGAGAGGCATGACAGTGAACCTTGGTAAAACCAAGGTTCTTATATTCCATACATAAGCTCAGATACGCAGACAGACTATTTTCATGGCAGCAGGAGGGAGCATTGAGGTCACTGGATCATATGTATATTTGGGAGTCACCTTTACAACAGCTTCAGGGGTTTTCTCGATGACACAGGAAGCTCGTGACCGCCTCACTAGAGGATACTCAGCATTGGCTCTTATGGAGCGACAGTATCATCAAGCACATTTCTAGGAGCCCCGCACCAAGGGGTGGCTCTTTGATACTCTAGTCACTCCAGCACTGATGTATGGAGCAGCTATATGGGGTCAGGCCTTGCCGATTATGTATGGACATTAATGGAGAGACCTCAGGTGATCATGATATCTAGATTGATTCGCAGCAAGGTCTCAGTCCCACATGACATTGTGCGAGCAGAGCTCGCCACACTGCCCATGCTAGTCGATGCATTATTTCAGACAGTCTGCTTCCTACACAGATTTTAGGATATGGACAGAGATCGCATTGCATACAGAGCATATATGGCATCTCAGGAGATGGCTCGAGCGGGGGATACCACATCATGGTATGCACAGACTAAAGCTTGGTTTGACAGACATGGGCTGGACATTGATAGACTCCCACCTCTTCTATATGATACTCAGGCTCCCACTTACACCCTCTCTCTCTCTGAGAGAAACAGAGTCATCAGATAGGAGATATGGCATATTTATATACAGAGGACATGGGTCAGCCCTACACAGCCACTGCCATCGAAGTTGGCACATTATTATACACAGTTCTTGAGGATATCAGAGTAGGGATTCATAGAGATTCTGAGATATATGCAGATCTATATGCCACATCGATTGAGAATTCTTATTGGACAGCTCAGGGTATCATCACATCAGCTTATGATTGAGAGTGGCAGAGCCAGTGGCATCCCACGGGAGAAGAGGATATGCCCCCTTTGCAGATCAGAGGTGGAGAGTGAGGAGCATTTTGTTCTCAGATGCCCAGCATACTCAAAGTTGAGATCTAGATACACATTGAGCAGCTCACTTCAGGGATGTATGACTGATATGGATCAGAGATCATTTGGCCATTTTCTGGGAGAGGCATGGCACATCAGAGAGCAGAGCACACAGCGGGTCCCAGTCAGAGAGGGGCCCACCCAGACGACTATTACATAGTTCTTTTAGGTAGACAGAGTGAGAGCTACTGTACTAGCCTCCAGCTAGACCTCCGGGCTCACACTACAGCAGGCTGAGGACCAGCGTACTCGACGCCACACGAGGATCCGTGGGTTTCGGACCCCACAGCCACACCGATAGGAGATCCGAAGGATTCTTGATCTACATCGACAGTAGACTGAGATCCGACGACACTCGACACATTGGATCTCAGATCTCCAGTTTGCTCTTTCTCCATCGCCGATGTACCACATCCTGCATCCAGGAGGGATCACCTGCTATTAGCGACTTCAACGACTGCTACTACATCCCAGGATAGTATATCTCCCTGCATCTGTTACATATACACATCGCACCACTTTATCACAGCCGACAGTTGTTCCCCTATCACAGCCGACATTTGTTCCCCTTTTGTAGCCATTATCTGGAGTACCAGAGCTACATACGCACATACACATACACGACACTTATCACACTCACAGCACCGTATCTTCAGTTTCTAGTTTTTAGCTTTTCATTCAGCACTTTTATTTTGGATAGCTAGACCTCATCAGTTGTATCACAGTTTGTCTCATAGGCCAGTTTTGGTCTTTAGAAGACGTTAATATAACTTTCTTTCTTTCTTTCTTTCTCTCCCACTTCTTCTTCTTTTCTTCCCATCTTCTCTCTTTTCCTCTCCTTCTCTTCTTCTCTCTCTCTCTTCTTCCTCTTCTTCTTCTTTTCTCTTCTTCTCCTTCTCTCTCTCCTCTCCTTCTCTTCTTCTCTCGCTCTCCCTCTTCTTCTTCTTTCCTTCTCACCTTCTCTCTCTCCCTCTCCTTCTCTTCTCTCTCTCTCTTCTTCCTCTTCTTCTTCTTTTCTCTTCTTCTCCTCCTTCTCTCTCTCTCCCTCTTCTTCCTCTTTTCTTCTCTCCTTCTCCTTCTCTCTCTCTCCCTCTTCTTCAAAATAAAGATGATTCAGCACATGAAATTCCAAGTCAGTCCATGCATAACTACTTACTATAATAAATTATAGCCATGTACAATGAGAGCAAAACTATAGGTAAAACTATAGGCAAAATGAATGCACCAAGTCAACCATTGACTGTCAAAGCATAAGCACATAAATCAGCCTAGTGACAGTCATACGGACATCAAGCAAACACCCAAGCTCGGGCAAGTTACTCATGAATATATGTATGCATCACGTGGGTTCAAAATAAGGTATTTTTAAAATATCATTTTTATATACTTTTTACATACAAAAAGGTGTAATATAAAGGGTTTATTTCCAAATTGAATAGAAAAGGGTTATGTTTTATTCATGAATATTTTTTAAATAAGGATATTTATAAATAGGCCTTGAATGCACGTGATGTAGAGGATATACATATAGTAACTTCCCTAAGCACCCAAGTATGTCAAAATAATCTGTTAGTAAGTCGAGACACCCCTTATGTAATAGGGAAAAGTATACACGACACTGGCAAGACCTAACACAAAGAGGTGTATGCTCGGGGAGTGCAAAGCCCAAATTAGCCCAAGTACATCTATGAGAATCATGGCATATCAACCATGCAACATCCAAGTGAAGATCCTAGTCTCAAGTTTGTGAATGCTCAAGTAGCATAAACCACCTGCTCAATGTCTATCATGCATATCAAGACACTCCCATTGGCACAAAAGTCGTAAATATCAAGCAAAGAAGCTCAATAAGGGCATATGATAGCACCAGTGCTAGAAGATCCAAGATCAAGCATCAATAAGACCTCATGAGCATATAGGCCATGTAGCTCCATACATAGCATCCATAGACATCAAGTACATCCAAACTGTAACTCTAGCAAGCCGAGAAATAGCCAAAGTAAGCTCCGGGCAATCAAATGTCAAGCCAAAGAAAGGCTCAGTAGCATCCAACTCTAGACAATGTAATGGGCATGTAGTAGTGGCATAGGCCAAGCATGTCAAGACCGGTCAGACATAAATACATCAAAAATGGAGATCCAAATGCTATGCAAAGCAAGCTCAAGCTCAACCAATGATCCAAGAGCAAATCCAAGCTCTATGTCAATCCCTGAGAGTCACTACATCAATGTAGACATCCAAGACATAGCCCGAATCCAATAGGCATATCCAAACATAAGCAAAAGAGCTTCAGCCGTGAATATTACAGCAGTAAATAAATGTCCAAAACTAAGCAAACAGTGGCTCAATCCAAGCTCAAAACCATAGAAAAACCATAGGCATACTTTTCCATATGTATAGAGACCAACCGGACATAATCGGGCATCAGATGACTATGTAGCATGAGCATAAAGTGTAATGATAGAGGGCTTCCCTATGTAAAACAGTCAATGACTAAGCAAATTCAGCCCCAAACATCTCACATCATAGGCATACATTCCCCTAGCATTCAGGGTGCATTCAAGACCAACTGGGCAACCAATGTCAATGCCAAAGTGGTCCAGACATAAAATGCTAATGTAGCACTATTGTGGGCTGCCTATAAACTGTGTATAACAGTCCCAAACCTAAAGTAAATCACATCAATGCTCAATGCCAAGGCTCGAGATCAAATGCCAAGCATAAACCAAGTGTATAGTGTCCAAATGAGGCTGCCAATGGAATTGGAATGAGCTGGAGGAGATCAAACAATTGATCACATGCTGTAAATGCACCTAGAAAAATGGTGCAAATCTTCCTGGGGGTTTTGCTCATGTTTTTGTGCTAGTCAAAGTGGTAGAAGCTCAATTGGGTGCCAAAGAAGGTACACAACAAGCCTGAGGTGCCCAAATAAAGCCTACATCAAGATATGGAGCACCGGAACTTCAATGGTTTTGCCCCCTTTCACTTCTCAGACCTGTAGACCTATAACCAACATGAAACCTTGAAGTAAATGAAGAAATACATTTGTTGGAATGCCCTGAGGGTGCCCAAAGGGGCCATGTAGGTGCTCGGGAAGCCGAGGAGTGATGAGAGCTCGGGAGAGGTGGCTATGGCTGCCAGGAAGGAGATCCAATGAGTGTAGGCAATTAATAGGAAGCAAGGGGGACTTTCCTACCCACCTAAGGTGCACGAAGCTAAAGGAGGAAAAGAGGAGACGGTCAAAGCAGATAGAAATTGAGTAGTAGAAGACACCCCATGACTTGCCCTTCCGCTTCATGAGGTATAAAAAGGGCAATAGAATAGTGGTGTTGGTAGGAGCCAAACGGAAGGGGCAAGCAAGCAAACCCATCAAAGGATAACTAGCCAAGGTTAAGGAGGTCAAATTGGTGAGAGGGGAGGACAAGCCTTGACCCCTATACATAGTAGAAGACCTAACCAAGAAGGAAGAGCATGATCTCCATAAATATCCTAAGGGAGTTCACTGACGTGTTTGTGTGGTCTCTAGATGAACTTAAGGGAATAGATCCAAGTATTGTGACTCATAACACTCCCATGACCCCCCAGGCAACACCAGTCACGCAAACGGCTATATGCAATGAATCCTAAGCATGCACACGCTGTAAAGGAGGAGATTGATAAGCTATTAAAGGCATGATTCATTTACGAGATAGAGCATACAGACTGGGTATCACCCATAGTCATAGTCATGAAGAAGAATGTGGTGCGCAGATCGGATGTTGTACGCTTGCGTAGTGAATGCCGGAAGGTCCCCAAGAACAATAAAACTCTACTTTTTGCACAAATTACAAGGTAAAAGCATGAACGACAAGAGCAAGAGACCAATTGGGTGCAATCTCCCCCCATGCCTTGTGTGAGTGCTCCACAAAGCATGTATTTTATGTATTATTCATCTTCAAGCTCAAATAATAGCCCAAATTACAAAATAGCAAGCTTTTAGCTTTTGAGTTTGCTTTAACACAAAATAGGAATAAAGCTAATGGACGGTGCCCAAAGAGTCTGGCACGCCCAATACAATGTCCAAATAGAAATAACATAATCGTGCACCCATGCGCATACAAAATAATAATAAATATTCGACGCCTTAATAAATAGGTATGACAAAATATAGGCGCCATGCCTAAGGTATGCGCCCATCAAAATATAATCCATAAATCGAATACTCGCTATCCTCCAATGCTTTCCTCTGCCACTACTGCTATCTCTACACATCAACTGAAGCATTCACAATCGTTAGTAAAATAATACAATTAAACTGACAAAAGTGAATACCTAGCAGTCTTCAGCTACAAAAATAAATCAACTGGTTAGAAATAAATCCTAACCTTAATTTATTACGAGTGCGCACTCTTAACTCATAAACGTTTATTAATTTAATATGCATTTTGCGGAATCACCCGCTATGGAATCACCCATGTACACACTAAATTAATGAAACGCCCGAAAAGGACAGGCATCCCCAATCAACTTCTCGCACAAAGAATCCACTTTATGTATGAGCCCCGGTCATCAAAGTTTACGGAATCCACCGTAAAACCTCACGGAATCCACTGTGGCACGGAATCCACCATGAAATATGCCTCCTGGCATCAGAATGGGAAAATTCGAGTGCACATGAACTATAAAAAGGTCAATGTAACCACCAAGCGAGATGATTACCCACTGCCTTACACAGAGCACATGCTAGAGAGGGTGGTAGGAAAGGAAGCCTATAGCTTTCTCAATGGCTTCTCAAGCTATAACTAGCTGCAAGTCCATCGAAGCGATAGGCACAAGATAGAATTCACCATTGAATGGGGGGTGTTTGCCTATATAGTCATGCCATTTGGACTAACAAATGCCCATGCCACTTTCCAATACCTCATGTGTGCCATTTTTAAGGACATGCTTAGGAATTGGTTGGAAGTCTTTGTCAATGACCTATGCATCCACACCAATTGGGGACAGCACTTGGAAAAGCTGCGTAGTGTAGGCAATATGGTCTCTCATTGAACCCTTTGAAATGCCAGTTTTGGGTTAAGCACGGTTGTATTTTAGGGCATGTTGTGTCAAAGAATGGGATAGCCATGGACTTTTCTAAATTCAAAGTGATTGTAGATCTTCTCACCCCCCCTCCCCGGATCAACTTTGAGGGAGTTCAATGTTTCTTGGGCCTTATAGGATACTACTAGTGGTTTGTACTGAACTGTGTATTAATCATTAGACCTTTATACAAGCTATTGATAGTATTTGAATGAATGCAAGAATTTCAATAGGCCTATGAAAGGCTTAAAGAGGCTTTAAATTCATCTCCTATACCTAAAGAGCCCCAAATTGCTCCATCACATTTCACATGTGCACATTGATGCTTCAAAATTTGTCATGGGAGCAGTGTTGTGCTAACCTGGTGAACATAACCTAGACTATCTAGTGAGTTTTGTGAGAAAGTAGCTCACGAAAACAGAAATGGAATAATCCACAATGGAGAGGGAAGTGTTGGCCATGGTGTTCATCGTTAAGAAGTCCAGACACTATCTTCTAGCAGCACCCTTCACCTTCTTCATGAACCATCAAGCATTGCTTTATCTTATGAATAACCCTTGTGCTATAGGACACATCACACAATGGTTACTTCTACTCTTGGAATTTGACTTCTCTGTGGTCTTATGTAAGGAAAAAAACATTACATGGTAGATCATATGTCCCACATACCCACACGAGAGGCTATTAGACAAGGGATGAATGATTGACTACCTACCATATGTACACCTTTTTAAAATGTCCGGTGAACGAGAATTGTTTAGACTAGACCACGCCATATTGGGTAGATGACATAGTCCATATACTCAAAATAGACTCCCAGAGCAACCAATAGAGAAATCTAGATTAAAAAGGCTCATCTTGAAGATCCACTAAAAGCTCTTTTGAAACCTAGGCTCTGATACCATGTGTGAGGTGCCTCCTCCAACAGACTGGAGGAGTCCTCTTAGTAGTCGACTAGAATTCATATTCATGCACATCACCATCCCATCTCCCCATGGGAAACCTTGGAATTAGTTGAATATGGGAATCTCAGTTCTACTTCACAGGAGAAGCGTGGACAAGTCACCCCTAACAGCAATCTAACACCCACCTAAGAAAAACCACTTTGTAATCAATCAAAGGCAGGAGTGAGCTTGAGACCGCACCTGGTTCAAAGAGAGTGAGAGATGGGGGAGAGTGTAACTCGATCCCCCTAACCATAAGGTAAAATCTCAGCTCCGACTCCTTAAAATGGTATTAAACCTGGTAACTAATCCTACCCATATTGGGAGGGTCATGATTTAATCAGTTCTATCTAATGTTGTAAAGTTACCCGACTTGTCGAGTCCACCCAACCATAGGCATTCGGTTGTCAAGATCAAAGTCTCCCACTTTTCTCACTGGGGTTTGCTTAGTTTTCTAATTAGCAAAGCATACTACCACACTTTTTGGACATATAAAATCAACTTCGTTTTATTATTCTGTTAAACTAGGTTTATTAAACTCAATATTTAGCATGTAACAAACAATTCAAAAATCAGATACTTTATTTCACCATCACTCCACAAAGTGGTACAAAACCATATTTTTGCAAAAAGACACCGTCCAGCCTAGGATAGGACCTTCCAATCCCTCGGGATTGAGATGTATGTAATCTCACTCCATCCGCAGTCAACAAGAAATTTACTAGCTTAGAGCCCCTCTAAACTTCCCTGAGCCTCTGGAGCCGTCCTACATACCAAGGGCACTTACCACTCAGCTCTTTGCCCTCCCAGGTGCTCGAGTGATCAAATATCAAAAACACCTATCTCCCTCAGGAGCATTGGACCCCCACCCGCAGGTGAGTTTTTCCAAAAACACCTACCTCCTCAGGACCATAGGACCCGCACCCATAGGTGAGATTACGGGTTAGGACCGTAACCTCAGGTTGTTGTGGAATAACCGATCCTTTGGGTTGAATCGATTCGGGGTTAACTTGTGCCTGCACTTCAACAGCGACTACTTCCTTGCATTGGGGATCTCTCTAAGCCTGACTTTGCTCAACATCTTGACGTCTCTTAGGAGCCATGGAAGAATCTTGATGGATTTGAGTAGCACTTTTGCGTAGTGGTAGAGAGAGAGAGAGAGAGGCTAGGCTGATTGCAGTAGAGCTTCGTCGCGTCAATAGAGTAGAGAGACTTCTGCACGGATCATTGTGTGTCTCTGTGTCTGTGATGTGACTCTCTACCCCTATTTATATAGTAACCAGGGGATAAAGAGAGGATGCTTACTTTTTAGCATTTTTGATAACATTATCGATCACCGCATGTTGCATCGTCGCAAGTGTCACTACAAGGCATAGACCTTGGCATCTTGGCCTTGACATACTTGGCAAGTGGCTACAAAGGTGTCATTGGCTATGTGTGAGAAGCTCCCACTAGCTTGTAGGAAAATCTTCCCAGGAGGTTACCCATCCCAATAGTGTCGTCACCCAAGTGCACTTAATGGTATCCACTAGGCTAGTTCTTTTTGTTGTTCTATACTACAAACATAGTTTTAGTAAGATAGTCTTGAGAGGGTTTTCCAAGTCTTTCTTCCATGAAATGGCATATAATACCTCATTAATAATAATTATTATATTCATAATTATAGCAAGTTTCATAATTAGAGCTAGTTTTTAAAAATATGCAACATAAATCCTTTTTTTTAATGTATACGCACATTGTTTATTAAAATAAACTAAGTAATGGGGACATTACAAGCAAAGGTCCTCAATGAACGGCAACAATGGTATTCTCAAGTCAAAAGAGAGCTTTAGGGTGTATTGATAGCCCTTAAGTGTGATAGGGAGTATTTTATGGGAACTCATGTAGTGGTAGAGACTAATTGTCTACCTCTATTGGGCATGATAGTAAATTTCTCAACTCTTGATATTGCCATGTCATGATGGATTGCATATATAAAGTCACTTAACCTTGATTTTCAGCATATTGCAAGTAGAAAAAACCCTGTGACTGACATGCTTTCATGAGCAAGGTTTAAAGATGAAGGGCTGATGGAAGATGAAGAGGACAATGTGATAGGTTCTGAAAACAACTTTATGACATCAAGGAATGAGTATGCCATTGTTGTTACTACAAATAGAGATATGAAAACAACAAGTGCAGATGTCTCATTAATGCAGGTATAACTATCATAACAGCAAATATTGCAGGTATGCAACTGTTGTAACAAGGATTTCAGCAATAAGAAGACAACTTATAGCCATCGAGAAGAGATGGGAAATAGAGAGAAAGCATCATCAGTGTTATGCTTTAGTGAGAACAAAATTTTTGGAAGAGTTGTATGAGGATGATTGGCTAAAAATAGGTCAATATCTCAACCTCATGTGACAAAGAAGGCTAAGTGGTCTGAAGTTAAATTCAAAAGGATTAAAAGAAAATCTTATGGCTTTTTATTGAAAGATGGATATTTATGGAAGCACGCAAAGAAAAAGGGAGGAGCTCTAATACGTGTATTGGGAGATAGGGCTTCTCAACAACAGGTGATGTAGGAGTTTCATGAAAGTTTATGGGTTGGACATATGGGAGTTTGGGGCATATTTGCCAAGATCAGAGAGAAGTATTGGTGGCAGAACATGTATAAAGATGTGGAGCATTATGTGGAATCATGCAGTGATTGTTAGATGTGTTCCATGGTAAAGCATAGAGATGGGTTGCGACTAACCTATCGATTGTCTATGCATTACAAATGGGTAGTTGATTTGGTTACCATGCCTATAGGTCTATGGAATATGAGATACCTTGTGCTTGCGCACGAGAAGACTAGACAAATCAAGTGGAACGTCGAGCTCTTAGTACAAAGACTACTCAAGCAGTTTGCGGGTTCTTATTGGAAGAAGTGTTTTGCAGGTATGGTTGTGTTGGTAAAGTGGTTGTTGTAGATAGAGGAGATTTGGATGCGGATGAGGCTCGTGACTTCTTTTCATGATTGGGTATCAAGCTAGCTTTACCTTTAACCTACAATCCTGAAGCAAATGGCAAAAGTGAAAGAGATCATTATTCTATCATTAAGGCATTAGCAAATTCATGCAAGGGCAAGATGAAAGAGTGGCCAAGAATATTACCCTCTAATTTATGGGATGATAGAACCACTCATAGTGCAATTACAGGGTATATGCCTGATGAATTAATGTATGGACATGGGAAGAGGATTTAAATAGAGAAGAGTTGTTGGTCATATGCATTAGACAGTTAGAAAGAAGGCCTGAAGACATTGAGATAGCCATGAAAAAGCTAAAGACTACAAGGATTACGAAAAAGAAGAGGTTTGACAAGTGACACAGACTTCGACCATGAGCTATACAAGAAGGGGACTGGGTGCTGGTTTATGACAGTGGCTTGAAAAATTAGCATAGGGTGAGTCAAAAGATGGCAAAGTGGTGGTTTGGTCCATATGTGGTAAGGTTTATTTTTGACCATGCTACCTATGCATTAAATGAGATGGATGGAACAGCTCTAAGGATTCCAATGTGGCTGGAAGATGTATCTAGCTCTTTAAATGTAGGGAGTCTTCAGCATATGAGTTGAAGGAGTTGGATACTGAGCATGAACATGAGAATATGGAAGCAAAAGAGGTAGAAGATGAAGACATTGACATGGCAGAGGATACTTCTCTAACACTGCAAATCCATAAGACTTTGGCACATGCCAGAGGATGTGCAAGTTAAGAGGGGGTGGATGTTGTGCCACTACGTGGACACAATGTGAGAAAAACTCTAGAGTATATTGTCATTCGGCTTTCTTATTGATCTAGAGAGTCAATGTCATATTAGTCATTAGTGTCAGTGTCCGTAGTGTGGATGGTTCAAAAATACTAGATTTTTTACCATTTTATCCTATTTTTTATATTTTGGATATTATTTCTTGTAAATATCTAAAAGTTATAGACAACTTCTAGAATAGGATGACATGTAAAAAAAGCAAGTGGCTTTTCGCCATTTTTTGGGGATTTTATGCAAAAAGAAGGACTGGCAAAATCATGCGACATGCAATCGCAAGTTACAAGTAGCAAACAACACTCCGAACTAGGAGAAAAAGGAGTGATCTGGAGAATTCTGACTAGGTGTCTTATTATTTTACCCTGCTTTCGGAGCCAACGGAAGCATTAGATTGGCGATCTCAAAAACAGAGAAGAAGCTACTATTTGATGCACATTTTTGGTTTGCAAGGGATTTATATTCTCAAGATGCAGAAATAAATCGATAGACCACCTCTATGAGTATTCTTCTACATCTTTTATTTCTTCAAACCCCTTCTCTTTGATCAATTACTCTCCCTAAATCTCCCTTCACCCTATTGTTAATTACCCCCTGGTAGACTTTTGACCCCAAACACTCCAACAATGTATGGAGAAGATTATGATGAAACCTTTTCTCTAAATGCAAAAATGAAAAGTGTTAGACTTGTGATTGCTGTTGCTATTCATTATGGACAACCATACACCAAATGGACGTAAAAAATATTGTTTTAAACAAAAACTTGTAAGAAGAAGTTTACATGCAACAACCGCAAGGATATGTAGATGTCAACCATCTTTACATGGTATGAAAACTAAAAGTCTCTATATGGGTTGAAGCAAGCCCCTAGATCTTGGTACACCAAGATAAACTCTTTCTTGCAATCTCATTGATTTTGGAACAGCAATGATGATTCTAGTCTTTGCAAAAAGAAGGTATGAATACTACATTGATCATTCTCTAAATTGTCTGCGTTGATGATCTCACACTCATTAGTAGTAGTCTTGCAAGCATGGATGCTATCAAACATCAATCAAAAATGAAATATGATATGAAAGATCTTGATGACTTAAAATACTTTATTGGGCTTGAAGCCTTAAGGGGTGAAAATTACGATTTTTATTTGTCAATATAAGTATGCCAATGATATCTTGAAGTTATTTAATATATAATCCTATAAACCGACCTCTAATCCAATGGAAGTTAATCTCAAACTTGTGAAAGATGATGGATCCAAACTTGTTGATGCCAATCTATATAGGTAATTAGTTAATTGCCTAATCTATATAATTATAATAAGGCTTGATCTTGCTTTTGTTGTAAGTCACTACAATAAGGCTCGATCTTGCTTTTGTTGTACGTGTTGTAAGTGTTGTTAGTCAATATTTTCAAGTGTATACAATTACAATTCTGTACTTAAGGAGGGTGATAAAATTTAGATGCTAATTAGTACATAAATAGTTGTTAATTAGCATATAGGATACTACTAACTAGCAATCAAACAACTACTAACTAGTATAGGCGATTGCTAACATACATCTGATAATTAAAATACATATGTTAATTAGCATACGGTTACTAATTAGCATACAAAAAACTATGATAACTAGCATACATGTTCTTATAAGCATACAGTGCTAATTAGTATACATGTTGCTATAAATAACACTGTTAACTAGCTCTAACTAGCATATAGAAGACTGATTACTAGAGATATTCCACTTTAGATATCCTACTTTATATGTGGACATGATTGGTAAAAATTTGTCATACTTTTTAGTCCTTATTTTTTCTCAACTATTGAGCTTCCTAGAATAGTGCAAACTTCCAAGGCCACTAACTTTAGATCCATCCATTAACTTTTGCTAATGTAAAAAGAGATAATATTTCGAATATTTTTCTCCACACTCTCACCATTGGAGTTAATAATATTATCATTCTATGTTGAACCGTAGGTGATGCAATCTCAAATACCTACTTTTTTAATTTTTCAAGGGCAGATTTGGAAAAATTCAACCATTGGATCAAGTTGGTGTCTTCCACAAAGTTGTTCTACTACACATGATCTACATCTTGACTATTGGGATCATCAAGATATTACTCCAATTAATATTGAATCGGTATTTACTCATCTATAATTTTTAGACAGAACGGATGTCTATCAATTTTGTTGCTATATATATTGAGCTAGTCGCTTTTGTTGTTGTCTACTTGATTGGAAGTTCATTAACTATCTCTGGCATATGCTTATTATGTACTTTAAATCATGTGAGTCGAATTGTTGGGCACCCTATTCCTAGAGTTTTATCATTAGGTAATCTTGCAAGAGATCAAGCATTTGCAACCTCACATTAAAGCAAGGTCAAGACAAGACAACCATCCAAGAAAAATTCTAAGGGCAAGGGAGCATGCCCTTCAACTGTAGTGTTGCAAAGGACAATGGTAAGAAGAAGAGATGTAGTTATTGCAGGAAACCCAATTACTTCATTTATGAATGCTTCAAATGCATCACCAATGAGAAGAAAAAGAAGTAATCTACAATATCAAAGGCAAAAACCACATCAAGTGCTTAAGGATGAGTGAGCAAACATAGCTCAGGATGATACATAGTCAGATTGGACATTTGTTGTAACATGCCCGCCTATCAGATGTCCAAGCACATTTTAGCAGTCCATCGAGAAACAAATCTAAGTGTCGCAACCTAGCACTCCCATGGAATGTTCCGAGGTCTCTCGCGTAGGGTTTCCCGAGTCCGCGTCGCAATGGAACATTTGCGGCGAACCCACTAGGATCGACCTCTAAAACTTGAGTCCCTAGGGTGTTGAGATATCGAGCTCCACTCGTGATACGCCAGGGTGACCGTTGTGTATTTATGTCACCGACTTGTCAGTTGCAGATGCAGTTGGTACACCGCCCATGAATAATAGCTAGATGACAGCTATCCTTATCTACTCTAGTTCGTGGCTCAGTTAGTATGCCACCTTAGTTAGTTGAGTTTGGTTTGAGACCCATATATAGGGTTATTCTATTTCTATGTACGAGAGTTCTTTTTGGCTTACACAACTAAGAAGAGGAAAACTGTTTTCAGCCTCCATCTCTGTGTGTATTCCCCCATTGTGCAAGCAAGAAAGCTTCAAGTGAGACTCCTTCCTTCTCTCCCACAATCTTGACATGGTATCAGAGCCTTGTTCGTGGTAAGGAGCTCAGGAAAGCAAGCCAAGCTCACGCTATTCTGGTAAGAGGAGCAGTGTTGCTTTCATTTTCTGTTTTGGGAGCAGATCTCTACGAGTAGCACAGCCGGAAATTGCAAGAGTGCATTGTCTCAGGTTGAGACGCCCTTCGCGGTGAAGCAAGAGGGCAGTATATGCTGCGGGCAAGGGCTTTAGCCCTTGGTGACCCTGTTTTTTTTTTATTTGAGGCCATTTCGGGGCCTATTTTGGAGGCAGAAGTTTTCTACATGCACTTAGGAAAAAGCCCTGTTTTATGCTGTGCGACCACTGTTCTACAGGTCGGTGAAAAGTTACCACAGAAATTGCATCGTATGCTTGTGTGCAGACATTGGGAGTTACAGAATCATCCTTGGTTCCTGTATATGCAAAATCGTCACTAGGAAGTGACTGTGTGGTCAAATACCACTTTCGCCAGTTTTGCAGATTTGCCCTTGTGAGGGTGAAGCTGTGTTTTTTGCAGTGACAGAATTTTTTACAGTGTTCTGTAATGGCGTCTGATTCTCTTTCACAGATTGTAACTGAAAAGCTTGATAAGAACAACTTCCAAGCATGGAAGTTTAGAATGACTAATTTCCTTATGGGAAAAGGATATTGGGAATTTGTTGCAGGAAATGAAGAAGAACCAGTTCTTCCTGATGTTCCCAATCAACAGCAAATGCAGGCATTTAAAGCATGGCATGAGAGAGCCAGGAAAGTTATGTATTGGCTGTCTATCAGCATTTCAGACTCTATGATTGTGCATATTCAGGATGCAAGTACACCAAAGGAGGCATGGGTTACTTTGTCAAAAATGTATAGCACAAATACACAAGCCAAGAAAATGCAGCTCAAGCAAGAGTTGCATAATGTGCAAAGAGAAAATATGAGCATCAATGACTACCACATGAAGGTGAAGAAGATTGCAGATGCACTTGCTTCCATTGGGTCGCCAGTGGAAGATGATGATTTAGTTTCTGTGACCTTGAATGGTCTAGGAAAGGATTATGCATAGTTTCGGACATCCATTTCAGTTCGTGAAAGATTTCCTGATTTTGAGGAGTTGATTGCTCTTCTAATTTCTGAGGAGCAGAGAAATGGTGGTGCATCTTCTTCAAGAGGAACTTCGAAGGAAGCTGTCTTCTACTCAAATGCTGGAAGAGGTAGAGGCAGAGGTAGAGGAGGCCGATCTGGAGGCCGTGGTAGAAATCAGAATATGCAGCAAACTCAAGAAAACGAGTCTTATGGAGGAGGACGTGGTAACTCTAGAGGCAGAGGGATCCAAAGAGGTCGTGGTGGATGGCAAAGAGGCCAAAATGCAAACAGCAATGTTGAATGCTACTACTGTGGTAAAATGGGTCATATGGCTAAAGACTGCTATAAAAAGCAGAATGACATCATGAATGGGAAATTACAACAAGGGAATTATGCATCTTCTAGTAGAAAGGGTGATGACAGAAATGAGCATTTGTTTATGGTGCAGCATATGAACAATTCTGTGACAAGTGCAGAAGAAAGAAACGATGTATGGTATGTTGACTCAGGTGCATCAATCCACATGACAGGTCATGTAGAATGGATGGAGGATGCAAGGAAAATGGAAAAACCAGGATTTGTGGAGACTAGTGATGATACTGCATATCCTATTGTGCAGATTGGAAAAATTCATTTGTCTATGCAGGATGGGAAAAAGAAATACCTGTCCGATGTATTTCATGTCCCGGATATTACCAAGAATCTGGTTTCTGTTGGTCAAATGGTTGAGCAGGGCTTGCAGGTCAGATTTAATCCTCATGGATGCTTTGTTGAGGATATGAAAAATAAAGGTCGCGTGATAGCAAAAGGAAAGAAGAAGGGCAGAATGTTTACGTTGGATGCAGACATGCCTGAATTGAGTGCAGCAATGTTTGCACATGGGACCGGTGTAGTTACAGATATTGATATCTGGCATAAACGCATTGGTCATGTTAATGTACAGCGACTTAAATCAATGCAGGCACAAAATATTGTTGTAGGATTGCCTAAATTCAAGGTTGCAGAAATGCATAAGGTATGTGAAGCCTGTCAATTTGGAAAACAGGCAAGGAAACCATTTCCTAGACATGTTCAATGAGTTTGGTTTGAGACCCGTATATAGGGTTCTTCTATTTCTATGTACGAGAGTTCTTTTTGGCTTACACAACTAAGAAGAGGAAAATTGTTTTCAGCCTCCATCTCTGTGTGTATTCCCCCATTGTGCAAGCAAGAAAGCTTCAAGTGAGACTCCTTCCTTCTCTCCCACAATCTTGACATAGGGGTCAAGGTCTCCTAACATTATTCTAGCATTGGATTCTAGATGTCCTACTTTACGTAGAGATACCCAATCCAAAGTAGACCCATGCCGCACTTGGTTCAAAGAGAATGGGAAACGAGAGGGATGTGCCGATCAACCTCTCTGCTCATAGCGCACAGTCCCATTCTGGTCCCCTAAGATGGCATGAATCAGGTTCTAACTTAACAATACCTAAAGTCGAACAGCGATAAATCCTTGTGAGAATCCTCCCAATTCTTTGGGACCACCTTGTCGTAGGATGGGCCCGTCGGGGATTCCGCCCACCCGCTTCCTTTGATAGCTTTAGTTTTGTAATTAGATCCTACCACATTTATGTGTGACATTTAAAATCAGCTTCATTAATTAAGCCTTTTAGGGAACAAGGTTCATTCACGTACTTTACAGCACAAATACAAAAACAAAACAAGCAGTCCTTTTGACAAACAAGTTCCTTAACTTATCTTCAAGTTAATCTTTGTCTCTTGCCTATACATGAGAATTATGTATCCTTTTGTCCAAGATAAGTACCCGGTCCAAATCACATGGCACCATAATTTCCATCCTTTATCTAGAATAGGATCTTCCAATGCCCCAGACATTGGGCTCACAGCAGTCTACAACTCCGTTCTGGACTTAACAAGGGGTGTCCAAAGCTCCACTAGCCCCAAGCGACCTAGGAGTGAGACACACTTTCCGTGGTGGTTGGCATTTTCACCACTCGACCTTTGGCCCGTGAATCGAGCAGTGCCCTCTCGGGGTAATCCACGGTGCAATCTTGGAGATGATCCACCCATGCAAATATCCTTCCTTAATTAACCAATTAAGAATCAAGCGTAATCAAGGCAATCAGCCTAATATCATCTTCTAGTGAAACATTCCTTTATTTCCCATGGCTACTTGTCATTACTAGCATTTGCCATGCTTTTATCATCAAACACAAGCACTTTGAATATTTATCCAAATCACAATACAACAATCAGTTGATTGTAAAAATCATTTAGGGTGTTGTTCAATCAACCAACAAAACTAATTGTATTTTTCACAAACAATACAAGAATAGACACGATAATTATTCCATCGCATATTTGCTCTCCCCCTTGGGATCAAAGAGCGATTCTGTGCAAAATTTACTTAATATTTATATGCACAATTCTTGATGTCATTTTTTTTATGATTATGCTATTTATAACCCTTGACCAATTGCTCTATCAATGAATAAGCCATATGCAACTAAGTGCAATTAACTTCCCTTGATACATGCATTTTACAAACTCCATCTTTCAAATATGGAACATGTGAGAAGAGGCCTATCCCTTCCCATTACATATTCTCGTAGATCATAGTATGGGCCTAATGTATCTCATGCAAAACTTAAAGCAAGTATCTGTCAATTTAGAAATACATTACTTATGACCAGAACCGCAGTTGGATTGATAGTGATGCCTTCACCCAAAGCTTCGTTGTTGGTCGTAGGATTGCCATCTGCATGCGACATTCTTCGCTTGGAGGCCATCGTCCGTAAGTAGACTCAAGAGATTAAGAAGGGAGAATAGATTTGAGATGGGAGAGCGTAAGAGAATATGGCTAAGTGGAGGATCGAGATAGAGGGAATTGAGCTAACTCTCTCCCTTGCAGCCTCTCTAGGGTAACTATTCTTATTCTCTCTCTCTCTCTCTCTCTCTCTCTCTCTCTCTCTCTCTCTCTCTTGGAGGGGTATCCTTCTCTCTACCTCTCTCTCGCAACCTCTCGGAATCTCCTTATGCTTCCTTGTGCCTCCCCATGCCTCATATTTATAATGAATTAGAGAAGAGGGGATAAAGCTGAGAACAAGAGTTCTTGGTGGAGGGACTCTTGTAAAACTTAGTGATCTGATGCTTAACTCATAAATCTGATGGTTCCACTAGCTCCAAAAGGGAGGTAAAATCCCAAGACACTTGTTAGAAAGCTTTTAAATCACTCCTTCTTTCTCTCCCTGTTCGAAGTGTTGTCTACTGCATGTAGACTATGATCGAGGCGCGCGCGATTTCGCCAATCACTCTCTTTACCTTTTTTCTTTTTATAAAATCTCAAAAACTGACTAAAACATCACTTGTCTTTTCTTTTAAATGACATCTAGTTCTATATTTTTAGGATAATATCTAAAATATGCTAGTTTTGCCCAAAATCTATTATTTTTGGATCATCCATACTATACATATTAACAGTAGTGATTAATATAGCTCATAACTTTCGTTCACGTTGTAACTTCTATGAAGGGTGGCTATGGTCCTTGTTAATCCACGAAAATATCGAATTTATGACTCTCAATTTTTCTAAATAAAATATTTTTAATTAAATAAAAATTACTAGTTATTAATGTTAGTTAGTATTTATCTTAGTTAGTCTTTAGTTAGTAACCTTACTAACTTATTAATTGACTAACTTTCGAACCAACCGAATAACTTTTAATTACGTGGAAATATTACATCCTCCTCCCCTTGGAAAAATCGAGATGTCCTCATCTCGAGAGAAATCGAGGGTATCATTTTGGAACCTGTGGGTTATGGGCCCACCACACTTTCGGTGCGCTACTCTGATTACTCATAGGCATGCGGTGTCAGAGGGGTTTTTGTCGAAAGGTCGAATCCACCAAGGATCAGAAGTAGAAGGAAGTAGAGATAGGAGATGGAAGAGAAGATAGAGAATACCCAAGTGGTAAACATGACAAAAACAAATAACAATGAATTGACACAATATGTATTGAAAAAACCTGGAATCTTTACACTACTCAGAAGCAATCTCCAGGCATTAGTTCTCCTAGAGCTCCTTCATGGACCAAAAACGTGGATCAAAAAAATCATCTCTTTCTTTGCTTCCTGGAACCCAAATCTGATGGCTCCGTTGGCTCCGAAAGGGGGGTAAAACCTCAGGACACCTATTCAGGGATCTCCTAGATCACTCCTTATTTCTTCAGTTTAATCTGCAGTTTTCAGCCTGTTTACAACGATCGCGATGCGCGCGATTTCGTCAATTTGTATTTTTTATGAAAAATCTCTTAATTGGCTGAAAAAGCAACTAGCTTTTTGCGTGCCATCCTAATCTAGAAGCTTTTTCTAACTTTTTTAGATTTTTACAATAAATAATATAAAAAATAGACTAAAATTATCCAAAAATCTAGTATTTTCGAATAATCCATGCAACTCACACTAGTACTAATGGCTCAGATCACATTGACTCTCTAGATCAATAGAGAAGTCGGATGATAATGCATTCCATACTTTTTCACACTGTGTCCTCATAACATCACGACATCGGTCTTTTGAAACAACAACCTATTGTATTTGATATATCGAAGTCTTAATTACAAGAGAAATTTTATTGTAGTTACATCTCATGAATATCTTCTAGGTTTTCCCTAAGTATCGGTAGGTTCTAGATCACTTGAGCTTGTACAACTTCATTTCTTGTAAGCTCAAGTTCTCTTCGAGTTCTATTGGGACAATTGGCGTAGTTATGTCAAATGTCGTGGCACTCGAAGCATCGGTTTTTAGGGTGCTTTGGACATTCCTTTTTGAAATGACCTAACTCCCTATAATAGAAATAGCGTGGAGCTTTATTACTTGCGGTCACAAGGTTCTTGGTTGTCCTTGGCAGGAACCTCTTCTTTACACCAAATTGTCATAGGATTCTTTTAGCGGATCGAAGTGGTCCTTTATCTCAGAAACTATGTTCCCAGATTGTCCTCTTCTTAGTTCAAGACTGAGCTCCATAGATAGTCGGCTTTGCTTGTAATACTAAAGAATACTTCCAAACTTCGACATTCTGGTAAGATCCAATCTATATTAGTTGAAAAGGAACGACTTAAGAAAAATTCATTGCAAGTTATAACTATCATTCCTTGCAAGTTATAACTGTCATTCCTTGCCAGAGTATCTCTAATCTTTTGCAAGTTCTAGGCTCAAAATAGATGCAACTCATATTACTCAGATTAACTGTAGTTACAAGAGTAAAGTTTGTTACAATACAAATTGTATTTCATGTCAACAAAATTCCTGAGATTTCTAATCATCCTGAAGAGGTGTTGTAGGTTTTAGGACTTCGTCTTCATCTTATTCCTCTATATATCCATAGACTGCACTTGTGTAGCTTCGTTTTCTTGGATGCTCAATGTCTTGTGGACTTAAGTCAGGTCAATCAGCTTGGATCGTCTTCCTATTTCTATCGCCCATTTAGAAAAGCTCCCAACTAATCCGGACCACCCTACCATTGGACGAACACCATCAAGGGTCATGCCCACCCACTTTCCTTTGATGACGGTATCTCTTTATTTTTTAAATTACCTACAGCACATTTATTGAAACATATACAACTAGCTTCTTTAATTACCCCATTAAATCACAGGTTCCTTCACGCAATTTGTCTCACGAAAATGCATACAATTCAAACAAACACTGATTAAAATAAATTTATTTGTTATATTGGAAGTTTATTACAATTTCCATCTTTTTGATCCTGCAGAAGATATACGGAATTCTGTGAGGATATTCTACTCACAAAGATTCTGCCCTTATAACTAGTATTAGGGTTCTAGGATCCCATCCTGGGTCACGAAGGGGCTTGTCAGATTCTAGGAGTAATGCGGAATTTACGGTCAAAGTCCCCCCATGGCATCCACATTTCCTACTGCTCCAAACTATCCCTAGGGACAAACCTTTCCGCTATAGAGCCGGTCTAAGCCTCTCAAAGTGATAACCATGACCCCCTTGTTTGGAGTAGGGTCTCGCAACTAGCTTGAGGGTAGCTTAGTACGATCTTTCCCTTTATCCTGTTTGCCAATGTTTTTAATCACATATCTAGATTCTAGCAAACATAAACAATCCTTTCAAACATATAATGATGCAATGATAATCACACCATCGGGTAGCTCACAGCTTCACATGGCCAAGGTAGATCCTTAACCTAAGGTAACCTTACAATCTAATGAGTATCCTCCTCCCCATAAAGAAGTGATGAGTACAATTCTTTCAACTTTGTTAAGAAAGACATGAATTTTCCATTTAGGTGGATTAACTTACCCAACATAAGCGATACCATTTCACAAACTATTTATGAAGATTATGCGATATCCTTCTATTTCAATTTTCAAGAGTTTGTAGGTAATACGATAGACTGGGAGGGATTAAGTTATTCTTCACATTTTTTAAAAGATTCCTTCAATTATCTTCTTAGCATTGATGTGTTCTAAGAAATAGCGAATTTCCTAGTGAAAATGCGGTGATGAGACAATTTGGAGGGCTTTTAAATAGACTTTCACAAGTGTTAATCGGTACTTAACCTTGTTGTGTTTGACAGTAGATATATCAAGTTATTTTATTTAACTAATATTGAATGCGCATATAATCATTTACCTATTTCATGCAATATCCACCTACAATTATTTCCATCATAATTCTATGGATTAAAGTCCCGACTAATCTAGCTATAAATCATAGATGGCAGTTAACAGTTTATGCATGTATTAATTACACTCTCTAGATAAAAGCTGTCCTTTTGTGCAAGTATAAATATGGAAGCTAATATTTTATGTACTTAATTTTTATATGGATGTTGTCCATGCAATTTAACTAGTTCTTGTACCATTTAATGCATAAGTTAACAATTTATGTAAAATTTTGATAAAAATCTTATTATTTTGTGTGGCGATATGAAAATAATAGCCTATTTCTGAGTTGTGAATAACCTGGTTTGGCACAACGACATTGGGAATTTCATATGTGCTTGCACTTGTGTTTGCCATAGCTGATGTTCCGTTGGTACTGGCAACTCCAACAACCTCAGACACTCCCGTATCTCTGGCAATACCCATTCTTTGACTAGTTGCAGTGGATCTCATGGTCTTTGCACCTCGTTGCTTTGGAGCCATCATTTGCAAGTGGGTTTGAGAATGATAGAGAAGGAGGAATTAATTCACGATGGGAGAGAGTGAGAGAAGATTGCCAAGTTGAAGACCGAGACAGGGGGGTTGATGTAATTTTTTTCCCTCTCTAACCCTCTCTCTAATTCCCTCTCTTGCAACCTCTTGGGGTAACTCTCTCTCTCTCTCTCTCTCTCTCTCTCTCTCTCTCTCTCTCTCTCTCTCTCTCTCTCTCTCTCTCTCTCTCTCTCTCTCTCTATATATATATATATATATATATATATATATATATATATATATATATATATATATATATATATATATATATATATAGCTCCCTCTCGTAGCCTCTCGATAGGGAGAGTATCCTTCTACCTTCCTCTCGTAACCTCTTAGGGTCTCCTTCCACCTCCAAACTGAGTAGAGGGCATACCTCTCCCTTCCCCTCTCTTTCTCCTCTCTTTATGTTAAAAGCAGCTCCTTCACTCAGAATGGGAGCTTCACTGTTTTTTATTATTTTATTTTTCTCTTTAATTTTTTGAAAAGGGGGGGTGGTGAGGCTGTCGACACCGACTTTAGTGATGATGACGAAGATGATGATAAAAATGATAAAGAAGATGACGATGATGATGATGATGATGATGATGATGGATGAGGACTATGGCAATGATGAGGCGGCCCTTCTTTCCGGCGGTGGCGATCAGTTGACGTCTCCCTTTTTAATGTTATTTTTTTTTAATTAACTATTAGTAACTTATATAAGTTACTAACCTTACTAACTATTAACTTACTAACTAGTACATAAACTAACCTTACTAACTAACTAACTTACTAACTCATGACAACTAACTTTACTAACTTATAGACTAACTAACTTTACTACTAACTTATTAACTTACTAACTTATTAGTAACTAACTTATATTTTCACGGGAATATTACATCCTCCTCCCCTTAGAGGAATTGAGATGTCCTCATCTCAAGAGAAACAGTGGATATTGTTGATGAAGAACATTCTCATCTATCCATGTAGCATCTTTGAGATTGTTATTAAGTTCAACATGCATTGGCTACAAAAACTTCAACTATATTCTCAACCATGAGTGATAATCTTAAAAGCTTGGAGTACTTCTATGCCTATTAAGAATAAGGTATGCCTTGATATGTGTTGGTTTCAAAGACTACTGTTCAAGGATGTCAAGATTAAAATCAAGGCCTCAAAATCCTCCCAACTTATAATTTATGCATGGACCAAGCCTCTCTCCCTTTTGCAATGGCACTCACTCAATTACATTGACTCTTCTCTCCTACCACAATAGATAACAAAGCCCTTTTCTTCTAAGAAGGCATTACAACTATACTGCAAATGTGTATTTTTCCATTGAGATATTTGGGATTTTAGTTGCATGGACTAGATTAGCCTGGAGAATTTGTTGGACATGACACCCTAAATGCCTTGTAAGAGAAGTCTCTATGCATTTTGTTCTTAGAGAAATCTCTTGAAATATTATTCAAATCCTAAACCTAATGCACTAATAAATAGAAATTTCTACTCATGAAGGATTATAGTGCACCTTGCACTCAAAAAAAAATGAAGCCACACACTTAATTTATACATCTATTCTTTATATTATTTAGAGGTTTGCCTTGGGAAACTTGAACCAATCACAAGGCTCCCAAGCCTATGTGGCACAAGGAGGAGAAGTTTAGTATTCAAAAAGTAAAAAGGGTTATTTAATTGAAGGGTGAGTGGGCTCTCTCTCTCTCTCTCTCTCTCTCTCTCTCTCTCTCTCTCTCTCTCTCTCTCTCTCTCTCTCTCTCTCTCTCTCTCTCTCTCTCTCTCTCTCTCTCTCTCTCTCTCTCTCTCTCTCTCTCTCTCTCTCTCTCTCTCTCTCTCTCTCTCTCTCTCTCTCTCTCTCAGATAGGATATGATCATGGAAGGGGAAAATGTGAGTCTTTGAAAATGTGTGTGTGTGTGTGTGTGTGTGTGTGCACGCGCACGCGCACGCGTGTGTGTGTGTGTAATACAAAGATACATGCGAATGAAGTGTGTACATACTCTAAAAACATCTACAATTACACATACACTATTAAAAATTTGAAATTTTTTAATTGAACATCTCGAATGAGATGATAATTTTAATTGTTAAATATGTTCATGCAATGTATACATACTCCAAAACCACACACAAATATACATACTATAAAATTACATAAACAATACAACAATACATGCACACATATGTATGTATGCATGCACATGTATGTGCAAATACATATGCACATATATGCATATGTACACACACACATCCATATATATATATATATATATATACATGCTCACACACATAAACGTATATGATAGAAAAAATAGAGAGAGAGAGAGAGAGCAAAGAAAAGAGAATGGGTATACACTTATAAAACACACATTTACAAATATGCACATATGCACATATCAAACACACACACATCTACACAAATATATATACATGTATATATACATGCAATGCATACATATATATAAACATGCATATATATGAGGTGAAGAAATATGTGAAGGAGAGAAAATAAAAAACATGAGAGAGAGAGAGGGTACACATTTACAAGACCATACAAATAGACATATATGTATTACACACACACACACACACACACACACACACACACACACACACACACACACATGCACGCACGCACACACACATATACGCATGCATACACATATATGTGTGTGCATGCACATACACATGGAGCATAGGAAAAACCAAAAAAAAAAAGGCAAAAAGAAAATAATCTATGTGTATGTATCATTCATTCATTCATTCATACATACATACATACATACATGCATACATATGAGTCACACACACACACACACACACGAAAGAAGAAGAGAGATAGGAAAGGAAAAAAGAAAGGAGAGAGAGAGAGAGAGAGAGAGAGAGAGAGAGAGAGAGAGAGAGAGAGAGAGAGAGAGAGTAAGAGGAGAGAAAATAAGAGAGAAGAGTATGCATACTTATGAGATGACACAAATGGACACACATGTATAAAACACATACATACTCACACACATCTAAACATGTATATGAGAGAGAAAAAGAGTTGAGAGATATTGGATATACATTTATAAAGTATACACTTAAAAAAACACTTTAAAAAACATGCACAATACCTAAATATGGACACACACACATGTACATATACATGCAATACATACACACATATGTATACAAATATATGCATATGCGTACACAACATGCACACATACAAGAGGAAGAAAAAGAAAGGAGAGAATTTTAAAATGATGAGAGCGAGAAAGGAGACACACATCTATGAGACAACACAAATAGACTCACACGTATTGAACACACATATACACACACAAAGAGCATATGAAAAACAAAAAGAGAAAAAAAGAAAAAAATTGTGTGTGTGTGTGTGTGTGTGTTTCATTTATACATACACACACACACATGCATACAAATATGAACGTGATTGTATTATTTACACACATATATAGAACTAGAATGTATTATTATAACATCTATAAAAGATATCATGATAATACTTATAGTTATAATTATATATAATATTATATTTATTATGTATAATATTAAAAAAATAATGATTATATATATATATAATAATTATATGCTAATTTAATAATATACATATTATTTATGGTTATTAATATATTTATGTAATTTATTATATACTAATTATTAAATATTAATATATTAATTTTATATTAATAAAATACCTATAATATATATGTATATACTAATTCATAAATAAGTTAATGTATATATATATTATGTATCATGTATGTAATTGAATAAATAACTATACTCTATCATATTAAATAATATAATATTATTTTAACTCATGATTATATTTAATTATCTTGATGTATTATTTGAATTAATGATAATTATGATATATGTATTATAGTTATTAATACTTTAATATAATTAATAACATGTATGATAATTAATATGTATACAAATACAATAACATAACTAATTAAATATTAATTATTAATATATAAATTAGTTATTAATTAAATATGTATACTTATATTTCAATTAATATATTATACATATATAATTTTGCATGTGTTATTAATTTTTAATTGTGAGAGAGAGAGAGAGAGAGAGAGAGAGAGAGAGAGAGAGAGAGAGAGAGAGAGAGAGAGAGAGAGAGAGAGAGAGAGAGAGAGAGAGAGAGAGAGAGAGAGAGAGAGAGAGAGAGAAGAAGAAGAAGAAGAAGAAGAAGAAGAAGCAGTAGTAGTACTAGTAGTAGTAGTTATCAATATAGTTTATAGATTTTCAAATTTGTGTACTATCATAGCTAACTATGTGAGGATAATATGCATGCCATGATAGGCTCAATGTAAATTGAAATCACCATTAAATGTATTTATCTTTGAGAAACTATGAGAAATGGTCATAAGGGTTTTTTGGGGATATAGTTTAGGCTTGATCTTATTAATGTTGGTCTTCCACTCTCAATATATTAATGAGTGCCACATCCCCATGTATTACATTTTCGTACATCCAACGTCGTATTAGTTTAAGTTGCCAAAGCTTTCAAAGTTTATATTATGTTCCGTATATCAACCTTCCATGAACTATCTTGCCACATTAAACATGTTTTCAAACCTCAGTGTGAAGCACCCGAACATCAACGTGAAGCATCGAGAGAATTTAGGCACGGAGCACCTAGTCACAATAAATGAAAATAGGAACATATTGACTTAGTTGCAATAATAACACACCTTAAATTAATTAATGGACAAAGGCTCTCATTTTTATTGCTAAACATAGCACTACTTAAGCCTAGACTTAATGCACTAATAAATTAGATCCAATCATGAACTAATGTTGCATATGCTTAGAAAATGGTGAAGTGACACAATCAATTGATAGTGTTTCATGACCATAGAAATGTTACAACGTTTAAGAAGTGCAGCTAGCATCCCATTTCATGATGATAGGTCATTTAATGCAGAGATCATTATCTTTTAAATTTTTAAAAGCCTTTCAAAATTTATGGAGCAAACAATTTGATCACTACACCCTTTCTACATGCCAAAAAACAAGTCTCACCTTAAGTGTTTTCTCCAATTAGATTTTGCACAACAAATTTGTCATACTCCTTTTCAAGTGGATTGAAAATCATCTATACCACAATACATTAATGCTAAGAGAAGCATACCATTGTTGAGCTTTTCATTTAAAGCTTAGAGACATCAGTATTATGTGATATTTTTTACAATCAACTATTGACAAGATTTATGTTTTGAGGATGGTACACAACTATAGTCTTCATGTGCATGTATGCAAAGTCTCTAACTATAATAAAAGTAGTGTGGCCTTTCACACTGACATTATATTGATTCTAATTTTAAAAATGGAGTTGCCACTCTCTCATCCAATTAAAAATGTCGACTAGCCTTTCTCCATGATGGGAATGACCATTCTCTCTCATTCAAAATAGTTTCAATATTGATATATTCAACAATGTGATTTCCTTTCAAATTTCTCCTCAAGGTATAGGAAGCTATCATAAGGAGAAAATAAGCTATCATCAATTCATTTATGACTATATTGAAAGAATATGTTTGTCTCTCAAAAATAACCAATATACTAAAAGTTTTGACATATGAGTTTGGTTTTAGATAGGATCTAAGCTTAATAAAGGTGGTTTATGAAGCTTTCAGCAATCATGATTAAAAATACATTAGCTCATGGTATCATAGTTTCTTGCAACAATGAACTAGAGCATTTTCTTTATTGTTCATAAACATGAGCTTAACTACCATAGTGAAAACAACATGGCCTAAGAAGTGATTAGCCAACATTCTCAAAGAATACAAGGCTTATGAAGAGAGGTAAAAGATGGAAAATGTGAGGAACATATACTATAACTCAAGAGGAGTTTTAGACCTTAACCACATGGCAACAAGGTGGCTACTATAGAGCAAAGAAAGAGAAAACATCTACCAAAAGCTAGAAAAAAAGAAAGAGAAAGTTTAGACAAAAAAGAAAATGTGATCTAAATTGAATCAACACATAACTCGATAGGCTAAGAGTGAGCTACTTAAGTTAACTAGTGATAACTTTTAGAGAGGGCATCACCTTGTCAATGCACTATTTTAGTAGCATATCCAATAATGGGCAATGCTAACAAAGAGAGAGAGTGAATGAAGAAGCATAGAGAGACAAAAACAGAAAGTTTGTATGTACGTGTGTGAAAAGGGGCGGAGAGGGATAGTGAAAATATGTACTTTGAGAGAGAGAGAGAGAGAGAGAGAGGTGCTCATTTGTTGTGAGAGAATGTGCCAAGTCTCTACTCTCAAGAGAGAGTTTATAATACTATGAGATTAAAAATGGAGCAACATCAACCCCCACCTTGAATAGGGAGGAATGCGAACCTAGTTGCAAACAAAAGCTTGGTCTCCTCTCGGTTCCACTACTACAAACCTCTAACCTCACCTTTTTTAAACTATTATTTATATGGAGAGTTAATTTAAGATAAACATTATTATAGTGAAATTTTACTAATCAATATCTTGTATTATAAAGATTCATAAACTTTTACGATAAATTAATGATTATAATAAGATAATATTTTATGAATCATTATTACTAAAATAAATATTCTTACAAAGAGCACATAACATGCATGCGAAGAGAGAGAGAGAGAGAGAGGGGGGGGGAGAGAGAGAAGTTATTATATTAAGATTTAGCATTATAATTGTATCATTGCCTTCATAAATTGTATTATGATCAACTTTTATTATAATGTAACATTTTATTATTATTACTACTATTTATTACAACTAAATATATATGACCTAATATTTTTATTATTTAACTAGTACTCAGTATCCACATTATATACATATAAACATCTATTATTAACATTATAATGAAATGTTGTAAAAATATGTACATATTATAGTTTTTAATATATGGAAAAAATCATTAATTTTAATATATATTATATTATTAGGTAATACTTTCTTAAATGGTTTATTGATTATTCTATATTAACAATTTGTGTGTGTGTGTGTGTGTGTGTGTGTGTGTGTGTGTGTGTGTGTGTGTGTGTGTGTGTGTGTGTGTGTGTGCGCGTGCGTGTGCGCGTGCGCGTGCGCGCGTGCGTGCGTGCGTGTGCATGTTCGTGTGTGTGTGTGTGTGTGTGTGTACTATTTAATATGATAATAACTTTAATATTTATGTACATTATTTTTATTATATATTTTTTATATTAATCATACTATTAATGATAATATTGTGTTAATATTTTATATTATAGATTACATTAACTTTACTAATATATGAACCAATATAACCATTACCATTACCATTATCATGCATTGCTATTGCATTATTACAATCAGTGTACTATTGTACTAACATCAATAAATGAATGCATTAATGCTTTGTTATTATTAATATGTCATTAATATATCATTTTTAATATTGATATATTAATAATACCATTAATATCTTACTATAATGTCATTAAAACTAAGATAGGTCTTTCACATTTACACATGGAAAGGGACATAGGAAGCAACTAGTGAGCGTGAATGCGCACACATACCTACACAAATTTACACATCATCAATGTGAAGCACCTATAGGTGTTGGAAGCTATGGCATGTAAAGCATAATCCCTAAGCCACCTAGCATCCAAAACAGACACACACTACTACTATGAAGTACTAACATATTTTTGGAATTTATAGTTTATGAAATATGGTATCTCTACACGTGCGTACGCACACCTAATCCAAGAATGTGTAAAGAGGGGGCGAAAGATAACATTGAGATTGTTCATTTAAGGCAATGAAAGTATAACTTATACTTGAATCATTATGGTCATGTGATTATATAAAAAGAATGTTACTGTTATATAAAAAAAATGTTAGGTTGTATTAGTGTGTTTTTGTACATTATGGTTTCATTTAGATAATGGAAGTTGCCAACATTGTTGGGATGTAGCTTGATAATTGGAAAATAAGTTGTTAAAATATATTAGGTGCTCTGCACCTAGATTCTCTTGATACTTTGCACTGATATTCTCCCAGTGCTTTGGATTGAGGTTTGAAGCACCAACGCTAGTAACAATAATGGCACTTCCCATCCTAATGCACATTCCATGTGGCAAAAGAGTTCATGGGTGGTTGAGTCACAAAGAAACCAATTATGAGGATCCCCAGAGCTTTTGTGTTATGCATAAGTACTTATGTATCATTATCCTTAGCAAAGTTACTAAAAGCCAAAATACATTGATACGTATATCTTTACCTACCACCATGTGAATAAGAAATATTAACACCTTAACCATGTATAGATCTTCATCTATCACCATGTAAGTAAAAGTTTGAAGATGTCACCCATACATAAATCTTCATCTACTTCCATCCACATATATATCTTCACTCAAATTACAATGAAGTCAACACCCAAGGAAGAGAACCTTTATTAATGATTGAGAAACCATTCAATCACTTTATAAATACATCATGCAAGTTTACCCAAACTTCTATTAGTCAACATTGCAATGTGTTAAACCAATGGATGTAATTACAAGACACTCTTAACATATTAGAATCACTTATGTAGGAAAAAGTGTCATTGGGATGAATGTTGAAATAATTCCTTTCAAATACAAAACATTTTTGCAAGTTGCATTAAGCCCATAGATCTTATGAATTTATCATCACATTGACAACAATATCAAGAGCATTGTATTGGAAATGTGGGCTACCAAGTGCTACTTATATGAAGCACGAAGCCAAATCATCATGACAAAAGAGTGAATTAGCATAGTACCAAAGAATCAATAATCATACCTAACCATAAGATAGTATTAATGTCACAAAATCATGTTTAGACTTATTTCTCTTGGAAGAATTAAGTTTTGCATGTGTCATAAGAGTTCTAGTGTTTGACAATCCTAGCTTGGGTAGTCAAGGATATTGGCAGAACTTGTAGTGAGACATGTGCTAGTGGGGTGCCAATAAGTTGTCTACAATATCTTATCTTCTGTAAGAAATTTAGCAAATCCTAATACTTTTTGGAGTATTATCAAGGACTTGCTACCATAAAGACATAAAACATGAATGTTGATCCCATGGTGCATGGGTGATGCTCCAAGAAAAGAGAATGACATCATGCAATCAATACACCTTTAAAATGAGTTCCATCAGCAACATATTTTTTGTAATTTACACCAATCATTTTCACTTATTATTCTATCATGAACTAACTCATACAAAAAATCCCAACACACATTTGGGACAAAGAATTTCACTCATTCACAATTTATCTTTGCTAATGGATCTACACAACATGTATTATTTAATTTTAAAAATTTTGAACAAATATCCTCATTGCATGGTTGAAGCCAATAATTTCATCCATTCCTTCTATTGTCAAATTCATGAAAGGATACAATGACACTTATTATTACCTTAGATCAAGGTGTAGAAAAATTGTCATTATACAATAGACTTTTCGTGTGTATACTTTGGTAGAGCTTAGAATTAACTTGGAGAGTAAGTGCCTTGCGCAAAGGTGTAGAATTTAGAATGAAATTAGAGAGTAAGTGCCTTGCTCAAAGGTTCGTGATGTTTCTCACCATGCCCATTTTGGAGCATAACATTTTTGTAAGACTAACCTTGTCCATGGCCTTGCCAGAGCCTTCTCTCACTTTTAAAGAATCCATCTCTCTCTCTCTCTCTCTCTCTCTCTCTCTCTCTCTCTCTCTCTCTCTCTCTCTCTCTCTCTCTCTCTCTCTCTCTCTCTCTCTCTCTCTCTCTCTCTCTCTCTCTCTCTCTCTCTCTCTGTGCGTGCGTGCGTGCGTGCGTGCGTGCGTGCGTGCGTGTGTGTGTGTGTGTGTGTGTGTGTGTGTGTGTGTGTGTGTGTGTGTGTGTGTGTGTGTGTGTGTGTGTGTGTGTGTGTGTGTGTGTGTGTGTGTGTCCCAAGGGATACTACCATAATAAGGATTTTGGTTGTGAAAGCCACACTATGTAAACCCACTTATGTTCAACACATGAGTATTGCCAAGGCTTTTCCACACCTCTCTTCCTCCCTGCTCTGCCAAACCCCGTTCCCCCACTCTCTAAGAGCACACACTCACCACTCTCTCTCCTCTTGTGCTACCATGTGTAAAGGTCAAAAACCCATTTCTTAATGTATATTAAGAATATAGGTATGATATATGGAGTATGCTCAAAGTATGGATGTCAAAATAGTGGAGTGCCATCACATTCATCTTAGTTGCAAACACATGCCAAAATTTGCAAGTCTTGCAATACTCAAGGACATGAGGCATCTCAAAAAGACCCTTAATAGTAACAAATGGTCGTTGACAAATAAGCCCACAAAAGTTCATGTCAAAGTTTGAAATCCTTAGGATACTCTTTTAAGTATTTTTACAAAATTGAAATGACACTTCAATATCATGTAATGGCAACAAAGGCTCATTGATTTAAAGCACCACACATGCCAAACATTGCAAGACCTACCAAATAAGGCACATTGTTATATCTAATGGAAATAAACATAGATTAAGTTAAAGCTGAAGGCATGTACTTTCATAGCTTATCCAACCTTACAATACTATAAGAGCCAGGCCACACACAAGTTAATCAACTTGCGCATGCTACTTGGTAAAGTAATAGTATCACCACAGATACACACGTAAAATTATATTTCAAGTTCAACAAGAAGCTAAATTGAGGAGTGAGGTGCTAAATCAAGAAGAAAGAAACGATAATTTGTAGTTCAAAACAACCTATAAAGCCTTCTAAAGCTGACTCTGAAAGATGGTGCAATCGGTCACAAAGGGAATTTCGCGTTCGAAGAAGATCGGCTAAGATCATAAATCTGCATCCAAGATGGAAAGGCCGCATTCGCGATGGCTCCTAAGAAAGCACAAGGCGCAACCGCAAGAGGATCGTCTCCTAACATCCATGTGGACAAGAGAAGCCTAACTCCCAACTAATCAGTAGCCATATTGATAGACCATGGATAGTTCATGGAGTATCTCCACTTTTAGAGGTACTCCATTGCCTAGGAGAAGTCTTGTTGATCACATTAGCAGTGGGCCTTCCTAGTTGTGCAAGTCCAAGGTAACACAAACATGCAAAGAAAACTACTTGGTTCCCAATTGCACTCACTCAAGTCAATTGATTTGAGCATTGCATGGCTCTAAATTGTTAGAAATCAAGCTCACCATCAGTGTGTCTTCATCTATGACCGACATCTATGACAGCTAGTGTGTACAGCTGTCTACATGTGACTACATTAAATAAGTCGGGATAGTAGTCAGTTAGTGACATGACTAGAGTTAGTCTGTCTAGTCTACATTTACACTAGGTCACTTTATCTTGTTGAGTGTGTGCTTTTCAGTTTAGTATGTGGAACATGAAGGAATGAGCTTGAGAGCCTGAAGGCTCATGGATATGGTGTTTTCCCTGTCTCTCTCTCCTCTTTGAACATGGTATCAGAGCATTGCTAGGTTGAGCTCTCTGGAGCACGAGGGAGTCAAGAAGACTTGAAGAAGCTGAAGAACAAGGTCTTTTGAAAACAAGAACAGGCTGCCATTACTCTGTCAAGGTATGCATTTGCTCATCTTGGACTCCATGCTTTATCACAGTGGTTGAGGCCTTTCTGGGAGCCTTGGTGGATATCCTTGAGCATTTGTAAGTGGTCATTGAGCCTCATGATGAGGAGGACCAACTAACAACAAGGCCTGGAATTCCGCGTGATCTGCGCCTGTTGATCTGGGTGGACTACAACCTATCAATCTTCAGTGGGGCACCTGGACAAGACTCATAGAGCATGTATGCTCACTATTGAAGGTATCTGAAGTGTACAAGAAGTAAATGCTTGTGTGGGAGCTCTGTTATGAGCTGGAGTAACAGGCAGAGACCTGTAATCAGTTCTGAATTGCTGTAAACATGAATGGACAGCATGCATTCGGTCATTACTGACATACAGGAGCCTTGTACTACACTCAGAAGGCATCTTTGGAGCACAAGAATGTGTCAATGCATGTATACATTGGATCAAATGTCTTGGAGCTGAGATTTCTTGCTCAGAATACTCAGATCTGAAAATCATTGACAAGCTGAAAACTGTCATACACAGCCAATGACAAGTATTGTGCATTACTGAGCAATACAGGTCATCTTGGGGGTTCCATCATCTATATGAACTGACCTATACATGCTGAATGTATGGAGGATTGAAGCAAGCAATGAGCATCATTGAAAACTAAATTCTAAAGCTAAAGTAAATGCAGTCACACTGTCCTAGTTAATTACAAACAGCTCATGAAGTTTATGCCATTGGTCAATGAAGACAGGTTGTCTATGCCTACTCAGATGCTCATGTATTGAACTTGACACTACAAAGTAAATGTATGACATGGTCGGAAGACATTTTGGAGCTGCTTGGAGCTTGATATGCTGCATTTTGGTTGCCTGCAACCTGCAACTAAATTTGTTGACACTTGTATGTGCTAGTTATGCACTATTCTGTGCCTCTATGCTCATGTCTTGACTGCCAAATGTACTAGCACCTACCTGGGAGATTTTGAAACATGTATGACATGATTACCACTCAGTTTTGGATTTGAAATTGCTACTGGTTACTCACAGTTTACAGTTTTCAGACTGCATGTATGTACCTTGGCAGTGAGGTTACAGAAGCTTAAGCTGAAGCAAACACATAGCTTATGTATTGACAGTTATATCCACAGTTGAGACCACTTGTTTGTGGGTTGTTTTGGGGTGTCAGTGGGCTGAAATACCCTAGTTTTTTCTGCAATTTAGTGCAAAAAACTGTCATAAACTGCTACGGACTGAAGTTAGCCAGTCATACTTATTGGTCTGCAGGGAGTCAGGCACTTGATAGACAGTCTATTGCATCATGGCTAATGCACATGGGACTGACAATATCACTCAGATAGTTGGAGAGAAGTTGGATAATAAGAACTTTGCATTATGGAAATTCAGAATGAAAAACTTTCTGGTTGGTAGAGGTTATTGGGATCTATGTACAAGAGATGAAGTTGCTCCTGAGTTGCCTGCACACAATCCAACAAATGAACAGAAAAGAGCCTACATGCTATGGAATGAAAGAGCATGCAAGGTGCTGCATTGGTTTTCTTTATGTATATCTGATGCTATGGTAATTCAAATCACTGGATGTGAGACTCCGAAGGATGCTTGGGACATACTAATGAAAAATTATGGAACCATGACACATGCAAGGAAGATCCAGTTGAAACAGCAGTTCAACAACATATCTAGGAATGGCAAGAGCATCTAGGCGTATACCACGGAGATTAAGACCATAGCTGATCAACTTGCTACTATTGGCTCAAGTGTATCAGAAGATGATATGATTGCTGTTGCTTTGAATGGCTTAGGCAAAGAGTACAAAGCTTTTGACACTTCCATTTCTATCAGAGAAGAGCCCCCTAGCTGGGAAGAGCTAGTTGCTGCATGAGGAAGTCAAACTTGGTTTGAATACAGGTTCCAGTGCATCTCAGAGTAGAGACATTGTGTTATACTCTAGCCAGCGTGGTAGAGGATCTAGAGGTCGTGGTTCATTTCGAGGTCGTGGTGACACTCATAATGCTTATGGACAGCAGCAGGCAGCAGAGTAATTGGCATGGTACAAATACACAAGGCCAGCATGGATCTGGTGGGTTTAGAGGCAGGGGGAGATCAACCCGAGGTAGAGGTGGTGGATCTGGTTCATGGCAGTCATTTGATCAGTCCAACATGGACAAGGAGTGCCATTATTGTGGCCGGTATGGGCATATTGCAAAGGATTGTTACAAAAAGCAAGGAGATATGAAGGAAAAGGGCAGACAGCATGGGCACTATGCATCTTCCAGTGGTGCTCATGATGAGCCAGTTGATAGACTCTTTGCCATGCAGCATGTATCTAAAAATGCATGGAGACATGATAGAGATGACTGATGGTACATTGACTCTAGAGCGTCAAACCACATGACCCCACATGGAGAGTGGTTTGATGAGATGGTTTCAGGTACACATGGTCATGTATGTACTGGGGATGACACCCAACATGACATAAAGCATAAAGGGATTGTTCCTCTTATGATGCCTGATGGCAAGAAGAAAGGCTTACTTGATGTATTACATGTACCGACCATAACAAAGAATCTGTTGTCTGTGGGTCAAATGGCAGAATAGAATTTGCAAGTGAGGTTCAACAAAGATTGGTGTTTCATTGAGGAGTATGGAAATGGCTGCAAGTAAATTGCCAAGGGCAAAAGGGATGGCAAGATGTTTACATTGGATGCGACCATTCCGGGACTCAAGGCAGCCATGTTTGCTCATGATGAGAGTGCCATTCGGGATGTAGAGATTTGGCACAAGCGGATTGGACATGTCAATGTACAAAAGCTGAAATCTATGCAGCAAAAAGAAGTAGTACTTGGATTACCTACATTCAAGTATAATGATTTTGGTCATGTATGCCTTGCATGTCAATTTGGGAAGCAGGCACGGTTTTCTTTCATGAGACATGTAAAAAGCAGCACTAGGCCTTTACAGTTGGTGCACTCTGATGTCTGGGGTCCTTCACATAATGCTTCTTTTGGTGGTGCACAGTATTATGTCTCATTTATTGATGATTTCAGCAGTACACTTGGCTTTATATTTTGAAGCATAAGGATGATGTGTTTGATACATTCAAAGACTTCAAGAAACATGCTGAAAATGAATTGGGCTATTACATATCATGCTTGAGATCAGATGGAGGAGGTGAATATGTCTCAAACTACTTTGACAGGTATCTAGCTAAACATGGGATCAGAAGACAGCTCACATGCAGTTACACACCGCAGCAAAACGGTGTTGCAGAGAGGAAAAACAGGGTTTTGATGGAGTCAGCTAGAGCTATGCTGAATGAAAAATGTCTACCAAATGGTTATTGGGCTGAAGTAGTGGTGACTGTTGTCTATGTGCTGAATCGAACCCCTACAACACGGATTCATGATGTCACTCCGTATGAACGGTTGTATGGTCATAAACCTGACATTTCACACTTGAAGGTATTTGGCAGCATTGCATATGTGCATATACCGAATGAGAAGAGGAAGAAATTGGATCCTAAGGCAGTGAAAAGTGTGTTTATAGGATATGCATAGGAACGGAAAGCTTATAAGTGTTATGTACCTTCTACGTAGGAGACACTCATAAGCAGAGATGTGGTATTTGATGAGTTAGCATCCTGGTATGGGAATCCTGTGGCAGTGCCTACTGATGGCTCACCCAGTATGAGTCATGCTGAAAATACTCCTGCTGAGAGTACTTCCATGAGTGGTCAGACAGGTGATGTATCATCTACAATGAGTCCTTGGACAGGACGATTACGGAGTCGCACTACTGCATCCACTGACACAAATATGTCAGTGAGGGGGAGAACAGATAAGGGAAAAGAAAAGGTTTTTGAAGATGTAACAGGTCCACTCACTGCAGGTTATGATTCATCTAGCAGTGACAGCTTAGACAGTGAATTGGGGATTCTGTCTGTTATGACGCCAGGTGCTAGGTAGAGCCATTATGTGCCGCCTCATGAGAGGCAAGCTCACAGTGAGCCACAACTCAGGAGATCAGAGAGGGTCAAACGACCTGTTGATAGGTATACTTACATTGGATATTCAGCCCGTCATTATGCTTATATGACAAAAGTAACAGGTTTTAGAGAACCAAGTAAGTTTGATGAGGCAGTTGCAGATGAGAATTGGCATGCCGCTATGGATGAGGAATATTCAGCTTTGGCTGAAAATGGTACATGGGATTTGGTACAGTTGCCTGAGGGCAAAACACCTATTGGATGCAAGTGGGTGTATAAGGTAAAATGTAAATCAGATGGATCATTGGAAAGATATAAGGCCAGGCTAGTTGCAAAAGGGTATGCGCATCAGTATGGTCTTGATTATGAGGAGACTTTCAGCCCTGTAGCAAAGATGGCTACAATTAGAACTGTGATTGCTTTGGTAGCAGCTAGAGGCTGGAAACTATGGCAGATGGATGTAAAGAATGCATTTCTCAATGGAGAATTACAAGAAGAGGTTTACATGGAATAGCCTGAAGGCTATGTACATCCATAATTTCTAGCACATGTATGTCAACTGAAAAAGGCATTATATGGGCTGAAACAAGCACCCAGAGCATGGAATGCTCGCATCAGCAGTTATTTACAGCAACATGGTTTCCGATTGGGAGATACTGATCATAGTCTATTTGTGAAGAAGACAGATAGTGGCTATGTTTTCCTAGTTGTCTATGTTGATGACTTAATCATTACAGGAGATGATGAAAATGGGATTGCAGAAATAAAGACATGTTTACAGGCTGAGTTTAAGGTCAAGGATCTTGGAGAGCTGAAATATTTTTTGGGGATTGAGGTTGTCTCTACACCTCAAGGCATATGGCTGCTACAGAAGCAGTATGCTCATGACATGTTACAGAAATATGGTATGGCTGATTGCAAGCCTATGGATACGCCTTTGGAGCAGAATGTCAAGCTGTAGATTGATGTTGGGACAGAGATTGAGAATGTTACTATGTACAGACGATGGTAGGCATCTTGATCTATCTCACGATCACTAGACCTGACTTGAGTTATGCTGTGGGGTTGATCAGTCAGTTCATGCAGAAGCCTCGCAAACCACACTTGGATGCAATCAGAAGAATTCTGAGATATGTAAAGAGTACCACAGATCATGGGCTGTTTTATGCATATGGGAAACCCCTTGACTTGATGGGGTACATTGATGCTGACTGGGCTGGTTGCACGTATGACAGGAGGTTAACCAGCGGCTATGCATTTGGCTTGGGTAGTAGCATGATCAGTTGGCAGAGTAAGAAACAGCCTATAATTGCATTATCTAGTACGAAAGCAGAGTATCGTGGTGCGGCCTTAGCGGCCTATGAAGCTAAGTGGTTACAGAAGTTGCTGAATGACTTGGGAGTACACTTGGACAGCAAAGTCAAGCTGTACTGTGACAATTTGAGTAGTGTTATGTTAGCAAGAAATCCTGTTTATCATGCAAGATCAAAACACATTGAGGTTCACTACCATTTCATCAGGGAAATGGTTTTAGCAGATCAGATTGGCTTGGAGCATGTGAAGACTGAAGACCAGGTAGTAGACATCTTTACCAAATCACTTGGTAAAGATATGTTCATTCACTTTAGACAGCTACTTGGAGTGATGCAGATGATTTGAGTTTTGTTTTTGAGCTTGAGGGGGAGTGTTAGAAATCAAGCTCACCGTCAATGTGTCTTCATCTATGACTGACATCTATGACAGCTAGTGTGTACAACTGTCTACATGTGACTACATTAAATAAGTCGGGTTAGTAGTCAGTTAGTGACCTGACTAGAGTTAGTCTGTCTAGTCTACATTTACACTAGGTCACTTTATCTTGTTGAGCGTGTGCTTTTCAATTTAGTGTGTGGAACATGAAGGAATGAGCTTGAGAGCCTGAAGGCTCATGGATATGGTGTTTTCCCTATCTCTCTCTCCTCTTTGAACATAAACAAGTATGCATCTTGTAGGATACATTATCATACAATGGCAACAAAGAGTCATTGACATTAAATTGCAAGATTGTCGTAAGTTTGATAATACTCTTGAAAAAGTTTGTCTATGATGACAACACTCATTGATTATGCAGAGCTTGTAGTTTCGAGCATGTTCTCCTCTAGACTTTCAACAAGAGTTTCTCTTATTTTAGGCTCTCAAGATTCCTAAGGCTCACCCTAGTCCATTTGACCTCTTAAATTAGAAGGCTACCTATTTATAAAGCAAGCCCAATCCTATAGACAAAGCTCACCCATGTAGTTTGTATTGATGGAAGTAATAGTTTAGCTATGCTATTTCATTACACACTATAAGCCCATGTCTACTCCAATCTATGGTTTATTACATGTCTTTGGATGATAAGCAAGTACAATAGCCTGATTTGCTTTTAATGATGATCTCTATCACACTATCTTGTAGTCAACATACTTTGTATCAAGAAGTGTGGATAAAGATAGTACCTTTTCACAATTTACGTATCTTGGAACTTGGACTATCTTGGTTGTTATCCCATCAATTTCCGATTTAAATCACAACTCGTAATTGGTTCCCTTTGGAGCTCATGTTCCTAAGATATTCTAAATAGTCGGCAACACACTTGTAGGTAATCTAGGATTACAACAGGTTGTATGTCTTGCCAGCTCACCCTTCACATTTCAAACTCGAAGCAACCAAATTGTCTTAATTGCTAGGATAAAACATTTTGTAAGGAGCCAATAGTTTCATCTTCTATTAGCATTTTATGAGATACTTGCTTCCAATTACAAGCTTTGAAGGGGATTTTAGCTTCCACTCAAGTCCAAATGTAGCTCTACTATGAATTGGTGGTTGTTGCCTCTTGAGATTGACGTGGGGATACCAATGCAAGCTTTGGCCTTGTTATGTTGAAAGGAATTTCTTGCTAGTGCATATTCTCCCCATTCGAGATTACTGTCGGAACATCTACAATATCAAATTTTACAAAACACAATTCTAGCTTGATTTTGATCATGAGAGAGAGAGTTGAAGAGCAATTGACTTGAGTGTCATGAGAGAGAGAGAGAGAGAGAGAATTAAAGAGCAATTAGCTTGTGTATGACACCTAGCTTGGCTTTGCCTTCGGTTCCTTTCACAAATAGGGGGAAGGCCCGCTTGTGTGGGGAGAAAGCTATTCTAGATTCAATTCAAAGAGCCTAAAGAGATCAGAATCAAACCCCTCATATATCTCATCAATTAGTAGGACAAGCAGGTACTAAAATTTGTAAAATTGATTAAATAGTTGGGGGCATAAAGAGAAAGAAAGAGGGAGGGAGGGAAAGAGGGAGGGAGAAACTCCTTATATACAATCATCAACAAAAAAGAGAGAGAGGAGGGGCACTAGCATTGCCTATGATCTTGGCTCCCTCATGGTTGTACTTGGCAATCGATGATGATAATGAATCTCTCAAAGGGGCTGTGGAGGTGGCCCAAGTAGAGATAGTTCTTGTTGCAGGGCGGGAACACCATAGCTTGTAGGGACACACACACACAACAAGAAGAAGAAGGGCTTGAGAGAGAAATAGCCTGGTGATGAGAGAGGGAGAGTGTAGAAATTATTCATTAGAGGAGTTTTGAGGTCTCAAAAATGCCCTGTAAGTGATCTTAGAGAGAGAATATATTTTAGAAAATAAAATCATTTTTTTATTTTTAAAAACTTTTATATTTTGGTAAGTAAATATATCAAAAATTGTTAAAATAAGTCATTGTCGCGATATTCTTGTGATCACATCAAACCTAGAAATCTAGGCCACCATAAAGGTGACAAAGATTATCATAATGAAGATCTTACTCATCCTCATTAAAATGAAAACTAATATTCAATTTGAATTTTGTTGAATGTTTGATTACTTCCCTCCATTCTCACTCTCTTCTTTCTTTCCCATCCTTACTAGTTTCTTCTTCGTTTTCCTTCTTGTTTCTAATTCGGATACTTTTTCAATCCAATCTTCTAATCACATCCTTAGCTATGGATTAGTCATCCAATGATCTCCGTAGCTCTAGCAAAAGGCCTCTCTATCATCTTCATATTGAGTTGGATAGTGAGTATGAACCAATAAGGAAGAGAATAAAACCCACTACCGTTACAGAGTCTATGAAACATATACTTAGGTTTGAAGGAAAGAAGAATCTTGATCTTTGGTTAAATGGCAGGCTATATCCCAAAGATCCTAGCAAAAATAGCACTCTGCCTTTCCATAATAGCTCTTCATTGTTGAGGTTCATTGGTGATGGTTATAATGGGTTTCTAGGCTATACATTTAACTTGGTTGCAGAAAAGGATGTCCTCAAATTGAAGAACCATCTTTTATCAAAACATAACAATGAGTTACTCTAGAAGCTAGAAGGCTATCAATAGAGGATTCATTGATTGGAGAAATGCATCAAATCTTATCAATGAAAGCAAACTATTTTAGGACTTTGAAATCGACAAAAGGCTCTTCGAAATATTGAGAGTCTAAGGCAAGGGGGTGGTGGTTGTAGTAAAAGAATCCAAGCAGTAAGGTACATTTTTTTCCACTTTAAAAATATGAAATATGACTTTGTCTATAATTAATTGTATTGATTTGTGATGTTGATTTTGTTTAGATCTCTTCTTCAACCGAATGCAAGTGAAAGAGATTCTTTAAAATCATCTCAGCTTTATTATCTTCTTCTTCCTTCAATAGTTTCAAAAGATATTTTGGAGAAGAAGAAATTTAAAAAGGTAAAGAAAAAAATGCTTGAAGTCATTTATAAATGATCTCTCTTTGGATACTGAGTTAGTGCAAAAGACACTAGATAATATTGGTATTAGTTGAGATGCTTATATACAATTTTTCCGGATTTTACAATCAAATATGAAGCAACGACACATACGTAATTGCATACTTCCAAGGCCATCTGGGATTAGAACTATTAGATAGAGAGTGAACAACAAGGTAATGGAGATTCTGGGTGAGTCTTTTCATATGGCTAGCTTCAAGGGCAAGAAAAAGGAAGTTGTATTCAATGAATTTAACAATATTTTCCTTGACTTGCCCACTTTACAATGCTTAATGATTAGATTCTATGACTTGTCACTAGAAGAGGCACAAGGAGTGGCTAGATTTGTGGTTAAACTTGATGAAAGTGAGATTCTAAAATGTATAAAACTAGAGAGGGTCTCTATTACCTTGATGAATAGAGCACTTTTATCATATCATTACAATCACTCAATGTCATTCAGTGTTCAATCAGAACACAACATCTGGTGGCTAGGATCATTCGAAGTAGATACGGAGGATTTTGATATATTGTATTGGGTTTTTCATTGAACACCAATAACTGATATTATTAAGAGACAACAAGTAGGAGAAGAGCTACTTGTTGAAGGATTTGGGAACTATAAGATTGAGTGGCACATAGCTGGTGACTTAAAGACACTTAAATGTATGTACAATGTATCAAACGGAGCCAACTCTAAATCTCCTTGCTTATATTGCATGTCCCCAGCTAGAGAGTTGAACTCAAGCAATTGGAATAGAGCTCCCTCTAGGCACAACAAGGATCCACATTTTAAGCCAGTCCTAGATATTCCTTTAGTGAATGCCCATATCTATACACTTCATGCATTTTGTAGGATAATTGAAAAGCTTGTTCATCTTTATATAGGATTTGCATGGAAGCTAAAGCCATTATCAACTAGAATAGATGCTATAACAAAGATTGAAAAAGTATTATCTGCAATTGGTTTGCATGGTGGTAATGTTGTTATTGAACCAAATCTTCAAAAGTCTAAGGATGGAAATTGTGTCCCCAAAAAGTCATCTATTGGTGGAGTGAAGGCTAGAAGGTTCCTAGACTTTCACAGGAGACTTAGTAAGATAAACTCTAGGAATAGTGGCTCAACTATCAGATACAATCAATGGAAGTACCTACATAATGCAATTAAGGAGCATGCTGATAATGGACAAGCTCGGAATAGAAAAGCCAATGTTTAGGAAACACTAGACAAAGTATTCTTTTATTGTAATAAAACAGAGTGGAATGATGATGATCTCAAAGACTTTAAAAACCAATTGAACCTTTTTAAAAAGGCAATGACAAAAGCTTGGGGTAATCAACATTTCACTCACTATATGGTAAGAAGTTTGCATATGTATGTCTCTTTATTTTCTGACTCATATAGAGTTTTCTAATTGAATTTCTTTATTTGTTAACTATACAGCATATTTTATACAACCATGTTCCATATTTTATCAAGAAATATGGATCTCTATCTATTTGGTCAACCCAATGTATGGAAAAATCACATTATCAAGCAAGAATAAAATACTTTAGACACACAAGACATGGAGGTGGAAGATACAAAGCAAACAGTTTATTAGAAGTCTTTCAATGGTTCTACAGACAAACTTGGCACAAATTCAAGCTCAAAGACACAATCGCATCATGTAATACATCATCTTTGGCCAGGACTATATACACTATTACCCAATGAAGAAAAGAGGGATACTTAAACTCTTATGCAAAGCAAATATATTCTGAATGGCTACAAACTAGACAAAGAGATGGAAAAATATGGGTTTCAAGAAACCCTTAACATCTTTGGTTTGACTCTATTGTAGAAGAGTCTTTAATTTCACAGAATTCACTAGGTCCTCTAAGGGAATATCTTGTTTCATCCCACTCGATGAGACTCTACATTTTAGGAACTCTTGTTTCCTATAGCTTGGAAGGAGCTTCAAAATCTTGGCATCTCCTACATGGGAGAGCAAATAAGAGGCAATAACTCCAAAGTATCCTCCCCTAGATCCACTATATACAGGCATGAAGCCAAAAACTCTTCCGGCTTCTTCCTTCTCCACCAAAATTATCTTGTCTGAACCTCTATTGAAAGCTTGGGATCCAATCACCTTGGAGATAGCTTTCAAAGTCATTATTGGTAAGATTGGAGAGCTTGACAACTGCTATGATAAATTGCAATTGTTTGATTATTTAAGCTTCCAATATAATGACCAAGGCCTTGACTTTTGCCATGCTTCAATGGCCTTGAGCCTTTAGCTCTTCCAAGAAAGTTGTCTGTATCTTCAATTTCTATTTGCACAATAAACCACAATAGTATAAGATGTCAGTATATAAATATCCAAAAATATTTGTGTATAATGCATAACATACTCTAATATAAATCACAATGGATATCTTAGAATTACATTTCATACCTTAGGGTTTTCATCTTCTTCAAGAAGACTATCATCATATAGATTTATTGAACTTGTTGGTTTCTCCTCTAATGGAGACTTCAGTTTCTCTTCATACCCCATGTTATCAATGCCAAATCTCTGTTGAATTTATAAGTACTCTTCCTCTATAGGTATCCCCCCCTACAAGAATGCAAGGCTACAAAACTGTCTTGAAAATTCTCTCCCTCAACATCAAGAGTTTCTAACATTTCCTCTTCATAACTTATAAAATTCTTATCATTTTGACCCCATGCAGCAAGGATTGCCAAGCAGTAGTCTTCTCTAAGATCAAAAAGGTGTTGAATATCATTTAGCAATACATATCTCTTTTTGTTGATGGGATAGCCGGGAAATGTTTGGACACATTCAAGAGGACATGTTTCAATCTCTGCACTCAACTCTATCTCCTTTTCTTCCACTTTTGTAATGTTTTCACTTTTAAACAAAGCAACATTAAATCTTGCACTAACTAGTTCTCAATATCCTCCTGAAACATTTCACCCTTCTCTTCAACTTCTTTGTCTTTGCATGCAATATCCTCCATCTTCTCCTCTTGTATTATTTCTAAATAACAACTATCCATATATTGAAGATATACAAGAAATCCAACATCCTTCTATACAAGAAGACATTGTTGTTGATTTTTTTATGAAAATGGAAATTTGCTTTCCACTTTTTGAATTCTTTATCAATAAGGCTAAACCTTTTTTGCAAAGTTGTTCTAGCAGTATTAGAAGCTTCCATTACATCGCTATAATGGACAAATCCCTCAATCTCTAGGCCTTCCACATGCCTATCATAAAACACCTTAAAATCCTTCAATTTATCTTCAAGATCCTTCAAAAGTTCTTGCAAATCAAAGGGAACATTGAGCATATCTCTCATGTAAATAAATCTAGATGAATTTCTAGTTGCATGAAGAAAATCAAACAGCTTTTCATCAAAGGTGACCTCCAGATGATCCTCCTCCATTCCCTTTAAAGACAACTTTCTTTTAATCATCCTAATTACTCACAAAAGAAAATCCAGAAAACAAAAATAAAAATAAGGGGCATAATATACAAATCCTCATTTTCTCATATGTAGATTGCTAAGTAAATTTAGGAAATACAAATGAATGAAATGAATTAAAACATTATGCAATAGAGAAAGCATGAAATTCCAAGTCTCATCGATCAAACTTTCTTTAACATTTTCGACTCATGAAATGCAAAAACAATGATTCACACTGCCTCACTGTTCACAAAATCGTGTTTCACACGTCACTTATAGAAAAAACTTGATGAATTCATGTTTTATACATCCGAAAAATTTGAACAAAACAATGCATCAAGAACATCAAAACCCCATCGTTTGAATGTGTACTAGACCAATATTGATAGAAAAACAAAGTAAAACCATTACCAAATTTCTAAGTCCATGTTGTATCTTTCTTCTCTTAAACAAACTAACATCTTCAATGCCTCAAAATTTAGGATTGCAGAGAAAGAAAAGTGTGATATCTGATATTTGCAAGCCTTGCTCCTTGAGAATAATTCATGATTGCAAAGAAAAATATTAAGAAAAGTGTGATACCTGATATTTGCAAGCCTTGCTCCTGAGAGTAAATGGTTTCTTGTAAGAATATTCTTGGTTTAGCTTGTGATGCTTACAAGATAAGTAGTTGGTTGAAGACAAGACAAGATATGTGAAAGAAATAGTAACCAAAATCGAACCTGAGTGTTCATATATATATGCCAATGGTCACTGCACGTTTGATCAAAAAGTATCCTACACTAATTTGGAGGACGTGCACTTAAAATGAAAAAGAAAATGAAAAAAACTTAAAAATTGGAGCCATAAAAGTGCTATCATGTCAAAAAAGTAAGTGACACGTGTCATAACTTCCCAGTCAAAATGGTCTTCAGTCGCACGTGTGAAATTAACTATGCATTATAGCAACCACACGTGTAAACCAACATCGTTATAAACCCAACTTCTGAAATTGCAAAAGAGTTTTTTCAAAGACAAAACCCTCTCTATGTTCAACCACACCAACACAACACTAATTTGATCCCAGTACAAAAGTATTCTTTCTCACAAGGCTACTAATGAAGGTTTAATCAATAGCATATGCACCCAACACTCAAGAATGTAATTTTTTTGCTAAAATATAAGTTAGTTCTGAATCACTTGAACAGTTGTTTACCCCAGCACAGAGGAGCGGGAAATGAAAAAAAAGAAAAGAAGGAAAAGGTGCCTTAACTGGCAACTAGACCCTGGAAATAATTAAATGCACGAGCACGACCCTCAAGAAGTCTTAGAGTCGCCCAAGGAGAGTAAAAGAATGAAAAGCGCACCATTAAGTGTGAAAACACTTCCAAAACCTTGTAAGAGAGCGCCAAGCTCACTTCTGTGCAAATTGTATGCATTAGTTTGGGATAGGATATACTAGAACGGTGGGAAATGAGAAATGGGCCTAGGCTAATGGCCGGCCATGTAAAAAAGGGGGATGACCGCCCATGAAAAATGGGGCATGTATATAAAGTTGAAAAGTGAATGGGAAGTTCATTCTTGTGTGTGGCCAAAGCTTCTTCTTCTTCTTCTCTTGTTTCTTGCCTTCTTGCTTGTGCTTGAGAGAGGGATTGAGAGAGTGTGAGGGAGTGAGGGAGTGATTGTGTGAGAGTGAGGGATCTTGGAGAAGAAGCTCTCCATCTTCTCTCTTCATCTTCTCCTCCTCTCTTCTCTTCTCTTGTCTCGCGCGTGGCTATGGAGGATGAAGCTCATGGGAGAGGGATTGAGGTTGCTTGAGCTTGCCTCAAGGATCTGGAGCTACCAGTGTGCAAGAAAGAGGAGGGTACTCGATCGATCACTACACCCGTAAGGTAGGCATTGCGCGGCTATGTGAGAGGTAGCCATGGCCGCTCGATTCGAAACACTTGAGCAATAAGTGGTCCGTAGGTCTCGGGGTAGAGCTTGAAGCTCCCCTCCATTTTGGTTACATTTTCGGGACCGACGGAATCGAGCCTTGAGTGCCGTGCGCATCAGATCGAGCATGAAATTAGGGTTTGCATCTTGAACCAGTGCTCGAGATAACTAAGAGATTTAGGAGGGTTTAATCCGTGAAACAAGTAAGTATTTGGGTTTGTTGGAAGCATTAGATTAGGACTACTATTCTGCATTTCTGTTTTGCATATTGCCTGCACTAGATTAAGGTTAGATTAGGGTAAGAAAAGAGAAAATAGAGGTTCTGGCTACTGCTGGAAACAAGAAAACAAGGGACCAGATTCAAGTTTCTGGGTGAAACAGGGACAGGGAACTGGCTGTAAGGTTTTGCAGTGCTGGGAAAGGACCTTAAGAGGCTTGGGAGGCCAGGACAAACCTCATTTCTTTAGTTAGCCTTGTGTCTTTGTGTGTGAGAGAGAGAGAGAGAGAGAGCTTCTGGTTCACAGGACGAGGAAACGCTACCCCAATTCTAGGCGCCATCGATTCATGCTGCTCCAGGTGAGTCTCGTGTTTTCCAATAGTGCTCTAATCAGATATGGGAAGTCTGTGGTGATTGTGTGCAGCAAACATTAAGAAGGATTCAAACGTGCTGGAATCGCGCTCGCCGCCGACACAGTCGGACCAACTCGCAGTGGTCCGATTCCCAGAATCGGACCACCCGAGTCCTAGGGTCGGACCGTCCGATCCCCAGAATTGGACCATCCGACTAAGAGAGTCAGACCATCCCTGTTCGAGTCCCGGAATCAGACCAACCCGATCGGACGTGCCACGTGGCACTCAGACTGCCCATTAGAATCAGACCATCGTAGTCAAACCATTGAAGCTAGACTCCGACAAGTCGGACCACTTTGAAAGTAGGACCACCCTCCTGGTCTGATTCCCAGGATCGGACCACCAGGGTCGGACAAGTCCTAGAATTGGACCAACCCCATCCGACTGTTAAAGTCGGACCAAACCAATCTGATTGCAAGAATCGGACCGTCTGACTCCCAAAGTCAGACCACCTCTGTCCGATTCCCAGAATCGGACCATCCTGCCAGAAGAAAAAGATAAGGATCTTTTGCTGGCCTTGCCACAGATGTGACCCCAGGACGCAACCCTGAACACCCCCAAGACCCAGTTTGACCATTAGAACCTCAGAGACCAATCGAACTTAGGGTACGGAAAGACCGTAGAATGGCCGGGAACCGAGTTGAGAACTCAAATTAGGCTGGGAACGTGGGTAGAAACAAGGTGGAGATTGCATTAAATGCTTTCTACATTGGCACTTCACTCTTGTGCTCCACTAAGTCTGCACAGCAAGAAAAGAGAAAAGCCTATTTTCGCACCAAGCACCACGAAAGCACTAAGCACAATGTGTGAGTAAGGATTGCAGCTGCTTTCGAATAACAAGGAACACACTAGGATATTTAATAACATTAAGGAACCCACTAGTAGGAGAAGACCCCAAGACTTAGACAAGTGCCTGAGTGCCCTACTAGTAGTACCTGGAGAAGACACGAAGACACGGGAAGCAACAAGATAGAGGAGTGGAAGCTGCCGAAGCTGATTGGATTCATTGACAACCTCGTGAAGCTAGAAGCAGAAACAATGTCGGGATCAAGAGGCGAACAAGGGGAAGACCAATTAGACTTAGGAGAATTTCCAACCTCAATCCAAGAATTGGTCCATGACTACGATCTACTCACCAGGACCGTGATCCAAGGTAGATCTGTAGAGGAAGTGGTAGCTAACCTGGAAGAAGAGAGAAGAGCTATCAAGAGAGCGTTGGAAGGCATAATTGCCTACAACCATGAGCAAAGGGCTAGAAGGCTGCAACAAGACATGGATATGTACGAGGCTAGACGAGTACTAGACCTAGCTGGGGCAGCCAAGTCCGAACCGAACGTAGAGAGGGAACGGGCAGTAGAGGCTAGCATGACATTGAGTGAACTAGTGGCAAAGCAACTCATGGACAATACATCTGTGGAACAGAGTGCTATTGCCCTAGCCACCGCACTACTATCAGGATTGGGAGTCACACAAGGGGCTAAAGGGCAGGCTAGAATCCCCATAGTAGCAAAAAAACTAGCTCGATACAAACCTAGCAGTGACCTGTACAACTTCATGGAGCAGTTCGAGCAAGTATGTGAGGCGAACGGTCTTACTGACCCTGCGCAGCGAGTTCAAGACTTCGGCCTGTGCTTAGGCGACAAGGGGAGGACCTCGTACTCTAGTCTAGATGACGCAGAACGTAGAAACTTCGCTCGCCTTAAGGGCCTCTTCATCAAGAGGTTTTCGGAGGTGGGGTATTCAAATAACCTCATTGTTAGGTTAATGAATATCAGTCAAAGGGAGAAGGAGGACGTTAGGGATTACATCACTCAGGTGCGCAGCCTCTACAAGAGAATCCCTGCCAATGAGTGACCTACCGAGAGGGCAATGTCTACAGTGTTCATGAACGGGATTCGGAGTGAGGAGCTCTACAAGGCTTTGGCCAATAACTCCACCTTACAATGAGACGTGCTAGCTAGAGTCTTCGAGGAGGCAATACGCGTAGATGATCAACTCAGGGAATGTAGCATAAGGACTACTAACCGAGATAGTGCAAGCCAGAGGGACCCTAAGAGATCAACCACCTTGGGGGAAAAAGCAACTGCTAGCGTGCAGGATAAGGGGAAGAGTGTAGACCACGACCAAGGGATGGCAGAGATGAGAATGGAGATTGCACAGTTGCAAGAGCTCGTTAGAAAGCCTGTGAGATCACATGTACAATGTGTATATTGCGGCGGCAATCACCTCCCAGTTTAGTGCCAAGATCCTAGATCTTGGCGTGCTCAAATCGCGGTAAATTCAAGCATGATGCAGCGCATTGCAGAATGCCGAGGAGATTCCCATACATGCACCAGTACAACCCTCCATACTTAGGTAATAGGCCACCTAATTTCTTTGGCAGGGGAGCCCAGTTAGCTCTTCTAGCACCAACTAACTCAAGACCTGCCGTGCCTAGGCTGGAGATGAACCCAACTGGTATACCCAGGCCACCAGGGCCTTTTGTGACTCACCCATCTAGCAATGCTCCTGTTCACTTTGTGGAGGAGCCTAATGAGGAAGAGACATATGTCAATCCGTACATATCCTACGACAAGGAGGGCAACCCAGTCCTGATGGACTATCGGCCAGTGCCGGTGATGGCCTTAGGAAGAGGACGAGGCAGAGGCTTTGGAGGGCCCAACCAGGATCCAGTCACATGCTGGACTTGCGGGACTTGCGGCCACCTAGGCCACATTTCATCACATTGCCCGGAGTGAGAACAAGCTAACAAGGACAAAGTGGATCTCCGATGCACAGAGTGTGGAATCACACATCTGTTTCCTGACTGTCCTAGGCGGAAGCCATCAACGAGCGCTGCCAACATGCCATCGGTGCCTTTGGGGCTCTTTGGAGTGGAAACTTTTGGTAGTGAGGATACGCCCATCCCACTACATGCCATGACGCGAGCTCAAACGAAACAAGCAGGCATCTCCTTGCCAGGGCCAAGTAACCTTGATGCAACCTCAATGGGGAAGAAAAGCCGGAGGAGACGGAAAAAGAGAACCGATGCGAAGATAACCCTTAAAACCAAGGAAATGACTACGCTAGTAACGGGAAAGAAGGTCACAGACGCAGAGGCAGAGACCTCGGCTCCAAAGACAGCAGAGCTAGGGAGTGCCAAGGTAGGGGAATATCCCCACCCCAAATGGCAACTCGAGGCTATAGCCAAGGTCAAGGAGTGGGTCAAGGACGCCCAAAAGCACCTCGAGGATGTTGAACCCATATTGGAAGACCCTATGGATGACTTCTCCAGTGTTAGCACACTAGTCTCACCCTCAAAACCACAGGCTGGGAGCATACCTGCACCACTAGAAGCAACTCAGCAGCAAGGCCAGGGGGAAACTTACCAGGGCAGACAGAATGCATGGCCTAGAACTGCTAGCCTCAGAGGAAGGCAAGGGTCCAGTAACCTCCTCACAACCTTGCTGTCCACTCCAGTAACTCTAAGCTTGGAGGATCTGCTTAGGCAAAATCACTCCTTGTGGCAAGAGTTAAAAGACTTGATCGAGGGACACGCAGGACTTGCGGGTGCTGATCCGAAAGATCATGACGCAGTTACATGGATCCCAAGTCTAACTCTACACTCAAATCCTAAGTCTTTGCACATCAATGCTTTTTGGGAAGGCACTGAAATGACGCAGTTTTGCCCGTCCTAGCCTTAGGAGAAATGACTCGAAAAGGAATTGTAGACACAGGCACCGGTGCTAAACCATGCAGTCCTAGAGGCATGGGGAAACCCTCCTGTGGAGACTGCTAGATTCAATGTCACGTTAGCAAACAGAATGAGGGTAAGACCATTTGGGGTCTTAAAGAATTGGCCGGTAAAGATTACCAGTGCGCAATTTTCGGTAAACTTCATTGTCATGAAGGGAGTGGATTATGACATACTATTAGGCCGACCTTGGATGAGGAATGCACGAGTCATAGAGGACTGGGGCAATGGATTGATTTTCCTAGGGAACAGAATTAGTGCAGTGAGGGTAGATATGGACACTTGGACGACGACACCTATTGACCTAGCTGCCATCTCGGCTATGCTAAAAGGCGATACTCAAACGACCAAGCCCTATGGATCACTCGCTAGATATATTCCTTGCCCTGAGGATGAGAGGAATTGGATGCACGTTTTGGCAACCATTGACCTACCATTCCTGGATGAGAAAGGACCACATCAGTGGGCTGCTAAAGCCGCAACCATGCCAACTGAAGAGCCAATTGTGCCACTTTGCATGATGGCAGGAAGCTCACTCAACCCGGGCAAACCGGCCTCGCCCCACGTCCCCAACAACAAATTAGAGCTTTAGGAAATCGTAGAGTATCTGACCAATAAATTGGATGGCAATTTAGTTGCTAACTTAAAACCTCTACGTGACCTTTTAGCTAAACCAGAATGGAAATGGACCAAGGTCCACGACCTGAACTTGTTATATAACTGGGCTTTAGTTACTGACGACAAGGAGATTGGAGAGGGAAGCTTAGGGGATGACGAGCAGTCAGAAGGACAGGACCCGGATGATGAGGAGTATGAGGACTGTCACTCTACGGGAGAAGAGAGTGAAGAAGAGATAGACACAATAGAGTACGACACGAAGGGAAAAGCGATAGAACAAATCAGGGCAGACTTAAGGCCTAGGAAAGAAGGGATCGATCGGAACTCATAGGAGCCGTGGATTACGAGCAAGCCGGAGTAGCACAACCATGGGTAATCCCAGTGCTCAAGACAGATGCACCTACGGAACTACGACCCCCTGGGGAAACACCTTCCTCAAGTGAGGAATGCGAGTTTAACTCAGACTCGGAAGTTAGCACTGAAAGTGATCCCGAGATACCGCAACCCTCTAAGGTCAAACGCACCAAGGGAGACTGGCCAGTCCACTTGAGGCGCAGGAGGCTAAAAGAGGAGGCCAGAAAGCAAGCAAGGGACTCAGAAGCGGAAAGGCAGAGGAAACCACAAGAACTGCCCAAACGGTTTACAAATTTTAAAAAGGGTGACAGAGTGGTGATTCTGTTAGGCGCAAAAAGACAAGGTCAGACTAGTGAACCGATCGAGGGACCCGCCAAAGTTAAAGAGGTTAACTTGGCTGGGAAAGGTGAAAAACCAAGACCGGTGTTCGTTGCAGATGACTTGGTGGAGGATGAAGAGACCAAACTCGTTGCACTCCTGCAAGAGTACATTGACGTATTTGCCTGGAACTTAAGGGAGTCGACCCTAGGGTCGTGACTCATAACATCCCAATGATCCCAGATGCAGTGCCAACGAAACAACGACCTTACCCCATGAATCCCAAGCACGCCCATGCAGTGAAAGAGGAGATTGATAAACTTATGAGGGCAGGTTTCATATATGAGATCGAGCACACGGACTGGGTATCACCTATCGTGATTGTCATGAAAAAAAATGGAAAAATCCGAGTGTGTGTGAACTACAAAAAAGTGAATGCCGCTACGAAAAGGGATAACTATCTTTTACCTTACACCAAGCACATGCTTGAGAGGGTAGCAGGAAAGGAAGCCTACAGTTTTCTGGATGGTTTCTCGAGCTACAATCAAGTGCAAGTGCACCCCGACGACAAGCACAAGACTACCTTTGCCACGGAATGGGGCGTGTTCACCTACATTGTCATGCCTTTTGGGCTAATGAACGCACCTGCAACTTTCCAACACTTAATGTGCACTATATTTAAGGACATGCTTAGGCGCGAACTGGAAGTGTTCGTAGACGACCTATGTTTACACTCTAGTTGGGCCGAACACTTGGAGAAATTGAGAGCTGTCTTTGAAAGGTGTAGGCTGTCCCACCTCTCGTTGAACCCCTTAAAGTGCCAGTTTTGGGTAAAACACGGATGTATCTTAAGGCACGTAGTGTCAAGGAACGGCATTGCTACTGACTTTTCCAAAGTCAGAGTCATTGTTGACTTACCGCCACCCGATAACTACAAGGGAGTTCAGTGCTTCTTGGGACACACTGGATATTATCGACGATTTGTGCTAAATTATGCACTAATAGCTAGACCATTGTACAAGCTATTGATAGTGTTTGAGTGAACGGAGGAATGCCAGCGCGCATATGAGGAGTTGAAAAAGGATCTTACGACTGCACCAATCTTACGAGCCCCAGACTGGAACGTAACGTTTCATGTACACATAGACGCCTCTAAGTTCGCTATTGGAGCTGTGCTATGCCAACCTGGTGAACATAACTTGGATTACCCGGTGAGTTTTGCTAGCAGGCAGCTCATAGAGACCAAGATGAACTATTCCACGACAGAAAGGGAGGGGTTGGCCATGGTATTTGCGGTAAAGAAATTTAGGCATTACATGTTGGCCACTCCCTTTGTCTTCTTTGTTGACCATCAAGCCTTGCTGTATCTTGTGAACAAGCCTTGCGCTACGGGGCGCATAGCTAGATGGTTACTCCTCTTACTGGAGTTTGACTTCTCTGTGGTTGTACGCAAGGGAAAGCAGCATTACATGCCTAACCACATGTCCCGCATACCCACAGGAGAAGCCGCCGGACAAGGCGTGCCTGACGATTTACCAGATGCCCATCTCTTTAACATGTCTAGTGAACAAGAATTATTTAAAGCTGATCTGACGCCGTATTGGGCAGATGACATAGTGCAAGTGCTAGAAAATTGACTACCAGAGCAACCCATTGAGAAGGTCAAGCTGAAAAGACTTATCTTGAAAATTCAGCCATACCAACTGATAGTTGGTCAACTCTACAGGTTGGGACAAGACGGTTTATTGTGCGGATGCGTATGTGAGCACGAGATGCACGACGCATTGAATGAAGCACATGGCGGAATCGCTGGAGGATACTTTAGCGAGGACACAACAGCCCGAAAGGTGCTACAATCCCAGCTATGGTGGCCCACCCTCTTCCGCGATGCAGCTAAATTTGTAAAGCACTGCGATGAGTGCCAAAGGACCAAAGTGCCTATGCGAAAGGACAAGATGGAGTTGACCCCTGTCATAGCCCGACAACCCTTTGAAAAATGGGGCATCGATTTTATTGGACCTATCAATCCTGCAACACAATATTCCCAAGCTCGATACATCATAGTGGCGACCGACTATCTAATGAAATGGGTAGAGGCACGAGCCACGAGGAAGAATGATGCTAGGACCACCGCCAAGTTCTTGTGGGAGCAGGTCATTTCACGGTTTGGCTATCCAATCGAACTTGTAAGCGACCAAGGCACACACTTCATTAATGAAGTGATTGCCCACTTGCTCTCTACCTTCCTAATAATTCATCGGAAGTCCTCTCCCTATTACCCTTAGGCTAATGGCCAAGACGAATCCACAAACAAAATCTTAGTCAACGTGCTTACAAAAGTAGTGTCTACTTCAAGAAGTGACTGGGACAACAAGTTAATGGCGACCTTGTGGGCCTATCGCATAGCTTATAAAACGGCTATGGGACAAACGCCTTTTAGGCTAATGTACGGAACTGAAGCCATTTTACCCTTAGAATTCTTCATCCCTAGCTTGAGGCTAGCAATCCAGGAGCGTTGGGAGGGAAGAGAGACTTGGACCAACCGCTTGGTGGAGCTAGAGCGCTTAACAGAGACCCGACTCCTCACCACTCACTCTTTGATTTGTGAAAAGGCTCGACGAAAGATGTGGTTTGACAAGCATGTCAAGCAGCGAGACTTCGGACAAGGGGACCTTGTTCTGCTATACTCGGTAAAAGGACATAAACAGAAGATGAAGTTTCGGGGGCTAGGGCCTTTCAGAGTACGCATGATTGGTAGGACCGGGAATGTCGAGTTGGAGACACTTGACAGTGAAGGAATAGGCCTTTTTAACGGCAGCTACATTAAGAAGTACTATCCTCCTTCCCATCCATTACATGAGCCACCCATGCTAGAACCCCCACTGAACGTCCGCATGGCTACTGTAACTGACCTTATAGATCAGGACGAAGAAGCAGTGGCACCGGCGTACTTACAGATCACAGTCGCAGCAGGAGCGGTGTATTCTTTCGAAGCCTTGATTGATGAAGGTGCCGACTACAACATCTTGACGCATGACCATTGGACACACATTGGTCAACCGAAACTACAGCCCACTAACGCTAAACTCACCCTGTTTGGGGGTACCGCTTATTCACTCCTAGGGAAGTGCAAGGTGGTCGTTTCCATCGAGTCTGAAAGTCTACCTGCCTTCTTCCATGTGTTACCTGACACTAAAGGAGCCGGTACTGTGTCACTATTGGGTCGCACTTTCAAGAAGCAAACAAACTGTAATGTGGATTACAACCTAAACTGCATACATCTTGCTATCGGCAATGTGCATATAGTGACGACCTTCAACAAGGGCTGTCTGAATTCCCCCACATTTACGAAGCCACCGGTAGAAACCCCTATGACCACACTTCAGCCCGCGTCTGAACAAAAGGAAACTACGGCCTCATCCTGCGCTCTCGACCCCAAGCCCAAATCCACCAAGAGCGCTCACAAGGCCAAAGAGTCCAAGTTTCTATGGGTGCCAAAACGGCAAAAACCACATTCGGGTAGACCACCCAAGTATGATCCTAAACATCAAAATTATCAACCGTCCCGACCTAAGAGGCAGTCTAGGTGCTATCGCCGTAGACACACAACCACGCCGTGCTGGATTCCCAAAGATCTCGATTTGGGTGTCTAAAAATGGCCAGCTAAGAAGCTCATCTATAAGCAATCTCACCCTAATGAGGGAGGCTTGCACAAGTGGTGCCCAGAACATAGTCAGCAGGCCATGGCCAGCTGTGGCTAGCAAGTCTCAACTCATCTATCAACCAAAGCAAATGCCACATGCCTTAAACCTACCTAATCTAGAGAACTTAAAAACCACTATGATTGCTCACTCAGAACCTAGCACAACCCCCATGCCCCCGGAGCTTCCTACAGCACCTCAACGTGCTTCAGAGTGCAAGGCCCAACCCGTGACACCGATGAGGGAGTCACCACTATCCAGTCCAGTTGCACCACCCCCACCAGCGGGTCTTAAACCTTCATACGCAATACGACCTTTCCTCTCCTTGGCTAAGGACCTTGCCGCAACTTCTGGGGATGACTTAATAACCTACATTAAAATGTTGGACGAAACTTTCACTACATTTGCTAGAAGTTATGAGAGGCTAGACCTAGGTCTTCTTGACAAAATGCTTGCTTCGGATGTTCGTGCATTACTATGCACTTGGGAGGAATACGAACTTATGACCACTAAATTTCCCAAAATTGTTGCCGAACTGATAGCAAACGACGAAATCTCAAAGGATCAAGCTGCCCTCAGAAGACTTATCACTTCGTATCATAAGCCTCCTCGTTCTCCTCTTGAACAGGAGTTGCAAGAGCTCACGTAGATGGCAAGCTCGCCTTCCACGTTCTTGCAGCAGTGGTTTATGCTAATGATCCAATGGGAGAAAAGAGGTTGTCAAATAATGACCAATGCTAAGCAACGCAGGGCAGTTAAAACCATTGAATATGACCCCACTTATGTGGCACCTATCTCGTTTAGAGTCTTGGCCATCACCCGTAATCAGCATTTGGACGACCATGTGCTCGCCCACCCCTACATTGACCAATTCCTCACCGCAGAGGAATTACATGTTGCCAATCGCCTCAATAATAGAGATCTCATCCACGATGACTTGACCTACATTTCCCAAGTCTCCATCCAACCATCTACTCTTGATTGTCATGCCTAACTCAAATACAATCCAAGCTTCTATGATTGGTTATTGGCTAGGTAAGTCAACCCACGTGAAATAGCGCTTACCTCGTCCTTCCTGTGCTAATCCTAGGAAGGATTCCTTGAAAGATCCCCAACGGAAGGGGGAGCAATGTGAGCAAGAGCAGAGCAAAAATGAAAGTTATTCTATCTAGCTAGCAGATTGTTATAATTAAGTTTCTATGGAAGAATATTGCAAAGGAAAACAATAGCAATGGTCAAGCCTCTAAGCAAGTATACCCATTTTGGACACATACATTTTTCTCTCAAACTGAGTTTTGATTAGAAATAAGTCGATTGTTAGGCATTAATGTTGGCATGGTGTGTTGACAGGTCACCACCATGGCAGGACAAGACAAATGGGGCAAACTCCCATTCTCTGAAGAAGATATGACCAAATTCAGCATCAGCATCGAGACACGAGGATTCAGTCAGTTCACTTTCAAGCACACACTGAATCTGGACGAGGCCATCCTGGAGGAACCTGCGATCAAAGACTTGGTGGACAGATGCCACCTCCACAAGTATGTGGAAAAGGTGGGGCAGGCCGTGGATTACAGCATGTGTGCGGATTTCCTGAGGAACTTTGACAAGAGCAGGAACTGTGGCACTATCACAGTAAGGACAGGGGAGCAGGAAAGAAGAATCGAAGTGCCCCTCAATGCAACAATCATAGAAAAGGCCCTAGGGCTCGTGCCCAAGAAAGAGAGACGGCCGAGACGAGATGTTTACGCCATGCTGGGGGTAAAGAAAGAAGCGGTGCACATCGTGGATGGAATCAGCTTGGCGGACATCCAGGACCCAGCAGTGAAATTACAAGTGAAGATGATCCATACCCTCTTCTTGGGCCAACGGTACAATGCATTGATGAACAGGATCGGGGTCCCGCTGTTGGAAAGCATAGCAGCAGGAGTCCCTGAAGAGATAGATTGGAATGGGTTCGTACAGAAAACCATTCAAAGTTCAGCTGCCCTCCTCACCCCGGCAAAGCACTAGCAGGAGGAGAATCCCCTGCCTCAACCGCGCGCTCCGCAAGGAAGAAACCTGCGTCAAAGGCAGCTACAATAAGATATGGGGGTATCCTGACAGCCATCATAGACGAAGCAATAAAGGATGAGGGCATCATGGATGAGGAAGCTGCGCATCAAAGCCCACCTCACCACGAAGGAGGAGAATCAAGCAAAAGAACAATAAGTGACCAAGGAGAGCAGGAGGTGTCGCCTACACGAGCGAGCAAACCCGAAGAACAAAACAAGAGTGACAGGAGACAGAAGGAGAAGAAAGAGAAATTAAGTAAGGAAGAACGGGCTGACATCAAAAGGGCTCAAAGAGAGTCTCGAAGAGCTGAGGAAGAAAGAAGGAGGAAAGAGGAGGAGGAGCTTGCAAGGATAAGAGAGGAGTCGAAGAAGGCAGAAGAGGACAAGAAAAGAAGGGCGAGAGAAGAAGCCGAAGAGCAGCATCTGAAGGAACTGGCCGAATTGGCAGAAGCTACACGAAGATCTGTGGAAGAGACACATAGGAGCGGAGAACTCGAACCCGTAAGCCCCCGCCGTAAAGCCGAAGCTAGTGCAAGTGTGGAAGCAGCTCCAGTGGTCGTAGGCAAGGGCAAGTCCCTCCTACATCCACTTCCTTCCTCCTTTGTGCCGACAACGACTGAAACTATGACTGTAACCACTGCACAACCCACACTTCCCCTCAACACGGCATAGCTCATGACCATGGTGCAGATGCTAGTGAGCAAGGTGGTCGAAATCGTGCCTGAAACTAGATTGAAAAGGCCCACCGCCGCAGATGTAGAGTCACGGCAAGACCCTAAATGACAAAGGCTGGAGGCATCGACCACCATGCCCCATACTCCCATGCCTGCCGACACTGACTATGATGCATATGTGGCTGAGCTACTGACACAACAGGACAAGGAAAAAAAAGAGAAGAAAGTGACCTTGCTGGAGCTAGAGAAAGAAAAGGAGACGTCAGCGGCCCTCAGGCTAGAAGTCTCAAGTCAGGAAGCCGACAGACGGAGACAAATAAAGGCCCTGTAGGACCAGCTAGCAGAAAAAACGAAGGAAGCCCAAAACAATAAAAGTCCCCCTTAGACAAAGGCTGGAGGACGAGAAGCAGAGCCTGGTGGCGGAACAAAGGAACCTAAAGTTACTGATGCAGCAATACAATGATCTACAGTAAAGGGTCGCCCAAGTGGAAATGCTCTACCAGGGGGTTTAGGAAGGCGAAGCTACTGTTCCACAAGAACATGCCACGGAGCCCCAGTTGTGGTGGGAGCTAGAAGAACAGAACAGGTTAATAAGCGAAATCGAATTCCTGAAGAGTGAAGGGCCAAGAGTCTCAGCAGCTGAAGCAAAACGGTTATAGGATGAAGTGCAAAGATTGCAAGATGCACTGGAGACCTCCCAGGAAGACGTGGAAGCCCTCATGGCCATGCCTTTCAATCAAAAAAGGCTATTCCTTGCTGAAATCCAAAGCCAAGAGCAGCTGGTGCAGGAAAAATCAGAAATCCTGGCCGAGGTGCACCAAAGGCTCAGTATTGTCAATCAAGCCAGAGGGATTACTAAAGAACAGCTAGCTCAGAAATTAAGAGAAAGAAACCAGTTATGGTTTTTATCAAATGAGCAGCAACAGGTAGTAACCACCCTGGCGAGCCAACTGGAGGAACAAAGGAAAAGGATGGAGGAGAGAGCCATGGAGTGGAAAAGGAAAAACTTTGACAGGGTAAGAGACTTAACCGAACGCCTGGCGGTGGCAGAATGTGAAAGAATGCTTGTCGAAGCTAGGGTTGAGGCTACAGAAATAACCACTAAGACCCAGCGGCAAGCCTTTCTCAACACGGTGCTCCACGTGACGCAAGCTGAGGGCGATGATCTAGTGGAAAAGGTAAAAAGAAAGTTGGAGCTAACCACCCGAGCTCTAAGATACGGTCTTCAAGAGTGGGAGCTTCCAACAAGTACAAGAATCACCAAAGAGCAACAATTCTACTACCTACGCTGTACGGGCCTTTCCACTGTTGAGCTCAAGGAGTTAGGTTTTCAAGAGCAGGAGCAGCCACCACCACCACCACCAGTCATTCCCCCTGTGGTTGAGCGAAATGTCGAAGAGGATCCGGATTTCGAGCAAGATGATGACGAAGATCCACAAAGGATGCCAAGTCCGCCCCAACCCGAGATCCCACAAGAGGAACCTACAAATGCCGATCTACCTGAACACATAGTTGCAGCAAGGAGAAGGAGACAAGAGTTAGCTGAGGAGGCCCAACGCTGAGCACGCACACTTCCACGACAACTCCCTGAGGAGCCCATGCCACTGAGGAATGATACACATCCTATAGACTGGCCCCAGGAGTTGGCCATCTGGTGTCAGCAAGAGTTACATAAGAGGCCGTTCGAGCTTTCATTTTCTTTCCCACGCTCTCTGGACCTGGCCTTGCCTCTAGGAGTCGTAGCCAAGATCAAAGATCTGGCTAACGAACTTGCAAACAGATGGATGGAAGAAAGGAGCATGATAATGACTAGGTGGCGACAAGACCACAAGAGTACTGGAAAGACAAGGTCAATCCGGTTCCCAAAACTGTCCAAGGCTACAAGGCACAGCCGAAATGGCGAAGGAGGATTTGGGACACCAATTTTGATTCCTGGACCGCATTTTGTTGTTCACTCCCCGAAGAGCGTAACGATCCCATATACATGCCCTACCCCCGTAGGCATGGAGTAGACTATGATATAGATTTACATGGGGATTATGACTTTCCGAGAATATATAATGTAAATGCTAGGAGCCCTGAGGAGTGCTTAGTGTTTAGGGTAGAAGATATACTTCCCTCCATAAATCGTTTTCTTGTAGACTTTTCTTCCTGCCCCGATCCGGCATTTTTGACCACTTGTAATTACCTCCGACTTATCAAATTCTTGCTACTCCAGAAACCCGCAGTAGAGGAAGCCCATCTCCCCCCACTCTTCTTTGATATTAACCTAGGAATAGATAGTAGAGCCATGACTAGGTTGATGATGCGGGCTGCTCTCCTCCCTGCCTTCTGCCTAGAGCTCTTAGAAAATATGAGTGACACCTGCTTTGCAAGGTGTAATCACCTCTTCTTGTCCAGCACTCCTCTGAGAGCTAAAGCTGGTATTAAAGAATACCTACAAAGTCATGCATTTTTATCACAATGCCTGTGACCACCCCGTGACTAAATAGATGCCATATACCTTGCCAAATGTACTCACTCCTATTCTCTTTTAAAAAAATTTAAAAAAAGAGCCAGACAAGAGCAAAACTGGCAAAGCTGAAAGATGAATTTACTACTAAACAGGTTGACAGGGAGGACACTTCACATGTGCTTGCAGTCTTTCTTCACTATTATTGTGCACCACACTCACTGTATCTAGAGTCCTGTCTAGCCCCTCCCCCACTTCACACTTAGGGCACATCAAGGGCAGGACTTTCAGACCTGTCACCCTAAGTTTTGCACTGCACCTCCAACGACGCACGAATTGGGTCCTCAAGAGTGGGACATTACCAAGGGCTTGCCCAAGGTTAGACCCATTTCCCAGTTCCACTGGCACAGGCACCATGCACTACACAGTGAGACAGACACACCCCCTAGGAAGTGCACAACTTTTCTTGCAAGTTATATTCGTGTCTCCAGAGCTGGCTGTTTGACTGAAGAAGATCGTCCACTACATCCTCCAATGGCAAGGAATTTTTCCATCAGTCGGACATAACTCCATTCCCACAACTCTAAAGCTTCACCGCAAAGGTCTAAAGGGATCCACACACTTTATGTTGCCAAAAATCCATCTCCTGATGGGCTGCCATGACTGAAAGAAAACCCCGGATGGATCTGCCATTGGCATAGATCCTGGAACCTCATCGTCCAACGATCCCTACCCAACGCCTCAAGATCTACGGATCTCTTATTAATTCCACAAGCCTGAAGACCTTCAACTCAAAACTGAAAACCTTCTACTCAAAGAAAAGGATCTCCAACCACAGGCACGGATTTTCAAGGCAAACAGCGTTTGGGGGGTTTTTCTAGAATAAGTCCCTCCAATACCATCCTCCTAAGGGATCGCTTATTGCTTCAAGCATTTCAGATACTCAAAGGACAACCGGCTACCTAACGGGATGCCACAACAATGTGAAAGATGCCTAGGATCTTCACGGAGTCTAATGCACGCCGGAATCTCTCCTGGTTATCGTCATCAAACCCCATCACTTCTCATTCACAAGCATCAGCGTCATCTACTCACCCGGTCCACCTCGCGGCAGCATCATCTATCCCACTACCTCCTACCACCGTGCCATGGGACTGGCACTTGGCTAGGAGGGGGGTAATGTTTATCGCAGCGCAGAGGAGCGGAAAATGGAAAAAAGAAAAGAAGGAAAAGGCGCCTTAACTGGCAACTAGATCCTTGAAAAAATTAAATGCACAGGCACGACCCTCAAGAAGTCTTACAGTCGCCCAAGGAGAGTAAAAGAATGAAAAGCACACCATTAAGTGTGAAAACACTTCCAAAACCTTGTAAGACAATGCCAGGCTCACTCCTGTGCAAATTATATGCATTAGTTGGGGATAGGATAGACTAGAACGGTGGGAAATGAGAAATGGGCCTAGGCTAATGGCCGGCCATGTAAAAAAGGGGGATGACCGCCCATGAAAAATAGGGCATGTATATAAAGTTGAAAAGTGAATGGGAAGCTCATTCTTGTGTGTGGCCAAAGCTTCTTCTTCTTCTTCTCTTATTTCTTGCCTTCTTGCTTGTGCTTGAGAGAGGGATTGAGAGAGTGTGAGGAAGTGAGGGAGTGATTGTGTGAGAGTGAGGGATCTTGGAGAAGAAGCTCTCCATCTTCTCTCTTCACCTTCTCCTCCTCTCTTCTCTTCTCTTGTCTCGCGCATAGCTATGGAGTTTGAAGCTCATGGGAGAGGGATTGAGGTTGCTTGAGCTTGCCTCAAGGATCGTGGAGCTATCAGTGTGCAAGAAAGAGGAGGGTACTCGATCGAGCATCAAGGTAAGCTCACTACACCCGTAATGTAGGCATTGCGCGTCGGCTATGTGAGAGGTAGCCATGGCCGCTCGGTTCGAAACACTTGAGCAATAAGTGGTCCGTAGGTCTCGGGGTAGAGCTTGAAGCTCCTCTCCAACAGTCCTACCAAATTATCCCCAAAAATGCCAAATGTATGAAACGTGATAGGTGCTAGGTTTCTCTTGTCCATGTGAGACCTCCTCACGTTTCATACAACTGAGGCCTGCACTGTTTCTATTGTGACGTGGGTGTAGGGTTTCTCTTGTCCATTTAATCCATCCTTGCATTTAATTCGTTTAACTTCATGCAGGTTATAAAACTTTTAATATGCTCTATGACGTTTAACTTCAAGCTTCAAGTAAATAAATAACTGAGTCGAACAATGAAACTTCAAATATGAATTCCTTGAAATATAAATTTTGCTTAGTGAGATGGGAAATGTTACTAGAAGGTACTAGGTGAAGATACCTCGTAAAATAGATGTGTTGAATGTTTGTTTTAACATCAAATCCAAAAATTGGATACATCATATTGTTCTTTGAATGTTATAGCAAGAATATGCACATGTGAAACGCGATGGATGTAAGGTTTCTCTTGTCCATGTGAGGCCTCCTTGCGTTTCATGCGACTAAGCCCTACCATGTTTCTAATGTGACATATGAAACGCGATGGGTGTTACGTTGTTTTTTCTGAGTTAGGCCTCCTCGCATTTCATACAACTTGAACCGGCATTGTTTTATCTTTTGTCGTATGAAATGTGATATGGTGTTAAGTTCCCTGGTCTTAAAGGCCTCTTCGCATTTCATACGTCTTGTGCATTGTTTTATTGAAATTCAATTTAGATTGTGATTAGTGTTTGCTTGCTGCTTCGTGATTGTAGATAAATCGATATGAGAAATTTGGATATATTTCCTAATTTTTTTGTATTATTTGTTTTTTTGGATGTTTCAGATGGCTAAAACCAAGGCCACTGCAAGGAAGCAGAAAGTTGATCATAGAGCTCTTACTTCAAAGATCCATTAGTCCTCCAAGCCTTCCAAACTTTCAAGGAAATCAAAGGCAAGAAGAAGGTTCTCACAACATGTGAGGTGCCTTAAGGATATTAGAAGTGCAATAAAGGCTCTGAATAATGCAATTTGAAAGTTGTCTTTTCAGAGGCTTGTCAGAGAAATCTATAACAAGCATAGTCTACATAGTTTTAAATGGACTAGAGTAGGTCTCAACTGTATTCAGGAAGCTACATAGGATTTTTTTTATTGAGTTTTTCCAAGATTCTTATATTTGTGCTACTCATGCACATAGGCTTACGCTTATGGATAAAGACATGATAATTCTCATGAGATTGAGATACATGTTTTCAAAGGTCCTTGAGCCAGTCCCTCTTCCTGATGTGAAGGCTTTCGATATTTTAAATGTGCTTCCATATAGAAAGAATAAAAATGATATTGGTTTGAAGGTTGAAGATGTTACGCATGAAAAGGACACAAGATAGCATGAGAAAGAGGAAAAGGCCACAGTAGAGCAGGGAGATAAATGGAGGGAGTATAAAAGAAAGAAGGAAGGAGAAAATGAAGCAGAACAACTCCCATCTTTTGAAGAGGAGTTATCTACCATTCTTGAAAGTGATGACCCTAAGGGCTTCAATGTTTCTTACTTTTTATCTAGTGATATTAACAAGAGATCTGATATGGTATTTTTGGACTCTGATTGTGTTTGGATTCTCCATAATAAAGTGAGAGAAGTAAATGACTTGATTCTTCTTGCTGGGATGAGGTATAGTTTACCAAAATTTGTTTTTACTCACCACATTTTTCTAGCAATAGACTTCAATGTTTATGCTTACTATCTCCATTCCTTTGCTAGGTGTGTAATGCATGAGCTCCCCTTCAATATACAACAAAAGATTAAGGTTCTTTATCCATCCATCTCATACTATATGAGGAGTGTGCTTGATGCAAGTGCTTTTGACCATTGGTTCAATTCAATTGACTTTGAATCTTTTGAGCTTCTTCTGATTCCATACAATGAAAAGTAAGTAATTTGATATTTTTTTAGATTTTATGAGATCTTGTTTTGCTAGACTTTTGAAATATTTTTGTTTTCAATTCTCATTGGAGCCTAATTGGAATAGACCTTGTGGAGAGGCAATGTTTCTTCATCAATTCTATAAAAGGAAGCCATGGAAATCCCAAGTTGTAAATTATATAATCTAGGGTCTCCTTGATATTTTGATATTTTTGTTGCAAGTAATCTAAACATTTTGATCTTTCTTTTATAATAACTCTAGATTTTATTACCTTTTTGATATAGAGTTTGCAAAAGATTGATTGAAGTGCTAGAGAAAAGGCCTCCCATGCCTTCTGACTTACTTGCAACAATGCAATATAGACAAGTTGCGGTAAGTTCTTCATTAATATGGTTGGAACATACTAAGAAAAATTATTCTAAAAACTACCATAAACAAGTTTCATAGTTTTACTTTATATTGTTGATTGCAGTGTCCTCATCGGGATGATAGTTACTCTTGTGGCTGGAGAGTAATTGTAAATGCCAGAAGATTGGTTTAGTTTATTTATCTCAATGATGATAAAGTTATAAAGGTAATGTGAAACATACTAAACTTTAAGATAGAGTTTTATTGCAAAATAGTCCACTGTAAAAAATAACAATGAACTAAAAATATTTTATTATAAATGTATGACAGTCTACAAGGGATTACTATACAAGTGAGCACGTTTGGTATATAAGAGCAAATCTCTTAAAGTACATAATGGTCAATTGTATATAACTGACAAGAATGGACAATAGTGGAGGCTTAGACATTGAAGGAGAGGAGGTGCATGTAACTACAATAGGTGAAGCTATGCCTTCAACAACCAAAGTATCAAAGATAGGCAAAAGGACTCCTAGAAAGGATGTCCCTTCTCCTAAGAAAAGTTCTCAAAAAAAATACCTTTTCCTCAGATTGTAAGCCCTTGTGTATAAGTCATGCAGATGGCTGACAAAAATTTGTACATGTATTTTATATTGATAGTAAAGAGATCTTTTCTTTAATATCCTTGCATTGTATATTCTTCTCTCTCCTAGTTGATATCTGTTTAAAAAAATATGTTACAAATGTTTATTAATCAAGAAGTGAAATCAAATATATACCTAAGTGGATATAATAGAAAATAAAAACTTACTCATTTGTTATTAAGTTGGAATACAAATGAGTATAGTCATTCAATATCTTCATTCTGTAAATCCATCCTCACCCGATGTAGCGTACATGATGATCTAACCTTTAGGATTGCAATAATGTCCTCATTATACCAAACATCAAGATCCATTATAGGATCTTTGCTAAAATTATCAAGATTTTGGTCTAAAGCGACCAGACAACCACCAACATAATGTCATCTACTATAATAAAAGCTAAGGATGAAATTTTGAGTAGCAATCATATATTTACAAGCTATAGAGTCTTGATTTATCTTACATATAATTTTCCCTTCTATCCTAGTGTCCCATCCCTCATCAACAAATTGTATAACATGATCATATGTTAGTCTCTTCACTAAAAGCATAGCCTTTGATTTTCTTATCTCAGCATTAGAAAAGAAGCCAACAAATATATTAATATGCATGAACAAAGTAACTTTGCTTAGCCTATTTGAGATACTAGGTTTTAATGCTCTCTGTATCTCAAAAAATATTTTACATCTATAGCCCTCACTAGTAGTTGGACTTGGCAAAAACCCACTCAAAGCTTGAAAAATCTAGCAAAGGAAGGGGGGATATTGATCCCCATTGCCTACATTGCATGGGGACAATATAAGAATGGTCATAGAAGAATATTCCATTCTCTACAAGCTCTGTCTTCTTTCTACCTTTGTACATCTCTTCTCCAATCAAGCCATGCATCACATCAATCACATCAACAATAGACTTATCAACCGGTTGCCATTCCTCAAGATTAGAGGGATAGACATCTACAAGACAAATGAACAAATGTTATAATGGAAAACCTTAAACCAAGTTCAAGAAAAGAAAGACTTTAAGAATCAAATCCTTACAATTTGGTTTATGCATTGGAAGATTTGAATGTCTAGGTTCTAAATATAGCTCTCTATGCATAAATACATGTTGCACCATAACCTCTTTTATGCTGTTCTTATTTACTCCAAGCTTGAAATCTTGGATTCTACCCTTCCAAGCAGAGATGAACGAGTTCTCATATCTTCGCCTTTTCCCACATTTGCATGTTGCATAGTGATCCAACTGCCTTTGCTAATGATTGTAGAAATCCATCTTCCATCTTCGCCTTTTCCCACATTTGCATGTTGCATAGTGATCCAACTGCCTTTGCTAATGATTGTAGAAATCCATCTTCCATCTTTTTGGAATGTGTTAAACACTGATATGGATGTGATCTGGAAGCTTGGACGCCTTGTTGAAGGTCGAATTTCTGTATCCATAGCACACAGACAAAGAGAGAGAGAAAGAGACAAGACTAGGCTACCACAAAAGAGGGAAAAACACGAGAGGGACAAAAGAAAGGAGGGGAAAAAAATGTGCCAAGATTTTTACTAATTTGAATTTAGAGTAGACCTGTCATTATCATTAATTCAGACATATCCTTAAATAAAACACGAGAGGGACAAAAGAAAGGAGGGAAAAAAATCTGCCAAGATTTTTACTAATTTGAATTTAGAGTAGACCTGTCATTATCATTAATTCAGTCATATTCTTAAATAAAAGAGGCCAGGGTTGTATATAAAAAATGCAAAGAATGTCATAATCACAAATGTAAGAGGCTAAAAATAGATATTGATAATACAAATTCGTAATATTATTATATATGTATCTTTTTGCAAAATAATTTTTTGTCTTTTTGAAAATAGAAGTTTTGTTACGGAGGCTTTGCTGCTATTGGACTAGAGCGCTCTCTTTCTCTCCTAAAAGGCATTTTCAAGACCTCAAAACTCCCCTAATGCCTCTCCTCTTACTTAAAAAGAAAATGGATAACTTGAGAGAGAGAGAGAGAGAGAGAGAGAGAGAGACCTACAAGATTTCAAGCTTAACCTCCAGCTTGTCATGTAGCCAAACATATTTCAATGAACTCTCAATCAAAATGCTTGTCAATATCACTAAGCTTAGATAAGCTTAGGTTAGTTGACATCTCCCATTACAATGATGTTGTGCATCTTCTACTAGTACAGCAATGATGTTGGCATCTCCCATTACAATGATGTCGATGTGCATCTTCTACTAGTACTGCTAAAGAGGGAAATCATGAGTGAACACAATTATATGCATTGCTAAGCTAGGAAGAATAGAGGAGCTCTCATTAGTTTGCATGAGTGTTGGCTACATAAACACTCAAACCCCTCACGTCAGTGAACCTGAAGCAGGAAGAAAGTAGGTATTCAACATGATGAAAGAGAGGGAGAGAGAAGAAAGAAGAATGGAAGAGCATGAATACAAAAGAAGATAGAAGACAAAGTAAGAAGTTAAGGTGAAAGAAAAAAGAAGAGAGAGAAGAAAGAAAGGTCCTCTAAAAGAAGATGAAGGTGAAGAAAGAGAGAAGAGGGAGCAGAAAGAAGTCGTTTTTTTCTTGAATTGTGGGCAACTATTTCTTTTTTAATTTTCATTTGTAACTTTATCTTCCAATATTCAATTGAGAGGTTCAGGGAAAAACTAGTCGTTCCAAGTTAAGTTGGGTAAACATTTGAATAGTAGATAGTAAAGTAAAGATAACTCGCAATAGGCCGCTTCGCAACAACTTCACATGAAGCAACAAGAGAAGTTGTATGCTACCACATGGCAACTTCGCTCAACAATCCATTTCTCCTCTTTCTCTCTCCTCATTTCTATCTATTTCTAATCTCTCTCTCTCTCTCTCTCTCTCTCTCTCTCTCTCTCTCTCTCTCTCTCTCTCTCTCTCTCTCTCTCTCTCATTTGTCTTTTTTCTCTTTTTTAAATTTTATATTTTCTCTCCATAATTCTCTCTCTATGTGTTCATATTTCTCTCATTTTCTTCTTCTCATCTCTCCCTTCCCCCCCCCCCCTCTCTCTCACACACAATTTGTCAAAAACTATCCAAAAAAACAAAAAGAGCTTTTAAAAATGTTTAATTAAAAGAGGGGAAGAAGAGAGAGAAAGAAACTTTTTATTTAAAAAGGGGGAGAAATAAACGTTTCAAAAATTTTAGCTTTAATTTAGAGAGAGAGAGAGAGAGAGAGAGAGAGAAACTACACATGAGAGGGGAGATTTAATTAAAAGGAGAGAAAAAAATTTAAAAGATGTCTCAATTTTTAATTACAGTGGAGAAAGAAGAGAGAAAATGGAAGAAAAATTCAAATTAAAAGTTTTAATTTAAGTAAAAACCTTTAATTCAGAGAGAGACACACACACACACACACACACACACAGAAACTTTTAATTTAAAATGGGAGAGAAAGAGAGACTACACATGAGAGAAAAGGAGGGTTTAATTAAAAAGGAGAAAGAGGGGGGAGGAAGGTTCATTGAAAAATGTTTGATTTAATTCAGAGAGAGGAAGGCGTTAGGGAAAGAGAATAGAGAGAGAGAAGGGGATAGATTCAAGAGCGAGGTAGGTTCAAGAAGCCCCCTAGAAGTTCGAGGCTTTTTTTCTCCCTCTCTCTCTCTCTCATTTTTTTTCTCTCTTTTCTCTCTCCTCTTTCCCCCTCTCTCTCATTTCTTCTCATTTCTTTCGCCTCCTCTCTCTCTCCTTTTTTTCTCCCTCTTTTTCTCTCCTCTTTCCCCCTCTCTCTTCTCTTTTTTCTTTTCTTTCTTTTTTCCTTCTTTTTCTTCTTCTTCTTCTCTCTCTCTCCCCCCTCTTCTTCTAGCTATTTTATTTTCTATTTTTTCTTCTCTCCTCTTTCATCATTGCTTTTCCCTCTCCTCTCTTTTCCTTTTCTATCATTCTCCTCTTTTTTCTTTTTTTCCTCTCTCTGTTGTTTATTCCTTCTCTTTACTTACCTCTACTCTTTTTTGTTCTCTCTCATCTTCTGTCCCCCTCTCTCACTATCTTTTTTGTTTTCTTCTCCCCTCTTTTGACATTGTTTTTGTCTTCTCTCTTTTTATTCTCTCCCTCTTATTTTTTCCTATTTTTTCTTTATTCTCTCTATTTTATTCCTCTCATTCTTTTATTTCTTCTCTTTTCTCCCCCCCCCCCCCCCCCCGCCCTCTTCTTTACCTCTCACTCTCTCTCTCTCTCTCTCTCTCTCTCTCTCTCTCTCTCTCTCCTTTTTCCTTCTCTCTCTCTCTCTCTCTCTCTCTCTCTCTCTCTCTCTCTCTCTCTCTCTCAACTTTTTATTCCTCTTTTCTTTTCCTTCACTCCCTCTTTTTTCCTTTTTCTATCTTCATTTTCTTTTTAAATATTTTTTCTCTTTTAAATTTTATCTTTTATTCCTATGTTCATATTCTCTCTTCTTCTTCTTCTTCTTTTTCTTTAAATTTAAGAAAAACTTTTAAACATGTTTAATTGAAAGAGAGGGAGAAGAGAAAGAATGAAACTTTTGATTTAAAAAGGAAAATAAAGAGATTTAAAAAAATTGGCTTAATTATTAAAGCAACAAAGTATGCCAAAAACTATCAAAAAAGTTTAAATTTAAGAAAAGCTTTCAAAATTGTTTAATTAAAAGAGACAGAGAAGAGAAAGAAGAAAACTTTTGATCTAAAAAGGGGAAGAAAGATACGTTTATTTTTTTTATTTATTTAATTGAGAGAGAGAGAGAGAGAGGACTACACGTGAGAGAGGGAGATTTAATTAAAAGGGGAGATATTCTTTATCACAATGGCCCTTGTTATGTTCCAAACCTTAAAGCCTTCTTCATCTAGATCTTTCATCTATGTCTAAATATTGCACCTCGCATGTCGATAGTCTCATTAAGACTACCTCTCTTAAGCCATTCCTTCATATTGTTTCAAATCCATTCTTCTCACAGTGCCCAAAAAGCTATTGAGAGTCTCAAGATAGCACGATACCCATAGGACTTACCATCTTGAATCTACCAAATTTATGCTTAATAAAGATTTTTCTAGCTATCTTCCATATAAGCAAATTCAACCACCTACTTAGTATCACTCATCAAGCTAAGTACAATCTTCTATGCCATGTATGCACAAGTATCTATTGATAATTTCTCTTCTAAGCATCCATAACTTTAATGGCCATCTCCTTTGGGACATTTGAAGTCTCTCCTCTTTCTAAGCTTAATTCCACGCTTCCCCTTGTGGTTAACTAAGCACCTTAAAAGTCCACATGGGCCAAGCATAGCACATAACAACCAATCTGCCTTCTTTTGCATCATTCCAATCAACCAATCACCTCTTTTTTCCAACTATAATTTTTCTATGATTTCATGAATTGGCAACACTTCATTACTATGTTCATCCTTTATGTCAATCCATCAAATCAATTCTTTCCTCACCAACTTAGTGGCCAACTTGGGATCCTCATCCAACAACGAAACTTTATCATTGAAGGCAAAGAGGAACGTCCAAAAGCTTTGTAACATCCCAATGCCTCCCTTTCTATCTAGCTAATTATTCCATTCCAAGTGGAATAGGCAATTTCTACATAGCTCCACTATCTTGCTAACCAAATCATATCCATTTAATGCACACAAACCATGTATGGTATATAAACAACCCAAACCATGTAAGGCACATAAATAACACTTTGAATAGCCCAAGTAATCCCAAGGAAAACACGTGGAACTGTGAATTGGATACAAAGTTGTCCAAAAAATATCCAAGGTGTATTAATAGCATTTGTGGGATGGCCCAAGTAATTGCAAGGTTAACACTATGCAACTCTACCCCTCTTGTGCAATTTGCAAATTGTTCATTAGAGAGATGGGCTCCATTGGTTGCATTCCCCTCTTGTGCAACTTGCAAATTATTCATCTAATAGAGATAATTGCAAGGTTAACACTATGCAACTCTACCCCTCTTGTGCAACTTGCAAATTGTTCATTAGAGAGATGGGCTCCATTGGTTGCATTCCCCTCTTGTGCAACTAGCAAATTATTCATCTAATAGAGATGGGCTTCATTGCTTGCATTCCATCTCTAGATCAATGTATCTTTTCATCATTCTTGGTTCAAATCACAATGTTACTTCAACTACTACTCTTAAGCTTCACACAACCTCCTAGCATTGGACCTAGGAAGGGAATTTTCCTAAGCTTACCAACGGGCATTTAAAATTCACACATTTATCTAAAAAATGTTGGCATGATTCAACCCTAGGAGAAACATTGTCAAAGGAGAACATAGTACCCTTGGAAATCTCATTTATATAATCAAGTAAGAAAACAAGATTGTGTATCCGCCCTCTCAACTTACTTCCAAGGGACTAGTCAGCTACCTGATTCCACTGATCTAAACTATAATAAAAACGTCCACTAACTCAAAAAAATTTAACTCCAGCAATTTCACTCAGTACTCAGTAGAGTCTGTAACTTTAAAAACAGCCTGCTGATTCTCTCGCATTCTGATGGTATACACTTGTATGACTCCAGAAATTTGGAAGATGATTAAAATGACAAAACAAAGGATTGGACAATACTACATGCAAGGTGAGACAAACTCCTCAGACAATCTATATTTTGCTCAATACTAGATGGGATAGCAGATGATAGAGCCTCCTGCCAATTCAAATTGACCTTTGGTAATACCTTGAGAGTGCTACTTATTCAAGCTTCATTAAAGCTTACTTCATGCACAATGATGGTAACAGTCCAAATATTCAAACAAGCGAACAAAAGAAAGATACAAACCAGCTATCACAATTTTGCATATGAAATCCAAGCAAAAGGCTTGCCAAAACACTGTGCCCAAGCAAAAGGGTTGCTAAAAGGTCTCCAGAATTTACAAGAATAACAAATCTGCTTCACCTTTCATGGATGATATACCTTGTTAGGCTTTACAAATACACATGCATTTCATATTGGCTTGTTGATGGTTTGCACAAAATTACGTGAAGTAGCCCCTGGGAAAAAAGGTGTCATGAACAGAAACATTCAACCCCCTTTCTGTTTAACAGAAAATCAAATATCGATGGTTCTGTATGTACAAAACACCCTCAATAACTAACCCGCGGAATTTGTTGAAGAATGGACTTTAACAAAGGAAACACAAATGACTTTTCTACCGCCTGCTGCTAAGCATTATCTCAACTTTTATTTGCATGCAGCTTTGTGCTCACATTTGCTGCCTGTATCTTCTCATCTTTCTCAGAAGCCAAAGGTGTTTGAGACTGGTGATGTGCATCATTGCGAGATAAATGGTTGTTCAACTGACCAGCAGCTTCAATGGTTCCAGATCCTGCTATGTATGTGTAGGATGCACTGGCCATATCCCTCATATTTTGTAGAGGTTCTAGAGTTTCAACAACATCACTCATTAGAGGCCTAGCTTTGGGATTTGTGCTGAGACAATGATATGCTAAACTGGCAGCTTTCTGAAGTCCTCTGACTGAATACTGTCCATCTAATCTGGGGTCAACAATTTGCAGCAACCTCCGTTTGTCTCGGAGATATGGCCGGGCCCACTCAACAAGATTGTGCTCTCCAGCAGGTCTCTTCTTATCCATTGATCGACGACCAGTCAAAAGCTCTAAAAGCACTACACCAAAGCTATAGACATCACTCCTGGCTGTCAAATGTCCTGCAAAAGTATTAGACAGAAAGACTTCTTAGATACTGAATGATTGAGCTCATTGTGGCATGCAAATCCAATTAGCAACAACTCACCAGTCATAACATACTCTGGTGCAGCATATCCATATGTTCCCATGATGCGAGTGGATACATGAGTTTGATCACCCTCCGGTCCATCTTTGGCAAGTCCAAAATCAGAAAGTTTTGCTGTGTAGTCCTGAATCAGTGACTGACATTTTAGGCCACCAAAATTAGCATGCAAGCTAGATGCAGAAAACCACACAGATGTTACTCACTGAATCCAAAAGAATGTTTGACGTCTTGAAATCCCTGTAAATTACAGGCCTCTCTGAACCATGAAGAAAAGCTAAACCTTTGGCAGCACCAAGTGCAATGCTCATTCGCGTAGCCCAGGATAAAGGTAGAGATGCTCCTGAGAATTAACAGAAATGATTATGTACTAGGACCAACATTTTGACCAGTCTCAATATACATCATGTTACTGGTCATACATGTAATAAACCAATGTCCTCTGAAGCCAAACTAAGAAAGAACTTGGAAATTAGGGCATGGTCCAAGCAATACTTAGAAAAGGAACAAGGTGCCACTTTACTTCGAAAAAGATGATTTTCCAGGCTGCCATGGGCCATGAATTCATACACCAGAAGCCGATGCTCATCCTCGCATGAGTATCCCATCAGCTTGACCAAATGTGGATGATGTAACTGACCCAGAAAATTCACTTCAGCCTGTATTTGGGAAAAGTAAATTGAACTATATCATCCACCCATGAATTCTACAAATTTGCAGAAAAAAATAAATATCCACAAGTGGTCAACGCAGAAGTACATACAAACAATCCTTGCAGGCACAACTAATGCATGCAGACATGCATGACACATGAATAACTTATTGAGGTCTACGACATCAAAACTTATGCACCATCTGCTCACTTCATTTTCTCATACACAATAGTACATAAGGTAACAAGCATACCATCCATTCCCTGTGACCTTGTAGGCCTTCCTGGTTCAGAACTTTCACTGCAACAGTAACATCTGAGGCAACTTTCAGACCAGACCTAATGCATGCAGACATGCATGACACATGAATAACTTATTAAGGTCTACAACATCAAAACTTATGCACCATCTGCTCACTACATTTTTTCATACACAATAGTACATAAGGTAACAAGCATACCATCCATTCCCTGTGACCTTGTAGACCTTCCTGGTTCAGAACTTTCACTGCAACAGTAACATCTGAGGCAACTTTCAGACCAGTTGGTCCAATCTCATCGATCCAGCCTTTATAGACTACACCAAAACCCCCTCGTCCCAAGGCATTCTCGGGCCAGAAATTCCTAGTGGCAACCTTAAGTTCATTGTATGTGAAGACTCTTATATTGGAGTTATGAGGAAGCTCCTCTTGAAATTTTGCTGCCAAAGACATACTTCCATTGCTGACAAGTGAGATTCCTCCATTACTGGTATCTGCAGTAGAAATGTGTAAAGAGGAGTTCTTTCTGCTGGAGGGAGGGTGTTGCAACAGCCTGACTGTAAGTCACAAGAAAGAAGAAAATAAGTATCAAGCTTATCAAAACGGTTAATGGAAACCACACATTAGAAAATTGATCTCCAGCTTATCTGATGCATTTTTTAACAATTGTTTCATGCCATGACTACAATGCAGCTTCAACTTTCTTCACAGAGGGAAAAGGAAATTCACTGATAGAAACAGGCATTACTTTTCGATGCGCTTTTAACTCCCTACTCCTGTACTAGCTCTGAGGATTTTTGAACACGTCATCAGCACTTGCAATCACAAACACAGAATTCAGTAATGCAGCACAGTACTGATAAATTCAAACTAACAGCCTGAACTTCGCATGCTCGCATGGATAATAGCTACTCCAACTCAGTTCTTCACGTGCAAATAACATTGCAAAACAAACATACCTGGTTTTGCACCTTTGCTAGCATCAACAACTGTCTCGTCTTTGCAAGACCGCGACCAGAAATTCACCAGGGATCCTTCCCAGCAAGAGCACATCTTCTCATCCTCCATTTTTGGAGGAATCCGATCTTTGCCATACCCCATTCTAGAAAAATAACCTAGCTCCCTTCCATCAAGGCAATATAGCTTATTGTCTCATAATATTCTACTAATCAGACACCTCGTTCCTGTCATTCTAGGAGCAACACCGATCAGACCTTACAAGAAGAAAAGTAGAAACCCTAGCTAAACCTCCCTTCCTTTCTTGCAGCTGCTTCTTGCACCGAAATTTGCCTGCAATAAACATGTTTTTCTTCTGCGTGCCATAGCCATTTTTCGATCTCCGAAACGGCAAGGCATAGAAAAGCCCCTTCTGCTTTCTCCGTCTATCAATCTAAAATGGCAAGCGTTTCAAGAGACTGGAATCGTCAAGAACGGTAAAGAATGACGAAGCTACTGGAACCGAAGATAGGAGAACCCTAGCAAGATATCTTGTGCGAGTCTCTGCGAGCACAGGCAGGATCTCCTTCTTGGAGCGTGGAGAGGCCGCTGGATGGAGGCGTTGGCACAGGAGCGGTCGGAATGTCTGGCCTTTCCATCTGTCTGTTCTCTGTTGCTGCAGGAAGAACACATGGACAGGCGGAGGGTCTTTTCCTTCGTCCCGAGGGTCCTTGCGCTACTGTGCAGTGTAGATAATGTTGCATTGCAGAAATGGTGTCATGTGGTAAGCGATGTAACGTTTAGTTATACGTGTTCCTTTGCGTTTCACTAACCATCATTTATCTCATCCCTGTTGTATTGTTGTTTTATTGTTGTTATTACCGTATCATTGCATCGTTATTAAAGGCTCTTAAAGTCATTGAATGTCTTACTACTACTCATTCCCACCACAAGAAGAAGTTTTAGATAAATTCCCACCATATAATTCCCACATTGTGAATTACGACGACATCAGGTGCTTCTATGAGAGGAAGGGATCTCACGCCTAGCTTGGTGCATTTGGGGAGGGGCATGAGGTTGCAGTTGCCCATATGTGGTGCCTCCCGAGTAGAAGCTCACGATGTTGAATACTCTAGGGCAAAATAAGGGGAAAATAGCACCCCAGGAGGCTGGCAACCCTTGCCCGCAACCACACCTAGCTAGGTATGTGGTCCCTCCCTTTACAAAAGCTCATATGATGTTGAATACTATGAAGGAAAAATTAGGGCAAAGAGCCCCTTTTCCCATTCAAGGAAATGTGGAAAACTTCATGTGTACACTCCACAAATTTTTTTTACACATTAGGCCTACTAAAGTTGATCATCAAAGGTCAAACTCACAATTTGTAGCACCTCGTTGTACTTCGCTCTCACCTAGAGAACCAAGCACCTTCTCCACAAAATGCCCAAGATTCAATTAGAAATGGCACTCATGTCCATATGTTGAAATGGCATTCATGTCCTTCCTAAGTATTAGAAAATAGCAATCGATGTCAAAAACTAATTTTACACACCCTAGTAGGAGCACATCATATCAAGATACGTGCAAATAGGAGAAACCCTATTATTAATTAACTATATCCCCATTTCAACAAGTCTTGGGAAAAGCAACAAACTCATTGTGTGAAGCATGGAAAGATGAAACGGAAAAGGGTAGGCATAGCTTAACCACTCTAATGCCTTGGAGCAATGGCTATCTAAGTTCTATTTAGCAATTGTGATTAGAAAAGGAAGGAAAATATGGAATTGCTTAAACTATACTATTCTAAGACTCAAATATTTTGGAATTTGGGGCTCTTATTTCTCCCATTACCACCACTATATGATATCTAGTTAAAATACATAAGCACGTCACAACCCTTGGCACCTAAAGAGAAAGTGCTCCAAGTCCCATGGTTCTTTGGAAGTGATACTTTTGGTGTGCACAAGTGTAAAGTTATGGGTCATGTATTACAACTCTATTACTACTATAGGTGCAAAAACCATCATCTATTGTCATAATGTGTGTACTTAACATAATGCATGGCACTCCACTTAGTACATCAGCACATGCTCCAAAGAAGTTAAGTACTCTAAAGCAAATATAGGTCATCTTTTGCCAAGCATGGCCTTAGCCTTCTAATATTCTTTAAAAGCAACGCACATCATCCAACACGAGGACACATGGTGACAGATTTTTGGCAAGTGTCTGCATATAAAGATCCTAACAAAATACCCTTTCTTTGGAAACCAATGCCCTTTTCATTACCAATGTCATGATGGGCAATGCCAATTCATGATGTATCAAAATATAGAAACATGTAACCAATGGTACATTCCAAGAATCAACACTAAACTTCTTACTTTCCATGAAACTACCAAGATCACTTTGATAATTATTTGTTTCAATAAAAAGGATAGGTTGGTGGAAGCTTGTTGTCGAGCAAGACCTCAATATAAGGACCTCTTGAAGGACACAACTATGATGTTGATTGGTGGAGGTCACAAAAAGAAAGACTTGTGAAAGGTGTGCTAACTATTACTTTATCACTTTATTGAATTCAACAATTAGGAAGCCAAATGTCCCACACTAATGTAACATCATTCTTTTTACTATCAAGGATGATACTTGTTAAGGCCTTTTGCAAAAATGACAAACATGAGCCACTAGCTTCAAGTGCAGTTTTTGTAAGGAGAATACCGAAAATTGAACATCTCTAAAAGACTCCACTCTTACATGGAATTATGTTAAATTCCTTTACAAGGTCAATAGTTTTTTTTTTCTTCCATAATTTTTATAGCACCCAAACACTTGGGAAAAGTGTTCTTCATATATTTTTTTGGCAACATTCCAAAGAAGGTCCTTGTTGGTTTTTTAAGATGGCATCATCTAGTAGGCTTTGTAAACTCGAAATAACATCTTTCAAGTATGGTAGGTTTGGCATATTATCAAGATTTATTGTAAGGAAAATGTGGGACCCAATAACTAGTTTGGGTTAATGTGCAACCACATTACATTTAATGCAAAAAGCTAATGATAAAACTAGTATTCATGCTGTGGAGACCATCACATTAAAACATTTATAAACAAAGAGCAACCTACCTATTGAAAGGTCCAAGGCTAGGGATTGGTGTGTATCATAAGGTAAGTTGATGAATCATGAGGCTATCCTAGTGGCTATGTCCAATAATTCTAGTCATGTTCCACATGTTGTAATAGATACATATAGCTAAGCAAGTGAAATGTCTTGATCTTGTGATTGGTTATGAGTGCATTTGTATTGTGGTCTACAAATTGGCTCAATACTTGTTTGCTTGTAGTTGTGTCTATAGTATGTCAATGTTGAGATCCCAATGCCAACAAAACCATATTTTCACAAGTTTATTAATATTGTTTGTAGATTTCATTCAAAGTGTGATTATCCTTCTCAATGGTGGGTGATGTTCATATGTAGATTGTTTGAACTTTAGGGCATGTAAGAGTGGCACCATATTTTCTAGGTCTGGACTCTAGAGTTATTGTTTCCTCCATTCGGTTATATTGGCCTATTGATTTGACATAGAAAATGAAGTGTGTCCTTTTGTTGTCAATGAGTAAGATTTCAATTGGTGTATTTGATAATATTTTGGGTTTTCTTAACTGTGAAGTATTAGAATATATTAATCAAAGGGGAATATAGCTATATTAAAGTGCAACTATCACTAATATTTTGGGTTTTTTGTATGTATGCCTTACACATAAATGTGGATTTTGCAATCTATGCTCACATGTTCAAAATGTTTAGATGCATTACTATAGTGTAGTACGAGGGAAGATGCATGAGTATTATGTCGAGTGGGTGGCAAGTGAGGTTCAATCTCCTTTACAAGTTTGAAATGGTTAGGTGTTATCAAGCCCATCAAATCTAAATTAGTTGGGCTTTGACACTCTGCAAACTTATGTACTCCAAACCATGGAATCTCATGTTTTTGGGGCTAACTACCAAGCTATACATAGTGAGCTCTTGTGCTTGACATATTATTTGAGTGACTTTGCTAGTTGTAATGGAAGTTATGCTTGATTCATCATGCCGTAGTTTTCTCCCACTTGAAAGTCATATATGGTTTCAAAAATATAACTCTAATGTGCATTTAGATTTGGTTTGTAGCAATCATAATGTTCCTGTCTAGCCTTTGTGACAACATTCCTAAAGAAGAATTCCACCCTAATGCTTGGTTGCTTCAAGTGTGTTATTATGCTTGTGTAGGTGTGGTTTACATCATTGAAGAGCCTTCTATATTGCATGCACAAAATCCCATCAATGTGTTGGTTTTGAGTGCTAACATGTGGTGTGATCTACTTGTAAATTTTGGGCCAGATGGCACCTTTTTTTTCTATTGCATTTTCTTTGTTTGTGGTTATTGATAATGAAGAAATTTGGGTCTTTGAGTGTGAACTTAAGGCTTGATGCATTATGCATGTACTTTTGGAGGTTCATGGAAAGAAATATACATTATTTATGGTGGCAATTGAGGTCCAAAGTCCATGTTGATGAATGTTACCACTAGCATATAAGTATTATCAATTCATAGCTCTTGTTATCTCAATGCCAAAATTCAAAACCAATAATGGTTGTTAGGTTTGATGACTCCTCAAAGATTAGATGAAAGTAGGCTTGCTTGATAAAGATTGTTGTGTGAAAGATCTGGCTATCCTTGGCTAGACTTACACGATAGAGATTATTGAGTGAGGTGAAAGAATATTAGTGGAGAACTCATGTAAAAGCCCACAATGCACGCATTGCAATGGGAGCTAGATGTTAGATTTGTCAAAATTCCTATGATATATTGCAAGTGTAGAAGTGCAAGTACAAAATCATCCTAATGGCACAAATTACCAACCCACTAAATTGAGTGCACATAAGGAAACAACCTATAGCCACAACTAGATTCAAATTTGCTTATGTGGGCAAGGAAACATCATTCACATCAAAGAGACTCAAAAGAACACACGAGTGTAACAAACCCTTTGAAGTCAATGATGTGAAATGCATACAAGGACCTAGCTAATCAATCACCCATATGGTAATAAGCCTAAGCCTTGAGGAAGACTTTAAACTTGTCATTGGATAGGGCCTTAGTAAATATATTTGGTAAATGTTTTCTCTTGTAGGCATATAATACTAAACTAATCTCCTTTTGCATTGGGTCCCTCTCTCACAATGCACTTGATTAGCATGTGGTTATAGTAATGGGTATCTTACAACTACTAATGCACTTTGACTATATGTATAGATACTTTAGGAGAAGGTTATTTCTCATGTAAGTCAAGCAAAATACATTTGAGCCAAACACATTGAATGATGACTACAAAAGTTTCTCTATATTTAGCCTCACAGCTAGAGGTGGCCATGCTAGCATATTTCTTAATAAGCCAAGATATGCATGGATCCCAATTAGGAAATATTTTTTACTTGTAGACACATATGCATCACAAAAACCAACCCAATATTTGTTCATAAAGGCATGCAAAGTTGGACAAAATCCTTTTCCACGGTTGAGACTCAATGTCTTAGTGGCTTGTAGGAGACAAAAGACAAACTCACCAATGTCTATTGCTAGTGTAGTGCATCAATCCACTCAATTCTGATACCCTCACTACATACATGTTGTATATGATATTAGAAAAGCAAGCATTCAATTATATATTAATCAAGTGCAACATTTAGATGTTCTCATAAATAAATCCATAAACACAAGTACACTAAACTCACAAGTTTTTGCTATCCCCCTAAGCACCCTTTTGCTATAGTCACATGCAGTACTACCCTTCCAACCTCCATACTTAGGCTACTACATCATCACCACTTTCTTATATGCACGTCAATTTCATTTTTTATCTTTGCAAAAAAGAGTTCTTTTATTGTAGTAAGGTACTCTCCTCCTTTCTCATGCTTCATGGTCTTTTTGCTTTGCAATTTGGATTGGCTAATGTTTGTTCCCAAGTGTTGTTACTTCATATTTAGCCACCGTTCTGGATGGCTTAATATTTTTGCTCACACATGCTAGTTTTTTCTCAACATGTTGATGTTACAAGAAATACTACTCTTCCTCTTCTTTGTACTCCTACAACTATAGCCTCTATTTGCCACTTTAATACAACCAACGAATGCGTGCTTCATCAATTAATGCACCACCCTCCTCATCATAGTATCCAAACGATTGCATTTTTTATGACGTGCCTTTCATTTAATGCATTGTCAAGTCGTTTGTAACAGATGTACATTTGGATTTGTTGTTGTTGAGTCTGCTGCAATATGCGCACCAATTGTTGTAGACTATCTCCTAAAGAATCTCCCATCTTGGAGTTCTCTTACACCAACCTTCACGTTAGGTTCACCAATGTCACAGCGCGTAAGGTTGAAGGTCACCACAGGGGTTTGGCAAGAGAAGAATGTATGGGGGTTCAAGAGCCTAGACTCCAGAGATGGTAGAGATAAGAGAAGGGTTGAAGGTTTCAAGCCAAGTTCATGAAATTATGTTGGCTCTACTCACATTTTTGCTTTACATTTTTTAATATATGCATGCTATCCATAGTATGCACATTTTGCAAAACATCTACTCTCATTAGTCAAGATATTGCTTGCATATTTTGATTATCTAATTGTTTTTTCTCATTTTTTTCAAGATGAACCATTTGCTAATAATAAAATAAAATTATCCTTATGAGCTGGAACTAATCTTGGATGAGCTTGTTTCAATTTCCTAACATTTTGCAAAGTATATCATTGTCCAAAAATTTGCCCTTTTGTAATTTGTTTGCTCTTCACTACTACAACTTTCTTCCACCCCTTCTTTTCTTGTCCCTAGCATACCCTCTTTATTACCACCTCTTTCTTCTTAGTCTATATAGTCTATACAAATATTATATGTAGATTATCAGTTTATCACATAGATATATGTTGTCCCTCTCTCGTATCTAACTTGAAGTTGAGTCATTCTCTTGGGGAATTTCTATTATGCTTACATGCTTTATAAATCGGGGGTGTTCCATCCCCTTTGAATGTGCACTTGTGATATCAACAAAACTAATTGACTAACACACCTTTCTAATCTCCTCTTTTAGTCTAGCCACCTTTCCATGGAATCGAATAAGGCAACTATGTAAGGTTGATGAAAAGGATAGTAATCAATCTATCCTCAAACATCTACAATGCAAATATACCATTTTAATTCTTATTTGTTGGGTTCCTATTTGGTTTTATAGGTATGAGTTTTGACACCTTCTATTATCCAACCAATTGAGAACAAGATGCCACTGATACATCTATACTACAAACAAATGGATCCTAAAAGCCTTGTTATGTGCTCAAGGTTGTTAGGGGATCCATGGATTTGAGTGCCAAAGTCTATGTAACCATCTATCTCCTCTAGAGCCATAGCCACAACATCACTCATAGCTTAACCAGCTCAATCACAATTGCAAACATTGACCAAACCACATGAACAATCACAAAAATGAGGCCACACAATGCAACATAGCCAAGAAAGCTAGACCTCTTGTAATTGGGTCTAGATTTTGTGTGTGTCATCATGTGCAAATTGGTTGCACTAGCTCTACAGAATAATAGAGCCTTTCCATACCCAAACCTAACACAAGGGTATGCTGAAATTTCCAACTTAACTACAAAGCATACCAATAGCATTAAACACCATTCTAAGCTACAAACAAACAATTCATGCCAAAAAGTGTATGCTCATATATTCCATAAAAAGTATACAAATGTTGGACTATAGACATAAGAACACATAATACATCTCAGAAGACATTTACTTAGAACCAATACATATCATTGAATTGAATTGACTTGGCTGCTCTAGCAGTGTTACACTATGGTGGGAGGTATTAGGGAAATCGTTAGGTTTCAGGAAAGTTGGGGCCCAAACAACGGGTCAAAGGAGGAAGTAACGAGGAAGACTAATGGATGCAAAATCAAGAGAAAAGGGACAAGCTAGGACTGGCCATATGATGACAACTCAAGGGGCAAAGGAAATAGCCAAGGAAGGAGAAGGAGTAGAGGAAGTGGTCAAAAAGGGAAGACCCAACTAAAGATAAGAAGAGAACACATTACTTCTTCCTCCATCCTTATACATCTTGCGGTACTCCTGCTACCATAAAATCCTCCTGTCATAATCCTCGGCTAATGCGTAGCCTTGCATTACTGCGATGCTACCACTAGAGTTGATGATGTCTTTTATCTGCCTTTCATGAATACAATTTCGGGTTGCCAAGTAGGCCGTCCTGACACCTCTAATGATGTACAAGAGAAAAGTATCTGCTATGACAACACTTTATGTGGCAATGAAATTCCACCAAGAATTTATATTTAAGCCTTTGACCATAGGCCAAAACTCAAAGCTTCAACACAATTATAGAAAGCCAAAGTTGAAGGCAATAGGAAGAAACACAAAACACCCTTAGTGACTCTCAACTGCCTTGAAACCTTTCTAGCATAAAAATTAATGCTTTCTAAGAGTCGGGATACCCCTATGGCACAATCACCAAAAGGCCACTATTTCTCCCACAATAGCCACTCAAGACCAATAACAAATGCTACGAATAGAAACCCCATGTATTCCTAAAGCCATACAAACTAAAGCTCATTAAGAAAATCCCCCTCCCAAATCAACTAATTGTATCAACTGAATTTGTATCTCGCAAGATTGAGTCCCCCTCATGTTTTGAGACCCTCTTATAAAAGATCGTCGTCTATCTTGGACCTAGTAGTTGATATGGCCATTGATATAGGTGAAGACATCATCATGTGTATTCAACATCTTGATAATATCTTCATCTTATTCACTCGCAACTATGAAAGGCTAGATCTAGGTCTCCCGGATGAGAGTATGGTTGATGTTGTTAAGTCTTTGCCCTACTCCTAGGAAGATTTTGAATTCATATTCATAAACACTCCACAATTATTGAAGAGTTGATTGTGACTCAAATTTCACAAGAAAAAGGTTTCAAGGAATGTTTAATTGCCTCTTTCAAATACAGATGTGTAGAAATGATACCATAGGATCTAGGCAATCTCAATTTACTACTAGCGACATTCAAGTCTATCCTTTTTACAAAAATGGTTCACTCTACATGCACAATGAAAAAGGGTTGATTGTTAGATAATGACCAATGTGGAAGAGCATCATGCCATTAAATCAAATGAATGCAATCCTACCTATGCTCCCCACCATGTCATTTTGGGTACTCGCTTTGACTCCAAATTAACCACTAGAGGAGAATACAATGCTCCAATTGTATATAGACCGAATTCTAAGTGAGGAAGAGCTTCACAGAGCCAAAAGAATAGGTTTAGGAGACTTCCTAGCATATGTCTTGACCTACATCACTCATGTCAATATATGCCCATATGACATTGATCATTATATGACACTTGAGTATAACCCTCACTTCTACAATTGCTTGTAACAATGGTAGCTAGTATATTACCTTGTACATACATAAGTGCATTAGCCACATCTGATCTACAAAATTCATACCATGAATTAGCCATTCCACCATTCATTGTGCAATCATTCAAGTAGGGGGTTGGGACCCACTATGCACTACTATGTTCATTAGACTTGATAGGAGAAAAGAAGGCACAATATGAATAGGTTATGGATAAGTCCCAAGGTCCAAAACTTTTACTTTATGAGAAAATCATTTCTCATGGTTGAAATCTTTTCATCAAGTGGTGTTATGTATAGGTGCTTTGAAATGGCAAGAGGTAGTAGAGAAACCTATTCAAGAGAGAGTAAGCAAGTCCCAACTACCCTTTATAGACATAGAGCATGTAAAATGTAACCTCAAAATGAAGATTTGAGAGCACCACCATTTAAGATACCAACAAATTCAAAACCCACCAAAATGGCAGCCAAGAATCCAAAAGCAAAGGATCTAGTGGAGAAATGTGCCCTAAAAATATAACTAGAAAAGTTCTAAGGCATAGTTGACTAGGATAGATGCATTGAATATCTCACATCCTATGATCCCACCAACATAGTGGAGTGATAGAGGACACAATTTATTGGTATCAAATAGAGGTATTAGTGCAACCTAATATGGTGCATAGAGCTTTAAATCTTCCAGAGAAGAAGGAAAAGGTGCCAAAAAGAAAAATGGATGTCTTCACTCAGTTAGTTCCAACAAAATAGGATATGACCATTAACAATAAGGTGAAGATAAAGGCAATTTGGGAGCCCTATTTGAAGGTTTGAGAAAAACTACTCCATGTGCTTTTCTCTAGCATTGGGGTGCAATTCAATGACAATGGACATGATCCATGTAGGGATGCTAGAAAATTTGGTAGTACGGAGTGTGGATAAACAAAACTTCAATGCATAGGTTAGAGAGACTATCCATATAGTAGCCACAAGACTTTGGGTGTACAGGTACAAGTGCTAGAGGAATCCAAGGATATATCAATGGTGGAGAGCAAAAGTGTGAAAATGAAGAAAGCAAAATATTGGCCACATTGGTGAAAGGTGAGAAGGTTCAAAGCTTGCTTGGAAGAGCTATGGCGGGAGAGCAAGTGCAAGAAAGAGAGAGATACGAAATGGGAACTCCAACATTCACAATGTGTGACTGGGCCTTCCTTTATTCAAACTGTCACTAAAAGAATAAAGAATAAAGTGACGGTGATGGGCTCCCGCCACCTATAGTGTGCAATGGCGGGTACTGCTAGTTTAGTAATACACGAGCGGCTAGGCGAAGGCACTTTTACCCCCCCAAAAATGTCATACAAACATCTGCTAGTGAGTTAGTACACCCCCAATCAACGGAGCAAAATGCACCTGCCACTACCAAGACTTGACACAAGTAGGTGCCAACTCATTAAAAAAAAAACGGACCCAAGTCAACTCATAAGCAAGTACAGTGGACCAAACAGTAGAAGCCAAGCATCATCCAAAGTGAAGATCTTAGTAGTCTTAAGTATCCAAAGTGCTCAATAGGATAAGCTGCCTTCTCAATGTTTGTCAAGCATCCAAAGATGCTCCCATTGGCACAAAAGTCGTAAATATCAAGCAAAGAATCTTAACAAGGGCATATGATAGCATGAGTGCCAGAAGATCCAAGATCAAGTATCAATTAGACCTCATGAGCATATAGGTCGTGTATCATCTATACATAGCATCCATAGACATCAAGTACATCCAAACTGTAACTTTGGTAAGCCAAGAAATAGCCAAAGTAAGCTCCAGACAATTAGCCAAAGCAAGGCTCAGTAGCATCCAACTCCAGACAATGTAACGAGCATGTAGTAGTGGCATAGGCCAAGCATGTCAAGACGACCAGTCAGACATAAGCAAAGTATATGCCATAAGTACATCAAAAGAAAAAGATTCAAGTGCTACAAAGTGGAGCTCAAGCTCAACCAATGATTTGAAGTAATATCAAGCTCAAAGTCGATCCCTGATGATTAATACATCAAAGTACATCTCCAAAGCATGTCCCAATTCCAAGTGGCATAGGCAAACATGAAGTAATAGGCTTTAGCCCACTATTGTACAACAGTGATTTACTGTTGAAAACTATGTTTTTTCAGCCCAAAAATCAGTCCAAGATCATGGCAATACATATGCCTTGCATCCCCCAACAATTGTTCATCAATAGGCATCAAACTGCTTAATTAGGAAGCTCCAAACAAGCATAGGCATCAACTGCTAGTGTAGCATTGACATTTAGTGTTTGTAAGCTGATTCAAAACAATGCTACATGGCCTCAGATCAATGTTCAAGTCTCGGAAGGCTTCAAAGCATGTCAAGAATCATTGCCAAGGGTGCCACAATAATTAGAAGTATGCCATGATCATCAGCAAGTTGAAGAAGAGCTATCCAAGGGCTGCTGGGAACAGGTGCGAATTCATGTTGAGTTGCTGGTGGCTTCAACTACTCCTGTTGAGGCTATACAAGGTGAAAGGGAGCTCAATCACGAGCCAATGAAGGTATAGTGCAAGCCCAAGATAGCCTACAAAGGCTTCTGGCAAGATATGGTGTGAACAAGCTCCAATGGTGGGAGCTATGGCTGCCCCTGATCTTGCAAACCCTGATGTACTTGTGAACTTCAATGAAACCCTGAAGCAAGTGAATGAACACCTTTGTTGGAATGCCCTAAGGATGCCCAAGGGGGGCAAGAACATGCTCGGGAAGCTGGGGAGTGACGGGAGCTCGAGAGAGTAGGCTTTGGCTGATGGGAAGAAGACCTAATGGGTGTAGGGATAGGAAGCTGAAGGAGTCACAAACCAAGTCAGAATGCTCAAGCAACCATGCTTTGATACCAATTGAAAGGTGAAAAGGATCAAAGATTGCTTGGAAGAGCTATGGCGAGAGAGCAAGAGCAAGAAAGAGAGAGACACAAAATGGAAACTCCAATAATCACAATCTGTGATCGGGCCTTCCTTTATTCAAACTATCACTAAAAGAATAAAGAATAAAGTGATAGTGATGGGTGCCCACCACTTGCAGTGTGTAGTGGTAGGTCTGTTAGTGTAGTAATACACGGGTAGCTAGGCAAAGGCGCCTTTACCCCCAACAATTGGTAGGGTTTTCAAGAGCCTTGACAACCATCATAGAGGAAGCCTTCAAAAAGACTCATAGGAAAGAAGAGCACCATCATACTGAAAATCATCTAATGTATAAGTGGAGGTTAGCATAAATACAAAGGAAGCTCAAGGCATGTCAAGAGGCAAGTAGGAAAGCATCAATCCAAGCTTCCATAGAAAGTGAAGTGAATCAACCAATGCACACAACTAGGGGGTTCCATAGTCATGGTAAGTGGAGGTTAGCATAAATACAAAGGAAGCTCAAGGCATGTCAAGAGGCAAGTAGGAAAGCATCAATCCAAGCTTCCACAAAAAGTGAAGTGAATCAACCAATGCACACAACTAGGGGGGTTCCATAGTCATAGTAAGTGAAAAGCTAGCCAAGGAGAGGAAGAAAAGAGTTGAAGAAGCATAAAGAGCTAAACTTAAAGCCCTACAACAAGAGAACATAATGCAACCATAATAACTGAAGACAAAGGCCTTTGCCAAAAGTGGCAAAAAGAATCGCATTGATAAGAAGAGAATAGGAAAGAAAAAGATTGCATTTGGAGAAGAGGAAGCTGAGGAAATAGCTAAAGAGGAGTCCCCAAGAGAGGAGAAGAAAAGAAAGAAAAGGTAACAAGAGAAAGCGGAGGAGCTTAGATAGAAAGAGAAGAAATGTGCAAACTTAGTCATCAAGAGATTGATGAAAAATTTGAGTAGAGCTAAAGAAATAGCACTTGTGGGACCTAGCCTTAGAACTTCAATAGAAGTAGGAACCAGTCAAGAAGCAGGCTTAAGTATAGTTGGCACATTAGCACATACACTAATAATTGGCAAGAGAAAAGCACCATTGGAAGCCCCACTACCATCAGCCACTCCCGTTGCAACAATCATAATAGAAGACATTGCCAAAAGTGAACCAGAAGATAAGGTGTACGAATTAGCCTTGCCTCGAGGAAGGTAAGAGGATCTCACAATCATAGGTACCAAAAGAGAATAGCCTTTAGATACACTATCGAAATAAAAAGTATTGAAGCTACCAAGGATTAGAGGATCATCTATCTTAGGCCTCACACGAGGTCCCACATAGGATTTTGGAGACCTATTGAAGGAATTAAAAGAACAATGGAACCAACAAGATTAAGAATAGAAGATTGCCTTGGTTGCACTCAAAAGATAAAAAAGAAGCCTTTGCATATATAGAAAGCAAGCAATTAGAGATAAGTACAACCTAAAGGGTAAGATAGTAGCACCAAAAGAAAATGAGAGTATCTTAGGAAAGTATGAGGAGATGAAATAGTAATATGAAGTGGAAAGGGAGAAAAAAGTGCAACTAGAAAGCCAATACACCAATGTTGTCAAGGATAAAGCTTGCCTGGTAGGGGAATTGAACACACAAGCACAATTGAAGGTAGAGTTAGAGGAAGCAAGAAAGGCTATAGAAGAAGCAGAGTAGAGAAATGAAAATATCATGAAATTGGCTTCTAATGAAGTAGCAAAAGTAGTCTTTAACTATGAACAATTCACAAAAATAGCTAGCCTATGAAATACAACAAAGAAAGAAATTGAGCAAAGCTTGGAGTGAGGACAAAAATTTTGAAAAAGTTGAAAAATAAGGGATTAGAGCAAGCCAGTTGGCCAATTGGAAGAAAATAATATAGATAGCATCATCAAGTTGGCCACAAGGTTAGCCCAATTGAAATTTGAACAAAACATGGCAAAGCAGAGGGCTAGAATTTTTAGAGGAGCTAATGCAAATGCAACATTGTAGCCTTACCAATATCCTACTTGAAGCATCAAAACCATGTGAAGGTAACTCAATTCAAGAGCTTAAAAGAAGCTACAACTTATAGAAGAGTGCTCAAGTGAAGCTTTTGGAAGTAAACATACCTCAACCAAAGTATGGAATAATTAGGCATGATCAAATATCACCATTGAAGGAGGCCATACTCACAACAGAAAGTCTAAAGATGATATCGTAGTTTTCCCAAGATTCAAATGCTAGAGTTGATAGAATGTTTATTGATTCAAGCACTTCAAATGATAAGGCTATGGCTACCTCTCACATAATCATTGTGCACTCTCATGAATGACATATCAGACTCATTGATTTACCTCTTCATCGTAGTATACTTGCAAAGTCTCATTGTTGATAGCTCTATGACTCAAGAAATGCACCTCAACTGAGCTCCATCTCCATAGCTTCGATCATGCACTTGTTTTGCAAAGAAGAAGAAGAAGAAGAAGTAATGAAGAGTATCACCCACACCGGACCCTCACTATCTCTCACACTCTCCCACACACACACACACACACACACACACACACACACACACACACACACACACACACACACACACACACACACACACACACACACACACACACACACACACACACACACACACACACACACACACACACACACACACACACACACACACACACACACACACACACACACACACACACACACACACACACACACACACACACACACACACACACACACACACACACACACAAGCAAGAAGCAAGAAGAGAGCTCCACAAGGTTGTACACCACAAGAATAAGCTTATCCATTCATTTTTTGAGTTTTATACATGGGCTTGATTTTTGGGAACCCTACCCTCTCTTTGGCCTAAAACTAGAATTTTCTTATTTTATGCATACCTTCCAATTTTTAATTGGCCTTCTTGGATTAGTGAGTTGAAACCCCATGCCACCAATACCTTGCTTCGACATATATGTTACAAATTTCATGGGAGTGAGCCTAGCTCTCAAAGATAATTTACAACACATAGTTCTTCAAAAAATTATGAGTCTATCACATTTGCTTTTGTATATTTACTTTTATGTCTACATCTGTATCTTGTGCTTTTATTCATTTTGTCTTTTAATTTTTTTGAATTCTTTTGCTTGCCACTGCTGAGAAGAGGTGAATAGTACCCCTCTCCTAGATGGGTGCTAGTTTTGTGACACTCTGTAACCTAGTGGATAGCATTTTGTGGGCTAGTGCTAGAAGGATGGTAACGAGGAGTGATAAAAGGAGTTGATGTGGTGCTTGGTTTCTTATCACGATAGAGAGGAAATGAGGGTTGGTTGTGCAAGTATATGCCACAATTGAGGGTAGTTAGGAGGTTGTATTGCAAGGGCCATTGATGTCATTAGTGCTTTATCCATATTATGAACCTGCGATCAAAAGTTGTGCACTCCCTAGGGGGTGTGGTTGTCTTATTGTATTATGAGGGTTTATGCTCGTGAAAGTGGAATTGTGAGATGGGTTGAACTCAAAGAAAGCTTAGAGTGTTTTCCCACACTTGAGGACCCTGTTGGTGAAAAGTGAGGTGTGGTGCATTGCACTTAGGGTTAACACACCTATCAGGTGACCTAAGGGCATCTTGTACTTGATGGGCCTTGAGATTATGTAGTGGGGGAAGGGTGGAGGGTTTAGATATGGAGCCTACCAATTAAGGCCATAGGATGCACCCAATTTGAGGGGGCCCTAGGTGATGTGACAGTGGGTGCACATGTGCTATATTGATTTTATCTTTTTTTCTTAATAGTTTCTTTTCCTTCCCCCTCTGCCCCCGACCCCCCCCCCCCCCCCCCCCAACCCTCCCTTTATGTTGTTAAAGGGAGTGCCTTCATATATTTTTCCATGTAGGACCTAGCCATCATGTAACTTTTGAGGGCTATTCTTGCCACGAGTGATGTCATTGGAAAAAAGACACAAGTGCAATTAGTAAATTTGCTTATATTTATGTCTTTCAATAGCTCAAGATAGTAGGTCAATAGCATTGTCGCTAGAAGGATAATCTATACTCGGCATATTTATCTATTTCTATGCTTATGTCAAATAAAAGAGTGTCCAAGGTTTCTTCTGTTGCTTTTCTTTGGTTCAATAGTCTAAGGAGAAACCTTAAATAGTTGCAAATCGTAATAAAGCATGGATCTGAGTAGTTTGAAAAGTCTAATACAAATTTTTTGAAAGAAGGTGCCAAGTCTCTTTCTCTAAACTTGAGGCTATCTTCTTCCTTTGGTTGTTAATGTTGAAGATAAGAGAACAATTGTATTGTCGATGTTTTAAAAGGTCATAATTGACTCCATGCCTTCATGGGTAGGGCATGAAGGTGAGATGCCCTCTCTCAAGGGATAATGCATTACAAAAGGTAACCTAAGCCTCCATGATAATATCCACAAGGTTTCTTCTCCCTTTTGCATTGCTTTGGGAACCCTCAAACACTATCATGCTAGTAATTTAGTAACTCCTATTGCCATAATCCAAGATCCTATGCCTTATGCTCCAACCATCCTTTTCATTACTATGCTCCTACTTTGATGATTTCTTATATTGCCTCAATAGGAAATAATTTCTAGGTTTACATCTTGGTGCTACTTTCTTCAACCTTTCTTATGATTTTGGCAATGGTGGGCCCTGTGAATCGTGATTGGTAAGAGTTGGATGTAGGTGATGGTATCACTAGGGATTTTATGGGGAACGAGGGATGTGGGAACTTTTGCAACGATAGCCAAGAATTACATGCATAATAGCCTTGTATCTATAGCAATGCCTTTGGAACCCATCTATCATGGAAGTGGGTACAAAGTTAGTGCTTCCAAATCACACAATAGGAGGTGGATTCTCTTTGCTATTTAACTGCAGTGGTAACTTATGTTTGCATTCCCTTTTGATGACTCTATCTTAATTTAGCCACTATGCTTATTGGTATGTTGTGGTCCATGTGTAATTTGAGTAACAAAATAAGATTTTACCCCCTCCTTATAGGTTGTGTTGGATTGATTTTAGCTTGTTGTTGGTAGTATCCCTTGCTTTAAAGAAACAAGTGTGCCATTGCTGAAAGTCATGATGATTTTTATATTAGGAATATCTAGTTGTATGTACTGCATATCATAATCAACTACACACTTAGCGTGTTGTTTAAATGGTCATCGTAACAATGTCTCTTTTCCAACTCCATCAGTATTAGGTAGCACATAGACGACAGTGGGCAGGTTTTTAATGGTGATAGTTAACAACACATGGCACTTTCCCAACAAGGTTAAGGAGTGCCCCCATATGGATTGACCTTTGCATTAGTTGGGATGAGCTAAGGTTGCTTGAAATCATCATATATCATAGCATTGCAATTGGCTCCCTTATCAATCAGGGAATTAATTATGTGTTCTTTTGGTGGTACAATTTTCCAGTCATTGGGGTCAAGTTTAGTGATTTTCACAATTTGCATAGCTATTGATGGTAGCATCATTGGTCATTCAGATAACACATGGGTTGGTGGATAGTACTTTTTAACATGACTGCCATTGAAAATGTTGATGCCCTCTTCATCAAGAGTCTTGAGCTCCACACTGTTGGTTTTGCTAATGTGGAATACATGGAAAAAGCCGAGACTTCTAAACTTCATCTTCTATTTGTCGCCTTTAAGGGAGTAACACAACACAATGTTTCGCTTCTCAAAGTCTTGCTATTTAAAGTGTTTGTCAAACCAAGCTTTCTATTTAGCCTTTTTGCAAGCTAATGCATGTGTTGCAAATAGTCTTGTTTTTTACAAGGATTTGAGTTTCAACTAAATGATTGGTCCAAGCTTCTCTATTATCCCATCGTTCTTGCATTACCACTCTCAAGCTAGGAACAAAAGACTCAACCCTCATTATGATGTTGGTTCCATAGGTTAGTTTAAACAAATTCTAGCTAGTTGCTATCTTATAGGCCGCTTGATATGCCCACAATGCTGCCATGAGCTTATTGTCCCTACCATTTCGAGAGGCCAAAACTATATTGGTAGCACATTGGTCAAGATTTTATTTGTGGCTTTTGATTGCCATTTGCTCAAGGGTTTGTAGGGAGAGAAATTTTGGTGAATGACTATGAATGTCGACAACAAGTGCTCAATCACTTTGTTTATGTAGTGTGTACCTTGGTCACTCATGATCTTTAGGGGACAATTGAATAGCGAGATTACGTATTCCCACAATAACTTCACTATTCTATGGGTAGACCATGCCTCAACCCATTTTATCAAGTAGAGAGTCGTGATGATGATAGTGTACTTAGCCTACGAATATTGGGATACATGGCTTATAAGTTTGATGAAGTCAATTTTCCATTTCTTGAAAGGTTGGGGGGCTATAACTAGCATGAGTTCCAACTTATCCTTTTTCATGTGGGTACTTTTGTACACTAACTTCATTACAATGTTACACAAATTTGGCAGCATCATAGAAGAGGGTGGGCCACCATAATTGTGACTATAGAGTTTTGTGTGTAGTAGGGTTCTCATCAAAATGACCTCTTGAGACTCTCACACGTACTTTTGCTAGGATATCATGCATCTCATGTTCATAGATGCATCTTCTCATCAAGCCATCTTGTCCTAGTTGGTACAAGTGCCCAATAATTAGTTTGATAGGATTGTAGTTTGAGTGTAAGGTGATGAAGTCAAGCTTTCTCTATCTGGTGATTGAGGGTATTACTTTTTCAAGTACCTCTATGATATCATCAGCCCAATATGATATAAATGTTCTTGAGAGATTTTGAACAAATGTGTATTAGGAAGATCATCCACAATGCCATTTCTTGTAGGTTCTCAATAAGATACTCAAGACATGTGATCGGCCATTTTGTGTTACTTTCCTTTTCTCATAGCCAACAAGAGTTCAAATTTAAGCAAAACTAACAGCCATTAGGCTATGTATCCATTCACACAAGGTTTGTTTACTAAGTAACGTAGAGCTTGATGGTTGACACAAAAGGTGAATTGTATTGCTAGTAAATAGTGGTGCAACTTTTTCATAGCAAATATCATTACAAAACCCTCTCTCTTAGTGATAGAGAGATCCATTTTTGTATTTGTGAGTTGTAGACTAGTTAAGTTAATTGAACAATCTAAATTATATTCTCTAGGGTTGGCATAGTACTATCCTCATAGAAAACTTCAAAGCATTAATGTGTACATGGAAGGTTATGTTCTAGTTTGGGGCTCAAAGGATTGGTGTTGATGTTAGAGCCATTTTCAATGCATCATAGGCACGCCAACATTCCTTAGTACACTTAAAGACAATCAATAGCTTATATAGGGGTTGAGTGATTAGGGCATAGCTCAACACAAATGATCAATAGTATCCCATGTGGCCGAGAAATCATTGAACTCCCTTGTACTTCATAGGTGCCAACAGGTCAATGACAAAGTTGAATTTTGAGGAGTCAATAAATGCCCTAAGATATAGCCATGGTTTACATAGAACTACACTTCAAGGGGTTCAAGCAGAGAGCATATTATCTACAATGTTCAAATATTATTTGAAGCTTTTCTAGATGCTCTTCCTAGTTGGTGTGCATGTAAAGATCATCTAGAAACAATTCCAACCATTTACAGAGCATGTTCTTGAAGTTGCTATATATGAGTCACTACCTGGTAGGTGGTATTAGTCAAGGCATTGCAATATATGTAGACATTCCCCACTTCATGGCAAATTTTGTCTTGTGCCTATCGTTTGGATGAACGTGCACCTAATTGTAGCTTGAGTTCATTAGATTTTGGAAAGCGGTTGGGATATTTTTAAAACCAAACAGCATAACCAAGAAATGGCAAGGTCCACAATAAATCCTAAATATTCTTTTCACCTCATCACTCTTTCTCATATGAATCCAGTAGTAGCATGACCTCAAATCTATCTTTGTAAAGAACTTAGCCCCCTTGATCTCAAATCACAAATCATCTACTCTAAGAATAGGGTACCTATTCTTTAATGTGATCCTATTTAGATCTTCATAATCTATTCACATCCTAAAAGATCCATCCTTCTTCTTCATTAACAAGACTAGTGATGCAAACTCAATAGAACCCATCTCTCTAGGAGCTCCTTATTTACTTGGCAACCTCATCACACTCACATTTTGATAGCATGTAGGGTGGCTTATTAACTAGCTTGGAGTGAGGCTCCAAATCAATGGGGTGATCATTTGCTCTCTTGGGAGGTACTGCTACATGCATGTGAAACAAATCCATGTACTTCTCAAGGAGAGCCTTCAATGCTGAATTATCCATTGAATCCTTATTTAGCTAAGTATAGTATGAATATCTAATATCACTTTTTGTACTCCTTCTTGAGCTACTTTATGGTGATAAGTTGAAAATTAGACTTACTATGGGATAGGCTATCCATCAATGAAAAACTCCATATACAACTGTGAAAAATCCATCATAATATTGCCCAATGTGATCAACCAATCACACCCAAGTACGACATCCATGGACTCCATTTCTAAAGTAATAAAGTTCACTTTAAGTTTGTGGGAAGACAATTCAACCTATCAACAACTAACTTATTTACAAGAGGAAAACATTTTTTCCATGGATGATACCGTGCATATGAAGTGTATTGGGGCTCCTAGAACCTGTCTAGGAATCTATAGAAATAGAACAAAGTGTAGTAGCAACAATACTGGATGAATTAATTTCACTCAAATCAAAAGGATATGCCCATCATCAAGGTCCAAGGGAAAACCATGTAGAGGGTCATAAAATTGTTTCTGAATCAAAGTCTTCTTCAAAATCTTCATTTTCAACATGCATAACAATAGTGGAATCCTTAATTTCTTCTTTCTCATCCTCAAGAACCATCATATTACAATTCTTGGCCATGTATTTTCACTTTGAAAGTTGAATATTTCTCCCCATACTTAAACATACCCCTTTTTCTTTGTGCTCTTTAAAGAGGTCTATAGGGATGGCTTTTGTACACCTTGGGATGTAAAAATTTTGGGTCTATTTTTAGTTTATTTATTGCCCACTTTAGGACTGTTTGTTAGTATGAAATTTCCTTGGGAGCTTGAGGCATTAAATGGTGAGCAGGTAGGTCCTTGCCACACAAGATTCCTTTGCTGTCCATAAGATGGTTGAAATGACGACTCTCTTTGATACTTCCTTGAGTACTGTTCATCTTACTCAGTAGCTTTGAAAAAAGTGGTAGGAGATTGGACCACCATGACATCATCAGATGAATTAGGATCTAACCCATACATGTACTTGTGTAGTTTCGCATCATCACTAATGCTTTCCACGTACATAGTAAGGTTAATAAACTAATTCGTATACTCCTGTAGGGTAAGGCCTTGTTGCTCCAAGCTGTACCACCTTCAAGCAAGCCTTTTCTTTTCAACTGATGAACACTTATGCCAAGAGTGTCTTGAACTCTTTCCACATATCTACAAGCCAATTTTCCTTCTTCATATAGCACCACCATGTATGCATGAAGCCCTCTAAATGCAAAGTGGCAAATTGAATCTTTTGATCATCCGTCCCCTTGAGACAATGCCAAAGTGAGATTCCAATTTGGTTACCCACTCTTCAAGTTCAAATGAAGAAGAAGATTGTCCATTATATTTGGGTAGCATTACCTTATCTGTAAGTTCTCGCTCATTGTACATAGGCTTCCCATTATGGATCCAATCATTTTGATTACATGTAAAACCATTATTACTTGAGTAATTTCTACCATAAGAAAGTTGAAGACGGTATATATATAGGTGGTCTTGGTCATTCTTATGATGAGAAGTCTCTCCCACCTCAAAATGGAAGGAGAAATCTCTATTTTTCCAAGAATACCCTATGCATTGACATTTACATATTGGAATGATTTTGATACCATTTCAACATGTACTCTTTTAATGTGTCTATAGTTTCTCTCTTTCTTGCTACAAATTTTCCCTTTCTTTCTCCTTCAAGTGAAGTTCCCTTTCATTTAACTAAATTTTCCTTTCCCTATCTTGGAATTTCATCCATTTTCAAATTGGTTAGCAAGCCTATCAATGCAAGATTGGGTTTGATTCATGGCATCTAGTAATTCCTCATGTCTAGAAGAGTGTCAGCTATCATGCTCACACAAAGTAGCATTTAATTAGTTATGTTCCTCATAAACTTGAGCATCATCTAAAGAACTTTTAGTATCATCCAAGAAGGAATATCTAATTTGTATAGCATGTTCCTCTAGAGCCTTATTTTTGCATTTGTGCTCTATCATGGTAGTGCAATCCTACAATACCGACTGCCACTAAATTTGCTATAATTTTTGCTAGAGAGCTCCAATTGAATTTTTTCTAATTCAAATAGAATCTTACTTTGCCATTTTCAAAGAAAGTCCTTAACCCTACAATTTGGTTTATGACAAAAAAAGTTACAGTTGCCCATGGTTGTCTATAGAATCTGTCCAGAACCTACCTTGTCTGAATGACCTTATGGGAGACGTATAAACTCGATAAAAGCCATGTTTAACCTTGTAGGATCATTGTTTGAACTAAAAGGACACTATTGAATACTAATGCACCTATCGATGACCTATGGAAGCTTTAGAACTTGGATTAAGGCTTGAATATTTGATGATGACACCATCTTCAATTGTCCTCAACATTATAATTATATGATGGTTAAAGCAATAGGATGGGCTTCCTACTTGGACTCCGAGACTTGAGGGGTGTACAAATTTCCTCCTCAAGTTGGGTTGTGTACCCCTTTGAGATCCTAGATATAAGGGAGGGTAGCTCTCTTTTGTCTTGTATTTCACTTGGCATCTACTTTGTCCTTGTGGGAATTTGAACATGGTAGTGGTATTCTATGCTAATCAATTAGTATGATATGCATAGACTTGAATCAAAGCTTTCCATTTTCAATGATATGAAATGGAGCTTGTAAAAAATGGAGTTGGGGTAGGGATTTATCATAGATAGGTGGTGACTCACTGCTATCACTTACCCTTTACAATGGATTATGCATTTTCAATGATCAGAGCAAATGTCCACTAGTCAACATTCAGAGTTAGAATGAAACTTCAACTCCATTGAGCCTCTATGAGCAATGCCTATGCTAATTGTAGAGACTAAAGAGCTTACTAATTTGAAATGAATGAGCATTCAAGCAAGATCATAGGTTCAAATTTGCAAGAAGAATTAGTTCTTGAGTCTCTCCAACAATTGGACTGAAGCTTAGCAATAGGCATTAAAAAGAGAGACTAAGAACTAAGAGAATACCTTTCAATAGGCTTGATGTTGAATGCCTTCAAGAAGCAATGCACTTGGATGTATTGAGTAATGTAAACTCTTCCATGGATGACCCCCCCTAGCTCTCTCACAATCAATAAGTAAACATTGCTCTATTATAGGAAAAAGCCCCAAAATAATGGTCCAAAATTGCACACCATAGCTCCATAATGTCCTATATGGTACCATAATGCTTGAAAGTCAATCATGAAAGCAAGGTCACTTACACTCTCTTAAATTGAGTGCCTTCAACTCTCTTTTATGCTCAAGAATGAAGAATCCCCATGATCGATGAAGAATCCTCGAATTTCTTCTCCCATGGAAGCTTGAAAGAGTGAAGAGAGCTTTAATACTTCAAATCTGTGATGAATCTTGAAAAGGTATTGTTGTAGGTGAACTACAATAGTGAAGAGAAGTAAAGGACCCTTAAATCTATTAAGTTTGACTAAAGTTTTAATGGCCAATCATGATATGTATAGGCCAAATACTTGAAGTATAACACTTCCATAATAGTCTCGAAGCTCCCTATCCTATCCATGAGTGGAGAAAATGGAGGAAGAAAGTGCTAAAAATTAGCACAAATTTCATTGAGCCATTGTTTGTATCACATGTTGATGTGGCATCTAAAATGATGCTCCATTTGATAAGAATGATTCCCTATAGGTCCTTTTGCAATCCATTTGTGGAGAAGCAACAATGGTTGAAGGAGATGGAAATTTATCAAGTGGAATCCATAAAAGCTTCACAAAAAGCTTGAAGAAAGAAGAAGAAGGACTTCTCTCCAAAAAGCAAATAAGGTTAAAACTTCAACTAACTCCAATTATCACTCTTTTTACCAAGTTACCTTTAAAATGGCATGTAACTTGGTCATGACCTACCATTTTAGTCACGATTTTGCTAAATTCCTCCAAGACTCTTGTAAAAACTCCAAGATTAGCCATTGCTTCAGTAGATAGCCTATAACTACTTACCATATGTCCCTCTACTTGATGGATTGGATTTTCTAAAATGAAAATAGGAGAAATGGATAGGGAAATCAAATGGACCAAGAGACTAAGCTCTAATACTACTTGTAATGAAGGAGACTAGGGAGGAGAGAGAAGATTGCAAAAGAGAGAGAAAGATTGGTAAGGAGAGAGAAATACTAGAAAGAGAGGAAAGAGGTGAGAGAAGCCATGAAAGCTTGGAGAAGGAGATGAGATGAAGAAATTGTTTTTGTCTACTCATCAACAATGAAAAAGTTACAAGCCTTTATATCTTAATATCTATGTCAGCGTGATATGGCATTATTTCTTAAGCGTACTAAAAATTTTACTCTTCCCAATTTCTTACAACAATTGTTGAGCTACTAGAGGGTTTCATCTAGGGCAATCGACATATAAATGCATCAAAACACACTCTAAACATATTAGATCCACCTTATCTTTGTTAGCTTGTTCTTTCTCAAGACATATTGATGAAATATATCCTAGATGATCACAAGCTTATTAAATGAGAGGTCCCTATAGTCCCCCATCCCTTGATCTCTTCTTGCTCAAAGCCATTATTGAAGTTGGTCTAAAGTCCATGAGAATAGGATATTCTTCCTTATTAGAGGTGACATATGGGATTACATAAGGCTCTTCTTCTTGTGATTCTTCCATAAATTTCATGCGTGCATCGTGGATGAGTGATGATATGTCCAGGTGGTCTAGGTATTCTTGTTGGATTGATATCTTCTCTTGGTGTTGTGGGTCTTTGCTCCTTAGGTGCTAGTAGCACCAATGGAGCTCCCCTTCCACAATTGAGCACTCTTGTTAACCCTCAAACGAACGAAGGTGGAAAATCTGGAAAAGCTAAAGCAGAAGACAAAGACAAAGGCCAAGGAAAAGAGAAACGAAAGACAAAGATGCACAAGGAGAAGAGTCTTAAATAGGGAGAAAGGCGCACAAGGAAAAGCGCAAGTTAAAACTTTTGTAAAAGAGCGCAAGTGCATCATGGTTTAATTCAAGGAGCACTGGGCTCTCACCCGTGCAATTTGTAAATGTAGATGGGCGGTGGAAAGGAAGCTAGGAAGATAGGACAATGAGAAAAAGGGCCTAGGCTACGGCCGGCCATGTAAAAAGGGGATGACCGCCCAAAAGGGATTTAGGGTTTTGTATATAAAGTTGAAAAGTGAATGAGAAGCTCATTCTTGTGTGTGGCCGAAAGTATCTCTCTTCTTCTTCTTCTTCTTCTTCTTGTTCTTGCTTGCTTGAGCTTGTGCTTGAGTGAGGGAGTGTGAGAGTGTGAGGGAGTGAGTGTGTGAGGGTGAGGGACCGAGGAGGAGAAGCTCTCAATCTTCTCCTCTCTTCTTCTCTTCTCTTCTCTTCTCTTGTCTTGCTCGCGGCAATGGAGCTTGGAGCGTGGAGCTTGAGGATTGAGCTTACTTGAAGCTTGCACTTGGATCGTGGAGCTACCGGAGTGCGCGGAAGAGGAGGTAACTCGAACGGCACGGAGGTAAGCTCACTACACCCATAGATATGGATGGTGCGTCGGTTATGTGAGAGGTAGCCATTAGTGCTCAGCTTGGAACGCTTGAACAATAAGCGGTCCGTGGGTCTTGGCGGTTGAGTGAAAGCTCCCACATTTTGGTTCCGTTGCCGGGACCAACGGATTCAAGCCTTGAACGCTTGCGCGCTTCTAATCAAGCATCAAAGTAAGGGGTTTCCCCCGAACCAGTGCTTGAGATAGGTAGGAAGTGAGGGGGTTGAAGATGGTATTCGATCTCCTTGGCAAGTAGGTTTTTTTTTATTTTTTGAGATTTATGTTATGAGATGGAGTAGTGTAGATATTTACTTTGTGATTTGGATGCATTTAGGATAGGAAAAAACAAAGAAAAAGAAACAAACAGTAGGGTTCTATGTTGCTGTATAACAGGCTAAAACAGGGAAATAGGGGCACAGATCCTTGGAGTGCCGTTCGATTCCAGCACCACAGTGGTTCCAGGCATGTCTAGCATTCCCTTGTAGTGTCTTGCACCTATCTGGAAGGCGCTGGACGATTCGGTGTAGTAGACGTCAATCTAGAGGCATCGCGTGCAACTCATGGGCCGTCGGCCGCATAGTTGGACCAGGCCGTCCGAGTCCCAGAATCGGACTAGTCCATACTCGGACACTCAGACTCGGACCATTCGGACCAACCCGTCCGATCAGACCAATCGGACCATCCTGTCCGATCGGACCACTCAGACCAACCCAAAATCGGACCACCCTGTCCGATTCGATTCCCAGAATCGGACCAATCCAGAATCGGACCACCCTGTCCGATCCGATTTCCAGAATCGGACCAGTCCAGAATCGGACCACCCTGTCCGATCCGATTCCCAGATCGGACATGACCAAAATCGGACCACTGGGCCGATTGGACCACCGGACCGATTGGACCACCCAGAATCGGACGTCCGATTCTGATAATCGGACTCCTGAAAATCGGATATTTGAGAATCGGACAGAAAACTGTCAAAATCGGACGGGTGTCTAGAACACAAATTTTGACACATCTAAACCCCGAGATTGACCCCAAAGGCTATGTAGAGCTAAAGGCACATCACAAATCCATCATTGGGCTAAAACTTAGAGCAAGTAGTTCAAAATTTGGCTATAAACGGTCCTCCAAATTGTGCATGGCTTTTACCATAACGGCCCTGCGGGCCGGGGGGACTGCCCCCCCGGACCCCCGCAGAGGGGGCTCTGCCCCCTCCGCACCTCCCCTGAGTAGGTTGGGGAGAAAACGCACGCCATGATAGGTCCTTTAAAATAGACCCTAGTGTAGTAATGGCTCTACACGAGCATGGATTCTCACTTGCAAAAGAGCAACCAAAAGCCCATACCCGAATAGAGACAAACAGAGACCCTAGAACCTCAATGGGCCCATCTAGCCAACAAGGGCGAAAAGGCCACACTGCAAAAACACATACGTGTTGTATTCGGTCAAAGCGGAAAGCAACAACATCAAGCTACAATAGCGAGAAAGACTAGATATGACAGTCCTGACGAGAGATGTACCTTGAGCAACACTGCACAGATGACCCAAGACATTGGTGGAGAATCCACGTCTGGTCATGCATGTGGGGACTCAAGGGCATCTGTTAGAAGGCTTAAATTTACAAGCCAAGACCCAAAAGATGAAGACATAGTACCACCTGCTTATCTTAAGGTCAAACTCACCACGAAAAGAGAGCATACTATCGATGTTCTGATTGATGAAGGAGCAGATTTTAACATCTTGACCTATGAATCATGAGCCCTACTAGGCCAACCAGAGCTCACACCAACTAGTGCAACTCTTAGCCCTTATGGGGGACACCCACAAACACTCATAGGAAAGTGCAAAGTCCTTGCAACAATTGAAACGGAAAGCTTGCCTATCCTGTTTCATGTTCCTCCAAATAGTGCTAGCTGCGGGAAAGAAACCCTTCTAGGAAGACCCTTCAAAAGGGCGACCAAGTGTGAGGCTGACTATGTAGCACAGAGGATACACTTGACACTACCGGGTGTGAGGATAGTCACAACCTTTAGCAAGGGTGACCTTAACGAACCTCGAGGGAAAGGCAAGGAAGGAGTTGATGTAATAGTTAAGCCTATTAACGAGGGTAAGGACTTGTTGGAAGAGTTGATACAAGCACAGGTCGAACAACGAGAACCACTGAGTGAGGCCATGCCTGATAAAAGAAGGTCAAGAGACAATGCCAAGGACGGGCTTTGGACTTACAAATATCGTAGAAGACCACAAAAGAAGCCCAAGCCTTATAGACGCAGGCATCGATGGAGAGTCAATGCAACGCCGTGATGGATATCCAAAGCGTTGCTACGTGCTCAAGGGTATTATGCATGTAACCAATGGATTTGGGTACCAAAACCCCCTGTTAAACCTCCTTTGTCGACCGAAGACCAGATCGTATCAAGAGCAAAGAGGTGTAGAGGGAAACCTAAACGAAAATCCACGTCTCGAACCAAAAATATTGGAGTGATTGAGCCCCTCACGATTGAAATCAAGAAGCCAAACATGACCTATCAAAAAGTAGATCCTCAGTCTAGCAGGCTTAGCAAGCAGATATCAGAGGTAACTGTCGAGCGTGCACAAGGTCCACTAGTGCCCAAAGAGCCTTTGATTTCCCAAGGGGAGAACAAGCATCATAGGCACAACATTGCTCAAGGCAAGGCTGATCGCTCAACAAAGCAAATGGCACAATCGTCTAATAGCCTTGAGAAAATCATTTAGTTAGTGCCACATCCACCTATGAGTCCTAGATCTCCTACGCTCTCTTCTCCCAAACAGACACAGGGAGTACTACAACAGTTGTCAAGGGCGACTACTCAGTTCCAATCTCTATCTCCATCTAAGCTTCCAACCGTCCAAGAGGTGGGACATGACGCCATCTGTAGCTCTCAACCCAAGGATATGCCTGAGCCACCTAATGTGACTAGATCAACTCATGTTTGATCTACATAGATGAGTGCTCAAAGGGCAACAAAAGACACAACCACTTCTGATCGCCCTAGGGACTTGGCACCGCAATCTACCAAGGGTAGCCAGCCCACTAAACTAGCTGCTACTACTTCCAATCAGGGATCACAACAGTCACAGCCCTTGGCCGTGACAATGCCCCTTGTGGAATGTGTCCTTAGTGATTTACATGTGGAGGAGGTGTCACAACCAACTTCATTGACAACTCCAACACTTTCAAAGTGCCTAAAGCCTAGGCCGGAGGAGTTCAACACAAGGGAGTTGGCTGAAGAGCTAGGCTCTCCAAAAAGGGAGGCAATTGTATCCTCACAACCGGGCAAGGCTATTCAGCAGGCCATAGCTATGTCCCATGAGGACACACTAGAGAAGGGAAATGCTGAGGCCCAACCAAGCACATCATCGGTTGGCCTAGTCCAGAATCTTGAATCGACGAGAGATGTACCTTCACGGACCAGGAAACAAAGGAGAAAACAGCGAAAACAATAGTAATTGCAGGTGGTTGTGGACCCCAAGAACATTGAGACGAAGAGCGCTGGAGAGCCGATGAATAAAGCATCGAGTCCATCCACTAATGAACCCATTAATGCCTCTCCTAATAGCGGTGAACCAGACACATCCGTGTGCTCTGAAAAACCAAAGCAACTGTTGCCATCAACAGTTGCTTGCAACACTCTATCCACTGACAATAGAACTCACATTGATCAATCTAGAGTGGATACAATGCTGTCACAACAGGGTGACAAGGTCATACCAGTCACACCCAAGGAGAACCATGACACAATAACGAAGCCTCAAGAGAAACAAGGAAACCCCAAGAGCATGAGCAATCCTAGCATTGACCAATCTTGCTCATACAGGCCTGAACGCCCAGCTATGCTAAAGCCTAGGCAAACTCCTAGAACCTTGCATGGAATAGCAACCGAGAAAGCCCTCGTTGAACATAGAAGTGTCGCAGAATGCTTAATTGAGTTGGATGCTAAGCTCAAGGTGTTCGCACGAGTCCACGTCCTTGCGGACGTGGGCACAATCCCCAAGGAGCAGCTTGGAGATTACTTGCCCTTCCCTCTATCCTGGGAGGAGCAAGAACATCTAAACGAGCACTACGATAGGCTTCTACATGAACGCATGCGACTCATCTCTGACGAGGAAGCCGATGAGCTACACTTAACTGTCACGTTCAATGAAGTGCTCTGCCGACCGAATCTCATGGACATAGAGCAACTAAAGCGACCAACAAAGGGCCGAAGTCAATTTGAACAATGTTGGTGTGAAAATCACGTTGCAATGGCCGAACTAGGAGCCCAGATCATGACAGTCTCAGAGGAGCGATTGGCCAAATGGCGGTCTCAAAGAGACCCAACCTATGTAGCACCAACTTCCCTTTGAGTGCTGATTGCCATTCGGGGTATGGACTTAGCTGAAACTAGCCAAGAGAATGCTCTATTTGATAAGGTTCTCAATGAGGAGGAGTTACATATATTGCTAGTAGACTCGGACAAGGTTCCATGCTACTCGATGTGGCAAAATATCTATCGGTATTGAGTAAGCTGCCACGAATACTAGATGCGTGTGCCACGCCCCAGTACAATCCCGAGTTCTACAATTGGTTTCTATCCTCGTGAGGTGACATGGATTCGTACATGTATATATATAGATGTATATATAAACAATGATTTTTGTGTCACCCGGTATAGATACTATCAACACACACAAGCAATAATAGTCAAGCGCAGGGAGAAGAGTTGTGTTTGACAGGCTGCTCCTCAGGTCCTCCTCTCATCACACTTTTAAAAGTTATGTGACCATTCCCACCTCCAAGTGAAGGGCATGTAACCCTCATTACCACCATAGGAAGCCTTGACCAATGACTCTGATGGTGTAGATGGGGTACCGTTCCTTTCTATACACCTTTCCCCTTTCTGGTCTATCCTTCCGAGGAGGAGCCTTGCCTAAATCCATGACCGCCAGCCGATGTAACTAGGCATGAACCAAGATCTGCTAATGGCAGGAGGCTAAATATACATCACGGGGGCCATCCCTCTACAACAAGCACTGCATGCCCCACCCCTCCCCTTCTCATCCTATGCGCTTGATAACCTGTACTATAATCCCTTACATATGAATGGTCTTATCATGTAACAAATCCTAATCCTTGATTCGCATCTTACAGGTCCCCCTGCGAGGAAAGCATGGAGAACCAAGGGCAGCTAGCTTGCAAGGACGCTCTTCGCAGCCGATGGGAACATGCAACACACGCATCTCCACCAGTGCGCTACGTGCCCACTCTTAAAAGGTATGCCAAGAAACGTGGCCCCAAGCAACATCGCCCCAGATGAAGGCCGAAGATTCCGCGGGCCGGGGAGCGGATGCTCTGGGAGGCACACAAAATGTGGCAACACCAGTTGCACAGACCCCCAATGCACGCTCGGGCACCAGATGCTCAAGGGCAGAAAGGGCAACTTGGGATAGGGCAGAATTCAATGAATTGTTTAATAACATTCTGGAAATGGTAGCGGCTCGGGACTACACCATTCATGTCCTGGCCGACATGTTCCCTGCCCAGCCTCACGGGAGCCCCGCACTAGCACTGCCCCGGTTGCGTAGTCAATCGGACTCACCCTGCCTCGTACCTATCGACTAAATTCCTATGATGTACAAGTAGCTCGACAAGTTAGCATGCCAGAACATTTTGTTTTTTGATGAGAAAAGGGGCAAGATCCCCACTTGTATACTTTCCCGTTACTTCTCGTTAATGCATGTGACCTTAACAGGCAATGAAATAGGCATCCCAATAGACATCATATAATTCTGAAAAATTATGTCTTATCATGATTGCATTTGTTTGATGCACTTAACACAAGCGAGCATATACTCTCACGAAGTGACAAGTGGATGCATGATAATACAGGTCCTTGTGCGAAAGTGTTCAATGCCCGATCACCACAAGACCATTGACCCCACAAAGAGCCGCGACAAAGCCATGCTGCCAAAAGCAAAAATCACCCTTGCTGACCACCCACATCGCATGGCCCAACGCACATTCATGGGCCATGCTCCCTTTCTGGGTCAAGCTCTATAGTTGGCTCACGGCAGTCGTTACCTCAATTGTGCCAATATCGCATGTGTCGCAAGGAGGTTTGCAATATCTCAAGTGTATCTCCCCAAGGCTAGGGCACAATCATCACTGTAATATCCATTTCTTGAGCCATTGAGCTTAATATTTTCCAACCCACTGAAAGCCTGATAGCCTCAACATATTACAATGGTTGTACTCAGGCAAGTCAAAAAAAAGAGGAGAAAGAAAGAATGAAAAAAGCACAAGAAAAAGTAACAAAAATGAAAACAAAAAAATAAAGAAAAAGAGAGAGAGAGAGAGAACAAAAAAAAAACCAAGAAAAGAAACGAACGAAAAGAACCACCCACAATCACAGCACAGCACCTAGGGGTTCTCAAATTAGGTATGTCCAGTGACCTTGATCGACTGGCTCCGTCCCTAGTCCCCTAGCCCTTTAGCATCACCCACAATTGTTCAGGGCACATCAAGGGCACGACATACCTAGGGAGCTTGTCTCGCCTATGGTTAGACCTGTCACCCTGACCCACTTGCACAATTCCCTCTTGCACTCTGCCTTAATATCATTGCAATCAATTGTGGTAAGCACCGCACGATCGGCCATGAAATGTACACCGTCCTCATCAAGCAAGTCCAATAGCTTCCAGCTACCGAAAGTGTGGTGTCCCTGTATTCAATTATGCTCCGTCGTGTAGTCACAATGCAAAGGATGTCTCATGTACCTTCACGTGAACTTCTTCTCAACATGGACAACTTTGCTACATCAACACATTGTTATGAGAAACTAGCCCACGAACTTCTAACTATGTAATATCTAAATATGCACGAGCACTCACATAATATCTGTACCGAAGTATATACACAGTTTGGGTCCTCAAGTGTAGGATAATACTCTCAGCTTGCTTAGAGTTCGACCTGTCTCCCAAACTAATCAAAATATGTCTTGTGTACAATAGAGAAGACTAGCACTACCCTTAGGGAGAGACCACATGAGAGGTTTTCAATTGCAGGTGTTGAAGACTCCAACGAAAGTGTCGTTCGCTCTTCATCAACACTCAACTCTGAATGCTTATCCCTTACCATCCGACAAGCCCGCAAAGAATCGTCATGTGTAGAATCCCCAACAAACCAACACTTGTGCTAGCCATCAATGCAATCCCCAACACAGAATAGCCCTACCACCAACTCCAACAACCTTCCACCAGCCACCTTGGCCACTAGCAGGTCCCCCAGGACCTTCTGCCACACTACCACCAACACTCCTCCATGGAAACCACATGTGTCCTTGTCACCCACGTCATCGATGCATGCTACAGCGTGCTACCTACGACGGTGAGTGCCATGGGACTGGCACTCATCTAGGAGGGGGTAATGTTAACCCTTAAACGAACGAAGGTGGAAAATCTGGAAAAGCTAAAGCAGAAGACAAAGACAAAGGCCAAGGAAAAGAGAAATGAAAGACAAAGACGCACAGGAGAAGAGTCTTAAATAAGGGAGAAAGGCGCACAAGGAAAAGCGCAAGTCAAAACTTTTGTAAAAGAGCGCAAGTGCATCATTGTTTAATTCAAGGAGCGCCAGGCTCTTACCCGTGCAATTTGTAAATGTAGATGGGCGGTGGAAAGGAAGCTAGGAAGATAGAAGGACAATGGGAAAAAGGGCCTAGGCTACGGTCGGCCATGTAAAAAGGGGAAAAGGGGATGACCGCCCAAAAGGGATTTAGGGTTTTGTATATAAAGTTGAAAAGTGAATGAGAAGCTCATTCTTGTATGTGGCCAAAAGTAGCTCTCTTCTTCTTCTTCTTATTCTTGTTCTTGCTTGCTTGAGCTTGTGCTTGAGAGAGGGAGTGTGAGAGTGTGAGGGAGTGAGTGTGTGAGGGTGAGGGACCGAGGAGGAGAAGCTCTCTATCTTCTCCTCTCTTCTTCTCTTCTCTTCTCTTCTCTTGTCTTGCTCGCGGCAATGGAGCTTGGAGCGTGGAGCTTGAGGATGGAGCTTGCTTGAAGCTTGCACTTGGATCATGGATCTACCGGAGTGCGTGGGAGAGGAGGTAACTCGAACGGCACGGAGGTAAGCTCATTACACCCGTAGATATGGATGGCGTGTCGGTTATGTGAGAGGTAGCACTAAGACCCACAGACCGCTTATTGTTCAAGTGTTCCAAGCTGAGCACTAATGGCTACAATGGCTACCTCTCACACAACCGACGCGCTATCCATATCTATGGGTGTAGTGAGCTTACCTCCATGCCGTTTGAGTTACCTCCTCTCCTACACACTTCGGTAGCTCCACGATCCAAGTGCAAGCTTCAAGCAAGCTCCATCCTCAAGCTCCACGCTCCAAGCTCCATTGCCACGAGCAAGAGAAGAGAAGAGAAGAAGAGAGGAGAAGATGGAGAGCTTCTCCTCCTCGGTTCCTCACCCTCACACACTCACTCCCTCACACTCTCACACTCCCTCTCTCAAGCACAAGCTCAAGCAAGCAAGAAGAAGAAGAAGAGAGCTACTTTTGGCCACACACAAGAATGAGCTTCTCATTCACTTTTCAACTTTATATACACAACCCTAAATCCCTTTTGGGCGGTCATCCCCTTTTCCCCTTTTTACATGGCCGGCCGTAGCCTAGGCCCTTTTTCCCATTGTCCTTCTATCTTCCTAGCTTCCTTTCCACCGCCCATCTACATTTACAAATTGCACGGGTGAGAGCCCAGCGCTCCTTGAATTAAACCATGATGCACTTGCGCTCTTTTACAAAAGTTTTGACTTGCTCTTTTCCTTGTGCACCTTTCTCCCTTATTTAAGACTCTTCTCCTTGTGCGTCTTTGTCTTTCGTTTCTCTTTTCCTTGGCCTTTGTCTTTGTGTTCTACTTTAGCTTTTCTAGATTTTCCACCTTTGTTCGTTTGAGGGTTAACAACTCTATTCATCTAGTAAAATGGTTGTCAATAGTGTTGTGGATAGGGAAACCTCCCAGATAATCAATAATATATAGCTTCATATCCATCTTACCCACAATTTGTGCAAGCATGTAGTCGACAATTGAGACACTTCATTGGAAGGTGGTTGGGGCTATTGGTAGGAGTTGTATTTGAGCTTGCCCTTAGTGCAAGATCACTGAAGAAACTCTAGATATTTCAAGGATATCATTCTTGATGGATTGATGCAACACGTGACCCAAAAATCCTTGACAATAATGCCACATACTAAGCCCCTAAGTCACTAAGTTTTTAGGTTGTTGATGCCTCCTTTAGATATCCTAAGTGCCTTGTGTGGTTGAGATAGGGGTCCAACCTCTAGAGCTTGGTCCTTATGGTTCAAGAGTCGTGTTGGTAGGTAGGCCGATTAGAGAAACCTATAAACCTGAGAAGGGGTGAGTCATAGTGAACATAGCCCAAGTAGGTCACTCTATTATTAATGGACAATAAGAAAGCCAAAAATGGTTGAATGAATGCCTTTTGCTTTACATTTGGTTTGAAATGGGGACTTTCACTTTGATCTCACCCTTAATGGCCTTTCATTGTGCCTTTGGCCACTATGGCCTAGCAAATTTTGGCCTTAGCACCTATAAGTCCAATAGATTGGTCTAAAGCCTCTTAGGCCTTAATAAAACTTCCTTAGGCTACCCTATGTTGAAAATGAGGGTCTTTGGCCCAATGGGCTATCGACTGTAGGGGATCTTGGCCCTTAGGACCTAATTCACTGACCGTATGCCCCTATATGGGCCAAATGTGTAGGTTCTTGACCCTTTATGCCAAATCATAATGCTTTGTTGTAGAGATTGAGCATTTTTGTCTTCGGGCCTTGTGTTGTGGATCTCAACCCTTCATGGGCCTTATGTTGTAGTGTTAGCCCTTAATGCACCTAATGTCGTAAACTTTTGCCCCTTGGAAAAATCAATTTAGCCCTCGAGCCCTTTATGGAATAGTGTGGGCTTCTACCTATTGGCCAAGTTGCTTGGGTTTTTTGCCCTAATCTGTAAAGGCATTTGGACCTATGGCAAAGTGTAGTGGCCCTTGACCTTAATGGTTGAATGCAAAAGGGCTTTGGCCTCAATCTTAGTCACTTGAGCCCTTATGGCCAAATCATTGTAAGGAGTGGCCTTATGGGTTGAATAATCTTTCTCTCGACCCTTATGGTTTTTTTGGGATAAATTGTCTTTTTTATGGTGCTAATGGGCCAAACATTAGCTCTTGGAATTTTTGGGCCAAATTGTGGGGTGTGGCCTTTTTAGGCCAAATGGTTTTTTTGTTCTCTTAGCCCTTATGGGCTGAATCATTAGGCCTTAGCATTTTTAGACCAAGTCATGGGCTCTCTACATTATGGCTAAATGTATAGGCTCAAGAGCTATTGGCCTTATGGCCCAATGCAAGGGTAATGAATTTTTTGGCCAAAAAGTGGCTCCTTTGGCCCTTGTGGTGCCTAAACATAATGGGGTTTGTCCTACATATCAAATGAAGAGACCTTAGACTTATTAGGCAAGCACGATGGGGTTTGGCCCATTTGAGCAAGTATGATGGCATGTGGCCTAAAAGGGCCAAAAAAAAAGAAATTCAAGTGTAGAAACTACACCACATAGTGGACATAATCTAAGTAAGGAGTAGAGAACACATAGCAAATATGAGAAGAATAGAAACAACTTTAATTCCAAATGAACTGATACATAGACGACTTTGTCCAACCATGCACTTTCATTGTGAAGCTTAGATGAAAATCCAAATAGATGATAGGCAAAGAGCTTAAGGGTACCTGGAAGAAATTTGATTGGGTGAAAGATAGATTGACAATGGCTTTGGAGGGGTCTTCCTTTTATAGCATGGAAAGATAGTCTAGTTAGCCTATCTAACTATATTATGAACCTTCCCTATTTAGCTAGGGAAAGGAATATTATTTTTATAGTCGAGATGGGGCACTGCCCTTAGACTGTCGTCAAGGGGATCACTAGTCTCTCTTGAGACCCTCTCGACCCCAAAATAGGGTTCCATAATATATCCTACACCCCACAACTCGATGCATTGTGCCTCGAGTTGCTATCAACATAACTATTCTATCTAACCCAAAGGTTAGATCCACAAAGGTCACCTTTTTGCCATCTAGTCACGTAGACCTCATTTAACATAGAATTCAGGACCCATGTGCTCACAAATGGCTTCCCCTCATAATGGGGGCCTTATAACTTAGAGCACCATGGATCATTGATGGTACCTTATGAGGGTTGGAGCATTGAGCATATCTAACAACCCCTGCTCAAAGTCCACCCAACTAATCTTTGGCCCCATGCTAAGTCTCTAAAGATGAACTCAAAGTAAATCCTTTTTAAGAGCATTGGTGAAGATATCTCCTCCATTCTTGTGTGTTGCACCTCTACTATCCCATCCTTGATCAAGTCATGCACATAGTGATACTGGATATCAATGTGTTTAGTGCATGCATGAAAAAATGGATTTTGGTAATGGCAATGCAACTATGATTGTCACATCCCATATGCAATAGGATCCTCCTTAACCATACTCCTTCAAATGTAGCAAAACAAGCTACCTTGTACTTTGCTGTGGTAGAAGACAATGCCATAGTTGGTTGCTTCTTGTTGATCCAAGAGAAGATTCCTGAATCTAAAGAGAAATAATATCTAAAAATTGATTTTTGGGAATCATTATCACCAACCCAATCTGAGTCAAAGTTTTCCATAAGTGCACTTCTAGAGCTGTATGTGATACCATAGTCAAGAGTTCCCTTCAAATATCTGAGCATCTGCATCCCAACGAAAGTGATATTTGGCCTAGTGTTACACAAGTAGATGAGATTACCAACCAACTTTATGTACCTCCCAATGTTTGCTAATGTTGATGTATCCTCAATGGATAACTTCACATTGACCTCCATAGGTGTAGCTATCTCCTTACACTCGGTCATGCCAAATTCTTTTAAGATCTCCCATGTATAGTTCTTTTGAGAGATGAAGATTTTGCCAAACTTCACTCCCCAAAAAATAGTGCAATAAGCCCAAGTCTATCATTTCAAATTCAAATCTCAAAGCCTTTCGAGTCTGATATTCATAGTCACCTTTAATAAGAAGGTCATCTACATATAGGACAATCACTGCAGACTTTTCACCATCCCTCTTAACATACACATTAGCATCTAAGGCACATCTTTTCAAATTCAAGCCTAAAAAGAAATTATCTATCCATTGGTACCATACTCTAGGGGCTTGTTTCCACCCATGCAATGGTTTCTTCAACCTACAAAATTTGTTCTTGGAATGGGGGGCCTCAAACCCCAATGGCTGAGCCACGTACACATCCTCCTTAAGGTCTCCATTCAAGAATGTTAATTTAACATCCATTTGGTAAACTTGCCACTTCATATGAGTAGTCACTGCAAGTACTGTGCGAACAATGATCATTCTAGCAATTGGAGCAAATGATTCTTGAAAATAAAATTCTACAACTTGTGAAATTCTCTGTGCATATAATCTGACTTTTTAGTTTTCTAAGCTACCATATCAGCCTTGTACTTTACCTTCCAGATCCACTTGGTGCTAATAATCTTCTTCTTTTTTGGCCTATCCACTAGCTCCCAAGTATCATTCTTCATTTAGATGTTGTACTCAGCTTGCATATCTACTCTCCACGCTGGATCAGCAAGTGCTTCTTCCAAGTCTATTGCCTCCTTTACTTCTCTCATAATCTCAACCATCAAGGCCATATTGACTATGTGATCAAAAGCCTTTCTGTGCTCCTCTATTCTTAGAGACCTCCTTGGTCTATTTGCCTTGCCTCAACTATGGTAGGCATAAGATTACTACGATCATAGAGCTACTTTACCCATCACGACAATGGCTTTCTTGGTGGTGTGATTGTAGGTTGGTGAACTTTTTTCCTATCATTCTAAGATGATGCTTCCTTCTTTTTGAGGGTAGAGATAGCTCTTGAGATAGATTCACAGTGGAATATTTCTTTCCTTGATGATAAAGTGGAAAAACCTATATTCTCCACCTCCACTATATGTGGTTGCTCCTTGAAGTCCACATAATGGCTTGTTATGATATTCTTCGCCTCTTTGTCATACAATTTGTAAGCCTTTTGCTCATCAATATAACCCAAGAAGATACATTTTGTGCTTTGTGGATTTAACTTGTTTTTCTTATCCTTTGAAACATGTGCATAACATTCACTTCCAAAAGTTCTAAAATGTGAGATGGTTTCTTACTAGAATAGGCCTCATGAGGAGTTTTCCCTTTAATAGCCTTTGTGTAACTCTGATTGAGAATGTAGACTATAGTATTAATAACTTCTATCCAAAACTGGTTGCACCTAAGCATGCACCTTGCTATTTTTAGAATGGTGCAATTTTGGCATTCAACAATGCCATTTTGCTAAGGTGTATGAGGCATTGCCAATTGATGCTTAATCTCTTTGCTCCTGCAAAAGTCTTTAAACTCATTTGAGTTGAACTCACCACCATAATTTGTTCTAAACTTCTTCACACTTTGCCTTGTTTCATTCTCAACAAGTTTTTAGCCATTCTTTAAACTTACCAAATGCTTGAGCCTTATCATGAAGGAGTTACACTCTCATCTTCCTACTATAGTAGTCAACAATCAATATAAAATAAGAAGATCCTCCCAAGGCTTGTGTAGGCATTTTACTACACAAGACAGCATGCACCAGCTTTAGAGGAACATTTGCTCTATTATTTTCTTGTGGAAATGCCTTTCTCAATTGCTTGCCCATCATACAAGCTTCACATGGTTCCTTTATTTCAGTTACAACAGGTAGGTAAGCAACTATACCTTGCTTATGCATCTCCTTTAACATTGCAAAACCAATGTGACCAAATCTTTCATACCAAAGTTTACTTGTACCCACACTAGGGGTGGCTGTAAGAGCACTTAGCTCATACAGGTTGTTCCTTCTTCCTCCTTTGGTGACCACTTTGCTAGTACCATTGATGATTTTTGCACCTGTCTTAGTGAACCTTACCTCATGGCTAAGATCATTTGTAGAATCAATTGGTAGCACATTTCTCTTAATCTTTGGAACATACAACGCATGTGAAAGATTTTTGAGTTCAGTATTTTTAGCAATAAAGGAAATCGTACATGTGCTCTGTGTAGAGCATTTTGCATTATTTCCAACCATCATAGTGATGGATTCTTGCAAAGGATTCATAGAACTATATAGACCTTTCTTGTTGGTCATGTGATGAGAGGCGCCACTATCCAATACCCATGAGTCAGTGGTAGATATTTTTTGCACCAAGGAACACACTTCCTCAATGGTTGTCATGAATAACTCCAACTCTGCTTATGTTGTATTGGCTATCTCCTTCCATTTAGTCCTCTTGGCACCATTCTTTTTATTTACCTTCTTGACACGACAATCTACAATTGCATGTCCTTTCATCTTGTAGTAGAATCACTCTCCATGAAACTTTTTCTTACCCCCCATCATCTTTTTATTACTGTTGTGGTAGAGGAGAATGCAACATTTTCACTACTGCTACCTTCTTGGGCTTTAAGCCTCAACTCCTCCTCCATTAGTAGTGCACAAAATTCCTCAAAGCTCAAAACTTGGAGTCTCACCTAAGTGTTTAGAGCATTACCAATCCATCAAACTTTGGTAGAAAAATCTAAAGACACCTCTGAGCTAGCTCCTCACTAGTCTTTTGTGCCCTAATGCCAACTATTAGGTCACGTAGATTCTTGATTTGAGTGATGGATACTTCATCTGTCTCTTCTTCAACAAAATTCTCTACTACTGCTAGTTGATTCTCCAAGTTTTGATTGATTTTGCATTTTGTAATGACTCCTCAGTGCATTCCAAGACTTTGATGCCTTTTGGTTATATGCTGAATTAAGGTCAAAACATTGTTAGAACAGCTTGTAACTAGGGCACACAATGCATCTGCATTCCTTTGTTTGTAGAAGTTTTGCATTCGGGAAAATCATAACACTCAAATTTGACAGGTTAGGGGTGGGTTGTGGTTCTAAGTTAGTCCCTAGTAGCATCTTCAGAAGCTCATAAGAATCAAAGATAGTACCTAATGCAACATATGATATTTCTCCTCTTCATTATTGAAGTCCTTGCCTCTTGTGTATTCTTCACGCCTCAGAGTCCCCTAGGCTTTGATACCATGTAGAAATTACACAACACAATAGATAGAATTTGAGCAAGGAGTAAAGAACACATAGCAAATATGAGAAGAACAAAAACTACTTTAATTTCAAATGAATTGATACAAAGATATCTCTGTCCACTTGTGCACTTCCACCATGAAGCTTAGATGGCTATCTAGATAGATGATAGGTGAAGAGGGTAAGGGTAGCTAGAAGAACTTAGACTGGATGAAAGATAGATTGACAATGGCTTAGGAGAGGTCTTCTTTTTATAGCATGGGAAGGTAGTCTAGTCGGCTTATTTGACCATACTTTGAACCTTCCCTAGTTGGTGAGGAAATATTACAAGGAATATTCCCTTTATTGTTGGGACAGGGACACTGTTCTCAAACCCTTATTAGGAGGAGCCAATGGCCCCCCTAAGACCCCCCCAGCGAGGGGCTGCTTCCACGGTCCCTGGACCAAAATAGGGGTTGTTGATTGAGAGTGGATTTTAAATTTGGGACACGTGTAAAAGAAGCCCGAGACCTATAAAATGAAACAGTTGCAAATCAAGAAGCTGGAATTTTCTTAGATGCATTTCGGCACCAGGAATCCAATGCAAGTGTCTATTCATATCAATCGGTGTCCATTTGACCTCACATTTAATGGCTGCAAGGTTTGGCATTATGAAGCAACTATTGGATCTAAAATCCGAAAAGCAGTTGATAGAGGCTACTGTGATAGATTTCGATGCCAAAAAGCTATTTGTCTAGTCAGATAGCAATTCCAAGGGCAATTGCCCCCTCAACCAAGCCAGAACCACTTTGTGCAAGTGTTAAAAGCTAAGAATCAAAGTAGTTACTTTGTAGATTAGTGGTTAATCTTGCTTAGAAGGAGAGAAGTAATCAAGAATTAGAATGACATGGGTAGGGCATGTGGGGGAGGGGAGGCACATTTTTTTCGGTGCCTCCTTCATCTTCCCAAAAAATGGATTTTTTGGGGTGCAACGATCATCTTCCTACTCTCTTGGGCATTGGGATCTATCAATTCTTCACTCTCCATCGCTCTGATTCTCGTGCAAAATGATGTAGTATTCAACAAGATAAAAAATGAGTCTTTCTCACTCTTGTTTCTCTCTCCTCCTTGTTCCTTGTTCATATGGCTGTTTATGAGAGAAAGAGAAAGGGAGGGTTGATTTGATGAATTGGTAATGGAAGATGGTTCAGAAGCATAATGACAAGTAGATTGGGTGATTTGGAACCGTCATTGGTGGCTAGGAAATTGCATTAGCCGCTCCATTTCCTCAAATTACGAGACGTATGTATGTGAATTTTCGAGTAAGTGATCGTTATTTAATGTTTATGATGAATCGATATAGTGCATATGATGAGAAAATGGTTGTAAATGATTGAAACATATTTGCTTATGTCTACAATGTCAAAAGATCATTTATTTTTAATTTTATATATTAATAATAAGAAAATTACAAAATGGGATTATTTTTGGGTTTTGGAGGTCAAATGATGTTTATATGGCATGAAATTGAATATGCTAATGGATTACACTTTTCACAAGTTATAAAAATAAAAAATAAGCAAATATTTTTAAAATAAATAAAAAAATTCATGAAAAATAGTCAAAAGAAGAAAAAATAGAGAAAAATAGTTTTTACACGTAGAAAATTGTGAAAAATTAAGAGAATATTTGTTCAAATATGGTATCAGAAGATGAATTCTTGGATGCTTTGCAATTGTATGTCTAGGTGATGACCAATGTTGAGACAGTAAGATTTTCCTTTACTATAGGGTAGTTCGATATCTTGGAGGAAATTGATTAAGTGAGGAATATATACGATCTCCTAGATCATTACATTTATATTATGAGAGGACTCTATTACATTCGTGTTCTATATGTAAGACGATGCATCTTGGGGCCAATCCCTGAGATGTAGGAGAGCCATAAGAGCCATAACATTTTGCTAGAGGGGAGCTCTTTATGTATGTGAATCAAGATGTTGATCAGTTGAATGTGTGGGTACTCCCTTTGTTGGAGTTGGGAATGGAAAAATTGTTGGATTGCAATTAATACGAATGTGTTATTTCTTTAGAGTGGTGTATAACCTCTAGATGCTCCTAGCTGCAAGGCTATGAGGGTGGTTTGGTGAGCATAGGAGGCCCTCAGCTAGAGCCCTAGAGCCAGTGTTGGGCCCATTTTAGGTCTTGACACATTGACAACTCCCACACCTCACAACTCAATGCATTGTTCTGCGAGTTACTACTAGTATAACTACTCTATCTAACCCAAAGGCGAGATCCACAAAGGTCACCCTTTTGCTATCTAGTCACATAGACACCATTTGACATACAAGTCAAGACCCAACCAATGTTCGTTCTCACACATGACTTCACCTCATAATGGGGGGCTTTACAACTTAGAATACCATGGATCATTGGTGGTACCTTACTAGGGTGGGGCATTGAGCATATCTAACACCAAGGGGCTTGGAGTGATGAAGTAGAGGATGAAGGGGAGAGAGAAAGCATTCATGAATTCAACCAATCAAAGCATTTGAGCAAGGAGAAGCCCAAAAAACCATACATGTATGCCTCTTTCTTTTTTGGGAATGGAGTCAAGAGCCAATCTTTGTCGCTATCAACGAATCAAAGTATTCGAGCAAGGAGAAGTCGAAAAAACCACACATATATGATATTTCTTTTTTGGGGATGGAGTCGAGCTGATCCTTGTTGTAAGGAAAAGTTGGAAAAACCATACATGTATGCCTCTTTATTTTTTTAGGATGATGAAGTCAAGCCGATCTTTATTTCAATCAACTAATCAAAGCATTCAAGCAAGGAGGAGCCCAAAAAACCATACATGTATGCCTCTTTCTTTGTTGGGGATGGAGTTGAGCCAATCTTTGTTGGGCCAACTACTCAACTTCTCCCTTCATCTCCCTTTGTGAATGGCATGCCTCTTGTTGGTCTTCCACTTCTATCATGCTCTTTTAACTTTAGAAGATCCAAATACACTTTGCCAAAAGTACGAAAGAAAATGCCAAAAACAAAAGCGAAAAGGAAAAATAAAGAACTCCATAAATGCGAGAAGCTATAAACTATTATAAATCCCTTGCTTTCTCAATCCCTTTGTTTTTGGTTTTTTAAATCATCGTGGAAAAAAAAATTGAAAAGATTTTTACCTTATTATTATTTTCTAACCCTTAGAGCTTAGTTTTTTTGCATTTTTATTATTCCTATAAAATCAATACTACCTATGAACGTGAAATCAAAATCCAAACACGCATAATGAATCAATCTCCTCAATCCACCCATCCTAAACTAAACTATGCAACATTTCAAAGTGTAAGCCCCCATTTTGCCACTTGGTATAGAGATTGTATGCCTAGTCATTTGAATCTTATGGTCTTGAGACAATAAAACCAAAATTTCATACCTTTTCTAAGCTTTAAATATTGGACTTAATAGAATGCTTGTTGATTCAAGCACTTCAAATGATAAGGTTGTGGGTACCTCTCACATTAGTGCCCATGCATGGATGTGAATACCACTTGCCAAAAGTTACTCATGAACTTTGAATCTTTGTCATGAACAATCACCTGCAGTAATCCATGTAATCTAAAAATTTACTCCACGAACTAATTGGCCACTTGAGAAGCACTAAACTAGGTCTTGGTTGGAATGAAATGGGCTATCTTGGTGAGTCTATCCACCACCACATACATACTATTCCATCCCTTTTTGGTAGTAGGCAAGCCAATAATGAAGTCCATGGTAATATGCATCCATTTTCCTGTAGGAATGGGTAATGGCTGCAACAAACCACTGGGCTTATGGGTGCTATCCTTATTCTGCTAACAAGGCATGCACTCCATGACTAAGTCTTTGACATATTTCCATAGCCCTTTCCAATAGAAGATTTTGCTGATCCTATCATAGGTTTTGAAAACTCCAAGGTGTCCAGCTAAAGGCAAAGAATGCAATTCCTCCATAATTTTTCATGTAAAAGAAGTAGAGGGAATATCAATCTTGCCATTTAACTAGATGAGGCCATTTTGAAGCTGATAATGCGAGTTATCTTCTATGAGAACGTGCTGTAATTTCTGAAAAATATGGCTGAGCTCTTCATCCAAAAGATAAGCCTCCTGTGATTCTTAAATCTAGTAACTATGCAGCTCAGTCATTGCTGTAACTTTGCAAGCCCACATACGAGAAAGAGAATCAGCAACTACATTGTCTTTGCCCCTCATATGAGTGATGTCAAAATCATAATTTTACAGTGTAGCTACCCACCTATATTGCTCAGGAGTAAGATTGGACTGAGAGAGAAAATACTTAAGAACCCTATGATCACTTTTGAACTCTGAATCGTCAACTCTGAAGCGTTTGCCATACAAATAATGGTGCCATTTATTTATTGCATACAAGATAGCCAACATCTCTTAGTCATAAACATTCATAGCCATTTCCTTATCCGTAAGCTTGCAGTTTTCAAAGGCAATCACTCCATGCTCCTACAACAAATCAGCCCCAATGTCTCAGCCACTGGCATCACACTATATGGTAAACTCCTTCAAAAAATATGGGCATACTAGAATATGAGTAGAAGTAAGGAGTTCTTTTAACTGGTTGAAGCTACTATTTGTAAGAGCATCCCAAAAGAAATCTTCCTTCTTCAATCTATTAGTCAAAGGAGTTGCAATAGCTGCATAATGCTTGATGAATTGGTGATAAAATGAAGATAGACCAAGAATTCATCTAAGTGAAGTAGTACTAGTAGATGTCGGCCAATCTTGAACACACTGTACCTTCTTGGGGTCAGCCTGGATCCCTTTTTTACTAACATCATGTCCCAAGTATTCCACTTCAGTCTACATGAAAGAGCATTTCTTCTCCTTAGCAAAGAATCTATGATGTCTCAATACATCAAAAACCTTCCTTATGTGTGATAGATGGTCCTGAAGGGTCTTACTGTAAATCAAAATGTCATCAAAGAAGACCAAGAAAAACTAGAAGAGGAAAGGTTGCAAAATCTTGTTCATCAAATTCTAGAAGGTAGCTGGGAGCATTTGTAAGCCCAAATGACATTACTAGGAAATGGTAGAGCCCTCGATCAGTCCTAAAAGCAGTCTTGATTGCATCACCCTCTTGCATACAAACCTTGACCTCAAGTCAATCTTCGTAAAGAATCTAGATCCCTTGAGCTGATCAAGCAAATCATAAATCCTAGGTATTGGGCACCTATTCTTCATTGTGATCTTGTTAAGATCCATGTAGTCAATACACATCCTGAAAGATCCATCTTTCTTTTTGACTAATAAGACCGAGATGCATAGGGTGAAGAACTAGGTTCAATGAATCCCATTTCAAGAAGCTCATTGTTTTGCTTGGCTACCTCTTCTTGCTCACACTTGGACAATGTGTAAGGTGGCTTATTGATTGGCTTTGAGTTGGGCTCCAAATCAATGGGGTGATCTACTACTCTCTTGGGAGGCAATGAAGTAGGCAGCTCAAAACAAATCCCTGTACTCCTTAAGAAGAGCTTTGAAGGCTGGGGTGACTTGCTAAATTTGTGGATTGATCTTCAATCTCTTTATTCAAGTGCAAAACAAATATCTACGAGCGCCTCTTTACTCCTTTTTGAGTTGTTGAATGGTGATAAGCTGAAAATCTGATTTACTAGGAATTCCCTGTAAATGGATGAGCTGTCCATCAAAGATAAACTTTATATAGAGCTATGAGAAATCCAAAGTGATTTTGCCTAATGTCATCAACCAATCACAACCGAGCATAATATCTATGGGCTCCATTTCCAATGCTATCAGGTTTACTTTTGCTTGATAATTTTTAGCCAGCTGTAAGGAAACCTATGCGCATATTTGAGTGCTAATTTCTTCTTCACCATTGGCTACCTGGGGCTGCTGTAAGTCGGTGGGAAGACAATTTAGCTTGTCCATAATGGACTTATTTACAAAACCATGTGTACTGCCACTATCTATCAAAATAAACACGGCCTTCCCATGAATGTTACCCTTCATACGAAGTATATTAGGGCTCTTAGGACCTATCCAAGCATCCATGGAAATGGAACAACTAGTGGCACCAAGTGGCTTATCATAAATCCCTCCTAGGTCAAAAGGAACACTCCCACCTAGATAATAAGAAAAAGAGTCGGGTGGATTTTTGGGCTAAAAGGCCTCTAGGCCTACCCGTGTATACTGTGACCGCCCATTCTTTCTTCATATATAATATGATAGTGCAATAAAGCTGTTAGTTCAGTTGGACAACACCTACATTGTGTGTGCTCTTCTCTCCCGCATCTTCCTCTTCTCCTTCTCCACTGCCATTGCATCCCCTTCAACTGGTATCAGAGCGGGTCTTCAAGAGCTCATCTCGGCCTTCCACACGAGGTATGAGATCTTCATTCTCACTCAATTTTCAGCTCAATAGAGTTTTCACACGTTGTGGGCAGCCATAGCTCACACCTCTTGGAGCTTCCTTCACCTAGATCTGCCTAATTGTTGACATGTGGGACAACAGACCCCCCCAGCCAGCTCATGTTTTTTTGCGCCTGTTTCAAAATGTGGCCCAAAAATCACTCTTTTTGTCATATCTCGAGCATTCGAAACCTGATTTAGGCAAGGTAAGAGTCTAAGTTGGGGTTTTGGCATGCTCTGGATGCGATGGTGATGTTAGATTTACCAAATTCTGATGATAGAATATTCTACAACAGATTTCAGGTCTGAGATAGCATGTATTTGTATGCCTATGGCTTATGTGATGCTTCTACTGATGTCTATTGATACCAGATCACTTGTGGATGTTATGCCTCTTATGTGAGACACATTTGGAGCTGATTTAGATCAGCCATTGACTATTTTGAACAATCCCAAATCTATCCAAGGTAGCCACCTGTTACTTCAATTTTATGCTTACAAGTCTTGGCATTTGATGCCCGATTATGCCCTGTTGGTGCCTAAAACATACGGGAATGTATGCCTATGGTTTGCCTATGGATTTAAGCTTGGATTGAGCACTGATTTTCTCAGTTTACAGAGGTTATATGCTGCTAGAAACTTCAGGGCTGAAGCTATTTATGCTACAGTTGGGTTATGCCTATTGGTCACGGGGTGCTCTCGGCTACTCGGTATGATGTCATGATGTATTTGGACTAGGCCACATGTCTTGTTTATGCTCCGAAATGCTTTTGAGCTGAGATTAGAGCTCGATTTGGGTTTGACTATCACTTCTTTGCAGCCGGCATTTCATCTATGACATGGTTTATGCTTAGGCTACCCAGTATGGGTTATGATGTCTTGGTGAATGCTTTATGCTTAGGCTGTGGATGGCAGTTGTTTGAGCTCGTCTCGACATTCATTTGAGTATTTCCTTGAGCAGTTGGACATTGACTTGGATTTTTCCATTACGACTTGGCTTTTTCCGTTACGACCTTGGATGCAATATGGGATTTGATGCTCTGATTACGAATCTTGGCTATTACTTGGATGCACTTACAGGTATTGAGTAGTGAACTGCTCCCTTATTTTGGTAGTTTCCTATTGAGATGTGATTGCTTGTTTGCATTTGATATGCGGGATACTTACTGATCAGTGGACTTGGATAGTGCTTGGGATTTACAGTTATGGCTTTCTTGCTCCTCTGTTGTCTAGCTTCTATGCTAGTTGGGCTCCTGTTGCCCGTCCATGTTAGAGAGTAGATGCTATGTATGCTCACCCGTTTATGCACATGGTCTACTGTTGTATACCTTACAGAGCCACTTATTTGGATGTTGTTGTATAGATGTTTGGGCTTCACTTGGAGCTTGACTCTTGCAGGATGCTTTGCCACTTGTCGGTCTTTACTTGACTTGGATGTTCCTTGGTGGCATGATGTACTGTGGAGCTATGAGTATGCATATGGTTATGGGCTGATTTCATGGCTGAATATCATATGCTCTTATAACAGATGTCTTATGCTTTACTGTACTGTGGTTGGTTATGTCATGCAGTTGGCTACGACTCTTCTTCATGTGGGAGCTTTTGCATCCTTGATTGATGCCTTTATGTCCTCCCATCCATTGAGGTTTCATGAGCATTTGCAGCATGCTTCTACCACTGATATGCTAGCAAATGATTGTCTTTATGAGTAGGTTCCCTATGTTGGGACAGCCCTCGACTGTTTGAGCTCCGTGGATGCTATGGATAGCCCTATTCATGATGACTTGGATTCCTTGTCATCTTCTACAGGTTCTTCTACTTCAGATGTTGTTTGCTTCCATTGTGGGAAGCTTGGGCATGTTCAAAGAAAATGCTTTAGACAGATTAGAGAGCAATAGAGACGGAGACGGACTCGACATGAGCAGAGAGTCATCGATGCAGCATGTATTACCACTCTTTCTAGTAGTGAGGTACATGCAGTTAACCATGATGATGCAGTTGAGCATGTCCTCCTGTCATCCAGTTTCCCTACAACTTACTTTCTCAATGACCAGGCCCATGCCTTTGATTGGCTTTTCGACTCTATGGCATCTTGTCATGTTACCCCTCATAGAGCATGGTTCTCTTCTTACAGGGAGGTTGATGGATGTATTGATCTGGGCCTTGAGCAGACATGCTATTGTTGGTATAGGGAACATACACCTAGCTTTGCCTAATGGGAATTCTCTTATGCTTAGGGATGTTCTACATGTTCCCATGCTCAGTAAGAGCATGATTTCTGTCAGTCAGTTGCATGATGTAGGTTACTCTGTTTCTCTTCAAGATAGGTCATGGAAGATCTTTCATGGTTGCTTGGTTTTGGCCAGAGGTTCTCGAGTTGGTTCTCATTACCCAATGCATGTCTCTCATGTGGGAGATTCTATGGTTGCAGTTATCCGGATACCACATGCATCGTATGAGGCTTGCTCCTCTAGATCTTGTCGATTGTGCAGTATATGGACCTATGCCTTCCCAGTCACTTGGTGGAGCATCGTACTTTGTGACCTTTGTTGATCATGCTACCCATTGTGTTTGGGCTTTTCCCTTGGTGTAGATGGAGGATACTGTAGTTATGCTTGACAGGTCAATGGATTCTGCTGGTAGCAGGCCTAGGTGTTGCAGATGGATTATGAGAGTCATGCTCTCTCTCCCAGCTTTCGGACCTCTTGTTAGCAGTATGGCATTGATTTCTTGTGCCCACGATATTATGGGATTGCTCATGGCATGTGTCTAACCTTATAGGCAAAGGTTGCTTCTATGCTTATCACAATTGGGTTGTCTTATGGATTTTGGGCTGAGGCCCTTATGACAGCAGTCTATTTGGTTAACAAGACGCCGTGCTTAACCTTGGATGGTATTACACCCCATGAGGCATGGAGTGGCATGCAGCCCTCCTATGATTACTTGAGGATGTTTGGCTGCCAAGCATCTATACGTATGCCACATGAGCCTATGTCACGTAGATGTATCCTCCTTGGTTATGGAGATGGTGACTTTAAGGCCTACAAATTATGGGATTTGGATGCCCAGTAGGTCATACGCAGCCATCATGCTGTCTTCTATGAGATGCAGACACCTCTTAGCCCTCTTGATGAGCGTTCAGTACGCTTTATGGCTGATTTTACAACAGCTCTACAGTGCCATTACAACAAGCTTTTTATGCTGAAAATGAGGCACTTATTGGCCTAGATGACGTAGCTATGCATAGAAGTCAGGGTCCGGATGTTGGTGGTCAGTTGCGAGACCCCTTGCAGACTCATGAGAGCCGTTTTCTTGTAGTTTTGTAGACTAGACAGCTAGCTATATGTCAGTCTTCCGCTTCGCTGAGGCCACATGTAGTCTTGAGACCCCGTTGGATGAGTGTGCAGGATGTTGACCCTCTTTCACTGATTGACTCTGGAGAGTTTGACTACTCTCCGTTGTCTTATATGTGCCAGGTTGATGCTATGCGAGACTCTGATGCTTTACAGCCGTGCACTGATGAGTTGTGCTTGCTTCATGAGAAGCATTCTTGGATTGCTCCGTTGTATGGAGCTACGGGATCACTTATCTCCTGGATGTCATGGACTCGGGGACGCTTGACTCTTCTTTCGCAGATGTTCCCAACACTTCTTGCACAGCTCACTTTCCGATTGGGCGTTGGGTGAGATGTTATGATTCCTCACCTTGTCTTTTTTTTCTTTTCTTTGTTTTCACTCCCTAGCCACATTGGCCTTTTAGTGGGAGGTTGTTGGGATAAAAGGCCTTTGGGCCTACCCGTGTATACTGTGACCACCCATTCTTTATTCATATATAATATGATAGTGCAATAAGGCTGTTAGTTCAGTTGGACAGCACCTACATTGTGTGTGCTCTTCTCTCCCACATCTTCCTCTTCTCCTTCTCCACTGCCATTGCATCCCCTTCATGGATCATACAAATATTATTGCCCAGCTTCTTCCTCAAGATCATCATTTTCAGTAGTAGGTACAATTGCATTAGCCTCATCAATGTCATCTTCAGAGTCCTTAAAGACTAACATACTATGAACCTTGGCTTTTGTATTTTTGTATACACACTTTGTGGCATGGTCAAATGTATACTTTTCCCCACATTTGAAGCATAATACTTATTCATTTCTTTCTTTATAGAGGTCCATAGGAATAGATTTTGGATTCATATTGGTTGAAATAGATTTAGGCTTGCTATCCCCTTGTTTGAAATCAACTCTAGGATTGTTTGCTGTCCTAAAATTACTTTGAGGTCTTGAAGCATTGAATGATGTATAAGTTGACACTCTTGACCTTCCACTTGGCTCATGATTGCTGCTATAAACATTGCCAACTTGTCCCTGTTTGAAAACAGTCCTTGGTTGTCCATAACTAGGCTAAAATGAAGACTCCCTTTTATATTTCCTTCCATAGTGCTCCACAAGCTCAATAGTTTTAAAAAGAGTTGTAGGGTTTTGCGCCATAACATCAACTGATAATGAAGGCTCTAAGCCATACATGCACTTGTGGAGTTTAGCTTCATCACTAATGCTCTCTACATACATGGTAAGATTGAGGAATTGGTTGGTATACTCCCTTACACTTAGGCCTCTTTGCTCTAATCTATACTATCTCTGTGCCAATTTCTCTTTTCCAAGAGGAGAGGTGTTGTGAAAGATTGCAGAAGAGTAGCTTGCTATGCTATATCCTTGTTTGTGATAATGGCAGAGAACAGTGGAAATCCCATTATTAATTGTTTAAATGAGCTTTCTCCTTATCTTATTTGGATCCCATTTCTCCTTAGCTTATTTGGATCCCATTTCCATTTGTATCCATGGGGAGAATTGAGCCATTATTTGAGCATTAGATTCTACTAACTTATCAATGGAAGCCTTTGTTTGGGTAGTGAAATCCACTAACTTCTCAATGGAAGATGTCGTTTGATTAGTAGACAATACCATTTGCTCCACTCTTGATAATAGCTCCATATGACATTGTGCATGCCTATTCTCATGTTCTCACATGGTATTGTTGAGTGCACTGATTTCTCCATGCACTTAAGACTCTTCAGGGCCCTCTTGAGGTATATTATCTAGCATGGAATCTTTGATTTGCTATGTATACTCATCCTGAGCCTTATTCTTGCCTTTATGCCCTACCATAGTAGTACAGTCCTATAGTACCCCTTGTCAAAAAATTGGATATAACTTGAGCTAGGAAGCTTTGATTCCCAAAATTTTTAATTCAAATTGAAGGCAAGAAAGATGAGCTATATCATGTCATAACATGTTTAGGATAGAAAAAATTTGCAATTCAATCTCTGAGTTTGAACTATCCAGGCCTATACCCAGTTTCAACCTGTAAATACCATGTTTCCACCTGTAAGGGTAAAATGGTGATTCCAAATGGCTACCAAACCCTGTAGAAGACTGAATATGACATTTGGGCACCTTGTAGTACTTGCACTTGTTTTTCAGTAATGAAGTTGGTACCTGTAAATACCTGTAAATACCCTGTAGTAGTGTCTTGTAAAGTTCCTATTTTACCATGTTTTTCTCTTGAAGGTACTTGAGTCTTTGAAGGCACTTCAATCTTCAATTCTCCACTCGTTGTACCTATGTGAGGGATAAAAGGGTAGGATAGATTCCCTACACGGGCTCCGAATCACCGGGAGGTGGGTAAAGTTTCCCTTGGGTTGATTGGTTGCATCCCTTTTTGGGAACTTCAATAGTGAGGGAGGGTCACCTCTCTTTTGTCCCACTATCTCCCTCATCATCCACCTTTTTCCTCGGTGGGAATATCAACATGGCAGTAGCATACTACTCTAATCAATCAACATGAGGTACATTTTTGAAATATCCATTTAGCCCTTTTCATGAAATACAATAGGTTGGAAAATTTGAAAAATTGGATGGATATTTCAATCTTGGTAAAATAAATCATTTAATCAATGGATTAGAGTAAGAAATCTTATCAGTCAATAGGCTTAATCAATTGGATTAAATGCAATGCTAGAAATTTCAATTTGAAGCTTCTAATTTAGTGATTAGACCCAATATGCATCAAGAAAACATTGCACTATATGAATGGAATGATTCAAACAATGATTGGTTGAGATTTGATGGAAATTATTCAATTCTATAATCTTTCAATCAATTGGATAAATCTCAACAAATGGATGAATGAGAGAGATTAATAATTGAAGAAGAGTACCTTTGTCATGGTTGATGATGGCTTCATTAATCCCCAAATGCTTGATGAAATCTTCGGTGGTCCAATGTTACCAAAATAATCTTCAAGACTTGTGAATTAAATGCTTGGGAATAATCTTGAAGCTTCAGATGCTTGAGATTGAAGCATTAAACCCGTTTCCCCCAAATTTTGGCTCCATGGAAGCTCTTGAGCTTCAATCTTTGAGCATTCATGCTCAATCCTTGCAATTTCTTCAGGAATTCTTAATGAAATGATCCCGCGGGGCTGAAATAAGGAAGATTCCTGAAGATTTCATGGTTGTCCATGTCTATGGTTTCTTAGAAATGGGAGAAGAGGAGAATGCCAACTTTGCCATGAATTTGTCGAAACTTCAACATGCAAAAGGTTAGTGACAAAGCCACAAGCACCATGATGATCATCAGGAGGAGAATTGAGCCAGGAATCAGCCAAAAAAACATGTTGCAATTTTCAGGGCTATTCTCTATAGTACACAACTCAGCCGAGGCACAAATAGCTACTCCACTTGTTGAGGATGAAGAATAGAGAAATATTCAAGCATGAAATGTCTGTGAAACCTCATGATTTGAAGGCTAGGAGAAGATTTTTGTTGGAAACTCCATGAAAGCTTGACCAAATCTTGAAGAAAGAGAAAAGAGAAGTCTCTCTTGAAAAGTAACCACAATTTATTTCCCTACTAAGCCCCAACCACCAGAATCGTACTGAGAGATTCTCAATCAAGCATTTATAAACATGGTATTAGAGTAGGTCAAATCCATAAGTCAAATCTTCTATTGGGTGTCATTGCATCCACTCAATCCCACAATTAGTGGAGAGAATCTAGCACAAGTTGGCAAGCATCTTTTTCCTTCAATTACTTTCAAGGATATAGGTAGCAACTACCTACCAAACTTTGAGGACTCATAACTTAAGATGGAGGGAATATTAGCTTAGGGTGTGAGCTAAGGACAGTTTTCCAACTCAGATTGCTCCTCCTTGGTTATAACAAACTGCTAGACATAATAACCTTCGGCCGGGCAAGTAGCCCAAGATGGCCATTCATTAGTGTGTCCTGGACAACGGCAAGAAGTGCCAAGCTCTGAAGCTCGAGGGATACCCTCAGATTTCTTGATAAATTGCATGGGACTTGTCTATTTGGGAACACCGGTCGGGTGCACCATGAAAACAGGCCCTAGAGACGTGATTAGAAGGTGGGAAGAGGGTATATTTGGTTGGGAGGTGAGTAAGACACACAAGAAATTTTCTTCTCTCTCTCTCACATTTGGTATCAGAGCTCGTGGGTTACCAAAAAAAAAAGAGATTTGGGGGTTTTTTGTTACGGCCACACAGGTGAGATCGTGCTGCAGTTGCGAGAGCGCAGAGGAGTGGGTAGTGTGAAGGCATCTTTGCAACACACCACAGAAGACAGCGCAACGTGAAAAGCCTCTTTCTCTACAAGTGGCAGCACCCACCACAAGGCCCAATAGCAACCTAGTGAGCCAATCACGTGAGCCAGCGGCGGCAGCCAATAGCATGACCAAGGCCAAGGCACACTCCATCACACAAGAGAGTTTTCTCTCTTGTACTTGAGAGAATGACTATCTCCATTTCACCTTTTATCCTTGGTAAATTCCTTGTGGCACTCTGCATGTGGGATAGAATCCCCTTTTTACCAAGCTTGTGAGCCCTCCATCCCCTTGTAAAAAAAAAAGGTGTTTTCTCCTCTTTTGAGCACATTTTCTGAGATCTATAACTTCTTGGCACGACATCCAAATTGAAACCAATTTCACAAGCTTTGAGAATTATTTGAGCACAAGATTCTAAAGTATTATCATTGCCAATTGATATTGGGAGCACTTCCAACATTTCACGCCAAAGTGACCTCTTGAGGTGGGCAAAAATTGGAAACTTTTGGGCTCCAACGGACTCCGATTCAAGTGCTGTCAGTTCCTGTGGTTTTCTTGCATTGATGAGTATCAAATTTCAGCATATTTGACCTCTGGTTTTGACTGGTGAGGACTGGCAAGGACATTTTAAATTGCTTTCGTGGTGCCAGATATGCATTATCTCTACTTTTGAGGCTTAAAATTCACTACTTTGAGTGCGTCTATGTATGCTTGAGAGTGTGGATTCTATGCATTTCGATGTTATGCATGGTTTCAAAGAGGATTTGCTAACTTATTCAGCTTTGCGCTTTTGTTCGAAATGTACAAAGAGGCTTGCTTTTGACATGTATGCTTCTTGTGGATAGTACTTGTGCGAAAACATAGCAGTTTTCTGAAAGTACATTGTATTTACGTTTGCCTTTCTTCTTTTGTTGGTTTGAATTATCAATTTAAAAAAAATTAATTAATCAATCATGTCAGGCACTGAAGATATACCTTTGAATGACATTGATGTAGAGGAAGAACCTCTTATGCATGATGACGAGTTGCCCTCTTCATCTAGTGATGTGCATAATCGTCTTTCTAGTTTGGAAGGCACTATGCAAGTTTTGCTTGAACAAATGAAAAATTTAACTCGAAATTCTTTGGATAAAGGCAAGAGACCTTTAGATGAGAGTTTACTTGATGCATGTATGCCCGACACACAAGTTGTACGTGACTCCTCCGTAGTCGTTCCTCTGTTGCCAGAAGCTAAGTGGCAGCTTAAAGACTTTAAGCTACCTAAGTTCAATGGTACGGTGGCACAAAGGATTGCAGATGCGATGGAACAGTGGCTCTCTAAATGGGAGAAATGTTTTAAGTTATGCCATATTCATGAGGATGCTTTAAAGATACAACAAGCTACATATAATCTCATGGATGCCGCTCACTGTTGGTGGCGGAAAATTGAGCAGGATCATGCAGAGCCATCTACTTGGATTGCATTTAAGATATTTTTTAATAATAAATTTGTCCCTCCAGATGAGCGGACAAGGGCTCTAGTTGCGTGGTTCTTCATAGCTCAAAAGAGCTACTATGTCCAAGAATATGAGGACAAGTATAGACAGATTCTATTAAAGGGCCCTGAACATATTCTTGACTTTCTGCAAGTGCATAAATTTGTCATGGGCTTAAAAGAAACCTTAATGCCACTTGTCAGGAAGGAGAGATGTAAAACCTTGAATGAGGCAGTGGAGCTTGCATTGGTCCTTGAAGATGGGAAGGCCCAAAGATTTCCTTGGACTAGAGGTGCACGCCCTATCTTTACTCTTGCAGTTGCATCTAGTGCTCCTTGTGCGAAGGACACTAGAGAGGTGCATATGATCAAGACGGTGTCAAGTACCAAGAGGAAGGTATTTGCTATGGCTGAGAGAGCCTACAATAAATCCATGCTCACTCCACAGCAAAGGGAGAAAGCAATGAAAGGACTCTGTTACGAATGCTTGGGGCAGCATAAATTTAAGGCTTGTCCAAAGAAGGCAAGAATCAGTGCTCAAATGGTGCTTAATCCAATGCAGGATGTGGGTTAGAAGGACATTTTGGTGGCCAAAGTTGGCCAAGGATGTTTGCCAATATGTCCAACAATGCTTTCAATGTCAAGTTAATAAAGCAAAAAGGGTGAAGTCACCAGGTCTACTAATGCCATTACAAATTCCAGAATCTAACTGGAAAAGTATTTCCATGGATTTCATTGTCGGCTTACCTAGAACCTAGAGACAAAAAGACACTATCCTAGTGACAGTGGATCGCTTTAGTAAAATGGCTCATTTATATCCACTTGTGAAAGTGTGGAAGCTCCACAAGTCGCACATTTCTTTATTGATCATGTGTTTAGGTTGCATGGTCTACCTACGTCCATTGTGTCTGATAGGGATGTCATGTTTACTAGTCATTTTTGGCATCATGTCTTTGATTGTTTAAATGTGTCTTTAAACATGTCAAGTGGTGATCACCCAGAAACAGATGGTCAAATAGAAAGAGTCAATCGGATATTAGAAGACATGCTGAGAGCATATGTATCTAATAAACAAACATATTGGGATAATCATTTGTCTTTGTTAGAATTTGCGTATAACAACAAACCTCATAAGGCGACAGGTTTGTCTCCTTTTGAAATAAATTATGGAATGAATCCAAGTTTTCCTAGTATAGTAAGGTTAGATGAGAAATGCCCAGCTGCGACGACAGAATTCCTTATTGACATACATGCTAATATTTACATTGCTCAAACCAAGTTACAACAAGCTGTTGATAGGGCTAAGCATTTTGTAGATAAGAAAAGGTCAAGTAGGATCTTTGAATTAGGAGAAAAAGTTTTTCTCCAAGTACCAGCCAAGTCGTCTAGTTTATCGATTGGCAAATGTCCAAAGTTATCTCCAAGTTATTGTGGACCGTGGAAAATTATTCTAAAGCTAAGTGATGTAGCTTACTGATTGGAACTTCCTCCTAGATGCTGTGCTCATCCAGTGTTTCATGTTAGCAAATCAAGAAAGTATGTCTCACGTGATGATAATCTAATTGATAGTATGGTATCTTTGTAGGAACATGATTTAGTTGTTGACCATGGACTAGACAAGATACTAGATCGAAGAGAGAAACGATTGCGTAATCGTACTCTCCACGAGTATCTAGTTTCCTGGAAGGGTCTACTAGTTACTGATGCTACATGGGAATCAGAAGCTCTGATTCGACGACACTTCCCATCACTAATCATTGAGGACAATGATTTTTTTGAAAGGAGGAGAGAATGTCAGACATAATAACCTTCGGCCCTTGGGCAAGTAGCCCAAGATGACCATTAATTAGTATGTCCCGGACAAGGGCAAGAAGTGCCAAGGTTTGAAGCTCGGGGGATACCCTCAGATTTCATGCTAAATTGGGCAGGACTTGTCTATTTGGGAACACCGATCGGGTGCACCATGAAAACAGGCCCTAGAGACCCGATTAGAAGGTGGAAAGAGGGTATATTTGGTTGGGAGGTGAGTAAGACACACAAGAAATTTTCTTCTCTCTCTCACACAAACCCTGACATCATGCCTTCTATAGCCTACCATTGCAAGAATCCCCAAATTTGGTGTAGATTTCACTAGCTTGCACCTATCCTGATCTCTCCCTCCATAGAGGGCCTTCTTCTTAGGGCTATCATAGGGCATTTGAAGTCATATATTGGTCTAAATTTATCTAAGAGGGCTCCAAGAAATTGTAAACTGGTAGGGGGCTATCATTAGATTACTTAGAGGACCCTTGTAGACACCCATAACCAAAAACACAAAGAGCTCACTTTCTCTTATCTTTATCATTTGTTGAGCCTATCTAATGAATTAGAACTTCTCTAAAAACACTTTCCAACTATTTTCATCTGGTTTTGTTTTTGCTCAAGCCTCACCATGGATTCAAAGGTGACCAATTTTGATGGAACTACTTTTCATACTACCAGGCAAGCTAAGATAAAAGGGTATGTGACGTACCGATTGCTAAATATTGTTGATAGTGTTTGGTGGTCGTCTGGGGTCTTTCTTAGCTACCGCCATCCACACTCCACTGGAATGTTTGGCTTCTGATCAGTCTAGGTGAGATTCGAGGTCCACCTAGTAGGGGAACGTCCTGCCTCATTCGACCTAAGTGTTTCTTGCTAACCTATTAGTCTCCTAACTTTAGCTAGCTCACATTGGGAGGTGTCCTTCGAGGGGTTTCTCATCCGAACAGAGAGGGGTCATTACCCTTAGTTCATGGAGTACAATGCTTTTCCAGTAACAGGCTTGGGTTCGTGGAACCCTAACGCGTTTTGGCACATCCGCTCCACCTTTCCCTTAAGATAATGATCAGCATGGGTTTTAAGACTCTGACCCTAGGGTAAGTCATCATGTCAGCTCTTATCCTATTTTTTTCTTTCAAGAAATCACCCGACTCATCGGGTCCACCTTGCCATCGAATGCCTTTCGTTGGAAAAGGTCGCTCACTCACTTCCCTTTAAATGACGTTTTCTTTAGTTATCTAAACAGAGCATACTACCACGCTGTTGAACACATAAAAACAACTTCATTAATTACCCTTTAGAACATGGTTTGTTACATGTCTTCGTTAATTCACGACACAAAAATAGTGAAACCAATCCTTTCAAAACATTGGATAAAAGTATATTTATATATTTTCAGTTCCGCCCTCAAAACCAGAGGTACGTACCTCAAAAACTAGAGAAGCGTTTCCAGCCTGCATCTCTAGGCTCCAATGCAAAACCGCATTGATAATAGTATGGATTTCTTCTTGTTTTACCAGCTACATATTCTAGGAATAAGTTCTGACCAGAGTCCCTCATGGTTATGAGTCACCATTGGAGGGAACCTTTCATACTGGACCGTCCATCCTAGGCATTGGTCAGACGCTCTAAGCAGACCAAAAAATATATCCAGCTCATTCAAACTCCAGGAGTTGACCCCAAGGGAAAGTCAACCACTATAATTGCCCTTAATTTGGGCAAGAATATTTCCTTCCATTAGTGAAAAAATCACAATCGCATCCAAGTTTCGAAAATCAAAAACCATCAACCATCTAGTCCTTTGCAATTAATATTTCTTGAGCAATTAATGCTACTAAAAATAATAATTTATAAAGCCGGTTATAACTTTATTGAAAATATTTTTCAATGACTTTGATTTTGACATCTAATAATTTCTAAGGATTTCCATTCCATGCTTCTTCCTTTTTGCGGCTATTGAATTTTCTATGGGAAGACTTTGCTTGATTTGTTTTACCAATTTCCTAATTTTTCAAAATTATGGCAACCAATTCTTTTTTTTCTTCGATTACCTTATTTCTCTATGACATATTTTTCTAAGTTTACTAAATTAACCATTTTCTATACTTTCGTATTTATTTGTTTTGTCATCCAAGAGTTAGGAAATCCATTTCTAAGTAATAATCTATTTTTCGTATGTCGTCTGGGATAGTTTACAATTACGAAAGTCTTTCCATGGCCAAATCGATAGACATTATTCTTGTTTAAATGAGTCTTTAATTCTATTAATAATTATCATTATTATAGAAATAAGTCCTATATGTTTAAACGTTCACAGAAACCGTTACTTTTTAGTCAAGAGAATAACTCAAATTTCAATGATGCATCTAAATAATTATTACTATAACTATACTTAACTTTTAGAGATGACTTAGCTAATTTGTCCTTAGTTAATATTTAATATTTCTAAGGATTCCACTAATGTCATTCTTATAAGTATGATAAAATTTATAGCTAGCTCAATCATGGAAAGAATTCTAATATTCTATATATGTTTCTTTAATACTAATTCTAATCTTCTAATAATGTTAGTTTTCTAATAGATTACCTTAGATAAGCCTTAGTTTTCTAATAGATTACCTTAGATAAGCCTTAAACTAGATATGATGCTAAATAAGATTTTTGACTTAATATTTTATGTAAAATTTTCTAGAGCATAATAGTTAGCCTAACATTCTAAGTTAGAAAATTTTCAAGCATACATATTTATTCTTTAGTATAATGTTCTATGTTAGGATTTTTCTAGAGCATAACAATCATTCTTAAAAAAATATATAACTTTATTATCCCATGTATGTATACAACTAATTTTCTAATTATTTTCAATGACTAGAACCTAAGCTAGCTTTAACTGTAATTATCACTAGTTCTTTATTTTTAAAAAATAATTATCATTTGATAAAGAAAAATATCACAAATACTAACATTAAAAAATAAATTTTGATAATTAATTTATTGAGCATTTCTACTTTAAAGTAATAATCTAATTTACGCTTTCATGAATAAAATGATATTTTATTATTTTTAAAGAATAAAATAGCAAATTTTAAATTTATTTAAGAACCTGGTTTTGACTAAGATTATGTGTAGCCAGCCCCACATTAAGTGACGATGTTGGCAGCGTAGCCACATTGGTGGTGATGCCACACCTCGTCTTCTTGGCGGCATGATGAGGATATTTTTGGATTTTAGAGAAAGAAGAAAATTAAGAGAAGATTTTGGCAGCATAAGGATGTCGTCATCGCTTCTTTGATTGACCTTCTTCACAGCAGAGTTTGTTTAGCTCCACACTCCTATTCTCACAATGGAGGAGAGGGGTGTTATTTATAAGAGGGGGGAGGGGGGGTGTGGGATGCTGCCTGCATAAGCGGCATCTAAGCTGTCACATGGTGGCACCATAAAAATGATGGGTGATGGGTTGATTAATTGGGTGTTAGCTTGTTAAAATTTCCTAAATTTTTTAAAACATGAAAATGCTATGTGTAGAATATTTCTAATGAGGTGGCAGTTTGAGATTTTTCAAAAAAAATTCATATTTTAATTTTAAGAGAAAATTAAAAAGAGGGTATGAGGTGTCCTAATGAGATTGGAAGTGGCTAAAAATATCCATTTTTTTTCATGAAAATTGGGAAAATTGGAGAAGGAGTACTGATGTGGCAACTTAGGAATTTTCAATCAATTAAAAAAATCTCATTTTTGAATTTTTTCATGAAAAATTAGGATATGAGAAATGAGGTGTCTTGTGGAGGTTAAAAAGTACTAGGATTTTTCTAAATTTTGTAAAAATATGATAGTTTGATAAGGAATAACACACATACACTATTGAAAATAATTAGCTCGTGTTTGCAAAAACTATTCTTTTTACATATGTTCTCATGCTTTTAAGTAAATGCACAATTGTACATCAAGAGTAAGTTTACAAGCGTAAATTATATCTTTATTTGTGAAATGTGCATGCACGTGTTCACATGTATACGTGTGTACATATGCCTAAGGAGGAGTTCACACGGCTAACTTATCCCCATCTATTCGGTACTTTTAAGGCTTAAGTCCTTTGGCTAGCGGGAGAGGGGGGGAGTTCATGCAAGGATAAAAGATTTTGCTTGTGTATACGATGAACAAAATTGCAATGGGAGATTTCTTAAATTTTTTGTGTGTACATTTTGTGTTGTCAAGGCAGTTTGTTACATCCTCTTCCCTTAGAGAAATCAAGATGTTCTCATCTCGAGAGAAACTTTGGGTGGTCTCTCTGTAGAATGGACTCCTCGATCCAGGTGGCATCTTCTTTAGGGAAGTCCTTCCATTGTATAAGGTACATGATCCCCAACATGATTGTTTATATCTTACTCTTGATCAGTTCTTCACAAATTAGATGTGTGTGCTTCCCTCTAGTATAAGTTGGATTTCTATGATTCATTGATTCAAAAGCAGAGTGGACATGTACTAGTCATCACCAAATCATTGTTTACATAAATGAAAATTTAATCTTTCTCTAATGTACAAATAACCCCCTAGTCCAAAAGGATATGCATATATAAGCAATCTATATCCACACACCCTACAATGTTAAGCATTGCACATTTGTTGGTTGAGGGAGGGGGAGGGGGACATCTTATAAAGGTCATCACATGCAATAACTTGGGGCCATACATGTTTGCAATTTTCACCTAAGAAGAGTTAATTAATCTCTAGAAGTACAATTAAAATACCCCAAACTATAAATGTTACTCATTTTGTAGAATGGTAGCTCAAGTCAAGGTTATGAAAGAAAACAAGGAGGCATTTTAGTTCCCATTCACTTGTGAGGAATAGGTGTGATATGGGCTTAATTCCTAGATGAAGAAGTGCTATTGGGAGGTGATATCGACCATAGGATATGCATAGAGATTCTAAATCTTACAAGGTAGAAATTAGGACCAATACTCTCAATGTGGAGACACCAAAAGGTATATCTCAAAGCATCATGCCATACTATTAGCTCATATACTAAAAGAGGTGCAAACCTTACAAAAATGTCACAAGGCATTGGAATCCACCTTGATGTGGGGACGCCCTCCCACAATGAACCAATATGGTCTATAGTTGATTGTGATAGAGAAGGAAGAGCTAAATCTTAAAGCTTAGTTATTTTATATAACATTCTTTGACATGTGTTGGAACAATCACATGATGAGGATCCCAAATATCCTCATGAAGGACCTTTTGACACAAACAATCACCAAACTTGTATAGTTTTGTATACAAGTAGTCCATGAAGTAGTTGTTGTGAGACTACATAAGTACCTAGTGAACATGTACCCATACTTCACAAAGAAGAGGGGAAAATGCCAAAGTTGTAAGAGACTAGGAATAATAATGTGGGAAAATCCTAGCTAGACCCACTAGTATTTAAGGTATAAGAGACTTTTATTTTTTACTATTCAAATTAATAAAAAAGTCTCTTCATCTACATCAGATTCTCCTTTTCTCTTAGCTTCCATGGCTTCCTTCTCTCCCTTGTCTTTCTCTCTCTATTTCCAATCTTTCTCTCTCCTTGACTAGTCTTTTTCTCTCCTCTACCCTCATCTTCTCTCTCTTTTGCAATCATCTCTCTCCTCTTTCTCTCTCTTGGTTTACTTCTTTACAAGTGGTATTAGAACATAGGCTTTTGATCCATTTGATTTTCTCAAATTTCATACATATTTTTCCTATTTTCCGTCGTTAAATCTAAGGTAGTAGGTGCAAGAGCCACATGATTGCAGACCTTCTACATGAAGTAGTGGCTAATCTTGGAGCTTTGACAATTTAGATCTAGGAGAGATTTAGAGAAATCGGCCAAACTAGTAGGTCATGGTCAAATTTTAGCCATTTTAGAGGCACTTTGGGTTAAAATAGAGTAATTAGAGTTAGGAAAGGCTAAAATCTTCACTAGTTTCAGTAAAAGAACTCTTTCCTCTCTTCTACAAGCTTTGACTCAAGCCTCCATGGAGGATTTTTGCTTCTATATCCTCCCCATGATGAGAGCGGAGTTTTGAGGCCGAGAAGTGCTTAAAAATAGCTAAAAATTACAAATATCAAGGAAAAAATATTCAATGTCGAAGGCGGCGGCTCCAACTGGGACGATTTTAAGCGTCAAGTACTTTAAAGGTGCCCAGACTGTCATGTGGGTTGTCAGGAGTTACCGGCCAATGCGGGATGTCAAGCCGGACGCACAGAAATTTACAGCACTCGATTTGGACACCGGACGGGAAAATGGCCGGGGAAATGGCCAACAAATGGGCAAGATTTAAAAAGGTGGACCAAAGTTTGGCCAAATGGTCATGACCTTTGGGGGGGGGGATGTAGCATTTTAATGTGGCATCAAATCGTGGGCATTTGGGAGATGAAGAAAATGTGGGAGAAGAGGGCACCATCAGGCGCCGAAAAATGCGCTTGATGGAGGGAGGAGGCATCATGCTGGTTGCACACAACCCATACAACAGATCATGGGCCTTGTCTACCTCCTGTATGTTGACTCTATCGCCGCCTCTCACTCCTCAAATGGTGGCTTGGATGAAGATCTCTGATTTTAGTCTTTCTCTCTCCTCCCTTTCTCTCCCTTAAGGGGCTGTTCTTGTGTGGAAGAAGACAATGAAGAATGGTGGAGGAAAGCTTGTCCGGATGAGACCGGATTGCTTCCGGATGGATGAAGACATGAAGAGTGCTGTTCTTGAAGATGCTGAGAATTAAATGCATGCTGGAAATCAGTCCCGTAATCAAGACCAAGAAATCGAGATCTGAAAATAAGCGGTAATGCTATTTTTATGAAGAAAAATGATCTTTTTATGCTATTTGCTTTATGAAACCTTGTTCATATGGGATGAAAGTTCTTTACGACATTGTTTGCCATGAGTTTAAACTTTTGCAATCTGAAAATTGGAAAATATAAGGCTACATGGCCGGAAATAGTATTAAAATACATGAAAAACACACGTTTTAAGGGTAAAATTGGGGTTTTTGCTATATAAATGAGAAATATGATATGCCACACCAACTAAATCCGAGTTTTTGTTGTCAATGAACCTAAGGGCCATAGCCCAAAATAAATTTTCATTTTCAGTCATTATTTATTAAAGAAAAATAGAGAAAAATGCCAAAAAATGGGAAAAATGGGTTTAAAATTAGGAAAAAATGAAAAATGGGCTGAGAAAAATTAGGAAAATTTATATCTATGTTTGTGCAATGTATAACGATGGCAAAGCATGAGGTTGGCCTCGGTTTGTCCCTGTTTCTATGTTTTGTGCGTATTTATTATTCTTTTAAAAGGGGGAAATGCATAGAAACCCTATTTAATCGATCAATGATGCAAAATGCTAAGAGTTAGATGAAAAGGGGCTAAAACATTGAAAGATAAGAAAGGATTTGATTTATGCATTACACTTGGCAAATAGGAAATTGTTTAAATAAAGAGGATGGTAGCATGAGCACATGGCTCGGTGCCTCCTTTCAACGCAGCATGCGTTAGTGAAATTCATGGAAAGAATGCTTTATGCACTATGCACGATGCTGATTTTTCTTTTGTCTGAGCACGTAGCCATACACGATTTGCATTAAGCATAATAATTAAAAGGTATCAGAAAAACCTCCTGGATGCATGGCACCTATCTTCCTTAGGTTGTGACCAACGATGAGCGTGAGAGGACGTCCCAAGCTGTAGGTTAGTCGTTGGGTCCTAAGGGGAAAGTATAGTGAGGAATGGTACATCCTGGAACGTAAAATATTGGTACCTTGAGAGGAGTTTGTGCTCGTTTGTGTTATATGTTTCGTAGCGCATCAAAGGGCCAATCCCTGAGATATAGGAGAGCTGCAGTGGGGCTCTGACTATTAGTCGGTGGAGTGCCTCCATATGTGTGTGATTGTGGCATTTCCAATGTGTAAGGGTTCTCCCTCTGAGGAGTTTAAGGGAAATGTTGGACTATAAACTATAAACGCATGAATTAAGCTTTAGGGCGGTTTGTCCTTTAGCATTAGATTGACGCTCCTGGTCCGCGAGGCCGTGAGGGTGTTTGTGTGTCATGAGCATGAGGTCTGACTAGTGCTATAGCCAGTGCTGGCCCATTTTAGATCCCATCAGTGGTGCGTGTGCCGGGAGCCGCCTATAAGTGGTGGTTTTCGGATCTAGGGTTTCTAGGGACCAAAAGAAAGTTGGTTTATGTCCTCTGACAAGGACCGTCAAGCCGAAATCCAAAGAGCAGAACGTGCTGAGAGGGGGGCTAGGCGGCGGTTAGAGATCCTAAGCCATTATTCTCCTCAAAGGAGTAGTCTAGTACGTATAAGAAGCAGTGGTCTTAGTCACCTAACTGCTCCACATATTCCGTTAGGTGCAGGAGGAAGCGTAAGTTCTTCCTCTCCTCCACCAAGTCTACCCACTTCAAGTGGGGGGGTGAATTCACCCGTTCAAGCTCCTATTGCTAATCCGATTGTCACCATGGCACAGCCTATTGCAATTCCTACAGAGGGACGCTGGATTTACCAGCTTTAGGAGTTCCCTTGCCCATTTTTAATGGGTTAGCAGAAGAGGATGCAGAATTTCACATTTGTGAATTTCAAAGATTGATGTTCAATTATCGCATCCAAGACGAGGGACATCTCATGATGTTCTTCAATATGACGTTAAAAGAAAGGGCTGCGGTATGGTATCACAACATAAAGTCTGGAACCATAACCACCATTGATCAATTTTATGCAACTTTCCGAGCGGAATATGCCCCTGAAAGAGGTGGCCAATATTGGTTGCGAGTCTTGAATGTAACGCTCCAAGATTCTCACGAGAATGTGAAAGCATATGCCAAGAAGTTGAAGGAAGTATTTCGTAAGTTGCAAACTTACATTCCCATTCCGCCGGCTGCCCAATTGCAATACTTTTTGCATGGGTTGGATTTTAATATCCAAGTACAATTGAGCAGTGTGGCCTTGGTAGACATAGACACCGCTATTACGCGGGCAGAGGGAGTAGAAGCACGATTACAAATGGCCTACTCCTCTCGAATGAATGTTAATGGGGGTTTAGTACCTGGCGGCAATCCATCATTGACGAATGGAAGTCAAGGGATGCCTATGACTAACCCTAATGGGAGAGGGAGTGTGGTTTCGAATGTACCTTTACTACCAGCTCCTCCCAGTGTGACTATGCCTATGGCAAGTCATTTGGCTCCATCAAATGTTGGAGGCCAAGTTTCGAATTCTAACATTGTTCCTGTGGGTCAACAGCAAATGCCAAATCAAATTATTAGGCCAATGGAACGAAGGGTCGACGATTGAGGCTATGAGTCGAGTGCATCTAATGTCCTTGGCGAAGTTAAGGACATGATGAAGCATTATATCGACATGATTTCTGAACAATATCGACAAATAGCCGTCGACGTTAATTTCTTGAAGAAGCAACAAAATTTGATAAGGAGTCGACGCCCTGAAGAGGGTGGATCCTCTAGATTCAGTTGTAAATGGTTTGGTGGACAACACTTCCCCAAAAACTGTCCAAATGTGAAATGTGACATTTGTGGGAAATCGGGCCATTTAGCTGCTACCTGTTGGAATAAGATTAGTTCTCTCCAACAAGGGAGTAAACAGCCGGGCCCAGTGAATCATAGAGCGCAAGGAAATAACTTGCAACAGAATGATGCACCAAGACAAATATTGCAGAGGGGAAAAATAACTATAGAAGAGTTGCCACAAGGCAACGGAGTCAGCCTTATTGAGGCTGTACGAGTCAATGATGCTGAAACCTCTAACTTAAGAGCTGTGACAAGAGGCCAAAAGGCTAAAGAGGTTGACAAAGATAATGCAAAACCGGTTGAGGCAAACCCTAAACAAGGGGATAAGGGGATGCAAGTCCAGAATTCTAGTATAGAAGGGGGACCACTAAGGCCGGTTGATAGAAAAGACGACCCTAAAAAAGATGAGGAAGTGCCAAGAAAGAAGGCAAGAGCTAAGAAAGAAGCACCAAAACCAGTCCAAAGACCAAAAGAGAGGATGGTTTGGCGGAAAAAGAGAGCTCTGGCTAGTTATCATGACTTTGATTTAGCAAGTTCTCTCTGTGAAGTTAAACCAAATGTGAACCTCTTGCAATTAATCAAATTATCTCCAGGAGTATGCAAGGAATTCAAGAAGATCCTGCATATTGGGTATATTGTAGAACCTTTGGGCATAGCACGAGTAGGGGAAGATTGGTTTGACCATGCTGAAAAGAACTGCCCTAAGGTTCCAGTTTATGTGGATGGAATATTAGTGGAACATGCCATTGTAGACACTGGATCCTCCGTCAATATCATGAGTTCAGAGTTGATGGAGAGGTTGGGTTTAGGTATCCAAAAAGACAGCTCCACCCTTCTTAGAATGGCTGATGATAGTCTGAGACAACCAGAAGGTTGTGTTACTAGAGTCCATGTTACAGTTGTGAGTGTAGAATGTTTCTTGGACTTTAGGGTGATAAGATTTGCAGGATGTCCTAGCTATCGAGTCTTGCTAGGTAGGCCTTGGATCTTACGAACAGACTGTCAAGTCGATATACCCGCCGGTCGAGTGGTTCTAGGTCGAGGTGCTAATCAAGTAATAGTCGATGCTTATCCTGAGTCTCCTCAAAGTGAGAGAGCTCCTTTATCTTCTACTGAATTAGAGACAACATACGATCCATCTGGTACTGAGACATCATCGAGTGATGAATCTAAAGAGGGGTCCACTACAGAGGATATCTATCAGATAACTCTAAATGAGCCGATAGAGCCGCAAGATAGGATAAGAGATGCGGATGTGATTGAGTTAGACCTTGGCACACCGAATGATTCGCGGCCAATTAAATTAGGTTCCATGCTCAGTTCAGCAGAAAGGGAGGACTATGTGTCCTTGATTCAAGAATTCCATGATATCTTTGCTTGGAGTTATGATGAGTTGAGAGGCATCCCTCCCAGCCTGGCTGTTCATACTATTCTTGTAAAAGAAGGCAGTCGTCCTGTGCGTCAGAAGGTAAGGCGTATGCTTTTTGAATTGAGAGACGGGCTGTTTGAGGAGTTGCAGAAGTTAAGGAAAGCTGGGTTAATCTTTCCTATACAACACACAGAATGGTGTTCACCAGTTGTTATCAGGAAGAAGAAAAATAACCAGATCCGATTATGTGTGGATTTTAGAGAGCTGAATAAGCAGACGGTTAAGGATTACTACCCGTTGCCATTTATTGACCAGATTTTGGATCAATTAGCGGGTAGGGAAATATATTCGTTCATGGATTGCTTTGCAGGATATAACCAGGTGGCAATTGAAGAAGAGGACAAGTTGAAAACAACTTTTATTACTGTCTTTGGTACTTTTGCATACCATGTGATGGCCTTTGGTTTATGAAATGCACCTGTATCGTGGCAATGAACAACAGATAAGACCTTTGGTGACATCTCCCCAGATGAGTTGAAAGTATTTATTGATGACCTGGGGGCAGCCACTGTAAGGGAAAGGATATTGGTTATCTTAAGGAAATGCTTTGAGCGCTGCAGACAATTTTGTATCGCTCTTAATCCACGGAAGTGTGTCTTTGGAGTACCTTATGGGCTATTGCTGGGCCATGTGGTCAGTTCAGTAGGGATAGCAATTGACCCTGAAAAGATCAAGGTTATAGTTGCTATGAGTCCACCATGCACTCCGAAAGAGGTTCATAGCTTTCTGTCATCGATAGGGTACTATCGCGGGTTTATAAATGCCTTGGCAGAAAGAACGTTGCCATTAATGAACTTATTATCCTTTAGCTATTCATTTGAATGGAGCGACCCTTGTAAGGTAGCTTTCGAGGATGTGAAATAGGAGTTAGTAAAAGCACCCGTTTTAAAAGCACCTAAAAGAGGTGAGGTGTTCTATATATTTTTAGCAGCCACCATGCATAGTATCAGCTGCTGCTACTGTTTAGCCCAAATTTGGGAAGACAAGTGGTATCATTCGATAGTTTTTGCTAGTCGAAAATTGGGCATTTCAGAGATCAATTATATGTTGAGATATCGAGCTCCACTCGTGATATGCCAGGGTAACCGTTGTGCATTTATGTCACCGACTTGTTAGTTGCAGATGCGGTTGGTACACCGCCTATGAATAATAGCTAGATGACAGCTATCCTTATCTACTCTAGTTCATGGCTCAGTTAGTATGCCACCTTAGTTAGTTGAGTTTGGTTTGAGACCCATATATAGGGTTCTTCTATTTCTTTGTACAAGAGTTCTTTTTGGCTTACATAACTAAGAAGAGGAAAACTGTTTTCAGCCTCCACCCTTGTGTGTATTCCCCCATTGTGCAAGCAAGAAAGCTACAAGTGAGACTCCTTCCTTCTCTCCCACAATCTTGACATGGTATCAGAGCCTTGTTCGTGGTAAGGAGCTCAAGAAAGCAAGCCAAGCTCACGGTGTTCTGGTAAGAGGAGCAGTGTTGCTTTCATGTTCTGTTTTGGGAGCATATCTCTGCCAGGTAGCACAGCCGAAAATTGCAAGAGTGCATTGTCTCAGGTTGAGACGCCCTTCGCGGTGAAGGAAGAGGGCAGTATATGCTGCGGGAGAGGGATTTAGCCCTTGGCAACCCTGTTTTTCTGATTTGAGGCCATTTCGGGGCCTGTTTTGAAGGCGGAAGTTTTCTGCACGCACTCAGGAAAAGGCCTTGTTTTATGCTGTGCGACCACTGTTCTACAGGTCGGTGAAAAGTTACCACAGAAATTCCATCATATGCTTGTGTGCAGAGACATTGAGAGTTACAAAATCATCCTTGGTTCTTGTTTATGCAAAATCGTCACTAGGAAGTGACTGTGTGGTCAAATACCACTTTCGCTAGTTTTGCAGATTTGCCCTTGTGAGGGTGAAGCTGTGTTTTTTGTAGTGACAGAATTTTTTGCAGTGTTCTGTAATGGCGTCTGATTCTCTTTCACAGATTGTCACTGAAAAGCTTGACAAGAACAACTTCCAAGCATGGAAGTTTAGAATGACGAATTTCCTTATGGGAAAAGGATATTGGGAATTTGTTGCAGGAAATGAAGAAGAACCAGTCCTTCCTGATGTTCCCAATCAACAGCAAATGCAGGCATTTAAAGCGTGGCATGAGAGAGCCAGGAAAGTTATGTATTGGCTGTCTATCAGCATTTCAAACTCTATGATTGTGCATATTCAGGATGCAAGTATGCCAAAGGAGGCATGGGATACTTTGTCAAAAATGTATAGCACAAATACGCAAGCCAGGAAAATGCAGCTCAAGCAAGAGTTACATAATGTGCAAAGAGAAAGTATGAGCATCAATGACTACCACATGAATGTGAAGAAGATTGCAGATGCACTTGCTTCCATTGGGTCACCAATGGAAGATGATGATTTAGTTTCTGTGACCTTGAATGGTCTAGGAAAGGATTATGCACAGTTTTGGACATCCATTTCAGTTCGTGAAAGATTTCCTGATTTTGAGGAGTTGATTGCTCTTCTAATTTTTGAGGAGCAAAGAAATGGTGGTGCATCTTCTTCAGGAGGAACTTCAAAAGAAACTGTCTTCTACTCAAATGCTGAAAGAGGTAGAGGCAGAGGTAGAGGAGGCCGATTTGGAGGCCGTGGTAGAAATCAGAATATGCAGCAGACTCAAGAAAACCAGTCCTATGGAGGAGGACGTGGTAACTCTAGAGGCAGGGGGAGCCAAAGAGGTCATGGTGGATGGCAAAGAGACCAAAATGCAAACAGTAATGTTGAATACTACTACTGTGGTAAAATGGGTCATATGGCTAAAGACTGCTATAAAAAGCAGAATGACATCATGAATGGAAAACTGCAACAAGGAAATTATGCATCTTCTAGTAGACAGGGTGATGACAGAAATGAGCATTTATTTATGGTGCAGCACATGAACAATTCTGTGACAAGTGCAGAAGAAAAAAACTATGTGTGGTATGTTGACTCAGGTGCATCAAACCACATGACACGTCATGCAGAATGGATGGAGGATGCAAGGAAAATGGAAAAACCAGGATTTGTGGAGTCTGGTGATGATACTGCACATCCTATTGTGCAGATTGGAAAAATTCCTTTGTCTATGCAAGATGGGAAAAAGAAATACCTGTCCGATGTATTTCATGTCCCGAATATCACCAAGAATCTGGTTTCTGTTGGTCAAATGGTTGAGCAGGGCTTGCAGGTCAGATTTAATTCTCATGGATGCTTTGTTGAGGATATGAAAAATAAAGGTCGCTTGATAGCAAAAGGAAAGAAGAAGGGCAGAATGTTTACGTTGGATGCATACATGTCTGAATTGAGTGCAGCAATGTTTGCACATGGGACCGGTGTAGTTGCAGATATTGATATCTGGCATAAACACATTGGTCATATTAATGTACATCGACTTAAATCAATGCAGGCCTAAAATATTGTTGCAAGATTGCCAAAATTCAAGGTTGCAGAAATGCATAAGGTATGTGAAGCCTGTCAGTTTGGAAAACAGGTAAGGAAACCATTTCCTAGACATGTTTAAGAAAGTAAAAAGCCATTGGAATTAATCCACTCTGATGTGTGGACTACTAAAGCTACATCTCTTGGAGGCTGTCATTATTTTGTCACTTTTATTGATGACTATAGCAGAAAAGTTTGGGTGTATTTTATAAAAAAGAAAAGTAAAGTTTTTGGGCATTTCAAAACTCTTAAAGCTATGGTTGAAAAAGAAACAGGCCTGCAAATAAAATGCCTAAGGTCAGATGGAGGGGGAGAGTACCTCTCAAATGAGTTTGCAAGGTTCCTGCAGGAGCATGGCATAAAGCAACAATATTCATGCAGTCATATCCCACAACAAAATGGAATTGAAGAAAGGAAAAACAGGCATATTGGAGAGGTATCTCGTGCCATGCTCAATGAAAAAGACATGCCAGATTTTTATTGGGCTGAAGCAGTTGCTACAGCAGTCTACATAATGAACAGGACTCCCACTGCAGTGATACATGGAATGACTCCAGAGGAGAGGTATACTGGTAGGAAACCAGATATTTCTCATTTGAAAATTTTTTGTTGCATTGCCTATGTTCATGTGCTAGATGAGTTGAGATCCAAGTTGGATCCAAAAGCTGAGAAGTGCATCTTTATTGGTTACTCTTTGCAGTAGAAAGGGTATAGATGCTATAACCCTTCTACTCGTAAGTTTACAGTGAGTAGAGATGTTGTTTTTGATGAGATGAGTAGCTGGTATAAACCAGTAAATGTGATTGATGATGTAGATGCACAAAATGGTAATGCTGCACAGAATTCACAACAGCAGTCACAAAATATTAGTGGACCTGGAGCGTCCTCTAGCAGTGGTTCACATTCTTCGCCATGGACAGGCAGATTGAGATCAGGAGAATCTTCTCAAAGCAATGTAGATAGTGGTATGTAGGTATCACGAAACGGAAAAGAGAAGGTAGATCAGCCCATGTTTGATGTGAATGCAGGTCACTCTTATGTGGATGGTGAATCTAGTGGCTCAGAACAGAGCATTGATGATGAGTTGGGTATTCCTTCTATTGTTACCCCTGGAGTAAGGAAGACCAGGGATGTTTTGAGAGCACCTGGGAGTGAACCTACTTTGCGCAGGTCTACCAGAGCTAGGTATCCTGTGGATAGGCTGAAATATGATGGATTTACAGCCATTCACTATGCCTATATGGTCAAAGTGATACAGGAACCAGAACCCACTTCTTTTCAGCAAGCCATGGGAAAAGAAAAATGGGAGAAAGCCATGGATGAAGAAATGGATGCCTTGGAAGCAAATGCTACATGGGAATTGGTACCTTTGCCTAAAGGTAAGAATGCAATTGGATGTAAGTGGGTTTATAAGGTGAAGCACAATGCAGATGGTTTTGTGAACAGATACAAGGCAAGATTAGTAGTCAAGGGGTATGCACAAACATATGGCATTGACTATGAAGAAACATTCAGTCCGGTTGCAAGGATGGCAACCGTAAGAGCAGTCATTGCTATGGCTGCATCAAAGGGATGGTCTTTACATCAGATGGATGTAAAGAATGCCTTCTTGCATGGTGATTTACAAGAAGAGGTCTATATGGAGCAGCCACCATGTTATGTGCATGCTGTTCATCCTGAGTTTGTTTGCAGGTTGAAGAAAGCCTTGTATGGCTTGAAGCAAGCACCTAGAGCATGGTCTGACAAGATAGGACAGTATCTTGTCACTATTGGCTTTCAGATTTCCAAGGCAGATTTCTCACTTTATGTGAGAAAAACAGAGAAAGGTATTATGCTAGTTGTCATTTATGTTGATGATTTGATTATGACAGGTGACAGTGATGAAGATATCCTTCATGTGAAAATGCTATTGAAGCAGAAGTTTGAGATGAAGGATTTGGGAGAGCTGCGTTATTTCTTGGGCATTGAGGTGATTAGATCACCAAGTGGGATACAGCTCTTGCAGAGGCAGTATGGATTGGACATGCTGTCCAAATATGGGATGACAGGCTGTAAGCCTATTTCAGTTCCTTTGGAGCAGAATGTGAAGCTGAGCACAGATGCAGGTGAGCTTCTGGAAGATCCTACTATGTACAGACGCATAGTAGGAAGTTTGATTTATATGACTATTACCAGGCCAGATTTGAGCTATGCTGTTGGATTGGTAAGTCAGTTTATGCAGGCTCCAAGGAAACCACATTTGGGTGCGGCTAGACGCATACTCAGATATGTGAAGTCCACATTGCAGTATGGACTATTTTATGAGATTGGGGTTCAGATACAGTTGCATGGATACACTGATGCTGATTGGGCTGGTAGTATTTCTGATAGACGATCTACCAGTGGATATGTGTTCTCTTTTGGGAGTGCTGCAGTCACTTGGAGCAGCAAGAAACAGCCTACAGTTGCCTTGTCGAGCACAGAGGCTGAGTACAGGGGTGCAGCAGTGGCTGCATATGAGGTAGCTTGGTTGCATAAGCTACTTTATGATATGCATCAGCCTACAGATGGGCCAGTTGTCATTTATTGTGACAACATGAGTAGTATACACGGCAAATAACCCAGTCTATCATGCTAGAACAAAGCACATTGAGGTGCATTATCACTATGTGCGGGAGAGGGTTTTACTAGGTCTTATTGATCTAGTTTATGTCAGCACACAGGATCAGGTAGCTGACATATTCACGAAGGCATTGGGCGCAGAGAAGCTGCGCAAGTTCAGAGACATGCTTGGTGTGCAGGAATTGGGATTGAGCTCGAGGGGGAGTGTTGAGATATCGAGCTCCACTCGTGATATGCCAGGGTGACCGTTGTGCATTTATGTCACCGACTTGTTAGTTGCAGATGCGATTGGTACACCGCCAATGAATAATAGCTAGATGACAGGTATCCTTATCTACTCTAGTTCGTGGCTCAGTTAGTATGCCACCTTAGTTAGTTGAGTTTGGTTTGAGACCCATATATAGGGTTCTTCTATTTCTTTGTACAAGAGTTCTTTTTGGCTTACACAACTAAGAAGAGGAAAACTGTTTTCAGCCTCCACCCTTGTGTGTATTCCCCCATTGTGCAAGCAAGAAAGCTACAAGTGAGACTCCTTCCTTCTCTCCCACAATCTTGACATTATACCTACATGGAGAAGTTGTGTCTTGCGATGGTCTTTGGGACTAAGAAATTCAAGCACTACATCCTCTATGAAAAGGTAGTGTTCTATACGAAGGCGGAAGGACTTAGATTGCTTATGAACAAGCTACAGCCGCCTGATCGGTTGGCAAAGTGGTTAATCACTTTGCAGGAGTTTAATTATGAGATTAAGAGTAAGCCATCGAGGCTGCAGGGTATTGTGGAATGCCTTGTGGATTTCGGGGAGCTGAAAGAGATTTTGGTTGAAGGAAGTGATATTGAAAAAATGTTTAAAATTGATACAGCTTCTATGCCATCTTGGTATGCTGCTATTACATACTATCTATCAACAGGAGAGACGGGAGCTGGTTTGTCAAAGTTGGAAAAGAGGAAAATCAAACAACAGGCATTGAAGTTTTCCTTGATATCAGGAACACTATATCAGCAGGGTGTTGATGATATCTATCGCCGATGTGTGATGCCTGATGAGGTTCCTTTCATCTTGGAAGAGTGCCATGAATCTGCATGTGGAGGGCACTTTGCAGGACGGTTGACGACACAGAAAGCTTTACGAGCTGGATATTGGTGGCCGTCCATCTTCCAAGATTCCTTTGAGTATGTAAAGAGATGTGATACCTGTTAAAGACATGACAATAGAGAGAATAGGAAACACCCACTTACGGCTATCATGGCTATCCTTCCATTTGAGAAGTGGGGCATTGATTTCGTGGGTCCTATCACCCCATCGTCTACTACCCAGAAGAGGTACATAATAGTAGCCACTGATTATTTTACAAAATGGTCAGAAGCGCAGGCGACGAGGCAGGACAATGCCAAAGAAATTGCAAGTTTCCTTTTAGAGCAGATTATCTGCCGCTTTGGTCCCCCGAAAGAATTAGTGTCGGACCGTGCAACCCATTTTTTGAACAAAGTGATCAAAACCTTGACTGAAGCTTGGCAAATCAAGCATAATAAAACGACCCCTTATAATCCGCAAGCAAACGGACAAGTCGAAAGTACTAATAAGCAGCTTGTGGTATCTTGTCTAAGATAGTCTCTGAGAAGAAACGAGACTGGGATAGGAAGTTGTATGTGGCAGTATGGGCGTATAATACCACGTTCAAGCGAGCTACCAGTCATACTCCATTTAAATTGGTTTATGGGGAAGAGTGTGTGTTACCCCCTGAAATTGAGTTGCCAACCATACAGTTTGCAATTAACCATTCTTTGGGAGATGAGGATTCCCTTTTTGAACGTTTCACGACTATAGCCCACCTGGACGAATTGAAGTTGTAGAGCTTATTACACTAGGAAGTGGCTAAACGTCGGATGAAACAGTTGCATGACCTTAGAGCAAAGAAATATACCTTTAAAAAAGGGCAATTAGTCCTTTATTACGATGCGCGTAGGGAGTTGTTTCCAGGGAAGCTGGAACCTAAATGGGATGGTCCCTACAAGATTGTGAGGCTCGGAAAAAATAGGTCTACGGCTCTCTTAGCTGATTTACAGGGAGTAGAGTTTAAAAATAAGGTTAATCTTAATAAGATTAAACCTTATTATTTCTAAGTATGCTAATACAAAGAAAATGCATTGCAGGTCCATGCTGTGGATGATTTGAGACCTGTAAAAGAGCTTAAAGCCGGTTGATGGGGCAGTTAATCCCTTATTTGGAGCACCCATATCTGGAGTAGAGATACCATCAGGGGAAACTCATCTGGTGGAGCAAAGGATATAAAGTGATTGAGCAAGAAGACAGAACCTTTGTGTGGGAGATTAAAGTCTTTTGCCATCACTGCTTACAACTGTTGACAAGTATCCCTGTTGAGTTCAATGAAGAAGATAGGATGGAGCCGTGAGTTCATCCTCTCAACATGTTGAATTTTGACTATCATAATTACGAATAGAGGAGTTCATGATGGCAGGCTGTGTAAACCCATTATGGATGTACGCATTATATTTTGACGGAGCGTCCAGGGGCCCTAATAAAAAAGGGAGTGTTGGAGTAGTAATCCGAGATCCCGACGAAGAGTTACGATGAAGTTAGCTGCTTATCTCGGTATAGGATTCACTAACAATATGGCAGAGTATAAAGCCTTGATTATGGGACTGTATATTGCCAAACAAGGTGGTATTCATCGGTTGTTAGTAAAAGGGGATTCCCAGTTGATCCTGAATTAGCTAGATGGGACATACGCAGTACGGAATCCCATTCTTTGTATGTATCATCATACTGCTATGACCCTACTTGAAGAGTTTGAGAGAGTGTCTTTTCAGCTGATTCCACGTTACTGGAATCAGTTTGCGGATTCATTGGCAAATCTTGCTTATGAGGAAGACCTCTTCTTCAATTGTGGTCCTAGTTTGGATATTGTGATCAATGATGAAACATGACCTGGTCGCTTGTGGGGTCTGTTATCAGAGCATGCAATATATGGCAGACGATGGTTGATATGGGTGATGCAAAGAGTAGCCGAGACCAATCTATCGTTGTTATCCTGGACCCATAGGTTGATTAGCCAACATATTATGCGTACGCCTCTTGCTATATATGCAGGAGGGATGGGTCATAACCTTATGCATTTAGTTTAGGGCTGCGAGCCTGTTTTTTCATCCTTGGAAAGGAGCTTATTATTGTATATCTGGATTCTTTCAGGGAAGGATGTGTAGGTGCTATTCTGTTTTATTTCATTAGGCCAAGAGGGCCCGTTTTGCGAGGTTTTGAATGTTTTATTTCGTTAGGCCAAGAGGGCCGATTAGTTTTTACAGTGAAGTGCTTTATTTCATTAGGCCAAGAGGGCCAGTTGTCTGTTTAGTGTAGGTGCGGTTAATGGTTTCTTGTTTTAGTTCTGTGCTAAACAGGTTCGACAGAAGAGCTTGGAAGGAGCCTTTGTTGCGCGGAAGCTTCTCGTGGCCCTATCCAGGTGATATCTCTCCTTTATGAGTACTGTGGTTTTTGTGCTATATATGTCCGTGTGCTTGTAAGGGGTTTTTCTTTTCTTGTTGGGGACCGGCGTCCAAGGCATGAAGTCCCAGGTTTAGGTTCAGTATGTTTGAGGGGGGTCTGAGTAGTCGTTGCCTTCTGTAAAGACATTGCCTGACACCAAAAGACCTGTTTTAGATGGAAGTCCTAGTGACCCTGTTCTGCTAGCCTGCTAGGCGGCCATTCTAGGAGTTCTTGTTAGTTGTGGGGTAGTTAGAGAAGCCTGCCATAAGAGGAAAAATGATGATGATAAAGAGAAAAGAAACCCTGAATATCCCAAAAGAAAATAACTATATACAAAGGTGTGTAAAAAGGGGTTCTAACCCCTATCCAAGAAAAGAAAAGAAAGAAAAATTTCTGAGCAGTTGATCAGCGAGGGCTTGGTAGGTTCTTGGGGATGAGTCAGACCTGAGGCCGATGCCTTGTCTTCCTAGGGGTGGCTTCTTGCTAGAAAAGAGGAAATTAAGGAAGGTTGGAGCGAAAATAAAAGTGAGCGTCAAAAAAGGATTAAGTGTCGCCTTGCGGGGGCTTGGTAGGTTCTTGGGTATCGAGATAGGTCCTGAGGCCGATGCCTTGTTCTCCTTGCGTCACTACGCTCAGCTCCCTCCGTTTTACACGCCCGAGTATGGAAAATAAAAACCCTAAAAGAAGAAATGTGCTGAAAAAAAATACTTCTTGATCAGGCTATAGGAGTCCTCGCCTAGTAGGAGTTCCTGGTTGTGTTGTTCTTAGTTAGGTAGGTAGTTTAGACCACCACTTAGGGCAATCTCTTTGATAGTTCTTTTTAGTTTGGCCGGGTTGGAGTAGTTGGTTAGTAACTAGCTTCGGACCTTTTATCAGATTATGCTAGGCCTACTCCTTGTGGATGTCATGCCTTGGTTTTGTTAGGGGGTAGGGTGAGCATTGTGCTGGGTTTAATACGTATCTATTTTGTATCAGCTTGATGCTTCCTTTGGTTGTTTTGTGCAGATCTAATGTGGGATTCGATGGGCTAAGTCGCCCTATCTCGTGGTCGCCAATGAGAGTGGAGTTTTGATGCCGAGAAGTGCTTAAAAATAGCTAAAAATTACGAATATCAAGGGAATCACACTGCCGTGCGGGTTGTCAGGAGTTGCTGGCCAATGCGGGATGTCAAGCCGGATGCGCAGAAATTTACATCACTCGATTTGGACACCGGACGGGGAAATGGCCAACAAATGGGCAAGGTTTGAAAAGGTGGACTAAAGTTTGGCCAAATGGTCATGACCTTTGGAGGGGGGATGTAGCATTTTAATGTGGCATCAAATCATGGGCATTTGGGAGATAAAGAAAACGTGGGAGAAGAGGGTGCCATCAGGCGCCGAAAAATGCGCTTGATGGAGGGAGGAGGCATCATGCTGGTTGCACACAACCCATACAACAGATCATGGGCCTTGTCTACCTCCTGTATGCTGACTCTATCGCCGCCTCTCGCTCCTCAAATGGTGGCCTGGATGAAGATCTTTGATTTTAGTCTTTCTCTCTCCTCCCTCTCTCTCCCTTAAGGGACTGTTCTTTTGTGGAAGAAGACAATGAAGAATGGTGGAGGAAAGCTTGTCCGGATGAGATCGGATTTCTTCCGGATGGATGAAGACATGAAGAGTGTTGTTCTTGAAGATGCTGAGCATTAAATGCATGTTGGAAATCAGTCCCGTAATCAAGACCAAGAAACCGAGACCTGAAAATAAGCAGTAATGCTATTTTTATGAAGAAAAATGATCTTTTTATGCTATTTGCTTTATGAAACCTTGCTCATATGGGATGAAAGTTCTTTACAACATTGTTTACCCTGAGTTTCAACTGTTTGCAATCAAGATGCTGAGCATTAAATGCATGCTGGAAATCAGTCCCGTAATCAAGACCAAGAAACCGAGACCTGAAAATAAGCGGTAATGCTATTTTTATGAAGAAAAATGATCTTTTTATGCTATTTGCTTTATGAAACCTTGCTCATATGGGATGAAAGTTCTTTACAACATTGTTTGCCATGAGTTTCAACTGTTTGCAATCTGAAAATCAGAAAATATAAGTCTACATAGCCGGAAATAGTGTTAAAATACATGAAAAACACGCGTTTTAAGGGTAAAATTGGGGTTTTTGCTATATAAATGAGAAATATGATATGTCACACCAACTAAATCTGAGTTTTTGCTGTCAATGAACCTGAGGGCCACAACCCACAATCAATTTTCATTTTCAATCATTATTTATTAAAGAAAAATAGAGGAAAATGCCAAAAAATGAAAAAAATGGGTTTAAAATTAGGGAAAAATGAAAAATGGACTGAGGAAAATTAGGGAAAATTATATCTATATTTGTGCAATATATAATGATGGAAAAGCACGAGGTTGGCCTTGGTTTGTCCCTGTTTCTATGTTTTGTGCGTATTTATTGTTCTTTTAAAAGGGAGAAATGCATAGAAACCCTATTTAATCGATCAATGATGCAAAATGCTAAGAGTTAGATGAAAAGGGGTTGAAACATTGAAAGATAAGAAAGGATTTGATTTATGCATTACACTTGGCAAATAGGAAATTGTTTAAATAAAGAGGATGGTAGCATGAGCACATGGCTCGGTGCCTCCTTTCAACGCAGCACGCGTTAGTGAAATTCATGGAAAGAATGCTTTATGCACTATGCACGATGCTGATTTTTCTTTTGTCTGAGCACATAACGATACATGATTTGCATTAAGCATAATAATTAAAAGGTATCAGAAAAACCTCTTGGATGCATGGCACCTGTCTTCCTTAGGTTGTGACCAACGATGAGCGTGAGAGGACGTCCCAAGCTGTAGGTTAGTCGTTGGGTCCTAAGGGAAAAGTGTAGTGAGGAATGGTACATCCTGGAACGTAAAATATTGATACCTTGAGAGGAGTTTGTGCTCATTTGTGTTATATGTTTAGCAGCGCATCAAAGGGCCAATCCCTGAGATGTAGGAGAGCTGCAGTGGGGCTCCGAGTATTAGTCGGTGGAGTGCCTCCATATGTGTGTGATTGTGGCATTGCCAATGTGTAAGGGTTCTCCCTTTGAGGAGTTTAAGGGAAATGTTGGACTATAAACTATAAACGCATGAATTAAGCTTTAGGGCGGTTTGTCCTTTAGCATTAGATTGATGCTCCTGGTCCGCAAGGCCGTGAGGGTGTTTGTGTGTCATGAGCATGAGGTCCAGCTAGTGCTAGAGCCAGTCCCAGCCCATTTTAGGTCCCATCACATGACTTTAGCTACTCAAAAGGCCTCTCTAGCTTGATTCTTGGCATTTTATGGAGCATATCAACTACCATTGTTGCTTGATAAAGTGCCACATGTGCATCTGAGCAGTTGGTGTAATTTGTGTTCCTTTTAAAGCTTCTTTAATCAAACCACAACTACTGGTCACTTCAATTTGTATGGGGCAAATGATCATCAGGCTATTCTAGGGCTATGACAAGCTTCCTTTAGCTAGAAATGATGGCTCTTCTTCTTCCATTGAAGCATCAGTGAATCCCTACTACTATAATAACCAAGGTAGTAGCAAAGATCTTAACCTTTCTCAAGATTTTGAGTATTTGAAGGCATCAATGCTTGTTCTATGTTAGTATGTACCTTGGATACTTGGTAAGCAAGCTATACATCTTCTTGAAGATAATTACTTCTCTTTTTCTTGAAGCTTACAAATCCTAGCTATACTGGATTGTGGACAATAATGAGAAATCACTTAAATGTCAATGAATCAAGATTATAAATAAAAATTTAGCCTCTATGAATCATCTACAAGATTTTCTCTCTTTATTCAACCAAGATTTGATCAAATCTTCTGCTTCTTGAGCTTCACGATCTCTTATGGTTAGGCATGTACAATAGGGGTCTTTAATTTCTCATTAAGAATGATTCAAGATAGAGGGTTTTTTCCTTTTAGAGGTCAAGGAGCTTGTCTATAGTAGGGATTTATAAAGATATTTTAAGCATGGTTACATTGGAGGTCTCTTAAAGACTATAAGCCTAGATTTGGGGGATTCATCAACAACCTTTCGATTTCCTATTTCTAAAGGCTAAAGTTAGCTGACTAATTCCCAATTCAAGGATTATTCATTGGGATTCCTAAGAATTCAAGCCGTGGATTTCATGGGAGCATATGGGAGATATTGAATGTTGAAATTGGAGCACCCAACCTTCATCAATCAGTAGTAGGAGGTACTCAATTATTGGTCTCTCTCTTTTATTTTTTGTTTATTCCTCTTGTTGAGCCATCATCCAATTGTTGGAAGAGAGACAAGAATTGTTATTGCATTTTATGAAAGCTTCTTGATTATGTGGATTATGCATCCCTCTTTAATGTAGTAAGCATTCATTTCTATGAAATAGTATCTTGAATTGGATTGAAATTGCTTCTGATCTTACCCATAACATGTTGATCGACTGATTTTGCATACCAAAATAAATGAGATATCCATTGTAAAAGGGCAAAATAAGCAATGAGTCACCGCATGGTAAATCCCTCTTTCCATCTATTTTACCATTTCAATTTCCAATCCAATGCATACCATAGAATGAGCTGAATGATTTCTTCAACCAATGCACATTGTGTTGGTTGATTAGAGTAGGATGCCACTGCCATGTTGAGATTCCCATCGAGGAAAAATGTGGATGTCAGAAGCGATAGTGGACAAAAGAGAGGAGACCCCCCCTCACTATTGAAGATCCTGAAGGGGTGCAACCAACTGACTCGGGGGAAACTTTGCCCATCTCCCAATTATTTGGAACCCATGTAGGGAACCTGCCCCATTGGTTTATCCCTCATTTAGGTATCACAAGTGGAGCTATTGAAGATTTAAAGATTTCAACTCAAGGGCACTTAAACAAGGCATTTCTTAATCAATCTACAAAGGTTCCACCTTGATTGCAAGTTTATTTAGCCTTTAAGAGCAGCACACATGTGCTTGCAGGAGTAACAAGAAACTTGAGCATTTATTGGGCTCAATTTGTAGCCATTTATAGGTGCTATAGGTTATCCCAAGCCTTGTATAGGTTTATTTTATTGCTTTAGTGATTAGTGCATTATGAGTTGTTTTGGGGTACTTTCAAAACCAACTATAGGTGTGGTACATGGAATTTATTGCTTCCCATAGGTCATATACAAGTGTCTTAGTGAACTACACTATCTCATCAATTCAAATAGTAAAACTACAAGGTCAATTAGGGCTAAATTTGGACTTACAGGTCTCCCATAGGATAATCAGACATGGACAATTCCTATTAGACAACTTTGAGTTGTTGTAACTTTTTTTTTCCTATTCAAATTTCACTATTACATACTCAATTTGAAGAGGGAAAAGTAAGATTCAATTTGAATAAAAAAATTTGTCAATTGAAGGTCTCTAGAGCAAAAGTTATAGTTGACTTGGTGATTATAGATACTATAGGACTACACTTTGAAATGGCGGGGAACATGAGTAAAAACAAAGGGAATGAGGATTTACAACAACAAATCAAAGACTCCAAGGACCCTAAGACTGGAGACATGTATGGGGATGATTATAAAGATGATTCTTATAACATGGGTGCTATAGTACCTTTGAATAATACCTTATGTTAGCATGAAAACACTCAAATAGACACCGCGAGTTACTAGATGTTGTGAACAAGTTTGGCAATCAAACTTAGTCCTCTCTTATAAGCTTACCACTCAAATCACAAGATGGATGGACTTTCAAATGCTTGAGAAGGAAAAGGAGAGGCAAGAGAAAGAGAAAAACTAGTCTTCTATTGAGAAAATTACTACATAAATTACCAAATGGATAGAATCACAAATGAAGGAAAAGGAGCCACAAATTATTTTGTTTAAGTGCAAAGTTATCAACCAACGTAAATCCTAACCCTTTGGGCATGAGATTGGCGAGGCTTCACATAAAGGCAATGATCATTTAGGTAATGCAAGCCGAGATGGTCATGCACGTGGAGGCTTCTTTGCCACTAAAGTACCTATTCCAAGAGTTAGTTGACCTTAATCCTCCCTTGTTAGAACTACTCCAACAATGGTAGTTACAGTGGTATCAATAATGATCAACCTCATGGTGGGAAACAGTCAAATCATGGTGATAGAGAGTTGAGGGATAATATCATATTGTCCAAGTATAATGGCTAATCATCTTCCCCATCAAACCTTGAGGAGTGGCTTTCTAAATTGGAAGATTGCTTTGATATATTCCCTACAACTAATGACCAACAATAGATCCACTTTGCTACTATACACCTAGAGGGTTTTGCCCACGCTTGGTGGTGCTACATGAAGAAGGGAAACCATCAAGTGGATAGTTGGGAAGATTTCAAAGCTCTCATGATACAGGTCTTTGTCTCCTCAGTGGAGAAAGAAAAGCTTATTAGGCATTGGTATGGCTCAGAGCATAGGGTTCTTTCTATGAGAGAATATATGAATCGATTCTTAAACCTTACTATGGTTGTGGATGTTGGGGGTAAAGGCACCTGTGCCTAGCCGCCTATGTATTACTATACTGACAGTACTTACACCTATACATTGCAGGTGGTGGGCGCCCATTGCTATCACTTTGAATAAACAAAAGACTGATCACAGATTGTGACTATTGAAGTTCATATATCTTGTGTGTGTCTCTCTCTTACTCTTGCACCTTCCACCATAGCTCTTGCTTATGCTCGTGTGCTTCCACTATGGGCTCACTCCCTTCAACTGATATCAGAGACAACCATTCAAGGAGTTTTATCATCCTTTGCTTTAGCCCATATTCAAAGCTTCAACTCAAGGTTTCATAGCAATCATTATTTATTTTTCTCTAGGTATGCATGGAGTATTTTCTTCTTTCAGCTTGTTCTAGCTTGCTCTATATTCATTGAGGAGATTCCCAAGGCTTATTGAGCCTTGTTGGGTGCGTGTTGAGTTGAGAAGCAACCATTTTATCCATTTTTGAGTGGATATAGAGCATGTTGTAGAAGTCATGGATAGCTATGGCAACTTGACAACATTATCGTATTTTGGCTATAACTTTTGCATACAGTTGGATTTAGGCGTTCTATAGCTAGAAACAAAGAGCACAATAAGAGCTACAAATCTAAACACTCAAAAATTTGATTCTATGTAGTTTTTATTCTCTATTTCACACAAAACAAAACTATTTTGGCTTGGACAACAAACAACAAATTCCATAATGCATGCTTGATACTTTTTTTGGAAATGCTATTTTGGTGCCAAATGGTATAGCTATGCTTTTGGGCTAATTTGAGCACACATTTGGCTCAATTTTCTTAGAGACTACATTATTATAATAATAGAGTTGAATGTCATTTATCTCGGAAAATCATGTGACTCCTATCATTTGATGCTTTTAGGGCTTGGTATATTGATGCTCGAATGTTATTTTAACACTTTGGGATACTTGACACATATTAGAATGATTTTAGGCTTTGATTGAGCTTGCATTCACTTGGTTTTGACTATCATATCCCTACTATTCATAGTTGCCTAATAAAGATTATGCTTATTATGCTTTGAAGCTACTCGCATATCACATATTGGATGTACCAACATTTGGTTATGTATGCCTATGGATATGTTTATGACATGGTCCTAAGTTTAGATTGGAGCTTGGATGCTTTGATATTGGTTGTCATTCCTATCCTTGGATGCTACTTGGATGCTACAGTCAGAGTCTTGTAGACTACTTGGGTTCAGTGCTTTTAGATGTATGTTCTATGGAACTTGGATACTCAAATGTCATTCACATGATGTTTTGAGCTTTGCTTGCTCATTTGGCATTCAACTTTTTCTTTAGTGAAAGCTACTTAGCTTTATGTATTGAGCCACATTAGCACTTGGATGTACTACTACAAAGCATTTGGTTTATGCACTTCACACAGTGAGACGGTGGGACTCATTGTGATATGCTCTCTTCATATTTATTGGATGTAGTTACTCTATTGTGGCCTAATTTGATCTCTTGGCTTGATCTAGTATTTATGTTTATCAGGGTGTTATCAGTGATATTTATGTACTTCTAGGTTATGTATTGAGCTTTGCTCAGTGGGTTATGCATCTGGAAATTCTCTTCATTTACCTTTGAGACCTACCCTATGTATGATATCTATGCCTATTGCATGTATGGTTTTTGACACATTGCAGTTGTGATAGTCTTCAATGCCGGTTTTTCCTAACTTCTTCCTTCTTAGTTACTCATATTGATTGTTGACATACTGCTATAATTTACTATCGTAACCTATCATTTGAGTTATATGCATTCTATTTGAGGGTAGTCACCTAGACTTGACAATCTTTCATTTACATTTTGTGGACAGTTCATTACTTTGACAGTATCTTCTATTGACCACTTGATTTAGTAGTGGTTTTGGGGCTGATTTGTAGGGTATTATAGCATCACATCTTTCCCTTATGTGTACTTGTTTGGTCTCATTATGGCTAGTGGATCTTATGATATTGCTATCTTTAATATTGAGAAATTGAATGGGACCAATTATACCCATTGGAAGACCTAGATATGACAGGTTTTAGTGCAAAAACTACAAGTTGGACCACTCAAAAATGGGGGTGCCAAACTGAAAAACATTGTAGCTAAGGATTGGAATGAACTAGATGAGCTATGTAAGTCCAAAATCATTTTGTCACTCTCTAAGAAGGGTCACTACAATGTTGTAACTAGAAATCAAACTGCATATAAGCTTTGGATATAGATTAAGAATCTTTATGAAAAGCAGAGTCTTGCATCACAAAGGTATTGGTTGAAATAGTTGATGGACCTTCACAAGAAAGGGATTCTATGTCTGCACAATTGAATGAGTTTCACTCCACCATCAACCATTTAGCTTTGGCAGGAGATTGAGTTCAAGGATAATTTGCATTTTTTATTTTTTCTTGGTACTCTACCTAAGTCATGGTACACTTTTCGTACAGGTCTCAATGCTAAGGATGGGCTGAAATTGCAGGATGTTGAGAGTGCCCTCTTGACAAAAGAGGTGAACAAAAAGAATGTGGATGCTTCTCATATGTCCCATGCATTGACTGTGAGAGGCCAGCAATATGAAAATGGCCATGGTAGAGACTCTAACAAGTCTCACTTTAGGACATGTGGACAATCTCACATTAAGTTTCGTGGCCGTAAGTCTAGTCTTACTTATTATTATTGTGGAAAAGCAAGTCATATTTGACCGATGTGCCATAAAATGCACAAAGACAGGTCCAAGAAAAAAGAAAGGGTAAAGTGCAAGAAAAGAATGATGATCACAACATTGTGTCTAGTAAGTCTAGCATCAGGGATTGAGGAGATTAATGTGGTGTAGCTTGATGTATTTGATAAACTTATCTTGGAAACTTGTTCCTTGGATGGTTCACAGCTAATTGATGCTTTGTTAGGATATACTCAGTATTAGTTGATAGATCTAGGGGCTTCCTTTCATGTGACCCCTCATAGAGAGTGGTTTTACTCCTATTGCAGTATGACTAGTTCTATCCATTTGGGTAATGCTAGAATTAGAGATAGTTGGTATTGGTGATGTCCAACTGCGTTCTGGTTCCAACACAATGTTTGCTCTTCATGATGTATGTCATGTACCATCTCTCACAAAGAGCCTTATCTCCACTAGCACCTTGGATGATGCAGGTTATGTTTTCTCTTTTGGTGATTCCTCATGGAAGATTAATAGTGAGAATCTTGTTATTGCATGTGTTGCTAAGTCTAGTGCCCTCTATCCTTTTCTTGTATCTAGGTCAATCGAGCATGTTTTGGCTCTGGTTGCAATTCCACATGTATCTCTTTGGCATTGTTACCTTGGGCACATATCTTTAAAAGGAATGAAAATGCTTACCAGTTTGTACTATCTTCTATTCCTAGACTATAAGTATTTCGAGTCTTGAGATCATTATTTATATGGGTGGGAAACACATAGTATGCATACAATTTTTGGTATGAAGCGCATGGATGAGCCTTAGATCTTATTCATTTGAATGTATGTGGTCCCATATCTTATCAATTGCTAGGTGGTGCAAATTGTCACATTCATTGATGATTACTTATATAAAGTCTAGGCTTACCCTATTAAGAAAAAATCAGATGTCTTGTCTACCTTTCAGTGTTGGCTTACTCTTGTTAAGAACCTGTTTGGGTATAAGCTAAAATGCCTAAGGAAAAATAATGGGGGTGAGTATGTCTCTAATTCTTTTGAATAATTTTACGATGAGCAAGGTATTAAGCGTTAATTGACTACTCCCTACATTCCTCCCTAGAATGGTATTGCAAACACATGTACATAACAATTCATGAGAGAGCCCTGCAGTATGCTTAGCCATGCATGCTTACCCAACACTTTTGGACTAAGATAGTTACTACTACCATACACTTGATTAATAGGTCCCCTTGCATTGCTAGTGATTGCCAAGTTATATAGGAGGTCTGGACTGGAAAACCTCCATCATATGCTCATTTGTGCATCTTTGGTTGTGTGATGCATTCTAACATGTTCCCATGGACAAGAGCAATAAGTTGGATCCTAAGTCCATGAGATGAATCTTTCTTGGTTATGGGGATGTAGGTGAGATGGGCTATCACTAATGAGATCCATAGGCTTGCAAGATTATCTGCAACCATGATATCATTTTCCACAAGGAAAATATGCATAAATAGCTTGAGCAAGTGGTTGAGATATGCAAGGTGATCTTTCGAGAGGCGCCTCCTACTCTCATATAGCTAGCTAGACAGTCTATAATAGTTGATGCTCTAGTGGCCCAAGCGTTACCTATTGTGTAAGATCAGCCTACTTTGACATGCTCTACTAGAGTTAAACATCAGCTTAAGTGTTTTATTCCCTCCATGGATTATGTTATGGTGAAAGATGAAGGTGAGCTTCTCTCTTATGATGAGGCCATGCACAAAGATGATAGTCACTCATGGTATAGGGCTATGCAGTTAGTTTTTTACTCCTTATAGACTAACCATATGTGGGATTTGGTTCCTTTGCCTAGTGGTAAGAAGGCATTGCCATGTAAGTGGGTATATAAGCTAAAAAGTATATGTGGATGCCCCAAGCTTGCTTATAAGGCCAGATTGGTAGCTAAGGGTTTCAAGTAGGAATATGTTGTTGACTTTGATTACGTCTTTTCTCATGTGGTTAAAATGATACTTTGTATTAGTATTGGTTTCTTAGCTAGATCTGGATCTTTATCAGATGGATGTAAAGACGGTTTTTTTACATGGGGACTTGCATGATGAGATCTATATGTACCAACCTAAGGGCTTTGAAGAAAAAGGCAAGGAACACCTAGTGCGTAAGTTGAGAAAGAGCCTTTATGGCCTGAAATAGGCACTTAGGGAATGGTACCATAAGTTTGATGCTTTTATGTATATACAAGGATGTAGACATAATGCTAATAAGGAGCCATCTTTATACTTGAAGAAGAATCGTTATGGCAGCCTTATGATTTTGGTCCTCTATGTGGATGATATGCTTATTTCCTAGGAGAGCTCATGATGAGATGGATGCCTTAAAATCTTAGCTCCAGAAGAGATTTGAGATGAAGGACATGGAATAGGCCTTGCATATTATTAGGATACCCATTATGTGCCATCATTTTAAGGGGCTCCTTTATCTACCATAAAAGGAGTATATCTAAAACCGTGCATTTCTATACCTTGTATATCTAAGAAAAACACCTCTAGCAAAGGTGAAGTCATAACTAGGGGTGGACTTTCTATTGTTTGTATGTCCTATATAATTAGAGTTAGTGTATCCCATGACTCTTATATCCTAGCCACCATAACATATGCTTATAGTTGTTATGCCCTTCAAATTCTTCATCATACCCTTGAAGGCATCTCAATGCCATTTTCCAAGTGTAGTCATATAGTGTGCCACAACTCCCATTGCAAATGCTATATCATGATGAGTGGCTATCATGGGATATATCAAACTACTCACCACAATGGGTGCATAAGAGATCTGGCCATCTCACCCTTTTGCTCATCAGACTATGGACACAGACTATGAACAATCGACTTGACTAACCTTCACATGAGAACCAATAAGCTTCACAATCGACTTGACTAACCTTCACAATCGACTTGACAACCAATAAGCTAAAGGAAACTTGTACTTCAAGAAAATCTTTTATGAAATTCGTGCTTGGATTGTGTGGATTGCTTGAAGTATAAAAAGTTCACATTTCCTATTGAAACACTTGCAACATTCCATCTTAAACTTTTTTTTTTTGCAAAAATTACTTTCAAAGGAGTTGTTGGGATAAAGGGCAGTGCCACAAATCATTATTGAGGTACACTCTTTAGTACCACAAATCGTGTGTCTCTATCTCTTCTCTATCTCAACCTGCATCTCTACACAAAAGCTCCATTGTAGCTAACTACAAACTGGTATCAGAGCTTGGCAATCAAGAGCTTGGCATTTCTTTAGGTGTAGGAGCTTGAAGTTGAAGAAGAGCTCACTGTGAAGAGTCTGCAAGCAGGACAACAAGGTTTAAAGCTTCTTCTTTAAGCTTGAAGCTTCCCTCTTCATTTGAGCTTATTGGTAGCCATTGTTGGTCACTTGGGGACCCTCCCAATCCCCAACACTTGGACCAGCATTCCAATCTCTCCAGGGTTGAAGGTGCCATCAGCATGGGTATGCAGATCTAGTTTTCAGCATGCTCAAGACCTACAGTAGCTGCTCCTCTTTATTTGGCATCATGGTTATGCTCCAGACTTTGCATCTAATGCTAAGAATTGAGCATTGAAGTGTAGTATTACACTTGGAGCTAATACACATTCAACTTTAAGTCTGAAATACACAGTATTTAGATTTGAAATAAACAGGATAGCACCTACTCTCTTGAGATTGATGCTCATATGATAGCTATTTGGATGTATCTTGATGCTGATGCTTTGGGAATCATGTGGCATTGACTTGAGGCCATTTTGAGATAATCTTAGCAAGGATATGGCTCAATTTGTAGACTTGCTTATGGCTGGAATACACAGTCCATGGCTTGCAATTTATAGGTAGCTCTCTGTCCTTTAATGACATTGGTCCTTGGACATGCATGTTGATGCATATACAATGCATGCTCAAGTGATGTCAAGACACTAAGGAATGATATGCCTATGTGTCGAAGTGCATTTGGGATGATTTTCACTGATATTTCACTCAGTTGTGATAGAGATTTGGCTACTGGAATAACATGGCTGAATGACATTTTGACAGCGTATGCATTATGTCTTGCTTCTAGACTTAGTCTCGGGAATTCTATACCATGTATTCATGCTTATGGTTGATGTTACATGCTTGGATTTGATTCCAGAATGCATTTGAACAATGATTAAAGGTCGTTTTTTGGATCAACTTTACTTACAAGTCTACTGCTATACATTCAAGATAGTTTTCTGCATATCTAGGACAACATACCTCACTGTCAGGAAATTTGATATGTTTTTATGCAAGAACATTATGGTGATGTTTTGAGTAGCTTTGCATGGTCTTTGGAGCTCAATCTCAATCACTTTGAGAGGTTATTTCAGTTCTAAATTTTCAGGATAGATTTTTCTTAAATCTCTAGGGGACTGCACTCTTGAATTGCAGGGGACATCCACTTGTATTGTTAGGAATTTTTGGATTGCACTCCTGAATTCTAGGACAACCACCTGTATTGTCAAGAATTTCAAGACTGCACTCTATTTTTGTCAAGAAATTGGTATGTTTACTGTCATTGAATGCTTTTGAGGCATATTGGGCAATGAATCGATGTACGTTCTTGCTGCTACATACTTGGGGATATTCCTAACATACTACTGAGTGGATTTTGGAGCTTCCATTACTTAGCATTAGCTGCTTTACTATCATACAGTTATTTGGCTATGAATCATGGCTAGCAGTAATGACAATCATCTTATGCATATCAAGAATCTTGAAGGAGCACACAACTTTGCAGTTTGGCAAAAATAGTGCTATAACATCTTGTTGCAAAAGAAACAAGCAAAGACAATTAAAGTAAAGGGAACAAAACCAGCTGATGTAGAGCAGGATGAGTGGGATGAGATGAATGAGCTTGCACACTCGACCATTGAGCTATCAATTTCTGATGCCTTTCTGTTTAACATTGAAGGGTTGGATTCTACTTATGACATTTGGAAGTGAACGGAAGAATTGTATGCCCAAAAGAGTGCTACAAGCAAAGTCTATTGGCTGGAGAAACTCATGGATTTGCGTATGAAAGAGGGTACTACAATATCTACTCACCTTAGTGAGTTTAAGTCCATTTTCAACTAGCTTGCTTCTTTGAAGTTCAATATTGATGATGAGTTCAAAGCTATGTTCTTGCTTTGCACTTTGCCAAAGAGTTGGGATACCTTCAAGACTGCTATGAGCAATTCTAATGCTATGCTTTTGTATGTTGATGTAGAGAGTGCTCTACTCATGGAAGAAATAAATTGGTAGAACAATGCATCTAGTAAGTCTTCCAGTGCTTTGCATACTAGAGGTAGATCACAATAGAAAGGCAAATCTGATAGCAAGGGAATCAATAAATCACGTGGTAAGGATGTTGAATGCCATCATTATGGCAAGAAGGGTCACTTTAAATGTGACTGCTATAAATGAAAGAAAGAGAAAGGGAAGGCAAAAAGACAAATGACAGCAACAAGGAAGAGAAGAAAGAGAGTCAGCCTGCTAAGAAGAGCAGTGTAAAGATTGAAGAGGTGAATGTGGTCAGCCATGAGAGTGATAGTGGGAATGATGTACTCTTCATCTCTTCATGTTTCAATGCACATGCTTTAATAGCCGATATGGATGACGACATGTACACTTGGATTTTGAATTCAGGTGTAGCTTTTCATGTCACCCCTCACCGTGAGTGATTTACAGACTATAGTAGGAGGTCGACATGGTGTTTCCATCTTGGGGACAATTATGCATGTGACATTGCAGGCACTGGTAGTTTGCAACTACAATTTCAGCATGGATCTGTCTTCACTCTTCATAATGTAAGGCATGTACCGCGGCTTAAGAAGATCTTAATTAGTACTAGACAGCTAGATGATGATGGATTTTATACCACCTTTGGCAATGGGAACTGGAAGATCTATAGAGGATCTAAGGTTATTGCCAGAGGCTCAAAGAGTGATACTTTGTATCCTCTCCATGTATCTAGTGTGTGTGACCATGTTGTTGTGCTGTGACCGAGTAGCCAAGTGTTTCCTTGTGGCATGGCTAGTTGGGACACTTGAGTCAAACATGAATGAAAGTACTTTCTCGTTTGGGTTACTTACCTTGTCTTTGATATGCTAATTTTGAGCACTATGATCATTGTATCTATGGTAAGCATGCCCAGACTTCACATAAAAAGTCTCTTTCATTGAAATATTCTCCTTTAGAGTTGGTACATTCAGATGTATAGGGTTATCTCTAGGAGGAAAGAAATACGTTGTCACATTTGTCGATGATGCTACTCGGAAGGTATGGGTGACATTTCGTAGCAAGGACGAAGTGCTTGACACTATTCGTAGCAAGGACGAAGTGCTTGACAGGTTTAAAAATTTCTTGGCATTGGTTGAGAACCAGACTAGTAAGACACTTAAGTTTCTTTACTCTAACAATGGTGGGGAGTATGTGTCCAAGGCCTTTCAGGCATTTTGTGACAGTAGTAAGGGGATAAAGAGGGAGCTCAATGCCCCTCATAATCCACCCCAGAACAGAGTTGCAGGGCGCATGAATCGAACCATATAGGACAAGGTCCATATGACGATGTTGTCTCATGCTGCACTATCCCATGGCTTTTGGGCAGAGGCTATTATGACAGCCGTTCATTTGATTAATAGGTCACCTAACAGGTCTTTGGGGGGGAGAGTCCCTCAAGAAGAGTGGTCGAGAAAGCCACCTTCTTGTGCTCATTTGCGAGTGTTTGGCTACAAGGGTTTTGTGCATATACAGAGAGAAGAACCTAGCAAACTGGAACGAAAGTCCTGTAAATGCATATTCCTAGGGTACAGTGATGAGGGTGAGATGGGGTATAGACTTTGGGATCCCAAGAAAAGAAAGATAGTACACATCAATGATGTCATCTTCTGTGAAGATTGCATGCATAAGCAACCCAAGAAGACTGAGGAAGTCAAGAGGGTTGTTTTCAAGGAGGATGTACCTTTTAGATAGCCATTTGTGCCCAATGGATAGCAGCATATACACGCTATAAATACTCCTAAAAATGTAAGGAAATGGTGCTAGAAATGACTAGCAAGGTACTACCCATGATACACCATAGTTTCAGCCTGAAAACATGTAATTAGGACAGCATGAACTATTAGGACAACATGCTAGAATTTTAGGACAACAACCTATACATGCAGAATTACAGACCCATATTTCAAGACAACAACCTGTAAATGCAAATTTGTCGGCCCAATAGCCAACAAATGTTGAGTCTTCACTCCGTAGGTTGACTCGACCATGGAGACCACCTGACAGGTTTGTTCCTAGTGCGCAATATGCTATAGATTATGCCATGTTGACGAATTGTGGTGAGCCATCATGCTTCAAGGAAGCAATGACTAGACTGGAGAGTAAGAAGTGGTTCAAGGCCATCCTGTTGGAAATGGAATCACTTGATAAGAATGGTACTTGGGACTTGGTGCAGTTGCCTAAAGGGTAGAAAACTCTTTCATGCAAGTGGGTTTACAAGATGAAGGTCACTTCTAGTTCTTTGCCAAAGTACAAAGCATGGTTGGTTGCAAAGGGTTACAACCAGTGACATGGAATTGACTTTGATGAGATATTCTCTCCTGCAGTCAATATGACTACTCTAAGAACCATTTTGGGCTTGGTTGCAGCTGAAGATATGGAGCTCATACAGATGGATGTAAAGACCTCATCCTTACATGATGATCTACATGAGGACATATATATGCAATAGCCTGAAGGTTTTATTTGCTAAAGGCAAAGAGATGATGGTTTGTGAGCTCAAATAGAGTTTGTATGGGCTGAAACAAGCATTGAGGGAATGGTATCATAAGTTTGATACTTTCATGGAGTCTCAGGGCTTTCAAAGAAGTCAAGTTGATCATTGCTTGTACACCAAGAAGGCAACAGATGGTAGCTTGATTATCTTGGTTTTATATGTTGATGACATGCTCATTGCTGGCAGGGATACTCATGCCTTGGATTCATTGAAGTCAGTCTTCATGGCATCTTTGACATGAAGGATCTTGGTGATGCCAATCACATTCTTGGGATGCAAATACTTAGAGATGGATCGAAGGGGTTACTCTATTTATCTCAGCAGGAGTATGTATCCAAGATTTTATAGTGTTTCAATATGGAGGGGGGAAAGCAATCAGAGTTCCATTGCCTCCATATGTGAAAATCAATGCAGAGGACATCCCTACATTTGATGATGAAAAGACTGAATGGCCAAGATTTCATATGCTTCAGCTATTGGCAGTTTGATGTATGCTATGGTTGCTACACGTCCACACATTGCCTTTGTAGTGGGAGTGGTTAAACCCTGGCAAGAGGCATTGGGAAGCAGTGAAAGGTATTATGAGATACCTCAAGGGCACAAAGGATTTTTGCATCTACTTTGGTAAGCAAAAGACATCTATCATTGGCTTTACGGATGTATTCTATGCTGGACATGCAAACTGCAGGAAGTTCACATTAGGATATGTGTTTACCTTCACGAGGATCTATTTCTTGGATATCCAATCTACAAAAGTGTGTTGCACTATCTACTATGGATGCAGAGTATGTGGCTGCCATTGAGGAATGCAAAGAGGCCTTATGGCCATCACATTTGGTTGCTGAGCTTGGAATTATTGAGGTTTCTATTCTCCATTGTGATAGTCAGAGTGCTATCATGTTAGCATGGAACCCTGTTTTTCATGCAAAGGCAAAACACATACAGGTGAAGTATCATTTCATATCAGAGAGGTACTTGATAGCAAGAGCATTGAGTTGGTTAAGGTGCACACTGATGATAATCCTGCAGGCCTTCTCACGAAAGGTCTTCTAGTAGAGAGGTTTTCCCATTGCCAGTAGATGATGGGTATTGGATAGGTATAGTCTCTTCATCTTTATACATACTTGGACTTAGCTAATTCTTTTCCTCTACCTTTGGGCACATTATCTTTAGGGGGGAGGTTGTTGGAATAAAGGACAGTGCCCATGTTTGCCCGTAAGTGCCAAGTTGTACGTAGTACATATACCTATCTAAAATCATTATTGAGGTACACTCTTTAGTACCACAAATCGTGTATCTCTATCTCTTCTCTCTCAACCTGCATCTCTACACAGAAGCTCCATTGTAGCTAACTCAATAGGAGCTAATTGTAAGCTATTGTGCCATAACAGGAACTTGAGATGGTAGGCCAAATTTCTTTCTCAAAGGAAGAGCACAACAGGTATCAACTGACCACTGAAACACAAGTCTAACCCAGCTAAAGCACTACTGCAACATCAGCAATTTGAGAGAGCCGATGAAAAAGGAAGGCATAGTGAGACAAATAGTCGACCAGTGCAATCTCCACAGATACATGGAGAAGGTTGGCCAAAAAATCAACCACGGTAGATGCATAGAATTCCTAAGAACTTTTGACATGTACCATTGCTAGAGAGTCTTGTAGCCAAACGCCTTAGATGAGGTAAATTGGAACACCTATATCCGAAAGACAATACATGCATCGACGAAGGTACTAGTCGTAGTACCAAGGGTGGCAGAAAAGGAGTCTCCAGCTACAATAGTGGAGTTCGAGAGAAAAAAACCTGCCTCCAAGGCTTTGACTATAGGCTTTGGAGGAGTGTTAACTGCCATCATTCGAAAAGCTTTGGGAGAGAAGAAACATAAGTAGTAGAGAAGACCTCGAAGGAGAGTCACCGTAAGAGGAGCATTGCTCTTCCACCCTAGCTATCCCAACCATCTCACTTTCAGCAGCAAAAGAAGAGGGGGAAGATGAAGTCCACAAGGAACAACAAGACAACACGGAGAAAGAGTTACTAATGAAAAGGAGAATGACCAACCATCTCAACAACAAGAAGCCTCAAGCGAGAGGACTGTTAGTGAGCAGCAAGGCTCAAAATTATCGAGCCAAGGGGAGAGGAAAAAAATCACTCTCAAAATCCCTATAAGAAGAACTTGATCCACCTCAAGGAAAACTGAGAGCTGCAAAGGGTGGAGGAGGAATCGAAGAGACTAGAAGAAGAACACAAGAAAATCCAAGGAGAGGAGGAAGAATGATTAAGGCAATAAGAGGAGGAGGAGGAGGAGGAGATTACTCTAATAAAAATGGAATCAAAGATTTAGCCTACAAGAATGTCTCATAGTCGAGAGGAGAAGAGACATTGGAGCAACTAAAAAGAAAACTAAAGCTAACAAGGATGGCATTGCAACATGGACTCGATGGCACGACACCCAAGCCTAGCACCGGCTTGGGAGTAGAGGAGGGATGTGCTCCCCTAATGTCAACTGGCTGAACCTCACAAGAACTCCCCTTACTAAGGCTTGGGGAGCCATAACAACAAATGCAGCCACCTCAACAGGAGCCATTGGAATTGGTCTAGGAAGAAGGGCCTGATTCTAAATCAAATCAACAAAAAAAAAAACCATTGCAAGAACCAAACCCTCTTTGTGGCCACAAGTATAGTCAAAAGAGCAAAGGGACAAGCCATGCATTCCTTGGAAAATCTCTTAAGCCCCCTCGAGATGTAACTACTCCAGAGCATCATGATGATGTCTAGCATACTTCCTCCCAATGCATCTCCCAAAAAAAAAGAGAGGAAAAGAAAGAAAGAAAAAAAGCAAAGAAAATAGAAAACAAAGAAAAGATCCACACAAAGCAAAAGGAAATGAACAATGAGCCTTCCCATGTCTCAGAGTGCCATAAACACTTCACCTAGGGGTTCTCAATTAAGATGTGTTTGGTGGCCTCAGTCCCCACAGCGGTGCCTAACCCCCTAGCCCTTCATGTCCCCCACTTCACACTAGGCACATCAAGGGCGGGACACACATGAGGAGTTTGTGCCTCCACTGTACACAAACTGGGTCCTCAAGTGTGGGACCACACCACAGGTTTCCCCAACTCCCAGTTTCATTGGCATAGACACCATGCATTGCACAATGAGGTAGATACACCCCCCCAAATGGCAATCAACCACTAACATCGGAGGTTCATGCCACCCAATCAAATCTATTCTCGGCCTTTGCAATCTATCATCCAATTTTGATGCTTCTTCTCCCCATCCATAAAGCCCCATCACCGACCCAGATGGCATCCTTCAACCACCCAATCCCTCATCAATAAGTGCATCAAGTGCCATGGGGATGGCACTCACCTAGGAAAGGATACTATTAACCCTAGTGCAAATCAAGAAAAAAGAAAATTAAGAAGACACATGGCAAAACGGAAAAGGCGGCAAGCACAAGGACGACCTTAAAAGTTGAGGGCAATCACAAAATAGGAAAGGCATATTTTAAATATAAAAGCGCACTCTAAATCCCTGTAAAAGTGCACCAAGCTCCCTCTTGTGCAATTTGTAAATGTAGATGGGCATGGGTGAAGGCAGAATGCAAATAGGAAGGAAATAGGAAAAGAGGACCTAGGCTAAATTGGCTAGTCATATAAAAAACGAATGGGTTCCAGGGGATTAGGGTAAAGGGTTTTATATAAAAGGCAAAAAGTGAATGAAGAAGCTCATTCTTGGGTGTGACCAAAAGTAGCTCTCTTCTTATTCTTCATCTTTTTGCTCTTTCTTGCTTGTGCTTGTGCTTGAGAGAGGGAGTGTGAGAGTGTGAGGAAGTGAGTGTAAGAGGGCGAGGGACAGTGGTGGAGAAGCTCTCCATCTTCTCCTCTCTTCTTCACATCTCTTCTCTTCTCTTGTCTCACGCACGCAGCTATGAAGCACGGAGCTTGGAGCTTGAGGATTGAGCTTGCTTGAATCTTGCACTTGGATCATGGAGCTATCAGAGTGCTTGAGGGAGGAGGAAACTTGATCAGGCATAGAGGTAAGCTCACTACACCCGTAGACTTGAGAGCGCACATGGCTGGGTGAGAGGTAGCTATTAGCATTCAGCTTGAAACACTTGAAATAATAAGCGGGCCCTGGGTCTTGGCAGTTGAGTATAAACTCCCACACCTTCCTAACACTAATTGTGATAAGATACAATGTCTACAATCATGACATCTCATTGACCTATTCTCCCTATGCCTCATCCTTGTCAATGCCTCCACAACATTTGCATTTCGTAGCCCAAACATATTTAATCTCTAATCTTCTAAGACTCATCCATCTATTCATCAAATCATGCTCCTCTCACTACCTATCTTGTGTATGCTGAGCCTTTCCACTCTATATTTTACCCTTCGCATTCTAGCATTCATATTACTCCTCAAAATCATCTCTAATCTCAAGCAATTGGCCTTATTTATGCCTCCAAAATTCCATCAACTTTACTATTGGCATTCCTCTCATGCCTTCCAATTTTATTATCATCTAGATCCATTGCACTATACAAGCATCACCACTAGTACATTCAAGTTAAAGATTATCCTCAAGGAGAGCATGAGGTCTTATTCAAGGTATCTCAAAGACATGCACATCACCATCAACATTCGCCTCCTTTCCTTTGACAAATCCTAATGAGAGGTTCCTCACTTGTACCCCTAGAGTTGAAGTCTTCAATGTTGGCCAACTTGCTACCTCAAGCTAACATGCCATAAGACTAGCACTCATTTAGAGAGGGTGGCCATTTTAACTCCAAATAGAGAAGGATGTAGAAATATAGTGAATTTTTTTGTCAAAACTCAAAGTCAAAGGATTAGTCTAAGAAATCAAAGAACCTATGGAGTCAATTGAGACTAATCGGATGAAAGAGCCAAGAGAAGGAGCCACAAGTAGTTGCACCTTAAAAGGGTATTGGACATGAATCTTTTATACTTTTGAAAAATATGAAAAACCATAACTATTAGAGTATTGAATAGCTAGATCTTATTTAACTCCATTTACACTATTTTAATAAATAGTGAGAGTCAGGTCATACATATTTTAATATCTCTTAGAGTCATGTAGTACTGTAATTTTTATTTCATATTTATTATGCATATAAGATACACAAAATAAGTAGATCCACAGGATAGTCTATTTGTTTCTATTAGAAACCTAAAGGCATATGAAAACTAATGACCAGGTTTATGAGAGAGAGACTAAGGATTAATGTTATTCGTCTTGGTAAACCCTATGTCTGTAATATGTAAAACGAATGGAATGCTCATTCTTATGTGTAGAATTTTCAAATCAAGATTCCTTATTTACCTTCTTGCTTCCACCATAGCTTGAGAGAGAGAGAGAGAGAGAGAGAGAGAGAGAGAGAGAGAGAGAGAGAGAGAGAGAGAGAGAGAGAGAGAGAGAGAGTGTGTGTGTGTGTGTGTGTGTGTGTGTGTGTGTGTGTGTGTGTGTGTGTGTGTGTGTGTGTGTGTGTGTGTGTGTGTGTGTGTGTGTGCACATGTGAATGTGCATGAGGGAGTGAGGTAGAGAATGAGGGACCATAAAGGATAAGGTTACTCTCTTCTTCTTCCTTGGTGGCATTGAAGGAAAGTGGATTGCTATGGATCAACAAGTTGAGAGCTTAATGGAGCCACATCTAAATGGCAAGACCCTCAAGCTTTCTTTTGACAAGAAGACTACAATAAGAAAGCTTAGTTTGGTGAGTTGATAATCTTTGAAGAATTCATGCTTTATTGCATTTATGGGGATTGAGTTAGTTCTAATTTTAGAATTTATTGTTATTGTAATAATCAATGTAGGGTAGAGCAAAGAATCTCTCTTCTTTTTTGTAAAACAACTTACATGTAAAATTATCCTCTTATGTGTTTCCAAAATTCATATGAATGATTATATATTTTTTGTTATGAGAAATTTGGTGTTTTTCAATATCTATCATTTTCAATTGGATTCGATGATCATAGTTATATAATCAATCACTCTTGTAGTGATCAATACATGGCACACCATAGATTCCGTCTTGTTTTTTGCAAGTTGCTTTATAGGTAAACTTTCCCTATATTTGTGTTGCCACACCTCATGTGTCTGAGTAGTTATTTGCCAACATACAAGTGCAATATAAGGTTTAGGTGAAACACATACTCTCGATCGACTTTACTATGGTGAATTCTCCTTTTGTACTTGATGGATTGGGTGTTTTGAAGGTTGAGTTTCAAAAAATTCTTTGAAATGTCAATTTCTTGGGCCTATTTGGATCTCCATGCCATTTGGCTACTAGCTCTATAACTCCTATGTTTTACTATGCATATATCACACAATTTACTGATCCATAGAACATATTAGTTGTTGCCAATCAAAAGTGTCCATTCAGATTTGCATACTATTTGGTTGTATACTTGTAACTATTATTGTGTATTACCCTTCAATATGATGAATACTCTTTCTACAAAATAATTTCATTGAGTATTTCTATGCTATTCATTTCATTCTATTTTATTTAACACAATGATCAATGTGACTGTTTCAAATTCAATCTATGTTTGTATCAATGCACATAAGAATATGTCTTTTTGTTTAGATGTGTGGGGTTGATTACAAAAGGGGTGATACCTCTTAATGCCACGGTCGATTTGTACATCACACTTGTGACTACTAATCTGTATTAAAATGTTTAACATTTAGTATTTAACATATAAAATTATTTACATGAATTGCCTAGGTCATAATGCTAGAGAGAAGAACAAATATTCTCTCAATGAAAGTGTGCAATAGGAAAGATGAGGAAGGAAACTAGATCATTGACACATCTATTTGTTCATCTTGGATGTATATGCATCTAAGCATGAAGGGAGCTTTCAAGGTCAACTTTCCTTTCCAAATACAAGTACTTTGTCATGCACCAAAATTTATGCTTGTTATTCAAGTATAGCAAATGAAAGATGGTGAAGGGTGAATGATGGTTGTGCATTGACTAAGACACATGATGGTGCAACTATGAAGGTTACTATCATTTGAGAGAGTCATGAGCCCCAAGTGTTGTAGATGGAGAATGATTGGCCCTTGATTATAATGTGTTAAGAAATCATGATGTTTATGGAAAATCCACCAACTAACATCCAATTTCAAATTCATGGTAGAAAGGAAGATTGGAAGCCAATATCAGAGTACAATTACTAGTGGAAAGTGCATGACTCCACACATCTTAGAAATTGTGGTCTTCTTAAATTTCCCGACTCCACATGTTGTATTACCAACAATGATTGTACTTTTTAGAATTCTTGCTTATAGAATACAAGTACTTTGCAATATCCTATGCTTGCAATAGAATATAAGTACTTTGTAATATCCTACACTTACAATAGAATACAAGTACTTGTATTTTTTTGCTAATAGAATATAAGTGCTTTGCAATATCCTACACTTGTAATCTTCTAAATTTTTGTTATTTTCCAATTTTTCATATGCTCATGCACATTACTTGAAAATATTTGAACCTGATATTCTTTTTTTTTTTAAAGACACATACACCTAGATGTCCATTAAGAAATAAGAGATACCTTTGCTAATCTATATTTTTTGAATGTTTATACATGCATTTTAAAATTGAGATAAGATGTATACGTATTAACACCTAAGGGGGAGGGGAGGAATGCACATCCCCTCCAAAATTAGCTAATAGACTACTTGTGTATTCTTTGACTTTACAATGATTTTAACATGTAGACATGTCTTTTTTATAAATACAATGCACACCAACGTGTCACAGGAGAGGGGAGAAAAAGGGATAGGGAAATCCCATTTGAAATTAGTTGATCTAGTGAGCAAGTGTCACATTGGCACATTGATATACATATATTAAAATTTTAATGACATTTGTTGAAAATGTAAGATAAAATCATATGTGAACAAGCCCTTTTTGTTTTAAAAGTTAGGGTTTGTATGATATATGTAGTTTACTTTTGGTTTTAGTGTTTCATTTCATAAACTCTCTCTTCATCTGCTCACATTTAGCATATCCCTCTTGCCTATTGCAATGGATGCTCGCGCACACTTCGATGAGTGGATCCACAATGCATGGTTCACTGGCCAATGTGATGAGATCTTTGAGGCCTTCTTGAAGGTCTTCAGCCTCTTGGAGCATATTCTCTTAATGCTAGATATATGGAAGACTTTATGAGAACCTTCCTTAGTCACTCATACTCCATCGATGGATTTATCCTAGGTGCCTTTGGATTGGGTAATGGGCATGCAACATGGGAAAGACCAACAAAAACTAATTACTAGGTGGTTGGCCCAGGTGGCTCCATGGCATAGAGCATGTACTGTACCTATGCACAGTACTCCAAGTATGCCACCCTTTGAGCTCATGGAGTGCAACACTGTCTTAGTCATCTGCCTACTTGCATTGGAAATACCAAGGAGAGTGATAAAGATGTAGGTTCAACAGTTATTACTCTTGCTTACAAAAGGAAGAAGAGCATATCAAAGAGTGCATTAACCAGGAGTATCGTAGGGTGACTGGCTCTCACAGTGGCATCATTTTTAGAAGAGCCAATTCCAAACAAATCTAATCTCACCCCCTTCATGCCTATAGAGATAGAGGGCATACAATATTTGGTATTGTCTTATGTGCTTGAGTATTTGGAGATGAAGGAGAAAGATTTCTTCTCAAATGAGCTCTTCTTGAATCTCATTAGAGATTCAATGGATGACAACATTGACTATGACTAATTGGATGTGCATCCACCAATGTCAAAGACTCGAAGGTACAATGGCACAAGTGTAGACACTGAGTGCAATCATAACTACCCCCAAGAGACCATTGTTGGAATTGAGGTAGATCATAACATTTTCGATGCTGATTTCGAAGTTTTGTAGTATGACCTTCTCAAACCAAGGGTCGAGATTTCAATGACAAGGGAATTTGTTGATCCGTATACTCAAAAGGACACTTCACTCATGCATGATGAGTTTAATGTATAAGATGGGCTAGAGAAAGTAAGTTTTCCAAGTTTAGTATATTCTATTGCGACAAAACTTAACTAGGTGCATCAAGTCTGGAGGATGCCCTCGATAAAATCTTGCAAAAAAATGTGAGCCATGTGACCCTAGTTCAAACTTGGGCAATAGAGCTCACATTTTTTAGCAAGATTTCATTAGTGGCATCCATTGACCCAATGCATCCCCAATCAAGTTTCATCATATTTCGACAACTCTAGGTCAGTTTATTAATCATCTTTATGTTTGGGCAATTTGATCAAGGATATACTTTACATTGATGAGCTTGCATCACTTTGAGGATCAAGGCATGGGGATAGGCACAAGGACTCAACCCTGAAGGAACACGGGCTACCTTATTGCTGATGTGGTAATCTTCCACAAGAAGTACTCGCCTAGAGGGGATGAGACAATAATGAAGATTCGAGTATTAACAAAATTTGCATCATTCCACACGAAGCACATGGTGAAGCAATCTACATGATCACTAATTTGGTTGAGCTTGGCAAGGTTTCTAATCCACTTCTCCTACATGAAGAGTTGAAGGACTAGTGACTTATGTTTGAGTCAAAGAAACCATTATTGTTTTCATCTGAAGGCCTCTCATCTCTACCATCAAAGAAATTGAAGAAACGTTGAGTTTCTTTGCTTAGGGTCTACATCAATGTTTTCTGTATTAGTCATTGTAAGCTAACCTTATTGTATCTTATTTGGTTAATACAAACTACTTTGCTTTGTCTAAATAGTTCTGGATCTATTAAATAAATGTGTGGTGCACATGCATGTGATAATAATGTGACCTACTAATGCACATTTACAAGTAATAGCGCATGGTACATTTTTGTACAATAATGTAATGCAACTCCATTATATAAAAACATTGTACATTTAGTTATCGTGACCAAGAACCAATTAGGTAGATGCATGCCACTTGTCTATGCAGTAGCATACTCTTAATTTGATCGTATGTATTTGTAGTAGTATGAAAACATGTGGTTATACCCAATGCGATTGCACGTAATTCATGCTAGTACAACAATGTGGTGGGTGCATGTATTAAAGTACAATTGTTGATGCCTACATGTAGCAATTAAATAAACACAACAATTAGATTTACTCAAAATAAAGGCAATGAATACGCAAATATGTAAGACATAAATATAAATATATAATTTATCGCAAAGAATATTGTACAAGCCAGTGGCTTTCAAGATTTGCTCAACATGGCGATACATAACAACACCTCATGTGTAAATACTATGAGATTGTATCCTCAATAAATAAGTTCACATTGATCTTCACACATATAGCTATCTCCTTGTTTAATGAATATGTAAAATTCTTTCAAGATCACCCCTAAATACTATTGGTAGGTGATGAAGGTCTTTCTTGGCTCTTCTAGATTGCAATCTCCAATTAATGTCACATAAGCTTAAGTCTATCATTTCAAACTCAATACTTAGAGCCCTTCAACTCTAATGGATCATTTATTCGTTGTCATCTATTAAAGAGGTCATCCAATTATAAAATCATCACATATACCTTTTGAAATTTGAACTTAGAAGGTGAGGTTTAGTGATTGAGGTATATCTTTTAAACTTAGAAGCTTTTATCGATCCATTGATTCTATGATAAGGACTTATTCAACCCATATGATACATTCTTCAATTTATAAACTTTATTCTTGAAATGTGGGCCCTCATATCTTGGTGGCTCAGCCTCATGCACCTTCTTCGTGAGATCATCATTAAAGAATGCTCACTTGATATCCACTTGATTAAGTACCACTTCTTATGAGTGGCTACTGTAAGTATTGTGCAAATAGTGCTCATTTTGGCATTTGACTTGAAGGATTCTTGAAAATCAAACCCTTCAACATGTGAAAATGCATGTGCGAATAATCTAGCATTGTAGTCTTCTATTCCCCATTAACCTTATACCTTACACATCCAATTGGTCCCAATAATGTTCCTCTTGGTTGGCACAATCCACTAGCTCCTAAGTGACATTTTTTATTATGTTATCATACTTAGCTTGCATAGCTAATTTCCATACTCCATCTACAAGAGCTTCTACCAAGTTAATTATTTCCTTTGATTTTGACATACTTTTGGCCATCAAGGCCATGTTGACTATGTGAGATGAAGCCTTCATTTGTTTCTCTAATCTCTAACACTACCTTGATGTATTTGTCTTTTCCTCATAGAGCTACTTCATCCATTTTATAGTGGCTTTTTTGGTGGTGTGATGCAAATTGGTCAACTTTCTTAATCATCTATAGATAATGCTTCCTCCTTTACAATAGAGATAGCTCTTGTGATGGTTCATAGTGGACTATTTCTCTTAATGATAAAGTGAATGAGCTTTGTCTCCACTACATATGGCTAGTCCTCCTTGAACACTATATCATGGCTCACAATGATCTCCTTTGCCTCTTGGTCATAAAATTTATAACTCTTTTACTCATCATTGCAACCCAAGAAGATGCATTTTGTTCTTTTTGGTTTCAACTTCTTCTTCTTATCTCGAACATGCATATAGCATTTGCATTGAAAGGTCTTGAAACAAAAAACGTATGCTTTCTTACTAGTGTAGACACTTGTGACTTTTGCTTGAGAGCCTTTATATAGTTCGGATCTAAAATGTGAGATACAATAATAAAACATCATCCCCAAATTGATTAGGCAATTCCTTACTCCCTCTTAACCATACACCTTGCCATTTTCACAACAGTTCTATTTTGGCATTCAATACTACTATTATGCTCAAGTATATGTGTCCTCCATTAATGCTTGATTCATTTACTCTTGCAAACGACTTCAAATTCCTTTGAGTTGAACCCACTACCACCATCTGTTTTAAATTTCTTCGCACTTTTATTCATTTTATTTTTAACAAGTTGTAGCCATTCTTTAAACTTACCAAAAGCTTGCGTCTTATTACAAAGGGTTGCTATATATTTTGAATTTCTTTACAGTTTTCATTGTTTTTTTTCAACAAATTATATCCATTATTTGACCTTACCAAAAGCTTGACCCTTATCATGAAGGAAGTGTACCCATATCTTTCTATTGTACTTGTCAGTTATCAATATAGAATAGATAGATTCCCCCAATGCTTATATATACACAAATTGGCATGTACTACTATAAAGGAGCCTCTTCTTTATACTCATTTTTCTCGTGGAAATGCATTTCTTTGTTGCTTGTATGTCATACAAGCTTCACATACTTTCTTCATTTCTGTCACTACAAGTGAGAAGCCATACCTTTGCTTGTGAATCTTCTTCAATATTATAAATCTAATGTGACCACATCTTTCATCCCAAAGTTAATTTGTGCCCACTCTAGTGATAGTTATAAGAGCACTTAGCTTATATAAGTTTTTTCGCCTCTCTCCTTTGCTAGCAAGTTTACCCAAACTATCAAGATTTTTTGTATATGTATGAATCTCTGTTCAAGACCAAGTACAATATTACTCTTTCTTGTTGAAACGTACACATTTAAAGGCTTTTTGAATTCACCACTGATAGTGATAAAAGAAATAGTATTTATACCCTAACCATGGTATTTTTTATTTGTTTCCAACTATCACAATAATGGGTTCTTATAGAGGTTGTATAGAATTGTACATGCCTTTTTTATTGGTCATACGATGGGAGAACTACTATCCAAGATCCATGACTTAGTGATGGATGCTTCTTCAGTCAAGAAACACACTCACTCAACAATGGCCATGAATAACTCCAACTTCACTTTAGTCATGTTGGATGTCTCCTCTACTTTTCATGCTACCATTCTTTTTATTTTCCTTCTTGACTCAACAATCTACAATTTCACCTCCCCTATTTTTCAGAGTACACATTATTTTCCTTCAAACGTCCTCTTGTTACTATTCTTACTTTTATTACCATCACTTTTAATAAAAAAACCACCTTTGACTTTTGTATTGATGGAGCAAGAAACATCTCCACGATTACACCCTCCTCAAGTTTTATGACACACCTCAATTTTGATGGTGATCTAGACAAATTCTAAGTGAAGATCTTAAAGTTTCTTCAATGATCTCTAGTTGGGAAAATGGATAGATCATGATTTATGAGGGTCCCCCTTTTTATAGTATGCAAAGATATCGAAATAGCATATTATTAACCTTCAGTAGTAGACCAAGTAGTATTCCAAAATATTCTCTTTATCGCTAGATCATAGGCTACTCTCAAACCTATATAAAGAACCACACCCCATAACTTTGTGCAATGTGCCTTGAGTTATTACCAACTGAACTACTCCACTAACTAGTAGACCATTTGAACATAGATCACTTTATTTACCATCTGATCACATAAACATCATCTGATGTAGAAGTCAAGAACCCAACCAATGTCTAGGCTTGCAAATGGCTTTTACTCACAATGGAAGCCTTACAAATTTGAGCACCATGGATTATTGGTAACACCTTATGAGAATGGAGTATTGAGCATATTTAATAACATCTTCATTCAATACTAAATATATAGCGTCTACCAAACCTTATTTATGTGTCTCCTTCCTAGCTTTGATTTCCTTATGGCCCTCCTTTTGCAATCTTCTTGTTTCCCTGACTTTTATCTTCAATCTTCCTATAAGATACAGCCATCTATATGTCCAATTTTACCTCTTGCTGATGGGGTAGAAGCTCAACTCAAAAACCCTCCCTTACCACGAAGGGGAAGTTGAGCTTTTAAAGAAGCAATGAAAGCTTATGAAAAATTACCTAGTAATGCAAGTGGACTGGGTTTTTTTTTGGAAGGGGAGAGAGGGAGAGAGAATGAAATGGCAAGACTGGGGTAAATCACCATTGCTGATGCAATTTTGCATACATGTGGTATTGTCATGTCTTCCAAATTAGTTCAACGATTTTTTCATGTTCCTAGAGGCTATCATTCATCCTAAGACACCATTTCAACTTCCTTAACACGCTCTGCAACACCTTTTCCCTTTCCCTTGGAACCAAAACTCCTCTTGTTTCGATTGGATGATTAATCGTTGGTTTCATTTCACAGCACTTGCTTATATGAAATAAGGATTGGTTGGCTCTGAAGGGCAAACCATACTTGGGGTCTCCATAAAGACTGTTAACACTTCGTGGAAATCTGTGCTGCTGGTGGGCTAGCTTAATAAAACGTGTCTATCTGGTTATTGTTTGTTGGGGCTCTTTCCCTTCGCCTCTTTACTCTTCACATTCGATATCTCAAATGGTTGCTGCTTCTTTCGTACAAGTGAAGTAACTTTTCATCATCAATTTCTTCTTATCCTATGGCGAGAAAAGTTTGATCTGTCATCTGTTGTTTGGTCTCAAGTGGTAGGGTTGTCAATGCTTCCAAAGAATTGGATCTTTGGACAGCCCAATTTACCCAAATCCTCTGCAGCCACATATGAAGGTTGTCTTCCACTTTTTGCATTACTGGGGCTGTCAGCACAAATGGACTATGCTGAATGCATCCATTTTTTAATCCACTCTAGAGCACAGAGCTATATCACCCATTTGAGAGGCCTTCTCCATTGGTAACTTGATATCATTGAGCTAGTAGATATTCTTCCCCCACAAGATTTGTTTTCTTGGCACACTGCAATTTCTTTGGTCTCCTTGTTAGCTGTATAGACCTTTAGAAGTTCTTGTCATATTGTCCTTAGTACAATTAACCTTCACAAAAAAGGAGAGAGAGAGAGAGAGAGAGAGAGAGAGAGTTGTGAAATCGCCAATCAACCTCAAAGGAATGATACCTTAGAAACACAGATTGTCAACATGTTTCAGTCAACAAGGTCCATGATTTGATAATCCCCAAAGGAGATAATTTAACAACTCAATTAGCTGCAATATTCTAGATGGAAAGGTCCCATTTTGAGTAAGATACAATGCTTGATGCCAATGATAATACATATCTTACAGGAATGAGGGGAAGAGTGACTTTGAAGCTGTCTTCTCATGAGATTTCTTATCCCATCTGTGTAGCCAGTAACAGATTTGAGAATCTCCTTCTCTCCTGATGACATCTTTGTGATGAATCAATTTATATTGCTAGCTTTATAATAGAATTCTAAGAGGGCAGATTTAGGCTAGCAGGATAACCACAAACTTGGAAACACTGAATTCAGATTGTCTCTGTTGAATCTGCATTATTCAAACGCTAGCATCTGAGAGTCCACCAGTGAGGAGTACCTGCCACCTTGACTGACAAGCTCTCCATGAGTTCCGAGCTCCACAATTTTTCCATCCTCACAAACTGCTATCTCATCTGCTTTTTGCACAGTACTGAGCCTGTGTGCGATCACGAGTGTCGTGCGACCCTGCATAAACAATGCTATAACTGTAAGCTAAACTTTAAATAGTTCTGTGATATATCCAAAGTTTGTTTGAACACCCAGAATTGACCTTCATCAATCTGTCCAAAGCATCCTGAACGAGTCGCTCGCTCACAGTATCCAGGGCACTTGTAGCCTGCACATAACATGATTTGCAACAGATGTTATAGAGAACCAGACAATTCAACAGCCATTACAGAGCCTAATAAAAGAGAATACCTCATCTAATATCAACAAAGGAGCATCTTTCAGCAAGGCCCTTGCGATTGCTATCCTCTGCGTAGAAACGGTCCAGGTAGTTAGCCCTCGTCTCTATCGAGCATAAAGTAGTAACAAATCTAACAGTCAAGAGCATGGCAGGATGAATCAATCTACTTGGCGTTGGCCTCCACTGAGCAAGCTCCCTCTCTCACCTACCAGTGTATTATATCCCTGCCAAAGACTCATAATTTTAAGCATAGGTATCATACTTCTGAAAATGAAAAAGGCCCAATTCCTGAAGGCACAGGAGGAGCACAACCTAACCAAAAGCATCTTAAGTAAAACACGACAAGATGGGAGCCCAGTAAAACACACATGGAAATAAAGACATAACAAGGAGAAAGGCCACATACCTGAGGCAAAGACACGATGAATTCGTGTGCATTTGCAGCTTTAGCTGCAGATATAATATCCTCCTGTGGAACATCTTCATTGGGTAGACCATATGCTATGTTCTCTGCTACTGACATTGCAAACAATACAGGCTCCTACAATAACATGTCTTATCAACATCATTATCAAATCATAACAATGAGCTCTATTTTTAACTGTCATACGAGGACTGATAAAAAATCACAATCAGTGCTCTCACAGTGAGATCCGTTTCATGCACCAACTTGCTATTTGATTGTATGTATATCAACGTCTCTGCTTCTATGCAGAAGAGAATAGGAAAGGAGGTATATTGAGCTATAATCTGTTTCAAATCAAAATTTCCAGAAAATTGTAAAATGAGAATATCCTATTATGCCCTTGGTCTGGAGAATTGCATAAAGCATACATGTACAGAGTATCTTTTGTCTTGTATGTTGGAATCATGAAGTGTCTGATGCCATGGAGCTTCAGCAGAAGGATAACCAAAATCAAAGTTCCAACCCTTAAGGCTGCTGTTAAGTGCATTAACAATAAGTGAAAACAGTATGTTTACTTTTTTTTTAAAGGGCAATGCCGACAATGTAAGTCATCAAGATCCTTCACAGCTAAGGATATCAGCCAAGGAGAAAATATTTTGATTACAAACAGAACTTCATGAGGACCTCGCTTTCTTTTCCTTGATCATAATGTGAACTTGGAGATGGAAAAATAAAAGTTCAAAGGCAAGCAAAGACTCTGTAATAATATAGCCATGCAGCAATAGTTTAACATATCCTGGTAACAGCAATTAACTATCCTGATGATTGGAATACAATTTGAAGATCTCATGGTTCAAATACCTCAACATTCAGCTGCAGAGAGCAGCTATGATGATTTCTAGAGTTTCAGATAGAACCTGTAACCTATGACAAGCTCATCTTTGTTGATGATCAGATGGAAACCTCTAGCCTATAGCGTAATGAATTCCTCCATAATGCAGTAGTGACATGCCTCAGGATCTTTTTATACCAATAGCAGTTGCAAAAATGTCACAACCAGAAATTAGACACAACTAAAAAAATTTGCAAAGCACAGCTTGGAAGACTAGCTCATCTTTGTTGATGATCAGACAAAAACCTCTAGCCTAGTTGTAACGAGTTCCTTGATAATGCAGAGTGCCATGTTGCAGGATCTCTTTATGCCAAATAGCAGTTGCAAATTGTCACAACTGGAAATTAGATGCCTTAACACTCCCCCTAGCTATAGTGAGAGATTCCTTCTAAGAGCTTTCAAAACACTTTAAGGGAAAGATTAGATTATCAAAAAAAGAAAAAATGAAGTGGCCTTGTTACTATAAACTAAAATTAAGACTAATAACCTCTTTGAGGGAATTGATAGAGTACTTGGCTATACCTTGGCCTGTACATTCACACGAGACCCGTACATAAAAATAACTGTAGACCATCTCTGTACAACCAGTATACCTGATTGACTATGGAGACAGCACGTGCCCACTCACTTTTATCGAACTGTTGTACATCTCTCCCTGCAAGTGTGATGCGACCACTTGTTGGCTGAGAAAAATAAATCACATTTTAGCCCATTTTCTGCAATAAACACCTAACTAGTCATTAGCCGCCTTATTAGTTTGCAACAATAAACTTTGACAACTGTATGCTGCACGCACCCACTTCATTTTTTGGTAAAGCCATTGTTCTTTCCTCTTACTTTACATCAGGATACCCCCAATTTAACACTAGTCCACTGTATTTTACAACCCTAAAAATTTCCGCATAAAAATATGGATAAGGACCATCAAATATTTATAATGTGAATTTCTACTATGGTAAATATTACAGCATCATAGGTGATGCATCATGGATTACACCATTAAACCGTATAAACAACATTCCTTACAAAGTTTTAGGCCTTAGAGAGGACTTTATAAGCTATCTTGTAGGCAGGAGCTTTCTCCCTAACCACTTTCAAAAAGGCTTTTATATCTCCTTAAGCTTGGCTAGAGCTTCAACTGGTTTCAGCCAGTGAGAATGTCTCTTAAAAAGTGCTGCGTTTCTCCACCCCCAAACTGTTTTAATTGTCAAGCCACTCACAATAATCCAAATCTTCAGTATTTCATCATCAAGCCCAACCTCATCCCCAAACAAGGACAATCTCATTGCAAATTCTCCCATTACATCCAACTGCTTTCATCCATTTTCCCAAAGCTGTCCATAACTTCTTCACCTCTGGACAGTCCCAAAAAACATGAATCAGGGTTTTCTCATTTCTTCCACAAAAAACACACTGGTGAGATTGCAATCCTTCTTTTCTTGGGGAACAACATCCCCCCCCCCCCCCCCCCAGTTGAAAAAAAAAAAAACAAACAATCTGGGCGATCAAATGGAAAACATTTCCTAAGTCCTGGGTCCACAGGAAGGCCCCTCTCCTCTTTATCCTGTCAGATCCTCCCTGCATCCTCTCCCATCTGAGTGGGGAAGATCTCTGTCCAAATCCTAAAAAAAGTCTCAGCTATGGATACCTCCTGAAGGTCAATAACATGGCTACAGCTTGTGGTCTAGATGTATCAGACTATAATACTAGCAATCAATTCCCATCTGTGACAATGTCCTTGAGTCCATTGTGCCTGCGAGTAGTCTACAGTGGGAATCCTGCTCAAATGCCATCCAACGATGAGGAAAGACAGGCTCCCCTAAACATCCCCACATTCGCATACCCGCGGCCTCTATCTGTGACCCAAGCTATAGCTTCCTAGGTCACGACCATGGTCTTCACCGAGCTGTGGAATGTCATCCCAAGGGCTCTCCTCCAAACCTCCTGAGATCTGGGACAGTCTCATAGGCAATGTCTCTACGTCTCCTCTGGCTTGCCACATCTCACATATGCCACTATGTTCCCATATCCAAGCCAAGTGACAACTACTAAGCTCTGGTGGGTTAATAGCCATAGGCCTAAAGCTCTCATCTCTAGTCCCCCTCCAAAAGTACAATTGGAAATGCTTTGAGATGCCCTCTCCATGCCAACAGGAACCGGCTGTTGGCTGTGCTCTGATGTTATGCATCTGTATCCCCCTCTTGAGCCTAGTAGTGTAGCCAAAAACCCACTCTCCTAGACCCTGCTATAGTCTCTGTAAAAGCCGCCGCTAATAAGCCCAATATCTCCATCCATCTATAAGACAAGTGGGTAGGTCTCGTCAATGTGCCACTTCCTCTTGAATTGTGCCAACACCCTAATCTTCTATCGGGAGCATCATACGAACTTTGTGAGATCTAAGTCCTCTATGAGAGGCGTCAGCCGTCCTCCTCTACCTAAAAAGTGAATGCCCTGTCTCTACTAGTCATAGTGACCACCAGATGGATGTCCCCTTTGGAAAAGAGACCAAGCCAGGTCGGAGAAGTGCATTTATCTATTTGCCGCTCAAGAGGTACTCCCTTTGGCACAGCCTCAATTATAGCCCTAAGTCCCTTGAGAACCTATAATCTCTCCCTCTTGTTGGAATAAAGGGCCATCGTGCCTTTTATATGTGCACGGGTGTGAACGCACCCTTAGCACACTTGTACTTTCATATATATCTATCTAAAAACCTAAAGTGGTACACACTCCAATTGTACCCAAGAACATCTTGCATCTCTCGTTCTCACTCGCTGCTGTTGCTCACGTGTTTGCTCTTTACCTGACATTTCATCGCCGGACATTGCATCTCCGCAACGCATCACTCACTTCAAACTGGTATCAGAGCTTCGGCTAAGGTGTTCGCGCTTCTCGCAGTCCGTGCAGAGCTTCGGTTAAGGTGTTCATGCTTCTCGCAGTCCACAGGTCACGTTTTTCAGCCAGGCGACATTTCCCAGGTTGCGCGCAGGTCAGTCAGTCATTTTCTGGTCAGCTCGTCACTGTTCTTGGACAGTGTGCAGTCAGGCGTGCAGTTCCAGGCAGCGTGCAGGTCAGGCGCAGGTCAGAAGTGACGTGGTTTGCACAGGCGCTGGTCACGCAGGTCACGCCAGGTCAGTTCGTGACTTTCCAGGCCACGTGCAGCTGGCGGCAGGTCAAAATGCTGGCGGCAGGTCAAAACGCAGCAGTCGTCACGTTACGGGACAGTTTTCGTCAAATTTCTCTTGCAAAATTTTTTAATTTTCAAAGGTTTACTGCAAGCTACCCCCTTTGCCCACTGACGGGAGTTCGCGCGTGTAAGCACAGTTCTGTGTTTTGGGCAGATTTGAGCCACAAATTTGGGGATTTGTCCGGATTTGACACGAGCAAGACACACAGTGAGATTCTGTCTCAGAAATTGCAGGAATTTGTGACATTTTGCCTCCGAAATTTGGGGCTTTTCATGTACATGTTAAAATTGGGCTGAAATTGACCCAATTTCTTGACATTGATGCACATTGGACCCCGTGCAATTTGGGGCTTTTGCTGTTTGAGCAAAATTTGTGCGCAAATTGGTCATTTTATGTACATGCGGGTTTAATTTCATGCAATTTGGACGCCCGACACTTGAAAAATTTGGGGGTTTTGCTGAAATTGCTTCATTTTGGCAAAATTGGTCTACTCTATGCATGTCAGAGACAGTGCAGATGTATGGTTGATGTTTTGAGCACAAAACTTTGGGGCTTTTGACCGTGCGGGTCAAATTTTATGCCCGTGGGTGCATGTACAGCAGAAATTGCAGCTAAAATTTGGGACTTCTCATGTAATGTGATGTATTTGTCCTTGGAACAGCTGTCATCAGTTGTGGAGTGCTGTAGCACAACATTTGGTGCTTCTGAAAATTGATTTGCAGATCTGAAATTTCTGCTTTTAACTGGTACTTATTGCTGGTTGGTACTTGTTTGTACCTTGGTCACTTGTTTGACAGTTTGGGCCTGCATTTGCTGAATTTGTGGTCATATTTTGGACTGAAAATCATGGCTGGCAGCAGCGATAGCAGCCATCTTATACACATCAAGAAACTTGAGGGTGCACATAATTTTGCAGTGTGGCAAAAGCAATGCTACAATATCCTGTTGCAGAAGAAGCAGGCTAAGCCGATCAAGGCCAAAGCGGTAAAGCCCGCAGATGTGGAACAAGATGACTGGGATGAGTTGAACGAGCTTGCACGCTCGACCATTGAGCTATCTGTCTCTGATGCTCTGCTGTTTAACATAGAGGGTTTGGACACTGCCTATGCCATTTGGACTAGACTGGAGGAATTGTATGCTCAGAAGAGTGCAGGTAGTAAGGTGTATTGGCTAAAAAAGCTTATGGATTTGCGGATGAAAGAAGGAACTGCTATGTCAAATCATCTGAGTGAATTCAACTCAATTTTCAGCCAGCTGGTTGCTTTGAAGTTTGTCATTGATGACGAGTTTAAAGCTACCTTTTTGCTTTGCACTCTACCAGAGAGTTGGGATACATTCAGGACTGCCTTGAGTAACTCGAATGCTATGCTTATGTATTCTGACGTGGAAAACTCTTTGCTTATGGAAGAGATGAATAGGCAAAATAATGCATCAAGTAAGTCGTCTAGTGCCTTGCATACCAGGGGCAGATCACAGCAGAAGGGAAAATCTGATGGCAAGGGTCGCAGCATGTCTCGCGGCAAGAATGTGGAATGCCACCACTGTGGCAAGAAGGGTCACTTCAAACGTGACTGTTACAAGTGGAAGAAAGAGAAAGGGAAAGGCAAGAAGACAGAGGACAGCAAGGAAGAGAAGAAAGAGAGCCAGCCCAAGAAGAGCAGCATCAAGATCGAAGAGGTGAATGTAGTCACTCAAGACAGTGATAGTGGGAACGATGTACTCTTCGTGTCTTCATGTTTTGATGCCCATGCATTGGTTGCCGATTCGGCTGATGACATGCATACCTGGATTTTAGATTCGGGTGCCTCCTTTCATGTCACCCCTTACAGAGATTGGTTTTCCGATTATACAGGCGGTCGACATGGTGTTGTCCATCTCGGGGACAACTCAGCATGTGATATTGCAGGCATTGGCAGTGTGCAGCTTCAGTTTCAGCATGGTTCTGTCTTTACTCTTCAGAATGTTCGTCATGTACCTGAGCTCAAGAAGAGCTTAATCAGTACTGGGCAGCTAGATGATGATGGTTATCATACCACATTTGGCGATGGAAAATGGAAGATCAGTACAGGATCTAGAGTCATTGCCAGGGGTTCAAAGAGTGATACTCTGTATCCTCTTCATGTATCTAGTGTGCGTGACCATGTTGTCGCAGTAACCGAGCAGCCAAGTGTTTCTTTGTGGCATGGCCGGTTAGGACACATGAGTCAAACAGGAATGAAAGTTCTTTCTCGTTTGGGTTACTTGCCTTGTCTCCGTTATGCTGATTTTGAGCATTGTGATCATTGTGTCTATGGTAAGCATGCGCAGACATCTCATAAGAAATCTCTTTCTTTGAAATCTTCACCTCTAGAGTTAGTACATTCAGATGTATGTCAGATGCCAGGATTGTCTTTGGGGGGGAAGAAGTAGTTTGTCACCTTTGTCGATGATGCTACACGGAAGGTATGGGTTTACCCCATTCGTAGCAAGGATGAAGTACTTGACAAGTTTAAAAACTTCTTGGCATTGGTTGAAATCAGACTGATAAGACACTTAAGTGTCTTCGCTCTGACAATGGTGGGGAATATGTGTCCAAGGCCTTTCAGGCATTTTGTGACAGCAAAGGGATAAAAAGGGAGCTCACTGCCCCTCATAATCCACCCCAGAATGGAGTTGCAGAGCGTATGAACAGGACTATACAGGATAAAGTCCGTACTATGCTGTCTCATGCTGCATTACCCCATGGTTTTTGGGCAGAGGCTGTTATGACAGCCGTTCACTTGATCAATCGATCACCAAACAGGTCTTTGGGGGGGGGGGAGTCCCTCAGGAAGCGTGGTCGGGCAAGCCACCTTCTTATGCTCATTTACGAGTGTTTGGCTGTGAGGCTTTTGTGCACATTTGTAAGGAAGGCCGCAGCAAACTTGAGCCAAAGTCCTGTAAATGCATATTCCTAGGATATGGTGACGAGGGTGAAATGGGGTATAGATTGTGGGATCCCGTGAAAAGGAAAACAGTGCGCAGCAATGATGTTATCTTCCGGGAAGGTCGCATGCATAAACAGCCCGAAAAGACTGAGGAGGTTCGTAGGGTTGTATTCCGGGAAGAAGTACCTTTTGGACAGCAAAATGTGCCCGCTGGCTGTACAGCAGCAAATACCTGCTGTAAATGAACCTGCGAATGCAGAAAATGATGCTGGAAATGATCAGCCAGCCATTGCCCATAATGATGAGCCACTAAATGTGCAGGAACAGCCAGGACAGCAAGCTGTTAATGTTGATTTGCAGGCTGAAATGCCAGGACAGCAAGCTGTAAATGAAAATATGCAGGCTGAACAGCCAGCAAACAATGATCATTGGGTTAGGAGATCGTCTAGGGCTACTAGACAGCCCGACAGATTCGTTCCTGGTGCAAATAATGTGGCTGATTATGTCATGATCACTAACTGTGGTGAGCCGTCATGCTTCAAGGAAGCAATGGACAGACAGGACAGCAAGAAATGGTATAAAGCCATGCTGTCAGAGATGGAATCTCTTGAGAAAAACGGCACTTGGGACTTGGTGCAGTTGCCTAAAGGGCAGAAAACGCTTCCATGCAAATGGGTTTATAAGATGAAGGTCACTTCTGGTTCCTCGCCAAAGTACAAAGCCAGATTGGTTGCTAAGGGGTACAAGCAGGAACATGGAGTTGATTTTGATGAGATCTTCTCTCCTGTAGTCAAAATGACTACATTGAGAACCATTTTGGGCTTGGTTGTAGCTGAAGATATGGAGCTCATACAGATGGATGTAAAGACTGCATTTTTACATGGTGATCTCCATGAAGACATATATATGCAGCAGCCTGAAGGGTTTGTGGCTAAAGGCAAAGAGAAGATGGTATGTAAGCTCAAACGGAGTTTGTATGGGCTGAAGCAAGCACCAAGAGAATGGTATCATAAGTTTGATACATTTATGCAGTCTAAAGGTTTTCAAAGAAGTCAAGTGGATCACTGCTTGTACACCAAGAAGGCCGCAGATGGCAGCCTAATTATCTTGGTTCTGTATGTTGATGACATGCTGATTGCTGGCAGGGATACTCATGCCTTGGATTCGTTGAAGCAAAGTCTTCATGGCAGCTTTGACATGAAGGATCTTGGTGATGCAAATCACATTCTTGGCATGCGAATACTCAGAGATAGGTCCAAAGGATTACTCTTTCTATCTCAACAAAAGTATGTCTCTAAGGTTTTGCAGCGTTTCAATATGGAGGGGGGGAAACCAATTGGTGTTCCATTGCCTCCATATGTGAAACTCAGTGCAGAGGACAGCCCTACATCTGATGATGAGAAGGCTGAAATGGCCAAGATTCCATATGCTTCAGCTATTGGCAGCTTGATGTATGCTATGGTTGCTACACGTCCTGACATTGCCTTCGCAGTGGGAGTGGTTAGCAGATATATGGCAAACCCTGGCAAAAAGCATTGGAAAGCAGTGAAAGGTATTATGAGATACCTCAAAGGCACAAGTGATTTGTGCATCTGCTTTGGAAAGCAAAAGGCATCTGTCGTTGGCTTTACGGATGCAGACTATGCTGGTCATGCGGACTGTAGAAAGTCCACTTCTGGGTATGTGTTTACCTTCACAGGAGGAGCAGTCTCTTGGATCTCCAAGCTACAGAAGTGTGTTGCATTGTCTACTACAGAGGCAGAGTATGTGGCTGCTACTGAGGCATGCAAGGAGGCTTTATGGCTTTCACGTCTGGTGGGAGATCTTGGCATTACAGAGTTACCCGTTCTTCATTGTGATAGTCAGAGTGCTATCATGCTAGCACGGAATCCCGTCTTTCATGCAAAGACGAAGCACATACAGGTGAAGTATCACTTCATCAGAGATGTACTTGACAGCAAGAGCATTGAGCTTGTCAAAGTGCATACAGATGATAATCCTGCAGATCTTCTCACGAAGGGTCTTCCAGCAGAGCGGTTTGCTCATTGTCGACAGATGATGGGAGTTGGATAGATATATGTATTTCAGCTTTGTACATACTTAGACTTAGCTGATTCTTTTCCCCTCTTAAGGCACATTGCCTTTAGGTGGGAGGTTGTTGGGAATAAAGGGCCATCGTGCCTTTTATATGTGCACGGGTGTGAACGCACCCTTAGCACACTTGTACTTTCATATATATCTATCTAAAAACCTAAAGTGGTACACACTCCAATTGTACCCAAGAACATCTTGCATCTCTCGTTCCCACTCGCTGCTGTTGCTCACGTGTTTGCTCTTTACCTGACATTTCATCGCCGGACATTGCATCTCCGCAGCGCATCACTCACTTCACCTCTAAATCTCCTACAGTAGCTCTTGAAAGATGAACTAGTCTCCCACTAAAGTGGCAACCTATGTAGAGGATCTACCCTTAGATATGTAAGTCCTCTATCCAAGGGTGTGGCCCGACTCTAATCTCAAGTGGTGATTGAGAGAAGGGACTGCATCCTCTTCAGTTGTAGTCAATAGTAGCTAACGAAGGCCAAAAGAAACAGATCTCCATGCTCTGATGACAACTCCTGCATATATGACCTCAAAGCTCCTCCTTACATCTCTAATCCTAATTTCCCAAAAGAACCAACGAATGCCATATAGTATTGTGTAGTTGTAGATCCTAACAAGGCCATATAGTACTGTGTAGCCACATGTCTCGTTTCTAGAGAGCCCTGTGCAATGGATCCATTAGCTCTCCCATGTCTCTGTACACCCTATCTAGAGTGTTTCACTAGTTTGGCCCTACTAACGCAAGGGTGAGAAGACTGATGCCAAATGATGAGGATGTTGTCGCCACATGGAAAGATTCTAAGGTTTGTGGAGCTATTAATGCAGCATGCTAAGTGCTGATCAGTGAAGCTTTAAGCTTTCTTTCTTAGCCTCTTCCTCTTACCCTATAAATTGACAAAACTGAATACCAAAAACTACACATAAGTCACCAATTGAAGGTGCACTAAGCATACAAATGCACCAACTGCAGTGAGATTTGTGAGAGGCCCACATTTATCATACTCATAACAAAATCAAATTCTTGCTAATAGGTCCCCTTTAATATGGGAATCCCTTCTTTGTCTCTTGCAACAGCAGTGCCTGCAAGCTATCCTTATAGCAAATGAGCAAGTGACACCTAGTTAAGCCATATTCGTTTAAGATTGCAAAAAGCCTTTGGAGATGTTTTGTTGCCAGTGTGAAAGGGGCACACTTTTAGTGTCTATTTGAAAGCTGTAAATCTTGTTCACAACAAGCAAAATCAGAGAATTACTAAGCTAAGCTGAGTAAAACAGCTCAAAGGAAGAGTTAGAACTGACCTCATAAAAACGAGCAAGTAGCTGGACAATGGTACTTTTTCCAGCCCCACTTGACCCTACAACTGCTGTCATTGTGCCTTTCTTGAGAACTAGATTAACACCTTTTAAAACTTCCACATCAGGTCTCAACGGATATGCAAAATACACATCTGCATCATAAAAGGACATTATCATGTTAAATATGACCTACTCCAAGAGCTGACAAAATTGGACTTTACAACTTATCCAAAGGACTAGTCCATTTCAACAATAAAATTTTGAAGAATTTTTCCTGCTTGCAAACATGACATACAGATCCTTCCCATTTGGATAAGTCTTTCAACACCTTTCATGCAAGAACTTGAAGATGCAGGATAATCTCAGTTTGAAGGGATGCCATGAAAAATAGGATTGCACAGGGAGCAGCTAAGAAAAGTACACAAACGCACCAATCATCCAGAAGTACCAAGAATGTCAAAGGTGAGCAAGTAGGTAACACCTAACTATTCTAAATGAAGTACTTATTCAGGCTTGCAGAACAGCAAGGGAAAGAAAAACTCTCAAGGCAACCCCACTGACCATGCTCTGTATTTTTCAAGTCACCTTGTAAATTACTGTAGAATGTTGTGGCCTAAGTAGCATAAAGCCTTGGAATACAAAATTAATAAGTCTAGAATGTTGTGGCCTAAGTAGCATAAAGCCTTGGAATACAAGATTTTGACTGACAAGGTCAAGCCAGACCAGTATAGCTTCCCGAGTTATGTAGGTACATGCCCCTGAAAAGCTTACCAATAAAGTAAGCCAATAACAACTGACCTTTCATACCTTAAACCAAGGGTGTGCAAAATAATTAAGAGTGCACATAGGGATCTAGTCTGTGGAAACTTCATCAAGGACAATAGCATGCTACAATGTCAGTAATAGCCATAAACCCAAAAACATTTGGCTTTCTACCAGTGTTTATTTTCTAACCCACCTTTGTAGAAGGTTTTTCATTGAGTTGGTTATTGATCCTTTCAGGATTTCTTACATCAGCATTGACTGCACATCAGTGCAAGATAAAAACTTTCAAGGAGTAAGGACTAATTGAGCAAGATAACAGTTCATAGAGGAGCCAAGGGTGGGGGAATGGGGAGGTTTTTGGTTTTTGGGGAGAAATTGAGAGCTGCAGGAGGGGGGGGGGGGCGGGGGTGGGGGGGGGGGGCAGCACAGGGTTGGGGGCAGGAGGTGAAAACACTTGCTGATTGGCAATCGGTTACTTTGATGCATGTTGCTTATAACTTTGTTATTAAGATGCTTGCCAATATACCAAAGGGTGTTCTTCATGTTGTTTTGCATCAAGCCCAGTATGAATTTGTTTACAAAGTTAGTGTGATTAATCAAAGAGGTACAAGGGCTCAATGATGTAGCTGGAGCTAAATAGGTACATCATAAGATATTTGCACCTCTTAAGGTGATATTTTTTCAAATAAAATGTGGCTGACTATATTACACAGAAAAACTGATTACAACGGAGTGCTCATGCTGAACAGACTAGCTGGAGTTTATGAAAGTCACAAGTCCATCATGTATACAAGCCTCTCAAGCCCATCTGGGGGGGATGGGGGCACGAAGCCATGGAGGGGGGGTGAATCGCCATCTGGGGCTGCCTGCCTGCATCACGAAAAACAGGTCATGGCCACCCCAAGTGCGCATGAAATGACCTCGGAGCTCCTGACCTGCATTCGCCCTGCACCTTATCCCATCGGCCGCGGAGGGAGTGGATGATGGAGGTCCAAAGTTCTGCTAAAGTCACCTGTACTGAAAGTCACTCTTTGCTGAAAGCCTCCTGACACCGTGCCTTCAAGATATGCCAACCAGTAAGACTCCCTACGATCTCCCATACCTCAAAGCGGTCTATTGTGGGCTCCAGTACTTGGTGGATGGGTAGAGCCTCCAAACCGACCACTGCACACGAGCCTGCCTCAATAATGAATATCATGTCCTACATCCCGGCCTCATACAGAAGGTGGCGGCCCTGGCTGACTGCCCGCTAGCAAAAAGCTCCCCATGAGATACATCCAAGGCTGGGTGCTATACGGCGAGGGATGCAGCATGCACCTCTCCACACGAGTTGCGCCGCCTCACACAACCAAAGGCAGTGCTTTGGTGTTTCCAGAGGCTGCTGTGTGTAACACATACAACCTCCCTCCTGCATCTGGACAAGCCAACTTCCCACCGCCAAGCCTCCATGTGCCACCAGCCATAAGAAATACAATACCCTCCTCGGCCTCCAACTATCCCATAGGCGGCGCCAGAAGGTGCGTCGGAAAGGCTTCGTGATGCCATGCTCCGCCAAGTGTCTGCTATGTAACAGTGCCCAATCCATATCCTCCTACATCAGTACGTGTCTGCCAATCCTGGCAGTGTAGTCCATGAACCCGGTGGCTTCTTGGCAACCGTTGTGGCTGGCCATGGCCACTCTCCCAAGTCCCACTCCAACTCATCAAGCGGCCTACCCTCCCAGATCCAAAGACGCCACTCCCTGAGCTCTTGCCAGAAGACAAAAGAGTCCAACCGCCATGTCTTCCCCTGAAGGCTAATCACCCAGATTCTCTTCCATGAGAGGACAGCTAACCCCTCATCCTGCTGCCCTCTGTCAAGGGCCAGACACCCTCCCTCCTGTACAGTGAAGGTCCCAGGTGGAGCGCCACCCACTCTACCTGCCACCTGTATAGGGGGGTGCCTGCTGGTGAGAACCTAGCGGCCCATACCTCCCCGGGCTCTATTGGCTCTCATCTCGGGGGAGTAAGCCACTCCTGAGGTATTGTTGCGTCTATCTCCCTTCTCCTCAGCTCCACTCCTCTCTGGAAGCCTGATACTCGCTGCAGCACCTCCTCGTCCACCATCCTCTACACTTCTCGTCATGCCCTAATGGTACGAGTCCGGCCGGCCTCCCAACCAACCCACTGAATGTGAAGGCACTCGCCAAGCTGTGCTCCTTCCGGATCTTTGACCTGGGGATTCCAGATGATGGGCTGACGATCTATCTTCTCCTGGCAACCTAAGGGGCTCTGGATTAGGGCCTTGTGTAGGCCCTGCCACACGCGGATCAAGCTGCGCAGAAAGGTGATCTGGGCGGGGTGATCGGAGCTAACGTGAATATCCATCTCAGGGATGGCCTCCACTCACCGCCAAGCCTCGGTCTACAGTCCTGAAGACCCTCCTGCAATAGGACCTTCCATATTTGCCCTCCTAGTGTGAGGCCACGGACAACTAGCTTGCCCAAGAGAGCCATACTTTGATACTCTAGATCTATGATCCCCAGGCCTCCCTCTAACGGATGCCGTATGATGGTTCGCCACACCGCCTTGGCCCTAGAATTCCTGGAACTGTCTGACTCGGACCAAAGGAAATTCCGCACGAAGCTGCAATACGCAGGATGAGGAGAAGCACCAACACAAGGCGATGTACCAGGCCATCGCTAGGAGGACGTGGTTAACCACCAAGGCTCGGCCTACTAGGGAGAGGCGAGTTGTACTCCACTAGGTCAGCTTCCTCTGAATAGAATCGAGGACTGGGAGAAACTACTTGGCGGGAGTGATGTCAAGTCCCACCTGGAACCCTAGGTAACGGACGGTCTACCCTTTGCTCACCCATCTAAAACCCTGGTGGATGCCCCACTCCGTGCTAGAGTCCAGGTCTGTGAGAAAACCAACCGACTTTTGCTAGTTGATTTTCGCTTCTGCGCTGTAAAACAGAACACCTCAAGAGCCAGCCTCACTCTCTCCAACATCAACTCATCATCCTCTATATTGAGTGATGTATCATCTACAAACTCTGAGTCTAACAACTCGGTCTCCTCCCTCACGGGAAGTCACAGGTCACGTAATCTGCTCACACGTGACCTGAGGAAATAAGGCATCGCCTCTACAAAGAATAGAAACAGGTACCGGCCAGGGGGCAGCCCTGCCGGACCGATCTCTCCAGTCGAAACTCCACCCCTCGCCTACCATCTATGAGAACCCTGCTAGTGGCCGATCTGTAAAGTGCAAAGACCCCATGAATCCAAGCCTGGGGGAAACCCAACCTCACCATGGTGTCCTCAAGGAAATCCCAGTCCACCCTATCATAAGCTTTCTCGAAATCCAAGAGTAGTACAGCCAGTCTCTGCCCAATGTGCTACGCCTACTCTGTCGCCTCAAAGAAGGTGAATACATTGTCTAGGATGCTCCTATCCTCGACAAAGCCTGTCTGTGTGTCATGGATAATGTCTAGAAGCACATGGCGTAGTCGCCTACCTATCATCTTTGCCAGTGCCTTATAGGTTACTAACAATAAGGTGATTGGTCTCCACTGGGAAAGCTCCAACCGGTCTTCCCCTTTGGGGAGAAATTTGATAAGGCCTACCGAAAGACTCCCTGACATCTGTGTCCTGAAGTGATAATCACCTAGAAGGCCATCAGTAGGGGGTCCTTCACCAACTCCCAGTAGGTGGTGAAGGATGCTTTAGAGAGGCCATCCTCTCTAGGGCATTTCTGCCCGTCTTGTGTATGGAAAGCCTCCTCTAGTTCCTTCTCTGTGAAGGGGGCTAGAAGGGAGCGTCCCATCTCCTCTGTGACGAGGGACGGGATGTGATCCTAGACTTGCTGCCTACATCGCTGTCCTCTAGCTGAAGCTGTCTCCTGCTGGAAAAGGCGCCTGTAGTAGTCGATGGCAATCTCCACCACCTCATCTGGGCTAGAACGAATCCTCCCATACTGATCTCAAAGGTTGCGTATTTGCTCTCCTGAGGTGCGAGGCTGGTGCACCTGGAAAAACTCCCTGCATATGGTATCCCCCTTCCGTGCCCAGAAAGCTGTGGAGGTGCGGAAAGAGAGCTCTAAGCGCCTGTTCTCTAAGCCAGCAATGGCTGCTCACGCGCGCACCTCCTGTGTGTGGAGGTTGTGGTCCCCTGGTGCTTCCTGTAATAGTCTCTGCATGGCTGCGAGGTCCCACCACAGTGCTCTCTCCTCCTCCCAGCTCTGCTACCTGGCTTGTATGGCTGCCTCTTGGCAGATACTGCTCGACTCGGCTAGGACCTCAACCTCCTCTGCAATCCGGTCCCTCCTGCCCAACTCCCTGTTCCAACTTTGCTCTATCTGTCTCGTCACCTCCTCTCTCCTATAGATCGAGTCAGGGATCCAACAGGATCGTGTATCTAGGGCAGATGGGAGGGGATCAAGTGTCAAGAGAACCAGGCAATGGTCGGACAACGTGATACCCGCCAACTGCCCAATCTAGCCTTCACGAGAGCCACCCCACTCTCTCACATAAAACCTATCCAACCGCTCTAGCAGGACTCCACCTAGCCATCTGTATCCCCAAGAGAAGTCCAGCGACCTCTCCCTCCTGTGGAAGGCAAGGACTCTCCAAGCATCGCATGCTCCTACTGCCAATAGAAAGACCTTCCATGCCTCCTACTCCTCCCCAGCCATGCCCTGGTAGTTTCTGCCTCTACCCTGCTGGTCCTCCAAAGCCTCCAGGTTGTTGAAGTCTCCTCCAATGATCCAGGAGTCCACCTCTGGGAGTCCATCCGCGATCTCCACCCAGAACCTGCTACGTGCCCTAACCTCCATAGGCACGAGTCCCCAATGTCCAATCTGATCCATAGAACCCTCCCTGCCACTATTGTTCTGTTGTCTCGTACACATGCGGTGAGGGCACCTACGGCGTGCTCCCAGTAAGTGCGCGAGCTGCCCGGGAGTACCTTTTCGACCCACTAGGCCTGGGTGGGCATGAGCTTGTGCTCCTGTAGAAGTAGAATGTCGATCCGTCCCGCAAGGGCAACGGCAGCTCTTGCGGAACAATCAACTTTCTAGAACCACGTGCCCCACTGTCGTGGAGACTGTTCACATTCCAGGATGCAAGGTATAAGCTCATGGGGAAACGTGTGACTAACCGAACAAGCATCTATTCGGTGTGGAAGCATCTGAAGAGAAGAAGAAACTATGGGGCATGCAAGTGTGCTTTGCCACAGGTCTAGATGGTGAACTCCAATCCCCCATGGTGACCCTTGGCCGGACCATAGAGGTGATAGATGCTCCAAGTGGTACTATCAATGCATCTATCAGCCATGCTGAGAGTCGTGACTCTGTACACTGGTAGAAACGGGCAACCTGTGCCAGGGGCCACTCGATCACATCCCGTAGAGCTCTCCACTGTGAAGGGGCTCGAAAGATGATGCTCAAGTATGGGACCTCGGCACCAGCCCACTAGTTAATGTCCATCATGCAACCAGGCCACTGTTGTGCAAACAATGCTAGTCCTTCATCTCCCATCCACTAGGAGATCTGGTCCTCCACCTGACTCTTCAACTCCTCCTCTATCTATGTCATCGTCCAATCCCCTGAGTGGGAGGATTGAAAGAAAAAAGAGTAGTTTGGTCCATCCGGTGGTGCTAGTAGATGGACCTTGCCCCTCCTTGACTTATGAACCACAAAGATCCCCACCTCTAGAGGTAGTGGGAACTCTCCGCGCTTCGCAACTCTCAAGTAGGACCATGGGCTAGTGCAGAAGAACTCCTGTGGCAACAGCTGTGCCTGTCTTGGAAAAGTGTGACGGGCGGCAAGGGCAGATGAGCTGGTGGCTATGGGGGAGGGAGAGAACTACTGGTGCAAGGAGGATGTAGGCATGTGAATCTCATCACTTCCTGTGGCAAGAGGGGGGGTGGATCTAGGGGGGATCACCTAAACCAGGGGCGGATCGAGCTCGGCAAGGGAGGCGGTGGGGGGGAAAAGAATCGAGGGATGGTCGAAGGTACATGGCGGGTGTTGGTGGGGGGGAGGGGGGGGCCTAGGCCCGGGTCAGTGGGGAAGGGGCATGGGAGAAGGGGGGGGGATCTCAGGTGAGGTAGTCTGTGGCGCGGGTGGTGGATGTGGGGGGGACTACAGTCCTGTCAGGTGGGGCGGGCAGGGGGGGCTGCAGAGTGCTCTGCCGGGGGGCATCGCTCACCCTCCTACTCCCTGTTGTCGAGGCTACGTCTGCAGAGCTGGCTGTGGCCCCCCCTTCCGTCTCCCTCTCTGTCGTCTCTAGACCCGTATGCAGCCGTCAGCGTCCACCTGTGGGCCTATCGACGGAGCCGCCTTGGCTCTGAAGCGCGTACAATCTACTGCCTGGTGCCCAAAGTCACGGCAGCGTAGGCACTACCCTAGTTGCCCGGTCATTGTGACCTGCTGCCTAAAGGAGTGAACTCTAGCCTCTATCTCCAAGAACTTGGGTATACTCTTTGTGTCTTTCACGGCCACTCGTACATTGGGGACTCTTGCAACTATCACAGCATCCGCGGAGGCAGGAAGAACTATGCTGAAGAGCCGACCAAAGTCCTCCACTAACTGGCGCTACTCTACCGCCAGTCCGGGGAAAAGTAAAGTGACTAGGTGTCTAAGAAATCTCTTGTGGAGCTCAAATGACTCCACTGTGAAACCACCGTATCAGGAAACCATGTGAATGACCCTCTTTGTAGAGGCATAGGGCGAGCTCTCCACTAACTCATGAGCTGCGTCTGCAGAGGTGAGACGAACCATGAAGATCCCACGGCCCATGAGGACTGCCTCCACGATCTACGTTGTGCCAATGCACAACGTGGAGTGGAGCCAATCCCGAAGCTAGGCCTTGGTTGGAGTGTCCTATTACCTAACCCAAGATAGTTGTTTCTTTAAGCTCCAACTCTGTGGCACGGACGGCCAAGAGTTGTTCCTCAAGAGGACAACGCGCAAGGTGTTTGATTGGGGGGCACTCGTAGAATGCACCAGCGTTTGACCAGAGGTTTCCATTGCGCTTCCCTACTAAGAACCTACCAAACACACTGTTGTACTACCGGAGGGGGGAGTGTTGCTGCAAATGGAGGGAGCAACCGGGGGGAGAGGGCGATGGCAAGGAGAAAAAGGAGGGGGGGGGGGGGGGGGGGCGGGGGGAGGGGGGGCGGGATTCTGTTTTCTGATACCGATAGAGGCGTCGGGTGCCACAGATGATAGCGTGGGAGGCTTGTAGGTAGGTGGCCGCAGGGTGGAAGAGACAAGAGAGAACACGGGTGAGGTACCAGGGCGGTGGGGGGAGGGGGGACCATGTGTGGGGCAAGTACCAGGACGTGGGGGGTGACCAAGGCATGGGGAAGGTGCGAGAGTAGGGGGGAGGTATCAAGCAAGGGGGGGCAACGTGATGGCAGGAGCCATAGGGCGGGGGAGGGGGGAGGACCATGCGGGAGCCACAGGGCAAGGGAAGGGGGCATAGCGTGATGGCAGGAGCCATAGGGAGGGGGGGGGCGCGCGCACAGAGGGGGAGAAGTGTGATTGCGAGGAGGGAGGGGCACAGTGTGATGGCAAGGAGGGGGAGGCGCAGCTTGATGACGAGAAGGGGGGGCAGCGTGATGGCGAGGAGGCAAGCGAGAGAGACGGGGGAGGCATGATGGCTAGTTAGTGGGGGTGCAGTTTGATAGGGTTACGTGGGCGAGGGCAGCGGCTCGTTGGTAGGAGCGTTTCACCTCTTAAGATGATATGAGAGGGACAGGAGAGAGAAGCCAAGGAGAGAACGAATAGCACCGAGGGTGGCCACCCCATAATGTGAGGAACAAGCTATGGCAGCCCCAAGAGTCCACAATCTATTGCCATAGCTCCTGTCAATGGTGAATCACCCTGGAGCTACTTCCACTATCCTAGAGCGAGTGGATGATAAAAGACTAGAGATCCACAGGATAGCATAGTCTATAGGGCTGACTCCATGGAAAACCAGCTCACAATCTGCCTCTAGATATGCCAACCTGTAATACCCCCAATGAGCTGCCAAGCCTCTAACATCAATGCACAAAGGCTCTAGTACCTGCAATGGGGAGGCCGTTGAGGGCTACCATAGCACAGGATTCAGCCTCAACAATGAAGTGCCCTACATCTCTACCTTGCAGGCTAAGAGACATACATAGAAAGCGCCCTAGGTAATGCAACCTAAGGTTGGCTCTGAATCCTCAGGCACCTCTCCACATCAATTAGGCCTCTACAAATGGCCAAAGAAAGTGGGGGTCTTCACGCACTGCTTGGGTAATGCTAACATGTCTCCTCCTACTTCATCTATGCTAACCAATTGCCCGCTGCTGGTCTGTCATGAGCAAACAACCAAAGAAAACATTGAGACACTCCTCAGCCACCAATTTTCCCAAAGATGCTTCCAAAATGTCTGTCTAAAAGGCTCTAGGATGCTTTGCTCAAATGAAGAGAATGGAGAATGAAGAAGAAGACGACCATTGAGCCTCTATCTTTCCCATCTATCTTCCGTTGTCCTTAATCTATAGAACCCCCAACCGTTTTCATGTACTTGTAGTTATTAAGATTACTCTTTAAGGGAAAAACAAGAGAGAGAACTCTTGCAAGTACACAGCAAATTGAACAATAGATTGATGTGATAGATGATTGATATGAATGTACAAAGGCAGGGCTTTATTTTATCAGCCTAGGGCTCCCTCCAAACCCTAACCCTAAATTTACACACACTAAGGTGTGTTCACATAGGGAGGTGGTTAAATGACCAACACGATGCAGTCTACCAAGAAGCACTAGAGAGTTGTCTCTAGTAACACCTTGTTGACCACTATAAGCCAACCCATTGAAGTAGCCAGACGATACTCCAATAAGTAAGCTTTTGCTAGGCAATGTCAGTCACTAGGACAAACTTTTGAGCAACAGAAATGTCCAACATCATGTAGAAGCCAAGCACCATGCCACGTGCCCTCTAGCCATAGACCAAAAGCTAAGATGCACCCCACAATGCATGTTGGAGTTAGGTTAATAAGATATTCGACCAGCTTACACCAATTGAGTTTTGCCTCCATTATTGTACAAAACACCTCGAGGTCTAGTCGTACTCTCTCTAACATCATTATATCATTCTTCACAATCCATGTTGGAGTTAGGTTATTAAGAAATCCAACCAACTTACATCAGTTGAGTTTTGCCTCCATTGTTGTACAAAACACCTCAAGGTCTAGTTGTACTTTCTTGAACATCATTATATCATTCTCTGCATACAAAGTTCTATCATTTGCATAGGGTAATAGTTTACCATTCATTGGCAACCTAAGGCCTCAAATGGTAGTGGCTCTGGATCGAACGAATAGGACATAGCCTCTACAAAGAGCAAGAAGAGGTAGAAAGCCAGCAGGTGACCCTATCTCATTAGATTCGAACTCTCCCTTCTGCCTTCCAATGATCATGCTACTGATCACGAACCTGTGTAACAACAAAACCCTCTATCCACAACATGGAAAGCCTAAGGAGGCATGGTCCCCTCTAGGAAGTGCCGATCAACCTTGGCATAGACCACCTCAAAGTCTAGCAACAAAACAAGTCCCTAGCCACTTTGCTATGGCTTGGAGGTCTCGAAGAAAGTAAATGTGTCAAAGGCAAAAGTTGCTATAAGTTATGCTGCATAGGTACTTGGTGGTATCTGGCGCCAATTGTTAGCCTAGGTCATTCATTTGGCTATAAGTGTCGGTTGTTTGGTAGCACTGAAGAAGTGGCGTTTAATGGTACCTAACGCCAATCTGATCGTCAAAGATGGCGCAGAGACACTCGGGAATAGAAGTTGCCTAGCCAATTTAATTATTGGCCAGTCAGATTATTTTTCAGGGCACCGAAATAATTATTAGATTAATTTTCAGTGTTTAAAGAGTTGGAGAGTGACATCCACCGGAGACGAGTAGAATCTACAAACATGACTAAAACAAAAGAACTCAGACAAGAACACAATAAATGCAATAACACAAAACACGAATAGAGAAGAAAGAGAACTTTGAAGTGAATGCTATAAATTTATGAGAGAGTGTATAGATGCTTAAAGGCAGAAAAATGGGAGTAGTTAGAGAGTGGCATCCATGGAGACAAATCCTAAGGCCTATAACCACCAGTTTTGAGCTAAGATAATGCTGAAAGTGGAAGGGCAGCAGGCTAGAAACTCAAACATAGCAGTCTGGAGGGCTAGAACTGGTAAATGCAATAGTGTAACCACCCAGAGACAGAGGTAGCTGATCATCAGCAGCAATAGCAAGTTGGACAACAGCTATGGAAGGTAAGGTTGATGATAATGTGGCATGTACTGCAGTAAATGCAAGCTGTAGGAACCTCTAGAAGTGGCTGACCAGCAGGGTGGCCTGCCTAATCTGCAAACACAGCTATTTGGGAGCTGTAGGATGGTCGTCGATAGTAGGAAGCAGAAGGTGGCAGCAATGGACATGGCACTAGTGGCTGGTAGTGTTGTGGCAGAAGATGCTAGTGCTGGACAGCCACCAAAAAGGGAGCTGATGGCTGAAAACCTGCAAAACAAGGATGATTTCACGAAGCTGATCCAAATGGATGCTTGTACAACAATTCAAAGAGAATGACAAACCAGACTAGCCTAGAGGACACTGGTGCTAGCCTAGGTGTGTGGTCCCCATCACACACATCTATCAATAGAGCCTTAGTGAATAAATGTCATATTGAGGTGTGAAAATGATCCTAGGTGGAAGTGTAGGAGGAGACCCCAAAACAAATACAAAACGTGCTTGTGGTGAGAAATGTAATGAGTGGGGTTATCAAACCACTCACCCAAGCCTTTAGAGACCTATAAGGTAGGGGAGGAGGGGGTTATCAAACCACTCACCCAAGCCTTTAGAGACCACTCACCCAAGCATGTGTGCAAGAAGAAGCAAATGGTGCAGCAGCTAGAGGCATAGCCCCGCTTAACTATCCAAGGGGAATACCACACATGGATGCACTCACGGCCTGCTATAGTTTCTTAGTTGGTAGACCCTTTGCCATAGTATCACACTCCTCATCCACATGGCCCAAACGTTGGCAATGTGTGCAAAACCTATTCTTTTTAGAAAGTTGCTGCCAGATTTCTTTGGTTTCATCTAAGGGGTGTCACCCTTGGTTTGAGTTGCCTTCCTTGCTTGAGAGTTCTTGCCACCTTCAGTATTCCCCTTCATAGAAGTGATAACTAGAGCCCTCTCTAAATAGGAAAATGGGGAATTTTTATGGACTTGATCATGCACCCTTGGATAATGCAAGAGCTAGAATTCGAACTTGTAAAAGATTGGCAAATTAGGGCAATGAAATTATGTGTTGCATAAAGTGGAAGTATCTAGAAGGTAACTTGTTTAAGAAAAATGTGATCTCATTGTCATCTAACTTCAGTGAGCTAGTAGTGATAAACTCGGCCAATAATCACTTATATTCAGCCAATTTGACTTTCAGATCATTCCCTTCCTTAAAAGGAAACTCGTGCACCACACAATCAAAATTGATACACTGGGTTGGATCTCTTGTTGCATAGCAATCAAGGAGATGACTGCAACAATCAGATGCTAGGGGAAAGTGTTATACTTGCAAGTGAAACTCAAGAAGTAACCTCTGCAAGCTCTCCATTGACAAATATGATCAAGGTGGGCCAGCTAAAGGTTTGGCATAGGCTCTAAACCAACTACTAGGTCCCAAAGACCCTAGAACTCGAGCACTTGTTACATGAGGTTAGACCAAGTAGTGAAATCGATCCATCGAAACAAGTCTTATCTATAAAGGCATTCTTGGTTATAGCAATAGGAGTGATAGTTCTAAGGAAGGAATAGGATGGGTAGGGTAGGTAAGGTGAGGGAGTGGAGCACACTTGGGATTTAACCCCAAAGTGCCCACCATGCATGCAAGATGTAAACACAAAGGATCCAATAGTAGCGGGTATGGGCTGACCAGGCAAGGGCATGGTAGCCGTATGCATGGCCCAAGAAGGGGGATATGGACATCGTAAGAAAAGGATGGAAATTCCTACATCAAAGTGACCCATGGAGTGTGTGACAGAGTACCATAAGCAAAGGATAACACAAGCTATAGGAACCTCTCAAAGTGGCTAATCTGTAGGTCAGCTTGCCTAATCTACAAATGCAGCTGTTTGGGAGCTGTAGGATGGTTGCTAGCAAGAAGCAAAAGGCAGCAATAGTGGACAGGGTGCTGGTAGTGATATGGCAGCAATCGCTAAAGCTGGACATCCGCTCAATAGGGAGCTGATGGCAGAAAACCTGCAAAACAAGGATGATCTAAGTGGTTGAACAGCCTCTTTTTTATAGATGTGGATCCTCCCAAAATTAGAGTTTTGGCTTATAGGACACAAAAATTTTGGTAATCTTTTGGGGCTATTTTAATGAGCTTATGATGATTTAAAGTGTGATGCATCATTTTTTGCTTAATATAACCTAGAACAACAACTTTACACATGGTGTATTCTTTTTAAGCCCAAATTATGGCCAAGGCTCAGAATATGAACACTATTGTCCTATACTCCATAGTGGCATGAGCTGCTCTTGCACAGATCTTTTGGATCTACAAGGCATGGTTCCCCTAGTGAAACATACAGCACTCGCTAAATGGCTTCCAAGTCTCTACATAGTGCTCTCCTCCTTCCAACACTATTCCTCAATGCCTCTTGACAAATCCTAAAACCAACCTTCCTCCTCGGATAGGGTGGCAAATAACCTAATTAAGCACTATTTACAGCAATTAACAAATTCACAAACCTAAAATGCACACTTTACCATATAATCTTGGACATTGGACACCCTATTAGCCCCAAAACTAGTGCCCCTTTTAGTATTTATTTACCTTAATTGAGGAAGAAGTTGATGTACAATGGGATTCTCCCAATCCCTTTCGGTATTTCAATTCCCCTTTCTGTCCAAAATGACTAGCAAGTCTTCAATCCGATTTGCCCCTTGATTTAGGCAATCAATTGGTCTTCACCTACTTTGATGGAGATGGAAAACGCTCCAAATTCATTGATTTGCTAGTCCCTCCACCTGAATTTGACTGTAAACAACTTCAGTCCTATTGAATCCAAGTCTTGGAACTTCCAATTTCTGGCACGCTTCCTAACGCTGCTGCTCAGCTGTGTCTTTGTAACTCCAAGCTTCGAAATTTTCGAAGGTTCTTTACAGCCAATGCCTTTGTGAAAATGTCAGCTATTTGATCATGTGTGCTGACATATACCAAGTCAATCTCACCTACAAGTACGTTCTCTCTCATTAAGTGGTAATGCATGTCAATGTGTTCTGTCCTAGCACGAAACATTGGGTTTCTAGCTAGTTATATGTTGCTCATATTGTCACAGTGAATGATAACTAGACTACCTCCCTGTATATTCAAATTACCCAATAACGTTTGTAGCCATATCACCTCACATGCTGCCATAGCAGCACCTCTACTCCCGAGTCACACTTTTAAGTGTACTAGCGAAGAGCTCGAGTGAATCCACATTTATCTATACATTTAAAGAATGAAGAACTTAGATTAAACAAATGAAACTTCTTTAAATATATTTCATAATCTATGAATAAAGTTATGAACTAAAAAGTATAAAAATTAGATATACGATATATGTCTAGCCATAGATATCTCATGCATAATGCGTAGCATGCGTAAATTGGAGCGACAATAAATAGTCGCTCCAATTGTCGTGTGCTAAGCTTGTTACAAATTTCGGTGTGCACGAGGGAATAGACAGACCAATTCCTCTCAACCCGTCGAGCAAACCTAAACCATGTGAAGAAAAAGTAAGTTTAAAGTAAGTTTATAAGTAAGTTTAACTAGAATTAAATGAAAAAATAGAATAGATTTTCAAACTTGTGCAAGAATGCATAAGGCCACTCTTTGAAGGTGAGCCAATTGATAGCTAAATGACTCCCACCAAAAAAGGGACTTCACCAACGATTCCCGCTTATAACAAATGGTAAATGCGAAAGCGGTGCCCCTTTGATCACTATAAATAATGAGCTCTTGGAGGAAGGCACCATGGTGCTCTTCCGCCAAAGCTTTTGGAAGAAAGGCATCACGATCGGCAAGGACATTTGCATCCATAAAGAGAAAGGGTTTTTTGAAGGCAGGATGCAAGAGTGCCGCAAACCCATGTATGGGTCACTTCATCCACTCTCATCTTTTCTTTGTCAAAAAGATAGGTGTAAGATGATAGAGATTTAGAGGGAGATTTAGAGGTGAAATTAAAAAAGAAAGTGTGAGACAATATGAAATATAAATTTTAAAACTAAAAAGAAGCATAAATCTTTTTTTTTTCTAACAATACCATGAAGAAGAGACCTCCCCATTCAAGATGGTCGATAATTGTATCTCCTTCATCGCATCCACCATAAGATGATAGAGGAGGCCAATAGTAGCCCCCTCCATGTCCATCATGCGAAGCACCTTGTAGATGGGAGTGACAGCAATGATAATGCCTCTCATATCCATCCAAAATTTCTCCTTTAAGCAAAGCCTTTGAACAGCCTTTGCTTCCACTTAGCTTGATGTGGACTCCCCTTCAAGCCATTGTTTAAACTCATCTGACACAACCGTTTTTTGTAGCTTGTTGTGAACGTCATAGAGACACTCGAGGAGAAGCCACATGGCCACAAACCGAGTCTTCAAGGGCTTCTTCAACTTCAAGTCCGAGTACAAGAGATATCTTGCAAGAACTCAGACCTTGGAGCTGACAAAGCCAACGATTGTGCAAGCATCGTTGACAATCCTCGCCATCTACTCCAACTTGCCTATATCTTCCATAAGAAGATCTATACAATGCGTAGTGCATGGTGTCCATACTATGGACGGAAACTCAGCCTCAAGTTTCCGCCCCATAGATGCACAATTCAAGGCGTTGTCCATGACAACTTGCACCACATTTTGCGGCCCAATCTAGAAGATTATACACAGTGAAATTAGAATAAATTTGAAAGGTTAAAAGAAGAGATTACAAAACAATGGATTTAGAAGCATTACCTCAATGATAGCTTGCCATATGTACCGATACATGAACGAGCCCGTGGTTCTCCTTCTCCTTGTGCTCGCATCCACTGCTCATAGAAAGTATATGCCAAGTGGGCAAGAGACAAGGATGTTGATGATCCCCCTTTTTTTTCGGTCACTCCATCTATCGGATGGGATAGAGCATCCATACTTCGCCCAACTGCCACGCATGGGCTTAAGGGACTTATCAATCCTCTCTCTCTCCTAATAAAGTTTCTTGGTACGCATGTCATTGTACGTGACACCGTACCATCCCTCACATGGACCAACAGCGGCAATGGCTTTCACCATCTGCTTCCATCGATCCACTTTGAGAATATGGAAAGAGAGATTGGACTCAATTATGGTACGTGCAATCTCTATTTCTACTTGCCTTTGCCTCTCCTTAAGAAAGGAGAGAAGACCGCAAACTTGCTCCGTTGCTTGGGCAAGAGTGGCTTGTCTCTTTGGCATAGGTGCACCACTCGAATGGCTTTTTCTAGATGGGATAGAAGAGGCCCCTCCAACGGAGGAAACCAAGACAGTTGGAGAGGGATCGTCTTCCGCATCCGAGACCTCATGATCGGGAGAGATCACCTGCTCACTTGCCCTTGAAAGGCCTTTGCATCGCGTCAATGGCAAGTATTTCCAACAACAATCTTCATAGACATCGTCGGGAATACCGGGGCATGGTGTGGCTTCCTCTCCTAATTTGCAAAGGTGGACGAGAAGGCGAGTGATGGATGAGATTTGGACCTTTGGGCAATACTTGCATTGCCACTTGCAAGTGTTGGATTTCTCCTTCACCCGTTCGAAGTAGGCACAATGCAAGCGAAAAGCCTCATGGAGAGGGGGTGCCATTGATGATGTATAGAGAGAGCCTAGAGGGTCACAGGTGGAGGGTGAGATGATTGAAGAAAGGAGTGGAAAGAGTAGAGAGCTTGAAGGAGTAGAGAGCTTGAGGGAGTAGAGAGAGGCTATAGCTTGATGGAGGAGGTTGGAAGGGTTGAGAGGTTAAGAGAGGACTTGAGAAGAGAGCTTGAGAGAGTAGAAAGGATGGAGAGCTTGAGAGGAGTAGGAGGAGTGGAGAACTTGAAAGGATGAATGAGATGGTGGGAGAGGGGAGGGGAGATTTTAAGAAAGGGAGAGTGCTTTGGGGTTTAGGATTGGCCCTTGGGTTGGGGGGGGGGGGGGGGGGGGGGGGGGGGCGGGAAGAGAGAGGGAGAGGAAAGGAGAGAGAGTTTTTAAACTTGTTAGTTTAAAACTTTAATCTTTAATCTTTTCTCTTGAGTCTTCGTGAGAAAGAAAGAAAAGATAGAGAGAAAGAAAAAAAAAGAGAAGATTCAAGAAAGAAAATAAGAAAAATAAAGGTGAGCAAGGTGAGAAAGAAAAGAAGAAAAGAAGAAAAGAAACGTAAGAAAGAAAGAAGAAAAGAAAGGTAAGAAAGGAAATAAAAACGGTCAAAAAAGTGACCGTTTACAACTTTATTGGCCGCAAGGCCCACGCATATGGAAGTCAGGACTTGTGTGCGGCGTAATGGTCACGGCGGGGAGCAGTCGGCGGACGGGTCACAAGGAACCGCACGGGCCACGATGGGGTGTAGTCGGACGGGACCGGACACAGCGGACAAGACAAGACGGGTCAGACGGGTTGACCCATCCGTCAAACGTGGACAACCTTGGCCCCAGTCCTTGAGACATGGGAGTTTGGGGGTCAATATTTCACATTTGCATAGTATGTTTGCTGCATTAAGCATCATACATATATTTAGCATTCATTATCTTCTTTTGTGTTTATTATCTCTAAGTTACCCTAACTCTAATTGTGTTCTTTGTTAGCTTGTGCTATGTTGTACTATTGTACTTGTTATCTGTAGATGCGTATTTCTTTACATGGTATTAGAGCAACGTACTTACTAAAGAAACCTAGGCTTTTAATTGTAGCTCATCATTAAAAATAGATTCACTGCGGAAAGGTGACTTCAAACACGTCTACATCGCTTCAATCTCCACAACCCTCCATGCAAATACCCGAGCAAGAATGGGCCTCATAACTTGCTTCGTAAGGATCTAATACAGGAGGTTCTTTGCAAGATTTTGGTGATACTCAAGAGGATGAAGGAATTATGCAATCAATCCACAATAGTGTAAGTCTTAAAGAGGATTGTTATCAGTATGTAAACACAAGAAGAGGTGCTTACAAGAAAAAAACTGTAAACCCTTCAATAAGGTTTCCTTCTTCTACTTTTCCTTCAAGCTTTGATTCTCATGGTCAATTTGAAGTACATGAAACATCACATTCTTCTTTTTTTCCATCTTCACCAACATTTCAATTTGAATGGCTAAATTTAGAATATCAATTTAACGAATTCACTCACTTATCATCCCCTTACTTAAAGTCCCCAATCATCCAACCCACTTCTTTTGGTACATTACCATTCACACCATTTACCTTCCCTATGCAAACACCACTAATGATGTCTCACATCACACCGGAGGATACTTCAAACATAGACACATCCTTTAGGACCTTTTCTTTTGGAGGTGGTGCAAGCGCACCAATGCAGGAGGCTCGACATCCATGTTATACACTCCAGGATTTATGCATGGGACATACTCCCAAGCTTTCCCAAGTGTGGATTAGTTGGTACCACACTTCGCCCAAATGGCTTTACCTAGTGGACTAAGAAGTTATATTCTAGTAATTCAGCCTATAGTTGGGGGAGGCTATCAAGTCCCAATGCCTCCATAGACGACACCTTTTGGACCATCACAACCTATTCCTACCTACCCATCTCCTCCCCCTTACTACCCTCCTTACCCCTTTTATCCAACACCTCATGGTTCTTTCTCCTCGTCACCCAAGCATGCATTCACTGACTCATTTTAATAGGTCTAACTACACCACTTGGCAAAGATGATGAGGCACGTCCTAGACTCACAAAACTTGTGGGACCAGCAAAAAGTGATCTCATAGCGACTATATCCACATTCTATGAGTTTAAATGTCAGCTGCTGTATTATACTCAATAGTTTGATCAGTTCCATAGCACACCCTCCTTAAAGGACGCTTTTGTCACTACCTCTCAAAGGGGGAAACAAGGGCAAGGCAAGAATGCTCAAAACCGAAATCAAAATCAAAATCAAAACCAGAAACAAGTGAATCATAAACTAGACTAATATCAAACACGGGTGACAAATTGTACCCAAGAAAATAGGTATTGCCAGTACTGTCAAAAGACTGTCCATTTTGACAAGGCGCGTTGATTAAAGGCAAGAGATACCCAACCAAAACCTATGAATGAGAACCCTGCCCCTCAGTCGCATAGCCCCTCGTAGAGGAGGTAGGGTGGTGGCAATCAAAATAAGGGCAGTGGACGACTTAGACCCACATTCCCAATGGTCAACCATCACATCCTATTTCGTTCTCAACTCCACAAATGTCTAACTAGTCTGTTGGACTAAAGGCCCAACTCGTCTCTACAAAGACATTAGAGGATGCAAGCTTAGTCCGTATTTGCAAGTTACCTCCTAACAAAGCAACCACAGAGACCCACTACACACAACCGAGCACATCTTCTCCTGTTTGGATTGTGGATAGTGCAGCCCCCCATCTTGGACGTTTTTGTCTCCCAAGCCTCTACAACCGGGAATGTCCAATGTGGGAACAACTCCTCGGTCAAGATCTATAGTCTAGTTACTAATGAGAGCTAGGATCTTGTTTCCCTGGACAATATATATTATGCTCACCACCTTGGGGTGAACCTTTTATCCATTCAGTAGCTTTGTTGATTGGGGAGAATAGTCTTTTTACTACGACCACAGTCAAGGTCATAGACTCTTAGACTAGTTTAGTGAGTACTCATGGCAAGGCACAGCCTAGTGGCCTATGTATAATGAGTCAATTTCTTTCCCAATCAATTGCTGAGAACTTTTGAGTTCCACAATTTCCAAGTATTAGCCACCACATAGGAGCCTAGAAACAATGAGCATCCCTAGAATTTTGGCTTTGGACACCTCAGGTACGACTCTCTTTATGAGCTATCGCGCTATCAAATGGTTGAGGGCCTTCCACACCTTAAACTCTCCAAGGATGCCTATTTAGCCTGTCAGCTTGGGAAGTAGCATCGCATGCCATTCCCTCAACAAACTACACATAGAGCTGAGAAGCCCCTTAGATTGATTCATATTGATCTTTGTGGGCCAGCACTACCGCCCTTAATGGCACATTTGTTGAGAATCAGCAATCACACTCACTAAACAGCCTCTTTGTATGGAGCTTCAGGGCCAAGGACATGCAAGTAAAAAGGAACCGCTCTTCTGTGACTTCTGCAAAAGGACCGGACATACTGAGAAGTTCTGTCATGCTAGGAAGAGGTCCCAAAAGGCCTATCTTGCAGCTGTGAAAGAAGAAGAAGACCATGGACCAAAAGATGAAGAAGAAGATGAAGATGAAGACCACCAAGATTGGAAGGACAAGACTCATCAGTCCTTCTACTCTCATTACTCTGATAGACTGTTTTAAAAGCCTTGTACTTCCTTGCCCTAATGCTTCCTGCCATAAGCTTTGTAAACTCCTCATGTAACTTGGCATTACAGTCCCTGTACACTTTGTGAGGCCCCTGTTACAGCCTCTGGATGTCCATCATGTTTTGGTGCCCACACTTAGCCTTTTCTGCGACAGCCTCTAGTGTCTACCATGTTTGTGGTGTGCCCACACTTTGCAGGTGGTTCTCATTACAGCCTCTACATACTTTGTGCCTTTCTAGTTGTGATTGAGGAGGGGTGTTGAGAATCAGCAATCACACTCACTAAACAGCCTCTTTGTATGGAGCTTCAGGGCCAAGGACATGCAGGCTAACCTATCCCATATGCACAGTGGTGCCTACTACAGTTTCCTACTTTCCTATAAAGCATTGTACTTGCTTCCTTTTCTTAATGCAATGATAGTACTCTTTTCTTTTCAGTGAAGTGTCAATGTCATTGTCCACATACACAAGATTGTGTTTATGAGTCCAAGTCTCAATCTTGGAACCTAATTTACGTGTGTAGCAAACAGTGTCTTTGTCTTCTCCATCATGAGTCCACATTTCTCCTTCCATCCACCATAACTCACTGCCATGCTCTAGATCCCGCATGTTTCTCAACAACATTGTACTTTTTTTTAAATTATGGATGACTGTTTGAGGTATATATGGATGTATTTCTTAAAGCATAAATCTAATGCATTTACATATTTCTCTACAAGGGTGTGTCTTGTACAAAATCAAACAGGTCATCGTATCAAAACCGTAAGGGGTGACAGCAATCGTGAATTTACCTCCCACGAGTTTTCTGAGTTCTTGTATAAGCACAACATCTCTCATCCACTCTCCTCTACCAACTCCCCCTCTCACAATGGAATCATAGAGCGTAGAAACTAGACTGCAATGAATATGGCATACTCTATGTTGTATGCAGCAAAGCTCCCCTAGCACCTATGGATTGAGGCTCTTAACACATCTGTGTATATCCTCAACTGGTGCCCGCCGACTGGGGTGGTCTCTCATAAGACCCCCTTCAAGGCATTCTTTGGTACTCCGCCTCTTAAGTTCCACTTCAAAGTCTTTGGATGTCATGCCTATATACACATTCTTGATGATAGATAGGAAAGCTCAATCCCTGTAAATATCTCTTCATTTTTGTAGAGTACTTCTCCAAGGCAAAAACCTATCCCTTGTTCAATCCTCAGACGAACAAGGTGATTACCCAAAAATATATAGTTTTTGATGAGAGGGATATAGTACATCCCACTGTACTGGCCACCGAGCCAATGCCTTAGTCTACTTCATCAAAGATAGTGCATCTAAGCCAGCCCACTTCTGATCCACCTATAGAGTCTTCCACACCCAAGCCTCCTAGGAATACATCACCTCGTTGGTACCAATAGATCATGTGGGATCCAAGGATCCTTTCATCAAATTCCATCCCAGAGGGCCCAAGAAGATCTACCTCGCTTGCACCTACTACCACGTTTGTGTCTATCTTTACGGGAGATTATATAGAACATTCTCAACTAGAGAGTTGGCATGAGGCTCTAAAGCATTCCCAATGGTGTGAGGCCATGGAAAAGGAACTTGAGAGCATTGACCGAAATGACACTTGGGCCTTGGTGAATCATCCAGGCCACAAGAAGGTCATTGGGACTAAGTGGATCTTTAGAACCAAATGAAAGCTAATAGGACTTTGAATAAATACAAAGTTGCCTTATAGTGCAAGGTTTTTAACAAAAATATGGTATTGATTATAAGGATCCATTTGCACCCACGATGCATTTGGCATCATTCCCCTTGTTAGTCCCACTAGCCGCTCACTACAGTTGGCCGATCTATCAAATGGACGTCAGAAGTGCATTTCTAAATGGTTATCTAGAGGAGGAAGTCCATGTGGAGCAGCCACACAGATTCTCTTTTGCAGACCGCAAAGATAAGGTCTTTTGTTTGTGGAAAGCTCTTTACGAACTGAAGCAAACACTGTGATCATGGTTCCATAGAATGGATGAGTTCCTTAAAACTTATGGTTTTCTTTCTACCCAAACTTATATATTGGATCTACTTTAGAAGAGGTTATTGTATATTGATGATTTACTTATTACAAGCTCAACATTTGCTACCATTGTAAATATTAAGGCCTTTCTTAGCTCAACATTTGAGATGACTGACCTCGGTCAAATGTCTTATTTTTTGGGGATGGAGGTAGTTGGATCTGGGAATTCCATTTTTGTCTCTCAATAGAAGCATGCACTTCAACTAGTTGAACAGTTTTGCATTGATGAAACATGGCCTGTGGCCATGCCCTCAACCTACATAAACTGCCCTAAATAAGCATGATAAATGCCTGTGGTGGAGAGTGAAGCACAACGCCCAATGCAATAGACTAAAAGAGTGTAATCTGAAAGTATAAAGTACAGCCGTTAAACCTTGGGGTTGTAGGGGGTGCTCACACCCGACGAACACGATAAGTGCCCGTAAGTGTGTGACATAAGCACATACAAAAGAAGACAATAAGTCTAGGGGAAAAAACCTCTCATATCGAAAGTAAAAAGTGCCCCAATGTCCTATTGATCACTGACAGTCCTCTATGAGCGTAAGCGTGAGTGAAAACCCAACAAACCCACCTGGAGTAAAGATTGATCAAAAGTACAAGGATCATCCGCCACCAAAGGAGATCAAATTTAAAGCATTGCAAAATGCTTCAAATTTGTCACAAGGAAGAGCTGTGATGAAGATGTCTGCCACATTATTGGTTGTGGGACAATAGACAAGGCTGATATCACCTACATGTAGGCTCTCTCTGGCAAAGTGATAATGTATCTCAATGTGTTTCGTACGTACATGAAACACTGGGCTCCGTGCCACTGCAATGGGACTCTAACTGCCAATGAACAAAGGAGTAGGCTCCGTAACAGATACATCTAGATCAGCTAGCAAGCGTCTAATCCAAACACATTCAACTGTGGTAGTGAAAGCTGTCTTGTATTCAGCTTCACATGACGATGTGGCAACAGTGGATTGTTTCTTGCTAAGCCAAGATATGCAAGATGACCCAAGAAAGAAACAATTGCCACTAGTGGAGTGACGTGAATCATAATCACTAGCCCAATCAGAATCACTACAAGCATGTAACTACAGTGGTCCCTCCTTGGCATAAAGCAATCCAAGAGATCTAGTACCCTACAAGTAATGAAAGGCACGCTAACAGCTTGCCAATGTGGCATGCATGACTGATGCATATATCTGCTCAGGGCTGAAACTGCAAATTGTACGTCCCCCTAGTGTTGCATAGGTAAATAAGACATCCAACTGCTGGAGCATATGTGTGTATATCAAACAAATCACTGTCATCATGTAATGACAGCTTTAGTCTAGGTTCCATTGGTGTATAGACTGGCTTGCAATCCTGCAAGCCAACCTCTCAAGAAGTTTACCAATGTATCTTGACTGTGATAAACCAATGCCTCTAGCATCATGTATGAACTGAATGCCCAAGTAATAATGCAAAGACCCCAAGTCTGACATTTCAAAAGTTTGTTGCAAATTTTGTTTGAATGTTGAAATCTGATCAGCATGTGTCCCTGTAAGCAAAAGATCATCAACATATAGACAAATGATTGGCATGGATCTCCCCTCTTTACATACATAAAGGGTAGACTCAGATGAGCTGTTTATAAATCCTTGGCTGAGCAAAAAGACATCTATCTTTGCATGCCAAGCTCTGGGAGCTTGTTTCAAACCATATAAAGCCTTTTTCAGTTTGCAAACCAAGTGTTCGGATCCCTCAACTGCAAAACCAATGGGCTGTTGTACATATACTTCCTCATGAAGTTCCCCATGTAAAAATGCAGTTTTAATATCCAACTAAAGCACAGTCCATCCATAATGGGCAGCCAAAGCAACCATAGACTTGGTCATCATTCGGGAGGTAGGAGCAAATGTCTCCTCATAGTCAATGCCTTTCTTCTGTGCATAGCCTTTAGCTACAAGTTTTGCCTTATATTTGTCAATGGATCCATCTGCATTCCGTTTCAGCTTGTAGACCCATTTTGTTCTAATGGCTTTCTTCCCAAAGGGCCAAAGGCACTAAATCCCATGTTTGATTCTTAGTAAAAGAATCCAATTCAGCTTGCATTGCTGCCATCCAATGCACACTTTGTTATGCATCCTCAAAACATTCAGGCTCCTCATCATCAATTGTGCTTGCTGCCATAACAAACTCCATGGTATGTGTAGTATCATGCATACGAGCTTGCCTTTTAGTACAACCAACCATGGGTACATCCAAATGACTATCTTTCATAATCTATAAATACCATCTAGGCATTTGTCTTGCCTCCTAACTGTGCATAAGCTCTTGCTGAATTTCAATTTCAGCACTTTGCTGAATATTCAGATCAGCCAATGGCTGATTTTCTGCATTTTCCAATGGAGCAGCTCGCTGAACATTGAGTTCACTTACTGAAACTCCAGCTGAATCACCAAATGTAATGGGCATCGGCCCTTCAAATACATCACGGGAAGCCTGATATGTGTCTAAACCAGCAAGGGACAATTCTGATTTTTCATCAAATAGTACATCCCTACTAACAAACACCTTTTTAGAGACAGGATCATAGAGTCTGTAGCCTTTGCTCTCACTACTATATCCCACAAAAATGCATTTGACAGCCTTGTTATCCAACTTTTTTCTAAGTACCTGTGGAATGTGTGCATATGCAAGACACCCAAAGGTACAAATGTGTCCAACAGAAGGTTCCGGCTGTTCCAAGCCTCAAAAGGTGTAATTTTCTTTAATGCTTTGGTGGAGCATCTAATCAAAACATGGGAAGCACACATAATGGCTTCTATCCAAAAATTGTGTGGCAAGCTCTTCGCTTTCAGCATACATCTGGCCATCTTCATGAGTAACCGATTCTCTGCAACCCCGTTTTGCTATGGAGTATAAGTAGTAGTGAACTAATGAACAATGCCCTCTGCTCCAAAAAGGAATTCAGCATAGAGGATATATATTCCCCCCCTCTGTCCGAAAGGAGAGTCTTTATTTTACAGGCAGATTGGTTCTCAACAAGTGCAACAAAAGCCAAGAATGCATCATACACTTTTGACTTTTTCACCAAAGAGTAGACCCAACAGAATCGAGTAAAGTCATCAATAAAAGTCACAAAATAGTAACATCCTCCCAATGACTTTGTCTGCATAGGCCCACATACATGTAAATGCACTAACTGTAACCTAGCTATGGCTCTAAAAGCAACATCACGGGGAAACGAAAACCGATGCATTTTCCTCAAAATACATCCCTCGCACAAGTGCTCAGGAGGTCTCTCCAGAAGAGGTAATCCATCTAGCATCTGTGTACACTATAAGAGCATCAAGCTACCAAAGTTCACATGCCCCATACAAGCATGCCATAACTCTGCCCCTATATCATAGCAAGAGTAAGAGTGGATACCAAGTACGCTGATTGATCAACTGAAAGAGCATCCAACTCATATAACTCATGACATAAAGTGCTAGTCAAGACCAAAGTCATGTGTTCTTTGTCTCTCACCATGCATCTGTCATCATCAAATGTAACGTACAATCCACAACGTGCCAAAGAAGAAATAGAGAGCAAATTCTTCTTTATACTGGGCACAAACAAAGCATCCTGTAGGCGGAGAATAGAGCCATCAATGGCTGTGAGCACAATCTCCCCAATACCTCTAACAGGGTATGATGCATTGTTGGCACATTGTACAAACTTGCCAACTGGAGCTGCACCAACAGAAGCAAATAAATCTCTGCGAGATGTGATGTGCCTAGAAGCACCACTATCAAAAAACCAAGTGCCTGCATCCTCAGTAGAGCTAAATGCTCGATCAGCCTAAGAAGTGTTATAACTATATGTGTAGAAGCAATACTTTATGTCTGCAACAAAGAAAGCAAAATCAGTAGTAGTGGAAGGAGCATCAAAAACAGACATTCCTGACTTCTTTTTCTTCTCCTTGTGACGAGGCGCTTTCTATACTCAATGATGTAATGGCTTGGCTTCTTGCAATAATGGCATTTGCCCTTTTTGGCTTGCGTGTCCCCCTTGTTTTTTACTTCCCTGTGAGGTGCCTAAAAGTCCCAGAGCTCTGCAGAGCATTCTTTACTTGGCTTCCTTTGCCCTTCTGTCTAGCCATAAAAGCCTGCTCAGAGGCTACGACATCCACACCACTATTTCTTCTTGTTTGCTCCTCCTCTAGAAGCAAACTAACTAACTGAAGAAAGAAAATAGGTTGTGGGGCTATCCTCATTGTGAGGTTTAGGGTAGTGTGAAAAGCCAAGTACGAAGGAGATAATGAGTCCAATGTAGTAGATATCAGCTGTGCATCTAAATAGTACTCATCGACATTCATAAGTTGCTTGCGCAAGTTCTGAATTTTGTTCAAGTGATCCTACATAGAATCACCCTCATCCATCTTCAATGTTTCAAGCTCTTTCTTTAAGAAAGAGATGCGGGTCTCATTCTTACCAGCAAACATCTGCTCCAAAGTTAGCCAAGCTTCTCGTGAAGAAGCTTCCGAACAAATGTGGGGGATGATGGACCACTGAACTGCCGATGCAATTAGCAACAAAGCCTATGCATCCCATGTATCCCATACTTTTTGAGCTGCTAATCTTTGGGGAAGTGGCTGAAGTGGAGCAGGCTGAACAGGCTAAGGTGCTCGTTGTCCATGTCCTCCTGGAGGAGTAGTAGGAACCACAACTCCGGGCCTATAACTTCTTCTCCACTAACATAATCCCAAAGATTTTTCACAACAAGCACATTCTTCATCATGAAGGACCAAAGTGAGTAATTGTTACCATCCAATCTGTCCTCTTTGGATACATAGGTAAATACATCTCCTTCCTAATTTGCCATGATAATCAATACCAAAAGAAGGCAAAAGAGCAATGTCCAAGCTAGAATAACCTGAAAATCTCCAAAATTTCCAGAAATTACAGCAAATAGCTTGCTGCAATTAGTACACTGAGGTACACAGTTACAATGTCAAAACTGTCTGTAATGCATGCAGTCCAAGGTGCATTCAATGTTCAGCAACACTGTATGAGCAAAAACCCCAAAATTGTCCAAAACCGTCTATCTCTGACTAAGACTGTAGTACATGTGCCAATGTCTTCAAAAAACTCAAAAGCCCCAAAATTTTTAATAAATTTGCCTAGAAATTTGCATCAACCGTATCTCAGACACATATGCAGATCCTTGTACTTGTTGGGCAAAAGCCCCTTTTCCAAAGATGAATCTGGAGTAAAAAGGAAAAAAAAAAAAAATTAACCTCTGAAATCAATCGACCAGTCAAGTTGGTGGCCACAAGCGCAGGTACAGATGCAGGCGGCACTTCCAGGCGAGCTGGCTGGTAGCTGAGTACAGGCGGGCACAGATACAAGCACAAGCGCAAGTACAGGCGCAGGTGGGGACAGGCGGCGCAGGTAGACGTGGCACAAGGTGTGGGCGGCGAGTGCCTAAGGTCCAGGCAGGTGGACGCAGGCTGGTTGTGTTCCCAGACAGACGCAGCACAGGAGGCAAGCGTGGCACAGACAGCACTCAAGTCGCAATAAGGAAGCCAATCGAGCCAGGCGTTGGTGGTCGTCAGAGGCTGCAGGCGACTGCAGGTGTCGTCAGAGGTAGCCTAGCGGGTGTATCCTAGGCATGTCAAAGGCGGATATGGCTGGACAGTGGTGCTGCCAGGCGAGCTGGCGTCAGGGGGCTGAGTTGGCAAGTGCAGCATTGGACTAAAGACAATCGGGCACTTGACGAGCTGCTGCAAGCGGCACTAGCAGTCTTCCACTGAGGCACTGCTGGTGAGGCAAAGCTGTAATGAGCCGAGACTTTTGGAGGCTAAGTAGAGCTTAACTGAGCAGAACCTCAGCTCTGATACCTAGTGTGAGATGGAGAGAGGATTGAAGCTCAGCTAAGAGTGTAGTAAGCAGTGTGGAGAGTGAAGCACAACACCCAATGCAATAGACTGAAGGAGTGTAATCTGAAAGTACAAAGTACAACCCTTACGCCTTAGGGTTGTAGGGGGTGTTCACCCCCGAACACGATAAGTGCCCGTAAGTATGTGACATAAGCACATACGAAAGAAGACAATAAGTCTAATGGAAAAAACCTCTCGCACCGAGAGTAAAAAGTGTCGGAGTGTCCTATTGATCACACTGACACTCCTTTATGAGCATAGGCATGAGTGAAAACCCATCAGATACAATAATAATGACTTATCATAGACCATACAATAAAGAACCACCAAAATAGAACCATGGATATCCAAGTAGTAGGTGATCAAGCCACCACCAAGGTGCCTCTGAGAGAACTTGATATCGATGTTGATCGTACCAACTCCAAAAAATAGAGAAGAAACATAGCAGTCTTTGTTTCTGTCATCAATATCTCATTGTAGCATACAAGACCATCATGTCAAAAATCCCACTAAACATACATGACCATGGATTCCCCGCCTTTGGCCAAGACCTCCAAAGCATTTCCTCATGTAAGCTCAGACTAGAAGCCAATCCCGCTCTCTGTCAAGTAACAACCCATCATGAACCTAGATTTAAGCCTGTCAAACTTCAATCAATGTGTTAAGAATATCCCTCTCTCTAGAACCTGTGCACCTGTATACCTATATAGATGAGGCTCACTGGCCCACCTCACCCTTTCACACTCCCTCTCTCTCACACTAGAGAGTTGTGAGGGATGACTGCATCATTTGTACTAGAAAGCAACAGAGCAAGGACCATCCAAGCTCATCCCTGGGTCGAAAGAAGCCAATCCCTTCCGTGCCTTGGACCTCGCCTTGACCAAAGGAACAAAATCAGAGTTCGTGGAAGAGGATTACTCTATGGAGGAGTCCGTATCGTGTTTTTTCTTCGCGTCTCCGTCTTCTTCCTTGAAGCCGCTAACCCTTTGCAATCCTTCCGCAAACATCCCTTCTTACCACAATGGTAACAATGGGCCTTCAACTTCTTCATATCCTCCCTCTCTAAAGCCTTAAAATCCTCATTGAAACCACCAAACTGTGATAGAAGCCTCCCTTGTAACTGTAAAGATGTCTCATGCTCAAGCAACATCAAGGACATCTGTAGAAAACTAACACGTGTAGATGACGTATGAGCCCTCAAAGCATTGGCCACTCCATCAAACTCCGAAGGCAGCTTGTAGAGTACAGTCTCCATAAGATGGGCCTCTCGAAGGATACACTGCGTGTGTCAATTGGTTCTGCACCTACATGACACAAAGTAAGAAAGATTGAATAGCATCCATCAGCTCGAACTTCATCTGCTAGAGCTATCCATAAACAGTAAAGGCGAAGGAGCCTTCTACAACATCTGAAGCTTCATCCAAATCACAGAAGAAGTCTTGCAGGCGGTGATTGCCAAAAGAATCTCTTGGGAGATGCAAAGAAGAAGAGCTAAATATCACAAGCATCATCAATATCCCTTACGAGCACAGCTTCTTCATAGATTTCCTTGTCAAAATATGCTAGAAGAGGAGTAGGACGAACAGGATACTCACAAGCTCCACACACAACATACCATAACCACTTCTACACAAAGCAAGCTTTTGTAACAGCACTCCACATGAGATAATCAGGGCCATGTCATTTATCATCAGTGGAACAACAAGGAGGTGCCATTTGGAGAGTACAGAAAGACAAAATAAAGGAAGGAAAGAAGGAGAAAGAGAGAGAGAGAGAGTACAGCCAGCCAACAGCACAAACTACACAAAAACAAAGTTCACAAGCAGTGGACACAATCTGATCACAAAAATCGACTGCAAAAGATGAAATACAGCCACCAAACACTGTCAAATATCAGAAGATGTTGTCGCCCAGTCTTGAGAAGCATTAAATGCTGTAAATCCAAGAGCTGTCGATGAAAACAGAGATTAATCAGCAAGAAAATAATTTTATAATTGGAAAACACAAACAACTAAGACCAAAACACAGCCTCCAAAAGGTGGGGAACAATGCAATGACAGCAATCAACAATCGCCAGATCAGCAAAGGGTTGATGAAGACCTGAAATCAACAGAATAAGACAACAAGAGCATAGATCCTGAAATCTAATACCATGTCAGAAGTGGATGCAGCATTGGAAGCATAATCAAACGCTGAAATAAATTGCTGAACACAAGGACATAAGAGAAGAACACAGAAGAACTCTACAAAGAAGAGAACTCAAAAGAATGATCGGGAAATGGAATCCATATACTAAACATGAGAATGACACGTACAACAATGAGTCACTAGCTTGTGGGCATGGCACCGGCTCCCTCTCTCTCCACAGAACCTATAGGTGATGATATGTCTGAATGAGGGAGCCTAGTGTAAATAGGAGAAAACAATGCCAAAATAGGAGCAGGTCGGCCATCATTTAATGCTATTCGGCCAGCATAAAATGCCCCAAATAAGCATCATAAATGCCATAATAAAATCCCTAAAACGCCTAGCCATACCCAACAGACTCACACATGAATTGTTTGGACTGCTAACATATAGATCTATTGTAAGAAAACTACTCTGGTTGATTCATAGTAGGCCATATTTAGCTTACTCAATGTCTTTGTTGCACTTACGATCATGGTTTGGATTTGCAGGGTTATAAGGATTCCGACAAGGCAAGAGATCCTGACACTTGGCATTCCCATGGGGGCTACATCTACTCTTTGGGCGGCACAGCTCCCATTGCATGGTCATGCTGTAAGCAAGAGACGATGGCTACTTCCACCATTGAGACAATGTGTCAAGATCTTTTCAATTGTGCCACAAAGGTTGTATACATGAGGGGCTTAGTGGTGGCACTTCATTTCCCATCTGCGACACCAACCGTCATCCTCTATGACAACCAAAGTGCTATCACACTAGCTAGTAACCACATCACCACTCTATGGATGAGGCACATTGGCATAAATTACCACTTCACTAGAGAGCATGTTGAGCTAGGCATTATCTACCTAGAGCTTGTGTCATCATCAAACAACTTTATAGACATCCTAACCAAGCTGGCTGATCCTTCAATATTTGCTACCACTACTCAACGTGAGTGCTTCCTCCCCTTCTATTTCAAATTAATGGAAAGAGGGAGTTCCCTCTTGCTTTTCCTTCCACTTTGAGAGGCCACAGCCTTATTCTCTTGGTGGTGACAAGATTTTGATTGCAAATTGCTTTATTGGTATTATTATTTTTGTATTATTGTATCATCATCTACACCATCAAGATGACTATCATTGTAAAAGGGCACTTGAGCAAGTGAACAATTCCCCAATGAGGGTATTGTCCAAGTGGCACTATCGCATAGCATTTTGAATGAGCATAACATTTTGCATTGCCCTTTGCATTATCCCATGCACTGGCACTCTATTCTTATAAACATGTATATGTACATATTTATCCTTGTTCGATCAAAGAGTGGTTGCTCTAAATCCACCGCATTCACAGTAGCTTGATTAGCTCTTAATTACAGCCCCAAAACTGAAAATTACTAATTTTTTATTAAAAAGAAACGTGATCACAGAGAGTGCCTGTGTCACATAAGCCAAACCCTAATTTGGGGAGACCCATCCATCTATAGATAGACAAGCTACCCACTATTGAGAAACCACATCTTCAGTTTCCCCACTTCAGTTAAGGTTTCGCACTAATAGCCCCAAAATGGGCTGGTGTCCACATTCTGGTCATTTCGTTAGTGAGTGCCCACTCTATGGTGCGCCATTCTAGACAACTTAGGCCTATAAATAGGCCATCACTTCATTCATTCTTCACCACTTCATTTGTTCTTCACCACTTTAGTCATTCTTCACCCCTCTTCTTCCATCACTCTGACACTCTCCCTCTTGCCTCTTCACTACCCTCACACCCCTTCAAGAGAACATTGTGGTTCATGGTGGACACCCATCCTCCTTCCACAGCATGGCAACCATCTTCCACACCTTGACATCATCATAGGCTGTCATTCCCCTTGCATTTGGCTGCTTGGAGTGCTCCCATCACCCTAACATCATCATCCCATACCTGGCATCACCTCCTTGACTTTATGTTCATCACCTAGAGTGCTCCCTAGTCTAGCATCCTTCACAATCACCTAATGGCACATCATACCTTGCACTTCCTGATCGTGCATCTGACCATCTACAGCTGTCACCTGCTGTTTGTGACAGCATTTATTGCTGCATTCACAGTCTGGCCTGTCAGTACAGCCTGCCACATCATCAAGACAGCTGTGTTTTGGTGTTGAAGACATCAAATTCATCTCCAAACTGAATTCCACTGTCTGCTGCGTGTCTATCAATCACTGATCCGGCTTCCTATTGCTGTGTTTGTTGCTGCCAGACATCTTTGGACCCTATCTTCTGCATTTCGGGTCCATCAAAGAATGACACACTCTTCAGCTCGTACTATTTGCCCTAGTCATTGAGATGCGGGAGTTCAGGGCTCGATATTTCACCTTTGCATAATGTGTTTGCTGCATTGAGCATCCTCATATATTCAACATTCATTCACTTTCTTCTCCTATGTTCATTGTCGCTAAAGTTACCCTAACCCTACTCATGTTCTTTATCAATCTGTGCTTTGTCATACAATTGTATTTGTTATCTATAGATGAGGATTTCTTTACACTTATGTTTATGATAATGGAGTCCAATCGAAACCCAGCTAGAACAAAGCACTTTCCCAAATCAAATGGATAGGTAGGACTGATGCTAGAGGTAATTCACTTAACATGGAGAATTTATATTGGAACAAAGTTTTTGATCCTCCTTTGGCTGTTGTCGAAATGAGAAAGGCTTATATTTTAGCAGTGTGCAACATTTTTAGAGTGAACGATGTTCTCACTCCTCAAGGTATAGTTATGACTTTTCTCAAGCTCAAAGAATGAATGATCTGGGTCATCAGACCTCTTTCAAAGTTATATGGAATACCATTGAGCCCTTTCAGCAAGTTCTTCTATTGAAGTCAAGATAGATTTGCAAGATTGGAGCTTTTCGTACAATGGAACAGACTAAGACAAGACAACCCATAGAATACATATCCTGCAGTCTTCTCCATAGATACAAAACATGCTAATTCCCTGGGGCATCATACAAATTCTATTGTTAAGTGGCATCGAGGGCTGCCTAAAGTTTAGGCCAACAAATTTCCACTTAAGGGGTGGCTCTTTTTATCAAGATGTGTGCATCTGTATTCCTTTGGCTTCTATGTTATCCATCAGAAAGCTTTCTCCTGCTACTTCTCATAGAAATGGACTGAGGTGCTTTAAATGAGAACTCTTAACATGTTCTTTAGAGCTATCCTCATTGGTAGGGCTTTTTGTATTCTCCTCTCAGAATTTTGTCCTTTCTTTTTGGTTTGACAAGTTGTTTCGGCTCTTTGGATATTCTCTAAGGCATATGTATACCACTTTCCTTTCCTGAGTGCACTTGTGGACCCTGCTATTTCTGGGAGCTACATCTAATTTAGAAGATATCCTATACCAGTTCAGCCACTTTGTATCTTGACATCGAAGACAATAATTTCCCACAGAATAAAGTGTGTGAGACTCTGATCAGCAAAGTGTGCAGGTGCACATCCAAGTAATTCTAACATAAACAGTTATTGAGATTTATGTTTGATTCTAACTTTCATTGAGCATGGATTAGCCTATGATTTTGAAAACTTTCTGTGCAAGTAAGCTGGATGGAAAGTGTCTGCAGTCACATGTGCTCCTAGCATAATGTCAGAGTCTACATCATGCATAGGATCTAGGCTGCAACTAAAATTTGGTAAATTAGAGCTACAGTCACTAAATTTTGGCAAAATGACTCCTGTTTGGAAGTTCACTGCTACTTTAGGATATCAAAATCCACATATCAGATATATCAAAGGTGATTCAACATCCACGTGATTATCAAAGCCCGTCCATCATCTTCAGGGTTTGTAAACAGTTGTCTATATTGACTTGAGGAAGTAATTGGTTGAGTGCATATAACAGAAATAAGACTGGTATGGGTTACCTTGCAGGAAATATGTGAATCCCCATCACAAACAAATCAAAGACTTCGCAGTCAGTAAAAAGTTACCAAGAATAAGTTTCTTATCAAACGTAATGCAGAAGATAACATTCTATGAACCTAAGAAAACGTGTCTCTACAACACCCCTCCACACCCCCCCCCCCCAAAAAAAAAAACAAAAAAAAAGGTGGATCCTTTTTCGACCATTCAATCATGCACCTGATGTCCAATCAATAATAAGGATTCTTCTCTGTTAGAGATTTCCAAAAGCTGCATCCACAGTATTAGAAAAACTAATAAAGAGTTTATAAAGTCTCACCTTCGAGTGCAACATTACCAATCCATGCAAGTTCACATGCAGTTTTTATAGGTAAAGCCTCATCAACCACCGGATTTCTGATAGCAGATCCACTTTCTATAGCTTCAGAGCACTTTCTTGTGCTCTGCAGCTCACCCCTTACATCTCTCTCTAAGCCATAAGCAAGTGACTGATCCACTTCAGTATCTGCAATTATGGAATTGACACGATCAATTGCTGCTAAGACTGCACGAACATCCCCTAATGTGTTAACTACTCCTTGGACCTGTAAAGGCATTACAATGCTCATCAAACTCTTTTTCTTTCCTCTCAAAACAAAACACCAGCCCCATATGAAACCCTGAAGTGAATGCTGCATTGCACCATTAGAAATATGCTCAATATTTAGGAATCACTTACAGCAAAAGTCAATGTGAATGTGTATCCAATGAATGAAACCATGATACCAACAGGAAGTTGACCCTGCATTGACACACAAGCAATTACTAATGAAAGTGAATAAAACTGACCAATGGATAATAAACAGATAGAGACTACTATTTTTTGAGTTATAACATTCACCTTGCCCCAAGTTTTTTTTAACTTTTCTTAAAAGAGGAAAAACTCTACTTAAAACTCATCCTGGCTGAAACATGAAGGTCAAACTTAAAGACATTGCATAGCTTTACAAACCAGTCCAAACATCTCATGTAGGTGATTCCCTAGAATAATATTTCCGAAAAAAGCTATCTGATAAAAAGCACCAAGAAGCTCAAAGGTTGCAAGATGAAGAGAAGTCCCAGCACCAAGAAAACAAGAAGAAAGCATCCAAGGAAATCATGGAAGCAGCACAAGAAATACACAACTTAAAGGAAAATCTAGAAGAGCAAAGTAGTCAGATATAAAGTCCAAAGGAAACTCCGGGAGCACAAAGAACCCTCAATAAGCATGCAGCAGAGCTACAGCCTATAACTAGTACTTGTGCAAGGACAAGCAAAGACCATCATGCTAAACACAGAACTCCAAACAACATGGCAGTCATGGGAACACCAAGAATTGGCATTCAAAGGACTCCAATAGGCTGTGAGGGATTCCCTGCTCAAGAGAACTAAAGCAATGACGGATGAGATAGAGTAGACACAACAAAAGACAAAAGATTTTGTTCACAAGCTTGCCTTCAGATCTTTTTTTTTCCGAGAAAAGAAAAGTCCAATAATAACACCTTGGAGAAAATCCGCCTAAGGTAGAATACAAAATACAAGAAGTGTGTCTTAGTGCGTTACAAATACAAGGGTTGCACGAACAACCAATCTAGTGGGCTATAATGCCAAACCATTTGAGGGGCCATATGGAAAAATTTGGCTGAGTCCCAGGTCCGCATGACAGCCTCTCTCCTCCTACTCATCCTCTCAAAGCCTCCCTGCATCCTCTCCCATCTCCTGCAGACACTATGGATGATCTCTATGCAAATCCTTAAAAGGGTCTTGGTTACATCCTGAAGATCTATAAAATGGCCGCTTCAGGCCCTAGGGCTGAATCATACATTACCCTAATTTTAATTTTTCAGAACAGTAAAAATGTATCTAAATCTAGTATATTATACACTTTCACATTGTGAAAATCAAAATAGTAAATAGTATATTATACCAAACTGAGTAACTAAGCTAACACACTGAATGAAAACTAGAATTTCAGCATTTCAATAACTTTAGATTCTACAAAATAGTCACTATCAGTAAGGCATTCAATGATCAAGACACAAAATTGAACTGCCAAATAGAATTCTGACTCTGATTTCCAGTCATTTAAGTTAAGACACAATCAATGCAATAATGGCAGGCAGCTATCATGTCATGCTGCCTACAGGCAGGTAACCTTTTCATAAAATCATCAAGTTTTTGTGCTTTTTTCAGTCATTTTTCCCCCCAAAAATGGTCAAGTCTGAAATAGGATATCGTACTCCAGATTTCATATGTTTGTCATACATTTACAATCATACACATTTGATAAAAATAATGGATCCAGCTTGTGGACATGAGGAGTGGAGATTTTGGGTATATCGAAGGATATCCTTTCACAAACTTGATTGGAATCCAAGAAATGGGTTTGGACAGGCCCCTTTCAAGATTCCAGATATTCCTTTCTTTCAGTACACAACTAGGTTAGCAGGAAGGAGGATTCCAAGAAGCACAATTATGACGATTGGCACAGCCACTCAGCATTGGTTTAGGCATGGCATTTATTATCCCATTCTTACAGATTTTTGGAAGACATCGGAGGACAGCTTTAGGCCAAGAAAGATCACAAATTTATTGTGTATTGGTGCATAGAGGTCTTATTGTAGGGACTTGATTTGGTAAACCACCAATGTCTTGTTCGAGAAGTGATACAACAAAGGAGGCTCAGATGCATTGCATTCTAGGGATTAGGTTGTGGAAGAAGAACCCTCAACAATGGTCTTCTAGGAAACATACAGCAAGATAATAGTGATCTAGGGAGCAGCAGCATGGGAGTCACAGAGGACCTCTTTGTGAATATGAGGACTTTCCAAGAAGTATAGCCTTTCATGCATCAGGTTAGGAGCCAAGAATCATCCCCACTTCTGACTCCTCTCAAGCAAAGTGGACCACAAAACAAAGACCATTCACACTCTCAAAAGTAGATGGAAGGAATTACAGGGTGATTCAAAGTGCGTGAGCCAGAGGCCTTACATGGGATTTAGGCACCTTAACATTTGGCTAAGCATATAAGACAGTTTGCTTATAGGTTTAGCCCCAGGATGATCAACTTGTCTCTTAGGTGGAACTGCCTTTGATGAATCTTCCGGAAACATGTTCATCCAAATTCCAATAGTGATTGAAAGCAAGTGAACTGTAAACAAACTTTTCATCCTTTTCTATGTCTTTTCCTTAGATTCACACAACATCCTTTTCTATGTCTTGTGCTGACACAACTAATACCAATATCAACAAGCATGGCCCTCTAAGTTAAAGCGCATTTTACATGCACTGAAAAGGATTCCCACTTTACACAAAACCACATTTCAAATTTTATTGTCTTAAACCATTGTCAAGAAGCTACTTACTGACTTCACTTTAATTCCACCAAGAACGTATAAAGCCATCAAAGAAACATATATGACTATGCGTGTCCATGATTCATTCATTGACTTGAGCCAACCAAGTTTTGTTCCACTTTTTTGATATGCTTGCACCTACAAGGTAAACTTCGTTAGGGATGAGCTTACAATGCATTAGCACACCTACATTGAGACATTAAGTACAAGATAGACTCAAAGTATCCAAATCAAGAACCTGCTTGTCAAAAACAGCTATCTGCCTTCTTTCTCCACCAAAAGAGCGAACCTTTAAAGTGAGTAATAAAATTAGATACAACAATATATTGATTATGTAATTCGCTCACATAAAAGATGAAGTATCAGCTTACTGTGCGTATGGCAGAAAATGTTTCACTAGCCCACTCATTAATTCGACCCTGTGCCATACCATGAGACTTGAAAACAGGAAGAGTACTCCGCTTATACACAGCTGAACAAAAAAAGTTCAAAATTTTTTATGAGGATATGACACTACTTTTTCTGAAACCTATATGCAAATGAAGAGGAAGATCGGATCAGAATACTACAAATGTATTTTGTTAAGAGAAGAATGCCTGAATGTTAGCTTTGCAAAGGCAACATGTATCAAGAGTCTTATCATATGTTGGCACCACTCATAAATAATATGGAATGCTGGTGAATTATAGAAAGTTATTTGTGGCAAAGATCCCTAAATAAAAATGTGCACACTTACCTGGACATTTGTTTTGATGGCTTCTTGAAATATGAGGTTGCTGCACACAATGGGGTCTAGGATGAGCTGATAAGCAGTAATGTCTTTCAATGATATCCAATATAGACATGCCATGGCACACCTTCCATCAGTTCATCCTATTGCCCTCCTCTCCCACCTTCACTTGCCATCTGCTTGAGGCTTGCCTTCCCTATTCACCTTCTATCTTTTTCTTACCATTTCACACTTTGCCACCCCCAACCCCCCAGGCCTTTTTTTCCCCGATACCAATTTTATCCACTGTTTGCCCCTCTTACCCTTCCAACTATTGACCCAGTGGGTAATGCTAGGAGCTTATCCATTCTACATTATTTAAGGTTTTGGCCTATGCAAGATCAGGGTGTCCGTACCCACTGTTGGTGTCAGTCGTAGATATGGGATGCACATCACATAGACAGACACTCAACAAACAAGAGTGACACACACCCATGAGGACATATTTTTGATGGTCAATGCACTAGCATGTGGAAACATCTTTGTGGCTTGCCCTTCATGTGTTTGCCAAGGCTTGAAACTCTACAGAATAAAAATGGAAGAACAATTTAGAATCTCTACAGAAGCAAGGTATGTAACACAATGAAGCACACTAAGGAGTAGGACTGGTGTTAACCACTAGTGAAGCTGAAACAAGGGTGCAGGCCTGAAGCAAAAGGGCAGAGCACATGAGCTAGGGACACTCAGAGAGGAAGGCCCGGCTATGTAGGGATGAAAACTGAGTTGAAGTTGCTGCAAACAGCAATGTAATGCAGCAGTCTAAAGCAGAAATGATGAGGTGGCAAGATGAAAATTTGTGAAATGAGTCAGCAGCACAGTAGCAAGCCTGTTAGGGGCAGCAAACGACACAGATGCCATGACATGGCAAGCTGAAGAAGCTGCATTTTGGGGCAGCAACAACCACCTGGATATCTTATGAGCACTTGGAGTAGATCTAATAACATAGCAGTAGGGTGGATGTCTGGAGCAGTTGCAAAGGTCTCCCAAAGCTAGCCATGGGCTGCTAAAACCTGTGTTTTGCTGCAAGACTCTCGCAGCAACAGATGATGCCACGGACTTTGAGGACCCTCTAACAAAATGCACAAAGAATACTAACTCCTCCTCAATCCTAAGATAAAAGGAATGAAAATGGAAGAATGAATATAGGAAACTCTGCACAAGCAAGGTATGAGATACAGTGAATCCACATTCAGTGATAGGACCAATACCAACTGTACTGAAACAGCCGAACCAAGGGGAAAGGCTTGAAGCAAAGGGTGAAGTGCAGGGGCCAAGATCACTTAGAGAGGCAGTCCAAGTTGTGAGAGGCTAAATGCTAAGTCAAATTGACTGTGAACAGTAGGATTAAATGTGTTCAGTTGTGTGGATCCTCAATGTGAGCAAGCATCGAGTCACTCAATGTTTGAACTGCATTGCAAATCAGCATTTTCATGTTGGGCAGCTGCACAGCAGCAAAGGACTTAAAATGAAGTAATATGGCACTGAAACGATGACATGTGAAGATGGAAAACCTTTGTTTGCAGCAGATACAGCACCGTAAATGTCTGGGGCAATAGGTGACAGCAGCCAAAGCAGTCAGGAAAGCAGCAAGGCTGCATTTTGGAGCAGGCAAGTCTGAACAACAATGTCTAATGGTGTGCCTATCACGGGAACGTGAAATTTTGAGATGCTTTAATCTTGCTAGTAACATTTGATTAAGTTATTAATCAAATGTGCAAGGTTGTTTAGCACATGTGATGCACATGGCAGTTATTTCATGGGAACGGGCCAAGGACCCCGAGGATGCAGTGGGGTGTTAAAGACAAAAGTTGTGTTAAGTTATACCAACTGGGTTTTGGTGGTCGGTTGGTGCCAGGTTGGACCCTAGGACAATTGTTTGGCCATTAAGTGTCAGTGGTGACACTAGGAACTAGCATTAATTAATTAATTAATGCTAGTCTAAGGGTCAACAGAGATTGGGAACCACTCCAAGTTGCAAATGGCCTAGCCAATTTCATTACAGACGGGCATGTTTAGTTTTGGGTAGGGTCAAAAGGGCTGAAATTAATTTTCAGAATTAATTAATTCTGAAAAATTAATTTAATGGCTGAAAATGCATTAGAAAGGCTGCCACTTGGCAAAACTTTCCCATGCAACTAGGGAGAAGGCTATTGGAGGGTGGTGGAAGCTGAATTGCAGCCGTTCGGAGCTTGGTAGAGGGAGAGGAGGTGATCAGATTTGGTTTTGAGAGGCGACGACGACTGATCGCGCGCCGCGACAGGACAGGGGGCAGCAGGATTTCTCTTCCGCCTCAAGAGAGGCGATAGTAGAAGAGGAGGGCTCGCCAGCTAAGCTAGTGTTTTACCCCCCTTTTGAAGCTGTTGGTGCCATCAGATTTGTCATCAGAGCTATGAATCAAAAGATACATTTCAGCTGCTTTTCTCTCTCTCTACAGCATTCTCTCATCTCCTCCAGTCTATGCTCAAGCATTCTTAGCAATTCTCAGCCATTGGTAGCAGAGTATAGCCAAATATGGTGGACAGCAGAGAGTTTACTGCTGTAAACCCTAAATTACAGCAGTAATTAGGGTTTAGCAGCCACCTTGGGACCCGTGCCATCAGTCAAAGGCATTGTACACTGAAATCAGCACTAGAAATTCATGGAATTGTGAGGATTTCAGATGCCAGCCCATCTATTGTGAATTTGGGGCAGCATTTGACCAGTTGGGGTTCCATTAGAGCAAGTCCTGGGTGAAAATCAAGGGGCAATTTGCCCGAATGCTTTGCTGATTACTAGAACAGCAAGGGGCTTTTGAATCAGCCAAGAAGATCGTGAAATCTCGGCTTGTAATTTATCCATCAGCAATTGAAATTAAAGAAATACCGAAAGGGGTGCCAATTTTAGGGCCAACAGGGCGTCCATTGTCCAAGTTTATGAAGGTAAAGTGAGCATTTCAGTTTATGTTCATTTGCTGATTACTGTAATTAAGTGCTTAATTAGGTTAAACCACCCTATCCAAGAAGGAAGGCTGGTTTCAGTGGCAATAGCGTCGAAGGCTGGAGCAATTGGGACCAGGGTAATAACCTAGAGCTGACAATAGGCTGCTACAACCTGTGTTTCAGGGCAAGACAGTAATGTGCAGCAGTAGGAAAGGTCACCAAAGCAGCAAAGCTGAGAAGCCAGGTGTTGAATCAAGATGATGGCACTAAGGCACAATGGTGGCTTAAAAGGGATTGAGGTTACCGTTCCCCTTGCTCTTTTTATAGAGTTTGGTTGGCCTTTTGTCCTACCAACACTCAAATAAAATGAACAATTTTAGTAAAACTTATTGCTAATGACAAGAAGGGAGCAAGTGTCACATGCAGATAATAAGGTGTTTCTCTTGTCTGGATCGTGGAGTAATCCAGGGGGTTTAAAAAGCTCTCTTCCTTATAAGGGTCTACAGACATAAAGGTGCAGTGACCCATTAAGGACCTTGCTAAGTCTGGAAAAATGCTGAAAAAAGACATTTCTTATATTTCCTTGGAAGAATCTCCCTGTTGCATGAGTATTGAGCACGACTAATCAGGTGCCATGGCTATATGGATTGTGGATCCAATCAATGATGGAGTTGCCTCAACCAATACTACCATGTTTCTTAAGTTTGTAATATATTTCTGCACCTTTTCAGTCTGGAGGGGGATGTAGAAGCCTGTGGAGGTATTGCATCTTGTATATGTGGATGAGAGCTTGAAACCAACCTTCCTCCTCGGAGAGGGTGGTAATGACCTAATTAACCAACAATCACAGCAAGCATTAAGTTCACATAAACTGAAAATGCAAATGTTACCACCCACTTAATCTTGGACATTGGACAACATGTTGGCCCCAAAACTTGGCACCCCTTGCAGTATTTCTTTAACTTGTATTGCAAATGGATGGAGTACAACTAAGATTCTTCAGCCTCCTCCACTAATCCAAGTGTCTCTTGCTATCATAAATGGCTAGCAAGCCTTCATATCAATTTGCCCCTTGATTTGCTACGGGATTGGCCTTTACCAATGCTCCTTGGGAAATAAATTAGCCCCAAATTCAATGTTGGCTGGCTGGCCTCTTGAATCTTCCTAAACTACACTAATTTCAGCTCTAAAAATTCAAGCCTAAAACCTTCAAATATGAGAATGCTTCCCAAGGTGGTTGTCAAACCCTAATTTTTGCTATAAATTAGGGTTTACAGCATAGATTCCCCCAAAATCTCCACCTCCAATGATTGGCTTGCTGTAAAACTTGGCGCAAAGCTGGGAAACGACCAGAGAAAGAGAGAGACAGCTATAGAGAGAGAAAATTTAGAGATGTCGCGAGAGTTTAGTAAAATTGAGCTGTTGACCTAGTTTTCCAATCCCAATGGATTCTCAACAACAAATGGAGTATCAAAGGCTATAATATTTAGAAGAAAGTACATCAACCGCAGTCATCAACTTCCCCTAGTTAGAAATATGCAACCGCCTTCATCAAAATGGTCTCCAATGGCTAAGAAATGGCCCCAAAAGCAAGCCACAACATTCCAATCTCTCTTGCCTGAAATTCTTTAATTTCAACTGCTGAAATTGAAGTCCCAGGCTCTCAATTCTGAGCAAGCATACCCAAGTAGCTATACAACCCTAATTTCTACTATGAAGAGATGGCTGTAGGATAAGAAGGAATGCTAAGGAGAGAAATTTCACAGTTTCATCACGAGAAAGGCCAAAAAACTATTGCTACCCTACTCAAACAACCATGGAAGCTATCATCTACACCTTGGGACCACTAGAAAGGCTATTGCCCCATTTTGTATATTGTCACCTGCACCAAAAGGACCTTGGGTTGCTGTCATCAACACCTGGAGAGCTCCAAACTGCTATCACCTGCTGTAGAACTGGTCCCTCTGTTGAGCTAAAACATGCATTACTTGCTGATTAGCCTCTTAAAAAGCCCCAAAACACACTAAAAAATGCTCTTTCAAAATAAAACCCTAAAACGGGGAGCGGTTCGAGAGACTTCAATGGAAACCCTAAAAGGGGAGCAGCTCGAGAGAGTTCAATGGAAACCCTAATTTTTGGGGCGCCCTTCCACATCTATAAATAGACAAGCTGCCCCCATTCAGCCCTATTCTACCTGTGCAAGTTTCTCACTCCGCGTGCAGATTTCAGCTATCAGCCTCCTCCCACGTGGCTGTCCAACCCTCCAGACTGCTGCCACTTCATTCGTGTTTACTCCTGCTGCTGGTGCCTTCATCCATGCTGACGTCAGCTGCTAGCGACATCATTATCTGCTGCAATCTGATCATCCAATCATTGCCATCCATATCAAACATTGTTTCAGCCTGCTGTTTACAGCAAACTGTGCACAGTTTCCAGCCTCTTACCGATGGTACACTGCTACGTTTACCAGTTTTCAGCCTCCAAACTGCTGCATTTTGATGACCAGCCTGCTGCCATTAACTATTCAATACTCCTACACTTCGACTGGTGGTCACAAACTTGGGATCCATCTCCGGTGGACGTCACACTCTAGCATTGCCCTGCCCTTGAACACACTGTACACTCTTACATTCATTTACAGAATGCATTCACTTCAGAGTTGTATTCTCTCTCTCTCCCTTCTTTTGTTTGTGTTTGAGTTTTGAGTTTTAAGTTTTTGTATTTAGGGTTTTAGTTTTGAGTTTCGAGTTTTGCGTTTAGGGTTTGAGTTTTTCCCTCTGTGTCCGTCTCTTTGTGTTTCTGTCATGGTCGTACACTCTGTGTGTCCTCAGTGCAAACCCTAGCAGTTTTCTTCACACCCTCGTGATTGCAAATCACATCTGTCATCAATAGCATCTCCTTGCTCTCTAATAGCCTCCTCCTCTCTCAAATGGCTAGAATAGACTTTCGTCAGCCCACAAAAACGTTTTTTTCACTTACATGGGCAAGTTTTGCCAAGTGATAGCCTTCTAATCTCATTTTCCAACATTATTCAGCTTATTAAATTAATTTTCAGAATATGGCCTAGAAACATAATTCTACAACCCAATAATTAAATTGGCTAGGGTAATTTGTCTTCCAAGTATCCATGTGCAGTTATTAGCCCGTATTATTAAATTATTTATTTATTTATTTAAAGTCTAGTCTCTAATGTCACCACTAGCACTAGTAGCCAATAAATTGATCTAGGTCAAAATCTGACACCGGATGCCACCTAGCATAACTTATTATAACTTTTGCCTTCGACATCAATTGATATTTCAAGATCTTGGGTTCCACACTATGAAATAATTAATGTGCACCTCACATGTGCAAGTCACATTTGCATATTTGATTAACTTTTAATAAAATGCTAAGAAAATCAATAAAATTTCACGTCATCGTGATAAAACTCCTCTCATACTATCCATAGAAGGTCTTTTTTAACAAAGTTAGATTGCAATTAGAATTGAGAAAATGATGGGTTGTGTATGAAGCCAGCCTTGATAATGAGCCGATTATTCACTAATTACAACAGACAATTAAATTCAAATAAACTAAAATGCAATAGTTATCACTTAATCTTGGACAATGGATACCCTTATGACCTCAAAACTGGCACCCTTTGCGATGCTTGGAGAATGGGAGAGAACGTTGAGTAGAGAGAATATTCAGACTTCTGTCACAAAAAATGGATTGATCCTTGTTGCTACCTTGCTAGAACAACCCCTAGAGCTGTTGTCTACAACTAAGAGGTTGTCACCTACCCATAAACTCCACTGCCCAACTGTCTCCTACTGTCTTGGGACTCCTAAGGCTGCAATTGGGCCTAAACTACTAGTGACCTGCTCCAACAGCCTTCTCCTTAGCTAATCAAGCTAAGAATGACCCTCTCGTCTCTCTCCCAACCTTCTCTCACTTGCATGGGTCACTTCTACCAAGTGACAGCCTTCTAATTGCATTTTCCAACAATTTTCAGTCAAATTAAATTACTTTTTGAAATATTAATTTTGAAAACTAATTCAATTATAATTCTTGCTCAAAAAGATAATTTCACCAAGCAGCCAACGATTAAATTGGCTGGGCCAATTTGTCACCCACGTATTCCTAAGCATTTATGAGCCCCTAAATTAGCATTAATTATTTAATTAATGCCTAGTTCCTAATGTCACCACTAACATTAATGGCTAATAAAATGATCTAGGCCAAAATCTATCTCCAGGTACCACCTAATACATACCTATCAAGTACAACTTATTACAACTTTTGCCTTTGGCACCAATTAATATCTCGGGGTCCTTGGCCCAACATTGTGAAATAACTAACAGACCACCCCCTTGAAATCTTTGCAATCACCCTTCATTGCACTACCATGTGCCAAAAGTATTTTCATAAGGCATTATAGTAGAAACAATAACAACCCCTCTTGCTCAACCATGATACTGTGAAACACTTGCTGAAAATTTCCAACCAGCACAAATAAACCATAAGACTCAAAAAGAATCCATAACTACTACTAGAAACCCATAGGATGTATCCATTTCTAACATATCTCGACTTTTCTAGCCAGACAACCAAAGTAAAGCATAAGCCATGCAAAAACCATGGCTGAACTATCAATGGCATTCATAAAACACACTACTATTCATAAAACAAGGTGAATACCACTAATTACTGATGATCATCCACTGGCTTTGATGATCATGCACTAATTACCATACTCTAATGACCATACACGGATGCAAATGTATAGTTTCAAAGCTGCAGTGAAAATCGTACTCATTGCATACCAACTATAGTGACTAGTATAATAAATAGTGATCCCATGGCAAGACATATTGTTAACAAATAGTACCTTGGATGCATATTGAATATATTAAAGATCCACTATACACTAGAGTTGCCCATCATTAGAGACGTGGAAGTGCTACCTCCCCCTTCAACATCAGGCAATGCTCTAGATCCCTACTCTACTGAGCCTAATTGAGCCCTATCCAAAGTTGACTCTAATTGAAAAGCATCAAGATAAAGCTTCAATAACTAAGAGTGGTCTACCAAGTCACTCTTCCATCCATTTAGCATCCATTGGTGAGTAGTTCTGAAACTTCACCAAGTATCTCCTAGAAACTTTAGCTCTCAACTTCCTCTCTTTATGTGCCAAAATCTACCCGAGTATCAATATCTCATCCAACTCCTCAACCTCTAGCTGAATTTCAACATATACATTCTCTAGCACATCACCATGAAAAGACCTCAACAAGCTCACATGAAAGACATTATATATCTGCTAGTGTGGAGGCAATTTCAGCCTATATGCAACATCACTTATCTTCTTCAATACCTAGAAGGGTCCCTTAATAACTTATACTTAGCTTTTGATACAATCTTTCTTTGCCTTTCATCTTTTTCAGTCATATCTTTTCAGAACATAGCAATACATAATCGCCCTCTACAAACTGCCAAGCATATCAATGGCAATCAACTACCCTCTTTAGCCTTTCTTGTGATCTCTGAAGTGCATGCTTAGCCTTCACATAGGCTACATCCATGTTCTCCACATAATGATCAAAGATCCTATTCTTAAGTGTGTAAAATAGGGGCCAGCTTCTTGCCACCCTCCACAACCTCAAATGGAGCCTTATCAATGAAACTATGCATTGTATTATTGTATGCAAACTCTACCAAAGGTAAGTATCCCACTGTGTCTTGTGCTCAGACACAAAAGATCTAAAACTATGGAGTTAGCCACTTCAAACTGACTATTTGTCTATGGATGGAAGGATAAAGAAAATTTCAACATGCCACCCATATTCTCAAATAGCCCCTGCCAAAAAAAACTGGCCGTCCACAAACCTCAATCACTAATGAATCAGCTCTAGCATGCCATGATACTTATCCATATACTACAAAAATAATCATGTCATACAATCGGCCTTTATCTTCTTCATCACCAAAATGAAATGGACATGCTTATTGAACCTATAAATGATAGTCCATATCCCATCAATCCCCGTAGGTATCCTAGGAAGATTAAAGATAAAATCTATTGCAATGCTCTACCAAGGCCTATCAAGAATAGGCAAGGGCCGCATAAACCTAGCACCTTTTACCTATCGTACTTTACTTTCTGACACACAATGCATGTATAGACAAATTGCTCAACATCATGTCTCAAACCACGCCAACTATATTAATTATAGCATCTATACCTCTATGCCCTGCATAAGGAGAAGCATAGCTCTCATTAATCATCTCTTGCCTCAACCGCTTAACACTTACTCGCCCATTCATCATCAGAAAATTCCAAAGATACTTATTGTTTGTAGAGTCCCGTGTGGTGGCTAATACCCAAAAACAATGAAACTCAAAATTCTCAACAATCGAGCTAGGAGACAAACTAGGTCATCATATAGAGGCCACTAGGTTGTGCTTCACCACGAGCTATCACTAAACCAGTTTGAGAGTCTATGACCTCGACATTGGTCGGTAGTAAAGAAAAGAGCTCACCCCAATCAACAAACCTACTAAATAGATAAATGATTCATGCCAACCTGGGGGTCATAATACGCATCATCCCGGCCCTCATCTCAATATCAAACTTAACATGCCCAAGACCATAGATCTTGACCAAGAATTGTTCCCCGTTCCTAACTCTAGGGGCCCAACAAACCAAAATGTCCTAGATGGAAATCATATGATAGGTGACTCCACAATGCAAACAGGTAAAGGTGTGCTTGGCCGGGTAGAGTGGACCTCTACAATCAGCTCATTAACAGGTAACTCACAAACACAGACTAAGCTCGCACTCTCTAATGTCCCTACAGAGACTATTTTCACCTTGTTTGTTCTCCATTTTGGAGCTAACTACTATCTTAAAATTCCCTTGTTGTCGTGGGCTTATAATCTAGTAGACTAGCAGTCCAGTCAAACATTACCCATTGGATTTGAGAATGAAACACGCTATAATGACTCACCGATGGCAATGTGGATCTAAGTACTCCACAACCCTAATTTTGGTTGCACCACCTTGCCTCCTCTAATGGGGGTTACCTGACTTAGGGACAAAGGTCTGATTCTCGGGTTTTGGTTAGGTGCCTCTTGCCTTTGGTTAAGATTCCACACTCTATCATTAAAATGACTAACCTTTTACCAATGTTGACAATACCTATTTTTCTTAAGTACATTTTGCCACCCAAATTTGAGAGTAGACATGTGTTCCCTTGTGATTTACGTAATTGGGTTTCTTCTTCATTTTGGTTTTGGTTTTGTGTCTTCTCACATTTCCCTTGCTGCCCCTTCTAAGAGGTGGTGACAATAGCCCCCTCTAAGAAGGATGTGCTATGAAACTAATCAAAATAGCTGAGCGTAACACAGTAGCTAACACTTGAACTCATAGAACATGGGAATACTTAGCCATGAAATCATTTGTTGTATGAAATTGAAGTATTTTTAGGGAGCTTGTTGAGGAACAATGTGACGTAGTCACCAAGGGACTTAGGAGCCCCTATGGTGGACAACTCAATGAGTAATCGTGGATATTCAGCCAACTTAGCCTTAAGGTCATCCTAATCCATGATTCTAAATTTTTACAGCTCATGGTCGATATTGATACAATAGATCCTATCTCGAGCCGCATAGTGCTCAGTCAAGTGCAACCACCGCTCTGATGCAAGGTCAAAATGTTATAGCTAAGAATGAGACTCTTGGAGTAATCCCTATATCAACTCAATGATGGCCGATTCTAGCCTTCCAAGAATGGATAACCTCGTATGGAGCAAGGTGAGGGTCTAGTTGAGGTTCCATCCCCTGTCAATGTCCCATAAGTTTTGTGAGTCAAGAATATACCTCATCAAGTTTGACCAAGTAGTATAATTAGACCTGTCAAAGGCAACAGCTGAAGCACCAAAATGCAGCTGTCCTGATGACGTGGCAGGCTGCACGGACAGATCAGACTGCAAACGCAACAATAAATGCTGTCACAAACAGCAGGCAACAACTGTAGATAGTCAAACTTCAAAGGCAGGCAGCAGGTAATGGACAGCAGCAAAACACAGCCTGGAGAAGATGTCTAGCAATGTAGACCTGCTGGAAACAGTCAACAACAGCAGATGGAGGGCTAGATGCAAGCACCAGCAAGTGCACAGCAGCTCGAACTGAGATATCCTCCAGATGATGGGGTGTGGACAGCAAAGACAGGGTGCCAACAATCTACAAAACAAGATTAAGGCCACTTGTCTATTTATAGATGGATGGGTCCTCCCAAATTAGGGTTTGGGCTTATGGAACACATATGCACTTTAGGATCACATGTCTTTTTAATGAAGGTTTGTGAAATTTGAGTTTTGGGGCTGTTATTAAGAGCTAATTGAGTTTACACTGCTTTTTTAGCTCAACATAGAGGAGTTTATCTTTCCTCATATTTGGACACCATGTCAATAAGATAGACACTCTTGATATCTCATAGATAGTTTGGACTAAGGGACATTGTTGTAGATGGGAAACGATTGGCATCATCTCGACTGCAAGATGCAGCTATGCTATAGACTTACAAGATATCTCCACTGCATAGATTCTTTCCAGGATTTGGACAAAGATAGTTCACAATCTCCATGGGAGATGAGAGATTATAGGGTGACTTAAGAGTGCATGAAGAGATGCTTTACTATAGACTTGGGAATTCAAACATCTTCTTCCGTTTAATGCCACACATGTTCCGACATTATAAAATGCCAAACTGGCTATTTACTCACCCATGTATTAGACTTCTGCATGTTTTCTTGATGTCCTATGTATGGCTCATATTGCATTATTATGTCAGGTTCATTTTCTAAGGTGATCATTTATACAGAAATTTCTCTTCATTTCTTTTGAGGACGAGTCACAAACCACATTTGCATGTGCAAAGCCCTAGGATCCATGTTTTGATCCAACAACAAAATCCATATGGGTCACTCTCAAATCTCTAGAACTTCTTGTTAGGAATTTTTGAACTATCCTGCTCTTAGAAGAGACATTAGGTCTGTAAGCATCCCAGTTATTGCATATTTGGCATCTGCACACATTCTTGTGTTCTTGTGCTGCACCTTATTTCTGCCAAAAATCATCCATAAAAACAGGGGTTGCCCAGGATCGAGTACTTTGGGCACCATCTTCACTTTCTTTGGAACTCGATTCTCTTCAATTTCAGGAAAGGCCTATGTCAGGGTCAATTAAGATTTCCTTGGAAGGTCCACGGCTCTTTTGGGTGTTTTGCAGCAGTGGATTCATGGCATGTCGAAATTTTTTTGTGGCTAAAGTGGGCTGAACTACAGACTGAATTGATAATAGAAGTAATACATCATGCCTGGGTACATTCTCCTCTGTTAGCAAAGCTTTACTATTCTAGTCAGCATTCTTTTTATGGTGTATAAATATATATTGCAAAAATTTCTAAATACTTCAAAGAATTTCATTGAGATGTACCTACAACAGCCGAGACACACAGCATCAGCAAACCTAGAACAGGTGCCAGCTGCACGGACAAACAGAACAGGATCACCAATGTCCCAAGTGTCTGTAAACATCGGAGGATTCAAAAATTTAGTTGACTGTGATAGGAAACGCCCCATACTTCAAACATTTTGATTCTACATCAAGATACTGCAGATTTTTCATGCAAATCTAACATAAGCATTTAAGAGAAGGGTTCCAAGACCACCTCTGAAAGCGCTCTAAAACCACGATCTCGTGAAACATTCTCATTGACAAGATCCTTGATGGCCCCCAATTCGGAAGAAAGCAACCCTGTCAGTTCGCCAACCTGGTAAAGAGCCAACCTTCATAAGCCTGAGTCTGAGAAACTTCTCATTCTGCACTTGATCAGCAATTAAAAAATAAGAATACCAAACTTCTGGGCCTATGACTTCACAAACCTTGCAATCGCTGCCCAGGTGAGAATAATTCTAAATAGATCATAGCCTAGGTCATCTTAAAACTAGAACTAGTAAATCACTAAAGGCATTCAACAAGTTGAACTTCTAAGCGAACCATACCACATCATTAATGCAGCAATTTCTATTGTGGCAAACACACAAAAATGAGGGAGCTACCCGACCCAAGCTCTCCAAAGTATCAAAATCCTGACACGCATGCCCATAGATCGAGAAAGGAACAATCACAAGTAACTTGTCATGATTCAATCTCTATAGCAGCTCTACCCTTCAGAACAACCACCTATGTCAATAGCATGGCTTCATTGTACAGAATAGACAAACAAAAAAAGACATAAAATTAGCAAAGTCAGGCAGGTCTACTGTCTGGCCAGGACTAAATCTTGATGGCATGTGAATAACAAATTTACTGTCCATGAAGAACTAATCCGTCACTTTAGTAGATTATGGACTCAAATTTTCCCTTGAAACTGCGAAATGGACAGATAAATGTCACGCTAAAACCATGATCACAATGATAGTACAGAAAATGACATCAGAAAGCCCAACGTACCTCCCATACTAATTTTTTTCCTAATAAGGGCATCTTGACTTTACCATGTCTGAGAAACATTCTTTAACCAAAAGTACCAGCTCAGTCAAATCAAGAAAAGTGAAGCTCCTATAGAGAATCCCTTCTCGTGAGACTTTCCTGTTATTCAAAAATAATAACTTGAATATGAATCCCAAACTGATTCATACACACCATTTCAAGGATCCTGTGTGACATCAACCACATATCTTTCATACGAGGACATTGTTATAATCTAAGATAATCAATGACTTCATAAATGGAAGAGATAATTACTAGCTAGCATTGAATGTCATAAAGCTATCAAACAGATTCCTTGGATGAGAAGGCACAAAAGTCACAGAGCATACCTTATGTCGATCAAAAAACTCTACCTACAAGTAAAAAAAGAGAAATTGTTAGTATTCAAAAGAGGTCAGAAAATGAAGCCAAGCACTAATTTTATGAATCACTAGAAAGAAATCAGAAAGTAAACATTAAAATCACCTGATTTATAGAGCTTCAAGGAATTCACAATGAATGCTATATTTTTTGTCTTAATGTTTCTATCACGTACAAAGCTCATATCCATCTGATACGTCAACAGTTAATCATTCACATGTGACTAATAATTCATCAAAAGCTATTGTGTGTATTGTAATTGCAGCAACTTAATCCATTAGGGTCAGGAGATCCCACATTGCAGATAGCAAATGGAATTTCCTGAGGATGGTGCTAAACAAAGAACTTCGTTTTAGTGGTAACTCTACTAGTCAAGTCCAATTTATAAATGGGAAACTCTAGTTCAATATGAGGTGTGCATTACAGAGAGCAACTAGTCTGCTTGGGCCTGTGGGAGTTGTATCCATCCCTTCAGTGCTACCATGGGCTGATGGTACTAGTATTGTGGGACACAAAGCTTCCCAATGTTGGTCATGTTGAGTTCACATTCCCAAGATGTGTTTTTTCCAAGCTCGGGATTAACATGTGATTAACTCCCAGCGCTTTGGGCAAGCAAAACAATGCATAAGTTGTGCAATAGCAAGTCCATCAATGGCAGGGGTTCAACAATTGAGAGCCAAAGATCAATCAATTATTTAATGTGCAAGAGCAAAGTGCACATTTATATGGCTGGGGCTTTTTGAACCTTAGTGTCCATATTCAATGAAAATATTAAATTTGGGTGGTAGGACTAAGGTTTGGGCTTGGACACTTAAATTAAATATTTTGGATTTAAAAATGCTTTTATGCAAAAATGTCAAAGAAAATGCTAAAAACGTAAGTCAAGTCTGTGCGCCAATTTTGGGCAAATGGAGGCAGTTTTTGAGGCAATAATGGAATGCAAGGAAGGGGTCGTGGCTGTTTTTACAGCATCATGGAAGTTTTCTCTCTTTTCCTGTAAGTATGCGTGCAAAAATAGACCACTTTCTCATCTGCTCCAAGACGTGGTCAAGGCAAAACAGCAGTGTGCAAGGCTGGAAAATGTCATTATGTGCTAGTAACAACTATGGGCTACTTCGGACATGGCAGTTTTCTCTCTTTTCCCATGAGCATGCATGCAAAGTTAGGTTGTTTTCTCATCTCCTCTGGACATGGTCAAGGCAGAATGATGGTGTGCAAGGCTGGAAAATGTAATGCTGTGCTATTAACAGCTGTGAGCTACTTCAGACGTCATACACTTGCTGTCTAGGGATGTGCGCAGACTGTGTGCAGTTTTCTCTCCCCTTAGTAGATCCATCACATTCTATCATCTCTACATAAGGATTTGAAACTCATGTGAAAACTTTGGAATTCGTTTTCAAATTGAAGAGAAGTTCAACTTAATTTAGTGATAGTTATTCTATTATCTATGGATTCAGAATTCTTTTGGCTCAAGATTCAACCAACAAGTTAACAGCCCTTGTAGTAGACACTCTCCTATGTGCAGATAGCTCAAATATGTTCTCTTGACTTCTCATTGTTGTCATTTATAGGGCTTATATTTTACTTTAACCCCATTTGACTAGAAAGGTGTAATTCAATAAATTTCTTGGAAAAAAAGATTCAGCCAACAAGATAAGAACAATGAGGCATCTTAAGGAAGACTGATAATTTATGATTTATAGTGTTTCATTTACCCTAATCCTTCAAAATTGTAGCTGGTAACAATAATCATGCATTAAACAGCAAAACTTTCCTTGTATATGTTCTCATTTGCATGGGATTGTCCCAAAGCCCATGAAGTGTGGAGGAGAGCCATAAGGATGATCTTTCATGGCACAAGTGAGACTAAGGTGGCGACCTAGGGAGTAGTAGCTTAGGTCACATACAGAGACCAACATGTGAATATGAGGATTTTTGAGGGAACCACTTGTTTCTCATCAGCAGCAGCACTTGAGCAGGACCCTACTCTAGATTACTCATAGACAAAGTGGAGTGAGGGGCATTGTCACTGATGGGAGCTGATTAATCACACAGGTAGTTGTGAAACAAATCTAGTTAGCTCATATCAATCCATCTCTCATATCTAATCTCCATTTTTAGCCAATACTTCAATGCACCGAAGGCATCTCATTGAAATAACTATGTGTGTTTTAAGGTAGATTCATGGTATTTATTCTTATTGCTTGCGTTTCAGTCAAATACTAACATTGCTGGGTACACCTGCTCTAACTAGACTAGAGACATATAGACAGCACTCTAATGGCCACTATATGTTCTCTTTTAGTTCAGCTCCCATTCCATGGTCTATCTGGAAGCAAAAAACAATTGCCACATCTTTATTTGAGACCGAGTACAAGGGACTCCTTGATGATAACACACAAGCCATGCATTTGAGGTTTATGGAGAAGTTGCGATTTCTATGTGAGACTCCTACAATGATCTATATCGACAACCAGGGTGTTATCGCACTTGCTCAAAACCTGATATCCTCCAACAAGAGAGATGTTAGAGATTAGTCATCCCGTGGACTAGCATTCTTAGGATACAATTGGTGCACTTAGTTCTCTCAGAGGGACTTACACATTTTTCCTGTCAGTTAGTGGGCAATTTCAGGAGTCACAATGTATGGGCACCTTATCGCAGGTTGGGGCAGTGCCACGTTACGCATTTATGAGCAGTTGGCCAGTTTGCTGATCAGGTCGGCCAATTTACTGGCTGACCAGTATATTTTATTGCTTGCTTTTGTGCTACTTATTGCCCCCTTCCAACCTGCCCTCCATCACTTGTCTTCCAAGTGTTGGTGAGAGAGATCCAACTCGAGGAGATACATCGACAACCCTTGTATATCTGCCCTCTTCATTTCAGCATGCATTGACTATAGATTTCTGCATTCTTCTGTCTCTTTTCTCTCTATCTCTCTCCTGTTCATTGTCCTTCAGTCTTGTCCATAGTGCTTCCGCATTTGCCACACTCTGACAAAGTATCAGAGCACCATAGAAGGGCTGATTGATCATGAGTAGACTTGATCGGGAGGATTCTTCGCGACAAAAGTTTGAGTTTTCAGCCTTTTGAGGCTACGGTGAACAGGTTGTGTGCGGCAGAGGAGCAAAATTTCTGTTTTTTGCAGGTCCTTTCTGTTTGTGAAGGAGGAAAGGCTGCTTCTCAGACTTTTGCTGCAGATTTTTAGTTTTCAACACCTCTGACGTGTGAACCTCTTTGAGGACGAGCAGAGGAAGTCCTAGCAAGCACTAGCACCATGCACAGAGTCAAAGGGGGCTGCCCTTGTTTTTATGTAGGTCGTTCCATTTACAATGTCAACCAAAATTGATGCAAAGTTCAAGCTCTTATGGACCATAACGTCCCCATGTTACTAGTTCTTCCTTTAGATCAAAAGCTTGATGGGGAATCTTATGATTTGGCGGAGGCCATGAACAAGGCTTTTTGCAAATGAGAAAGTCAAATTGATGAAGGTACATGCACATTGGGACAAATTGTTAAGATATAGAGAGAGAAGATGTGTAGAGATGCGATGTTGAGATGTAAAGAGAGAAGATATGTAGAGACGCGAGGAGAAAAGAGACACACCATATACACTCCCAAAGACTATCTCATATTAATCACAATCTACATATATATAGGTGAGACCTAGTCTCGATAGGGTGAGCTACATCCCCACTCAAACAAAGGTTTCTAGCTGCGGATGAAAAAACCCATGGGAAGCACAAGGGAAAAACCCAAGCTCCTATATACAAAAGTAGAAACATGATCAAGAAGGATTATTATGTGCATGTAAAGTGGATCCGTGCATGTGAAGTGAAATTGAATATATGTACAAAGATGACCAAGAGATCTGAGGTGTGTGTGCATATGTGAAGTTATGGTGCCTACAAGAAGTATGTACAATGGCACTACAATGTCATAGTAGATTAATTCCCAAAGATTTAAGTTGAGACAACTCCAAGTTTCGAGCGCAGTAAAGTGAAGCGTGCTTCATTGAGTTCTTTAGTGAATATATCTATAGTCATCTGATCACTTGGACAATGTTCAATCATGATCGTGCCTTTCTTTACTTCATATCGAACATAATGGTAATGCACTACAATATGTTTAGACTTGTTATGTTAAACATAGTCATTAGCAAGACTAATAGCACTTTGGTTATCACATCGAAGTGGTGTACTAGAGAGAGAGAATGACCAATATCTGATAGAACTTGTCAAAGCCATACTAACTCTCGAGCTGCTAAAGATGCAGCTACATATTCAACCTCTATAGTGAAAATAGCAACACAAAGTTGTTTCTTGCTAGTCCAAGAAACAAAACAACCATTGATAAACAAACAATTTTCACTTGTAGAATGTATAGAGAAGTGAGAGCTTGCCCAATCTGCATCTGTATGACCCAAAAGTTGAAGTCAATGTAGAGAATCAAAGTTTTCTTGGCGCTGTTGTCCAAGAAAATTTACAACAAAAGGAATGTCAAGACGAGAATTTAAGCCAATAAATTGAAGACATCCAACAAGATTAGCATAAGGTTTATGTAATGCTAATTGTCCATCATTCTGCAGAAAATGAGAGTTTTTAGTAGAGCTCACAAGACAAGGAGTACTAGCAAGACGTGCAGAACCCAAACCAAACTTTTGAATAATATCTTCAATGAACTTTGTTTGACGCAGTAATAAAATACCCTTTTCTCAATAGCATTGAATCTAAATACCAAGACATGAGTGTATGTCTCCAAGATCGACCATGTCAAACGTAGAAGATAAAACCTTCTTTACTTGTTGAAAGAAGTTGAGATTGTTAGAAACAAGTATGGTATCATCCACATATAGAGCAAGAATAACAAAACTATCATTGCAGCACTTGACATATAAGTTAGGATCTGAAGAACAAGAGATAAAACCTTGTTTTGTAAGGAAGAGATCAATCTTTTAATACCAAGCTCGTAAAGATTGTTTGAGACCATAGAGTGCCCGATGACATCTGCAAGCAAGATTTTCCTTATGTTTGACTACAAATCCCTCTGGTTGCTCCATGTATCTCTTCCTTTAAATCGCCATTAAGAAAAGCAGTTCTCACATCCATTTGGTGAACCTCCGAATCAAACTCAATAGCAAAAACTAACAAGACCCGAATACTGGTAATACGAACAACAGGTGAGGAAGTTTCTTGATAATCAACTCCTGCAATTTGTGATAAACCTTTGGCAACTAGCCTTGCTTTGAATTTGTCAAATGTTCCATCTACTTTTGTTTTAGTCTTATAAACCCACTTGCATTTAATAGCAGTACGTCCAAGTGATAACTCAATTAGAATCCATGTACCTTTAGAGAGAAGAGATTCATACTCAACTTCCATGGCCTCCTGCCATTGTTCCTTTTGTGGAGATAACATGGCATCCCTATAAAAGACAGGGTCTTCACAAATATTGAGAGCATCCTCAAGAATATCAACATCATAAACATGACAAGTACCATGCTCATTATCAATTGGAAGATCAACGTCAAGGTCATCATCAAGAATAATAGGTACAGGTTATGAATCTTGATTTGAAGAGTCAATAGTATCCCGTGAAGGAGGTTCATCATCATATAGAAAAGGAAAAGAAGTGAGTAATGACTTTGTATCATCAACGTCCTCTAGTGACCACATCCACCTAGCATCCTCCTGAGACCATGTGCTGCCCATAAGTTGCTCATTGAAAATAGCATCACGACTTATGATTACCTTCTTGGATGATGGATCATAAAACTTGTATCCCTTAGAAAAAGTTGAATATCCAATGAAAATAACTTTTAAACCGGGAGGATCAAGTTTTCTACGAGTCTCTTTGGGTACATGAATATAAGCAATACATCCAAAAGTTCAAAAATATGAAATAGAAGGAGTTTCACCTGTCTAAGTAGTAATTGCTATTTTACCAGAAGGAGTAGTTGTAGGAAGATGATTTTCCACAAATACTACTATTAAGACTACTTCAGCCCAGAAACATCGAGATAAGCCAAAATGAATGAGCATACATTGCATGGCATTGAGAATAGTCCTATTTTTACGTTCAGCAATACCATTCTATTGAGAAGAGTAGGGAACCGTATATTCATGATGAATACCCTAATTATTACAATAATCATCAAAATCATTTAAAATGTATTCTCCACCATTATCACTGCGAAGTTTCTTGATGCGATGACCAATATGAAGTTCTGTAGCTTTTTGATATTGCTTAAAAGATAATAAAGCTTCTGATTTGTGTCGCAAAAGAAAAACAATAGTGTATTTTAAGAAGTCATCAAAAGTCATGAAATAATGATATCGACATTTTGATGTAGGAAAAGATCCACAAATATCAGTGTGAATAAGATCAAGCAAATCTCTAGAATGAGTTAAGGTGGAAATGGAAAAACCTTTGCGAAAATGCTTTCCAAGTGCACAATATTCACAAATACCCATATGAGGACGAGCTTTGAATTCCATACCTTGAACAAGGTCATGCTGGTAAAGATCAACAAGCTCAGAAAAATCAAAGTGAACAAAGCGATAATGCCATATTTTGTTGTTAAGATTGTCAGAAGCTATAACAACATTTGCAACATCTTCATTTAAAGATAACTCAAGATTATCATTTTAAGGAGCAACAGCTATGGTTTGGCCATCTTTCTCAATGCGACACTTGGTATGGTCAAAAGCGACAAAGAGACCAAGATCCACAAGTCTTGCAACTGAAAGAAGGTTCCTTTGTAGATCTAGGACATGTAAAACTCAAAGCAAAATTCTTATTGAAGAAAGAATACCAAGATATAAATCACCTATACCTTTGACTTGACAGGTTGTGTCATTAGCAAGATAAACCAATTTCTTAACAGGAATAGAATAATAATTATGTAATCATTGGGACTGATATGTCATGTTTTCCGTAGCACCAGAATCAATAATAAAAAGAGATCCATCACGAACATGAAGTATCCTTTCCGGAGAGATAGAATAACTCAGACAATTTGCTTCTTCAGTAGTGTTGTTATGTGTAGCAGCATATGCTCTATTACGATCTGAATCAAAATGACTCTAGATGGGTTAGATGATCACTTTTTTTGTAGTAGTCACAAAGAGAATAATCTTTGGATAAATGTGGTTGTTTATTTGTAATACCATGTTCTTCATCATATTGTTTTACCCAGCAATCATCTATAGTGTGACCATTTCTATTGCAATAAGAACAATGTGTGTTAGGAAACTTGAGACGAGAGAAGTTACCACCACAACGACTCCTATGTGTAAAGCGTGGAAAGGGACACCTTCGACCAAATAAAAAGCTTGGTCGATTTGTTTTGACTCTGTGTCCTCTTGTAAGATCATAATTGTTTCTTGATTTGTGTGTCGTTGTTCGTGTCATTGTGAATACTCAATCAAAGATATACAAGCTTAATCAAAATTAATCCTATCTTGTTAGATAATATAGTATTAATATTATCATAAGCAAGATCCTATATAGTATCAAAAAGTTGTGTTACCAATTGCTTTTGTGGAATAGCATCACCACCACCACCACCAGCAAGCCGATTGATAATGTTCTTGAATGATTCGATATGTGTTGTCATAGAAGTTCCGATGTTGTATTGTAACTCAATGAGCTGACTATGAAGATAAAGTATTTCTATAATAGATTTCTTCTCAAAATTTGCTATCAAATACTCCCATATAGCTTGTGAGGTTGAAAGATTACATACATCAAGCATAAGAGATTCTTAAAAAGCAAAAAGAATATACCAACAAGCTACTTTGTTGCATCTGACCCACTCATTATAAATAGTTTGTCATTCTTCAAAGATAGGTCCTTCAGTTATTATAAGGGTATTATCATGAGCTTGATCAATTGGTTGAGACGAACATTCATAATTACCAAGAACAATATCATGCAAATCATCGCCTTCAAGAATAAGCAGCATCTTTACATTCCACCCAAGGAATCCTTGTCCTTGAAAGTGAGGAATAGAACGTTGTCCAGAAGGAAATCTGTTGACAATTATAGAATTCGACATAGCTGGCTAAGAGAATACATACAATATGAGATCACAGAATCTGCACACCATATACGAATCAATGAGACGAAAGTGCAGCACAACAAATCATACGCAGAAGCTGTGAGAGTGCGCAACGGAAGAAGAACACGAACACAGAGGAGGGGAGAGAGAAAGCAGGGAATGAAGGAAGAAAGTCTGCACTGACTGAGATGAATGCTGAATACACTGAAATGGACAGAGCAGTCCCTGCACGCAGCCCGGAGCGTCAATGAGGGCACTAGAACAAACTGAAAGCAATGGCAGCACCAATGCCGGAGCGGGAGAGGACGGAGAGAGTGCTGAACCTGCAGAAGATAATGCTGGGAATGACTGGGGGGCTGCTATATATAGCCCCAGGCCAGAAAACTGACCGACCTGCCAAATCTGGCCGACTTGGCCAGATCTGGCCGACCTGCCCAGAAATCTGGGCCGACTGCACATGATAAAAGCCCAGTGTGGGCTGTGTGACTCCCGAAGGCTGAATACAGACAAGAACAGCAACTACTAAGCTGACAGAGCTCCTCTGTCTCCTGTCAGACTCTGACAGGAGCTCACAACCAGGAGATGACAGACTGAGAATGATAAAAGAGCAGGCTAACACCCCCTCTCAGATCCTGGGAGGGTCTGAAGACCTAAGAACCGCATGTGATGAAGCAATGAAGCCTGAGGCAAAGGCTTCGTAAAGAGATCAGCTGCATTGGCCGCCGTAGGACAATAGACCACCAGCTCCGAATCCACGATCCGCTCTCGAACATAGTGATACTGAACCTCAATGTGCTTCGTGCGAGCATGAAACACCGGGTTCTTTGCCAAAGCAAGAGCACTCTGGTTGTCCACGCGCAGCTCCGTAGGTCCGGTCTGGGAAAAGCCAATCTCCGCCAGTAAGCGACGGAGCCAAACTGCCTCCATAGCGGTCGAACATAGGGCCCGATACTCAACCTCTGTAGAAGAAAGTGCCACAGTAGGCTGCTTCTTGCTGCTCCAAGAGACAGCACCGGATCCAAGGGTGAAAGCATAACCTGTAGTGGATCGTCTCGAATCCACATCACCTGCCCAATCAGAATCACTCCATCCAGAAAGAGTAATCCCATCTCCATACATGATCCCGAAGGATCGAGTCCCCTGTAAATAGCGAAGAACCCGCAAGGCTACCTGCCAGTGATCCTGTGTAGGAGTCTTCATAAAAGAAGACAATAAAGCCACCACAAAAGAAATATCCGGCCGAGTGTGCAGTAGCCAGATGAGAGAGCCGACAAGGCACCTGTAACGAGTGGCATCTGTAAGGGGGACTCCATCTGTCAAAAGCTTGGACTCAGGGTCCATGGGGCATGAGATAGGCCGACACTCGACCATATCAAACTCCGAAAGAAGCTCGGAGATGTACCTGTGCTGCGAGATAAAGATGCCCTGTGCCATCTGATAGATCTCCAGTCCTAGAAAGAAGTGAAGGATCCCTAGATCCGTCATGTCAAACTCCTGCTGAAGAATGGACCGAGTATGCTCCACCTGCGGAGTGTCGCTCCCTGTAATGATAAGATCATCGACATACAAGATAAGGAAAACAGAAAGGGAATCCACAACCCGTAAGTAGAGATTGGGATCATAAGCGGAGCGCACAAAGCCACTCTGTAGAAAGAAGCGGTCAATCCTCTGGTACCAAGCACGAGGAGCCTGCTTCAGGCCATAAAGAGCCTTCCGCAGCCTGTAGACATGATCCTCCTTCCCCCGCACAAGAAAACCAGGAGGCTGTGTAACATAAATCTCCTCCTCAAGGACACCATTCAGAAAAGCAGACTTGACGTCCATCTGATAAACAGGCCAACGGTGGTGAAAGGAAAGAGCCAAAAAAACTCAAATGGTGGACATCCTAGCTGTAGGAGCAAAAGTCTCGAAGTAATCCAAGCCTGCGCACTGTGCAAAACCCTTGGCAACAAGCCTAGCCTTATGCTTGTCCAAGGAGCCATCTGCAAGATACTTGGTCTTAAAGACCCATTTCACACCTATCACCTTCCGTTTCTCAGGACGCGGAACAAGCTCCCAAGTATGGTTTCGCTCGATGGAATCGAGCTCGGCCTGCATAGCCTGTCTCCAAATATCCTGTGCAAGAGCCTCCTCCACAGAGGAAGGCTCAGAATCCTGAAGAATCTGTGACATAAGAGCATAGTTCACACATGGTGAACTATCCCGCTGGGCCTGTAAACGGGCTGATCGACGTGGACCTGTAGAAGAAGCAGGAAAGTGAGTAACACCTGAATCCTGCATGAGCCAGCGATACCATAAGGGAATCCTAAGAGACTCCTGTTGCTGTGAGGGAGACCGGGTAGTCTCCGGAACCTGCAAAGCACCCAAATCGGAGAGGGACTCCCCCTCACCAAAGGAAGGTAGATCCTCCGCATCGGAAGAAGGCTGTGTATCCCGTGAAGATCCCGAAGTGGAGGTGGAAGAGCTCATAGAAGACGGAGGCACATCCACCAAAGGGGAAAGGGAAGCCGAAGGAGGAGGAATAGGGGGGGTGCTAAGGGGTATCCTGGTAGGAAGAGAAGGTAGAGAAGGTAGGTTGGGGGGGGGGGGGGGGGGGTTCCGTCGATGACGAAGAAGCACCTGTAATGGAACCATCAATCGGATCCTCAGAGGCCGAAGCCTCATCAAAGATCACATCCCTGCTCACCTCAACCTTCCGTGTCGTCGGGTCGTAGAGCCGATATCCCTTCGTGGTCGTGCTATAATCCACGAAGATAAGTTTTCTCGACTTAGAGTCGAACTTTGTCTTCCTCTTCTTCTTGTCCACATGGACAAAAGCATCGCACCCAAAGATGCGAAAATGGGACACGGAAGGCTTCTTTCCAAAGAAAGCCTCATAAGGAGTCATGTCCTGTAAAGCCGAAGTCGGAGAGCGGTTGCGAATATGCACCGCTGTAGCCACCGCCTCACCCCAAAGGAAATGAGGAAGACTCCTATGCTCCAGCATAGATCGGGCCATCTCCACCATGGTCCGATTCGCACGCTCCACCACACCATTCTCAGATGGTGTGTTCGGATGTGAATACTCCACCCGAATACCATGATCCCTGCAAAACTGAGAGAAAAGGTGAGAAGTGAACTCGCCACCGTGATCAGCTCGAACGCCACGAACCTTGGAAGTTGTTTGGGTCTCCACAAACACCTGCCACTCACAGAAACGGGAGTACGCCTCGCTCTTGTACTCCAAGAAATAAGGCCACACATAACGACTAAAGTCGTCCACAATCAGCATCAAATACCTGGCCTTCCCAAGGGAGGCCATGCCCATAGGTCCGCAAAGCTCGGTGTGAACCAACTCAAGCAGAGAAGTAGCCCTCCTAGAAGCAACCTGAGGGTGAGGCTGCCTATGCTGCTTGCCCCTCAAGCAGCTAGGACACAAAGTGTGAAGAGGAGGGAAATCTGGAAGTCCCTCCACCATCTTCCTTCGAGAAGCCCGCCGAAGAGAATCGAGGTTCAAATGACCATACCGAGCATGCCAAAGCAGCCCAAGCTCATGGGAAGTCCGCGCAGCCAAGGCTGTGAGCGTATAAAGCCCACCCTCTTGTGTACCTGTCCAAAGAGCATCACCTGTAGAAGCATCCTCCACTGTGACTGCATCCTGAGTAAAAATGACTCAGGTACCTAGCTGAGTAAGGCCATGCACAGACAATAGGTTAAAACCCAAATGAGGGACATAGAGAACTTTGGCGGAGGAAGACCGCTTGTCAAAAAACATAGGTAGAGTCCCCACGCCTCGAAAAGGGACTGTAGAATTGTCACCAATGGTGACTGTACCCCCTCGGGAACGAAGATCCTGAAGCCAATCCTGGCGGAAGGTCATATGTGAAGATGCTACACTATCTACGAGCCAAGGCTTCTCCTGAGTGGTAGAAGCTAGGGCTGTATCCTCCTCAACAAAGACATGCACGAACGCCGATTCTGTCGTGGCTGGGGCCGCCTTCGAGTCCTTCTCTTGGGCTTCAAATGGGAATACTTCTGCCAACACTTCTCCTTGGGATGAGTGCCCTTCCCACAATGGGGACATTTGGGCTTCTTCTCCTTCGCATCCTTCTTGTCCTTGGCCTTCTCCTTCTTTTGTTTCTTCTTCTTGCCGCCACTTGTACCTGCCGTAAAAGCCTTGGTAGAGCCACTGACTCCCACCTCTTTGAGTCGCTCGTCATGCTCCAAGACTAGCGGGGAAAGCTCCTCCCATAGGAGTGTCTCACGGGTCCTCGAGGTGATGAGGCTAGTATAGAAGACATCATAACGGGGTGATGGCAGCTGAGTCAACAGAATCATCGCCATATCCTCAGACGATATCATGCGACCAAGAGAGGCTAACTCGCCTCGCATATCCTCCATCTTCGTGATGTGTTCCTTCATGGAAGGAGAATCATCAAGACTGAGCATCCGCAACTTCTTCTCCAAGAAAATCTTGTGGGCAAAAGTCTTGTGCTGATACAAAGACGCAAGCTTCTTCCAACTTCCGCTGCGGTCTGTAACCTGTGAACATGTACAAGAACGGAATCATGTAGACTCATAAAAAGAAAGGAACGGGCTCGAGAGTTGAGCCTATCCCACAAGGCTGCATGGTCCATAGAGGTGCCATCGGACAAATCCACGGGGGGGCGGTCGATGGGCGAAGAAACAAGCTCCCAAAGGTCAAATGTATCGAGGATGCATGCCACCTTGCACGACCAAAGGGAGTAGTTGGAACCATCCAACTTATCTTCCTTCGGAAAGGAAGGGAGAATCGGCACCTGAATGGAAGGAATCAAGGAAGGCATCCGCACATCTGAAGCAGTCTTCACAGAAGATACCTTCACGGTAGATGGAACCCTCTGGGATGCATGGACTGAAGAAGGACGAGTGCGAGGAGGTTCTTACCGACGTCGAACCTCCTGATAATCCCCCCTCCGCTCAGAGGAATGATGAGAAAGGAGTTCATCCTCTGAGTCGTCAAAGCCTAAAAACTAGTAAGACATCTTCCAATCTGCAAAATACCAAAGAAAATTGTGCCGATGTCGAAGTATGACCAGCAGTTTGGTCACCAACCACCAAGACGTAGGCTGAGAAAGCCTACAAACACCTGGATCTGCAAAACGCAAAGATAATTGATGATGATCACCAGAAAAGAGACCACCAGCACCAGGACACAGCCAGAAAATGAGTCGTCAGCAGGAAATGTGCCGCCAGGAGTGGTAGCGACCAGCAGAACTGCAAAACGCAGCCTGAGGATGTGTCGCCCAGCAGAAGGAGGGACAGCCTGATGGAAAACGCAGGGTAGAAGGGTCACTGGATGACATGGCAGCCTCGGAAGACAGCGTCTACAGCAAACGCAGGAACAGGGGCAGCCTGGGCAGTTGTTGATGAAATGACAGCAGCAGTGAAGTCTCTCTCCACGTGATTATGTCCTCCGTGCTCTCAGTCAGGCGATGATACCATGTGAGAGTGCGCAACGGAAGAAGAACACGAACACAGAGGAGGGGAGAGAGAAAGCAGGGAATGAAGGAAGAAAGTCTGCACTGACTGAGATAAATGCTGAATACACTGAAATGGACAGAGCAGTCCCTGCACGCAGCCCGGAGCGTCAGTGAGGGCACCAGAACAGACTGAAAGCAATGGCAGCACCAATGCCGTAGCGGGAGAGGACGGACAGAGTGCTGAACCTGCAGAAGACAATGCTGGGAATGACTGGGGGTTGCTATATATAGCCCCACGCCAGAGAACTGGCCGACCTGCCAAATCTGGCCGACTTGGCCAAATCTGGCCGACCTGCCCAGAAATCTGGGCCGACTGCACATGATAAAAGCCCAGTGTGGGCTGTGTGACTCCCGAAGGCTGAATACAGACAAGAACAGCAACTACTAAGCTGATAGAGCTCCTCTGTCTCCTGTCAGACTCTGACAGGAGCTCACAACCAGGAGATGACAAATTGAGAATGATAAAAGAGAAGGCTAACAGAAGCTATGCTATAAGGAAAGACGTTTAGTTCAAAAAGCATACTCCAAAAGAAAGGGACCCAAGATAGATGAAACGTGGGCAAGAATAAAGCGACCCAAAATAGACAAAACGTGTAAGAGAAGAAATTGGTCCAACATAGGCGAGAAATATGAACAATGCTCAAAGCATTATCGCGTTACTTTTTGGCCAAGAATAGATGATGATTTGGCTAATTTTGGCAAAAATGCAGAAACATGAGTGAGTAATCGTGGCAAAACCTATGTCATAGAGGTCTGCACGAAAAGCTATTGTCCTGTTTCAAGTTGAGTTTACCCGAACTGACATAACTTTTAACACAAAACTCCAAATTAAGCATGGATTTGATAAGAAGAAAGCTTGTGAGTCCTAGCACATCACAAAAATTAGTTTTCTTGAGAAAGGCATTTCCTTAAGAGTTACCCAAATAGAAACTTTTAGGATGTCCAAGTAAGACATATCTACAATCTAAATGATGATCGATAATGATCGAGTGAACTTCTTCTATGCTTAAAATTCATAACATAAGATGCTCATAACAAACACACTACATCAAATTTAAGCATGAAAAGAACATGAATCAAGAATTGAAGAGATACTACATAGATATACTTCCTAATTGTCTTCTTCAAGGAAGTGGTTGTAGTCAATCGTGATAGCTCTAATACCATGTTGAGATGTAGAGAGAGAGAAGATATGTAGAGACGCGATGTTGAGATGTAGAGAGAGAAGATATATAGAGACACGAGAGGGAGAGAAGAGACACACCATGTACACTCCCAAAGACTATCTCATATTGATCACAATCTACATATATATAGGTGAGACCTAGTCTAGATAGGGTGAGCTAAATATATAGCTCCAACACAAATTGAATGCCCACATCCATTTTTAGCTCTTTCTCTCTTGCACTCCAGCCATCATTGCTCACATCGAGCACTTGATTGTGACTCGAGAGATATGGCTAGAGCTTGATCAAATGTACAATCAAATGACCATGATGAAGCGGGTATCTCTAGAGGTTCAAATGAGGACTTTGTGTCCTAACAAGTCTTTTTCTATATAGGAGCATGTCAATAAGCTTCCTTAATTGCACATGCCGGTCCAAAACACAAGGAAGGCAATTACCTCGAAGGATTCTTTCTCACTTACCGCCCCAATTCAATGCATTCTACTCCACCTTGATTGCTTCAAGGTGAACAGAGATCCTTAAGTGGGAGGAGTTGGCTCCTATGGTCTTGGACCAAGAGGAACAACTCTAAGGTCAAAGAAGGGAAAGAATAACAAGGAGGAGGAGGAGAAGTCCAAACAGGACAATGCCAAGGAGTCTACTTGTCACATATGTGGCAAGACAAGTCATTGAAAGAAAGATTACCCTGACAAGGACAAAAAGGACACCAAGAAGGAGAAAGACTACAAAGAACTCAAGAGCAGTGGTTGCTCCTTCATCATCCGCCTTCCTCCATTTGGAGGTGATTGTTAGCAAATATGTCAGCTCATGTGTGAGTCTATGTATGCTGGAATGGGCTAGGCACATCTCAATTATTATAGGCATTTTTATTATGCTTTATTTGTGGCATTTTAGGGCATTTTATGCTACTCGTCCAGCATTTAATGTTGGCCGACCAGCTGATATTCATAGCATATTTATTGCCTATATATTGTGCTCCTCCTCATTCATCGTTCATCATTTGGAGGTCCTAAAGGAGAGAGGAGCCAATGCCAATGCCCGCGCAACCAATGACTCACTGTTGTATATGACTACCTCGTATCTTGGTATACAAATTCCATTTCCCAAGTTTTCTTCTAAGTTCTCTTTTCCTTTTTGGCAATGCCCTTGTCTCTCTGTCCTATGTTCAGCAGTCTATTTCAGTATACGTATACACTTCCATTGCTGCATCCACTTCTAACATGGTATCAAACTGCAGGATCTACATTACTGGTGACTGGTGACTACTGCCATCGCCCCATCTAACTTTGGAGGCTGCGTTTGTGCTCCAGCTGCCTGCATTTCATTTTTTGCTGCATTTAATGCACGTCACCAACAAGTCGCATACATTTAATGCTGTCTAACCTGTGTTTACCTGCAGTTGCTTTATGTTCTGCATCTCCTGCTCCTGGAGGCTGGGCAATGACAGCATCTGCTGCCTTCTGACAGCATTCGTTGACTGTTTTCCATTTTCTGCAATCAATTTTGTGCAATCAACTTGTGAATACTACATGTGAACTCTCATTTTGTGCAGTCTTTGATGTTGGTTTGGGAGTTTTCTCTCTGTGTCCACCTTCTATCCTCTATCTTCTCTTCCTAACCTTTCCAAATGGCTCCTCCGTTCACTTCTACCAATGATGAGTTACAAGACCTTGACTATCTAATTTGGAGTACTGTTATGAAAGCCTAGTTCATGCAAAAGTAGTTATGGTGCATTGTTTGTGGATCTATTCCGCATCCTCAACGTCTTTTTCCAATTCCAAAAAATTTGGATAAGGACAATCATGAGGAAGCTGTGCTTACATGGGATATGGATGGTGCACATGCCTATTCTACTCTTCTTTGATATATTTCTAAAGAAGTTCTACTGGCAGTTACCTCCTGCAAGACATCTCCAAGAGTATGATCAAAGCTTTAAATGTTGTTCAAGGCACCTTCCACCATCTGTGCAATGACACTTTATGGACAACTCACAAATGAAGTTCGAGCCTAAGGACACTATTCAATCATTTTTGCTCTATGTTATCTACGTACAAGACCACCTTCGACAAATGTAGTCTACTCTTCCCAAGGCACATCTTGTGGAGACGGTATTGTACAAGCTCCCCCCACAATTTGATGGAGTAGCCAATGCTCTGAGGACACAAACATCATCTACACCTGTGAGCTTTACCCATATGTCCTCCATGCTGCTTGAGTATGAGGCATCTTTGCGTCTACAGGGTAGGCTTTCATCTCATTATAAAGGTTCTAGTGAGGCTCTTGCAGCTTCCGAGAGGGCTAACAGGAAGAAGTCAAAGGCCCAGTGTTATCATTGTGGTAAGAAGGGATACTTGCGGAAGGAATATCAAGAGTTAGCAGCTTCCATGAAGAAGACACAGAAGAAGAAGCAAGATCCGGACTCTTCTACTAAGTCATCGTCTTCCTCAGACTTGATTCAGATTCTCTGACCTAGACGAAGGCTAAGGCGCAAAAGGGATTCTTGTCTTCCAATGGAGCTAAGTTCTTGGTAGCCCCTCCTTCCACTTTCTAATACATGTGATGCAATCATCCCTCACGACTCTCCAATGCCAAAGAAGGAGTGTGAGAGGCTGGTGAGATGGGATAGGTGAACCTCATCTGTACAGGTATAGGTGCACACATTTCAAAGAGGAACGTCCCTAACAACTGATGTCTGGCAGGTTTAAATCTTGGAACTAGGGATAACATCCAAGTTCATGATGTGCTAGTATTTGCTAGAGAGCGGGATTGGCTCCTAGTCTAAACTCACATGAGGAGACACTTTGGCAGTCTGGCTAAAGGCAAGGAATCCATGGTCACATATGTTCAAAGGCATTTTTGACAAGATGGACTTGTATGCTACTACAAGCCATTGTTAACAAACATTGAGAGCTACTTTGATTCTTCTCTATTTTCAAGAGCCAGTATGATCAACATCAACATCACGTTTTCTCTAAGGCACCTTAGCAGTGGCTTACGCACCCACTACTTGGGTATCTATGGTTCTACTCTGGTGAACATTGTTGTATGTACTCTGATGGGATATTATCATTGTATATTATATTGTATCAGATCACCCATGACTTGAGAGAGGATGTTACCAGATATATCAGCTCATGTGTGAGTGTGCATGCCAAATTGGGCTAAGCACGTCTCAATTATTTAAGGCATTTTTATTATGCTTTATTTGTGGCATTTTAGGGCATTTTATGCTAGTTGGCCAACATTTAATGTTGGCCGACCAGCTACTGTTCATGGGGTATTTAGCAAGAAACTCAAGTCCCAACATTCTGACAAGGCAGAGGAGTTTGTCTCCCACGAGCTAACTCGTTTTTGTGCAGGTCGAAGATAGAAGTTTGAGCCCGCTTCCAAGAGACGTGTTCGTGGATTATAGCTTGCAATCCCAAGGATACAAGCTTTATGATCTCGCTTCCCACGAGGTGTATTCGCTTCAAGACCAAATATCACAGTGATGATACTCTAGATAAGCACGAGATGCCGCTTGTTGCAAAGGGCCTTTGCACCTACAACTCAAATGGATGGCTTGGATAGTTTTAGTTATCTACTTACGTAACACATTTAAGTTGTATACATAAAATCAGCTTCCTTAATGATTACTTTTAGTCACACTATTAGCCAACCATAGGAGATGGCCGGTTTATCAACTTGATGTGAAGTTTGCCTTCCTAAATGGTGAATTGAAGGAGGAGATCTGTGTTGAGCAGCTACCTAGCTTTTCCTCATCAAATGGACAGGTGTACAGGATGTAGAAGGCCCTTTATGGCCTCAAATAGGTTCCACGTGCTTGGAATGAGAAGTCAAGTCGGCCAATTTGCTGGCCAACCAACATATTTTATTGTTTTCTTTTGTGCTATTTATTGACCCCTTCTAGGCTGCCCTAATCACTTGTCTTCCAAGTATTGGTGAGAGAGATCCAACTCAAGGAGATACATCGACAGCCCTTGTATATTTGACCTCTTCATTTCAGCATTCATTGACTACAGATTTCTGTGTTCTTCTGTCTCTTTTCTCTCTCCCTTTCTCTTGTGTTCATTGTCTTTCAGTTTTGTCCATATGCTTCCGCATTTGCTGCACTCTGACAAGAGAGCATGTTGGGATCCGCTATTCACCCAAGAGCAAGTTGAGAAAGGGATCATCCACCTTGTTTGTGTGTTGGCGTCTGACAATAATATTGACTTGCTTACAAAGCCGGTCAACCAACTGATCTGTAAGCACCTACATCAATGCATTGGCCTTGGTCGACCATCCCCTTCAACATCAATATGATGGGGGCTGGGGCACCATAGCTTCACTCCACCCTCAATGGTAAGAGGGGGTAGTTTTCCCTCTTGATATTTAGAGGGACTTGGTCATTGGACTTGAGTATCATCTCCCATTTGTATTAGGATGATCATTTTTGTCAAGGTGCACTTGAGTATGTGAACAATTTCCCCTGCGAGGAGACATGACTCAAGTGAAACCTATTGCATGCACATTCTAATTCTATTACCCCTTCCATTGTGTTGTGTTTTGTGAGTTAGGGTGCTTGGGACAACCAAAATCCCATTGGATGGTCACCCAAGTGAGAAACCTTGCATTGTGTGTAAGCATATCTCCCTTTTCCCTGTTCAAAGCGGTCGGCCTGGATGCATATGTACAGCAATTCACCATTTGCAGCACCCGTAGCATTACTTCATCATTCTCTCTTCATTACCTCATCATATCTTTGTCATCAACACTCGTGAGGGTGGTTTTGCACGATGATTATTCCTTAAGGAAGTTGAGAACCACAGTTTTTTTTTTCTTAACCTATCCAACCTAGTATGCCCTTGTGCGGTCCTAGCTAACACCCTTGGTCTGATGCCTTGGTCTCTTTGGGGTGGGACATTTTGGGTATATGAGGATGAAGTAATGCTTTCTCTTCCCTTCAGCACCTTTTGGAAATGATATGGGATATTCAGCAAATAAAATCAAGGGCTAAATTGATCTAATTATTCTGATCTATATTAACTCCAAAAACAGCTCCGAAAAGAGTTAACTCAAAAAGAAAAACAATTCTAAATGTGGTAGGACAAATAGTTCAAAAAGCCCTATTAATAGGCAGTTGTGCGCAGCCACAGCCCACAGTTTTCATCATCATCATCTCCTATACCTGCTGGTCATTGCCATCGTCCTCTCAGACTTTGCTTTGTCACTGGCCCAATTAGTGACCTCCGGTTGCCCTCATCACCATCATCTGCATCATTGCATCAAGAGCCTGCTACTACCTGGAGCTGATGCCGATCAAGACATTGCTTGTTCAGGTTATGCTTCTGCTGGTCAAGGTTGTTCAGTCCTGCTTTTTGCAGCCTATGACCTGTTGCTGCCATCTCCAATTGACCTATTGCTGCCATCTCCAATTGACATGTTGCTGATCACTTCCCTTGGAGCCTGCATTTTGGCATCTTGGAGTTTGCTGCCATCATCTCAGCCACATCACCATTGGTGGACTGGTGCTGCCGCATTTGGAATCCATCTCAGGTTCAGCACACTCTTGGAGGTGTTTCTAGGGTCTTCCAACTCCTTCATCAGCTCACCTCCAGCCCTAGTCCTCAAGACATGAATGTCAAAGGGTCTCTTGTCATTCTCATCATTCTACACACTCTTCCTTCACTAAGCACTCACCAGATTGCTATTGTACCATACAATTTGTACCTTCTTTGTTTGCCCTAATATTTCCTTACATAGACCCCAGGCACTGCCGCACTAGAGACAAGGGTAGATAGATCCATTGTATATGACAGCCTTGATGGCTCCATTATCCAAGGAGGAGATTTTGTGAGTAGTTGCAGCCCTACCAGGAGGTAAAATCCGTGATGAGGATGTCTTAGACAAGACCTTTCAATCGTCCTGGAAAATCATCAATGGGAGACTGTTGAGGACTTTTCAGAAATCACAGTATTGAGGTCATACCAGAGAGACCATCCGAGGGATTGATTCACTGCATTCCAAAGATACCTAGTATCAAAAAGAATTATAAGACACCAAAAATTGATTGGGCTCTTCCCAACTGCATGAATGTCAATAGTTTCACATGGTGTCCTTTGCATTACCCAATCATTGGCAATGCGTGGGTGGGCATCACACGCCAAGCACACACTGTAGGATGTGTTGATGCTGCAAGGTGATGTGCCTAAAGCTTTTGACACATTCCATTGGGCATTACCACTCTAACGGCAAAACTTTCAATATACTCAGTAGGACGTCATTACATTGCAGCTCTAGTGGAAAAACTTGGTTCTCAGCAAAGAAAGCAGAATACTATCTTTTGTCTTAAAGATAAAGTTCGGCCATAGGGAAAAGACCGTCTCTTCTATGGCAACTGGGTAAGTCAACTCATCAAGAATGTCCTGTCAATGCAATAGTCTATACTATAGCTACTCACCCACTGTTGCTGCACATGGACAACCTGGCTCCATAAGGGCATTTGCATGATCACGAAACAACATAAGTTCTTTGTCAAACCATGCACATGTGCACACGCAAGCAAAGAACAAGTAGTGGTAATAATGTCTTGATGAACCCTTGATTAATAGAGGACTGTAAATCAATAAGTTAAAAATAGTTAAATGAACTGGAGAAGAACCTTCTGAATGAGAACCCGCTGAAAGACACGTCGCCTCAAGTTTGCCATGACCTTCTCCCAGATGACAGTCATGTTAGTAACAAAAATAACTGTAAGGATCGGTTCCATTACATAAATGATGGCCAATTTAGACAAAAGGTTCCATAGGGTTTCAGAGGACGCTCCGATCAGGGTCTCAAAAAAGCGACCTGTGCAAATACCAATAGTTGTGAGAGCAAGTTTATGAGAAGCTAAAACTATTGAATACCCACGATACCCATTGGCAAAAAAGAGCCCACCATCTCCCCCTGTGTAAGATTTATTGAAAGAGATCATCGGCATGGTCAAGTGATGACACGACGAGAAATGCAACACCTTGTTCACGTATGAGGCCTTGCATGTGCTTAGTATGCTTACCAGAAAATAGAGGCATGCTGAGGGTACATGATGTACAGCCAAGAAGGGCAAGTGCCGAGGCCGTGAGACGCCACTTCTCCATCAGAAGCAGCCTCCCTAAGAGCTGCCAAGTGATTACTTCACTAGGTGGCTGAGGAGCCTCAAACACAAACTTAGAAGAATTGTCCTCTGCATCAAAAAGATACATAGAATTTGGATCAGCTGCAGGAGCTGAAATGTATGCGGCCCTTAGAGAGACTGGCCTTCGGTATGATGATGCCTTGAAATAAGAGTGCCTCATAGAGTACGTCAAAGAAGGCCCTCTTTTCTTCCTTGGAGCCAAACCCAGGAATTTTAATTTGGGTTCTCTAAAATGGAAGGACCCAAAGCATCTGTGGGAGTAGACTATGTTGGAAGCTGGTGAAGAAGAGAGATCAGCCACTGCCATGATAGTTAGCTGATTGTACACAACAATGGTACTAATATACAGGTGTGCTGAGCATCAAAATTCTCCTTCTTCTTCAGTAAAATTCTGCTAAATGTGTGAGAGATATTCACTCACACAAAACCGTGCCAATGTACAGGTGAGCTGAGAATCAAAATTATTGTTCTTCTTCTTCAGTCAAACTCTGCTAAAGGTGAGAAGATCAAACTTTTTCTTCTTCTTCTTCTTCAGTCTTGGAAACGCTGTATTCAGCACAGAAATTATGTCCACCCAAAAAACAGCCTGTGCTCAATCAAGAGGGCAATCCCGAAGAAGAAACATGACTCTTTTGGGATTTAATCGCTTTGTTGGAGAAAATGCGGATGGCAGAACATGCATATAACTTCTGAGGTAACAAAACCAGAGCTTCACTCGAAGCTCAGGAATTGATACAATTCAGGAAGCCCAAAACAGACCAGCCCTTGTTGACACGGCGAGAAGGATTGCAGCCACCAATTGAATTGATGTTCGGATGGTGCAACTTTTATGGGAACTAAAAACTGCCACTGCGAACACGTGCAAGAGCACGTGTTTTGCTGTGGACTGTTGATCGTCTGAGAATAGATAACCTACATATACCATAATATAAGAGCACTTTCCCATGAGTTTGCATGTCTAGCCAATAAATCACTAGCATATGGCCGTGTTTAGAGCAGCCAATAAGGCACCTATGTGTGTAGTGTGAGAAGCCAGGTAAGGCATGTATGCGTGTAGCATGGGCAGCCATAAGGCTTTTGGGTGTGTAGCATGAGAAGCCATGTCTAATTCCCAAGGATGAACCTGTGGATTTCTAGTTGTACCTATACGATGAGTTCCTTTTCCTTTTCAGTTCCACATGTTGGCTATTCACATGTGCATGCCACTTTGCCCTGAGGGTACCAAATAAACTAGCAAACATGGCATTGCATAAAATACAAACAAACAAAACACTAGGACCCAACGGCATTCAGAGCAAATGTGTTGCTTGGGAAGCTATCATGGATTCTCAAGGACCCAGAACAATGCATAACATGCTCTGCCAATATGGGGTGATGTGAAGGGACCTAGTAAATTGCCAAGAAGAACCAATAGGGTCATAGTGTAGTGTTTTGGGTGTATTAGGGTGTGTGAGTTCAAACCTTGCAAAGCATGTGCTTTGTATCCCCCTAATATGATATCTATTCGCATCCAATAAATTGTTGAAAAGGTATCACAGTTTTTGAAAAAATCATTGGGACTTTAAGTGCAAATTGAGACCAACTTCGCATTTTTGCCTACAAAGCACCCATTGTAGCTGGCACAACAAGTCAAGCAACCAATTACTTTAGATATCAAATGCATAAGGAGATGAAACAAGACAATCACATGCATTAACATTGATGGTCATTGCTTTTTATCTATTATGAAGGCCTTAATCCTTGTGGAGTGACCACCATTAGCAGTAAGGGTCAAAATTTTGCCTCGATCTTCCAAAGATTCAAGCTCATGGAAATGTATTGTAAGACTCAAAGTAATCACCATACTATTAACTTGTCAATATGGTTCCTCCAGCAAGGTAGATTATAGGCACTAACCTAAACATTTTCTATAGTATAGATACAAAAATGTTCAATAGATATTTGTCATTTTTTAATCAATATTGTTGTCAAAACTTGAAGGTTTTGTGGAATATTTTGTATTTTATTTTACAATATACATTATGCATCCGCATTTAGTCTCCTACAAATTGATGACACATGCTTATATATGCATATGTTAGTAGAGCATATTTGTAGGTTTTAGCTCATATAAGTCTTAAATTTAACATATGGAAAAAAAACAGAAGAGATAATGAGAAAGTGGAAAAAGAAATTGGAAGAGATAATGAGAATATTGGGGGGTGGGGGTGGGGGTGGGGGGGGGGGATGGAAGAGATAATGAGAATGTGGAAAATGAAACTGAAAGAGAGAATGAGATAGATAAGGATGTTATCAATAGAAGAAAAACCATACTAGAAGAAGATATATATATATTTTTAATGGTAATAGGTGAGTATTATATATTTGCATCACCCAAAAGGAATGATAAGTATTATATTACCAACATTATACTATGAAGTGTATTAACATCAACCCAAAAGGAATGAGAAAACCAACTTTTAGCTAGGAAGTTCAAAACAGCAAGAAAGCCTTATCCTTCTTAGCTATCTATATCAAGAGGAGAAAGATTTTTCAATTGAATGCAATCCTTACCTTCTCTTACAACACAAACCTAGTGCTAAGAAGTGTTATTGGGCATGTCTACTTTGATGAAATGGGTACTTGCAAAAGCTAGGGATGAACTCTTTTGATGAACTGTGCTTTCCCATAATATAACATAAAAATGCAAACTATGAGAAAGGCAAAATCAATTATATACTAGGCAAGTTAGCACCAAAATATTAGCTTTAATGTCAAATTTGTATACATAAGAACTTAATCCTATATGCATCAATTTAATGTTATATCTAAAGGAAGCTAAGTGAGGAATATTTACAAGTATAAGATACAAGCACATTTATGAATGAACAAATGACATTGTGAATTTAAGCAGATTGACTGAAAATATTGTTGCTTGCAATATACAAGGCAACACTCCAACACACACACACACACACATTTTTGTACTACGATTAACACAAAACATAGGCACTCCATGCCACTTATTCGACCAAAATTTCAAAGCTTAAGTTGGTTGGGAGACAAATCTTAATCTCCTTTTATTTTCTTTGTATTTACTATCCTTACATGTGGAGGTCTTACCTATATTACAAATCTTACATGGAGAGATCTTACTTAGTGTTCTTATTCACCCCCTTTTTAGTCAATGTGTTTTCTCAATTCTTCTTCTAGTTATATGTTAGATATACTTCTTTTTAGTTAATTTGTTTTCTCAATTCTTCTTCTAGTTATTTGTTAGATATACTTCTTGCTTTTGCACTGTAATAGCTCATGTTTGACTAGATACTCTTATTGGCAAGTCTCTATAGTGGTAGGACCATAGAAAATCCAGGTTCTTGTATTTGATAGGCTAGGATGGGAAGCACTAATTGGATTCAAAGAAACTAGATAGAACATTATATGATTTCTCTCTTTCTATAGATATGATGTAAAATTTTGAAATTCTAAGCCAATTTGTTGCCTTTCAATGTATATTCTTTAGTCACTTGTGCTCCATCAAATGGATGACCTAACAAAAAGTAGTGATTTATTTTGTCATCATCCAACACAAACATCTAATTCTTAGGGCTCCAACAATTCAATCCTATGTATTTTTCACGTGCTCACATCACTCTATCATCTCCTTTATTGAACTCATAATGGCTTTAAAAACATTTGTCATGGATGATGGAAGAATGTAGTTGGGACCATCCAATATACAAGTTTGTCTTTCTATCACAATGAAGTTTTGTGGGATTTTCTCCAAAACTTATTAACAATCCTTATCTTATCATTTCAAGATTCTTTCACATTGGATTTTACTTCTGTTTAGTTTCTCAATTTTGACCTTTAGTAAAGTACTATTGTGACACATTATTTCTTAAGTGACATAAACTCGTTTACTTTTGTTTGCATTGCTTTAGCATGTTATGGGGGGAAGCATATGGTTAGGGGTCACGATGGGGTGTTAGATAGTTGAAGGGTAGTGCTCCTTACCAACTAGTACAATCATGCACTAGTATTCAAAGGAACTGTTAGAAGCAGAGGTTCCTTTGGCTATGGGAAGAGGCACACCAACATGTGATTACAAATATGTAACATCTTCTTCATTTTAGAAGAATCAATATCCCCATCACGGTTATGATCATAATTTCATGGGAACATTTATGCTCCTCTAATACATGATGAAAAACATGCATGCATGGAATCAAAGCTCCATAGGAACTACATTCATTTTGCCACCATGGAAAGAAACTCTATATGAGATACTTTCTTTTTTACTCCATATAATTGGATACTATTTTTAAAAATTTTGCAATCGTCATTTCTTTTTTACTTCATACTAGTTGGATTAGTCGGTGTTGTTGGCTAGGCTCGCTAACCCAATTCATGTGGCTAGCATGATTGCATAGCTCATGAGGCTATGCCTCACTTGCTTCACATTTTATGAGTGTGTAATTTCTTCCCTTTGCTCACAAAAAATAAACCAAAAACGTGCTTTGCACTTAATAAATGGTGATGATATGTTTCTTTAAGCTACTTAAAACTATGGTGCAAATTCTTGGATACTAAACATAGGTTTTGTTTGAGTCAAATTATTCATTTTTTATATCTTCATTTTTCTAAAACCTTCACTGAAAATATCCTTCATTGTGATTGCATTTCCCCTCATTGTCAGTTGTGCTTTGTGGAGAAAAGTGGCATTATTGCTAAAAAAGTGTGAAACTAGTTAGGCCTCGGTAGCTTCACATTATTTGAAGAGCACAAATTCTTTCCTTTGTTGGCAAAATATGAAGTGGGATGTGCTCTCTCTCTCTCTCTCTCTCTCTCTCTCTCTCTCTCTCTCTCTCTCTCTCTCTCTCTCTCTCTCTCTCTCTCCCCTTTTAATATATTCCCTCCTAATGTTTCTTTATATTTTTGCAATTTTCTTCTATGATGTTCTAATTTGATGTTTACAAAACCTCATCCATGAAAGTTGAGGCATGCTTCTATCACCCCTTCAAAAGTTTGGTGTTCGAAGTGGAAAAGTGTTATGAGAAAATGATATCTATATAGAGTATTAGAGTATTATTTTTAATGTAACTTTATTATGACTTGTGTAAGTCAATCTACAGTAGATACAAATAGTAACATGGGAGCACTCTATATTTGCCACCTAGGATTGGTATGAGGTTTATGAAATCCATCTTATAAGATAGTATAGATTATAACTTAGTAAATCTATATTTTTTTGGAGCTATCATTTAGTCATTGCATCAAAGGATTTAAAGGAAACAAAGCCCACATACATTATGTGAGAACCTTTGGGCCTAGCATATGCATACTATAACTAAGACTGTGAATTTCAAAGAAAGACTTGAAAGGAATTAAGACCCTCAAACATCTCATGAGACAACATGAGGCCGACCCACAAAATCACAATACAAATAAAAATGAATGTAGTTTGGTTTTTTCTCAACTTATACACATTCAAGTGTTTGTGATATCATGTTTTAAGTACATAATCAAAGCTTCCACATAATAAAAGCAACAAAAGACTATGTAATATCACTCTACATGTTAGGAAAATGTCCCAAAAAACATAATGCCATTACTTTAAGAAAAGCCTACCTACAAAAATATATCTTATAACTTATAGTTTGGTTTATGATGTGGCATATGAACTGGCTAGTTCTATAAGTGCAAATTTGAGTGCATATATGCATATTGTTTAAGCATCTCCTTAACTTTTCTCATTGGTCCTTCAAGCTTGAAATCTTTGACTTGCCCCTTATAAGTGTCAACGAATTCATTTCCACATCTTCTTCTCTTCTTTGTCTGCAACATAATCCAAGTACCAATAGAGATGGTGGTAGGAATCTATATTTGGTTATCAACATTACAATTGTTTTATATTATGATTGGTTTGCTAGGAAAGAAAGGAAGCGAGAAAGTGAAGCTTTCAATAAAACAAAAGATGAAGCAAAATAAGATGTTGAATGAAAATTGAGACAAAATGGAGGGAGAAAAGGTGCTTCATTAGGGGAAATATGGACTATAAAAGGGCCCTCTAGTATAGCTGAAGAGTTAATGACTCTCCTAAATGACAAGAGATTTGAGGTGGACCAATGGGAGAGGGGGTGGTGTTTTCCACTCCCTTTTTTCTTGTGGGCCCATTACAAGTAGACTTGTTCCCCTAATCCACTTTACTTCCCTCCCTCCCCCCCCCCCCCCCCCCCCCCAACTTTTACGTCTGGCAACATAGCCTCCATGTTAAGTGGACCCCATAGGGCATCCAAGAGTGGAGGGAAAAATATAAACTTTTTTCCTCCTCTCCCAAGGTCCCCATTCCTCAAAGAACCTAGTTCATGTTGTGTATAGTCAAAGAATTTATTTTTTTGTGTGTTTCTCTGAGAATTGCATCTTCTCTTGGCATTTTCCCTCCCCATTCCAATAGTCCATCCATAAAATATTTCCATAGGCTCCTTTCTTCATGTTAACCCTCAAATGAACAAGGTGAAAAATCCAAAAAATCTAAAGTAAAAGAGAAAGCCAAGGCAAAAGCGGAATGGAGAATGAAGGCATGCCAAGAAAAATCGGGAAACACAAGAAGTGTGAAAAAGTCCTAAATCAAGGAGAGGCGCTCAAGAAAAAGCACAAGTCAATATCTTTGTAAAAGAGCACAAGGCACATCGTGATTTATTTTAAGAGTGCCGGGCTCTGACCTGTGCAAATTGTAAATGTAGATGGGCAGTAGGAAGGAAGATACGAAGATAGGAGAACAATGGAAAAAAGGGCATAGGCTATGGTCGACCATGTAAAAAGGGGATGACCGCCAAAATGGGATTTAAGGCTTTGTATATAAAGTTCAAAAGATGAATGAGAGCTCATTCTTTGGTGTGTGGCAAAGTGGACTCTCCCTCTTTTCTTCTTCTTCTCTTCTCTTCTTGCTTGTGAGTGAGGGAGTGTGAGTGAGGGTGAGGGATCTTGGAGGTGAAGCCCTCCTCCATTTCTCCTCTTCTTCTTCTCTTCTCTTCTCATGTCTTGCGCATGGCTATGGAGGATGAAGCTTGGAGATGGAGGTTTGAGGATGCTTGAGCTTGCATTAAGAATCGTGGAGCTATCGGAGTGCTTGAGAGAGGAAGCAACTCTATTGGACATCAAGGTAAGCTCATTACACTCGTAGAGAGGGATGGCGCATTGGCTATGTGAGAGGTAGCCATTAGTGCTCGCTTGAAACACTTGAACAATAAGCAGTCCGTGGGTCTTGGCAGTTGAGCTCGCACTCGCCTCTTTCAAGCTTGAACAATAAGGGGTCTGTGGGTCTTGGCGGTTGAGCTCACGCTCGCCAACAATAAGCAGTCCGTAGGAGGAATGAAGGAGAAAAGAAGAGGAAGAATTTGAAAGGATCAGAGAAGAGTCAAGAAGAGCCGAGGAGGAGAGGAAGAGAAGAGCTGAAGATTAAGCTGAAGAAATGAGGAGAAAGGAAGCTTCAGGTTTGGCAGAGGCAACTCACAGGTCGGTAGAAGAGACCCATGGAGGGGGAGAGATGAGCCCACTGAGCCTGCATCATGAGACTGGAGTTAATGGCATTATAGAAACAGCCCCGGCGGTTGCAGGGAAGGGCAAGGCCCCATGGCACCCCCTCCTCTCTTACTTTGTGCCACTCCCAACAACTGAAACCACACCCACCATGACATAGGAGTCGATGCCAACTGTGGACATATCTCAATTAATGGCAATGATACAGCTCCTGGCTAACAAAGTAGCAGAGATTGCCCCTGAAGCAGGAACAAAGAGGCCAACCGTAGCAGATGCAGAATCACAGCGAGACCCTAAGCGGTAGAGGTTGGAAGCATCAACCACTACGGCCCCTCTCACAGTGTCACCAGTAACAAACTACGCGTGGCTGAACTCCTCACTCAATTGAGCAAGGCGAGAGAGGAGAAGAAAGCGACCTTAGCAGAGTTGGATGTTGAAAAGGAAACCTTGGCAACTTTGAGGCTCAACGTGTCCAAGCAAGTTGTAGATCATCAAAAAGAGCTTAAGGCCCTAAAAGAGCAGTTGGATGCCAAGACCAAGGAATCTCAAGAGAATGAAGATCAATTGAGGCAAAGATTGGAGGAGAAAGAACAAGATGCACTAGCTCTTCTAAAGAGTCAGAAAATGTTAATTCAGCAATATGATGAGCTAATAGAAAGGGCCATTACGCTAAATACCATATGCAATTTGAAGGAGTATTCATAGCCACATTTTGAACTACTTGATCTAGATTTCAACCCAGTGATAGATCTATGATGTGCTTTTGGCTTTATGTGGTCTCTAGGTCAATTTCAAGGTCTACAAGTTAAAATTTTGACCAAATCCAAATTTGACTGAGTAGGTGCCGAATTGCAGGGACCGAATGCCCGATTCGGCCCATTCGAGGGCCGAGGGCCGAGTTAGGTGGGCCGAATGCAAGCGGTCCGAAGGGTGAATTTGGTCGGTCTGAGGGCCAAGTGGGCCGAGTGGGCTAAGTGGTCCGAGTGCAAGATGGCGGGACGAGGGCCAATTTTGGGACTTGGCCCAAAATCACTGTCACTTGGACGGGCCGAGCGCAACATGTTTTTCACTGGACTCCACAGAATTCATTGCGCCGAGCAATCGAGGCTTTCCTACTAGCCGAATACCTCCAAATCCAAGCTACTCATGGAGGGGAAGGTGTGGAATCACCTATGGTGGACAAAGAACTCCTCGATGGAAAGATCAAAGTAGGTCCACGCAATGAAGCTCTCTCTCCCTCTCTCTAGCTCTCCAGAAACCATGCAATGCAAAATGTAGTCTTCCTTGGCCACTCCTGGCCCCTTATCACCTTGCCCAAGCCTGTACTCACCTTAATCTTGCTCCCCTCACCAATATTTAACCCAAATTTTCATTTTTTGCCCTTCTTTTCTATGTTTCAACCTATTATACAGCAACAGAAAACCCTACTACGTGCTTCAACGTTTTGCTCATATCCTACCTAAATGCAAGAAAAAATCACAAGGGAAATACCTACACTACTCCAACATACTTTTCCAAGTCGAAAAACCAAAAACCTACTTGTTTAGAAGATCGAATACCTCTTCAAACTCCCTCGCTTCCTACCTATCTACCTCAAGCACCGCTTTGGGGAAAACCCTACTTCAATGCTCGATTCGGAGCGCGCAAGCGCTCAAGGCTTGAATATGTTGGTCCTTGCAACGGAACCAAAATGTGGGAGCTCTCGCTCAACTGCCAAGACCCATGGATCGCTTATTGTTTCAAGCATTCCAAGCCAAGCACTAATGGCTACCTCTCACATAGCTGATGCGCCATCCATCTCTACGGGTGTAGTGAGCTTAACTCCATGCCCGATAGAGTTTCTTCTCTCTCGAGCACTCCAGTAGCTCCATGATTCTAGTGCAAGCTCTAAGTGAGCTCCACCCTCAAGCTCCCCACTCCAAGCTCCATTGCCATGAGTAAGACAAGAGAAGAGAAGAGAAGAGAAGAAGAGAGGAGAATACGGAGAGCTTCTCCTCCCTAGTCCCTCACCCTCATACTCACTCCCTCACACTCTCACACTCCCTCTCTCAAGCACAAGCTCAAGCAAGCAAGAAGAAGAAGAAGAAGAAGAAGAAGAAGAAGAAGAAGAAGAGGCAGAGAACCACTTTTGGCCACACACAAGAATGAGCTTCTCATTCACTTTTCAACTTTATATACAAAACCCTAAATCTCTTTTGGGCAGTTATCCCTTTATCCCCTTTTTTACATGGCCGGCCGTGGCCTAGGCCATTTTTCGCATATAAATCCTGTAGCGTCTTGTAAATGCCTTATTTGACCTTTAAGAGTCTTGGACCCTCATGACTGCTTGAATCTTCAATCATCCATGTGTGGTACCTATGTAAGGGATAAACAAAGGGATTGGCCCCCTACACAAGCTTCAAATCACCTAGAGGTGGGCAAAGTTTCCCTGGGGTTGGTTGGTTGCACCCCTTCCAGATCTTCAATAGTGAGGGAGGGTTGCCTTTCTTTTGTCCCATTATCTCCCCCAACATCCATCTTTTTTCTCAATATCTCACATGGTAGTTGCATTCTAACCTAATCAATCAGTATATGAAGTGCATTACTTGAAAATCATTCAGCTCATTTCATGCAATGCAGTAGAATGGAAAGTGAACCAATTAAATGGGTAGGAAGAGGATTTTACAATGCAATGACTCACTATGTGACTTACCCTTTACAATGGATTTTAATTTATTTTTTCCATGAATAATAAATCATTAGCAAGATATCAAATTAGAGCAATGAATCCAATCAACAATTCACTCTTGAACAAAAGAGATTTAATGCAATGCCATAATGCCAAGTAAGGCTTCCAATGCACTAATTTAATCAAGAGAATGACTAAACAATGAATGGGATTGAAATGTAATGCAAAGCTTCAATTCTTTAATCTCACCATCAATTGGATGAGGCTCAAAAAAAGGATGTATAAGAGAGACCAAGAATTGATTAGAAATACCTCTTTCGCAATATTGAAGAAGACTTGAATGCTCCCAATGCTTGATGGTGCTTCCCAATGATCAATGTTGCCTGAATAATTTGCAATCCTTACTCCTTGAATGCTTTAGAGTAATCATAAAGTATCAAAGGCTTGAGATGAGGCCTTGAACACATATGCCCTGAAATATTGCTTCAAGATTAGTCTCAATAGCTCCATAATGCTCCCATGGTACCCACAATGCTCCAATGCCGGGTGGTAAAGGAGAAGCAAGACCACTTAAAATCCCTTGGATTTAGAGTCTCAACTCCCTTTATGCTTCAGTAAGAAAGAACTCCCATGCTTGATGAAGAATCAAGAAGCCCTTCATCAATCGAAGCTTGAAAGACTCCAATAATACCAATAAGCTCAAAATCTTACCAAGATATTGAAGAAACTTGCTATAAATACCTCTAGAGATAAAAAGGATCAAAGCCTCTTAAACCTGATGAGCTTAGATCAAGCTTTAAGTGTTGCCCTATTGATGATAGCTAGGGTTTCCAAAGAGAGTAAAACAATCAAAGATAAGCTTCATTGTTGATTATTAGAGCTGCCTTTAAGCAATAATCTAGAGGTGAAACCATTGTAGAGTGATGGTTGAGAGTTGTAGAGTAAGAAAATAATGATTGCTACCAAGAAAACTAGCATGATTTTTGCCTATTTACTGCTATCCACATGGCACTTTGTCCCATCATCATTGGTTATGAGAAGGCTCCTTGAGGTATGAAGAACTAAGCTATGGCAATGGTTGATGTTGTTGATGCATGCAAAGAGATATCTCGAAGAAAATCCACCATGGGAGCTGAAGAAAACTTGTAGGAAGAATAAAAAAACCCTCTCTCCAAAAATTAACTAAAGTTAAAACTTCAATTAGGTCTAGTTATCTCTCTTTCTACCAAGTTACCTTCAAAATAGCTTGTAGCTTGACCATGACATGCTATTTTGGCCACAATTCTACTAAATCCCTCTAAGATCCTTCTCAGAGCTCCAAGATTAGACTCTATTCCATGTAGATAGCCTGCAAATACCTACCATGTGTCTCCTCCTATACCTACTACATTGGATTTTCAGAGGTGAACTAAAAGAAAAGGATAGGGAAAATATAAAAATCAAATGAACTAAGAGCCTAAAATCTGATATCAATTGTAATGGAGTGAGCTAAGAGAGAGAAAGAGGAGAGAGAAGATTGCAAGAAAGAGAGAAGATGAGTTCAGAGGAGAGAGAAAGTTTGAATGAGGAGAGAGAAAGATAAGAAAGAGGAAAGAGCATCCTATGGAAGTTAAGAGAAAGAAGATGTAAGATGAAGAGACTTTGTATTGATTAAATGGTGAAAAATAAAAGTCTCTTACACCTTATATACCAGCTAAGAAAGACAAGAAAGAGGAAAGAGCAACCATGGAAGCTAAGAGAAAGAAGATGTAAGATGAAGAGACTTCGTGTTAAATTGGATGGTGAAAAATAAAAGTCTCTTACACCTTATATGTTAAGATTTTTGCAATTACACCTACTTAGCCTCTTTGTATGGAGTAGTGAGGACTCAGGACACTGGTAAGAAACCATCTATCTCACATTTCAGAACTTTTGGATGTGAATGCTATGCACATGTTCCTAATGAGAAAAGAAACAAGGTAAAACCAAAAAGCAGAAAATGTATCTTCTTGGGTAATAGTGATGAGCAAAAGGCTTACAAATTGTAATGACAACATAATGAAGAATGACACTTGGGAGCTAGTGGATCAGCCAAAGAGAAAGATTATTGGCACCAAGTCAGTCTGAAAGGTCAAGTACAAGGCTAATAGAACCTTAGAAAAGTACAAAGCTAGATTGGTTGCACAGGGATTTTTACATATTGAAGGGTTTGATTTTACAAATTCATTTACTCCAACTACTAGAATGACTACTATTCACATAGTACTTGTAGTGGCTGCCCACAAAAAGTGGCCATTTTACCAAATGGATGTTAAATCAACATTCTTGAATAGTGACCTCAAGGAGGAGGTATGCGTGGTTCAACCACTAGGGTTTGAGGTCCCCCCATTCTAAGAACAAAATATGTAAGCTAAAGAAGGCATTGTATCGGCTGAAACACACCCCTAGAGCATGGTACCAATGGATAGATAAGTTCTTTTTAAGCTTAAACTTCAAAATATGTGCCTTAGGTGCTAACTTGTATGTCTCCAGGGATGGTGTAAAGTTTGTAGTTATCGCCCTATGTGTGGATGACCTTCTTGTTATAGGTAACTATGAAGATATAATCAATCAAACTCGAAAGGCTTTGAGCTTTGAGTTTGAAATGACAGACTTGGGCTTGTTGCACTATTGTTTGGGGATTGAAGTCTTGGAAAGATCTTCATCTCTCAAAAGAAGTATGCATAGAAGATCTTGAAAGAATTTGGTATGACTAAGTGTAAGGAGATAGCTACACCTATGGAGGTCAATGCAAAGTTATTTGTTGAGGATACATTAGCATTAGTAGACAATTGGAGGTACATGAGGTTAGTCAGTAGCTTGATCCACTTGTGCAATACTAGACTAGATATTAGTTTTGATGTTGGAGTTTTGAGTAGGTTCTCAAACAAACCTTGTGAGAGTCATTGGAAGGCTAGAATGCAAGTGCTCAAATACTTGAAGGGAACTCTTGACTATGGTATCACACATAGTTCCAATACTTCTCTTGTGGGGTATTGTGACTTAGATTGGGCATTCTAGAAAGTCAATCTTGGTTATTGTTTTTCTTTAGGTTCAGGAATTTTCTCTTAGATTAGTAAGAAGCAACCAATAGTGGGATTGTCTTCTATCGAAGCAAAGTACAAGGCAATCTATTTTGGTGCATGTGAAGCAATATGGTTAAGGAGGATCGTATGGCATATGGGAGTGCCAGATGAAGACCCAACTATGCTAAGGTGTGACAATCAGAGTTGTATCGCCCCCCACTGCCAAGAATCCAGTGTTTCATGCACACACAAAACATATAGAGATCCAATATCACTATGTGAATGATTTGATTGAGGATGGGATAATGGAGTTGGCCTACTATCCAAGAGAGGAGATTCAAAGACTTGGCATTGGGCCAAGGAGTTAGTTCACCTGTGGGGGTGGACATTGAGGGGGTTGTTAGATATGCTCAATGCCCTATCCTTGTAAGGTGCCACCAATGATCCATGGTGCTCAAAGTTGTAAGGCCCCCATTATGAGGAGAAACCATGTGTGAGCCTGGACATTGGTGGGTCCTAACTTATATGTCAGATAAGGTCTATGTGATTGGATGGCCAAAAGGTGACCATTGCGGGTCTAGCCCTTGGGTTAGATAGAGTAGTTAAGGTTGGTACCAACTCAAGACACAATGCATCGAGTTGTGGGGTAAGAAAGTTATTAGGGATTGCTATTTTGGGTCCAAATGGCTACTTCTAAGGGTAGGAAATATTCATTGGAATATTCCATGGCCAACTAGTGGAGGTGCACATAGAAGGTCAACAAACACATGTGCATATGGAAGGTCAATAGACACATGTGCATATGAAAGGTCAACAAACACATGTGCACATGGAAGGTCAATAGAAACAAATGCATATGGAAGGTCATCCATCATGACGCCCTTCAGAGGCTATAAAAGGTAGACCCCTTCACAGCTTTCACGATACATCATTTCACCTAATCAAAGTTATTCCAGCTAGCATTAGGCTCTTCACCTATCTTCAGTCTAGATCTCTATCTAAGCTTCACATTGGAAGTGCACAGGTGGACAGAGCAATATTTGTATTAGCTTGTTTGGAGTTAAAGAAAATTTTTGTTCTCTTATCAGTTGTGTACTCTCTTTCTGTATCTCTTACTCAAATTCTATTCACTGCACCGTGTAATTGTTACATTCTAGACCTAAAAAATTTTTCATTCCCCAAAAAACCCATGAACTTGCTTAGTTGGGAATCCATACTTGCATAGTACATAAGGAAAGTGAATGAGAGCAGGAGTCTCAAGGTGAGAGGGAAGTAGAAAGAAAGTTATTAAAAATGAGAATGAGAGACTTACGAACTTGTATATATAGGGTCTTCCATTATATTTTTTATTTAAAAACAACCACTAAAAACCTAAAATTAAAAAAAGAAAAATATTTACAAACAAAAAAACTAGTGTAATGAAAAAGGATAATATATCATTCTTCAATTTCAAATCTTTCATCAAATTATACATGGATCTAAAGTCCATGTAAAGCCATACATACCATGAGGATCTTCTCTATTCTTTTTCCACCTGGGAAAAAGGTCAAAACTATTATGCAAGCATCAAAATATGTACCTTTTTGCATCCAACTCGAAAGCTAAAAGGATTAATATCCACTTTTTCCATCAGACTTACATGTTCACACACATTTAATAAGCTTTAACACTTGTTCACTAAGACCTATTTGGTATAAAAATTCCAATATCGAAAATTGATCCTCGTCTTCATTGGACTCTAAAGGAATCCAATTGCCCACTTTTTTCATCCACAATCGATAATGGAACTACATATATAATGAGAAACATACAATCAAGTACCAAAATATAATGCTACTGTTAGACACTTTACATGAGTACACATCATCTTTATGCACACAATCCACCTTATTCCAACCTTCTTAAAAAATAGATGCAAAGAACACTTCACATTTTTTTACAAAAGAATATAGAAGAATAATGATGTAGATTAGTAGCATTAAAAATATGCATGGAAACATGATTTGACATAAACCATAAAAGGGTCACAAATCTTAAAGCTTTGGAGAACACAAAGTTATGAATATCATTTAATACCTTTGTTACTAGTAGTTGCATTGACCATTGATCAAGGATTGGCCACTTGATCTAGTTGAATAGCACACAAGGAAGAAGTTCAAGAGTACCATATGGATTCAAAGATGTAGACACTAGTTATTTTTAGAGTTGAAAAGGATTTGTGAAGACATCCATTAAGTCTTTTCCTGCATCAACATTTAAAGCTTCATACATTCCGATTAGACTCCTCAAGGGTTGTTCCTATATTAAATTCATGGAAAAATATTTGTAAGGAGAGTATATATGCACACACACACACACACACACACACACACACACACACACACACACACACACACACAAAAGTAAATGAAATTCATGATTGCAAAAACAACTAAACCAAGAAAATGAGTATTACCATAGATATTTACAATAAGATGAGAATATATGATGTATATCATTGGGGGCAAGCTTCAAGCATAAGCATGTTATATTATTGCAATTAGACCGTTGTCTCGAACCTCCTTAAACCTAAGCAATCTACCTTTCCAATGATTCTTCAATGTATCATGACATCTTACTTGATGAGGGTCTATTACTCTCTTTCTTGAACATTACTTCTATCCATTGTCCATACTTGTCCTTTCTATTATAAACACAAATAGATTCATTGAAATCTTGAGGACACAATTGATGACTTAAAGGGAAAAATGGTTCCTATGAAGCACCACTAAGAATGGTTCCTTTGAGGCTATGGCTATGGTTATGGAAGTGTTAACCGTCAAACGAACAAGGTGGAAAATCTAGAAAATCTAAAGCAGAATACAAAGCCAAGGCAAAAGCGGAATGGAGAATGAAGGCACGCCAAGAAAAATCGGGAAACACAAGAAGTGTGAAAAAGTCCTAAATCAAGGAGAGGCACTCAAGAAAAAGCACAAGTCAATATCTTTGTAAAAGAGCACAAGGCACATCGTGATTTATTTTAAGAGCGTCGGGCTCTGACCTGTGCAAATTGTAAATGTAGATGGGCAGTAGGAAGGAAGATAGGAAGATAGAAGAACAATGGAAAAAAGGGCCTAAGCTATGGTCGACCATGTAAAAAGGGGATGACCGCCCAAATAGAGATTTAGGGCTTTGTATATAAAGTTCAAAAGATGAATGAGAGCTCATTCTTTGGTGTGTGGCAAAGTGGACTCTCTCTCTTTTCTTCTTCTTCTCTTCTCGTCTTGCTTGAGGAGTGTGAGTGAGGGTGAGGGATCTTGGAGGTGAAGCCCTCCTCCATTTCTCCTCTTCTTCTTCTTCTTCTCTTCTCGTCTTACACATGGCTATGGAGGATGAAGCTTGGAGATGGAGGTTTGAGGATGCTTGAGCTTGCATCAAGAATCATAGAGCTATCAGAGTCATCGAGAGAGGAAGCAACTCTATCGGGCATCAAGGTAAGCTCACTACACTCGTAGAGAGGGATGGTGCATCGGCTATGTGAGAGGTAGCCATTAGTGCTCACTTAAAATTCTTGAACAATAAGTGGTCCGTGGGTCTTTAGTGCTCGCTTGAAACGCTTGAACAATAAGTAGTTCGTGGGTCTTAGCGGTTGAGCTTGCACTCGCCTCCACCAAGACCCACGGACTGCTTATTGTTGGCGAGCATGAGCTCAACCGCCAAGACCCACAGACCCCTTATTGTTCAAGCTTGAAAGATTCTCTTGGACTCTTCTTGTGCTCTTTTCAACTCAGCTTTCTCTTCCTTGCTTAACCTTTCCTTCTTCTATTTTTGGATCTTGGCAGTCTTCACCTTTCCTTGTGCCCTAGCTTCAGCTTGAGTGGATGGTGCTTCAGGCTCTTCTCTGTCACTCATGGTGTGTTCGTTGGATTAGTCTTCCTCATGATGCAGTGGCTGGGAGGATGCTACTATCTCTTCAATTCCCCTTGCTTCCTTGGTGGCCTCGTGAATAATTCAATGGCCGTCAATACACCACCGTATCTGATGGTGGTAGAAGCCTTGGTAGAGGACTTTTTGTGGGCTGATCTCGTTGTAGAGGTTGGGGACTCTCCTCCAGCTGACTGCTGCACCTGTAGCAAGGGCCTTTGCTACTATCTTGATGGTCTTTATGATGAACCCGTTCCAATCCACTTCCTCAGGGGACCTTGCCACTATGCTTTCCAACACTGGGACACTGATCCTTTCATCAAAGCATTGTATCTTTGTCCTAAGAAGAGAGTGTGGACTATCTTTGCTTGCATCTTTACTTCCAGGTTTGGGATGTCTGCCAAACTTACTCCATCCACTGTGTGCACCTCACTCTTGTTTATCCCCAGCATGGCATATACGTCTCTTCTATGATGCTTCACAGCCTTGGGTGCCAAACAAGCCAAGGGCCTTCTCCACCACTTCAGTGTTAAGCGGTACCTCCACCTAGTGGGCAACATCCCCTCTTCTTATTGCCACTATGCCACAGTTCCTACAAGCATCAAAACTCCTTAGGAACTCTATGCAAGCACTGTAATCCACCGCTTGTCCCACTTTCTCCACATACTTTCGGAGAGCACACTCGTCCACTAGTTGCTTTACTGCTGGCTCCTCTAGGATGGCTTCCTCCAAGTTTAGAGTGTGCTTGAAGGTAAACTGATTAAATCCTTGTGTGTCCACACCTATCATGTACTTGGCTTGTTCTTCTTCCATGAACGAAAGCTTACCGTATTTTCCTTCTCCTGCCATTATGGGTACCTGCCATGCAATAGTACCCATAATTAGTATTGATGGGGTAGGCAAGACTGAATTATGACATTATGAAAGAATTGAATAATTAGAAAAGCTGCACGAGAATGTGAAATTTGAGAAATAACAAACTGAAAGAAAAGACATGAATTTTCCAAGTGCACTTTGCTCTTAAGTTTTTATGCATAGTTCAACTCTTCATTATGTTTTTCCTTTGTGTTATGTTTTTCTGATCACCTTACCCCCTCCCCCTCGTGGAAAGATGAAAATCCTTCCTAGACTTGAATAGGATGAGGCAAGGGCGTTACAGCACAATGTGGTGTGTTTAAATTGACAGCAATCACTAGTAGAAATTTGGGTTGTATTCCAATTAGGCATGACGGTCAAGTTCATGCGGTCTAATGGATGCTTGCGTGATATATGTTAGGACATCATGTAGCACATCGCTAGATTTGAGGCGGCTAGCAACATGTAGTTCTTCTTCTATAAGGACTTGGTCGATGTAAGGATGGGCCAATAAATGGTCGTCAAGTTGTTTGTTACGCAGGATGGCCATAACCCTAAAAGAAGTAGGAGCTATGTATGTGGGGTCATATTCTGCAGCCTTGATTGCACATCTTTGCTTGGCATAATTTGGCAACCTTTTCACTCCCATTGGAGGTGTAAGGCATACCATTGCTATAAGAATGAAGAGGTAGAGTTTGTAAGACTCAGGAGCTCTTCAAGCTCTTGGATTGGTGAAAAGGCGGCATGCTTTCGGTATGAGGTCAACATCTTGCCGATGATTTTTTGCTCCTTTGAGACTTCACCGCTAGCGATAAGCTCAGCTGCAACCTTGGGAAATTTGATGGTCATGAGCTCGTACTCTTCCTAGGTGCATGGTAAAGCACGGACTTTAGAAGCAAGTGGCTCATCAAGAAGGCCAAGGTCTAGCCGCTCATAACTTTGGGCGAAGGTCATGAATGTGCTGTCCAACATTTTAATGCAAGTAACCAAGTCATCATCTAAATTGGCAGCAAGGTCCTTGGCCATAGCAAGAAATGAGTGTTGCTCATATGAAGGCCTAAGACTTACTGGTGGGTGCGGTGGAATAGAACTAGATGGATGCATTAGCAATGATGTTCTACTAGATTGCTCCTTGGGATGAGCATCCGCTTGGAAGGTTAGTTGTGTGTCCTATGGCTTGGAAGACATGCAAGATTGAGTCGCATCAGATGATTGCGGGACATCTAGCTCTGCTGTGTAAGTTGATGGGTTTGTGAGATCTCAAGAGACATAGTGGGTTCAAGCTGCACGGGACTGATTGGTCGAGTCTCTAGAGACTTTGCTCTGGCATCAGTAGTGGTAAGTTTAGATCCAACACGTTGCGGCTTTTTGGCCGATAGATGGGATTAGGTTTTGGGGCTTCGGCCTTTGTGATTGTCATAGATTTGACAGCTTGGGACTTAGGTATGTGTTAACCCCAATGCGAGATGGTGGAAAAATGAAGAAAAAATTGGAAAATAGATGGAAAAAGAGCAAAGGTGTAGAGGCGGCCCCTAAAGCTAACCTGGGGTAAAAAGTGCAATTTTAAATGAAAGGCATCTCAAAAAACTCTAAAAACTCTTGTAAAAGAGTGCCAGGCTCCCCTCCTATTCCATTTGTAAAAGAATATACGGGTATAGGTTAAGGGCATGAAGCAGGAAGAGTGAATTAGAAAAAGGGACCTTGCCGCAATGGCCAGTTATGTAAAAAGGGATAGGTGCCCATGGGAATTTAGGGTTTTGTATATAAAGTTCAAAAAGTGAATGAGAGCTCATTCTTTGGTGTGTGTGGCTAACAAGAGTTCTCTTCTTCTTCTCTTCTTCTCTTCTCCTTGCTTGTGTGTGCTCTTGAGAGAGGGAGTGTGAGAGTGTGAGGGAGTGAGTGTGTGGGAGTGAGGGTTCAAGAGGGTGAAGCTCTTCACCATCTCCTCTTCTCTTCTTCTCTTCTCTTTTCTCGCACGCGCGGCTATGGTGGATGGAGCTTGCAGATGGAGGAGGGTCGAGGATGCTTGAGCTAGCATCTAGGATCGTGGAGCTATCGGCGTGTGTGAGAGAGGAAACAACTCATTTCGACATCAAGGTAAGCTCACTACACTCGTAGGATCGATGACGCGTCGGCTAGGTGAGAGATAGCCATTAGAGCTCTCTTGAAATGCTTGAAACAATAAGCGGTCTGTGGGTCTTGGCAGTTGAGCGTGAGCTCCCTCTACATTTTGGTTCCATTGCCGGGACCAACGGATTCAAGCTTGAGCACTTGCGCGCCTCATATCGAGCATCGAAGTAAGGGATTCATCCCCGAACTAGAGCTTGAGATAGGTAGGAAGTTGGGTTTTTTGATCTTTGAAGCAAGTAAGTATTTTGGGTTATTTTGTTTGTTTGATGATTGGAAAACATGGAGAAATCATTTAAGTTTTTTGCTTTCGATTCTTGTTGCATTTAGTGTAGGTTAGGATTAGGAAATCGAATTGGAAAAGGGTAGGGTTTACCATTGCAGAATAGGGCAAAACAGGGCACAAATCATGCAAAAAATGGCAAAAAGATTGCTTGGGATGCTTAATGTCAGCAAAGTGAGTGATTCGAAGCATCCAAACCTTACCCAGGAAGGGGTTTAAGAGCCAAGAGGCCAAGGGAGAGCTCATTTGCAACCCTTGCACAAAGAGAGAGAGAGAGAGAGAGAGAGAGAGAGAGAGAGAGAGAGAGAGAGAGAGAGAGAGAGAGAGAGAGAGAGAGAGAGAGAGAGAGAGAGAGAGAGAGAGAGAGAGAGAGAGAGAGCCTGCAGAGAATTGATTTGATCTTGTCGCGCACGAGAGTCTACTGATTGCTTCAGGTATATCAATCACTTCCCCTTGCACCCTAGTTGTGATTTGGAAGGTTGTGTGTGAAATGATTAGTTAAATCGTTAGTTTCGATCAAAATCGCATCGGCGTTGCCTTGTCACACGCAACTCGGCCTGTCTGAGCGGCTGATTTCTTGGTCGAGTTATCCCAGAATCGGTCCTCGGCCCTTTGTCTTTCGGCCAACTCAGTCCAAAACCCTACTCGGCCCGTCTGAGTGACATCACTCAGTCCCACTTACAAACTCGACCCTCGGCCAACCATCACGCTCGGCCCTCGGCCCGTGACCCAATTTGGCCCTCGGCCCGTGCAAAACTCGGCCCTTGGACAAACCTGATTCGGACCTCGGCCAGTGTGCCTCGGCCTGTTCGAGTGGACCTTTTTGGCCCATCCGAGTCAGCACCTCAGCTCGTCCGAGTCCACCCTGTGTTCGAGTTGTCCATTCGGCCCTCGGCCCCGAGGGCCCCTTCGAGTCACCCACTCAGTCCCTGCAATTTGGACAAGTTGGGCCGAGTGTGGACTTTTTCAAAATTTCCAAAAATTTGACAAGACCCAGCTAGAGCTCAGCTGCACAACCTGTTGCGAGTGCTCCTGACGCTCAAAACTCGATTTTGGCGCAAGGAATAGGAAAAATTGTAAGGCGCTACCGCTTAGCAGCTTGCATAGGCTATCGCGAGACCTAGATTCCTAGAGACAACCCGCTGAGCCATAAACCCTACTGGACCAAGAACGAGCAAGGCAACGTAGTGGGAAAACTCAAAACCCTGTCAAAACAACCAGAGAATTGATCGACAAGCCTATGAGGCCCAAAATGAAGCGAGAGTGTATACGACGCTTAGATATTGTTTGCCGCACTCACCTTGAATTTCCACACTTGAAGTATACTTAAGGAAAACTGAAAGCCTGATTGAGCGCAAGTGCATGGGAAGGAACACACAGACTGAGAGGAGATAAATTGAGGATTGTATTTAATAAGTCAAGGAACTCACTTAGATAAACAACTCCAGGAACCCACCAATAGGAGAAGACCCAAAGACATAGACAGACTATTGACACACGGAGTACGACCAAGCAAGCAGCGCCAAAGAGGTGAATTTGACAAACTTACTCAACTTGATCAATAGCTTGGTGGAGCATGAGAACACAACGATGGCAAAAGAAAACCTAGACCTCATGCTGAACGAGGAACTCGACTTAGGAGTCTTCCCAGAGGCGATTCAGCTGGTTAGTAGCTACGATGCACACGCCTGGTATGAGCACTGCGGCAGGACAACATATGCCATCATCGCAGACTTAGAAGAGGAGAGAAAGCTAGCCCACAAGGCACTGCAAAGCATAGTAGAGTTCAATAGAGATCAGTAGGCCAAGAGCCAAAGGCAAAGCACAAAATTGCTCGAGGTACAACGGATGCTGAACCTAGCCTCGGTAGAAACCAAACTGATCATGAGAGAGCCCTGGGATTGCAATGGGAAGTTGAAGGATGCCAAATAATGACCAACGCTGAGCAATGCCGCGCAATCAAAACAACAGAGTACCACCCCACTTACGTCGTGCCAACCTCGTATAGAGTGTTAACCATTCTTCATGGCCAGCCCATGGAAGAGCACATCAAAGGACACCCCTACCTCAATCGCCTACTGACTGAGAAAGAGTTACATATTGCTAGATGTGTTGCTTCATGGCCAGCCCATGGAAGAGCACATCAAAGGATACCCCTACCTCGATTGCCTACTGTGACTGAGAAAGAGTTAACCACTCTTCATGGCCAGCCCATGGAAGAGCACATCAAAGGACACCCCTACCTCGATCGCCTACTAACTGAGAAAGAGTTACATATTGCTAGATGTGTCGATTCCGCTGACTTCCTAACAGATGTTCTCACATACATCACACACGTAGGTAGTCGACCCTTTGATCTAGACCACGAAGCTTAGTTAGAGTACAATCCCAATTTCTATACTTGGCTCCTACGCAGGTAAATCCTAGACCACATTGCAGAATGACCTTGAGCTCCTAACTTTCAATCCTAGGAAGGATTCTTCTCAAGCTGGAAGGGGAGGGGGGTAGGGTGAATCAAACCAAAACCAAGGAAAATCAAGCAAACGCGTAAACACATAAAAAACGAGTGAGGTAGGAAAAATGGCACGAGAACTTTGAAAAAAAAAAGAAAGTCAGATCTAAAGGAAAGAATCTACATTGGATTTTAATGCTTTCATTCAATAAACACATAGAGTCTTTCTTTTCCAGCAAATTATTATTTTGAAAGCACTAATGAAAACTTGGGTTCATGATAGGAACGAAAGATGTCGTAGCAAGACCGTGCCCATTGACTCCCGTTCACGGAGGAGGAAAGGATGCAATATTGCATCACCCTAGAAAATCGTCCCTATAACCAGCTCAAATTTCGAACCATCCATAACATAGAGGGTGTGGTGGCCAAGGAGGAAACAGCCAAGAGAGTTGTTGAGTAATGCAACCTTGCAAAGTACCTTGAGAAGTTTGCACAAGAGCATGACCACACGAAGTGTGTGGAGTTCCTCAGGACGTACAACCTAGACCAGGAGTGCGGCACCGTGACGGTGGAAAGGGGAGAAAAGGCCAAGCAGGTGCATGTACACTTAAACCCAGCCTTGGTGGAGAAGGCGTTGGGGTTGGAGCCGAAGGTAGAGAAAAAGCATAAGAGAGATGTTTATGCCATGCTTACGATGAAGAGGGAAGAAGTGCTGACCAATGATGGCATTAGCATCTAGGACATTCTTGATGCGGAAGCTCGCCTACAAGCAAAGCTAGTGCATGCGCTCTTCTCCATCCAGCGCTACAACTCCTTGATGCATCGAATCAGTATGCCTGTGTTGGAGAATGTGGCAGCTCGCACCTTGGACGAAGTTGACTTGAATGGCTAGGACGTAAGACCATTGACCAGGCGGCAAAAGTGATATCTTTGGGCAATAAACGAGTAGGCGGGGATTTTCCAACATCCAAGACCATAGAAAGAACTCTTGTCTTGCTCGCGGACATGGAGCTTGGAGTGTGGAGCTTGAGGATGGAGCTTGCTTGAAGCTTGCACTTGGATCGTGGAGCTACCGGAGTGTGCGGGAGAGGAGGTAACTCGAACGGCATCAAGGTAAGCTCACTACACCCGTAAGGTAGGCATTGCGCGTTGGTTATGTGAGAGGTAGCCATTAGTGCTCGGCTTGGAACGCTTGAAACAATAAGCAGTCCGAGGGTCTTGGCGGTTAAGTGAAGAGGGCTGGAGGCAGCAACTGGAGGATGAAACACAGGAACTTGTGAAGATGCAAAGAGAATACAAGCTCCTGATCGTGCAACTTGAAGAGTTGACTGCAAAAATCGATCATATCGAAAAGCTTATGGTTGAGTTTACAGCCAGGGACGAGGAAAGAAAGCAGGAGTTAGAGTAGTAGCAGAAAGAGATTAACCATGACTAACAAGCTGGACCAAGGAAAGAAAGAACAAGAAACCATGAGCAAAGAGCTAAAGGACCTAGAGCAAAAACTCGTGTCCCTGGTCTAGAGGCAAGGTGAGAGCATGGAAAAGATGAAGAAGAGAGCCGAGGAATGGGCAGGGCAAAATGAAAGAAGGGTGAAGATACTGGTGCGGTGCCTGGCTCTGGTAGGGAAAGAGAATATCCTTGTAGAGAGCAAAGCAGAAGCTGCCCAGGTAGCCTTTAATACCTAGCAAAAGGCCTTCCTAGATACACTGATGGACAACACCCGCCCAAAAGAAGGAGAGTCATTAGAGGTGGTTAAGAAGAAACTCAATATTGCAAGTATAGCTATACACGCAGGGCTACAGATGCCACCCCAACTTGCGGAGGTTAAGTTGAGCCTAGATTATCAATGAAAGTACCACTGGCCGGCCTAACTCCCCACGAAATTGACACGATAGGGTTTGAAGAGGGAACACAACAAGGAGACCGATAGGGGAATGAAGCTAAACTTCAATTCGATATGGGAAGGTTTAGAGAAGAGGTGATCTCACAGCCCCCCTCACCGCATTCCCAAGAGCAACAACCAATCGACACATCTACGAAAAGACAAGCTGCGCTCAAGGAAAGAACAAAAAAATTAGTAGAAGAAACCAGAAAGTAGCTAAGGGCCAAGCTAGTCGTATAGCCTTCCACGCCCCTCCCACCATGCCCTGATGACATTCTCGCATGATTCCATGCAGAACTGTTAGTTTGGGAGCGACAGGAAAGAGAAAAAGAGCCATTCACTTTCAGCTTTCTCATGCCCAATAGCCTGCGGAGAGTCTTACACTCAAGGTAATGGAGGAGGTGATTGGGATTGGTAGCCGACTAGGACAAAAGTGATTGGAAGAAAGAGAGAACAACCCCACTCTTTTGGGAACTGAAGAAGCCGAATTCTAGCAAAATAAAGTGTTTGAAGTACCGCATTCAGTGCAAGGTTACAACTGTCAGCCCCTATGGAGGAGGCGGGTGTGCGATATCAGCATGCTTGCCTGGATGGCCTTTTGCAACACCCTGCCCTACGAGAGGAACAACCCCACACTTATGGCGTACCCTCATAGGGTAGGAGTGGATTTTGATGCCAACCTCCACGGACGATATGATTTTCCCATTATCTACAACTTTAATGTTGTCTCTTTTGAACACACCCTCATCTTCAATTGGGAAAGCTTGGATGACTCCATGACTTGCTTCCTCGCCGACTTCTCCTCTTGCCTTGATCCAGCTTTCATAACTACATGTAATTATCCTAAGCTTCTTAAATTATTACTTAACTAGGACCCGACTTCACAAGAACATGGCCTACCTCCCCTCTTGTTTGATCCTAACGCCATTGACAGCTGTGCCATGGCACACTTGATGATGACGGCTAGCCTCCTTCCTTCTTTTTGCCTAGCTCTCTTGGAAGACATGAACGACAGCCAGTTCACCAAATGTAATCATTCCTTCCTCTCCACCACTTCACTCCACGTTCGCATGAATCTTAAAGGATACATGCAGAGCTGACAATTTTTGAGCAAATCCATCCAACCCCCTTCTCCACCTAATTCAGACGATGAGAATTAGGCATTGGCTATCATCCTACTAGTGTAATACTTATTATTTATTTATTTTTTTAAAAAGAAAGAAGAAGCAAAAGAAGAAAATGAAAAGCATGAAAGGAAAAGCAAGAGGAACATCACACAAGGACATGGAAAAAACGACTCACTTGAAGAAGCACTTAGCACCACATAAAACACGATCACTGCACCTAGGGATCCTCAAGTTAGGCGTGCTTGGTTGCTTCGGTTAGCCGGCTTTGCTTCTATCCCCCTAGCCCTTTTGATCCCCACTTCACGCTTAGGGCCCATCAAGGGCAGGACATACATAGGGAGGTAACACTCGCCTATGGTTAGACCTATCACCCTAAGCTATTGGCACCGCACCTCCCTTTGCACGAATGGGGTCCTCAAGTGTGGGACGTCACCCAAGCTTGCATGTTGTTAGATCCACCTCCCCATTCCACTAGCACAAGCACGATGCACCACATAATAAGGTAGACACTCACCTTAGGTAACGCACCACACCTTCTCTTTTCAGGCATTACAAAAGGCAACAAACCACCAACTTCGGAGGCCCCCATCATCCACTTGGCATCCAATTGGCTTCTCTGACAAACATCATTACCAAGCTTCCACAAGCACCCAAGTCTACATGTGGCCCTACCCTCACCCGAACAATTTGCCAACTGCCTACCATTTCCCAACAGCCAGAAGTGCCATGGGACTGGCACCCATCTTGGAGGGGGGTAATGTTAACCCCAATGCGAGATGGTGAAAAAATGAAGGAAAAAGCAAAAAAGAGAGGAAAAGAGCAAAGGCATAGAGGCGGCCCCTAAAGTTAACATGGGACAAAAAGCACAATTTTAAATGAAAGGCGCCTCAAAAAACTCAAAAAACTCTTATAAAAGAGCGCCAGGCTCCCTCCTGTGCAATTTGTAAAAGAATAGATGGGGATAGGTTAAGGGCATGAAGCAAGAAGAGAGAATTAGAAAAAGGGACCTTGCCACAATGGCCAGTTATGTGAAAAGGGATGGGTGCCCATGGGAATTTAAGGTTTTGTATATAAAGTTCAAAAACTAAATGAGAGCTCATTCTTTGGTGTGTGGCTAACAAGAGTTCTCTTCTTCTTCTCTTCTTCTCTTCTCCTTGCTTGTGTGTGCTCTTGAGAGAGGGAGTGTGAGAGTGTGAGGGAGTGAGTGTGTGGGAGTGAGGAATCAAGAGGGTGAAGCTTTTCACCATCTCCTCATCTCTTATTCTCTCCTCTTCTCTTTTCTTTTCTTGCGCCCACGCGGTTGGTGGATGGAGCTTGGAGATGGAGGAGGCTTGAGGATGCTTGAGCTAGCATTTAGGATCGTGGAGCTACCAGCGTGTGCGAGAGAGGAGGCAACTCATTTCGGCATCAAGGTATGCTCATTACACTCATAGGATTGACGGCGCATCGGCTAGGTGAGAGATAGCCATTAGAGCTCACTTGAAATGCTTGAAACAATAAGTGGTCGGTGGGTCTTGGCGGTTGAGCATGAGCTCCCTCTACAGTATGACTGGTTGTTTAGTGAACACGTTGCTTGAAGCAGGTATGGCCGCACAAGCTGTGTAAGGGGTTTGTTCTTAAGGACTAATGTCTTGGGCACCCAGATCCAACTATTGCCCTCATAGTATCCTTGAGCATGTAATAGGGTTATGGGGATCCATCGCGGCTTAAGGGTGCATTTACAGCTTTGGCGTTTGGGCTGCTTTCTAGGCTTTGCATGGAAGTTCCTAGGTTTGGGAGGTCGCATTTTCTTATTGTGGGAAGGCTTTTCTTGATGTTTAGATACCCATTGAAATGTAGGTTGCTTAACCTTAGGAGTGGGTTCGGTGGGGTGGTGTTTTGTGGCATGAGTGGGGTGTGACACATCACGATCCCCCTCCTTAGCCTTAGGCATGGTCTTCTCTATTGGTGGAGTGGCGGTCTTGGAGGGACCTGCATTGCCCTTGTTGAAAGTTGTCATGATGTGCACATTTCCTATGGCGAGATGGATACGTTGTAGGTCATAATCGACGTAACAATGGGTTTGCTTTTTGAAAGTGTGCCCTAGCAGTGACGCCTTGCCTGCCTCCTTCATGTTGGGCAACACATAGAAGATAATTGGCAAACTTTCAGACTGAATAGAGACAATGACTTGGCACTTTCCAAGGAGTGCATAGGATTCACCCCCAAATGAGCCGAGTTTAGCATTAGTTGGCTGCAACTAGGGTTGACCAATGAAGGTCCAATGAGCATGGGTTAGGATATTGAGGTCAGCTCCCTCATCGATCAAAGCATCAAAAGAATGTGTCTTTTGGGCTGTGGCCATCATTTATAAGTAAGCTGGAGCAACAACTTCCTCATCATCTTCTATCTCGGTGATGGTTACAACGCAAACATTGACAGGGGCCTCTATTGTAGGGGGCTCATGTGAAGGATGTGTGGGAGGGTAGTACTTCTTCATGCGACTGCCATTGAAAAAGCCTATGGCCTCGCCTTCCAATGTTTCAAGTTTGACATTGCCCGTCCTACTGATGGCATGCACTCTAAAAGGTCCTAACCCTCGAAACTTCATTTTTTGCTTATGGCCCTTCATAGAGTACAACAACACAAGGTCGCCCTGGTCAAAATCACGTTGTTTGACATGCTTGTCAAACCACATCTTTCTTTGCGCCTTTTCACAAATTAGAGCATGGGTAGTGATGAGTCTAGTTTCAGTGAGGCGTTCCAACTTGATAAGATGGTTAGTCCAAGCCTCTTTCCCTTTCCTATGCTCCTGCACTGCTATCCTCAAGCTAGGGATAAAAAATTATAAAGGCAGGATAGTCTCAGTTCCATATGTCAGCCTGAAGGGCATTTGTCCCATAGCCATTTTATAGACTATTCGATAGGCCCATAAATTTGCCACGAGCTTGTTATTCCAGTCGCTCCGAGAAGTGGAAACCACCTTTGTGAGCATGTTGACCAGGATCTTATTCATTGATTCTGCATGGCCATTGGCTTGGGGATAGTACGGTGAAGACTTCCTATCAATGATCAAGAAGATTGAGAGCAGGTGGGAAATCACCTCATTGATGAAGTGGGTGTCCTGGACGCTCACTATCTCAATAGGGCAACCAAATCTCGAGATGAATTGCTCCCATAAGAACTTCGATGTGGTCCTTGCGTTGTTCTTCCTTGTGGGTCTTGCTTCAGCCCATTTCATCAAATAGTCAGTTGCTACGATGATATATCGAGCCTATGAATACTGGGCCGTAGGACTAATGGGTCCGATGAAGTCAATGCCCCATTTCTCGAAAGGTTATTGTGCTATTACAGGGGTCAATTCCATTTTGTCCTTCCATGTGGGGACCTTGGTCCTTTGGCACTCATCACAGTGCTTGACAAATCTAGTTGCATCACGGAATAGTGTGGGCCACCATAGTTGAAACTGCAGCACCTTGCGGGCTGTCGTGTTTCCACTAAAATACCCTCCAATGATTCCGGCGTGTGCCTCTCTCAACATGTCGCGCATCTCATGTTCGCATACACACCTGCATGGCAACCCATCTTGCCCTAACCTGTAGAGGTGGCCAGCAAGCAACTGATAGGGTTGGATCTTCAAAATAAGCCTCCTAAGCTTGGCCTTCTCGATAGGTCGCCAACCCAATATGGCGTTAAATCAACCTTGAATAATTCCTTGTCACACTGGACAAGCCAAAGAGATGCGCATCTGGAAGGTCGTCCATTATGCCTTGTCTAGTGGCTTCACCTATGGGTATGCGGGACATGTGATCTGCCATGTAATGTTGTTTCCCTTTGTGTACAACCACAGAGAAGTCAAACTCTAGAAGAAGCAATAACCGTCGTGCAATGCGTCCTGTAGCGCAAGGCTTGTTCACTAGATGGAGCAATGCTTGATGATCAACAAGAAAGGTGAAGGGTGCGGACAAAAGATAATGTCTAAATTTCTTTATGGCAAACACCATGGCTAGCCCCTCCCTTTCTGTAGTGGAATAGTTCATCTTCGTGTTAGTGAGCTGCGTGCTATCAAAGCTCACTGGGTAATCAAGGTTGTGTTCGCCAGGTTAGCACAGAACAACTTCAATGGCAAACTTAGATGCATCTATATGCACATGGAACGTTCTGGTTCAATCTAGGGCTCGTAAGATGGGTGTGGTGGTAAGAGCCTTTTTCAATTATTCGTAAGTATGTTGGCATTCTTCAGTCCACTCGAATACTATTAGTAGCTTGTATAACGGTCTTGCGATTAGTGCATAATTCAATACAAAGTGCCGATAGTACCCTATGTGACCTAAGAATCACTGAACACCCTTATAATTGTTGGGTGGTGGCAAGTTGAGAATAGCCCTGATCTTTGAGAAATTATTGGCGATGTTGTTCTTGGACACCACATGCCTTAGGATGCATCTGTGTTTCACCCAAAATTGGCACTTCAGGGGGTTCAATGAGAGACTATAAAGTCGACACCGCTTAAAGACTGCCCGTAGTTTCTCTAAGTGTTCCGCCCAGCTAGAGTGTACGCATAGATCATCCACAAACACCTCTAGCTCACATCTGAGCATGTCTTTGAAGATCATGCACATCAGGCATTGGAAGGTTGCGGGTGCATTCATTAGCCCAAAGGGCATAACGATGTAGACGAATACCCCCCACTCTGTAGTGAAGGCAGTCTTGTGCTTGTCGTCGAGGTGTACTCACACTTGATTGTAGCCTGAGAAGTCGTCCAAAAAACTGTAGGCTTCTTTACCTACCACCCTCTCAAGCATGTGCTCGGTGTATGGCAATGGGTAGTTATCTCTCTTTGTAGCGGCATTGACTTTCTTTTCGTGGATGCACACTCAGATCTTTCCGTTTTTCTTCATAACGATCACTATTGGTGATACCCAGTCCGTCTGCGTTATTTCTAGATGAATCCTACTCTCATGAGTTTATCAATCTCCTCTTTTACTGCATGGGCATGCTTTGGATTCATGGGGTAAGGGCGTTGTTTTACAGGAACAATGTGAGGGACCATAGAGATGTTGTGGGTCACCAGAGACCAAGCAAACATGTCCACGTACTCTCGTAGGAGAGCAACAAGGCTAGCCTCCCCATCCTTGGCTAGGTTGTCTGCTACCTAGCAGGACCACCACCCTGTCACCCTTCTTGAACTTAGTGAATTGTTTGGGTAGGTCCTGCGATTTCTTCTATCATTCTGCATCTGACTCTTTTGTTCATTTCTTTCTTTCCTTCTTTAGCCGATTGCGCCTTAGGTGGACCAACAAGTCCCCCTTGGTGCATTTGGTTTTGGATGGCATGGTTATTTCAGGGTCGCTATTCGTACTGATTTCAGTCTTCGAGTTGAACTCACAGTCCTCATTGGAGGAAGGAGTTTCCTCGGGTGGTCGTAGTTCAGTAGGTGCATCTGTCCTAAACATAGGTACCACTGGTGGTTGGGCAATTCCAACCTGCTCATAATCCACTGCCCCTATGCATTCCAACCAAGAGAGATCGCAAACCAATCTCATAACTCCTCTCTTGATCTCATATACATTCCTTTCTTGGGGCCTAGAGTCTGCTCTTATCTGCTCTATCACCCTTCCATCAGTATCGTACTCCACGGTACCCATTTCCTCCTCGCTCTCCTCACTGATGGAGGAACAATCCTCATATTCATTGTCAGAACCATCACTCCCTAATTGCTCATTGTCTCGTGGATCGTCCTTTCTAGCATCTTTCTTGTCGGTGTGACTAGAGCCCAATTGTATTGCAAGTTCAGGTCGTAAACTTTGGTCCACTTCCACTTGTGCTCACCCAAGAGGTCTTTGAGGGGCAAGAGATTAGTGGAAGGGTTGTCCTCCAATCTACTTGTCAAATACTCTAGGGTTTCTTAGAGTTCTAGCTTATTATTTGGGACCTGGAAAGTGACAGGTTTGGGCCGACCACATGCACTCCTTGCCATCATGTAGAGTGGTACTGAGTGTTCCTCATCTAGTGTGCACATGGCTTGTGCGGCTTTCTTATACTCCTCCTCATCATCTGAGAATGGGAGATCGATGGTTGCAAGGACAGGCATCTGATCTCGCTCATCCTCAGGGCACGTGATATACTTGGTCAGCAGCCCATACGATGTGGTTGGTTGCATGTCACCCCTCAATGTGGCTGAGATGGCATCTAGATCAACAGGTGTTGTCTTCCAGGTATCCATCTCCACCCTTAATGCTTCCTTTTGATTCCCTATGAAGATTAGACCGTTGCCCCAGTCCTCCATGACTTATGCATTCCTCATGCAGGGTCGGCCTAGCAGGATGTTGTAGTCCACTCCCTTCATAACAATGAAGTGTACAGAGAATTGGGCACCTGCAATCTTCACTATCCAATTCTTTAAAACTTTGAATGGCCTTACCTTCATTCCATTTGCTAGTGTGACATTGAACCTAGCAGTCTTGATGGGAGTGTTTCCCTAGGCCTGCAAGACTGCGTGGCTCAAGAAACTAACCCCTGTGCCCATGTCTACAATTCCTTTCCGCGTCATGTCTCCTAGGGCTAGGATAGGTAGCACAACATGCATCTCGGTGCCCTCCCAAAAAGCATTTACATGTAGAGATTTAGGCACTGAGTGCACTGTTAGGCTCGGTATCTGTGTGATTGCATCATGCTCATGCATGATCACCCATCCTCTGCAATCTCCCATTCATCTCCAATGACCATTCAAGTCCCTATCACAAGGACCAAAAGTCATGTATCTTCAATAACATCAAATTCTATAAGATTTGTCACCAACAACAACCTCAGTAACTATCTATCCCAATACTAGCAATAACATCAGTACCACCTGTAGCAAAAATAATATAATCTTCATCAGCACCATTCATTTCTCCACCATTAGGACCACTACTTCTTCATTGACTATTCCCAGAATTTTGCATCTTGTGCAAACTACAACATGCTACCTCCGATGTGAGTGCCATGGGACTGGCACTCGCTTAGGGGGAAAATAATGTTAATGGTATTTTGAGAAGGCTGCAAAAAGCACAAGTATCGGCTACTATTTTGGATTATGGACATCACCACATTATCATGGTTGTATTACTTTGTGAGGGTCCACTCCTATGCACTTTGTATTTATCTCCCGTAGTTGTACATGTCATGCCCATAAGTGTTGCATGGGTTGTGCACATGGATTTGTGATTAGATTAGCATAAGCTAGTCTATTTAGGCTAAGGTTGAAGTATGCTTCAAGGATTGACCAATTAGAGCCCACTAAGTGGATAGGATGCCAAAGAGATGGCCCAAACCCTAATTCATAGTTGTGGAAACCCTAAATCCAAAGGTGGTGCAAACCCTAAACACAAAACACGAACCCTAACCCTAACCCTAATTCTTGGTCTATATAAGGGTGGGAGATCTCAGTTGTATTTACCTCTTTTGGCACATCCATGCTATGGAAGCTCTATCAGTGTGACTACTCAAGCTTTCTATTCTATCATCTTGCTTCCATTGTGTTGAGAGTGACTAAGAGGGAGAGAGTGAGTGGTGTGTTGAGCGAGGGACTCAGGGAAGGTGAAGCTCTTCACCATCACCTTGCTTTTCTTATCGTCTCTACTCAACTTGTTGGTGTGCTTGGTAGTGGATGCAAAGGAGCGATGGCATTGGATCATGGGGTGATCGTGGTTGTGGAACCATCTTCAAGCCTTCGAAAGGTAAGTTAGGTGAGTTCACTACAACTCAAGCTAGTCTTGTGTTCTTGCTTTCTTGGGTTGGAGAGGAGGATGCTTGGTTAGTTAGAGTGGGGTGTTGAGAGACAAGGTGAGAGATTGTTGCCAAAGTGACTTGCAACTTCTAAAACAATAGAAGTCCCCGTCCAAAGTCCCGACTATTGGTGCGTTTGGCTCAACATGGCCTAATGTGACACTATTGCCCTTAATAATGACATGTGAAAGAGGATTTACAACCATGGGACTTACTCTATGATTGCCCACAAGACTAAGGCTTGTACATGTTGGTTAGGAGTTTCTACTACTATTATTGTTCCCATTTCCACCATTTCCATCTCTAAATAGAAGTTCACGAGAAGTGTGGATTACATCAATATTCTTCAAATTCAGTTCTTTTGTAAGTGAATCACTCTCTACATCATTGCATTTAAAATCCTCTTCAAGAGGATTAGCACTCATACTAGTACCAATATATCCTATGACTTCAATAGTGTGAGAAGCAAGAATAAAGACTTTATGTTATCCTCAAAATAAATGTCCTGCAAGATAAGCTAGCTCAAAATAGAGTGACACTCATTCAACTGAGTAGGGATGGTCTCCTTTATGCAAAGGTCCACAAGATTCTTTAACTAATACAACCAAGATGCAAGACTTTTCTTGTCATAAAGATCACATACCTTTTTCCATAAATCATATACACTACCATCAGTCAAAATAGCATTGAAGTACATCTGCTTAGACAAATTTTGCATAATAGTAGACTTGCATAGCTTATCCCAATTTTCTAGTACTATACCCTTGGCTTTCAATGGCCTAACTTGCTTCTTTTTCACCAATACTTGCCATATTTATATCTTTCAATATTGGAAGTTGATATCATCTAACTTTTTGATGTTGAAAATAGCACTCTCATTGGATGCATTTGAAGTACCTACTATACACAAATGACTACAAATTACAAGTGTATGACTTGGTATAATACAACATTGAGCCGAAAGTGAGGGCAACAAGTGGGGAATTAAAGAGTATATAATTGTCCACAAACAAAACACACTAGAGTGCTCACAAAATGCATTTGCTCTCAAAAATATTGCTTATAAATAGTTTTCAATATTGCTATCTATAACACTACAATAAATGACCATATATCTATAAGAAAATGACCAAAGAAGTTAGCTTCCACTACTAGAAACATTTGGGTAAAAATTGGGATATATAAAATGCTGGCAGTATAGCGATCAAGTACTAAGAACTGTCAAAACATATAGGGTGTCAGATTCATAGACGCATATAACAATGCATATCAACCAATCCATTGAGAATAATAGATACAATCATGTATCCACCAATCCATTGAGAATAATAGATACAAGTTATCTAAGCTTAAAAGTAAATCAGTTCCACAGTCTCATAAGTCTGTGCAATGAATAGTGTAGCATAAACCAAAAGAGCATAAAGAGTCTCCCATTGACTCAAAGAACCAAGCTCTGTAATATACATACAAATGGCACCCACAAGAAGCAAATGCAGAATACCCAAGAGTACAATAAAGCTCAATACATCAAGCACATAATATCTGGAAAGCGTAAGGGCATCAATGATACATCCAAAGCATATACATTCAATATATCTTCAACTCACAAGTGAAGAATCACTAAAGAAAGTGAATTATATCCAAATACACCCAAAATCAAAGCTTCAAAGGCCAACATAAACATATATGAGTATAGATACTAATACAAATATCAACATAAGCATATGGAAGACCCGAATAGCATGTAGACATATAATAAAATATGCTGTATAACCTATAAGCTTGCTGTCTTGACCAGAACTATTCTGTTCTATGTAAACTAGAGAATTAAAAACTGCATGAAATCAACTTTTTGAGTGTGTATATCTATAGTTCTCATCACACTCTTCATTTCTAGTGATAGAACACCTCAATTCGATATCATATACAAAAGTAATGGCCAAAATACAAAAGTGCAAGCTATCCCCATGACTTCTATAGCATGCTCTATATCCACTCAAAATGGATGCAATGACTACTTCTTAGCTCAATAAGCACTCAACAAGGCTCAACTAAGTCCTAGGAAGCTCATCGACTAGCTTGGAATTACTATTAAAGGCAGGAAAGCCAATATATACCTCAAATGTGCTAAAATGGAGCTGCCATGAAAACTATAAGTCAAGATCTCTTCTTGGGCTGAATGCAATGTCAATGAAGCTTCTCAAATACCTACTCTAATACTACTTGAAAGGTGGAGAGAAAGAGAAGCATGAGCAAAAGCAAGAGGGAAGCAAGAGCTATGGAGGTTCAAGCAAAGAAGAGAGACCAACAAGTGGAAAATCCAACACTCACAATGTGTGAAGTACGTTCTCTTATTCTATTTTTACTAAAATAATAAAAAATAAAGTATCAATGATGGGTACCCACCACTTGTAGTGTATAGGTATGTAGATACAATATATAAGTAAATGTAGGTAGCTAGGCACAAGTGCTCTTTAATCCCCAACACATGATAACACATGAGATCTTAACAAGCTCTATCTACTTGTCCTAAATCACCTCTTTGACAAAGTCATAATAGACCTCAATGTGCTTTGTCTTCATATGGAAGACCGGATTATGAGCCAACTAAATGGTATTCATCAAATTCAAATGCAGGAGTCATCATACCAAGTTTGACAACCAAATAGTCTAATCATAGGGCCTCCTTGCAAGCCTCAGTGGCTATAATGAAATCACTCTTGGTAGTAGACAAGGCCATGCAATTTTGTACCGTTGATATCCAAGAGATAGTACCTCTAGTAAAGATAAAGACTTACATGTGGGTGGAATTTCTATTATCTACATGTCTCGCATAATCCAAGTCAATGCAACCCATGACTTATATATCCTAGCTCTACCATAGAAAATGCATACATATGAAATTTCTTTAAGGTATCTCACGATACCCTTCACAACATCTCAATGTCCTTGCCAAGTGTAGCCATATAACCTACCATAACTCCACTATAAATGTTATTTTAGGTCTAGTGGCTATCATGGCATGTATCAAGCTTCCCATTATTGCAGATGCATACAAGATCTTGGCCATCTCATCATCTCACTAGGGGGACAATGTACCTAACTAATCTTTACATGACAAGGTAATGGTGGGTAGCCAATAGACTTACCACTCTACATATGGAACCACTCAACTACTTTATGAATGTACTCCAATGACAAATATAGGAGTCCCTTATAGCAATTGCATGTAATGCACATACCACGTAAGTATACGAGAGGTATGACCCATGTCCTTCATCTCAAAGATCTTCTTGAGTTGAGTTTTCAAAGCATCCATCTCAACATGAGGACTTTGAACAATTAGCATATCATCAACATGTAGCACCAAAATGATAAGGCTACCACCATGGGACTTCTTCACATAAACATACGGATCCATATCACTACAAGAATAACTCTTTGAATGCATAAAGACATCAAATTTATGGTACCATTCCCTAGGTACTTGCTTTAGTCCATAAAGACTCTTCCTCAATGTGCATACGAGGTGTTCCCTGTCCTTTTTTTCAAATCTCTTAAGCTACCATATTTAAATATCCTCATATAAGTCCTCATGTAGAAAATTGATTTTTACATTTATCTTTTACAAGTCTAGATCCATTTGCACAACCAAAGAGAATACCAGCATAGGGTAGTCATCTTGATCATAGAACATAATATCTCATCAAAATCAACTTCCTTCTCTTTCTTAGAATCCATAGTAAACCAATCTGGCATTACAAGTTGGCTTGGGGTGACCTGGGAAACTCTTCAACTTGTACACCCACTTGCATAGCAATGCATGTTTTTTTATTGGGAAGAGGAACCAAATCCTATATGTATAGTTTTTCTTCAATGAATCATCCTTAGACTGCATGGCCGTCTCCTAAGAGTGACTATCACCTCCATGCATAGCCGCCTCATAAGTAAGAGAATCACCTGCATTTGTCAAAAGAGATAATGCATCAGACCTCAAAATAGTCAAGAGGAACTCAAAATAGAGCTCTAATGGAATATCTCAAGATTGGCTATGGGGCCTATACGGCCTGTCCTTTGTATCCAACATCATTATTCTAGATCTTCAACCACTACATTATTAGTAATTGTAGCAAGCTATCTAATTGGGGATAGCTATACCATAATAAGAGGCTTCTCTTAAATGATCACCCTGCCTATCTCAATCACCACCTTTGGTCTCATATAACATGATGGTTACAGATAACCATTCGACCTTGCATATCCCAAAGATAATAGCCGATCTCACCTACATCACCATATCCAAGAAAGATATATTTGATGGACTTCGGATCTAACTTGTTGTACTTGTCTTTGGGAATACAAAAGAAAGCTTAAGATCCAAAGACTCACAAGTGTGTATACGAGGGAGTTTTCCAGACCATACCTCCTATAATGAGATGAACAACAATAGAAACTACCTTAGCCCAAAAATGTTGCAGTAAATAATCCAAAAGAGCATAAAGAGTCTCCCATTGACTCAAGAACCAATCTTTGGAATATAAATATAAATGGCTTCCACTAGTTAGTAAATTTGAAATGCCCAAGAGTAGAACAAAGCTCAATATATCAAGCGCATAACATTCGAGAAGTCCAAGCACATCAATGATATATCCTAGAGCATATACATCCAATATATATTTAACCCACAAGTAAAGAATCACCAAAGCAAATGGCTAACATCCAAATACAACCAATGGAGCTCAAATCAAAGATTCAAAGGTCACCATAAATATATTTGTGTAAAAACATCAATTTCAATATCAACATAAGCATATAGACTACCCAAATAGCATGTAGGCATATATTACATAAAGCTTTATAACAACTTGTAAGCTTGCTATTCCAAACCAGAATTATTCTATTCGGTATAAAACAAAGAATTGAAAAATACATTGAATTGACTCTATGAGCTCTCAAATTTGTAGTTCTTGTCACGCTCTTTGTTTCTAGCTATAGAACACCTCAATCTGATATCATATCTAAAAGTTATGGCTAGATTACAATAGTACTATCAAGTTGCCATGGTTGTTCACAACTTTTGTAGTATGCTCTATATCCACTCAAAATAGATAGAATGGCTACTTTTTAGCTCAATAAGTACTCCACAAGGCTCAACTAAGCCTTGGGAAGCTCCTCAACTAGCGTGGAATAAGTATTAAAAGGTAGGGAAGCCAATGTATATCTCAAACGGAGTGAAATGGGGATACCATGAAACTGTATGTTAAGCTCTCTTCCTAGGTTAAATGCAATGTTGGTGAAGCTCCTCAAATGTCACTCTAATACCACTTGTTAAAAGGGGGAGCAAGAGTGGAAGTAGAAGTGAAAGCAAGAAAGAAGCAAGAGCTATGGAGGTTCAAGCAAGAGAGAGCAAGACGATACGTGGGAACTCCAACAGTTAGAAGGTGTGACTTTCTTTCCCTTATTCTATTGTCATAATAAGGATAAAGAATAAAGTGACAATGAGTTGTCATCTGTATTATATAGATGTGCAGGCAATAAGTACAAGTAAATGTAGGCAATAGCCTTTAACCCCCAAGACACTCTAGCCAAATCAACTGAGATTCCTTTAGCTAAAATAATGAAACCTAGACACTTGATCCTCTTTTTGAAGAAGGCATATTCACTCTACTTTGCATAGAGCTCCTTTGCCCTTAGGTTTTAACAAATATTCAAAGGTGGTTTGGATGGTCTTGTTTTTCTTTGGAATAGGCCACAATATCATCAAAGAATACAAGGATGAATTCTGTCTAAAAATATCTTGAACTAATTTGTTAAAAGTAGTTGGTGTATTAGTCAAACCAAAGAACATAATGATAACTTCAAAATGGCTATACTTTGTGTTAAAAGCAATCTTTGATATATATTCTTCTTTAATTCAAATTTTTAGTAGCTTGATCTTAGATCAATCTTCAAAAATTATTTTTCTCCTTAAAGTTTATCAACCAACTCATCAATCCGTGGTATAATTATAAGATCCAAGATACATGCTCGACTTTCTTATATACTTAAAAGATATATGGTGAATATTATGCTGGCCCAGAGAGAGAATAGATGAGAGAGAGAGAGAGAGAGAGAGAGAGAGAGAGAGAGAGAGAGAGAGAGAGAGAGAGAGAGAGAGAGAGAGAGAGAGAGAGAGAGAGAGAGATTGACAACACACTAGGGACTGGAAGATGGGCTAGTCCCCCCCCCCCCCCTTGTGGAGTTATATTATTGACAAGGAGCAAGCTCCTCCATTACACATAAACCAATTCTTAACTTGTAGATCTTGGGAACAAGATCACAGTTCCTTGCATGGTATATAACTGGCTAACACTTGCACAACTTGGAAGTTGGCACCTTTTGATCCTTCTTAAGTCTCTCCTTCTCTCCTACACAATATGTGTAGGGCTCTCCTCTTGGAGCTTGATTTCAGCAGAGCTTCCGTAGCACTTGCACCTTCTCTCCTACACAGTATGTGTAGTGATCTTCTCTTGAAGCTTGATTTCAACAGAGCTTCCACAACACTTGCACTTTCTCTTCTCCTCTTGGAACTTGATTTCAGTAAAGCTTCCATAGCACTTGCTCCTTCTCTTCTCCTCTTAGATGCATGCAAAGTGATGCTTCCTTCACCTCTCACACACCCAAGGAGAGCCTCCTCTTTTTATAGGCTTCAAGAACTTCTCTTCTTGGAGAGAGACTTGAGTGCCAAGATTGGAAATGTTGATATTCATGTAAGACATGGTTGTTCCATGACCTACTTTGCAGCACCAATTTTGGAATATCTCCCTGTGCGTTGTTTGAACAAAAAAATTTCCAACACAAAAGTTGTAGATCTTGTTGTTTCCGATAACCCAAGCAGGTCGTTTTTAGAGATCGTCTTTCTATTGCGAGATATTTTACAAATGGATTCACCATCTCTATGTTAAGAAAATCTTCTTTTTAAATTGTACTCTTAACTTGTGCTCCATGCAACCACCTTGAGCCATAGATAAGGAGAGTTCATTAGATTTCCTGGGGCCTCAACCTTAAGATTGACTTCCACACAAAAGCTTGTGTCATTTTAGACCTTAGAAAGGGAAAATCACTTCTCTCCTCACTTTTAGAGGATCACGTCTCTCGTCTTTCTTAGTGAGAGAATTACCTCTCTCATCTTTCTTAATGAAAGAGCTTAAAACCTTGACTTATAAGGGAGAGGATGACCCCAAATGAATGCAATGCCAATAACACACAAGTAAACGCTCCCAGGCATCCCCGAATGCACACATAAATACATATACACAATGCTAATGCACTTCCTCTTCTTAGAACTCAATCCATCTTCATTCATGTGTAACTCCTTGGTTCTTTTGTACACTCTTACACTTGAAAGATACTTCTTTCCCCCTTCATAACTTGTACTACATGTACTAGATATCCCCGTCACAGTGCTCTGATCACCCCATTAAGTGATGCACTAGGAATACTAGTCTCTAAACGGTCTCATGGCCATGCTAGATCATCATCAACACTTAAAGAAAAGTGATTCATTAGTTTATTGACATAAATTTACTAAATAGAGAATGTGTAATAAGCAATCAATTTAGTACACATGGGATGGGATACTTATTTTTTTATGATTACTTGATTCAATTTGCGATAATCAATGCAAAGCCTTAGGGTCCTATCTTTTTTCTTCTGAAATAGCACGAGGGAAACCCCAAGGTGAATCACTGGATCAAATAAACCCTTGCTCTTGAGCTATTATTTTAACTCAATGGTCTTAGGAATAGGCATTTTGCAAGGCTTTTTTCCACTAGTTCAGCTCCTAGGATTAACTTAATCTCATAATCTACTTCATGACTAGGACATAGTTATATTAAATCTTGGGAAAACACATTAGGCTATTCACTAAGTCAAGAAGATTCTTCAAGGTTGGTGGGTGGTTTTACTTTTAATTTTAATCAAATAGATGGGCAGTACTTTCCTTGGACCCTTAATTAATTGACTTTCTTTTTCTAGTTGTCATCTAGGTTTTCATGCATTTCCCTGAGCCTAGACTAAGTTTTTCTCAATATCATTGAAAATAATTACCCCTTTCCCATAGTGGATACCTACCTGATTAGGACCTAGCCAATCCATTCCTAGGTTGCAATTGTAAGTTTCTAAAGATAGGACTTGAAAGTTTGTCTTTTTGTGTTGGTTTCCTAAGTGTAGTTCTACGTTTTTGACTATTGGCTTGAGTATACTTCTTTCTTGTTTGCTAGTTCTACAACAAGTTTTCTAGCAAGTTCAAGATCTAGCTATAATGTCCTTTTATACTTGGGAGACATGAAAGAGTGAGTAGCATCACAATCAATAAGAATTTAAAAGGAATTACCTTGGTGCTTTGCAGGCACTTGGAGAATGATAAATTGGCATCCTACCTCTTGATTATTAATGGATGCATGAATGATACCTCTCACCACTTCTTTGTAAATGGCAAGGTCCTCTTCTTCTTCTTGTCTAGCCAAGAAATAGGTTCAGCCACCACCAACCCCTCATCCCACTCCCCATCCTCATCCTTGATTATTGAGATTTTCCCTTATTTGAGGATTACAAGGATGGTTAGTGTTGACATTGTTAGTTGGTATAGGACATTAGTCAGTAAAGTGACCTAGCTAGTTGCACTTGAAGCAACGGTGTTAGGCTCCTTGACTGGAATTTACAAGATAAGGGTTGTTATTGGGTTAGTGATCAGGACCATTGTTGACAAGGTTTAAGCAACCCTAGTTCCAATTTCCCATCTACAGATTGATTCTTGCACATTTTAAATAGGAAAATCCACAATTTGGGAAGTGTGGGATAGCCCAAAATTTTCTTCTAGGGAGGAATCCATCAAGGGCTGAGCTCGTAATAGAGTATCCCAAAGTCAAAGTGTTTCATCACTTTTAGTTGCCCACTCACTATTGGATTTAGGCCTTGATAGAAACATGCTACTTGTTGCATCATTGTCATTTTGGGGACACACTTCAAGAGGGAAATAAAGCAAGAGTAATAACCCTTCATTGTTAGGCCTTCTTGCCTCAAACTAAAGGATTCTTCCATGTTTCAGATTTTCTATGCTAGGGCTAGGTACCTTCTTTGGATGGATACCTTAATATATTCCCATGTTTGGGAGGTCTTAGTAATAGCTTTGCCATAACACCATTGCTTCCACCAAAGACGAGCTTCTTTGGTAGGCATAATTGACAGATCATAGCCTAATTGGCTATGCTCGTCCTAGAGGCAGAAAAGTAATCTTCCATTTGTTCAATCCATATTTTGGAATTAGTTTTTACTTTCAATCCCTCACCATTGATCTCATGCAGCTTTACTTGCTTTAATAGAAGCTTCTTTTCTTGTTAATCAACCAAAGAGACTAGTGGTGGGGGTATCTAAAAGATTTTGTTGAAAGAGATTATTCACACAATCAAAAGCTCAAGTTTTTTTGCATCAATATGTACATCATACATGCTTTAGAAAGAGTTTTTTAATACATTGAGTAAGGCTTTAGTAGGATGGCCTAGATAATCATACATTGAGTTTTTTATTACATCAATATGTACTCGATTGGGTTGGATGGCCTAGATAATCCTACTATAAACCCACTAGGCTCACATCATAGCCTCACCCTCATAACACTCTATAGGACCTAGAGGACCAAGGTCAAAAGTGAAAAGTCAAACAATGTTGAGCCTATCAGCTCAACAGATCCTCCATGACTCATATTTGAGTTTGGTAATACAATCCATGTGTATACAATAGTTGGTAGAAGTCATGTACCAAAGTCCCGTACCAACTCATGTAATACATCCACTAGTGAACATGAAAGAACTAGTAGCGGGGTGAAACAAAGATCCAATCCATCAACTTGAAAACATGCTTCTATGAGAATAGGCTGAATTACAAGCCTACCTAGTATACCAAGGGGAACATCACATGAAATTCCTCATGCACAAGATATTAAAACATAAGACAAATGTCTATATCCTTTTCTACAAGTTTAAGTATTAAATTCATTTTGGCTTAGAGACATTAAATTATCCTTAGAGTATTCGTAGTTGTTTTAAGATTACCCCCTTATATTCATATAAGTGTATAGGTCTTAAAAATTGAAACTCGTTCTTATTCAAAATTTTTGGAAATTTTCATTTGCTTACAAAGTATTAGTTTGCATAAATTTATACGCTGTTGATAGGCTGGTAATAGTTTTACTAGGATCAACTATATATCTACTAGGAGGATTTTTATTTAAATCAATGACCAAGAGGGGATAGTCAAGGTGGAGGGGAGCTTCAAGCTCTACTCCGAGACCTACGGACCACTTATTGCTCAAGTGTTTTGAACCGAGCGGCCATGGCTACCTCTCACATAGCTGACGCGCAATGCCTACCTTATGGGTGTAGTGAGCTTACCTTGATGCTCGATCGAGTGCCCTCCTCTTTCTTGCACATCGGTAGCTCCACGATCCTTGAGGCAAGCTCAAGCAACCTCAATCCCTCTCCCATGAGCTTCATCCTCCATAGCCCCGCGCAAGACAAGAGAAGAGAAGAGAGGAGGGGAAGATGAAGAGAGAAGATGGAGAGCTTCTTCTCCAAGATCCCTCACTCTCTCACAGTCACTACCTCACTCCCTCACACTCTCTCAATCCCTCTTCAAGCACAAGCAAGAAGGCAAGAAACAAGAGAAGAAGAAGAAGAAGCTTTTTCCACACACAAGAATGAGCTTCCCATTCACTTTTCAACTTTATATACATGCCCTATTTTCCATGGGCGGTCATCCCCCTTTTTTACGTGGCCGGCCATTAGCCTAAGCCCCTTTTCTCATTGTCCTTCTATCTTCCTAGCTTCCTTTCCATCGCCTGTCTACATTTACAAATTGCACGGGTGAGAGCCCGACGCTCTTTTACAAGATTTCAGGGTGCGCCTTTTTATTTTAAAATGTGCCTTTCCCCTTTTGCATTTGCCTTGGACTTTTAAGGTTGCCCTTGCGCTTTTGGCCTTTTCTCCTCTTCTTTCTTCAGTCAGGCTACCTTTTTTCTGCCTTTGCCCTGCATCTTTTCCACTTCCTTTTGCTTTCTTCGTGTTGGGGTTAACATTACCCCCCTCCTAGACAAGTGCCACTCCCATGGCACTGTGGTGGGAAGTAGTGGGATAGATGATGCTATTGCTAGGTGGAACTGGTGGGTAGATGACACTGAGGCTTGTGAATGAGAGGTGATGGAGTTTGATGACGATGACCAGGAGATATTCCGGCATGCTTTAGGCTTCCTGAAGATTCTCGGCATCTTTCACACTGTTCTGGTGCCCTTATGGAGCCGGTCGTCTTTTAAGTATCCGAAACGCTTGAAGCAATAAGCAATCCCTTAGGAGGATGGTATTGGAGGGATTTATTCTGGAGAGACCCCCCGAATGCTGTTTGCCTTGAAAAGTTGTGGCATGGGCTGAAAACCCTTGTCTGGGAGTAGAGGATCTTCAGTTTTGAGTTGAAAGTCTTCAGGTTTGTGGTATCAATAAGCGATCCGTAGATCTTGAGGCAGTGGGCATGGATCATCGGACGATGAGGTTCCAAGATCTATGCCAATGGCAGCCCATCACGGGGTTTTCCTTCTGCTTGATTTGGTTCAGTCATGGCAGCTATCAGTAGGCAGATGATTGGCAACATGAAATCTGTTGAGCCATTTAAACCTTCGCAGCGAAGCTCATGAAGTTGCAGTAATGGGGTCATGACCGACTCCTGGAAAAATTCATCGTGATTGGAGGATGTAGTAGATGATCTCTTTCAACCAAGCAGCCCGTTCTTGAAACATGAACATAACCTGCAAGAAAAGTGGTGCACTTCCTAGGGGGTCTATTTGTATCACTGTACAGTGCATGGTGCCCGTGCCAGTGGAACTGGGAGATGGGTCTAACCTTGGGCAAGCCCTTGGTAATGTCCCACACTTGAGGACCCAGTTCGTGTGGCATTGGAGGTGCGGTGCAAAACTTAGGGTGACAGGTCTGAAAGTCCTGCCCTTGATGTGCCCTAAGTGTGAAGTGGGGGAGGGGCTAGAGAGGACTCTAGATGCAGTGAGTGTGGTACATAATAATAGTGAAGGAAGACTGCAAGCACCTTTTTTTTTTTTTGGGAGAGTATATTGGGCAAGGTATGCGGCACCTATTTAGTCACGGGGCGGTCGCAGGCATTGTGATAAAAATGCGCGACTTTGTAGGTATTCTTTAATGCCGGCTTTAGCTCTTAGAGGAGTGGTGGACAAAAAGGGGTGATTACACCTTGCAAAATGGGTGTCACTCATATTTTCTAATAGCTCTAAGTAGAAGGCAGGGAGGAGAGTAGCGCGCATCATCAATCGCGTCATGGCTCTACTATCTATTCCTAGGTTAATGTCAAAAAAGAGTGGGGGGAGATAGGCTTCCTCTGCTGCAGGTTTCTGGAGTAGCAAGAATTTGAGAAGTCAGAGGTAATTACAAGTGGTTAAGAATGCTGGGTTGGGGCAGGAAGAGAAGTCTACAAGAAAACGATTTATGGAGGGAAGCATATCTTCTACCCTAAATACTAAGCACTCCTCCGGGCTTCTAGCATTTACATTATAGATTTTCGAAAAGTCAAAATCCCCATGTAAATCTCTATCGTAGTCCACTCCATGCCTACGGGGGTAGGGCATGTAGATGGGATCGTTACGCTCTTCGGGGAGGGAGCTACAAAATGCGGTCCATGCATCAAAATTGGTGTCCCAAATCCTCCTTTGCCATTTCGGCTGTGCCTCGTAGCCTTGGACGGATTTGGAAACCAGATTGACCTTGTCTTCCCAGTACTCTTGTGGCTCTTATCTCCACCTAGTCATTATCATGCTTCTTTCTTCCATCCATCTGTTTGTGAGTTTGTTAGCTAGATCTTTGATCTTGGCTATGACTCCTATAGGCAGGGCCCGGTCCAGGGAGCGTGGAAAAGCGAATGAAAGCTCGAACGGCCTCTTATGTAGCTCTCGCTGGCGCCAGATGACCAATTCATGGGGCCAATCTACAGGATGTGTATCATTTCTCAGTGGCATGGGCTCCTCAGGGAGTTGTCATGGAAGTATGCATGCTCGGCGTTGGGCCTCCTCTGCTAACTCTTGTCACCTTCTCCTTGCTACAATTATGTGTTCAGGTAGCTCGGCATCGACAAGTTCCTCCTGTGGGATCTCGGGTTGAGGCAGACTTGGCATCCTTTGTGGCTCTTCAATCATCATCTTGCTCGAAGTCCGGGCCCTCTTCGACATTTTGCTCAACCACAAGAGGAATGACTGGTGGTGGTGGCGGTGGCTGCTCTTGCTCCTGAAAACCTAACTCCTTGAGCTCCGCAGTGGAAAGGCCCGTACAACAGAGGTAGTAGAATTGTTTCTCTTTAGTTATTCCTATACTTGTTGGAAGCTCCCGCTCTTGAAGACCGTATCTTAGAGCCCGGGTGCTTAGCTCCAACTTTCTTTTTACCTTTTCCACTGTATCATCGCCCTCGGCTTGCGTCACGTGGAGCACTGTGTTGAGAAAGGCCTGTCACTGGGTCTTAGTGGTTATCTCTGTAGCCTCAACCCTAGCTTTGGTAAGCATTCTTTTGCATTCAGCCACCACTGCCAGGCATTCAATTAAGTCCCTTACCCTGTCAAAGTTTTTCCTTTCCCACTCCATGGCTCTCTCCTCTATCCTTTGCCTTTGTTCCTCCAGCTGGCTCGCCAGGGTGGTTACTACCTGTTGCTACTCATTTGATAAAAACCATAACTGGTTTCTTTCTCTTAGTTTCTGAGCGAGCTGTTCTTCAGCGATCCCTCTTGCTTGATCGACAATGCTGAGCTTGTGGTGCGCCTCAGCCAGGATTTTTGATTTCTCTTGTACCAACTGTTCTTGGCTCTGGATTTTAGCGAGGAATAGCCTTTTTTGATTAAAGGTCATGGCCATGAGGGCTTCCACGTCTTCCTAGGAGGTCTCCAGCGCATTTTGCAATCTCTGCACTTCATCCTGTAGCTGTTTTGCTTCAGTTTTGCTGAGACTCCCGGCCCTTCATTTTTTAGGAATTCGATTTCCCTTATTAACCTGTTCTATTCTTCTTGCTCCTGCCATGACTGGGGCTCCGTGACATGTTCTTGTGGAACAGTGGCTTTGCCTTCCTGAACCTCCCGGTAGAGCTTTTCCACTTGGGCAACCCTTTGCTGTAGATCACTGTATTGCTGCATCAGTAGTTTTAGGTTCCTTTGTTCTGCCACCAGGCTCTGCTCCTCGTCCTCCAGCCTTTGCCTAAGGCAGCTTTCATTGTTTTGGGCTTCCTTTGTTTTTTCTGCTAGCTGGTCCTGCAGGGCCTTTATTTCTCTCCATCTGTCGGCTTCCTGCCTTGAGACCTCTAGCCTGAGGGCCGCTGACGTCTCCTTTTCTTTCTCTAGTTCCAGCAGGGCCACCTTCTTCTCTTCTTTTTCCTTGTCCAGTTGTGTCAGTAACTCGGCCACATATGCGTCATAGTCTACGGCAGGTATGGGAGTATTGGGCATGGTGGTCAATGCCTCCAGCCTTTGTCGTTTGGGGTCTTGCCGTGACTCTGCATCTGCGGGCGGTGGGCCTTTTCAATCTAGTTTCAGGGACGATTTCGACCACCTTGCTCACGAGCATCTGCACCATGGTCATGAGCTGTGTCGTGTCGAGGGGAGGCGTGGGTTGTGCAGTAGTTGCGGTCGTAGTTTCAACTATTATCGGCACAAAGAAGGGAGGGAGTGGATGTAGGAGGGACTTGCCCTTGCCTACGACCACCGGTGCTGCTTCCACACTTGCGCTGGCTTCGGATTTATGGCCAGGGCTTGCGGGTTCGAGTTCTCTGTCCCCATGGGTCTCTTCCACCGATCTTCATGTGGCTTCCACCAGTTCGGCCAGTTCCTTTAGTTGCTGCTCGGCTTCTTTCTCCGCCCTTCTTTTCCTGTCCTCTTCTACCTTCTTCGACTCCTCTCTTATCCTAGCAAGCTCCTCCTCCTCTTTCCTTCTCCTTTCTGCCTCAGCCCTTCGAGACTCTTTTTGAGTCCTTTTGATGTCAGCCCATTCTTCCTTACTTAATTTCTCTTTCTTCTCCTTCTATCTCCTATCACTTTTGCTTTGTTCTTCGGGTTTGCTCGTTCGTGGAAGCGGCACCTCCTGCTCTCCCTTGTCACTTACTATTCTTTTGCTTGATTCCCTCCTTCATGGTGAGGTGGGCTTTGATGCATAGTTTCCTCCTCCATGACGCCCTCATTCTTTATTGCTTCGTCTATGATGACTGTCAGGATGCCCCCGTATCTGATTGTAGCTACCTTTGACGCAGGTTTCTTCCTTGCGGAGCGTGCGGTTGAGGCAGGGGATTCTCCTCTTGTTGGTGCTTCCGCCGGAGTGAGGAGGGCAGCTGAACTTTGAATGGTCTTCTGTACGAATCCATTCCAGTCTATTTCTTCAGGGACTCCTATTGCTATGCTTTCCAACAGTGGGACCCCGATCCTGTTCATCAGCGCATTGTAACGTTGGCCCGAGAAGAGGGTATGGATCATCTTTGCTTGTAATTTCACCACTGGGTCCGGGATGTCAGCCAAGTTGATTCCATCCACAGTATGCACTGCTTCTTTCTTGACCCCTAGCATGGTGTAAACATCTCGTCTCGGCCTTCTCTCTTTCTTTAGCACAAGCCCCAGGGCCTTTTCTATGATTGTTGCATTGAGGGGCACTTTGATTCTTCTTTCTTGCTCCCCTGTTCTTACTGTGACAGTGCCACAATTTCGGCTCTTGTCGAAGTTCCTCAGGAAGTCTGCACACATGCTGTAATCCACAGCCTACCCCACCTTCTCCACGTACTTGTGGAGGTGGCATCTGTCCACCAAGTCTTTGATCGCGGGTTCCTCCAGGATGGCCTCGTCCAGATTCAATGTGTGCTTGAAAGTGAGCTAGCTGAATCCTCGCGTCTCGATGTTGATGCCGAATTTGGTCATTTCCTCTTTAGAGAATGGGAGTTTGCCCCCTTTCTCCTGCCTTGCCATGGTGGTGACCTGTCAACACACCATGCCAACATTAATGCCTAACAATCGGCTTATTTCTAATCAGAACTCTGTTTGAGAGAAAAATATATGTGCTCAAAATGGGTATACTTGCTTAGAGGCTTGACCATTGCTATTGTTTTACTCTGCAGTATTCTTCCATAGAAACTTACTTAATTATAATAATTTGCTAGCTAGATAGCATAACTTTTCATTTTTTCTCTGCTCTTGCTCACATTGCTCCCCCCTCCGTCGGGGATCGTTCAAAGAATCCTTCCTAGGATTGGCACAGGAAGGATGAGGTAAGCAGTGTTTCGCGTGGGTTGACTTACCTAGCCAATAGCCAATCATAGAAGCTTGGATTGTATTCGAGTTGGACATGACAATCCTGAGTAGATGGTTGGATGGAGACTTGGGAAATGTAGGTCAAAACGTCATGGAAGAGATCTCCAGTATTGAGACGTCTGGCAACATGTAATTCCTCTTCGGTGAGGAATTGGTCAATGTAGGGGTGGCCGAGCACATGGTCGTCCAAATGCTGATTGTGGGTGATGGCCAAGACCCTAAACGAGATAGGTGCCACATAAGTGGGGTCATATTCGATAGTTTTAACTGCTCTCCGCTACTCAGCATTGGTCATTATGCGACAACCTTTTTTCTCCCATTGGGTCCTTAGCGTAAACCACTGCCGCAAGAATGTGGAAGGTGAGCTTGCCATCTGCTTGAGCTCTTGCAGCTCCTGTTTAGGAGTAGAATGAGGAGGCTTACGATACGAAGTGATAAGTCTTCTGAGGGCAGCTTTATCCTTTGAGATTTCATCGTTTGCTTCTATCAGTTTGGCAGCAATTTTGGGTACTTTAATGGTCATAAGTTCATATTCCTCCCAAGTGCATGGTAATGCACGAACATCTGAAGCAAGCATGTCGTCAAGAAGGCCTAGGTCTAGCCTCTCGTAACTTCTAGCAAATGTAGTGAAAGTTTCGTCTAACATTTTAATGCAGGTTATTAGGTCATCCCCAGAAGTTGCGGCAAGGTCCTTAGCCAAAGAGAGGAAAGGTCGTATTGCGTATGAGGGCTTAAGACCCGCTGGCGAGGGTGGTGCAACTAGACTGGATAGTTGTGACTTCCTCATCGGTGTCACGGGTTGGGCCTTGCACTCTAAAGCACTTTGAGATGTTGCAGGAGGCTTCGGAGGCATGGGGGTTGTTTTAGGTTCTGAGTGAGCAGTCAAAGGGGTTTGCAAGTTCTCTGGATTAGGTAGGTTTAAGGCCTGTGGCATCTGCTTTGGTCGATAGATGAGCTGAGGCTTGCACAGCTGGCCATGGCCTGCTAACTACGTTCTGGGCGCCGCTTGTGCAAGCCTCTCTCATTAGGGTGAGATTGCTTGTAGATGAGCTTCTTAGCTGGCCATTTTTAGGCACCCAAATCCAGGGATTGCCCTCGTAGTACCCTTGTGCCCGCAAGAGATCTTTGGGAATCCAGCGCGAAGTGGTTGTGTGTCTACGGAGATAGCGCCTAGACTGCCTCTTGGGTCGGAACGGTTGATAATTTTGACGTCTAGGATCATACTTGGGTGGTCTCCTCAGATGTGGTTTTTGCCGTTGTGGCACCCATAAAAGCTTGGACTCTTTGGCCTTGTGAGCGCTCTTGGTGGGTTTGGGCCTAGGGTCGAGAGCCCAGCACGAGGTCATAGTTTCCTTCTGTTCAGACTCGGGCTGAAGCGTGGTCGTAGGGGTTTCTACCGGTGGCTCCGTAAAGGTGGGGGAATTAAGACAGCCCTTGCTGAAGGTCGTCACTATGCGCGCATTGCCGATAGCAAGATGTATGTGGTTTAGGTTGTAATCCACATTACAATTGGTTTGCTTTTTGAAAGTGCGACCCAATAGTGACACATTACCAGCTCCTTTATTGTCAGGTAACACATGGAAGAAGACTGGTAAACTTTCACAATGGAACCAAAATGGAGGGGAGCTTCAAGCTCTACCTCCAGACCTACGGACCACTTATTGCTGAAGTGTTTCGAACCGAGCGGCCATGGCTACCTCTCACATAGCTGACGCGCAATGCCTACCTTACAGGTGTAGTGAGCTTACCTTGATGCTCGATCGAGTGCCCTCCTCTTTCTTGCACATTGGTAGCTCCACGATCCTTGAGGCAAGCTCAAGCAACCTCAATCCCTCTCCCATGAGCTTCATCCTCCATAGCCCCGCGCGAGACAAGAGAAGAGAAGAGAGGAGGGGAAGATGAAGAGAGAAGATGGAGAGCTTCTTCTCCAAGATCCCTCACTCTCACACAATCACTACCTCACTCCCTCACACTCTCTCAATCCCTCTCTCAAGCACAAGCAAGAAGGCAAGAAACAAGAGAAGAAGAAGAAGAAGCTTTTGCCACACACAAAAATGAGCTTCCCATTCACTTTTCAACTTTATATACATGCCCTATTTTCCATGGGCGGCCATCCCCCTTTTTTACATGGCCGGCCATTAGCCTAGGCCCCTTTTCTCATTGTCCTTCTATCTTCCTAGCTTCCTTTCCACCGCCTGTTTACATTTACAAATTGCATGGGTGAGAGCCCAGTGCTCTTTTACAAGATTTCAGGGTGCGCCTTTTTATTTTAAAATGCGCCTTTCCCCTTTTGCATTTGCCTTGTACTTTTAAGGTTGCCCTTGCGCTTTTGGCCTTTTCTCCTCTTCTTTCTTCAGTCGGGCTACCTTTTTTCCGCCTTTGCCCTGCATCTTTTCCACTTCCAAGGTGACTCAATACTTTTATGTTGGAGATGTAAGAGTTGTGACATCATTCCAAAGCAATTAGGATTTATAACTTTTGCGTGTTGCAAATACACATATTGATTCTATCGATCAGCTACTTATTCATAAAATAAGGACTTTTGAGTCTTTGGTTTTGAATTTCAAAAGCCATCAACCAAGCTTAGCTCTTCAAGGATTTGAGTTCTCAATATATCATTCTCAATGTGATCGATCTTATTAGAATCCACTAGCTAATTTTTGTTACGCAATTTCTAGGTTTTCCTCTCGGATTGTTGGCCAATCCAATCCAAGGATAACCTTGAAAGTTATACCTAAACCAAAAATTATTGGATTAACGAGCCATGGTGTAGATTGCTCAAAATACCTTATGGCTCAAAAGTTAGTTAAAAGATCCCTAGAAAAAAATTCCTAGCTTTAGTCAGTTGATTACAAGCATTAAATTTAATTTAGTATGTTTATTTACATTACAAAATATCAATATGTGATGATTTGATATCGTAGTAGTAATGGGGCATATTAAAATTTATACTCTAATACCACATGAAACATACCCTCGAACGAAGGATAGTTTGGTAGCCATATAGGAACCATCTGTGCTAATCATGAGTGTGTGGACTAGGCAATGAGGTGTTTCCTATGTCTATCTTATTACAAGCAAAGTATCCAACCTCACTCCACAAGGATCGATCTATGGGTTTCTAATGACACAACTATGGTCACTATCAATAATCTAGCATCGAGCTAAAACTATCACATTTCTCCAGTCATCAGAGAATTAAGGTAGGCAAATACTGCACTTGGTACGATGAGAGTGAGAAAAAAGGAGGAGTTGAGCATCAACCCCTCTACCCATAAGGCATAGTCTAACACTAGCCCCCTAAAATAATGCTTAGTAGGTTCTAAGACTTGATGCTAGGAAAAGTTATGCTTATCAACTCTTATCTAAGATAGCTAGCTAACTAGGTCCATCAAATTGTAAGATGGTTTCATCAAGAAGGCCATCTATCCGTTTTTCATAAATGGCATGGCATATTTTAGCTATTTAAGTAAGCATGCTACCTACGATGTGAGCACACATACAAAGACCTTCCTTAATTAATCTTGCATAGGGTTCATTAGCACACATTTTTAATATGGATACTAATCAATCATTTTTGAAAACATAGTTGTTTGAATTATTATCATATTTACAACCTGTTCAAAGGAGTGAACCAACCCAAAAATTGAGTTGCCATCCATGCTCTGTTCATCCCATGCCTCCCAACATGCAACCACATTGGGATCGTATAGGTTTCCTTCCCTATCTTAGAACCAGGATCAAGATTACAATTGCAAATCAAGGCCCCACTAGTTCTCACTTGCCATAAGGGACAACCTTCCTATACGGGAGACCAAACATACCTAAATAGTGGTTGGCCATCTTAGATATTCTACATGTGCTCCAGGCAAAGAGTATCCAAGATGACCCTAGGGATGGCATCACACCTCAATCTTGTCAGGCTGCTAAAAGCACAGAATAATTAGGATATTTTACAAATAGCTTAATGCAATCACAAACAATTTTCAAAATTTCAAAAATCATTCCTTTATAACCAATGATTAAACTAAACTTCTATAAAATTTCCAAAATATTTGAACTTTCTAAATGAAATTTTACTATGACTTTTTACTCATTCATTAAGAATTCAACTCATAACATTTGGCTTAATATTCTACATGTGAACATGCTTAAACATACTATGTGCATGAATGTACCTTAATAGAAAAAACAAAGAGACTTATGAACTCTTTTAGAAAAATAATTATAAAAAAAGTAAACTGTGCATCATTTGCTAACTTTAAATGTAAAACACCACTTAAGAAAAAATGTCACTTTCTTTTTATACAATTGTTAATCTATAGTAATAAAATATTCATTTTTTATTGACTTTTAATGACTTAGTTAAACAAAATCTACCCACAATTTTGAAAATTTCAAAATAAACATTTTCAAATTTTATCTTATAATTTATCGTATAAAATGTAACTTTTTCTAGTTTTTTTAAATTTTTAAGTAATTTAATTGATTTTTTAAATCACAAGTACTTTCATAAGTACTAATCTAAAATTTAGGTAAAATTTATTTTATTTTTTAAGTCTCATTTTTAATTATCATATAATTGACTATAATCTATAAGCCAACTAAACATATTTTCATCTCTAAGATTTTGATTTCTAAAAATTTTGGTTATATTTATAATTTAAGAAGTTATTGGTGATTGAAAATTCTAAAGGAGAGAAAGAAAGGTTTAATTTTTAATTTAAAAGTATCGCTACGAATAAAAATCAAATTTAAAAAATTATGTATGGAAATAAAATAGTTTGTCTTGATCATATTTACAATCATATTATTGGCATCTTACGGACTGTCCGACTCCCAGAATCGGACCGTCCGACTAAGAGAGAGTTGAACCAAACTGGTCCGATTGCCAAAATCGGACCAACCCGATCGAACGTGCCATGTGGCACTCGGACTGCCCATTAGAATCGGACCATCGTAGTCGGACCATTGGGGCTGGACTCGGACCAGTCCATAGTCGGACCACTTCAAAAGTAGGACCACCCTCTTGGTCCTGGACCTTCACCTTGTCCATCTCTCTTCTTCTCTCCTTCTTGCTTGTGTGTGCTCTTGGGAGAGGGAGTGTGAGAGTGTGAGGGAGTGAGTGTGTGTGAGAGTGAGGGATCAAGAGGGTGAAGCTCTTCACCATCTCCTCTTCTCTTCTTCTCTTCTCTTCTCTTCTCTTCTCTTGCACGCGCGGCTATGGAGGATGGAGCTTGGAGATGGAGGAGGCTTGAGGATGCTTGAGCTAGCATCAAGAATCGTGGAGCTACCGGAGTGCAAGGGAGAGGAGGGTACTCGATCAAGCATCAAGATAAGCTCACTACACTCGTAGGATCGACGGCGCATCGGCTAGGTGAGAGATAGCCATTAGAGCTTGCATGGAACGCTTGAAACAATAAGAGGTCCGTGGGTCTTGGCGGTTGAGCGAAAGCTCCCACACATGCGATTTGCAAAGTTCATATACATTGCAACTATTCAGACCTCATTTAATGCTCGTCTACAATTATCTTATACACGAGTCACAACCAGGAATTTATTACCTAGATCGTAACTACCATCGCATGCGATTTGCAAAGTTCATATACATTGCAACTATTCAGACCTCATTTAATGCTCGTCTACAATTATCTTATACACGAGTCACAACCAGGAATTTATTACCTAAGTGCATTATGTGTTATAAGCCCTATCCTTTGCGAGATGCAACAAGGGCGCCTTCGCACAATTTTATCTTTTAACTTATGCAACATACGTTCGAAAATGCAACTACCCTTGACCACGGAAGTGCAAGCAAATGCAAGTACTCGACATGCAACTAAACTTTGTAGATCGAATGAGTATATAAATTTTCCAATGCATTTAAATTTTCTATGTGAATTTAAAACATGCTTTATGCAACCTTTCCATGCGGAAATATTATTCGGAACCTGGGAATTCAATATCGGGGCATTGTCCACTCTCGTACTTTGGGTGGAAGCTCCCACATGCGCTCCTCTCGACTTTTGCTTGGGAGCCATTGAAAAAGTAAAACTTGACTCAGCAAACTCTCCCTTGGTTCCCTTTTTTGATTTCAGAAATTGCCTTCAGTCCGAGATCTCCCTCGTGGCATGGGAAATAGGCCTTAGGGAACATGATCAAAAATCCAGGAGGCACAGGTGAACAAGGCCTAGAGAAGCTTCAATACAAGCTTCTCAAGCTTCTGGGACATAGGGAGATGACATGGAGAAGATGATTGGAGATGATGATGATGGTGAAGATGACGATGAGGGAGATGACAACAACGATGATGATGATGATGATGAAGATGAAGACGATGGGGGCGGCAACAGCAGCCTGGTGGCACGACAGTATAGCGGCGGCAGGCAAAAGGCGGCGGGAAACTCCACAATCCCCCCTCAAGCTTGGGGGGGTTTATATGGGAGGAAGGTGGGGGGGGGGTGGCCACACAAGTGGCAGGGTGCATGCTTCCCTCCCCCATGGCCCTCCAAAACACCTACTCCACACATGGTCCCTCTCCCCGCCATGCAATGGCTGAAGGGGAGGGAGTTTAATGTAAAAAAATTTGCAATTAATTCATTATCGTTTTTGTCCCTTGAAGGGGTGTTCCTGCGTGGGCTACAATTTTTAGCCACGGTCTCTTATGCACAATGCGGGCTGGTGTTTGTTAGTGCACGAGGATGGAGCACTTAGCCCAAAGTTCTTTTTTTTAATTGCGGAAGAATTCTCTGGACTACTTTTGCGTGGGATCTAGAGTCATTAATATTTCATTGCAGAAATATTACATTCTCTCCCCCTTTGAGGAATCGAGATGTCCTCATCTCGAGAAGATCTGGGGGTATTGTTGGTTGAGAGTACTTTCATCCATCCAAGTGGCATCCTCTTCGGGATAATCTTTCCATTGGACGAGGTATTCTCTCAAGGTCCTTGACCTCAAATGCCTCTCCCTGACATCTAAGATTGTATTAGGCCGTAGCTCAAGGACTCCTTGGCTGGGCATCACAATTTGTTGATCATCAAGCACATGACTAGGGTTAGACACATACTTTTTCAATAGACTGATATGGAATACATTATGAACTTTTAGGTTTTCAAGGAGTTGCAGTCTATAAGCATTAGGCCCTAGGCACATGAGAATCTTGTAGGGTCCACAATACCTTGGACTTAGCTTTTTGCATTCACCCAAGGATAGGGAACTCTTCTTTGGACGTATGCGAATGAAGACCATATCACCTTCAACGAAGGATCTGTCTTGACACTTCAAGTCTACGTAGGCCTTCTGTCTGTCCTTGGCGGCTTGGATGTCCTGTCTTATTGATTTGATCTGGTCATCCATATCTTCCAACATCTGCTTTGAAGCTTCAACCCTCAAGGTTGGATCTGAAAAGCTCAAAGGACTACGACAATTGTGCCCATACAATGCTTGAAAAGGGGTCATCTGAATGCTTTGTTGGTAATAAGCATTGTAGGCAAACTCAATGAGTGGCAAATATTCAATCCACTTTTTGGGTTCGTGACAGCAGTGTGCCCTAAGCATATCTTCAATGACTTAGTTGACTCGTTCCGTTTGACCATCGGTTTGGGGATGGTAAGCTGTACTGAAACAGAGTTGAGTCCCAATGGCCTCGAAGATAGCCCTCCAGAAGTGTGAGGTGAAGAGAGAGTCACGATCACTAATGATTCTTCTAGGTAGCCCGTGCAGTTTGAATATTTCCTTGATGAATAACCTTGCAATGTTTGAGGCTTTATAGTTTGTCTTAACATGGATAAGATGTGCAACCTTGGTGAGCATATCCACCATGACCATAATGGAGTTGTATCCTCCCGAAACTTGGGGCAGGCCAATAACAAAGTCCATACTAATGAATTCCCATTTCATTTGGGGAATGTCAAGTGGTTGCAATTTCCCTGGCATTTTGACATGTTCGCGGCCTGAATGTGTTGGCAAGACAAACATTCCGTGACATATTTGAGAATGTTACTTTTGAGCCTATCCCAATAATAGCTCTTCTTGATTGCATTAAGGGTCATGGCATAGCCAGGATGTCCTGAGAAAGGGGAGTCATGGGCTTCCCAAAGTATCTTCTACTTGAGTGATTGACTTGTCGGGATGCATAATCTTGTCCTATAGTAGACAAGTCCACTATTGATAGAGAATTCTTGATACTTTGTTTGTAGCTTCGGGTCTTGATTTTTGCTCGGGATCTCCCTTAGCAATTTCTGATAGGTTGGGTCATGGCATGCCTCTTCTTTAGCTAGCTCAAGAATTGGGTTGTTTGGCATGGATACCTTTGTGGCTAGAGATCTTGCTGTTGATGGATCTTGCAAAATTAGAGAATTCAAGAATGCCAGTGCATCGACAACTACATTCTCCTTCCCAGGCCGGTATTTGATTTCAAAGTCATATTCTTCCAATACTTCAATCCATCGACGTTGCGTCATATTGAGCTCGTTCTGGGTGAAAATCCAGTTAAGACTCTTGTGGTCCTTTACTAAGATAAATTTATTACCCAGCAAGTAGTGTCTCCAAAGTTTGAGAGCATGGATGACAACCAACAGCTCCAGGTCGTGGTAGCATAGTTTCTTTCATGGCTCTTCAGCTTCCTTGAAGAGTATGCTACGGGATGACCTTCTTGTAAGAGCACACATCCTAAGGCAAGTGTGCTAGCATCAGTTATCACTTCAAACTTCTTACTAAGATCAAGAAGTTTCAAGATGGGTGTTGATACCAAGCTTTGCTTTAGTTTGTCAAAGCTAGCCTGTTTAGCAGGTGACCATACAATTGATACTTGCTTCTTTAGTAGATTAGTCAGAGGCGCTGAAATCAAAACATAGTTTTTGATAAAGACCTTGTACCATCTTGTCAATCCAAGAAAACTACGTATTTCTTTGACAAACATTGGTGTTGGCCACTCCAAAACACATCTTGACCTTGGCCGGATCTACTGAAATTCCTTCCGCTAATACAATGAATCCCAGATACTCGATCTGTCACTTGAAAAATGCACACTTCTTCTTCTTGGCATAAAGCTTGTGTGCTCTCATTGTTTCGAGGACAATGTGAAGCTGGGGTTCATGATCTTTTTCCTACTTAGAGTAAACTAGGGTATCGTCAAAGAAGACGAGTACGAAGTCATCAAGATAGGGCCTAAAGATATCCTGCATTAACCTGTTAAAGGTAGCAGGAGCATTTGTCAGCCTGAATGACATGACTAGGAATTCAAAGTGTCCATACCTTGTGCTGAATGCAGTCTTCGGGATAACTTCTTCCTTGATCCTTATCTGATAATATCCAGAGGACCTGAGATCTATCTTAGAGAAGATCTTCGCACCATGAAGACGGTTAAGAAGTTCATCTATTCTTGGAATGGGTATTTGTTTTTAATGGTTGATTGATTCAACCCTCTGTAGTCAATGCATAGCCGAAGCATTCCATCTTTCTTCTTCTGGAATAGCACTGGATCTCCCCATGGCGAACTGCTAGGACGGATGTAGCCTTGGTCTAACAGTTGCTTGAATTGCTCCTTCAGCTCAATTGCTTTCAGGATGGATATCCTATATGGTCTCTTTGTGACTGGTGTAGCTCCTGGCGCCAGCTTGATTTCATGATTGACTTCCCTCTGAGGAGGAAGTTCTGTCAGCTCTTCAGGGAATACGTCTACGTATTTCTTTAACCATGAAGGTTCTTCCCTAGATTTCTGATTCTGATCTAGCTTATTTAGTTTAATCAAATAGACAGGTAGGCTCTTCTAACTCCTTTTATTATTCGTGTTGCTTTTGCCAACTAAATCTTTGGCTTACCAGCCTCTCCTTGAATTATAACTAGTTCCCCTTTAGAATTTCTAAAGGAGACTTGGCCCTTTCCACTGTGAATGTGGGCATCATTAGGTATTAGCCAATCCATTCCGAGCAAACATTCATAGACACCTAGGTTCATTACCCTGAATCTGACCAAAGTCAACTTTTCTCCTAGTCGGAATTTCACCTTAGCAATTTGCCTGGTACAAGAGACCTCTCAACCATTTGCTAATTCCACAAGTAAGGTAGGTGCATCTTTTGTGGCTATTCCTAATCTTTTTGCACAGACTAGTGAAATGAAGGAATGTGTATTACCACAATCAATCAAGGTTTTGAAGCTTTTACCTTGATAATCCGATGGAGTTTGTATCACCGAGAATTGGCGATTTGGGCCCTCCTTGTGAAGAACGGCATGAACTATTGCCCTCTCAATGTCAGCTTCCATGGATGGATCTTCTTCATCACCCAGCTCCTTGTTGGCAACACTGGAGGTTCTCCCTTTGGCCATGACGGTGGCTCCTTGGCCATGCGCGGCTCCTTGGAATGGCCCTTGACGCTGTCCTCTGCTAAGCTTGGGACATTGCCTTTTAAAGTGACTAGGCTCGTTGCAATGGAAGCAACGGAGATTGCAGCCATTACCTTGTGTAGGAACAAAGTTGTTGATAGTATTGGCCCTAGCTTTCTTCCTTTGTCCCTGATTTTGGCCCTGTGCTCTCTTGGCCTGAGACCTATACATCCCCTTGTTTTGATCCCTGTAAGACCAAGTCTTGTTATTCCTTGGCTTGGTTTGCGCCTCCTATATTATTGGCGTAGCTTGAATGAGCGCGTCTTGTAGGTCCATTGGGCGCATTGATTCCAAGCGGGTGTTTATGGGTGGATTTAACCCAGCACAAAACTTTGACACATGTTGTGTCATATCCATTTGTGGTGCATACTTTAAGAGAGAGACGAACTTTGAATAGTATGCATCCAGGGATAGTCCAAGCTGCTTTAATTCATAGAATTCATTCATCTTCTGTGTGCGGTAGGCAGGTGGCAGATATCTCCCTCGCACAGCTTTTTTTAGCTTTTCCCAAGTAATTGACCCTTCCAAGATCCCTTGGTCTTTGCACCATTGTTTCCACCAAAGTTTTTCTTCATTGGTAAGCTTCAGTTTGGTGAGCATAGCTTGGTTAGCTGGTGCAGTTCCTGCCGCCTCGAAATAGTCCTCCATGGATTCGATCCAGAACTTGGCATTAGTTTGGACGGTCCTTCCCTTACCATCGAATTCAAGTGGCTTGATTTGTTTGAGAAGGAACTTCTTCTCTTGAATTACAACTGTACTTAGTGCAAGGGTCGGACTAGAATCTGCACTTGAGGTTGTGCCTGGGCAATAAGATTCTTTATGTTAAAAACTTGCTAAATGTTTCTCACATTACTTTAATATGCCCAGTTCAACTTTTAGCCAAGTGACCTAATCACTTAACTCCTTTACCAACACTTACAGCCATGACATACAGTGATAAAAATCTTATTCATTCATGTGGGGATAGCCCTTTCGAGTACATTTATTTTGGGAAGGTAGAACAAGCTTGATACATTATTTTGGGGAAAGTGAGATTGCGTTACATTCGGCTACGGGAACTGAGTAATAATATGGAGAGGGGTCATGGATTTTCAGGAATCGATAGGTCATAGGAAGCTTGGGGTATCCCTTCCTTTGATACCCATTTCTCTCATAACGTCCCAGCACCTTGATTCTGTCGGCATGGATTATTCGAGTCACTTCCTCGTACACATACTTATTTTGCTTGACCTTTCGACTACCGACATGTAGGGTTGCGTTTGCGTGAGCCTCGACAAAGATGAACAGCTTCACGATCTTTAAATTCTCCATCCACTTGATTCTCTTCAAGTTGGTCTGAAGGTACGCAAGTCGGTGGACTGCTATATAATAAATTCCTGATTCACCCGTCCATCTCTGTTCCACGTACACAGATAAAGGATTGTAGATGCAGTCTAGAATATTCATCATGCCTAGCCTCCATCGATAATTTGAAGCACGCATCACAGTCATAAACATAACCTGGAACACCAAGAATTTGTTCCATGTGACTCTGTAGGCCAGCATCCATAAGTAAGTAAGGAAATGTTCTTAACGGCAACATTGCTCTACTTTCCCTCATTAAGTCCCCTTGTAATTATTAGATTCTGTTGGTTCGCTCTGATACCAACTGTAACGTGTCCCCCTGTCCACTTGTAGGACACATCTTAGCAGCCCATCGGGAAGAGAGTCTAGAAAGCGATGCCCAGCACTTACAAGGAATGTCACGGGATTTGCGATCTAGGTCTTCCCGAGTCTGCCATGAAGCGGAAGCATTCCGGCCGTTCCCACTTAGGACCGACCTGAATCAGGGTTTTCCTAATGGTTAAGTTCCTAGGAGGTAGCTAGTGTCGAGCCCCAGACGAATCACTTTGCGCAGAAACATCAGGGTCGAAGCGAATTTATACTGCACTTGCTTCAAGGAGAATGGGAAATGAGAGGGATGCGAAGCTCTACCTCTCTGCCCGTAAGGCATAGTCCCATTCCGTTCCCCTAAAATAGTATAAATCGAAACTCTAGCTCTATAGATTCTAGGTCATTGTTACCTCTCTGTCAAATCCTTTGAGAAAAGTTCTCGGCCAACTGGGACCACCCTTCCGTAGGACGAACCTAGAGTCACGTCCAGTTATCTAATTACCTACCACATTTAGTTTGACAAGCAAAAATAGCTTACTTAATTAACCAAATTAATCACTGGTTCGTTCACGTAACTTAAGCACTGATACACAAAAACAATGTCAAGCAAGTTCCTTTTTCAATATTTGATCTTTATTTATCAGTCTTTGGAATACATCAAATAACCTGCCCGAACGCTATTTCAGCAATCCTCAGGGATCGCTATTCCAAGTTCCGCTCGTTGACTAGTATGCGGGCCTCGAGATCCCATCTTGAGTCACATTGGCCTCTTGTGTAGGATCCGGAGGCAAGGGATTTACGGCCAGAGCCTCCCCTGGCACCCAAGTGTCCTCCTGCTCTCCAAGTAGCACCCACGGAGAGACCTCTCGCGGTGGGTTCCGTCCATGTACCCGGCGCGGCTATCAAACCCTTGGATAGGGTCAGGCAGACAGTCAGAGGTAATTGATACTGCCTCTCGCTCCAGGCTTTTAACCTGAAGCATTAGTTGTTTTCCCTGGATTAGTTCCTTGAGCAAATAAGTACAAATAGCGCACCTAAGTGTACAATCACGAGCATTCCAGTGGTCGTTTGTACGGCCAACCCCTAAGGTGTGATTCCTTCTCCTCGGATACTTCTAGCATTTGATCTTGGATTAATCGTGAATTGGCAAGTTCCCAAGGGTTTCGTAAGCTGAGTTGCTTGTTTACCCTTTTTGGTTGGGCTAGGGTTTATACCCTGTTGACCCAAATTGTCTTCTACCTTAGGTTTCCTTAAACTATAGTCAATAAATCCTGGCCAACCTCGTCGCCCTTGGTCAATTGCTTTCTTGGAAATTCATTGCTACCTTGGCTTACAAGTCAGTCTTCAAGGAAGAGTGTTGAAGTAGGACATCTACTCAATTCCTAGGAAATTTAACTTGCAATTAGAACTCGCCAAACCTGGTCTAAGGTGTAGGGGTTCTATTTTGTGATTTAGATGCAAGAGCATATGACGTTAAAGCTTGTTGCACGAGATAGGTGTCAACCCCTAACTTGTGGGATTATTTTTCTCATCACATGGTATTCCTTGATCAAGAATACCTTTGATCAAGGTATAGGGCTTGGGAGTCTTATTGACCCAATCCAAAACCCTAACCCTACTAGGCTGATAAATGTTTTGGCCCTAGGGTCCCTAAATTCTTGCGGAGGTCTAGTATTTGGTCAACTGATCCTTAGGGTGAGAACCCTAGATAATTCTTGCATGGGTGATTAGATAATCCTAACATTTCAAGAATGTGGGTAGGACTTTTAAGATTGGAAATATTAAATTGGTGTCCTAAGTGCGATACTAGGTAGAATTTTAACATAACTTAACCTAACCCAACACATTGAGGTGTTCGTCGTAAGCCAACTATTCATGACTTTATGAATCTATTGTGAGTTACACAATTACATGCGATTTACCTAATTGCTCCAATTGTCTTACGATTAGAGGTGATCTTCCCCTTAGAGATGCAAATACTTTCCCTAAAAGATGTAAGTAACTATAAGATGTATGAGTTATATTATTCCATGCGAATATGCAATATCAAGACCATAGACCTTTTGCCTTTATGAAACTATAGGATCTATAGTGATCTTTCTTTTCCTTGCCTTATGCGACATTCATTGACATTCAGAGCTATTCTTATAAACCCTACATTTTATGCATCGAATTCAAGCTTTTAGTATTTTAATGAAGATGCATCCTTTCCCAAATTCAAACTTTGATAAAAGAACTCCATGAATGGGTGTATTATTCTTTCATGATCAGATGCAAATGAATACATAATTGATTTAATCCTTCCTTTATCACTTAACCCCACCTAGATTGTAACTACCATCGCATGCAATTTGCAAAGTTCATATACATTGCAACTATTCAGACCTCATTTAATGCCCATCTACAATTATCTTATACTTGAGTCACAACCAGGAATTTAGTACCTAAGTGCATTATGTGTTATAAGCCCTATCCTTTGTGAGATGCAACAAGGGCACCTTCGCACAATTTCATCTTTTAACTTATGCAACATACGTTCGAAAATGCAACTACCCTTGACCACGGAAGTGCAAGCAAATGCAAGTACTCGACATGCAACTAAACTTTGTAGATCGAATGAGTATATAAATTTTCCAATGCATTTAATTTTTCTATGTGAATTTAAAACATGCTTTATGCAACCTTTCCATGCGGAAATATTATTCAGAACCTAGGAATTCAATATCGGGGCATTGTCCACTCTCGTACTTTGGGTGGAAGCTCCCACATACGCTCCTCTCCACTTTTACTTGGGAGCCATTGACGAAGTAAATCTCGACTCAACAAACTCTCCCTTGGTTCCCTTTTTCAATTTTAGAAATTGCCTTTAGTTTAGGATCTCCCTCGCGGCATCGGAAATAGGCCTTGGGGAACACGGTCAAAAATCCGGGAGGCACGGGTGAACAAAGCCTAGAGAAGCTTCTGGGACACAGGGAGATGACGTGGAGAAGATGATTGGAGATGATGATGATGGTGAAGATGACGATGAGGGAAATGATGATGATGATGATGATGATGATGAAGACGATGGGGGCGGCGCGGCAGAAGCCTGGTGGCACGACAGTATGGCGGCGACAGGCAGAAGGTGGCGGGCAGCTCCACGATTCCCCTCTCAAGCTTGGGGGGAGTTTATATGGGAGGAAGGTGGGGGGTTGGCCACACAAGTGGCAGGGTGCATGCTTCCCTCCCCCATGCCCCTCCAAAACACCTACTCCACACATGGTCCCTCTCCCCGCCAAGCAACGGCTGAAGGGGAGGGAGTTTAATGTAAAAAAATTTGCAATTAATTCATTATCTTTTTTGTCCCTTGAAGTGGTGTTCCTGGATGGGCTACGATTTTTAGCCACGGTCTCTTATGCACAATGCAGGTTGGTGTTTATCAGTGCACGATGATGGAGCACTTAGCCCAAAGTTCTTTTTTTTTTTGTTGCAGAAGAATTCTCCGGACTGCTTTTGCACGGGATCTAGAGTCATTAATATTTCATTGCAAAAATATTACAACAAGATACTCTCCAATCTTGTCAAACCATGCTCTATGTCGGATGCTCTAAATCCTCATAACCTACTGGTTGCTCTAAATATACTTCTTTTTGTAACTCACAATGCAAGAAAGCATTCTTGACATCCATTTGCTACAAAATCCAACCTTTGATTGTGCTCCCAAAGTAATCCACATCTAATAGTTGCCATCCTAGCAACTAGACTAAATGTATCTTTATAATCTATGCCATATATTTAAGCATACTCGTTTGCAACCAGCCTAGCCTTATACCTCCTAATAGAACCATCTGCATTATCCTTAATTTTGTAGACCCACTTACAGCCAATAGCTTTCTTGCCCTTAGGCAATGGTACTAGATCCCAAGTTTTATTGGCTTCTAATGCAACCACGTGTGTGCATAAAATTGACAGGTGCTTTCAATAACAAGGAACTCACATAGAATCATAATAATTCAAAGAACCCACCAGTAGGAGCAAACCCTAAGACGTAGCTGGGTGCCATAGAGCCCTGTTAATAGGACCTTGAAGACCCCGAAGAGTTCGAAGATGATAGGATTGAGGGAAAGTCACTACCCAAGCTGATCGGACTGATCGACAACCTGATGGAGCGAGAGGCTGCAGAAATGTCAAGAGTAGACACGGACTGAGAGGGTGACCAGCTGGACTTGGGCGAGTTCCCAATCGAATTGCAGCGTATGGTCGACCAATACGACTCACTAACAAGGACCGTGATCCACGGCAGACCGATCGAGAAAGTAGTTACGAGCCTTGAGGAAGAGAGGAAGGCAGCTACGAAAGCGCTGCAGAGCATCACAACGTATAACCGCGAGGAAAGGATGAGGAAATTGCAGCAAGACTTAGAGATGCATGAGACACGATGCATTCTAGCCTTAGCTGGTAAAGCCATGATAGGGACAAACGTAGAGAGGGAGAGGGAGCTAGAGGCAAATCTGATGTTGAGCGAGCTTGTCACTAAGTGGCTCATTAAAAACATAGATGTAGAATAGAGTGCAAGTGCACTAGCCACCTCTTTGCTCACAGGCTTAGGAGTCACGCAAGGGGCGAAGAGCCACAACAATATCCTTGTAGTGGCCAAGTAGCTGGACAAGTACCAACCCAAAAACAACCCCTATAGCTTTGTGGAGCAATTCGAGCAGATTTGCGAAGCCAACGGTCTCACGGACCTCGCCCAATGCTCGCAGCCTTTTAGGCTTTGCTTGGGTGATAAGGGAAGGACGTGGTATACTAGCCTAGATGCAGAAGAGCGAACGAACTTCAATCTCTTGAAGGATCTCTTCATCAAGAGATTTTCAGAGACATGGTATTCGGACAACCTCATAGTTCGACTGATGAATGTTAGTCAGAAGGACAAAGAGGACATTAGAGACTACGTCACTCATGTGTGTAGCCTGTTTAAGAGAATCCCTACCAACGAACGACCAAATGAGAGAGCGGTCTCTACCATTTTTATAAATGGAATCTGCAGCAAGGAACTTTACAAGGCACTGGAAAGCAACTCAAGCTTGCGGAGAGATGTGCTTGCTAGGGTTTTCGATGAGGCAATAAGGGTAGATGACCAGCTTAGGGAGAGAAGCGCTAGAAGCTTGAATCGAGATGGCTCTAGCCAAAGAACCACAGAGAAAGCCACAACCTATAGCGAGAGATCAGCCCCTGATATGCAGGATAAGGGCAAGAGCATGGCACAAGACCAAGAGCTAGCTGAAGTCAGGATGGAGCTAGCACGGTTGCAAGAGTTGGTAAAGAGACCCACTAGACCGCATGTCCAGTGTGTGCACTGTGGAGGCAACCACATCCCTGCTGTGAGTGCCAGGATCCAAGGTCTAGTCTTATGCAAATTGCGGAAGGTTTGGACATGACGCAATGCATTGCCGATTGCCAAGAAGGTTTCCTTATGCACATCAGTACTACTCACCATACTACGGGAATAGGCCACCTAACTTCTTCCGAGGAGGAGTCCCATTGGCCCTTCCAACACCTAATGATGCAAAACCAGCCATTCCTAGATTAGAGATCAATCCCATGGGCATACCCAGACCACCTCGACCCTTCGTGACACATCCATTGAGTGACACTCCCATCCACTACGTGGAAGAGCCCAATGACGAGGAGTCATATGTGAACCCTTACATCTCGTATGATGAAGAGGTTAATTTGTCCTCATGGACTATCGATTAGTGCCGGTGATGGCATTAGGAAGGGGAAGAGGTAGAGGTTTTTCAGGGCCAACCCAAGACCTAGTCACGTGCTGGATTTGTGGTCACCCTGGTCACATATCGACACGATGCCCAGAAAAGAGCAAGTTAATAGGGAGAGAGCTGATTTCAGGTGTGCCAAGTGCGGCATCACCCATCTCTTTAGGGAATGCCCTAGACAAAATCCGTCCTCAAGCTCATGCAATGTACCATCAGTACCTTTAGGGCTATTTGGCATTGAGACATTCGATAACGAGGATACACTCATCCCACTGCATGTCATGACATGTGCACAAATGCGATAGGCTGGCATATCACTGCCTGGGCCTAGCAATCTAGACGCTACCTCAATAGGGAAAAAGAGTCGTAGAGGTGGAGAAAGAAGAAAACCGATGCTAAGATCACTCTCAAAATTGACAGAGAGACGATGCTAGTGAGTGGCAAGAAGGTAACTGATGCCGAGGTTGAAACCACCGCTCTGAAAATAGCAGAGAAAGGGAGTGCTAAGGTAGGGGAGTACCCCTGCCCGAAGCGCCAATTAGAAGTGATTGAAAAGGTCAAGGAGTGGGTAAGGGAAGCCCAAGAGAAACTGAAGGATGCTGAGGCCATCATAGAAGATGGAATTAAGGACTTCTCTAGTGTGAGCACCCCAATCTCACCCTCTCGACCAAGGTCAAGAGATGCACTTATGCCATGGGCAGCATCACCCAGGAGAAGATTAGGAGCCATGGGCTAGCAAAACACCCAAGGCCAATGGCCTAGAGGTGTGGGAATGGAGGAGAGACAAATGACGAGTAACCTCCTCATGACATTGGTAACCACCCAAGTAACCTTGAGCCTAGGAGACCTGCTTAGGCAACATCTGATGCTTTGGCTGGAATTGAAGCACTGGGTGGAGGAACCAACTGCAGTTGTTCTCCCCCTCACTGACATACCCGTCTCAGTGGGACAAAGATGTTGAAGTCCTCAATCTACCTATCCAAGGACTAGCATGAAAAAACATCGATGAGAGATGGATAGGAGCTAGAGAGCCCAATCCAATATGAACTTGAAGTGCATGGTTCTCCGTTGGACCAACCACTCATGGTAGCCGATGTAATTGTGATCTCTCAACTAAAGAACCTTTTCCGCCTTGTGTTGGAGTTAAGTTGCGGGTACTATGATGAAATGGAGTGGAAAGGGAAAAAGTGCAAGTGACTCAAGGAGACAAGTCTAACCAAGGCAAGCTGAGACTTCCTAGGTACGTCTTGACCTTGATGTGCCCTAAGTTTTTTCAGGAAAATTAAGAAAGGGCTAGGTTATTAGAGATGAAGTTGGTCGACTAGGGCCACCGGACGCATCCAACTTGAGGACCCCTAGGTGTAGTGTAATGCATGTGAGTGCATATTTCTTTTTCTTATCTATTTTTCTCTCTCTCTTTTTGCCTTTTTTTTCTTTTGGCAAGTCAAGTAACAACAGTGATATATAATAACGCATGCTTCCTTACAAGGAGAAATGGAAGTATGAGATCAAACGACTGACTTTAAATAATAAAACTTGGCGCACAAGATGATTGGTGCACTGAGGTGCATTCAATGAAGATTTGAATATTTAACTTGGACATTGAAGCACATTATTGCATTGTTGATGTTTTTGTTGAAGAAGAACTTGAACTTGTCGATGAGGATGTGTATGTATGCTCATTGATGAAGCAATTTGCAAATGCTCCTAAGGAAGTAGATGACCATTAGATGTTATAGTAAAAGTATGGTGTCATTGAAGGAATCAGAACCTCATTGTTGATGGTTCTTTTAAGTTTTGTGTTTCTTCACAGAGGCTCCAATACAAACTTGTTGTTTTGATTGGCCTTTGATGTCTTGACATGATGCCTCATGAGCTTGAGATCTTCAAGAAGGTTTTGATGCTAGTGTCAGCTTCAAGTCTTTAATGTTGTTGTAGGTAGGATATTCATAGAAAGCTTCTATTGTCGATGATATTGTCATCAAGCCTTGAAGTTCATGGCATTGTTTTGTCACCTATTGTTTTCCAGCATTCACTTGGTGAAACTTTGAGAGTACCTGTAGTAGATTCAAGGGAAAAAGAAACAAGAATTACGAACAACTTTCTTTGTTGGATTTCACCATCACACAAGCAGTGAAAGTGTTTGAGCTTGTACCTCTTGTTTTTATTTTTTGCCCTCGCATAAGATGTAGCATTGTTTTGAAAGTCAGAGGGACATTTTCTCTTGTCAGTGTAACAAATTGAGTTAAAGAAAAATATGTACAAAGAAACTAAGACTAAAAAGGAGAAATAATTAGTATACTTTAGTTTTTTGGGATCCACTAGTCATAGAAATTCAGGTTTTACTCCAATTCAGCAAAAGCATCCAAGTCAAGTGGTTTGGTAACCAGTCCACAAATGTAGGTAATTAGATCACCCAGCAAAGAGGGTCTTGCAAAGTGACTAGCAATGTGTAGTTCCTCTTTGATCAGAATCTTGTCAAGCAATGGGTGATATATCAACTTTCGTGGCAAGGCAAGATTCCAATCTAGGATGATAGAGCGAAGTGAAGTGGTCTCACAGTAAGTTGGGTAATCTTGAAGTGTACTGATTGTATGATGTTGCTCAGCTATGGTCATAAGACGACTGCCATTGTAAGCAATCTCAAGTCAATGAGAAAACCACTTCTGCAAGAATGGACTTGAGGAACGACAATTCTACTCAAGCTCATCAAGTACTGATTGGTCTTGGGTTTTGGTCACCAAAGTATAAGAAGGAATAAATTTGCATGATAGCAAGTGCTCCTGAGGGAGAGTCCTAACATATTCCTCCTGAATCAAGAGGCTTTTATCAAAAAGATGTTCATTATCCTCCCAAAAGTGGAATGCCATTTATAAGCAACTTAAACTGCCTCATCATCAGCAAGGCCTAGATCAATAATTGTAAACAACTTGGCATAAGTAGTGTATATAGCCTCAAATTGGAGTAGACATTTTGTTTAAGAGGAATTGAATGTCTTTGCCAAATGAGTAGCCATGGTACTCAATGGTCGACATACTAACAAAGGCTTGATGCCAGATGGAGGGTCAAGTTTAGTAGGGCTCATCTGGAGATGTGTCTCAATAACCTCCTCTGGAGCATCTTGGGATTCAATCGGATCAATTGGGACTAACTCATGGGGTGAGTTAGTAGGGACATCAGTGGTTTTGTGCCTAGGATTTGGAGTTGCAAAGCATACCTCTTCCAACCATTGTGTCTAGGTTAGTAGAAGGTTTATATACATCACTCTGCATCACATCATTTGGTGAAGACTCAATCATTCTAGTACTAGAAGCAGAGGTAAGATTTGGTGTTGTGTCATGCAGCCTTGGAATTAACCATTCATAGAAACTAGGATTGTATTCTAATGAAGCATGGTCATCAAGAAGTTGTGGGACATGGATGAGACAAAAGATATATCTATGACATCAATCATTATGTCTCGTTGTCCTAATCAACTTGCAATGTGTAGCTCTTCCTCCAAAAGAAGTTTGTCACACAAGGGATCAAGTTTAGCCAATTTAGAAATGTTAACACCATGGACAAGTGCAAGCAGTCGGAGAAATGTAGGAGCAACATATGTAGGATCATGCATTGAAGTCCAAAGTGCCTTTCTTTACTCAGCAATAGTCATTATGTGGCTATCATATCGTGCACCTAACCCTCCACTAGAATACCATTTTTGTTCAAAATCACTTTGTCCTTCTGCTTTCTTGGCCAATGCTGCAATATCTTCCCAACTTGTTGTGTGCTTCCCAGTGTAGAACACAAGAATTAAGTGATGCTTCTCTTGCTCTACCTTGGTCATTTGCTTTATAACTTCTCCCATGACTATTGGGTAAATCCAACAAGTTTTGATTACTCTGACCATGTCAAAGACTTCTCTAAGAGATTTTGATGCTCGACAGTCTGAATTCCAAGGTCGGCATGAAAATATGCACGAGCAAGTGAAGTCAAGAGTGCTTCATCTAGTTCTTGAGAACTCGTAGCTTCTGATTGATCTCTGTGTTGCCCCCTCTTTTCTAACATCTCCATGATGGATCATTTAGGTGGTTTCAAGTGTATTGGAGCTTTTGGTCAAGAAGAACATGACTTATGAATCAATAGGGTCATTATGCTCTCTACAACAGATTCTATATCCTTATGTCAGGCTGAAGTACTAGAGGCTTGTTCTTCAGTGGAAGTGATAGTCTTGGTCACAACCAAGGGCTGTGATTGTATGGGTTCCATCTCAGAATGGGAGGTAGTAACTTTTGACTCAGCGGAGTGGTAAATTGTGACACTCAAATATGACTGTGCATAATGCTGAGGATGGGCTTTCTAGAGCAGTGGGTCAAGGGTGTAGCGGCTCTCTATTCTTCAGCACATAGCCAGGTCATGACTGGAGGGGCAAGAGGAGATAGATTCAACATCCATAGATCAGCTAGATAGGGATGTCCACTTAATCTGTTCTTGTTTCTATTTGTAGTAGAGGCCATGAGTTCCTTCTTGAGAGACAGATCTATAGGTATTAGAGGCATTAGGCTACCCATCCTTGAATTCCAGGAGCTTCTTGATGTGGAGTTTGCTGATGATACAACAATTTACTTGGATGGGAATGAGGGAAACTTTAGAGCCTTTGTAACAGCCATGGAGACATTTTGCAGAGCATCAGGAGCACTAATTAATTGGCACAAATCCTTTGGATTTTGGATATGCGACACTAGACAGCTAGAGTGGCGACCACATGAGGATTTCACTTGGGTTTCCCACAGGACCGCTATGAGATATCTTGGATGCCATGTGGGGATTGACATTACCTTAGAGCAGATGTCACCTCTCCTTTTGAGCATCAGACAAAAGCTTTTGTATTGGAGCTTGGTGAGACTCTCGTTGGTAGGAAGAGTAGTGGTTGCCAACCAAGTTCTTCTTGCGAACATGTGGTACATCACTTCTTGTTAGGAATCCTCTAGGTCATGTATTGGCAAGGTGAAACGCCTCATAAGGAACTTCATTTGGTCAGGAGGAGATGGGAGTATAGCCAGAGCAATGGTGGCTTGGGATGTCACCATACAACCTAGATCCAGAGGAGGATTGGGGATCATAGACCCAGATGGTCAGAGCAAAACCTTATTCGTCAAGCTCATTGTTAGGGGTCTGCTTCCAAGAGAGGAGCCCTGGAAGAAACTTATGATGGAGAGGCTATAGGACTCGACACCTATACATGGAGGACCATGGAAGCCCAAAATTCACTGGATATTTTAGGAGATCAACACTAGAGATTTAGGGAGAAGCTTCGAGGTCAAATTTGCAGCTGCCATTATTAGAGCTTGGAGATCTATATCTCCAGGGCTCCACTAGCTCCCCTTGACTACTATTGAAAATAAGAGGAGACAGTCTCTTGTCTTTAATCATTATTTGAGATCAGAGTTAGGCCACACCATTGGGCAGCAGACACACTTATCATGGTGGAGATTCTCTTTACAGGTTGCTACATCAATGGGGGAGCGATTTGCATTTCAAGAGTTACCACACAAGACCCAAAGGTAGAGATTACATGGTCTTAGGGGAGCTAGGGCTATGATTGAGGCTGTGATGGAAGGGGTTCCACTAGATTGGAAAACTAAAACAGCTTCCTCTCAGACTTGGATTGGTCTTTTCTCTAGAGGGGATATCCTTCTAGTAGTCATTGCATCTAGCAGAGATAGGACATTCACTTTCACAGTTGAGGAGGATGGCCGCCTCCAGTGAGAGGACCTTGACCTTACAGCATAGTGGGCTGCTCTAGGCAGAGAATCAGAGTAGTGGCACACTTTCAAAGAAAATGGCACATAGACCCAGACCCAACCACTTTTCTTATAGTTGGATGGAGATATTGGGCATACTAGAGGAGGGCTCTACAGAGACTTCAGTGGGATCTAGGAGAGCGGATGTGGAGGGATCCTTTCCTTGATAGGCCATGTGACATCCCCTTCTTTGGCTACACTACTAGATTGGGACGGACGATACAAATGAGCAAGATTAGAGCACAGCCTACAGCCATCCCTCATTGGCATAGAGAGGGAGTCTCAGATGAGTTCCTACACAAATTTTGGAGGTGGCTACATGACAGCTTCAGGCCCAGGAAGACATCTCTCTTTCTATGGATTCTAGCCCATAGGAGTTTAGCAGTTGGCACTTTGCTTGGATATGACAGGGACCCAGTAGCTTGCACGCGATGTGGTGAGCCAGAGGAAACATAGAGACATTGCATATGGGACTGTCATAGAGCCCAAGAGATTTGGAGGAGAGCTCTTATGATAGTATTCCATGGTTCAGTAGAGTCCATGGTGGTGACATGGGGGGCTGCAGCTTGGGTCACAGACAGCTTGCAGCTATGAGGACACTCAAGGGAGCATTTCTTTTCTCATCATTGGACAACATCTGAGCAAGACCCCTATGCCAGACTACTCACAAACACTGTGGACTCAGGGACATTGTCACAGATGGGAGCTGATTTCCAGCATTATAGCTTGATACATATGGATTGCGAGATGTAGCCAGGTCATTGGTCTTCAAGATATACCAATGGGGAGTCTTTATCAAGGATTTGGATAGAGATAGTCCAAACTCTCCATGGGAGATGGGAGAGGTTGTAGGGAAGCTCTAAGAGGATGACGAAGAAAAGAGAGGCTTTCCTGAGGATTTGGGATTCACACACCTTCTTTCACATTACCCCTCAGATGGTCTGGCACTTTAGCCCACCAGATTGGTTGTTTACACAACCATTGTATCTTTGATGTACTTAGTTACTCTTCACAGAGTTTCTTGTACTCTGTATTTACCTTTGGGGGACTTTCTCCGAGGTGTTATTAATAGAGTTCTCTTTTCTTGGAAAGTTGACAGTGCACTTGGATCCTCGGACTGAGTGAAAGTATTCATGGTCTTGGGAGTTCTAGATTTGTTTGTTGCAACACCAGTATAGGGAGATCGTCACTCTTTTGATGTTTTTGTAGTTATCCCTTGTTGATCCTTTTCTTAGATTTTTTGTTTTGGTTTGGGTGAGAAAGGTTCTTAGTTTCACGAAGACTTTGGTTGTTTTGAAGAACCAACAACAACCTGGGGTTTTTGCTTATCAATACTTGAGGTATTTATCTCATCTATCCTTGGACTTTCTGTTTCAGCTTGAGCAGCCTCACATGGAAGTGTCTACTTTGGCTCTAGCTTTTTCTCCTTGCTCGATGACTTTTTAGACAATACCAGTTCCTCTTGTGGAGTGGCAGCAACTTCAAGTGGTTGCAATTTTATAATTGTGGGCTCAAGTGTCACAAGAACTAGCTCGTCAGTTAGTAACTTATTTGGTGTTGTCTCCTAAAGTATTTTGGTCCATGACCTAGATCTGTGTGTGGATCTCTTTCATTTTCTCTTGGATTTGGATGGGACTTGGTTTGTGGTCACTGGATGTGGCTTTGCAGGTGGTTTTGGTAACCAAATCCAACAATTTCCCACATAAAACCCTTGAGCACGCAACAATGCTTTGGGCACCCATCGTGGCCTTGTGCTAGCTCTCCATTGATGCTTCTGATTACTTGCCCTAAATCTCTTCCCCCTTCTAGATGCAGTTCTATGCCCAACAACTTGAGAAGTTGTGGTAGTGTTTCTAGTAGATGTGGTCTTTCTTTTGGTTCTAGGAGGGTTCCTACTGAGTGGTTCTCTCTTGTTCTCATGTGCTGTGAGTAGTTCACTAAGAAATCTCTAGTTGTCCTCTCTAGCCGTTTGATCTGCCTTTGAGACAAGCTTCTTGCCTTTCTCTAGAGAAGAGACAAGGTTCCCTTTGCTGAAAGTAGTGACTATCTCCACGTCTCGTAAGCTTAGGTGTATATGGTGTGCTTCGTAGTCCAAAATGCATGTGGTTGCAAGCTTGAAAAGTTTTCCAAGAAAGACTTACTTTCCCATATCTTCTCAATCTGGAAGCACATAAAACACTGTGGGCATGCTTTCAATATCAATAGTCAAGTGAATTTTGCATTGTCTTAATAGGTAATAGGTTGATTCTCCATACAGCTTGATAGCTGCATTGGTTGGGACGAGTTCAGGTTGTCCATACCTCATAGATGCATTGGTTGGGATGAGTTCAGGTTGCCCAATCACCTCATAGGTCAAGATGTTGTAATCTGAACCTTCATCTATGAGAGCATTACTAATGAGTTCTCACTTGATGACCCTAAGATATGCATGAGGGATTAGCTCTTCATCTTCTAGGTCAGTGTTTGTGGCTTGGACCTTTCGTATATTAGGCATGGTAGACCTAGTTAGGGTACTACATGAAACCTTGCATGTTGGATAGTCATAATACATGTGAGTGATGATGCACTCAATGAATCTAAGGTCAGCCTTTGGAAATTCATCTAGCACCATCCGGTCTGCTAGCTTTGGCCTAGGCTCTTGTGTTGCTAGCTCTGGCAACATTTGAATGGATAGATGGATGGGAATGTTCACTTATTTGAGTTGACTCATTAGGTTTTAGGAATTCGAGACCTAAGGTTGAGTCCACTATGAGGCATGCCAATAGAGTGTAAGACTCTTAATAGCCAAATGACAAACTCTTTAACTCTTCTTGCAATAGTTTCGTGTGGTTCTTGGTGTGGATGTTCTCGTTCAACTCTCTGGGCTTGTCACTTCTTCTTGGATTTTGCAACTTCATTTCTTGGAGTTCCTATCCTTCAAATTTTTCTATTGTTGGTCAATTGGTCTTGTGATCTTGCACTAAGTGTGCAAGTGGTGGAATTATGGGCTCAGTGGTTGGCTTCTCCTCTCAATTGTTGCGGTCTTGGCACTTTCTTCGAATGGGGTTCAAAATGATTCAAAGGGGGCTTAAGACTTATGGTAGCTTGGTCAACAATATTTTACTCATCAAGCCCTTGTCATTGGAAAGGAGCACATGATGATGGTGGCTTGGTTGGACGATTTCCTCCCCAATGACTTGTAGTGTGTCCTAAATGTAGATGTGAAAGTGAATGATGTGGTTGTGTACTATGATCCTAAATGACCTAAGGTAATGTCAACCCATTGTGTGTTGTCAAGGTTGCCTAGGTGATATGTGCAACATGTGCCAGGTCCTTGCAAAATGATGAGGCTTAGTTTAACAAGCTCCTTGTTTAGTTCTTAAGTCATTAAGATATTTACTTCAAATGCTTGACTTCAAAACTTACAAGTTATCAAGGCACTTTGCAACAATTTGATTTAAAAACTTGCAAGAGTGAGGTGTGCAAATTTAGGCTTTCTTCCCTTCAACATTCAAAGTGCACTTGTGCAAGCAATTTCACAAAGCCATACTTTCATGTCAAAGATGGAAAAATATCAAAACCAAGCTAATGAAAGAGGCAAATACAAGACTCCTAGAGGCAATTGTGCAAAGGTAGACAAAACAAGGTGTCTAGATGTGCCTAGATACAATGAGAAGGAATGGAGGTTGTGCGAGGGTAGACAAGTGTATGTATGGAATTGTGTGTGTTTGGAGGAGTATTGTGCATGTGTGTGGAGGAGTGTGCGAGTGATCTATATGTGCAAGTGAACTCCCATGTGTGTGAGTGAACTAATATGTGTGAGTGATCTCCTATGTGTGAGAGTGAACTAATGTGTGCGAATGAACTCCTATGTGTGCGAGTGATCTATGTGTGTGAGTGAACTCCTAATGTGTGCAAGCGAACTAGTGTGTGCAAGTGATCTATGTGTGTGAGTGAACTAATGTGTGTGAGTGATCTATGTGTGTGAGTGAACTCCTATGTGTGCGAGTGGTCAATGTGTGTGAGTGAACTCCTATGTGTGAGAGTGAGCTAATGTGCGAGTGAACTCCTATGTGTGTGAGTGATCTATGTGTGCGAGTGATCTAATGTGTGCAAGTGATTTGTGTGTGTGAGTGAACTCCTATGTGTGCGAGTGAAATCCTATGCATGCAAGTGAACTAATGTGTGCGAGTGAACTAATGTGTGCAAGTGATCTATGTGTGCAAATGAACTATGTGTGTGAGTGAACTAATGCGAGTTAGGGTGGTGGGTGTGAGTGTTTGGGGTAGTGGGAATGGGATGTGGGGTGTGTAGGGGTTGTGGTGGGTGATCCAAAGTTGTGTGTGAATGTATGGATGTGCGAGGTGTGGTTCATGTGTGTTGAATGTGTGAATATGTGTGTGTATGAGTGCTTGTGAATATGTGTTAGGGTGTTTTTTCAGAGAGAGAGAGAGAGAGAGAGAGAGCACCAACGTAGGTAGATATATATATATATATATATATGTATATATATATAATTATATAATCTTTATGCTGACCCCATTTTTAGTTTAAAAAATAAATTTAAAAAATAAACGATTTATTTTTCTTCTTCTCATCCTCATCATCATCTTCTTCTTCTTACTCCTTTTCTTACACCTTCTCTTCCCTTCTCCCCTCTTTCTCGACTTCTCACCTTCTTCTTCTTCTTACTTCTTCTTCCTTCTTCGTGCTCTTCTTCTTCTCCTCTCTTCTACCTTTCCTCTTACACTTCTTCTTTGATCGCTTCTCCTTCTTTTTCCCTATTATCTCATCTTTCTCTTCTTCTACCTCTTCTTCTCTATCTTCTATCCACTTCCTTCCTCTTCCTCTTCTTCTAGCTCTCTTCCTCACTACCTCTTGCCCTTCCTTCTTCTCAATTTCACCTTCTTTTCTTCTCTCTCTTCTCCTTCCCAGCCATCTTCTATCTACTTCTTCTTGAACTTCTTCACTTTTTCCTTCTTGTACCTTATATGCCAAGAACTTCAGAAGACGAGTACAAGGATAAGCAACATATTTCTGTACTCAATATATTTGGTTAGATTTCATCTATAAACATGTATGTAACAAATGACAAAAGTAAGAAAGATGAACCCTCATCTCCCAATGTTGCCACACAAGATGCCCAACAACAAGAAGAGCACCTTGAGTTTTGAGTTTTGCATTTTGAATTTTGTGTTTTCTTGTGTTTCTGTAAATTTTTAGTTTGTGTTTTGTGTTTTCTTCTACTCTACCTTGTTTCAATCTCAATCCAAAACAAACAAGTGCCTTTTGATTCAGCCTTCCTAACCTAGCTGCATGGGTTTGGGAATGCTAGCCACAAACGTGGACAATCGGAACCCCATCAATCCCATCCATGCCCATGCATAAGCCTCATATTCCACCAAATGGTAGGAGTGTGAGAACCTCGGTGGTTGCACTCTCCTAGGTCCCGTCAAAATGGAACCAAAATGTTGAGCCAAACACACCAATAGTTAGGACTTTGGATGGACTTCTATTGTTTCAGAAGCTACAACTCACTTCGGCAATAATCTCTCACCTTATCTCTCAACACCCCACTGTAACTAACCAAGCATCCTCCTCTTCAATCCAAGAAAGCAAGAACATAAGACTAGCTTGAGTTGTAGTGAACTCACCTAACTTACCTTTTGAAGGCTCGAAGATGGTTCCATGACCACAATCACAACGATCCAATGTTGTTGCTCCTTCGCATCCACCACCAACAAGCACACCAAAAAGTCAAAGAGCTAGTGGTAGAGACGATGAGAAAAACAAGACGATGGCAAAGAGATTCACCTTCCCTCAGTCCCTCGCTCAACACACCTGTCACTCTCTTCCTCTCAGTCACTCTTAACACAATGGAAGCGAGATGATAGAATAGAAAGATTGAGTAGTCACACTGATAGAGCTTCCGTAGCATGGATGTGCCAAAAGGGGTGAATACAACTAAGATCTCCCACCCTTATATAGACCAAGAATTAGGGTTAGGGTTAGGGTTTGCATTTTGCATTTAGGGTTTCCACAACTGTGAATTAGGGTTTGCACCCTTTCTTGGGTGTTCTATCCACTTAGTGGGCTCTAGGTCGGTCAATCCTTAAAGCACGATTCAACCTTAACCTAAATAGAAGAAGGCTATGCTAATCTAATCACAAATCCATGTGTGCAACCCACCCAATACTTGCGGGTGTGGCAAATACAACTACAGGAGATAAATACAATGTTCATAGGAGTGAGCTTAGCTCTCACAAAGGAATACAACCATGATAATGTGGTGATGTCCATAATCTAAAATATTAGTCGACACTTGCACTTTCTACAGCCTTCTCAAAATACCATTAATAGGTCATAGTGCCATAAAATGCACAATAAAAAGTGCAATGAGAAAGACAAGGGAAAAGCACATGATAATGCTAAATCCTCCAATGATTGCAGCATTGTGCCTAAGTCTAGTGTGAAGATAGAGGAGATAAATGCTTTGGGGTATATTTTTAATGATTACATACTTATTGCTTCATCACTTGTTGATGCTACTCAATTGATCGATACTCCATCTTCTTACTTTTGGTGTTGGTTTCTTGAATCTAGGGCTTCATTCCATGTTACCCTACATTGTCATTGGTTTTATAGTAGCTACCATATTGTTACAAGTTTTTTAGACCAGGAGATGACATTACACTCAATATGATTCGTATAGGTGATGTCAGATTGCAGATTGGTATTGGTGCTCCTTTTGTGTTTCATGATGTACATCATATCTCAACTTTGACTAAAATTCTTATTTCAGTTGTGGATAGTTGCATGATGATAGCTACCATTTGTGATTGTTCATGGAAGATCACTCATGGAAGTCTTGTTTTTGCCAGAGGTGCCAAGGTTGGAAACCTCTATCTATTGCCTGTATTTGTCATGTTTTGGCTATGACCAATCTTTCATATGTATCTCTTTGGTATTAGAGTCTTGGGCACATGTTGTTAAGATAGCAAGCTCAATAGGTGCAGACATCAATGATGGACTTCCTAGCTAGATGGGTCTACACATCTACACTTAGCACATTAGTGGTCATTATGATCCTCACATGGCTGTTGACTTATGATTTATTATATTTAGTTTCTTGCACCTACCTCTAGCTGGTATACTTATATAGTGCTAGTCGATTAGTATAGTTAGTTATGCACAGTTTGACTTAGTAAGCCACTTTCCTTTATATTGTATCTTATCTATACTTTGTATACATTGTATTGTGTGTAGAAGAAAAAGGAAAAAAATTAGCAAGAAAATATTTAAGTCTCCATCTCTCTTCTTGTGTTCTTGAGTGAGCTTTTCTCTTGTGTGTATGTTGTGTTTGGCGCAACAACTCAGCGAGTCCCACCATTATGCAATTCTTGACATGGAATCAAAGTGGCGCCATTGAGAGAGGTTATTTTTGAAGGCCTAAGTGAAGGAAAAGAAGCAAGGATTTGAGTAAGTAAGCAACTAGTAAGAAGCTCTCCCATTCTTCCACTGTTTCTCCTGGCTTGTGTCTGTGGAGGCATCCAAAGTAGGGTAGAGCAAAAATCTTAGATTATTGTGAGATTTGTTGTGCAAGAAGAGCACTGCATATTTTGTAGGACTTTGCTGCTACTTTTTTGGACATGTGAGGCAATTTTAGATACATATGGTTATAGACAATAGATTCATGGTATGCTACAATTTCGGTTGTGTCGATCAAAAGTGAGTACAAAAATCTAGAAGTTTTTAGGTGATTTCCAAGAAGTAAAAATAAGTTTTATCTACAAACATGTTGCAGATTACACGTATTGTTGTTTGATGAGTAGTCAGTGAAAAAAGCTTCTTAGTGTATTATTATGCACTTGTTGTGAAAGGTTGTAGAAGACTTGCTTATTGTTTTGTATCATTTTTATGATAATGGCAGAGAATAGTAGAAACCCAATCATTAAGAATCTAGACAAGAATAACTACTCATCACAAAAGTTCTGTGTGACAAACTTCCTTATTAGAAAAGGCCTTTATGAGTTTGTTTCAAGTGAAGAAAAGGAGCCAAAGCTGAGTAATCCTGCGACTATAGATGAATTAAAGGCGTGGAAAGAATGGAATACAAAGGACAACAATGTGATTTTTTGGTTGTTTGCAGTCATTGATAATACTATGTTGGAACATATCGAAAATGTAGAAACTTCACATGTAGCTTGGGCAATTTTTGAGAACAAGTTTTCAGCAAATACAAAGGCATAGAAGATTCAACTCTTGCAAGAGTTGAATACTTTGAAGAAAGAAAAAATGCATGTCAATAAGTATGTTTAGAAGGGGAATAGCATTGCAGATTCTTTGATAGTGATTGATGCAATGTCTGATAATGATGATTTGGTTTTATCTACTTTGGATGGCCTTAATAATGAGAAGGCCTAAAAATCATTTGTCACTTTTGTATATGTACGAAAATCATTTCTAGATTTTGATGAGTTGATCATTGAAGAGATCAACATGTAGGGTGAATCATTTGAAAGAAGTGATGGACAAGTCCAAGCTTTTTACTCAAGTTCAAATAGGGGACGTGGTAGATTCTCTTCAAGAGATCATAGTATGGGATGCGTTAGTGATAGCTAGCAAAATAGGTTAAATCAACAATTCATTGAAATGTAGGTTTCAAGAAGCCGTGGAAACTTTAGAGGTAGGGGGAACTCTAAAGGAAGAGATGGATGGCAGCATAGAAGTTTTAGCAATTTTGGTATTGTTTGTCATTATTGTGGCAAAATATCCCATACTGCAGTCCATTGCTATGCTAAGAAGGTTGATATCTACAGTGATAAATTATAGTAAGGAAACTATGCATCGTCTTCATGACAGAATGAAGATAAAAATGTTTTTATGTAACATATGATGAATGTTATTACAAGAAAGGGAACATATGATGATATATGGTATGTCAATTCACATGCATTCAATCATATGACTAGTCATGTTAAATAGATTGGAGAGATACATGATTTACAAAATCTAGGTTATGTGCAGATGAGTGATGATTTATACCACCCAATTTCACACATTGGAAAGGTTCTCTTGTCCTTCCATGATGGCCGGACAAAGAGTCAGTAATATATATTACATGTGCTATCAATCACAAATAATTTAGTGTCTATTGGTCAAATGGTAGAGCAAGGGTTGTGAGCTCAATTTAATGCAAAACGTTGTTTTGTAGAATAATCGAATGATAAGTGTAGGTTGGTTGCAAAAGATAGTATAGTTGGTCGCATGTTCACTTTAGATGCTAGAATTCCTACTATGAATCCTACTATGTATATTAAAGGAAAAGGAGTGGCTATTGACATTGAAATATGGCATAAACATACTGGACATGTAAATATACAAAGGCTAAAATTAATACAATCCAAAGGATTGGTTACATGATTTCCCACTTTTAGAGTTACAGAAGTTTATAAAGTGTGTGAAGCATGTTAGTTTGTAAGCATGCAAGAAAACCTTTTTTGCATGATAGAGATGTGAGTAGAAACATCCTTGATGTTATGCATATAGATGTTTGGGGGCCTAAAGAGAACATATCTCTTGGTGGCAGCAAATATTTTGTTATGTTTATTGATGATTGTTCAAGGAAGCCGTGGATATATTTCATGAAGGAAAAGAGTGATGTATTTGAGCACTTCAAAACTTTCAAGGTTACTGTTGAAATAGAAACATGCTTAAAAATTAAGTGCTTGATATCGGTTGGAGGGGGAGAGTACCTCTCTAAGGAGCTTAGTGACTTCTTGGGGTCTCATGGGATAAAGAGACAATTTACTTTGTAGGTATAGTCTACAACAAAATGGGGTTTTAGAAAGAGAAAATAGGCATATTGCAAAAGTTGCACGGGCATTGATAGCTAAAAAGAATATGCTAAAACATTTTTGGTTTGAAGATTTTCATACAACTATGTATATTATGAATAGAGCTCCCACAGTTGCAGTTCACGGGATGACCCCTTGAAGAACGATTTATAGGCAAGAAGTCTGATATGTCACACTTGAAAGTGTTTGGTTGTATTATGTATGTTCATGTGCCAAATGAGTTGTGAAAGAAGCTTGATCCAAAGGCTAATAAATGCATTTTTATTGGATACTATTTAGAGCAGAAAGGGTATCGTTGTTATAACCCTGTCTCACAGGTGAGTTTTGAGTGAGCATAGATGTTATTTTTTATGGGATGAGCAATTGGTATGCATCTAGTGGTAATGTATTAGGTGATGTGTGATGATGATGATAGTTATATGCAGAAAGAAAAGCAAGAATCACAGAGTCTTAGTAGACCTGAAAGATCGTTTGGTACTACATTTATAGTTAGCCCTTGGTCTGGGAGACTAAGGAGTAGCCTGACATCTTTAAGTGCATCTATAAGTATTGTAGGGAAAGACAAAGGAAATAAGAAAGTGTCAGATGGTAATGATGCATCTACTAGTCATTTGGGATTTGATGGAGATTCTAGTGGTTCAGAGAGTTTGGAACATGGTAATGTAAAGGCTCCACTAAGTGATCTAGTGGTACGTAGACCTAGTAAGGTTAGATACCCTATTGAAAGATTTGGTTTTGAAGGTTATATAGCTCACCATTATGCTTATATAGTAAAGGTAGTTGAGGATATTGAGCCAACTTATTTTGAGGATGTTGTTGGTCATGCTCATTGGGATGCAACAATGGATGAGGAGATGGATTAGAAGCCAATAAGACTTGGAATCTAGTACCATTGCCTAAGCAAAAGAAAGCTATTGGATGTAAGTGGGTTTACAAAATCAAGCATAATGTTGATGGTTCTATTAGTAGGTATAAGTCTAGGTTGGTTGCAAAAGGCTATGTTCAAACATATGGTACAAATTATGAAGAGACATTCAACCTAGTTGCTAGAATGACAACTATTAGATATGTGATTGCTTTGGTAGCAGCCAAAGGTTGGAGTTTGCAACAAATAGATGTCAAGAATGTCTTCTTGCATGGTGAATTGCAACAAGAGGTGTATATGGAGTAGCCAGCAGGTTCTGAGGATTTAGAGCATCCCACATATGTGTGTAGGTTAAAGAAAGCACTCTATGGACCAAAGGAAGCACCTATAGCATAGTCTCACAAGATCAGAGAGTATATTCTCAACATTGACTTTTATGATTTTGATGTTGACCACTTATTTTATGTGAGAAAGGGAGATGCAAGCTTAGACATCATAGCCATCTAGGTGGATGAATTGATTATTACAGATGACAGTGACATAGTGGAATTACTGAAGTTAAGGAATTTTTGAAAAAGAAGTTTGAGGTGAAGGATTTGGGTGAGCTAAGGTACTTTCTTGGTATTGAGGTGATAAGATGCAATGATAGTATATGGTTTTCCCAAAGGTAGTATGGCTTGGATATGTTGTCCAAATATGGTATGACAACATGTAAGCCTCTTTTAGTACCATTGGAAAAAAATGTAAAGTTTGAGTACTAATGTTGGGGATGTCATAGAAAACCCTACTATGTTTAGGAGAATAGTCAAAAGTTTGATTTACATGACTATCACAAGGCGAGACTTGAGCTATGCTGTTGGTCTTGTTAGTTAGTTTATATAGATGACTAGAAAGCCTCACTTGGATGAAGTTAGATACATATTGAGGTATGTGAAGTCCACTTTGCATTATGGATTTTTTTATGAGGTAGGTAAGGATATACATATGTTTGGATACACAAATACATATAGGGATGGTAGCATGTTTGATAGAAGATCTACCAGCAGATTCATGTTTTCCCTTGGTAGTGTATCTGTTACATGGAGCAGCAAAAAGCAACTTACAGCTGCTTTATCGAGTACAGAGGATGCATATAGAGGTGCTGCTATAGCAACATGTGAGGTAGTATGGCTACAAAAGTTATTGGGTGATTTGGATGTGCAAGGAGACAGTCTAGTTGCCATTCACTATGACAACATGAGCAACATACAATTACCTACTAGGAACCCAGTGTTCCATGCTAGGACAAAACATATTGAGGTGTATTACCACTTTTGAGAGATAAGGTACTTGAAAGAGAGATTGGCTTGGTATATGTTAGGACACAATATCATATAGCTAACATTTTCACAAAGGTATTGGGTGCAAAGAAGCTTCACAAGTTTCGAAGCTTACTTGGAGTTGCAAAGATACATTTGAGCTTGAGGGGAAGTATTGAGATAGCAAGCTCAACACGTGCAGACATTGATGATGGACCACCTAGCTAGATGGGTCCACACGTTTGCACTTAGCAAGTTGGTGGTTATTATGATCCTGGTAGCTCCCTAGAAAGCCCCTAGATAAGTAGGCAAGATGACTATATGTGAAGTCATTGTATTAATTAAGGTTTTGGGGTGGATATTTATGTCTTCTTTACCCTCCAATTACCAGCATAAAAATCACATCATCATTTCTCTCAGTATTCCAACCATAAGCTATTTATTAACCTTCTTTACTTGTAATTCCTTAAAAATTACTATTTAACCTCCCCAATTTGAACTACAACCCATAGTATACAAACTCTAATGTTCTCAAAACTTCAATCAAAGAAAGAAATCACTTAAAAACTCTTAATTCATTCTTAACTTCTGTTAATACTTTAATACAATCACTAATATTTACTAATTACTATTTCAACATTGAATGGTGTTTTACAAAGGAAGTATATGTAAATGAAATCCATTATCCATTAAACTTTAGAAGTATATTATGAACAGAAAATGAACTATAGTCTCTTTTCAATTTCTCTTCTAATTCGTTCATTATAAAAAGTTATTAATTCTTATTTAATACTTCTCAAAAAATAAAAATATTTATAATAACTATATCCCATCATAACACATCAAACCCTATCAATTAGACATTTCTCATGGATAATTTATTTTGTATACCAATTTTTATCCATAAATTATTTCATTTATTCTTAATATTCACTAATAATTCCTCAAAACACCTAAAAATAACTATTTTCACATTTAAAAATTTAATAACTTTAACTCCAAAGGTACATTTGAACTAAAATTTGATAGATGAATTCATCATAACCTAATTCAAATTTGTTTAAAGGTCTTGACCTTAATTTTCCATTAATATCCTTAACTTTCACTAATTACAGTCAACAATTACCATTTTTGGTACTAAAATGCATAAATCTTTTACTAGATTCATCTCCAGGTTATAGAATTTCATTTCTAGATTCATTTCCATGTATTATAACTCTTTTTTAATTCAATCATTATTATTGTAATATAGAAACTTAATTTTCCTTAATTATGGAAAAAAAATAGTTTTTAGCCTATTTTTGACCATTTCTCTACCGTTTCAATGCAACCAATGCAAGACCTCAAACTCTTTCCATTCATTTAACAGTTAGAGATTAGAAACTTGATAGATTCAACTAGAAATCATTCATTCTATCCATTTTTCATTCAAATTTTAATGAAAAAGAACATACCCAATTAAGAATATAACTGAAGATATTCCACCATATTTGGGGGTGCTGGTGCTTGCTCCTTCTCTTCCTTCACTCCCAGAAATCTTCAAATTCCTTAATCTTTTGCTTCTCCCACTAACATGCACTAATCTCCTCTTAATCTTGTAGAAAATTTCTCTCATTACACTCAATAATGCAAACCAAGAATGGGATGAGGAGGAAGGAGATGAGAAGAGGGATTGTCTACAACAAATGATGTTGAAATTGAGGCCAAATGCTATAGCAAACTGATTAGCATCATCTTGCAACATGATGCCAATTTTTTTCTCTCTTTCTTGCTTCTTGCTCAAACCCCCCCCCCCCCCCCCCCCACTTTCCATGACATCCTCCTCCAACTTCTTGAATAACCCCTTTTCAAGTTTTAAGGTTTTCCCACTTGAACCATATTTTTTTGACACCTTTCCACATCTCTGGACCTATTTTTTTCCCTCCCATAGCTTCTAGATCCAAATTCTATGTATGCATACTAAATTATGCCCGTATTTCTACCCATCTCTAAAATGTCTACGCCTTTCACTAAAAATTTCATGCATCCATTTTTTTAGTACTATTATTTTTTCCACTCGCTAAAATCTCCGTCTAAAATATCCCGACTCTCTACTTCTAATTCCACCTCAACATAGCCCAAATACGGCTTTACGATCTTATTTTTTAATTAAAATGTATGACAAATAATGCGTAATACACAGAGCCAAATCCCTTCAATCTGCATGAAAAATAGTGTAAAAATAGCTCAAAATAAACAGTTATAAGATCCTCACATGATCACTGACTTATCACTTATTATATTTAGTTTCTTGCACCTACCTAGCTAGCATAGTTATAGTGCTAGTCGATTAGTATAGTTAGTTATGCATTGTTTGACTTAGTAGACCACTTTCCTTTATGTTGTATCTTATCTATACTTTGTGTACATTGTATTGTGTGTTGAAGAAGAATAAAAAAACCAGTAAGAAAATGTTTTGGCCTCCATCTCTCTTCTTGTGTTCTTGAGTGAGCTTCCTCTTGTGTGTTTGGTGCAGCAGCTCAAGCAAGTCCCCCCATCACGTAATTCTTGATATATGTTCATTGATGTAAGGGTAGATTTACACAGCTCATCCAATGCATCCCAATCATCTTGATCCATTGCTTTACACTCTTAGTTTTCAATAGCCTAACCTGCTTCTTTTGGATCAATACCTACCATAGCTGCATCTTCCAATATGTGATATTTGTGCCATTAAGATTTTCAATATTGAAAATAACACTATCATTCAAATAATTAGCCATAATAATAGTATACTAATGCAAAAAACAAAAGAATGAGATGTTGTAAATGACTACAAATTAGTCTCAAAACTCAGCCAAAACAAGAGTAAAATAGGAGGGAACACCAAAATATAGAGATGTTCACCAAACTACAAGTAATAGTTTGCCAAAGTATAAGTTAGTAACTAATACATCCCATAGGCATAGAGATCATGTATGCAAGAGATCTCAAGTTCAAGGATAGAGATCCATAAAAAATGCAATTGATCAAGCAAAGGGTAATGAAGCTCAACACATGACCAAGAAACATGTATACATCACTAAATCCTGCTAATAGAGGTAAGTGCCGGTGTCCAAAGCATGTAAATCAAATCAGCCTACTTTTAGGTGTAACTGTATCCAAGAGCATCCAAGAGAGTATGTATATAAGGCAAGAGTTCCACTATCTCAATAGACTAAGCTCAATTGTGGAGAAAATCCAAAACTCTAATGCAATGTGTCCAAATAAATGCAAATATCTTAAAAATGTATCCATTGAGGCATATCTAGAGTATAAAAGACCAATCCAAGGCTCAATACATCAAGTACATAACATCCGAGTGCCCATAGACATCAATTGATATATCAAAGAGCATAAAACCCAAATAAGTCTTCAAACCCATAATGTCAATCATTGAAGCAATTGAAGCATATATCCAAAGCTCCAAAACATCAAGTGTAACTCAAAACCAAGTGCTAAAGCATTCCATAATTATATCCAGGTCCAAGTATCAATGCTAAGCATCCATATATTCAAGTGGCATACCCGTAGAGCATCTAGACTTCAAATGCATAAAGCTTATTGCTAATAGCTTTCTAGCCAAACTATTATTATAGCAATGAACCTTTGAAAATTGAGCTAATCAAGCTCTAAACAATCCAAGTAGCATCCTAAAGCATAAGCATAACATCCAAGTATAAAATAGCATTATTAAAGCATTAAACTTGCACTATGAAGCTCATTGTTTGCTATCCAAACTATGAACATTAGTTTGCCATGAACTATAGAGCAATGACTGACCCAAAGCTCTTCAATCAATGCCAAGGATGGAGCCAGAGGATATTGGAAGGATCCCCAAATAGTAGGCAAAGCACTGGGTAAGAGGGAAAGAGCAAAAGAAAGGAAGGGGAGTAGCAAGGCATCCCCCCTAAAAATGCCTTGAAAATTGTGGAGGGCTATCCTAGGGCTCTAAGTGTTGCAAGTGAGGACAATGCTCACTTTTGGGAGCTCAAAGGATTGAGGGGAAGGCGTGAAACAATGCCGAAACAAGCTTAAATGAGTTGAAGATCGATAGGAATGATGCATACCATAGGGTATTGCTGCCATGAAAGCTTGAAGTTGAAGCCTTGAATTTGGGCTAAAGAAAATGATGGAGAAGCTCCTCTCAATCTCAATTTCAAGTTTGAGTATCTTGATATTTCTCTTCATAGGGTCAAATTTTGAGATGACTCTTGTAATAAGCGGGACACACACCGACTAGGGTTTAGACATCCAGTCACATTGGCTGGGGTATATACGGTGTAAGAGCCCCAGATTAGGGCAACTAGTTATTATCAAGATCATACTCTTCACCCTAATCGCCAGCTTCCATGGCTTCTTCTTTCCTGTCTTTCTCTCTCCTCTTCTAGTCTTCTTTCCTCTTCTTCTTGCTCTCTTTCTCTCTCTTCAACTCTTCTCCTCTCTCCCCTCAGCTTCATTCATTACAAGTGGTATCAAACCTTCAGGATTTGGTCCTTTTCTTCTTTCCGCTTTCTTCCTTTTCAAATCCCAAAAACCCTAGTTACTCAGGATACATGTAAATGTACAACAAGAAGGACTACAGTTAACTTCAGCTTTTTGGAGCAAGCAAGAGCTATGGCTAGAGAGTTAGACATATTTGGAGGTAAAATGGTTAAAATAGCAGTTCGTCACTTCTTTTCATGAAAATTTTAAGGGTCTAGGCCAAGTTTAGAGTCCCAAGAGTTGGAAGAGGGCAAAACCTCAGTTGCTTTTTGCTCCAACTCCTTCTGTCTCCTCCCAGGCAAGCTGCCATAGCCACACATCAGAAAAGAATTCTCCTTTTCCCTTGGAGCAGTCATGGGAGTACCCATCTGAAGTTCCAGGACCCTTGACCAAGGTAGCACCCTTGTGGAGGGGCAAAACCAAGAAGAGAGCCCAGGGAATAGCCCACAAATTGCAGTGCATTTTGCGCTACTATTCCCTGCTATGCCTGTCCTTCCCCAACTCAAACCTCCTCTATCCTGGCCTTCCACATGGCATTGATAGCTCCCCCTTGCTCCTCTTGACCAAGTTTGGGCCTTCTTGTCCAACATTTGAACCCCCTCCTCCAACAAGGCTCAGTTAATGCTATACCCTTCCATGAACACCCATTGAAGCTCCACCCTAGCCCCCAGTTCAGCCCACAACATCTGGAAGCTCAGCCTTCATGCAACCCTTCAACCCCCTTTGCTTTCTCTTAACCAAATTGAAGACATGGATCTCAGTATGCAGAGATTTCATGGGCAGCCATGAAAGCTTCACTTGAAGCTTTCCCTCTCCAAAGCTCAAGCTTGAGAACAAGCACGGGATCCATCATCATCATCTGGAGCATTCGAATGCTAAGTCTTCCTCCATGGGAATGCCCCAACCAACGGGACTTGATCATTGGAGTAATTGGGCATCATGATGATTCATGCTTCAACAGTCTTCCCCAGCATTAAAGAGGTATTCCAATCTGATCTTAATCTCTCAATTTAGCCACTTGCTGAGCTTAATGCATTGTTGGAGAGATTCAAGATTGCATAGGTTTAATAGTTCAATCCTCTTCGTGTGCATGCATCATACCTCTCCTTGAAATTATTTGTAATGGTTGATATTAACACCCATTTTGTCTTGTGATCTTGGATGAGCCCAAAATGAATAATAGCCATTGTAAATTGGGTAAGTAGCAGCCATGAGTCACTGGACTGCCAAGGTAACACCTACCCTAACCTTGTTATTCCTTGCATATGATGAAAATTCCAAATATCTTATTTCCAATGCATCTCATGCTGATTGCTTAATAAAAATGTCTACCATGTATACTCTGGTTGAGGAAAAGGCCGATGAGGAAAAGGCCGATGCCAGGCAAGGTGGTAAGACAAAAGAGAGGTGACCCTCCCTTACCACTTAAGACCCTGAAGGGGTGCACAACCCGGCCTAGGAGGAACTTTGCCCACCTACCGGTGGTCCAGAGCCCGATACTTGTATGGAGGTGCAAGTACTTCCCATGAGCTTCACTCCCCCTGTTCCAATCATCCCTCATGGATACCCCACAATGCTAATGGCACCCATATATGATGCTTGAAGTGCATACAGTCAAAAGATATGTATGACAGTGAATGTACTTATGCATTGATGGTAGAGCAGATGGGTATGCAATGATGCTTGGGATCATGCTCAGTATGGTCAGTATGATTTTGAGGTTGCTGATCAGGCCTCTTGAACTATGCTCTATCCATGTAAGGCTTTGGCAATAAGGGACATGCAGTGTTTTTGGTCATAGTCTTGCAGAACAATCACGAAGATCCTATTGTAGAAATTTCTATTTTGAATCTGGAAGTGAACCCTATAGCTCACCTTGAAGAGGGCTTTGTTTGCTTTGGTTTGAATCAAAGAGCTCCCCAATCGGAGCTACGGTTTAAAAGTTATGCCCATTTTTGTGCACTAGGGCCACTGTGGATGGACCGCTCCAAGATATGAACAATAAATTCCTTATAGAAAATTAAGATCATTTTATGTCACAAAGGTTAATAGCTCATCTCGAAGAGGACTTTGCACTCTCCAAGTTGAGCCAAAAACCTCATCAATCGGAGTTTCCTACAAAGAGTTACGCCCCTTTTACTGACAACAGGTCCTGTGGACTGCATCCAAATGGCTGGCCAGAAAGGCAAAAGCAAGGCCTAAGAGGAACTACAGAGGGAGATTAGAGTCTCCGAGACCTCCATGAATGAGGAACCGAGCTTAGCACAGGATTACCATGGTGATATACAAGAGGAAATGCCTAAAATAGACCTGCACACCCTTCTCAATCACACCCTCTATCAGCATGAGCTTCATCATATGGAACGACATAATGATATGGCCACCAACCACCGCCAAATGATTTCCAAGTTTGATGAAGCGATTGAGCACATGGCTCACACACACACACACACACACACACACACACATAGAGAGAGAGAGAGAGAGAGAGAGAGAGAGAGAGAGAGAGAGAGAGAGAGAGAGAGAGAGAGAGAGAGAGAGAGAGAGATTTGGGAACTCCAACAATCACGATATGTGAACAATCTTGCCTTATTCAATAGTCATTGAAAGAATAAAGAATAAAGTGATAGTGATGGATGCTCACCACGTGCAATGTAAAGGTACGTGATTACAATGTGTGTAGTAAATACAAGGCAACGTAAGCACCTATTGACCTGTATGCAGTATCTCCCATCCTTGGATTATTCATGTGATCATTGTTTGTATGACAGGCAAACTCATAACTTGCATAAGAAGTCTGGTTTTTATGCATATGGGTGAGCCTTTGGCTCTTTCCATTTAGTTGTTTATTGTTCCATACCCTCTCAATCATTGGGTGGGATAAAGTACTTTGTTACATTCATAGATGATTATTTACATAAGATTTGGGCTATCCTATTAAGTAGAATTCAAATATTTTGCTTACGTTTTAGTGCTTTCTTGCTATGATTTAGAATCAATCTACATGTAAGGTGACATACCTATAGTTTGACAATGGGGTTGAATATATCTCTAAGGCCTTTAAGAAACTTTATGATGAGAGGGCTATTAACCGTTAGTTGAACGCCCCATACACCGCTTCCCAGAATGGTATTATGGAGCACATGATGTGACTATTTAGGAAAGAGTATGTATTATGCTTAGTTAGGTAGGCTTAACATAGTACTTTTGGGCCGAGAGGCAGTTGCCACTACCATGTATCTTATTAATAGATCCCATGCACTACTCTTAGTAGTAGAGTTGCAAAGGAGATATGGTTTGGTAAACCTCCCTTATATATGGACACTTGTAAGTCTTGGATGTGAGGTTTTTTGCCATATTTCCAAAGACAAGTACAATAAGTTGGATCCAAAGTCTGTCAAATGCATCTTTCTTGGATATGGTAATGGAGATGAGATGGGCTATTGCCTTTGGGATCTGTAGGCTTGAAAGGTTATATGTAGCCATGATATTATATTTCATGAGGAAAAGTTACATATGAGACTAGATCAGGTGATTGAGGTAGGAAGGGTGGTCTTTTAGGAGGAGCCTTCTATTACAGTACAGCCAGTCCCGGTTAGATAACTTGATATAGTTGCTAATGTTATAGTGGCATAGGATCCGCCTATTGTATAGGATCATAATATTGGAACGAGAGGACAAGCCATACATGCTCATAGCTAATCTTGACATGCTCCACTACAGCATCATATCCACCTAATCATTTTGAGCCCTCTATGCATTATATCATGGTGAAAGATATTGGCGAGTCTATGACTTATGAGAAGGCTATGTATAGAGCTGATAGTCTATCTTAGGAGAGGGCCATGCAAAATAAGTATCATTCACTATAGAAAAATCATATATGGGATTTGGTTATTTTTCCCGATGAAAAACATGCTTTGCCATGAAAGTGACTATATAAGTTGAAGAGTAACATTGGTCAACCCAAGCTAGTATATAATGCTAGATTGGTTGCTATGGATTCTAAGTAGGAGAAGGGAGTTGATTTTGATGAGATATTCTGTCGTGTAGTCAAGACGACTACCCTATGCTTGGTATTGGCCTTGGTTGCATAAATGGATATAGACTTATACCAGATAGACTATGTAAAAATAGCTTTTCTACATGGAGACTTATATGAAGATATTTATATATGCCAATCTAAGATCTTTGAGTAAAAGGGTAGGGAATACCTAGTGTGCAAGTTGAGGAAGAGTCTTCATGGCCTTAAGTAGGCACCTAGGGAATAGTATCATAAGTTTGATACGTTTATATATTCACAAGATTACAGTTGTAGTGGTATGGATCCATATCTTTATATGAAGAAGGCCCATAACGATAGCCTTATCATGTTGGTGCTATATGTTAATTATATGATGATTGCTTAGAGTGTTCGTGTGATGAGCTAGATGCTTTGAAGAACCAACTCAAGAAGTTCTTTGAGATGAAGGACATGGAGCATGCCTCTCATATACTTTGGTATGTGCATTACATGTAATAACTCTAAATGAATCCTCTACTTATCACAGAAGGAGTACATTCATAAAGTCCTTTAGCGGTTCCATATGTAGGTTGGTAAGCTTATGGGCTACCCATTATCTTCTCATATAAAGATTAGTTATGTACATTCAAGTGCCTAGTTAGATGATGAGTGGGCTGAGACGGTCAAGATCTTGTATGCATATGCAATGGGAAATTTAATGTATGCTATGATAGCCATTCAATCTAACATAGCATTTGTAATGGGAGTTGTGGCACGTTATATGGCTTATCTAGTAGGTGACATTGGAATTCTCTAAAGGATATCATATGATAACTTAAATGCACTACAGATATGTGCATTTCCTATGCTAGCTAGGATATAGGAGTCATCGGTTACATTGACTCGAATTATGTAGGATGTGCAGATAGTAGGAAGTCCACCTCTTGGTATGTCTTTACCTTTGCTTGAGGTGCTATCTCTTGGATATCTAGGGTGAAAAAATGCACAGCCTTGTCTACTATTGAGGTTGAGTATAGTGCAACCACAAAGGCTTATAACAAGGCCCTATGGCTAGGCCATCTAATTGTAGAGATCTTGGTATCACTCTGACTCCTATACTGCATTTGGATTCGATAAGTGCCATTTAGTTAGCTTGTGATTTGATCTTCCATGATGCGAACTCAAAGAACATTGAGCTACACTATCATTTCATCCAGAGAGGTGGTAGAGGAAAAGTCTATTGAGCTTGTTAAATTTCCTACGAATACAAATCCTATAGATTTGCTCACTAAAAGTCTCCTAGTGGAATGATATGCCATCCTTTTATGAAGATAATAGGCATAGGATGAGATGAGGTCTTTACTCATCTAGCTATATTTATATACACATTGTAGTTTTTTTTCTTTTTTTTTTCTCCACACTTGAGACATATTTTCCTTTAAGTGGAAGGTTATTGGGAATTTTAAAGGCCGCTTGTGCCTAGCCACCTACATTTACTTGTAACTTGTACCTACACATTTTACACTACATGTGGTAGGCACCCATCCCTATCACTTTATTCTTTATTCTTTTAGTGGCAATATGCACAAATGGATATCCAAAACTTTGAGTATCCTTCGCATTCTAAAGAACATGGATACATTGGAAAAATGGCCATAAATTTTGAAAGAAAATTCCATTTGGCACATATGGGCATAATTATGAAATAGACATAATAAGACATCCATCCATCACATAAAATCCAAATTTTGTGTCAGGGAGGGAATTGAGAGCAGCAGCAGAGAGAGAAGACTATAGGAGAGTGATAGAGAAGGAGGAGAGAGAAATTTTGGATGAGGAGAGAGAAATACTAGAAAAGAAGAGAAAAAGAGAGAAAAGCCATGAAAGCTCCAAGAGAAGGTGAGATGAAATAGATTGTCTTGGTTATTTTTGAATAATGGAAAAATGAATGTCTTTTACATCTTATACTTAGTCAACGTGATTATCATTTTATTTTTCCCAAATTATTAATATCTTCCTAGTCCTTTGAATTCTATCCACACCCATAGTTTTGTAACCTCAAAAACAAAGTAGGGACTTATTTATAATAGTTGGAATGATAGGCAAGATAGAGTACTACTCTATTTGAGAATTCAAAGATACAAAAAATTTAGGAAATCTCAAGAATTTTGATTGAAATGAAGACTAAAGAGTTAGCCTCTTTTATATATAGCATCTAGATGTGTTTAAAGTAAATTCTTGGCCACCAAATTTACTGGAAAAAGATGCATGACATAAGTAATAGATAACTTGTTATCTAATATAGACCTTGTTGAACAAAATCCGAGATAACTTTTCATAGTCTAGTCCAAATGGAGCATTTCCCACACATCAAAACAATTATCTTTGTAAGTACTTTTAGCCTACATAGGTCTCACTTCATTATCATTAAGTAGGGTAAATCTGTTTTAAAATAGAAGGCTATATGGGGGTATATCTTGCAAGAAAATAGGGCCAAGTTTGGCTAATTCTCAGCTAGAGGAGCATCTTGAAGATAATAATACTCTTCTGAAATGATTGCTAGCCTCCACGAAGCTTTTCACAATAGGTAAACCCTTCCATTTGATCAAATACTCAATGATCTATTGGAATGTAAGCTACTTTTCTCGACGTCCTATGACTTTCTTAGGGATCTAGTATATTATGTCCTCTTCATCTATGGGTGGCAATTCTTCCACATAATCAACTTGACCACCAAGAAAAAGCTTAAGCTAGCTTACATGGAAGAAATTATGAATCTTTGTGAAAGAAGGAAGTTCAAGAGGATAAGGTAAGTCTCCTATACACTTGAGGATCTTATATGGCCCATAAATCCTGTGTGTAAGCTTATTACTTGAGTCATCCTTTAAATTAGAGTAGTAAGACTTTTGCACTTTCAAAAGTGCTAGCTCTCCTTCTTGAAACCTGTTAGGCTAAATGCATAATAGTCGGGGCATTGGACAAAATTTTATTGTTTTAGAAGTTGAAACTCACTTTAGCAATAATCTCTCACCTTATCTCTCAACACTCCACTCTAACTAACCATGCACAAGAGTAGCTTCGAACTATAGTGAAGTCACCTATCCTAGCTTCTAATGTTGTAGTTCAAAAGCTTGAAGGCTTGAAGATGGTTTGTTAGATATGCTCAATGCCCCACACTCTCATAAGGTGCCACCAATGATCCATGGTGGATCTAAGTCATAAGACCACCATTATGAGGGGAAGCCATGTGTAAGCCATTGGGTCATGACTTATATATCGGATGAAGTCTATGTGATCAGATGGAAAAAAGATGGCCTTTATAGATCTAGCCTTTGGGTTAGATAAATTATGCTAACAACAACTCAAGGCATAATCCATGGAGTTGCGGGATGTGGGAGTTACTAGGGGCCTCTATTTTGGGATTTGGGGGTCATGGAAGTAGCCCCTAGTTGGGGTTTCTTAGGGGTGCCAATGACCCCCTTGATGGGAGTTTCAAGGTAGCGTCCTCAGCCTGACGATGAAGCGAATATTCCCTAAAATATTTCCAAATGATTAGTGAAGGTTCATAATATGGTTGAATAGGTCGACTAGACTACCTTTCCAAGGAAGACGCCACCAAAGCCATTGTTAATCTATCTTTTACCCAGTATGAGTTCTTCCAGCTAGCCTTAGGCTCTTGACCTATCATTTATCTGGATTGCCATCTAAGCTTCACAATGAAAGTGTACGGGTGGACAGAGCCATCTTTATATCGATTCATTTAAAATTAAAGTAGTTTCTATTTTCTCGTATTTCCTGTGTATCCTCTACTCCTTGCTCAGCTTTTATCTATTGTGCCATGTAAGTTTTACATAGCATTAGAGCCCAGGGGCTCTAAGGAGTGAAGAGTACAGGAGAGGAAAGAGATTCAATTGCAAAGAAGAGCAATATTGTTTGGCACATCAGGAAGTAGTATTGTTGTACTTTCAATTCAAACACTAAAGATTGGTCCACCAACCTTCAATGAAGATAAGTTAGATGGTATAAACTATGCTTTTGTGGAAGTTTAAAATTACAACTATCCTTCATTCTTAGGAGCTTTTGGAGACAATGTTGGGGACTGACCCAAAACCACAACCCACCTCTGACCCATCAAATTTGAGTGCTATGATTCCTCCAAATGTAAATCTTCTATAGGCTTTGAAATAAAGGAATACATATGTGTTGTATGCCTTAGTTACAAGCTATTTTGACATAGTTTTGACATTGATTCAGCATATAACCAAGGTATCCAAGTCTTGAAATGTACTAAGGAGTTAGTATGAAACACGAAATCAAACAAGGATTCAGAGCTTTGAGAATCAACTAGTAGTAGAGAAGTTTTCTGAAGGTGAGATAGTTGAAGCAATCAAGAATTTGCATGATTAGATGGCTAGCACTGGGATACAAAAGACCAATGAGGAGCTAGCTAGGAGGAGTCTTTGGACTTGTTTATCAAATTTTGATGGACTAGTAAGTGCCCTAAACATTCAAGTGAGACCCCAAGCTTTGATTTTTGAGAAAATTTGTACACTACTAATGGGGGAGAAGTAAGTGCCCTAAACATTCAAGTGAGACCCCAAGCTTTGATTTTTGAGAAAATTTGTACACTACTAATGGACTAGTAAGTGCCCTAAACATTCAAGTGAGACCCCAAGCTTTGATTTTTGAGAAAATCTGTACACTACTAATGGGGGAGAAGTTACGGATTGAAGCACAAGAAGATAGCAGTGGTGGAGATGTTGCATTCTCCGCTAATGCAAAAGGCAAAGGTGGTTCCTCTACCAATGGTGACAAAAATAAGAAGGTTGGTAAGAAAAAGTTTCAAGGAGAGTGCTTCTACTACAAGAAGAAAGAACATGCAATTGTAGATTGTCATGTTAAGAAGGCAGATGAAAGTAATGGCATCCTGAAGACTAAAGGAAAAGAGATAGACAATATGGCTGAAGTAGTTGGAGTTATTCGCAGTGACCATTGAGGAAGTGTGTTCCTTAGTGCAAGAATTATCTACCACTAGCTCATGGGTATTGGATAGTGGTCTTCCCATCACATGACCAATAAGGAAGGGCTATATAGTTCTATGCAATCTTTGCAAGATTCCATCATTGTGATATTTGTAAATGATTCAAAATGCCATATGGAGAGCATAGGTACTATTTTCTTTATTGCTACAAATAGTGAACTGAAGCAGCTTTCAAATGTGTTGTATGTTCTAGAGATTAAGAGAAATTTGTTACCAGTTGCTTCTATAATTGATCTTAGCCATGAGGTGAGGTTCACCAAGAAAAGTGTAAAAATTATTGATAGTGCTGGCAAAGTTATCAAAAAAAAGGAGAAAGAAGGAGCAACCTGTATGAGCTAATTTCTAGCAAAGTTTTCAGCAAAGGAGAAAGAAGGAACAACCTATATGAGCTAAGTGCTCTTATAGACATTGCTGGTGTGTGCACAAATAAACTTTGGCATGAAAGATTTGGTCACATTGGTTTTGCAGTGTTAAATGAGATACATAAGTAAGGTATGGTTGCTCACTTACCTATAGTAATTGAAATGAAGGTACCATATGAAGCTGCTATGATGGGCAAGCAGCTGAGAAATGTATTTTCAGAAGAAAGCAAGAATAGATTAAAGAGTCCTCTAGAGCTAGTGCATGTTGACTTGTGCAGTAAAATGCCTATGTAAGCCTTAGGAGATCTTTTTATTTTATGTTGAAATTCAATGACTATAGTAGAAAGATGTGGGTGTACTTCCTTCATGATAAGGCTCAAGCTTTTGGTAAGTTTAAAGAATGACTAAAACTTGTTGAGAATGAAACATGGCAAATAAGAATGATCCATTAGGCTTGAAAAACTTTGAGCTTTGAGCTTGAAATGCTAGAATTTTGAAATCTAAGCCTTTTCTTTGGTAAACTTATATTTTGCATGACCACCATTGATAGTATGTCAAAAGCCTAAAGTACACCTTCTTAATCCCTAAAAACTATCTACTTTAAAGCATCAAAAGTAGGCCACATATGCTTTCACTTATCCCTATTTCATTGATCTTGGATGCAACATTGGAATATAGTGTCAAGATTGATGGCTATATTATTTGCAAAATTAGGATTGGACAAAGGAGTGATTATTGATAAGAAAGAGATTAAGAGATCACATAATAAGATTAAGCATAGCACACTTAATCTAATAAGAGTAGAAAACATAAATGACTACATCTTGATAAGCTTATCTTAGATCAAGCATATATAGATCCTTATATAGGAGTGAGATTTTGGTTGCAAGGTGTGTGCATGTGTTGCCATCACACTTGCCACATGTCACAAAGATCGATGGTAAGTGTCCTAAAGATGTTGTACGTGGGCATCCACTTTTATAATATCCCACAAAGGTTGCTCCCACTTACAAAGTAGATTGCTTTAGCAGTGTTTCATACAGGAAAGCACTTTATTTAGTTCTAGATAATTAAACCATTTGGAGGACATTCTCACAAAAATGAGAATCCTTTAAATTGATATTCCCATCATATCTATTGTATTTTGCACAACATGGAAACAATAAATTGTTGGTTGACTATTCTAGATGATCTCGTGGATAACATATCGATAGCTTGCCATGTGGATTAGCATGATCCAAATGATGCATAGGATGTAGTAAATAATTAGGATGTTGCTATGTATCTTAATGAGATGCATGAGAAACATGAATGACATCTAACATGTCCATTGAGTGTCGTTTGTATGCTTGGGTTTCATTTCATAATCTTTTATTAGTCTTAGTGTGCAATAAATATTTTACTTTCATTCTCGCTTTATCTATATCTCAAATTTTGCAACTAATCTTTGAAGTTGCAATACTTATTCATTGAAAGATATGTTAGACGTAACATAAATAACTATAACCCTACGTTTTAATGGCTTCATGTTATTTTGACCTTGTTCAATGCAACCGTTCATAACTAGCTATGTTTGCCACACTTGCATGATGATCAACTTTTGCATTTGCATCCTCTAATCGTACATCCATTATTGTTGGATACCTTGCATGCTTTCAATGAGATTTTTGCTAATGTCATGATAGTCTTGTTTGGTACAGTTGATCTTGCTCTCTTGTCAAGCCCTCCTCTATTTAGTACAATTTGATATCATTACATCCACTAGCAATTTCACTCCTTGTTGTTGTAGTACCCGCCCCACTAAAGTAGCTCGCTCCTTTCCATATCCATTGAGGGTGTCTAAAATGCAACACTCAAGGATACATGTTTTGATTTGTTTAATGCTAATAAATTTTTTTTTTGGGGGGGATATGAAAGACCTCAAGCTCAAAAAATCATGAGACATGTAACCTAGCCATGGTGTAGATGAATCAACTACTATTGGTCACAATAGCTTCTGTGAATCTGGCATTAATGATCTTGTATATATCTTCATTATATGTTCCAACATCCATAATGTGGTAAACCCAAAAGGAACCCCTTTATCCCCAACTTGATTCTTTCAATATTTGGGAAATTAGTTCTTCCATTTATCATGGCACTAAAGTAGAGTTTTTTGGACACCTCCTTCCTTGCACCATTCCACAATTTTATTCTAATGGAGAGTGTTGGTTCTGGTTTTTTTGAGATGGAGGTCAGATCGGTGTGGGATTAAAGCACATACCAGTGGATCTAGGACCCTTCGTGGATGAGGCTTTTCTTGCAAAGGACCAAGTACTAAAGGGGGACCTACACCACAATAGGATACTATTGTGGAAGGTAGATGCATTAAATGAGTATGCAATAGAGGGGGTGGAATCATGATAATAGAATGAGAAGATGGAGCTATAAAAGATTGGGTGGTACCAAACTTGGTGGATGCATGCAACTAGACAAATGGACCAAAGGGTGAGTTAGAAAACTGGGTGTTGGCAATCTGTGATGATGGACCAAGTTGCATCCTTCTAGTTTTCTTGCTCCTCATTTGTGAGTTTGTGAGGATAACATAATACGATAATATTACACCCTACAATCAAGAATAATAACAACTTTCAAAGCATGCAAAATAACAACATTAGAAACCTTTCTTTTACAAGTACAAAGTTTGAAACCCTTACTTTGCAATACAAAGTCTTAGCAAGCCAAGTAAATGAAACTTTTAATGATAACTATAATATTTAGTCTTTTAACTCCTAGAGGGAAATGTTTGGGAAAATAAATGGCATTGTAAAAGTCAAAAGACTACAAAATGGTGACTTAGAGACCCTAAAGATTAAAAAATGTGTTGTGGGAGCTTTCGCTCAACTGCAAAGACCCATGGACTGCTTATTGTTTCAAGCCTTCCAAGCGAGCTCAAATGGCTATCTCTCACCTAGCCGACACGCCGTCGATCCTACGGGTGTAGTGAGCTTACCTTAGCGCCGATATGAGTTGCCTTCTCTCTTCCACACACTGGTAGCTCCACGATCCTAGATGCTAGCTCAAGCATCCTCAAGCCTCCTCTACCTCCAAGCTCCATCCTCCATAGCCGCGTGCGCAAGAAGAGAGAGAAGGGGAGAGAAGAAGAAGAAGAGGAGATGGTGAAGAGCTTCACTCTCTTGATCCCTCACTCTCCCACACACTCACTCCCTCACACTCTCACACTCCCTCTCTCAAGAGCACACACAAGCAAGAAGGTGAGAAGGAGAGAAGAAGAAGAAGACTCCTTTTGCCACACACCAAAGAATGATCTCTTATTCACTTTTTGAACTTTATATATACAAACCCTAAAATCCCATGGGCACCCATCCCTTTTTTACATGACTGGCCATTGTGGCAAGGTCCTTTTTCCATTTTCCTCTTTTAGCCCTGTGCCTCTAGCCTACACCCATCTAATATTTTATAATGGGCACAGAGGGAGCCTGGCGCTCTTTTACAAAGATTTTTTGGGTTTTTTGAGGCACCTTTTCTTTTATGGTTGTGCTTTTTGCCCCGGTCCATCTTTAGGGGCCGCTTGCATGTCTTCGCTCTTTTTGTTCATCTTCCTTTGCTTTTTCTCCATTTTTTGCCATCTTGGCTTGGGGTTAACATTACCCCCCTCCTAGACGGGTGCCAGTCCCATGGCACTTTTGGCGTGGGTGTAAGGTTAAGGGCCACATGTAGACTCAGGGGCTTGTGGAAGCTCAAGAATGATGGTCGTCGGAGCAGCTCAGTGGATTGCATGGGTGAACGAGGGCCTCCGAAGTTGGTGGTTGGGCGGAAGTGGTGTTCCTGAAGAAGAAGGTGCGGTGCTCTACTTAGGGGGGGCGGCTATCATCAACGTGTTGGTGCGGTGTGGTCGTGTTAGTGAAATGGGGAAGTGGGTCCCCGGGTGATGTCCCACACTTGAGGACCCCATTTGTGCCAAGGGGGAGTGGTGCTAGTGGCTTAGGGTGATAGGTCGAACCATAGGGGAGTGTTACTTCCCTAGGTGTGTCCTGCCATTGATGTGCCCTAAGTGTGACGTGGGGGATCAAAAAGGGCTAGGGGGTTAGGAGTGGAGCCAGCCGACCGAGGTTACTAAACATGCCTAACTTAAGGACCCCTAGGTGCAGTGATTTTTTTTTTCCACATTGCGGGATAGTATTACATGAGGAGCAGGATAGCCAAGGCTAGCTCTTGTCGTCAGAATGAGGGGGGGAGGACGGGCGGATGGATTTTCATAAAAATTGATGGCTCTGCATGTACCCTTTCAGGCTCATGCGGACATGGAGAGAGGTGATGGATAGGAAGGGGTGGTTGCACCTAGTGAATTGGCTGTCGCTCATATCCTCTAGGAGCGCTAGGCAAAATGAAGGTAGAAGGCTAGCCCGCATCATTAAGAGGGTCATGGTGCAACTATCGATAGCGTTAGGATCAAAAAAGAGGGGAGGCAAGCCACTTTCTTGTGGTGTCGGATCTTGCTTAAGTAGGAGTTTAAGGAGCCTAAGGTGTTATGAATGCGAGATCTGGGCAAGAGGAGAACTCCGCAAGAAAACGCGTCATAGAGGCGGGCAGGCTTCCTAGATCAAAAAGTAGAGCGTTTTCAAAGGAAGTGGCGTTGGCATTGTAGATAACGGGGAAGTCATGCCTCCCATGGAGGGTGGCAACAAAATCCACACCTACCCTACGGGGATACGCCATAAACATGGGGTCGTTCCGCTCATGGGGTAGGGTGTTACAAAAAGCCATCCAGGCGAGCATGTTGGTATTATATATTCGCCTCCTCCAGAGGGGTTGGCAGTCGTAGCCCCTCACCGTGTGTGGCACCTCGTATATCTTGTCTTGCCAAAATTCGGCCTCTTCCGTGCCCCACAAGGTGGGGGTTCTTACCCTGTCCTCCAACCATCTTTGGCCTAGTCGGCTGCCAGCCGCTATCACTTCCTCCATTGCCTTGATCGGCAGGACCCTTCTCAGACTATCAGGCATAAGAAAACTGAAGGAGAAAGGGTCCTTCTCCAGTTCTTGGCGTTCCCAGACCACCAGTTCTGCGTGGAATTACATAGGTAGGTCTTCGGGGCATGGTGGGAGGGGAGCGGATGGCTGCACGATGGGCTTGGCTTGCAGCCATTTTCTGGCCTCTTCCACCAGCTTTTTTCGCCGCTCTTTAAGGATGGCCTGTCTGTCCAGGGGCGGGTCGGGTTGTTGCTGATCTTGTTCGTGCGGCGAGGGGGGCTATGGGATTACATCTTCTCTAAACCTGTTCATGTCAATTCTAAATTCGACTTCCTCCCCCTGTCGGTTTTCTGGTAGTGTTCTTTCCTCAAAGCCGAGGGCGTCTGCCTCCTGGGGGGTTAGGCCGGCCAGTAGTAGATACTTCTGCTGCTCCTCTAGGCCCAGCCTTACCTCTGCAGGTTGGGGTGGCATCTGCAACCCCGTGTGCAGAGCTCTGCGTGCAATGCTTAATTTCTTCTTTACCACCTCCAACGGCTCCGCTCCCTCTGGTTGAGTTGTATCCAGCAGTGTATTGAGGAAGGCTTGTTGTTGGGCGGTGAAGGCTGTCTAGATGGCGCCCGCTTTGCTTTCTGCCAAGATTTTTTCCTTCTCCACCAAGGCGAGGTGCTGCGCCAGTGCCTTCACCCACGCCTCGTTCTGTGTAGTCCATTCATCAGCCCTTTTGCTCATGCCTTCCATGCTCTCCCCTTGCTTTTGAGCTAGGGTTAGGAGCTTATGCTCCTGGGCCTTGAGCTCTCTGCTCATGTTTTCTTGTTCTGTCTTCCCGAGACGTAGCTGATCAGAGATAGACTCGATCTTCTTTCGTTGTTGCTCCCTCTCTTGGCTCCTCTCCTCTTCCTTGGCGTTTAGCTCCCCCATCATCTGCTCAATGGTAGCGGTCTTTGACTCCAGTTCCTTATACTTTGACTCCAGTTCCTTATATTGCATTAGGAGGAGCTTGTACTCCCCCTGCATCTGCACGAGTTCCTGGTTCTCGTCCTCCAGCTGCTGCTGCTTGTAACTCTCTTCCTCATTTTCTTTGGCCTTCAGCTCTTGCTTGAGTTCAAAGATTTGGCGTTGCTGCATGGCGATGATGCGGGTTTTTTCCAATTGGAAAGCCGCTACTGACTCTTTTTCTACCATCAACTCAGCCACAGCCATCCTTTTCTCCTCCTTGGCCCTCTCCAGTTGGGAGAGCAACTCAGTGACGTATTCATCGTAACCGGCTGGCAGTGTCATTGTTGTGTGGGTGGGGGTGGTTGAGGCCTCCATGCGCGGGCGCTTTTGATCCAGCCTTGATTTAGCATTTGCAGCTGGCCTTTTTGGTCCCGTGGTCATCGTCTCCGTGCTTTTCCCTTGGGCCATTTCCTTGCTGATGAAGTATTGCATCCAGGCCACTAGGTTGGACACTTCCAAGCTGGTGGGGATGCTAGGGGTGGGCGTAGTGGTTTCAACGGGGGGCGCCATGAGGGTGGGGATGGGATGCAGGGGTGCTTTGCCTTTTCCTTCTGGAGCTGCGGGGGGCGCGAGTTCTGGGGCCTGCATGCTGGAGCTAGGCCTCTCTTCCCTGGGCTGATTCCAGGCTTTTGGGTCATCTGCCCTGCATTGTTGCTCGATTGACCGGTGGGTAGCTTCTGCCAGGTCCTCCTCCTCCTTTCTTCTTAACTCCTCGTCCTCCTCCGTGACTCTTCTTTTTCTTTCCTCCTCGGCCTTTTTGCATTCTTCCTCTAGTTTTTCTTTTTCCTCCTGCTCTTCTTTTCTTTTCCTTTTGGCTTCCCGCTTGAATGCCTTTTTAGCCTGCCTTACTTGTTCCGTTGTCTCTTCTTCTTCCCGCTTCTTCTTCCTTTCTCTCTCCTCTGCCTCCTTGAGGGATTGTCGTTTCACTTTCTCTAAGTCCTCCCTCTCCTTTCTACAGCCTTCATCCCGTTTCTTCTTCTTCTTCGCTACTTTTTTCTTAGTCTCCTTAACCTGCTTTTTGCTCTTTTGTTCTTCCCCTTCTTCCTCTGTCTCTGTCCTATCGCTAGACCTGTCCTGGTATGATGGGGCGGTGATCGGTCAGGTGTTTCTCCCTCCCCCTCTTCTGCTTCCTTTACGGCCTCCTAGATAAGCGCCGTTAAAATGCCCCCATATGCGATGAATGCGGCTTTGGAGGAAGCTCTTTTTCTTTCTACGGCCTTCGACATCGGTGATTCTCCTCCTACTGGCAGGCTTCCTAATGCTAGAGCTCGGGCTGCCTGATTGATAGTCTTGCGCATGTAGCCGTTCCAGTCGACTTTGTGCAGGGTTTGGGTCGCTACATTTTCCAGGATTGGTACGCTGATCCTGTGCATCAGCGCGTTATAGTGCTGGCTGGAGAAGAGAGCATGTACGAGCTTTGCTTGTAGCCTGGTTTCTGCGCTGGGGATGTCTTGGATACTGATGCCATCGTTCGTCATCACCTCCTCCTTCCTCATCCCCAGCATGGCATACACGTCCCTCTTTTGCTTCTTCTCCACCTTCAGTTCTAGCCCTAATGCCTTCTCCACCAAGGCTGGGGATAGATGGACTAGCACTTGCTTAGCATTTTGTCCTTGCCCCACTGTGACAGTGATGACATCAAAAGAAGCATAAAAACAAGGCACAAAAATGTCCATGCATATATTGCAATTTCATCTTTTGTAAAAAAGATAACAAGTACATTGTTACAAAATCACTAAAATACACACTTACATGAGGGGGCCACATCCACATCCACATCCATAATAAATAAATGGTATACACAAAAGTGTTACGTGCATGCATTTGTGAAGGGTAGGAATACTCAAAATTAAAGGCCAAAGGTCTTATGATATCAAATGTATCAAAGTGTCAAAGAAATAATAAAATACGAAGGGGTGTGCTTTTTGGGGAAGAGGTGGGGTGGAGTGCACGAGTGGTTATGTGCCTCTTTCCCTTCCCTCTCTCTTGTCCAATTGCATATTCTCCTTTTTAGTGGTGCAAAAAGTTGTTCTCTCTCCTCTCTCCTTTGTCTTTTGTGCAGAAATTCTTCTTTTCCCTTTTGTTCTTGTATAATGGTTGAAGCTATGGATGAAGATGATGAAGATAACGAATCGGTTCATTATTAAGTGAAAGATTTATGGTTTCTTTTCAGTTTTGAGATTAATGGCTCAGCCATGTGCATAGATTTTGCATGTTTCTACCTTGGTTTCATGTTCATTTTCTACCGTGGGAGGGTTGCTGTCATTTTGGTGCGCAGTCGAGGAAGAAGCTGTTCTCAAGAAGCAAGAAGAAGAGGAAAAAAAAGAGCCACAAAGAGAAAGGACGCATCAGAATCCATGGCTTTTAGGGGCTTATTTGCCACACCATTGCCGACAATACATGCAATCGGAGAAGAGAAAGAAAGAGAAGGGCAACATACCAATTTAGGAGTAGGGTGAAGGGCCAACTCAAGCCAGCAGTCATGCCCTCTCACAATGGCGCACTCGACTGTTGATAACGAAGGGGCAAAAGAGAAGAGTCAACAAGCCTCAATGGTCACTGTCTCCATCAAATCAGATAAGAAGAACAATAGTGATGATAGTAGCACTGTCGCACGGATAGATAATAGTTACTATCGGAAGGATGTGGTAGCCCACCATGTGTGTTCATTTGATCCCCGCTTCGATGTCATTTTCCTATTACGATGTCGACACGATGATCGTGGTGTTGGGCTTCCCCAGAAATGAAAGGTTTGGGACCTCACCCCATCCTTAAGTATTGCAGCCATGGGCTCTGAGCTCATGGACCCCCGCTTGGTATCAGCCGTTGGTGCTACTATGCGTACTCCATGGCTTGATTTCATTTACTCTGGCGATGGTGCTCTCGATTTGTGGGAAATGGCCAAGACCTCGAGGAAAGCATGAAGAAGCTACTGGCCCCATTGTGTTTGCCTCCTCCTCCTCATAGGATTGATGTCCATGATCTTGGCTATTAGGAGGACTTTTCGATTACTTTTCCTGCTAGTGCGACGGTGGAGTGTTCGAGCCTGTGGGATCTGGGGAGGTGGATAGCTTCTTACGAGAAGCCTTGCAGGCCAAAGATCAACTCACAATTCTGAGGTTAGAATAGGAAGTTGTGAAGTTTATGCAAAATCCAAAGCTGCAGCAGTTGGAGTTTCCACCGATGCCATCCTCATATTTGATGGCTACCTCCTCCATCTTTCCCTTCTTGCCACAGAGGTCGTTGACAAAGACTTCTAACTCCTTGCGAAGCATGTCCTTAAAGATGGTGCACATGAGGCGTTGGAAGGTGGCAGGGTCATTAGTCAACCCATGTCTCGAAGTTTGTCTAAGTGTTCGACCCATGTCGAGTGGACACAGAGGTCATTGACAAAGACTTCTAACTCCTTGCGAAGCATGTCCTTAAAGATGGTGCACATGAGGCGTTGAAAGGTGGCAGGGTCATTAGTCAACCCGAAGGGCATGACTATGTACGCAAAGACACCCCACTCAGTGGCGAAGGCAGTCTTATGCCTCTCAGCAGGATGCACTTGCACCTGGTTGTACCCTGAGAAGCCATCTAGGAAGCTGTAGGCTTCCTTGCCTGCCACTCTCTCCAGCATGTGCCCATGTACGGCAATGGATAGTTGTCCCTCTTGGTGGCAGCGTTCACCTTCTTGTAATTGACGCACACTCGGATTTTTCCATTTTTCTTCATCACGATGACTATGGGCGATACCCAGTCCGTATGCTCAATTTCATAAATGAATCCTGCTCTCATTACTTATCAATCTCCTCCTTGACAGCATGAGCATGTTTAGGATTCATAGGGTATGGTTGCTGCTTGACCGGTATTGCGTCTGGCGTCATGGGTATGTTGTGGGTCATGACACTTGGGTCTACCCCCTTAAGCTCCCCTAAGGACCAGGCGAACACGTCTATGTACTCTCGCAAGAGGGTGACAAGACTCACTTCTTCTTCATTAGTCAAATCATCAGCAATGAAGACTGGTCGGGGTGGTTCCCCTTCTTGGGCTAGGTCCACCTCCTTGACCCTGGCTGGTCCCTCGATTGGTTCGCTTGTTTGTGCTTGACGCTTGGCACCTAACAGCACTACCACCCTATCCCCCTTTTTGAATTTTGTGAATCGTTTAGGGAGGTCCTATAGCTTTCGCTGTTCTTTTGTTCGATCCTTCCTGGGTTGTTTTGCCTTATCCTGTCTCACTCGCCTGCGCCTCAAGTGGACCGGTAGGTCCCCCTTGGTGCATTTGGTTGCGGGTGGCCTAGGGATCTCTAGATCACTATCCGAGCTAACCTCTGCTTCAGAGTTGAATCCCCCTCCTTCGCTAGAAGAGGTGTTCTCTCCTGGTGGGCGTAGTTCAGATGGTGATCTAGTTCTCAATACCGACATCATTCCTGGCTGGGCTAGTCTCGCTTGCTTGAGGTCTATGGCTCCTACGTGTTCCAACCAGGCGCGGTCACATTCCACGCTCATGACTCCTCGCTCCCTCTGGAATATACTCCTTCTCTGCGGCTTGGAGTCTACCCGTATTTGCTCTATTTCTTGTCCTTCAGTGTCGTATTCCACAGTATCTACCTCACCCTCACTCTCATCACTGAAGGACTAGCAGTCTTCGTATTCGTTGTTTGAATTTCCTTCATCAGACTGCTCGTCATCTCCTAGGACTCGGTCTATCCTTAGTCATTGGTCAGGCACCAGGGCCCAGTTATACATGAGGTTTAAGTCATGCACTCTGGTCCATTGCCACTTGGGTTCATCTAGGAGATCTTGGAGTGGTTTGAGATTCGTAGTTGGATTACCAACTAGCTTGTCCAATAGATATTCCAGTATCTCCTGGAGTTCCCTTTTGTCAGTTGGAACGTGGGAGTCGACGGGCTTCAGCTTCCCTTGAAGGCTTCCTGCCATCATCCAGACTGGCACGCAGGGTGTGTCGTCAGCCTTACCAATTGTTTTGATGGCCTGCTCATATGCTTTGTGATCAGAGAACGCCAGGTCGATTGTAGCAAGGACATGCATCCAATCCCGCTCATCCTATGGGCATGGGATATACCTGGTCAAGGGCCCGTAGGACTTCTTGGCCTGAGTATTGCCCTTGAGCATAGTAGAGATGGCATCTAAGTCTACAGATGAGGTCTTCCAGGTGTCCATCTCTACTCTCATGATGTCCGTCCTATTGCCAAGGAAGATTAAGCCGTTACCCCAATCTTCGATGACCCTAGTGTTGCGCATCCAGGGGCGGCCTAATAGGATGTCGTAGTCCACTCCCTTCATGACTATAAAGTCAACGGAGAACTCGACACCTGCGATCTTCACTGGCCAATTCTTAAGCACCCCGAATGGCTTAACTCTCATACCATTTGCTAGTGTGACACTAAACCTAGCAGTCTCAACAGGTGGGTTTCCCCAAGTCTGAAGCACTATGTAGCTAAGCACACTAATCGCGGCCCCCGTATCTATGATTCTCTTCCTCGTTGGGTCGCCTAGGGCTAAAACTGGCAAGACTGCATGCATCTCGGAGCCTTCCCAAAAGGCATTGACATGCAAGGACTTAGGCGCAGTGTGCAGCGTCAAACTCGGTATTTGCATTTCTGCCTCATGGTCATGAGGGTCTGTCATGACCTGCTCTTGTGTCCCTTCAACCCACTGCTTAAGGTCCTGCCATAGGGTGCGGTGCTGCCTAAGCAGATCTCCCAGACTGTGTTACAAGGGTAGTCACTAGTGTGGTTAGGAGATCATTGGGTGTTCGTCTCTCTCTTAACCTGGATTGTCCTGACCAGTGGCCGTGACTGAACTGCGGACCTGTAGCAGCGTCGAGGCTTGGCCTTCACGGCACCTCTTGTGGTACAGTTGCTTCTCTTGACTTTGGCTGTGGGAGTGAGGTCGGCGTACTTATGCTGGAGAGGTCATCGATCCCATCCTCCATGATGGGCTCAGCGTCCTTTAGGTATTCTTGGGCTTCCTTTACCCATTCCCTCACCTTCTCTGTGGCCTCTAATTGTCGCTTCGGTTGCGGGTACTCCCCTACCTTAGCGCTTCCCTTTTCATCCGTCTTAGGTAGCTTACCTTAGCGCCGATATGAGTTGCCTCCTCTCTTCCACACACTGGTAGCTCCACAATCCTAGATGCTAGCTCGAGCATCCTCAAGCCTCCTCCACCTCCAAGCTCCATCCTCCATAGCCATGTGTGCAAGAAGAGAGAGAAGGGGAGAGAAGAAGAAGAAGAGGAGATGGTGAAGAGCTTCACCCTCTTGATACCTCACTCTCCCGCACACTCACTCCCTCGCACTCTCACACTCCCTCTCTCAAGAGCACACACAAGCAAGAAGGTGAGAAGGAGAGAAGAAGAAGAAGAAGACTCCTTTTGCCACACACCAAAGAATGATCTCTTATTCACTTTTTGAACTTTATATATACAAACCCTAAAATCCCATGGGCACCCATCCCTTTTTTACATGACCGGCCATTGTGGCAAGGTCCTTTTTCCATTTTCGTCTTTTAGCCCCGTGCCTCTAGCCTACACCCGTCTAATATTTTACAATGGGCACAGGAGGGAGCCTGGTGCTCTTTTACAAAGATTTTTCGAATTTTTGAGGCGCCTTTTCTTTTATGGTTGCGCTTTTTACTCCGGTCCATCTTTAGGGGCCGCTTGCGTGTCTTCGCTCTTTTTGTTCATCCTCCTTTGCTTTTTCTCCATTTTTTACCATCTTGGCTTGGGGTTAACATGTGTCACAACCTTAACTTGCATACTATAACTTTGAAATCTTAAGGATTAAGAAATTGATGTAATAACCTTCAGTCTAAAATGAATGAATGACCTTTAAAAGTTGAGCAACAAAGAAAGTTTAATAGCCCAAATGAAGACTGCGCTTAAATGGAAATAATAATTAAACAGTGGTAACAAATATGAAAGTCTTATCTTTAACGTTGTTAAATGGAAACCCCATGCATTCACCCACAAAATAATAACCTGAGCCTAAAGAGGTGAAACATTGTTAATTTAAATTAGAACAAAATCTCAATCATAAACAAAAATGTACCTTAGAACTCAAACATAAGAATGTAGCTTAGATATGTATTGATAAAGAAATGCAACTTCATAAATGTTAGTCAACATTATTGGGGTAGGTGAAGACTCGTTATTCAATGTAAATTAAAGCATCGCAAGTTCATCTATGTGCCTTAGGAATGTAACAAAAGGAACTATAACTAGAAATGTTTTGCTAAGTAAATAATGTTATCTATCTAAATCCACATTTTTTGGTATTTATAACAAATGGTAACTTAGAAACATAAAGTGTACTCTAAACTTTAATATATTTTACTTGATACTACTAAAAAGTGCAACTTAAAAAATAACTTAGAAAATTTTAACCTATAGCAAGATCAATACTTGGTATTAGTAGAAAAATGCAGCATCAAAACATAAGCTCAAGATCTAAAGAGATGTAGCTTGGCATAACTTGCTGTTACTAAAGGAATGTAAGTTAGAAGTTACAGAGAAATTTGGTAAAGTAAATGTAAATACACATAACTTGGCATTTCCAAAGAAATGTAAGATAGAAACTTAAGCAAAGTCAATGTAGATCAACATAGCTAGCTAACATTTAGAAATGTAAGTTTATCAATGTAAACTAGCATAACTTGGAATCACTAAAGAAATGTAATTTAGAAGTCTAGAAAAATTCTTTTAAGCCTTACTATGATACTAAAATCAAGCTTATAGAGGTATCAATAGAGGATGTTTACCATCACTATGCAATATCTGTTGTATTTAACAATGGTAGCCTCAAGACTTGAAAAGTTCGTCATTTAGAGACCTCGGCAGCTATCATCTTGCAACACAAATGAAAGTACACATGATGGAACAAGCATTTATGACCATGAAAAAGAAAAGACACATTGGTAGCTTGTAAGCAAGGCATGTGAGCTCTATAAATCCTAGATCACATGTTTTGTGGCACTCACCTAGACTCAAACTCCATCATCAAAGACTCCTCCATTAAGAAGCTAGCCCTCAAGATTGGCCTATCAACTTCTTTCTCTATGGGGGCAAGGAGTATATCAAGTGGAGTGTAGCAAGGGATGAGAGGACATCCTTCATGTAGATCTTCCCATTGCTTATAGAGAAGGTAATCCATCTAAAACTCTAGCTTACGAACTTTGTGTTTGAGGTCATGCTGATAGTATAAGAATTCAAGTAAACACCCCATCAATTAATAGTATAGCCCCTTTATTGAAGTGGTCACATAAAGTCATAATACATGGAGAAAATAAATGATTTGAATGATCATTGAAGCTCCAAAAAAATTTAAGCTTTGAAGGAATTACATGAGAAAGTATTAGAATTTTATATTTAAATAAGAGAGTGAAGATCACTAACTTTATCCTATGGAGTATGAAAAGGTTAATGTACCTTAGACATAACTTTTTTAGGTTTGATTATCTCAAATCACCTAATTACACTAAATTAGTTGAGAATAGGAAAAAGAGTCTCCAATTAAACTTTGAGGTGTCCATTAATACAATATCCATTCAAAATCCATGTCCTGGAAGGCATTGATAGAAATATTAATCCATGTTTTGAAAGGCACAAAAGTACTTGGAAACTTTGTTTGAAATGTGCAATCATGTGAGGAGGGCATGAGATGCAAGCATGAGCATGGAGAAATCATGTAAGCAAAGTGTAATGCATGAATATGGGGTTATACAAGAAGAAATGTAGATAGGATATACACATCTTAATGATCACAACTGCTTGAGGTAGATGTAAGACCTCTTCCACATGTAAGCTGATAGGCAGTCTTTTATAAAGGAAAGGACCTACTTGTCAACCCTTAGCACTAGCCCCAAATGACTAATCTGTGTTGTTCAAGTACTACATAATAGTGCAATAACAATTGTAAGTTTGCAAATATTAAAGAAATTTGTTTTAAGATTGTAGATGAGGAAATTTTGAGGTCAATTGTGCTTAGCTATACATTAGAAGCCAAAAAACAAGGGATTTTGGGACAACTTGTGAATAGAAGCAAACAATAAGAATCAAATGATAATAAGAAGTGGAGCACAAACGAGAGAATTAGATGTATTTTGTTAGTCGGATAACCAATGTATTTGGAGTTTTTCAGGCAAACCTATGACAATTTGAATTTTAGAATTGAAGCATGTATTGCAACACATGTATCTGTTAGTAATGAATTGAACTAAATCGAAATAGCCTGCAACAACAAATTCATTTTTGGAATTGAACCATGCATTGCCATAATAAGGATCACAACATCAAAGCACTACAATATTATGCATGCTAAATTCATGTTTTACAAGTTGACTTTTTAAATGTGCTTAGAACATGCATGCACAATGAATGTTTGAACGATTACTAGTACAATACTACACATTATTAGTACAACATTAAAAAAAATGAAGGCAATTGCTAGTGAGCATAGATTTTGAAAGGTTATGAATTAAACCTTTGCAAAAGATTTTTTTAATTAATAAAAATAATGGCAAGCTTTCAAAGCAACTAGTTTTAATTTTCAAAACCTATATGAAATATTGATGTTATAACTAAAATACTCAAAAAAAAATCTGAAGATATTTGTAAGGGCATAAAAAACTTCCAATTGTTATTTTAGAATTCTAATTGGTACAAATACACTAAAATGATGTTTTATGTTAGCATTGCTCCATACAATCATGAAGCGGTTGGTGTAGTTAGTTACAGGTGGCCATCTAGTACAATTTAAGGGAGACCCCTCTTTCTTGAAAAACACAACATGCATAGCCTCAAAAGTTGTGCAAACATGTTGATTAGTAATTTAGTCCTAAACTTCCTAGTGAACTCATGCATTGAGTGCCTCTCAATACTCTCTAGTTTCACACACACACACACACACACACACACACACACACACACACACACACACACACACACACACACACACACACACACACACACACACACACACACACACACACACACACACACACACACACACACACACACACACACACACACACACACACACACACACACACACACACACACACACACACACACACACACACACACACACACACACACACACACACACACACACACACACACACACACACACACACACACACACACACACACACACACACACACACACACACACACACACACACACACACACACACACACACACACACACACACACACACACACACACACACACATGCAAACAATAATGAGAAAAGTTTGAAATTTGAAAGATGCCTCAAAGGTGAACCCTAAGGTTTGAATTCACGCACACACGTGCACGTGTGCACGCGTGCACACAGACATGCACGCACACATACACACACACCCCCACCACTTGAGCTCCAATTCCATTGACAAGTTTCTGACACATTAGAAATTTCCTTCTTTCAAAGATGACAAGGGCGGGCCATGAGTCTCAAAAATATGCGGCAGAATCTGTGGTGATGATGCATCGATTATTTTGGGTGAAATATGAGCAAATGAAAGTGCCATTTGTTTCCATCCATCTTACTTTTAATGAGATGCGAATGTTTCTATATCATCTCCTCCTTTCCCGTCATCCTTTCATCAAGTATTTCGCGACATGAACCCCCCCCCCCTTCCCCCTTTCCATAATAGACTCTTCTCTTGGCTTAATTTTACACAACCATATACTAGGAGGCTCTCATCAGGTACCCCACAATGTAAACTTGTCCTCATCTCCAATTGTCTTCTTTAGGCTCTAAGCTTGATATTACACACATTCACTCAACTCTTGCCATATGGAGATAGTCGACACGATGCTTCTTGGCAATTGCCAAGCTACTAGGCTCTTTGGAGACCTCACATCTTTCCTCTTCTCCATCACCTTGCACATCATAATAGTTGAATGGACTTGGATTCCCTAGTGTAGCCATGTTGCATTACCTTAAATCTTAATCTTTGGTGATGTCACCAACTCAACATTGACTCGATCCTATATCGCGAGATGACATAAACTCCTTTGCTATATCAAAAAATTGTCATCACGCTAAAAACTATAGTGACATAGTTTTATGTGACATCATGTCATAAACACAAAAATATTTATGAAGACACACATGCATTTCGGCTATTCAAGAGGAGCATTTTCACTGAAAAATCCAAAATTGAACCCTTTGATCAGAAATCCTCCAACTCAATGTTCCATTATGCTCCTCACCCTATTTATTTTGTGTTGGCATAGTTTGTGCATTACTCCTCTCAATTGGGCAAAAGATACACTGCGGTTGGAGCAACTATAAGTATAGATGGCCCTTACACAAATGATGGAGAAGTGAGCAGGTCACACATCATGCTACAAGAAAACATAGATAAGCATGACATACTAGTATCACTTGAAGCTAGTTGGGAGGTAAAGTAGCAAATGATTTTGCTTAATTGTTAGGAATCTTACAAGCAACATAAGTCCCACCAACTAAGGAATTATTAATGCATCGTTGGAAAGAATCATTACAAGGAGCGGTCTTAATGTGATTAGATGTACATGTACTCACATGTACACCTACCATCTTGCATATACATGTATAAACACATGCATAGAATATATATATGATGCATAAGATACATGCATGATCAAAGACTAGGATACTTTTGTGTGTGTGTGTGTGTGTGTGTGTGTGTGTGTGTGTGTGTGTGTGTGTGTGTGTGTGTGTGTGTGTGTGTGTGTGTGTGTGTGTGTGTGTGTGTGTGTGTGTGTGTGTGTGTGTGTGTGTGTGTGTGTGTGTGTGTGTGTGTGTGTGTGTGTGTGTGTGTGTGTGTGTGTGTGTGTGTGTGTGTGTGTGTGTGTGTGTGTGTGTGTGTGTGTGTGTGTGTGTGTGTGTGTGTGTGTGTGTGTGTGTGTGTGTGTGTGTGTGTGTGTGTGTGTGTGTGTGTGTGTGTGTGTGTGTGTGTGTGTGTGTGTGTGTGTGTGTGTGTGTGTGTGTGTGTGTGTGTGTGTGTGTGTGTGTGTGTGTGTGTGTGTGTGTGTGTGTGCACGCATTCACTCATGTACAGGTTAAATAAACATGAATTCCTTTTCTTTTTTTAGTAAACTAAACTATCAACTTAACGCACTTGATTAGGTTGCTCCAGAGATCTACTCAGATTCTAGGCCACATTTCTACATATCGTGGACAGTAATTATAAATAAAAAAATGCACTAAATTCTATTAACAATGGTGGACCATTGTATTACTACATTTATCTAGCATACTCTATCCTTCTCAATTCAAACCTTATCGTCATGTTGTTTTTGTTAAATGTTATAGAATGATGAGTTCAACCAAACTGGATGTAGAAACCTAGCTTGTCCAGGATTCATGCAGATCAATGACTCTTGGATAGGGGCAAGCTTTAGCAATGTGTCCATTCTTGGAGATGTGAAACATCAATTTGAAATTCCAATAGTAATTTATAAGGTGTGGTTCTCATCTCTTTAAAAGTCATAAATTATTTGATGGTGATTGGGCTTTTGAATTAGGCCAAATGCTTTGGTTCCTAATAAATGTTGGATGCCACATATGATCAAGAGCCAATATTATGGACAATTAATAGTTTTTCAATGGTGATACCTAACAAAATACTAAGGCTATACATAGAAGTCAAAGGCTATACCCACAAGTTGCAATGAATTGCCTTTTGTGGCATTGAAAATTGATTACACTGTTCATATTCATGGCTTTTTAGAATATGTTAGAGGCTTTTATATATGCATCGGTGATACAATTTTGTACTTCAATAGAAATATTACAATTAATCTTAATAAGTCACTCAAATATACATGTAGTTGCAATAAATTTAATATAGGTCTATGAATAAGATTAAGAAATGTAAAAGAATTACTTCACAAAAGAGGTACAAGCTACTGCTAAGGTGATAAATAGGGATGCCCTTTTAAGATTCTAGTAAAAAATATATATTCATCACTTGTAACCTTTGTATGTGTACTATTGTAGAGCATACAATATTTGTAACCCTTTGTATATTCACTATTCCACACTATATATCATTTACATAAGATGCTTTCTTTTGTGGATTGAACAATCATAAATCACCTAGGCCTTGCGCCTAACTATATAGTAATGCTCATATACATGCATACACATATATAAGCCTCAAGTTTTAGCCATTATTAGTTATTTTTTGCATTGTTGGATGCATTGGGAAAAACCAAAATAGTTAGGCCATGGCCTTTTTAGTATTTGAAGGCCTATGTTGGGCAAACACATGATCCTTCTTCCTTAGCTTTTTCAAAATCCCCAAAATATCCATGACACAGGACTTGAACAATAGGTCCTTATTGATATCGTACTCCCCTTCTTCATTTAGCTAGACTTTTAAATCCAAAGAAAGTAGGTTATCCTCCCATTTTAAGCCCAACTAGTTGCCATGATGCCTATAATGTACCTTCTTAGAATTATAGCCTAGGTTTGAGGCTCTTCAATCCTCTTTAGGAGGCTATACGAGAGTCTTTGTGCCTTGCAAACCAAGAATTCAATACCTAATATTTTGTTCCTCTCATCAACCATGAGACATATTACTATATATGAGCTACCTTGAATTGCCAAAAAATTGAAATCCCTTCATGTGCTTTTTCAGATCATTGTAGTGGTACTTTGAAAAATAGCAAACTTTTGCAAGAGAGGAGACTGCATGCAAGAGAAGATAACATAAAATGACTACCTTTCTCAGGAAGCTAAGGGGAAGTGAGCTTAGGTTTTAAAATCTTAGCATCAGCCTTGCCCACAACAATTGAAACTATTATTTAGCTACAATCTCAACCCCTTAATAGGAAACCTAGATAGTAGAAAACCATGCTTAACTAATCTTTTGATGTCAAATTATGGGAATTTGAGCCACTAATGTTCACAGCATAGCATGTAGCAAAAGTGAGGGCCCAATACTAAGGATTTTTGGACCAAAAACTTCCAACTAGTGTGATCATAGGCCTTATCATGGTCCATATTAGTGAGGATAAACTGATCACCTCTAACTATAGCCAAGCACAATGAGAGCATGAGATTTAACATAGAATCATGAATTCATGTCCCATGAAAGAAGACATACTGCCTTGAGTGAAAATCTTAGGAAGGATGGATTTGACTTGAAGGGCAATAGATTTTCCTATAACCTTGTAACAAACATTTCACATAGTGAGAGGCCTCCACAAGTTGACCTTTTTTTGCAAGGATTAACAAGTCATCAAAGGAAGCCAAAATTCTTGCATACATATGCAAAGACATAAATGTCTACTCCACACACATCCCAAGTTACTGCATGGAATTTGGGTAGCAAACCATGTGGGGTAGGGTCTTCCCTTGCTCATTTTCCTTATAACATTTTCCAGCTCATCACAAGGAAAGGGTCTCCATAGTAAGAGGGCTAGCTCAACCTAGCAATGATAGCTAGATGCTTTAGAAATGCTTGTGAAATGGAGAGATTGTCAATTTGAGTAACACCCTCTTAATTTTAAATCAACTACATGGAATCAAACCTATTATCTCTCTTTTCTACTTGGATTTAAATCTTTGAAAAAGTAAGATATGTGTGTGTCTCCATTAGCATCTCACATCACTTTCAATTAAACCCAATACCTTCAACTCTGCACCTTTCTTGATCCTTCAAATAATAAAACTCTTCAAAATAAAGACACAAGCATCATGGGGTAATGAGAGAAAATAGCCCAAAGAAGGGTGGCTCTATAGTCAATGTTGTAACCATATGCTCCCTCCTCCTCCTTGCTTCGAGTGTCCCCCCATTTCCCTTAGTAAAGCCAATGATAACATGAATACAACCCTAAAGAGGAGAAAACCAGTATGATATTCTCATGCAAAGCTCCCCAACTATACTTTGCATATCTAGTCAACAAGAAACAAGCATATTGTAGAGATTCTTGGGTTTAGGATGATAGACCATCCACCAAGCAACCAACATTTAAATAGAGACTACCCAAATAGGTGTACCCAAATAGGTGGTGGTACCTATTCCGCTTATGATAGTTATGCCAAGTGAAGCATTTGTTTGCCAAATTTGTAGAGATTTGGAGTACATCGGCTAAATCATGGAGTAGACATAAATCTTGCAAACTCAACATTTCCCCTACTAGCATTTTATCAAAGCCATGTGATCTATCCACCAACATTTTACCAAAGTCATGTGATCTATCCACCTTATTGGATGTCATCTCCAAATCCCCGTCATGACCCAATTCAAATGTGATTTTTACACAATGAAAATCCTACTTCCTTACTCTATTAGTCAAAGCATTATGCACAAAAACAATCACCACATGGATTGAGCCAATCATAAAAGAGATTGCAATTGACATCCATCATCATCCTTCCATCTAACAGTTGGCCTTAAGAGATTCTTTGATAACCAATATTTTACCCCCTCTCCATCTCACGATGAAAATATGAAGCACAAATAATAGGGGAATTCTTTGATAACCAATATTTTACCCCCTTTCCCTCTCATGATGAAAATATGAAGCACAAATAATAGGGGAATTCTTTGATAACCAATATTTTACCCCCTTTCCCTCTCATGATGGAAATATGAAGCACAAATAATAGGGGAATTCTTTCTCAAACATAATATATGTTCCAATTTTCACCTCCTATAAAGCTCGGATATCAAACTCTTGTCTTTAATTCTCTGTTGCATACCAACTTCTTATCAAAGTATAAATGGTTTTGTCAAGAAACGAGAACTTGCTGGGTATCTTAAGGAAAATTTGTTCTTCCCCCTTTCCCTCTAACATTACCTTTTGTCACTCTTTAATATTTAATACTTTATTGCGTAGCAACTTCTTATTATTAGAGCATATAGACTTTTGTCAAGAAATGACAACTTGGTAGATACCTTGAGGACAATTTTTGCTCCCCCCATTCTCTCTAGCTTTACCTTTTGTGTTGCATGCCAATTTCCTTCCTCTTTATGTGACTTTGGTCCACTTGCATGTTGCTCTTAGCTTTTCTTCTTGCTTTGTTACCATCAACACATCAATGGATTGTAGATCTTCACTTCCCCTTTTATATGACCTTGGTCTACTTGCATGTTGCTCCTAGCTTTTCCTCTCCCTTACACTCCTAATATAAAAAAGTCTACATATCTCTACTTAATGTGAAATAGGGAAAAGGCCACATGGGGGGTTGTAGCTACTCTAGATTTACTTTTAGTTAGTTGAGAGGTTCTCCTCTCAAAAAAGAGTCTAAGGCACTTGTGGGGTGGCTACTCCACTTATTATAACTCTTAGCATCCCCCAACAAATCAAGCTCCATAGTACCTCCATTTCATAGAGCCTTTCTTTGCTAATTCTCAAAGCATCTCTAGCCATCTCCCTTCACACAAAGTTTACTATTTGAGGTGACTTTCATGGAGATACTCCATGTGGCATGGATGCAATAAAAGTTGCATTATGGAAAACTTGGACTCACTTTTGGGCCCTCAAGCTCTTTGGGATTCTAAGGGATATTCCATATCGAAAAATGAGGATGAGGCTTGTGATATAAAACTTTTGAGGTTTCTTTTTGGTTGGGAGGCCATCACTTGGGCATATAAACTTGAAATTTGTTAGAGATTGGCACTAAGAATTCTCTCATAAAGACCTTCTAATTCTCAAAGCATCTCTAGCCATCTCCCCTCAAATGGAGTTTACCATATGAGTTGACTTTCATGGAGATGCTCCATGTGGCATGGATGCAATAAAAGACATCATTAGGGAAAACTTGAAATCATTTTTGGGCCCTTAATCTCTTTGGGATTTTAAGGGATATTCCACATTGACAAATAAGGATGAGGCTTCTGATACGAAACTTTTGAGGTTTCTTTTTGGTTGGGAGGCCATTACTTGAACATATAAACTCCAAATTTGTTAGGTTTGGTGCTTGGAATCTTGTCATCAAGACCTTTTGAGTGATATGTTACATGGTGTAGTTTTGAAGTACAATGGACCCTGGTTTTTTAAATAGAATGAGGACTTTGTAGTTCTTAGAGGGCCCAAAAATGAGTCCACATTTTCCCCAATGATTTGTTAGTAAAATCACATGTTCTTCAACATGACTTCATAATTTGACTTGCACATAGTTAGCACTAGCAATCCAACCATCACAACCTTAATATATTAAAGTTTATTACACAAGCCAATCAAGGCACAACTTATATAGCACAAAATCTAACTATATGATGCACCTGTTTAAGTGATAAGTCAATCTTATTAAAGTTGGACTTTTGAGCAAGAACTACAATATATATATGTTGCCAAGGAAGATAGAAGATGCTACTATAACAATAGCCATGGTTAACTTGATAACTAGCTAAGAAGAAGGTGATTTGGCATGTGATGGATGATGGATATTTAGATGTAAGAAAATGTTAACTTGACTCTAGAGGAATGGAACCTAGCAGTATGAAGATCATGAAGCAACGACTATGATGACAACATATGAAAGAAAATATATAGAATTGGTATGCACACCCAACTTTTAGTATTATGACAATGATAACCCAACATACTCAATATCTCCTCGGTGTTACGTGTATTAAAGCCTTATTCACAAAGTTCTTATACATTTAAAGTTGAGCTAATTTTAATACCCCCAATGTAGTAAATGCCATTTTTAAAAATGGTCTTTCTATACACACTTTCATCTCTTAGGATTTCACAACCCATCCATGAAGGCTTTGCATGGATTCATATTGTAGGCATCTAAAGGTTTTGAGAATGTAGAATATACATGCATTAAGATGTTGTGAGGTGCCCGCCTATCGATTGTCTAGGCACACATCTAGCGGTCTATCAAGAAACGAATCTAAGCATCGCTGTCCGGCATGCCCATGGAATATTTCAAGTTTTTTTGCCTAGGGTTTCCCGAATCTGCCTCGCAACGGAACGTTTACGGCCAAACCCACTAGGATCAACCTGAAATTTGGGCTCCTACTAGCCAAGGTCTCCTAACAACATTCTAGTGTTGAATCTTGGACATCCTACTTTACGCAGAGATACCCAATCCAAAGCAGACCCATGCTGCACTTGGTTCAAAGAGAATGGGAAACGAGAGGGATGCGCTGCTCAACCTCTCTGCCCATAGAGCATAGTCCCATTCCGGTCCCCTAAAACGGCATGAATCGGGTTCTAACCTAACAATACCTAAAGGTCGAATGACAATAAAATCTTGTGAGAAGCCTCCCAATTTTATGGGACCACCCTGTCGTAGGACAGACCCGCCGCCCACCCGCTTCCCTTGATAGCTTTAGTTTTCTAATTAGGTCCTACCACATTTATGTGTGACACTTAAAGTCAGCTTCATTAATTAAGCCTTTTAGGGAACAGGGTTTGTTCGCATAACTTATATCACAAACACAAAAACAGAGCAAAGCAATCTATTGACAAACAAGATTCAAACAAGTTCCTTAACTTATCTTCAAGTTAATCTTTGTCTCCCCCCCATACACAGGAGAAATTATGTATCGTTTCAGTCCAACAGAAGTATCCCTTCTGCCCTATAGAAGTAACTGGTCCAATTCACATGGCACCACAAATTCAATCCTTTATCTAGAATAGGATCTCCCAATATGCCCAGACGTTGGGGGCCACGGAGGTCTTCAACTCCATTCTAGACCTAGCAAGGGGTGTCCAGAGCTCCAACTGACCCCCAAGCTATCTAGGAGCGAAACATCATTCCCGTGGTTGGCCTTTTCACCACTCGACCTTCGGCCCATGAATCGAGCAGTGCCCTCTTGAGTTAATTCGCGGTGCGATCATGGAGGTAATCCACCCGTTCAATATATCCTTCCTTAATTGAATCCTTTAAGAATCAAGCACAAAGAAGGCATTCAGCCCTAATATCATTTTCCAAGAAAACATTCCTTTATTCCCCTGGCGACTTGTCATCACAGACCCTTGCCATGCATTTACCATAAATCACAAGCACTTGTAATAATCATCCAAACAACAACTAATAACCAGTTGAATGTAAAAGCATTTAGGATGTTGTTCAATCAACCAGCAAAACCAATTGTAATCTTGTTAAACAATGTAAAAGTAGTCGTGATAACATTTCCATCGTATATTTGCTCTCCCCCTTGGGATCTAAGAGCAATACTATGCAAAAATGTTTCTTAACACTTCCTTCCTTCAGCTAGGGCATATGTTAATGGTTCAAACACTAATCATGATGTAAGCTCTATAGGTCACTTACCTTGATTGATAACCCAACTTTGAATTTGGATTGGCAAAAGTCATCATTATCCGATGGATCTCAAGACATCTTAGTTTTAACCCTTATGATTAATTGCTTGTACTAGCTCTTAGTCAAGTCATGAGGCAACTAGAAAATTATCCTCATATATCAAACATGTTATTGGCATAACGTGTGAATACTTAATAAGATAAGTGCGAGATGATCTCAAGTAATTAGGCTCCAACAGGCCTTGCATTGAGCTAGAATCTAGTTTTTCTTAATATTTGGGCTCTTAGGCTAACTACTTTCGAAGTATTTAAACTTTAAACTAGTACTTTCTATTCATGATTCTCAACGTCATATTCTTTTAGTAATTATGCTATTTGTAACCCTTGACTATACTTTAATCTAGCACTTGTATTCACAATCTTTAATGTCGTTCTTTTGACAACTATGCCATTCATAACCCTTGACTAATTCTTCCTTGTAATTGCTCTACCAGCAAATAAGTCATATGTAACTAGGTGCAATTATCTTCCCTTGATATATGCACTTCACAAACTCCATCTTTCGAGTAGGTGAGATGGAATTTATCCTTTCCGATGACCTATACTCGTGCATCATAGTATGGGGCCTAACGTATCTCATACGAGAATTAAAGCAAGCATCTATAAATTTGAAAATACATTACTTACAATCGGAACCGCAGTTGGATTGACAGTGATTGCAGGATTGTCATTTGCACGTGACATTCTTCGCTTGGAGGCCATCATCCGCAAGTAGACTCAAGAGATTAAGAAGGTGGAATAGATTCAAGATGGGAGAGTGTAAGAGAAGATGGTTAAGTCGAGGATCGAGATAGAGGGAATTGAGCTAATTCTCTTCCTTGCAGCCTCTCGGGGTGACTCTTCTCTCTCTCTCTCTCTCTCAAGCTCTCTTTCAATCTCTTCCTCACAATCTCTTGGAGGGGTATCCTTCTCTCTACCTCTCTCTCGCAGCCTCTCGAGGTCTCCTTATGCTTCCTTATGCCTCTCCCATGCCTGATATTTATAGTGAATTGGAGAAGAGGGGTTGTGGTTGAGAAGTGGAGCTCTTTGTGGAGGGGGATCTTGGAAAGATCAGTGATCTGATGCTCAGATCATAAATCTGATGGTTCCATTGGCTCTGAAAGGGGGGTAAAATTCCAAGACACTTGATTAGAAAGCTCTTACTTCACTCTTTCTTCTTTTCTATGTTCAAAGTGCTGTCTACTGCCTGTGTACTGCAATCGCGGCGTGCACGATTTCGCAAATCCTCTCTTTATTTTTTTTCTTATAAAATCTCCAAACTAACTAAAACATCACTTGCCTTTTTTTAAAAAATAACATCCAATTCTAGAAATTTCTATATATTTTTTAGGATAATATCTAAAATATCTAAAATATACTAGTTTTGCCCAAAATCTAATATTTTTGGACCATCCAAACTATACACATTAATAGTAGTGATTAATATAGCTCATAAGTCTCATTCACGTTGTAACTTATGTGAAAGGTGGCCACTGTCCTTATCAATCCGAGAAAAATATCAGATTTACGACTCTCTATTTTTTAAAATAATTTTTTAATTAAATAAAAATTCATAATTATTAATGTTAATTATTTTTTATCTTAATTAGTCTTTAGTTAGTAACCTTACTAACTTATTAATTGACTAACTAACTTTCGAACTAACAAACTAACTTTTATTGTGCGGAGATATTACAGATGTGGTACGATACCTTTATCAAGTGATTGCATGTATATTAGGAAGTAATAATAATAATATTTTAAAGGAGTGGTTAGCACTTCAGCTCGTAATTTTTAGGTCGTGGTTCAAGTCTTGTTGGTTGCATCACTTGGTTGGACACTTATATTGACATGTGTGTCTGTGCATAAGTCTGGGATCTTGCCCAATAATATTATTTTAAAGGAGTGGTTAGGACTTTAGCTCATAATTGTTAGGTTGTGGTTCAAGTCTTGTTGGCTGCATCACTTGGTTGGATACTTATATTCACATGGTGTGTTTGTATAAGTTTGGGATCTTGCACACTCAAACACTCGACTGGTCATCCTCCTTGGTAGGGTCACTAAGGAGGAGAGTCCTAGTGCGGTCAAGCTTTATTCTTCAGTTGGCTTGTGAGTTATCGTATTTATGCATAGGAAAAATGCTACTGCTGTGACTCTTACATGCACTCTTGGCTAATATTTGGAGGGGATATGGCCTCCTTGTGTGGGCATTTTGTGTGTATGTCTTAACTGAGAAAAAGAAGCCATTGGTGTTGTTTTAGTGTTCATTAGAAATGGAAATTGGCATATCAAATCAACATTTCCCTAGATACTTTTCCTCAATCAAAGTGCTTTAATGTGTATATTTAGAGAGAGGAGATATAAGAGATAAGAAAACGAATGAAATACTTTGATGAAATAAGGGAAAGGTGATAGTTGCAATAATTTTGAAACAAGGAAAAACAATAGGACAAAAAGGAAAGAACTAAAGGGAGCAGTGATTATTTATGAGATCATCTACAAACTACTCTCTAAGTATCATGACTTGTAACATGTATTTGATAAATTGGGAAGATTTCAATATCAAAATTTTATCTTTAATGGAATATTTGCCATATGAAGTTGAGATGTAACAAGATTATGAAATGCTTTGATTGCAACTTATTCAATGTTTAGTTTATGTATGAATAATTTGAGCATATAGCCCTAAAATTTATTGGATACACTAAAGCTCCAAACATGTTTTACAACATCTATAGACAATGAGTCTTGATTTTTTAAAGGACTTTAATTTCATGAGTCAAAATCATAGCATGTATTAGAACTAATATGTTGGCAATTATTTTAGAGATTGTTGATTAAACTTATACATTAATTCTTCTTTTGTTTTTTCTTATCTAGGATAATATTGACAAGCATTGGCTGTTGAGATATCGAGCTCCACTCGTGATACGCCAGGGTGATCGTTGTGTATTTATGTCACCGACTTGTCAGTTGCAGATGCGGTTGGTACACCGCCCATGAATAATAGCTACATGATAGCTATCCTTATCTACTCTAGTTCATGGCTCAGTTAGTATGCCACCTTAGTTAGTTGAGTTTGGTTTGAGACCCATATATAGGGTTCTTCTATTTCTTTGTATTAGAGTTCTTTTGGCTTACACAACTAAGAAGAGAAAAACTGTTTTTAGCCTCCACCCTTGTGTGTATTCCCCCATTATGCAAGCAAGAAAGCTACAAGTGAGACTCCTTCCTTCTCTCCCACAATCGTGACATGGTATCAGAGCCTTGTTCGTGGTAAGGAGCTCAAGAAAGCAAGCCAAGCTCGCGGTGTTCTAGTAAGAGGAGCAGTGTTGCTTTCATTTTCTGTTTTGGGAGCAGATCTCTGCAGGTAGCACAGCCAAAAATTGCAAGAGTGCATTGTCTCAGGTTGAGACGCCCTTCGCGGTGAAGCAAGAGGGCAGTATATGCTGCGGGTGAGAGCTCTAGCTCACGGCGACCCTGTTTTTTTGATTTGAGGCCATTTCGGGGCCTGTTTTGAAGGCGGAAGTTTTCTGCACGCACTCAGGAAAAGGCCCTGTTTTATGCTGTGCGACCACTGTTCTACAGGTCGGTGAAAAGTTACCACAGAGATTGCATCGTATGCTTGTGTGCAGAGACATTGGGAGTTACAGAATCATCCCTGTTGCCTGTTGATGCAAAATCGTCACTAGGAAGTGACTGTGTGGTCAAATACTACTTTCGCCAGTTTTGCAGATTTGCCCTTGTGAGGGTGAAGCTGTGTTTTTTACAGTGACAAATTTTTTTGCAGTATTCTGTAATGGCATCTGATTCTCTCTCACAGATTGTCACTGAAAAGCTTGACAAGAACAACTTCCAAGCATGGAAGTTTAGAATGACGAATTTCCTTATGGGAAAAGGATATTGGGAATTTGTTGCAGGAAATGAAGAAGAACCAGTTCTTCCTGATGTTCCCAATCAACAGCAAATGCATGCATTTAAAGCATGGCATGAGAGAGCCAGGAAAGTTATGTACTGGCTGTCTATCAATATTTCAGACTCTATGATTGTGCATATTCATGATGCAAGTATGCCAAAGGAGGCATGGGATACTTTGTCAAAAATGTGTAGTACAAATACTCAAGCCAGGAACAACTCAAGCAAGAGTTGCATAATGTGCAAAGAGAAAATATGAGCATCAATGACTACCACATGAAGGTGAAGAAGATTGCAGATGCACTTGCTTCCATTGGGTCGCCAGTGGAAGATGATGATTTAGTTTTTGTGACCTTGAATGGTCTAGGAAAGGATTATGCACAGTTTCGAACATCCATTTCTGTCCGTGAAAGATTTCCTGATTTTGAGGAGTTGATTGCTCTTCTAATTTCTGAGGAGCAGAGAAATGGTGGTGCATCTTCTTCAGGAGGAACTTCAAAAGAAGCTGTCTTCTACTCAAATGCTGGAAGAGGTAGAGGCAGAGGTAGAGGAGGTCGATTTGGAGGCCGTGGTAGAAATCAGAATATGCAGCAAACTCAAGAAAACCAGTCCTATGGAGGAGGACGTGGTAACTCTAGAGGCAGGGGGAGCCAAAGAGGTCGTGGTGGATGGCAAAGAGGTCAAAATGCAAATAGTAATGTTGAATGCTACTACTGTGGTAAAATGGGTCATATGGCTAAAGACTGCTATAAAAAGCAGAATGACATCATGAATGGAAAACTACAACAAGGGAATTATGCATCTTCTAGTAGACAGGGTGATGACAGAAATGAGCATTTGTTCATGGTGCAGCACATGAACAATTCTGTGACAAGTGCAGAAGAAAGCAATGATGTATGGTATGTTGACTCAGGTGCATCAAACCACATGACAGGTCATGCAGAATGGATGGAGGATGCAAGAAAAATGGAAAAACCAGGATTTGTGGAGACTGGTGATGATACTGCACATCCTATTGTGCAGATTGGAAAAATTCCCTTGTCTATGCAGGATGGGAAAAAGAAATACCTGTCCGATGTATTTCATGTCCCGAATATCACCAAGAATCTGGTTTCTGTTGATCAAATGGTTGAGCAGGGCTTGCAGGTCAGATTTAATCCTCATGGATGCTTTGTTGAGGATATGAAAAATAAAGGTCGCTTGATAGCAAAAGGAAAGAAGAAGGGTAGAATGTTTACATTGGATGCAGACATGCCTGAATTGAGTGCATCAATGTTTGCACATGGGACCGGTGTAGTTGCAGATATTGATATCTGGCATAAACGCATTGGTCATGTTAATGTACATCGACTTAAATCAATGCAGGCCCAAAACATTGTTGCATGATTGCCTAAATTCAAGGTTGCAGAAATGCATAAGGTATGTGAAGCCTGTCAGTTTGGAAAACAGGCAAGGAAACCATTTCCTAGACATGTTCAAGAGAGTAAGAAGCCATTGGAATTAATCCACTCTGATGTGTGGACTACTAAAGCTGCATCTCTTGGAGGCTGTCATTATTTTGTCAGTTTTATTGATGACTATAGTAGAAAAATTTGGGTGTATTTTATGAAAAAGAAAAGTGAAGTTTTTGGGCATTTCAAAACTCTTAAAGCTATGGTTGAAAAAGAAACAGGCCTGCAAATAAAATGCCTAAGGTCAGATGGAGGGGGAGAGTACCTCTCAAATGAGTTTGCAAGGTTCCTGCAGGAGCATGTCATAAAGCAGCAATATTCATGCAGTCATACCCCACAACAAAATGGAATTGCAGAAAGGAAAAATAGGCATATTGGAGAGGTATCTCGTGCCATGCTCAATGAAAAAGACCTGCCAGATTTTTATTGGGCTGAAGCAGTTGCTACAGCAGTCTATATAATGAACAGGACTCCCACTGCAACAATACATGGGGTGACTCCAGAGGAGAGGTATACTGGTAGGAAACCAGATATTTCTCATTTGAAAATTTTTGGTTGCATTGCCTATGTACATGTGCCAGATGAGTTGAGATCCAAGTTGGATCCAAAAGCTGAGAAGTGCATCTTTATTGGTTACTCTCTGCAGCAAAAAGGGTATAGATGCTATAACCCTTCTACTCGTAAGTTTACAGTGAGCAGAGATGTTGTTTTTGATGAGATGAGTAGCTGGTATAAACCAGTAAATGTGATTGATGATGTAGATGCACAAAATGGTAATGCTACACAGAATTCACAGCAGCAGTCACAAAATATCAGTGGACCTGGAGTGTCCTCTAGCAGTGGTTCACATTCTTCGCCATGGACAGGCAGATTGAGATCAGGAGAATCTTCTCAAAGTAATGCAGATAGTGGTATGCAGGTATCACGAAAAGGAAAAGAGAAGGTTGATCAGCCCATGTTTGATGTGAATGCAGGTCACTCTTATGTGGATGGTGAATCCAGTGGCTCAGAACAGAGCATTGATGATGAGTTGGGTATTCCTTCTATTGTTACACCTAGAGTAAGGAAGACCAGGGATGTTTTGAGAGCACCTGGGAGTGAAGCCACTTTGTGCAGGTCTACCAGAGTTAGGTATCCTGTGGATAGGCTGAAATATGATGGATTTACAGCCATTCACTATGCATATATGGTCAAGGTGATACAAGAACCAGAACCCACCTCTTTTGAGCAAGCCATGGGAAAAGAAAAATGGGAGAAAGCCATGGATGAAGAAATGGATGCCTTGGAAGCAAATGCTACATGGGTATTGGTACCTTTGCCTAAAGGTAAGAATGCAATTGGCTGTAAGTGGGTTTATAAGGTGAAGCACAATGCAGATGGTTCTGTGAACAGATACAAGGCAAGATTAGTAGTCAAGGGGTATGCACAAACATATGGCATTGACTATGAAGAAACATTCAGTCCGGTTGCAAGGATGGCAACTGTAAGAGCAGTCATTGCTATGGCTGCATCAAAGGGATGGTCTTTACATCAGATGGATGTAAAGAATGCCTTCTTGCATGGTGATTTGCAAGAAGAGGTATATATGGAGCAGCCACCAGGTTATGTGCATGCTGTTCATCCTGAGTTTGTTTGCAGGTTGAAGAAAGCCTTGTATGGCTTGAAGCAAGCACCTAGAGCATGGTCTGACAAGATAGGACAGTATCTTGTCACTATTGGCTTTCAGATTTCCAAGGCAGATTTCTCACTTTATGTGAGAAAAACAGAGAAAGGTATTATGCTACTTGTCATTTATGTTGATGATTTGATTATGACAGGTGACAGTGATGAAGATATCCTTCATGTGAAAATGCTATTGAAGCAGAAGTTTGAGATGAAGGATTTGGGAGAGCTGCGTTATTTCTTGGGCATTGAGGTGATTAGATCACCAAGTGGGATACAGCTCTTGCAGAGGTAGTATGGATTGGACATGCTATCCAAATATGGGATGACAGGCTGTAAGCCTATTTCAGTTTCTTTGGAGCAGAATGTGAAGCTGAGCACAGATGCAGGTGAGCTTCTGGAAGACCCTACTATATACAGACGCATAGTAGGAAGTTTGATTTATATGACTATTACCAGGCTAGATTTGAGCTATGCTGTTGGATTGGTAAGTCAGTTTATGCAGGCTCTAAGGAAACCGCATTTGGATGCGGCTAGACGCATACTCAGGTATGTGAAGTCCACATTGCAGTATGGACTATTTTATGAGACTGGGGTTTAGATACAGTTGCATGGATACACTGATGCTGATTGGGCTGGTAGCATTTCTGATAGACGATCTACCAGTGGATATGTGTTCTCTTTTGGGAGTGCTGCAGTCACTTGGAGCAGCAAGAAACAGCCTACAGTTGCCTTGTCGAGTACAGAGGCTGAGTACAGGGGTGCAGCAATGGCTGCATGTGAGGTAGCTTGGTTGCATAAGCTACTTTATGATATGCATCAGTTTACAGATGGGCCAGTTGTCATTTATTGTGACAAGATGAGTAGTATACACTTGGCAAATAACCCAGTCTATCATGCTAGAACAAAGCACATTGAGGTGCATTATCACTATGTGCGAGAGAGGGTTTTACTAGGTCTTATTGATCTAGTTTATGTCAGCACAGAGGATCAGGTAGCTGACATATTCACGAAGGAATTGGGCGCAGAGAAGCTGCGCAAGTTCAGAGACCTGCTTGTTGTGCAGGAATTGGGATTGAGATCGAGGGGGAGTGTTGAGATATCGAGCTCCACTCGTGATACGCCAAGGTGACCGTTGTGTATTTATGTCACCGACTTGTCAGTTGCAGATGCGGTTGGTACACCGCCCATGAATAATAGCTACATGATAGCTATCCTTATCTACTCTAGTTCGTGGCTCAGTTAGTATGCCACCTTAGTTAGTTGAGTTTGGTTTGAGACCCATATATAGGGTTCTTCTATTTCTTTGTATTAGAGTTCTTTTGGCTTACACAACTAAGAAGAGGAAAACTGTTTTCAGCCTCCACCCTTATGTGTATTCCCCCATTGTGCAAGCAAGAAAGCTACAAGTGAGACTCCTTCCTTCTCTCCCACAATCGTGACATTGGCATCTCAATGTGAGTGGCACTAAAGTAGGATATTGGATGGATGATTACATTTCAAACCTTCAAGAAGAAGGTGACCTTGTTACTTCTGGCAGTGTAGTGGAACTTAAAAGCTTGCACCCCCACCCTAGCACTGTTATGGGTTTTGGAAACTTTTCTTCTAGTAAATTTCCATGGGTTGCATACCAAAGAAGGATGTTTATCATGGATAATAGTAACAATATTATTGAGCCTACAAGTGACATGCTCACTTATTCTATTAGTGATGAGGGTTGCTATGATGGTAGATATTTCATAGATGATAAAAATAACTCTACATGGGGATCATATGTGCTCTTCATTGTATGAGCTACACAAAATGAACCTCTTGGAAGATGATGTGTATGGAATTGTGCAAAAGGGGTTTTGACTAATCTTTAAACACCATTTATTTTTTATCATAACCTTTAGATAGGTTGCACAAATGGCTAAAGTCTTCCCTATGTCCAAATCTCTTTTGTAGGCTAATCGAGATTATTATAGGAGTTAAAAGAATAAAACTCAAAGTCTCATAGGGTTAAAATTTAGCCTCCAATGCTAAAAGCTACAATGTAAGGCTTTATTAACTCTTAAGACACCATTTTTTTAAATGTTAGACTACATATAAACATTGCTATCCCTCAAGCAAATCAAGAGACTGACATTCCTAGTCATAAGCTAGGTGGTTGTAACTATATAGCAGTAAGTCAAGTCTACACTTAAGGGTATGGATCTTCAAAGGGTTTTTGCTAACATTCAAAACTAACTACATATAAACATTTACCTGAGCATTATCACTCATACTACTTAGGGGTCCTAGTCGATAATGTCTAAAAGATAATCTTACCTATGCCCTGTAGGAAAAGTTGTAGTAAGTATTTTATAACATGTAAAAATACTATTGTGGTTTATATTTCCTTAACATAGAGTATATTAGGCATTACAAGATACATATGTATCTTCAAGTCTAGTTAAAAGACCAAATAAAACTACTATAGGTTGTTACCACCACTGTATACCTAATAGTTGTAACATAACTTATCTATGGTTATCCTAAGTACCATTATGCACATTATCTTTATGGCAATGTTTACTTACCATATCCAAAAAGAGGGAATCAAGTACAACTATGTAATGAAAGGGAATTATACCTTTATTTTTAGTGAGAGAAAATACTCTAGCCACAAAGACATGAGTATAATATGTAAGGGGATAAATATTTGTATTATTCATTCAGTAATATAAATCCTCTTTATCTTTGAGATTCTTTCTCAACATCTATATCTTTCTCTCATTTCTCTCTCTTCTTCTTGTCCTTTTCTCTCTATTTCCAATCCTTCTCTCTCCTTGCTTAGAGTTTCTCTCTACTTTGCAAAAATTTTCTCTCCTTTCTATCTCCTTCACAAGTAGCATCAAAGCTTAGTGCTCTTGACCCATTGATTTCTTCAATTTTCATATAATTTTTCACTAGTTTACCTCATAAAATCCATTATTGCACTATAAGGGAACATGACAAGTACTTATGAACTATCTGCATGAAGCGAAGACTAATTTGGGAGCCTTGACATGAGTCATGGAGGAGTTTAGCGGGACTTAGAGAGACTAAAACTTTAGTTACTTTTTGAAGTAGAGATTTCTTTGTTCTTCCTTTAAGCTTTTCTTGAAGCTTTCATGGAGTTGTATAAAAAATCTTCTCCTGCTTCATCTATCTTTATTTCCCTTCAAGAATGGATGGTACTTGGCTTGCATTCAAATTTCTTGCTATGTAATTTTTCTTTGTTCATTCACGTGGATTTTCCAACATGATTTGAAAGTATTGCAATCAAGAATTAGTTCAAGCCTCAACACCTTCCACGTATGCAATCCTAATATCTAGTATATTAGAGGAATTTATTGTACAGTATTATAACCAAAGGCTTTTTTTGATAGCTATAAACAAGATAAATTGATGGTATTATTACCCTATTGTATGCAATCAATATTATTGACTAACATGCATAGATTAAACACACCCATAGTATATTGTCTCTCTCATTCGAGGAGTAATGTGTTGCCTAGATTGGTTGAATGGCCTATTACATACACAAAAAAATGTATGTCCAGTTCTATAAAAAACTTGGAGCTAGGCTTGAAGAGCCATGGTCTTTAATGACTTATCATGAATATTTTGCTAAGGTGTCATAATAGTAATAACACATAACATATTCAATAATGTCTAGAAAGAAGTTTTCTATGTCCATGAAATTCATATCTAAGTTACCTAGATCTATTTTTTAGCCTATTAGATGCATAGCATGATGATTGTCCAATTCAAACTTTAATGATTTGAAAGTGCCCAGGTTAAAGTTCATCATGGCTATTTTGTTGATTGCTAAAGTGTTTAATGGCATCATTTCACTAATAGCCAAAAGAAGGATGCCTAAAAATTTAATTGCTTGAGCTAATAGGTTGATTTGTTGCATTGATGTCCAAAGTATAATTTATTTCTAGAAATGGTTTGTCATGATTCTTGAAGGGTATAAGGATAATGGTGTATGGGTGCTTCATGATCACCTAACTTGAAGCATTGATTATAGCCACAATATTATAGGCTCCTAGGAGCAAATAAAGCTAACATTCTTTTAGGTTGATGTATATACTTGTATAAAGCAAGGATATTATAAACTCCTGAAAGCAAAAAAGCTAAAAAAAATTTAGGCTAATGTATATACTTGTAGAAGGGATTTTTGGAAATGTAAAATTTTTTAATATTGGGATGCCTTTTCTTATCCTTAGTGAAATTATCCATGACCATATACATTGGAGGAGAGTTGTATTAACATATGCTTACTATATTAGCATCAACTACTTCTGAGTTGCTGATATATGGTTCATGAATAATCATTTATGTATTAGGATGCCTATTTATGTTTTCTTCTATCTCACTAATGGTGTGTGTGTGTGTACATACATACATACATACATACATACAAATATAGGATATATGGCTAGGTTGGTACTTAAGACTATAGCTAGGCACTTGCTTACAACAAAATATATTTTATGTCTAGGGACATAATAAGGAAGTCATGAACTTAGTTGAAATTGAAGGATTTGGTTTAAAACCACGAAACCCTTGCTAATGATGGCCTTGATGGGCAATTCATATTTGTAGCACGATACCTATATCAACATATGATTACGATATAAGAATGACCTTTCAATTGATGTCATGGTTTGTTGCACTACCAATTATATGCATGTTGTATTAACATATGCTTGTTGTAGTAGCATGGCCTCCTTGTGACTTGCTTATAGCAGGATATACAACTCATCGCTAATCAAATACATATTAGGATGATTGTTTATGTTCTTTTGTGTCTCACTATTGGTTATATACATAGTAGGATGCCTATATCAACTCATGATTGTTGTATACACATGAGCTTACCGGAGGATATTTCTTAGTCATGAACTTGTTTGAAACTGATGGTTTTGGTTTATAGCTTGAAAACCTTGCCAATGATCCTAAATAGCTTGGAAACTCTTTCCAATTATCCAAGATAGACAACATACATGGATATATGGGGTGAATATTTGAGTGGTTTTCTTTAGGTAAAAATAGGGTACCTAGATATTGCCACTTCATCACAAGTTGTGCTAGTATTAGTCTAACCTAGCACCAATTGTAGCAGTTTGGGTATTACAAAGGCAAAAATTCATGGGCATAGGCACAACTAATATTTTAATTAAGAAACCAATGCTATAGAAGCATAATACTCTTTTTGACTTGCTTGCATCATATATTGTATATTGCTGGTCATACACATCACAAGAAGCTTGGGTATGATATGTTCTATTTCTTTGCTTTTTGACTTGCTTACGAAGCTTGGGTATGATATGTTCTATTTCTCTGCTACTTATATACATAGCAAGATGTTTTGGTTTATACCTAGAAAACCCTTGCTACTAATGGCCTTGATGGGCACCATACATGGATATATGGGCTGAATACTATAGTGCTTTTCTGTAGACAAAAATGGGGTATCTCTTAACTACCTTAGTATAGCCACTTGATCACATACATGAATAATAAAGTAGTTTGTCTGGATAATATTCTAAGTTGGCATAAATTGCAGAGGGAAACAATCCATGAGCATGTACATAGCATGATGCTTGTATTACCAAATGAAAGCTGTAAAACCATAACCTTATTTTTCCTTTCTAACGATATGATATATGGCTAAGTGCTAATCATATACATAGTAGGATGCATGTGTATATTATTTCACTATACTTAGTAGGATACTAATGCTCAAGTATAATTATTTGGTCTTGAGTGTCTTTAATATAGATCCAATCTTGAAGGACTTACACAATTGAGTTACGTATTTATGATACCAATAATATGGCTTGTTTAAACTTATAGGGCAATACTAAACTAAAAGTCTACATGTGTGACATTGTGTACTTGTTTAAACTTATAGAGCAATACTAAAGTTAAAGTCTACATGCGTGACATTATGTACTTGTTTCTTCTAACGTGGAACCTCCTTTTTTTTCATTTTAGATTTAATAGTGCTCATGTTGGAAATGATACTATTTATATCAAAATCCCTCATGGGGTGTAGCCTATTAGTTTAGTAAGGTATCCATATTTGGTACGAGGATAAGTGTGTTCATGGATGAAAGTAATTGTAGCTTTTAATAGAAGTCTTCATATATCAATCTCATGTTGATATTACCTTAACTAGTAGCCCAAGTATAATACTTGGGCATGACAATTAAATATTGTTGAAGTTAGAGATTGTTATTTTATAATTGATGTTTGCAGTTCTTTATCCTTCATATCTAGTTGTAATAAAGTAGCTATTTCACACGTGTGCATTTTTAGCTAGGCTTATTCATCTTGGTTCCTAATGGAAGCTTCTTCATGTTTTCATGGTGGTCCTTTATACCCACTTAAATGAAATTGACATAGTAGTTTTTCCTTTAGGAAGCTACTCTTAAATTGAATGGTTGGTTTTCCAACCATCCCTTAGTATGGAGTTAAGAAATGTTTCTCTAACAATATGAGACTTGTTTGAGTATAGGGTTAATAGGGTCAGTAGTTAGTGTTATTATTGATATTGATAACAAGTGTTTAAAAATGATAAAACCTGTAGTCCCACAAATGCGACTAGGTTTTTATCTAATGATCTTTGGTGGATGGATGCATGTATAGTTTTTAACATTGCAATACCAATGGTTGTGGATCATAACTACCTCAAACTCCTACAAAAAAATAATGTTGAAGACATGTTGCTGTCTTAGATTGTTTACATATTCACAATATTACCATCATCCGTTTGATTTAATACAATTATCTATTGTTTTCAATTATTTTTATACTTTAAATATATATATATAGTTCAAATTTTACAGGGATTTGTTTATTCAATGCAAGATGGGTCTCCACCATCCCCGTCGAAGTCCGTTCTACCCTCGTAATTTATTATTACTTTCACTCATACCTCCTTGAAAGGCTATTAACAACCTTTAATATTCTTCCTCTACTTCATCCCTTTTGCCCAAACTTGCCAATACACCATTATCCCCAATACCGTTGAACTTATCCTTTGACCAACAATGAAAGAGAAATTTGGCAATAGAAGAATATTGGCTTCAATGTAAGCAAAGCGTTGGAGTAGTATGACAATCCAAAGGTAGTAAGATCCCTTCCACATAGAAATATTAAGTTCTTGTGATTATTTAGACAAAAAACGGAATGCAAAAGGTTTTTTCATACTACATTTACTAATAAAGTCTTTGACTACATGAAACCGAGATGAAACCTAATGTTGTGTTTCTTGAAGTAGCTACAAACTTTGGTTTTAAATACAAATTGCTCAATAGTTGCATTGCTTTTGGTTGGAAATTTACTAGTTCCATTGGTAAATATGCATACAAATGGAAAGAAGTCTTTGATGAACCATTTAATACTTTGAATGACTACAAGTCTAGAAGTAATTTTGATATATTCAAGCCTTTTTGCAAAGAATTTGATGATTTTGACATGAAATATTATTATTGAGGATGTGCGAATCTTTAGCTACCCCTTTCCAATAGAAAACTTTAACATAGGCCTTAATCACATACTTAGGGTTTGCTTGAACCCATTTAGTCCTATTGATGAACTATGGATAGGATAGAAATCTCCATGCAAGGTCTTAAATATTGAAATATATCACAAACACAAAAAATTTCCTAAAAGCATTGTTTCTACTGCCTGATACAAACAAAAATAGAATCCTTGGTCTTGTGATGATAGGCTAATGGATGAATTTGAAGCTCTAACTAAAAACTTAATCATATCAAGGGTGGATGAGCTACCCAAACTCCCATATTTATGTGCAAGAAGGTTGGCTACTCTAAAAAGAATCAATGGACTTGAGTTTGTTGACATTGAACTAAAAGTAGATACCTTTACATGTTGGTTACCTCTACTTATTAAAGAATTGAAACTTCCTATGATGCCTAATATGTCTCTCACTATTATTATGGGAATTTATTAAATCCACCAATTTTTTTTTCAAATGGATTACAAGTGCACATAACTATTATTTCTCCTTAATCACATCTCTCATTGCAAAAGTCCTTCAAGCCCTAGATATTGCTATCCAAGAGTATATTGAGGAGTCTAAATACCTTTCCACCTTCTCCAAAACTCAAACCAATGCATGTTGGATCATTCAAATTTAGTATGGCTTCCTAATTAATTTACTAAATCTATACACTCTATACACACATTTGATATTACTCATGCTATGAAGCAATATCTCATTTTGGTCAATACAACCTTATGGAAACTATAATTGGGGTGGTGAAATTTTCCCAAAAGTAGGGTAAAAATGGTTAAAAGAAATAAGGATGTTCAATCAAGTTTGGAGAACTTCACTGAGCTCAATCAAGAAGTACTTCATAATTGCTTTGTTCACATTAGGCACACTATTAAGCAACAAATCAAATCCCTATGGGTTACCCATGCTCCCCATTAAGATGTAATCTCTACTTATGTTTTTTGAAATTCAATTCATAAAAAAATTGTTAGGAGTAAAGGCACCTCCGCCTAGCCACCCGTGTATTACTACATTGACAGTACCCACGCCGTACACTGCAGGTGGCAGGCGCCCGTCACCGTCACTTTATTCTTTATTCTTTTAGTGACACATGAATAAAGGGAAGGTCAAACACACATTGTGACTATTGGAGTTTCCACATTGTGAGTCTCTCTCTCTCTCTCTCTCTCTCTCTCTCTCTCTCTCTCTCTCTCTCTCTCTCTCTCTCTCTCTCTCTCTCTCTCTCGCTCTTGCTCTCTCGCCATAGCTCTCCCGTGCAAGCTTCGATCCTTCTCACCTTTCAGCTAGTATCAGAGCATGGTTTCTTGAGCATTCGAGATTGGTCAGTGACCCCTTCAGCATTCATTCGAATCCCTACACCATTGGTTCTCACTCTTGGCAACCATATCTGACTCCTTCGAGCTCGATCACTCCCCGGCTTCCTGAGCACCTACCCGGCCCATTTGGACACCCTCATGGAATTCCTTTAGAGGTATTGAAGCCTTCTTTTGAGTGTTTATTTTTGTTTGCAAGGTACAGTAGGAAGGGATAGCCATAGCTCCAACCATTGGAGCTCCCCCATTTTATATCTTGGTTCGTGCATGATTAGGCTTAACAAGGCTTTGTATATGCATCCTTTAGGTCCTACTTGAGGCCCCCCTTCCACCCCATTAATGCCACATGGGACTAGCAGCATACCCAACAACATTAGCCCTATTTGCACCAACTTGAAGTCCTGCAAAAAATTCATTTTTTACTTCATCCCTCTCTTGGCATTCATTGGCAGCAGCTTGAAAACACTTCATTTGGCACTTGGGAACACCCCCTTGATGCTCGGCATTGGTGGTTTATCATTGGCATTGATTTTGGACTGATTTACTTCAGTTCAAGACTATTTTCCATAGTCCACAGGCAGCCACAAATAGTATTATATTAGCACTTTATGTTTATGCTTGGATAGAATTGAAATTTGATGCTCAGTTGGTCCCGAATGGTCCCCGAATGTTAGGGGGAATGTATGCCTATTGATGCCATCATTTGGAGCTGATTTAGTGGCTTGAAATACTCAATTTTACATAGTAAATCACTACTATACACTGTAGGGCTGAAGCTTACTTAGTCACTTTATGATTTTCTTATTAGTCACGAGTGCTTTCCAGGTGTTTCTTATGACTATTGGGATGCAAATGAAGGTTGCAAAATGCTTTGGATAGTTCCATAATGTATTTTGAGCCTTGTTTGAGCTTTGCATTGGTTGACATTTACTTGACATTGGTCCACACTGGCATGCTTTGTTACAGAGGTTATACCTATGGTCTATGTATGACCCATTGGTACATGCTTGATGCTTATGTTACCTACACATGCTAGTTACTTTGTTTGGACTTGAATGCTACTAGAGCTTCATTTGGGCTTGAATTTGGATATTTTGGAGCTTATTTTGGTCTTTCTTTGGCTGGTTAGAGATTGATTGGGATTGTCTTCACGATATTGGATGCTATCATTGGATACTTGATCGCTTATATGCTCTAGATGTCTTATACTAATGTATGATCTTGGATACTCCATCACTGCTGCTCTTACATGCTTTGTTTGAGCTTATTTGCTTGACACTTATAGCTTTTGTGCTAGTGGAAGCGTCTTTGTACGCTTATCAAACATTGAGCAGTGCAGGTTATGCATATTGAAATTTTGGATATTTGAGACCAGGCCTTCTTGTGGATGATGTATGGTTGATATGCCTTGGTATGTTAGATGTACTTGGGCTGATTTGACTTTTTATTCACTAAGCAAACATCGACTTGTGTCAGGTCTTAGCAGTGGTATGTACATTTTGCCCTATTAATTGGGGGGTGTACTGACTTTACTGACGAACTTTGTCTCACATGCTTGGGTGTTGGCTCATGTCAGTTTGACTGTTACATGCTTGTTGATACCCGCTTAATGTTGGTTTTGTATTGATAGTCAGTGATTGACTTTGAATATTGGGTTTTGCCTACTGTTAGCTCTCATTGTACACTGCTGTCATAAATTACAGCAAGCATATATCTCCGCGTTGTCATGTATTTTTCATGTTGAATCATCCTAGTTTGATATAATTTTGATGGTACTTGGTGGGTAGCATCATTAAATACTCGTTTCTCGCCATTTTGCCTTGGTTTTGGTGGTTTTTTGGTCATTTTTTGCCGTTTATAGCAAGCAGTTTTGAACCGTCTACATTGTTTCACCTTGCAATATGGCATCTTCTTATCTTCTTCCACTGATAGTGCTATCTTCAACATCACTAAGCTTGATGGTACGAATTATGCCTATTGGAACAGCCAAGTTTGGCAAGTGTTGGTTCAAAAATCGCAAATAAAGACACTAAGATTGAGTGGAGAGCAGCCTAAAGCTATAACTAATGACAAATGGATGGAGCTTGATGAGTTATGCAAGTTCACCCTCATCTTGTCTCTCACTGAACAGGTGCATTACAATGTGATTGAGGAAGCACAGAGTGCTTGGCAGCTTTGGGATAAGATCAAGAACCTCTGTGACAAGCAAAGTCCTGCAAGTCAAATGTTTTGGCTAAAACAGCTTATGAATCTCCACATGAAAGAGAATGTGACCATGTCAACTCATCTGAGCCAATTTCATGCTATTCTTAAGAAGTTGGTTTCGCAAGGCATTGATTTCAAAGAGGATGTCACTCTGTTGTTCTTGCTTGGAACTCTTAATGAGGATGGCTTCGCAAGGCATTGATTTCAAAGACGATATCACTCCGTTGTTCTTGCTTGGAACTCTTAATGAGTCTTGGGATATATTTCGCACTTCCTTATGTGCTTCTACCACTACTGTGAAGCTATGTGATGTTGAGAGCTCTCTTTTGCAAGAAGAGATAAATTGTAAGAATTTGGATGCCTCTCATGTGTCTCATGATTTGACAGTTAGAGGTCGACATGATGGAAATGCAAAGAATGGCCATGGTAATGGCTGTGGATAGGATTCGCAGAAATCTCGGTCCAAGTCGCGTGGCAAGTCATGTAGTAAGTCTCGTGAGAGAAATGCAAATTTGACTTGTCATCATTGTGGGAAGAAAGGCCACATAAGGCCATAGTGTCATGAATTGTGCAATGAAATGTGCAAAGACAAGGGGAAAGAGAAAGTTTGGAAAAAGTCTTCTAATCGTAGCATAGAACCTACTAAGTCAAGTGTTAAAATTGAAGAGATCAATGTTATGTAGCTCGAGGATAGTGATGGGGATTATATCCTTGCAATAGCTTCATCTAGTGCTTCGTAGATGACAGAGATACACTCTATGTATGCACAGTGTTGGCTCTTGGACTCAGGTGCGTCCTTTCATGTGATACCTTGCCAAGAGTGGTTCCATTCATACCATTTTATTTTGGATTTTATGCACTTGGGTGATGACATGTCTCTTGAGATTGTTGGCATTGATGATGTTAGGCTGCAGTTTCCTTCTAGCATCAATTCTATTATGCATGATGTACGTCATGTACCTGCATTGACACATAGTCTCATGTCTGCTGGACAATTTGATGATGCATGATATCATGTATCTTTTGGAGACTCTGCATGGAAGATTACTCGTGGCAGGATTGTGCTTGCGAGAGGTGCCAAGGCTGGCAGCCTCTATCCCTTGGTTGTTTTTGGATCTACAGTTGATCATGCTTTGTTTGTGGGGTCTTTATCTCATGTATCTCTTTGGCATGCCCGTTTGGGGCACATGCCTATTAAGGGAACGAAAATACTTTCTGGTTTGCTGTACTTACCGCCCCTTGACTATTCTCATTTTGATTCTTGTGATCATTGTCTTTATGGCAAGCAGACTAGGTCTACGCATAAGAAATTTGGTATGTCACGCATGAGTGAGGCCTTGGCTTTGGTTGATTCTAATGTATGTGGGTCCATGCCTTTTCAGTCTATGGGTGGTGTGAAGAATTTTATTACTTTCAGAGATGATTTTTCATGTAAAGTATGGGATTATCCCATAAAGCAGAAGTCCAATGTATTGGCAGTTTTTCAAAGATGGCCTGGTTAGTCTGGGCATAGGCTAAAATGCCTAAGGATAGATAATGGGGGTGAGTATGTCTCACATGCTTTTGAGCGATCATGTGATGAGAGGGGTATTAAGTGTCAGTTGACTGCCCCCTACACCCCTCCCCAGAATGGTAGGGCTGAGCGGATGAATAGGACCATCCAAGAGAGGGCTTAGCCATGTAGGCCTACCTAGCACTTTTGGGCTGAGGCAGTTGAGATTGCCATGCATATCATTAATAGATCACCTTGTAGTGCCATTGATTTCCAAGTTGCAGAGGAGGTATAGACAGGAAAGCCTTCCTTTTATGCACATTTATGTGTCTTTGGATGTGAGGCATTTTGCCATGTGCCCAAGGATAAGCGTAACAAGCTAGATCCTAAGAGTGTTAAATGCATATTCCTTGGCTATGGAGATGCAAGAGAGATGGGTTACCATCTATGGGATCTGCAGGCATGGAAAGTCATCCGTATCCATGATATAGTCTTCCATAAAGAAAATATGCATGTGCAGAAATACAAGGCTAGATTGGTAGCAAAGGATTTTAAGCAAGAGCATGATGTTGACTTTGATGAGATCTTCTCTCCTATGGTTAAGATGACCACCCTGTGCTTAGTCTTGGCTTTGGTTGCATAGCTTGACTTGGACTTGTACTAGATGGATGTCAAGACGACTTTCTTACATGGGGACTTGCACAATGAGATTTGCATAGAGCAACCTAAGGGCTTTGCAGAGCTTGGCAGGGAGCACCTAGTGTGGAGGTTGAAGAAAAGTCTTTAGGGCTTGAAGCAGAAACCTAGGGAATGGTACCATAAGTTCAATACTTTTATGCAGTCATAGGGCTATAGCCATAGTACTATGGATCTGTGCTTGTACAGAAGAAAGCTCGTGATGGATCTTTGCTTATTTTGGTACTCTATGTGGATGACATGCTATTAGGAAGGAAAACTCGTGATGAGCTGGATGCTCTTAAGACTCAGCTCAAGAAGAGCTTTGAGATGAAGGATCTGGTACAAGCCTCTCACATACTTGGTATGCACATTAGATGCGACATGCATCAGGAAATCCTCTACTTGTCACAGAGGGAGTACATTCATAAAGTCCTTGAGAACTTTTGCATGTAGGACGTGAAGCCTATTGGTTGTCCATTGTCTTCTTATGTGAAGGTATCACAAGCCGATTGTCCATAGACATATGAAAAGAGGGCTGAGATAGCCAAGGTTCCCTATGCATCTGCAGTGGGCAGTCTTATGTATGCCATGATAGCCACTCGTCCAGACATTTCCTTTGCAGTTGGTGTTGTGGCATGCTATATGGCTACACCTGGCAAGAAGCATTGGGATATTGTGAAGGGTATCATGAGGTACCTGAAGGGCACAGCAGATATATGCATATGCTATGGTAGCTAAGATACAGAAGTCATGGGGTACACTGACTCTGATTATGTAGGACATGTAGATAGTAGGAAGTCCACTTCTGGCTATGTGTTCACCTATACTGGAGGTGCTGTCTCTTGGATGTCGAAGGTGCAGAAGTGTAGAACTCTTTCCACCATTAGGGCTGAGTATGTTGCAGCCACCGAGGCTTGCAAGGAGGCCATATGGTTAGGATGTTTGGTTCATGACCTTGGTATCAATGCTATCCCTACACTGCATTCGAATTCTATGAGTGTTATTTAGTTAGCCAAGAATCCGGTCTTCCATGTGAAGACGAAACACATTGAGGTGAGGTATCACTTCATACGTGGAGTTTTTGAGGACAAGTCTATTGACCTTGTCAAGATCTGGACTGACCAGAGTCCTGCAAATCTGCTCACCAAAAGCCTCTCTAGATTGATGGGCATGGGATGAGATGACGTCTTTCCTCATCCTATTGTACATGTGTACATGTTGTACTATCTTTTCTTTTTCTTTTTTGCTCCTCACTAGGGCAGGTTTACCTTTAAGTGGGAGGTCATTGGGAGTAAAGATGCCACTGCCTAGCTACCCTTGTATCACTACACTAACAGTACCCGCATGGCCTGCACACTATAGGCGGCGGGCGCCCATCACTGTCACTTTATTATTTATTCTTTTAGTGACAGATGAGTAAAGGGAAGTCCAGTCACACACTGTGACTATTGGAGTTCCCACATTGTGAGTCTCTCTCTCTCTCTTGCTCTTGCTCTCCTGCCATAGCTCTCTCGTGCAAGCTTCACGATCCTTCTCACCTTTCAAAAATATCTAAGTTTAGGAGGTTCGCCATAATATCTTCTTTTGAATTTTTCTTTAGATTCATTGATGATTAATGCTTTGTGAATAATAAACTTATATACTGAATGTTTAAGAACAAATAGGCAATTATTTATGGATGACCATATAAATATCTATCCGCTTCACATAATATGCATACAACTAAAACACATATGGTACTACATTTCTAAACATAAAATTCAAATTGGTTCAACCATACATTGGGGAATTCATCAATTATATTCATGTGAATAGTAATTGACCCAAAAATGTGGCCCAAAAGGTATGCTTATTACAAGTATTATCAATTTTATACAATGCTTCTTTGATCTTTGAGGCTTTTTAAAATTTATTACATTTAATTTATTAATTCCTTTGAGCTATATTTCTTATCAAGATTTATTACATTTAATGTATTTGTTTTAGAAAAAAGGCTTCTTTGAAACAACTATCACGAATCACATGATAACCTAAATACTACTCTTCTTGGATGTGTCATTGTGCTGAGGACTTTCCTGTCTCTCTATTCTAGGCCTATCGGAATGGGATCTAGATATCTCCATCATTGAACATGGTACATGAAGACTATACTAGACATCTACATCCTATTCAAAGTGTTAACCTAGACTTGAGTTGCATTCAACTCGCTTGCCTTGCAATTTATCTTTGTTTCTTCGTGTGAATTTCCATCTCTGCATGGACTATTCAACATCACTTGAAAGTATTGCAATAAGAATGGCCATAATTCAAGCCCCAACACCACCTTTTGAGGCATAACATTCAACACATAGGAGGAATTCATTGTATGGTAGTGCACACAAAGGCTTTGTTGGATGGCTATAAAAAAGATAAGATTATGATACTAGAAGCTTGTTGCTTGCAGTCTGTACTCTCATCCAAGCAGTAATGTGTTTCCACGATTGGTTGAATGGCCTGTTACAGACACATAAAAACGTCTGTCCAGTTCAATTTTTAAAAAGTTTAAACCAGATTGGAAGAGCCTTGGCTTTCAATGATTTATCATGAGTATTTTGCTAAGCTATCATAATAGCACTACACACATAACACATTTAATAGTGTCTAGAAAAAAGTTTTTTATGTCCATGAAATTTAAATCTATTGTTTAGCATGTTAGATACATAGCATGATGATTGTCCGGTTCGAACTTTAATGGATTTGAAAGTGTCTAGGTTTTGGTATAATTCATCATGGCTATTTTGCTGATTGCTAAAGCCTTTAATTGCATCATTTTAATAGCACCCAAAAGAAGTATGCTTAAATATTTATTCTCTTCAGCTGATGTCTTGATCTGTTGCATTGTTGTCCAAGGTACAATTTATTTTTAGAAAAGATTTGTTATGATTCCTGAAGAATGGCATAAGGATATGGTATATGGGTGCTTCAAGATCAGCTAACCTTCTTTCAGGTTGATGTATATACTTGTAGAAGGGCTTTCTAGAAACATGTACAATTTTTATATTGGGATGTCCTCTTCTAACCTGAGTGAAATTATCCACATGAACATATACATTGGAGGAGGGTCATATTAACATATGCTTGTTGTAGTAGTATGAACTACTTCTGACTTTCGTCTATATGGTTCATGAATAATCATTTACATATTAGGATGCATGTTTATGTTGTCTCTTGTCTCACTGATGGTTATATTATATATACGAATGCTTGCATCGACACATGACTACTGTATAAGCATGACTCCTTTTTGATTGGCTTAATGTAGGACACATGGTTATGCGAGTACTTAACACTATAGGAAAACCCTTGGTTTTGGGTTATACCATGATAAACCTTGCTAATGATCATGGATGACCAATATTCATGGGTATATGGGCTGAATATTGGAGTGTATTTCTTTGGAAAAAAGGCGTATTTTACAACTACCTAGATATTACCATTTCATCACACATGCATAGTGGTTGGCTTGTCCTAGTAATAGTCCAAGCTAGTGCAAATTGTAGCAGCTTTGATATTACTAAGGGAAAAATTGAGGACCATAATGCCAATGTTAAGAAATGACTATTGTGGAAGCATAATCTTCTTTTCACTTGCTTCCAACAAGATATATTGTTCAAAGTTGTATGCTTGGACAAGATCTTTTATGTTTCACTACTGCTCATGTACATAGCTTGTATATGAATGCTTGTAACTTGCTTACAATAGTTTTTTTTTGGTTTGGGGATGTAACAAGGCAGTCATGAACTTAGTTGAAATTGAAGGATTTGGTTTAAAGTAAAAAACCCTTAGCCTTGATGGGCAAGTACAATGCTTCTTTGATCTTTGAGGCTTATTAAGATTTATTACATTTAATTTATTTATTTCTTTGAGCTCTATGGCTTATCAAGGTTTATTACATTTAAAGTATTTATTTTAGAAAATTGATATATTTGAAACAACTATCATGAATCACATGATAACCCAAAGACTATTCTTCTTGGATGTGTCATTGCTAAGGACTCACCTATCTCTCTATTCTGGGCCTATCGGTGTGGGATCTAGATATCTCCATCATTGGATAGGGTACATTAAGACTATACTGGACACCTGTTCAAGTGTTAACCTAGGCTTGAGCTACATTCAACTCACTTGCCTTGCAAATTTTCTTTGTTCCTTTGTGTGAATTTCCATCTCTGTATGGACTATTCAACATCACTTGAAAGTATTGCAATAAGAATGGCCATAATTCAAGCCTTGACATGTTTTGGATGCAATCAATACTATAGATTGACATGCATAGGATAAATACACCCACATTATATTGTCTCTCTCATCCAAGGAGTAATGTTTTTCCTAGATTGGTTGAATGGCTTGTTACATACACAGAAAAACGTCTGTCTAGTTCAATTTTTAAAAACTTTAAACTAGGCTAGAAGAACCCCAACTTTCAATGATTTATCATCAATATTTTGCTAAGGTGTCATAACAGCACTACACATATAACAAAATCAATAATTTCTAGAAAAAGGTCTTTTATGTCCATGAAATTTATATATATTTTTCAGGCTGTTAGATACATAGCATTATGATTGTCTGGTTCGAACTTTAATGAATTTGAAAGTGTCCAGGTTTTGGTATAGCTCATCATGCCAATCATGTTGATTGCTAAAGCCTTTAATGGCATCGTTTTAGTAATACCCAAAATAAGTATGCCTAAATTTTTAATGGCTTTAGTTGATGTCCTGATCTGTTGCATTTTTGTCCAAGGTACAATTTATTTTTAGAAAAGGTTTGTCATGATTCCTAAAGAATGGCATAAGGATATGGTATATGGGTGCTTCAAGATCATCTAACCTTCTTTTAGGTTGATGTATATACTTGTAGAGGGCTTTCTAGAAACATGTACAATTTTTATATTGGGATGTCCTTTTCTAACCCTTAGTGAAATTATCCATGGACATATCCATTGGAGGAGGGTCGTATTAACATATGCTTGATGTAGTAGCATGAACTCCTTTTGACTTTCTTCTATATGGTTCATGAATCATCATTTACATATTAGGATGCATGTTCATGTTGTCATTTGTCTCACCAATGGTCATATTATATATAAGGATGCTTGTATTGGACACATGACTACTATATAAGCATGACTCCTTTTTTACTAGCTTAATGTAGGATACATGGTTAGGCTAGTACTTATTAACACTATAGGCAGACCCTTGGTTTTGGGTTATACCATGATAAGCCCTGCTAATGATCCTGGATGACCAATATACATGAGTATATGGGCTGAATACTAGAGTGTTTTTCTTTGAAAAAAATAGGTATTTTACAACTACCTAGATATTGCCACTTCATCACACATGCATAGTGGCTAGTTTGTCATCGTAGTAATAGTCCAAAATGCCACAAATTGTAGCAGTTTTGATATTACTGAGGAAAAATTTGAGGATCATAATACCAATGTTAAGAAATGACTATTGTGGAAGCATAATCTTCTTTTCACCTGCTTGCAACAAACTATATTCTTCACTGTTGGATGCTTGGACATGATCTTTTATGTTTCACTACTACTTATGTACAATAGCTTGTATATGAATGCTTGTAACTTGCTTACAATAGAATATATTTTTTGTTTGGGGATGTAACAAGGTAGTCATGAACTTAGTTGAAATTGAAGGATTTGGTTTAAAATTAAAAAACCCTTGCTAATGATGACCTTGATGGGCAAGTCATATTCGTAGCATGATACCTACATCAATATATGGCTATTGCATAAGCACGTATTTTTAGTGGATGCCTTATGTCTTGTCCTATTACACTGCTAATCATATGCATGAAATGAGGATTGTATTAACCCATGCTTGTTGTAGTAGCATGACCTCATTTTGACTTGCTAACAACATGATATATAACTCATGTCAAATCAAATACATATAAGGTTGGCTACTTATGTTCTTTTTTATCTCACTATTGGTTACTGTGACATGGTTAGTCATGAACTTCTTTTGATGATTTTGATTTATAGCTTGAAAGCCCTGGCCAATGATTCTATATGGACATCATACATGGATATATGGGCTGAATACATACAAAAATAGGGTAACTAGATATTGCAACTTCATCATAGGTTGTCTTAGTAGTAGTCTAAGATGGCACAAATTGCATTAGTTTGGGTATTACAGAAGTAAAAATTCATGAGTACATGCATAGCATAATAGATGTATTAAGAATCCACTACTATAGTAGCATAATCCTCTTTTTGACTTGCTTACATCAATATATATAGTGCATTATTTGTCTTGAACACAGCAAGAACCTTGGGTATGATTTACTTTATTTCTCTATTGCTTATATACATAGCATGATGCTTTCGTTTATTCCTAGAAAACCCTTACTACTAATGGACTTGATGGGCACAATACATGGATATATGGGCTGAAAAATGTAGTGTTTTTTTGTAGATTGCAGGTAGACTGCCGAATACACTAGCTACACCCAACATGTGCATGCTTGTCTGAGTCACAACAATCAAAATGGGGTATCTATTAACTATCTTGGTATGGCCACTTGATCACATACATGAATAATAAAGCAATTTATCTAGAAAATAGTCTAAGTTGGCATAAATTGTAGAGGGAAACAAGCCATGAGCATGTACATAGCATGATTCTTGTATTACCAAATGAAAGATATAAAAGCATAACCTTATTTTGTCTTTCTGATAGTAGGATATATGGTTAACTACTAGTTGTATACACAATAGGATCCATGTGTATATTCTTTCAATATACTTAGTAGGATACTAATGCTCAAGTATAATTTTCTGGTCATGAGTGTCTTAAGTATGGGTCCAATTATAAAAAGCTTCAACAATTGAGTTATGTATCTATGGTACCAATAATATGGCTTGTTTAAACTTATTGAGAAATATTAACTAAAAGTCTATAGGCCTAACATTGTGTATCTCTTCTTTTGACATGGAATCCCCATTGTTTCTTTTGGCTTTGGGCTTGATAGAGCTTATTTTTGGCATGATGCTCTTTATATCAAAAGCCCTCACGGGGCATAGCCTATTGGTTTATCGGGCTATCCATGCTTGGTACTAGGATAAGTGTGCTCATGGATGAAAGAAACTATAGCTTGCAACAAAAGTCTTTATATATTAATAACATGTTAAAATTACCTTAACTAGTAATCGTAGTATAATACTTTGACACGATAGTTAGATATTGCTGAAGCTAGAGATGCTTCTTTTATAATTGATGTTTATACTACTCTACCCTTCGTATCTACATGTAATAAAGTAGCTATTGTGCACAAATGCATTTTTATATAGGGTTATTCATCTTGGTTCTAAATGGGAGCTTCTTCATTTTTGCATGGTGGTACTTGGTACCACTTAAATGAAATTGATATACTCAATATTTTCCTTTGGGGGAGCTATTTTTAAATTGACATGGATGGTTTTCTAACCACCCTTACTATGGAGTTAAGACTAGCAATTCCTTTGTGAAACTTATTTGAGTCTAAGGTTAGTTAGGGTCATAGATAATAGTGTACAAGTGGTTAAAAATGATAACACTTGTAGTCCCAAAAATGTGGCTAGGTTTTCACCTAATGTTTTTTTGTGGATGGATGTAGGTATAGTTTTTAACTTTACAATACCAATGGTTGCAGATTATAGTTGCCTTACGTGTTTGCAACAAAAAAAAAAAATGAAGAGATGTTGATGTTTTTGATTGTTTATAAGTTGACACTGTTACCATCATCCATGTTATTTAATACAATCTTCTCTTACTTTAAAATAGATTTTCATGCTTTTTTCTTACATATAGATAGTTCAAAATTTGATGGGATTTGTTTATTCAAACACACACATACACATCCATGTAATGCTTACTTTATCCTTTATCCATAATAGGTTACATATAAGTAGTGATAAAGATAAGCATATGTTTAGATGGCATAGCTTGCACTTACTAAGCAATGATGGGATAAAGTTTTTGTTGTAGTAGTTGCTAGGAATCTCCCTCTTTTAACCAAAAGGGTAAGGTTAATTTTACACATGACTTATTATGTGCTATATTTATGAAAGAAACATAAAAGAAAGATAGGGATACATTCAAAGAATCTTAATTGGCCATGTGATACACCCATCAAATATATATGACCTAGATTCTTGGCACTAATAGAGTACATTGCTTTGAGGGAGGGATGTCAGCCCTTGTCTAGCTGATGAAGAAAATATTCTCAAGAGGATATCATTTCAAAGTAGAAAGAATTGAGAATATGATAATGCGTTTGTGGAGAAAAGAATTGGTATTTCATAAGATATATAGTATAAGTCAATGTGATGATGGTGAAGCTTGAATTTTTTTTTATACGCTCACTATTTAGCTTCAGGATTAGTGTTTGAATATTCAATACAAATAGTCTACCCTTAAAAAGCACAATTTGATGTTTTAAGGTGAACACCATTGCCAAGCATTCAAGCTCTGTCATCATTGTGTTGTTTCTTTCTATGTTAGTTACTTTTCGGCTTGAATAGTAGATGGGTTGATCTAACTTTGAGGAGCCTTTTTGGCATAAGACTATGCCTAGGCCTTCAACAGATGCATTAGTGTGCACATGGAACTCCTTCATCCAATCAGGAGGTTGCAGGATGGGTGCTTCAATAAGAACTACTTCAAGGTGTTGAATGCTTCATCACAATCAACGATCCACATAAACTCTGCATCTTTTCTTAGGAGCTTAAGCAAGGGGGCTACCTTTGTTGTAAAGTGTGCAATGAATCTTCTATAGTAGGACACATGGACAAGGAATCCCCTCAAAATTTTGAGGTTAGTTGGCATTGTTAGAGCTACAATTTTCTCAATCTTTGCAAGGTCTATTGCCATCCCCTATGCAGAGACAATGTGGCTCAAAATAAATCCTAATAACAAGATTTCGAAGACACATTTTTCAGGGTTGAGAAAGATCCCATACTCTTAGCACTATTCTAGGTGTCCCCAATGCTCACGGATTAGGCTATAGACATAGAAGTCATCTAGGTATATCTCAATGAGATCATGTAGATGATTTTGGAATGGGGCTATCATCACTCATTAGAAGGTAGTAGGAGCATTACTATAGAGCCCAAACTGCATCACTCTATAAGCATAGGTTCCCCATTCTATTGTGAAGGTTGTTTTGGATTAATCTTCTTCTACGATGTGGACTTGGTTATATCCACTAAATCCATCCAAGAGAGAATAGAGTTCATGACTTGCCAATGTGTCCAATAGTTGGTTTGTGAAAGGGATAAGGAAATGATCTTTCTTAGTCTTGGGGCTAGCTTTTGGAAGTCCACACATATTTGCAACTTTCCATTCTTCTTGGGTACTACCACGATAGGTGAAACCCATTCACTTAGCCACTATATAGACAAACTCAGCTTCAAGGAGTTTCAGTAATTCAGCTTTCACAAGGGTAGAGTAATTTGGATTCATGCGCCTCTATCTTTGCCTCATAAGCTTGGTATTAGACTCTAGGTCGATGTGATGTTGACACACTGTGGGATCAATTCCCTTGAGATCTTTGTAGGACCATGAAAACGTGCCCAAGTTCTCCTTCAGTAGGTCATGCAAGACCGATAGCTCCTCTTCTCGAAGTTTAATACCCACCTTTAGGTGACGTTCCATACCATCAGAATCCATGAAAGTTAATTGCTTTTCACCTTCCACTTTGCGGTTGAAGGTCCCACATACTGCTTCTAGGTACATATTCGATTCCTTCAAGGGGGTGGTCTCGTCTTCTGATGCTCCATTGGGACAAATTTCCTCTTTCAATGGAAACTTAATTGGCTCTTTGGGATGCTGAAAGGGTATCAAGGGGGCTGTTTTGGGTTTGGTTTGGAAATTAGTTACCTCATGGCTTGAGGACTCATCTTCTAAAAATGCCTCTAAGAACATCACGCAATAGGAACCTTTGGAGGTTTGTTTGGACTGTCGAACTGGTGGTTGTTGGCAAGGTGCATCATCACCATCCTCTCTTGAGAAGGGTGGTTTAGGGTGACATGAGCCACTGCTCAACTGGTGGTTGTTGGCAAGGTGCATCGTCACCATCCTCTCTTGAGAAGGGTGGTTTAGGGTGACAAGAGCCACTGCTCAAGGAAGGCTTATTCTTCCTAATCCATTTCTTGTGGATAACTATGACTTGTTTATGAATCCAAAGGATACCAGAGTCACTCTATCTAACAGCATGCGATCTTCTGCTTCTAAGGCTTTTGGAACTTCTTTCTCATTTGTTCCTTCTGTGGGTAGGATAGATTCTTCTAGCTCTCTCTCATAGTCTTCTTCTTCACTTTCATCTTTGTCCTCTTAAGACTCTGTTTCGGCCTTTGTAGGGGCTTAGTAAGAGAGTAACAAATTCTCTATTGTGTCCTCTACCTCTACCTTTGCATCTAGCTTTGCTTCTGTTTTTGTCCTTGCTACAGTCTTTGTCTTTGTCTTTGTCTCTACTACAGCCACGTAACAGAGAACAATACCTGCCATCTCGCTATCAGAGGTGACTTCAAAAGTCAACTCGGATTTAGGCAAGAGGTATTCGCCCATTAAAACAAAGACTTTGCTTCTTTCGGGAGTTGGCTTATAGTGCCCACTGTCAAGGACCATGCCTCTATTTTCTTAGGAAAGATCTGTTCCACGGCTTCTTCATCTCCTAATGTGCCATCTGTTACTTTGTGGGAAGAGTCTGTTAAGACTTCAATGGAAGTGGATCCATTACCTTTTTGCGATCCATACAACTTTAGCACCACTTCGTTGGGTCCTTTGCATAGGATTAGGATTCATTTGAAACAATCCATTCATGCTTTTGCTTCAAAAAGCTATGGTCTTCTTAGCAACAAAGGGTATGAGGTCCCATAGGATTTTGGTTTTACCACCAAATAGGTCAGCAATCCAATAGTCTCTTCTTGCAAGGGTTTTTTTCACATATGGGACAATGCCCAAAGGCTTAGTTCTGCTTTGGTCTGCCAGTTTGATAAGCCACTATGTAGGCTACATACTTTGCAAGCCTAAATCCTTCATTGTCACATCTGCCATTATATTCACTGATGAATCTCCATCAATCAATGTGTCTGCGATAAAGTATCCTTCAATCCAATGCTAATATTTAGGGTACCAAGATCCAAAAAGGCATTAGCCACATCCACTTTTTTCACAAGCTCTACGGCCTTCTTGGACTTGGTTGCTGTTGAGGGAGCAATCACTAGACCTTTCTTTTGGTCAATATGCTTTTGAATTTCTTTTGATAGATAGGAGACAACATTAGTAACTGTCGGAATGTTAGGTTTGGTTTAAAGGTGTCTAGGTCTTTGACCAAGTCATATTCTTTGAGAAGATCCACAGGTTTCTCCAATCGGCTAGGAAATAGGGGAATCCCCACTTTTATCTTTCCTCTTTCTTCTAGAAGCGGAAACATTTGCACTTCTTCTACTACATGAGGTACTTTGGCATCCTCCATCTCTTGGACCTCTGGTCATGTCTTTGTAGCTCTATGTGGCACTACAGTGCTCTGTAGTATTGTTTTGCTTTGTATTGTTCTGTTTCTCCTTGGGAAGGTTGAACTTCACCATTTTGGTAGAGGAACATTCTCTTTTGAAATTTTGGGTTCTCTTTTCTTGGTACACATTATTGTAGCAATCTCCAATTCCACCAAGTTGGAGGTAGGTTCTTGGGTCTTCTGTTGAGTATTAGGGGTAGCTTTCACAAGAGCCGAACTAGGACAGTCTTTTGCAGTGTGGCCTTCTTCTTTGCATCGACTACAGAGGGGCTTGTAGTCCATGGACCTTCTAGGGTTTGGATAGTTTGGTGAGATATGTCCCTTTTCTCTACATCTATAACACTCGGCTTTTGATCTCTGGCCACCTTTAGACTATCATCCTCTTTAAATTTAAGAGGGAAAACTCCTTGGGCCGAAATTAGGACCAAACTCTCTAGGCTTTGGTCTGATATCTTGAGTTGTCATCTTGGATTACAACAAGTTGAATCTTGCTTCTTCATCTTTCTTCCTTCTTTCATGCATCTCCTTTAGAAAGCAAATATCTTTTGTATGGTTCTTCCTTAAACAGTACGAACAGAAGGCTCTAGGGATAGTTGGTTTTTGGGTATATTCACTAGCTAAATGGTTTTGATTCAGAGCTCTTGTTGAGACTCGGGGTTGTTGGTTCCAGTTGGTAGGATTCCATTGTTGTTGAGTTTCCATTGGGGGAACTGTTTGAGGCCATTGTTTTTGTGGTTGAACCATCATTTGAGGTACTATCGTTTGCAGCCGTTTGTGGCCCACTATGGATTCGGTGCATTGTATTGCGGCACTATTTGCATTTGAGGGTAGGGATAGGGAACTATCTCTAGGATTGCATTTGGTAGGTATACCATTCCTGGCATGGGAGGAGGTAGGACTCCTCTTCCTGAGGTCATTGACATCCTTGCTTCAACTTCATCATATAGTCTTGTGCCTTCCACTACAGCTTGTAGGTTGAGTGGTCTTCTTAATTCTACAATCTTACAAACTTCTAGTTATAGGCCTCTAAGAAAAACTCCCTTCTAGATGCCAAGTGATGGTTGGCCCATCTCTTCAGTATGGATTCCATTCTAGAGACATATGCTTCCACTCGTTCACCAAAGGGCTGACTTAAGTTCATAAACTCCTCTCCATCTGTTCTTCAAAACCTTCACACTTGAATTTAGTAAGAAAAACCAACTTTACATCATCCCATGTCCCAAAAGTTCCTCTTGCTTGTCTCCTCATACCACTGAAACACTGCACCTTTGAAAGTGGTGGAGAATATCGCCAACCAATGCTCGATGATTCTAGTATTATTAGCTATACACACCACCATGAACTCTGCTACATGAAGATCAGGGTCCTCACTGTACTCTCTCTTAAAGATGGGCAATGGGACTATATTTGTTGGCCTCATCAATATTTCCAAGATGAATCTGACTAGGAAGGGGACCTTGAGTTGCCATAGGGACTTATGTAAAGAGTACCGCTAGGGTGTCAAAGGAGGCTTCTGCTGCTAGCTTGTTCTCAGCTTTGATTTTTGCCTTTTCTCGTTCTAGTTTGCTTGCCTCTTAATCGCGTCATTTATCAGGGAGCTAGCTCAATGCAGTTTGTTTGTACTCAATAGGATAGAATTAGAAGGGCCTCAATCTCTAGAGGATTCTCTATCCAACATTTCTTCTACTTCCTTCTTTTCAACATCTTTGAATTAACTTTCATTCTACTACAAAGGGGAATATATTAAGTTTTGAATGTATCGAAACTCATTCTTCTAAGCATCGTTGTGGTGCCATCATCATAGTAATGCCAACTTCTGATGGTTTCAATAGTGTATTGTGAAGAACACTCTGTCTACTACCTTCCAGTGGGTTGCTAATTGGACAAATAGAAGGTTGTCAGTGCACCAAGCATCCCACATATCTTGTTATTGAGCATCCATTAACAGATTCCAACTCTTTTCCTTCTTATTCTCGTGAACTTCAACCAACCACGACTCTTGAAGCTTCTTCACAATCTCCCATTTGATGATTTCTAGAAATGTTTCAATGAATGCTAAATCTTGTATGGATGGTCATTCTCTCTATTTTTACCTCTCAATTTGCTCCCAAATAATTTTCCACCAAGATGCACGCCTTTGTTGCTTCAACAGGGAGAGGAAATAGTCTGCCACATAGAGCTTGCGTCAAGATGGTAATATATTTCCACCATCACGGGATGAATTTCTTATAGAAAGTGGCTTTGGAAATGATGATTTCCAATTCTTCAGTGGTAGAAGGGACTTTGCAAGCATCCATTGAATTCTTATCCTCTCAGCAATGCCATTTTCTTCATTTTCAGCTCCTTATGATGCCTGTTGATGAAAGTTTTCCCTAGCTATGCACCAAAAACATGGAGCCCCAAGAGGAACACCAAGAAAATAGGGAATCTATTGCAAGAAAATTGATCTTGTATCATCAACAAGCATTCTATTCATATTTTATGTGACCACAACAAGGAAAAGAATATCAATCTTCTCAAATCTTCACACAGCTTTATATCAATTATGCTCTTCATATTCTTCATATAATTCATTAAGATACCACAAAAACACAAGAGAATACACCAATTTGAATGGAAATCATCACATAGAATTCTTCTTCAAAGATCCCATAGCTTTCTCTCACAATCTCTCACTCTATAGGTACATTGTTTTGTATAGATTTGGCTATCTTTCACACACACACACACACTCACACTCACACACACACACACACTCTCTCTCTCATTAGTACATTGGGATCATAAAAAATAATTATAAATAACCCCTCTTTGGTCGTGGATACCCCTCCCAAGAGGTATGTCTACTATAAAAGGTCACCAAAGCCACTATAGTGTCCTTTCATAGCTCAACAGTGTCACTGTCACTTCAATCTTCACTCGAGTCTTTAGGAACTACTTTTTTCACTTATTTGAGCTATTTTGAACTTTTATTCGTCTCTTCCCAAGGTTTGAAAACTTCCTCAAGCTACACATTCATCCAATCCGATGCATATAGAACAGAAACAAAATACAAATAGAGACTCTACAGAGACGGTCACAAAGGATTAACAAAAAGTCATCAAAAAGCCTTTAGGTCAACTAAAATATTCAAAACCATCAAGAATCATTCATAGATATCCAAGCTACCAAGGATCGACATAAAGCGTATGTTGATCTAGGAAGACAAGAAATGATATTTAAGGAGGGAGATATGGTTTTCATTCATGTTCATCCTAAGAAGAGATCTTTCTCCTTGTTTGGGGCAATAGAAGAAGCTAAGCCCAAAATATTGTGGGCCTTATAAAATTATCAAGTGTCTAAGGCTCAATGATTACAAGCTACAACGTCTTGAACACCTGAAAGTTCACAATGTATTTCATGTTAGAACACCATATTAGAGATTTTGGGAGTTTCCCAAGTCCCACTTTGAATGAATGTCTTATTTTTGTGAATGAAAGAGAGCACTATATTTATGTTTATCTTTAAAGGGCACTTTGTATGTTACAAATATGATATCACACATCTTGAGAGCTTAAATGATGAATGTAAGCTATGTGGCTATTACAAGATTTGGATTTCACCTCTATCTTTTCTAGCATACTAACAAAATATGATGTTGTATGGTGGTGGAAACATCAAGGAGGCTTAACTAGTATATACCTAGGAAATTTCCAAGTTTAATGTAAGAATACAAAGGTTTGATGGAGTGGAGAGAGAATTTAGAATACAAGAGCCTTAAACATTGTATGAAAATATGTTATCATGGACAAAATTTATAATGTTATAGATTTGAAGATATTATAATACGAGTTTTTCTTTTAGATATAGCATCATTTAAAGTGACATGTATAAGCTTCATGAACTAGGACCTTAAAAGAGTCACCACTAACTAGGTGTGGTTTAATAACTTGATCTAATACCATATAGTAATAAGTTTGGATAACCTATGATGTGATGGTTCCTTTTTTGTGTAAACCAATAGACACAAGTATGTCAAATAATTGCTCATCCCATTAATATTTTTTGTATGTAAATGCATGATATATAAATATCTTTTATTCAAAAATTCTATCTATCTTGACAATATATGGACAAGATGGATATTGGCTTTGGCCAAAATCAACTAGCTTCACACTTTGACTAGCTAAATGAACTGACATATCATAAAATGAAGATTTATATACCAAGCTAGAAGTTTATGATTTTTTAAAGACTAAAGATTTAACCTTTGACCAATGGTTTGTGTTTCCAAAGAAATAGACATAAATTTTATTATCAATTAAGACTTATTTGTTAGCTAAGACATAAAGTACAAAATTGGACTTAAACCACTTTATAAGAAATTTCAACACAATTAACTAATATTATTGAAAGAATAAAATTAGTCCATATAGAGTCACTGTCTTGTTGCATCATGTATATTGGAAAAATACAACTTTTGTAGATAGCTGCACTACTATTTATGAAATGTTTGTGATATTCTAACTCATGAGCAAGTTGCATTGCTTCCATATCTTTCAAAGTAGAGACTAAAGGAGTCTACTTCAACATGGATAATTGTGAGTTGTTCAATGTAAGTGATAGACGATGTGAGGCATTTGTTGAGTATGTTTGTATAGTAGATGGTTATAAAGTACAAAATAGGATTTAAACCACTTTATATGAAATTTCAACACAATTAACTAATGTTATTGAAAGAATAAAAAACATCAAGTAGATTCTCTCATTGATATTGGTGGTGTTTAGAAACACAAAGGTAACTACATAAAATACTTTAAAATTCTAACAAGCATATATTTCATAGCCATACAAAATATTTTAATGTAAGGGATATATTTATTATGAAAGTGAAAATTAGTCCATATAGAGTCAGTACCTTCTTGTTACATCATGTATATTGGAAAAATACAAATTTTGTAGATTTTGTATAAAATATTTAGTTGCACTACCATTTATGAAATGTTTGTAATATCCTAACTCATGAGCAAGTTGCATTGCTTCCATATATTTCAAAGTAGAGACTAAAGGAGTATACTTCAACATGGATAATTGTGAGTTGTTCAATGTAAGTGATAGACGATGTGAGGCATTTGTTGAGTATGTTTGTTAATAGACTGTCATAAAGTACAAAATAGGATTTAAATCACTTTATAAGAAATTTCAACACAATTAACTAATGTTATTGAAAGAAGAAAAAACATCAAGTAGATTCTCTCATTGATATTGGTGGTGTTTAGAAACACCAAGGTAACTACATAAAATACTTTAAATTTCTAACAAGCATATATTTCATAGCCATGCAAAAGCCTTTAATGTAAGGGATATATTTATTATGAAAGTCAAAATTAGTCCATATAGAGTCAGCGCCTTCTTGTTACATCATGTATATTGGGAAAATACAAAATTTGTAGATTTTATATAAAACGTTTAGCTGCACTACCATTTATGAAATGTTTGTGATATCCTAACTCATGAGCAAGTTGCATTGCTTCCATAACTTTCAAAGTAGAGACTAAAGGAGTCTGCTTCAACATGGATAATTGTGAGCTATTCAATGTAAGAGACAGATGACGTGAGGCATTTGTTGAGGATGTTTGTATAATAGATGGTCTCTTGAAGCAAGAAGTAATTGAAGGTTGAACATATATACTATCTTTATCCATCATGGTCTCGTGCGGTGCTGATGATGATGATGAAATGCCATCATTCTTTGCTCTAGTCCATTCATCAATGACAACCTTGAATTGACATACAATTCATGTCCATATTGTACTGGATTTTGTCCATATCGATCAAACTTGATGACTTCACGTGCATCATGGTATTTGCTTAAGCGAGTCAAGTATGGTAGAAGTTCTTTGATCAAGATAGAGTCTTCACGATCAATATCAAATGTTTTTGGATAAATGCAATTCTCAAAAGGATTTGGACATCCTTTGTAAGGACTGTCATCTATGAGAATAGTCTTGCTATGTTGACAAACATCTCCATATTGATCCCATACATACTTCAGAGGCTTGAACATTGCTTCTACTCCCATCTTATCTAGCCTATATATGATTTTGAGTCGATGTCTATGGCATTGTTCTTGGCCCCAAATCATGAATAAATGATACTTCCTTTTTGCATGGATCTCCAAGCACTTAATAACTGCCATGACATTCTTATGTAAAGCTGTTGACCAAACTCCCACTTGGAATCTTGCAAATAAGGCTTCAAGAAACTCCATATATCCTGGTTGAAGAACAAGCCATTGCTTTTCCATTTGAAAGCTTTGAAACCTTTTAGACTTAGCAAAGCATCATTGTAAAAAAAGACCATTGAGATCAAGTATTACACATAATTATGTTGCATTTCTTATCAAGGAAACATCAATCACATCATTGTGCTCTACTGTTGTTGAATTTGTTAGATATCCAACCATAGATGTCTTATTTAAAGTTACAAAGAAAAAAAAGAAGCACATTAGATTCATTTACTTCCTCATCATTCTACCTAATGTTTGAGCTATAAACTAGCTTAGAACACTAAAGCAATTTAACTTCACATTGATAAATACATAAATAGGTACTACTTAATAAATGATGTCTTAAGAAAAGAGATTTGACCATGTGGTCAAATCTAATCAAGAGTAATATCATGAGGTGAAAAAAATATATATGATGATTTCTTTGAAGTAAAATCTATTCTAATAAATTCATATTTCCATACCTACTTTTTATCGCTAATTATAAGTATACTTGAGATACTAACAATAGATTCTTGTAATTAGTTGCACAAATTATATTATCATTATAATATTTAATATACTCAATATTTAAAAAGGCATTCAAAATGGCATGTACAAAGAAGGTGTTTATTAGTCCTAATTATTAAAAGAAAATTTAAACATGATACTTTTGATCATGTGACCAAAATTATGTCACATATAAGTGACACATGACAATTTAATTGAGATAAGTTATACTCTATTTGGATAAGTTTTCATAGTTTCTTCTTAAGGACTAACCATTCTATTTTTGAACCATAGATATTTAAACTCACGAATTATAACAAGGATTTTACCTTAATATTCCATATACACATCTCAAAAGATACATTGGAGAGAAATCTTTGTTACAATATTTACTACTGAGGTAAAACTCCTTTGGGAGGTGCAATGAATCTTTTTTGGGGTGTGCAATATATTGTTGGCTCTCTTATCCTAAGGTACATGCATAGACATACACTAGTGATGTAGTAAAAGAGGCTATAAGAGATAAGAGATTTGACCATGTGGACAAATCTAACCAAAACTAACATGACAAGATCATAACACAACACATATAAGAGCTTAATTGAAATAAGATCTAAAATAGACTTAAGTAAATTTTGCATAGCTAGCTCAAAATTTTCATTATGATAAGTATTCTTACACACTAGATTACAATTAAACAGTTATCCTTACAAAGGATTATAAATTTTAATGAGCTCTTTAATATTGATTTGGTAAAACATTTACTTAAATCAAATTTTTAAACCAAACATGCTTGGTACCTTTTTTAAAAAATAAAAAAACTAAAGACATAGTTTCTTTTATTAATATCATCAAAGAAAGAAAATATTGCAAATGCTAATGGAAGTAACTTCTCAAGAAAAAAATCAAAAGTACATCAATGTGTCTTCCTTGATAAAAGGAGAAGGAACTGAGTTTAAACACCTGAAGTAGCCTTTAATTTCTCTTTCATAATTAGACTTGCTATATCTTGGTTTGATTCTTCTATGCCCTCGGGTGGTACTTCAAAAACTTGAACTTCAATAGGAGGAACCTCTTGGGAGTTTGAATTTTGTTTGGCACTCTCATGGACCCTCCACAATTGTGCTTCAACCTCTTTCAACAAGAGCTCTTCATGGGAAGGTCCTGAGCCATCCTACCCCCAAGCTATAGGCACATTGGAGCTCATTCTCAAGATTTGAAGGCTTCTTGGAAGCAAGAAGGCATTATGGAGTGCTCATTTGGAAGGAATCACCCCCTTGATCAGTCTATGCAAGCAATACCCTTTCCCCATGGAAGAATCCTTCTTCCCTAAGCTTGACTTCATCCTTTCTTGAAGGAGCACAACCATTTTGGAGCTATGGAGCATGCGGGATCAAATTGGAGCTATCATGAAGGACTGAAGTGGCATTAGTGGTTGCCTTCTTCTTCAAAAGACTTAAGGTAATCGATTCTTGGCTCTCATTCTCTCCATTTAAGCCTCTTGTTGAATCCTATCCACTTGTTTGAGAGAATGTATGAGTCCAAGTAGGTAATAGGAGTCCTAGACATTGTATGCATGCTGAATATTAATCTCAGTCATTCCCCTTTAATCTTATGGCATTGGAATGGATTCTACTCATGCTGAAGCTTCATTGAGATTATATTTTTGCTTACCCAAAACCCGTTTGGCTTCTTGTGAATTGGCTGAGCCAAGAATTGATTTAAAAAAATCTATTGTATAAGGGTGAGTAGGCAGTGAGTCACTGCTGGTAAGCTCTCTATCCCTATTCCCCATTCCAATTCCATGCACTTCATGAAAAGCCCAAAATTTTGATTCCTAAAATGCATCTCATGTTGGGTGTTTAATTTAATAAATGTCTGCCATGTATATTCCGGGTGAGAAAAAGCCCGATGCCAGGCAAGGTGGCAAGACAAAAGAGGGGTGACCCCCCCTTGCCATCAAAGACCTTGAAGGGGTGCACAACCCGGCCCGGGGGGAAATTTGCCCTCCTCCCAATGATCCGGAGCCCAAAACTCATTTGCAGGTGCAGATACTTCTTGGGAAAATTGGGAAATGGACTTGGCATGATGGAATTTTGATGACTATGACATGACACACTCTTGTGTGTATGGGATGTACGGATGTACCTCAGCAAATGTACCCTTAGATATGCATGCAACCATGTATGTAGTGATGTATGGGAATGCATTGCCTTACTTGGGTTGAAGATGGATGTATGTATCATTGGATACACCTATGCAGTCACGTATGCAGTAATGGTAGTGATAATGCATGTATGAGAGCCTACCTTGTTGATACGGTCATGGAAATGCTTATTCTCATGCTCAGTAATGCTGAAGTGATGCCAAACATGCTAAAGGGTTCTCAAGTGATGCATGATACCAAGCAAACAGTGAATCCCACAGTGCAATAGAAGGAGAACCCAATTTCAACCCTCTTATGACTCTTTTAGAGTGCTGGAGAAATTGCTTGCAATTGTAGAGGTGTTGCCACTCCCAAGAATTGAGATGCTGACCTTGGAGAGTACCTTCAGGCCTTGCTAAGAACTCCATTCAGTTTTGGATACCCACTTGGAGCATACAAAGTACCTACAGCCCATAACAGGCCTTTCCTAGGTGTGGACAGGGTGCTGGACTGCACAGAACAGTCCCATATTTTTTATTACAGAACTTTTTGTATAAAACTTGGGAATGAGTGCTTATTCTCATCTCAAAGAGGGCATCGCTGCCTCCGTTTTGAACAAAAAAGTAAGTCAATCGGAGTTGTCTAGCTCTAGTTATAGCCAAAGCAGTGAGAGGTGGTCTCACGGGATTGCACCTAGACATGGCGGGTAACATGGGGGAAAACAAAGCAAATGAAGATGTTCAGCAACAAATAAGGGATGCACGCACCCCGAGGGATGACACCAACTTTGAGGTTGAAGAGGAAGACCTCTCCCACTCCATGGAAGTCTTAGTGCACTCAATCATACCCTCAGCTCACACGAGACTAGACATGCGGAGAGGCACAGGGAAATAATGGAAGGTCAAGCTCAAATGGTGATGGAGATGTGCCAAATGACCTCTACCATGGAAACACTTGTAGCCAAGTTCTTAATGTGGATGAAGTCCCAAATGAAAGGCAAGGAAAAAGAGGATAGACCAAGCATGCAAGCTGAAGGAGTGACCATTCCATCCATAAATGCAGCCTATACAAGTACCCAAGGAATTTTGGGAAGAATGGGCATTCCCAACATCAGCTTTGAACAAGGAGAGCCCTCTCAAAGGCATGAAGAGCCCACAAACAATGGGATAAGAAGTAATTCTCAGCCACCAACTGCGCCCATGCCACCTATACGTGCTCAGCCATCTTTTGGAAGGAATCACTCAAACAATGGATCATTTTTTGGCAGCCCAATGGATCAGCCCCATTTTGGGTATATGGGATAGCCCCCCAACCATGAAAGGGAGTTGAGAGACAAGATCATTTTCTCAAAGTTCAATGGCCAGTCATCCTCCCCAACTGAACTAGAAGAATGGCTCTCGAAGCTTGAAGACTACTTTGACATAATGCTAAGAAATGATGATCAAAAGATACACTTTGCCACGATACACTTAGAGGGCTTTGCCCACATGTGGTGGTGGTACATAAAGAGGGAAAATCAATAGCTTGTTGACACTTGGGGTGCATTCAAAGCCCTTATGATTCAAGTCTTTGTATCTCCGGTTGAGAAGGGGAAGCTTGCAAGGCAATGGTATGGTTTAGAGCAACGTGGGGTGACGGTGCGTGACTACACAAACCAATTCCTCAATCTCACAATGTATGTTGAGTCCATTAGTGACGATGCAAAGCTTCACAAATACATTTATGGTTTGGATCCCCAACTCTCGGCTGATGTTTCAGCTCAAAGCCCATCAGATTTGTTCAAAGCTATTGAGTTGGCTGAGAGGTACTCTCGTAAGTACCGCCGAGATGCTTCATTTCAGCATGGGCAGCAAAGAGGGGCATCTCAGCCACTATTTGGGCAGCAAAGAGGACCTATACAGTCACATTTTGGGCAGCAAAGAAGTGCTATAAGACCCGAGCAGTTTGGAGCAGGTTATGGTGGTGGAAATATGCCATTCAGCACCCCAAAGATCCCCACATACCCCACCTTTAATGCCTCTAGGCAAAATAGTAATTTTAGGACTGCAAACCAAGGGAGAGCTGAAAAATAGACAAGGGGACAACAAGGGGAAAAATGTCTTAGCTTTTGGTGGTCAACGCTTTATCCCGATTGACCTCTACAAAGAGAGGAAAGAAAAATGACTTTTCTTTAAATGCGGGGAAAAGTATACAGTCGAGCATGCATCTAAATGTGCTTACAGAAATGCAAAAGCAAGGGTACATAGCATGTTAGTCTTTGGTGAATTGGATGAGGATCATGAGGATGCTAGTGCCTTTGCAATCATGGCTGAAAATGATGAGGTTGAAGAGGAATGTGGGCAAGAAGAATTCTTTGACCTAGCTGACACCTTCCCATTTGACCCCGGCGGTCATGTGGATGTGAATATGGAAGATAAGAATGATTCACATGCTGCTGCCACTGTTTGTACTATCTCCCTGGATGCTTGGACAAGATCTAAGAGCCCCAACACTCTTCGTCTTCAAGGCAAGATTCATGGGAAAGATGTATTTGTCTTGGTAGATAGTGGTAGCACACACAATTTCATAAATAGAGCAGTCATGGACAGGCTGAAATGTTTTGTCTCTGATTTACAGCAACCAATGAGGATGCAAGTGGCCAATGGGAGTGAGGAAATTAGTACTCATGTATGCCCAGCTGTACCTATTAAGCTAGTTGAAAATTATGAGTAGAAAGTGGATTTGATTGCACTCAATATGGGGCCGATAGACATTGTGTTGGGCTGCGATTGGTTGAAAACTTTGGGCACCATTTCCATGGATTTTTCATTGCTGTACATGCAGTTTTTCAGGGCTAGACAGCTTGTTCACCTGCAGGGAATTAAAAATAGCAGTGAATTTTAGCTTATTACAGCCAAGCAACTCAAGAAAGAGTTCAAGAAACGCTCCCAGATTTTTGTGCTGCAATTAAACAAGGAAAACACAGATCAGTCCCGGAAAATGCAGGATAATTCAGCCCTTAAGGCTCTACTTGCGGAATATGGTGACTTGTTTCAGCTACCTACAGCATTACCTCCCAAGAGAGCGATTGATCATCCCATTGATTTGGAGCCCCATTCCAAGCCGGTCAACAAACCCCCTTACAGACTGTCCAAATGTGAAAGAGAAGAAGTGGCCAAGCAGGTCAAAGATTTAGATATGGGATTCATTGAGCCTAGCTCATCCCCTTTTGCATCACCTGTCTTGCTGGTCAAAAAGAAAGATGGCACTTTCAGGATGTGCATTGATTACAGATATCTGAATAAGATCACTATCAAACATAGATACCCTATTCCTAAGGTGGATGACTAGTTAGATGAGTTGAACTGAGCTAAGTATTTCACAAAGATTGATTTGAGATCCGGCTACCATCAGATATGCATGCGTGAAGGGGATGAGATAAAGACTACATTCAGGACTGATCGTGGGTACTACCACTTCTTAGTCATGCCCTTTGGCTTGACTAATGCACCAGCCACGTTTTAGAGTCTCATGAACAAAATACTTCAGCCTTACTTATTCAAATTTGTATTGGTATTTTTTGATGACATCCTTATTTATAGCTGCTCACAGGAAGCTCACCTTATGCACATGAGGCAGATATTTGATATACTTAGACAGCATAGACTCTTTGCTAAGGAGACAAAGTGTTCGTTCATGCAGACTGAGGTTGAGTACTTGGGACACATTGTCAATGAAGCATGCATTAGAGCTGACCCAAAGAAAGTGCAGTGTGTCAGAGATTGGCAAACGCCTGCAAACACCACCTTCTTGAGAGGATTCTTGGGTCTCTCCTCATTTTACTGTAGATTCATTCAGCACTATGCCACTATTGCAGCCCCTCTCACTGATAGGCTGAAGAAAGAAGCATTTTTCTGGGATGCATTGGCAGATAGAAGCTTTAATCAACTGAAAGATTTTCTTACTTCAGCCCCTATCTTGGTATGCCCTGATTTTTCTAGGGAATTCACCATTCAGTGCGATGCTAGTGGGAGAGGAATTGGTGCAATTTTGCTGCAAGAATATGGGGTCATAACGTTTGAGAGCCGAAAGATGGCTGAAAATGAGAGGGTTATGAATGTCTATGATCAAGAAATGCTGGCCATCCTTCATGCCATCAAGAAATGGCATCACTACTTGTATGGCAGCCGATTTAGAGTGAAAAGTGACCATAGAGTACTCAAGTACTTCTTGTCTCAGTCGAATCTGACTCCGAAGCAAAGGAGATGGGTAGCCACCTTACAAAACTATGACTTTGACATCACCCACACTCATGGGAAGGACAATGTAGTGGCTGATTCCCTGTCTAGAATGTGGGCATGTAAAGTCTCTACTATCATGGAATTACACAGTGATTGGATACATGAGCTTCAAGAGGCTTACCTACTAGATCCTGATTTCAGCAATGCATTTCAGAAATTACAGCAAGGACAATGCGTGAAAACTCTTCGTATCAGCTGAAAAATGGGCTTTTATGGTATAATGGCCGAATTGCCATCCCTCATACCTCCCCATTCAAGCAGAAAATTATGCAGGAGATGCATTCAGCCCCCATAGCTGGTCATTTGGGAGTCTTTAAGAACTATGACAAAATTACTAAAAGCTTTTACTGGAAGGTCCTTTGGAAAGATGTGAAAGACTTTGTCTTGGGCTGCGTGCCTTGTCAGCAAAACAAGGACAGTACCTTAAAACCAGCTGATCTACTTCAGCCATTGCCTATGCTTGAAGGCAAGTGGACACACATCACCATGGACTTCATCACCGGCCTATTGGTGACCAAGAAGGTTGGGAAAGCATCTATGTAGTTGTGGACAGACTCACAAAGGTAGCCCATTTCATTCCCACGAAGACTCAGTATAATGCTTCTCAAGTAGCCAGCCAATTCACGGAATATGTTTTCAAATTGCATGGCTTACCACAGGTCATTGTGCATGACCGACATGCTAAGTTTATGAGTAACTTTTGGCGGGCAGTTTTCAGCTCTATGGGCACTCAATTAGCACCTTCCACTACTTACCATCCATAGACAGATGGTCAAACAAAAAGGGTCAACAAATGGCTGGAAACTTACTTGAGGCATTTTTGTCATGATGTGCAGCATGCTTAGGACTCATGGTTGCACTTGGCTGAGTTTGCCTATAATAACTCCAAACATGCTAGCATTGGAGTTTCACCTTTCGAGGCCTTGTATGGCTACAGGGTGCCCCTTCCTGTGGTGATCTTCAATGATAAAATAAATCCACAAAGCAAGGAAGAATTGGAGAGAATGTAGGCCTTACTTCAGCAGTGTAAAGAAGCTAACTTGAAGAGAGCCCAAGATCAAATGAAGTTTTATGCTGAGATGGGATGTGGAGTTTCAAGAGGGGGATTTAGTGCTCTTGAAAGTGCCTAAGTCACGATATGCCTCCCTTAAAGATGGGTCTAGCAATAAGTTGGCACACAGGTTCTATGGACCATATCGAATTATCAAGAGAGTGGGAGACTTGGCATATCGATTGGCATTACCCCCATCTACAAAGATCCATAATGTCTTCCATGTGAGTCAGTTGAAGCCCTTCATTAGCTCAGATGTGGACTATGTTGAGGAACTCCCACCAATAGATGAAGAAGGCATTATTCAATACATACCCGAAAAAGTCATAGGACAAAGGGAAAAGAGGCTTTGCTCTCGCTCGATCATGGAATACTTGATTAAGTGGCAAGGTTTACCACTTGGGGAAGCTTCAGTTTTGGAAGAGTTCCCATACCTTTTCGAAGCAGATTTGGCTGAAATCTAGCTAACTATGGCCCTATTTTCCCCTAGACAGATTGCACACAACACTATGTTTTGAGCAATTTTTTTCTGCACTACGGACAGTAAGGCACACCCTACATGGTCTGAAAGTACTTCTTGAGAGCTCCGTTTTGATGTATAGCACACCCCGTTCGGAGTCTCCCACAGAAAGTTATGACAGATTTACTACAGTAGGGTCCTGTAGTAAACAACATGTTGTCCACTGTCTGCAGCCCACATTTACCCCAGATATTTGGGTCAAAAACGCATGTTTATAACTCCCCAATAAGGCCCATGCATCATACATACCCCATGGCCCATCATATACAATAATACCTCTTCATTCATCAGTATACCCTTGTAATAGTGCCACAGAGTAGTACTCTGATCGGGCCCTGCCAGTTACCATATGTTCCCAAATTGTTTTTGAGGGAAAAAACCTTCGGGTGGGGATGGAATGTAAGAGAGGGGGATTTAATAATGGGGAAATACTAGCTACACTGGGACTGGTATATAAGATGAGAGAGACTTAAATTTTCATCATCTGATAAATATACAAGTCTTCTTTCTCCTTCACCTTGCTTTTCAAGCTTCCATGTCTTCCTTCCCTCTTTTCTAGTATTTCTCTCTCCTCATAACTATCTTTCTCTCTCTTCTGCCCTTCTTCTTCTTCTCTGCAGTCTTCTCTCTCCTCTTTCTCTCTCCCAATTCCTCTCTTTGACAATATACATCAAATACAATCTCATGAGCATCATTGAATGCTTTGATTATTGTAGTTTCCATAACTTTCATTTTCTTTCTCAAAACGGCCTTTGCAATCCTTTGTTCTTCTTCAAGATCTTCATCATTGCACTCCTTGTCCAAGCCTTCAAAGTCCAAAATGGAAGGCTTGTTGGCATTGTTTATATATCGCTTAAAATTGATGAAGCTTATCTCCATGGTCACTAATGTCAAAACCACAAAAGAATCTATAGATCCAAAAGCAAACGTTCTATCCATTGGTAGGAAGTCAACACTACCAACTAGTATGTGATACTTGCAAGAAATGCTTTTCGATCAAGAAATGATAACAACATGAATTTTTTAGGTTCACATGCCATTTGTAGTAGAGCGGATACAACCTTTCCAAACTTTATAGAGTCCCATTTCATTCCCTCAATCCCATGTGCTGCATCTACAACAACCCCAATGGTAATTGGATCTCTGTAAACATTATATCTAAGATCAAAGGTTTCTAGATTGCATCCAAAAACATATACACGCCAAGGGGAAGTAGTGGAGGATTGAAGAGGATTTTACTTTTTTCCAATTAGGAAGTTCACAATATCTTTTGCTCCATTTGGTAGGGACCCTGCATCAGCTCCACGTGTGAGCTTCTTTGATACCCAATCATTGCAAATGCCTGAAATCTTTGTGTAGACATCATCATTGATATCATAATCATCAACAAGCTCTTCCCAAGTCTTCATCACAGCGCTACTTTCTAGAACTGAAGCATTGAAAAGAGTGACTAATTCCTCCTTTAGGACCCTATCTTGCTTGATTTTCTTAGCCCTTGTTTCCATGTCAATCATATCTTCCTTATCCCATTTGTTTCTAAGAAAAAGGATATGACCTTCATTGATCTCCTCTTGTAGTGTAAGGATGTCTCCATCCTTTAAACCCATAAGGCAACGAAATGCAGTAGGAGAAGGTTGTCTTCCCTTTTTTCTCGAACTCTCCTCTTGGAATATAAGTTCACCTCTAGAGTATCTCTTCATGATTTTGATCCAACTATCAAATATTTCTTGGGAGCTAACAATCATATGGAAATCTCTAGATGCACAAATTTCTCCAATGTATACCACAAATCTCTGCAAAAAAAAGATCAAAATAGTGAGCATAGAACAAAAGAAACAGCATCACACTAATCTTGACAAAAAGAGAAGGTAAGCTTATATGTGATTACCTGCCATGGTACTCTTTGAGAGCTTGTCTTAGAAAGCCCTTGTTGGGATTTTGGTGGAGAACCAAATGCTAGCCACTGATCTCTTAATTATTGAAGTTGCTCAACATAAGGGGCATTCTTCATAACATTATGTGATTCCATATTTGTCATTCGTGAAAGCTCAATGCACATTTCCGGAGGACAATCAACTAATATTCTAACATTTCTTGTGGTGTATAGATGCTTGGTTGATAGACAACATGTAGTATTACTCTGAATATATAACTTTGCTACATGAGTGAAGCCCCAATATAATCCAATAACTATAAGTGTCCAACTTATTAGCATCCACCTCATCACGATGCATGGGTCTCTTCTCATTGTTGTCTTGTACAAACGGCATAAGATATGTTGTTGTTGCTGGGTTCATGGGATTCTTTATGAAAGACATGGTTAGCTTCTCTATATAATCCCAACATAGTGACCTATAAGCATACAAAGGAGGTGCCTCATAACACCTTTCAACAAGAATAGGAAATTGTGTTGTTTGACCAAATGGAAAGAAATTTTCAAACATGTGAAATCCTGATTCTTCCTTCTTTCCCTACTTCTTAACTATTTCAGGAAAATCGAATGTTCTTTCTACTCCATTGACCTCAAGAGAAATTATTGGCTTTGCAGGTGTAACTTCCAGCATGGAAGGTAAAGTGGCATCATTCTTAGTAGTGTTAGCAGCCATACTAACAACAAGAGCTTGTGGGATTCCATGAATTATTTTCTTCTTGAGAAGAAGGTGAAGATCTCAAGTCTATTTGTTTATCTTGGAGCTTCATTCTTTTATTGGGGCGATCACCTTTTCTTGATAGGGAAAGTAGCTCACTATTTTGAACAGCTTGAAATGCTAATATAATGTCTTCTATGCCCTTTACCTCCTCAAATAAGGTCCATCCTATTGTTTTCAAAGAGTATTCTTCATCCTATTTAATACGGACAAAGTGAAATGACCAAGGATCAAGTTTGTATACTACATTTTTTCCCTTGATCTTAACAAGATTACATGGTATTCCCTCTTTCCTAGCACATCCATCTGTTATCTTCTCTATGACACCATCTTGTTGAAAAAATGCAATATCACTCTTTAAAGTGAATAAGAGAACATTGTCAACCCTTTTTCCTTGACTATCATAAACATCCACATACCATGGATACACAAAATCACCACTAACTCCATCAATGGTTTGGGTCTCCTTTTTGGATGTGCTATCTTTCTTTGCCATTGAATAGTTCTACAAAGAGAAAAGTTGTCAGACAAAAGTGGATTTAAAAATATTCAAAATTCACAAAACCCAAATAAATGTATAAGATTTCTAAGTTGAAAATTGAAAACACAACAACACAAGATTTTACGAAATATAAGACAAATGTTGTCCAAAGGGACTCTTCCATAAAATGAAATATTGAAATTTGAGATTAAGTGTGGTATGAGATCCAACCATAAATATGTGTGCTTATGTATCAAATCTCATGGATTATCCTGGCCCTAAGTTAGCATTAATTATGTTTCTCTTGCAAGAATCATATAGTAAAAACTTTGCGATGGACTTTGGTGAGAAGATCAAATTCTATTAATAGTGAGACTTGACCATGGGCTTAACCAAATGGTCAAGTGATAATGAAATGTTGAGTGTGAGTGTGGTATGAGATATAGTGAAAAATCATTGTGGTTATGTAGAAAATGTCATGGATGATTTTGTCCCTAAGTTAATATTGGATTTCTTCTCCATGTAAGTTTCTTATGCAAGGATCATACTCTAGGAACTTTGCTAAGATTTTTGGCCATGTGGTCAAATCCTATTTAATCAAAGAATGAGATTTAATCCAATATGAGATCCACCTATTTATCAATGTGGTTATGTAGCAATCTTACGATTCCATTTGGCCCAAAGTTAACATTTTAATTAGTGCACATGTAAGTTTCCCTTGAAAGGAGCTATATTGTAGAAACATTGTCATTGATTTTAGCCATCTGGTCAAATCCTATTTAGTCATAAGACTTATCTATAAGATTAGAAACTTTGCCATGGGTTTTTGCCATAGGGTTTTTAAAGGCTAGTTAAAGAGATGATGCGGTTTATTGTGATATGAGATTCACATATAAACAAATATGGCTATGTAGCAAATCCCATAAATGTCAATATAAGATAAAGTGAAAAATACTTAAAAGGTGGAGATTTTACCTCATGGTGAAACCTACAAGATAAGACGACTTCTATAAACTGGTTTTAACCATATGGCCAAATCTAGTTTCATAACCATATGAAGAAAGTGATTCATTTGTTGCAACATGCTGTGAAATTGGATTTGACTATATAGCCAAATATTGTTTTATAGTGGAATGAAAAATTGGTCTCATGGTTTGCAAGATTTATGAGATTAGATTTGATCATATGGCCAAACGAAACAAGAATGGGGGATTCTTGGATGCTAGCATTGATAACAAAATGAAAGATTTGACCATATGGCCAATTTTTATTTTGTAGTGGAATGGCAAAAGTGACTAATTTATCATGAAAAAATTGAAATGAAAGAAATGGTTTATGGAAACAAAGTGGTTTGTTTGTTGCACGACAAGTTTTGACCACATGGCGAAACTTCCTATAAATATAGTAGGTAATCAAGGAGTTCCAAGTAGAACATGGTCTTCCTTTTTGGAGATAATATAGAAGATGTTTTTCTTAAAACATTTTGCCATACAACCAAATCTAGCATACCCGAAATTTGTGTGATTGAACCCACCATAGATTTAGTCTTAATTTTTTAGGATCAAATTCCAAAAAAGTGGTTTGTTTATTGCAAGACAAGATTTGACCACAAGGCCAAATTATAGAAAGTAAGGAATTCTAAGTAGAAACTAGCATTTCCTTTTGGAAGTAAGCAAGGGTTGATAATATAAGAAAGAATTTGAGCAAATTGCAAAATATCATTCTTGTAGTAAAATGAACAAAGTGCTTGATTGGTTGCAAGATATTGTGATACTATAAGAGTCCTTATTTTGGCCAAGAGATAGCTTAAGGAGAAGATTTGGCCGCATGGCAAAATCTCACAGTATATCGAAAAAAATAACATAAATTACATCTTATATTATAAGAAAAGATTTGACCTCATGGCAAAATCTCAGATTGTATTGTATAAAATAACAAAAAGTACTTCTTATATTGTCAAGAATTTTTTTGACCATATGGTCTAATCTATAGAGTGATGAAAAATCATGATATGTGTTGTTAGAAGATCAAATTACATCCTATGACAAAATCATATTGAATATTTGTAAGTATTGTATGGCCATATGCTTATTGCAAAATTATAAAGATTGTAACCATAAAATCTGATGGTAATGCTTTTACTATGAAAATACAGTATAATGGAAAGTTTGATCAAATGCTCTAATATTACGAAAGGATACAAGAAATATAAGGCTAGGTTCAGCCTTGAGGCGAAATCTTAAGGTATATAGCATCACAGAATAGAAGGAAAGGCTAGTATTTTGAAAGCGCTCATTGATAAAAGCATTGCACAAACCATTTATTCCATATTCACATCTAAGAGACTTTTTTCAACATTACACAAATCATATATTTCATATTCATAGCAAAAAGAGTATTTTCAACAGTGCAAGAAATCATGTTTTCAATATTCACGTAGAGTGAAACTATCATTTGCAAGGTAGTGGTTGGACAACAAAAAAGACAAGCACTCCAAGAGATCAATCAAGCAATCGAGAAGAAGAAGAAGACATTGAATTCTCAAGAGTGAATGCCTAATCTCATTGCTACAGAAATACATATTACATTTAGTTTTCATACATGATTCTTATTTAGAAAATTCTTTTGGTGCTTGATCTTAATATTATTCAATCCTAATCATACAAAAGAGTAGTAGTGTGATTTGTAGTAATTGTATGGATTGAAATGGTCATAATCAATGTAGTTTAACTCAAAATAAAAAATGAAGTAGGAAAAAGTTGAAAACCTGTTGTAATTAGTAGGTTAGTAATGTGTGCCAACGTAAAAAAAATCACCCGTGAAGTAGAGCAGACACGGTGTGGACTGGCGATCATTCACTACCCTATTGAATTGCTGAAGCCTTGGAGCAAGAATTCTGATTTGAAGACGCAGGTAGTTTTGGTCATAATACCCTGATTCAAACCAGAATGCTATTTCAGTTTGAGAAAATGAAACAGTGGAGAGTAGTCAAAGAAGAGGAGGGGGATAGAATCGCCAAAGAGTAGGGGGATAGAATCACCAAAGAATAGGGCTGCAACACCTGTAGTGAGAGAGGGGCGACAGGAGCAGAGATAAAAACGCAGAGGATCAGATATGCGAAGCCTGCAATTGTAAAATCGCAACAGAGAAAACACTCAGGTTAGAGAGTTGCATGGAAGAGAGAGGAAGGAAAAGAGAAACTCATTTTGAAAAACGTCATGATTAGTTGTAAAGACCGACTCATGAAACAGATCATTTAATGTATCACGCTATTCGAATAACCATAACTTGTTACGGAATACGAGTAGATTTAGATCTTATTTTTGTGTCTATTTTTTAATTTTATTAAAGATTTTAAGTCGTGATTTTTTCAAAAATCACGTAATGGCTGTACTGCCCAAACCCCCACTAGGGGGAGCTACCCCCACTAGGGGCATTGTCCCCAGACCCCCACAAGGGGGCGCTACCCCCCGGACCCCTCGTTGGGGGTGTTGCCCCCAAACCCCCACCGGGGACACTACCCTCGGATCCTCGTTACAAGTGTTGCCCCCAAACCCCCATCAGGGATACTACCCCCAACCCCCTACTAGGGGTGTTGCCCACATACCCCCACCAAGGGGCCCTACTGCTCAAACCCCCCATTGCGAGCTTTGCCCCCAAATCCCCACAACGAGCGCTATCCCGAAACCCCGACTGGGGACATTGCTCCCAAACCTCCACCGAGAAAGACAATTGCCCTCAAACTCTCACCAGGGGCATTTCTCCTAGACTAGCTCCTTCCCCCTCGCCCCTCCTTAAGAACCCACCATTGGGATATTGCCCCTATTTCCACAGCTAGAGATTTTGCCTACATACTCTCTATCCTACCCTACTAGAGATTCTACTCTCGAACTATTACTAAGGTGGCTTCAAAATCCTCAATGATATTACACATTACATATTAGATACATTAAATATACATAATCTTACAAAATATGATTTAATATATTTAAGTTATACTTATTAATTATTAATAAATAAATAAATTATATATATATATATATATAAAATATATATTCCATAATATGCACATAGTACGATATACTAATATAACATGATTTAGACTAAAATAGTATAACTTAAAAATAAAATGTAATATGATACATTTTACGATGATCAACAAGTAGGTAGTATAAGATTTATAAATATTTAACCATGATAAAAATTATATTTCCTTCTCAAATAGCTTCTAATTGATGCTAAAATTTCCTCAATCTTTATAACTTTGTGTCATAGGGAATGAAATCTCCTATTCTTTAGAGGTCATTGTGGTTTCAACATTTAAGCACAAGGTCAAAGTTTCTCATAAAATATCTTTATCCTTGTTGTCATGTGGAATACATGAAATAAAGGTTTTGATTATTTGATCAAATATTTTCTAATGGAGATCACAGAGATTATTTATCCTTGCTGACATACAATAAAGGCTTTGAACATTTGGCTAAATCTTGTTCTATGGACATCACAAAAAATTATTATTCTTGCTATCATCTAGGTTAAATACATATTTTGACTATATGGCTAAATCTTTTCTTGTGGATATCACAAAGAATTTTAATCCTAAGTCTTGTGTAAAATAGCTGCAATAGAGGTTTTGACCATCTGGCTAAATCTTTTTCCATAAAGACCACAATGAACTTTTGTCCTTGTTGTATGTATTTGGCTTGAGTTTTGACCATTTGGCTAAATATTTTTCTATGGAGACCACAATGAACTTTTATCCTTTTTGTCATGTGAAATATATACAACAAAGGTTTCAATCATTTGACTATGTTTTCTCCTATGGGGATCACAAATAATTTTTATATTTACTATGGTATGGAATACATACAATAGATTTTTGACCAGGTGGCTGAATCTTTTCCTATACACATTATAAATAATTTTAATCATTGTTCTTGTGTTGAATAGATATAGTACAAGTTTTGAACATCTGCTATATATTTTCCCAATGAGAACACATAAGGAAGTTTTTGCTTACTCAAAGAGTAGCTAATAAAATAAAGTAAAATCAAGGGCAACTAAAAATAATAGAAGAAAATTTTCTTATTTACTTTAGGGCGGCATAGTTCATGAGAAAGTTTTTTTTTAGCCATATCGTCAAATCTATCCCCTTTCTGTACAATATTTCCATTAATACTTTCTATTATGGAAGTTGGACTCATTCTATCTAATGTTTAAGTACTTTTTTCGTTTCAATGAAATTTGATACTTCATTGTATTTAGCAATTTCATTACTATTTTCTTCTTTCTGAGAGGTGACAACATACAAATGATAAAATCTCCATTTTCTCACTTGTACAGGTATCATGAATAATGAATTTTATTTTGGAGAAACTGTGAATTTGCTAGTTGATCATGAGATTGTTGCACTTGGAAGAGTGCATGCAATACATCCAAATGAGATATGCCATGGAGAAACACTTGAAGATGGATATATTTCAATGGCTATTGATAAATGTTTAAATGTAGTAGCATATTTACCATTCCTAACAATTAATGCAATGAAGGTTCATGAAGCTGTAGGTGGTTTTGCAAAATGGGGAAAGAAAGATGTGGTGGTTGTTTCAAACTCAATAACAATTCATGACGGAGGAGATGATTACGAATCAAACCATGTCCTACCTTCTGAGGATATTGATGTGCTTAGCATTTGTGAAAATTGGAGAGAACGTAGAGTGATGCTATGGACAGAAGGCAACACTGTGTGTGTTGGGATAGGGGTTATATTATTGGCTTTTCCATATGATGTGATAAACTTTGAATTGCTAGGAGAAGAGGATGTTGGTATGGTGGTAGATAAATCCCTTGATCAAACCACAGGAACATACATAGATGACAACCTCCACTGTGTCACTTTGAAAAGATGGCTTATTAAACAAGTCACCTTTGATGATGGAACATCACTGCTACAACAACAATCATACATGCAATTTGTCTCTACAAATGCTTGTGCCAAAAACATGGAAGATACCAATGAAGATTATGTTTTTGCAAAAAAAATCAATTTTTGTTCAGAAGAGATCATATTGTATGGTCAATAGAAAGTCTCGAATTATTGCCCCTAAAGGTGCAAACTTGAGGACTTCTATGGACTCCATTTCACAGGTTTACATGATTGATTGTTGCCAAGAAAAGTGCTGTCAGTTTGCTGATAGAGAAGCAATGCAACAATTATGTAAATACTTTTGGGGATTGCAATTTGAAGACCGCACAAACTATGTTATGCAACATTTTCAATCATGCCAGATGACAAGTCCTACACCTTTCTTATTGACACATGTGCCTGACTTTAAGAGATACATTGAGGGATACTTGTGTGATTCGAAAGATACACTTGTTGGTCACTCAAAACCTCTTCAATTTCGGTTTTATATGCAAGGAGATACACCTGTCATGCAATACGAGATGCATCCAAAGTCCCCAGACTGGTTACCAAGAGAAGGTGGCATTGAATTATGGAAGAGAGACCTTGCAGGAAAGCCTACTCTTCCAAAGGGTGTTCCAATGTTGCTGCTCATGTTTAAGTACGTTAAGGATCATCAAGAAGTAGTAAGTGGAGTTAAAGATTATTTGAAGTATTGGGAAAGATGGTCAATTGTACAAGGACCTGAAGTAGAGTTCATAAAGTTTATAACACCAGTGATTGATTATTGGAAACATATGATCTACTCTCTTCAAACTCCAAATGTCCAAGAAGATTTATTTTTCATAGATTTTTGGCCAAGAACACAAAGTGATGTAACCAATATAGATGTAGATAATGCAAATGACTTCATTGGATTGGAAGAGTTGAATGATCACTATTGTGGTCCTTTGAGCAAACGACCCAAATATGCATTTGAACCAATGCCTGATGTTAAGAAAGATGACTTTGTGCTTGTTAGACCTTCAGATCCAGTATATCGAATATGGCTTGGTGTTGCACAAAGTGAGGTTGATACAAATAGAAATTCCAAAAATTTCAATAAGGTACGTATACAATATTGGGCACCGGTTTGTAGTCGTCAAAATATTACAGATGTAGAGGTATATTTAAATTGTTGGGATAAATATTGGATGTGCAACAAAAAAGATCCTGAACGATGGGAAACAATAGATAGCATTGTCGTCTCTTGGATGAAGAAAGGTACAAAATCTCCCAAAAAAAATAAAATTCCCCCAAAGGTTGTATTGAAGGCTAAAGAAAGTCTACAAGAATCCATCGACTGAAGATTTTCCTTGAATATTTTCAAGGATATTAAAACTAAGGTGTTTATTAACAACACCTTTTTGAGTTTTTTTCAATCTCTTGGAAACAACCATAAGCAGTAATATGTTTAATTACACCAAGTTCCAAATTAATGAAATTCCCAAAATTCATGAAATCCATTTTGATTTGGTTTTCCCATATTGATGGGAAATTCCCAAAATCCCGAATATGGAGTTTTAGTCTTTTAAAAGATTATGTACCCAATCCTAATTATATTCTTGATGATCAACAAGTTGTGATACCAATCCAAGGATTCCTTGAGCTTCAACTTGACAATATACTTGATATAAAAGAATGCACCCTTACAAACATGACCATCAAGGAATATCTTGTCCAATGAAAGGAATATCTTGAGGAGGATGCCACTTGGGTGGATGAGGATATCCTATGCAAACAAAATCCCTAGTTTCTTTTGTAATAAAGGACTAGGACTTTGGAAAAATACTTTTCAACTATATTAAATCCTACACTTCCACTATAATTATTAATCCACCTCGTCCTTATAATCTTGAAACTTCAGTGATACATGTAGCCATGAGGTATAGCTGAAACATTAAGGAGTCCTAATCCACAAGCACTATGATCACCATTTTTGCTAGAATGAATAATCCTAAACTCCTTTGAGAAGGGACATCTCAATTCCTCTAAAGAAAGGAGGATGAACTGGTCCTTTCCCCCCCTTCACATGAATTGGTATTAAGGTGGGGGGATATAGACTAAACCTTAGAATAAAAAGGAAAAAAGAAAATAAAGAAGGTTATTTCCATCGACATTGATGTCACCTTCTCGAGCTTGCCACCTTCAAGATCGATATGGTTATCTTAAAATGATTGCACTTACCTAACAATTGGATGATCGAGGAGAGACTCAAAAATAATCAAAAAATCAGTCATGGAGGAGAAGATGCCACTTGCTTGGTCAATGATTAAGGCTATGAAACCTTAGCCTAATGCTCATGCAACACACACACACGCACGCACGCACGCACGCACGCACACACACACACACACACACAAAGGGAGGAGGGGAGGAGAAGGAAGCAAAATAAAAGAAGAAGAAGAAGTGGAAGGAGAAGGGAAAGGGAGGAGGGAGGAGGAGAGAGAAATAAGTGATGGGTGAAGAGAAGAGAAGAAGAGAGGGAGATAAGAAAAAGTAAAAAGGAGGAGAAGAGAAGGGGAAGAGAGGAAGAAGTGAAGGATGAAGAGAACAAAAGAAGGGAGAGGGAGAGAAGAAAAAGTAAAAAGGAGAAGAGAGAAGAGAGAAGAGAGAAGAGAGAAGAGAGAAGAGAGGAAGGAGAGTAGAAGAGGTGTAGAGAAGAAGGAGAGGAGGACGCAAGTTGAAGAATAAAGAAGGGTAAAGAGAGAGGGGAAGTGAAAACAAACAAAACATTTTGAAGCACAAGAGGAGTACCACCCTGTATAACAAGACCATCAAAGCCGGAGCTAGTGCCGTGGATGCCTTCTCACAATGGTCCCCAAGAGAAGATATTTAGGAGCGAGGAGCGTGAGAGCTACTAATGTGGTCACAAATATGGTCGACTTGCTACTTCATGCTGCATAAGATCAAATTCCTCGCTCCTAAATAATGTATATGGTCACAAATATGGTTAGAAATATATAAATAGGACACATAAGGCATTATTAAGTCAAAAATTGTATAAAATCTCATTGAATAATTATCTTAAGATGCTTATAAATAAATAGTTGCATTGAGAATAATTCTTTTTGCATGAGAACATTGAAAAGATAAAAAGTTGCATTGAGAATAATTTCTTTTCGCATGAAGACATTGGAAAAATAAGAATTTTCCTTGAGAATAAATTCTTTTTTCATAAAAACATTGGAAAGATAAAAAGTTACATTGAGAATAATTCTTTTTGTATGAAAACATTGAAAAAAATAAAAAGTTGTACAAAGAATAAAGTCTTTTTGCAAAACAACGTTGAAAATATAAAAAGTTGTATTGAGAATAATTCTTTTTATATGAAAACATTGAAAATATAAAAAGCTTTATTGAGAATAATTTCTTTTTAAATATAAACATTGAGAATATTTTTTTTTTGCATTAAAATTTTGGAAAGATAAAAGTTACATTGAGAAAAAAATATTTTTACATTTATAAATGATAAAAAACTAGGATAAGTGAAGTTGTATTAACAATAGTTATTTAGTTTTTACAAATCATATGAAGGTAAAGGATAGTAAAAATCATATCAAGGATAATTCTCTTTACTCTTATAAATTTTTGAAATACCCCCTTGGTATTTATAAACAAAGAAGAATAGCTTTAGCTTGTAACAAGTGAATTAAGAAGGATAAAATAGATGATCAAGATCATTGATTAAAGATAATTCTTGAGGAAGAAGAATCCCACTAGAAAAATAAAAATTTGATAAGTTTTTTCCAGTTTAGGATAATCTCTAGGATTCTTAATGGGATTAACAACCAATCCTTGACAAGAAATATGAACAAAAGATCGTACTCATAGACCTACAATAATAAGGAAAAACGATCAAAAAGAGGAAATCTAATTGAAGATTAAGAGAAAAAAAGGATAGAAAAATCCAAGCCGAAAGGAAATTGGAAACAACCTAAGAGTTAGAAGATAGTCAAGTTGGAAAGGGTTGCCTCCAAGTTAAGATCTTACTCAATTGCTTCTTGTTAAGAAATTTATTGTATTTGTAGCAATGCCATACAAGCTTGACTCAATACATTTAGGAAATTGATTGAATAATAGAAAATTCCTAATACACTAAGTTTGCAACATGATAAAAATGAAAACACACTAGACCACCCCTAAGGCTAGTTGCAGGTCCTTTCCCAAGGAGGAAATAGATCGGTGCTTCAAAGAGTTTTTGGACCGACCTCGATGGTGAGAGGTCACTCCATAGGAAGTCCTTGGGCAAGAGGAATAAGGGTACTAGGGGGGATTTGGTCGGTAAACTCTTAGACTCCTAAGAACTGCCCAAAATTCCAATGTGACTCAAGATGCATTTCTTGAGGTCTCAATACTAGCTAAGGATGGAAATCTTGGGTAAATACTAGCCTTTGCATCATTCTTCCATATGGGCAGAAGGTGAAGGCTTATATAAGAAATCTTATTAAATAAAGAATATGTCTTTCAAAGCGTTATTTTCATTGTTTGTGTGTTGTGATTTTAATTTACATAAACAAATACTATGATTTAAAGAATTAATTAAGGAAATTTATTTTATGTATACAAATTAAATGTGTTAGGTAAGTAGACAACTAAAACTACTCAACTAAGGGAAGTGGGAGAGTATGATCCTTGATGACTGATTCACTCTAAGGTAGGGTGGTCTTGGTAAGCTAAGAGCTTCTCATAGATTTGTTACATTAGAATATAGGAGAAATTGACCCTTGAATCAACTAGGACCCTTGACTCCGTATCGTTTAGGGAAACAAAATGAGACTTTACCTTATGGATAGAGGGGTTGATATTTTCATACTCTCCCTTGTTTCTCGCTCTCCTTGAACCAAGTACGATACCAATCGGCTTCAACTCGAGTGATCTAGCACAAGCAATTGCTCAAAGAATAATGCTAGTTAATTCCAAATATGAGACTTTTGTTTACATAGAAAAATGAAAAATGTAGATCGATTCTCATGGAAACAGTCAAAACCTTCCATTGCGAAGTGGACCCAAGAGAGTCCAGGTAGCAAACCTCATGTTGTTCAAAAGAATATGGAGTGTAGTGTTACCTAAGAAGAATCATCTTGAAGGACCACTAAATCGTGCTGCTAAGGATGCCTTAATAAACAAGTAGGTCGCAGGTGGTATCAGAGCAAAGTAAAACTAATGTATAGGAAGAATTGTTTACAACCTTGTTAAAATAATATTCGATGCAAGAATGAATTACTCTAACAAATTTGTGGGATCTCTTTTAGAACCATGAAGATTGGCAAAAAAATTTGGTATTTCAAGCAATGTTTACTTAAATGATGCATTCCCTTGACTTTGGTTGGCGGGATCACTTCATGAGGATCTTAGAGCACATATAAAATCCTTCACCACTATATCGAGAGCATTGATGGACATGAAGCGAGGTTTATTGCTTCATCAAATGCCAATTGACTTGCTTATCTTCAAAAAAGTCAAGGTTGAACGTGTCAAAATGCTAGAAAAGCTCCAACCACTTGATATTTCCACAAATGAAGTGGAAATTTATCAGCACGGATTTTATAGCTACATTTCCTTGTGTCCAAGGATGATACAATTCAATCTTAGTCATTATGGATATGCTAACTAAGGTTGCTCACCTTATACCAATTAAAACCAACTACAAGGCTTCAAATATTGCAAAGATCTTTGTGAAGGAAATCTTTAGGCTACATGGTCTGCCTAAAAGGATCATTAGTGATCGTGACTCTCTCTTCACTTCTCATTTTAGAAAGAGTTTGTTTGAGGCCATTCATACCCAACTTTGTTTTAGCACCACCTATCATCCCCAAACTGATGGGCAAACTGAACAAGTTAATCAAGTCATTGAACACATACTTAGAGCTTACTATTGTAGGAAGCTAAAGAAATAGATACAATACCTATCTTTGGTGGAGTTTTCCTACAATGCATCCTATCATCAAATCATCTAGATAACCCCATTCCAAGCTTTGTATGGACAAGAGTGTCTAATCCCACTATACTTTTCAAGCCCTACCTTAAAGGTAGAAGCTTCAAAGAATATGTTGGAAGAAATGGGCAAGTTAAGGCTATCAGACAAGACATCCAAGCTGCCAAGGATTGACAAAAATTGTATGCCGATCTAGGAAGATAAGAAATGATCTTAAGGAGGGAGACATGGTTTTCATACATGTTTATCCTAAGAAGAGCTCTTTCTCCTTGGGGCAATACAAGAAGTTAAGCCCAAGATATTACTGACCTTATCAAATTCTAAAGTGTCTAGGGCTCAATGCTTATAAGCTACAACTTCTTGAACACCTAAAGTTCACAATATATTTCATGCTAGTCTTTTAAAAGGCTATATAACCAATCCTAATCATGTTCTTGATGATCAACAAGTTGTAATGCCAGGCCAAGGAGTCCTTGAGCTTCAACCTGACAACATACTTGATATAAAAGAATGCACCCTTAGAAACATGACTACGAAGGAATATCTTGTCCAATGGAAGGACTATCATGAGGACGATGCCACTTGGGTTGATGAGGAAACCCTATGCAAACAACATCCTTAGTTGTAATAAAGGACTAGGACTCTAGAAAAATTCTATTCAACTATAATAAATCCTACACTTTCACTATAATAATTACTCTGCCTTGGTCTTATAATCTTGAAACTTTGATTGTACATGTAGCCATGAGGCATAGTTGGAACATTCTTTGACCATCAGATTGGCATTGGGTACCATTAAACATTACTTATCTAGTGTCATCAACTAATACTTATGGCCAAATGAATGACCTGGGCCAATAATTGGCACTAGACACAACCAAGTACCTCTGCAATAGCATAACTATTGGGTAAAGGCGCCTCCGCCGTGCCACCCCGTGTATTACTACACTGACAGTACCCACCACTGCACACTGCAAGTGGCAGGCGCCCGTCACTGTCACACTTATTCTTTATTCTTTCAGTGACTAGTGAATAAAGGAAGGCCCGGTCACACATTGTGATTGTTCGAGTTCCCATTTGTCTCTCTCTCTCTCTTTTCTTGCTCTTGCTCTCCGGCATAGCTCGTGCATGGTCTTTCAATCCTCTCATCCCTTTCAACTGGTATCAGAGCTTGGCTTCCAATTGCTCGAGCTCTTCTCGGTGCTTGCTTAGCTTCGCATCGACTCCCTTCTTGCATTGGATCTCCATCCCCGCAGCCATATCCAATCTCCTCGAGCTCCCATCACTCCCCGGCTTCCCGAGCACCTTCTCGGCCTATTGAGGCACCTTCAAGGCATTGGTATTGAGGTATTTGATCATTCTTTCAGGGTTTTATTTCAATCTATAGGTTGCAGACAGCAAGGGCAGCCATGGCTTCAAACCCTTGAAGCTTATTCCCCTCATATTGTGCCTTACACCTATCAAGGCTCAAAGAGGCTTGTCATAGGCCTTGGATAGGCCCTTCTTGAGCCCCCCATTACCCCCTTTCAGTCCACATGGAGCAGTAGCAAGTTCAGCACCAACAAGGCAGATTGCACCATTTTTCCAGGCTGTTAGCACTCGTCTACTTCAGCTCCACACTTGGCCATTGCTTCTTGCTCTCTACCTTGATCAAGAGGGCTATTAGACTTCATGTTTGATGTCATTCAAGCTTTGGGCATTGGTCTTGATCATTTGGGGCTGATTTCTTCAGATTTGGGACTATCATAAACTGCCATAACAGGCTGAAAACAGGGCAGCAACATTGGCATTAGCATTTGTTGCTTACATTCCATTCCGGTTGTGCTATTTGATGCCCGTATGCGGCCTACTTGATGCCCGAATGTCTTGGGAATGCATGCATTTGATTTACCCATGATTTGGCATTGTTGTTGGGCTGGAAATTGAAAATTTTGGACTGTTTAGAGCTGCTATACATGAGCAGGCTGAAGCTCATTTGTCACATGTATTGCTTATCTATCGATACCGGATGTTTGTTATGGGTTATGCCATGATGTATTACACTTTGGGGATCGACTTCGAACTCATGATCGTGAGTGGAATGCTTTTGAGCATCACATTTGCTCCGTTGTTATTGGTTTGTCATTGGCAGTTTGGTCGACTTGACTGGCATTTGGGCCGCTTATGCCTATTGTCTGTACTTGATGGATAAGCTCTATGCATTACATGCTTTGGTCCGTGGTTGATGCCTCTTAGTTCATCCATGCTTGACAGATATTTTGGAGCTCCAATTTGGATGTTTTGAGCACTTTCGACTCACAGGGATATTGACTTTGGGTTGCTATTGGATGTATTGACTTGACAGAGATCTTGCCATTGGGATTATGTCTTGCTCAGTGGTTGCTACAGCAGTTGCTTCATGTATGTCATGCTCTCTTGGATGCCTCTGACGCATTGACTTGGTCACTTGTCACTAGTACTTTGTCTTGGGTTGTTTGAGCTCTTTAGCTCGCCTGTACGTTGTTTGTGCCAGTGGGAGCATAGTATATGCATGACCAACTTTGAGTAGTTCATGTCTTGGGGGAGCTTACGACTTTGAGCAGATGTTTTTTGAGACTTTGGGATTACCCTCCGACCTTTGGATGTTGCATTGATGTATGTCTTGGTTTTCGGATTGCTTATGAGCTGAGTCTCTTGCTTTGGATCCGCTTTCATTTTGGGCAGACACCTATTTGTGTCAAGTTTTGGCAGTTGCAAATACATCTTGCCTAGATTGTCTAGGGGTGTGCCTCTTACTGGCAGATGCTATTTGACATGTCTCAGTGTTAAACTCATGTATTTTCACTGTCATTTGGCTTTGCTTTGTCCTTTTCATGCCGGCTTTGGACTAGCAATGTCTAGTTGACTTTGGATCCATTTTTGGGATAGTTTGCTCTCATTATTGCAGGTCTGCAATTTATTATAGCAAGCATTTATTGGTGGACTGAGCTGTACTTTTCATGCTGAAATGTCCTGATTTGGTGTATTGTACTTCATACTTGGTGGGCAGCAGCTTCTCAGTCAGTTTTCCAGTCATTTTGCCTTGGATTTAGTGGTTTTTTGGCTGTTTACAGCAGAAAACAGCAAGCAGTTTTTGAACTGTCTCTGCATTTATAGCCTGCATTATGGCTTTGTCTTTGACTGATAATGCCATATTTAATATCACGAAGTTGGATGGTACCAACTATGGCTATTGGAAGAGACAGATTTGGCAGGACTTGGTGCAGAAGAACCATGTAAAGCCACTTCGATTGAGCAGGCAGCAGCCTGCAGGTATGAGCAATGATGACTGGTTTGACTTGGATGCATACTGTAAGTCCACAATCATACTCTCTTTGACTGAGCAGGTTCATTACAATGTAGTGGATGAGGCACAGACTGCATGGCAGTTATGGGAAAAGATCAAGAATCTTTATGATAAGAAGAGCCCGGCTAGTCAGATGTATTGGCTCAAGCAACTCATGGATCTGCGCATGAAGGAGAATGTGATGATGTCTGCTCGTTTGAGCCAGTTCCATGTGATCTTGAAGAATCTGACATCGCAGGGTATCACATTTCCCGATGAGGTGACCCCACTCTTTTTGCTTGGGACTCTTGGAGAGTCGTGGGATGTCTTTCGTACTGCCTTGTGTGCTCGTGAGCTGAAATTGTCTGATGTAGAGAGTGCTCTTCTGCAGGAAGAGATCAACAGGAAGAACTTGGATGCCTCTCATGTTTCTCATGCTTTGACAGTTAGAGGCAGGAATGACAGGAATGACCGTGGGAATGGCCATGGCCATGACTCTCAGAAGGGTCAGTCCAAATCTCATGGAAAGTCACGTAGTAAGTCGTGTGGGCGCAACGCTAATGTCACTTGCCATCAAAGTGTAGGAAAATTCTTCTGATCACAGTATTGTACCTGTGAAGTCCAGTGTAAAGATCGAAGAGATCAATGTTACGCAGACTCAGGAGCCATCTGACGGTGATGAGTTTATCTTGGCAGCTAGTTCATCTGATAGCTCACAGTTAACTGAGACTCCTAGCATATATGCACAGTGTTGGCTTTTGGATTCAGGCGCATCTATTCATGTGACGCCTTATCGTGAGTGGTTCCACTCCTACCGCACTGTATCAGGGTCAATCAGGCTTGGAGATGACATGTCTTTGGCTATTGTGGGTAGTGCTGACATACAGTTGCAGTTTTCCAATGGCAGTTCTTTTGTACTCAAGGATGTACGTCATGTACGTGCGCTTACGAGCAGCCTTATGTTTGCAGGTCAGCTGGATGATGCAGGGTTTCACATTGGTTTTGGAGACTCTGCCTGGAAGATTACCAGAGGCAGACTTGTACTGGCCAGAGGTGCCAAGACTGGCAGCCTCTATCCTCTTGTAGTGGATGGTGCTACAGTTGATCATGTTTTGTTAGTGGGTTCTATCCCACATGTATCACTTTGGCATGCCCGTTTGGGGCATATGTCTTTGAAGGGAATGAAAATGCTTTCTGGTTTGCAGTATCTTCCGCCTTTAGACTATGCATGTTTTGACTTGTGTGATCATTGTCTTTATGGTAAGCAGAATAGGTCTACGCATAAGAAATCGGGTAGGCCACGCATGAGTGAGCCCTTGGCTTTGGTGCATTCCAATGTTTGTGGGCCCATGCCTTGTATGTCTATGGGTGGCGTGAAGTACTTTGTTACCTTCATTGATGATTTCTCTAGGAAAGTGTGGGCTTATCCCATAAAGCAGAAGTCCGATGTCTTGGCAGTCTTTCAGCATTGGCTTGCTCTTGTTGAGAACCAGACTGGGTATAGGCTGAAATGCCTTAGGACTGACAATGGGGGAGAATATGTCTCACGTGCTTTTGAGCAGTTGTGTGATGATAGGGGTATTAAGCGTCAGTTGACCGCCCCTTACACCCCACCCCTGAATGGTTTGGCTGAGCGCATGAACAAGACTATTCAGGAGCGTGTGTGCTCTTTGCTTAGCCATGCAGGCCTACCATAGAGCTTTTGGGTTGAGGTAGTTAGTACGGCAGTGCATGTCATAAACCGGTCGCCTTCTAGTGGTTTGGATTTCTAGGCTGAAGAGGAAGTTTGGGCTGGTAAGCCACCCTCTTATGCGCATCTCCGTGTCTTTGGATGTGAGGCATTCTGCCATGTGCCCAAGGACAAGAGGAGTAAGTTGGATCCAAAGAGCATTAAATGCATCTTTCTTGGCTATGGTGATTCAGGAGAGATGGGCTATGGCCTATGGGATCCGCAGGTGCGGAAAATAGTACGCAGCCATGATGTAGTTTTCCATGAACACAAAATGCTTAAGCAGCCTGAGAAGGTGGTTGAGATCCACAGAGTGATCTTTCAGGAGGAGCCTCGGGCTCCATCACAGCCAATAGTATAGCCTGCAGCAGTTCCTACACAGGGCCACGGTGTTGGACAAGCATTTGGGCAGGTAGCAGAGCCTGCGGTGAGACGGTCTACTAGAGATAGACGTCCACCTGATCGCTATGAGCCCTCTATGCAGTATGTCTTGTTGACGGATGCAGGAGAGCCTCTCACCTATGATGTGGCTATGCGCAGGGGTGACAGTCACTCCTGGGAGAGGGCTATGCAGTCTGAGATGGACTCCTTGCATAGGAATATGACTTGGGATCTTGTTGCCTTGCCTAAGGGCAAAAAGGCTTTACCATGCAAATGGGTGTACAAGCTGAAAAGGACCCTTGGGCACCCCAAGCCGGCCTATAGTCGTCAAGATGACTACCCTACGCTTGGTCTTGTCCTTGGTCATGCAACTTGACTTGGATCTTTATCAGATGGATGTTAAGACTGCATTCTTGCATGGGGATTTACATGATGAGATCTATATGGAGCAGCCTAAGGGCTTTGCAGAACATGGCAGGGAGCACCTAGTGTGCAAATTGAAGAAGAGTCTTTATGGCTTGAAGCAGGCACCTAGGGAATGGTATCATAAGTTTAATGCCTTTATGGAGTCACAGGGCTACAGCAGGAGTGCTATGGATCCGTGTCTTTACACGAAGAAAGCCTGTGATGGTAGTTTACTGATTTTGGTTCTCTATGTTGATGACATGCTGATAGCAGGGAAAGCTCATGCAAAGCTTGATGCTCTGAAAGCTCAGCTCAAGAAGAGCTTTGAGATGAAGGATCTGGGATAGGCTTCACATATTCTTGGGATACGCATTAAGCGTGATAGGCATCAGGGGCTTTTGTATCTCTCACAGCAGGAGTACATCCATAAAGTCCTTGAGCGCTTCTGCATGCAGGATGTAAAGCCTGCGGGCTATCCTTTGCCTTCTCATGTGAGGGTTTCACAGGCCAATTGTCCCAAACAGATGAGCAGAGGGCCGAGATGGCCAAGATCCCTTATGGATCAGCAGTGGGAAGTCTCATGTATGCCATGATAGCCACTCATCCAGATATTGCGCATGTAGTTGGTGTTGTGGCACGTTATATGGCTACACCTGGCAAGAAGCATTGGGATGCCATGAAAGGTATCATGAGGTACCTGAAGGGAACTGTAGATATGTCTATATGCTATGGCAGCCAGGATACAGGGGTCGTGGGTTACATTGACTCCGACTATGCAGGACATGCAGATAGTAGAAAGTCCACTTCTGGCTATGTGTTCACTTATACTGGAGGGGCTGTTTCTTGGATGTCCAGGGTGCAGAAGTGTACGGCTTTGTCTACCACTGAGGCCGAGTATGTTGCAGCCACTAAGGCTTGCAAGGAGGCTATCTGGCTAGGCCGTCTTGTTTCTGACCTTGGGATTGATGCTGTTCCTACACTGCATTCGGATTCTATGAGTGCCATTCAGTTGGCTAAGAATCTGGTCTTCCATGCGAAGACGAAACATATTGAGGTGAGATATCACTTTATTCGGGGTGTTGTGGAAGACAGGTCTGTTGACCTTGTCAAGATCTCCACTAACATCAATCCTGCAGATTTGCTCATGAAAAGCCTCACTACTGAGCACTTTGCCTTCCTTAGGAGATTGATGGGCATTGGATGAGATGTTGCCTTTCCTCATCCCTCGTACCTATGTACATTTGTACTGTCTTCTCTTTTCTTTTCTCTCTCACTGGGGTAGATTCGCCTTTAAGTGGGAGGTTGTTGGGGTAAAGGCACCTCCGCCGTGCCACCCTGTGTATTACTACACTGACAGTACCCGCCACTGCACACTGCACGTGGCGGGCGCCCGTCATCGTCACACTTATTCTTTATTCTTTCAGTGACTAGTGAATAAAGGAAGGCCCGGTCACACATTGTGACTGTTGGAGTTCCCATTTGTCTCTCTCTCTCTTTTCTTGCTCTTGCTCTCCGCCATAGCTCGTGCATGGTCTTTCGATCCTCTCATCCCTTTCAATAACTTATAGCAACTTTTGCCTTTGACATCTTGTGATTTCCTCGAGTATTGAGCTTGTAAATTTCCCCTAAGCCTAGTTACACCTCACTTGTGCAACATTTACTTAACTATGTGATTAAAAATTAATCCACATGTTAAGTGAGATTTCAAAAATGCATGTCCTCATGACAGCTCTCCCCCTTAAAATCCTTACAATCGTCCTCGATTGCATTGCCAGATGCATCAAAAGCAAAATACTAGACTAGAATTTCCACAAGGCATCATAATTAGCACAACACTACACACTATTACTCAACCATTCCATATGCCCAACACATGCTGAAAATTACCAACTAATCATAATATAACATAAGACTTCCAAAGAATCTCAAAAGCATTGTTAGATTATCATGTGACATGTCTATTTCTCAAGAGGTCAACTCATCTAGCAAAACCAAACCATAGCATAGCATAACCAAGCATATACCATGGCTAAAACATCAATGGCTTTATAATATATGCTATTGTTCATGAAACCAAATGTAAACCATTGGAAATTGAGCATATATGATTATAAATTGATCACTTGTGTTGATTTGAGAACTCATCATAAACGGCTACAAATGTAACTCCAAACTGATCACGAACTCACTACAAAAATTGACCAACAACAATCAATGTGAAAATTGATGCAAAACTAACCCCAAAAGTGACCATAAACAATCCTCAAGCTGATCAAAAACCAAGTTGAAACTTGCTAGAATTTTGTCTTAAAATTGAGGTAGAATTCATGCCAAATTGATCATAAGCTAAATCAAAATTATAGTTCTAGTGACTCGATGAAACTCATACTCATCTGCATACATTTCATTATGTCTAGTACACTAAGTAGTGATCTCATGGCAAACATACTGTCAGCATTGTGCCTTGGATGCATGCTGAATACATCCAAGATCAACTACATACGAGAGGTGTCCATAACTTGAGGAGTGGAAGTGCTATCTCCCCCTTAAGCATCAAGCAATACTCCAGACCCTTGCTCTGTTGAACCTGACGGAGCTTGAACTAAAGTTGGCTCTAATTAACGAGCATCTAGGTAAAGCTATAACAACTGAGGATGGTCTACCAAGTCATCCTCTTCTATCCATTTGGCATCCTGTGAGGTGCCTCCTCTAACAGACCCAAAGGAGTCCTCTTAGTAGTCGATTGAAATTCATATCCATTCACATCACCCTCTAGTCTCCCCATGGGAAGCCTAGGACTTAGTTGAACATGGGAATCTTAGTTCTACTTCACAGGGAAAACATGGACAAGTCACCCCTAACAACAATCTAACGCCCACCTAAGAAAGACTACTTTGTCATCAATCAAAGGCAAGAGTGAGGTTAACACCACACTTGGTTCAAAGAGAGTGAGATACGAGGGAGAGTGTAACTCGATCCCCATACCCATAAGGTAAAGTCTTAGCTCCGGCCCTCTAAAATGGTGTTAAACCTGGTAACTAATTCTATTAATATTGGGAGGGTCACGATTTAATCAGTTCTATCTAGTGTTAGAAATTTACCCGACTTATCGGGTCCACCCAACCATAGGCGTTCGATCGTCCTAGGATTGAAGCCTCCCACTTTCCTCGATTGGGTTTGCTTTATTTTTCTAATTAGCAATGCATACAACCATGTTATTTGGACATATTAAAAATAACTTTCTTTTATGACTCTGTTAAAATGGGTTCGTTAAACTCAATCTTTAGCACATAACAAACAATTCAGAAATCAAATACTTTATTTCATAATAATAAGTAGAACCATCACTCCGCAGAGTGGTACAAAATCCATCTTTCTGTAGAAAGACATTGTCCAACGCTAGGATAGGACCTTCCAATCCATCGAGAGGATTGGGCTATATGTGATCACACTTTGTCTACGATCAACAGGGAATTTACTAGCTCAGAGCCCCTCTAAGCTTCCATGAGCCTCAGGAGTTGTCTTACATAACAAGGGCACTTATCACTCGGCCCTTTGCCCTCTGAAGTGCTTGAGTGATCAAAAACCTTAAACACCTACCTCCCTCGAGAGCATAGGACTCCAACGTAAGAACCTAACTCCGCAAAGTGTTAGGGAGCATTGGGTTGGGGATCCCGATGTCCCAAACCACCACAATCCACAACTTGTTTCGGCTACTGTGCAAGCACGGAATCATAAGAGACATAATTCATCATTCACAAATCCAAAAGTAGTCATAACCATAAAACAATTTTAATACACTTGTCAATGTATGCAATGCATAGAATCTATCCCCCTCATCAATTACCATGTTCTTTTCTAAAAAGCAATTGATAATACTAACATGTTTTTGTAAATTTAAGTACATTCTAACTAATCATAATCTATGTAACAGACTTATCCTATGGGCTTTTCTAACACTACTAACTTATCCCTCATTTTATTGTAAGATGCAAAAAAAGTAATAGAAAAAGTAGGAAGTTGTAGATAGCTTAAAAGTAATCATTTTCTTATGTACTAAACTTGATTATCTTTATTTGGCGATCCATGGTGATTTGGGGGCATGACCGCAACCTCGGTTTGTTATGGTCCTTCGGGTTGAATGGATTCAGGGGTAACTTTTGCTTGTGCTTTAGCATCATGTTGAGTTCCCTGAGAGTGACTACTTCCTTGCGTTGGGGAGCTCTCCGAGCATGACCTCACTCAGCATCTCGATGTCTCTTGGGAGCCATGGAAGAAGCTTGATGGATTTGAGTAGCACTTTTGCATAGGTGTGGAGAGAGAGAGAGGCTCGACTAATTGTAGCAGAGCTTCATCATGTCAACAACAGAAAGTCTTCTGCATGGGTTGTTGTTCTGACGTGACGTTCTACCCCTATTTATATAGTAATCGAGGGGGAAAAGAGAGAACACTTGCTTTTTAGCGTTTTCGATAACATCATCAATGATAAAGAGAGAACACTTACTTTTAGTGTCTTTGATGACATCATCGATGAAGTTAGAGAGAGGGCTCCATTTTTATAGCGTAAAGATAAACATTTACGAATATATGGGCAAGCATCGTTCATCGTATCATTGGGTGGCGTCACTCCAAGGCTCACGACTAAGGCCACGAACAAGGAATAAACCTTGGCATCTTGGCCTTGGCATACTTGGAAATGGGTGACGAAGGCTTCGTTGGCACCATTGGCTACATGCAATAAGCTCCCACTAGCTTGTAGGAAAAGCTTCCTAGGAGGTCACCCATCCCATCAGTGTAATAAGCCATGCTGAAATACTAAAATTTGTGGCTTACGTGACAGTGCATCAGCCACAACATTCTTTTTACCATCAATATATACAATCTGAAAGTGAAACATAGATAGAAAATTTGCCCATCTCATAAGCTTCTCTGACAACTTTGTCTGCGTCAGAAAGTGCCTCAAAATTTGATGGTTTGTTTGCACTGTAAAATCAACCCCCAACATATAATGTTTCTACGTAGACAGTGCATAAAGTACAACCAAGAGCTCTTTCTTATAGACCTGCAAATTCTTTTCTACACCTTGGAGGATTTGGCTCTCATAAGCCACAACTCGGTCGTCTTGCATAAGAACAATCCCAATGCTATTATGCATCACATTGAACTATGAATGACTTCCTTAGATCAGACAATGCAAGCACACGATCCGAAGTAATCTTTTTCTATGCCTTGGCCATTACAAAGTTGATCATAAACATTGCAAAGTCCAAATTAGCAACATATTTTCTCTTTCATGGCATCCAACTGAGTGTGATAAACCATGCTGAGGGCTAAAATTTGTGGCTTATCTGATAGTGCATTAGCCACAATATTCTTTTTGCCACCAATGTATACAATATGAAAGTGAAACACAGAGAGAAAATTTTCCCATCTCATATGTTTCTCTAAGAACTTTGTCTACTTATAAAGTACCTCAAACTTTGATGGTCTATTTGCACTGTAAAATCAGCTCTCAACAAATAATGTTTCCATATAGACAGTGCATAAATTATAGCCAAGAACTCTTTCTCATAGATCTGCAAATTCTTTCTTGCACCGTGGAGAATTCAGCTCTAATAAGCCACAACTTGGCCATCTTGCATAAGAACAACCCCAATGTTGTTACCACATGCATTACACTAAACTACGAATGACTTCCTTAGATCGGGCAATAGAAGCATAGGATTTAAAGTCATCTTTTCCTTCAGCTTTTCAAATGCTGAAATTTCCACTACTATCCATCTAAATGGCATATCCTTCTTCTTCAAAGCATGCAATGGAGATGCAATTTTAGCAAATCCATGGACATACTTCTTATAATAAGAACATAAACCCAAGAAGCTGTGGATGTCATGCATATTTCTCAAAGGTGGCCATGATTATATTGCCTCAATCTTTGTAGGGTCCCGTGCGAATACCATCAACTGATGCAATGTGCCCCAAAAAGTGGATTTTATGCAAAAATATTTCACTTTTCTTGTCATTGATAATCAGTCTATGCTCATGCAGTTCATTGAACACAATGTCCAAGCGTACTCTGCCTCGTTCTTTGAATAGACAAGCATGTCATCAAAGAAAGTGTCCACAAATCCTCTATGTGGCCTAAAGATAGTATCCATCATCCAATTAAAAGTGGTAGGAGCATTTGTAAGTCCAAAAGGCATAAAAAGAAGCTCATGTAATCCAAAAGATGTCCTGAACACTATCTTAGGCACATCTTCTAGTCCAATGCGTATCTGATGATATCCACTTTTCAAATCTATATGGTTGCCCCTTGTAATCTATCCATAACATCATCAATCCGAGGAATTGAAAAGCAATTATTTATCATGATCTTGATCAGAGCATAACATTCGATGCACATGTGCCATGAACTATCCTTTTTTTGTATCAAAAGCACTGGAGAACAAAGAGGAGATGAGCAGGGATGAATCAATCCTTTTTCTAATAGCTCATTCACCTGACTCATAATCACCTCCTATTGGGCTCTGCACCAACTCTGTAGGTGGGCGACTTCTAGGGATAAGATCTATGCCATGATCTTTTGACGTTTCAAGTGGTAGTTGCCCTAGAACAATCAACATACATTTTCAAAAATGACATATGATCCTTCTCAAACTTAGACATGTTCCCAATATTCTCACTGTCAGATGTAGATACAACACGGACTGATTCACCTTTCAACTTTACATCAAGTGTGAGTACATTTTCCTTATGCTGAATAGTGATCATTTTTGCATGAGAATCAATCATTGCAAGCACATGGTGACACCATGGCATTCTAAGCAATACATCACAACACTCAAGTGAAGCAATGAAGAACTCTTCACTGTCCACATATCCGTGTATATGCAACCGAAGCTTTTCGATGAGTGGTATGATGAGCTCTACATGGCCTTTACATGCCATTCCAACTTTCCCCCTGGGTCCCATCTCATCCTCTTTGATGCCTAAATGGGCTGCCATGTCAATAAATTTAAAGTTGGCTCATGCACCATTATCAAAGAAAATCAATGCACGCAAATCCCTAATTTTATCCCATGCTCTACATAACTTAGTAGCATCATCATGGGGTTGATCACTAACAACATCAGCAGCACCAATCCCGCTGATGTTTTGGGCTTCTTTCCTTTAGAATCTCCTTGATTTTTAATTTTCTAGCTTGGTACCTATTGGGACAACCCCTTACAATGTGACCCTCTTATTCACAAATAAAACATTTATTTGGAACCATCAATTTCCTATGTTATGGTTATGTTTTTGAGCCCTTTCTTTGCTATTTTGGCCTTTTTTTAGGTTGATTTTTAGATACGTCCCTTTTTTCATCCTTAAACAACTTTTTATTTGACCTCTCCCCACTCTCTAGGAAGCTTGAATCCTTCCCATGTAGCAAAGCATCAGCTGTAGTGGTAGTCTCTATGACCTGAGACATGTTAGACACAGTGGATTTAATGCAAAAATCTAATTCCTTTGGATAGGCCACAAAAATATTTTTTCACTTGCTCATGAAGGGGTACGAGGCAATAAGAAGTATACACAACAATGCATTCCAAAACTTCTTATTATATTGATCCAAACTTTTACATTCCTTAGCATCCAGCTTATTCCAAGCTATCATGATGTCCACCTCAAAGGTACTTGTCAACTAAAAAGTTGCATTGAGAATAATTCTTTTTGCATGAAAACATTGAAAAAATAAAAAAATTACACTGAGAACAATTCTTTTTGCATAAAAACATTGAAAATAAAAAAAGATACATTGGAAATAATTTCTTCTTGGATAAAAATGGAGAAGATAAAAGTTGCATTGAGAATAATTCTTTTTGCATAAAAACATTGGAAAGATAAAAAACTGCATTGAATAAAAAAAATTTGCATGAAAATGTTGTAGAAAAAAATTTACATGAAGAAAAAATTCTTTTTGCATAAAAAATTTGGGAAGATAAAAAGTTGCATTGAGAAAAAAAATTATTTTTACGTTTATAAATTATGAAAAACTAGGATAAGTAAAGTTGCATTAACAATAGCTCTTTAGTTTTTACAAATCATATGAATGTAAAGGATGGTAAAAATCGTATCAAGGATAGTTTTCTTTACGCTTACAAATTTCTAAAATATCCTCTTAGTATTTATAAATGAAGAATATGGTGGATATACCATTCCTAGCATGGGAGGATATAAGACTCTTCTTCCTAGGGTCATTGACAACCTTGCTTCAAATTTTTCATACAATCTTGCACCTTCCACTGTAGCTTGCAGATTGAGTGGTCTTTTCAATTTCACGAACTTGTGAACTTTTGGTTTAGCCCTCTGAGGAACACTCCCTTCTATATGCCTTCATCCAAATGATGATTGATCCATCTCTTCAAGATGGATTCCATTCGTGAGATATAAGCTTCTACTCTTTCTGTAGAGGACTGACTTAGGTTCATGAACTCCTCTCGCATCCGCTTTTCAAAATCTTCACATCTAAATTTAGTGAGGAAGGCCAACATCCCATGTGCCAAAATTTCCTGATGCTTGTTTTTCATACAATTGAAATGTTGTGCCCTTGAAAGTGGTGGAAAATATTGCTAGCCAATGCTCGGGGGTTCTAGCATTGTTAGCCACACATGCTACCATAAACTTTGCTACATGAAGATCAGGGTCTTCATTGTACTCTCCCTTAAAAATTGGCAATGGGACTATATTTGTTGGCATGCCATCAATATTTTCAGGACGAATTTGACTAGGAAGGGGACCTTGAGTCGCCATGGGGACTTCTATAAAGAGTGCTTTTAAGGCGTCAAATGAGGCTTCTGCTGCAAGCTTGTTCTCAGCCTTGATTCTTGACTTCTCTCTTCGCACGTACCTCTAGACTCGTTCTAGTGCTTGCCTCTTGATTGTGTCATTCATCAGGGGGTTGCCTTCAACCAGTTGATGGTATTTACTCAACATAATAGAATTAGAGGGGGCTTCAGTCTCTAGAGGACTTTTTAGCCAACATCTCTTCTACTTCCTTCTTTTCAACATCTCTGAATTTAGCTTTCAAACCACTACAGAGAGGGAGATATTCTGTTTTGAAAGTATCAAAACTCATTCTTCTTAGGATCTTGTTGTGCCATTATCATAATAATGCCAACATCTGATGGTTTCAACAGTGTATGTTGTAAAGAGAACACTCTGTCTACCAACTTCCAATGGGTTGCTAATTGGACAAATAGAAGATTGTCAGAATACCAAGCATCCCACGTGTCCTGCTGTTGAGCATCCACAAACAAATTCTAACTCTTTTTTTTCTTATTTTCGTGAACCTCCACTGACCACAACTCCTAAAGCTTCTTCATGATCTCCCACTTTTGATGACGTCTGAAAACTTCTCAATGAATGCCAAATATTCCATGGATGGTCATTCTCTCTATTTCTACACTTCAGTTTGTTCCCAAATAATTTGCCACCAAGATGCACACCTCTGTTACTTCAACTGAAAGAGAAAATAGTCCACCACACAGAGCTTGCATCATGATGGTAATATGTTTCTGCCATTGTGGGATGAACTTCTTGTAGGAAGTGGCTTTGGCAATAAGAATCTCCAACTCTTCAGTGGAAGAAGGAACTTTGCAAGCATCCATTGAATTCTCCTATTCTTGGCAATGTCATTTCCTTCATTTTCAGCCTCTTCTAATGCTTGTTGATGGCAAGTTTCCTCCGACTGTGTACCAAAAATATGGAGCCCCAAGAGGAACACCAAGGAAAAGGGGTTTCTACTACAAGAACATCTATCTTGTAACATCAACAAGCTTTTGTTTCGTTCTTTTGAAAACCACAACAAGGAAAAGAACAAATCTTCACGCAACATCATAGTAGATATCTCCCACGGATTTGATAGAATCAACCATAATCTTCAACATGTTCATAGAATCCATCAATAGAATAAGAAACGACACCACTTTTGAATGGAAATAATCACATAATATTAGTCTTCATTGTCTTTATATTTCTCTCTCTCAATCTCTCATAGATAGATACATTGTTTTGATAGAATTGGCTATCTATGACTCTCTCTTTCTCTCTCAATCAATAGTACATCATCTCCTCACTACAATACTCAATAATCACTATCAATAATCCTTCTTAGGTCGTGGATGCACCTCCCAAGAGGCATGGGAGGTATGAAAGGGTGCCAGAGCCACTACAGTGTCTCTTCATAGCTCACTACTGTCACTTCACTTTAGTCTTCAGCAGCATCTACTTCTTCCATTTGTTTTAGCACTTTTGAACTTAGATTCATCTTTTTCAAAAGTTAGAAAATTTTCCCAAAGTACACCCTCATATCACAGAACACTTACAGAAGATCTACAGAGGATTTACAGAATAGAAACTGAGCAGGAACAGAGACTCTACAGAAGGTGTGGGAGCTTTTGCTTAACCGCCAAGACCCACGGACTACTTATTGTTTCAAGCATTCCAAGCAAGCTCTTATGGCTACCTCTCAAATAGCCGAAGCGCCTCCAAACCTACGAATGTAGTGATCTTACATCGATGCCAAAATGAGTTACCTCCTCCTTTGCATACACCGGTAGCTCCACGATCCTAGATGCTAGCTCAAGCATCCTCAAGCCTCCTCCTTCAAGCTCCATCCACCATGGTCATGTGCGAGCGAGAAAAGGAAAAAGAAGATAAGAAGAAAAGGAGGAATGGCAAAGAGCTTCACCCTCTTGATCCCTCACTCCCATATGCTCACTCCCTCACCCTCTCCATCTCCCTCTCTCAATACCACACCCACAGACCAAGGAGAAGAGAAGAAGAAAATGAGAGAGATCTCTTGTTAGCCACACACCAAAGAATGAACTTCCATTCACTTTTTGAACTTTATATAGAAGCCCTAGATTTCCATGGGTGCCCATCCCTTTTTATATGATTGGCCTTTGTGGCAAGGTCCTTTTTTCTATTTCCCTTTTCTTGCCTCATGCCTTAAGCCTACACCTATCTATTCCTTTACAAATGGCACAGGAGGGAGCCTGGAGCTCTTTTACAAGAGTTTTTAGAGTTTTTTGAGACGCCTTCTATTTAAAATTGTGCTTTTGCTATAGCTTAGATTTTAGGAGCCACCTTTATGCCTTTGCTCTTTTCTATTATTTTTTTGCTTTTTGCTTCATTTTTCTGCCATCTTGAACTAAGGTTAACATTACCCTGCTCTGAGACGGGTGCCAGTCACATGGCACTTCGAGGTCTTTGTTATGGAAAGGTGGAGTCTGGGCCAAGGCTGGGGGACTCATTTGATTGGGAAGCTTCGGTAATGACTTGGATGAAGAACCCAAGGTGCGTGGAGTGGATGATGGGGGCCTCTGAAGTTGGTGGTTTGCAGCATCTTGTGGTACTTGGAAGGAGAAAGTGCTCGACCTAAAGGGTGTGTCTATCTCACCATGCGGTGCTCGATGCTCAGTGCTCGGTGCTCGTGCTAGTGGAACAGGGAGTTGGGTCTAACCCTAGGTAAGCGTGGGTGATGTCCCACACTTAAGGGCCCTCTTCGTGCAAAGGGGGGTGCAGTGTGTGAAGCTTAGGATGATAGGTCTAACAATAGGCTAACCATAGGCGAGTGTTATGTCTTTAGGTGTATCCTGCCCTTAGGGTGCTCTAAGCGTGAAGTGGGGAGGCAAAAAGGGCTAGGGGGTTAGGAATGGGATCGATCGAGCGAGGTCACCGAACATGCCTAACTTGAGGACCCCTAGGTGCAATGACTGTGAGCTATGTGCCGCGACTTGTGTGTGGATATGTCACGGGCTTCTCTTTTTTTTAAAAAAGTCTTGCAGAGGTACATGATTCAGGCAATAGCTAATTGCTAGTTCTCATCATCGAAAGGTGGTGGTGAAGGGGATTTAATGGAGTGGCTCAAAAATTGCCGGCTCTACATGAAACCCTTAAGGTTCAATTGGACATGGAGAGGGGTGGTGGAGAGGAATGGGTGGCTGTAGCAGCGGGTGAACCAGCTATCACTCATGTCTTCAAGAATAGTGAGGCAAAAGGAAGGTAGAAGGCTGGCTTGCATCATTAGGTGGGTCATCACGCAGCTATCAATGGCGTTAGGGTCAAAAAAGAGTGGAGGGAGGCCACGTTCTGCCGGGGTGGGGTCTTGTCTAAGTAGAATTTTTAATAGCCTAAGATAGTTGCATGTGGTAATGAAGGCGTGATCTGGACATGAGGAGAAGTTAGTAATAAAGTGAGTCATGGTGGCATCTAGGCTGTTGGAGGTGAGGGTGAGGGCTTGGGCTAAGGTGGTAGTACAGGGGTTATATATGACCAGGGAAGTCGTAACGACCATGGGTATTTGCATCAAAGTCTACCCCTACCCTACAAGGATACGCCATGTAAGTGGGGTTATTTCTCTTAGCAGGGAGGGTATTACAAAAATCCATCCATGCGAACATACACCATTTGCAAATGAGTCTCCGCCACAATGGCTGGCACTCGTATCCGGGCATGGAGCGAGGCACTTCAAAAACCTTATTTTGCCAGTACTCTGCATCCTCCGTGCCCTAGAGGGTGGGATTCTTCACTCTTTCTTCCAGCCATTGTTGGCTTAGCTGGCTTTCGATGCTGATCACCTCATCCACTATTTTAGGGGAAAGGAATGCACAGGGCATTGTGGATGAGGAAGCTGAAGTTGAAGGGCTGTTTCTCTTTTTCTTGTCTTTCCCAGACTATGAACTCTGCGTGGAAATTGGCTAGCAGGTCATTTGGGCATGGGGGAAGGGTTACAAACGCGATTGTGCCATAGGGTTAGCCCTCAATATTTGACTGGCTTCTTCCACCATCTTCATTCTCTTCTCCCTTAGGGTGGTTTTTCTTTCAGTGGACGGGTCTGCTGGCTGCCCCTACCCTTTAGAACGGGGTGAAGGGGGTTGTGGGATCACTTCTTCGAATCCGACTAGGTCAAGTTGCAATTCATCTTTGCTTCCTGGGCCCTCTTCCTGTTGTACCTCCTCTACGAATCCCAAAGCATCAATCTCGTGGGGGGTTAGGCCGGTCAACAACAGGTATTTACATTGTTCATCAAGGCTCAGCCCAACTGCAACGAGTTGGGAGGGCATGTGTAGCCTTGCTCGCAGAGCTTTGCGTGCTATGCTCAGCTTCTTCTTTACCATCTCCAAGGACTTCCCTTTCTTTGCATGAGTGGCATCCATTAGGGTATTTAAGAAGATTCGTTGTTGAGTATTGAAAGCCACTTGGGCTACCTTTGCTCTACTTTCTGCTAGGACTTTCTCTTTTTCCACAAGAGCCAGGCGACGTGCCAAGTCTTCACTCTTCATTCATTTTGGCCTACCCACTCTTTGGCTCTCTTTTTCATTTCCTCCATACCCTCTCCTTGTCTTTGTACCAAGGCCATGAGTCTCTACTCCTGGTCTTCCGATTCCCTGCTCATTCTCTCCTACTCCTCTCTTTCAAGACTCAGCTTTTCGATCATGGTTTCCATTTCTTTGTGGTGTTCCTCCTCTTCTCGCTTCCTTCCTTCTTCCCCTGTGGCAAACTCTTTCATATCCCATCTGATCTAATTTATTCTTGCAGCTAGATCCTCATGTTGCATGATTAGAAGCTTATACTCTCTCTGCATTTTCACTAGCTCTTGATTTTCATCCACGAGTTGTTTCCACCAGCTTTTCTCCCTTTCTTCTTTGGCTTTTAGTTCCCATTTCAGATCAATGATTTCCTTTTGTTGCATAGCCATTTGCCTCGTCTTTTCAAGATGGAAAGCTACCACTGACTCCTTTTCCGCTTCCAACTCGGCCACCGCTATCTTTCTTTCCTCCCTTGCCTTCTCTAACTGAGAGAGCAATTCATCCACATATTCATCATGGTTTGTTGGTGGTGTCATAGTGGTAGGGATTGGGGTGATCAAAGCTTCCATCTTTTGGCATTTTGGATATTGCCTAGACTCGGCATCTGTGGTCGGCCTTTTCTGCCCGATGGCCATGGTCTCCCCACTCTTTCCTTGTGCTAGTTCCTTATTGATGAAATACTGTATCCATGCCACAAAACTATTCACATCAATGCTGGTCAGGATGCTTGGGGTGATAGTGGTTTCTTTGCTAGCGGGCACCAAGAGGGACAGGATGGGATGGATGGGAACCTTACCCTTGCCTTCAATGACTATGGGTGGCATGACTTCGGGTACGTGAGCACTTGAGCCGGGCTTGTCCTCCTTGGGCGGACTTAAAGCGCCTAGGCCATCAAGTCGGCTTTGTTGTTCTATGGACCGGTGAGTTGCTTCGGCCATGTCTTCCTCCTCTTGTCTCCTCAACTCCGCCTCCTTTTCCACAGCTCTTCTTCCTCTCTCTTCCTCTATTTTCCTTGATTATTCTTCCAGCTTTTCAGCTTCTTCCTTCTCCTTCTTTTTCCTCTCCACCACCTCTCTTAGGGATTCCCTTTTAGATCTCTCTAGATCTTCTTTTTCCTTCTTGTTGCCCCCATTCTGTTTCTTTTGAGATGTCTTTTTAGTGGGCTTCTTTGTTTTTTTCCATCCAGATTGAGCCTCTTGCTCCTCCTTCTCTGTCTCAGTTTCTATCGTGTCGATCAATGGCTCTTTCCCTTAGTGGGTCGTGACCTATCTGGGGTCTCATTTGCTCCTTTGTTTCCTTGTTGGGCTTCTTTTACAGCCTCTTGGATGATGGCCGTCAGCACACTTCCATACCCAATGAAGGAGGCTTTCGAGGAACATTTTTTCCTCTTCATATTTTTAGAGGCTAGGGAATCTGCGCCTGCCTGTCTGCTGCCCAGGGCTAGTGCTTTGGTTGCTTGGTCTATAGTCTTGCACATATAGCCATTCCAGTCCACCTCATCCAAGGTGTGGGCTGCCACATTCTCCAGCATAGGCACACTGATTCAGTGCATGAGGGAGTTATAGTGTTGGCTGGAGAAAAAAGAGTGCACCAATTTTGCCTGCATGCAGATCTCAACATCGAGGATATCCTGTATGTTGATGCCGTCATTTGTCAAAACATCCTCCATCTTCATCTTTAGCATAGCATACACATCTCTCTTACGTTTCTTATCCACCTTAGGCTCCAGCCCCAGTGTCTTCTCCACCAAGGCTTGGTTTAATGGCACCTGCACCTGTTGAGCATTGTCCCCTCTTCCACAGTCACCATTCTGCATTCTTGGTCGGGGTTGTACGTTCTCAGAAATTCCACACACTTTGTGTGATCAGGTTCCTGCACAAACTTCTCTAGGTACTTGGAGAGGTTACACTATTCCACTACTCTTCTTGCGGCCTGCTCCTTGGCTACCACCTTCTCAAGGTTGTGAATGCTATGGAATTTCAACTGACTATAAGCACGGTTTTTTAAGCTGATGTCGTATTGTGTTCTCTCCTCCTCTGTGAAAGGGAGTCAGTGAGCATGATCTTGCTGCGACATCTTTCGTTCCTGTCATGAACCATCATTCCCATTAGTGCTTCCAAAAGAGTTATTTGCTGAAAAGAAAGGCTTCATGTTTGTTGAATGAAAACATTTAAGCTCCTTAATTCAACATTTTCGTGACATTTTTCCTCAATTGCAAATTAATGTGTTTCTTTTCTTCTTGCATTTAAATGTCAGACTGAGATTTTCACAGCGGTGTGTTTTTTCCTTATGAGTTTATGCATTTGCTTGATTTTGGTTGGTTTCGATTTGACTCACCCACCTTACCTTATCCCCTCCCCTTCCAGATTTGGGGATAATCCTTCCTAGGATTGAAAGCTAGCAGGCCCAAGGCTGTCAGCTTATGGTTGAGTATTTACTTTGGCATGAGCCAAGCATAGAAGTCTAGATTGTACTCCAACTGAGCGACGCGGTCCAAATTGAAGGGTCAACTACCTACATGTGTGATGTAAGTAAGGACATCTGTCAGGATGTCACCGAAATCGATGGAACTAGTAATATATAACTCTTTCTCTATCAAGAGTCGGTCAAGGTAAGGGTGTCCTTTGATGTGCTCTTCTAGGGATTGGTCATGAATAGTTGTTAACACCCTATACGAAGTTGGAGCGACATAAGTTAGGTCATATTCCGATGTCTTGATGGTGCGTCGTTGTTTAGCATTGGTCATTATTTGGCATCCTTTGAGTTCCCATTGCAATTGAAGAGCATACCAGCTCTGTAAGAATGGGGATTTGGTTTCAGCAAGCTTTTTTAACTCCTCTAGTTCTCAATCAGTGATAGTAGAAGAGGCTCGCTTATCATATGACGTGATGAGCCGCTATTTGATGTCTTGCTCTGTAGATATCTCACTGTGGAGCAACTCTGCAGTTGAGTGGAGTGCTTTTACGAATGCAAATTCCAGTGTGTCCCATGAACAAGGCATTGTACGAACTTCTATCGCAAAGGGTTCTTGCAATAGGTCCAAGTCCAAGCGGTCGTAGCTCAGAGCCAGTGATATGAAGCATCTTCTTCAGACTGCTCATCATCTCCTAGGTCTTGGTAAGTCTCGTGTATTTGATCAGGGACCAGGGCCCAATTGTATTTGAGGTTTAGATCATGCACCGTGGCCCATTGCCACCTTGGTTCATTTAAGAGATCTTGGAGTGGCTTGAAGTTTGCTATTGGATTGCCTGCTAGATTGCTGGTCAAATACTCTAAAATCCCCTAGAGCTCGCTCCAGTTGATTGGTGGTGACAGGGTTGGGTCTTCTGCGGGGGTTTCCTTCCATCATGTAGATTGGTACTGAGGATGCACCCTTGGGCTCGCCAATCATCCTAATGGCATGTTCATACTCCTCATTGTCCGAGAACGAAAAGTCGATGGTAGCAAGGACATGCATCCAATCTCGCTTGTCTTTAGGACATGGGACATACTTAGTTAGGGGCCCATAGGATTTCTTGATTTGGGTATCACCCTTGAGCATCGTGGAGATGTCATTGAGGGTAATTGGTGCAGTTTTCTAGGAGTCCATTTCTACCCTTACGGCTTCTATTCTATTGCCTAGGAAGATGAGACCATTCCCCCAATCTTCGATCTTTCTGGCATTGCGCATCCAGGGTCGGCCCAATAGGACATCATAGTCCACTCCCTTTATGACTATAAAGTCAACTGAGAATTGGACTCTAGCAATTTTCACCGGCTAGTTTTTTAGCACCCCAAATGGCTTCACTTTCATTCCGTTAGCTAATGTGACATTGAACCTAGCAGTCTCGACAAGTGGGTTGCCCCAAGTCTAGAGCACTGCATGGCTCAGTACCACTAACTCCCGCCCCTGTGTCTACAATCCCTTTCCTTGTTGTGTTGCCTAGGGCTAAGATCGGTAAGACCGCGTGCATCTTGGTGCCTTCCCAAAAAGCATTAATGTGCAAGGATTTAGGCATGGAGTCCAACGTCAAACTCAGTATTTGCATCTTTGCATCATGTTCTTGTAGGCCTGCATCAGCTTGCTCTTGTGATCCTTCAACCCACTGCTTCAAGTCCCGCCATAGGATTGGATGCTGCCTAAGAAGATCTCCCAGGCTTAACGTCACCTGGGTGGTCACTAGAGTGGTAAGGAGGTTGTTGATTGCTCGTCTTTCTCCTATTCCAATTGTCCTAGCCAGTGGTCCTGGCTGGGTTGCTGGCTTGCAGAGTTAAGACTTTCCCTAAGCGGTACTACTTGTGGCATAGTCCTATCTCTCGGTTTTGGTGGAGGGGATGAGAGTGGCATACCAATGCTGGAGAGATCCTCGATCTCGTCCTCTAAGATGGGCTCCGCATCTTTTAGGTGTTCCCGAGTCTCCTTTACCCACTCCTTCACCTTCTTGATGGCCTCTAGTTGGCGCTTTGGGTTGGTATACTCCCCTACCCTAGCAATTTCCTTTTCAGCCATCTTTGGAGCTAATGTCTCTGCCTCAGCATCGGGGACTTCCTTTCTAGCACGTAGCATTGTGGCAATCTTAGTTTTAAGCATGACTTTGGCTTCGAGTCTCTTCTTCCTTCGTCTATGGCTCTTCTTCCCTATCGAGGCTATGTCTAGATTATTAGGACCTGGCAATGATATGGCAGTCTGCTTCGTTTGTGCATGGGTCACATACAATGGGATAGGTGTACTCTCCCCATCAAGATTCTCAACACCGAACAACCCCAATGGGACGGATGGCACATTAGCTAAACTCGAGGAGGTTTTTCGCTTTGGACAGTCACAACGAAGAGATGAGTAATTCCACACTCGGGACACCTTAGGTCAGCCTTGTCCCTATTTTGTTGCTCCCTTTCAAGATAGCGTGATGAGATGTGTCCTGCGTGACTGCAAGTCCAACACATGATTGGATCTTGGGTCTACCTTCCCAGGCCTCTACCTCGCCCCCTACCTAATGCCATCATTGGTACTGGTCGATAGTCCATAAGGACTACATTGCCCTCATCATCATGCAAGACGTAAGGGCATACGTAAGGCTCTTCCTCATTTGGCTCTTCCACATAGTGGATTGGAGCATCACTCAGTGGATGTGTCACATAGGGACCAGGTGGTCTGGGTATTCCAGTAGGATTTATATTCATTCTAGGAACAGCCGGCTTAGCATCGTTTGGTGCGGGAAGGGCCAATGGCGCTCCCCTTCCAAAGAATTATTGCAGCTTGTTTGCTAGGTAAGGTTGACCGTATGGTTGACCGTATGGTTGTGAGTACGAAAGTCTTCTAGGGAGTCTACAATGCGCACCATCATGACCAAACCTACCGGAGTTAGCACAAGGTCATGACCTGGGGTCTTGACACTCAACCGAAAAGTGGTTCCCGCCATTGTACATGCATTGGACATGTGGTCACGTTGGTTGCATTAGCATTTCTTGCATCTTGGCTATTTCCATTTTCATGTTAGCCAATTCCTAGTTGGTGTCCGCAGCCTTTCCCTTATCTCGGGTACTTGCGCATGATCGCTCGCTGGATGCTGAAGCTCTCTCCGAACTTCTTGAGTTGGTCTCTTTTTTGTTTGAGTTCCTAGAGTTCCTCTCCTTCAATTGATCGTTGACTCGAATGGCCTCTTCGAACACCCTAGCTAACGCGTCTCACTGCAAGCTCGAGTTGCCCGCCAAGGCTTTATAAAGCTCCTCATTTCGTATTCCACTGATGAATACCTTCGACACTGCTCTTTCGGTCGGTCGTTCGCCCATTGAGATTCTCTTGAAGAGACTCCTTACATGGGTCACATATTCGTGGATGTCCTCTTTTCCTTCTGCTTGATGTTCATAAGTCGTACTAGCAGGTTGTTAGAGTATCTGGGCTCAAAAAATCTCTTAATGAAGAGGTTTTTCAATTCATTGAAGTTCACTCGCTCTATGACGTCTAGACTTGTGTACCAAGTCTGACCCTTGTCGCCTAAGCAAAGCCCGAATGCTTGAGAGCGTTGAGTCAAGTCAGTGATACCGTTGGCCTCGCAAACCTGCTCGAACTACTCTATAAAGCTGTATGGATCATCTTGGGGCTGGTACTTATTGAGCTGCTTAGTGACAACTGGTATCTTAGGCTGGCTCTTGGAGCTTTGGTTCACCCCTAACCCTGCTAGTAGTGACGTAGCTAATGCTACAGCGCTCTGCTCTGTTGTTGTGTTGTCTAGCAATCGCTTCATGAGAAGCTCACTTAGCATCAAGTCTCCTTCTAGCACTCTCTCATGGTCAGTTCCATTCCTGCCTGCTAGGTTCAGTATCTGTTGCGTCTCTGCATTCTGCCTCAGGCTCCTAGTCTGCTGGTCTCAGGTATATTCCATTATTCCTTGCAATCCTTTGTGGGCTAGTTTCCTTTTCTCCTCTAGGTCAGCTATGATGGCTTCTGCCGCTCTACTGCGGTGCTCATACCGAGCATGAGAGTCATAGCTACTCACCAACTATTGGACCGCTTCTCAAAAAACTCCTAAGTCAAATTCCTCGTTCTCCTTGCGGTCTGAGCTTTCCTTCGACATGATTGTGTTTTCTTACTCCACCAAGTTGTTGATAAGGTTAAGGAGGTCAGGTAGATCCACGTCTTTATCGCTATTCGCTTGGTCCTACGGCTGGACTCCACTTGCTCGTCTATGTCTTGGGATCTCCTCCTATTGGTGGGTTCCTCCATGTTCTTTTATCTGAGTGAGTTCCTTAATTATTGCATACAATCCTCAAGCTACGTCCACTCAACGAGTGTGTTCTTTTCTGTGCACTTGTGTTCAATTAGGATTTTGGTTATTTTTAGGTGTACTTCAAGTGCTAGAAGTCAAGGTGAGTGCGAAGAGCAAGTGTCTAAGTGGCCTGCGCACTCTCATCTTGTCTTAGGCCTGATAGGCTTGTTCAATCAATTTTCGGCCATCTTGGTAGGTTTTAGGATATTCTTGCTGCACCATCTTACTCGGTTTAGTTTCGTTAGGGATCTAGGTCTCCACCAGAACCTCATAACTCATACTAAAACTATCCCAAAATATCAAAAACTATTCAATAATCTTTCAAAAAATCTCAACCTTCATCAATCATCAATCCATGCTTCATACAGAAGAAAACAGAAGCTAAATAGAAGGTATCATAACCAATCAAAACCTCAACAGAACCTTATAAAAACATCACAGAACCTCATATTTCTACTGAGAATCATCATGAGCTTCAAAAACATAATCAACATAATCTAAAACACTCTCAAACACTTCTAAAATAACTAAACATCACTCAAAATCCATCAAAAATCAACCATTCAGGCCTAAAAAACAACAAAAATCAGCCAAAAAATCTAATCATTTTAGCATTCAACAACTTGTGTGCTCACTCGACCTAGAGAGAACACTTAGACAAACTCCAAGCAGTCTTTGAACAACAGTGTCGTCTATATGGTCTCTCTCTGAATCCCTTAAAGTACTAGTTCTGGGTAAAGCACGAATGCATCCTAGGGCACGTGGTATCAAAGAACAGAATTTCCACGGACTTTTTGAAAGTCAGGGTCATTGTTGATCTTTCACCCCCAACCAACTATAAGGGAGTTCAATGCTTCTTAGGTCATATAGGGTATTATCGGCGGTTTGTGTTGAATTATTCATCAATTGCTAGACCTCTGTACAAATAGTTGATTATATTTGAATGGACTGAAGAATACCAACGTGCATATGAGGAATTTAAAAAGGCTCTGACCACAACACCGATTCTAGGAGCCCCAGATTGGACCATTACCTTCCACGTGCATATTGATGCTTCAAAATTTGCTACGGTGGCAGTATTGTGCCAACCTGGCAAATACAATCTCGACTATCCAGTGAGCTTTGCTAGTAGACAACTCATTGAGATCGAGATGAACTACTCGATGACAGAAAGAGGTCTGTTGGCCATGGTATTTGCCATGAAGAAATTTCGGTACTATTTATTAGCCACGCCTTTCACTTTCTTTGTGGACCATCAAGCATTGCTATATTTAGTAAATAAACATTGTGCTATAGGACGCATAGCTTGATGACTCCTTCTACTTTTAGAATTTGAATTCTCGGTGGTTGTATGAAAAGTAAAGTAGTACTACATGGCCAACCATATGTCACGCATCCCCACGGGAGAGGCCGCTAGAGCAGGCATCCCCCGATGAGTTGCTAGATGCGCACTTGTTTAGCCTATCCAGTGAGAGAGATTTATTTCGAGTCGACTTGACGCCATAATGGGCAGACGACATAGTCCAAGTGCTTGAGCAAGGACTACATGAATGACCAATAGAGAAAGCTTGACTTAGGTGACTTATCCTCAAGATCCAACCCTATCACTTGATAGCATGCCAACTATATAGGCTAGGGCAAGACGGATTGTTGCATAGATGCATATGCAAACATGAGATGCACGATGCACTCTCAGAGGTGCACAACGAAATGGTTGGATACTTTGGCAGAGATACAACAGCTCGCAAGGTGCTATAGTCTCAACTATGGTGGCCCACACTTTTTTGCGATGCGGCATGACTCGCTAAGCACTGTGACGAGTGTCAGCGGACAAAGGTGTCGATTCGCAAGGATCAGATGGAGCTAACCCCAATAATTGCACGACAACCCTTCGAAAAATGGGGAATTGACTTCATAGGACCCATTAGTCTTGCAACACAATACTCCCAAGCCAAGTACATCATTGTAGTCACTGACTATCTAATGAAATGGGAAGAAGTAAGAGCTAGGAGAAAGAATGACGCTAGAATGACTACCAAGTTTCTATGGGAGCAAGTAATCTCACGATTCGGCTGCCCCATCGAATTGGTTAGCAACTAGGGCACACACTTCATTAATGAAGTGATTGCGCATCTTCTATCCACCTTTCTAATTATCCATCGAAAATCCTTGCCATACTACCCTTAGGAAAACGGTTAGGTAGAATCCACAAATAAAATTCTAGTAAACGTCCTGACCAAGGTAGTCTCTACTTTGCACAGTGATTGGGATAACAAGTTGATGGCAGCCTTGTGGGCTTACCGCACAACCTATAAAACGGTTGTAGGTCAGACGCTTTTAGGTTGACCTATGGAACTGAAGTAATTCTACCTATAGAGTTCTTCGTTCCTAGCTTGAGGATCACACTTCACGAACTATGGGAAGGGAAAGAGGCATGGACAAAACATCTAGTTGAACTCAAATGCCTCTTGAAAACTCGACTTCTAGCTACCCATGCGCTCAATTGCGAGAAAGCATGACGCAAAAGCTGGTTTGACAAGCATGTCAAGCAGTGCGACTTTGAACAGGGAGACTTAGTGCTCTTGTACTCCGTTAAGGGGCATAAATAGAAAATGAAGTTTAAAGGTCTAGGGCCTTTCAAGGTTCATGCCATTAGCCGAATTGGTAATGTCCAACTCAAGACTTTGAAAGGTGAGGGCATAGGCTTCTTCAATGGCAGTCACATCAAGAAGTACTACCCTCCCACGCATCCTCTGGATGAACTACCAATGTTGGAACCTCCTGTCAAGGTACGAGTAGCCACAATCATGGAGATTGACGATGAAAATGAGGAAGCCATAGAACCTACTTACCTCCACATCACAGTCACTGCCAAGCAGACATGCACTTTCAACGCCTTGATTGATGAGGGAGCAGACTTCAATGTCTTAACCCACGATCATTGGACCCACATTTGCAAACCACAATTATAGCTCACTACCGCCAAACTAAGCCCATATGGGGTTCGATCATACGCACTCTTAGGGAAGTGCAGGGCCACAGTTTCTATCGAGTCTGAGAGTATACCAATGATCTTTTATGTGTTGCCAAATACTAAAGGTGCATGCACAGAGTCGCTTCTAGGTCGAACCTTTAAAAAACAAGCTCACTGCAATGTCAATTATGAGTCGCAGCGTATCCACCTAGCCATTGGCAATTTCCACATAGTAGCAGCTTTCAACAAGGGCTGCACAACTCCTACAAGATCCACAAAGCCACCGGTAGAAACATCTGTAGTAGCCAAGTCTAAGGAGGGGGGTTGTGACTTGTTACAACCTGCCAAGCCTCTATGCTAGCAAACCGCTAAGGCCAAAGCCAATGCCCATGAACCCCAGTTCAGATGGATACCTAAACATCAGATTCTGCCCCCATTTAGAAGCAATTGGCCATGCCTTTGCGAGGCTAAGAACGCAACCTCAAAACCTAGGAGGCCAAGACAAAGCTACAGAGATAGTGACGTACGGTCAAGCCGCGATGGGTTCCTAAGACCCTATTGCAAGCGCAAGGCTATTATGAGGGTAATACCTGGATATGGATCCCTAAGGCTAAAATAGCCAAAGGCACTAGTCTAGGAGAGATAAGAAAAAGAGAAGGAGCCCTTTAACTTCAGCTTTCTCCTCTCCAACGACCTATGCAGAGTCCTTCCCCTTAACGTGGTGGAAGAGGTTATCGGCGTTGGAAACCAGCTAGGCCAACAATGGCTGGAAGAAAGAGAGAAGAATCCCACCCTCTGGGGCATCGAGGATGCGAAGTATTGGCAAAATAAGGTTTTTGAAGTGTCTTGGTCTATGCTCGAATACGAGTGCCAATCCTATGTGGCGGAGATGCACTTGTGACAACAATGTGTTCTCCTAGATGGCTTTTTGTAATACCCTCCCCTCTGAGAGAAACAACCCCACCTTCATAGCATATCCTCGTAGGGTAGGAGTAGATTTTGCTACAAACACCCATGGTTGCGACGACTTCATATATAACCCCTGTACTACTACCTTAGCATAAGCCCTCGCTTTCACCTTGGACAACCTAGATGCTACCATGACCCGCTTCATTGCTGACTTCTCCTCCTGTCTCGGTCGCGCCTTCATTACCACATGCAACTACCTTAGGCTATTAAAAATCTTACTTAAGCAAGATCCCACCACAGTAGAACGTGGTATCTCCCCACTCTTTTTTTATCCTAACCCCATATATAGTTGCATAATGACCCGCCTAATTATGCAAGCCAGTATTCTACCTTCCTTTTGCCTAGTTATTCTCGAGGATATGAGTAATAGCCAATTCACCCGCTATAACTACCCATTCCTCTCCACCACCTCTTTCCATGTCCACTTGAACCTTAAGGGTTACATGCAAAGCTAGAAATTCTTGAGTCACTCCATTAATCGCCTTCCCCACCATATTCTGATGATGATAACTAGCAATTAGCTACTGCCCAAATCATGTAACTCAGCACAAAAGAAAAGAAAAGAAAAGAGAAGGCCAAACATAAAGACATCAAACAAATAATAATGAAAGAAGCACATGACACGTCCACAAAATGTATCTCTTGGTGGTAGCAAATACTTTGTCACATTTATTGATGATTGTTCAAGGAAGTTATGGGTATACTTCATGAAGGAAAAAAGTGATGTGTTTGAGCACTTCAAATTTTTTAAGGCAGCTGTTGAAACAGAAACATGCTTAAAAGTAAAGTGCTTGAGATCAGATGGAGGGGGAGAGTACCTCTCCAATGAGTTTAGTGGCTTCTTGAGGACTCATGGGATAAAGAGGCAATTTACTTGCAGGTATACCCCACAGTAAAATGGTGTTGCAGAAAGAAAAAATAGGTATATTGCAGAAGTTGCACGGGCATTAATGGTTGAAAAGAGTATGCCCAAACATTTTTGGTCTGAGACTGTCCATACTGATGTTTACATTATGAACAAAACTCCCACAGCTACAGTTCATGGGATAACTCCTGAAGAATGCTTTATTGGCAAGAAGCCAAATGTATCGCACTTGAAGGTATTTGGCTGTATTGTATACGTTCATGTTCTAGATAAGCTACGGAAGAAGCTTGATCCAAAGGCATAAATATGTGTTTTTATTGGATACTTTTTACAGTAGAAAGGGTATCGCTGTTATAACCCTGTCTCACAGGTGAGTTCAAAGTGAGCAGGGATGTTATCTTTGATGAGATGGGAAGTTGGTATACACCTGCTGGTGATGTTTTGGATGATGATAATGATCATGACAGCTATGTGGAGATAGATAAACAAGAATCACGGAGTCTTAGTGGACCAGAAACATCATCTTGTACTACACCTACAATGAGCCCTTGGTCCGGGAGACTAAGGAGTAGCCCCACACCTTCAGGTGGATCTATAAGTGTTGCAGGGAAGGACAAATAAAAAAAGAAGGTGCTGGATGGTAATGATGCATCTACCAGTCATTTGGGATTTGATGGAGATTATATGGTGAAACTAGTTGAGGATGTTGAGCCCACTTCTTTTGAGGATGTTGTTGGTCATGCTCATTGGGATGCAACAATGGATGAGGAGATGGTTGCATTAGAAGCCAATAAGACTTGGGATTTGGTAACCTTACGTAAGGGTAAGAAAGCTATTGGCTGTAAGTGGGTTTACAAAGTCAAGCATGATGCAAATGGTTCAGTTAACAGGTATAAGACTAGGCTGGTTGCAAAAGGCTATGCTCAAACATATGGCATAGATTATGAAGAGACATTCAGTCCAGTTGCTAGGATGGCAACTGTTAGGTGTGTGATTGCCTTGGCAGCAGTTATCCAAGTATGGTATGACAGTATGTAAGCCTCTTTCAGTACCATGGAGCAAAATGTGAAAGTGAGTGTTGATGTTGGAGATGAGATAGAAGACCCTACTATGTTCAGGATGATAGTAGGGAGTTTGATTTACATGACTATCACAAGGTCAGACTTGAGCTATGCTATTGGCCTTGTCAGTCAGTTTATATAGATGCCTAGAAAGCCTCATTTGGATGCAGTTAGACGTATATTGAGGTATGTGAAGTCCACTTTACATTATGGACTTTTTTATGAGGTAGGTAAGGACGTACATGTCTTTGGATACACACATGCAGATTCGGCTGGTAGCATGTCAGACAGAAGATCTACAAGTGGATTCATGTTTTCCCTTGGTAGTACAGTAGTTACATGGAGCAACAAAAAGCAACCTACATTTGCTTTATCGAGTACATAGGCTGAGTATAGAGGTACTGCTATCGCAGCATGTGAGATGGTATGGCTGCAAAAGTTATTAGGTGATTTGGACGTGCAGGGAGATGGTCGAGTTGTCATTCATTGTGACAACATGAGCAGTATACAACTAGCTAGGAATCCAGTGTTCCATGCTAGGACAAAACACATTGAGGTGCACTACCACTTTGTGAGAGAAGGTACTTGCAGGAGAGATTGACTTGATATATGTCAGCACACAGGATCATATAGCTGACATTTTCACAAAGGCATTGGGTGCAGAGAAGCTTCAAAAGTTCCGAAGCTTACTTGGAGTTGCAGAGATAGAGTTGAGCTTGAGGGGGAGTGTTGAGATGGCAAGCTCAACACGTGCGGACATTGATGATGGACCGCCTGGCTAGATGGGTCTGCACGTCTACACTTAGTACGTTGGTGGTCATTATGATACTCACATGGCCACTGACTTATCACTTATTATATTTAGTTTGTTACACCTACCTACAACTGGCAAAGATATAGAGCCAGTCGATTAGTGTAGTCGGTTATGCACTGTTTGACTTAGTAGGCCACTTTCCTTTATGTTGTATCTTATCTATACTTTGTGTACATTGTATAGTGTGTGAAAGAAGAAGAAGAAACCAACAAGAAAACGTTTTGGCCTCCGTCTCTCTTGTGTTCTTGAGTGAGCTTCCTCGTGTGTATACAGTGTGTGTTTGGCGCAATAGCTCAAGCAAGTCCCCCCACCATGCGATTCTTGACACAAAGTCAAGCCCAAACAAAGCTTCAGTAGCATTCAAGTCTAAACAATGTAACTAGCATGTATAGGTAGCATAAGCATCAATCATGTACCAACAGATCATACATAGACCATAGATATAACCTCTGTCACAAAGCATGCTAGTGTAGACCAATGTCAAGTAAATGCCAACCAATACGGAGCTCAAATAAGGCTCAAAATACATTCCAAAACCATCCAAAGCATTTTCCAACCTTCATTTGCATCCCAATAGTCATATGAAACACCCAGGAATCACCCGTGACGGCAGAGCATAAAGTGACTAAATAAGCTTCAGCCCTGGAGTGTACGGTAGTGATTTAGTGTGTAAAATTAAGTATTTCAGACCACTAAATCAACTCTAAATGATGGCAAATCAATAGGCATACATTCTCCTAACATTCGAGGACTATTTGGGACCAACTGAGCATTAAATGTCAATGCCAACCAAGCTGTAGCATCAAATGTCAGTGTAACACTGTTTATAACAGCATGTGGATTGTTATGACAATCCCAAAAGAGTGCCAAATCAGACCCAAATCAATACCAATGCTCAATGCTTCAATGTCAAGCTCCAAGTATGCTTCTAGGCATCAAATGAGACCTATCCAAGTGCCTAATGGCTGGAGTAGCTGGAGAAGATCAATGTCAAGTTGAGGAAGATACTCCTGTAGGTCATGTGATGGCGCAAAATGATATGGGGCCTATGGAAGGGCTGGGCAAGGTCAAGGCAAGGTTGGGGGCAGTCAAGGACCCCCGATAGCTCCCTCTTGAAGGGCAAAGTCACCGATAGAGTGTAGGCGTCACAAGAAGTAAGAGAACATGGCTGCCCTGCTTCACAAAACCTATGGATTGAAGTGAAATAGAAAAAGAGAACTCTAGTACCTCTGAAGGAATGTCCTGAGGGTGGCCAAATGGGTTGGTAGGTGCTCGGGAAGCCATGGAGGGATCGACCCGATGGGGAGTGATCGGAGCTCAATGGAGTCGGATATGGCTGCCAAGAGTGAGAACCAGTGGTGTAGGGATTCAAATGAATGCTGAAGGAGTCACGGACCAAGCTCGAATGCTAAGTAACCATGCTCTAATACCAGTTGAAAGGTGAGAAGGATCAAAGCTTGCACGGGAGAGCTTTGGTGAGAGAGCAAGAGCAAGAGAGAGAGAGAGACTCACAATGTGGGAACTCCAACAGTCACAATGTGTGACCAGCCTTCCCTTTATTCATCTGCCACTAAAAGAATAAAGAATAAAGTGACGGTGATGGGTGCTCGCCACCTGCAATGTGCAGGTGCGGGTACTAATAGTGTAGTAATACATGGGCGGCTAGGTGGAGGCGCCTTTACCCCCAACAGTTACATGAAGTACTGGACGTTATAGGTGATGCTTGGCCGATCTCTTGCTCTGGATGCTCCATTAATATAGGATCTTGGCTCCATGATGCCTTATATATTCGCATGCTATCTTTGAGCTTGGTTGCTCAATTGACATAGATCTTTCTACCAGTGGGAGCTTCATGCTATCTCTGGTTTATGCAGTTGAGCTTCTTGAGTAGATGAGACTGGGATCTCTTACATGTCTATGCTGATCTTGATAGATACTTGTCTACATTGGATGCTTTTGGTCTGATTTGATCCGTCTTCTCTTTGAGCATACATCGACCTTTGGTTCTATCAGTTAGCTATACACCTAGCTTGGCTTACTCTCTGAGCTCTTTATGACGATAGGGCTTGTATCCTCCTACTGACATCAACATTGCTCTGATACATTTGGGTGTTTGACTTATGGTTCTTGGCTGCTACAGTGTTTGTTACATGCCTACTTCATACATGATCTAATCTGGCAGTCATACTTGACTTTGGATCACTGTTAGCTCGTTGTTTGCTATCCTTTTCTCACTATTGTGATTTATTACAACAAGTTATTTTATGCCGACTATGATGTATTTACTGAGCTTAATCGTGTCATTTTGATGTACTTTTGGTACTATTTAGTGGACAACTAGTCATTTTAGTAGTTTCTCTTATTTTCAGCTTGTTTTGGCAATGGTTTTGACGTGTTTAATGCTAATTACAACAAGCTGTTTTTATCCATAGTCCGCCTCTATTTGACTCATTATGGTTGGTCATCTCAAAGATACAACTTTGTTTAACATTGCCAAGTTGGATGGCACCAACTATGGCTACTGGAAGTCTCAAATATGACAGGTTTTGGTGCAGAAATGGCAGATTGAGCCACTAAGAAACAAAGGTATTAAACTTGAAAACATGGATGATGATGACTGGGCTGATTTAGATGCACTATGCAAGTTCACTATCATTTGATCACTCTTTGAAGAGGTCCACAATAATTTTGTTGAAGATGAAGATCAGAGTGTATGGAATCTATGGGAAAAGGTTCAGAAACTTTATGCAAAACAAAGTCCTGCTTTGTAGATGTATTGGCTTAAACAGTTGATGGATCTCCACATGAAGGAGGGGACCTCATTGTCTGCTCACTTTAGCCAGTTTCATTCTATCATGAAGAATCTGCTTCAACAAGATATCGAGTTTCAAGATAATTTGCATCCTTTGTTTCTGCTTGGCACTTTACCCAAGTCTTGGGATGTATTTCGCACTACGATCTATACCAACAAACTTGATGGGCTAAAATTGAAAGATGTAGAGAGTGATCTTTTGATTGAAGAAATTAATAGGAAAAACAATGATTCTTCCCCAGTTCACATGCTTTATCCGTTAGAGGTAGTAGAAGTGGCAAAAAAGATCATGGTTGTCATGGAAAGGACTCTTAGAAGTCTTGGTCTAAGTCACGTGGGGGATGTAGCATGTCCCATGGACATACGTATGATCTTCCATGCTATTATTGTGGGAAAGCAGGACACATACGACCGTAGTGCCATAAGATACGCGATGATAAGCGTGAAGAAAAGGGGAAAGAAAAAGTGCAGGAGAAATCCAATGATCGCAGCATTATACCTACAAGGTCCAACATAAAGATTGAAGAGATAAATGTCATGCAGTTTGAGGAGTCTGATGTGGTGACTACATCTTAGCAGTCTCTTCATGGATACCTCTCAGCCGACTGAGGCTTAGTCTATGCATGCACAATGTTGGCCTTGGATTTGTGTGCATCTTTTCATGTGACCCCCTACTGTGAGTGGTTTCATACCTACTATCACAGTGTACCTAGTACTGTGCGCTTAGGTGATGATCAGTCTCTTGCTATTGTTGGCATTGGTGATATCACTCTATAGTTTCCCTTTGGTAGCACTTTTGTTTTGCATAATGTATCTTATGTACCTGCACTGACTAAAAGCCTTATGTCTGTTAGGCAACTTGATGGTGCAGGTTATCATGTATGCTTTAGTGATTCTGCATGGACGATAACTCGTAGCAGGCTTTTTCTTGCAAGAGGTGCCAAGTTTGGTAGCCTCTACCCCTTGGTTGTATTATTTGGTACTATTGACCATGTTTTTTCAGTGGGTTCGATCCCACATGTATCTCTCTGGCATGCTCATCTTAGGCATATGTTGCTTAACGGAATGAAAATGCTTAGTGCTTTGCAATATATTTCGCCTTTTGACTACTCGTATTTTGAGTCATGTGATCATTGTTTGTATGGCAGATATAGTAGGAATTTGCATAAAAAGTCTAGTATTCCATGCATAGGTGAGCCTTTGGCTCTTGTGCATTTAGATGTATATGGACCCATGCCTTGTCAGACATTAGGGGGTGAGAAGTACTTTGTCACATTTGTTGATGATTATTCATGTAAGGTTTGGGCTTATCCCATAAAGCAGATATATGATGTCTTGGCTATCTTTTAGCGTTGGCTTTCTCTCATGGAGAATTAGTATGGGCATAGGTTGAAATGCCTAAGGACCGATAATGATGGTGAGTACGTCTCGCATACCTTTGAGCAGTTTTGTAACGAGCGGGGTACTAAATGTCAGTTGACCGCCCCTTACACCCCTCCCCAGAATGGTATGGCTATGTGCATGAATAGAAATATCTAGGGGAGGATCCATAGTATGCTTAGCCAAGCAGGCTTACCACAACATTTTTGGATTGAGGCAGTATCTATTACCGTGCATCTCATTAATAGGTCACCTTGCAGTGGTATTGACTTCTGGGTTGTTGCAGAGGAGGTATGTATAGGAAAGCCTCCCTCATATGTTCATTTGCGTGTCTTTGGATGTGAGCCTTTTGCCATGTGCCCAAGGACAAACACAATACACTGGATCCTAAAAGTCTGAAATGCATTTTCCTTGGCTATGGAGATGCAGGTGAGATGGGATATCGTATTTGGGAGCTGCAGGTGCAAAGAGTGATCCGCAACCATGATGTTGTGTTCTATGAGGAAAAAATGCATATGCAGCCGGAGAAAGTTATTGAAATACGCAGGGTTATCTTTCAAGAGGATCCCCCTGCTCCCGCACAACTAGCTAGATAGCCTACACTAGCAACTGATCCTCATGGCCAAGATGTTAGACATGATGCTAGAGATAGGATGTTGGATAGGCAACACACTTTGCATTGAGGCATTCTACTAGAGATAGATAACCTCCTGACTGCTATGAGCTCTCCATAAATTATGCCTTGGTTATAGATGAAAGAAAGCCTCTCACCTATGATGAGCCTATGCACAGGGGTGATAGTCACTCTCGGGAGAGGGCTATGCAGTCTGAGATTCACTCGTTGCATAAGAATTGTACGTGGGATTTGGTTTCCTTGCTATGTGCTGGCAAGTAAGCTTTGCCTTGCAAGTGGGTGTACAAGTTGAAAGTACCCTTGGACACCTCCCAGACCGGCATACAAGGTCAAATTGGTAGCAAAGGGTTTTAAGCAAGAGCATGGTGTTGACTTTGATGACCACGCTATGCTTAGTCTTGGCTTTGGCTACATAACTTGACTTGGATTTGTATTAGTTGGATGTCAAGATGGCTTTCTTACATGGGGACTTGCATGATGAGATATATATGGAGCAGCCTAAGGGCATTGCAGAGTTTGGTAGGAAACACCTAGTGTGAAGATTGAGGAAGATTCTTTATGGCTTGAAGCAGGCACCTAGGGAATGGTACCACAAATTCGATGCATTCACGTAGTCACAGGGCTACAACAATAGTGCTATGGATCTATGCTTGTACAGAAGAAAGCCCATGATGGTTCATTATTGATTTTGGTACTCTATGTGGATAACATGCTTTTAGCAAGGAAAGCTCATGATGAGCTAGATGCTCTTAAGGGGCTAAGCTTAAGAAGAGCTTCAAGATGAAAGATCTCGGACAAGCCCCTCATATACTTAGTATGCGCATTACGTGTGATAGGTCTCAAGAACTACTCTATCTATCACAGAAGGAGTATATCTATAAAGTCATTGAGTGCTTCCGTATGTAGGATGCCTATTTGCTGTCCATTGCCTTCTCATGTGAAGGTATCACAGGCTGATTGTCCGCAAATAGATGAGCAGAGGACCGAGATGGCCAAGATTCCCTATGCATTCACAGTGGAGAAGTCTTATGTGTGCCATGATAGCCACCCGTCCAAATATTGAATTTGTAGTTGGTGTTGTGGCACATTATATGGCTACACCTAACAAGAGGCATTGGGATGCCATAAAGGATATCATGAGGTACGTGAGAAGGGAACTGTTGATATGTACATAGGTTATGGCAACCAAGATACAGGAGTTGTGGGATACACTGATTCTGACTATGTAGGATATGCAAATAGTAGGAAGTCCACTTCTAGCTATGTGTTCACTTTTGTTGGAGGTGTTGTTTCATGGATGTTCAGGGTGCAAAAATACACGGCCCTTTCTACTACACAGAGACTGAGTATGTTGTAGTCACCACTGAGGCTTGTAAGGAGGCCATTTGGTTGTGCTGACCTTGGTATTCCAGATACTATCCCTACACTGCATTCAGATTCTATGAGTACTATCCAGTTAGCCAAGAATCCAATCTTCCATGCGAAGAAGAAACACATTGAAGTGAGGTATCACTTCATTCGTGAGGTTGTTAAGGACAGGTTTGTTGACCTTGTCAAGATCTCAACTAGTGAGAAATCTATAGACTTGCTCATAAAAAGCCTCTCTATAGAGCGCTTTGCCTTCCTTAGGAGGTTGATGGGCATTGGATGAGCTAACATCTTTCCTCATCATGTTGTACCGTCTTTTATTTTTTCTTTTCAATCCTCACTGAGGCAAAATTGCCTTTAAGTGGGAGGTTGTTAGGGGTAAAGGCACTTTTGCGTAGCTTCCCCCATGTGTTACTACACTGACAATACCCACACCTGCACACTGTAGTCGGTGGGCGCCAATCACTGTCACTTCATTCTTTATTGTTTCAATGAAAATTGAATAAAGGGAAGGCTGGTCACACATTGTGACTGTTGGAGTTCCCACATTGTGTGTGTCTCTCTCTCTTGCTCTTGCTCTTTCCACCATAGCTCTTGCTCTCGCTCGTGCTTCCACTTCAGGACTCGCCTCCCTTCACACATGAATCTTAGCAATTCAAACCACTGATATGTAAGGGCAGACAAACTATGTGTAGAGTGTAGACAATGAGCGTAGAGTGTAGACAATGAGTGTAGAGTGTAAACAATGAGTCTCACACACAAACTATGTTGCTATGTAAAGGCACATGAGCCAATGCCTTTGGGGCTACTAGTACCAAGTAGTACAAATTGATCCACCATCACCATAGGATGTTTACATCATGCTCACACTCCAAGCATCCCCCACATAGAAAGTACAATAATATGGTGAGGATCATGCTAACGCTAACAATAAATGAGATATTAGGGCTAGTCTAAGATAGACTATACTTTGCTTTATACCAATACCTTCAAAATAATAGAGGCCTTCTATTTTAAGCTCTTGCGCTCCCTATTAACGAATATTGTTGCACTTTTTGACAATTCTCACAATGTGCTATTTCCTTGATTATGGTGGTGGCAAAGATTCTTGAAGCATTTTTCCTCTAGCATTCCTTCAAGCTTCCCCCCTTCTTGAACTTGATACTAGGTGTGACAATTTTCTAGAGTCTACATTACAAGGTTTCTTGGAACTTTGAAGCTTGAGTGGCTTTTTAGTGGTGATCTAAGGATATGATAGTATAGTGATGCTTTGAATAGTTCACGACTTCTAAGCATGGTCTTTCCTCCTCCATAATGGGTTTCTTTCGGTTGTTCTCCATCATATTCATGCATGTATTTTGACTTTCTTCAATTTATTTCAGCATTGTGGTCCTTAGCTAATGAAGAGCCCAATGATTAAACCCCAATTAGGAAGAGGTTCTCCTACACCTTTCTTTCTAGTAGCCTAAACATAATGAAAATATCATATGAATCATTCATGCCATAACTATTAGTCCCATAGCCTATGTCTTTGTCACTCCTTTCCTAAATAATAAGGGTCATTTTCTACCAGTGGCCTAAGCTTCTACAAAGATATTTCACTAAGAGGCACCTTATTTTCGCCTATTGCTAGTGATTCCTCCTTAAATATGTGGAGCTACTTATTTTTGGGTTTCTTGGGGCCACCCTACAACTTTGGGCTACTAGGTTGATCTTTAACAAAGAGGCACCTTATTCTTTCCCATTGCTAGTGATTTCTCCTTCTCAAACACATGGAGCTACTTAGTTTTATGTTTTGGCCAATCTTGCCACCTTGTATTGGGCAACATGAGAAGCCTAATCTAGATGCATTAGGACAGATCACTAAGCTCTCATATATCTATTCTTGTGGTATGGGCTCTTTTTTACGAATGTGGCCTTGAGTAGTTGCTTTGCCTCTTCATGGAATGGGCCATCTAAACTCAAATTTTCAATGCACTCCTCCAAAGGTAACTACATTGAGGGCTCACTAAGTAAGTCAATGCACTCTAGAGGTAACCAGATTAAGGGGCCACTAAGTAAGTAGGTGGAGCTAGATCAACTCATTACAATGCCCAACAATGTTCCATGATGTTCTTTCTCATCCTTAAAGGCCTCATTATGAGTGTCAATCATACTTGCCATTTTCAAGAATTGTGTCATACGGATTAAAGTGTGCTTATGCATAGAGAGTCAATGTGTCCTTGTGGCTATATATGCTTTATGAAGGGTATCCTTCAACATTTCATCATGTCCACCACTCTGATTTGTACCACTCAATCAACTTTTCCAATAGGGCCTCAAATCTCTCCATATTATAGGCTCTTTTAGGGGTTTGAACAAAGGTGAAAAGGAAAAAGGAAGGTTTCCGCTTTTTGGGACCATTGCACGTGTGTGGAGAATTTTTAAGGAGGCTACCCTAATCAATTCCTAAACCAATTAGACCTTGACATGACATCATGGTAGTTATGCATTGCCTCCATCAAGGTCTCTAGGTACTCCAATTGCTCCTTCAAAGATTCAACATGATCAATTGAGCAAAGCAAAGCATTTATGGACATTAATCTTAGATTGAATTTGAGTAGTATACCCTTTCTAGCTTTGTGGCATTCCCCCATATATGTATATCATTGATCCAGTTGTTTAGTAGTAGGTCAATAAAGCATTTGGTACTTTGAATGTTAAGGGTTCCTAGGTGATGAGAACTTGTGGGCTTTGATGTCTTACAAATCTTAGATGGAGTTTTTTTCTAGTACTTGAATGTACATGGGGTGCTCTAAGTCTTTGCATATTAGACCAACATCATTGATTAGTATTAGACATCCTCTAAAAGGTAGTTCACACATTTATGGATTCATCTCCCCTTCCTCTACCATTTTCCTTAGCAACCTCCCCTAATCCTATAGTCTCTTCTAGATAGCTAACTTTTAGTAAATCTTCACATTCAACTCCAATTTCTATCACTCCTATTGGTAGGTCACATATTTCTTGTTGCTAAGCAGCTTGTATTCTTTTGCTTGGCCATGTAATACTTGGATTCTAGGTGTTGAAGTACAATAATTTGCTATAAAGTGTGATGCATGATTGTACCACATAAAAACTAATATATTCCAATAAGTTGATCAATATCTATAGAAAAAGACATATATGGTGTATGTGGTCTCATGTTTAGCACTTTCAAGTGGAGCATGTAGATCAAAAGCACTTCAAATTTGACCATTGTCTCATGTTCACCACCTTCAAGTGGAGCACTAGATCAAAAGCGCTTCAAATTTGACCATGGTCTCAAGGTCAAATTCGAACAAGAGAGCCAAACAAGGGCTTTGGATTTAAATGTTGTAGACTCACAAATTGAAAACTTTGTTAAGAGAAGGAGATCCTACACCTTGATTGTTGCACATTTACCATGTTCATCCTTCACACTCAATGGTACAAGACAATCACATCAAGGGACAAGTTGCAAGATTCGTAGATGTCACATCAAAAAATTTGTGAACAAAACTACTTAACATTATCAAGAGTCAACTTAGAGCCCATATCTTCTACTTTCTTACTTAAAAGATGCTTATATAATAACTTTGTACGTTAAACCCTAATTCTTTAGTTGAGAAGTTATATCTCATTTAAGTGTGGTAGGATGGTCCCATAGGATATGCCAATAGTACAAACTTGTTCCGATGGAGCGGTGAAATGCATAGGGCTCGAAAGGAACACCAAAGGCATTATGCAATAATGGGGTTGATTGTTACACCCGACGGGATTGATACTGTTGCACGAACAATCGTGGTCACAAGCGTTTATACCGAAAATTTGACTTTCTTTTAGCATGAAGGGCTCCTCAAATGATGTGAAAGCTCATGATGACCATGTAGCCCATCACAAGGTTGGAAGAAAGGATATCCAAGATGTTGAGGAAAAGAACGTGCAACTAATCAAGGTCCTTATTGAGTAAGACATAGTTACTTTTTCCACAAGTTAAAATGATATTGGAGAACAAAATGGATGAAATAGTGTACACATCTCTATGGATCAAACAAAACTTCATCGAGTCAAAATGCCTCTTCTAATCTTGAGGGTCATATATGTGTTTAGATTGAGAGGGGGGGAAGGAGCATATCATATTTATTTGGTCTTTTTGGGTAGTAACTATATTTATGTCGTTTCGAAATGATTGACATTAAAATAGGTTTCTATTCATTTCACTCATAACTTTTTAAAAAACCCTAAAAGAAAAGGTCATGGTCTTCTCATGTGCTCCATCAAAGTGATAAATGCAATCTAATAAAGCAAGTGAATTTGGGCCATGTTCACAAGGCCATATATTGAGTAGCTATTGTGGAGGAGATGATATGATTTCTCCTCCTCCAACACCTCTTGCATGAGCCTTGCTAGGTCCCCTATTCCTTGTTCTACATGCCAGATCACTAGTATCTTAGGTTGATACATCATCAGATGGTCCCCTAATTTTGAAGGGTAAAATTAGGGTGGAGATCTCTCATGTCCATTGTTTTATCATTGAAGAACCTAGCTCATAACCATAGTCCAAACTTAGCTACTCACCATCTGGGGAGCCCCTCCAAATGGCACATTAGCTATAGTAATTCCCTTAGGCAATATTTATAAGTAGGGAAGGAAAAGCCTAGATGGCTACAATGTAGAAAGGAGTGGAAGAAGACAGAAACAATAGGAGTCAAATAAGTGGAATCATAAAAAGGAGGAAGTTACAAAATTGAGTGGTAATGGGACCATCATCACATTGGAAGTGTTGGATGACATTCCCTTGATGACTTCATAAGTACTTTTCTTTCATTCACTACCTTACAACTTTGATTCATTTTGTTGTATTTCTTTCGTAATTGACTCATTCATTTCATTTTTTAATTAAGCTTGATATAGAGGTAGGAACCTTACAAATAGATATATAGTGAATGGAGCAAAGCATGGCTTTTGAAACTTATTTATAAGTTGTAGGCTCAAGTAAATGCATACATTTGTATAGTTATAAATCTAAGCTTGTATGTCCTTTTTCTTTATACTATGAGATTTGTATATTTATTCTATGGGTAAGATTGAGACGACATTCCACTATAAGAGGCATATGTTGTTGCATAAATTGGACATGAAATATGATCATGGTGACTATTAGAAGCTCAATCTAAGTCTTCTCTCACCTATCTCTCACTTAATAAAAATCAAGACTAGATACTATATTTCCCCATGCATTGAGAGGGCTCTCCTCATGCCCAAAATTTCCCTTCCATAAATATATTAAGCAAGATTTTCTAATCATGCTTGCTAATCAATGTGATATTGAAACCTTCATATAAAACATCAAACAACCAACTTAGGTTCAAGGCTAAAAGATCAATAATTAAAATGATGATGAATTGATAGCCATTTCATAAAGTTACTAGTGTTATCATAAAAGTAAATCCATCATTATGCATTTACATTGACCATGTCATAAAATATAAATTGATATAAAATAGTTAAAAGTAGATTGAGTGCTCAACTTGGCATGAGGTTCAATTAAATTAATAATTTTTATGAACATGAGAATATAAATTAATAAAAAATGATTTGTAATAAAAATGAATAGTCAAGGGATCCTCCATTGGCACCCAACTATAAAAGAGTAATGAGCTTGTAACATATGTAAACACTAGTACTGGCAAATGTATATAGTATGGAATCACCACTGATGGCGTCTCTCATGTACATAAGAGCAATGATGCATTCAAGAAGGATAGGCATCTCCATCAACTTTCTATCAAGGGAAAACCATCTATGGTCACCATCCCCTTGATAACATGCCTTGATACATAGAGGAGAATCATTTACGATTGTAAGCCCTTATAATAAAACTAGTACCTCATAGCAACATAGCCACAAGATGGAAAAGAATTGCCCTTAGTTGCCAGTGATACAATGCACAAAGAACCAAGTGAGATAAGAATGCAAAGCACAAGCTTTAATCCATCAAGATTCCTAAATTGGATGATTCTTAACTTTGAAAATATAAAAAAGGACGAGTCACAAAAGGTGCTTTTGAAAGGAAAAAACCATTGATATAGGCAAAATAGAATAGGAATCCAATTTTGCTAAGTATTTGAAGCTAAGGATCACAAAAATCATGATCATTCACATATATATTTTTCATAGGATTTTGAATAAAGTAGGACGAACGAACCTATAACATAAATTCATTGATACAAATCCAAACTAAATAATCCTAATAAGAACATCAAATACATAAAAATACAAAGTAGTAAAATATAGATTGAATGCTTGACTTAACCCCATAGACATATGCCGCCTGTCTCTTCATATTATATCTTTCTTATCTCTATACATTAACCAAATCTAATAATAAATAAAGTTAGTGTGCAAATCAACATCATAAACAATCATCATCAACACTAAAATATCAAATACTAATAAAATTTTGATCATAATAATGAATAATCAAGGGATACTCCATGCACACCTTGTTGTAAAAGAGTGCAAAAAAGAACTTCCAATACATGTAAACATTATTATTGCCTAATGTGTACAATACAAAACATCAAGATTAATGGTATCACATAGTTACAAAAAAGTGAGTATTGCACTAAAAAAAGGACAAATATCCCCATATACTTTTTTCACTTAAGAGAACCATCTAAGGTTATCATCCCCTCAAGAACATGCATAAATGCATAGAGAAGAATCAATAGTACCTCTCCGTAGAATGTGACTTGAGTATGTGCCTCAATCTCCTCAACTCTAGGTCCATGAGTGAAGCATTTTTAAGTTTTTACATGGCAAAAGCTATAGGATTGTATCTAACATCAATAGAAATTACATATATAACATCCTTAAATTTATCACTAGATCATTGTCATGCTTGGTTAATCAAGAAATATACACTTTGTCTTGTAACGGTTTCATATTTGAGTTATTGGACATCAAGCAAATAAAAAGTGCATTTATGAAGAATTGCACATACTCAAGAAAAACAAACTTTGCATGAAACAATTAAGAGTGAAATTCCATACCAAAATGAAATCAATCCCAAAGTGAAATTAGTCAACCTAGATTTGTGCCATTCTACACTAAACTAGAGTACAAATATGACTATTCTTTGGATTCTCATATTCCTCGATGTTTGAAAAACATGGAAACTTGAATCCTTGGCTTGCCACTACCATAAATCCCTCAAAATCATTGATATCAATATTCAATTGCATATCATTGCCAATTGCTTGTAGACCTAATATAAGGTAGTTTATGGCCACATATAGAAAGAGAACCCGCAATGTTGAGAGAAGAAAAACTATCATTGTGAACTAGAGAAATCATTGAGTGCAATCCCAATATGCAAATGAATACATGACATTTTAATAGCTCATTACCACTTTATGTTAATTTAATTTATGATTGAACTTATTTGGTATTGAATCTATTTTCCATGGGGTTTAAATAACCAAGTGTGTTTCAACTTACAATTTTAGATGGATCTAATATAAGCTCAAAGCTATATATGGGCTTGTAAAAGTGGGATGAAGTAATAGATTACTACGAATTTCTCATTTTGCAATAGTCTATGCAATACACTTGATTCTTCTTGTTTTTATTAGTAGGGATAGAACTTCATCACATTAAGAAAAATGAGGCCCTCTAAATCCATTCACATACAAGCTATGGATAGTTAAGAGGAATTACAAAAAAAGTACACAAAAGTATGTTATAATTGGAATGGACCTAAAACATTGCTCAAATCCAAGGTATAAATATATGTATAAAATGTGGTATACATTTAAGTATCTTCCACTTCAATATGGTTAAGCAATGGGATAGCTATGAAACAATTAAGTATTTAAGCATTTTTTGTAAGAAACCATCAAGAATGCATTATTTTCTTTTTTGAAAAAGATAAAAGTAAGGACTCTAATTTATTTTTTAAATAGTTATACTTTGGTAAAATTTGAACTCTAACATTGGACTAAGGTAACAACTATGATTGAATGACAAGCACAAAGGTAACTCTTAACATTAAACTAAGGTAGTATTGCTTGCCTTTTCATTGCAATTACAACCAAGCAGGACTGTGTAGACACGCATACTACCCAGCAGCACGATAGATACAACCCCCCGTCACGTAGAAGAGACTGTAGGTAAAGGAAGATGATCTGATGCATCTTCGAATCCACAGAAGCTCTCTTGGTCGGCCTTGTTGAACAAGCCCTGAAACTGACGCCCCATGAGCCTCTCAGCTCTCATGACCTGCAAGCTCCAATACCTTCACCTGCAAGGCCGGAAGAAGTAATTGTAAACTAACGACATCTACGCCAACACATCCAGAAGTTACCACACTGCAATACGATCTGTGATCAGGTCCGAAGCAAAGAAACTGAAAAAGAAAACTGAACGTTGTCATACACAGAGAGAGAGAGAGAGAGAGAGAGAGAGAGAGAGAGAGATCTCTTCAGTGTCCCCTGACATTTGTACACAGGTCCACAGTTCCACACTCTCAGCCCACGCTTGTCTAGCAGAAGATCTGTGCATAAGATATTGTTTAATTGTGGATGACAGGAGTAAGTAGGCCACACAGTCAGTATCTAACAGTGGGAGGTGTGGCCATGGTAAAATGCTGAGGCAAGGGTAGATTGCATTGGCAATATCGGGGGTGAAAATCAGCAGGGGGTTGGAGCTATGGCATGAAAGGACTTGACAGAGAGCAGTTTTATACATGGAGAAGCCTTCTACTTGGGTCGATTCAAGCCTTACAATGGTGAACAGGATGATCAACGTCCTTGATCTGCTATCCAGAGCCTCTGATTGGCTCCCGCAGGGTAATCAGGATCAGCAAAGCGTGTTCATAGAGGCAGGGCATAGGTATAGGGAGCACATCAAGGAATTAGTAGAGAGGTGCCTATTGTTTTGATTTGTAATCATGCGGTGATTAGTTAGGCAGATCGTGGAGGTGGAGCTCTGACATGGCTTTGATGTTCTCACGTGCAGGTGATGGATAGATACCAGAGCATGAATGATCCAGGAATACAGAGAGAGAAGTGGCCGAAAGTGCTCGCCAAATAGGGTAGCAGAGCCAGTAAGTTGCCGTCAAAAATTGTGCCCGTCGGAAATGCAACAATTTCTTCGTTTCGACTTCTGCCATCGGAAAGATGCTCCCAAGGACTGATTAACACTGAGAAATTTTTCTTGCTGCGATTGATGGACGCTGTACAGGGGACCTGCTTCGTTAAAAAAATGAGTGATGCTCAGAGACCAGAAGCATGACGAAATGAGCAAGATATTCTGACCGATCAAAAGCTTTTCTGATGGCCTCCAACCAATCGCCTCTCTCAATAAGTAACAGAAATTGACAACTCTATTGGGGGGTAAGCTGTGCCTTCATGGGGGGGAGGGGGGTGCTACTGTATTGGCCCTTGTACCCTAGACGGAGCCGCCCCTTTTCTGGCGCAAAACATTCATGCTTTTAATTCCCTCCTTTTTTAAAAATTGGGCAGTTGTGACACTTTAAAAATGACTCTTTCTTTTCTGGCCCCAGCCCGCTTATTGGCGCATTTACCCTAAATGCTATCTGTAGATGTTTGGGCAGATATTCTGAGCTTATATGTTATAGTTTGTTCCCAAGCTTAGTTTAATTTTTTAAAAAATGCAAATGTGTATATTAATGAGAAAATATTTGCAAGCTTCAAAATAAGGGAATTGTCGAGTCACAGAGGATCTCTAGGCCTTACTTTTACTCAGGCCCGGTTCAGACAAATGCGGACGGATGCACGCTTTCTTTGCATTGTGTATGAATAGATCTAACAACCGGCCATTAAAATCACAAGTTCTTGCTTGGATTGTTGGTTTACGTGGTAGTGTAAAGCCCATATGATCTTGGCAGGGGATCAAATCTTGTGGCTTTAAATGGGCCTTGTTCGGCACATTGAGGTCGGACATGTATTTCTTCCTTGACAAATCCCTTTTTAACACGTCGGCATCACAAGCCTGTACTTATGTGTGTTAGCAGTCATGTTTGTCATGCCTTGTCATCTCCTGCTTGTGAGCCTCAGTCTGAGTCAGATGAGGACTTTAGGAGCTCTGACTTGTCTATCACTTGTTTTGACGGAGGAGGTAGCTCATTCTAGAGCACTCAGTTTATTGCATTTCAGTGCATTTTCTCCTCCAGTCGGGATTTTATGTGTATTTCCCGGGGCAGTTTTTGCATTCTTCAGCCTGCCTCACCTGCCGGACATTGTCCACCCTTTCCGGGATTTTTCTGAGCATTCCTGGCATTTTTACCAGCATTAAATGCTGGTCGGATCAGCATTAAATGCTGGTCGGACATATTTATGGCCTCAAATTTCAGGTCGGCCAGTTTTTGGGTTTTTTGGCTATTTATAGCCATTTCCCACTTGGCAGTCAGTTGTATTATCATCTTCCCTCCTCCTTTGGCAGGTGCGCACTCCGACTCCGTCATCTTCCTCCATCTTCGGTGCTGCCGTCATCATCAGCCTGATCTGGTGCCCTCATTGACGCTTCGGGCTGCGTGCAGGGGTTGATCAGTCCATAGTTTTGTATTCAGCATTCATTACAGTCAGTGCAGATTTTCTTCCTTCATTTTCTGCTGTCTCTCTCTCCTCCTCTGTGTTCGTGTTCTTCTTCTGTTGCGCACTCTCACATGGTATCATTGCTTGATTGAGAGCACGGAGGACCTAACCTTGTGGAGAGATACCTCACCCCTCTTCTGCTGCTGTCGTCTCATCTCCAACTGCCCAGGCGGCCCCTCCAGGTGGCCATTCTTCTTGCGTTTGCTGCAGACGACTACTCCCGAGGCTGCCACGTCATCAAACGACTCCTCCTGCTTGCGTTTTCCATCAGGCAGCCCCTCTTTCAGCTGGGCGACACATCATCAAGCTGCGTTTTGCAGATCTGGTGGTCGTTTCCACTCCTGGTGGCTCATCTCCTGCTGGCGACCCACTCCCAGGCTGCGTTTTGGTGCTGGTGGCTTCTTTTCTGGTGATCCTATCAGATATCCTTGCGTTTTGCAGCTCCAGGTGTTTGTAGGCTATCACAGCCTGTGTTTTGGTGGTTGGTGACCAGACTGCTGGTCCTACTTCGGCTTCGGCACAGTTTTCTTTGGTGTTTGGTGTTTTGCAGATTGGAAGATGTCTTCTCATCAGTTTACAGGCTTTGATGACTTAGATGACGAGCTTTTGTCTCAACACTCATCTGAACGAAGGCGTGATTTCTATCACGAGGACCGTCGTCCGAAGTCTATTCTTCTTTCCCGTCCCCCTTCTATTCATGTATCTCGGCGATCCCCTTCCAGTGGGCCGACGATGCAGCCTTTGGTACCCCCTGTACAAGTACCCGTACTTCCTCAGCTGCCCAAAGAGAACCGGTTGGATGGCTCCAACTTTTCTCTATGGTCCTGCAAGGTGGAGTGTATCTTGGACTCCTTCGATCTTTGGGAGCTTGTTTCTGTTCCTATTCCTCGGCCTAAGGTGGATCCCGCAGATGAGACATCTATGGATCGTGCAGCCTTATGGGATCGGCTTAATTCTAGAGCCAGATCTTTCCTCTTTCTGAGTTTGCAGGATTTTGTCCTTCTTCATGTTCACAGGTTGAAGACTGCAGCAGATGTGTGGAGAAAGCTCGCGTCTCTCTATCAACAGAAGACGTTTGCCCACCGGATATCTCTTAAAAAGAAGTTGCGGATGCTCGCTATTGATGATAGTCCTTCCATGAAGGACCACATCAACAGATTACAGGATATGAGGGATGAGCTTGCATCCCTCGGTCGGACGATATCTTCTGAAGACATGGCTATGATTCTTTTGACTCAGCTGCCATCGCCTCGGTTTGATGTCTTCTACACCAGCCTTCTTACATCGAGGACCCGTGAGAAGCTTCTATGGGAGGAGCTATCCCCGCTTGTCTTGGAGCATGACGAGCGACTCAGAGAGGTCAGTGCTAGTGGATCCGATTCCACTAGAGCCTTTGTTGCAGGTTCGGGAGGACAGAAGAAGAAGACGAAGTCAAAGGCTAAGAAGCAGGTCAGTTCTTCAGGCTCTGACTCAAATTCAGAGAGACCGAAGTGCCCACAATGTGGGAAAGGGACACATCCCGAGGAGAAATGCTGGAAGAAGTATCCTCACCTTCGTCCAGGAGCGAAGGATGGCTCTACATCGGAGCCTTCTTCTACCTCTACACCCGTTGTTACCCATGAGTCAGTGTTCCTTCATATCCATGCTTTGGAGGAGGATCCTTCTTCCGTGGCTGCAGTGTCTTCTGCGCAGCCTTGGTTAGTGGACAGTGGTGCTTCGAGTCATATGACTCCCCGAGGTGATTTGTTACAGGATCTCCGTCCATCAGAGGGTTCAGTCACTATTGGTGACATTTTATCGGTGCCTATTAGTGGTGTTGGCACATTGCCCTTGTTTACCGACCGACCTTCGAGCTCCTTTTCACAGGCCCTACATGTTCCGGATTTGGGCCTTCCCCTCCTCTCAATTTATGGCCTTACGAGGCTTGGCACACGAGTGATCTTCACCAAGCATGGCGTTGTTATTGAGGATTCTCTTGCAGGAGCTGTCTTATCTACAGGTTGGCAGGAGAGCGGGCTTTACACGCTCCATTCCCCTTCTTTGATGCAGGGTCCTCCGAGGCAATCTATTGCTACACCCGTTCCCGCTTGTGCACCTTCTATTCCACAGGTTCCTTCCCATCCCCCACCTTCTCCTTCGGTGGTTCCCTCGTACCCCCCATCCCTTTCAGAGAGGGACGATCTCGGTGATGCGGCTGTGGATTCCCTGGCCCCTAGTGTTTTAGAGGGGGATTCCCAGGATCGTGAGGAGCTCCTTCAGCAGCAGTCTACATCGACGGACTTCATTGACCTTGGCATTCCTCTTGCCACCCCAGGATCCGTTTCTCCCTTGGCCTTCAGCCACATCCAGGATCTGAGAGGGGGTGTTAGCAGTCATGTTTGTCATGCCTTGTCATCTCCTGCTTGTGAGCCTCAGTCTGAGTCAGATGAGGACTTTAGGAGCTCTGACTTGTCTATCACTTGTTTTGACGGAGGAGGTAGCTCATTCTAGAGCACTCAGTTTATTGCATTTCAGTGCATTTTCTCCTCCAGTCGGGATTTTATGTGCATTTCCCGGGGCAGTTTCTGCATTCTTCAGCCTGCCTCACCTGCCGGACATTGTCCACCCTTTCCGGGATTTTTCTGAGCATTCCTGGCATTTTTACCAGCATTAAATGCTGGTCGGATCAGCATTAAATGCTGGTCGGACATATTTATGGCCTCAAATTTCAGGTCGGCCAGTTTTTGGGTTTTTTGGCTATTTATAGCCATTTCCCACTTGGCAGTCAGTTGTATTATCATCTTCCCTCCTCCTTTGGCAGGTGCACACTCCGACTCCGTCATCTTCCTCCGTCTTCGGTGCTGCCGTCATCATCAGCCTGATTTGGTGCCCTCACTGACGCTTCGGGCTGCGTGCAGGGGCTGATCAGTCCACAGTTTTGTATTCAGCATTCATTACAGTCAGTGCAGATTTTCTTCCTTCATTTTCTGTTGTCTCTCTCTCCTCCTCTGTGTTCGTGTTCTTCTTCCGTTGCGCACTCTCACAATGTGGCCTTCTGCACAGTCTGAACCGGGCCTTAGTTGTCTACACGCCACCTTGAAGGTGTGATTGCGTTTCCTGATAGGGTGCGCACATAATGAACCATGGAGTCAAAAAGGTTCCCATGGTGAAACCTTTTCTTGCATGGTAGGGTTGTTGCAGTTCTCAAACCATAGGAGGCCCATAAACTGTGGGGAAATCCTGTGTGCAACTATTTCCTAGTTTAACTGGGACACTTGGCAGCTTTTGACTCCTTAAATCTCCAACGAACATGGCACAGAGATGCAATAGAGGAGATGCTACCCTTGCTTCATGTACACCAGTGTCAGGCTGGTTACACACACACCAAATGGCGGACGCCTGCTTTGCAAGTATTAACCAATCAAAATACTTCTTTGGGAGTTGGGCATCCACAGTCCTTTACACATTGGAGAGGACGTGACCTGTTGTTTACCTGTTAAACAAGTGAACTCCCCCGCTCACTTTTGAATGGGGAGTCTCCCTGCCCAATTTGTAAAGTGATGGATAAGGTGCTCTTTTTGTATTTGTAACCAATCAAAAAATTTATAAATATAATAATTTTCACTTTTTTGCAAAATGTGTCCTTTGTATGAGAGCTTTCAGTAGCAACAAATCATTGGCTTTCAGGTCAGATCAGCCCTCAGACAGTTGCTTTCATACCATTTTATCCTGTTCCCTCTCTCTCCAAATCCATCCAATGGTAAACCGTGACTCTTCTAAGGACATTCCTATTTTCAAAGACTCTTCATTAAGCTGAGCTGCATCCAAAAAAAAGGCTACCTTTAGATTTATTGCAGAGTCAAAGCCTGCATCTTGCATCCATTTGTGTAGCTTCCTCCATTACTCTCTAGCATGTCTGCACTCCCAAAAGAGATGAAGAATACTTTCTTCCTCTCTCTTTACAGAAGGCGCATAGTGGTGAAGTCTTCAAAATTTTGCGGATCCCGTCTTTGGTGGAAAATTTGTTAATGAGCACCTTCCACAACGTTAAATTAATGCAAAATTGTTAATGAGCACCTTTCACAATGTTAAATTAACGCGGGCTGATGGGGTTCCCTGCCATACTATCGTCAACCTCTTCTTCCAAGTCTTGGCTTTAGGTTATGGGAATCTTTTCTTTCATGTTTGAACTAGCCTGCTAATGAATTGTTGATCCTTCGCTTGGAAGTCTTGGGTTTTCTTGCATTTCCATGGCAATCCTCTCCTTTTTTATCCATCGATTCTGTGAGCCAATTGCTCACCTCCCTGGTTTGTTGATACATCTGTGCTATCTCATCCTGGCTATAGAACTCCATTGTTCTGCTGTCCCAGACGTTGGCCTACGGGCTTACACCTTTTCCTATCAGTCTTTGGGCCATTTGCAGGTTCTCTCTCCAGGGGGAGTATGGTCGACTGTAGGCCATTTTGAAGCTATAAAGTGACTGTATGAGAGAAGAATCTCCCCTCCTATCTTCTGCCCGTCCACTGGCGTTGCCAATTATTCCCGCCCATCACATTGACCATAGCCTGAGGTACTTCAGATGGTGAAATTTTGATTCTTTGACCCGAGAGGAGTGTATCAGCCCAGTTCAGTGCTGGTGGTGTGCCACCTTTGATCTTTGCAACCCTTAGCCAATCTTTCATTTGATAGTCCAGGATTGTTGATCATCTATCTCTTTTCAGGGCTGAGAAGATCGAAGACTGGGCCTCCGTCTTCAGATTAGGGACTCCCAGACCTCCCTCCTCTTTGGATGTTGTAATTTATGCCCATACAATGGATCTCCATCCTTTTCCACTATCCTTTCCCCATAGAAGAGAACTAAGCTCCCAGTCAAATTTTGGTTTCAGGAAGTAGAGCTGAAGCAAAGAATTAAGGATAGATAAACAAACATGGCAAAAAGCATTATTATTATTATTATTATTACTTTACCCCCAAAAGAGACCGGTTTTGCCTCCACTTCACTATCTTGTCTTCCCTTTTTTTAAAAAAAACTTTTTTCTTTCGAGAAAGGCTTGAAATTTGAACGAACTCACACATGTACACACCTACACTGCAACCCCGTCTTTCAGTCAGCTCTTTGCTTCATGGAGATGACCACACCCATGGGACATCCAACATAGCACAATACCTACCCTGGTATGATTAACTTGAAACCTAGCTCGTGTAGCCGACGCTCAATTCATTGCACCATTTCTGATCCCTTCAAATCCTAGCAAGCAGGAGTAAAAATTCTTAGCATTGAAGGCTAATCACTTTGATATGGCCTGGCCATGCTATGTGCAGTAATTGAAAGATGATTCATTTCCTAGCCATGGAAAGTTCTCTCTTTTCTTTTGCGGAGAAAAGAAAATTCTATTTATAAGTATCCGCAGGAAAAGGTATCCTAAGGCAAGTACAAAAAATAACTCTAAGGGAGTTAAAAAACTAAAGAATATACAAAAAAGTGAAAGTCTATTACCTGGCCTGGCAATCAAGAGGTCCATAATGCAGATCGTGTGTGCTTGACAGTGAAAGAAAGTGTCTGAATCCCAGATTTTGAGAAAAGCATCTCCTCCTCATACTCTCCGAACCACCCTATGGCCTCTCTCCCATCTCCCTCTGAGAGTATGGACAATCTCTATCCAAGTCTTGGAGAGTCTCAGCAATGGGTACGTCCAATAGATCTATTGCATGAATACAACTGTGGTCCAAATGTATCAATCAACGATTCTAGCTATAACCTTCCATCTTTGGCAATGCACATTAGGTGGTCAGGTTCACCCAGTTAGGTCTAGAGAGGCTACTTCCAAGGACTTCTTTTCAACAAATTTGACTTTCTTTTCTTCCCCCTGTTGTACTTTCCAAGGAAATTTGGATCTACTTACATGCTCAAAGTATAAATATACTTGTTTTATTTTAGTAAATATCCCAAATTCAATGTAATTCGTATTGCTTTTTTAATTTGAAGGTAACCTCTGTGAAAATGTAAAATCTATATATATTTTGTGTACTCAGTAAAATTTAAATAATTTATTAAATTTTCAATGATTCTATATGTTTTATTTCCTGAGGAAAATAGTGATACAAACACACACTCGCACTCCCTACTAGCTCTTAGTTGGGCTAGTAACATATGGTTTTGTTGAAAAGTTAATAAATTAGATAAACACATATTTGTTTATGATAGACTAACGTTATGGAAATATTTCTTTTATGACATGGCATACCTTTCTTCTTTCGACCTTGAACTTGCTACTACATTTACATTATCAGAAAAGTTAATAAATTAGATAAACACATTTGTTTATGATAGGCTCAACATTATGGAAATATTTCTTTTCTGACATGGCATACCTTTCTTCTTTGGTCTTTGAACTTGGTAGTACAACTACATTATCACTAGTGCGGTAATATGCATATCTACTTAAAATCTGACAGCTTATCTTAGGCAATATCTGCTTGGTATAGCATGTAATGGATAAAAATTCTTGTTGCAATCCTACTTAGGAGATTACCCAAAATGTGGTAGAGATCAATAACATGTGTATCCTCATATACACAGGCCTCTGTCCATGACCCATACAACTGTCCCCCATGTCATAATCATAGACTCTGTTGAGCTTCGAAACACCATCTTAAGGGCTCTCCTCCATACCTTCTGGCTCAGAGGGTATCCCATATATAGTGTCTCTGTGTCTTTTCTGTCTCCATGTCTCCTCTAGGGACTGGACCTTTGCCAAAACTGAGCCATGTGCCAGCTATCTATCAGCCTCTTGAGTCCTCTGTGCTACTCACCACAAAAAGAGAGATCTTTCTAGAGCTAAAACTATCCTTCAATCTCCTCCAGAAGTCAGCAAGGAAAGGCCATGTGATACCCATGATCCAATGATCAGTTGCCACTGGCATCACTTTAATCTACTCATCTATATCCTTCTCCCCAGTCTGGTGTAGTATTTTGAAGAAGGGCATATCCACGTCTGCTCCTACAAATGGATCTCTCCGGATCCACTCTCCAAGGTTCAGTTGTAATCCTTGAAGAGGCCTCTTCCTACATGCCCAGTAAGTCCAGCTGTCCATCATGTAGGTCATAGGGTCAGGGTCTAAATACCAAGTATTGCCACATTGAGACGCAACTGTAATACTTCATCAAAAGCATCATGTAAACAACAACTAATCCCAATCTTCTCTTGTAAGTTCACCATCCTCATGTTCTGAAAAGGCAAACTCTCTCTAGTGGTAGCAACAACTATGAGAAGAATGTCTTCTTTGACGAAAAGCCCAATCCATGGCTAAGAGGTGTCTGCATCAGTCCTCGACTCTAAGGGGAGCACCTCCCTAATGCTTTCCATCATGTCTCTTGCCCCTCTGATGCCACAGGCCATGCGTCTAGGACAGAAAACCACTCCCCCACCGTAGAAGCAATCTCGAAGAGAGCCTGCCCCAAGAAAAGCACATCCTCTCTCTGATGCTGAGGCCTCTCTCTGTCCTCCATAACTGATTGAAGAAAAGAGGCTGCCTCGTCTTCTCTTCAAGGGTAGCTGGAGCTCAAATCTGCTGAAACACATGAATACTAGAAACTCAGCTGCCATGGTCCTCCATCAGCAGGAACAATAGACTCAGATCTCCACAATAGTAACTCTTTCCCTGGCTCCTCACTTGAAAGAAGCCCCCCTTGCAATGAGGTTCACCAACAAAACTTTGCCGTCACTGTCTTGGTCTATGATCCTCAAACCACTCCTAGATCTAGGCTAAATTATAAAATCCCGTGCATAGTTTTTTCATATGGTAATGCAAACAGGTATGAATGTCTGATTTGAGTAGGATATGAACCTGGAGACTGAATCATACATGGCCCTAGAGTTTTTTGAGATTCAAATTCCAAGAAACACTACTTAGCTGAAATAATGAGATATAACCTCATAAGACTGCTAGTTTGCCAAGAGCCCATTGTCTATTCATAATAATGATCCAAAGTCCCACGGCCTACAGTCCAATCATTATCCACTTTATCAATATGCAAAGAATGAAACAATGACTAGTCTTGCCATATACAGGAATGGAGAGAAACAAAACCACATGATGAATGATGGCGCAACTTCATATGAAAGAAAAGATGAAGTAACAACCCTTCTAGCTTAGCCTACTCAAGTGGAACCATTATCCAACCTCATTTCTTATCTAGAAATGGAGATGTATGAATTTTCTTTCATACTTATTTTGTTCTTACTTTTTATTTGTACTTAAGCAGGATGAGTATGATATTATTTTCATACATTTTTTCTACAAGTTACTCATTCGTTTGATTTTCCCAATCATACAAGTATAAATGCAACTACGATCCCATGCATGGCATCACCTGACTGATGCATGACCTGGTATACCACATGATGGCAAGTAGAACTTGGCTAACCAACATGGACAGTGGTTGACCATTGTAGACTGGTCCATTAAGTTCTGCACATTTACTCCCAAATAAGCAGATGGCCAGAACAGAAGATACTTAGGAACTCCTTTATCACGCACTGGTGTATGACTTGGAATCTTCCTAGGAGCATCATGATTACGAGAACACATTTTTCAACAACATTCATACCAAACCATAATGTTTGAGTGAATTCAGCTCTTAGAATAAATAGAAGAATTTAGTTAGACCCATCACAAACAGTTGTTGCTGTTGGGCTTCGTACGATGTATGCTTTCTTTTCAAGTCAGTATTGACTGCAGTGGTTACTTTCTGAATGGAGATATAAACCATACATGTTTGCAAGAATAAAAACTTTCAGGCAAGATTTCATTCAGGGAAGGTTGGTTTATCTGAAGGCAAGTATCATTCTAATACCTACAGTGAGATGGTTTTGGCCGCAGCTGCTGTCAGAAGGCCTCAGATCAATGTCTAATGTGTGCGTTTGTAGTTAGAAGTAAACATTAGAGCATCCATACTCTCTGTGGAAGCCACAAGAGGCTGCAGGGTGGTTCTGAGCAAATGAAGAGAAGAGATAAATTAATGCTCACTCTGGATTCTGGCACCTTTTTTCACCTAGCTCCTCATATGGTCTGACACCATAGCCTACCAAATTGGTTGTTCTTTTTAACTGTTATATTTATCATGTACTAAACAGTTCTCTCCATTGTACTGTGTATATTTTACCTCAGGGGATTTTTCCTCAGTGTCATTAATGGAGATTTTTACTTTTGGAAAATGATAGTAAAAGTAAACATTGAAGCATCAACTAGTGCATGCTTAAAACATTGTGTCTAGGTTGAAAAAAAAAAAAACTTAAAACTTCTTTTACAAAAAAAGGATAATTTCTTTTATTTACCTTGTTGATGCTGTTAAATAACAAACTTTCTCATACTACATAGACGCCATCTCTTCCACTGGACGTTCTCTCAGTATGAATTGTGCACTTGTTTCAAGGGAGGCTCCTTCTTTGACTACTATCTCTGCTGCCTTGACCAGAATCTCTTGTTTTGCTTTATAGAAACCAAGAGTGCTCTGATAAATAAAAAATTCAAAATGTTCAAATGAATGCCACTGTCAAACCTAACTCAAACTTGGATTTTAAGCAGTTTTTATTTTCAGTCAATCAGTACAATGCCAGATGAGTTTCATAAAGGTATATCACAGGCCGGACATGATCGGGTATATGGTTCTTTTCCTTCTCAAGCCACAAAATGCTTATTCAAGTACTTCACAATCTACTTATGAATGTCAAACATCTAAGAGGATTGGAAGTTAGAGCAACTTGGATTTATGTGAAACACCCTAACCTTATTTTCTAGATAAAGGCACATTTTCTATTCTCCTACTTGGATCTTATGGCAATCAATAGAGCATCAGCTGAGATATATAACTCATCTAGGTAGCTAGTAAAAACCAAGCCTACTAACAGGGCTCAGAGACCTCCGTTCTTCACGATGATCACACTGCTGGTCAGAGCAAGATGAGAAATCTCCTCATCAGAGTCATCAAAGGCAATTGAACCGATTATAAGACATCTTCAACACCTACAAACACCCACCTACACTTTCGCAAAGAAAAGATTGTAGATGTCCTGCCTAAGTCATATGGATCAGTTGAAAATCTGCATTTTTAGCAAGGAACAGATTACTGAAAATTTGTGTTTTCAGCCTGGGGGGTGTTCTCTCGATGGGGGAACCTCCATATCCTCATTTTGGTGATGATACCATGTGAGAGTGTGCAATGGAAGAGAATCATGGACACTCAGAGAAAAGGAGACAAGAAGAGAAAGCTAAAAGAGAAGAATGATCTGCTCTAAATAAAGAAGAAGGCTGAGTACAATGAGGACTGATCAGTGCCTCCACCAGCCCAAGGCGTTAGTGAGGGCATAGGATCAGGCTGAATAATGATGATAGCACTGTCAACAGTGATGGAGACTGTGATAGTGACGGTGATGGAGACAGAGATGAAGAGTATGCAGCTTGCTGTCCACAAAGGAGAAGGAGAAGACTGGCCACTTGACGGATCACCTATGAGGCAAAAAAGCGAATGACTGCCCCAACAAAGTGACCAGCTATGTATAGCAGGAAATTAGCAAATCTGGCTGACCTGATGTTGGCTGACTGCAGTCGGCAGCATAAAATAATGCAAAAAAAGCTGATGTGGCATCCGAGCAGTGAGGAAAATTTGCATCAATCCTGGGGGGACTGAAAACCATCTATCAGGGCAGCATAATTGACAAACACACCAAAACAAGGAAGAAATATACAATCAGAGCTTCAAATGTCCCTGTCCTGACTAGGGTTCACAACCAAAAGATGACGAACTGACAAAATAAGGCCAGGCTAACAGAATCATGACTAACGTAGATTAACTTCATTATCTACTATTTTCAACCACAATCTCGCCATCCTAGTTGTTTCCCTGCATGACAAAGACTTGCCGTCAAATCCAACAATCCAGATGTAGTCAATATCTCAGCCTAAACGATTCACAATGTGACAAAAGTCCAGAAAGCTTGCTTGGAGGCAATATAGCCTAGTAAACAATTCAATGTTGACTTGCACCATCTGTTATCCTTGCTCATGACCCATCTTTTAAATACATGGGCTTTCTATCAATAGATTCAAAAGTTTGAGGAGACCTTTTGAGGTCAGACCTACAAGTGTTATCATCACAAACAAAAGGGCTTTTTTTTTTCAGTTATTTTAAGTAAGAGCCAAAGAAATCTTGAAGAGAGGTTGAGGCATCCCCTTCTCTTTAACCATTAGGCCTCATCTTAGAGTGGACACATTGTATGCTAAAATCCTCTATCCAAGGGGAGATTATGTGATTGTCAATTTGTAATGGAGAATGGTTCTCCTTCATAAAGCTCCCTCTAGGCCTAAGAGAAGGCCAACTAATGGTGCTTGCTGTGGTAGGGAGCCCCTGAGGAATGGGGGATAGATTTTCCCTATTTGCACACCCAAATTGGTTTCTTTTTAAGAGGGGATATGTTGCTTTTGGTGAGTAACTGGGAGACAAGAATCCTCGTATTTCCAAGTTGACAAGGAGTGCAAATATATGAGGGAGGAGGTTAATTTGAGAAAGCATGTTAGCTATAGCAAATAAAGCATCAGAGTAGTAGCATAGAGCAATGACTAGAGCTGCTACATGGTGACAGGTCAAGCTTGGTGTGCTCAAAACCACTGGAGCTTTTGGGCATGCCAAATGACACCTCTCTATACTGACTACAATGGGATTAGGGAAGAGCCTAGAGGTTTTGGAGACCAGTGGAGCTTTTGGGCATACCAAAGGATACCTCTCTATAGTGACTAGAGTGGGATTCAGGAAGAGCCTAGAGGGTTTGGGAGACCCCTTCCAGGATAGGGCTCTAGAAATTCTCTCTATGAAGTATATGATCAAGTTGAAGAAGAGGACTCACATAAGCTACAAGTAGGGACTCAAGGCACTACATCTGGACTGTCCCCCAAGGGCTCAGGAGGTTTGGAGAACCCACAAATTGGCAGTCCACAAGATTTGTGGTCTAGTGGCCTTAGGAATAGTGCCAGTCATGAACAGAGGGTCAACTGGTGGATATGAGACTTCCAAGGGATCATTACCAAGCAAATATATGAGCAGCAGTAAATACCCACTCCAGACTTCTTATACACAGAATGGACCACTAGTCACTTTGGAGATGGAAACTCATTGGTAGTCTTAAGGCCCAATTCTGGTTGGGATGACTTCCAAGGGAGTGTTACCTTTCCAATACCTGATTACAGCAGTAGAGAGAGATCCCCACTCTAGATTTCTCTCTGTAAGTGGACTGCTGGCCTGATTGTCCCAGGTGGGATCTCATTGGCAACACTTACAGCTTGGAACATCTAGCTATTAAGATGCACTGAGGCTATGGAGCCGCAGGATATTCTACCTCAAAGACCTTCACATGCTATGGGCAGAGCTCATTCACTCTTTGACAGGCATGGAGGGACTACAGGGTGATTCACTTCACACGAGCAGGAGCAAGAGGCCTTCCAACATATTTGGGATTCAGGCACCTGCTTCCACTCAGGGATGAGAGGTATATGGATAGATTACAGGGTGATTCACATCTCATAAGTAAGAGGTTAGATGTTTTCTTTACTTGGGAGTCTCACACCTTCCACTCAAGGATTCCCCACATGGTGTAGCAATACAGACCACCAAATTGGTTGTTCTCTTGGACTTTTATCTAACATCCCCCAAAGCACAAAGCCAAGGAGGTGGCATCCCTTTATATGTTTTCATTCATTTTATGTAGAGGGATTTAGTGTTTACCAGACTGCTAAGTATGTGAGGATAGGATCGTTCTACAAGCTCAACTATCCTTTAGGAAGGAATGCTCCTGTCTAAATGCCACAGAATGGGTCCTTCAAAGGATAAGGAAGATGTTGGATAACTGGGAGATGTCGATAATGATTAGATTCAGAAAAAGTACAGACTGCTTTTATGGAGCACCTTCAATGATAAGTTTTTGTCAGCAGAACAGTACAGACTGTTCTTATGGAACACCTTCAACTCTAATGATTGAGAAGATGACGAACAAGGATTTTCTGTTACTTTTGAAAAATAATATGGCCCAAAAGATACAATTACAGGAAAGCATAGCGCATGCATATAAAACCACAGGTTATGCTCTTAAACGGTTGTGGATGCACCAGAACTTTCAGCACAAGTACCTTTTCCTTGAGAGCACACAGCAGCTCAATGTCAAGACCATCAGGACCCATAGCTTTAAGGTAGCAAAGGGGAGCATGGCTGTTCTCCAGATCAATTTTTGGATGGTTGGAAAGGTAATCTGTGATACGCTCTGTGATTTTGTCAACAAGAAAGATGTCTTCATTGCGCAGCTGAAACACAGCATCTAGCTGCCGGCATTTGGCTTTGGAATAATTTGTTATAACCTGCAGAAAAAACATCATACAGGACACCTATGCTTCAAAAAATGAGAGTGCCATGGTCAGATCAAAAGAAGGCACTATGTATGAGACCAATTTAACACTGCAGAAATGTTCTTAGCAAATATGCTAAGCACCTAGGTTACTTTTATAGATTCAAAATCACCTCATTAAGTATGGCTTGATTTGGAACAATCACAGGCATTCTATCAAAACCAATCAACTTTGTATGAAGAAAATCTATGTCCTCCACATAGCCTGCAAAAGACTTGGCCTGTAAGGACACAAACGAAAAATTAGACTAGCCAAAACATAGGACAATTATGACTCTTCACAGTAATCTCTTGAAAATGGAACTAATTGATCCTTTCCTAACTGTTGTAATCACAGAATTCACCCTCCATTAAGCACACCTGTTTTTTCTCTCACTATATAAGGTTGCAAATGTTTGGATATAGTGTGCACAGAGAGAGAGAGAGAGAGAGAGAGAGACAGAGAGAGAGAGAGAGAGAGAGAGAGAGAGAGAGAGAGAGAGGTGTGTGTGTGTGGGGGGAGGACGCGATGGCGGATCTGGCTCCCCCGTGACCTGACGTGCCTCCTGCGCGCTGTGGGGGATCTCCCCCCGGACCTGCGTGGAGTTCTCGCCTGCTGCGCCTACTGACGGAACGTGCCATTAGTCACCTGACAGTCGCCTGGATCTACGCCTTCAAACAATCGCCTGCTGAGCCACGCTGCGGACGCCCACTGCTTTCACACGCTCTGTTGGTCTGGGGTTCACCTGCTCGAGCCCGTCCTATTCTGCACAGGCGCCCCGTTGCCGTCCTGTTGCTGCAGCCCTGCTGTTACCTGGTTTTGCAGGTCTGCGGAATCTGCAGAGAGAGCGAGAGAGAGAGAGAGAGAGAGAGAGAGAGAGAGAGAGAGAGAGAGAGAGACGTTTACGAAAAAAGAGAGAGAGAGACGCCCAGCTGCTGTAAACCCTAAGTCCGACAGTTGTCAGAGAGGCAGCGTCTTGACTAGAGTGCCCACTGATCTGTACAGAGAGAGAGAGAGAGAGAGAGAGAGAGAGAGAGAGAGAAACAGCTTAGAGTGAGAGAGAGAGAGAGAGACACACACAGAGAGGCCGGTGTTCATTGCTACCGCCTGTGAGCTCCTGGCTCTGCATCTGACCTGCACAAGTGGTGATACAACATGGCTGGTCTGGATATGGCTTTTATCGACCAAACGGTGGCAGCCCTTGGTCCGGATTCTGATACAGAGGAACCAGAGGAATGGTTCCTTGCACAGAGGAGATGCCTCATGGTCTTGACTTCCAGCCTGTGGGCAAACATACCAAGCATACCTCGGAAGAGACAATGGATCATCAAGAACGTTCTTATGCTCAAGTTGCTTCTGATTCGGTGGATTCTCAGGATGTTGACTGGGAGCATTTGTTGGAGTTTGCCAACACTCTGCTTGGCGATTATGTCCAACATAATCATGAAGCTTTTTCTGACTCTGGAACTGAAGATGTTCTGGAAGCTACGGTGGACCCGAAAAATGTATTGCGTTCATTTTCGGTATTTTATGACCATGCTGTTATACTCTTCTTCACTAGCAAGTTCCCAGTGCTTTCCCATATTCGCCAATGGCTGCACAATCTACTACAAGGAGAGTGTGTTGAGGAGATTTTTGTTGGGCCCCGAGGCTTCTATGAGGTGCTGTTGAAATCTGAGAAGCACCGTGCTGATCTCCTGTCTAAGCTGCCATTGTTCTTTGATCGACGTTTGGTCCATGTTGTGCCATGGCGCCCAATGGCAGATTTTCAGCGCCTGCTTCAACATGAATGCCCGGTGTGGGTTGAAGTGGCAAATTGTCCGACTGTCTATTGGCCATTGTTACAGGATGCCATGGCCGTTGTGGGCACTGTTCTGGTCCCCCCGTGCCTAAGGGCCATGAATCGTAACCGTTTGTGTATGTTATGGAACACTGCTAGGAAAAGGCCTGCTTGGTTACGTCTTAATTGCTCTGGCATGCATCCTTTGCACTTTCGTTTGAAATGGGGCAACTTTGCAAGGCACTGCTTTTCGTGTGGAAAATTGAGGCATTTTATGGCCGAATGCCTAGAGAAGCAACCGACTTCAGATGCGGAGCATGTTGTGCTGCCCATGGAAGATATGGTGCTTGATGCTCCGTCGCAGGATGCAACCCAGCCATCTAAAGTTTTGGATAAAGGTAAACAACAGGTTTCGGGTTTGGATTCTCGTGGCAATGGCTGGCTAGATGTGCGTGCAAAAAAAGGTAAAAGGTTTGATGCTGGCATGACGGATACTGGGCCTAATGCTTCACAAGATTTCATGCGCACTTATATGCGCAGGAAAGAAATGTTGTCTTCAGAGCACAATGCTCATACTATGGTTTCTTTTGCTCCTCGGAATCAGTCTACTAGAAAAGTATATACGGGCGGTCCAAAGGGCCCACCTGCTAAGTTGGCTTTTGATACTAGAGGTAATGTCATTTCCCCATGGGATCATCGTTATCCCTGTTCCATCCCCAAGACAGTGGATATTCCGTCTACTTCTAAAGCTGGCCGTCAGAAATCTTTTGCCGTGTTAGCTGATTTTTTGGATGAGGGAGTCCTTGACATTCTAGCGGAAAAGGTTAAATCGAGGCAAGCTGTGCCTCGTTCCCAATTTTCTTTTTGCATACACATGAAGATAGCCACATGGAATGTGCGAGGCATTTGTTCTCGCCATAAACAACATGCCATGTGGACCGTATTGCATGAGAATCAGTGGGATGTCTTGTGTGCTGTTGAGCACAAGAGTCATGGTGAAGCAGGAAAAGTTGTGGATTGCCATGGGTTTCGCTTGTTTTATGCAGGGGCACATGCCATGCATTATTCTGGTGTGCTTATGATTGTTCATGAGAAATATTAGCATGTTCTTATTAAACATGATGTACATGGCCGTTTTGTAGTGATTGAAGTTTTATTTGAAGGAGAGATCTTATGGTTGCTGGGACTCTATGCTCCGAATGACCCTTTATCCCGCCGGGATCTTTGGAATACTTTGCAGACTTCCTTGTCACTTGGCAGACAGGGTTTTTTGATGGGGGATTTTAATATGTGTGTTGATTCTTCACAGTCCACATCAGAGCATTCACTGATGGACGCTCCGGAAAGTCGTGTGTGGCAAGCGTTTGCTCTTGCCGTACTTAGGCAAGATCTCTGGTCTTGGCTACACCCTTCTTCTACAGGGTTTACTTTCCATTCTGCGCAGTATGCAACTACATGGTCGCGGTTGGACCGCATGTACATCATGCAGGATGATGATTTTCTTCCTGAGATGCTGGAAATGAAAGTGTTGCAGCAATATGCCTTGTCGGACCATTTCCCTCTACAGTTTGAGATACTTGCACAACCCATTGCACCTTTTAAGCAATTTCTCGATAGACTCCCTTTGCATTTCAACTCGTCCTATTTGAAGCATTCCATCTTTCAGGACTATATGCAGCAATTGATTGATAAATTTTTATTGGACTTCGCCTCTGAGGGCAATGTTGCTTTTGATCGATTGCTCTCTAATGTGCAGCGGGTTGCTCGACAGTATGGGATCCACCATGCCTCTCTTTGTCGGCGGCGTCGACAAGCAGCGGAGGACTTATTGGCTTTGGTTCGTTCTCTGCTGATGGACACTCCATATGATGTATTTCTGCTATCACTGGCGATGCGTTTGGCTGATCTTATTAAAGAGTTTCAGTTGAAATCTTATCAGCAGGCCAAATTGCAAAATTTGACTGAGAATTTGCAAGATAGTGCTTGTTAGACTCATAAGTTCTTTTGAGCTCTACATGCATCTCCTGCTCGAGAAAATATGACTAGACTTCAGGATCCAGAAGGTCGAATGGTCATCGATCCTCAGACCATTGTGAACATGTGCAGGAATTATTTTCTAGACCTTCTTGGTTCTTCTCCTTCCCCTTCTGACCAAGTTACTCAGGCACGCTCAGTTTTCTATGATCTGGTCCGTAATCAGGTTCCACTTGATATGCAAACTAATTTGGAGAGAGATATTTGTGAGGCAGAGGTTATGGATGTTTTGTCACACCTACCTAAGGATAAAAGTCCCGGTTGGGATAGTCTCACCAATGAATTCTTTGAGATTTCTGCTACCCAACTGGTGAAACCATTGACGGCTATGTTTCAGCAAGTTTGGGAAACGGGGTTCATGCCTTCCTCATGGAAAGGTCTTATCAAACTGCTTCCAAAAGTTCCCTCACCGTCAATGTTGAAACATTGAAGACCAATTTCTTTGATGGGTTCGATGTATAAAATCTTTTCCAAAGTGATGGCGAATCGCCTCCACAAGCATCTCCCGGCCATTGTGCATCCACTCTAATCAGCAAGTGGTATTGATTCAATTGGATGTCGAAAAGGCTTTTGATTATTTAGATTGGTCTTTCATTGCAGAAGTTATGTCTACTATGGGCTTTGGTACTCGGATGTCCCGCTTGATCTACACCATTAGTGTTGAGGCTTCTTCACGAGTTATGCTAAATGGTGGTGTTACTGAGCCATTTGTCCTTGCACGCTCTGTGAGACAGGGTTGCCCTTTGAGTCCTCTCTTCTTTGCCCTTGTGATTCATCCGGTTCTTTCGATGTTATCTTCTATAGCAGCTTCTACTCAGTTGGTTGGCTTGTCTCTTCCTTTTGGACAGCACTTCATTACTCAATCTTTGGCTGATGACAGCTTTATGATTTTGCGTGCGGACAAGGAAAATCTTCGCAAAGCATTAGATGTTTGGACGCTCTTTGGTCATGCTTCTGGTCTTCATATCAATGCTTTTAAATCAGCCATTCTCAGTTGCACGGAGTCCGATTTACAGTCATTGGGCTGGCAGGGACAGGTTGTTCCCCGTGGTTCCATTGTCAGGCATCTTGGGTACCCTTTGGGTGTTGATGTTCGGCCAAAGCAACTACTAGAGTGGATTTCACAGAAACTGGCAGCTAAGTTTCTGTATTGGAAGTCACAGGCTTGGCCCTTCCATGTTCGCCTCAAAGTGGCTCAGACAATTATGTCGCCAATGCTCACATATTTCTTGTCATTGCTGCCATGGACTACTACTACTTTGAATGCTCTTACTCAGCACATTCCTTTCATGTTATGGAAGAAGGATTCCTTGCAGGCAGGCATTTCATGGATTTCTTGGTCGCACACATATACCCCCAAACGCATGGATGGTGGGGCTATTTTGGATGCTGAAACTCATATGCTGGCACTTCGTTGGTCTCTTTTTCGTGTCATGTGCGTGGATCATCACCAATGGGTCGTTATTGCCCGTTATTTTCTTGAGGATCACGGGCTTGTGCATGGTGATACACAAATTCGGAGCTCCTGGTGGCATGTTCTTAATGCAGACTCTCAGTTTTCTAGTCCTTCCTCATCCCTACTTGTTCATTTGGTCTGCTCTTGGAAATTGGTTCTCCAGAAGGCGCATTGGCATCTAGCGGAGGACCGCTTACATACTAACTTCTTTCAATTGGAATTGTTGGCAGCCTCGCGATTACTTTCTTGGGAAGGCAAACATGAGCTTAGACCAAAGTTTAACCGCATGGCACATTTGGGCTTGACTTCAGTTTTGCAGATGCCACCCTTGCCAGTCGTAACGTCTTGATATGCTTTCGTACAGCCAAGAGGCTTTTCAGAATCCCTCGTGGATACCGTGATTTATGGGATAGCTTTTGTTGGTACTCCAGAGTAGGCAATCCTTTCCTGCCCTTGCTTTGGATCGTCCTTGGCAGGACTGGGACCTTGCAGGTCGGTTGAATTTGGAAAAGGCCTCAACTAACCAGGTGTATCATCTTTTGATTAAAGATCACCAATGGCTGGTTACTAAAGCTAATATTGTATGGGGATTGCGGAAATCGCAGTCATGGTGGAAGGCAACTGTGATGGAGGGCTGCAAGGTCTTTCTTTGGAGGGTGATGATTGGTGGCCTTCCGCTTGCTTCAGCCCTTTCCAAGCGTTGAATCTCTAACGGCAATTGCTTCTTTTCCACCACTACTGTGGAATCGGCCCGTCATCGATTTATTTCTTGCCCTCTCGCTAAGAATATCTGGTCGTTCTTGTCAGCGGTTTGGCGAGCAGTGGTTGGTTTCTCGTTAAGCCCTTTTGATTAGGTTTTTGTACGGCCCAAATATCCCACGCTGGCACAGTCGCATATGAAGATCTTGTTTTACTTTCTTAGATACTCGGCGTGCTGGCATAATTGGACCACTCGGAACGCCTTTCTTTTTTATTCCGCCTCTAATGTTCCGGGGTATATTGCGAGGCTTAAAGGTCTCTTGCTTTGGCAAATGGATCTCATTCGGCACTCTGACTTACTCCCTCGGGAGGACTTACTTCCCTGGCATATGGCAATTTCCTCTGCGTCTTTGCCATGACTTTTGTAACTCCTTGGTGATTTAGTACTAAGATTTTACACACGATGGCTTAGAGCCATCGTGTATCTTGTAATCATGTAAACTTGTACCTTTTTTCGTAATTAATACAATTACCTTTACGAAAAAAAGAGAGAGAGAGAGAGAGAGATTAATGTCTGCTAAGGCCAAAATCAGCCTATGAGACAAAACCATGTATAATACTGGTTGTTACTACATATCAAAGTGTGACATGCTAAAAGATGGTTGGTGATATATTGTGAAAGGAAGCTAAGATGATGTACAAAACAAGATGGTGCTCATATAGGGATACAACGAGAGGATGAGGTAGTACATGTCTATCTGTGCAGCTGAATGATATCCCTATATCTAGTTCCACCCATTCAAGATCAATGGATAGAGTATGTCATACATGTCGGATGAGATAGTATGAGGGTAACATCTAGACTAGGCCCTCAACTCTGTCAGCTGCTGCTCATGTCGCTAGCGGATCTCCCTCCTCTCTCTTTGACATGGCATCTTTGTCTGGTATCCTTGTAACGGCAGGCCGCATGCTGCTTTGATCTCCTCGGCTCTTTGGAGTGTCACCCCTCTCTCTGTAGGTGCTGTGTGTAGTCACTATCTGGAATAAATCGGTCAGATGTACCTAACACCACTCTCTGTGTTGTGCCAACCTGTGTCAAAAGATGACATACCAGCAAGACAGTAGGGTTTGTGGGGAGGAACACGGAGTGAACTTAGCAAACATGGAGAAGAGAAGAGAAGAGAGAAGAAACTCTGATGAATGGAATGATGAAGATTGAATCATGGAGTGAATGTGATACAAGGGAACAAGGGTGTCATAGCATAAGAAAGATGATGAAGAAAACCACGAACCACGAACCACAATGTCCTCCTAAAGGGGTGTGAGGGTAGTGGAGAGACTGGAGAGAAGAGGTGATGGACTAAATGAATCAGCTGTAAGGAATGAATGAGAGAGTGGCCTATAAATAGGCACAATCAGTCTAGGATGGTGCCCCTTTTTAGGGCTGCAAGCTCTAAATGCAAACCCTAAACGCAAAACACCAAAATGCAAAAACGCAAACTATGGGTGAAGGGTTTCTCAGCACCCTCTCTCAGGCCCAAAAAGGGAAACAAGAGAAGAGTGAGGTGGAGATGCAATGCTACATGCTGAAGAATGCTCATGCAGCAGGTGCCACTTGGACAGTGTCCCTCGTGGGGAAATTGTTCACTAGCCCAAGCGCCCTAGTACAAAGATGATGAAAAACATGCAATGCATAGGAGGAATATCGGACTTTGTGTGGTGCTGAGAACTATAAGGATATGCCCGTACTCGATCTCGAGAGGTGGCTCCATGCTGACCAAGTGACCAAGGCAAGAAGAAAAGAGGAGGAGGAAGATGTAGAGGATCCCTAAGATCCATGATTTCCACCAGAAAGGGAACTGCAACAATAGACACAGTGAATTGGAGAACTCGAAACTCAACCTCGGGAGAGAAGCCACTAGTTCCGTGCATCCATGTTGGAAGAAATACGAAGGCCTCGTCACCAAGTCGCGGCTGAACCTCTGAGGTCCCGATCTACGTGGTACCTGAAGATTCTAGGTATCAGTAGAAGAGATGACTGGTCGAAGACAGCCACCCCAAGAAAGTAGAGGATGGGTGAAGAACTTCATGTGGAGTAGGTTCCCCCTGTCTGAGGTGGGAGGTGGAGGGGTCCCTGCTGAAGTCGAGAAGAAGAAGTAGATACCCCCTTTGACTGCAAAGAAATAACATCCCCTCTGAAGTAGATAGGGAATCCAAAAACTCATGGATCACGAACTCTGAAATGTCTGATGATAAAGGAAGTGCCGCCAATCGTGCCGAAGAAGGTATCTGGGGCGCTGAGAGCTCCCAGAGGTAGCCTCTCGAACCTGAGTAGTCGAGGGTGGGGAAGAGTAGGACTCAGAATGAGCAAGAGGTGGGCAACAATCGTTGTCTCTCAGTGGAGCGGACTGGGTAGCTGAAGAAGAGGAAGGAGTCGAGCAGCCACTATCTCTTGAAGGAGCGGACTGACGAGGAGACGGTATCAAACAATCATTGTCTCTTCATGGAGCAGACTGCAGATCCGAAGGTTGAGGAAGCCACTATACCTGACAATACGGAGAAAAAGACTGCCGCTGGCATTGCGACGATCTCCAGGAGGTCATAGCGCCAATCGGTCCTCCATGTGCTTGAAAGGACTTAGTGCACATCGGATGCGTCTTATTGCCTTGAGCATAGTACTCTGATAGCGGATGCAAAACGATCTCTGTGGCCCAGAAAGGAGAGGTGGCACAAAGAGTGCCTGGTGGAAGACGCATATACTCCAGGGGGGTGAGGAGCAAAGGTTGAAGTCGGCAAGAATCGATGTTGTGTCCAGTGATGCCACAATAGGAGCACCTAGTAGTCTGGTCATCTGTTGGTAAAGAAGCCATGGATACTAGTGTGCCTTGCTGAAGAAGGAAGAGGTCAGCCACCATGAACCACGAACCGCAATGTCCGCCTCAAGGGACGTGAGGGTAGTGCGAAGCACGAACCGCAATGTCCGCCGCAAGGGGTGGGAGCAACAAGCTGAAATACCTGAAATTTGCAAAAATGAGATTGTTTTCTGAATGGAGAGTGATCAGCAACAGTCATATTGCTGTAAACAGCTGCAAACTACGAGTGGAAGGTTGGAAACAAGCGCTAGACTGTAGATAACAGCAAGGGACAGCTGAGACTGCAATGTCCTCCATGAAAGGAGTGTGGGTAGCAAGCTGAAAACACCTGAAACTTGCAAAAACGAGATTTTGATGCAGCTGAAGAATAAGAGAAGTGGATGCCGAACTTGCCATCGGTCTTTGCCTTCACTGAACTGGAGGATCTTTGCCACTGTTTGAGCAGATCTAGCTGTGGCGCAAGGGGTGGGAGCAACAAGTTGAAATACCTGAAATTTGCAAAAATGAGATTGTTTTCTGAATGGAGAGTGATCAGCAACAGTCGTCTTGCTGTAAACAGCTGCAAACTACGAGTGGAAGGTTGGAAACAAGCGCCAGATTGTAGATGACAGCAAGGGACAGCTAAGACTGCGATGTCCTCCGTGAAAGGGGTGTGGGCAGCAAGCTGAAAACACCTGAAACCTGCAAAAACGAGATTTTGATGCAGCTGAAGAAGAAGAGAAGTGGATGCCGAACTCGCCACCAGACTTTGCCTTCACTGGAGTGGAGGATCTTTGCCATTGTTTGAGCAGATCCAGCTCTGGTACCATGTCAAAAGAGTGCCTGGTGGAAGACGCATATACTCCAGGGGAGTGAGGAGCAAAGGTCGAAGTCGGCAAGCATCGATGTTGTGTCCAGTGATGCCACAATAGGAGCACCCAGTAGTTTGGTCATCTGTTGGTAAAGAAGCCATGGATACTAGTGTGCCTTCCTGAAGAAGAAAGAGGTCAACCACCATGAACCACGAACTGCAATGTCCGCCTCAAGGGGTGTGAGGGTAGTGTGAAGCACGAACCGCAATGTCCGCCGCAACAGGTGGGAGCAACAAGCTGAAATACCTGAAATTTGCAAAAATGAGATTGTTTTCTGAATGGAGAGTGATCAGCAACAGTCGTCTTGCTCTAAACAGCTACAAACTACGAGTGGAAGGTTAGAAACAAGTGCCAGACTGTAGATAACAGCAAGGGACAGCTGAGACTGCGATGTCCTCCGTGAAAGAGTTGTGGGCAGCAAGGTGAAAACACCTGAAACCTGCAAAAACGAGATTTAGATGCAGCTGAAGAAGAAGAGAAGTGGATGCCGAACTCGTCACTGGTCTTTGCCTTCACTGGAGTGGAGGATCTTTGTCACTGTTTGAGCAGATCCAACTCTGGTACCATGTCAAAAGATGATGTACCAGCGAGATAGTAGGATTTGCAGGGAGGAACATGGAGTGAACCTGGCAAACATGGAGAAGAGAAGAGAAGAGAGAAGAAACTATAGATGGATGGAATGATGAAGATTTGAATCATGGAGTGAATGTCATACAAGGGGACAAGGGTGGGTACTGTAGCACAAGGAAGATGATGAAGACAACCACGAACCATGAACCACGAACCGCAATGTCCTCCTGAAGGGGTGTGAGGGTAGTGGAGAGGCTGGAGAGAAGAGGTGACAAACTGAATGAATCAGCCATAAGGAATGAATGAGAGAGTGGCCTATAAATAGGCACAATCAATCTAGGATGGCGCCCCTTTTTTTTTGCAAGTAAAATGTGGCTAATTATATTACTCAAAAAAACTGATTACAATGGAGTGCTCATGCTCAATAGACTAGCTGGAGCTGATGCAAAGTCACAAATACATCATGTATACAAGCCTCTCAAGGCAGTCTAGGGGGTATGGGGGCAAGAAGCCATTTGGGGGTTGGGGGGGGGGGGGGGGGAAAGAGAGGTGTATCGCCATCTAGGGCTGCCTATCTATGATGGCGTCCCTTTTTAGGGTTGCAAACCCTGAATGTAAACCCTAAACGCAAAACACAAAAACACAAAAACGCAAACTGCGGGTGAAGGGTTTGTCAACAACTTGTACTAGTGATGTGTGGAGCATCTAAATCTCAACTAGGAACTAGCCCAGGTGGCGTTGGTGTGGGGACTAGATGACTAGTTTGAGCAAGGTGTCTCCTCCAAATAGTGGAGGTACCTAGCTTGGGATGTGCTATAGGCTTTGCATCTGTAGATGTAGTGCTCCTTGCTCTCCACCTCCTCCTAGCATAGTTTGCAAATCTGCTCAACTCGGGGAATGTGGGTTGCCCTCCCAATCTCAATCTCAAGCTGGTGAGACAATACCAACCAATGGCTACTCGCATCTTATGCAACATGTATACATCTAGGTAGTCTAGGTCTCTCAATGAAGCCATCTACTGTAGTCTTCATGAAGTGGTCTCTGTAGTACGACATCTTTGGGGGGAGGGGTTGCTTGGGCGAGGTCCATGTATGGTGTATGTACAATTGGTAAAGGTCCTACCACATGACCAAGTTCATCTCTGTGTGGTAGAGGTGCATTAAGGGGGAGTTAGGCTCATACTGAAAGGGAGGGAGATAGCCCATGTTGATCCCATATCCTGTAAGCCATTGCTCAACCTGTGCATACTATGAAGTGTCTTGTCCTGCCTCAGCTAGCTGCCTAGAGGCCTTGAAGGCTCTCCTAGCCAGCCAAACTGGGTGCATGCCATGTACTCTGTATAAAGCTAATGGTATGAAAAAGGGCCTCCATCATCATGGGGGATGTAGCGAACTCGGCTCTGATAATTTCATGCGATAAACTGATGGTTTGCTGCAAATTATCTGTGACAGCATGATGATTTGCGGTCATTCAATGTGTGTCCACAGGTATGTAGCTAGGCCAAGGGTCTAAATAGGTGCACCATACATCATGGATGGTATGACCAACATGTCAAATAGCCACCTCTGTGTGCATTGTCTCTCCATCATGGCCAATGCTAAGTATCCTTGTGTGAGTCGGTTTCTAACTACCTGTGCCATGGTGAATCTCCCAATCGATGTAGTGAAAGTGACCCCTAGGTAGATGTATGAGTCCATAACCTCCACATGTCCAGCTCCTAGGGTGGACACTAATCTCCTCCTCAATGGGGCCAATCTATGGAAGATCAGGATCTTGGTTTTCCCCAGATTAACCATCAATTCATGTTGTGTACAAAAGTCATGAAGGGTATGGAGACATTGCTGTAGATCCTCCTGTGATTCAGAAACCAAAACAATATCGTCAATATAAAACATAATAGAGACCAACATACCTGCTAGCTCCACCCCATCACCTCCTCGTGTGATGTGATCTTTTATCTTGTCAATGTAGAGACCGAAGAGTGTAGGTGGCAAAGGACATCCCTGCTTCACTTCAAGGGTGCTCAAGTTCACGCCTGAAAGTCTTCCTTGGCATCTCACTCAACCCTTCACTCTCTCATATAGTGCATAGATACCCCAAATCACGTTTGATGGGATCTCTGGTATCTGCAGCCTCTGTAGTAGTCTATCTCGTGGAATCGTCTCAAAGGCTTTACGGAAATCCACAAAGCAACATTAGAGTTTCTTCTTTCTCATTTTCACTTATTCAATCATACTTCTCAACGTGAAGATGTGGTCAAGTGTACAAAATCCCAATTTGAAGCGAGTCTGTCCTACTTCTCTCAATCTCCCCCTCTCTGCATACGCACTAAGCTCTACCTCCAATAGTGCTCCATATATCTTTGCCAATGTGTGGCCCACCGTGATGGTTCTATAGTTATCAAGATCTAAGGGGTCTCCAGACTTGTGGATGGGCACGATGGTATGTATAGTCCACTCATCTGGGAAGCCTTCTACTAGGATCCTATTGAACATAAAAGCAAGGAGAGGAGCCAAAATGTCAATTGCATAAATGAAGTGCCCACCCTATATACATGTGTAATCCATCGATTGTCCATGTTGTAGGTATTAAAATATTGAGGATGCATGCTAAGGAGGATCACTAATGAGCAAATAGACAATCATAATGAGACATAAGCATTAACAAAGAAGAACAATTGATATTATCCAAGCATAATGCAAGTACAATTGAATGATAATGACTGATGAAATGAGTGTGGGGATGAGTGTCTTTTATAGGCTTATAGTAGGTGGTATTGGTAGGTGGAAAAAGGTGGAAAGGGACCATGGTAATCACCAACTGTGGTTTTAATAAACCATGCATACATGACCTAGTTTAAGGCTTTATTTGAAATATCTTTCTTTGCCTTGTTTGTTCCATACAAAGAGGCTATGGTGAATGTGATTGCACATTTCTCAACACCCCTCCTCAATCACAACCAAGAAGGACATTGAGTATACAGACGCTGTCATGAGTAGAACCTTGCTAAGTGTAGACATGGAAAGAACCAACCATACAAAGCTAGCGGCTGTTACAGGGCCTCACTAAGTGTGTAGAGGTTGTAGTGTGCAGAGGTTACATGAGGAGTATAGGAGCTTATGGTGGGAACATTAGGCAAGTCCACATTTTAAACTTTAAAAATTCTATCAAAAAATGAGCTACAAAAGAGGGGCTGGTAAGTCCTATCCTTTTGTTCTTGGGATTCTTCTTCTTCTTCTTCTACATTGTTGTCTTCATCTTCTTTGACAGTACCTTCCCTTGGTTTCTTCTCTTGACCACTTGTGATTGACCACAAGCCTTTCTTCATCAGGATCGGTTTGATCCTAGTTTGCTATGTATGGAATCCGACACCGTTGAATCGAGTTGCGGGTGAGTCCTTGCCCATGTTGAGGTTGCAAGATCAGCAGCAAATCAGCTCCAAAAATTTTAGATTTCAGCAGCAGAAGAGTTGAGCACAAGTGCCAAGAAGCACTAGGTGATTAGTATCAAGAGATACTAGGTGACTAGGTGACCAATATGCCCTTTGAACTTGGAATCTTCAAGGTCTTACAAGTCCCTGGTCCGAATCTTCCCCTCCTTGATTTGATGCTAGAGTAGCAAAAAAAAACTCAAGTTTGATCAGGGGAAAACTTGATTGTGTCAGATGATACAGTGACAAGAGTCACTGTATCAATATCAAGAGACACTATGCTTGACTCTGCTTCAATTTTGCAAAAAAACATCACCAAGGTCTCCCCTCCTCAATGATTTGTTGTGAGAGTATATGCCAAATCCAAAAATATTTGAGTGGTAACACTGTGGCTTGAGTGGTAGAGGAGAAAAATGAAGTGAAATAGAAGCTTGAAGTTTGATGGCTATGGGTGCCCTTTAGGGTTTTTAGATAGGGGCCTGATTTTTCCCTAATTCCAACTCATTGAGGTGGCTATTTGAAAAACCCCAATGTCCGCACGTATTGAGCTTGCCATCTCAACATAGCTATCACTACAAGAAGGTGAGATGATTATACAATGAATGAGCACACTCCTCAAAATTTAAGATCCACAACCATTCATATGTTAGAGGATACTTCTATCACATTTATTTATATCTATTTTCTATTTTTGTTGTGTTGATTACATTGTTTTATCCTTTGTTTTTTTCCATTTATGTTGTTTTGTTATAAGCTTTCGAGGCATATATCTTATTTCTTTCCCCCTCGGGGGGTTCACTGTATATATATTCTCTATATAACGTGTGTTCATGGCCTATTTATAAATATCCTTATCTGTGAATTTTTCTTGAATAAAACACAACCCTTTTCTATTCAATCTGTAAGTAACGCCTTTATATGACACCCTTTTGTATGTAAAAAATGTATAAAAATGCTATTTTAAAAACCCCTTATTTTGAACTCACGTTATATATACATATATGAGTGACCCCCCCGAGCTTTCCCCCTTGAGGCCATTGCCTTGAACTCTCCTATTAGAAGCACTCTACCTTCCCTTTTATGAGGCCCTTGAGGCATTCACTAAGGGTAGTATTTCCATTATTGCACCTTTCTATCATGAGTGTAAGACCCTCAACGTAGTCGTGTGATATTAGACTAGCACCTCCCATTTTACTGTGGGGAGGTTGTAAGCGTTGCACACAGCAGCCTCTGGAAACCCCAAAGCACTCCCTTTGGTCATGTTAGGAGACGCAGCTCGTGTGGAGAGGAGCATGCCGCATCCTCCGTCGTACAACACCTAGCCTTGGATGGGAGCTTTCTGCTGGCAGGCAGTCAACCAGGGCCGTCACCTTCTGTATGAGGCCAAGATGCAGGACACGATATTCATCATTGAGGCAAGGTCGTGTGTAGTGATCAGTTTGGAGGCTCTACCTATCCGCCAAGTACTGGAGCCCACAACAGACCGCTCTGAGGTATGGGAGATCATAGGGAGTCTTACTGGATGGCATATCTAGAAGGCACAGTGTCAAGAGACTTTCGGCGGAGAGAGACTTTCAGCACAGGCGACCCTAGCTAAGCTCTGGACCTCCATCATCCACTCCCTCCGCGGCTGTTGGGATCAGGTGCAGGGCGAGTCCAGGGCGAGTCAGGAGCTCCGTAGTCACTTCATGCATACCTGGGGCGGCCAGGATCTATTTTTCGTGATGCAGGTACGCAGCCCCAGATGGCGATATACTCCCCCCCCCCTCCATGGCTTCTTGCCCCCATTCCCCCCAGACCGCCCTGAGAGGCTTGTATTCATGATGTATTTTTGTTTCAGCTCCAGCTAGTCTGTTGAGCATGAGCACTCCGTTGTAATCAATTTCTTTGAGTAATATAATCAGCCACATTTTATTTACAAAAAAAAAGTGTAAACACAACCTATGGAGGAGAGAGAAGATCAGGGCAATAGCTCCAAACTGATGGCAACAGCACCAAATGCTGACGTCAGCATCAAATGCAGCAAACAGACTCTAGGCGATAGCTCCAAGGTACCAAGCAACAATTGCAGAGTGAAAGCAAAGGCTGGAATTAGGCACCAAATGGTAGTGGATGGTTGGGGAAACCTCTGATCATGATGTCCTCCATGAACGGGGTGTGGGCAGCTGAGATATGGCTCCTAAAACATGCAAAAACGAGATTTTGGGAGACTAGTGGATTGCATGCCTAGTTATACAAATTTTGGGGCACCCAAATTAGGGTGTTGCATGTGGGACACAATAACTCTCTAGAATCCCATTTCTTTTTAAAATAAGATAGTTTCTTCATTAATTAAGCATGTTTTTGGGTTTTTTAGGTCCGGCTAATGCATTTTTAGCTCAATAATTCTCTCCTAGATAGATTGTCCTCCCTCACTAAGAGATGATCAGACTCGTCAACTAAGTACCCCAACTAAGAAGCACCTTGTGAACAAATATAAAAACAAGAAGAGTTAGACTTCGATGAGTTATCTTAGAGGAAAAACATGTGGAGGAAGATGATGATGGAGCATTGTCCTCCACATGAAGAATGTAATGCCTCAATAAGGCCTCCATTGAGGGAGTGGCCTAAAAAAACACTAGAGGATCCCAAGATGGAGTAGTCTGAGCCATCGTGAGCCAGTGTGTGATGCATATTGTAGTCAAGAACAAACCCATCAATCCACAATAGCCATAGGATACTCTTCAATAGAGCACCGGTTGATACCATGTCGAGATATGCTAGGGTTTGTGAAAGGAAACACAAAATGTATGGATAGAGTTAAAGAAAAGTAAACACAAACAAGCATGCAAAAAGTAAAACTGAAGAATGAAGATGAAACTAAATGAAAGACAAATGCAGAATAATGAATGAATTAATGAATGTACACTATGCTCTAAAGGTCGAGCAGTCCAAGAGCCGATGGTTCTTGCGGAAGTGGACTGAGAAAGGAGTGTTCAAGACCGTCATCCTCTAGTGTGATAGACCTCAAGTCCAACAACCACGATGTCAAGGCAAATGATAATGAGGATGCAGTAGACTGTATCTTAGGGTGATGAAATGCAGCAGCCATGGGCCATTCAAGTTGCCCTATTCCATGGAGTACTTCTCATAAGCTGCAAAATAGTAGGTTCGTGTAAAAATTGCCATTGAAACTTTAGTCTTAGGAATTTTCCACTTGTTGCCTGTCCCAATAGGCCAATCAATATAACCAACCCATGTTGATGGCCACATGCAGTTCTTTTACTCTTCTTAATGAATACTAAAGCCAACATTGATTTCAGCAGTCATTCATCTGAGTACATCTAAATCTCCTAGTATATTTTTACAGCCCAGTTTTCTTCTGCAGTTGTGCAACACAGTCAAAGGCTGCAAACATTGTTGGGAGTGCAATTGGTTGAAACTTCTGCTTTTCGAGTACTGCTTTTCATTTCTCTACACTCAAGCTAACCTAAAAAGACATTCAAAGTTGTCTCTAAACAAGAAGTGGTATATCCCTTGACTCTAAACAAAAAGTGGCATATCCTGCAAGCAATGTGCAATCAGTATATACAAAGACATCCTTGCACTCTTTATTGACAATGTCCACACTTTGACAACATCTGCAATTTAAACATAGTGCAGAATCATCACAATCAAGATAACTTGTACTTTCAGACAACAGCAGGCGAACCACTGATAGCAGCTCCCTCCCCTTTACATGCACACCTCAACAAACAAATAAGCCTTTGAATCAAGAATGCAATATTATAATATGACCAGAGATTCCTTAATAAAACATACAAGCTAACTTGCATACCTTTACTTGATCACCAATTACAAAAGGCCTTGTTAAGAAAAGTATTGTACCCCCTAAGAAGTTTCCAACAATCTCCTTTGCTGCTAGCCCCACAGCAATACCTGCATTAATGCAAGGGAGACATCTAAAACTTCTCCTGTCTAGAACAAGTAGCCCCAAGCTTGTTGCCAAAAAGATAAAACAACTAGTGGCTCCAAGTATTGGCAAAAATCTAGTAATATGTTTTCAAATAGCACAAATACCAACTAGCTTCAAGGGTAACTATGCAACTCATTATTAAAATATACTCATTGAGCTAGTAAGCAGAAGCCACAAACTCGACACCTGCTGTTCATTTTCTTTTATTTTCCCATGTTCAATACTTTTCTTTTCCCATTTTCAATACCATCTTAGTAGCTTCCATTCTTTTCCCACGTTGCCACTTTCTATTTGTATTATGGCTTTTCTTCTTGGCACCTTTTTCCTATGTTCTCTTTCGTAGCTCTCATACCCATCTTCTCTTTCTCTTTGTGGCTAGTATCCATTCATTGAGCTGTGGCAGGCAGGTGATCTGTCCTTATATGGTAGGTGCTGGGTGGTTGTCAAAAAAAAAAAATGGCTCCTATGCCATCTGATTGAAGGCAATAGTTCTTGTTATAGCTTTGCAAAGTCTCTTTGGCCTTCTATATCATCCTGGCTTAATAAACTTTTCAAACTTAGTGTTTGGTCCTTGGGAGATTCCCTTCTATTATTGCCACCTTATGTGGTGACTCAACAATTTGCTTTTATGATAAATAGAAGCTCCATTCTTTTTCCTTTCCATGAAGAAGTTTGAATGAATGTATAAAAATATTTGCATCACGCCCTCTAGCCAGCCAACCACAATCAAAGACCAAGGCAGCAAACACTTATGAAGCCAAAAGGCTACAAAGGAAGAGGTTCATGAAGTGGGCACAACAGGGGTGGAGCAAACAATATCCATGCATGGAGTAGCCACCTCTCTAGGTATCAAGCCATCCAAAACCATGGAGGTAATCTGCCATAAGAGCAATCCTCGCACGTGACCCGTGTGCCCATGGATGCTCGAGGCCAAATCCAAGGTAAATGCATTGCGAGTCCACCAAATGTGCCAAAGACCAGTCCATTGCATGAATTGAAAGAGGCAAGGATGATGGGAGTATAACGTGATCATGGATGGCATGTTGCCCAAAACCCAAGAATGAATGGGCATTCTCTAACCTATCAAATCCATCCATACTCTAGAAATGAAGTCCCAAATTTGTCTAGCAACCAAGCAAGAGATGAAAAGATGAGCAAGGGTTTATCACATGTGGTACACAAAATACATTTGACACGCGATATCTTGCAACCAGATAGCATATCTCAAGTGGAAAGACCCCCAATAAGAAGCCATCTCTCTCTCTCTCTCTCTCTCTCGTAAAAGGTAATTGTATTAATTACGAAAAAAAGGTACAAGATTACATGATTACATGATTACAAGAGACACGAGGGCCCTAGGCCAACGTGTGGGAAATCCCCGTACTAATGCACAAAAAAGGTTACACCAATCATGGCAACGACCCAGAGGCAATTGCCATATGCCAGGGAAGCAAATCCTCCCGAGGGAGCAAGTCGGAGTGCCGGATGAGATCTATCTGCCAATGCAAGAGCCCTTTAAGCCTGGCAATATGTCTCGGTACATTAGAGGCCGAATCAAAGAGAAAAGCATTGCGCGTGGTCCAAATGTGCCAGCATCCCCAGTATCTGAAAAAGTGAAATAAGATCTTCATATGTAACTGTGGCGGTGTGGGGTACTTTGGGCGCACAAAAACCCAATCGAAAGGAGTTAGTGAGGACCCCACCACTGCGCGCCAGATTTGCGACAAGAGTGACCAGATATTCTTGGCGAGCGGGCATCTCTCTCTCTCTCTCTCTCTCTCTCTCTCTCTCTCTCTCTCTCTTTTTTTTTTCGTAAAAGGTAATTGTATTAATTACGAAGAAAGTACAAGATTACATGATTACACGAGTACAAGAGGCACGAGGGCCATAGGCCAACGTGCGGGAAATCCCCGGACTAGGGTACTAAAAAGTTACACCAATCATGGCAAGGACCCAGAGGCAATTGCCAAATGCCAGGAATACAAATCCTCCCGAGGGAGCAAGTCAGAGTGCCTGATGAGATCTAGCTGCCAATGCAAGAGCCCTTTAAGCCTTGCAATATGTCGCGGTACATTAGAAGCCGAATCAAAGAGAAAAGCATTTCGGGTGGTCCAAATGTGCCAGCATCCCCAGTATCTGAAAAAATGGAATAAGATCTTCATATGTAACGGTGGTGGTGTGGGATACTTCGGGCGCACAAAAACCCAATCGAAGGGAGTCAGTGAAGACCCCACCACCGCGTGCCAGATTCGTGACAAGAGTGACCAGATATTCTTGGCGAGCGGGCAAGAAAGAAAACGATGTCGGGCCGATTCCGCCGAAGTGGTGCAGAAGAAGCAAGTGCCATTCGAGATTCGACGCTTGGAAAGGGCCGAGGCAAGAGGAAGACCACCAATCATTACCCGCCACAGAAAGACCTTGCATTTGAAAGGTGTCTTGTTCTGCCATCCCTCCATCAGCGCTGCCTGCCACCATGACAGTGATTTCCGCAGGCCCCAAACAGCATTAACTTTCACGCCCAACCATTGGTGATCTTTAATGAGAAGATGATACACCTGATTAGTAGAGGCATTTTCCAGACTCAACCGGCCTGCAAGGTCCCAGTCCTGCCAAGGGCGATCCATAGCCAGGGCAGGAAAGGGTTGCCTACCCTGAAGTTCCGAGGAAAGCTTCCCCCACAAATCACGGTATCCGCGCGGGATCCTGAAAAGTCTCCTAGCAGTCCGAAATGATGCAAGGACATTGCGAGTGGCAAGGGTAGCATCCGCAATCGAAGTCACACCCAAACGGGCCATGCGGTTAAATCTTGGTCTGAGCTGATGTTTATCTTCCCATGAAAGTAATGTGGATACCGCCAACAATTCCAGCTGAAAAGAATTTGTCTGCACGCGGTCCCCTACAGGATGCCAACGGGCCTTTTGGAGCACCACTTTCCAAGAGCCGACCAAATGCACTAACAAAGAGGAAGAGGGACTGGAGAAACGAGCGTCAGCATTAAGGACATGCCACCATGAGGCTCGAAGCTGTGTGTTACCCTGGCGGAGGCCGCTGTCCTCAAGAAAATAACGGGCTATGATGGTCCACGGGTGATGATCCACGCACATGGCACGAAACAGAGACCAACGAAGAGCCAGCATATGAGTTTCTGCATCCAAAATAGCTCCACCACCCATGCGCTTAGGGGTACATGCATGTGACCATGAAATCCAGGAAATGCCTGCCTGCAGTGAATCTTTCTTCCATAGCATGAAACGAATGGGATGAGTAAGAGCCTTCAAAGTACTGGGCGTCCATGGCAGTAATGGCAGGAAATACGTCAGCATTGGTAGCATAATTGTCTGAGCCACCTTGAGGCGGACATGGAACGGCCAGGCTTGCGACTTCCAATACATAAACTTCACGGCCAGTTTGCGTGAAATCCACTCCAGCAGGGCCTTTGGCCGTACATCCACCCCCAATGGGTATCCAAGATGCCTGACAATCGCGCCACGAGAAACCACCTGGCCCTGCCAGCCTAATGACTCTAAATCAGGCTCCGTGCAACTGAGAATGGCTGACTTGAAGGCATTGATGCGAAGACCAGAAGCTTGACCAAAGAGCGTCCAAACATCTAATGCCTTGCGAATGTTATCCCTGTCCGCCTGCAAAATCATAAAGGAGTCATCAGCCAAGGATTGGCTAATGAAGTGCTGCCCCAAAGGAAGAGATAACCCTGCCAGCTGGGCAGAAGCCGCCATGGAGGATAACATTGAAAGGACCGGGTGAGTTGCCAAGGCAAAGAAGAGAGGACTCAAAGGGCAGCCTTGTCTGAGCGAGCGTGCAAGGAGAAATGGCTCGGTGACCCCACCATTAAGCATAACTCTTGAAGAAGCCTCAGTACTAATGGTGTAGATCAATCGGGACATGCGGATCCCAAAGCCCATAGCAGACATAAGCTCTGCAAGGAAAGACCAGTCCACACAGTCAAACGCCTTTTCCAGGTCCAGTTGAATCAAGACCACTTGCTGATTGGAGTGCCTCGCATAATCAATAGCCATTTGCACATTCAAGATATTGTGCAAAATGTTGCGTCCCTTAATGAAACCATATTGGAGGGGGTGCACAAGAGCTGGAAGGTGCTTGTGAAGCCGATTTGCCAGCACTTTGGAAAAGATTTTATACATCACGCCCATCAACGAAATTGGTCTCCAGTGTTGCAGCTTTGACGGCGAAGGGACCTTGGGGATCAGTTTGATGAGGCCTTCTTTCCATGAAGAAGGCATGACCCCTGTTTCCCAAACCTGCTGGAACATGACCACCAAAGGCTTTACCAACTGCGTGGCTGAGTGCTCAAAAAATTCATTAGTGAGACCATCCCAACCAGGACTTTTATCCTTAGGCAGGTGCAACAACACATCCATAACCTCATCTTCGCAAATATCCGCCTCCAAAGAGGCTTGCATATCAAGCGGAACCTGCTGGTGGACCAGCTGATAGAAGACCGAGCGGGCATGCGTAACCTGGCTAGACAGCAAGGATGAAGAACCAAAAAGATCCATAAAATAATTTCTGCACATATTGATAATGGTCTGCGGATCAGTGACCATGCGACCTTCCGAGTCCTGAAGTCGAGTCATATTTTCGCGAGCCGGAGAAGCATGCAAGGCGCGAAAGAACTTATGAGACTGGCAGGCATTATCTTGCAATGTGTCAGTCAAGTTATGCAGCTTGGCCTGCTGATAAGATTTCAAGCTAAAGACTTGAATAAGATGGGCCAAACGCCGCTCCAGTGACAGCAGAAAATCATCATCTGGGGAATCCAGGAGCAAGGAACGGACCAAGGCCAATAAGTCCTCTGCTGCAAGTCGACGGCGGCGACAAAGAGAGGCAGTGTGAATCCCATACTGCCGAGCAACCCGCTGCACATTAGAGAGCAGGCGTGCAAACGAAGCCAAGCCCTCAGAGGCGAAGTCCAATAAGAACCTCTCAATCAGTTGCTGCATATAATCCTGAAAAATTGGATGCTTCAAATAAGAGGAGTTGAAGCGTAAAGGGAGCTTATCCAGGAACTGCATAAAAGGTGCAACAGATTGTGCCCGCATCTCAAGCTGGAGGGGAAAATGATCCGACAACGCATATTGCTGCAAGACCTTCATCTCCAGCATCTCGGGAAGAAAATCATCCCCCTGCATGATATACATTCTGTCCAATCGCGACCAAGTGGTTGCATATTGCGCAGAATGAAAAGTAAAACCTGAAACAGAAGGGTGAAGCCACGACCAAAGATCTTGCTTAAGTATGTGCAAAGCAAAGGAGTTCCACACCCGGCTTTCTGGCGTGTCCATTACCGAATGCCCTGAGGTGGACTGCGAAGAGTCAACACACATATTGAAATCTCCCATCAAAAACCCTCTGCGGCCAAGTGCCATGGAGCCCTGCAAAGTCAACCATAGATCCCGTCGGGATGTGGGATCATTGGGAGCATAAAGTCCCAGCAGCCATAAAATCTCACCTTCAAATAGGACCTCGATTACCAGAAAGCGGCCGTGCACATCATTTTTAACAAGAACAGGCTGGTATTTCTCATGAACAATCATCAACACGCCCGAATAATGCTTAGCATGTGTCCCTGCATAAAACAGACGAAATCCACGACAATCCACAACCTTTCCTGCCTCACCATGACTTTTGTGCTCCACTGCACATAATACATCCCACTGATTTTCGTGCAAGACAGACCACATGGTATGCTGCTTATGGCGAGAGCAAATGCCTCGCACGTTCCACGTGGCAATCTTCATATATTTTCAAACAAAGGAAGTCAGGAACGAGGCGCCTGTTGCCTCGATTGCATCTTTTCCGCGAGGGCATCCAGGACACCCTCATCCAGAAAATCAGCCAATACTGCAAATGAATTCGGGCGACCTGCTTTAGAGGTAGAAGGGAAATCCACTACCTTGGGAGCAGGGCGGGGATAACGCCTATCCCAAGGAGTAATCACGTTGCCTTTCGCATCAAACGCCAGCTTAGCAGGTGGGCCCTTGGGGCCCTCGGAATAGACTTTCCTTGAAGACGGATTGCGGGGGGCTGACGGGGCCATGGTACGCACAACCTGCTGTGGGGTGATCATGTCTTTCCTGCGCGTGTACGTGCGCACGGAATCCGGGGAAACATGAGGCCCAGGATCTGCCAGGCCTGCGTCCAACTTTTTACCTTTTTTTTGTCGTGCCTCAATCCAATCAGAGCTAGGAGAATCCAAAGCTCGGACCTGTTGTTTACCTTTTTCCATGACAGTAGGGGGCTGAAGAGTCTCCTGTGTCTGGGCATCAAGCACCATGTCATCCTTGGGCTGCACAACCTGCGCCTCCTCAGAAGACAGTTGCCGTTCCGGGCATTCAGCTACAAAATGCCCTAATTTACCACATGAAAAGCAGTGTCCGGCAAAATTGCCCCATTTCAGGCGAAAATGCAAAGGATGCATGCCAGCGCAATTGAGGCGAAGCCACGCAGGCCGTTTCCTGGCCGTATCCCATAACATGCATAGACGGTTTCGGTTCATAGCCCTGAGGCTGGGGGGAACCAGCACTGTGCCCACAACCGCCATCGCGTCTTTCAACAATGGCCAATATACCGCTGGACAATTTTCCACTTCCACCCACACCGGGCATTCGCGTTGAAACAGACGCTGGAAGTCAGCCATAGGGCGCCATGGTACCACATGGACCAAGCGGCGGTCAAAGAATAGTGGCAACTTGGACAGTAGCTCAGCTCGATGCGATTCAGATTTCAACAGCACCTCATAAAAGCCGCGAGGGCCAAGGAAGATCTCCTCAACATACTCCCCTTGCAATAAGTGGTGCATCCACTGGCGAATATGTGAGAGCACTGGGATCTTGCCGGTGAAAAAAAGTATAACTGCACGGTCATAGAACACCGAGAAGGACCGCAAGACTGATTTTGGGTCCACTGTCGCTTCCAGCACATCATCCGCAGCCGCAGCAGAGAAAGTTTCATTATTATGCTGGACATAATCGCCAAGCAGAGTATTGGCAAAGTCCAGCAAATGCTCCCAATCTATTTCCTGCGAATCCACAGGTTCGGAGGCAACCTGCGCATAGGAACGGTCCTGAGGACCCATTCGCTCGTCTGAAGTGTGCTTAGAGCGTTTGCCTGCCGGCGGCAGTTCAGAACCCGGAGGCGGCTCCTCCGTGCATGGCACCATATCCTCCGGCTCCTCGGTATCGGAATCAGGGCCAAGGGCTGCCACCGTCCGGTCAAGAAAATCCATATCCAGGCCAGCCATACCGCTGTCTTCTCTCTTTCGCTCGCTCCCTCACTGCAGCAGCAGGATGCACTGCCTACAGTCTCTGCTCTTCAATAATCTGCTGCCTCCTCAGCACAGATCTGTCCTTGTAAAATGTCTATCTGCCTGTCCCTTCCTCTCTCTCTCTCTCTCTCTCGCTCTCTGTCTCTCTCTCTTGCTCGCTCCGCAAGTCCCGCAGACCGGCACAATCAGGGAACCGCCTGGCTGCAGCAACAGGATTGCAACGGGGCACCTGTGCAGAACAGGACAGACGCGCGCCGGTGAACCCCTGACGAATAGGGCGTGTGAAGGCAGGCGAGCAGCTGTGAAGTGCGGGTGTCGACGGCGGGTGGGACTTCAGGCAGGTCGTCAGGCGGCGCGCAGGTCATCAGGTCGTCAGGCGGCGCGCAGGTCGTCAGGCGGCGCGCAGGTCGTCAGGTCGTCAGGCGGCGCGCAGGTCGTCAGGCGGCGCGCAGGCAGGTCGTCAAATCTCTCTCTCTCTCTCTCTCTCTCTCTCTCTCTCTCTCTCTCTCTCTCTCTCTCTCTCTCTCTCTCTCTCTCTCTCTCTCGTGAAGATAATTGAATTAAGTAGTAAATATTTACATTAGACCATCAGGTCAACATTAAAAATAACAGACATAAAGGAAAGCCTACACAGACTCAAACACAGAAATGCCACACCGAAAGAACAGTTGGTGTGGAGCGACCAGTATCTAGCCAAGGAGCAACAATGTCACGAAGAACCAGATCAGCAAAAACCATAGAGGAGATTTGCCACAACACTAAACCACGAATTCGGGCCACATGACCATGAATGCCAAATACTGAATCAAAAATGAAGGCATTCTGAGTACGCCAGATATGCCACAAGGCAGTCCATCTAAGGAAATGGAACAGGCATGAATAATCTGATCGCAAAGAGGTCATGGAGGTCATCTTTCCCATAATCCACGAACGAGCTGATATCGGTGCTGAGTCAACAAGAACCATACATGGGAAATAAAACTCCGAATCTGTCTCGCAACAAGGCAGGAGACAAAAAGATGAAGCACTGTCTCATCACATGTAGTACAAAATACACATCGACTAGCAGAGATCTTACGAACACACAGCACATTCCCGGTAGGAAGGGCCCCAATAAGTATCCTCCATATAAATACTTTTCCTTGATACGGAACCTTAGATTTCCAGAGCTACATGATTCTATCCTGCCACTTCTTTTTGCTATCCCGAGTATGCCATACTTTATTAGCCTTATCCATGACCCATTTCTTGGCCTCCACCATTTGATGATATATCTGGTTAGCTGACCTTTTCTCGAAATCATCAGGAATCACAAACATCCAATCACACCAAGGAGACAATAGTTGTGACCCAGGCAAAGGATAGAACCTCAAAAGTCTGTCCTGTATGGCCGACCAAATATCATGATATCCCCTAGGCACCCGAAAATGCTTACAAATACACCGAAAAGAATAAAGACGGGCCTACCTAGGAATGACACCATCCGAGACTATCTACAACCCCAAACGAGCCATCCAATTGAACTTGTCTCACTGTAGATCTTTATCAGGCCAATCCAACAACCTAGAGGTAGCCAGTACTTCTCCTAGCAGGGAATTCTCCTCCTTATGAAAATCTAGAGGGCGCCAAACTACAAAACATAATATTGCCTACCAAGATGTGATCATATGGGAAAGGAGAAAACACTTGGAGACCTTAACAGATCTTGTAGAGTTAAGCACATGCCACCAAGAAGCATGAATAACCATGCTACCATGAGAAATGTCAATCCTTTCTATAAGAAATTTTGCTATATCTGTCTAGGGATGACTCTCAACACAGAGTGCCTGTTGCAGAAGGGCTAACCTCAAAGAAACCATATGAAAATTAACATCCAAAAGAGTTGCTCCCCCCATCCTTTTAGGAGTAGTCACATGCTGCCATGAAATCCACACCTGGCCCAGGCGATTTCCTTTCTTTTTCCATAACATGAATCGATTAGGCTGAACTGATTCCAATAGGGTCTTTTTAGTCCAAGGAAGCAATGGCAAGGAAAACGAAATCATGCGAATCATAATGCATTGAGCAACTTTAAGTCTTACATGAAGAGGCCAGCCTTGAGACTTCCAGTACATAAACCGATCATGAATACGGGATGCCATCCAATCCAACGAGGCACGAGAAGCTACCTTCACACCAATAGGATAACCCAAATGTATGGTTATATTTCCCTTAGGAATCACAATACCATTCCAGCCCAAAGCCTGTAAATCATTTTCCGTACAAAGAGCAGAGTGGATTTCTGAGCCTTAATATGAAGTTCTGATACCATAGCAAAAAGTTTCTTTGCTACCATTGCCCGATCAACATTCAAGCGATCTGCCTTAAGAAACATGGAATCATCTGCCAAAGATTGACCCACAAGTTGGGCCCCACTGGGAAGAGACAAACCAACAATCTCACCTTGATTGGCCGACTTATCCAACAAAGAAAGCATCGCGTGAGTAAGCAATGCAAACAACAAAGGGCTGAGAGGGCAGCCTTGCCGAAGTAAGGCAATTTCATCAGTGACCCCTCCATTAAGTGCAATAAGGGCCACTGCCCCCTGACTAATAGTATCCACAAGAGAAGCCATACATGGCCCAAACCCCATGGTGAACATTAGTTGCCTTAAAAAAGACGAGCTCACATGATCAAATGCCTTTTCAATATCAAGCTAAAGCATAACAATGTGCTGGCCTGAAGCCTTTGCAAAGTCAATCCCCACATGAACATTCAAAATGTTGTGCATTATATTCTGACCCTTAATGAACATCTCTCTCTCTCTCTTTCCGAATAACATATTGTTGGGATAATGCTCGCACATTATCCCTAAAAACCGCCCGTGCTTCCATCCCTCTAGATAGGACCTTTAAGCTAAAAGAAGCTATCAGTTTGCTGAACACCTTTCAAAAACTCGTTTTGCTGCAGAAAAGATTGATTAAACCGAAGAGGCAAATGAGCAAGGAGAGCCTTAAATGCATGAACAGGTTTGTGGCTCATTTCCATGACCAAAGGGTAATGATCTGACAAAACATATTGTCTTTCCACCCACATATCAATGACTGCAGGAAGAAAAGAGTCACTCTGGCAGATATAGATCCTATCCAGTCTGGCCCAGGTATTTGGATGCTGAAAAGAACGATAAGTATATCCAGCTTGTGATGGATACATCCAGGACCACGTGTCCTGTTTCAAAGATACTGCTGCAAGAGCATCCCAAGCCTGTCGCTTAGGACCATCCATAACCGAATGCGGAGAAGTCGCCTGATCCCCAGAAACACAGGTATTAAAATCACCCAAAACAATGCCTTGATGAGCCATGGCAAGGCAATGTAGGTCATCCCAAAGCTGACGACGTTCCCTTGCACTAGAAGGAGCATACATGCCTACAAACCACAAAACCTCTCCGTCATAAATTATTTCCAGAATCTAAAATCGACCAGGAGGATCCTGAGAGACCAACAATGGTTGTAGGGAGGATTTGACAACCAACATAACTCCCAATTTATGCGGAGGTCAACCACTAAAAAAAACCACATAATCCTTGTATGCATAAGAAGATCCAGTCAATGCGTGTTGTTTATGCTCTACAACACAAAAAACATCCCAATTTCCAACTAGCACAACTTTCCAGAACCGATACTCCTTGCTGCCCGAAGAAATACCTTTCACATTCCACAGAGCAATTTTCATGATCAATCATAAATGAGAAAAACTATTGAACCACCGCTTTCCCTTTCCCTTTTACATCAATAGCCTTGGCAGCCTGGAATCTCTCCATTTCACCTCGGATAACATCAACAAGATTTGCCCTCTACAAACCTGCAATTCTCTCTCTCTCTCTCTCTCAAAAGGTGCAATGGGTTGTGCGAGCATCTCAAGCTGCAGAGGAAAATGGTCCGACAATGCATATTGCTGCAACACTTTCATTTCAAGCATCTCAAGGAGGAAATCATCATTCTGCATGATGTATATGCGGTCCAGCCGCGACCATGTTGTTGCATACTGAGCGGAATGGAAAGTAAACCCTATAGAAGACAGGTGCAGCCAGGACCAGAGATCTTGCTTAAGAACAGCAAGAGCCAACTCATGCCACCTACGGCTTTCCGGCGCGTCCATTACCGAATGCTCCGATGTGGACTGCGAAGAATCAACACACATATTGAAATCCCCCATGAAGAGGCCCCGTCTGCCAAGTGACAAAGAAGTCTGCAAAGTATGCCAAAGCTCCCGGTGCGATAAAGGATCATTCGGAGCATAGAGACCAAGTAACCATAAGATTTCTCCATCGAATAAAATTTCAATCACCACAAAGCGGCCATGCACATCATTTTTAATAAGAAGAGGTTGATATTTTTCGTGTACAATCATGAGCACACCAGAATAACGCATGGCCTGTGTCCTTGCATAGAACAGACGAAAGCCATGGCAATCCACAACTTTCCCAGCTTCACCGTGACTCTTGTGTTCAACAGCACACAAAACATCCCACTGATTCTCATGCAATACAGTCCACATGGCATGTTGCTTATGGCGAGAACAGATTCCTCGCACATTCCACGTGGCTATTTTCATGTGTTTTTTGTAAAAGAAAATCAGGTACGAGGCATAGCTTGCCTCAATTTGACCTTTTCTGAGAGAATGTCCAGGACTCCCTCATCCAAGAAATCAGCCAACACGGCAAAAGAGTTTTGCGGACCAGATTTGGAGGTAGACGGCATATCTGCTGGCTTGGGAATGGAGCGGGGATAACGACGATCCCACGGGGTAATGACGTTGCCTCTGGTATCAAAAGCCAGCTTAGCTGGTGGACCCTTTGGACGATCCGAATACACTCTCCGAGTGGGCTGAGGACGGGAGGCAGAGGAAGCCATCGCAGGAGGAGAGTGCTCCGACAGCAACATTTCTTTCCTGCGCATATAAGTACGCATGGAATCTTGTGACGCAGAAGGCACAGAATTCTCCATGCCAGCAACCACCCTGGTACCTTTTTTTGCGCGTACTTCAACCCAGTCTGTGCCACGGGAATCTAAACCCGAAACCTGTTGTTTACCTTTATCCAGAGCTTTAGGTGGATGGATAGCATCCTGCAACGGGACATCACATACCATATCTTCCATGGGTAGCGCAACATGCCCAGCATCTGAAGTGTGTTGCTGTTCTGGGCATTCGGCCATGAAATGCCCTAATTTTCCACAGGAAAAGCAGTGTCCTGCAAAATTGCCCCATTTCAAACGAAAGTGTAAAGGATGCATGCCACAGCAATTGAGACGTAACCACGCAGGCCTTTTCCTGGTAGTGTCCCATAACATACACAAGCGGTTACGATTCACTGCCCTTAAACTTGGAGGGACCAGAACAGTGCCCACAGCAGCCATGGCGTCCTTCAACAGTGGCCAATAAACAGCCGGTCAATTTTCCACTTCAACCCATACAGGGCACTCCCGTTGCAGCAGGCGCTGAAAATCTGCCATTGGGCGCCATGGTACAACATGGACCAAACGGCGATCAAAAAACAGAGGCAGTTTAGACAGAAGAGCAGCACGGTGCGTCTCAGATTTTAACAGCACCTCAAAAAAACCTCGGGGCCCCACAAAAATCTCTTCAACACATTCCCCTTGTAGCAGACTGTGCAGCCACTGGCGAATACGGGAAAGCTGGGGGATTCTACCAGTGAAGAAGAGTATCACCGCGCGATCATAGAATACTGAAAAGGAGCACAAGACAGATTTGGGGTCAACAGTGGCTTTCAAAACATCTTCCGGTGCAGAGTCAGAAAAGACTTCCTGATTATGTTGAACATAATCGCCAAGTAGAGTGTTGGCAAACTCTAGCAAATGCTCGGAGTCAACATCCTAAGAGTCTGCAGAGTCCGAAGCAACCTGAGCATAGGAACGATCCTGATGATCCATTGATTCCTCCGAAGTGTGCTTGGTGCGTTTGCCTGTAGGCTGAAAGTCAGGAGCAGTGGGCATCTCTTCATTGCACGGAACCATATCGTCGGGTTCCTCGGTATCAGAGTCCGGACCAAGCGCTGCCACCGTTTGGTCTATAAAATCCAGGTCCAGGCCAGCCATGGTGTATCACTGCATATACCGGTCAAAGGCCGAACGAAGATCTCACGGGAGGCAGGAATGCGCAAGCCGCTCTCCCTCTTTCTCAGGCAAAACGGACCCGGCACTGGACTGATGAAGAAGCTTGGGAAGCGCGTGCGCAGAAACAGTCGGCCGCACGTGCGCACGTCCACAGGCAGAGAGGGCCTCGTTCCCTTGCTGGTTCACACTCTCACGCTCGCTATGTGGCAACCCGGATTGGGGCCTGTTGTCACACCCTCGCTGTCAGGCACTAAGGATGACAGAATAGGATAGGGCGATGCAGATCACCACGCTGACGTCAGCAGGGACAGGAGGCTAACGGACAGGCAAGACGCGACAGCGCAACCAGGGCGCAGACCCTGTGCTGGTGACTCGTCCGTCGCAGAGCAGGGTGACGTAAGCAAGAAGATCGCACAACAGAACGACAGCAGGTCGCGGGCTAGGGTTGGGCGCGAGGACACGCGCAGGGCGAAACGATGGTCGAAGGCAGCAGACAAGGGTTGGGCGCGATGACACGAGCAGGGCAAAACGTTTGACGAATGCAGCAGACACGTCCGCTAGACGAGGAAGCAGATCCGTCATCGCCCACGCACCAGACTCCTCGCCATCACGATCCCCACGTTTCTCTCTCTCTCTCTCTCTCTCTCTCTCTCTCTCTCTCTCTCTTTTTCGTAAAAGGTAATTGTATTAATTACGAAAAAAATACAAGATTACTTGATTACAAGATACATGATGACACAAAGCCATCATGTGAAGAGGTTCTCTCTCTCTCTCTCTCTCTCTCTCTCTCTCTCTCTCTCTCTCTCTCTCTCTCTCTCCCCGTAATGGATTATTATATTAATTACGAAAAAAAGTACAAGAAAACAAGATTACAAAATGTAAAGTGGCTCTAGGCCATCAAATATGAACCAAATACAAGGGACAAGCGTGCAAGAGGCGCCTCGAGACTAGACAAACACAAGGGATCAAGAATTGTGATGAGATCTTTGTTGGGCCTTGGCAACCAATGTCTCCAATACACCATCATAAAAGAAGTCACCCAAAACCACATAAGGTTTGGCATCTTGATGTTCGGCCCGCAAAGAGGAGGACAAATCTTCATGGTGGGATAGATACTTGCGGTCCCATGGAGTAATGATTCAATCGGCCGCATCAAAGACTAGCTGAGCTGGAGGGTCACGGGCACATGATGATGACTGGTTGGGCTGCAGTTTAGATGGCTATGGATCCTAAGCAAGATCAAGACATTGAGTAGTGGGTACATCCGAGGATTTATCTTGGTGACAGGAATAAGTGCGGAGGGGTTCTCGTGAAGAAGAGAGCTCCATAGGCATTGTATACATTGTTGTTTCCTTCACTTTTCCCTTGTTGCGGCGGGCTTCTGTCCATTCCTATGGTTCTATTGCTGATGAAGCAGCCGGCTGCTTGCATTTGGATGCCTTGGGACTGACTGGGCTGAGCAGCCTAATGTTGGGAAGAAGATGAAGGCTTATTCTGATCTTTTCTTGAGTCCATATACATGGGCTGATCCACCTCGAGACTCTTTCAATCAAGGTATTCGGCCATGAAGTGACCCAATTGGCCACGCAAGAAACACTAACCTGCAAAAGTACCCCACTTGAGCCTAAACCAAAGAGGCCACATGCCATTATAGTTGAGGTGTAACCACTTAGGCCTCTTTCTCGCAATGTTCTACAGCATACACATATGATTAGGGTTGGCTGCCTTGAGGCTCAAGGGCACTAGCCACTGCGTCCTTTAGAAGGGTCCAATAAACTGCTGGCCAACTCTCTGCTTCCACCCATACTGGACATAATTGCTTAAGCAAGGATTGGAAATCGGCCATTGGATGCCAGGAGACAATGTGCACTAACTATTTATCACAAAAAAGGGGGCTGCTTAGTTAGAAGATGATCCTGTGCTTAAGGACAAAGAAACTCAATCTCATAGAACCCATGCTGACTGGCAAAGATCTCTTCCACACAATCAATCTGAAAGATAGATGTCAACCATTGACGGATCCTAGCAAGCACGGGAATCCAACCCTAAGAGTGCTTTGTGTCGTTTATGAATGAAGTTATCTTTTCTAAAGGCTTACATAGTGTTTTCTTTCTTAATAGGCTAACAAATGAGTCAGTCAACGGGTGAAGAAAAGAATAACACCATGCTCATAGAAAGACAAAAAAGATAAAAGAATCTCTTGAGTAGGCACATGTGTATCTAGGATCTCTTCCTCTGCACAAGTTAGAATAGCTCGACAATCGTGCTCGACATATTCCTCCAGAAGAGGATTCACAAACTCTAGCATTTGATCCCAGTTGGGTTCTTGCAAGTCCTGTGAAGGAGAGGCCACTTGAGCATATGAGCATCTTCAGTATGTTCTTCCACTTCCATAGCCGGAGTCTGAGTAGCAACAGGTTGTTCCATATTTTGCATACTCTACGTATCCTGGCCCACCATCAAGGAGCGGAAGCTGTCAATATGCCATGCTTGTCAAAAGATGTCGTTGCCTTGCTCTCCACAAGACATGCCCACCAAGCGAGCAAACAAGCAGGCCTGCATGGCAAGCCCAAAGTAGTCACAAGTGGGAGTAAGGGAACAACTATGGACACGTGCAACAAACTGGTTGGTGGCGTGCAACAATCAAGTACAGGGCGGCGCCAAGGGACACAGTGCAGGGGAGTGACTGGTATCAAGAGACCAACAGAAGTCAGACCTACAAGGTAGCGATAGGTTCCATGGTGGCCAAGGTCATCACCGTTCCCTAGCATCACGACTCTCTCTCTCTCTCTCTCTCACTCTCTCTCGTGAAGATAATCGAATTAGATAGTGAATATTTACATCAGACCATCAGGTCAACATTCTGTCTCTGTAGCAGTTATTTTCTATTACATCAGACGAAGAGGTCAGCATACTCTGTCTCTCTCACTCTCTGTGTAACTAATATTTACATGAGGCCTGCAGGCTATCAGAACAACCAGAACAACCTATTACATGAACAGTACTATCAGATCACACAGAAGGAGCAGCTGGAGTAGAGTGAACAATTGCCATCCAGGGAGCAGCAATATCCAAAAGAACCAGGTCCACTGACATCATAGAGGAGATTTTCCATAACACTATTCCTCGCACATGAGCCACATGCCCATGGATGCCCGATGCTGAATCAAAAATAAAGGCATTGCGAGTACGCCATATATGCCACAGGGCTGTCCATCTAAGGAAATGAAATAAGCAGGAACAATCTGAACTTAAAGAGGGCATAGACAACATGTCTCCCATAATCCACAAATGAACTGACAGGCGGTGCTAAGTCACCGAGGACCAGACACGGGAAATGAAATTCCAAATCTGTCGTGCAACAGGGCAGGAGACAAAGAGGTGAAGCAATGTCTCATCACAAGTAGTGCAGAAAACACAATGCCCAGCAAAGATTATCCGGGCACGGACCACTTCGCCCATTGGAAGACCCCCAATGAGCAGCCACCACATGAACACTTTTCCTTGTTACGGGACCTTAGACTTCCAAAGCTGGATAAATCTTTCCCACCACTTCTTTTTACTGTCCCTACAATGCCATAATCTATTCGCTTTCCTCATGACCCATCTCTTGGCTTCCACCATCTGATGATATATCTAATTAGCTGACCTTTTCCCAAAATCATCAGGAAGCACAAACATCCAATCACGCCAAGGATAAAATGGCTATAACACAGGCAAAGGAAAGAACCTCTGAAGACTGTCCTATATGGACGACCAAATGTCCCTATATCCACGAGGCACCCAAAAGTACAGACGAATACGCCTAAAGGAATAAAGACGGGCCAGCCCAGGAATAACACCATCACTGATTGTCTTCAACCCCAACCTTGCCATCCAATTGAACCTGTCTTGCTGCAAATCTTTTTGTGGCCAATCCAATAACCTTGAGCAAGCCAATATTTCTCCTTGCAGGGAATTTTCCTCTTTACAAATATCCGAGAGAACGCCAAACTGCAAAACGAAGCATCTCTTGCCAGGAAGCTATCAAATGAGAAAGAAAAAGAGACTAGGAGACCTTTAAAGGCCTCATAGAATTAAGCACATGCCACCAAGAAGCATGAATAACCGTGCTACCATGAGAGATGACCATCTTTTTATGAAGAATTTGGCAATGTTTGACCAAGGATGACACTCAGTACATAGACTTTGCAACAGGGAAAACCTCAAAGTGGACATATGCAAATTGACATCTAGCAAAGTTGCACCCCCCATCCTTTTCGGAGTGGTCACATGCTGCCAGGAGATCCATACCTGTCCCAAACGATTGCCTTTCTTTTTCCAGAGCATAAAGCTAATAGGCTGAACCAAATTCAAAATGGACTTCTTTGTCCAAGGAAGTAGTGGCAAAAAGAATGAGATCATATTGATCATTATACATTGAGCCACTTTTAGTCTAACATATAGTGGCCAACTCTGGGATTTCCAGTACATGAACCTGTCATGAATTCGGGAGACCATCCAATCCAGCAAGGCTCGAGGAGCAACCTCCACACCAATAGGGTATCCCGAGTGTCTGGTTATATTGCCCCTTGTGATCATAATTCCATTCCAGCCTAAGGCCTGCAGATCATTCTCCGAAAGGAGAAAAGGGTGGATGTCTGAGTATTAATGTGAAGACCCGATGCCAAAGCAAAAAGATTCCAGGCCACCATTGCCCAGTTAACATTAATACCATCTGCCTTAAGGAACATAAAAGAATCATCCGCCAAAGATTGACCCACAAGCTAATCACCGCCAGAAAGAGTTAAGCCAACTATCTCACCTTGAGCTACCAACTTATCTAGTAATGAAAGCATGGGGTGAGTAACCAAAGCAAACAGCAAAGGGCTAAGAGGACAGCCTTGCCAAAGTGACCGGTATAAGGCAATTTCCTCAGTAATCCCTCCATTAAGAGCAATATCGGCCACAGCACCCTAACTGATAGTATCAACTAGAGAAATCATACAGGGCCCAAAACCCATTGTAGACATTAATCGCTGCAAGAAAGACCAGCTAACATGATCCTATCTTTGGGTGTCCTGCATATGCACACATTCCACAGGTACTCAAAAAACACTTGGATAACAAGGCTGTCAAATGCATTTTTGTGGGATATAGTAGTGAGAGAAAAGGCTACAGACTCTATGATCCTATCTCTAAAAAGGTGTTTATCAGTTGGGATGTACTATTTAACGAAAAATCAGAATTGTCCCTTGCTAGTTTAGACACATATTAGGCTGCTCGTGATGTATTTGAAGGGCTGCTGCCCATTACATTTGGTGATTCAGCTAGAGTTTCAACAAGGGAACTCAATGTTCAACCAGCTGCTCCATTGAAAAATGCAGAAAATCAGCCATTCTCTGATCTGAAAATTCAGCAAGAGCTTATGCATAGTCAGGAGGCAAGACAATGCCTAGATGGTATTTACAAACTATGAAAGATAGTCATCTGCATGTACCCATGCCTGGTTGTACTAGAAGGCAAGCTCGTATGCTTGATACTCTACATACCATGGAGTTTGTTATGGTAGCAAACACAGTTGATGATGAGGAGCCTGAATGTTTTGAGGATGCACAACAAAGTGTGCATTGGATGGCAGCAATGCAAGCTGAATTGGATTCTATCACTAAGAATCAAACATGGGATTTAGTGTCTTTGCCCTTTGGGAAGAAAGGCATTGGAACAAAATGGGTCTACAAGCTGAAACAGAATGCAAATGGATCCATTGACAAATATAAGGCAAGGCTTGTAGCTAAAGGCTATGCTCAGAAGAAAGGCATTGACTATGAGAAGACATTTGCTCCTACCTCCCGAATGACGACCATCAGGTCTATGGTTGCTTTGGCTGCTCATTATGGATGGACTGTGCATCAGTTGGATATTAAAACTGCATTTTTACAAGGGGAACTTCACGAGGAAGTATATGTATAGCAGCCCATTGGTTTTGCAATTGAGAGATCCGAACACTTGGTTTGCAAGCTGAAAAAGGCTTTATATGGTTTGAAACAAACTCCTAGAGCTTGGTATGCAAAATCCATGCTGATCATTTGTCTATATGTTGATGATCTTTTGCTTACAGGGACACATGCTGATCAGATTTCAACATTCAAACAAAATTTGCAACAAACTTTTGAGATGCAGACTTCGGGTCTTCGCATTATTACTTGGGCATTTAGTTCATACATGATGCTAGAGGTATTGGTTTATCACAGTCAAGATACATTGGTAAACTTCTTGAGAAGTTTGGCTTACAAAATTGCAAGCCAGTCTGTACACCAACAGAACCTGGACTAAAGCTGTCATTACATGATGACAGTGATTTGTTTGATATACACACATATGCTCCAACAGTTGGATGTCTTATTTACCTATGCAACACTAGGCTAGACATACAATTTGCAGTTTCAGCCCTGAGTAAATATATGCATCAGCCACGCATGTCACATTGGCAAGCTGTTAAGGGTGTCTTTCATTACTTGCAGGGTACTAGATCTCTTAGATTGCTTTATGCCAAGGGGGGACCACTGCAGTTACATGCTTACAATGATTTTGATTGGGCTGGTGATTATGATTCACGTCACTCCACTAGAGGCAATTGTTTCTTTCTTGGCTCATCTTGTATATCTTGGCTTAGCAAGAAACAATCCACTGTTGCCACATCGTCATGTGAAGCTGAATACAAGGCAGCTTTCACTACCACAATTGAATGCGTATGGATTAGACACTGCTAGTTGATCTGGATCTATCTGTTACGGAGCCTACTCTTTTGTTCACTAACAATCAAAGTGCCATTGCAGTGGCACGGAACCCAATGTTTCATGCACACATGAAACACATTGAGATACATTATCACTTTGTCAGAGAGAGGCTACATGCAGGTCATATCAGCCTTGTCTATTGTCCTACCACCAGTAATGTGGCAGACATCTTTACCAAAGCTCTTCCTCATTTAAAGCATTTCGCAATGCTTTAAATTTGATCTCCTTTGGTGGCGGATGATCCTCGTACTTTTGATCACGCTTCACTCTAGGGGGGTTTGTTGGGTTTTCACTTACGCCTACGCTCACATAGGAGCATGGTTGTCACGTCCGATGGCGTCCAATAAGTACAGTCCGATGGTAGTACGGTACTAATCAGACTAATAAATCTTGGACCTACGTCCGATGTTACATCCGATGAAATAAAAAATACATATAAGTCTATGCTTAATGCTTGGACTTACAAGTTAAAACATAAACTTAGAGATTCAAGCCAAAAGTGCACAAGAGAGTTGAAACAAGACTCGAGAGTGTACTATGTAAAATGAATAATGAAACCAACAACTTTATTATGAGCCAGATGTGCAATCTCATACAAAAAGTATACAAAAATGGATCGAAATAAAAGTCATCATCCGTGGCTCAATCGGAATTAAGATACATAATTACTCTAGGTGCTCATATCACTCTCGGCATCGAAGGTGAAAGCATCCTCGTCACCGCTTGAGAAGCCATCACCCTCCTCAACAAAATCACCCTCACTAATGACATTACCCTCGTCATCATACTCGCGCTCTCTAAGCTCTAGGTGAGAGGCAGTGATAGGTATGTACTCCTGGGCCGAACTAGGAGTACTTTTCGAGCCACTCCCACGCCTCGTGTAGCATCTAAGGGCCCCATAAGCATCACGGGCAGCCGATGTCAATGCCGAAGTAGAAGTTCCATTGCTACCGGTGCGAGGGTGAATAACAACACAGACACGCGTGCAGGAGTGCGAGAGACCCGCCGGTCTATCTCCTCGAGCTCCAAGTAAAGCTCTCTAAAGATTTGCTCCTCTTCCAAGTCTCTCTTGTAAGTCACACTTTTAAGTGTACTAGCGGAGAGCTTGAGTGAATCCACATTTATCTATATATTTAAATAATAAAGAACTTAGATTAAACAAGTGAAAATTCTTTAAATATATTTCATAATCTATGAATAAAGTTATGAACTAAAAAGTATAAAAATTAGATATATGATACTTGACTTGCCATAGACATGTCATGCATATTACGTAGCATGCGTAAATTAGAGCGACAATAAATTGGTCGCTCCAATTGTCGTGTGCTAAGCTTGTTACGAATTTTGGTGTGCATGAGGGAATAGGCGGACCAATTTCTCTCACATGCACCCGACGAACAATCCTAAACCATGTGAAGAAAAAGTAAGTTTAAACTTTAAGTTTGTAATTTGTAAGTTGTAACTAGAATTAAATGAAAAAAAAGAAGAGATTTTCAAACCTGTGCAAGAATGCGTAAGGCCACTCTTTGGAGGTGAGGCAATTGATAGCCAAATGACTTCCACCAAAAAATGGGCTTCACCAACGATTCCCGCTTCCAACAAATGGTAGATGCGAAAGCGGTGCCCCTTTGATCACTATAATTAATAAGCTCCTAGAGGAAGGCACCATGGTGCTCTTCCGCCAAAGCCTTTGGAAGAAAGACATCACGATCAGCAATGACATTGGCATCCATGAGGAGAGAGGGTTTTTTTAAGGCGGGATGCAAGAGTGCCGCAAACCCATGTATGGGTCACTTCATCCACTCCCATCTTTTCTTTGTCAAAAAGAGAATGTCATCTCTTTTAGGGGTGGTATCCAAGATATCACTACAGTAGGTGTAAGATGATAGAGATTTAGAGAGAGATTTAGAGGTGAAATTTGAAAAGAAAGTGAGAGATAATATGAAATATAGATTCTAAAACTAAAAAGAAGCATGAATCATTAAAAATAAATAAAAATAAAAACAATATCATGAAGAAGAGGCCTCCCCATCCAAGATGGTCGATGATTGTATCTCCTCCATCGCATCCGCCATAAGATGATAGAGGAGGCCAATAGTAGCCCCCTCCATGTCCGTCATGCGAAGCACCTTGTAGATGGGAGTGACGGCAATGATAATGCCTCTCACATCCATCCAAAATCCCTCCTTTAAGCAAAGCCTTTGAACGGCCTTTGCTTCCACTTGGCTTGATGTGGACTCCCCTTCAAGCCATTCCTTAAACTCATCTGACACAATTGTTTTTTGTAGCTCGTTGCGAACATCATAGAGACGCTTGAGGAGAAGCCACATGGCTGCAAACCGAGTCTTCAAGGGCTTCTTCAACTCCAAGTCCGAGTATGAGCGATATATCGCAAGAACTCGAACCTTGGAGTTGACAAAGCTAACGATTGTGCAAGCATCGTTGACAATCCTCGCCACCCACTCCAACTTGCCTATATCTTCCATAAGAAGATCTAGACAATGTGTAGCGCATGGTGTCCATACTATGGACGAAAACTCGGCCTCAAGTTTCCGCCCCATAGATGCACAATTCAAGGCGTTGTTTGTGACAACTTGTACCACATTTTGTGGCCCAACCTACAAGATTATACATGATGAAATTAGAATAAATTTGGGAGGTTAAAAGAAGAGATTACAAAATAATGGATTTAGAAGCATTATCTCAATGATGGCTTGCCGTATGTGTTGATACATGAACGAGCCCATGGTTCTCCTTCCCCTTGTGTCTGCATCCACCGCTCGTAGGAAGTATGTGCCAAGTGAGCAAGAGACGAGAATGTTGATGATCCCCTTTTTTTGCGGTCACTCCATTCATCGGATATGATAGAGCATCCATACTTCCGCCAACCGGCACGCACACGCTCAAGGGACTTATCAATCCTCTCTCTCTCCTCATCGAGTTTCTGGTACGCATGTCATTGTACGTGACACCGTACCATCCCTCGCATGGACCAACGGCAGCAATGGCTTTCACCATCCGCTTCCATCAATCCACTTTGAGAATATGGAAAGAGAGATTACACTCAATTATGGTGCATGCAATCTCTTCCGCTTGCCTTTGCCTCTCCTTGAGAAAGGAGAGAGGACCGGAAACTTGCCCCGTTGCTTGGGTAAGAGTGGCTTGTCTCTTGGGCATAGGTGCACCACTCGAATGGCTTTTTCTAGATGGGATAGAAGAGGCCCCTCCAACGGAGGAAATCAAGACAGTTGGAGAGGGATCGTCTTCCGCATCCGAGACCTCGTGATCGGGAGAGATCACCTCCTCACTTGCCCTTGAAAGGCCTTTGCGTCGCTTCAATGGCAAGTATTTCTGACGACAATCTTCATAGACATCGTCGGGAATACCGGGACATGGTGTGGCTTCCCTTCCTAATTTGCAAAGGTGGATGAGAAGGCGAGTGACGGATGAGATTTGGAGCTTTGGGCAATACTTGCATTGCCACTTGCAAGTGTTGGATTTCTCCTTCACTCGTTCGAAGTAGACACAATGCAAGCGAAAAGCCTCATGGAGAGGGGGTGCCATTGATGATATGTAGAGAGAGCCTTGAGGGTCACGGGTGGAGGGTGAGATGATTGAAAAAAGGAGCGGAAAGAGTAGAGAGCTTGAAGAAGTAGAGAGCTTGACGGAGTAGAGAGAGGTAGGGCAAGTATTTCCGACGACAATCTTCATAGACATCGTCGGAAATACTGGGACATGGTGTGGCTTCCCCTCCTAATTTGCAAAGGTGGATGAGAAGGCGAGTGACACATGAGATTTGGAGCTTTGGGCAATACTTGCATTGCCACTTGCAAGTGTTGGATTTCTCCTTCACTCATTTGACGTAGGCACAATGCAAGCGAAAAGCCTCATGGAGAGGAGGTGCCATTGATGATATATAGAGAGAGCCGTGAGGGTCACGGGTGGAGGGTGAGATGATTGAAGAAAGGAGCGGAAAGAGTAGAGAGCTTGAAGGAGTAGAGAGATTAACGGAGTAGAGAGAGGCTATAGCTTGATGAAGGAGGAGGTTGGAACTTGGAAGGGTTGAAAGGTTAAGGGAGGACTCAAGGACAGAGCTTGAGAGAGTAGGAAGAATGGAGAGCTTGAAAGGAGTAGGAGGGGTGGAGAACTTGAAAGGATGAATGAGACGGTGGGGGAGGGGAGATTTTATAGAAAGGGAGAGTGCTTTGGAGTTTAGGGTTGGCCCTTGGGAGAGAGAGAGAGAGAGAGAGAGAGAGAGAGAGAGAGAGACGAAGGAGGTGCGATGGCGAGCGTGCGTGCAGCTGTGTCGTCGCCTGTGCGTCTTGCCCTGCTGCCGCCTGCTGTTTGACCTGTCGACCACGGCCCCTGACGTCGTCCCGTCCTGTGCGACCTGCTGCCGTTGCCCGCGTGGCCTGTGACTCATGCCCCCTGCCGTCGCCCTAACCTGCGCCCCATCGCCCCGTTTGGCCTGTGACTCGCGCCCCCTGCCGTCGCCCTAACCTGCGCCCTCTATTGACAGGCCCCGTGGACGCCCGCCATTTGCCCGCCAGTTCCGCCCGCTGGTCGCTGGTTCTGCGCCAGCGAGCAACGCCCTTCGAATCTGCCTCTCGACGTCTGCCTTCTGCCTGACCCCGTGACGCCTGCCCCGTCCACGTTTGACCGGTGCAGAGCACTCCGTCCGTGGTTGACTGCTCTGCATCAACGTGCAGGGCTGATGCAGCCGCGTTGAAGCCTCACCTGTGTCGGACCCGTTACTGTGCGCCCCGGTTCATCTGCGCGTGCCTGTCCTGTTTTCCACAGGCACCCCGTTACAGTCCTGTTGCTGCAGCCGGGTGGTTCCCTGATTTTGCAGGTCTGCGGGACTTGCACAGAGAGAGAGGGAGAGAGAGAGAGAGAGAGAGCGCGAGCGAGAAGACAGCAGTATGGCTGGCCTGGATATGGATTTTCTCGACCGGACAGTGGCAGCCCTTGGCCCTGATTCCGATGCAAAGGAGCCGGAGGATATGGTGCCATGCACGGAGGAGCTGCCTCCGGGTTCTGAACTGCCGCCTGCCGGCAAACGCTCCAAGCATACTTCTGATGAGCCAATGGGTCCTCAGGAACGTTCCTATGCGCAAGTTGCCTCTGATCCTGTGGATTCGCAGGAAATTGACTGGGAGCATTTGCTGGACTTTGCCAATACTCTGCTTGGCGATTATGTCCAGCATAATAATGAATCTTTTTCTGATGCGGGAACGGATGATGTGCTGGAAGCCACGGTGGACCCCAAATCAGTCTTGCGGTCCTTCTCGGTGTTTTATGACCGTGCAGTTATACTTTTCTTCACTGGCAGGATCCCAGTGCTTTCGCATATTCGCCAGTGGATGCACCATTTATTGCAAGGGGAGTGTGTTGAGGAGATCTTCCTTGGACCTCGCGGCTTTTATGAGGTGCTGTTGAAATCGGAAACGCATCGAGCTGAGCTCCTGTCCAAGTTGCCACTATTCTTTGATCGCCGCTTGGTCCATGTTGTACCATGGCGCCCCATGGGCGACTTCCAGCGTCTGCTTCAACGAGAATGCCCGGTGTGGGTGGAAGTGGAAAATTGTCCGGCGGTCTATTGGCCAATGTTGAAGGATGCGATGGCGGTTGTGGGAACAGTGCTGGTTCCCCCAAGCCTCAGGGTGATGAACCGAAACCGTTTATGCATGTTATGGGACACGGCCAGGAAAAGGCCCGCGTGGCTTCGCCTCAATTGTTCAGGCATGCATCCTTTACATTTTCACTTGAAATGGGGCAACTTTGCGGGACACTGCTTTTCATGTGGTAAATTGGGGCATTTCATGGCCGAATGCCCTGAAAGGCAACCGTCTTCGGAGGATGCGCAGGTTGTGCTGCCCAAGGATGACATGGTGCTTGATGCCCCGCCCCAGGAGGCCCTTCAATCACCTCATGTCATGGATAAAGGCAAACAACAGGTCCTGGGTTTGGATTCCCGTAGCACTGACTGGATTGAGGCACGTCACAAAAAAGGTAAAAAGTTGGATGCAGGCCTGGCGGATCCTGGGCCTAATACTTCCCAGGATTCCGTGCGCACGTATACGCGCAGGAAAGAAATGGTCACTTCACAGCAGGCTGCGCGTACTACGGCCCCATCTGCCCCCCGTAATCAGTCTCCAAGGAAAGTCTATACCGACGGCCCCAAAGGCCCACCTGCTAAGCTGGCGTTTGATACAAAAGGTAATGTGATCACACCCTGGGATCGGCGTTATCCCCGCCCCACTCCCAAGGCAGTGGATTTCCCTTCTACCTCTAAAGCAGGTCGCCCGAATTCGTTTGCAGTATTGGCTGATTTTCTGGATGAGGGTGTCCTGGATGCTCTCGCGGAAAAGATGAAATCAAGGCAACAGGCGCCTCGTTCCTGACTTCCTTTTTTGAAGATATATGAAGATAGCCACGTGGAATGTGCGAGGCATTTTCTCTCGCCATAAGCAACATGCCATGTGAACTGTCTTGCATGAGAACCAGTGGGATGTATTGTGTGCAGTTGAGCACAAAAGTCACGGTGAAGCAGGAAAAGTTGTGGATTGTCATGGATTCCGTCTGTTTTATGCAGGGACCCATGCTACGCACTATTCAGGCGTGCTGATGATTGTCCATGAGAAATACCAGCCTGTCCTTGTTAAAAATGATGTGCAGGGCCGCTTTCTGGTAATCGAAGTCTTATTTGAAGGCGAGATTTTATGGTTGTTGGGCCTCTATGCTCCGAATGATCCCGCATCCCGACGGGATCTTTGGTCCACTTTGCAGGGCTCCATGTCACTTGGCCGAAGGGGGTTTTTGATGGGAGATTTCAATATGTGTGTTGACTCTTCTCAGTCCACTTCAGGGCATTCGGTAATGGATACGCCGGAAAGCCGGGTGTGGAATTCCTTTGCTTTGCATGTACTTAAGCAAGATCTTTGGTCGTGGCTTCACCCTTCTTTTTCAGGGTTTACTTTTCATTCCGCACAATATGCAACTACTTGGTCGCGGCTGGACAGAATATATATCATGCAGGGGGATGATTTTCTTCCCGAGATGCTGGAAATGAAGGTCTTACAGCAATATGCGTTGTCGGACCATTTCCCCCTCCAGCTTGAGATGCGGGCACAATCTATTGCACCTTTTATGCAGTTGCTGGATAGGCTCCCTTTACGTTTCAACTCCTCTTATTTGAAGCATTCAAATTTTCAGGGCTATATGCAGCAATTGATTGAGAGGTTCTTATTGGACTTCACCTCTGAGGGCTTGCCTTCATTTGCACGGCTGCTCTCTAATGTGCAGCGGGTTGCTCGGCAGTATGGGATCCACCATGCCTCGCTTTGTCACCGACGTCGACATGCAGCAGAGGACTTACTGGCTTTGGTCCGTTCCTTGCTCCTGGATTCCCCAGATGATGATTTTCTGCTGTCACTGGAGAGGCGTTTGGCCCATCTTATTCAAGTGTTTCAGTTGAAATCTTATCAGCAGGCCAAGCTGCATAACTTGACTGACACATTGCAAGATAGTGCCTGCCAGTCTCATAAGTTCTTTCACGCCTTGCATGCGTCTCCGGCTCGCGAAAATATGACCAGACTCCAGGATTCGGAAGGTCGCATGGTCACTGATCCGCCGACCATTGTCAATATGTGCAGAAATTATTTTATGGAACTTCTTGGTTCTTCTCCCTCGCCTTCTAGCCAGGTTACGCATGCCCGCTCGGTCTTCTATCATCTGGTCCGCCAGCAGGTTCCATTTGATATGCAAGCCACTTTGGAGGTGGATATTTGCGAGGAGGAGGTTATGGATGTTTTGTTGCACCTGCCTAAGGATAAAAGTCCTGGCTGGGATGGTCTCACTAATGAATTCTTTCAGAACTCGGCCACGCAGTTGGTGAAGCCATTGGTGGTCATGTTTCAGCAGGTTTGGGAAACAGGGGTCATGCCCTCATGGAAAGAAGGCCTTATCAAACTGATTCCAAAGGTCCCTTTGCCGTCAAAGCTGCAACACTGGAGACCAATCTCTTTGATGGGCTCGATGTATAAAATCTACTCCAAAGTGCTGGCGAATCGCCTTCACAAGCACCTTCCAGCTATTGTGCATCCTCTCCAATATGGTTTCATTAAGGGCCGCAACATTCTGCATAATATCTTAAATGTGCAAATGGCTATTGACTATGCGCGGCACTCCGGTCAGGAAGTGGTATTGATTCAATTGGACTTGGAAAAGGCGTTTGATTATGTGGACTGGTCTTTCATTGCAGATCTCATGTCTGCTATGGGCTTTGGTACCCGGATGTCCCGATTGATCTACACCATTAGTGCTGCGGCTTCCTCCAGAGTTATGCTCAATGGTGGGGTTACAGCGCCATTTGTCCTTGCACGCTCGGTCAGACAGGGTTGTCCTTTGAGTCCTCTCTTCTTTGCCCTGGCGACTCACCCGGTCCTTTCAATGTTATCCTCCATGGCGGCTTCTGCTCAGCTGGCAAGGTTGTCTCTTCCTTTGGGCCAGCACTTCATTAGCCAATCTTTGGCTGATGACACCTTTATGATTTTGCAGGCGGACAGGGACAATATTCGAAAGGCATTAGATGTTTGGACGCTCTTTAGTCAGGCCTCTGGTCTTCGCATCAATGCCTTTAAGTCAGCCATTCTCAGTTGCACGGAGCCTGATTTACAGTCATTAGGCTGGCAAGGCTAGGTGGTTTCCCGTGGCTCCATTGTCAGGCATCTTGGATACCCATTGGGGGTGGACGTACGGCCAAAGGACCTGCTGGAGTGGATTTCACAAAAACTGGCGGCGAAGTTTATGTATTGGAAGTCGCAAGCGTGGCCATTCCATGTCCGCCTCAAAGTGGCTCAGACAATTATGCTACCAATGCTAACGTATTTCCTGCCATTGTTGCCATGGACGCCTACTACTTTGAAGGCTCTCACTCATCCCATTCGTTTCATGCTATCGAAGAAGGATTCACTGCAGGCAGGCATTTCGTGGATTTCATGGTCACATACATGTACCCCTAAGCGCATGGGTGGTGGAGCTATTTTGGATGCAGAAACTCATATGCTAGCTCTCCGTTGGTCCCTTTTTCGTGCCATGTGTGTGTGGATCATCACCCGTGGACCATCATAGCCCGTTATTTTCTTGAGGACAGCGGCCTTCGCCATGGTAACACACGGCTTCGGGCCTCCTGGTGGCATGTCCTTAATGCTGACTCTCGATTTTCCAGTCCCTCTTCCTCTTTGTTACTGCACTTGGTCGGCTCTTGGAAAGTGGTGCTCCAAAAGGCCCGTTGGCACCCAGTAGGGGACCGCTTGCAGACTAACTCCTTTCAGCTGGAATTGTTGGCAGTATCGAGATTACTTTCATGGGAAGATAAACACCAGCTCAGACCGAGATTTAACCGCATGGCCCATTTAGGTGTGACGTCGGTTGCGGATGCTACCCTTGCCACTCGCAATGTCCTCGTATCGTTTCGGACTGCTAGGAGACTTTTCAAGATCCCGCGCGGCTACCGTGATTTATGGGGAAAGCTTTCGTCGGAGCTTCAGGGTAGGCAACCCTTTCCTGCCCTGGCTGTGGATCGCCCTTGGCAGGACTGGGACCTTGCAGGCTGGTTGAGTCTGGAAAAGGCCTCTACTAATCAGGTGTATCATCTTCTCATTCAAGATCACCAATGGCTGGGTGAGAAAGCTAATACTGTTTGGGGACTGCGGAAATCGCTGTCCTGGTGGCAGACAACGCTGATGGAGAGCTGGCTGAATAAGGCACCTTTCAAATGCAAGGTCTTTCTTTGGCGGGTAATGATTGGTGGTCTTCCTCTTGCCTCGGCCCTTGCCAAGCGTCGAATCTCGAATGGCAATTGTTTCTTCTGTACCACTACGGCGGAATCGGCCCGACATCGTTTTCTTGCTCGGCAAGAATATCTGGTCACTCTTGTCGCAAATTTGGCGCGCTGTGGTGGGGTCCTCCCTAACTCCTTTCGACTGGGTTTTTGTGCGCCCGAAGTATCCCACACCGCCACAGTTGCATATGAAGATCTTATTTCACTTTTTCAGATACTGGGGATGCTAGCACATTTGGACCACGCGCAATGCTTTTCTCTTTGATTTGGCCTCTAATGTACCAAGACATATTGCCAAGCTTAAAGGGCTCTTGCATTGGCAACTAGATCTCATCCGACACTCCGACTTGCTCCCTCGGGAGGATTTGCATCCTTGGCATATGGCAATTGCCGCTGGGTCGTCGCCATGATTGGTGTAACCTTTTTAGTGCATTACTACGGGGATTTCCCACACGTTGGCCTAGGGCCCTTGTGTCTCTTGTAATCAGAGAAAGAGAGAGAGAGAGAGAGAGAGAGAACCTCTTCACATGATGGCTTAGTGTCATCATGTATCTTGTAATCAAGTAATCTTGTATTTTTTCGTAATTAATACAATTACCTTTTACGGAAAAAAAAAAAGAAAAGAAACGTAAGAAAGAAAAAAGAAAAGAAAGATAAGAATGAAAAGAAAAACGGGCTTGGGCCCTGGCCACCTGAAAATGGTCAAAAAAGTGATCGTTTACAACTTTACTGGCCGCAAGGCCCAGGTGTAACGGTCACTGGTGACAGGGCGCAGTCGGACAGGCCGCAGGGAACGGACGGTGGACCGGACGGGTGACGGCGGGGCACAGTCGAACGGGTGACAGAGCACAGTCGGATGGCTCGCAGGAAACGACCGAACAGGTCCGGACAGGACCGGACGCAGAGGACGGGACAGGACGGGTCGAACGAGTTGACACGTCCGACAACCTTGCTGATAGGAGTGTTGGTGATCAGTAGGACACTGGGGCACTTTTTGCTCTCTGTGCGAGAGGTTTTTCCCCCCAGACTTATTGTCTTATTTCGTATGTGCTTATGTCACACACTTCCGAGCACTTATCGTGTTGGGGTGTGAACACCCCCCTACAACCCTAAGGTTTAAGGGTTCTACTTGGTACTTTCAGTTTATACTCCTTCAATCTATTGCATTGGGTGTCGTGCTTCACTCTCCACACTGTCTACTGCACTCTGGGCTGAGCTTCGATCTTCTCTCCATCTCACACACCCAATCCCTAACCAAGGCGTGAGCTGACCCGGTCTGGGCAATGTGCTCAGTAGAAGGAGATGTAGAACCAAGAAGGTCCAAAAAGTAACTTCTACCCATATACATAAGGGAGTGCAGATCTGTAACCATCTAACCCTCTACATGCTGAGGTCTAACCATATTCTCTCAAGCAAGAGAGGCATGGAATTCCCGAAAGAATTTATAAGACTAGCATGAAGCATCTTGCAAATTTTCAGTCAAAGCTTCCAGCTTGACTTGCTAATACAATCTCAATTGGAATTGTTGAATGAGATTCACTAGCCTTATAAGCAATGGAAGCAAAAATGGATCATCCAGGAAATCAAGGAGTAAAGAGTGGATCAAATCCAACATTTCTTCAATTTCCTATCAATGCCCTTGCAAAGAGACACGTGATAAATGCCATAATGCTAGGCAACCTTTTGCACATTATGGGTCAATATTTTACCTTTAAGATTCTTCTTTCTACTTAATTTCTCTACTCTCAGGTTGTAAGGGTTCCTAGACAACCCTAGGACTCACTAGGCCTAACTAGGACTCATCTAAGGTGTAGATTACCAAATTCCTCATGTGAAGGCATTCTCTCATGAAATTTGTTACCAAATACTAATTTTCAAAACAACCACAAGTATTTTTTCACAACACTCTTAACATTCAATCAAAAACAATTATTGTATCTAGTTATTCGATCAAGTTATACATACCAGAAACACCACCAATCGCAAGTACAGAGCGCAAGGCAAATCCTGAAACTTCCCCTACACAAGTTCCTGCTATGTAATACACCAATAATGACACCACTTTGTCAAAAGCAATATAGCGTGGCTGCACAAAATACACACCCCCACATTAAAAGCCAATTAGTACATACAATCCCACGACACTTTACACAAATTTGCAATAAAAACAACCAAACCACCTTGTATATTTCACTTATTATATGCCATGCATAAAAGCGTAAGAATATGTATATGTTAAATCATAAGATTTACCAATTTAGAAAAATCCAAGTACAGAAGAATCTATAGTATGAAATAAAGTAAGCCTATTTACATTGAGAAAGAAACTCACTTTTGGTTTCTTTCTCATAGTATGAAATAAAGTAAGCCTATTTACATTGAGAAAGAAACTCATTTTTGGTTTCTTTCTCAATGTAAACGAGTGAGTCAGGATATGCTTGCCTGTGTATGTGTGTACACGTATAAAACTATATGGCCCTCTTATATTCATATCTACATATCCACACACACATCACACACACATTTTTTAGAAGAAAAGTCTTATTTTAATTATCAATGAACAAAATGGATGAACACTCTGAGTGAGTGCAGCGAAAAAAGCTCAAAAGTACTCATGAGAACATATTGAGGCCCATCACTGAAGTGAAATAAAAAGTATGATAAATGCCTTGTAAGGACAACTAAAGCACATCATGAACATGATGACTAGGTGAATCAACCAAACAAGTGGGTCGTAATGTAAAACCATATGTGACTATGAGTGGAAGAAGATACCAAAGTAGCATGTCTGCATGAAAGTATCTCCCCCTCTTCCACTCGGAGTCATCATGCAATCTCTCCCACCTCTGTGGAGCATCATAAAGAGTTTGATGCAGATATCTTCTTGAGTCAGTAGGATCACCAAAAACAGTAGCTAAGGTAGCCAACTTGCATGCTTTCCAGATTTTCTAGAAGTCTCAAACCACATGTAGGAAAGGAAAGTGACATGAGGCTTCGATTTGTTCGGAAAAGGTCTAAAAAGCCAAAATAGCTTGTGAAATCCAAAAGATAGAAAATGGAGTTTGAAAGAAGGAAGACACCCAATGACTAACCTCCTGTAAACAAGGGTAGCAACGAATGAGTGGAGAGGTCTTATTTGAAGCACCACATTTATGACAAGTGACAGGAGCAACCCTTCTAATGGTAAGCCTAATCCCCAGGGGACCAATACCAAGCACAACTCCATAAAAAGATCTGCTCCTTAAGTGGCAGTTTGTTGGCCCAAAATTTAGACATGCTTCAATGCCGTTTAGCAAGAGAATGAATATGATGCTCAAGGAAAGCATCTTCTCTCATCCAAGGCTGAAGTTGTAGGATAATATGCACTCTTTTCATTTGTTACATTAGAAAGACAATAGAATGTTCCCATGTATGAAATCTCATATACTGTAATCTCCCCATATTTTGGCTGAAAAGGCCCGATCATATTCTAAATCAAATTCCAAAGAGGCCCATAGTAATGACTCAAAGCATACATTATTTCAGTTTGAAGACAAATCATAAGTTTATTCAAAGGAGTCAAAACACCACCCACACTAGAAATGCTCTCACTACCAGACAATGAGCCTTTCTTGGTTCTCAAACAACCAACAGAGCAACACACCAAAAGAGAAACAAAGACTTTATATCACTGCAAACCCACCACACATAAGGAATTACATTCTACCATTCTACTTGATATGACAAAGTGCTGCCCCTAAAACTGCACAATCACACTTGCACATGAACACATATTCGCATGTGCAAATGTGTGAGGCACACATCAAATCCACATTTAGTCTCCAATATCATCTATGAAATACATGCTTGTGCACATGTATGAGATTCATATTATGTGTTTTACTTAACGTAGACATTGCCTGCAACACATCAAACAAATAAAGGGTTAGATAAGGGTCTCATAATTAGAAGAAAAGACATGCAAGGAATGATTGCTTTGGTGAGTTAGACTCACGAATGTTTTAGGCCCGACAATGCCGGTCAGGGCACACTTGTTTCCTATTAATGCGAGACCTAGAGATTTGGGTGCTTGTGCTAACAGGGTACACATGCATGGGACCTCAAAACTTGTCCCAAAATCCTATCCTCTGTATGAATGATACAGTTACCAAGGCGTTCCTACAACAATTCATGTCCAAGACAGCCAATATTTTGATCCAAGGTTGTCATCCCTTAACAAATTTCTGTAGTAATCCAATTCATGTGCCAAAACATGAAATGAAGGTCAACACCAATCCACCATCCAGTTTTGAAGAGCAAACTTTTCCCATTACCAACAGTTAGACACATTTCTTACATCTCTTAGTTTTCCAAAAACACTCCATTGCCTAGACATAAATGCAATAATTTCATCCTTGGTCCACATAGGCAGCAAAAGGAAAAATAAGAGATATGCCTAGATGATAGATTGTCTAATTCTCAAATCAAACATGAAATGGCCGAGTTGACAACTTCTACTTATCATATTTGACCCTCAATTTATCCAAAACCCAACCCAACATTCAATTCAGTGCAACATTCCAGTCCATAGGACAAGCGAAATGTCTAGAAACAACACCTGCATCTGAAAAGCCAATTCAAAGGTCTCCAGTGCTCTCATTACACAAGCAAGATCCTTTTGATAATTTCTAGGGAGAAAGAAGGAATCATCATCATATGCCTAAGATTCAAAAGTTGTGCCATCCAAAAGATAAAGCTCATGGATTTGATCAAACGCCGGGAGATAATCAAGATATCAAAGCTGAGGATATTAACAATTGCATAAAGCATGGAGCTCAAAAGGCATCCTTGCCTCACTGATTTGCCTAAACTCAAAGATTCTATTAATTCAGAACAAGAATGCAGAAGCATTGTTATTCTGATAGAGCAAATATATGACATTTTGCAATTTTGGTCCAAAGTCCAATTTTGAAGTTGTTTGAGAAATAAGGTCCCAATGCACAATATAAAAAGCTTTTTCCACATCAATCTGCAGCAATGGAATTTCTTCCTCCAAATGTTTAGCATATTCCATTACAAAATAAAAAATTGCCAAGGGTTGTTCTAATGCAAGATGGCCAAGTAGTGGCATATGAGAGTCGTGTTCTCCACTATGCAAAGAGGAATTTCCAAGTTTATGAGAAAGAAACGCTTGTTATAATTCATGCACTTTCAACATGGAAACACCATCTCTTCGGGGTTGATTTTGCAATGCAAACAGACCCTCAAACATTGCGCTACTTTTTGACACAAATGAAGTTTCCCGAGAAGCACATGAGATAGGCAAATTTCTTATCTATGTTTCACTTTAAGATTGTGCACATAAATGGAAAAAATAATATTGTGGCTGATGCAATGTCTCGTAAGCCCCAAATTTCAGACCATCAATATCGTATATCACAATGAGTTGGATGCTATGAAAGATTAGTATGCTACTAATTCAGATTTTGCAAATGTATATGTCCACTCTGCAATGGCCAGAGGCATAAGCACTTTGTGCTTAAATATATTTTTCTAATGATGCATGGACAACTGTGTCTCACGAAGCAGTTTAGGTCTAAGGTAATGACTGAGATTCATGCTCCTCCTCCTACAAGGCATAGAGGCATAGATACCATAGTTAAGGCAATGGAGCACTTCTTTTATTTGTCTACTTTGAGACACGATATAGAGCAATTTGTCAAGGTATGCATCATACGTCAGAAAGTGAAGTATCATAGGCAAAAGATGCCACATTTATTACAGCTCTTGCCTATTTCTGATAGGTCTCGAAAAAGCATTGCTATGGACTTTTAACTTTGAGCTTCATAGGACACCTACAGGGAATGATGGGATATGGACTGTTATTTACAGGTTTAGTAAATAGGCCCATTTCCTTCTGATGAGGAAGAAGATCAAGGCTAATCATATGCCACGCTTATTTATGCAATATGTATTCAAGTATCATGGCATGCTAGAGTCAACCATTAGTGATTGAGACCCTCAAATGACTAGTTTTCTTTTGAAAGGGACTTTTTGAAAAATGAATACTACACTGAAATTTTATTTGTCCATCCATCCACAAATCCATGTTCAATCCAAAGAGGGAAACTCCATAGTGCTAGATCTCTTGAGATGCTATGTATCTTAGTATAAGACACAATGGAAGCCGTACTTGCCTTTGCTAGAGTTTACATATAGCAATACAATGTATAGTTCCACTAGCAAGACTCCATTTGAGATTGTGAAGGGTGGAAAGAAAGTGCCTCCTATCTTAGAGATAAAGGGAAAGAATTTTGAATTTGATCATTATGAGTAGAACATGCATGCAGCCTATGAAAAAGTTAAGCATGCACTTCAGAGATTTGAGAAGAAAAAGAGGGTAGTTGATCGCCATAGACGTGCTTTGCAATTTGCATAGGGTGATTATGTATTGCTATGTTTAAAAAGGCAAGGCTGAAAAAGACGAAAGGCAGAGACATTGTATCCAAAGCTAAGCATGAGATATTGTGAGCCCTTCTGAGTATTGGAGAATATCAATGATGTTGCTTATAGGCTAAAATATCCTTCACTAGTGGATACATAAAGCCTTTCATCTAAGCTTATTGAGACCTTTTCATGGTGATGTGCAAGAGAATGTGTCTGCTGAAATTCAGCTAGAGGTCAAGCAGTTGGACGAGATATAGATACCTGGGCAAATTTTGATGCATGCAAAAAGATCAAAGGTAAAGTTTCCAGAAGATACTTGGTGAAATTTAGAATTATTGAATGGACGAGAGTGACTTGGTTGACCACTCTCAATTGTTACAACTTTACCTTGATGCTTTTCAATTTAGAACCGACTTTGGATCAGGCTCAATCACGTTTAGAAACGCAAGGGTCCAAAGCATTGCCTAATGCTCAAAGGAGAGGTAGCACTTCTGCTTCTCGAGTGATAGACAACTCTAACATATAGTGGATCTTGAATGTATTCAACATGAATCCAAGTCTCAAGGTACTGTGCTAATAGTATGTCTGCCATGAGGTCACTATTCAGTGTACTAGTCACTGTAATTGATATGCATATGATAAAGCTTTTCATCTACATCTCTAAAGCTATACATTTGCATCATTGTATGATCATCAAAGATTGATTATCAGTTTCTATTTTTTAGTGGATGATCATGAGTTGTCAATGGTATTCAGCTCATTTTCTCAATAGCAATATGTTTTATGAATGCCATTAATAGTTCAACCATGGTTTATGCTTACTTTCAACTTTGCTATGGTTGTTTGGCTGGAACAGTTGATGTATGCTAATAAGGTATGCATTCTATGAGTTTCTAATAGAAGTTTTGGATTCTTTATGAGTCTAATATTGTAGTTATCCTTGCTGGAAATTTTCAGCGAGTGGTTGGCATTAGCATGGTTGAGCAATAGTGGCCAATATTACTTCAACTACGATGCCTTATGGTTGGCATTAGCATGGTTGAGCGACAGTGTCTGATATTATTTTAACTACGATGCCTTATGGAAATTCTCTTCAATCACTTTTTGAGATTAGACACCAGTCACACTCTTGGATAGAGGACATACCTATCATGAGGGAGATTCTCTTTACATGTTGTATTAGTGACAGATTGGTTTTGCATTCTTGGAGTTACCATTGGAGGCTCAGAGACACAGACTGCAAGGTCTCAGGGGAGCTAGAGTTATGATTGAGGCTGTGACAGAGAGAGTTCCACCAGATTGATAAACAGATACAGGTACCTCTTAGACTTGGATCGATCTCTTCTTTAGAGATGACATTCTTCTAGTACTCCTTGCAACTAAGAGAGAGAGGACACTTGCTTTTATGATTGAGGAGGATGGCCATCTCTAGTGAGAGTACATTGACTAGATAGCTTTCATTCAAAGCTCCAAACAAAGGATCTGAGTAATGGCTCACTTAGAGAGGAAGTGACACATCACATTGGCAAAAACCCAACCACCTATCCGAGAGAGGGATGGAGGTATTGGGCTAACCAAAGGAGATCTCTACTAAGATTAGAGTGGAACCCAAGAGAATGAAGATGGAGGGATCCATTCCTTGATAGATCCTGCGACGTAGCCTTCTTTAGCTATATTACCAAGCTAGGAAGGAGAATACAGATGAGCAAGATCAAAGCACAACTAGTAGCCAACCCCCATTTGCACAAAGAGGGAATCACAAATGAGTTTCTATGTAACTTTTGGAGAAGGCTACATGACAGCTTCGAGCCTAGGAAGATACCTCTCTTTCTATGGCTTATAGCTCACAAAGGCCTAGCATTTGGCACATGGCTTGGATATGGCAGGGACTCAATAGCATGCATGAGATGCAACGCACCAATGGGGACATAGACATTGCCTATGGGACTACCATAGAGCCCATGAGGTTTGAAGGAAAGCCCTCAAGATGATATTTCACAGCACAGCAAAGACCATGGTGGCAACTTGGGGGGATATAGCATGGGTCATGATGGGTCATAGATAGAGGCCCAGCATGTGGCGATGAGTACAACCCACCAGATTGGTTGTTCACATAACCATTGTATTTGTGGTGTACTTAGTTACTCTTCACACAGATCCTTGTACTTTGTATTTTACTCCACGCTTTTCACCAAGGTGTTATTATTAGAAATTTCTTCTCTTGGAAAAAACAGAGTGCTAAATTCACCTAGCCAATTTAATTATTGGCTAGTCATATTATTTTTCTGAGTAAGAAATAATGTTTAAATTAATTTTTCAATTAATTTTCAAAATTACCATTCTCAAATTTAATTTAGTAATGCTGGAAAATGGATTAAGAAGGCTATCCATTGTCCAAGATTAAGTGGTAATGTTGAATTTTCAGTTTATATGATTTTTATTGTTGCTATAATTACTATAAATCAAGTCATTACCACCTTTCCTCGAAAGAAAGATTGGTTACACAAAATCCTCCCAAGTGCCTACTCTCTTCCTCTGATAATATCAATGCATTTGCCTCTTCTATCCGCCAAGGCCTCTATCATGTTATTACCAGGTGCAAGGGCTTCATCTTTTTTTTATTGAATGGCTGTTTTGTTGTTGTTTTTGTCCTTTTTGGGTGCTAAAAGATACTCTTGATTAGCTCATCTCTTCTTATCATTCTTTTGGAATGATAGGTTACCATTATTCTATGTTTCTTATATCTCCATGTGGTCAATGAGTTCTCTAAGACTAGAACAATGATAACATGAACCTCCTTGGAACTTCCCTAGCTTCTTGGAGGTACTAATTTTCTTGAAGTGTTAGACCTTTAAAAGTAGCTCCCAAAACCTCTTTGTATAGTCATCAAATGTCTCCTTTTGATCCTATTCCATCTTTACATCTCTTTTGAAATGGATAGGAAGAGATTCTCATTGTATCATGCAACCAAAGGACCTCCATGACTTTGAGGCAACATGATTAAACTCCAACCTAGTCCACAAAGTATGGGCTAAGCTGATTAAATTTCAAGCTGGAAGCTTAATCTTTTTCTTGGCTTTATATTGTCACAACCATACTGCTAAGAAATACTCGAACAAAGAATATCAACACTAAATGTACAACAATAATACAATGATAAATAGTAGAACTCAAAGGTGAACAGTAACTCAAAGAGAATGTAAATGAATGATAAAACACACTATGCTAAAGTGAATACAATGATCTTGAATGTCCGTGTCTCGGTGTGGATTGGGGCAAAGATGAATCCTGAAATGATGCAAGCAGTCTCAGGAAGTGATCAACTACTATAAATGAAAATAGTGAAGTCCGGACAGGCTGAATCTGGGAAAAGGCAGCATGGCAGCCTGCATAAAGCTGAAAACACAAACTGGGACAGCTCCAATTGTTTGCTGAAGTGAAAACGCAACACCTCCAACCTGCTGAATTCTTGGAGATGGCTGTAGACTGATAATCCACCAGCAAACACAGACTGAAGCAAGGTGGGACAGATCCCCAGGGGCTGGCGGCAAGCTGGCTGCACCATGAACTGTGATATCTGCCAAAGGAGGGGTGTGGACAGCAATGGAAGAGGGCATCAGCTGATGGAGTGTCCAATATGCAAAACAAGGATGAGCTGAATGGTTGCGCAGCCTTTCTATTTAGAGATGTGGGTCCAACCAAAGTTTGGGTGCTTGCTTATGGGAAACAAAAGCTTTGTGATTTTGAGTTTTGGGGCTGTTTAAAAAGAGCTAATTAAGGTTTAAACTAAAAGGTACCTTTTTTAGCTTAACACATACAATACTTGGAATTAACAAAAAAATGTGAGAAGAAGATCAGGATTATACAAAACATCATACAAACTGAGTTTGATCTTTCAAGGTGATACAGTGAATTGGTCTTCATCTTCTAATGCCTCTATCCATGCTTGGACCTCAACTTAAAGACGAAGTAGCAGTTGATGAGGATGAAGATGGAGACGAGGGTGGAGAATGCCCACACCTTTGTTGATGGTCTTCTTCTTCTTATGCTTTCATACATGCCTAGACCTCGAGGTTGAAGACAATGAAGTGGTTGCTAGGGATGAAGATTGAGGTGAGGATGGAGAACGCCAACTCCCTCATCAATGATGAGATCTTCTTCTATGAGTAGAGTGTGACTCTTCATCACTTGATGAGGATCAATCAACAAAGACACTAGTCAACTTTGAATAAGAGAATGGGCTTCGATGCAATCTCTTTCTTGGCTAAAAGTAGAATGGATCCTTTCATATTTTCCACTTTACCTCTTGGAAGGCTTCAATGCAATGTCTTTCTTGTCTAAAAGTAGAATGGGTCCTTTCATATATTCCACTTCACCCCTTGGAAGTAGATGGCTTCTTGAAAAGCTCCTTTCATTGCTATGGCTTTGTCTCTTAGAAGCAAAACGGATTTTTTCCTTGGATTCTTTAGGTTTCTCAACTCTTTCTAGTTTGAGAAAGTTTCGTTGGATTCTTTATAGTCCTCAAGTCTTACTAGTTTCAGAAGTTGCTCACAGATATGTTGATTATCCTCTGTAAGGCTTTAAATGGTCTGAAGCATAGCACTCAACTCTTCATTGAAGTTTTGAGAAAAGTATGCTTAATAAATTATTGCAAGGGCTGAAAACCAGCCTACTTATAAATTTAAGCACTACTAAAGTTGTGGTGAAGATTGAGCCAAAGCTCACATACCACTCTAAGTGCACCACAAAACATAGCATGCTTGGCAACCAAATATTCATAATTTCATGCCTAAACATTTCAAGTAAATGGAAAGAACAAACACTTGAGGCTAAATATGACAATTATTCAAAAATAAATTACAACCGTGGACACACAAAAGAGATGACATAAGTTGAGAATCAAGTATGCAACCCCCTCCCTCCCTCCCCAAGGAATGTATTTCTGCTCAATCCAAATCCCTTAGGGATGACTCACTTATAATCAACCAGAGAGTGAAAAGTATTTCTCACCCTCCCGATACATGCATACATACATACATACATACATACATACATATATATTTATATTTATATTTATATAGCCAAAAACAACTAATTTCTTTATAGGTTAAGAGTAGGGCAAGAGGAAAAATCAACCTCTTCATCATCTCTGAGTAGTACATTGGCATGGCTTTTTTCATGATCCAAAAGTGAAGGGAATAAATTTACAAGTTTGTTGTTGAGGGAAGAGAGAAATTGAGAGATTTAATGATGAAGTGGTGGATCATGAAAGTGGAGATGGTTGTGAGTAACTTCAAGGCTATCTCTAGCTTGTATAGGATAGATTACAACAAGAAAACTTGATAAACAATGAGAGAAAGAGGACTCTTGTCATAGGAAAGAAAGGCTCAAGTGCAAAGACAGAAAGTGAAGTGGCACAAGACAAGTCTCCAACCACATGTCATGAAATGGAACAAGTGGGCAAGGACACTTGGAAGCTCAAGTGATAAGACTCAAGACACTCGCCTCTTCTTTATGGGTTTCCTTCTTTGGTTGAAAAGTGTCAAGAAACAAAAAAATTTAGTAAGAACTGTCAAAACACAAACCCACTACTTTTCAGACATCATCCCTCTTTTTCAAAATTAGCTTTGCCAAGCCAATCCAAGGCTCCTAAGAGTTTAGGGCCCTCCTCAAATTTAAGGACCATTCAGAGGAAAGCCATAAAAAAGAGACAAAGTAACAAGACACTTGTTTGTCGTTCAAGCTTCCAAGTGTTTATCCACTTGTCCCACAATCCACTTCATGACATGTGCTATGGATGAAGACATGGCTATATCGGCTGAAATTCGGACTTGGGAGCTTGTTCCATTGCTTAAAGGCAAGAAGACTATAGGCTGTAAATGGGTATATAAAGTAAAATGCAAGTCTCATAGTAGCATAGAGAGATACAAGGCTAGGTTGGTCACCAAAGGATATGCTCAGCAACATGGTTTAGATTATGAAGAAACTTTCAGCCCTGTTGCATTGGCCACAGCAAAGGGCTGGAAATTACAGCTGATGGATGTAAAGAATGCATTCTTGAATGGTGACCTAGAAGAGGATATATTGATGGATCAGCGTGAGGGGTATGTACACCCGCAATTTCCTAATTATGTCTACAAGCTAAAGAAAGCCATAGCATGAATCAACTTTCCATGACTACATTCAATGTAGACTATTAGGGACAAAAGCTTATGAGTCAATTACAAGGCTTATAGGGCAAAGAGACTTGCTTCAAGAGAGCTTCAAATTGAGTTTTTGATAAGGATAAGTTACCATAGCCAAGAAATAAGATAAAAAGCTCCTGTTTATTCAACTCAAAGCATCTATGAATGATCTACAAACATTGCCCTGCCATAGGGGCACATAATACTTGCATATTTTGATAAGATATCTTCTATAGAGTAAGAAATAAAGTAAAAGAACAATGCTGTAGCTAATTCTTTGTATATGGCTGAAGATATCAACCCAAATATCTTTCGGAATTCACCTCTAATGATAGCATAAACTTCCCCTAACACGGTGTCAGTGCGTTATTGAGAGTCCACCACAAGGGTAAGAGATAGCAAGGTGAAGGTAGATTCAGAAAGAGGAGTAGACAGAAGAGAAGGGGTTCGAAGAAATTGAAGACGTAGAAGAATGCTCCCAAAAAGAATTAGAAAATGTAGAAGAATACTAACAGAGATGAATCATGTCAGTTTCTTTCAACATTATGAGAAGATATAACTCTAATAGACAAAAACGTGTATAAAATAATACCTTCGTCTATGCTGCTTAGATTGCCAATCTAATGCCTCCATTGGCTCCAAAAGGGGAGTAAAATACCAGCACACCTCAGCACACCTGGCCAGAATTCTACTAGATCACTCCATCTCCCCCTTCGGAGTGTTGTTCACTACGGTGTGGTTGTGCTAGTCATCTATGTGGACCATCGCATTATTACAGGTGATGATAACATTGGAATACAAATTGTGATGACTATGCTGAAATCAAAGCTTGACATGAAAGATTTAGGTGAGCTGAAGTATTTTTTGGGCATTGAATTGGTAAATTCAACCAATGGACTTTGGCTAACGCAAAGTCAGTACACATTGAAAATGCTGAATAAGTATGGCACGACGGAGTGTAAACCACTTGATACTCCTTTGAATCAGAATACCAAATTGGATGTAAACACTAGAGCTGAGATTATTGATATTACTATGTACAAGAAAATGTTCAAAAGTTTGATATACTTGACTATCGCTAGGTCTGATCTAAGATATGCAATTGGACTTATCAATCAATTTATGCAAAAGCCCAGGAAACGACATTTAAATGTAGTAAGAAGGATAATGCGATATGTCAATAGACTGTGGGCTATTTTATGAGAAAGATGAGAACCTAAAGCTCATTGGATACACTAATGCAAATTGGGCAGGATGTCCTTATGATTGCCACTCTACTAGTGGCTATGCATTCAGCCTTGGCAGTGGGATGATTAGCTAGAATAGCAAGAAGCAACCAATTGTTGCACTATCTAATATTGAGGCAAAGTACAGACATGTTGCTTTAGCCGCATGTGAGATTGCATAGTTGCTTAAGTTGATGGTTGATTTAGATATGCAGGTAGCGGCTCCAGTGACATTATACTATGATAACCTGAGTAGTGTACTTCTGGCAACAAATCTTGTTTACCATGCCAAAACGAAGCATATAGAGGTACACTATCATTTCATCCGTGAGATGGTACTTGCAAGAAAAGTGGATCTCCTGCATGTGAAGACATATGATCAAGTAGCGGATATCTTTACCAAGTCACTAGGTAAAGATAAGTTTAGTTACTTCATATAGCTACTTGGAGTACAATATCTCACTTGAGCTTGAGGGGGAGTATTGAGATAGTCAAGCTCCAGTCACTCATCTACTACCTACAGACATGACAACCTAGTGTGTGTTACGGTCAATCATGTGTGTGTTCTTAATAAGTCGGTACATGACTTAACCATACTTAATCAGTGGTTAGTCAGTGTGGTCACTTAGACCTGGTTCATATTGTGTGTTATTCAATTAATAAGAGTAAGAGGAATAATCAATAACAATGAGAGCAGTCAGCCCACTGTTGCCCCTATCTCTCTCCCATTCTTCTAAAAATTGCATGTCAAACACCTATATGAGCTTTAGAGAAGAAATTGATTGTAAGTTGTAACAAGGGTAATGGATACCTATAAGAAGGCATGGCAATGGCAAGTGAAGGGAAAGGGAGAGCCAACAAGCTGTGAGGTGGAGAGGATCGAAGCTCCACTGAGAGTGCAGTAGACAGTGTGGAGAGTGAAGCACAATACCCAATGCAATAGGCTGAAAGAGTGTAAGATGAATGTACGAGGTACAACCCTTAAACCTTAGGGTTGTAAGAGGGTGTTCACACCCGAAAGTGTGTGCAACATGATAACTGCCCGTAAATGTGTAAAATAGGCACATAAAATAAAGAGAATGAATCTGGGGGAAAAAACCTCTCGTACGGAGAGTAAAGAGTGCCCCAATATCCTACTAATCATCGACACTCCTCTCTGAGAGTAGGCGTGAGTGAAAACCCAACAAAACCCCCTGGAGTGAAGAGTAATCAAGATACAAAGGTCATCCTCCACCAAAGGAGATCAAATTTAAAGCATTGCGAAATGCTTCAAATTTGTCACAAGGAACAGCTTTGGTGAAGATGTCTGCCACATCACTGGTGATAGGGCAATAGACAAGGCTAATATCTCCTACATGTAGCTTCTCTCTGATAAAGTGATAATGTATCTCAATGTGTTTCATGCGTGCATGAAATACTAGGTTCCGTACCACCGCAATGGGAATCTAACTCTTAGTGATGAACAAAGGAGTAGGCTCCATGATAGATACATCCACACCATGTAGCAAGCGTCTAAGCCATACACATTTAATTGTGGTAGTGAAAGCTACCTTGTATTTAACTTCACATGATGATCTGGCAAGAGTGGACTGTTTCTTGCTAAGCCAAGATATGCAAGATGAGCCTCAAAAGAAACAATTGCCACTAGTAGAGTGACGTGAATCATAATCACCAATCCAATTAGAATCACTGTAAGCATGTAAGTGCAGTGGTCCCCCCTTGGCATAAAGCAATCCAAGAGATCTAGTACCCTGCAAATAACAGAAAACACACTTGACAGCTTGCCAATGTGACATGCGTGGCTGATGCATATATCTCCTCAGGGCTAAAACCGCAAACTATATGTCCCGCCTAGTGTTGCATAGGTAGATAAGGCATCCAACTGCTGGAATATGTGTGTGTATATCAAACAAATCACTGTCATCATGTAATGACAGCTTCAGTCCAGGTTCCATTGGTGTACAAACTAGCTTGCAATCCTATACGCCAAACCTCTCAAGGAGTTTACCAATGTATCTTGACTATGATAAACCGATACCTCTAGCATCATGTATGAACTGTATGCCCAAGTAATAATGCAAAGACCCCAAGTCTGACATCTCACAAGTTTGCTGCAAATTTTGTTTAAATGCTAAAATCTGATTAGCATGTGACCCTGTAAGCAAAAGATCATCAACATATAGACAAATGATCCGCATGGATCCTCCCTCTTTACATACGCAAAGGGTAGACTCTAATGAGCTGTTTATAAACCCTTGGCTGAGTAAAAAAGCATTAATCTTTGCATACCAAGCCCTGGGAGCTTGTTTCAAGCCATATAAATCCTTTTTCAGCTTGCAAACCAATTGTTCAGATCCCTCAATTGCAAAACAAATGGATTGCTGTACATATACTTCTTCATGAAGTTCACCATATAAAAATGCAGTTTTAATATCTAACTGATGCGCAGTCCATCTATAAAGGGCAGCCAAAGCAACCATAGACCTGATGGTAGTCATGTGGGAGATAGGAGCAAATGTCTCCTCATAGTCAATGCCATTCTTCTGTGCATAGCCCTTGGTTACAAGCCTTGCCTTATATTTGTCAATGGATCTATCAGCATTCCTTTTCAGCTTGTAGACCCATTTTGTTCCAATGGCTTTCTTCCCAAAGGGCAAAGACACTAAATCCCATGTTTGATTCTTAATGATAGAATCAAACTCGGCTTGCATTGCTACCATCCAATGCACACTATGTTGTGCATCCTCAAAACATTCAAGCTCCTCATCATCAACCGTACTTGCAGCCATAACAAACTCCAGGGTATGTGCAGTATCATGCATATGAACTTACCTTCTATTTATCAATGGATCCATCGTCATTCCTTTTCAGCTTGTAGACCCATTTTGTTCCAATGGCTTTCCTCCCAAAAGTCAAAGACACTAAATCCCATGTTTGATTCTTAATGATAGAATCCAACTCAGCTTGCATTGCTGCCATCCAATGCACACTATGTTGTGGATCCTCAAAACATTCAAGCTCCTTATCATCAACTGTACTTGCTGCCATAACAAACTCCATGGTATGTGCAGTATCATGCATACGAGCTTGTCTTCTAGTACGACCAGCCATGAGAGCATCCAAATGACTATCTTTCATAGTCTGTGAATACCGTCTAGGCATTTGTCTTGCCTCCTGACTGTGCACAAGCTCTTGCTAAATTTCAGATTCAGCACTTTACTGAATATTCAGATTAGCCAATGGCTGACTTTCTGCACTTTCAAATGGAGCAGCTGGCTGAATATTAAGTTCATTTGCTGAAACTCCAGCTGAATCACCAAATGAAATGGACAACGGCCCTTCAAATACATCATGGGCAGCCTGATGTGTCAAAATCAGCAAGGGATAATTCTCATTTTCCATCGAAAAGTACATCTCTATTCACAAATACCTTTTTAGAGATAGGATCATATAGTCTGTATCCTTTGCTCTCATTGCTATATCCCACAAAATGGCATTTGACAGCATTGTTATCCAACTTTTTTCTAAGTACCTTGGCAATGTGTGCATATGCAAGACACCCAAAGGTGCGAAAATGCCCAACAGAACGTTTCCGGCTGTTCCAAGCCTCAAAAGGTGTGACATTCTTTAATGCTTTGGTGGGCCATCTGTTCAAAACATGGGAAGCACACATAACGGCTTCCATCCAAAAATTGTGTGGCAAGCTCTTTGCTTTCCGCATACATCTGGCCATCTCCGTGAGTGACCGATTCTTCCTCTTTGCAACCCCATTCTGTTGTGGAGTATAAGCAGTAGTGAACTGATGAACAATGCCCTTCTGCTTCAAAAGAAATTCAGCATAGAGGACATATATTCCCCTCCTTGGTCCAAACGGAGAGTCTTTACTTTACAACCAGATTGGTTCTCAACAAGTGCTACAAAAGCCAAAAATGCATCATACACTTCTGACTTTTTCACTAAAGAATAGACCCAACAGAAGCAAGTAAAGTCATCAATAAAAGTCACAAAATAGTAACATCCACCCAATGACTTTGTCTGCATAGGGCCACATACATCTAAGTGCACTAACTGTAACCTCACTGTGGCTCTAAAAGCAACACCACGGGGAAATGAAAAGGATGCATTTTTCCCAAAATACAACCCTCGCATAAGTGCTCAAGAGGTCTCTCCAAAAGAGGTAATCCATCTAGCAACTGTATACGTTGTAAGAGCATCAAGCTACCATAGTTCACATGCCCCATGCAAGCATACCATAACTCCACCTAAAACATAGCACGAGTAAGAGTGGATGCTAAGTATGCTGACTGGTCAACTGAAAGAGTATCCAACTCATATAACCGATGACATAGAGTACCAATCAAGACCAAAGTCATGTGTTCCTTATCTCACACCATGCATATGTCAATGTGAAAAGAGGCCTATCCTTTCCTCATGACCTATTCTCGTATATCATAGCATGGAGCCTAATGTATCTCATGAGAGAATCAAAACAAGCATCTATCAATTTGAAAATACATTACTTATGACCGGTAGCACAATTGGATTGATAGTGATGCCTTCGCCTGAAGCTTCGTTGCTGGTTGTAGGATTGCCATCCGCACGCGACATTCTTCGCTTGGAGGCCATCGTCCGCAAGTAGACTCAAGAGATTAAGAAGGCAGAATAGATTCGAGATGGGAGAGGGTAAGAGAAGATGGCTAAGTCAAGGATCGAGATAGAGGGAATTGTGTAACCTCTCGGGGTAACTCTTCTCTAAGGTGACCTGCAATGCACATCGTACCAAAGAAAAAATAGATAGCAGATTCTTCTTTATACCTCGCACAAACAAAGCATCCTGTAGGCGGAGAATAGAGCCATCAATGGCTATGAGCACAATTTCCCCAATACCTCTAACAAGGTATGACGCATTATTGACACACTGTACAGACTTGCCAATTGGAGTTGGACCAACAAAAGCAAATAAATCTCTACGAGATGTGATGTACCTAAAAGCACCACTATCAAAAAACCAAGTGTCTACATCCTCAGTAGAGCTAAATGCTCTATCAGCCCTAGAAGAGTCATAACTGCATGTATAAACACAATAGTCCCTGTCTACAACAAAGGACACTAACTCAGTAGCAGTGGAAGAAGCATCAGAAACAGACATTCCTGACTCCTCCTCCTCCTTGGCTATGCGCTTTTTATACTCAGTGATGTAGTGGCCTGGCTCATAGTTACCTGGAATGGGGAACGAGAACGGGAACAAGAATGGGACCCCTTGGAACGGGGGGAACGTCCAAGGTCCGAGAACGGGAACGAGGGGAACGGCACATGTCTTAACTTCCCCAAATATGCCATACATGACCCAAATTGCCCCAAAGAATATCCCTCCAATTGCCCCAATATCCTTCAATGCTCCAAATTTTCCCAAATGTCCCAAAATTGACTTGATTACCCCCATAGCTCCAAATTGCCCTGAATTGCCCCAATTATCCCAATTTCCCTTAAAATTAGACAATATAAATGATGATTACCTTGGAATTGAGGATAGGCTGAAATTTGATTGTGATTTGTAAGAGTTGATAATGCATCAAATTTAAAATTTGCATGGACTCTTGATTGGCTTGTGGGTTGTCTTGACACTTTGAATCTTCAACCACAGAGAGAGAGAGAGAGAGAGAGAGAGAGTAATATGTGCACATTGGGCAATGGAGATGGGTGAACATGTGGTAGAAGAAGTGTGACACAAGCAAAAAGAAAAAACTAAAAAAAAAGTCCGTTCTTGGCCTGGCTTCTTGCAATAATGGCATTTACCCTTCTTGGCTTGTGTGCCCCCTTATTTCTTATTATCCTGTGAAGTCCCTGAATTTCAAGAGCTCTACGGAGCTTGCCCTTCTGTCGTGCCATAAAAGCCTTCTCAGAGGCTATAACATCCACACCACTATTTCTTCTTGTCTGCTCCTTATCTAAGAGCAAATTGACCAGCTGAAGAAAAGTAATCGGCTGTAGAGTAATCCTCATGGTGAGATTTAAGGCCGTATAAAAGGCCAAGTACGAGGGCAGCAATGAGTTCAACGTAGTAGATATCAGCTATGCATCTGAGTAATACTCATCGACATTCATAAGTTGCTCACGCAAGTCTTGAATTTTGTTTAGGTGATCCTACATAGAATCACCCTCATCCATCTTTAGTGTCCCAAGCTCTTTCTTTAAGAAAGAGATGTGTGTCTCATTCTTACCAACAAACATCTGCTCCAAAGTCAACCAAGCTTCTCATGAAAAAGCTGCAGACCGAATGTGAGGGATGATAGACCGTTGAACTGCCAATGCAATCAACAACAAAGCATGTGCATCCCGTGTATCCCATACCTTTTGAGCTGCTGATCTTTGGGGAAGTGGCTGAAGTGGAGCAAGCTGAACATGCTGAGGTGCCCATTGTCCACGTCCTCCTAGAGGAAGAGTAGCAGGAACCACAACTCCGGGCCTGACTTCTTCACCACTTACATAGTCCCAAAGATTCTTCACAATCAGCACATTCTTCATCATGAAGGACCAAAGTGAATACATAGATAAGTACATTACCCCCCTCATTTGCCATGATAATCAATGCCAAAAAGAGCAAAAAGAGCAATGTCCAAGCTAGACCAACCTAGAAATCTCTTTCCAGAAATTACAGCAAATAGGTTGCTGCAATTCGCAAACTAAAGTTCACTTCGTCAAAACTGTTTGTAATGCACACAGTCCAAGGTGCATTTAATGCTCAGCAACACTGTAGAAGCAAAAGTCCCAAAACTTCTTGCCCAAGAATGCTCAAAACCAGTCTATTTCAGACTGAAACTGCTGTACATTTGCCACTCTCTGACTGACAATAAAAGCCCCAAAATTTCACAAAATCTTTGCATGAAATGTGTCCCAGACATTAAAATTTTTCCTTTTACCCTAATCTGGACTGTTGAGCAGGCTCGAACTGCATGTGCACTGGACCACAGTGGCGAGGCGCTAGCTAGGGGTGGGTGCAGGCTAGGGGTGGGGGCAGCACACACCAGGAGGAGCACCACAGGGGCAGCCCACAGCAGGGCAGCGGCAGCAGGGGGTAGAGCAGGAAGGACCAGCGCTGGAGGCGCAGAGACCAGAGCCAATGCTAGGGCAGCACTGGACTAGAGGCAGTAAGGCGCTGCTGGCAAACTGGAGGCGGACTGCTGCAGGGAACACTGGAACCAGGTGCGAGTGGGCAGTACTGTCAAGTTGGAGGTGGGCAGCACTGGCTCAGGCAGTCTTCAGCTGGTGGAGGCGCTGCTGGTGAGGCATCTGATAGCGCAGCATTTCAGCTGCAAGCAGGCAGCAGTTGAGGCCAGACTGAGCAGGGACTCCTAGAGATTGAGGCCAGATCAGAGTTGGGCTAAGCTCTGATACCAAATGTGAGAAGGTGGAGAGGATCGAAGCTCAACTAAGAGTGCAGTAGAGAGTGTGGAGAGTGAAGCACAATACCCAATGCAATAGGCTGAGAAAGTGTAAGATGAAAGTACAAGGTACAACCCTTAAACCTTAGGATTGTAAGAGGATGTTCACACCCAAAAGTGTGTGCAACATGATAAGTGCTCGTAAATGTGTAACATAGGCACATAAAATAAAGAGAATGAATCTGGGGGAAACAATCTCTCATACGGTGTAGTGACCGAGAGGCACGAAGATCGAGACAGTCAATGTTCGTTAGCAGCAGCGAGACAGAGTGAGAGAGAGCAAAGTAGAGAGTGTGCACAATTTGTGGGTACAATGACGAGTGTACCACTTTAGGTTTATTTATATATATATATATATATGAAAGTACAAGTGCTAAGGGTGTGTTCACACTGGAGCACATTAAAAGGCACGAGGGCCTTTATTCCCAACAACCTCCCACCTAAAGGCGATGTGTCTTAAGAGGAGAATAGAATCATCTAAGTCTAGGTATGTACAAAGCTGAAATACATATATCTATCCAACTCCCATCATCCGTCGACAATGAGCAAACTCCTCTGCTAGAAGACCCTTTGAGAGAAGGTCTGCAGGATTATCATCTGTATGCACTTTGACAAGTTTAATGCTCTTGCTGTCAAGTACATCTCTAATGAAGTGGTACTTCACCTGTATGTGCTTCGTCTTCGCATGAAAGACGGGATTCCGTGCTAGCATCATAACACTTTGGCTGTCACAATGGAGAACACGTAACTCTGTAATGCCAAGCTCTCCCACTAGACATGAAAGCCATAAAGCCTCCTTGCATGCCTCAATGGCAGCCACATACTCTGCATCTGCCTCTGTAGTAGACAATGCAACACACTTTTGTAGCCTAGAGATCCAAGAGACTGCTCCTCGTGTGAAAGTAAACACATAGCCAAAAGTGGACTTTCTGCAATCCACATGACCAACATAGTCTGCATCTCTAAAGCCAACAACAGATGCCTTCTGCATTCCAAAGCAGATGCACAACTCCTTTGTGCCTTTGAGGTATCTCATAATATCTTTCACTGCTTCCCAATGCTTTTTACCAGGGTTTGCCATATATCTGCTAACCACTCCCACAGCAAAGGCAATGTCAAGTCGTGTAACAAGCATAACATCCATCAAACTGCCAACAACTGAAGCATATGGTATCTTGGCCATTTCAACCTTCTCATCATCAGATATAGGGTTGTCCTCTACACTGAGTTTCACATATGGAGACAATGAAACGCCAATTGTTTTCCCCCCCTCTATATTGAAACACTGCAAAACCTTGGAGATATACTCTTGTTGAGATAGATAGAGTAACCCTGCCAACCTATCTTTGAGTATTCGCATGCCAAGAATGTGATTTGCATCACCAAGATCCTTCATCTCAACGCTGCCATGAAGACTTTGCTTCAATGAGTCCAAGGCATGAGTATCCCTGCCAACAATCAGCATGTCATCAAAATACAAAATACAATCAGCATGCCAGCAATCAACAGGCTCATTTTACTGTCCAAAAGGTATTTCTTCCCGGAATACAACCCTACGGACTTCCTCCGTTCTTTCGGGTTGTTTGTGCATGCAATCTTCCCGGAAGATAGAATCATTGCTGCGTACTACTTTCCTTTACTCGGGATCCCATAATCTATAACCCATTTCACCCTTGTCACCATATCCTAGAAAAATGCATTTACAAGACTTTGGCTCAAGTTTGCTGTGTTTTTCTTTACGAATGTGCGCAAAAGCCTCGCAACCAAACACTTTCACGTGAGCATATGAAGGTGGCTTGCCCGACCACACTTCTTGGGGAACCCCCCCTCCGCCCAAAGACCTGTTTGGTAACCGATTAATCAAGTGTAGGGCTGTCATAATAGCCTCTGCCCAAAAACCATGGGATAATGTAACATGAGACAGCATCTTACGGACCTTATCCTGCATGGTTCGATTCATACGCTTTGCAACTCCATTTTGGGGTGGATTATAAGGGGGACTGAGTTGCCTCTTTATCCCTTTGATGTCACAAAATGCCTAAAAGGCCTTAGACACATATTCCCCACCATTGTCAGAGCAAGGATACTTAAGTATCTTATCTGTCTGATTTTCAATCAATGCCAAGAATTTTTTAAACTTGTCAAGCACTTAGTCCTTGCTACGAATAGGATAAACTCATACCTTTCGTGTAGCATCATCGACAAAGGCAACAAAATATTTCTTTTCCCCTAAAGATAATCCTGGCATCTGACATACATCTGAATGTACTAACTCTGGAGGAGAAGATTTCAGGGAAAGAGACTTCTTGTGAGACGTCTATGCATGTTTACCATAAACACAATGATCACAATGCTTAAAATCAACATAACGAAGACAAGGCAAGTAACCCAAACAAGAAAGCACTTTCATTCATGTTTGACTCATGTGTCCCAACCGGCCATGCCACAAACAAACACTTGGCTGCTCGGTCACGGCAACAATATGATCACTCACACTAGATACATGGAGAGGATACAAGGTATCACTTTTACAACCTCTAGCAATCACTCTAGATTCCTTACTGATCTTCCATTTCCCATCACCAAAGGTGGTATGAAATCCATCATCATCTAGCTGCCCTGTGCTAATCAAGCTCTTCTTGAGCTGAAGTGAATGTAGTACATGCTAAAGTGTGAAGACAAAACCATGCTGAAACTGCAACTGTACACTGTCAATACCTGCAATGTCACATGTATAGTTGTCCCCAAGATGGATAACACCATGTCGACCCCTTGTATAGGCACAGAACCACTCACGATGAGGGGTGACATGAAAGGAAGCACCTGAATCGAAAATCCAAGTATACATGTCATCATCTGTATCTGCAAGTAAAGCATGTGTACCAAAGTGTGAAGAGACCAAGAGTACGTTATTCCCACTATCACTGTCATGAATGACTACATTCACCTCTTCAATTTTGACACTGTTTTTCTTAGGTTGACCCTCTTTCTTCTCTTCCTTGCCATCATCTGTTTTCTTGCCATTTCCTTTCTCTTTCTCCCATTTGTAGCAGTCATGTTTAAAGTGACCCTTCTTGCCACAATGATGGCATTCAACATCTTTGCCACGTGATTTACTGCGTCCCTTGCTATCAAATTTGCCTTTCTGCTGTGATATGCCCCTAGTATGCAAAGCACTAGAAGACTTACTGGATGCATTGTTCTCTGCCGATTCATTTCTTCCATGAGTAGAGCACTCTCTACATCAGCATACAAAAGAATCGCATTAGAATTGATCATAGTAGTTCTGAATGTATTCCAACTCTCTAGAAGAGTACAAAGCAAGAACGCAGCCTTAAATTCTTCATTAATCAAGAACTTCAAGACAACTAGCTGGCTGAAAATGGAGTTAAAATCACTCAAGTGAGTAGACATTGTTGTACACTCTTTCATACGCAAATCCATAAGCTTTTTCAGCCAATACACTTTGCTTGCAATACTCTTCTGTGCATACAATTCTTCCAGTCGAGTCCATATAGCATACGCACAATCCAAACCTTCAATGTTGAACAACAACGCATCAGAAATTGATAGCTCGATGGTTGAGCATGCAAGCTCATTAAACTCATCCCAATCATCCTATTCCATATTTGCGGGCTTTACCCCTTTGGTCTTAATCAGCTTTGCCTGCTTCTTTTGCAATAGGATATTATAAGACTGTTTTTGCCAAACTGCAAAGTTATGTGCTCCTTCAAGCTTCTTTATGTGCATGAGATCACTGCTGTCACTGCTGCCAGCCATGATTTCCAGCCCAAATGTGACCAAAAAAATTCAGCAAATACAGGCCCAAACTATCACACAAGTGACCAAGCTACAAACAAGTATCATCCAGCAATAAATGACCACATAAAAGCAGAGATTTCAGATCTGTAATTAAATTTTCAAAAGCATCAAACCATGTGCTACAACATTCCACAATTGATTACAGTTGTTCCAAGGGCATATACATCTCATTACATGAGAAATCCCAAATTTAAAATAGAGCAATTTCAGCAAAACCCCCAAATTTTTCAAGTGCTAGATGTCCAAATTGCATGGAATTAAGCCCACATGTATATAAAATGACCAAATGGCGCACAAATTTTGCCCAAACTACAAAAGCCCCAAATTGCACGGGGTCCAATGTGCATCAGTGTTGAGAAATTGGATAAATTTCAGCCCAATTTTTGCATATACTCGAAAAGCCCCAAATGTCAAAGGCAAAATGTCACAAATTCCTGCAATTTCTGAGACAGATGTCACTGTTGTGTCTTGCTTGCACCAAATTTGATAAATCCCCAAATTTCTAAGATCCGGTGTGTACTAATTTCAGTGAAATTGAAAAATTTTCACTAAAATGTGAAAAAGCCTCAAAATTCCCAAGCAAATGTGCACCGATTTTGCAATTTCTGAGTCAGACTGTCCAGTTTTGCGTTAACGTCCCCAAATCTGGGAAGAGCCCTAAGTTTCTAGGCCTAAACCTGCACAGATTTGCGCACTGTGCTTGCACGCGTGAACACTCGAAGGAGAGGAGGCAAAAAATAATCTCAATTTCAAAAAAGAAAAGAAAAATGACGGTCAATGGCCATTCAGGTCCGTGACCTGTCAGGCGACGTAGTGTCTGCCAAACTGCTGCCTGTCGTCGCTGGTTTCATCTGACACTTAGCTGCCGTCCCATCCGCTGAAATCGCCCGCTCATCACCGTCCGTGAGCCCGTGAGCCCCCCTGGTCCGTCGCGATCTGCCTGCTGCTGCCCGTCATGCCTGCTAGACCGTGTTGTGTCTGTTGTCAACGCCACGCTTCCATGCCTGCTCCCTGCCCGACTGGTGGGCTCCAGTAGCTGGCGGATGGGTAGAGCCTCCAAGCCGACCACTATGCACGACCCAGCCTTAATCATGAATATCGTGTCCTGCATCCCAGCCTCATACAGAAGGTGACGGCCCTAGCCGACTGCCTGCCAGCAGGCAGAAAGCCCTCCATGAGACACATCCAAGGCTGAGTGCTATACGGCGGAGAATGTGGTATGCTCCTCTCCATACGAGTTGCACCGCCTCACACGACCAAAGGCAGTACTTTGGAGTTTCCAGAAGCTGTTGTGTGCAGCGTTTACAACCTCCATCCTTCTATATCTAGGCTAACCAACTCCCCACCGCCAGGCCTCCATATGCCAACAGCCATAAGAAATACGATACCCTCCTCGGTCTCCAACTGTCCCATAGGCAGTGCCAGAAAGTCTGTCGGAAAGCATCCGTGATGCTGTGCTTCAACCAATACCTGCTGCGTGTGACGGTGCCCAGTCCATGTCCTTTTGCATCAATATGTGTCTGCCAATCCTGGCTGTGTATTCCAGGAACCTCAGTGGCTTCTTGGCGACCGTAGTGGGCTGGCCATAGCCACTCCCGGATCCCACTCCAGCTCATCAAGTGGCCTGGGCTGCCCTCCCATATCCAAAGGCGCCACTCCCGGAGCTCCCCCCAAAACACATAAGGATCCAGCCACCATGTCTTCCCTTGGAAGCCAACCACCCGAATCCTTCTCCATGACGAAAGAACAATGATCCTGCTCCTCTCTGTCAAGAACTCTGATAGCCGATGTAGAACGATCTTTGTGGCCCAAAAAGGAGAGGTGGCACAAGGAGTGCCTAGTGGAAGACACATATACTCCGAGGGGATGGGGAGCAAAGGTTGAAGTCGGCAAGCATTGGTAGTGTGTCCGGTGATGCCACAGTAGGAGCACCCAATCGTCTGGACATTTGTTGGTAAAGAAGCCATGGATACCAATGTGCCTTGCTGAAGAAGAAAGAGGTCAGCCACCATGAATCACGAACCGCAATGTCCACCTCAAGGGGTGTGAGAGCAGTGTGAAGCACGAACCGCAATGTCTACCTCAAGGGGTGGAAAGGCAGTGGAAGGGCTGGAAGTGAGCTGCTAGTGGGAGGAGGATGCAACCAGCAATAAGAGATTGCAGCCAGTAGAAAAACGTAGGCGAGGAGAGAGAAATACTAAAAACGCAAGTGAGGAGAGAGAAATACTAAAAACGTATGCTACAAGAGAGAGAAAGACAAAAACGTAGGCAGCAGGTGAGAAAAAGGCTAAAAACGCAGGAAAAACAGCCTACAGGAGAGAGAAAGACTAAAAACGTAGGGAGAGACTAAAAACGTAGGCATAGGTGAGAGAAAGACTAAAAACGCAGGCAGGGCAACCTGCAGGAGAGAGAAAGACTAAAAACGCAGGAAAAAACAGCAGTAGCAGTCAATATGCTGAAATTAGCTCCGAACAGTGTGTGATAGGCTGGAAACAAGCGCCAGACTGTTGTAGACAACAATGGCCAGCTTGGACTGCGATGTCCACGTTTGGGGTATGGGCAGCAAGCTGAAATACCTGAAATCTGCAAAAACGAGATTGTTTTCTGAATGGAGAGTGATCAGCAACACTCAATCTACTGTAAACAACTGCAAACTGCGGGCGGAAGGCTGGAAACAGGCGCCAGACTGTAGATGACAGCAAGGGACAACTGAGACTATGATATCCTCCGTGAAAGGGTGTGGGCAGCAACCTGAAAACACCTGAAACCTGCAAAAACGAGATTTTGATGCACCGGAAGAAGAAGAGAAGTGGATGCCAAACTCGCCACCGGTCTTTGCCTTCACTGGAGTGGAGGATCTTTGCCGCTGTTTGAGCAGATCCAGCTCTGATACCATGTCAAAAGATGACGTACCAACGAGACAATAGGGTTGGCGGGGAGGAACACGGAGTGAACTCAGCAAACATGGAGAAGAGAAGAGAAGAGAGAAGAAACTTTGATGAATGGAATAATGAAGTTCCGAATCATGGAGTGAATGTGATACAAGGGACCAAGGGTGCCGTAACACAAGAAAGATGATGAAGACAGCCACGAACCACGAACCGCAATGTCCTCCTGAAGGGGTGTGAGGGTAGTGAAGAGGCTGGAGAGAAGAGGTGACGGACTGAATGAATCAACCGTGAGGAATGAATGAGAGAGTGGCCTATAAATAAGCACAGTTAGTCTAAGATGGCGCCCCTTTTTGGGGCTACAAACCCTAAACGCAAACCCTTATTGCAAAATGCAAAAACGCAAAAACGCAAACTGCAGGTGAAGGGTGAAGGGTTTCTCAACAGATGGTACGAGCCGAGCTAGCCTCCCAAACAACCCATTAGATGTGGGATCGCTCGCCAATCTATAACCCATCCCAATCTCTAACCTGGGGGTTCTAGATCACTGGCTGGCAGTCTATCTCCTCCTGCCAACCTGGGGACCTCTAAATTAGAGCCTTATGGAGGCCCTACTACTACACAGAAAGTAGACAGCATAGGAAAGGGGATCTGAGGGGCCTGATCTGGGCCATCGTGAAGATCCATCTTAAGGATGGCCTCCAATCACCGCCAAACCTCGGTCTACACTCCTAGAGACCCTCCTGCAATAGGACCTTCTGCGTCTGCCCTCCTGGTGTAAGACCACCGACTACTAGCTTGCCCAAAAGGGCCAGACTCTGATACTTTGGGTCTATGATCCCAAGCCCTCCCTTTGACCGATGCCAAATGATGGTTGCCCATGGCACCTTGGCCCGAGAGTCCCTGGAACCGTCTGAGCCGTCCCAAAGGAAACTCCGCGCTAGGCGGCGAAGCTGAACTACACAGGACGAGGAGAAGCACCAACATGAGGCAATGTACCAGGCCGTCGCTAGGAGGACCCGATTAACCACCAGGGCTTGGCCCGCTAGGGAAAGGCGAGCAATACTCCAATAGGTCAGCTTCCTTCAAATAGAGTCCAGGACTGGAAGAAACTTCTAGGCAGAAGTGATGTCGAGTCCCACTTGGAACCCTAGGTAACAGACGGTCTGCCCTCTGCACACCTATCTAAATCCCAAGTGGACGCCTTACTCCATGCTAAAGTCCGGGTCTGTGAGAAAGCCAACCGACTTTCGCCAGTTGATTTTCACTTCCGCTAAAGTGTAAAATAACTCGAGAGCTAGTCTCACTCTCTCCAACATCAACTCATCGTCCTCTATGTAAGGTGTTATATCATCTACATACTCTTAAGTCTAACAGCTCCGTCTCTTCCCTCACAGAAAGTCGGAGGCCACATAACCCGCTCACACATGCCTTGAGAAAGTGAGACACCGCCTCTGCAAAGAGTAGGAACAAATACGGGGCTAGAGGATAGCCCTGCCGGACCAATCTCTCCAGCCAAAACTGCTCCCCTCACCTAACACCTATAAGAATCCTGCTAGTAGCCGATCTATAGAGTGCAGACACTCTGTGAATCCATGCCTGGGGGAAACAACCTCACCATGGTGCCCTCTAAGAAGTCCCTATCAACCCTGTCATAGGCTTTCTCGAAGTCCAGGAGTAGTACCACCAATCCCTAACCACTGTGCTAGGCCCACTCTGTCGCCTCAAAGAAGGTGAAGACATTGTCTAGGATGCTCCTTTCTTGGACAAAGCCTGTATGTGTGTCATGAATGATGTCTGAAAGCACAGGGCAGAGTCGCCTACCAATCATCTTTGCCAGTGCCTTATAGGCCACTAACAACAGGGTGATCAGTCTCCACTGGGATAGCTCCAACCGGTCTCCCCCCTTGGGGATGAGACTGATCAGACCTACCAAAAGACTCCCAAGCATCCGTCTGAACTAAAGATCTCTTGGAAGGCTAGCAGTAAGGGGTTCTTTACCAACTCCCAGTAGGTAGTGAAGAAAGCCTTAAAAAGGCCATCCTCTCCCAGGCATTTCTGCCCATCCTGTGTATGAAAAGCCTCCTCCAGTTCCTTCTCTGTGAAGGAGTCTAGGAGGGAGCATCCCATCTCCTCTGTGACGAGGGAGAGGATATAATCCCAAACTTGTTGTCTACATCGATGTCCTCTGGTTGAGGCTATCTCCTACTGGAAGACGCGTCTGTAGTAGTATGTGGCAATCTCCATCACCTCGTCTAGGCTAGAGCAAATTCTCTCAAAGGTTGTGTATCTGCTCTCGTGAGGTGCGGGCCTAATGCACCTGGAAAAACTCCCTGCACATCTTGTCCCCCTTCCGCGCCCAAAAGGTTGTTCAGGTGCGGAATGAGAACTCCGAGCGCCTGTCCTCTAGGCTAGCGAGGGCAGCTCGTGCTCGCACCTATGCATGAAGGATGGGATCCCCTGGTACCTCCTAATAGTAATCTCTGTGTGGCTGCTAGGTCCTACCAAAGTGCTCTCTCCTCCTCCCAGCTCTACTGCCTGGCCTGTAGGGCTGCCTCCTTAGAGATACTGCTCAACTCGGCTAGGACCTCTGCAACCTTCTTTGCGATCGGGTCCCTCCTGCCCCACTCCCTAGTCCAGATCTGCTCAATCTATCTCTTCACCTCCTCCCTCCTGTAGATCGAGTCAGGGATCCGACAAGATCGTGTGTCTAGGGCAGAGGCTGGGGCATCAAGTGTCAGGAGAACCAGGCAGTGATCGGACAAAGTGGTGCTAGCCAACTACTCCGCAAGAGCATCCCCATTCTCCCACATAAAACCTGTCCAGCTGCTCCAACAGACTTCCACCTAGCCGCCTGTATTCCCAAGAGAAGTCCAGCAGCTCTCCCTCTTGTGGAAAGCTGGGTCTCTTCAAGCATCACGTGCTTCTACTGCCAGTAGTAAGACCTCCCATGCCTCCTACTCCTCCCTAGCCATGCCCTGGTAGTTTCTGCCTTTACCCTGCTGGTCCTCTAAGGCCTCTAGGTTGTTGAAGTCTCCTCCAATAATCGAGGAGTCCACCTCTGGGAGACTTGTTGCGATCTCCACCTAGAACCTGCTGCGTGTCCTAACCTCAGTAGGGGCATAGACATTGAGGACTCCAAGGCATGAGACCCCAATATCCAATCCAATCCATAGAACCCTCCCTGCCACAATCGTCCCGTGGTCCCATACACAGGCGGTGAGGCTCGGGCCAATAGAGGCGCATACCCCACCACTCCTGCCGTAGGCACCGATGGTGTGCTCCCAATAAGTGTGTGAGCTGCCTAGGAGTACCTTTCCTACCCGCTGTGGGCCTGGGCGAGAGTGAGCTTGTGCTCTTGCAAAAGTAAAATGTCGATTCATTTGGCAAGGGATGGCTATAGCTCTCATGCCGAACAATCAACTTTGTGGAACCACGTGCTCCATTGTAGTGGAGGCTATTCACATTCCAGGGCAAAATGTAAACTCATAGGGAAACATGTGACTGAGCAAACAGGCATCTCTTCACTTTGTGGAAGCTGCTGACGAAGAAAAAGAGCTATGGGGCATGCGGATACGCTTTGCTACCAGCCTGAATGGTGAGCTCCATTCCCCCATGATAATGGACCATGGGGGTGATGGATGCACCTAGTGATACCACGAGGGCATCTATTAGCCAAGCAGAGAGGTGTGACTCTATACACTAGTAGAAACGGGCCGCCTGTGCCAGGGGCCACTCAATCACATCCATCGGAGCTCTCCATTGCAGAGGGGCTCGAAAGATAATGCTCAAATGTGGGACCTCTGCCCCAGCCCACCAATTAATGTCCATTATGAAACCTAGCCATTGTTGGGAGAAAAGTGCCAGTCCTCCTCCCATCCACTGGGAGATATGGTCTACCACCTGGCTCTTCACCTCCTCCTCTATCTGTGTCATCGTCCAGTCTCCTGTATGAGAGGACTGAAGGAAGAAAGCATAGTTTGGTCCATCCGGTGGTGCTAGTAGATGGACCTTACCACTCCTTGACTTGCATACCACGAAGATTCCCACCTCTAGAGATAGTGGGAACTCTCCGCACTCCGCAACTCTCAGGTAAGACCATGGCCCACTGCGAAAAAACTCCTATGGTAGCACCTGCACCTGTCTCGGGAAAGTGTGACAAGCAGCATGGACGGATGAGCTAGTGGTTGTGTGTGTGTGTGGGGGGGGGGGGGGGGGGGGGGGGCTAGGCTGCTGATGAGTGGAGAATGTCGATGTATGGGGCTCCTCACCTCCTGTGGGGAGCAGAGAGGGAGACACACACCTCCTGTGGGGGGTTGGGTGGGGATCAAGGGGGCTGATCGGCGGGGGAGATGGTTGTTGGGGGGGGGAGGGATGTGAGCCCTTGGGTGAGGTGGCTTGTGACGCCTCCGTGGAAGGTGGCTGTGGAGGCCTGTGGTCCTGTGGGGTCGGACGAGGAGAGGGGGCCGCGTGGTGCTCTGCCGGGGGGGGTGACGCTCGCCCTCCTGCTCCCTGCTGCCGTGGTTGTGTCTGAAGGGCTAATTGTGGCCCCCCTGCCGTCTCCCTCTCTATCATCTCTGGACCCGTATAAAGCCGTCCGCATCCACCTATGGGCCTGTCAGCAAAGCCATCTTGGTTCCAAAGCCTGTGCAATCTACTGCCGAACGGGGCCGCAGGGCAAGGGAGACGGGGGCAACGTGGGGAGGGGGGAAGGAGGAGCTAGCGCGTCAAGGGGGAGATGGGCGCAGCGCAACGGAGGGAGGGGAGGAGGCGTAATGGCGGCCAGGCTAGGGAAGGAGGCGCGATGGCGGGCTGGAGGGGGGGATGCGATGGCAGCAAAGAAGGCGGGGGAGGTGCAATGGCACGGCAAGAGAGGGGGTGGAGGCGCAATGGCTGGCAGCAGCGCGACAGCTGTTGGGTATTTGACTCACGCCTTACTTACACCTACGCTCATATGGGAGTGTCGGTGATCAGTAGGACACTGGGGCACTTTTTACTCTCGGTAGGAGAGGTTTTTTCCCCCAAACTTATGGTCTTATTGTCGTATGTACTTATGTGCTTATGTTACACACATTTGGGCACTTAGTGTGTGTCGGGTGTGAACACCCCCTACAACCCTAAGGTTTAAGGGTTGTACTTTGTACTTTCAGGTTACACTCATTCAGTCTATTCTCTCGGGTGTCGTGCTTCAACTCTGTCTCTCACTCTCACACTGTCTACTGAATCCCAGCTGTACCTCGATCCTCTACTCTCACATTTGGTATCAGAGCTCAAGCTCTGAACTGAGCTTCAGCCAGCAGCCTGCAGTCCACGCCAGTTCCGCTCCAGCACGTCTGCCTCCAGCACGTTCGCCAGTCGCCACCAGTCTGAAGGGCGACGCCAGCTCCAGCCCACGTCAGCAGTCAGTCTCGCCAGCAGTCAGTTTCGTCAGCACTAAGGCGCGTTGTTCACCAGCGCGCTGTTCCTCTGTGCGCAGCCTTCGTTCGACTGTCCGCCTACAGTCCGCCCGCCAGACGACTCGACTGTCCTGCGTCGCCTGTCATCCACGTCAGTAGCACTACGTCAGACGACGCCCGCCAGACGACCTACCACGCGCAGCCCGCAAGTCAGCCGTCCTGCCCGCCGTTTTGAAACCTCCACGTCAGCAGCTCGCGACTGTTCTCCCGCAGTCTGACGTGTCCACGTCAGCAACCTGCGTCTGCTCGCCAGCCTGCTCTGCATCAGGTACAATTTTAAACAAAATTTTTTTTAATTTCAGCCCAGAACACAGTTCTGGAAGAGGAGGTTCACACGCGGCAAGCACAGAACAAGTGGGGGATAAATTTCATGCAAATTTCTGGACTGGATCATCAGAAATTTTGGGGCTTTTGTTTATTTTGTGGGCAGTTGCATTTGAACTGCTGGTACAGTCACAGAAAGACTGTTTTGACAGAAATTTTGGCAAAAAATTTTGGGGATTTTGAGATAACAGTGTTGCAGTGCACTGTTTGCACCTTGGGAAGCGTGCATTAAAAGACGGTTTTCTGACAGAGTACGCCCTTGCACATTAATTGCAGAAACGTGTTTGCTGCAATTTCTGGAAATTTGCAGGTTTCTAGTTCATACTGCTTTGACATTGCTCATTTTGTCTTTGGAAATTTGTCATCATGGCAAATCAGGGAGGTGATGTCTTTACGTATGTATCCAAGGAAGACAGACTGGACGGAAACAACTATTCCCTTTGATCATTCATGATGAAGAATGTATTAGTGGCCAAGAATTTATGGGATTATGTCAGTGGAGAGGAAACTCGACCGGGAGTTGTAGCTCCCGTTACTCCTCCTCCCCATGGCGCACGTGGACAGTGGGGACCTCAGCCCGCTCCACCTCAGCCACTTCCTCCAAGAACTGCAGCTCAAAAAGCTTGGGATACCCGTGATGCACAGGCCTTGTCGCTGATTGCTCTGGCAGTTCAGCGGTCCATCATATCTCATATCCGTTCAGCATCTTCTTCACGAGATGCATGGTTGACTTTGGAGCATATGTTTGCAGGAAAGAATGAGACTCGGATCTCTTTCTTGAAGAAAGAGTTGGAAACTCTAAAGATGCATGAAGGTGATTCTATGCAAGATCACTTAAATAAGATTCAGGACTTGAGGGAGCAGCTCATGAATGTAGATGAGTATTTTTCGGATGCACAGTTGATATCCACCACCTTGAATTCCTTACCTCCTTCGTACTTGTCTTTTCATACTGCATTAAACCTCACCATGAGGATTGCTGAGCACCCACTCACTTTCATTCAGCTGGTTAGTTTGCTTCTCGAGGAGGAGCAAACACGGAAAAATAGTGGTGTGGATGCTATAGTCTCTGAGCAGGCTTTTATGGCAAGACAGAAAGGCAAGAACAGCAAGGTGAAAAATGCTCCACAGAGTTCTAGCACTTCGGGCACATCGCAGAATCAGTCACAAGGGGGGACGCAAGCAAAGAAAGGAAAATGTCATTATTGTAAGAAGCCCGGCCACTATATCACTGAGTGCAGAAAGCGCATTGCCAAAGAGAAGGAGTCAAGAATGTCTGTTTCTACTACTCCTTCCACTGCTAGTGAGTCCGCGTCCTTTGTTGTGGACAGGGACTATTGTTTTTACACTTGCAGTTATGACATCTCTTGGGCCGATAGAGCACTTAGCTCTACAGAGGATGCTGACACTTGGTTCTTTGACAGAGGAGCTTCTAGACATATTACATCTCGCAGAGATTTGTTTGCTTCAGTTAGTGTACCTCCCGTTGGGAAATCGGTACAGTGTGCCAAAAATGCATCATACCCTATTCGTGGTATTGGGGAGATTCAGCTCACAGCCATTGATGGCTCTATTCTCCGCCTGCAGGATGCTTTGTTTGTGCCTGGAATCAAGAAGAATTTGCTTTCTATTTCTTCTTTGGGACGTTGTGGTATGCAGGTCACCTTTGATGATGACCGTTGCATGGTTAGAGAAAAAGAATGCATGACTTTAGTCTTGACAGGATCTTTGTGTCATGGTTTATATGAGCTGGATGCTCTTTCAGTAGATCAGTCAGCATACTTGACATCCACTCTTACTCCTGCTATGATACAGGCGGAGTTATGGCATGCTCGTTTGGGGCATGTAAACTTTGGCAGCTTGATACTTTTGCAGCATACTCAGATGTTGGATGGCTTACCTCTCTTGGAGAGACCTCTTGATCACTTATGCGAGGGATGCATTTTGGGGAAAATGCATCGGTTCTCATTTCCTCGTGATTTTGCTTTCAGAGCAACAACCAGATTGCAGTTGGTGCATTCAGATGTTTGTGGGCCTATGCAGACCATGTCATTGGGTGGTTGTTATTATTTTGTGACATTCATTGATGACTTTACACGTTTTTGCTGGGTCTACTGTTTGAAAAAGAAGTCAGAAGTGTATGATGCATTTTTGGCTTTCAGTGCACTTGTTGAAAACCAATCTGGATGCAAAATTAAGACTCTCCGTTCGGACCGAGGGGGGGAATACATGTCCTCTATGCTGAATTCTTTTTTGCAGCAGAAGAGCATAGTCCATCAGTATACTACAGCTTATACTCCACAGCAGAATGGGGTAGCAAAGAGGAAAAATCGGTCACTCATGGAGATGGCCAGATGTATGCTGAAGGCAAAGAGCTTGCCTCATAGTTTTTGGATGGAAGCAGTCATGTGTGCTTGCCATATTTTGAACAGATGCCCTACCAAAGCCTTGAAGACCATCACACCATTTGAGGCTTGGAACAGCCGTAAACCTTCTGTTGGTCACTTTCGTACCTTTGGGTGTCTAGCCTATGCCCATATTCCACAGGTACTTAGAAGAAAATTGGACAACAAGGCTGTTAAATGCATTTTTATGGGATATAGCAATGAGAGCAAAGGCTACAGACTCTATGATCCCATTACAAAGAAGGTTTTTGTCAACAGGGATGTTGTTTTTGATGAAAAATCAGAATTATCCTTGGCTGGTTTGGACACATATCAGGCTGCCCGTGATGTTTTTGAAGGGCTGCTGCCCATTTTGGTGATTCAGCTGGAGGTTCAGAAAATGAACCTAATGTTCAGCCAGCTTCTCCTATGGAAAGTGCAGAAATTCAGCCATTGGCTGATCGAAATATTCAGCATCATGCTGAAACTGAAATTCAGCAAGAGCTTGCACACAGCCAGGATGCTAGACAGCTACCTAGATGGTATTTGCAGACTATGCAAGATAGTCCTTTGGATGCACCCATGGCTGGTCGTACTAGAAGGCAAACTCGTTTGCATGATTCAGCACATACCATGGAGTTTATTATGGTAGCAAGTACTTTTGATAATGAAGAGCCTGAATGTTATGAGGATGCACAACACAGTGTGCATTGGATGGCAGCTATGCAAGCTGAATTAGATTCTATTACTAAGAATCAAACTTGGGATTTGGTGTCCTTGCCATTTGGGAAGAAAGCCATTGGAACGAAATGGGTCTACAAATTGAAAAGAAAAGCAGATGGATCCATTGATAAATACAAGGCACGGCTGGTAGCTAAAGGCTATGCACAGAAAAAGGGCATTGATTATGAGGAGACATTTGCTCCTACTTCCCGTATGACGACCATCAGGTCTATGATTGCTTTGGCTGCACATTATGGTTAGACAGTACATCAGCTAGATATCAAGACTGCATTTTTACATGGGGAACTTCAGGAGGAAGTTTATGTACAGCAGCCCATTGGTTTTGCAGTTGAAGGCTTAGAACATTTGGTATGCAAGCTCAAAAAGGCACTATATGGTTTGAAACAAGCTCCTAGAGCTTGGTATGAAAAGATAGATGCTTACTTGCTTGGTCAGGGGTTTCTAAACAGCTCATCTGAGTCTACCCTTTACGTATGTAAAGAAGGGGGATCTATGCTGATTTTATGTCTTTATGTTGATAACCTTTTGCTCACTGGAACACATGCTGATCAGATTTCAGCATTCAAACAAAATTTGCAGCAAACTTTTGACATGTCTGACTTGGGAGTTTTGCATTACTACTTGGGCATCCAGTTCATACATAATGCTCGAGGTATTGGGTTATCACAGTCAAGGTATATTGGGCAGCTTCTTGAGAAGTTTGGCTTACAGGATTGCAAGCCAGTTTGTACTCCCATGGAACCTGGACTGAAACTGTCATTACATGATGACAGTGATTTGTTTGATATACATACATATGCTCCTGCAGTTGGATGTCTTATCTATCTATGCAATACTAGGCCGGACATACAATTTGCAGTTTCAGCTTTGAGCAGGTATATGCATCAGCCACGAATGTCACATTGGCAAGCTGTCAAGCGTGTTTTTCGCTACTTGCAGGGTACTCGTTCTCTTGGGTTGCTTTATGCCAAGGGGGGACCACTGCAGTTACATGCTTACAGTGATTCTGATTGGGCTGGTGATTATGATACACGTCACTCTACTAGTGGCAATTGTTTCTTTCTTGGCTCTTCTTGCATTTCTTGGCTTAGCAAGAAACAATCCACTGTTGCCACATCGTCATGTGAAGCTGAATACAAGGCAGCTTTCACTACCATAGTTGAATGCGTATGGCTTAGACGGTTGCTAGCTGATTTGGATGCATCTGTTACTAAGCCTACTCCATTGTTCACTGACAGTCAGAGTGCCATTGCAGTGGCACGGAACCCAGTGTTTCATGCTCGCACGAAACACATTGAGATTCACTATCACTTTGTCAGAAAGAGGCTACATGCAGGTGATATCAGCCTTGTCTATTGTCCTACCACCAGTAATGTGGCAGACATCTTCACCAAAGCTCTTCCTCGTGACAAATTTGAAGCATTTCGAGATGGTTTAAATTTGATATCCTTTGGTGGCGGATGATCCTTGTACTCTTGATCACTCTTCACTCCAGGGGGGTTTGTTGGGTATTTGACTCACGCCTTACTTACGCCTACGCTCATATGGGAGTGTCGGTGATCAGTAGGACACTGGGGCACTTTTTACTCTCGGTAGGAGAGGTTTTTTCCCCCAAACTTATGGTCTTATTGTCGTATATACTTATGTGCTTATGTTACACACATTTGGGCACTTAGTGTATGTCGGGTGTGAACACCCCCTACAACCCTAAGGTTTAAGGGTTGTACTTTGTACTTTCAGGTTACACTCATTCAGTCTATTCTCTTGGGTGTCGTGCTTCAACTCTGTCTCTCACTCTCACACTGTCTACTGAATCCCAGCTGTACCTCAATCCTCTGCTCTCACAACAGCAAGGAAATTACAAGTTTTTAGCTAAGCCTTGTATTATGGGACCCAAGAGCTCATTCACATGGGCAAACACACTCTTGAAACTCCTAATCTACCTACTCTTGAAACTCCCATTGAGAGGATTATCTGGTTGTATACCTCTATTACAATTATAATACCTTCTTGCCTTCTTAAGGATATCATTGCCATCATACCCTATCTGAAAAAATTGTGTAAGTTGCATTCATGCTTATGACCTTGTATTTGGTCCCATTGTCACAAGACTGTGACAACTATTACCTTTTTGTTGATTTCTTTATTACATATTTTATTTGGTTTTTCTTTTTGGAAGGATCCCTCTTGAAATCTAAATACCTGAGTTGCATGGCCAGTATGTGAAACGGACAGGAATGTCTAGTGAGTCAAGACTAGACAGTTAAGGTCCAGTACAAGTCTGGAAGAGACTGATGGCACTGTAGATTGACAAGCCTGGAAGAGACTTGTGAAAGTGTATATGGACAAGTGTGTTGAAGAACTAGCCTGGAAGAGACTAGTTCAAAGTGAAGATGGACAAATCTGCGAGAGATTAGTCCATGTGGGGTCATCAGTGGAAATTCACTTTCAGTTGAGCTACATTACAGATTTGGATGTAGCCATAGTCTGCAAAGATGGTCAGAAGACTAGTGGGGATGCAATGGAAGCAACTCCTAAAATTTAGGGAGTTACTATTTTTGGACCCCAGAATCTATTCGCGTCATTATCTTCGTTTTTGCACGAGGATCAATCCTCTGGTCTGTGCTGGGGTCAAATTCTGCACCAAGCATGGAGAATTTTAGACCGGAAGGCTGGAATGGGAAATATCTTCCAGTGCTGCCACTTGGCACAAAGTTGTGCACTTACCTCTTTAAAGAGGGCTGGTGTGCAGTTTTTTGATGGATAGGGGCTCATTTGTGAAAAATTGTTGCAGATGGAGAGCTCTTGAGAGCTGGTCTACCTTGTCTATGATGCACAGAGGGCTGAGCTTGCTTTCTATTCTCTCTCTTTCTCTCCCTGACAGTATGGTTATGCTGCAGAATCAAGGGCCTTTCTTCTGATTCAGGTATAGCTGTTTGGAATATGTTGTTTTTGCATGAGGCAAGAGCCTCCTTTCTCCAGGAACAGGAGCAGTTGTTTGCTGCCCACAAGCAGGAATAGGTGAGGGTGGTAACCTCACCAAGCAAGTGCCTGAAACAGCACTAAACCAGAACTGATTCTGGACTGTTCAGAGGGTATTTCAGAGCCCGATTGATGTCAGAATCAAGGGGCACTTGGCACAGATGATGCAGGACAGTGCAGGGAACAATATGAGCTGAGAACAGGTGTCAGAACAGGTCTGAACCAGTAATTACAGTGGGCTGAATAGTACAGGGAACAGTAAGAGTTGTAAACAGGTTTCAGAACAGGTCTGAACCAGTAAATACAGCAGGCTGAAATGGTCAATTCTGCACTCCAACCAGAAGATTCAGTCTTGGGCAGAGTTTCCCCTCCTGGTTGGCTTGTTTTGGGTCAGTAATTGTACTGTTATGCTGCCAAATTTCACCCAAAATAGGTGAAAGACAGCCCATTGTACTCTCTCTCTTTTTAAAAATAAAGAAATACCGCAAGGGGCGCCTAACTTAGGGGCCAACAGGGTGTCTATGTCACAACAAGAGCATTCTAGCTTCCTGTATGTCTTCTTGATTCTGTGTCTTTAAGTTCAGGTAAAGTGGGCGACGGTGAATTGGGTGAAAGCATTTATGTATTTTGGTTGTACACTACCGCCCTTTCCAGTGAACAGGCCGGTTACATGGTTCCATTGCCGGGATTTGAATCACTTTTTCCCTAAAGAGTGAGCCAGGGTTTGTTTGGGTATAAGACACAGAATTGTGCATTATGGCTGATAGAAAGGAAGACACCAAAGAGGAAGCGTCTTCATCACAGGAGATCCCTGTTGTTCATGAGGTGGGAGAGTCTTCTAGACCTCCAAAGTTTGTTACTCCTCCTGTTATGGTTGAGCCACAAGTTCTTACGGCTTCTTCTATGGATGAAGACATTTTCAAGACTCAATTAGTTGCTGCTGTGAGTATGTTTACTCAAGTGAGGCAGAATCCAAGGTTTTTGGCATTTTTGCAGCCCTCTTTTCCTTTACAGCAAGTTGGGCAACCTGCAAAGATTTCGGATCCAGTAGAGGTCCAGGATAAGGGTAAGCATGCTGCAGATTCGATGGAAACACCAAGGCAGCTTGCGGAGTCAATGGAGACTCCAAGATTGGTTCCGACTGTCCAGGAACAGGTGGCAGAAACGCTAGTTACACAGGCATTGCCAATTCAGCCTGCCACTTTACAGCAGCCAAATGTTGGCTTAAATGGACAGGGAAACAGTTTTCACGCTTTACCACAGGTTTTCCCACCGACCTCTGTACATTCTAGGTACTTTGGAGGTAGATCTGTATTTCAGAGTATGGCTGGTTATGCACCTGGAAACCAGATTTATGTACCAGGAACAGTGTTTGGGGGTACACAGGGTTTTATGTCAAACCCCATGTATGGTAATATAGGCATGCAGCCTGGATTTCAGGGAGTTCAGAGCAGTTTTGGCATGCCACAGGGCACTTTTGGTATGGCTGGTTATCAAAATCAGCAAGCAAGTATTGTGTCTACAAGCCCTGTAGTCAGTGGTTCGACAACTCCTATGCCACCTGTTAGTGTTCCTATGTTACAGGCATATCCTACGGATCCCTTGATGGCTCATGAGAAGCCAAAGCCATACAAGGAAGGGGGTGCAGCCATACAGTTTGATATCTTTCGAGGGTTTGAAGATAGGACTAAGGCACTCTCTTTCTTATAGCAGTTTGATGCCGCATTTGCAGGAGGGAACTTTACAGAGCCTTCTAAGGTCCGGAAAGCTGCCACTTTTCTTAAAGACAATGCTAGTCAGTGGTGGAGTACACTGTTGATGCAAGGACAGGCTCTTGCTACTTGGACTTACTTCAAGCAAGTATTTGCTTCTGCTTGGTTGACCAATGAATTTGAGATTAATGTTATGTCAGTTTGGCACAATTTGGATGCATCTAAATGCAAGGATCTGGAAGACTATAACAAGAAGTTTTGGGAGGCTTTGCTTCCAGTCACTTCTTACAGGGTTGTGCCATTGACCGAGCAGATAGAGAAATATTGCTATGGGCTGCCCAAGGAACTCCGGAATTATTGTACAAAGACAAAGGTCACCACTTTGACTCAGTTAATTGAGAATGCTACCACAGGAAATGCATTATTGTTGGGACAGTCAAGTGGTTTTGGGGGCAGCATTAAACAGGACAAATCTGAGAAATTTTCAGCAAAGAAGCCATTTGGTAAACAGGTTTCTCAGATTTCTCAAAGCACAGGTAAACCTTGGCAGTTCAAGAAGAAACCAGCCAAGTCCTTTGGACAGCAGTCAAAGGACCAGAAGAAACCTTTTGTGCGCAGGTCTCTTGAAGAGAGAAAGGCTTTAATGGCTGAGAGGAAATGCTTTATCTGTGAGCAGACTGGTCATATTGCGTCTAACTGTCCGGACAAGAGCCGCAAGATAGGATAAGAGATGCGGATGTGATTGAGTTAGACCTTGGCATGCCGAATGATTCATGGCCAATTAAATTAGGTTCCATGCTCAGTTCAGTAGGAAGGGAGGACTATGTGTCCTTGATTCAAGAATTCCGCAACATCTTTGCTTAGAGTTATGATGAGGTGAGAGGCATTCCTCCCAGCCTGGCTGTTCATACTATTGCTGTAAAAGAAGGCAGTCGTCCTGTGCATCAGAAAGTAAGGCATATGCCTTTTGAATTGAGGGATGGGCTATTTGAGGAGTTACAGAAGTTAAGGAAAGCTGGTTTAATCTTCTGTTGCGTTGGTTTTCAAATAACTCTTCTTCGGACTGTTTTAGGAGTTGATTTTAGCCAAAAAACCATAGTAAAGTGAGATTTTGTCCAGGCCTTAACTTTGCTTGCTGAACAAAGTCAATCTCAAGAAAGCACAATAAAATTCTTGGTTAGAAACAATAGAAGAGTAGGTGACCTTGATCTAAGACTCACCATGGGATTTCACACTGGTCTTAGAAGCTGGCCAAAGGGCCGTGTACATCTGATTGTTTTCGTATACAGTACTTATTATAAAGATAAAAGGAGAAAAACTTACCGCTTCTGACTTGTTTTGAGAAATCAATTTTTCTAATATCAAGTTCTTCCAACGAAGCAAGAACCATGTAATAATGACAATAAAACCCACTGATCGAACTTTTGCAACCATTTGTAGTCCAAACCTAAGCTTGAGCAATGGTCCAGAGACATACAATCTGCAATCAAACAGTCACAAATAAGGCCTACATCTGTAAAGCACATGAAGACATAGTTACATTGTGCATAAAAGAGAGCCATAAAATTACATATATTAACTCTTTCAAATAGCCCTTTTGAAATTCCACATTCCCACAGATTCATATAATAAAAATATTCTAAAACACGTTGGCCATAATGTCCATATGGCTACAAAAGCTGAGTGATGATAAGACACTTGCTTGGGCTACCCTACATCCACTAGTCAAGAGTTCTGAAAACTGATAGTTGCTCCATATTGGGTTGCCTAAACAAGCTGAGCACACAACTTGGAACCAAACCCCAAGGGGGGGGAGGAATCCAACTTAGTGAGTTTTTCAGCCAAGCAAGTGCTCCCCTAACTTAGACTATGAGCTGTTCATACGAAGAAAGAGACCTAGAAAAGTGTAATCAAACCCGGTTATCATGTAAGGGATCACAATGGCCAAATGCAGTGTTGTGGACTTTGAGCCCTACACATATAGACTATGGCATGCTGGAAAGTGAGTTACTGTAACTGACTGCCTGCTAAACTTCATGGACTTAAAATTTGTCACAAAAGTCTCTTAGATATCACACATGATGGAAACATAGACACAAAGGGAATAGCTCAAAGAGAATGAACTCAGTGAATGGAAGAAATGAGCAAGGCTCCTAGGCTGTGACAGTGCAAAAATACTAAAAAATAAGTTGATGTACAAGTGTGATCGCCCATAAACAGGCACTGATGAATTGATGGACATGTCGAGAGTTACGTGTCTAGCATCTGCATCTTGTTGATCTCCCTATTAAGCCACCTAGAAATTGCGATTGTTTCTAGCTTTCTGTTCTAGTCCCATCCCATCCCTATCTTGTCCCAATCCCCCTATTCACATCCCCAAAACCTATCCCATGTTACTACTAATGAAGCTCAAGCTAGTCAAGTAGAGGCTAGCCGAATGGGGACATCGAAAAGAGATACATCCGTATCTGTGCCGGATCCTCGCACGAAAAGGTCTCCATTGCCATATTCCACGGTGGATTCCGTGAGGTTTTACGGTGGATTCCGTAAACTTAGATGACCGGGGCTCATACGCAAAGAGGATTCTTTGTGCGAGAAGTTGATGGGGACGCCTGTCCTTTTCGGGCGTTTCATTAATTTAGTGTGTACATGGGTGATTCCATAGCGGGTGATTCCGCAAAATGCATATTAAATTAATAAACGTTTATGAGTTTAGAGTGCGCACTCGTAATAAATTAAGGTTAGGATTTATTTCTAACCAGTTGATTTATTTATGTAGCTGAAGACTGCTAGGTATTCACTTTTGTCGGTTTAATTGTATTATTTTACTAACGATTGTGAATGCTTCAGTTGATGTGTAGAGATAGCAGCAGTGGCGGAGGAAAGCATTGGAGTCTAGCGGGTTTTCGACATTTGGACTATATTTTGATAGGCGCCACGCCTATATTTTGTTATGTCTATTGAGACATCGATTATTTATTATTATTTTGTATGCGCTTATGCGCCTGGATATGTTATTTCTATTTGGACATTGAGATTGGGCGTGCCAGACACTATGGGCACCGTCCATTAGCTTTATTTTCCTATTTTTGTAGAAAGCAAACTCAAAAGCTAAAAAGCTTGTCATATTTTTGTAATTGGGCTATTATTGAGCATGAAGATTGGAAATATACATAAAATACATGCTTTGTGAAGCGCTCACACAAGGCATGGGGGAGATTGAACCCAATTTGTCTCTTGCCTCTTGTCGTGCATGCTTTTACATGGGTTTTTGTGCAAAAAGGTAGAGTACTTTGTTCTTGGGGACCTTCCGGGATTCACCACGTGAGCTATCTGCGTCCGATCTGCGCACCAGAATCTTCTAGTGGACAAAGGGGCTCATTGCAAGGTGTAAGTATCCATTCAGGGTTTCAATAGCAAGGTATGGCACATGCAACTAGAGAGCTCATATGGTTGTTCATTCAATGTGCCATTCCTTTCAATGTGGCCACCACACAACAATGGAAAAGGACTATCAACCTTCACGGTAGTTAGCCACATTGGATGTATGTGGGAAATTCCCTCAACTGGCCATTGTGGACACGAGATTTGACAAGGGAAAAGGCATCCATGGAGGTTCGATTGGAGCCATTGAAGGAAACTTGGATCGAATATGAATGCGCGATTTTACATGATGGGTGGTCAAACATTCATAAAGGAATTTCTATAACATTTTTGTGCCTTCATGCAAAGGCAACATATTCATTAAAGCCATCGATGCCTCTCCCACAAGTCTTATCATCACACGCATTTCGATTTGGAACCACATACAAGAGTGCCATCGATGCCTCTCCCACAAGTCTTATCATCACACGCATTTCGATTTGGAACCACATACAAGAGGTCATCACCGATATAGGCATCCAAAATATGGTGCAAGTGGTAATAGAATGACCTATCATTCTATGATGACAAATGCACATACGTTTTTTATTAGATGATGTTGATGGATATATGTATCTTGATTCTGCTTTCATGTGTTTTGGACTTGCCACTCAATATCATGTGTCATTTTATTGTTTTGAGTCTTGACAGTAGTATTTGGATATTGAGCTCCATCGTTTCACTAGCATGTATGATATGCTCATTATGCTCTTCTAAGATTTCTAATATCTATGCAGATCACAACTCTATTACTTGCTCAATCCAATGTTTGTAAGTTGTGAGTCTCTATTTTATGTTCTTCAATTTTGCAATGATCATGTATAATGTAAGTCATAACATGTTCAAACTTCATGGATCATGTGACATAAAGGGTTATCATTTTGTGTCAAATTTGGGTAAATGTTATTGTGGGCATTGATATATTTAAGTACCTATGTATGGATTTTAGGCAAGAATCTGAAACTCGTCCCCGTTTCCAAAACTGGTCAAAACTCCATTTTTTATTATTTCCATTTCTCCCATTCCGAAACTCCCCCGTACTATGCTACTACCATCATCTTGCTCCAAATTGCTGCATCTGGTCTCAGCTTTCATCATTTCAGTTGGGCATCTTCCCTAGTGTCTGCATAAGCTACTGCTGCATTTTATGCACTACAACTTGCTGTCCATCATCACCAACCTCCTACTATCATCATCTTGCTCCAAACTACTGCATTTGGTCTCAGCTGCCATCATTTCAGCTGGGCATCTTTCCTAGTGTCTGTGTTTCATTGGTGCACTGCTGTTTGTCATTGTTACTGCTGCATTTTCCTCCTTTCCGGCATCCCCTCAACCTTCGCAACACAAGACTACTATGTTTTAACTCCCCTTCAGCCATTCTATCTTTCTAACATTATTTTACTTCTTTTGGCATAGAGCTTGGTACTTTGCAGCATTCAAGATCCATTCCAAAGGATGACACTCTCCCTCATCCCGCTTCAATGAGAGAATGATTCATGGACACCCCTCCACTCCTTGAGCATCGATGATATCACACCTCACATACTAGTTTGCCAGTTCAGTTCCAACGTTCATTAATTTCCTTTTATATGAGCTCATTGTGCTAATCCCATTTGTATGCTCTATGTTTTCTCTACAAACCCTAATGTATTCTCACATTCCCCACTCTACACTCTTTCTTCTCAGTTTGCCCTCTTACAGTCTACATATGTTTAGCTAGAGTGATGATTACCACAAGTTTCTTTCCTTGCACGGATGAGGTTTAGTCAATGAATGGTCTAATGATATGGACATATGGCAGTCTTAGCAAGTTAGATAGTCCATGACTTCCAAGCGAAGCTGATGACATTGAAAGTTATTTCACTTGTAGAAGCAATAAATATGAAGACAGAGAGAAGAGTCTGATAGAAGACCACAGGAATGATGAAGGAATCAAGTCTGAAACTGAACACAATAATGAGCTGAGTACAGGAAGCCCCTACACAAATGCCAAAGCACATTAGTGAGGGTGCCGGAATGAAAGGCACATGATGAAGACTACAAGTGAAGATGAAGAGAATGTAGGTGAAAGCTGGCTGAATAGGAAGCACAGCTGAGGCAGCCTCTAAATAGGCAAACCATGCAGAATATGGCCAACTGCAGCAACCCCTTTGAGGATTTGGACAGAGATCATTCATACTCTCTGCAAGAGATGGGGGAGGCTTCAACGTAGCTCTAAGAGGATGAAAAGAGGAAGAGAGATGTTTCCTTATGGACGTAGGACTCTCACACCTTTTCTCAAACAGCCCATCAACTGGTCTAGCATTATAGCCTATAGTTTGTTTGTTCACATAACCGATGTATTTATGATATACCTAGATAACCTTTACAAGGTTCTTTGTACTTTGTATTGTACCTCAAGAGGATTTTTCCTAAGGTGTTATTGACAAAATTTTGTTTTATTTGGTGCACAAGAAATGTAGCCAGCTGCTGCCCAAAATGGACCAACATGCTACATCCCATGGAAACTGGCTAATTGCTGATGTAAAATCTAGCCAACCTGAAAATCACCTATTGTGAAGAGAGACTAACACAATACCAATCGTACAACAAGGCACAAACTGATATCACAAAACATAGTTAGGGTTAGGGTTAGGTTAGGTTAACTCAAAGACACTGAACACAGAGAATAATGAAATGAATGACTGTTGAATATACAATGCTCATGCAGCAAACACACTATGCAAAGAGTAAATATTGTACCACAAACTCTTGTACCTGGAGGATTAGGGCGGGGACAATGAGCTGGAGAGTGTGTCATACTCTGAACGGATCCCGAAACGCAGCAAGGAAGCCTCTAGATGTGGAACACTAGCAAACCCAGCAGCACGTGTGCTCGATCTGATGCAGATGGCAATATGTAGCAGCAAACGCAAGCTGAGGAGAGAGAACATCTGCAAATACAGAGTGAGGAGAGAGAATCTACAAACGCAAAGTGAGAGAGAAAATACCAAAACGCAGCTTGTGCAGGCTAGGCGACAGCTGGCTAAGGTGAGAGACTGCCAAATGCAACAGGGCGACAGTTGGAGGAGAGAGAAAACTGTCCGTGCAGCAGTAAATCAGCAGTCACCAATAAGGATGGTGACGTGGCAGGCTGACGTCAGTAGCAGTAGCACTCAACAATAGTCGTCCGCTTGTAATCAACTCCGATCAGCATGGAAAAGGTGGAAAACAAGCATCAAACTGATATAGACAGCAATAGCCAGCTTGGACTGCAATGTCCTCCACACTAGGGTATGGACAGCAAGCTAAAAGACTTGAAAACTGCAAAAACGAGATGGGAAGAGTGGAGGGCAGGCTACCTATTTATAGAAAGTATGGGAGCCCCCACTTAACTCTCTCAATCTGTGATCCATTTTAGGATTTTAACTAAAATAAGCCTAAAATAGACATGAAATAAGTTGTTTTGGGGATGTTTAAGTAGCTAAGTGCATTTCTTAGTTCAACACCCCCTCTCAGGCCCAAAACTAAGTGAGAAAAATGAGCTAGCTAAAAGTTTTTATTTACCCCAAGGCGTACAGCCAAGGTATCCGACAAAGGGTGCACGATGGCTACCCACTTGCCTATCAAGACTACAAAGGCAATGGTTATCTTACCAAGGAAGCCCAAGTGAGCATCCCAAAGAGGCCAGGGCATCGTACCAAGGGTGCCTGTCAGCTGCCCAAGGGCCTACCAACTTCTACAAAGGAAAATGAAATCAATAATGGACTTTTTTTATTTTTAGAATACATAAGTAATGGAGGGCCACGGCCAATTAAGTATCAGAGAGGAAATATATCCAAGTCCTTTATAAAAAAAGCAAACCTATCCCACACACTACTAGGATAAATGCCTAAGGATAACGGAAGTATGTGTGTGTGTCAATCATATGGAGAATATGTGGGGAGGCAAAGAAGATGATGGTGACTTAGCAAGACAAGCAAAGCAAGCAAGCATAGGAAAACTACCTTGGAGAACTGCCATGTGCAATGCCACGAATATAGTGGATCCAAAGTCGACCACTCAAGAAAGACCGAAAAGGGATAAATGTGCACAGATACATGTAGACATGAACAGAATGCCAATGTATAGGGTAATGCAAAGGGGTATGCAAGATCTCATACTCATGCACAATGCAATGCAACGGTGCCACTCGACAATGCCCTCACAGGGAAATTGTTCACTTGTCCCAGTGCCCTTTTACAATCATATCATCCTAACAATGTGGATGAAGTTCCAAATGTCCTTTTTTTTTTCCCAAGAAAAGAGAACTCTATTAATAACACCTCGGAGAAAGTCCCCCTAAGGTAAATACAAAGTACAAGAAACTCTATGAAGAGTAACTAAGTACATCAAAGATACAATGGTTCCGTAAACAACCAATCTGGTGGGCTAAAGTAGCCAGACCATCTGAGGGATAGTGTGAAGGAAGGTGTCTGAATCCCAAATCCTCAGGAAAGCCTCTCTTTTCTTCCTCGTCCTCTGAGAGCTGCCCTGCAACCTCTCCCATCTCCCACAAAGAGTATGGACTATCTCTGTCCAAATCCTCAATAAAGACTCCCCAGTGGGTATATCCTGAAGATCAATGACCTGGCTACATCTCGCAATCCATGTGTACCAAGCTATAATGCTGGAAATCAGCTCCCATCTGTGACAATGTCCCTGAGTCCACTATGTCTGTGAGTAGTCTGGGATAGGGATCCTACTCAAATGTTGTTCAATGATGAGAAAAGAAAAGCTCCCCTGAGTGTCCTCATAGCCGCAAGCTGGACCTCTATCTATGACCCAAGCTGCAGCCCCCCAAGTTGCCACCATGGACTCTACTGTACCATGGAATACTATCCTAAGAGCTCTCCTCCAAATCTCTTGGGCTCTAGGACAGTCCCAGTACCATGGAATACTATCCTAAGAGCTCTCCTCCAAATCTCTTGGGCTCTAGGACAGCCCCAGAGGCAATGTCTCTATGTCTCCTCTGGCTCACCACATCGCGCGCAAGCCACTAGGTCCTTGCCATATCCAAGCCAAGTGCCCACTGCTAAACTCCTATGGGCTAGAAGCCATAGAAAGAGAGATATCTTCTTGGGCCTGAAGCTCTCATGTAGCCACCTCCAAAAGTCGTATAGGAACTCATCTGAGACTCCCTCTCTATGCCAATGAGGGATGGTTGCAAGCTATGCTCTAATCTTGCTCGTCTGTATCCTCTGTCCCAATCTAGTAGTGTAGCCAAAGAAGGGGATGTCGGATGGCCTATCAAGGAAGGGATCCCTCCACACCCACTCTCCTAGATCCCACTAAAGTCTCTGTAGAGGCCTCCTCTGGTATACCCAATATCTCCATCCATCTATAAGACAAATGGTTGGGTCTAGGTCTATGTGCCATTTTCTTTGAAAGTGTGCCACTACTCTGATTCTTTGCCTGGAGTAGCCACTGAGTACTGTAAGGTCAAAGTCCTCTCGCTCGAGGCGGCCATCCTCCTCAACTGTGAATGTGAATGTCTTGTCTCTGCTAGATGCAATGACTGCTAGAAGGATACCCCCTCTAGAGAAAAGACCAATCCAAGTCTGCGAGGAAGCTGTTTCAGTTTGCCAATCTAGTGGAACCCTTTCCGTCACAGCCTCCATCATAGCCCTGGCTCCCCTAAGACCATGTAATCTATGCCTTTGGGTCTCGTGTGGTAACTCCTAAAATGCAAACCACTCCCCCACTGATGTAGCGACCTGTAAAGAGAATCGCCCCCATGATAAGTGTGTCCGCTGCCCAATGGTGTGGCTTGACTCTAATCTCAAATAATGATTAAAGAGAAGAGGCTATCTCCTCTTCTCTTCAATAGTAGTTGGGGGGAGCTAGTGGAGCCCTAGAGATACAGATCTCCAAGCTCTAATAATGGCAGCTGCAAATCTGACCTCGAAGCTCCTCCCTAAATGTATGGTGTTGATCTCCTGAAATATCCAGTGAATGTTGGGCTGCCATGGTCCTCCATGTATAGGTGTCAAGTCCTCTAGCCTCCCCATCAGAAGCTTCTTCCAAGGCTCCTCTCCTGGAAGCAGACCCCTAACAATGAGCTTGACCAATAAGGCTTTGCTTTGACTATCTAGGTCTATGATCCCCAATCCTCCTCTAGATCTAGGCTGTATGATGACATCCCAAGCCACCTTTGCTCTAGCTAGACTCCCATCTCCTCCTGACCAAATGAAGTTCCTGATGAGGCGCTTCACTTGGCCAATACACGACCGAGAGAATGCCCAACAAGAAGTGATGTACCACATGGTCGCAAGAAGAACTTGGTTGGCAACCACTACTCTTCTTGCCAACGAGAGTCTCGTCGAGCTCCAATACAAAAGCTTCTGTTTGATGCTCAAAAGGAGGGGTGCCAGCTGTTGCTCTGAGGTAATGTCAATCCCCACATGGCATCCGAGATATCTCCAGCCGTCCTGCGGGGAACCCATGTGAAATCCTCATGTGGTCGCCACTCTCGCTATCTAGTGTCACATATCCAAAATCCAAAGGATTTGTGCCAATTAATTAGTGCCCCTGATGCTCTGCAAAATGTCTCCATGGCTGTTACAAAGGCTCTAAAGTTGGCCTCATTCCCATCCAAGTAAACTGTTGTATCATCAGCAAACTCCACATCAAGAAGCTCTTCAAAGTTCAAATTCAAGGATGGGTAGCCTGATGCCTCTGATACCTGTAGATCTGTCTCTCAAGAAGGAGCTCATGGCCTTTGCTACAAATAGAAACAAGAACGGAGCAAGTGGACATCCCTATCTAACTGATCTATGGATGCTGAATCTATCTCCTATTGCCCCTCCAGTCATGACCTGGCTATGTGCTGAAGAACAGAGAGCTGCTTACACCCTTGACCCACTGCTCTAGAAAGCCCATCCTAAGCATTGTGCCCTCCAGGAACTCCCAATCCACGCGATCATATGCCTTCTCAAAGTCGAGAAGGAGCACAATAAGGTCTCACCTCCTGGATCTAGCCAAAGCTGTGGTCTCCCAGAAGCTGAAGATGTTGTCTAAGATGTTACACTCTCGGACAAATCCTGTCTGAGTGGGGTGTATAATATATGACATCAATGGTGCCAGCCTGAGACTAATCGCCTTTGCAAGAATCTTATAGGCAGTTCCAAGCAAGGTGATCGGTCTACACTATGTGATCTCCAATCTATCTCCACTTCTTTTCGGGATAAAATGAATCAACCCCTCAAAGAGTCTCTCTGGCATAGTCCTTGATGCCATAATCTCCTGAAAGGCTAAGTGAAGGCCTTTTTTGATAAGATCCCAGTAGCTCACAAAGAAGGATTTATCTAGTCCATCTTCCCCTGGACACTTGCCTGAGGGTAGTGCCCGAAGTGCCTCCTCCAACTCCTCTGTGAAATGGGCCATCAAATTTCTGCTCATCCTGTCCATAACCACCCTCTGCGTGCTCTGCCAAACTGCTTCTCTATCTCTCTCATATCCAGGGGGTCTATTGGTGGATCCTAGTAGGAATGTATAGTATTGTGTGGCCACCTGTCTCGCCTCTAGAGGGCCCTGTGTGCAATGGATCCATCAGCTCTCCTGAGTCTTGGAACACCCCGTCTAGAGTGTTTAGGCGCTGTGGTGCGGAAAAAATCCCTATTAACCCTGTCCTCAGACAGAATCCAAAAAGAGGCTCTCGCATGAAATATATACTCTGATCTAGCTTTCTTCATGGAATCAATCTCTGCTCTGGCAGTATGCATCCTCTCAACTATCCATCTGCATCCTGGCCGTCTCTCCTCCTCCCTCTGTAAGGCAACCAATGATGGCCTAGCAGCTCTTTCCTTCTCTAGAAGGCTGTCTCCTCCTTGTGGCCTCCTCTCTGAAAGAGGGAACTAATCTCCTGTAGGCTCTCATCCAAGTCACTAGCTGCCCGTCCAGCTGAGAAGGGGCTAGATCTCCAACACTGTGTGACTGTTTCTCTAAGATCATCCTCATAAAACAAGTGCTCTGGAATCCTGACACTGGAATGGGTCCACCTACTCTCTCAGGAAGAAGTATCTGAATCGGTGAGTGGTCCGAGAGGGTCATGCCAAGTATTATGCCTGTAAGGCCGCCTCTGTCACAAGCCCAGTCATCCACATAAAATCGATCAATCCTGGAGAAAGTCCTGGCTCCAATTGCCCTGTCTCTCTTGGAGAACTGAAGTGATCCTGTGGTCCTGCCAAACTCTGCTGTGAACCATAGGTCCTGGCCTCTAATCTGGAATAAGAACTCCTCCCAAGCAGCCTGCTCTCCTCCCCTAATGATTTCTATGCATCTGCCTCTCCTGTCATCAAGAGCTTCCACCATGTTAAAGTCACCCCCTACCACCCAGTGATCAACCTATGGTAGAGACTGACTGAGGGTGGTCCAAAACTGTCTCCTGTCTCGTTGGCCATTCGGGGTGTAAATGGCCAACAAACCAATGAGTGCCTCCTCCACTCTCACCAAGACCCACATGGCTATCCCTGAAATAAGAATACCCCAGCCCTGCACCAACTGAGTCCACTACTCCCCGACACATATACATACTCCAGCCTGTATCTCGGTAGCACCTACAGCTGTTGCCCAGTAAGTATGACTCTGACCTGGCAATAGCTTCCTGCAACATCAAGATATCCTGTCTTCCGAAAGATGGTGCTCCTATAACATAAGAAAATCAATCAATCCTCCTACTAGAGCTCTGTGCAGATCCTGTCGCATGAGGCTCCAGCCCTGCCTAAAGTGGCGACCTCTGAAGCCTCATACATTCCATGAGAGTATCCTCATGGACTGCATCTCAACCTCTCGGACCGGTGTGGCTGTAAAGCCCATGCCAGCCTCTGCTGCCTCCTAGTATATACCCGATCATATGTCCTCTCCGCTATCTCTGTTGCGGGGTGTAATGGGGGAAAGTCCTCATAGTAGGCGTCTGAGTCCTCTGCCTCCTGCTCACTGTCCTGGGCTATCACGGCCTCCCCTGCCTGCTGTGTGTCGGGTACCTGAGATGGGCTAAGCTCGGAAAGCTCAACCTGATGGAGCAATGGTCTGGGGGACTGGTGTATCTGAAGCCTATTGTAGCTCCTGAGAAGCTACTGGTGTCGCTGCCTCCGTGGGCTGAATCACATCTATCTGCAGTGCTGCCCCTATCAGGCTGTGGGACCTCTGGCTCTTGGGCATCCATAGGAGCATCTATGGGAGCAGTGGGGGGCTGCAGTGGCTTTGCATGGGCTGACGGCCTGAGATCCCTGATCACTCTCCATCGTCTCGGCTCTATGTCCTCGTGTCTCTGCCTCTCTTCAACGCACTCTCTTCGCTGACGTTGTCTCCTCCTCTATCTAGCCTTGCACCGTCTCTGGCGCTCTGCATCGCTCCTCTGACGCATCTCAGGTTTACCACCTCCCTCATCCCTGAAGGAGGTCTCGCGTCGGCATGTCCTGGGGCATTCAACTGCAAGATGTCCAATCATCCTGCAATCAAAGCACTAACCAACGAGGCCTGTATAAGAGACTGGCTGGATAACAAAGCCCCCGTGAATGGAGGGAATTCTAATATTCTAGGGAAGGCATTGCAAAGACTCTGTGGGTATTATCACTCAAACCAATGGGTATCTATGTGGGCCTTCTGAGACAGCGTCAGCAAAAGTCCTATCCCTCTGTATGACATGGCCGAATGCACTGCCAATCTCAAAAAGGTATGGCGTAAAATACTCATCAAGACCAGGAAAAGAGATGGTGATGGCAGTGCCATCTCCAAGCAATGAATAGTCCCAGCCCTTGGTCCATCTGTCAAAGTATGCTACTGAGGTCCTGACATCAAGCGGGCTGGTAGCAAGCGCTGCCTCCATCTGCTCGGGTGAGCTGAACTGGAGTCTGAAGTATCCCTTTCCAAGGGGCACCACTCGCATGATCCTGGCTGGGGTCCTGTTAAGAGTAGACTGCATGGAGTCCTTCAGACTATGGATAGGTGGACGATCTCCAACCATTCTGCAGGCCAAGGATGATGCTTCTAGGGTTGTCACTCTCTCCCTGAGTGCCAGCTCTATGTCCGGAGCAAAGCGGATCGGTGGGAAGACATCGGTCGAGTGAATGCGGGGGGCTGCACTGGAACCCCCTGGGGATGGTGAAGGACCGGCTGCAATCTCGAGCGATACGCTAGCTCCATGTGTCGGTGGTGCGGGTGCTTCCAGGTCTGTTGGCGCAGGGTATAGCCATTGGTCTGCCTGTTGGGGTTGTGTGGGGGAAGGGGAGATGGATGTTGCTTGTGCAAGGAATCTTACAAAGGCTGCAAGGATGGATGAGGAGGCTGAGGAAGTGTCCATGGCTGCGAAGCGAGGAGAGAGTGCGGGCAAAGCGGGTTGAGGCGTGGTAGGTAGGGCGATTGCTGTGAGCCAGGGAGGCGGCTATGGTAGGATAGAGGAGGCGGCTCTGACAGGGGGCAAAAGGTGAGGCAGCAATAGGAACAAGGAGTTGGCGGCAGTGGTAGTCGGCCAGCAGGGCAAAAGGGGGGACGGCAGGGTTGACGAGGCAAGGTTGACGCCAGGGTTGAAGGGCCAATAGGCTGCATTTCATCACGCAAGGTACATCACCTTACGCCAAATCACGACTGCCCACGCCAAGTCCCTCACGCCACAACTGCTCACCACGACACTTTGAGATTTCGTCAAAAGCACACCGTCAAAGAGAGTCGTCACACCAGAAGCATCCAATCAGAAGCATTCGGTCAAAGAGGGTCGTCACACCAGAAGCATCCTGTCGATGTACATTTTGTCAAAAGCACTCCATCAGAGAGAGTCATCACGCCAGAAGCATCCTGTCAGAGGCCAAAACCTCAGTAATATAATTAGCCACACTTTATTTGCAAAAAAAAAAAACTGAAGTTTCAAATGTCCTTACCTATAAGTACAAAGAATAATAAGTGTCTGAAATGTCTAAAGCTAAACTATAAACATCATCACTATCACTGATCAAGAGAAAAAATGACCCCCTCTCAAACTAGAGGGAGAAGCAAAAGGGAAGCACCCTCATCCCACTCATTTCATAGAGTGGGCACCACTATTTGGCATTGTCATGAGGACGTGAAAATTTGATGCTTTGCTTATATTTAATTGACATTTGATTAAAGGATTAATCATATGTGCAATTAAAAGATGCACATGTGTTGCACATGTGAGGTGCAAGCTAATTTTCATAGTTGAAAGCCGAAGGACCCTTTGTAGAAGACGGGTATCAAAGGCAAAAGTTGTAACAAGTTACATTTGTTAGATTCTAGGTGGATTTTGGTGTCAGTTTGCCCCTAGGACCATTAATTGGCCATTAAGTGTCAGCGGTGACACTAGGGACTAGGCATTAATTAATGGATTAATGTTTGTCCAAGAGTCAATTAATGCATGGGACCACTTTGGGTTGCAAATGACCTAGCCAATTAATTTTTGGATAGGCAAGGTCAATTTTATGGTCATGGATTAAGGGGCTGAATTAATCTTCAGAATTAATTAATTCTGAAAATTAATTAAATGACTGGAAATTGCTGAAAATGGATTAAGAAAGCTGCCACTTGGCAAAACTTTCCCATGCAAGTGGGGGAAAGGCTAAATAGGGCTGAAAGGAGAGGGAAATCTCGTTTTTTCATTTTGGAGCTGTTGGGAAGAGGTGTTGGACTGTTGCTGCCAACTTTTGGGGCCATTTCCCAGCCATTGGAGTCCATTTTGGTGATGGAGATTGCATATTCTTGACCTTGGGAAGCTGACAATTGCTGCTGATGCACTTTCTCCTGAAGATCGCAGTCTCTGATGCTCCTATTGTTGTTGGTGCATCCGTTTGGGGCTGGTACAACAGAGCAGCAGCTGATTTTGATCAGTTCTTCGCGACAAATCTCAGAATTTTCTCTCTCTACAGCATTCTCTCATCTCCTTCAGCCATGCTCAGCTATTCTCAGCAATTCTTAGCCATTCAAAGGAGATCTCAGCCATTTTTGGTGGGCTGATCTGTAATTTCTGCAGTAAACCCTAATTTACAGCAGAAATTAGGGTTTAGCAGCCACCTTGGGATCCGTGCCAGAGATTGAAAGCTCAAGGGACTGAAATCAGCAGCTAATAATTGAAGATTATCAAGGGATTTCAGGAGCCAGCCCATCCCAAATTGATTTGGGGCAGCACTTGGCCAGCCAAGGGTCAAATTGGAGAAGTCCTGGGTGAATCAAGGGGGAAATGACCCAAAAGACTTGGTCATTTATGACAGCAAGAGCAATTGGTTAGTAGGAGTAGATTGAAGATCTCAAGTTGTACTCCTTCCAATTGAATGAAAGCTAAAGAAATACCGCAAGGGGCACCAATTTTGGGGCCAACACGGTGTCTACTGTCCAAGAATGTTATGGTAAAGTGTGTATTTCATTTTATGTGCATTTATTTATTGCTATAATTAACTCTTAAATCAGGTTATCACCACCCATTCCAAGAAGGAAGGCTGGTTTCAGGCGCAAGGCGGACCGCACCTCATAAAGACGCTCCAACAATAACCACATGTAAGCAAAGCGATTTGAAGAAGGCTTCTTCAACTCCAGTGTGCTATCCTCACGATACATCACAAGCACCTTTACCTTTACCGTGAAGAATGTGACAATTGATGTAGCTTTGCAGACCACCCTCTTCACCCACTTGAGCTTCCCAATGTCCTCCATGTGCAAGTCGAAACAATGACTTGCACATGGAGTCCACACAATTGTAGGGAACTCGGCCTCAAGCAAACAGCCCATGCGCCGACAATTCGATGCATTACCACAATTTACAAATTACAGGTTATGTATAAATCAAATTTCAATTATGAATCATGATAATGAAAGAAAGTGAAACAAATTTAAAACACAAATTGCAATGTATACCTTAATGATAGCTTGTCGAATGTGGTGGTAGATGAATGCGTCCCCCCTCTTATCGGTATCTACGGCCCGCAAAAAGTAAGTGCCAAGTGCACATGAGACGAGTATGTTGAGGATGCCCTGTTTCTTACGATCACTCCATCCTTCTGTGAGAATGGAGCAACCATATTTTATCCATCCGGCCTGAATAGGATCAAGGGCTCTATCAATCCTCTCCTTCTCTTCATCAATCTTTCTCGTCCTCATGTCGTTGTATGTGACACCGGTCCATTCTTCACATGGACCCACATTGGCAATGGCTTTTACCATCTCCTTCCATTGCTCTTGCTTTAGGACATTGAGAGCAAGATTGCACTCAATCACCGTGCGTGCAATTTCAATGTCTGCAAGTCATTGCCTTTCTCTAAGAAAGGCAACCGATTCACGCACATGACCGAGAGCTTGAGAGAGAGATGATTGTCTCTCCGGCATCATATGAGCCTCCACTCTTTGTCTTTTACCGGATTCGGATGCAGATGTGGAGCCCCCACCACCAATGATAGAGGCCGTAAGTATAGGAGTTGGTACCGATAAGCCACTTCCTTCTCCTCTTGTGGATCCCCCTCTCATCTTGGCGAGAATCTCCTCCACAATGTTTTGGGGGATCTCCTTGCATGGAGCAACTTGCTCCCCCACCTTGGAAAGATGTTGGAGAAGCCGAGTTGCACCACTTGTATAGCGCTTCCCGCAACACTTGCATATCCAATGGTGGGAGTTGGACTTCTTTGTGTTCCTCTCCACATGGATCGCATGCAAATTAAAGGCCTTGTGCTTCTCACAAGTTATGGTGCCGATGACGAATAAAGAGGCCCGAGAAAGAGAGAGAGAGAGAGAGAGAGAGAGAGAGAGAGAGAGAGAGAATAAAGAGGCCCGAGAGAGAGAGAGAGAGAGAGAGAGAGAGAGATGATTAACGGTGATGGAGGGCTGGCTGAATAGGGCACCTTTCAAATGCAAGGTCTTTCTTTGGCGGGTAATGATTGGTGGTCTTCCTCTTGCCTCGGCCCTTTCCAAGCGTAGAATCTCGAATGGCAATTGTTTCTTCTGTACCACTACTGCGGAATCGGCCCGACATCGATTTCTTTCTTGCCCGCTCGCCAAGAATATCTGGTCACTCTTGTCGCAAATCTGGCGCAAAGTGGTGGGGTCCTCACTAACTCCTTTCGATTGGGTTTTTGTGCGCCCAAAGTACCCCACACCGCCACAGTTACATATGAAGATCTTATTTCACTTTTTCAGATACTGGGGATGCTAGCACATTTGGACCACGCGCAATGCTTTTCTCTTTGATTCGGCCTCTAATGTACCGAGACATATTGCCAAGCTTAAAGGGCTCTTGCATTGGCAGATAGATCTCATCTGGCACTCCGACTTGCTCCCTCAGGAGGATTTGCTTCCCTGGCATATGGCAATTGCCTCTGGGTTGTTGCCATGATTGGTGTAACCTTTTTCGTGCATTAGTACGGGGATTTCCCACACGTTGGCCTAGGGCCCTCGTGTCTCTTGTAATCATGTAATCATGTAATCTTGTACCTTTTTTTTCGTAATTAATACAATTACCTTTTACGAAAAAAAAAGAGAGAGAGAGAGAGATGCTTGAGTCTTGACTCTTGAAACTTAAGTCTTGAAAGTTGAAAGGAAAGGAGACTTGAGAGGCCCAAGGGTTGGGGTAAAGTTGAAAGGCAAGAGTAAGAGAGAGAGAATGGGAGATGAGAATGGCAAATACTTTGATAGGGTGCGGGATAGAGGGGATGGGATATGAGATTTGAGAATGGCAAATGCTTCGATAGGGTGCGGGAAAGAGGGGATGGAAGGTGAGATTCAAGAATGACAAATCACAAGTCCATTCAAGAATCAAGATCCAAGAGAGGAAGATGAGAATGGTAACTTGTAAGTGCTTGCTGAATTGGTGTGGAAGCATGGAACCTTGGAGGAGAGGAGCACCTTTTGTAGATGAGAGAAGGGTCAAAGTTCAAAGTTCAAACAGTCAAAGAGAGAAGGAATCCAAAGAGGAGCACCTTTTGCATGGTTGGAATTTGGAAAAGGGGGTGGGATGAGGTATCCAAGGCTTCCCACCCCCCCCAAAAAGCGCAACTGTCAACAGTGCACAAAACACGGGAAATGCGGGACACGGTGGCACAGGGGCGCAGGAAACACGGAATGAGGACGGGCAGGCCAGGCGGCCCAAACAAGCCTATTTTAACGTTCGAAATCGTACCGTACGGACTGTTTTGTACCACGTACGGAGGCAACTATGGATCAAGTCCACAAGAAGTCCTCCACTCACTTTTAGAGCGGCGAGAGTTGGTCGCCTCTTCTTTGGGAGGGAAAACCAACAATGGCAAGAACTCGCAAGATGCAAAGGCAAGCCAAAACAAGGGTGACACTGCCTCCTCCGACAGAAACAAAAAACCTCGACCCCTTTGGCAGCAAATTCCTAAGAAAAATAGGTTTTGCACTCATTGCCAGAGGTCGGGCCATGTGGACGAGGAGTGTCATACCAAGACCCAAGGTCTTCCTCCTAGAAAACCATAGCAAACTACTACAACTACATAATCTAGTGGGGCTACGCCTCTCAGTACTACCCCATCTGCCCCTTCAACCCCCACGACTACTAGACATGTGGCACACGAATAGCCTCAATGGGGCCATCCTACTCTACTCCCGATGAGGAGTTGACTGATAGGTTTGCTAGCACGAATCCTATTGCACTTTACGTATCCGTTCCTAGGAACTCCACTGCACCTTCTAGGCCTTCTTCCCCCCCTAACCATATGCTATATGGTGGCCATACTCTTAGCCTTTCATTTTCAAGTCTTCCACTGCATTTACACACATATATACATTTGCATTATTACACTTGTTCATTCAGTTCATTTTCCATTTCAGTTTTGTTTTTTCTTTTTAGAGCATCTCACTACTGGCCTCTGTGATTGCAGATCTTACTCTCTTTTGCAAACTTTGTTTTCAATGCAAGGCTAACATACAAGTTTGTCTAATTCTACTTGGGTTGGAGACATGGGATGCACACCATTCCATTCATGGTTTCATCTTCCTAGGAGTTTTGCTCTTCTACCAATATGAAGGCTTCCCCTCCGGAGGTGGATCATATAGCATCTCTCTTGATACTATCATGGCCGTGACTTCTACCTCGCTCTTCAAGTCGGGATACTTCTTCTCATCATGGTTCTTGGCACCACATGAAGATTAGCATTTGGCTCCTCTTCCTCCTTCAACATCACCATTCCAGGTTGAGAGGAGGTTCCTACCTTCTTGGTATTCTACAAGTTTTGGCACTTGTCTTTGACATCAGCCTTCCTCCCTGTTGCACCTTCACCCTTTGCATTGCACGATATCATAATCTTCGTATTAGGGTGCTTGGGCAAGTGAACAATTTCCCCACGAGGAATACTGTCCATGCAGCACCTATTGCATGAGCATTTCACAACATGTAGCATACTCATTGTGCAGAGCACCACTAGATGAATCCTAAGCTGTTTCCACCAACAGTATGTACACCACACCACCATTACTTCATCACCGTTCCCTCATCTCATCGATATCCTCGAGTGGATGTGTAGCTTGTGCGTTTTGTGATGGGTTGGACCTAACCATCCCTTCCCATTCTCCCATCTTCCTCTCAATCAACTACAAACTATCTCTCACTTACACCCAAAAAAAAAAAAACAAAACAAAACAAAACGCAACAAAAATCAAAGTTCATTGTAGTTCCATCCGCCTTTGTAGGGCTTGGTAGGCCACAAGGTAGCCAATGAGCACCCTTTGTCCGATGCCATGTCCTCTCTGGGGTGACTACTTGGACTCCCTCAATACGATAACCATCGCCTTTGTAGTCTTGGTAGCCTACTGGGCAGCCACCGTGCACCCTTTGTCTGATACCCTGGTTGCTTTGGTGTGGAATGTCTCGGGTAAACTAGGTTGGCCTTCTCTTCTCACCATGTTTGGGGCCTAAGAAGAGGTGTTGAGCTAGGAAATGCATTCCATACTTATTAGCTACTTAAACAGTCCCAAAACAAGATTAATTTAATGAAAACCCTGAAACAAGCAATGGTTCAAGAGAGTCCAGTAAACCCTAATTTGGGAGAGTCCACCCTCATCTATAAATAGACAGCTACCCCCATTCAGTATAATCTCTTCTATGCGCGTTTCGTACCATTTTGTGCAGATCTCAAGCATCAGTCTCCCACCACATGGCAGTCCAGCCTTCGTGACTGCTATTGTCACCTCATTTACTCCTTTACTGCGGCATTCTACTGTTGTATTTTACTGTCACATTTACTGTAGCGTTCTACTACTGTATTTTACTGCCGTGTTCTATCATGACATTTTACTGCCGTGTTTTACTACAGTGTTCTGCTACAGGGCTTTACTGCAGCGTTCTACTTCTACGTTTTATTGCGGCGTCCACATTGTAAGGTATCATCCTCTGTACTCTCCTCACACTTTGGTGATCAATGCAATGCAAGCTAAAAATGATTCTATCATAAAGAATCAAACATGGGATTTAGTTGCATTGCCCATTAGAAAGAAAGCCATTGGTACTAAACGGGTCTATAAGCTAAAACAAAAAGGATGGATCCATTAATAAGTACAAGGCCACGCTTGTGGCAAAAGGCTATGCACAAAGAAAGGCATTGATTATGAGGAGACATTTGCTCCTACATCCCATATAACCATTATCAGGTGTATGGTTGCATTGGCTGCCCATTATGGTTGGACTGTGCATCAACTTGACATTAAAACTACATTTTTACATGGGGAACTCAAGAAGAAGTATATGTAAAATAGCCCATGGGTTTTGCAATTAAAGGATCCGAATACTTGGTACGCAAGCTGAAAAAGGGTTTGTATGGTTTGAAACAAGCTCCACAAGCTTGGTATGACAAAATTTATGCCTTCTTAATCACCCAAGGTTCATTAACAGCTCATCAGAGTCTACTCTTATGTATGCAAAGAGGGGGGATCCTTGCTAGTCATTTGTCCTTATGTTGATGATCTTCTACTCACAAGGACACATGTTGGTCAAATTTCAACACCTATATATGCACAGCCCATGTATATCACATTGGCAAGCTGTGAAGCGTGTTTTCCATTACTTGCAAGGCACTAGAACTCTTGGATTGCTTTATGCCCAGAGGTGGCATTGCAATAACATGTTACAATGATTCCAATTGGGCTGGAGATTTTGATTCTCGTCACTCTACAAGTAGAAATTGCTTCTTTATTGGCTCTTCTTGCATTTCTTGGCTTAGCAAGAAACAATCCCTTGTTGCCACATCATTTTGTGAAGCTAAATGCAAGGCAACTTTCACTACTCCAGTTGAATGTGTATGGCTGAGATGTTTATTGGCTGATCTTGATGTATCTATCACGGAGCCTACTCCTTTCTTTACTAACAGTCAGAGTGCCATTGCAATGGCACGGAACCCAATGTTTCGTATACTCATAAAACACATTGAGATACATTATCACTTTGTCATAGAGAGGCTACATGCAAGGGATATGTCACTTTTCATAATGCTTTAAATTTTATCTCCTTTGGTGGATAATCCTTGTATACTGATCACTTATCACTCTAGGCACAGTTTGTTGGGTTTTACTCATGCTTATGCTCACACAGGAGTGTCAGTGATCCGCACATAGAACACCGGGACACTTTTTACTCTCCGTAAGAGAGGTTCTTTCCCTCAATCACATTATTCTTTATTTGTGTATTTATATTAAACACTTCAGTCACACGGTTGCGTATTTATGTTATACAGTTTGGTCACTTACCGCACATTACACACTTTTGTGTGTAAACGCACCTTAAGGCACTTACACAACCCTAAAGTCTAAAGGTTGTACTTTGTACTAATCAAGTGTTGAGTAGTGACTACACACACACTCTCTCTCTATTGTCTGCACACTCTCAAGCTGAGCTAAGTTGATTGCTACCATCTCCCGAGCAACAAAATAATAGTATTCATATCTAACATTGGAGAAAAGATGTACTGTGGAAGTGACATGTAGTCCGAGCCAGGTTCTACTTGCGGATGGCCAATCCATAGTGGAGATTCTGAAGGTCCTGCAAGATCATTAGTTCTGTGTAGCAAATCCAAAGGAGAAAACCCGGGCTCACCTTCAATCTCCTGCTAAGCCCTATGCATAAGGATGAGATCATACTCACTGGCAAAAATGTGATATGGTCGGTGGACTCCATGGTAGTTTGATGGTTCTCTGACCATGTTAGATCGGACAAAAGCAAGCTAGGAGGCCCACTCCTAATTGTTTGTATTCATGTTTGGCTATGGAGACTAGAGCGATGTTCTAAATGTGTTTGAAGTCATTTGACCCCTCTATTGTTCCTACTTTTGTGGATGAGCTTTTCAATCAAAGGTCAAGGTTTCTCAGAGAGTACCTAGCTTTGATACCATGTGAAGAAATGCTCTAAATGCAAAAAACACAAAACCAATCGTACAACAAAGCACAAACTGATAAACACAGAACATAGTTAAGGTTAGGGTTAGGGTAACTCAAAGACAATGAACACAATGATAATGAAGTGAATAAATAATGAGCATAAAATGCTCATGCAACAAACACACTATGCACTAAATACTGAACCTCGAACTCTCATATCTCTGGAATCAAGGCAGAGGTTATAAGTTGAAGAGTATGTCATACTCCGAACAAATCTCAAATCATAGCAAAGGCAACCTCCTTGTGTCAAACACCAACAAACATAGCCAAGGAAGGCTAGATCTCATGTAGACAATAGTGCAAGAGAGAAAAACTAAAAACACAAGTATCTGAGATGAGAGAAAACTGAGTGACACCTGGAGATGGCAAATACAATATTCTCTGAGGTGAGAGAAAACTGAGTGATACCTGGAGATGGCAACCTCCGTGTGTCGAGAACACCAGCAAACATAGCCAAGAAAGGCTAGATCTCATGTAGACAATAGTACAAGAGAGAGAAAAACTAAAAACACAAGTATCCGAGGTAAGAGAAAATTGAGTGACACCTGGAGAAGGCAAACACAATAGTCTCTGGATGTGGGTAACATTGTAGATGACCCTATGGAGGAGAGAGAAGATCAATCATCAAACGCAAGTAGTCAATGCAAGGCGACAACAACTAGATGATGGCAATATGCAGAGACCCCTAATGATTGTAAACGCAGCCCGAATGATGACATCAATAGCTAGGGATGGACACATGGCAGCAAACGCAAGTTTGGAAGTGACGGAGCAGCAGGCAACAGCTAGATATGGGTGATGGAGGCTGGAATCAAGCACCAGATTGTAGCAAACAGCAATGAAAGACTCTAACCACGTTGTCCTCTACGAACAAGGTGTGGACAGTAGAGATACGGTACCTAAAACCTATAGAAACAAGATTGAGAAAGAGTGGTGAATTGCATGCCTATTTAGAGAAAGTTTGGGATGCCCAAATTAGGGTTTTGCATGTGGGACACAGTAACTATCTAGGATCGCACTTCTTTTAAAAATAAGATGGTTTCTTTTTAAATAAGCATGTTTTGGGGTTGTTTAAGTCAAGGTAATGCATTTTTAGATCAACAATGAGGATAATGGAGTCTATAAGCTAAGGTCTCCTTCCGCCTTGACCTCTCTTCTTCTTACCTCTCAGACATAGTCCACCTCAAATATGATTATCTTCGGAAGACTTCTAGGGGACAGCTTCTTCGAGATATATCGAACATTGTGGTGAGCTAGCAGCCGTGTGTATCTTGCATTCATGGGAAACAACATCGCGATGCCATTCCCAACAAGGCTTCAAGGCAGTCTTTAGCACCCTTAGAGCTTGTTTCTACAAATCTGTGTGGACCTATGAGGACAGAGTCCCTAAGGGGAGCTTGTATTTTACGTTGATTTTGGATGATTTCAGACAGATGACATGGGCTTATTTTTTGCAGCTAAAGTCGGAGGCTTTCTCCCACTTCAAGAATTGGTTACACTTTGAGGAGAACCGATTAGACCGGAAACTAAAGACATTACGATCAAATAAGGGACAAGAACTTGTTTCTAATGAGCTTGCTAGATTTTGTGTAGATCGCGGTCTACCCTCTTCATTTCAGCATTCATTGACTGCACATTTCTACATTCTTCTATCTCTTTTCTATCTCCCTTTCTCTCATGTTCACTTTTCTTTCAATCTTGTCCATATGCTTCTGCATTCGCTGCACTCTGACTGAGTGGAGAACTAACACAAATACTTCTTAGACATGGATTGGGCTCTTTACCATAGGAGATATCCTTCTTACATTGGTAACGACTAGCGGAGAGAGTGTATTTACTTTCTCACTACAAGAGGATGGCAAACTCAAGAGAGCATCTTCATCAGTTGGACTTCGCAGAGAATTAGGATTGTGGGTCATTATGACAAGACTTGATACTTGGGCCCAGACCCCGACACATGCATGATGGATGGCTGGACATATTGGGAGAGGAGGCCTTTTTAGAGACTGCAGTGGAACCTTGGGGAGCGGATATGGAGAGATCCATTTGCAGAGACACCTAGGGATGTTCCCTCTTCTAGCTACAGCACTAGATTGGGGAGGAGGATACAGATGAGTAAGATCACAGTAGTACCAGCAGCAACTCCACATCAAGCTACACATGGTGTAAAGAAATACTCGTCCATAGATAGCAAACACAATCATACGACAAAGCAAAGACTGATAAAAGAACTCAGTATGGTTAGGATAACTCAGAGACAATGAACACAAATGATGAATGAAGAATATGAATGAATACAGTGCTCATGCAGTAAACACACTAGGCACAGTGAATACAAAACCTCAAACTCTTATGTCTCTAGGAAACTCAGAGACATGGAACACAGACGATGAATAAAGGATAATGAATAAATACAATGCTCATGCAGTAAACACACTACGCAGGGTGAATATAAAACCTTGAAGTCCCATGTCTCTAGAACCAGGCAAAGAGAGTGAGCTGAAGTGATGCATGGAGTTGCCTTGTTGAGATTACCAAGTTCAAAAGACTTGTTGACTTTTGAGCTTCAATATCTCATTATATGCACCCAACCTATCTACCATGAAATTCTTGTTTGCTGTTTTAAATTTCGCATTACAACTTACAATTATATGATAATACACATTTGATATCAAGAACAACCTCACTTTATACCATTCTCTACAACATACATCAAGAACCATTGACATTCATGTCCATAGCTGATAGAGAATATTCCATCAATGTCCAAAACTTTTATAATACTATGGCCCTACTAACAACAGAGGCAGTGGGCACCTGACTAAACACATCAAATTAATTGACATCTAGCTTGGAGAGCTGATCCTCTTCACAAACATACTTACAAGCGAGTTGCTTCCCAAAGTACAACTCCAGCTCTTAATGGGTCCGCCATTGCATGGTATGCAGAGGCATGATACTCAGCTTCTATGAACTGCTGATCATGTTTGCTTTTTGAGTAATGCATCCTGTCAACACAAAGCAACTTACAGTCCAATGTCTATGTGAACCCTAAAAACTACCCAGTAGGATACAAGAAAGAACAATGCTTCATACCAGCCAGACATCCAAAAGGACTCTGCAACTCTTGTGCAATTATTTTTTATGTATCAATGAGCCAATAATGGCAGCTGAATTAGACATTCTATTACAAGAGAGTTGTTTTTATCCATACAATATATGCTAGAGTAAAAACCATACCAGTTTAACCAACGACAAAAGTTCTCTACTCTTATGAATAGAAAGTAGAAAATTCCCAGAAGCAAGCATTCTCGAACAAAGATTGTTGCCTGCAACAACATGCAGCCTTAATCACAAAAGAGACTTGAATGATAAGCAACATTTAACAGAAACTCAAGTTTAAAATACTAGTGATTCAGGTCGTGTAAATCTTAATGAGACGCATGAAGGAGAACGATGACTAGTTTACTCCACTGCACAGACATGAAGAGGCACATTATGTAGTAGAACAATGACTAGTTTACTCCACTTTGCAGACATGAAGAGGCACATTATGCAGTTCCTATGGTTTCCCTTTTAATGTTGAAGAATAAACTCAATAAACATGCCATATTCCTTTCTCATATACAAGCAAAGATTGACACTTATTGATTGTGCAATAGGTCTACAGCAGTTGTGAGCAGGGATCCAGCATTGCATAAGCATTTAGTTTGTGTTACCACTCTTGCCAACAATTTGTCCTCTACATTCTAGATCAATAGGTGCACGGATGATTATTCATTATTTCATCCTCCTCAGCCAGGAGCTATGTTTTTTTGTTGCACTAGACTGTGTCGCATCAACCCTTACTGCATCACCAGAGTCTCCTGCCCCCTTTCATGGAGCCATCCTTGCAACCCAATCCTTGCTGCAGTTTCAATCCCACATAATCCCTACAGTTGCATTTTTCTTTAAGGCAGCAATTTTTGTATGCACCCAGGATCGTATTGGCCTTTCAACAGTTTAGCCAGCACTTCATTGTATCCTTCAGCTCAAACAATTCTTGTGCAATAGTTATTGGCCCCAGGTTGTGTATGCCAGCAGCATTCTGATAGTTGTGCTGAGTCCATCTTTGCTTCTTGTTCTTACAGCAATTAAAGAGGGTATCCATTAAGGCTACGGCCTACCAACATTGTACATCTTATAAAAGGCTTATTCAAAAAGCACACTCAGCCATTAAATGCCCCAGCTGCCCACAAGAGAAATGATGACCAACAAAGGTGCCCCATTTGAAACGGTAATGCGAGGATGGCATTCCAGGACAATTTAGCCTTAACCAGTTAGGCTGCTTGCAAGCAGTATCCCACAGCATACACATGCAATTGCGATTGGTGGCCTTCAAGCTAGGGGGCACCAAGATCATGCCAATGGCTAACTTCCTTAAGTAAAGGCCAATACACAACAGAGCAGGCCTCCACTTCCACCCAAACTGGGCATTCCTATTGGAGCAGGCACTAAAAGTCAACCATTGGTCTCCGTGGTACGACATGAAGAAGGCGTCGATTGAAAAGCAGAGGGACCTTTGCCAAGAGGTTGTCACGGAGCATTGTCAATTTGAGCATTACTTCATAGAAGCCCCATGGTCCCACAAAAATTTCCTCCACATAGTCACCCAATAGCATTGAGTTGGGCCATTGGCGGATCCATGAAAGCACTCGGATCCTGCCCGTGAAAAAGAGAACGACCCCTCTTTCATAAAATGCCGAGAAAGAACGCAGCACTATATTGGTATCAATGGTTGCATCTAAAACATCATCCTGATCCTGATCAGAGAATGCTTCACGGTTGTGTTGAGCATGATCATCCAACAAAGTATTGGCAAACTCCAATAAGTGTTCCCAATCAAGGTCTTGAGAGTCTTCAGTGACGGATGTGACCAGTGCGTGGGAGCACACCTGATTATCAATTGGTGGCATTCCATCAATTTCCTCCCTCAAGGCATCAAAGGCATGTTTGCTGCATTTAATCAATGGCTACGTATCGAGGCCAGGTGGAACATCAAAACAAGGGACCTCCATCTTGGTACAAGGAACCATGTCTTCCCCTTCCTCAGCATCAAAATCAGGTCTTTGGGCATCCCAAGTTTGTGGTTCTTGTGCAGGCTGATATGAAAGTGCTCTTTCATTTCATACACTTCTAGAGTTGTTGACATATATGGATCATGAGAAATGCATTCATCAAGAGTATAGAGTCGTATAGTTTGCTTGAAAGGACTTCTTCATTGGCAGCTTGACTTGATTGAATTGGCAAATATTCTCCCTAGATAGGATTTGCTTCCTTGGCACGCTACAGTTTCTTCTGCCTCCCTTTAGTCACTCTACTTCCTTTGTACCTTTGATAGTGATGTTTTAGAGGATTTTTTGAGTCAATTGTATTTGGTCTATGCTCGAAGGCCTAGAGCCATCTTGCATATTGCAATCTTGTGATCTTGTATTTTTTTCATGATCAAAACAATTACTTATTGAGAGAGAGAGAGAGAGATTTTCAGCAAACATGTCTGAGTTAAACACTGCTTTTATTGACCAATAGTCTTTTAGAAGCATCAATAGCCCAATCGCTTGGAGCCAAATGGCCAATAGTAGTACCCAAACCTTCTGTGCCAACAGACAAGTAAGGAACCGATGGAGGGGGGGTTCTATAGATGTCTGACAAAAGAAGTAACAACCATTGGAAATCCTTCGCTTGGAGAGGCAAGAGGCAAGAGGCAAGAGGTAAGAGGAAGTGCACCAATCAACATTCACCAAATGAAGACCTTGGATCAAAAAGGCATTTTGCTAAGCAAGCCTCTCATTACCACATATTTCCACCACCCTTGACATTTTTGTGCCAAGGGGCCTCTTGGTCCAAGGAGGGAAGAGGCTGCATGGCTCGTAAAGAGATCGCAATGGTGTTCCACGAATTATGATAGCCTCGGGGAACACGAAAGTAGTGTCGAACTAATCTAAAAGACATAACAGCCCACTAGCAAGTAGAAGAGCATCAGAAACAATGACCAGCCCAAGTGTGCTATCCTATTCAACATCGGCCTTTGTTCTTGTTTGCCTTGCCAGGTGAAAAGCTTTGCACCTTCCACTCTCAAGGAGTCTGCCATCTCCTGATCCGTAGGTGGATGCCAAGAAGATTTAAGAAGGACCGATTTCCAAGAGTGGACTAGATGATTCAAAAGCATGGAAGACTTAAGATAAAAAGGTTGTTCAGCATTAATCACGTGCCACCATAAGGCAGAGATGCTAGTATTCCCATGTTTAATACCCTGAGTCTCAAGGAAAAACCTAGCAATCAAAGATCGAGGTTGCTTACCCTCACACAAAGCCTGGAACAGTGACCAACGGAGAGCAATCATATGTGTCTCCAAATCTAGAACGGCACCACCTCCCATTCTTTTGGGATTGCAAACATGGTGCCAAGAGATCCACGAAATACCCATTCATGTAGAATCTTTTTCCCAAAGCCAAAACCGGATGGATTGAGCGATTTCCCGTAAAAGAGCCAAAACCCTAAATCCAAGAAGGACCATTCCAAATGGTCAAAGGCTTTTTCCAAGTCCACTTAGACCATCACCACTTCCTACTTTGTGTAGCCAACATAATCTATCCCTATTTGGATGTTCAAGATGTTGTGCTGAATATTTCTCCCTTTGATGAATCCATATTGAGCAGGGTGAATAATGTCCGGAAGGAGTTCATGCAATCTATTAGTCAAGACTTTGGTAAAGATCTTATACATAGAGCCCATCAAAGAGACTGGTCGCCAATGCTTCAAGGCCAAGGGGGATGGCACTTTAGGGATCAATTTAATAAGACCCTCCTTCCAAAAAGGTGGCATGTGCACTGTCATCCAAACCTGCTGGCTTAAGGACGTCAAAGGTGCAGCCAAGTGGGTTGCATAGGCCTCAAAGTACTCATTAGTGATACCATCCCACCTTGGACTCATCTTTAGGCAAAAGCAATAGGACATCCATCACCTCATCTTGTGTAATATCCATATCCAAACTATGGGCAACATTTGGTGAGACTTGATCTTTAACCAAGTCACAAAACAATGAGCAAGCCATACCAATTATAGGAGAAATAGAGAATTGCGATCCAAGCAAGTCCATGAAATAGTTCTTGCACATTTGCACAATTACTTGAGGATCTGTGACCATTTCACCTACAGGGTTGCTCAAATGGACCACATTTTCCCTACAAAGAAAGCATGCAAGCCCCGATAAAATTTGTGACTGACAATTATTGTCCTACAATCCCTCTAAAAGGGTAGCAAGTTTCGCCTGCTAGTATGATCTCTTTTGAAAAGTATCAACAAGATGCGCCAGTCTTATGGAGATGAAACAAATCAATCAAAACGGAGCGTGTTAAAGCTAAGAGTTGCTTAGCAACCTGCAACCTTTGCTTGTGCAAGGTAGCATGGTGTATTCCATATTGTCTAGCAACCATTTGCACATTGCATATCAACCAATCAAGGGAAGCCACCCCTTGAGACGAGAGATCCAATGAAAATTGATTTGGCAACTATTGCATATAGCCATTAAATATCTCATGCCAGAGGAAGGAGAAGTTGAAATGCAAAGGCAGCTTGCTCAAAAGCGCTCGAAAGGGGTCGACAGCATGCATATGCACCTCAAATACCACGGGGAAGTAATCAAAGAGAACATAGACCTACAAAACCTTGATTTCCAAAACCTCTGGAAAAAAGGAATCCTCATGCATAACATAGAGCCGATCCACGTGGCTCCAGGTTTCCAAGTGTTCTGTTGAATTGAAGGTGTAGCCATGGTCTAGAGGAGACAACCAAGACCGCACATCCTGTGCAAAACCACTAAAGCAAAGGTGTTCTGGTCTTGGCATTCAAGGCCATCCATGAGTGTGTGTCTAGAAGTCAAATGAAATGGGTCAACACGCATATTGAAATTACCCATGATTAGTCCTGGCTTTAAAGGGAAAGGCATACTCTCAACTAGTGCCATAACTCACAATGACCAAAAACATCATTAGGACCATGCAAGCCCACTAGCCATAGCACTTCCCCATCATAAGTTATTTTCCATAACTATGAATCTGCCTAATATATCTCTCTTGATCATTACTAACTTAATTTTCTCTTGAACAATTAGCAACACACTGGAATGGGTTCCCATAGAAACACCGGCATAGAATAGAGTGCAAGGTTTACCACAGAGCATGCTGCTTGCCACATGAACAAATACCCCGAACATTCCATGTAGCAACTTTCATGATGAAAAGGGGAGATCAAGGGTGGGGGTTGCAGCTATCTCATTGCAGCTTTATTTGCCAAAACAGCAAGAACATCTTCATCTAGAAAATTTGCCAACACAACAAAGGCATTTGTCCCATTACTACATGCTTTGGAAATCAAGGACTAATTTGTCAGAGTGAAGCAATGCGGAAGCAAATGACCGAGACAGAGTGAACAGAGAGAGAGGAGAGAGAGAGAGAGAGAGAGAGAGAGAGAGAGAGAGAAAGAGACAGTGAAACGCAGAAAATCTGCAGTGAAGAATGTTGTATAAGGATGCACAATTATACACGGGTGTAGAGAGAATATCTACATATATCTCCACCTCAAAGATCTCAGTCTACATCAACCCTGAGGGCAGTCTCCACAGTCTGCAACTTGAAATCTGTGGAACACAACTGACAGAGGCTGCTAGAAACAAAGCCTACGAGTAGGTTGAAAAAAATGCCCAAAATAATGTAGGTCGTCTGCAATTAATGTAGCCGGCTGGTGCAATCCAACTGCATGCCACATGGTGCTTGCAATTGGTGGACTACCTACCACGTGGCGCCTACGACTACCTGCCACGTGGCACCCTACCTATCCAAGAGATGTAACATCTAACTTGGACCCAAAGTATGCCTCATAAGGAGTCATACCAACCATAGTAAAAGTAGGGGAACGATTAAGGATGTGAACTGCGGTAGCCACAACCTCAGCACATAGACGCCGCGGTGTCTAACGATGCTCCATCATGGTACAAGCCATCTCGATCACACTGGGATTCTTCCGCTCCACGATGCCATTCTCCTTAGGGGTGTTTGAATTGGCAAACTCCTGGTGAATATCACGATCTGCACAAAAACAAGTAAACTCATTAGAAACGAATTCTCCACTCTTATCCGATCGTAAGGTCTTCAACTTCCGGCCTGATCGGTTCTCCTTGAAGAACAACCAATCCTTAAAGTTGGAGACAACCTCCCACTTCACCTTCAAGAAATAAGCCCATGTCATCCTACTGTAATCATCTACGATTAGCATGAAATACAAGCTCCCTCTATGGGATTTGGTCCTCATCAGTCCACAAAGATCGGTAGAAACAAGCTCCAACGATGTTGAAGACCGCCCCCCCGAAGCCTTGCTAGGAACAACATCACAAGTCTACTTCCCACGGATGCAAGATACACAAGGCTGCTGGCTCGCCACAATATCCGGTAAACCTTGAACAAGTTGTCCCTTTGACGCCTTCCGAAGGTAATCATAATTGAGGTGGCCAAACCAAGCATACCAAAGCTCGGACTAAGTTTGAGAGGCAAGAAGAAGAGAAGTCAAGGCAAAAGAAGACCGCAACTTGTAGACTCCATTCTCCTCATAACCTGAAGAAAGAACCTATCTCGATCCTCGAACAAGAATTCAAAAAGAATCCACATCAAATTCGACCAAAAGGCCAAGGGCGCAAATCTTGTGCACTGAAAGAAGATGATACCCCAAAACTAGCACATAAAGTACCTTAGATGTATGGGCACCACCACGTCTATCTAGAATAAGATGCATGTTGCCCCATCCCTGTATGGGAATAGACGAACTATCACCAATGAGAATCCGGCCATGCGAAGGCCACAAATGAGCAACACCTCTACTGAAGGAGTCATATGCCGAGAGGCACCACTGTCAACAATCCACTCGGCGTATGGGGCCGTCAACGCAGCATCAGAAGCTGTCAAGGTCAAATCCTCAACCACCTCTAAGTGCAAGAAAGCAATTGATGAGGGAGCAGCCACCACTCCGGAATCCTTTGAAGATTTCTCCTTCTCCTCCTTCTTCTCCTTGTCAGGGCAATCCTTCTTCCACTAACCTGTTTTGCCACAAATGTGACAAGTAGACTCTTTGTCTTTGTCCTTCTTAGATTTGTCCTCTTTCTTCTTTTGGACTGTTCCCTTCTTCTGAGAGGACTGACCAACCAAGGGCTCAGATTTTGAAGCATTGGTTCCTTTCAGTTGCTCCTCTTAGTCCAAGACCGTAGGAACCAACTCTTCCTATCGAAGAGTCTCAGACTGCCCTAAAGCAATCAAGGTGGAATAAAAACCACTGAAGCGGGCCGGTAACTGTGAAAGAAGACTTATTTCCATGTCTTCAAAAGTGATCACTTTCCCTACGTTTTGAACCTGCATCTAAAGTTGCCTCAACTTGTTGATATGCTCCCGCATAGAAGATGACTTCTTGACACTCATGATCCATATCTACACTTCCAAAGAAACTCACTTTACGACGGTCATCTGATTGTACATCTGATCAAGCTCCAGCCATATCTTCCGGGCCACCGTCAAATGCTCTATATGAGAGATAATAGCTTTAGTACACGAGAGAAATAAAAACGAGCGAATATGAGCATTGAGCTTATCCCAATGTGCCTGAGCCTTTGCCAACTCCACCTTATCACTAGAAGAGAGTCTGGACTCATATCGCGAAGAAGGCAATGAATAGCCTCCATAACAAGCTTCGCTAAATCATACGACTCCAAAATGCCAAGCATCATGACCATAGTATCCTGAAACGCTGTTTCGGTAGCGCCGAAACAAACCGGCCGTTTCGGACCGGAACGAAAACGGCAGATTGCCGTTTCGCAATCCTGCGGCCCGCTTCGGAGCTGGTTATCAACGCCGGATTGTGTTTCCAGGCATTCTCCTTCCCAACTCACGCGCATGGCACACTCCAACAGCTCTCACCTCCTTCCCCTCGGACATCCAACTCCCGCCTCCTCTTCCTCTTCTTCTTCCTCTTCCTCTTCCCCTTCTCCTTCTCCTTCTCCTTCTTCTTCTTCTTCTTCTTCTTCTTCTTCTCCTTCTTCTTTCTTCTTTCTTCTTCTTCATCTTCTTCTTCTTTCTTCCTTCTTCTTTCTTCTTCTCCTTCTTCTTCTTCTTCTCCTCCTCCTTTAATCCATTATCTAGGTCCTAAAGGCTAATCATATCATGGCACCTGACCTATATTGGAGACACGTCACTCCAATCACGAGATACGAGGGGTCCGACGGATCAAAAAAGTGACGGTGCAACTATTGTGGATTGGAGAAACCAGGGAGTGTAACGCACATGAAAGACCACTTGGCATGCGTTCCCAACAAAGGCATTGGGCCTTACGCAAGTATGTCGGCAGAAGTAACAGTAAGTCTCCATCTTTCACACCGAAAGCGTATGGATATGGAGCTAGAAGAGGATGAATCCTCTCATCCAACACCACATCGGGCTAATGAAGCACAAGTGGGGCAAAGAGAGGCTAGTGGGCCTAGTGGCGCTAGCCAAATTGGAGGTGCCAGTGGCCCATCAAAAAGAAGTGCATCCATATCTGTATCGGGTCCAAGTGCAAAAAGGAACCCGTTCCCATCTTCCAGTGGTGGTGGGCAAAAGGGCTCCTTGCATGGTGCAAGTATCCATGTAGGACTTTAGAGACAGGTAATTGTGGAGGCAACTAGGGAAATCACACGCTTATTTATTCGGTGTGCTATCCCTTTCAATGCGACCACTACACATCAATGGAAAAAGATAATCAAGGCAGTAAGCCGCATAGGGTGTGAGTGGGAAGGCCCATCCGCAGATATATTACACACATGAGAGCTTTGAAAGGAGAAAGTATCCATAGAGACTCAATTGGAGCCCTTGAAGAAGACATGGGTGAAATATGGATGCATAATATTATGTGATAGATGGTCAGATATGCGCCAAAGGAATGTTTACAATGTTTTGGTGTCTTCATATAAAGGCACCATGTTCATTAAGGCTATCGATGCCTCTGCCTTAGGTCTTACCATCACAAGAGCTTTCATTTGGAAGCACATGCGAGAGATCATCATGGACGTAGGAGTCCAAAATGTGGTGCAAGTGGTGACTGATAATGGAAGCAATTGTGTGTCTATGGGACGTATGCTTGAGAAGGAGTTTTCTAACATAGTATGGACTCCATGTGTATCCCATCGCCTTGACTTGCTTATTGAAGATGTTGAAAAAATATCTTGGGTGGATGACATTTTCAAGATGGTAGCAAGCATGGTAAGATTTGTGAAGAAGAGGCCATCCGTCACAAGCATATTTCGAGCCAATAGCACACTTGAGCTATTGAAACCCTCCACCACTAGATTTACTTATATGTTTATTGTATTCGAGAGGTTGATATGGGTCCATCCAAATTTGATACGGACCATTGCATGCCTGGAATGGCTCACATGGAGTGAGAGAGAGTCTCCAAAGGCTCTTGCTTTTAAGCGCAATATTTTAAATGAGAGTTGGTGGGTTGAGGCAGAGGCATTGGTGAAAAGTCTCACTCCTATTTACACTGTATTGCACATCACTGATATGGAGGGAAGTACTTTGGGGCTTCTATATGAGTATATGGATAAAATTGGTGAGACCTTGCTTCACAACAGCTTTTTGCCCCAAGACAAGTAAGTTTTTGTTTAACTTTTACACATGTAATTATTTGGTATTAATGACTCCTTGATGATTGATCATTATTCTAACTTCTAATTTTTTAACTTGTTTTATCTATAGGGTTGATGACATTCGTGCAGTGTGGAATGCACGATGGGATTGGTTCCATAAACCAATCTATGCTATCGCACATATCTTACATCCCCTTTGGCATAGCAAGGGACAGTACACTAGCATGTAAAGGTGAACGAGACAAAGATATATCATATGAGAGGAGATTTAATATGTTCAATATTTATACATATTACAATTTACAATCCAAGTTCCAAGCAAATTAGCAATGTCAAGTGTCAAGGACTCAAGGTTAAAAAGTTAATTATACATAATACTAATCATTATTAGTTTACCTATGAAGGCTCAGGGGACAAAGTGGTCCTCTCAAGAAGCTGGAGATTGCAATGGCAAAATACTAAACACTCCAGCTGGGCAGTTGTGAGCTTGTTTTTCTTTTTGGTGTGGAAGAGGGTCCATGTGCTCCAGTTCCTTTTAGCAGGCCTTGAACTACAATCTTACGAGAGGATCCGAATGGCAATGCGTTTCTAGTCAAATTTAAGGAATTGAAATTAAATAATTGGCAATTTCTAATATGCATGTTGCAAAATCAACATTTGAGTGGGCAATAGATTATAGAACTTGTTACCTAGGTTGTATAATGCATTAGATAATCAAGATTCAAAATATAAAGTCACCAATCACATATCAAAGTAGAAGCACAATTGCCGTATTTCTCCCACCAAGAGACAGATTGAGAAGTTGTGTCTCTCGAAGCCTAGCTGTGGGTCGGCCAAAATAAAGAGAATGATTGCGGAATGCTAGCAAATCATCCTCTACTCTTCTCATCATGTCTATATCATCCCGTGTGAGGTGTCTCATGTACTCCATGAAGCCCAATGTTGACAAGATTGATATAAAGAAGATGCATGAAATTCCGCAGATACCATAGGAGGAGTGGGATATCTACTCCATGCTCTATGAGGAGCTATCGACACCGGTGCATGAGACTCGTGCACAAAGGAGGATTAGAGTGAGGGCCACACGTGGTTGTGCATCACAAGCAGAGTCTGAGCCAGAGTCTGAGGATGAGGCTAAGACTGTTTCATCAACTTCTGGATCAGGGTCCTTGGAGTCGGACGAGGAGATGGTGCACAAATCCTCAAAGTCCGAATGACTCATGACTCATGATATACAGGAGTCAGTTTAGCAGTGCAAAGTCCAGACTAGAGTTGCCAATTGTTCATTGATGTTGATACTTATAGCCTCACTGGACTTTGGAGTTTTGACAAATTATTCACATGACATAGTTACTATCATTGTATCTTGATCCCACTTATTATGCATATTGATTCTTGGTCCATTGTTCTTGATGTCATTCTTCACTGCTCTTTAGATCATAGATTATTCACGTCACATGAGTCATAAATTTTAATTTATTGTGTTGCCTTAAGTTTTGAAATTTGAGTCTTAATTGTGTTAAGTTGTCTTAAGTTTCAACCATTGAGTCCTCAGTCTTGACTCCTCAATCTTCACTCATGACTCGTCACTCGTGACTCGTGAAATGTGTAATGAATTATGATTTTAATCATATAACATAAAGACTCAAAGTTTTGTATGAAATTTGGGTACATGTTGTTGTAGGCATTGATATATTTACATACCCACATAATACTGTATTTTTTTTAGTGTACAATCCAAAATGTCGTTTCCGCGTTTCCAAAATTTGGCCGAAACTCCGAAACTCCGGTTTTTCCCATTTCCGTTTCCCCCGTTTTCGAAACTCCCCCGTACTATGATCATGACCCGCCAAATACGGTAATTTTTGCCATCAAGTTTTTGATCTCATCCAAGAGCCGGTAAGACAGGCACCTTCTAGTCCATGATTGCCTGAAACTCTATCTCGGTCTTAGAAGACATCTTCAGCTATAATGCGTACACAAAACACAAAGAACAGCCCACTTTGATTGTGAAAATACAGCCTGCTAGGGCTATGGTTCGCTCGTCCTGCTCCTTCACCCACCAAAGGCGATGAAAAAGTAAAATCTGCACTTGAAGGCCCAAAATGCAGCCTTCTTCCTTCTCTAGCAGCAAAAAACAACAAAAGCTTCAGCAAATCTTCTCCTTTCTCAAACGCCCACGCTCACCTCAGCCTTGTTCTAACGAGCAACCCACCTACCCACACTTGAATGCTGAAAACGCAGCCTTGTGTCACACTGAAATCTCTTCTTCACATGGGTCCACCCTAGGTTAGTCCATCAATGCTCTGATACCATGTCAGAGTGAAGCAATGCGAAAGCGAATGACCAAGACAAAGACTGAACAGAGAGAGAAGAGAGAGAGAGAGAGAAAGAGACACTGAAACACAGAAAATCTGCAGTGAAGAATGCTATATAAAGATGCAGAATTATATATGGGTGCAGAGAAAATATCTGCATATGTTTCCACCTCGAAGATCTCAGTCTCTGTCAACCCCGAGGGCAGTCTCCACAGTCTGCAACCTAAAATCTATTGAACAACACTGACAAAGGCTGCTGGAAACAAAGCTTGCTCTTTCAAAGTCGAGCCCATGGAAATCTGCTTATACTAACAATTGTGTACCACATCAAGCATAAACCGAGCCTCACTTGCATCCAACACATTCTGACAATCACCAAACTTAGTGCAACAGTCCATATCTTGAAGCATCTTTGAATCGCCTATCAAGGCCTCTGACAAAGCATCCAAAACATTTTCTAGCTGTGGAGGAGCATTACATTTAACATCCTTTAAAGGTATATCCTCGAGCTCATGAAATGACTCATAAATGATAACTGTATCTTGCAAATCATGTGCATCCAACACTTCATCAATCTCTCTCTGAGTCCCTGCATCAAGTAAAACATGAGCTTTGTAAACCGCTTTACATGCATTAAGAAAATCTACATATACAATGGCTCAATCTTCCACTACAGGATCTTCCAAGGCATCCATGGCTATCTCAATATCAAACTATAACTTATATCCCAGCTATTTGCCTTCTTGCTTGCTATCCTGTTTCTACTCCTGCCCAACCTCTTCCATAACATGCTCGTGAGGTGGCTGATTTGCAACTTTAGGAGAATCCACACTTCTTCTTAACACTCTCTTAGATATCCCTGCATTATCTTTATATCTCTTTTGTTTCTCTTCAACAAGTACATCCGTGTTTTTTCCTTTTGCTAAATATGCATCCACTGAATATGCATCTACTGATGATTCCCAACTAGTTATGTCACGAATGTATTGCCCTACATAAGACATTACACTATCAGTAGCTTTTCTCTTTTAAGAAGCATGCAAAGCATATGTCCATAAGCATTCTATCCAACTGTAGACCAAAAGTAGAAGCATATACAACCGCATAAGCATTTCGGACAGCCAAGTCTTCCAACAACTTTTGCATACCTCCCTTTCCAGAATTCAAAGCAAGAGGCAATCCCATAATGCATGTCATGCTGATTGATTAGAGTAGCATGTTATTTCCATATTGATATTCCTTGCCATCTTTCCAAAAGATGAGTTGTTGTGCCAAGGCCTCCTCATAAGCAACACAATCCTTCCTTTCATGCAGAAAACTATCACACCACATACATCTTTTTCCTAGTTTAGGGACTGTTATCTATCCCCTTTCCTCTTGTCCTTTCTCATCCAATTTTGCGACCTTCAACTGAAGATCATGCATGCCTTTGACCAATTCATCTAATACATCTTTCTCCCTAACATTGGGAACATTGGTGTCGCCATAGGATTAGCCACAGACGTGGATGACTTACTGGATACATCAACTATTTTGCCCGTATCAGTAGGCAAGCTAGATACATACAATCTTTCTCTTCTTCTATGCTTTTTCACCACTCTAGTAACAACTTCCTTAACATACCTCCACTCTGTTTTAAGCCACGTCTGTGTAGTCTGATCCTCTAACAAATCATCAAGCATCTCTTGAAGCTCATGATCTGCTCCTTGTAGAAATAATTCAATTTTCTGACTTGCAAGAGCTTGTTGTTCTGCAAGATCTAACTACTCGAACCGACTTTCAAATTCTCTTAATAACTCTGTAGCCACAAGACCCTTATTGGGTTGTAGAACCCACTCTTGGAAAGTCTTACGGGTAATCAAACTAGTGTCTTCAATGTAAAATTCTTCCCTGAGTAACTTCTTGAAAGCTACCCAGTCAGCATCATGCATATACAATTCAGTAACTCGAGCTTTCAGTTCATGTACAGTAACCCGTACAAAATATCGGCTCCATGCAAGTTGAGAAAGAAATTCATCTTTTAAACATAGGTATGCAAATATGCAGATACATTCCTGCCATTAAACAACTTCATCTCACGCTCCATTACCAACAAAGCATTTATCACAACACTTTCTGTTTGAGCAGAAGCTTGCATCACCTATTGTTGTTGTTGTACCTCTATAAGCATATTCATATTCTGCACTAATTGCTGCAAAATATCACTAGAAATTGTGCTTGAAGGTTCTCCCATCTTGTCTTTCCTTCTGACGACCTTTTACATCAAGTTCACCAATGTCGAAGGGCGAGGAGGGATCGAGCCTGGGAGGGACACTGATACCTATCTTACTATATGCGGACGACATAGTCCTCATCTCCAGCACACCCGAAGGGCTGCAGCGCCAACTGGACGCACTACAGGCCTTCTGCCAAGACAAAGACCTAACTGTGAACCTGGGGAAAACCAAGGTCATGGTGTTCAACACGTCAACCCAATGGCTCCGACGGTCGGTACCCCCCTTCACATACGGTGGAGAAACCGTGGACGTGGTCCAAAGATACATCTATCTGGGGATTACATTCTCTGGACCGAGATTTACCCTGAGAAAAGCCGCGGAAGATAGACTAACCCGAGGCTATGCAGCCCTCGGGTCAATGGAGAACCAATGTGCCCGCATACAGTTCCAGGAACCCCACACAAAGCTCTGGCTTTTTGACACCTTGGTCACACCAGCCCTCCTGTATGGGGCTCCCATATGGGGGTCCAATCTCTACCACGCGCGGAGGGCCCCACAGGATCAGCCACTGCCTAAGGAGGAGGCCACCTATGAGGGATGGGACCAGATGGAGAGACCCCTAATACTTATGATCTCACGGATGATCCGAAGCAAGCCCTCTGTACCACACGAGATCATCCGCGCAGAGCTGGGGGCACCGCCCCTCGTGGCTGAGGCCCTCTTCCAGACCGTGACCTTCTTGCGCCGAATATGGGAGCTGCCCCGGCACCGGTACCCCAGACTCGCCCTAAAGTCATCCAAACAGCTAGCAACACAAGGGGACACTAAGTGCTGGTATGCCCGAACAGAGACCTGACTACGGCTCCATGGCCTGCACATGGACCACCTCCCCCCACTACAATACAGCCTAGACTGCCCACATCTGGAGCTCAGCCGAGAGGAGGTAAATCGCATCACCAGAATGGATATCATCCAGACAAACACCGCCAGGACATGGGTGACCCCCACATCGGAACTAGGAACCAAGAAGGCTTTCTACCGAGAACACTTCCTGCATATCTCCCTGGACGGCTTCATCACCCGCCCAAGCTACATGGACACACACCTGTCTCACGGGGTCAGAAGTGCCATCGGACAGATCCGCACGTCCTCACACCAACTACGGGTCGAAACGGGCAAATACGGGGCCAACCCCCTCCCCCCAGAAGACCGAATCTGTCAGCTCTGCCATCTCGAGCCAGAGACAGAGGAACACTATATCTGTAGATGCCCAGTGTACTACGAAATCCGGGGACACTTCCACTGCCTATTCAGCGAAGGATTCGGACCACTCTCCAAGGTGATGGAATTCAAAGACCAGAGATGCCTGGGGCTCTTTCTACTGGAAATACGACGCCACAGAGACCACCTCCTACGAACCACGGAGCAAAGACAAGGAGCCACCAACCAACGCACACTCAACGACTTCTACCAAATAACAGCTACCTCCCCACCACCGAGGCCCCACCAGCCCAACCGGCCTCTCGGCCCCCGGGGACCACCTTAGAAATAGCCACAGCGAGAGCTAAAGCCCGGCGACCACGCCCCGCTGGCCCCCGTCCCCGCAGAAGACACTGGTCGAAGATACAAGGGATACTACGCCGCCATCGGAGGGCCCTGCCTCGCCGCTTTAGCCTCTCCATGCTAGACCAACCCATGCGGGACATCTTAGGATGAACACCCCAGGAGCAGTTCCACACCGCACTGGGAGTACCTCTAGATTGTATCTAGTCCAGATATCATTTTGTACCTACTCAATTTAGTTCAACATAGCATAAATGTTAGCTTCACTGGGACTTTTGAAATCTCCCAGACATTTGTATGCAACATTTTGGTCTCATAGGCCAATCTAGCCTGTTGTAGACGTTAATATAACTCTCTCTCATTCTCTCTCTCTCTCTCTCTCTCTCTCTCTCTCTCTCTCTCTCTCTCTCTCTCTCTCTCTCTCTCTCTCTCTCTCTCTCTCTCTCTCTCTCTCTCTCTCTCTCTCGTAAAAGGTAATTGTATTAATTACGAAAAAGGTACAAGTTTACATGATTACAAGATACACGATGGCTCTACCCCACCGTGTGTACACACTGACTCTCTACAAGAACCAGACGACCAAAGAGTTACAAAGTCATGGCAAAGACACAGAGGAAATTGCCATATGCCAAGGACGTAAGTCCTCCCGAGAAAGCATGTCAGAGTGCCGAAGAAGATCTATCTACCAATACAAGAGACCTTTAAGCCTAGCAATATGCCGCTGAACATTATAGGCGGAATCAAAAAGAAAAGCATTCCGAATGGTCCAGTTGTGCCAGCAGCCCCAATATCGAAGAAAGTGAAACAAGATCTTCATATGTGGCTGTGTCGGTGTGGGATATTTGGGCTGCACAAAAACCCAATCAAATGGGCGTAGCGAGAAACCAACCACCGCTTCCCAAACGGCTGACAAGAATGACCAAATTTTCTTAGCGAGGGAGCAAGAAATAAAACGATGACGGGCGGATTCCACACTGGTGGTGCAAAAGAAACAGTTGCCGTTGGAGATTCGACGCTTGGAAAGAGCTGAAGCAAGCGGAAGACCACCAATCATCATCCTCCAAAGAAAGACCTTATATTTGAAGGGTGTCTTGTTCAACCAGCCCTCCATCACAGTTACCCTCCACCATGACCGGGATTTATGCAATCCCCATAGAGTATTAGCTTTAGTAACCAGCCATTGATGATCATTAATCAGAAGATGATACACCTGGTTAGCTAAAGCCTTTTCTAAATTCAGCCGGCCTGCAAAGTCCCAGTCCTACCAGGGACGATCCGAAGCAAGGGTAGGAAAGGGTTGTCTGCTCTGGAGCACCATCAAAAGCTGTTCCCATAAATGCCTGTATCCACGAGGAATCCTGAAAAGCCTCCTAGCTGTACGAAACAATATCAACACATTGCGACTGGCAAGGGTGGCATCCACGACTGAAGTTAAGCCCAAACGTGCCATGTGGTTGAATTTTGGTCGAAGCTCACGTTTACCTTCCTACGAAAGTAACCGCGAGACTGCCAACAATTCCAATTGAAAAGAATTAGTAGCTAAGCGATCCTCCGCTGGATGCCACTGAGCCTTCCGAAGGACCAATCTCCAGGAACATACCAAATGGGCAAGCAGAGATGAAGAAGAACTAGAGAACCAAGAATCAGCATTAAGAACATGCCACCAAGAACTCCGGATTTGGGTATTACCATGCAAAAGCCCGTGATCCTCAAGAAAATAACGGGCTATAACGACCCATGGATGATGATCCGAGCACATGGCGCGAAAAGGAGACCAACGGAGTAACAGGATATGAGTTTGGGCATCTAAAATAGCCCCTCCACCCATGCGTTTGGGGGTGCACACATGCGACCAAGAAATCCAGGAAATGCCTGCATGCAAGGAATCCTTCTTCCATAACATGAAACGAATAGACTGAGTAAGAGCATTCAGTGTAGTAGTAGTCCAGGGCAGCAATGGCAAGAAATATGTGAGCATTGGTAACATAATTGTCTGGGCTACTTTGAGGCGAACATGGAAGGGCCAAGCCTGAGACTTTCAATACAAAGACTTAGCCGCCAGTTTCTGTGAAATCCACTGTAGTAGCTGCTTTGGGGAAACATCAACACCCAACGGGTACCCAAGATGCCTAACAATGGAGCCACGGGGAACAACCATTCCCTGCCAGTCCAATGACTGCAAATCCGACTCCATGCAGCTGAGAATGGCTGATTTCAAAGCGTTGATGCGAAGACCGGAAGCTTGACCAAAGAGAGCCCAAACATCTAATGCTTTGCGAAGGTTATCCTTGTCCGCACGCAGAATCATAAAGCTGTCATCAGCCAAAGATTGACTAATGAAGTGCTGTCCAGAGGGAAGTGACAATCCAGCCAACTGAGTAAAAGCTGCCATATGAGATAACATCGAAAGAACTGGATGAGTCGTAAGGGCAAAGAAAAGAGGACTCAAAGGGCACCCTTGTCTGACAGAGCGGGCAAGGACAAATGGCTTGGTTACGCCTCCATTCAGCATGACTCGCGAAGACGCTGCAGCACTGATAGTGTAGATCAGACGAGACATCCGAGCACCAAAGCCCATAGTGGACATAAGTTCTGCAATGAAAGACCAGTCCAGATAATCAAAAGCCTTTTCCAGGTCCAACTGAACCAGTACGACCTCCTGATTAGAATGCCTTGCATAATCAATCGCCAGTTGCGCATTTAATACATTGTGCAGAATGTTTCAGCCCTTAATGAAACCATATTGGAGAGGATGCACAATGGCAGGAAGATGCTTATGGAGCCAATTCGCCATTACTTTGGAAAAGATTTTATACATAGAACCCATCAAAGAAATTGGGCGCCAATGTTTCAACATAGACGGCGAAGGAACTTTTGAAAGCAATTTAATAAGACCTTCTTTCCATGAGGAAGGCATGATCCCCGTTTCCCACACCTGCTGAAACAAAGCCGTCAATGGTTTCGCGAGTTGGGTGGCAAAAATCTCAAAGAACTCATTGGTGAGACCATCCCAGCCAGGACTTTTATCCTTGGGCAAGTGTAACAGAATATCCATAACCTTCGCCTCACAAATATCTGCCTCCAGAGTAGCTTGCATGTCCTGCGGAACCTGATTGCGGACCAAATCATAAAAAACTGAATGAGCATGAGTAATTTGGCCTGAAGGTGGAGAAGTGGAACCAAGAAGGTTGAGGAAATAATTCCTACACATATTCACAATAGTCTACGGATCAAGGACCATTTGACCTTCTGCATCCTGGAGTCTAGTCATATTCTCTCGAGCAGGAGAGGCATGGAGAGCTCGAAAGAACTTATGAGTCTGACAAGCACTATCTTGCAAAGTCTCCGTCAGATGTTGCAATTTGACCTCCTGATAAGATTTCAACTGAAACTCTTTAATAAGATCAGCCACACGCATTGCCAATGACAGCAGAAATACATCATCTGGAGTGTCCACCAGCAAAGAACGAACCAAAGTCAGCAGGTCCGCTGCTTGTCGACGCCGCCGACAAAGAGAGGCATGATGGATCCCATACTGCCGAGCAACCGCTGCACATTAGAGAGCAATCGTTCAAACGAAGCAGTGCCCTGAGATGAGAAGTCCAATAAGAATCAATCAATCAATTGCTGCATATAACCCTGAAAGATTGCATGCTTCAAATAAGACAAGTTGAAACGCAAAGGGAGTCTATCCAAAAATTGCTTGAAAGGTGCAATGGGTTGTGCAAGCAGCTCAAGCTGTAGAGGGAAATGGTCCGACAAGGCATATTGCTGCAACACTTTCATTTCGAGCATCTCAGGAAGGAAATCATCATTCTGCATGATGTATATGTGGTCTAACCGCGACCATGTTGTTGCATACTGGGCGGAATGGAAAGTAAACCCTGTAGAAGAAGGGTGCAGCCAAGACCAGAGATCTTGCTTAAGAACGGCAAGAGCCAACTCATGCCACATACGACTTTCCGGCGCATCCATTACCGAATGCTCTGATGTGGACTGTGAAGAATCAACACACATATTAAAATCCCCCATCAAAAAACCCCGTCTGCCAAGTGACAAGGAAGTCTACAAAGTATGCCAAAGCTCCCCGCGAGATAAAGGATCATTCGGAGCATAGAGACCAAGTAACCATAAGATCTCTCCTTCGAATAAAACTTCAATCACCACAAAGTGGCCATGTACATCATTCTTAATAAGAACAGGCTGATATTTTTCATATACAATCATGAGTACACCAGAATACTGCCTGGCATGTGTCCCTGCATAGAACAAACAAAAGCCATGGCAATCCACAACTTTTCCTACTTCACCGTGACTCTTGTGCTCAACAGCACACAAGACATCCCACTGATTCTCATGCAATACAGTCCACATGGCATGTTGCTTGTGGCGAGAACAAATTCCTCGCACATTCCACGTGGCTATCTTCATGTATATTCAAAAGAAAATCAGGTACGAGGCACAGCTTGCCTTGATTTGACCTTTTCTGCGAGAATGTCCAGGACTCCCTCATCCAAAAAATCAGCTAACACTGCAAAAGAGTTCTAACGACCAGATTTGGAGGTAGATGGCATATCCGCTGTCTTAGGGATGGAACGGGGATAACGACGATCCCATGGGATAATGACGTTACCTCTAGTATCAAAAGCCAGCTTAGCAGGTGGACCCTTTGGACCATCCGAATACACTCTCCTAGTGGGCTGTTGACGGGGAGCAAAGGAAACCGTAGCAAGAGCAGAGTACTGTGAAGACAACATTTCTTTCCTGCGCATATAAGTACGCATGGAATCTGGTGAGGCAGTAGGCACAGTATCCACCATGCTAGCAACAAGTCTGTTGCCTTTTTTCGCGCGTACATCTACCCAGTCATTGCCACGGGAATCCAAACCCGAAACCTGTTGTTTACCTTTATCCAAAACTTTAGGTGGTTGGGTGGCATCCTGCGACGGAGCATCACACACCATATCTTCCATGGGCAGCGCAACATGCCCAGCATCTAAAGTGTGGTGCTTCTCTGGGCATTCAGCCATAAAATGCCCCAATTTTCCACACGAAAAGCAATGTCCTGCAAAGTTGCCCCATTTCAAACGAAAATGTAAAGAATGCATGCCAGAGCAATTAATACGTAACCAAGCAGGCCTTTTCCTAGCAGTGTCCCATAACATACACAAACGGTTACGATTCATGGCCCTTAGGCTTGGGGGGACCAGAACAGTGCCCACAGCAGCCATGGCGTCCTTTAACAGTGGCCAATAGACAGCCGGACAGTTTTCCACTTCAACCCACACAGGGCATTCACGTTGCAACAGGCGCTGAAAATCTGCCATTGGGTGCCATGGCACAACATGGACCAAACGGTGATCAAAGAACAATGGCAATTTAAACAGGAGAGCAGCACGGTGCGTCTCAGATTTCAACAGCACCTCAAAAAAACCTCGGGGCCCAAAAAAAATCTCTTCAACACATTCCCCTTGTAGCAGACTGTGCAGCCACTGGCGAATACGGGAAAGCAGTGGGATCCTACCTGTGAAGAAGAGTATCACAGCACATTCATAAAAAACTGAAAAGGAGCCCAAGACATTTTTCGGGTCCACAGTGGCTTCCAGAACATCTTCCGTTGTAGAGTCAGAAAAGACTTCCTGATTATGTTGAACATAATCGCGAAGCAGAGTGTTGGCAAACTCCAGCAAATGCTCCCAGTCAACATCCTGAGAGTCCACAGAATCAGAAGCAACCTGAGCATAGGAACGATCCTAATGATCCATTGTCTCTTCCGAAGTATACTTGGTGCGTTTGCCCGCAGGCTGAAAGTCAGGAGCAGGGGGCATCTCCTCTGTGCACGGAACCATATCCTCTGGTTCCTCAGTATCAGAATCCGGACCAAGAGCTCCCACCGTTTGGTCTATAAAAGCCAGATCCAAACCAGCCATATTGTGTCACTACGTATGCGGGTCAGAGACCGAGTGAAGACCTCACGGGAGGCAGAAACACACAGGCCTCTCTCTCTTTCTCTCAGGCAAAACGGACCCTGCACTGAACTGACGAAGGGGCTTAGGAAGCGCATGCGCAGAAACAGACGGCCGCTGTGCAGAGAGGGCACGTCCACAGGCAGAGAAGGCCTCGTTCCCTTGCTGGCTCACGCTCTCGCACTCGCTGTGTGGCAACCTAGGTGTGACGGGCCGCTTCCCCTTGGTGGCAAAAAAGAGTCAAATCAGGGCGGGCAACTGTACAGGGCCGAAGCTGGGCAGGACAAAGACAATCAGTAGGGCGGCAGGCCAGCACGGCGGTCAACGGGCACAGGAGGGAAGGACCAAGGCGACGAAACAAGCGCACGTCTAGGCGACAGGAGGGACGGGCAGCAGGGCAGGCGGCAAGGGGCGACGGCAAGGACAGATGCCGGGCCAGTGAAGGACACGCGACAGGCAGCGGGCCCCGCAGCGCAGGCGCAGGCAAGGGCACACGACCCCGACAACAGTAGGGCCAGACGCGTCAGAAAAATGTCAGGCGGCGGCGCGTTTCCACAATCCTCTGTCCCCATCACTCTCTCTCGCTCTCGCTCTCTCTCTCTCTCTCGCTCTATGTGCACGTTCGAACCTGGGTCGAGGCGCTGCCCTAAACGAGCAGGAGGTGCAGGGAAGATCGCGGCAACACGAAACATCCTGTCACGAGCAGAGTCTCCGTGTGTCTCTCTCTCTCTCTCTTTTTTTTTTCGTAAAAGGTAATTGTATTAATTACGAAAAAAATACAAGATTACTTGATTACAAGATACATGATGACACAAAGCCATCATGTGAAGAGGTTCTCTCTCTCTTTCTCTCTCTCGTTTTCCTGGTTACAAGAAACACGAGGGCCCTAGGCCAACGTGTGGGAAATCCCCGTAGTAATGCACTAAAAATGCACTAAAAAGGTTACACCAATCATGGCAACGACCCAGAGGCAATTGCCATATGCCACGGATGCAAATCCTCCCGAGTCTCTCTCTCTCTCTCTCTCTCTCTCTCTCTCTCTCTCTCTCTCTCTCTCTCTCTCTCTCCCTGCATCTGTTACATATACACATCGCACCACTTTATCACAGCCGACAGTTGTTCCCCTATCACAGCCGACATTTGTTCCCCTTTTGTAGCCATTATCTGGAGTACCAGAGCTACATACGCACATACACATACACGACACTTATACACTCACAGCACCGTATTTTCAGTTTCAAGTTTTTAGCTTTTCATTCAGCACTTTTATTTTGGATAGCTGGACCTCATCAGTTGTATCACAGTTTGTCTCATAGGCCAGTTTTGGTCTTCAGAAGACGTTAATATAACTCTCTCTCTCTCTCTCTCTCTCTCTCTCTCTCTCTCTCTCTCTCTCTCTCTCTCTCTCTCCGTAAAAGATAATTGTATTAATTACGAAATAAGGTACAAGGTTACATGATTACAAGATACACGATGGCTCTAAGCCATCATGTGTAAAATCTCTCTCTCTCTAAAGTAGTAAACGACAAAAGGGTTATAAAAAGTCATGGCAAAGACGCAGAGGAAATTGCCATATGCCAGGAAAGTAAGTCCTCCCGCAGGAGTAAGTCAGAGTGCCGAATGAGATCTATCTGCCAATGCAAAAGGCCTTTAAGCCTAGCAATATGTCTCGGAACATTATAGGCTGAATCAAAAAGAAAAGCATTCCGAATGGTCCAATTGTGCCAACAGCCCCAGTATCTAAGAAAGTGAAACAAGATCTGTCAGAGTGCAGGCGTAGACTGAGAGAGAGAGAACGCAGAGAGAGAAGGGGGAGAAAGAGACAGTGTACACTGAAGATCTGCTGTATAAAGAATGCTGAATACAAAGATATACACGGGCGCAGTGCGCTGGACTGCGTGTCTCCACCTCGACGATGCGACCTGCTGTCCACCTCGAAGTCTGCTGCAGTCTGCACTGTCTCCTGTCTGAAATCTGCGAACAGAGACAGAGATCTGCACGGCACCGGTCTGTAATCTGCGACAGAGAATAGTGGGCAGACTGCTGAAAACGTCAGCAATAAATAGGCGAAAATCTGCCTAGAATGGGGCGCCAAAATAGGGCGCAGCCTGATAAAAATCGGCTGCAGGCAGTCGGACTGCCACGTGGCAGTCCGACTGTGCAGCTGGACTGTGCAGCTGCTGCCTGAAAACAGGCTATGATCTCTGACACCCCCTCTCAGAGCCTGGACAGGGCAGAAGCCTGAGGGATCTGGAATGTTGCCGAAGTAGAGCCTGAGGAAGCGCCTTCGTAAACAAATCCGCAAGATTATCCTCCGTCTTGCAATACTCCACAGTGATGGTCTCATCCAAAAGCTTTTCTCGGATGAAGTGGTACTGGATCTCAATGTGCTTCGTCCGGGCATGAAAAACAGGGTTCCTTGCCAAGGCAATGCAACTCTCATTGTCACATCGCAGCAATGTAGGACGAGTCTGGGGGCACCCAAGCTCCTCCAACAGTCTCCGAAGCCACACAACCTCGCATGTGGTGGAAGACGCGGCCCGATACTCCGCCTCAGTAGACGAAAGGGCTACCGTGGGCTGCTTCTTGCTACTCCAAGAAATAACACCTGCACCCAAAGTAAAACAGTAACCTGTTGTAGACCGCCTGTGGTCCACGTCACCGGCCCAATCCGAGTCGCTCCAACCTGCAAGTACAAGATCTGACCCATCTGTCCCTGCGGGGTAATGAATCCCCAAATCAGACGTCCCCCTCAGATACCGAAGTATCCTCTGAGCAGCCTGCCAATGCACCGTCTTGGGTTCACTCATGAACCCTGCCAAGAGCCCAACAGCAAAACATAGATCAACCCTGGTGTTGAGAAGCCAAATCAAAGACCCTATCAACTGTCGATAGCGGGAAGCATCCGCCAAAGGAGAAGCTGAGTGGGAAGTGGCCTTCCAGTTCGGATCCATAGGAGTAGAGAGGGCCCGACAATCTTCCATCTCAAAAGACACCAAGAGCTCCTGGACATATCTCTGTTGGGAGAGAAAGATCCCCCTCTGAGACTGAAAAATCTCATGTCCTAAAAAGAAATGGAGTAGCCCCAAATCCGTCATCTCGAACGTCCGATGTAAAGCTGACTTTGTCTCCTGGACCTGCTGTGCATCATCACCTGTGACAATCAAATCATCAACATATAATACAAACAGCACACAACCATCCTCGGAAGTGTGAACATACAGCTGCGGATCGGCCTTGGACCGCCGATATCCCAACTGAGTCTGGAGGAACGAATCAATCTTCTCGTTCCAAGCTCGCGGGGCCTGCTTGAGACCATACAGGGCCTTCTTCAACCTGTAGACTTTCCCGTCCGAAGAACCAAAGCCAGAAGGCTGCTCAACGTAGATCTCCTCCTTCAAATCACCATTCAGGAAGGCCGACTTCACATCCAGCTGATAAACAGGCCATCTCCTATGGCCAGCCAAAGCAATAACAGCTCTAATGGTTGCCATACGAGCTGTAGGAGCAAAGGTGTCATGACAGTCAATCCCTGGGCGCTGGGCAAAACCCTTAGCAACAAGGCGAGCCTTGTGCTTATCCAAAGTACCATCACTGAGATATTTGGTCTTGAAGACCCACTTGACTCCAATCACCTTCTTCTTCGGGGGGCGTGGCACAAGTGACCAAGTGCCATTCCTCTCAATAGCCTCCAACTCAGCTTCCATAGCTTTCTTCCATGGGGCGGACTGTAAAGCCTCCTTCACGGAGGTGGGCTCTCGATCCTGCATAACTCGGGACATCAAACAATAATTGGAGCACACAAGCTCCGAAGAATGCGCCTGGTGCCTCCGTGACCGCCGCGGACCATCCTGCGGTCCCCACTCCTCAGGAACCCCCTCGATCCCTGAATCACGGAGTGTGTCACGGGCCCAGCGAGGAGGAGGCCGAACCTCCCCTCGACGTTCTCCATCAGTAGAAGACTCTGGAATGTCCACCGGTGGTAACTCCTCAGAAGGATCCGGTGGAACAGTAGACTCTGTGTCAGAAACAGAATCATAATCAAACGGCACAGGCTCCAGTTGAACTGTAGAAGGAGCCAAACTCTCCCCTGGATCGCCAAGAACGGGATGCTCCTCACCCGTTGAAGAAGCTGGAACCTCCACAAACCGCACATCACGGCTAGTATATACATCCCGCTTGACGGGATCATAGAGTCGGTAGCCTTGGGACTGGGAGCTGTAGCCAACAAATACCTGTTTGCGGGAAGCCGCTTCGAATTTGTCACGGTGAGCTTTGGGAATGTGAACATAGGCATCACACCCAAAGACCCGAAAGTAAGAAACATCTGGCTTCGACCCAAAATACGCCTCAAATGGAGTCATCCCTTCCACGGCCGAAGTAGGAGATCGATTAAGGATGTGGACTGCAATAGCCACAGCCTCGGCCCACAGAACCTGGGGGGTCTGTCGGTGCTCCATCATGGTGCGCGCCATCTCGATCACACTGCGGTTCTTCCGTTCGAGAATACCATTTTCTTGTGGAGTATTCGTATTGGCAAACTCCTGGTGAATTCCTCTATCTGCACAAAACCGAGCAAATTCATTAGAGACAAATTCACCTCCCTTGTCGGATCGCAAGGTCTTCAACTTCCGGCCTGATCGGTTCTCCTCAAAGAGAAGCCAATCCTTGAAGTGCGAGAAAGCTTCTGATTTTAATGCCAAAAAATAGGCCCATGTCATCCTGCTATAGTCATCCACGATCAGCATGAAGTACGAGCTCCCACGCAGGGACTCATTCCTCATAGGGCCACATAGATCCGTAGATACTAACTCCATCGGTGAAGTAGACCGCCGCGAAGCGGTGTGGGGAATGGCATCCCTATGCTGCTTCCCCCTTATGCAGGAGACACATGGCTGCTGGCTCACCACTATATCCGGCAACCCTCGAACAAGCTGTCCCCGTGACGCCTTCTGAAGATAGTCATAGTTCAGGTGACCAAACCTAGCATGCCATAATTCAGACTGTGACTGTGAGGTAAGAAGAAGAGTAGAGAGGGCAGTGGAAGACTTCAGTTTGTAAATGCCGTTCTCCTCATATCCAGATGATAGAACCTTCCTCGAGTCACGATCAAGGACTCGCACTGTAGAACTGTCAAACTCCACCAGAAGACCAAGGGAGCAAATCTTATGGACTGAAAGGAGATGGTACCCCAATCCTGGTACATGCAAAACCTCTGAAGTATGGGTGCCACCTCGTCCATCCGGAATAAGCTGCATCTTACCCCGACCTGCAATAGAAACTGAAGAGCTGTCTCCAATGAGAACCTGCCCACGCGAAGGTTGCAGCTGGGCAACACCATCCGATGAAGGAGTCATGTGCCGTGAGGCACCACTATCAATAATCCACTCTCGAGATTGGGAAGCCGCCATCGCAGCATCAGAAGCATTCGGTGAAGCGTCCTCAATGACAACTAGATGTAGAAATGCAGCTGATGAGGGTGCAGCCACCGCTCCAGAATCCTTGGTTTCCTTCTTCTTGGTGTCCTTCGAGTCTTTGTCAGGGCAATCCTTCTTCCAATGGCCAGTCTTTCCACAAATATGGCATGTGGAGTCTTTGTCCTTGTCCTTCTCCTTGTCCTTCTTGGACTTGTTATCCCCCTTCTTCTTCTTTTGGTCCTTCCCCTTCTTCTGAGAGGCTTGACCTGTCAACGCCTCCGTCTTGGAAGCATTCTGTCCCTTTAACTGTTCCTCTTGGTCCAAGACCATAGGAACCAACTCCTCCCACCGAAGAGTAGACTCTCGCCCTGAAGCAATAAGGGCAGAGTAAAATGTACCGAATCGTGGCGGCAACTGGGACAAGAGTGTAATCGCCATGTCTTCGGAGGAGATCGGCTTCCCCGCATTCTGAACCTGCATCTGTAGCTGCCTTAGCTTGTTAATGTGTTCCCTTAGCGAAGAAGACTTATTGACGGACAAGGTCCGCATCTGTACCTCCAAAGAAACCCTCTTCATCAGGGTCATCCGATTGTACATTTGATCAAGCTCCAGCCATATCTCACGAGCCACCGTCAAGTGCTCGATGTGAGCGATCACGGCTGTAGTGCATGATAGAAAGAGAAAGGATCGAATCCTGGCATTCAGTTTGTCCCAATGAGACTGGGCCCTGGCCAACTCCGCACGAGCATCGGAAGAGAGTTTGGACTCATCTCTTACCGAAGGCCGGTCAATATCTTCCTGTACCAACTCCGCCAAATCATAGGACTCCAGTATGGCCAACATCATAACGCGCCAAATGCGGTAGTTGTCGCCGTCGAGCTTCTGATCTGTAGGAAGAGCCGGTAGGACAGGCACCTTCCGGTCCATAATCGCCTGGAACTCCAAGTCCATCTCTGTAGACATCTTCACCTGCAATGCCTTCTCAAACGCAAAAGCAGCCCCCTCTAACTGGGTAAACTCAGCCTGCTAAGGCTCTTCTGCGTCCCGAAGCTTCTTCACCCGCCGGAGGCGATGAAAAAGCAAAACCTGCACTTTTAGGTTGAAAACTCAAACTTTCTCCGCGTCAAACAGCAGTAAACAGCAGCAAATCCACCACCTGTACTCCTTTCCTGTGCGCCCACACTCGTTTCAGCCTTGTTCCAAGGCGCAGCCCTCCTGTCTGCCCTTAAACGCAAAAAACGCAAATTTGTGTCGCGATGGAAACTCCTCTTCAGGTTGATTCTGCGCTCAGTCAGCCCTCAAACACTGCTCTGATACCATGTCAGAGTGCAGCGGTGCGGAAGCGTAGGACTGAGAGAGAGAGAACGCAGAGAGAGAAGGGGGAGAAAGAGACAGTGTACACTGAAGATCTGCTGTATAAAGAATGCTGAATACAAAGATATACACGGGCGCAGTGCGCTGGACTGCGTGTCTCCACCTCGACGATGCGACCTGCTGTCCACCTCGAAGTCTGCTGCAGTCTGCACTGTCTGCTGTCTGAAATCTGCGAACAGAGACAGAGATCTGCACGGCACCGGTCTGTAATCTGCGACAGAGAATAGTGGGCAGACTGCTGAAAACGTCAGCAATAAATAGGCGAAAATCTGCCTAGAATGGGGCGCCAAAATAGGGCGCAGCCTGATAAAAATCGGCTGCAGGCAGTTGGACTGCCACGTGGCAGTCCGACTGCACAGTCCGACTGTGCAGCTGGACTGTGCAGCTGCTGCCTGAAAACAGGCTATGATCTCTGACAAGATCTTCATATGCAATTGAGCCGGTGTGGGGTATTTGGGCCGCGCAAAAACCCAGTCAAAAGGGCTTAACGAGAAGCCAACCACTGCTCGCCAAACTGCCAATAAGAGTGACCAGATTTTCTTAGCAAGAGGGCAAGAAATAAATCGATGACGAGCCGATTCCACACTAGTGGTGCAAAAGAAACAATTGCCATTGGAGATTCGATGCTTGGAAAGGGCTGAAGCAAGGGGAAGACCACCGATCATCACCCTCCAAACAAATACCTTGCATTTGAAAGGTGTCTTGTTCAACCAGCCCTCCATCACAGTTACCTTCCACCATGACTGAGGTTTACGCAAACCCCATACAGTATTAGCTTTAGTAAGCAGCCATTGATGATCTTTAATCAGAAGATGATACACCTGGTTGGCTGAGGCCTTTTCCAAATTCAGCCGGCCTGCAAGGTCCCAGTCCTGCCAAGGACGATCCAACGCAAGGGCAGGAAAGGGTTGTCTATTTTGGAGTACCATCAAAAGCCGACCCCATAAGTCACGGTATCCACGAGGGATCCTGAAAAGCCTCCTGGCTATACGAAACGATATTAACACATTGCGGCTGGCGAGGGTGGCATCTGCAACTGAAGTCAAGCCCAAACATGCCATGCGGTTAAATTTTGGTCTGAGCTCATGTTTGCCTTCCCAAGAAAGTAATCGCGAGGCTACCAACAATTCCAGTTGGAAAAAGTTAGTAGCTGAGTGGTCCTCCGCTGGATGCCACTGAGCCTTCTAGAGAACCAATTTCCAGGAACATACCAAATGAGCAAGCAGGGATGATGAAGGACTAGAAAACCGTGAGCCTGCATTAAGAACATGCCACTAGGAGCTCCGAATTTGGGTATTACCATGTAGAAGTCCGTGATCCTTCAGAAAATAACGAGCTATAAAGACCCACGGGTGATGATCCAAGCACATGGCACGAAAGAGAGACCAACATAATGCCAGCATATGAGTTTCGGCATCCAAAATAGCCCCACCACCCATGCGTTTGGGGATACATGCATGCGACCAAGAAATCCATGAAATGCTTGCATGCAAGGAGTCCTTCCATAACATGAAACGAATGTACTAAGTCACCGCATTCAATGTAGTAGTAGTCCAAGGCAGCAGCGGGCAGGAAATATGTGAGCATTGGCAACATAATTGTCTGAGCCACTTTGAGGCGAACATGGAAGGGCCAAGCCTGCGACTTCCAATACAAAAACTTAGCAACGAGTTTCTGTGAAATCCACTGAAGTAGTTGCTTTGGCCAAACATCAACACCCAACGGGTACCCAAGGTGCCTGACAATGGAACCACGGGGAACAACCATTCCCTGCCAGTCCAAAGACTGCAAATCTGACTCCGTGCAACTGAGAATGGCTGATTTCAAAGCATTGATACGAAGGCCAAAAGTATGACCAAAAAGAGTCCAAACATCCAATGCTTTGCAAAGATTATCCTTGTCCGCGCACAAAATCATAAAGCTATCATCAGTCAAGGATTGACTCATGAAGTGTTGTCCAAAAGGAAGAGACAATCCAGCCAACTGAGTAGAAGCTGCCATATGAGATAACATCGAAAGCACCGGATCCATTGTAAGAGCAAAAAAGAGAGGACTCAAAGGGCAACCCTGTCTCACAGAGCGTGTAAGGACAAATGGCTCGGAAACACCACCATTCAGTATCACTCGCGAAGAAGCCTCGACACTAATGGTGTAGATCAAATGAGACATCCGAGTACCAAAGCCCATAGTAGACATAACTTCTGCAATGAAAGACCAGTCTAAATAATCAAAAGCCTTTTCCAGGTCCAATTGAATCAATACCACCTCCTGATTAGAGTGCCTTGCATAGTCAATAGCCATTTGCATATTTAAGACATTGTGCAGAATGTTTCGGCCCTTAATGAAACCATATTGAAGAGGATGCACAATGGCAGGAAGATGCTTATGGAGCCGATTCGCCATTACTTTGGAAAAGATTTTATACATAGAACCCATCAAAGAAATTGGTCGCCAATGTTTTAGCAGACATGGCGACGGAACTTTTGGAAGCAGTTTGATCAGTCCTTCTTTCCATGAGGAAGGCATTAACCCCGTTTCCCAAACCTGCTGAAACATAGCCGTCAATGGTTTCACCAGTTGGGTACCAAAAGCCTCAAAAAATTCATTCGTGAGACCATCCCAACCAGGACTTTTATCCTTGGGCAAGTGTAACAAAACATCCATAACCTCCGCCTCACGAATATCTGTCTCCAAAGTAGTTTGCATATCATGTGGAACCTGATTGCGGACCAAATCGTAGAAAACTGAGTGGGCATGAGTAATTTGGTCCGAAGGTGAAGGAGTAGAACCAAGAAGGTCTAGAAAATAAGTCATGCACATATTCACAATAGTCTGAGGATCAATGACCATTTGACCTTCTGCATCCTGGAGTCTAGTCATATTCTCTCGAGCAAGAGATGCATAGAGAGCTTGAAAGAACTTATGAGTCTGATAAGCATTGTCTTGCAAATTCTCAGTCAAATTTTGCAATTTGGCCTGCTGATAATATTTCAACTGAAACTCTTTAATAAGATCAGCCAAACGCCTAGCCAGTGGCAGCAAAAATGCATCATCTGGAGTCTCCACCAATAGCGAACGAACCAAAGCCAATAATTCCTCTGCTGCTTGTCGACGCCGCCGACAAAGAGAGGCATGATGGATCCCATACTGCCGAACAACCCACTGCACATTAGCGAGCAATCATTCAAAAGAAGCATTGCCCTCAGAGAAGTAGTCCAATACAAATCTATCAATCAATTGCTGCATATAGCCCCGAAAGATTGAATGCTTCAAATAAGACAAATTGAAACGCAACGGGAGTCTATCCAGAAATTGCTTAAAAGATGCAATGGGTTGTGCAAGCATCTCAAGCTGTAGAGGAAAATGATCCGACAAGGCATATTGCTGCAACACTTTCATTTCCAGCATCTCAAGAAGAAAATCATCATCCTGCATGATATACATGCGGTCCAACCGCGACCATGTAGTTGTATACTGCGTAGAATGGAAAGTAAAACCTGTAGAAAAAGGGTGTAGCCATGACCAGAGATCTTGCTTAAGTACGGCAAGAGCAAACGCATTCCATACGCGGCTTTCCAGGGCGTCCATCACCGAATGCTCTGATGTGGACTGCGAAGAATCAACACACATATTAAAATCCCCCATCAAAAAACCCTGTCTACCCAGTGACAACGAGGTCTACAAAGTATTCCAAAGATCCCGGCAGGATAAAGGATCATTTGGAGCATAGAGGCCAAGTAACCAGAGGATCTCTCCTTCAAATAAAACTTCAATCACCACAAAACCACCATGTACATCATTTTTTATAAGAACGGGTTGATATTTCTCATGTACAATCATAAGCACACCAGAATAGTGTCTCGCATGTGTCCCTGCATAAAACAAGCGAAACCCATGGCAATCCACAACTTTTCCTGCTTCACCGTGACTCTTATGCTCAATAGCACACAAATCATCCCACTGATTCTCATGCAATACAGTCCACATGGCATGTTGCTTATTACGAGAACAAATGCCTCGCGCATTCCACGTGGCTATCTTCATGTATATTCAAGAAAGAAAAATCAGGAGCGAGGCAGAGCTTGCCTCGATTTAACCTTTTCTGCTAGAATGTCAAGGACTCCCTCATCCAAAAAATCAGCTAACACGGCAAAAGAGTTCTGACGGCCAGATTTAGAGGTAGACGGTATATCCACTGTCTTGGGGATGGAACGGGGATAATGACGATCCCATGGGGTAATCACGTTACCTCTAGCATCAAAAGCCAACTTAGTAGGTGGGCCCTTTGGACCATCCGTATATACTTTCCTAGTAGGCTGATTCTGAGGAGCAGAAGAAACCACAGCATGAGCAGTGTGCTCTGAAAACAACATTTCTTTCCTGCGTATATAAGTACGCAAGGAATCTTGTGAAGCATTAGGCACAGTATCCGCCATGCCAGCATCAAGCCTTTTACCTTTTTTTGCACGTACATCTACCCAGTCATTGCCACGGGAATCCAAACCTGAAACCTGTTGCTTACCTTTATCCAAAACTTTGGGTGGCTGGGTTGCATCCTGCGATGGAGCATCAAGCACCATATCTTCCATGTGCGGCAAAACATGCTCAGCATCTGAAGTCGGTTGCTTTAGTGGGCATCCGGCCATAAAATGCCCCAATTTTCCACACGAGAAACAATGCCCTGCAAAGTTACCCCATTTCAAACGAAAGTGCAACGGATGCATGCCAGAGCAATTAAGACGTAACCAAGCAAGCCTTTTCCGAGCAATATCCCATAACATACACAAACAGTTACGATAAACCAAGGCTAGTGCAAAATAATAAAAGGAAAATTTCTTGATCAATATACATTGAGACAAAGGTGTTCAAAGAAGAATCCTTCATTTTTTTTAATGCAATTACAACCAAGAAGCCAAACTCTCTCCCTCCATGTGTGTGTTTGTGTGTGTGTGAGCACGCGCTTGTGCATGCATACACATGTGCGTGCATTGTTATGGTGTTATCTTGCATCTTGAAATATAGCCAACCAAGGTTTACAATGCATACTATATGTGCCCTATCCAATAAGACAAGTGGTCAAAACACTCCCTGCCCTGGTAATCTAAAGGTTAAATGATCCAAGGAATAGTGTGTCCGAAAGTTTCTTGTTGACTTGGTAGGACTATTGATTCTAAAAATGCAAATTTGAAGAAATTGAAGCAAGACAATTAATACCTGCATACTTAACAATGCTAATCACACCACAAACTCGTATGCCCATAGTCATTGGTTTAGCATAATTTGTACAGCCACATCACCCTAGTGTGATCAACAATTTTGAATACACATAGAAGGAATAGCAAATGCAGTTAACGAGCAGTTCAGATGATAAACATGAAGAGGATGACTGGAACTTACAGCTCTCTCGGCGGAATGAATTCGGCTGTGCAAACTACTTGGTAACCAATCAAGAAGATCAAAATTTTCTGGTAAATGTGGACCAACTTTTTCTGCTAGTTTCTTGGAGATCCAATGGCTAACATCATCTAAAAAGTGCTCGCCAGATTCTATCAAATCATGAGAAAAGGTGCCCGTGTGCTTGTTGTCCATATCTGCTTTGACACAAAAGTACAAGGTGCCACCCCTGCCTCGAGGGCATCTTTTTTTTCCATGAGAAAACTTCTGACCTGCAAGAAACTGGCAGAAAGGTAATAATGGCCACATAGTTAGTCCCGGCAAGGCGTCAACAACCAGCAAATTTAGGCATATTCTGGTTTGAAAGAACAAACGAACGTTCAACCCTGACTAAAAACTACTTGTTCGCTCCAGAAACATAAAATGGAGCACGGTCAATGAAAAGCCTGACATACTTGATGGCATAACTGGAAGTCGGCTCCTCGTTTGCATTGAGTAAAGAGGCAAACGAAGGGACCATTTTTAGATGCTGGATCGAGTTGTGGAAATGATTATGAAGGTCTATGGCAGGCCTCTGTGGCAGGCTTTAAGTGTGTTTGCACGGCACGCCCGGAGAGAGAGAGAGAGAGAGAGAGAGAGAGAGAGAGAGAGAGAGAGTGTGTGTGTGTGTGTGTGTGTGTGTACACACCTGTGATGGATGGCCGCAGCTTGAAGAAAACTGTCCACGCGGAATAGGGGCAAACTTGAAGCTCGCGCAAGCAAGAAACGAGGCGGCCATGGCCGAGGAAGGAAGATTAATGCATCAACGATCGCAACAGCTCTCTACCTGGCCCGTCGTCACAAAGTCCACAGAACGAACAACCTGCGCCATCTTCTGGTCGATCACCTTTTGGGAATCTGGGATGCTTGTTTGTTGAATTGACCGGGCGGGCCCCGCACCTGCCATCCATCAATCAACAAACGTGTACTTATTTCATTATTATGCGTGACAAAAAGCACGCTCGTTTTGTGTCTCCTATCATCATCTATGGACAATGTATATTACCACTCATGCGTGACAACAGTGTGTGATTTTGTCTGTATCACAAAGCATTGGATGGCCTCAGCTATCTTCGAGAGAGTACGATACCAAATATCATCCAAAAAGTGTCTCACTAGGCTAGTCCATCGTGAAATGGCACCGTGACGTTAAGTCCGCATTCTCTACTATTTCTGCATTTTTCCAACTCTTTGTCTGTACCTGTCCTACAGGGACGTTTTTATATTTTACTATTTACTGTCACCTTCTCTACTATTTCTACATTTTTCCAACCCTTTGTCTGTACCTATCCTATAGGGACGTTTTTATATTATACTATGTCACATCTAGTAGGAGAGATATCGATACTTACATACATGACTCACGTGTTATTTCTATCTATTCTCCACGTGCAAGTACTTGTCTTTCTTACTACTATATTATCACTCACTACTATATTATTTTAGCTATAGGTTCGAAAAGCCCCAAACCTCCAGAGTCCAGAGGGCTTTTCGAACCTACTCCCTTTTCCAAACCTCCTTTCTTTAATCAAAACCCCTTCCCCTCCTCTCTTTCTCACTTGTAATATCTCATTTTTTCTTCCCCTTTTCTTTTTTCATTAAAGCCTCCCCTCCTCACCTCCCTTTCTTAAATTAAAACCTCATTCCTTTTTTAATTAAATTCCTCCCTCCCCCCTCCCTCTCTCTCATGTGTAGGGCCTCTCTCTCTCTCTCTCTCTCTCTCTCTCTTAAATTAAACTTTTTAATTTAAATATTTTTAATTAAATATTTTAAAATCTTTTTTAATTTAAAATTTTTCGAATATAGTTTTTCACACACTTTGAGACGGAGATAGAATAAAAGAGAGAGAGAGAGAGAATAAGAAAAAGAAGAAAACGGAGAGAGAAGGGAGAGAAAGAGGAAAGAGAATAGTTTTTTTTTAATTCAACATTTTTATTCTCCCCCTCCCCCCTCTCTCTCATGCGTAGAGCCTAGGTTCTCTCTCTCTCTCTCTCTCTCTCTCTCTCTTTGAGAAGTAAAAGAGAGAGAGAGAGAGACTTTTGATTTAAAAAGAAGTTTGATTTAATTAAAGGAGAGAGAGAGAGAGAGAGAGAGAGAGAGAGAGAACCTAAGCCTTACGCATGAGAGAGAGGGGGGAGGGGGAAAGCCCCGAACCTCCGGAGGGCTTCCCGAACCTACTCCATTTTTCAAACCTCATTTCTTTAATCAAAACCCCCTCTCCTCCTCTCTTTCTCACCTGTAATATCTCATTTTTTCTTCCCTTTCCCTTTTTTCATTAAAGCCTCACCTCCCTTTTTTAAATTAAAACCCCATTCCCTTTTTAATTAAATTCCTCCCCCTTCCCCCCTCTCTCTCATGTGTAGGGCCTAGGTTCTCTCTCTCTCTCTTTCTCTCTCTCTCTCTCTCTCTCTCTCTCTCTCTCTCTCTCTCTCTCTCTGATTAAACTTTTTAAATCTAAACTTTTTTAATTAAACATTTTAAAAGCTTTTTTTAATGTAAAATTTTTCGAACATAGTTTTTCACACACTTTGAGAAGTAAAAGAGAGAGAGAGAGACTTTTGATTTAAAAATAAGTTTGATTTAATTAAAGAAGAGAGAGAGAGAGAGAGAGAGAGAGAGAGGACCTAAGCCTTACGCATGAGAGAGAGGGGGGAGGGGAAAAGCCCCGGACCTCCAGAAGGCTTCCCGAACCTACTCCCTTTTCCAAACCTCCTTTCTTTAATCAAAACCCCCTCCCCTCCTCTCTTTCTCACATGTAATATCTCATTTTTTCTTCCCCTTCCATTTTTTCATTAAAGCCTCACCTCCCTTTTTTAAATTAAAACCCCATTCCCTTTTTAATTAAATTCCTCCCCCCTCCCCCCTCTCTCTCATGTGTAGGGCCTAGGTTCTCTCTCTCTCTCTCTCTCTCTCTCTCTTAGATTAAACTTTTTAATTTAAACTTTTTTAATTAAATATTTTAAAAGCTTTTTTTAATTTAAAATTTTTCGAACATAGTTTTTCACACACTTTGAGACGGAGATAGAATAAAAGAGAGAGAGAGAGAGAGAGAATAAGAAGAAGAAGAATGATAAAAAGAAGAAGACGAAGAGAAAAGGGAGAGAAAGAGGAAAGAGAATAGTCTTTTTTTAATTAAACATTTTTCTTCTCTCCCTCCCCCCTCTCTCTCATGCGTAGGGCCTAGGCTCTCTCTCTCTCTCTCTCTGATTAAAATTTTTAATTTAAACTTTTTTAATTAAACATTTTAAAAGCTTTTTTTAATATAAAATTTTTCGAACATAGTTTTTCACGCACTTTGAGAAGTAAAAGAGAGAGAGAGAGAGAGAGAGAGAGACTTTTGATTTAATAAGAAGTTTGATTTAATTAAAGGAGAGAGAGAGAAAGAGAACCTAAGCCTTACGCATGAGAGAGAGGGGGGAGGGGGAAAGCCTTGAACCCCAGAGGGCTTCCTAAACCTAGTCCCTTTTCCAAACCTCCTTTCTTTAATCAAAACCCCCTCCCCTCCTCTTTTTCTCACCTAAAATATCTCATTTTTTCTTCCCCTTCCCTTTTTTCATTAAAGCCTCCCCTCCTCACCTTCCTTTTTTAAATTAAAACCCCATTCCCTTTTTAATTAAATTCCTCCCCCCTCTCCCTCATGTGTAGGGCCTAGGTTCTCTCTTTGTCTCTCTCTCTCTCTCTCTCTCTCTCTCTCTCTGATTAAACTTTTTAATTTAAACTTTTTTAATTAAATATTTTAAAAGTTTTTTTTAAATTTAAAATTTTTCAAACATAGTTTTTCACACACTTTGAGACGGAGATAGAATAAAAGAGAGAGAGAGAGAGAGAGAGAATAAGAAGAAGAAGAAGGATAAAAAGAAGAAGACGGAGAGAGAAGGGAGAGAAAGAGGAAAGAGAATAGTCTTTTTTTAATTAAACATTTTTCTTCTCCCCCTCCCCCCTCTCTCTCATGCGTAGGGCCTAGGTTTTCTCTCTCTCTCTCTCTCTCTCTCTCACTAAACTTTTTAATTTAAACTTTTTAAATTAAATATTTTAAAAGCTTTTTTTAATGTAAAAATTTTCGAACATAGTTTTTCACACACTTTGAGAAGTAAAAGAGAGAGAGAAGAAGAAGAAGAAGAAAAAGAAGAATGATAAAAAGAAAAAGACTGAGAGAGAAGGGGAAGAAAGAGGAAAGAGAATAGTCTTTTTTTAAGTAAACATTTTTCTTCTCCCCCTCCCCCCTCTCTCTCATGCGTAAGGCTTAGGTTCTCTCTCTCTCTTTCTCTCTCTCTCTCTCTCTCTCTCTCTCTCTCTCTCTCTCTTTCTCTCTCTCCTTTAATTAAATCAAACTTCTTTTTAAATCAAAAGTCTCTCTCTCTCTCTCTCTCTCTCTCTCTTTCTCTCTCTCCTTTAATTAAATCAAACTTCTTCTTTTTAAATCAAAAGTCTCTTTCTCTCTCTCTCTCTCTTTCTCTCTCTCTCTCTCCTTTAATTAAATCAAACTTCTTTTTAAATCAAAAGTCTTTCTCTTTCTCTCTCTCTCTCTCTCTCTCTCTCTCTGTGATTAAACTTTTTAATTTAAACTTTTTTAATTAAACATTTTGAAAGCTTTTTTAATTTAAAAATTTTCAAACATAGTTTTTCACACACTTTGAGAAGGAGATAGAGAGAGAGAGAGAGAGAGAGAGAGAGAGAGAGAGAGAAGAATAAGCCTAAAAAGAAGAAGACAGAGAGAGAAGGGGGAGAAAGAGGAAAGATAATAGACTTTTTTTAATTAAAATTTTTCTTCTCCCCCTCCCCCCTCTCTCTCATGCGTAGGGCCTAGGTTCTCTCTCTCTCTCTCTCTCTCTCTCTCTCTCTCTCACACACACACACACACAAATTAAACTTTTAAATGTAAACTTTTTGTTTAATTCAAATAAGGAGAGAGAGAGAGAGAGAAATATGCAAAGAGTAAAAAAGAAAGAAGAGGGGAGGGAGGGAGAGAGAGAGAGAGCGAGAGCGAGAGAAAAAGAAAAAGGAAAAGAGAGGAGAGGGGGAGAGAGAGAGAGAGATAGAGAGAAGAAAATGAGAAGAAGAAGAGAAAGAATTATAGAGAAAGGAAAGATAACATTTAAAAGAAAGAGAAAAGAAAAAGAAAAAATAACTTTCTTTTTAATTAAAATAAGGAGAGAGAGAGAGAGAGAGAGAGAGAGAGAGAAATATTCAAAGAACAAAAAAGAAAGAAGAGGAGAGGGAGGGAACAGAGAGAAAGAGAATTATAGAGAGAGGAAATATAAAATTTAAGAGAGAGAGAGAGAGGAAAAGAAAAAATAAAAAAAGAGGAGAGAGGAGGACTGAGATAGAGAGAAGAAAATGAGAGAGAGAAAATACGAAGAAGAAGAGAGAGAATTTGAACACATAGAGAATTATAGAGAAAGGAAAGATAAAATTTAAAAGAAAAAAAAGAAAAAAATTTAAAGAGAGAAGAAAAAAAAAGAAACAAGAGGAGAGAAAAGGAAATGAGAGGAGAGGGGGGAGAGAGAGAGAGAGAGAGAGAGAGAGAATAAGAATAATAAGAAGAAGAGAGAGGAAAAGAGGAAGAGAGATTGAGAAAAATAGAAAAGAGAAAAGCCTTTTTAAAATTTAAATATTTTTTGAGAGAGAGAAGGAGAGAGGGGGGAAGAGAGAGAGAAGATAAAATTTAAAAGAGAGAAGGAGAGAAGAAAAAGATAAAATTTAAAAGAGAGAAGAAAAAAAGAAAATTAGGAGAAAGAGGAGAAGAAAAGGGGACAGAAAGAGAGAGAGAGAGAGAGAGGAGAAGAGAGAGAATATAAACATAAAGAGAGAATTATATATAAGGAAAAGATAAAATTTACATACTTTAAGAGAGACTGAGGGGGGGGGAAGAAAGTGAAAGAAGAAGAAGAAGAGAGAACATGTAGAGAGAATTATAGAGAGAGAAAAGATAAAACTTGAAAAATAGAGGAGAGAGAGAGAAGGAAAAGAGAGGAGAGAGAGAGAGAGAGAAAAGAAAAAATTTAAAAAGAGAATGAAGAGAGAGAGAAGAAGAAGAAAAAAAAAAAAAAAGAGGAGAGAAAGAGAAGGAAAAGAGAGGAGAGAGGGGGGAGAATAAAAGGAGAGAGAGAGAACCAGGAGAGGAAAAAAAAGTAAAATAGAAGGCAAAGAAAGAGAGAGAGAGAGAGAGAGAGAATTAGACATAGGGAATTTTTGGGGGGGGAGAGAGAGAGAGAGAGGAAAAAGAGGAGAGAGAAAGATGAGAAATGGATTGTTGAGTGAAGTTATCGCACGGCAACTTCGCTTGCTGCTTCAAGGCAGTGAAGCTAACGCTAGTATTTGATTATGCACACATGAAAGGGTGTGGGGACCTCACAAGGCTGGCTTATCAACCAATTTAAAATGACAATTTGAAGTTAGGCCAACTAATTGTGGTAATACGTAATAAAGTTGAAGGGAGAGCACGTAAATATGGTGAAACGACCATTTTCCCATTCGTGCATTGTCTATCAGTGTTTGATGTTTTTGTAAGATGTTTCCACATGACATTACATGAGGAGAAAGCAAGCATTGAGTGAGTGAGAGGATTGAATGTCTTGTCAGATTACCATTGATATAATAATCATTGATGTAATAATATATATATATATATATATCTTGTTGTTGTTGTTAATATATTAATGTTTCTTAATATATAAAATTTTAATGTTATATTATTATCAAGTATAAAAAGTATTTTATTATCACTATACATTATAAAAAGTTTTCAACCTTTCTTGACACTTTGAGCTTAGGTTGCATGAGATGCAATGTCATAAAAATAGAGTGCACTTTGCACCCTAAGCCATCCGTTGCATGGCAAGAGTGTTGTTGACCATAAAAACTCCATACCTAGGCATCATATTTTATTATTATGATCATTGTGATCACATGGCTCCACCCTACAGTTTGTAATAAGGAAAGAGTGGACAACAAATAGAGGTGAAAGAATTTTTGCACTAACTACACACACACACACACACTCTCTCTCTCTCTCTCTCTCAAGATCTCTGCAATAAAAAAATAGTAAGAGTTAGAAAACTAACATCAAGCTATAAACCCTAAACAATAGAAAAGAGAAATCACACACACACATAGAAGCATTATGCCTCTTGCCCAAAATGATTGGGGAAAGGCTAGTATGAGCTAGAACCAACATCAAGCTATCACCACAAAATCTTTGCTAAGGAGATGAAGTTCTCTTTTATGCAAACATAGTTGGAATACTTGGGATATATTGCCAGTAAAAAAAAGTAACTAGGTTGACCCTAAGAAAATACAATGTGTTAGAGATTGGCCAACTCTTGTAAAAACTACCACTCTTAGAGGGTTTCTTGGTCGATCCTCAGTCTACCATGTGTATATTAAGCATTACATGACCATAGCAGCTGAAGGGAGCTCTCTAGCTCAACCCCTGAGACCTACGAACCGCTTATTGGTCAAGCGTTTCAAGCCGAGTGGCCATGGCTACCTCTCATATAGCCGACGCGCCATCCCTACCCATGGCATTTAGTGAGCTTACCTTGATGCTTGATCGAGTATATTCCTCTCTCTTGCACACAGGTAGCTCCATGATCCTTGAGGCAAGCTCAAGCAACCTCAACTATCAAGCTCTATTCTCCATAGTCGCGTGAGAGAAGAGAAGAGAAGTGAAGAGGAGAAGATGAAGAGAGGAGATGGGGAGCTTCTTCTCCTCGATCCCTCACTCTCACACGCTCACTCCCTCACTCTCTCACACTCCCTCACTCAAGCGCTCACAAAAAGACAAGAGAAGAGAAGAAGAAGAAGCTTTTTGCCACACACCAAAGAATGAGCTCTCTTTCATCTTTTGAACTTTATATACAAAGCCCTAAATCCCATTTGGGCAATCGTCCCCTTTTTACATGGTCGGCCATAGCCTAGGCCCTAAATTCCATTATTCTTCTATCTTCCTAAATTCCTTCCTACTGCTCATCTATATTTACAATTTGCATAGCTCAGAGCTCAGTGCTCTTAAAGTAAATCACAATGCGCCTTGCGCTCTTTTACAAAAGTATTGACTTAAGCTTATTGACACACACTCGAATCTTCCCATTTTTCTTTAGGACGATGATGATGGGTGAGACCCAGTCCGTGTGTTCAATTTCGTAGATGAATCCCACTCTCATCAACTTGTTAATTTCTTCCTTAACATCTGATCATGCTTTAGATTCATGGGATACGGTCGGTGTTTGTTGACCGGTGTTGCGTCAGGTGTCATGGGTATGTTGTGAGACACTACACTCGGGTCCACCCCTTTGAGCTCTTCTAGGGACCAAGCAAAGGTGTCTACATACTCTCACAAGAGAGTAATGAGACTTGCCTCATCTTGCTTAGCCAAGCCATTGACTATAAAGACAAGTCGTGGGGTCTCCCCCTCCCTAGCTAAATTGACCTCCTTGACCTTGGCAGCCCTTGATGGGTTCGCTTGCTTGCCGTTGTCGTTTGGCTCCTATCAAGATCACCACCCTATCTCCCTTTTTGAACTTCGTGAACCGTTTTGGTAGGTCTTGCAGTTTTCGTTGTTCCTCTGTCAGCGTTTCTTTGCTCAACATTTGTCGTTCCTCCCTTAATCGTCGGCATCATAGAAGAATGGGTAGGTCCCCCTTAGTGCATCTAGTCTTGGGAGACCGAGGTATTTCAAGATCACTATCTGAGCTGACTTCTGATTCGAAATCAAACTCTCCGTTTTCGCTAAAAGAGGGGCTCTCTCCTGGTGGCTGTAGCTCCAAAGGTGAGTTCATTCGCAGTAGTGGTATATCACTTGGTTGGACATGTGTGCTCCAACCAAGTTTGATCGTAGTCCTCACATCTGACTCCATCTCTAAGTGCACTTTGCTTGCGTGGTCTGGGGTCTGCTTGTATTTGTTCGATTACATGTCCCCAAGTGTCGTACTCTAGGATATCGATTTCCTTTTAGCTCTCTACTAAAGGAACAACAATTCTCATACTTGTTTTCGGAGCTGTCTTCGTTAGGTTGCTCCTAATTCTCTTGGTTTTGACTACTCCCTTCTTGTTGGTCAAGAAGTTTGTAATTCAAGTTCAAACTGTGTACCTTGGACCATCGCCATTCATGATCATCCAAGAGATCTTGGAGTGGCTTAAGGGTCGTCGCTATATTGCCAGCCAACTTGTTGGTTAAGTATCCTAGGACCTCCTAGAGCTCGCGTCTATTGCTTGGGACTCTGAATGCAACATGAGAGGGTCTTCCATGTAGACTCCTGGTCATCATGCAGACTGGTACTGAAGATGTGCCCTTGAATTGATCAGTCACCTTGACGGCTTGTTCGTACTCCTCAGTATCTGAGAACAGTAGGTCGATGGTAGTTGGAACGTGTATCTAGTCTCGTTTGTTCTCAGGGCATGGAATATACTTGGTAAGGGCCCCATAGGATCCCCTAGTCTATCCATCGCCCTTTAGCATGGTGGAGATGGTGTTTAGGTCAATTGGGGTAGTCTTCCAAGTGACCATTTCCACTCTCATAGCTTCTGTTCAATTGCCCAAGAAGAGAAGACCATTTCCCTAGTCTTCTACGACTCTCGCATTGCCCATCCAGGGCCATCCTAGCAGGATATCGTAGTCCACTCCCTTCATGATTATGAAGACAACAGAGAACCGGATCCCTGCGATCTTTACTGGCCAGTTTTTTAACACTCCGAATGGCTTCACCTTCATTTCATTTGCCAGTGTGACATTAAATCTAATAGTCTTGACCGGTGGGTTACCCCAAGTTTGGAGTATCCAATGGCTTAGTACACTCACTCCTGCCCTTGTGTCCAAAATCCCCTTTCTGGTGATGTCTCCTTGTGCTAGGATTGGCAGGACTGCATGCATTTTCGTGCCTTGCCAAAAGGTGTTGACGTGTAGGGATTTGGATATGGAGTGCAGAGTTAGGCTCGGTATTTGAGTTTTTGCATCATGCTCAAGCAAGTCTATGGCAATTGGCTCATTTGGTTCTTCAATCCACTACTTAAGCTCCTACCATAGTGTTGGGTGCTACCTTAGTAGGTTTCCTAAGCTCAGAGTTACCGCAGTGGTCACCAGTGTATTGAGGAGGTTGCTAGTCACTCGCCTCTCTTCTAGGTCTGTGGTTCTTTGCCAATGGCCTTGATTATTTTGCCGGCTTGAGCTGGTTAGACTTTGTCTAGGCGGTTCAGCTTGTGGTTCCATTGCCTCCCTTGGTTTTGGTTGTGGGGGAGAGATTGGGGTGCCTATGCTTGAGAGATCATCAATCTCATTCTTCAGTATGGGCTCAGTGTTCTTTAGGTGCTCCTAGGCCTCCCTTACCCATTCTTTCACATTCTTGATGGCTTCGACTTGGCACTTCTTCGGGTTGGGGTACTCCCCAACCTTATTACTTTCCCTTTCAGCCGTCTAAGGTGCTGATGTCTCTTCTTCTGCATCAATGGATTTCTCTCCAATCGACAAAGTCATGGCACTTTCGATTTTGAGGGTGATCTTAGCATCTGGTCTCCTTTTCCTTCGTCTTTGACTCCTCTTTCCAACTGAGGTTGCGTCATGGTTGCTAGGCCCTAGCAATGATATGCCGGCCTGCTTTGTTTGTGCATGGGTTATGACATGTAACGGGATAGTTGTGGCCTCCCCGTCGAGTGTCTCGACATCGAACAACCCCAATGGAATTGATGGCTCATTTGCCAAACTAGAGGATGTTCTCCACCTAGGGCAGTTGACAAAGAGATGAGTGATTCCACACTCAGTGCATCTCATATTTATTTCCTAGGGATGGTCGATTTAGAGCCATTTGGTGTTGGAAGAGCCAACAGGGCTCCCCTTCCAAAGAAATTTGGTGGTCTATTCGCAGGGTGGAGTTGACCGTAAGGTTGCAGGTATGGGAGCCTCCGAGATAATCGGCAATGCATGGTTTCATGGCCGAACCTACCACAATTAGCATAAGGTCATGACCTAGGGTCATGACACTCAATTGGCAAGTGATTCCCGCCACAATGCACACATTGGACATGTGGGCGCGTTGGTCATCTCATCATTTCCTGCAGTTTGGCTATGTCCATTCTAATCTCTGCTAGCTCTTGTCCTGACTTAGTGCCCTTTCCTTTGTCTTGAGTGCTTGAGTCTATTCTCTCACTCGACGTTGAGGCTCTCTCGAAACTCCTGACACTGGACTCTTCTTGATTCGAGCCTTTGGAACCTCTTTCCTTGAGCTAGTCATCCACTCTAATAGCTTCTTCAAAGACCCTTGCCAGTGCATCTCATTGCAAGCTTGAGTTGCTGACCAAGGCTTTGTAGAGCTCCTCACCCCATATTCCATTGATGAATATCGTGGATGCCGCCCTTTCGGTTGGTCTCTCACCCAGGGGAATTCTCTTTTAGAGGCTCCTTACGTGGGTCACATAATCTCAAATGTCCTCTCTCTCTCTTTTTCTGCTTTTATCAGAGTATCTAGGTTCGAAAAATCTCTTAATGAAGAGATTTTTCAAGCCATTGAAATTGGCACGTTCCACAGCATCCAGACTTGTGTACCAGGTTCGACCCTTTTTGCCTAAACACAGTCCAAAGGCTTGGGAGCATTGAGAAGGATCAATGAGGCCGTTAGCTTCGCAGACCTACTCAAACTGCTCCACGAAGCTGTATGGGTCGTCGGTAGCTTGGTATTTGTCTAGTTGCTTTGCTACCATAACGGTTTTCGATTGATTCTTAGGGCCTTAGTTGACTCCCAACCCCATCAGTAGCAATGTTGCCAATGTTGTAGCGCTTTGTTCTGTGGCCATGTTATCTAACAGCCACTTTGTTAGCAGCTCGCTCAGTGTGAGATCTCCTTCCAGTGCTCTCTCGCTCTTTGACCGATTCTTGCCTGCTAAGGGTAGCACTCTCTAGATCTCTCACATTTTTAAGCTCTGGCACAAGTTCTTGGTTTGCTAATCTTAGTTGTATGTAGCCAGACCTTGCGGAGTCTTATGGGTCAATTTTCTCTCTTCCTCTAGTCTACTATGATGTTCTCTACCAGCCTATTGTGGTATTCTAGTCGGGTTTGAGTGTTGTATTGGTTCACTAAATGTTGAACAACCTCAGGAAAGTCTCCTAGGTTAAGCTCCTCATCACCTCTACGACCTGAGCTGCCTCCTTCCATGTCTGAGACTTCCTATTCTACCAAATTGTTGATCAAGTTGATAAGGTCGAGCAGATCCACTTCCGTGGTATTGTCTGTCCTTATTGTGTTCAGATCTTTGGCCATGTTCTCCGCTTGGTCCTACCTTTGGGGATTCGATATCCCTTCTATGTCTTTGAGTCTTCTCTTATTGGTGGGTTTCTTCAAGTCCTTAGGTCCATGTGTGTTCCTTGTTACTTACAATCAGCCCTCAACTTACCCTCACTCTATGTGTGGGTGGGTGTGTGTGTGCTCTTTTCTGTGTACTTTGCAAAATCAAGCTTTTAGTTTTCCTTAATTGAGCTTCGAGTGGTGGAGTTCAAAGTGAGTGAAAAAAAAAAGTAAGTGTAGCTCTGATGCTCTTGTCCACGGGTTGGCTTGACAACACCAAACACCCTTTCAAACTATTCAACCATAATCTATAATAGATGACATGAAGCTCTTGTATTTATCTCTAAGTCCATCTAAACATGCACGCACAACATCATCATCATCATCATCAACTATCACATTGATAGATACAAAAGCTTCCACAATACTCTTGATCTTCAATGCATAATCACTAATGGATAGGTTCTCTCTTTTCACTTGGTTATGTAGCTTTCTGGTCTTTATATATACTTTGAACAACCTTGCCAAATTCTTTCATGCAATAGCGAGAGTTTTAGATTTTTGCAAATAGCCCATCATGCTATCTATGACACTAATAGATAGCTAGTAAATGACTTTACTCTATGTCTACTCCCAATCTTTCTTAGCCTTTAACTATTTTGCAATAGCATTTCATGCAAGAACTTTAGGTGCTACTATCATGTCTTCTTCAATGTAATTCCAAGGGTATTCAAATCCTTGATGTCTAACTTATGAAAGAGGCCATAAAGAGTGCATAGAGTATTTTATGATTCGGAGTTCTTCGGCCATACCAGGTTGACACAAACCTTCCTAGCTATGTATTTTCTTGATCTGGAAAGTTCTGGAGGTGGCCACAACCACTGCATGGAGAAATCAACCGAAATGCATCGTGTTGCACCGTCGAGTCAGACCAACATGTCTTGGTTTGATTCCTAGAGTCAGGCAGTTGGACCATCCAACTGGAAGAATCGGACCATTCGACTGCTAGGAGTCAAACCACTAGATCGTCCATTCGAACACACTTGGTAGTTGGACCAACCCCTTTTGTCTGATCGAACCAACTGTCCAATCGGACAACCCATAATCAGACACACAACCTGTCCGATCGAACAATTAACCCATCCAATCACGACACTTGGATCATAGAATCAAACCAGTAGCCTTGTCCGGTTGGACATACCTGCTTCGATTTTCAAAATCGAACCATTCCAAAATCAGACACTTGTCAAATCGGACGTTCGATTCCTAGAATAGGACGCACAAAAATCGAACCAACCGTCCAATCGGATACCCAATCGTCCAATCGAACATACCCCAATCAAGCCACCCAGAATCAGACGCCCTAGGATCAGACTCCCAGGACCACAACTCCAGCTGTCCAATCGGACAGACCCTGTCCGATTGTGACAATCAGACCTGAACATGTCCGATCCCCAGAATCAGACACTGGTAAATTGGACACAGTCTAAGAAGGAAAACCTTGGAATTTGATGAACCCCAACTAATGAGAAGCGTGATCCGCCTGGAAGAAGCCACCGAATGCCTCACACGTAGTTACAAACCAAGTACAAGGGATAATATCCCTGACTTTGCAAACTTAATTTTAATGTTGATACTTTAGGAGCAAGGTAACTATGCATCTGGTAGTAGAAACAATGATGGCAAAAGTGAATAGTTGTTTGCTATGCAGCACTTTGTGAACACTATGACTATTGATGGTTCATCAAAGAATAATGTATAGTATATAGATTCAGGTGCTTCTAACCACATGACCTCTAATGGAGAGTCGTTTAGAGAGATGTGCAGTCTAGAGTCTTCGAGCTATGTGGAGATAGGGGATGATATAACTCACCCCATTAGTCATGTTGGAAATATTCATTTGAGTATGTAGGATGGCAAAACTAAGTACTTGGTTGATGTGATTTCTATTGGTGAGATAGTAGTGGCGAGATTGTAGAACAAGGAGATTCTAGGTTTGGTTCATATCTTATGGTTGCTATGTAGAAGATCTAAAAATTTATTTCAAAAGAAAAACATACTAGAAAATTATTTACTCTTGATGAAAGTCTACATGAAATGGATGCTACCATATTTGCACATGATACAGGTGTTGTGGTGGTTGATATTGAAATTTGGCATGAGAGAATTGGTCATGTGGATGTGCAATGACTAAAAGACATGCAATCAAAATAGATAGTGGATGGCTTGCTTAAGTTTAGAGTTGATGGGATGCGCAAAGGATGTGAAGCATGTCAACTTGGAAAGCAAGAAAGGCAGGTGTTTCCACATAAAAAGCATGTATGCAAGAAACCACTCGACTTGATACATTTTGATGTGTGGGGTCCTATAAAAACTGCAACTTTGAGTGGTTGTAGGTATTATGTTTCCTTCATTGATGATCATACTCACAAAGTATGGAGTTACTTTATGCATGACAAAAGTGAGGTGTTCACTCACTTTAAAAGCTTCAAGTCTTTAATTAAGAAGGAGACAAGGTTGCATATTAAATGCCTAAGATCGGATTGAGGGGGAGAATATATCTCAAATGCGTTTTTTGATTTTTTTCAAAAATATGATATATAGAGATAGTATACATGTAGATATACTCTGCAACAAAATGGAGTTGCTAAGTATAAAAACGATCATATCGTAGAGGTGTCTCATGCATTCATGTTAGAAAGAAACTTGCCTTATCACTTTTGGGCTAAAGTAGTTGCTATTGTTGTATACATTATGAATTAAAAAACCCACTACTACTATACATGGTATGATACCTAAAGAGAAGCTTATGGGTAAAAAACCAAATCTATCCCATCTAAAAGTATTTGGATGGATTGCTTATGTGCATATTCTTGATGAGTTTCACATTAAATTGGACCCCAAAGCAGAAAAATGTGTATTTGTTGGATATTCTCTTGAGTAGAAGGGATATAGATATCATAATCATGTTACCCGTGAGGTGAGAGTTAGCAGGGATATTATTTTTGATCAAATGAGTAGTTGATACAGTAATGTGCTGGATACAGTTGGGATTAATGGGCATGAGAATGTAGCTATACAAAAAACAAGTCGGTGGTCATAGACAATGAGTAGGCTACACGAGTCTCCTAGTCATGGTTCTATTGATAGAACATGGAGTGGCAGTTTGAGATCACATGTTACTCTACCAACAAGTACATCACAAATGTCAAGAAAAGATAAAGAGAAAGTTGGAGACTCACCTATTGTGATAGATATATCATCAGGTTTCTGTCATGTTGATGCTAATTCAAATGGCTTTAAGCAAAGCTTAGATGAGGAGTTTGGGATTCCATCTATTAAAACACTTGATGTGTGGATGGCACAAGAGGATGCTAAAGCACTTGGAGTGATCTAGGTCCACACAGGTCAAGTATAGTGAGAATGTTAACGCATTGATGTTTGGCATATGATAGCTATGCAGCTCATCATTGTGCATACATGACTAAGGTTGCACAGGATATAAAACCCACTTGTTTTGAGGATGCAGTGGGTAATGAGTATTGGGATCATGCTATGGATGAAGAAACAATTGCATTTACAGATAATGACACATGGGAGTTAGTGACCACTTGTGACCCTAGTTTTCCATCAAGATTAGTTTGACCCTAGTTTGCCATGTGTGGAACTTGATACCCTTAAATCGGCATGAGGGTGAATCTTTGCCCATTTTGTTGGCAGTAGAAGTAGTAAATAACTGAGAATATACCAACAAAAGAGTTGAATTTGAGTGTGTCAAAGGAGACAAAATTCATCCCATCACAAAACTTCAAGACTTGTTGGGGAATACTCATTGTCGGGGCGTATTTTAACAAGGAGACAAATTTCGAGTAGTACGCTCGTGGAGTCCACCTTATAGAACATGTGAGATACCATGTGAGCTCAAAAGAAAGGGTATTAAATTTATTACATTTATAAGATTATATTTACAAAAGGGATTTTTAAATTACAATTTGAAAAAAAATTGTAAGTTTAGTAAAGTAAAAGGGTTCATTTTAAGGCTGTATAGCATGTAAAGAAATGGTATTTCTTAATATCCTTTGAACACACATTATATAGATGATTTCTTATAGGTGGACCCCCCGAGGTAGTACGCCTCCAGAGACATGCCCAAATTTTTCAACTTAAAGAACTCATTCATCTTCTGAGTTCTGTATGTAGGTGGCATGTACCTTCCCTGCACTGCTTCATTTAGCTTATCCCAAGTTATTGTGCTTTCCGTGATTACTTGGTCTTTACACAATTTCTTCCACCAGAGCCTACCTTCGCCGGTAAGTTTGAGCTTGGTAATCATGGCCTAGTTTGTAGGTGATGTTCCTGTTGCACTGAAGTAATCCTCCATGGATTCAATCCATACTTTGGCATTGGCTTCAATAGTCCTCCCTTTCCTGTCAAATTCCAGTGGTTTAATTTGTTTGAGAAGAAACTTCTTCTCTTGTGCCTCCGCCAGAGACTTAGTGCAGGAATAAAACTCTAGTTTTGCATTTGGGGTTGTATCTGGTTTCACTTTAAAAATTGCGTCAATATATCTCTAGACAACCTATATCAATGCGCATATTATTTTTCATCAATCATGTACAACAAGTCAAATAATCGTAAAATTCCTATTCATTCATAAAGAAGCGTAAGCCTCAGGTAAAATTATTTATGGATAGATAGAGATTGGTTAGAATGATTTTCTTTCCAAGAGATACATCAATGCCATGCTCATAATTCCTTATTAGATTCAGCTACAAGGACAGAATAGTAATATGGATTTGGGGAATGGATTCTCAGGAAGCGATAAGTCATGGGAGGTTCAGGAAATCCCCCTTTTTGATACCCATGACGTTCATTTCGTCCCATTACTTTAATTCTATATGTTGGCAAGACTTTGATCACCTCCTCATAGATGTAGCAAGTCTATTCTATTTTCCGGCATCCGATGTGTAGGATCGAGTTCACATGTGCCTCATGGAAGATGAATAACTTGATAATCTTCAAGTCCTCCAATCATTTTAGTCTCTTCAGATTATTTTGAAGATAGGTGAGTCAGTTGGTATCTATGTAGCAGTAGCCCGCACTCCAAGTCCAACGCCTTTCCGCATATAGTGATGAAGGGTTGTAGAGTCGATCCAAGATTCCCATCATGTGAGATCTTCTACGATACCTTAAAGAGTTCATAGCCATCCTGAACATGATATGAAATATGAGGAACTTGCTCCACACCTCGTAGGTCTAGAAGCAACAACAATCCACAAGTGAGTAAAAGAAAAAATATTTTCTAGTGAAAACATCACTTCACTCTTCCTGATTTATTCTTATCTCAATTTTTTATTCGTTGGTTTGCTTTGATACCAACTGTAATGTGCCCTCGGCTATCCAGGCACATTTTTAGTAGTCCATCGATAGACAAATCTAAGTGATGCCGCCAGGCACTCCCATGGGATGTTACGGGGTTTGTTGCCTAGGGTTTCTCGAGTCTAGAATGTTTATGGCCAAACCCACGAGGATCGACCTAAAATTGGGGTCCCTGGTGGTGAAGGTCTCCTAACAACATTCTAGTGTCAGCGGGTCATCTTGGGCATCCTACTTTACGTAGAGATGACCCATGCCACACTTGGTTCAAAGAGAATGGGAAACGAGAGGGATTCAACGCTCAACCTCTCTACCTGTAGGGTATTGTCCCATTTTGCTCCCCTAAAATGGCATGAATCAGGTTCTAACCTAACAATACCTAAAGGTCGTATGACATAGAACCTTGTGAGAAGCCACCTAGTTCTCTGGGACCACCTTGGGGGATGGACCCGTCGTCCGGGGTTCGCCCACCCGCTTCCCTCAACAGGTATTCTTTAGTTACCTAATTAGGTCCTACCACATTTATGTGTGACATTTAAAATCAGCTTCCTTAATTAAGCCTTCTAGGGAATAGGGTTTGTTTGCGTAACTTATGGCATTGACACGAAAATAGCTCAGACAAGTTTCTTGGAAGTAAACTTTATGTTAAAATTTTAGCTGAAGTATAAATTTTGTCCATCAGACATTTTCCGCAATCTATAAGGAGACAACTTATTTTCCTCCAAGTTTCGTCCTTACACTACTAACATGGCCTTGAGATTCTATCTCGAGTTCATGCAGATCACTTGAGTAGGACCCAAAGGCAGGGAATTTACATCCACAGCCCCCCTGGCATCCAAGCGCCCTCCTACGTTCAAACTAATCCATGGAGAGTCCTCTCATGGTGGGCTCGGTCCATATTCCCATCACAAATATTTAGAACCCCCTTGGATAGGGTTGGCGACCAGTCGGGGGTGGTTTGGGGTGCCCTCCATGAATTTAACCTGATTCATTGTACTGACTTCTTATGTGAGCTTGGGTCATACAATCCTTTCACAGATAGTGATCCTAAATTTACAAGCACAAACAATAATGAAGGTGAGTGCTCATGACATCTACCGAGGTGGAGTTCCAATTTTTGAGCGCTTAGCGTTCACCTTTTTTTTTGGATTTTTATTGCCTTGGTGTCAACTGCAATGACCTTTTGAGGGGGTAGGGAATATCCTCGTTTTGACCCTCGTTCCTATGCGATGGGAGCGGCCAATTATGCTATTGGGTTTATATCCAATAGTTCCTCAATGGTAGTTTCCCTAATTAGCTAACCCTTAGACCGGGGTTCTTGTCTTGAGATCACAGATCTTAGATGATTCAATCTAGGATTCAAATTGGTCATTTGGTAGCCATTTTCCTCCTTAGAAATTTATCGGGGTTTTCTAAGTTTACCCTAGGGTTTCACTCTCTCAAGATTTCATAACAGAAACTTTTGCTCATTCCTCCCAAGAGTAAACTAAGTCCTTTGCAATCCTTTACTTGCGAGCATCGAATGTCACGTAGTGAATGGTCATTCTTTCTTGCGGATACGACATTCAAGTTTTCTTGTATTGACATAGAGTTGTATCATGGCTTAAAATGATACCTGTAAGAGTGTTATTGGGCTTATCATAGCTAGTTACTAGGATAGAGACCTATGAGTGTACTTACTTGATTCTAAGTCAATCTATGATTGTAGCATTAATTTGACTTATTTACAGTTAAACCCTAGCCTTGCTTATCATCTAGGGTTTCACTTATCGAATTGCCTCTTGCAATTAAGTTTAATAATTTTCATTTGCACCTTAAATCTACATTTTAAGATGAATCTCTATCATGTAGTGCAATCAAAACTATCCATGATGCCATGCACAACTAGATGCAAGTCCTTCCTGAGTTGATGATACAATGCGGAGCTTCTATTCTTGAAAATTCATTTCAATGAATTTATGCAAATCATAAATTGTGACTTATGTTTTTAAGTGTGAGGTACATGAATTCATAGTGTCTAATGTACATGCAAGCTAATTCTCCTTAATGGTTTATAGGTTGCAATCGTCCCCTTACACGGTCTTGCATATTTATATAATTGGTAATCTAATATGCACTTGCAAAAATTTGTACCTAATAATCAGTTTAGTATTGTCAACAATCCATAAATTCATAATCAACTCATAGTATATCATGACCATCATGAACTTGATTCAAACCTATGCATCTACCTTTCTAGTTATACTAATTATGCGATGCAAACATATGATTCCTTTCTATGATAATTACTCTCTACCACTTTGTTCATAAGACAAGCCATTGTAGTGGTACTTGGTTTTGGAGTGAAAAATTGGCATTTGCACTCAATAACCCATTCGTGTTAGCGATGGCATCTTTGCCTGATCCTCCTTCCGTGGTTGCAGACTTTTTGGTTGCTTGGGAGAGTTTGCGCTTGGGGGCGTTTCGGAGCTTGGAATGCGGGCCTTCTCTTCTCTCGAAGCACTCCTTTGTGCTGGAATCTCCTACGCTTTGCTTTGAGTCCTGCAACCTTTTTCCAAATAGGGGGGGTAATTGATAGAGAAATCATGGGAATAGCAAAGGAGGGAGGGTATTTGTATCCTCTTTTCAAGAGAGGGAGGAAATGAATTTTTCCTTGAGGCCTCTTCTCTCTTTCTCTCTCTCTCTCTCTCTCTCTCTCTCTCTTTCTCTTTCTCTTTCTCCTTTATCGATCGGCAGGAGGGGAGGGGGAGAAAATAGCTTTTCATCCTTTGTTTGAGGAGGGGATTCTATATGGGAGGGGAGATGTGTATTATTGGGGGGCTATAACGTGTCCACCTATCGATTGTCTAGGCATGTTTTTAGTGGTCCATTGAGAGACGAGTCTAAGTGACGCCGCCCAGCACTCCTATGGAATGTCACAGGGTTTGTCACTGAATCTGCCTTGCAACAGAATGTGCACAGTTGAACCTATTAGGATTGACCTAAAATTTGGGCTTCTAGTGGTCAAGGACTCCTAACAACATTCTAACGTCGGGTTATGGACATCCTACTTCACACAGAGATATCCAAGCCAAAGCAGATCCATGCCACACTTGGTTCAAGGAGGAGAATGGGAAATGACAGGGATGCGCTACTCAACCTCTCTACCCGTAGGGCATAGTCCCATCCCGGTCCCCTAAAACGACATGAATTGAGTTCAATCTAGCACTGCCTAAAGGTCAAATGATGGTAAAACCTTGTGAGAAACCTTCCAATTCTCTAGGACAACCCTACCATAGGACAGACCCATCGGGGTTTTGCCCACCCACTTCCCTTGATATCTTTAGTCTTCTAATTAGGTCCTATCACATTTATGTGTGATATTTAAAACCAGATTCCCTAATTAAGCCTTTAGGGAACATGGTTTGTTTGCATAACTTACAGCACAGACACGGAAATAGAGCAAGAAGAACAAGTTCAAACAAATTTCTTAACTTATCTTCACATTAATATTTGTCTCCTGCCCATACAGGAGAAATTATGTATTCCCTTCTGTCCAACAGAAGTACCCGGTCCAAATCGCATAGCACCACAAATTCCATCCTTTATCTAGAATAGGATCTTCCAATGCCACTGATGTTGGGCTCATGGAAGTCTCTAGATCCATCCCTCGGACTCGGCAAGGGGTGTCGAGAACTCCGCTGAACCCAAGCAATCTAGGAGTGAGACACAATTTTCGTGGGGGATGGCCTTTTCACCACTCGACCATCGGCCCGTGAATCGAGCAGTGCCCTCTTCGATTGAAATGCGGCGTGACCTTGGAGATGATCCACCCATGCAAAATATCCTTCCTTAATTAATCCAATTAAGAATCAAGCACAATCAAGGCAATCAACCTAATATTATCTTCCAAGAAAACATTCCTTTATTTTTCCATGGCAACTTGTCATCACTGACCCCCTACCATGCATTTATCATCAAACACAAGCACTTGGAATAATCATCGTTTAATGCAAAAAGCTTTTAAGATGATGTTAGATCAATCACCAAAACAATGATATCCTTTTCCAACATTGCAGGAATAGTCAGGATAACCTTCCATTGCATATTCGCTCTCCCTCTTGGGACTAGGAGTAGTTCCATGTAAAATTTACTTAACTTACCCTTCTTTCAACTGAGGCATATGCTAAGGTTTCAAACACTGTACAAGACATAAGTTCTATTAATCATTTACATTGATCGATAACCCCACCTTTTTCCCAACAAGTACAAAAGCATTGGTTTTTCCTTCAACTTAGGGTTTCGTAACCCTTGAGCTCTTCGCTTGCCTTAGAGTTATTGTTCCATCTAGCCTAGCGCTGAATAGGATTGATAAACATAGTCACTATCAGTGGATCTCAAGGCATCGTAGTTTTAATCTCAATGATTGGTGTTTGTATGAGCTATACACAACTTTGAGATCCCAATAAACTAATTGTCCGTGATATTAGCAAGACTTTAATGCAAGATTAATTTGTGTACCATCGATGTATGTTTCATATAATCTTTCCTATGCATGCTACGTATGATTTTTGTCGTATAGCACTAGGATGCAATGATTGTATTCAAATACAAGGGTTTGTGCAAACCTCAATGTGTCATATGAATAAATCTATGCACATTAACTATTGAAAAATAATTTTGGGTTACTTATTTAAAATGAACTCATGCACATGCCAAGGTGATATAACCTATGTCTTAATGAATAGCAGGGATGGTAATTAATACCTAGATATTGGGATATGAATTAACCATACCCAACGTTGTATTCGTATTTGCATAAATGCCCCGATCGATGACTCCATTGTTGGGTGCAGGATTACGGTTGGTGCGTGTCTCCCTCCATTTGGGGGCCATACCTTTGGCTTATAAATCTCTCTCTCTCTCTCTCTCTCTCTCTCTCTCTCTCTCTCTCTCTCTCTCTCTCTCTCTCATCAATGAGATAGCATGCCGGGGTGATTCTCCTCTATCGCGAAGGGGGTTTAACCCACGAAAAAAGGGAATAATTGCAGGGAAGAGACGAAGTGTGTGGTCACCTTCTAAGGAGGGGAAGGGAGGAATCTCTTAGAACCTTCCCTCTCTCTCTCTCTCCCTCCACTTCCTCTTCTTATTCTCTTCTTCTTCTCTCTCTCTCTCTCTCTCTCTCTCTCTCTTTCTCTCTCTCTTTTCTGTAGCGTCTTGGCCCTCTTCCTTTATTGCGATTGGGGGGGGGGGGGGATTATATAATGGTTTGGGAGGTTTATTAATGGGGGGGGGGGGACGTTTGGAAGAGGTGGAGTGGTGGTGGTCTTTCCCACCTCCACCTATCACTGCATGGTGCTGTGGACTGTTAGAGAGGGGTGGTAGGCCCATGGCCTCCCCCTCCTACTTCATCTTCCTCCATGTCATCCTCGTCCTCCTTGACATCGTTGTGGTCTGCCTCCCTCCCTCGTCATCATCGATGCTTGCCTCCTAGTCATCACGTTGTTTCACTCCCCCGTCGTCATCTTCCATTTTCGCTTCTTTCCCCTCCCACCACCTGTCAGGTGACAACAAGGGAGAGAAAGATTAAATTTTTTAAAAAATTAACCAGAAAAAAGGGGGGAGGGAATTCCTACACGGGAGCGAGGGTTGTTACATCCTCTCCCCTTAGAGAACTCGAGATGTCTTCATCTCGGAAGAATTGGGGATTTCATTTTGGAACCTGTGGGGTAGGAACCATCACACTTTCGTTGCTCACTCATAAGCATATAGTCTTTTAGAACGACCACTTGTTGTATTAGATATATCCAAGTCTGGATTACAAGAGAAGAGTTTATTGTAGTTACATCCCATTGATATATTCTAGGTTTTTTCCTAAGTATCTTGTATATTCTGGATCACTAGAGCTTGTACAATTTCATTCCTTGTAAGTTCAAGTTCTCTTTGAGTCCTGTTGGAACAATTGACATGGTTATGCCCAATGTTGTGGCACTTGGAGTGTCACTGTTTAGGGTGCGACATTTCCTTTTGAAATGACCTAACTCCTTGCAATAGAAACAGAGCAGAACTATCACTTGGGGTCACAAGATTCTTGGTTGGCTTTGGCAGGATTCTCTTCTTTAGGCCAAATTGTCATAGGATCCTTTCAACAGATTGAAGTGGTCCTTTATCGTGGAAATTTTGTTTCTCAATTGTCATCTTTTTAAATCTGGACTGAGGTCCATGGTAAATCAGATTTGCTTGTAATATTAAAGAATACTCCTAGACTTTGACATTTTGACAAGACCCCAATCTATATTAGTTGAGACGAACACTTTAGGAAATTTCATTGCAAGTTATAACTACCATTCCTTACTAGAATATCTCTAATCACTTGCAAGTTCTAGACTCAAAATAGATGCAACTTATATTACTTGGGTTAATTGTAGTTATAAGAGTAAGGTTTAGCCCAATTCAAGTTGTACTACATGTTGATAAAAATTCTAGGATTTCTAATAATCCTGAAGAGGTGTAGTGTAACGTGTCCCCGTGTCCACTTGTAGGACATGTCTTAATAGCCCATCGGGAAGAGAGTGTAGAAAGCACCGCCCGGCACTCCCAAGGAACGTCACGAGGTTGCAATCTAGGTGTTCTCGAGTCTGCCACGAAGCGGAAGCATTCCGACGGTTCCCACTTAGGACCGACCTCCTGAATTAGGTTTTCCTAATGGTCAAGTTCCTAGAAGGTAGCTAGTGTCGAGCCCCAGATGAACTACTTTGCGTAGAAACATCAGGGTCGAAGCGGATTTATACTGCACTTGGTTCAAGGAGAATGGGAAACGAGAGGGATGTGAAGCTCGACCTCTCTGCCCGTAAGGCATAGTCCCATTCCGTTCCCCTAAAATAGCATAAATCAGGACTCTAGCTTTTATTGATTCTAAGTCATTGTTGCCTTGCTCTCAAATCCTTTGAGAAAAGTTCCCGACCAACTGAGTGGTATGTTAAGACAAAGCAGCTCCATGTTTGAGCATGATGCAACATCTATTCCCAAATTCAGCAAAGCATTCACCTTTTCCAACCTCTCTAGCAGCTTGTCTAGCTGCTCGTTTCCTTGCATGTTGGTCTCAAGCTTCAATTTATTGTCTTTATCTCTCCTCAAAACTCACCCACCACTAAATTAGTACCCAGTAATGTCATTCTCCACAAATTTCTTGCAACTCATATGCTTTCCCCTAAAGCTACAAAGTTAGAGTTTTGTGGTTGCATATGCTCTCAATAATTTGAGAATAGTCAACAATTCTAGATCTTATTCTCCATACAGTAGTTTCTCCTTTTGCTCAAGAATTAGACCTATAATTTAAGCTACCTCTCTCACATCTTTTGTGTCAAAAGAAAATTTCAAGTCTTTGGATATACGAATCCAAGGCAGTACATCATTCCACTTAGTTCTTCTAAACGTTTGATAAGTTGTGTGATAATACCAATCAAAGTGGTATGACACACTAATCGTATTTATTTTGATTTCTTCTATCAACCCAAAATTTGTCACTAAGAAAACAATGGTTTGCGCACATTTGTTATACCCCCAACTCCAAGAGGATAATTGTTCAACATCTATCGTTAACTGTGGACCAAAATATTTTCCAGCCTCTACTAATTCTGTGTCTCTTGCCCAATCTAACACTTGCCTTTGGAAATCCTGGGGAAAATTCAAAAAATGGTTTCTTAAGAAAGAGACTTCATAATCACTCATTAACTTTCTACCAATGTGCCCTAGGATTTGAATATCTTAGGGAAACTTACCACCTATCCGGCCAAGTGCACTTGACTCCCGGCAAACACACCAATGCCTTGGGCTTTTGCCCATAGACACAAAATGTTGCAAGAAACTCTCCTATTGCTCTCATAAAACACACACTCACTACGCTTATCTCACATACACACACTCACCATAGCCATGCACATACTAAAGAAGACCTAGCCTAGGTCCTGGCATGCAAAAGGAATACATGAAATCCATCCCCATCTTCATCCTCACCCGTAATCCCCAATGATCTCACACTAGAGAACAAGAAGCAAAGAATAAGAATCAAGAAAGAAGTTGTGCCAAGTGGGAGAGAGCATTTGAAAAGACCGTATGCATGGGTTGATAAAGGAAGAGAGAAGTTGCAACTTCCTCAACAACCCACAATCACACAACTCTTCTTTCCTCCTTTCTTTTCTTTATTCAAAATGAAAACATTTACATGATTTTTGAACCTTAGGCTTATGCTTTCAATTTTGTGTAAGCATTTACAAAAAGAGGATAAAAAACATATGGCAATATCTATGAACAAGGCTACAAAACATGGCAAAGTAGGAGAAGAATGTAGATTTGGTGTTGTTGAACGGCTTCCAAGTGATAAATTTGGTGCCAAAATTGGGGGCTTATAGTGCAATTGAGATTGTTTAATATATTCAGTGGCATTCTTTAAATTTTTCTTATTGTTAGAGGCCAAATCAACTGCAACAACATGAATATTAGAAGCAATAGTGGGCATAGGAATGGGAAAATTTATTGCCATAGACAATCTCAAAAGGTGCTCATCCAGTTGTAGAGTTAGGTGTGTTATTATAAGCAAATTGTATGATAATCCCAATTATTAGATTGATTGACTATGTAAGATTGAAGTAAATCTAGGATAATGCTATTGGTAGCCTTAGTTTGATCATTGCTTTTAGGATGGAAAGAAGAAGCGAAGTCCATATAAGAACCTAAGTTCTTAAATAAGGCAACCCAAGAATGATTACAAAAGCAATGGTCACTGTTGGATAGAAGAATTTTGGGGAAAGCCATGGTGTGAAAAAATAGTGCTAATGAAAAGCTTAGTGACTTGAGGGCTAGCTAAAGTCTTTTTGCATGGAATAAAATAATATTTTTTTGCTAAATGTATCAATGATGGTCTGAATCATATCATTATATGTTGAAGTAGTTGGCAAACAAGTGATGAAACCCATGGAAACTTTCCATAAACCAATAGGAACGGATAAAGCTATGAGTAAACCAAATGTTTTACTATGATGGTGTTTAACTCTTTGATAGATAATACATTTGGATACAAATTCAACTACATCATGTTTTAAATTAGGCCAATAGACAATTCTTTACAAATAGTTAAAGTAGATTGAATGCCTTGATAGCTCAAATAGGGTGATCCATGTATTTTATTCATAGCCATGACCTTAAATGGTGTAGATACATACAATTTCTCTTAGAAGTTAAAAAATCCATTGACAAAAGTATAATCATTGAAAGTAGAAATGTTAGAGTCATGCATGTGACACCATACATCACAAAAATCAAGACCAAAAGAGCAAGTAGAAATCATAGAATCAAAATATTGAGTTGTTGTGGAAAATGCATGATTTAAGTAAACAGATTTTATCTTGTCAAACCCAAGAATATGATGAGTAGAAACATGATCATGGGATGTCAACTAAGAGCATTAGCTACAACATTAGCATGTCCTAGTTGATATTGGATCATATGATGAAAATTTTGAATGAAGAAAGCCTATTTAGTATGCCTATTAGGAATTACTTAGATAGAGGATTATTTATTGCTTGTTGATCAATTTTTATTAAAACTTCTGAATCCATATGGTAATGTTTCCAAATATCTTGAGCATGCACAACAACTAAATGCTCTTTATTATAAAAGGGTGGGATAGATGGGTAGGACGCATGACATGGTTCGTATGAGAATATCTCGTTAGTATTAGAAGATGCTTTATTGCTTTCTGATTAGTTTTTATTAAACTTTTGAATCCATAAGGTAATCTTTCCAAATATCTAGAACATGCACAATAGCTAAAAGCTTTTTATTATAAAAGAGTGGGATAGATGGGTAGGATACATGGGGTCAGCATGAGCATACCCGATTACAGTAATGGGATATTTATGGTGTTAAGAGATTTAGTTAGGGCATCACTTATTATCAATAATTAAGTATTTCTCTTTGTTCTCTCTCTTTCTCCCTCTTTCTCCCTCTTTCTCTCTCATCTATCTAGTCTTCTTCCTTCTTCTCTCTCTCCTAGGTCTCCTTCATTATAGTTGGTATTAGAGCTATGTGTTTTGATCATTCTCTCTCCTCCTTTCAAATCTACTTTCACCTTTTAAAGTTGTGAAAACCTTAGTCCATTCAGGTACACAAGAGTACTCAAACAAGTTGGCAACCTCTTTTGAAGGATAGATAGGAGCCATGGTAGGAGCTACATGTCTACTTGGAGGTAACCATGACAATGTAGCATGTCATCAATTAAATATATGCAAATTTTAGGAATCGGAGGTCAAATTTGGAGCTTTAGGGGTTAGAGAAGTCATTATCCATAGCCGCATATTGAAATAAGAATTTCTCTCTCTTCTTATCCACAAACTACCATGGATTTATAGCCAAAGATCCCTTATGATCTCTCTTTCTCCTCCTCTAGAGCATTAGGGACATCCACCAATGAATTCTTTGCATCATCAGCTTGAAGTTGAGTAGTGGATTGGGTGTTGGAGCTTGTGTGTGGCCTCTATAGGTAGCCCCAAAATTCACAACATATTTTGCATTGAACTACCAGCTCTCTGTGCTCCATCTCCAATAAGGTTCTTTAGTTATGGTGCTCATTAGTGCTTCAAGAAACCTCCCTCCACTTCTTGCTTAGCATTTGGATCTATTTTCTTTAGCATAGGGAGCTCTCATACTCTCTGCAAACCCTAAATCACAACATGTAGCCATAGCTCATAGCTTGGAGCTCTCATGAACTTCAAGATTCATCCATCTTTGGGTCCCAACACTCTTTCATAGTGGGTTTACTCCGAGAAGGAGTCAAAAATGCACACTCGAAGAAGGATTAAAGCATCAAGAAGCAAGATGGGATTGTTTCTTGAAAATTTTGATCAAGAACACTAATATTGGTGGACAAGCACTCAAGAGAGTTGAAGACCCTTCTTTAACCAACCTTCCTTGACCTTCAAGTGCTAGTGGCTCTCCATTGTGTGGGATGAAGCTTCAAGGGTATCTGATCTTCATGCATGAAGCTATGGACTCCATGGGAGTGGTGAGGTATTGAATCCCGCTCATAATTCATTGAGATTACTTTTTCAATAGCTCTTTTATTATTGAAATTGAAAAGGAAACATTAGTCATCAATTAGCCCACCCCTCTCCTTACATTGATGCATTCAAGGAGATCAAATGCCTTGTAAACTCTATGCAGTCATATGCTTATTGATTTACCCAAATCACTTATGAGCTCATTGTGATTTCCTAACCATAATTGTCTAGCTTGTTGTGCTAATAGGGTGGCTATGGTCCTTGTTAATCCGAGGAAAATACCGGATTTATGACTCTCGATTTTTTTAATAAAATATTTTAATTAAATAAAAATTGTTAGTTATTAATGTTAGTTAGTTTTTACCTTAATCAGTCTTTAGTTAGTAACCTTACTAACTTATTAATTGACTAACTAACTTTCGAACTAACCAACTAACTTTTAATTGCATGGAAATATTACACTCTCTAGTCTTCTTCCTTCTCCTTCTCTCTCCTAGGTCTCCTTCATTGCATTTATCATAGGTACTATAATTTTTCTCAAAAGGTGTAACGTGCATCCAAGCACGTTTAAGCGGTCCATCGAGACAAATCTAACCGTCGCCGCCCGGCACTCCCAAGGAATGTTCTTGGGTTTTTTGCCTAGGGTTTCCCAAGTCCACCTTACAACAAAACGTTCACGGCCGAACCCACTAGGATCGACCTAAAATCTAGGTTTCTAGGGCCAATGTCTCCTAACAACATTCTAGCGTCGGGTTTTGGACATCCTACTTTATGTAGGGATACCCAATCCGAAGAAAATCCATACCGCCCTTGGTTCAAAGAGATTGGGAAATGAGAACGATGCGCGCTCAACCTCTCTGCCCGTAGGGCATAGTCCCATTCCGATCCCCTAAAACGGCATGAATCGGGTTCTAACTTTACAATACCTAAAGTCGAATGGCAATAAATCCTTTTGAGAAGCCTCCCAGTTCTCTGGGACCACCCTGTCGTAGGGCAAACGTGTCCGGGATTCCGTCCACTCGCTTCCCTTGATAGCTTTAGTTTTCTAATTAGGTCCTACCACATTTATGTACGACATTTAAAATCAGCTTCATTAATTAATCCTTTTAGGGCACATGGTTTGTTCACATAATTTACAGCTCAGACACGAAAACAAAACAAGCAGTCCTTTTGACAAACAAGTTCCTTAACTTATCTTCAAGTTAATCTTTGTCTCCTGCCCATACAGGAGAATTATATATCCCTTTTGTCCAACAGAAATACATGGTCCAAATCACATGGCACCAAAATTTTCATCCTTTATCTAGAATAGGATCTTCCAATGCCTCTAGATGTTGGGCTCATGGTAGTCTACAACTCCGTTCCGAACTTGGCAAGGAGTGTCCAGAGCTCCACTGACCCCGAGCAACCTAGGAGTGAGACACACTTTCCGTGGTTGGCCTTTTCACCACTCAACCTTCGGCCCGTGAATCAAGCAATGCCCTCTTGGAATAATTCACAGTGTGATCTTGGAGATGATCCAGCCATGCAAATATCCTTCCTTAATTAACCAATTAAGGATCAAGCATAATCAAGGCAATCAGCCTAAAACATTCTTTTATTCACATGGCAACTTGTCATTACAGACCCCTGCCATACATTTGCCATCAACACAAGCCTTGGAATATTTATCCAAATCACAATGCAACAATCAATTGATTGAAAGAAAAACATTTAGGGTGTTGTTCAATCAACCAACAAAACTAATTGTATTTTTTCCAAACAATACAAAAATAGATGCGACAATAATTCCATCGCATATTCGCTCTCCCCCTTGGGATCAAATAGTGATTCTATGCAAGAGAAGAAACCAAGGGAAGCTACACTCTTAGTCATATGGGATAAAAATGATGATAAGTCTCAAGCTATTATCAAGCTTGAACTTGATGATAACTACATTCATCATGTTGATGATTGCGAAACCTCTCAAGAAACATGGGATCGATTAGAAACCCTATTTGGAGCTCACTCAAAATCCTCCAAATATGGCTTACTAATTGAATTTTTTAGGCTTGACATGAAGACTAGTACCTCACTTGCAACTCATTTGAATTATATGGAAAGCTTGTGAACACAACTTGCAAGAATCAACACGAAGATGGATGAAGACATTTGCATTGGAGTACTTCTCAAAAGTTTTCCACCTGAGTATGATAATGTGTCTACCACATTAATCAACATGCCAAAACCAAAGCTTGTGGATATCAAAGCCTCTCTCCTAGAAGAGGAAAAGAAGATCAAGAGCAAAGGAGAAGAAGCACCCCAAGAGGAGACTAACAACTCCTCTATGTAAGGACAAAGGGAAGAAGAGCATAGTTTGTGATTTTTGTAAGAAAAGTGGGCATATTGAGAAGTTTTGTCATGCTAAGAAAAGATCTCAAAGAGCATACCTTGCAATAGTCAAAGAATATAAAGACAAAAATGGAGAAGAAGAAGAACAAGACACCCAAGAACAAAAGGATAGGACTCACCACTAGTCCCTCCTTTGTAGCTCATTTTCTAATGCCAGGAGGCATAATTCCACGGTGGATTCCGTGCCACGGTGGATTCCGTGAGGTTTTACGGTGGATTCCGTAAACTTTGATGACCGGGGCTCATACACAAAGTGGATTCTTTGTGCGAGAAGTTGATGGGGATGCCTGTCCTTTTCGGGCGTTTCATTAATTTAGTGTGTACATGGGTGATTCCATAGCGGGTGATTCCGCAAAATGCATATTAAATTAATAAACGTTTATGAGTTTAGAGTGCGCACTCGTAATAAATTAAGGTTAGGATTTATTTCTAACCAGTTGATTTATTTATGTAGCTGAAGACTGCTAGGTATTCACTTTTTTCGGTTTAATTGTATTATTTTACTAACGATTGTGAATGCTTCAGTTGATGTGTAGAGATAGCAGCAGTGGCGGAGGAAAGCATTGGAGTTTAGCGAGTATTCGACCTATGGATTATATTTTGATAGGCGCCACGCCTATATTTTGTTATGTCTATTGAGGCATCGATTATTTATCATTATTTTGTATGCGCCTATGCGCACGGATATGTTATTTCTATTTGGACATTGTATTGGGCGTGCCAGACTCTTTGGGCACCGTCCATTAGCTTTATTTCTATTTTTGTAAAAGCAAACTCAAAAGCTAAAAGCTTGATATATTTTTGTAAATTGGGCTATTATTGAGCATGAAGATGGAATATACATAAAATACATGCTTTGTGAAGTGCTCACACAAGGCATGGGGAGAGATTGAACCCAATTGGTCTCTTGCTCTTGTCGTTCATGCTTTTTACATTGTAATTTGTGCAAAAAGGTAGAGTTCATTTTCTTGGGGACCTTTCGGGATTCACTACGTGAGCATATAGCGACCGATCTGCACACCAGTGGTATCAGAGCGGAGCTGAGATCAAGAGCTTCCAATAGCTACCCATCTCATGCGAAGGCGGAGCTCCTGGAATGATCGGGCTCTACGGTCAATCTTGTCGCGAACCGTCGATACAGGCAGACTTCTGGCGATCAAGAACCCCTGTTTCTGTCATCAGATCGCGAAGGACCGGGCTGTATAGGCGGAGGACCACTCATTCATCTCCTTCATCAAAATCGTGGATAAACAAAGAAAAAGAGTAACTCCCTTTTCATTAAGCTTCAAAGCTTAAAGTTAAAACTTAATAAGCTTGATTAGAAGCTTAAGCAACAAATCAATCGTTTGCAAAACGGCGTGAGGTTGTTCTGGGCGGTGAAAATTCCGCCAAGGACATACTCTTGTCCTTAAAATCGACGGCGGATTAAGAAGCTAAAAGCTTCTTAATCCACTAAGTAACCCAAAGCTCCCCAACTCTGCAAGTCAACAACTCCAGGTCCCGCACCTCAGAGATCAAGTTCTGCAAGTCATCTGTGATCAAGTTCTGCAAGTTCACTAAGTCGGCTAAGTTCTGCAAGTCTGCAACTCTGCAAGTCACCTAAGTCTGCAACTCTGCAAGTCAGACTAGTCAACTGGAGTCAGAACTGACTTGTGCTCAAAACTCCTAGAAGGGCTGTTCCTGCGCAGAAACTCCGAACTGCAAAGTTGTTCGTTGGAAGGTATTCTACCCATACGCAGGTTTGCTGAAGCATTTTCAGCATACGAAGAAGGAAAAATCGCAGATTTTCTGAAGATTGAGAAAGAAATACCCAAAAAAACACATAAGCCTTGTAACCCCGAACTTGAGCTACGCTCATCCCGCTAACCTGATTTTGAGTGAGAAAGGTCTTTTGAGTTTTACAGGATGGCGGAACCACATATGGATGGTCTTATGGCTGAAGACGACCTACCTGAGCCTACAATGGAGCAAAAGCTGGACTTAATCATGATGCAATTGGAAGAAGAACGAAGGGCTAGGCAATCATTGCAAGCGCAACTGGCAAAATTACAAAGAGCGTCTACCGACAAAGAAGAACCTCAAGCTGAAGATTTGATTCGACGTACCATCGATGCCACCCTTGAAGCTCAAACCATTCGCAAGGAATCAAAGATAAGTAAACGAAGTTTCAAATTCCGTACTTTCAATGGCATACGAGAAGGAAAGACTGTTCTAGCATTCATTAGTCAGTTTGATGACTATTTCCATGAGGAAACCTATCCAGAAAAAGATAAAATCAAGTGTGTTACTAATCATTTGGTAGACAGAGCATCACTTTGGTGGACTGTAGTACGCAAGAGCATAGATTGTCCTGCTACTTGGGAAGATTTCAAGAAGAAGTTCATGCAAAATTTCCTTCCACCGCAATTTCATGAGAAAGCTATCAAGCAATGGGATCTACTCCAACAACGGGATCGTGAGCCTATACCTCAGTATACAGAGCGTTTTTGGAATGCACTCCTCCAGCTACGCATGCTTGAAGACGTACCAGAGGCGACACATAAGCGGAAGTATATGTCTGGACTTCTTGGGCATTACTACGCTGAAGTTAACATGTTCAAGCCTGGTACTCTTGAAGACGCCATTTCACTAGCTCACGACACTAAAGATAAGCTAAGCGGTAGAGACAGACGACCACAGCAATTCCAAGTCAATGGTAATTATGGATCTAAACAATTCAATTCCAATTTTAGAAGATTTAATCCAGGTCGTTTCTCTTCATCATCTTTCCGCAAGAATTGGGCTAAACCACCTGCATTACCATCCAATGTCAATCCAAATCCTAAGCCTATTCCACAGCCAAATCCAAATGTACCTAGACTTCCCGACATTGCAAACAATGTAACCAAAGCCAAGCCAATAGTATGCTATAAATGCCACCAGCCTGGACATCTAGCAGCAAATTGTCATTCAAAGAAGCCACCAGCTCATATCAACTATCTTGGAGCCATGGACGAAGACGAACATGAGGATATGCCTGATTTCACTAAAGATGAGGACGACACTACTACTACTTCCGATACTTTACCAGGTATGCCTACTCCACATTCTTTATTGACTATGAAATGTTTGGTGCATGAAAAGGAAAAGACTATTTTGCATGATGACGGTAGTACTCATGATTTTATTTCAGCAAAATTGGTAAAGGAATTGAAATTACAGACTGTACCTACGCATTATCGCATAAAAGCTGCATTTTTAGGCACTAGGTATAATGATACACAAGAAGTGCAAGATTTAGAGATTCAAATTGGTTCATACACTGAAAGAAGAAATTTCTTAGTTGTTCCATTACAGTCGAATGACATTATTTTAGGAATGCCTTGGCGATACCAGCATAATCCAGATATAGATTATTCCATACACACAATGAATATTAATTTTCAAGGAAAATCTATTATCTTATATGGTATGCATGCATCTAATGTCTTTCCATTGCTTTCGCATACTCAAGCTAAACGTGCATTACGCAAGAGTAGTAAATCCTATCTCATTTGGGTGAATGAATTGCAAGTAAAGGAAAATCATATGCACCCTAGGCATAAGGAATTTCTTGCATATTTTAAGGACTGTTTTGCAGAAGACCTACCACCAGGTTTACCTCCTTCACGTCCAGAAGACCATAAGATATATTTGATCCCTGGCACACAACCACCTTGCAAAGCACCATATAGGCATAACTAGATAGAGTAAAAAGAAATCCAGAGTCAAGTTGAGGAATTACTAAATAGAGGTTTGATTAGACCTAGCAGTTCTCCATTCGGTGCACCTGTATTGTTAGTCAAGAAAAAGAATAATACCTATCGTATGTGTATTGACTATGGAGCTTTAAATAAGATCACTGTAAAGAATAGGTATCCTATTCCTAGAGTTGATGACCTTATGGACAAATTGCAAGGATCTTCTATATTTAGTAAAATTGACCTTAAGTCTGGTTATCATCAGGTGAGGCTAGATAAGTCTAACATATTCAAGACTGCATTTAGGACACAGTTTGGTCATTACGAATTTTTAGTGATGCCATTTGGATTGACTAATGCACCTGCTACATTTAGTAGAATGATGAACCGTATATTTTTGAAATATCAATATTGTGTAATTGTCTTCTTTGATGATATTTTGGTGTTTAGTCAAAATGAGAAAGAACATTATGAGCATTTGTCATTAGTTTTTCAATTATTGAAAGAAAATCAACTGTATGCAAATCCTGAAAAGAGTGAATTCTTTAAGACAGAAATTGAGTATTTAGGTCATATTGTATCATCTGATGGAATTAAAGTTGATCCTAAGAAAATTGATGCAATATTGAATTGGCCTGTTCCTAAAAACGTGCATGAGTTACGCTCATTCCTTGGTCTTGCTAGTTTCTATAGGAAGTTTGTACGTAATTTTTCATTACTTGCTTTACCATTAACCAAACTTCTCAAGAAAGGAATTGTTTATCAATGGACTGAAAATCAACAGAAATCCTTTGACTTACTGAAACATGCATTAACCCATGCCCCTGTTTTATAGTTGCCTGACTTTAATAGACCATTCTTTCTAGTAGTGACCGATGCTAGTGGATCAGGAATAGGAGCCGTACTTATGCAAGACAATCATCCTATAGCATATTCTAGTTGTAAGCTGAAACCCTCTGAGCTGAAATATTCCACATATGACAAAGAACTATTAGCAGTTGTACAAGCATTAAGACAGTGGAAACACTACTTAATGGGTTCAGAATTTATGATAAAGACCGATCAGCAAAGTATTAGACATTTACTTAGCCAACCCCAAATTTCTGACCGTCATATCAAATGGGCTTCCTTTATTCAAAGTTTTCATCCTATCATTCAATACCAACTTGGAAAAGAAAATGTAGTGGCTGATGCATTGAGTAGAAGACCTGCCATTCATAATATTTCTGTTATATCTTTTGATTCTTTGATTGCTATGAAAGATACATATCACCAGGATATTACTTTTCATTCTGATTGGAACAAATTAGTTCAAAATAATTTCATTCCTGTTGATTCATTGTCATATAATGATGGATTTATGTTTTATGAAAAGAGACTGTGTGTTACAATTCCATTCCGATCTTTTGTTTTGAATGAAATTCATTGTCCTCCATATCAAGGCCATAGAGGTATCATATCTACTTTACGTATGTTAACTGAAGATTTTTATTGGCCGCATATGGATGCTGATGTATCTAACTTCGTTTCTGAATGTTTGATTTGTCAAAGAGTTAAGAGACATCATGGTAAACAGTATGGATTACTTATGCCTTTGTCTATTCCATCTAAACCTTGGGAACAAATTTCAATGGATTTTATTACTGGTTTACCTAATACTAAATCTAACCATGATATGATTTGGACAGTTGTAGATAGATTTAGTAAACAAGCATATTTCATTTCATGTAAGAAAACTTTAACAGCATCACAAGTAGCACAGTTGTTTTTGAAAACTGTTTTTACTAACCATGGATTGCCAAATGTTATCATTTCAGATCGTGATTCTAGATTTTGTAACAATTTTTGGATTACCCTGTTTGCTAACCTAGGCACAAAGATTGATTTCTCATCTGCATTTCATCCAGAAACTAATGGACAAACAGAAGCCACAAACAGCACCATTCTAGATCTTTTACGTGCATATACTATCTTTAAACCTCAGACATGGGACACTCATTTGCATTTATTACAGTTTGCATATAACAATACACCGCACACATCTACAAAGAAAGCACCGTTTGAAGTCATTTATGGATATAGATTATCTACACCTGTTGCATCTTTGTCTAATAGAATTCAGAGTGCTGATGATATTGCTAGTATGCATAACAGTATATTTGATGAAGTTAAAGATATGATTGCTAAAGCCCAGCAATCATATACCAAACAAGCCAACAAGAAAAGACAAGCAATGAATTTCAAAGTTGATGATTATGTTTGGCTGAGAATAGAAAAACGTAGACTGCAAAGTGTAGATAGACATCCAGTTGTCAAATTAGCTCCTAGATTCTATGGACCATTTAGAATCATTCATAAAATTAATGACAATGCATTCAAGTTAGAATTACCATCTCATTGGAAAATTCACAATACATTTCACATTAGTTTATTGAGACCATTTAGAGGCCAATTACCTGTACATCCTGTTTATGAAAACCCACCTTTATTAGAGGAAGAGACTGAAATACTTGAACCAGAAGCTATAATAGACACTGATTTTATGACCACTAGAACTGGCCGAAGGTATTCTAGATATCTAGTTAAATTTAAGAACCATCCTGTAGAGGAAGCACAATGGATGCACGCTAGAGACTTAAATGCTTTCCCTACTCTGTTAGCTCCACATTGAGCTAATAGCAATTGAGGTCAATTGCTATCCCACCCCGGGGGTATGATGCCAGGAGGCATATTCCACGATGGATTCCGTGCCACGGTGGATTCCGTGAGGTTTTACGGTGGATTCCGTAAACTTTGATGACCGGGGCTCATACACAAAGTGGATTCTTTGTGCGAGAAGTTGATGGGGACGCCTGTCCTTTTCGGGCGTTTCATTAATTTAGTGTGTACATGGGTGATTCCATAGCGGGTGATTCCGCAAAATGCATATTAAATTAATAAACATTTATGAGTTTAGAGTGCGCACTCGTAATAAATTAAGGTTAGGATTTATTTCTAACCAGTTGATTTATTTATGTAGCTGAAGACTGCTAGGTATTCACTTTTTTCGGTTTAATTGTATTATTTTACTAACGATTGTGAATGCTTCAGTTGATGTGTAGAGATAGCAGCAGTGGCGGAGGAAAGCATTGGAGTTTAGCGAGTATTCGACCTATGGATTATATTTTGATAGGCGCCACGCCTATATTTTGTTATGTCTATTGAGGCATCGATTATTTATCATTATTTTGTATGCGCCTATGCGCACGGATATGTTATTTCTATTTGGACATTGTATTGGGCGTGCCAGACTCTTTGGGATGAACATAAAATACATGCTTTGTGAAGCGCTCACACAAGGCATGGGGGGAGATTGAACCCAATTGGTCTCTTGCTCTTGTCGTTCATGCTTTTTACATTGTAATTTGTGCAAAAAGGTAGAGTTCATTGTTCTTGGGGACCTTCCAGGATTCACTACGTGAGCATACAGCGACCGATCTGTGCACCATTTTCTTATAGACTTTTTAAGGTTTTAAATGTGTACTTGCTGAATGTTCTTACCATAAGCTCTTGTTCTCCTCATGTAACCTTTGCACACTACATTCTCTATACACTTAGTGAGGCCTTGTGACAACATCTAGCTTTATATGGTTGTTTCTTTCCATGTCTACACTTAACAAGGTTCTACTCATGACAGAAGCCTCTATATAATCAGAGTCTTTCTTGGTTGTGATTGAGGAGGGGTGTTGAGAAATGTGCAATCACACCCATTATAGCCTCTTTGTAAGGAACGGCAAGGCAAAGAATCACACTACAAATAAAGCCCTAGACTAGGTCATGTGTGTATGGTTTACTAAAACCACTGTTTTGGTGAATACCATGGTCCCTTTCCACCTTTTTCTACCTACCAATACCACCTACTATAAGCCTATAAAAGGCACTCATCCCCACACTCATTTGCTTAATCATTATCATTCATTTGTACTTGCATTATGCTTGGATAATATCAGTTATTCTTCATTCTCATTACTTATGCCTCATTATGATTGTTTATTTTCTCATCATTGATCCACCTTAGCATGCATCCTCAATATTGTTAACACTATGCCTATTGCATACATGGTTTCTGACACACTGTAGTTATGACAGTCTTCAGTGCTACCGATCATTCATGGTTTATTCATTTTTGGTTGCTCATAGTTGGTTTCTGGTATGTTGCTATAGTTTATTACAACAACCTGTCATTTAGTTTTATGCATTCTATTTGAGGGCAGTAACATGGACTTGATAGTCTTTTGCTTATAAGTTGTGGAAAGCTCATTACTTTGGCAGTATCTCCAATATCAAGCTTGATTTAGCAATGGTTTTGGAGCTAATTTGTAGGGTATTACAACAACCTATCTTGCCCTTATTTGCACTTGGTCTCATTATGGCTAGTGGTTCTTGCAATAGTGCTATCTTCAATATTGAGAAACTAGATGGGACCAATTATAGCTATTGGAATACCAATATATGGTAGGTTCTAGTGCAAAAATTGTAGGTTAGACCACTCAAAATGGGGTTGCTAAACCCAAAAACATTGTACGTGAGGATTGGGATGAACTGGATGAGTTATGCAAGTCCACAATCATTTTATTACTCTCTAAGCAAGGTCACTGTAATGTTGTAATTGAAAATGAGATTGTGTATTAGCTTTGAACTGTAATATCCCGCGTTAATAAGAATGAATTAGTTAAATAGAATTTTTTAAAAAATTATTCCCCCCTTATCCCTCCAGCCGACTGACGAGCTGGAGGGGGAGGGGAATAGAAGGAGATACTAAGCTCCTTGGTGGAGCCTGTGGAGGGAGGGAGGACATGCGTGTCGACACGCAAGAAGAGAAGATCCCCCTCCCTCCACTATTTAAACGAGGGGAAGGGGCCGCTGTATAGAAGGAGGCTGGGCCGTGAGAGAAGAGGCCGAGCAAGACAAGGGAAAGCGCCGCCATATCTCCGAGCTGAAGGGAGGAAGACGAGTCGCCACTGCCACGCCGACATCTGCCCTCCACCACATCACCATCGACTGTCGCAGTCCGTCCAGTCCCACCGTTCTGCTGAATAAGCTTTCCCCCCACGTGGGGCAGATGTCGGCGTGGCAGTGGCGACTCGTCTTCCTCCCTTCAGCTCGGAGATATGGCGGCGCTTCCCCTTGTCTTGCTCGGCCTCTTCTCTCACGGCCCAGCCTTCTTCTGTACAGCGGCCCCCTCCCCTCGTTTAAATAGTGGAGGGAGGGGGATCTTCTCTTCTTGCGTGTCGATAGGCATGTCCTCCCTCCCTCCACAGGCTCCACCAAGGAGCTTAGTATCTCCTTCTATTCCCCTCCCCCTCCAGCTCGTAAGTCGGCTGGAGGGATAAGGGGGGAATAATTTTAAAAAAAATTCTATTTAACTAATTCATTCTTATTAACGCGGGATATTACATGAACACTGATTAAGAATATTTATGGCAAGTAGAGTCCGGCATCTCAAATGCATTGGCAGAAATAGTTAATAGACCTTTGCATGAAGGAAGGGACTTCTATATCTGCACACTTGAATGATTTTCACTCCATCATCATCCATTTAGCTTTGCAAGAGATTGAGTTTAAGAATACTTTACATCCTTTATTTCTATTTACCATACTCTACCTGAGTCATGGGACACTTTTCGTATGGCTCTTTGTGCTAAGGATGGACTATAATTGCAGGATGCTAAGAGTGTCCTCTTGATAGAAGAGCTAAACAAAAACAATATGGATGCTTCTTTACATCACATGCATTGAGTGTGAGAGGCCGGCGTAGGATGGAAATGGCCATGATAGAGACTCTAACAAGACTTAGTCTAAGGCACATGGATATTCTTGCAATAAGTCCTGTGGCCGTAAGTCCGATTTTACTTATCATTATTGTGGGAAAGAAGGTCATATTTGGCCATAGTGCCATTAAATGCATGAAGACAAGCACAAGGAAAAGGGAAAGGGTAAAGTGTAGGACAAGAATGATGATCACAGCATTGTACCTAGCAAGTATAGTATCAATATTGAGGAGGTTAATGTGGTGCACCCTCATGTATTTGATGATCTTATCTTGGCAACTTCTTATTTGGATGCATTATATCTTACTGATACTTTGTTAAGATATACACAGTGTTGGTTGATAGATTCAAGGGCTTCCTTTCACACTCTACAACATCTATTTTGTGGACATCTGTATCTTGCATTATATCCTGCCTCTTTCATTTGGTTTTGCTGTGATTTTGGTGTTTGACACAGAGGCATAAAGCTCAAAGAGTTTGTCACAAAGACATAAAGCTCAAGGCATTTGGCATAGATACTTGGGCTAATTTGGATGATCTATGCAAGTACACCATTATTTTTTCATTATCCAAGCAAGTGTGTTTCAATGTTATTAAGATAGAAGGTGATCTTTATGATTTAGGAAAAAGATATGTGATCTTTATGAGAAAAGTCTTATATCTCAATTGTGTTGGTCAAAGAATCTTATGGATCTTTGCATGAAGGAGGGCATTCCTATATCCACTCATTTGAATGAGTTCTACCTCCATTATAATTAGCTTATCTTGAAAGGCATTAAGTATGAAGATAACATAAATTCTCTATTCTTGCTTGTTACACTACTTGGGTCTTGGGATACATTTTGTATTGCTATGAGTGCTAATCTCTTTGAAGATAGATTTGAATACTCTGATGTAGAGGGATAGTTGCTTACAGAAGAAGTGAATAGCAAGAACATTGATGCAGCCCATACTTCTCACATACTTACAGTTAGAGATAGACATGACGGTAAATAGAATAAGCCATGGTAGAGACTCATATTCCAATCAAGTCTAACTCTCATAAGCAATCACATAGTAAGTCTCATGGTTCTAAATCCTCTCTCACATTCATAGGTAGTAGGGTCACATAAGGCCATAGTGCCATAAAATGCACAATGATTGGTGTGAAAAATCTAAAGGAAAAGTGAAGGAGAATGCTAATTCTTTTGATGATCATAGCATTATTAAGTCCACTATTAAGATTGAGGAGATAAATGCCTTGGAGTACCATTCAAATGATTATATATGTAATATTTCTGCAACAAAATATTAATGACCCTTGACCCCGCACACCCCATGCAAGAGCAATTTCAAGTGATCTCCCGCAACAAAAGACTTTGGGCTAAGTGCTCCCTCCGCGTGCATCAAATGACACCAACCCTGCGTCATGTATAAGAAGCCGTGGCTCAAAACCCGTAGCCCACGCGGGAACACCCCTTCAAGGGGGAAAAGAGATAATGGATAATTATTCACAAATTTATTTATTTTTTAACTCCTCTCCCCTTCAGCCATTGCATGGCAGGGAGAGAGAGTATGTGTGGAGTAGGGAGGAGCATGGGGAGGGGAACATGATGCTTGCCACTTGTGTGGCTATCCCCCCCCCCCGCCGCCCCCCCTTCACACTATATATGAACCCCCCTCCCCAAGCTTGAGGGGGGAGGAGAGAGAATCATGTGGTGCTTCCCACCCTGCTGCCATGAGGAGCCGCCAACTGCCACCATCTCCAGTCTACTGCCGCCAGGCTGCTGTGCCCTGTCGTTGTCATCACCATCATCATCATCATCATCATCATCATCATCGTAATCATCATCTTCATCTCCCTCATCATTATCTTCATCCTCTCCAATCATTCATCCACGTCATCCCTGTTACAGAATTTGGAAGCTTCTAAAGCTTCCATCGGCCTAATTCACCTGTGCTTTTTGGATATTTAAAACCAAGTTTGCAATGCCCGATTCCTGCAAAGGGAAGTAAATTCGCGGGCGGTAGGGAGTTTTGGAAATCGGATAAAGGGCAAGGAGAGTTTGCTGAGTCGACATCTACATCATCGATGGCTCCTAAGCAAAAGTCGAGAGAAGCACACGCGGGAGCTTCCAACCCGAGTACAAGAGTGGACAATGCCCCGATTCGTAATGCCTAGGTTTCGAAAACTAATTCCACATGGAAAGGATGCACTAAGCATGTTTAATTCTCGTAGGCAAGTTTAAATACATTGGGAAATTTATTTGCTCATTCGATCTACAAGTTAGTTGCATGTCGTGTATTTACAATTGCTTGCACCTCCATGGTCAAGGGTAGCTAAAATTCTAAACGTATGATGCATAAGTTAAAAGATGAATTTGTGCATCTCCCAAAGGAAAAGATTTATAAACTTGATATTATGCAATTCGCATGCAATGTTAGTTACAATTTAGGTTGCGATAAGCGGTAGAAGAAGGATTGAATCAACCATGTATTCATTGGCATCTCGTCACAAAAGAATGATGCATCCATGCATAGAAGCTCTTTTATCAAAGTTTGAAATTGGAAAAGGATGCATTTTCATTAAAAGACTAAAGCCTTGAATTTGATGCATATACGTGGGATTTACAAGAAGTAGTTTTGAATGTCAACTAATACCGTTTAGGGCAAGGAAAAGAAAAATCACTATAGATCCTTAGTTGCATAAAGGCAAAAAGGTCTACAGACTTGAATTTGCATGAAATGATACATCTCACTCATCTTGCAGTTATTTACACCTTTTAGAAAGTATTTGCATCGTCTCTTATCATGGGTTGGTTAGATCAACCAAGTAATCCACATATAATTCAGTAGCTTACATGAAAATCATAAAGGTGTGATTAGATTGCATATGACGATCACCTCAAAGTGTTAGGTAGGGTTAAGTTATGTTAAAATTCTGCCTATTATTGCACTTGAGATGCCGATCTAATATTTTCGATCTCAAAGGTATTACCCACATTCTCGAAATGTTAAGACTATCTAAACGCCCATGCAAGAATGATCTAGGGTTCTCACCTTAAGCATCAATTGACCAAATACTAGACTTCCATATGAACTTAGGAACCCTAGGGCCAAAGCATCATCGATCTAGTAGGGTTAGGGTTGGGTTGGGTCAAGAGGACTCCCAAGCCCTTACCTTGATCAATGGTATTCTTGATCAAGAAAGACCGTACGAAGAAAAATAATCCCACAAGTTAGGTGCTCACACCTATCTCGTGCAACAAGTTGCAACATCACATGGTTTTGTATCTAAATCACAAAATAGTATTGCCACTCCTTAGAACAAGATTGGCAAGTTCTAAGTACAAGTCAAATTTCCTATAGGATGAGTAGTCATCCTACTACATCACCCTTCCTTGGGGCTGATTTGCCAAGTTAGGGGAGTTATGAATTTTCCAAGAAAGCAGTTGACCCAACTAAGTTAGGGCGACGAGGTTGCCTAGGATTTATTGACCTTAATATAAGGAAACCTAAGGTATTGACAATTTGAGTCAACAGGGTATAAACCCTAACCCAAGGATAAGGGTAAACAAGCAACTTATCTTATGAAACCCTTGGGATCTTGCCAAGTCGCAATTGATCCCAGATCGAATGCTGGATGTATTTGGAGAGAAGGATTCACACCTTAGCAGTTGGTCGTACAAATGACCACTGGAATGTTCTTGATTGTACACTTAAGTGCACTGTTTGTACTTCTTTGTTCAAAGAACCAATTCAGAAAAAACATATAATACTTCAGGTTAAAAGCCTGGAGGGAGAGGCAGTATCATTTACCTCTGACTGTCTACCTGACCCTATCCAAGGGGGTTGTTAGCCACGCCGGGTACGTGGATCGAACCCGTCGTGAGAGGTCTCTTTGTGGGTGCTACTTGGAGCAGGAGGACGCTTGGGTGCCAGGGGAGGCTCTGGCCGTAAATCCCTTGCCTCTGGGTCCTACACAAGAGGCCGACGTGACTCGAGATGGGATCTTGAGGCCTGCATACTAGTCAACGGGTGGAACTTGGAATAGTGATCCCTGAGGATTGCTGGAATAGCCTTCGGGTGGATTATATGATGTATTCCAAAGACCAATAAATAAAGATCAAATGTTGAAGAGGAACTTGCTTGACATTGTTTTTCTATGTCAGTGTCTAAGTTACATGAAGGAACCAGTGATTAATTGGTTAATTAAGGAAGCTGCTTTTGCTTGTCAAACTAAATGTGGTAGGTAATTAGATAACTAAAGCAACCCGAGGAAAGTGTGCACATTGTGACCCTGGGTCCGTCCTACGAAAGGGTGGTCCCGGTTGGCCGATAACTTTTCTCAAAGGAATTGACAACAACGTAACGATAACCTAGAATCTATAGAGCTAGAGCCCCGATTTGTATTGTTTTAGGGGAACGGAATGGGACTATGCCTTAAGGGTAGAGAGGTCCAGCTTCGCATCCCTCTCATTTCCCATTCTCCTTGAACCAAGTGCAGCATGAATCCGCTTCGACCTTGATGTTTTTGCGTAAAGTGGTTCGTCTAGGGCTCAATGCTAGTTACTTCCTAGAAACTTGACTATTAGGAAAACCCTGATTCAAGTCGGTCCTAAGTGGGAACGATCGGAATGCTTCCACTTTGTGGTAGACTCGGGAAGACCTAGATTGCAAACCCCGTGATATTCCTTGGGAGTGTCGAGTAGTGCTTTCTGGACTCTCTTCCCGATGCGCTGCTAAGACGTGTCCTACAAGCGGACAAGGGGACACATTACAATTGGTATCAGAGCAAACCAACAGAATCTAATAATTTACAAGGGAACTTAATGAGGGGAAATAGAACAATCTTGCCATTAAGAACATTTCCTTACTTACTTATGGATGCTGGCCTGCAGAGTCGTAAAGCATGGAACAAATTCTTGGTGTTCCAGGTTATGTTTATGATTGCAATGCGTGCTTCAGATTATCAATGGAGGCTAGGCATGATGAATATTCTAGACCATATCTACAATCCTTCACCCCTGTACGTGGAACGGAGATGGACAGAAGAATTGGGAATTTATTATATAGCGGCCCACCGACTTGCGTACCTTCAGACCAACTTGAAGAGAGTCAAGTGGATGGAGGATTTAAAGATCGTGAAGCTGTATATCTTTGTCGAGGCTCACGCAAACGCAACCCTACATGTCGGCGGTCGAAAGGTCAAGTAGAACAAGTATATATACGAGGAAGTGACTCGAATAATCCCTACTGACAGAATCAAGGTGTTGGGACATTATGAGAAGTATGGGTATCAAAGGAAGGGATACCCCAAGCTTCCTATGACCTATCGATTCCTGAAAATCCATGATCCCTCTCCATATTATTACTCAATTCCCGTAGCCGAATGTAACACAATCTTATTCTCCCCAAACTGATGTGCCAATCAACTTGTTCTACCTTCCTAAAATAAATGTACTCGAAAGGGTTATGTCCACATGAATGAATAAGATTTTTCTTATCACTGTCTGTCATGGCTGTAAGTGTTGGTAAATGAGTTAAGTGATTAGGCCACTTGGCTAAAAGCTGAACTAGGCATATTAATGTAATGTGAGAAATGTTTAATAAGTTTTTAACGTAAAGAATCTTATTGCCCAGGTGCAACCTCAAGTGCAGATTCCTAATCTGACCCCTGCACTAAATACGGCTGTAATCCAAGAGAAGAAGTTCCTTCTCAAATAGATCAAACCACCTGAATTTCATGGAAAGGGAAGAACTGTCCAAACTGACGCCGAGGTCTGGATCGAATCCATGGAGGATTACTTCGAAGCAGCATGGATTGCACCTGCTAACCAAGCTATGCTCGCCAAACTGAAGCTTATCAACAAAGCAAGACTTTGGTGGAAACAATGGTGCAGAGACCAAGGGATCTCAAAAGGGTCAGTTACTTGGAAGAAGCTTAAAAGAGCTGTGCGAGGGAGATATCTGCCACTTGCCTACCACACGCAGAAGATGAACAAATTCTATGAATTAAAGCAGCTTGGACTATCCCTGGATGCTTACTATTCAAAGTTCGTCTCTCTCTTAAAGCACGCACCACAAATGGATATGACACAACAGGTGTCAAAGTTTTGTGCCGAGTCAAATCCACCCATGAACACCCGCTTGGAGTCAATGCGTCCAACGGATCTGCAAGACGCACTCATTTGAGCTGCACCAATAATACAGGAGGTGCAAACCAAGCCAAGGAATAACAGGACGTGGTCTTACAAGGATCAAAACAAGGGAATGTATAAGTCTCAGGCTAAGAGAGCGCAGGGCCATAATCAAGGAAAAAGGAAGAAAGCTAGGGCCAACACTGTCAATAACTTCATTCCTATCCAAGGTAATGGCCGGAATCTCCATTGTTTCCATTGCAACAAGCCTGGTCACTTTAAAAGGAAGTGTCCCAAGCTTAGCAGAGGACAACATCAAAGGCCATTCCAAGGAGCCGTCCATGGAGGAGCCACCGTCAGGGCCAAAGGGAGAACCTCCAGTGTTGCCAAGGAGCTGAGTGATGAAGAAGACCCAACCATGGAAGCTGACATTGAGAGGGCAACAGTTTATGTTGCTCTTCACAAGAAAGGCCCGAATCACCAATTTTCAGTGATTCAGACTCCATCGAAGTATCAAGGTAAAAGCTTCAAAACCTTGATTGATTGTGGCAGTACACATTCCTTCATTTCACCAATCTGTGCAAAGAGATTAGGAATAGCCACAAAAGATGCACCTACCTTACTTCTGGAATTAGCAAATGGTCGTGAGGTCTCTTGTACCAGGCAAACTGCTAAGGTGAAATTCCTACTAGGTGAAAAGTCGACTTTGGTCAGATTCCGAGTAAAGAACCTAGGTGTCCACGAATGTTTACTCGTACTGGATTGGCTAATACCCAACGATGACCACATTCACTGTGGAAAGAACCAAGTCTCCTTCCGAAATTCTAAAGGGGAACTAGTCACAACTCAAGGAGAGGCTGGGAAGCCAAAAATTCAACTGGCCAAAGCAACACGGATAATAAAAGGAGTTAGGAAGGGCCTACCTGTCTATTTGATTAAGCTAAATAAGCTAGATCAGAATCAAGAGTCTAGGGAAGAACCTTCATGGTTAAAGGAGTATGCAGACATATTTCCTGAAGAGCTGACAGAACTTCCTTCTCAAAGGGAAGTTGATCACGAAATCAAGCTAGCGCCAGGAGCTGCACCAATCGCAAAAAGACAATATAGGATGTCCATCCCGAAAGCGATTGAGCGGAAGGAGCAACTCACGCAACTATTAGACCAAGGCTACATTCGTCCTAGCAGTTTGCCATGGGGAGCTCCAGTGCTGTTCTAGAAGAAGAAAGATGGAACACTTCGGCTATACATTGACTACAGAGGGTTAAATCAATCAACCATTAAAAACAAATACCCCATTCCAAGAATAGATGAACTTCTTGACCGTCATCAAGGTGCGAAGATCTTCTCTAAGATTGATCTCAGGTCTGGATATTATCAGATAAGGATCAAGGAAGAGGATATCCCAAAGACGGCATTCAGCACAAGGTACGGGCACTTTGAATTCCTAGTCATGTCATTCGGGCTGACAAATGCTCCTGCTACCTTCAACAGGTTAATGCAGGATATCTTTAGGCCCTATCTTGATGACTTCGTACTCGTCTTCTTTGACGATACCCTAGTCTACTCCAAGCAGGAAAAAGATCATAAACCCCAGCTTTGCATTGTTCTTGAAACAATGAGAGCACACAACCTTTATGCCAAGAAGAAGAAGTGTGTGTTTTTCAAGCGACACATTGAATATCTAGGATTCATTGTATTAGCGGAAGGAGTTTTAGTAGATCCCGCCAAGGTCAGAGACATTTTGGAATGGCCAATACCAACTTCTGTCAAAGAAATACTTAGTTTTCTTGGATTGACAGGATGGTACAGGGTCTTTATCAAAAACTATGCTCTGATTGCAGCACCTCTGACTGATCTACTAAAGAAGCAAGTATCAATTGTAGAGTCACCTACTGAACAGACCAGCTTTGACAAACTAAAGAAAAGCTTGGTATTAGCACCCATCCAGATCTTAGTAAGAAGTTTGAAGTGATAATAACTGATGCTAGCACACTAGCCTTACGATGTGTGCTCATGCAAGAAGGTCATCCTGTAGCATACTCTTCAAGGAAAATGAAGAGCCATGAAAGTAACTATTCTACCCACGATCTGGAGCTGTTGGCTGTCATGCATGCTCTCAAAATTTGGAGACACTACTTGCTGGGTAACAAATTTACCTTAGTGATAGATCACAAAAGTCTTAAATGGAGTTTCACCCAGAATGAGCTCAATATGAGGCAACACCAATGGATTGAAGTGCTAGAAGAATATGATTTTGAAATCAAATACCGGCCTGGAAAGGAGAATGTAGTTGTTGATGCACTCAGTCGCAAGGCATTTCTGAATTCTCTGATTTTGCAAGATCCATCAACAGCAAGATCTCTAGCCACAAAGGTATCCATGCCAAACAACCCAATTCTTGAGCTAGCTAGAGAATAGGCATGCCATGACCCAACCTATCAGAAATTGCTAAGGGAAATCCCCATCAAAGATCAAAACCCGAAGCTACAAACAAAGTATCAAGAATTCTCTGTCAATAGTGGACTTGTCTACTATAGGACAAGATTATGTATACTGGCAAGCAGATCACTCAAGCAGAAGATACTTTGGGAAGCCCATGACTCCCCTTTCTCAGGACATTCTGGCTATGCCAAGACCCTTAATGCGGTTAGGAAGAGCTATTATTGGGATAGGCTCAAAGGCGACATTCTTAAATATGTCATGGAATGTTTGTCTTGTCAACGCATTAAGGTCGAACATGTCAAAATGCCAGGGAAATTGCAATCACTTTACATTCCCCAAATGAAATGGGAATTCATTAGTATGGACTTTGTTGTTGGCTTGCCCCAAATTCAGGGAGGATACAACTCCATTATGGTCGTGGTAGATATGCTCGCCAAGGTTGCACATCTTATCCCTGTTAAGACAAATTATAAAGCCTCAGACATTGCAAGGTTATTCGTCAAGGAAATATTCAAACTGCATGGGTTACCTAGAAGAATCATTAGTGATTGTGATTCTCTCTTCACTTCACACTTCTGGAGGGCTATCTTCGAGGCCATTAGGACTCAACTCTATTTCAGTATAGCTTACCATCCCCAAACTAATGGTCAGACGGAACGAGTCAACCAAGTCATTGAAGATATGCTTAGGGCACACTGTTGTCATGAACCCAAAAAGTGGATTCAATATTTGCCACTGGTTGAGTTGCCTACAATGGTTCCTACCAACAAAGCATTCAGATGACCCCTTTTCAAGCATTGTATGGGCACAATTGTCGTACTCCTTTAAGCTTCTCGGATCCAACCTTGAGGGTTAAAGCCTCAAAGCAGATTCTGGAAGACATGGATGACCAAATCAAATCAATAAGACAAGACATCCAAGCCGCCAAGGATAGACAGAAGGCTTACGCAGACTTGAAACGTCAAGGCAGATTCTTCGTTGAAGGTGATATGGTCTTCATTCGCGTACGTCCAAAGAAGAGTTCCCTATCCTTGGGTGAATGCAAAAAGCTAAGTCCAAGGTATTGTGGACCCTACAATATTCTCAAGTGCCTAGGGCCTAATGCTTACAGACTTCAACTCCCTGAAAACCTAAAAGTTCATAATGTATTCCATATCAGTCTATTGAAAAAGTATGTGCCTAACCCTAGTCACATGCTTGATGATCAACAAGTTGTAATGCCTAGCCAAGGAGTCCTTGAGCTACGGCCTGATAGGATCTTAGATGTTAGGGAGAGGCATTTGAGATCCAGAACCTTGAGAGAAAACCTCATCCAGTGGAAATATTACCCCGAAGAGGATGCCACTTGGATGGATGAAAGTACTCTCAACCAACAATACCCCTAGATCTTCTCGAGATGAGGACATCTCGATTCCTCTAAGGGGGAGAGAATGTAATATTTCCGCAACGAAATATTAACGATCCTAGACCCCACACACCTTGCGCAAGAGCAATTTCAAGTGATCTCCCGCAACAAAAGACTTTGGGCTAAGTGCTCCCTCCGTGTGCATCAAATGACACCAGCCCCGCATCATCGTGGCTGAAAACCCGTAGCCCATGCGGGAACAACCCTGGAAAAGAGATAATGGATAATTATTTGTAATTTTTTTTAAAACTCCTCTCCCCTTCAGCGGTTGCATGGCAGGGAGAGGGAGTATGTGTGGAGTAGGGAGGAGCATGGGGAGCAGAACATGCTGCCTGCCACTTGTGTGGCTACCCCCCCTTCACACTATATATGAACCCCCCCTCCCCAAGCTTGAGGGGGGAGGAGAGAGGATCATGTGGTGCTGCCCGCCCTGCCGCCGTGAGGAGCCACCAGCTGCCGCCAATCTGTTGCCGCCAGGCTGCTACGCCCCGTCGTCATCATCACCATCATCGTCATCATCATCGTCAGCAGCAACATCGTCATCATCATCTTCATCTCCCTCATCGTTATCTTCATCCTCTCCAATCATTCATCCACGTCATCCCTGTTACAGAATTTGGAAGCTTCTATTGCAAGCTTCTAACTAAAGCTTCCATAGGCCTAATTCACCCATGCTTTTCGGGTTTTTAAAACCAAGTTTGCAAGGCCCAATTCCTGCAAAGGGAAGTAAATTCGCGGGCAGTACGGAGTTTTGGAAATCCGATAAAGGGCAAGGAGAGTTTGCTGAGTCAAGATCTATGTCATCGATGGCTCCTAAGCAAAAGTCGAGAGGAGCACACGCGGGAGCTTCCAACCCGAGTACGAGAGTGGACAATGTCCCGATTCTTAATGCCCAGGTTCCAAAAAATTAATTCCGCATGGAAAGGATGCACTAAGCATGTTTAATTCTTGTAGGCAAGTTTAAATACATTGGGAAATTTATTTGCTCATTCGATCTACAAGTTAGTTGCATGTTGTGTATTTACAATTGCTTGCACCTCCATAGTCAAGGGTAGCTGAAATTCTAAATGTATGATGCATAAGTTAAAAGACGAATTTGTGCATCTCCCAAAGGTAAAGATTTATGAACTTGATATTATACAATTCGCATGCAATGTTAGTTACAATTTAGGTTGCGATAAGCAATAGAAGAAGGATTGAATCAACCATGTATTCACTGGCATCTCGTCACGAAAGAATGATGCATCCATGCATAGAAGCTCTTTTATCAAAGTTCAAAATTGGAAAAGGATGCATTTTCATTAAAAGACTAAAGCCTTGAATTTGATGCATATACGTGGGATTTACAAGAAGTAGTTCTAAATGTTTACTAATACCATTTAGGGCAAGGAAAAGAAAAATCACTGTAGATCCTTAGTTGCATAAAGGCAAAAAGGTCTACGGACTTGAATTTGCATGAAATGATACATCTCACTCATCTTGCAGTTACTTACACCTTTTAGAAAATATTTGCATCATCTCTAATCATGGGCTGGTTAGATCAACTAAGTAATCCGCATATAATTGAGTAGCTTATATGAAAATCATAAAGGTACGATTAGATTGCATATGATGATCACCTCAAAGTGCTAGGTAGGGTTAAGTTACGTTAAAATTCTACCTAGTATCGCAATTGGGATGCTGATCTAATATTTTCGATCTCAAAGGTCTTACCCACATTCTCAAAATGTTAAGACTATCTAAACGCCCATGCAAAAATGATCTAGGGTTCTCACCCTAAGGATCAATTGACCAAATACTAGACTTCCGTATGAACTTAGGAACCTTAGGGCCAAAGCATTATCGGCCTAGTAGGGTTAGGATCGAGTTGGGTCAAGAGGACTCCCAAGCCCTTACCTTGATCAATGGTATTCTTGATCAAGAAAGACCGTATAAAGAAAAATAATCCCACAAGTTAGGTGTTGGCACCTATCTCGTGCAACAAGTTGCAACGTCGCATGGTTTTGTGTCTAAATCACAAAATAGTATTGCCACTCCTTAGAACAAGGTTGGTGAGTTCTAAGTACAAGTCAAATTTTCTAGAGGATGAGTAGTCATCCTGCTACATCACCCTTCCTTGGGGCTGATTTGCCAAGTTAGGGGAGTTACAAATTTGCCAAGAAAGCAGTTGACCAACCAAGTTAGGGCGACTTGCCAAGTTAGGGGAGTTACGAATTTGCCAAGAAAGCAACTTAGCTTACAAAACCCTTGGGATCTTGCCAAGCTGCAATTGATCCCGGATCGAATGCTGGATGTATTCGGAGAGAAGGATTCACACCTTAGTAGTTGGCCGTACAAGCAACCATTAGAATGTTCTTGATTGTACATTTAGGTGCACTGTTTGTACTTCTTTGTTCAAAGAACTAATTCAAGAAAAACATCTAATGCTTGAAGTTAAAAGCCTTGAGGGAGAGGCAGTATCAGTTACCTCCGACTGTCTGCCTGACCCTATCCAAGGGGGCTGTTAGCCGTGCCAGTTACGTGGACCGAACCCGCTAGGAGAGGTCTCTCGGTGGGTGCTACTTGGAGCAAGAGGACGCCTGGGTGTCAGGGGAGGCTTTGGCCGTAAATCCCTTGCCTCTGGATCCTGCACAGGAGGCCGATGTGACTCGAGATTGGATCTCGAGGCCCACATACTAGTCAACGGACGGAACTTGGAATAGCAATCCCTGAGGATTGCTGGAATAGCCTTCGGGCGGATTATATGATGTATTCCAAAGATTGATAAATAAAGATCAAATGTTGAAAAGGAACTTGCTTGACATTGTTTTTCTATGTCAGTGCCTAAGTTATGTGAAGAAACCAATGATTAATTGGTTAATTAAGGAAGCTCTTTTTGCTTGTCAAACTAAATGTGGTAGGTAATTAGATAACTAAAGCAACCCAAGGAAAGTGTAGTGGATGTGACCCTGTGAAACCCTGATTCAGGTCGGTCCTAAGTGGGAACGGCCGGAATGCTTCCGCTTCATGGCAGACTCGGGAAGACCTAGATCGCAAACCCCGTGACATCCCTTGGGAGTGCCGGGTGGTGCTTTCTAGACTCTCTTCCAGATGGGCTGCTAAGACGTGTCCTACAAGCGCACAAGGGGACACGTTACAATATCCTTTCTTCTTCTTCACGTTATGCTACTTATTGACTAATGTTTAGTCCTCTTACTCTTATTGTTAGCTTCTTGATTCGAGGGTTTCCTTCCATGTTACCCTATCTCATCATTGGTTTTATAACTACCACATAGTTAGACATTTTGTTAGATTGGGTGATAATCATGTATGTGATATTGTTGGCATAGGTAATGTAATATTGTAGTTTTATATTGATGCTCCATTTATGCTACATGATGTATGTCATGTTTCGGTTTTGACTAAAAGCCTTTTCTCAGTTGGGTAGTTGGCTAATGATAGGTATCATGTATCTTTTGGTTATTTTAAATGGAAGATTAGAAATGGAAACCTTATTTTTGCTAGAATGCCAAGCTTGGAAGCTTATATACCTTCCTTGTATCTAGATATGTTGATCGTATTTTGGTTGTGACCAATCTTTCACATGTATCTCTTTGGCATTGATGTCTTGGACATATGTCCTTAAAGGAACAAAGGACTTAACTCATTTGTAGTATCTACCACCTCTTGAATATTCATGTTTTGATCATTGTTTATATGGTAGCTAGACTCATAAATCGTATAAAAAGTTTGATTCTATGCACATGGGCGAGTTGTTGGCTCTTGTGCATTTAGATGTTTGTGGCTCCATATCCTATTAGTTATTAGGTGGTGCAAAGTATTTTGTTACATTCATTTATGATTATTCACATATTTAGGCCTATCCCAAAAGGAAAAGCTAAAAGTTTTGCCCACCTTTCAATACTTTCTTCCTATGGTTGAGAACTAGTCTACAGATAGGCTGAAATGCCTACAATCAGACAATGGGGATGAATATGTTTTTAAGGTATTTGAACAATTTTGTGATGAGAGGTGAAAGGTAGAGACTGACTAGAAGAATATAAATGGAAGCAAGAGTTATAGTGGATGGAGTAAGAGAGTAAGAAAGAGAAACACTATATGTGAAAACTCGAATAGTCACAATGTGTGATTGGCTTTCCCTTATTCAATAGTCATTGAAAGAATAAAGAGTAAAGTGATAGTGATGGGCACTTGCCACCTGCAGTGTACATACTCAAAAGAAAATGTGCCTCTAGTTAGGAGAGAACAAGAAAAAAAAGTGGCAAAGTACAAATGTACATAAAGTACAACAAGATGAGGAATAGACATCATCTCATCCTATGCCCATCAACTTCCTAAGGAAGGTAAAATATTCTATTGATAGACTTTTAGTGAGAAGATATGTAGGACTCTTGTCAGTTGAGATCTTAATAAGCTCAATAAAATTTTCCTCTACCACCTCCTTGATGAAGTGATAAAGCACCTCAATGTAGGACTCTTGTCAGTTGCGATCTTAATAAGCTCAATAAAATTTTCCTCTACCACCTCCTTGATGAAGTGATAACGCACCTCAATGTGCGTTGTCTTCTCATGAAAGACTGGGATTATTGGTTAACTAAATAGTACTCATAGAATCCAAATGTAGTGTAGGAGTAACAGTAATACCAAGGTCTTCTATTATATGGCTTAACCATAGGGCCTCCTTGCAAGAAGCCGTAGTGGCTACAATATACTCTGTCTTAATAGTAGATAATGTCATGTTTTTCTACACCCTAGAAATCCAAGAAACAGCACCTCCAACAAAAGTGAACACATAACTAGAAGACTTTCTACTATCTACATATCTTGCATAGTCGGAGTCAGTGTAACCCACAATTATAGTATCTTAACCACCATAGCAAATGCTCATATATGTAGTGCCTTTTACGTATCTCATGATACCCTTCACGGCCTCATAATGTCACTAGCTAGTGTAGCCATATAGCATGCCATTACTCCCACTGCAAATGCCATGTCAAGTCGAGTGGCTATCATGGCATACATCAAACTGCCTACTATGGATATAAATATCATCCTTGTTCTTTTCCTAAAAGTCCTTAGGATGTTGCATATAAATCTCATCATGTAAGTCCCTATGTAAGGAAGCCATCTTAACATCCATATGATAGAGATCTAGATCTAACTAAGCAACCAAGGCCAATACTAAGAGTAGGGTAGCCATCTTGACTACAATAGAAAATAACTCATCAAAGTCAACACTATGTTCCTACTTAAAACTCTTTGCAAACAATTTAGACTTATATGCTAGCTTTGGGGTGTCCACCAGGGGTACTCTTCAACTTGTATACCCATTTGCACAATAATGCATATTTTCCATTGAGCAAAGGAACCGAATCCCATGTATGATTTTTCTCCAATGAGTCGTACTTTGACTACATGGCCTTCTCCCAAGAGTGACTATCATCTTTGTGTATGGTTGCCTCATAAGTAAGAGGCTCACTAGAATTTGTCACCATAACATAGTTCGTGGAGGGCTTGAATTGATCAGGCTAACATCTATCTGTAGTAGACTATCTCAAAACAGGTTATGGGGCCTCTATCTACATCCTATCCAATATCATGATCGTGGACCATTGGAACATTAGTTATAGGTTATCTAATTGGCTATATGAGAATAGTAGGCTCCTCCAAAATACCACCATGCGTACCTCAACTACCTGCTTAGGTTACACTTATGTATCTTCTCCTCATGGAAAACAACATCATGGCTATGGATGACCATCCTAGCCTACGGATCCCATAGGTGATATCCCATCTCACTTGCATCCCCATAACTAAGAAACATATATTTCATGAATTTAGGATCCAACTTATTTTGTTTGTTCTTGGAAACATGGCAAAAAGCCTCACATTCAAAGACACACAAATGAGCATATGACAGAGGTTTTCTAGACCATATCTCCTCTAAAACCTGACAACCAATAGCAATGCATGGATATCTATTTATTAAGTATATGGTAGCAATAATTGCATCAACCCAAAAACGTTATGATAAGCTTGCCTAGCTAAGCATACTATAGACTCCCTCATGAATCATCATAATCATACACTTTGCAATACAAACATTTTGGGATAGGTTATGAGGGGTGGTCAATTCACACTTCATACCCCGCTCATTACAAAATCTCTCATATGTTTTAGAGACATATTCACCCTCATAATTTGACCTTAGGCATTTCAGCCTATACCCAAAGTAGTTCTCAACAAGTGTAAGCCAACACTGAAAGGCAGCCAATACATCTAATTTTTGCTTTATGGTATATGCCCAGACCTTATGCAAATTATCGTCAATGAAAGTTGCAAAGTACTTTGTCCCACCTAGTGATTGATAGGGCATGGGATCACATACATCAGAATGAATAATAGCCAGAGGCTCACCCATGCATATAATGCTAGATTTTTTATGAGAATTCTGGATCTGCCTACCATAAAGACAATGCTCACATGAATCCAAACATTTGTAATCAAAGGACAAAAGATATTGCAAATGAGAAAGCATTTTCATTCCTTTAAGGACATGTCTCCAAGTTGACAATGCCAAAAAGATACATGTGATATATCAATCATAGCCAACACATGGTCAATAGACCCAAATACAAGCAAGGGATAGAGGCTACTAGCCTTGGCACCTCGAGCCAAGACAAGATTTTCATGGGTAATATTCCATGTGGAATCACCAAAAGATACATGATATCCTTCATCATCCAACTTCCCACCAGTAGAGAGTCTCGGGGAAGTTACCATATGTATATCCTCTACATCACATGCGTTCAAGGCGTATTTATAAATATCCTTATTTGTAAATTTTGCATGAATAAAATGTAACCCTTTTCTATTCAATCTGTAAATAACTTCTTTATATTACACCCTTCTATATGTAAAAAATGTATAAAAATGGTATTTTAAAAATACCTTATTTTGAACCCACATGATGCACACATATATTCATGAGGAACTTACTGGAGTAGAGAGTAGGCTTTTGGTCAAAGTCAAAACATAGTGTATATCATACAAAAAAAGCGCTACCTGAAACAAATTTGCAATCTAATATCACTAATACTATTACTATCCAATGCCAATTCATTTCCTTGTCTCATAAACCGTGTCGTGTTGTGATAGGAATGAAACTAATTCCTATGCAAGGTAACATAGAAAGAAGCTCTTGAATCAAGCAATCAAACACTGAGAAAAAGTGGACAAGGTATTGGTCAACTAACTAACATCACGAGAATAAGCTACTAAGATAAAATCATCATCAAACTCAAGCTCCAAGGCATTTACCTCCTCAACTTTCATGTTGGACTTACTAGGAACAGTGTTGCAATCATCAAATATTTTCTACACTTTGCCCTTGCCCTTTTCTTTGCTCTTTATACATCTTATGGCATTGCGACTGAATGTGACCTTACTTTCCACAATAATGACATATAAGAGAGGCCTTAGGACCATGGAACTTACTACAAGACTAAGAACTCTGTCAATCTCTACCACAGTGGTCATTATCACTCTTACCATCATGTCTACCCCTCATAGTCAATCCATAAGAAGTACAGGCAGCTTCCATATTCTTTCTATTCATCTCCTCTATGAGTAAGGCATCCTTAACATCTTAGAGTTTCAAACCATCCTTTGGTATGTTAGTACACATGGCAATACAATAAGTACCCCATGACCTGGGATGTGTCACAAGCAAGAACAAGGGAGAGAGATTATCTTTGAGCTCAATGCCTTTTAAAGCCAACTAGATGAAAATAGAATAAAATTCATTCAAATGTGTAGACACACTAGTCCCTTACTTTATGTGAAGGCCCATGAGTTGTTCAATCAATATATCTATGAAGCAAGACTTTGGTTGCCATAAAGATTTCATATATTATCCCATAACTATCAAGCATTATCCTTAGGGGTCACAACATTGAAATAAACTTGTTTTGACAATGAGAATATAAGAGTGGATTCATATAGCTCATCCAACTCATCCCAAGTATCTTGATCAATGCCTTCAAGCTTTACACTCTTGGTTTTCAAAGGCCTAACCTGCTTCTTTTGAATGAGTACCTACCATATCTGTGTCTTTCAATACGTGAAATTTATAGCATCAAGATTTTCAATATTGAAAATAGCACTATAATTCAAAGAACCAGTCATAATGATAGTATACCAATGTAAAATCTAGGTGAATGAGGTGTTGTAAATGATTCCAAATTACACCCCAAAAATTAATCAAAACAAGGGCAAAATAGAAGAAAATACCAAAGTACAAAGCTATCCACCAACTACAAGCAATAAACTACCAAAGTATGATGTTCGCGCTCCAAAGAATGTTGAAAACTATAATTATAGCACTGTTGAAACAAAGACATAAATATATATCAATCCAATTTTGGGCAAATACCCAAGAAAGCAAGCTCCTATTGCTAAGCATATCCAAGGAGCAACTGAGATACAAAGAATGTAACTAAAAGTGATTAAGTATAGGCCATCGGCACCAAAGATTGCACGAGCTCAAATTGTCAATAAGCCATATATCCCATAAGTATATACATCATTAACAAATTTTTTACAAAGGTAAGTTCCAATGTCCAAAGCATACGGAATCAAATCATCCCACAAGTGAAGGTAACAACATCCAATAGCATACAAGAGAGCATATACATGAACCAAGAGTCCAATTGTCTCAAAGAACCAAGCTCTACTGAGTAAGTACAAGTGTCTCCCACCACTAGAACCAAATCCAAAGTGAAAAATGAGCAAGAAAAGCTCAAGAGATATACATGAAAGTATCTAAAAAGCCCAACTGCATCATAAATACATCTAGGAGCATAAGTGTCCAAAATGAAGCTTCAATACCTATAAGTTAGTAAGCATGGAAAAGCCAAAGTATACCAAATGTAGCTCAAATCTAAGTGCCAAAGCATTTCATAACCATAGTTGAGCTTATACATCAATGCTAGACATCATTGTAGACATGTAGCATACTCAAAATACCATGTAGGCACAATAGGCATTCAAAGCATGAAGCTCACTATTATATGCTTACTATCCAAACTATTATCACATCAATGAACCTCTACAAATTTGAGGTAATCAAGGTCTAAATAATCCAAATAGCATTCCAAATCATAGCCATACCATACGGGCATCAAAATAGCACCCCTAAAGCATCAAACATGCATATTGAATTTATTATTTGTTATCTAGACCAATACTATTCTATTCTATGTGAAATAGAGAACTAAAAATTGTATAGAATCAACTCTCTCTCAATACTCAGATATGTAGCTCTTATTGTGCTCTTTATTTTTAGCTATAGAACACACGAATCTAATATCATATACAACAGTTATGTCCAAAATACAAAAGTACTATAAAGCAACCATATCTATCCATGACTTCTATAGTATGCTCTATATCCATAAAAAATGGATAGAATAGCTACTCTTAACTCAATAAGTACTCAATAAGACTCAACTTAGCCCTGGAAAACTCCTTGAGAAGCTAAGAGTAAGTTAACAAGCCGGGAGGAGGAAAGACTCAATGCATACCTCAAGAGGAAGAAATAATGGCTATCATGAAACCTTGAGCTAAAGTGTTGAATCTCTATTGAAGCAAAGGATAAAGAAGATTCTCAAATGGTTGGTTTTGATACCAATTGAAACGTAGAGCTCAACTCAAGTAGAATTAAGAGCAAAGTAAGAGCTATGGAAAATGGAGCAAGAGAGCTTCAATAATCGCAATATGTACATGTGTTCTATCATGATCACTAAAAGAATAAAGAATAAAGTAACAACGGTGGGTGCTCACCACTTGTAGTGTACATGTGTGCAATCGTGGTGTGTGAAGTAAATATAGGGTGGCGTAGGTACATGTGTCTTTACCCCCAACAAGAGGGGTATTAAGAATCAAAGGCTTCCCCTTATACCCTAAAATTGTAATATTCCCGTGGGCCATAAGACCCTCCCCTTAATAATTAAACAAAATTTTTTTAACTCCCTCCTATCTATGCTGCCAGCAGCTGGCGCACGAAGGGGGAGCTACATTGAAGTGTCGAGCATGATGATGGAGGTGCAGTTGGCGATGATGTCGAGGACGCTCATAAGGATGAGGGTGGCAATGAAAATGACGATGGGGAGGAGGGGCACATGTGTGCCACCTCCAAACCCCCCCCCCCCCCCCCCCGCCCACCCACTATTCCTTCCTTTCCCCTTAATAGCCGCATGGGCGATGGTTGATCTGGTCGTCTAGTTGGGCTAACGGCTCATTATCATAGCGCTTCCCCTCCCCAAATAATACCCTTCTCCCCCCCCCCCCCCCCCCCCCCTGCCCCCCCATAAAATCCCCCTCCTTAAAACAAAGGAGGACATGATATTCTTTCTCTCCCCCCTCCCCCTGTTGCTAATCTGTGAAGGAGTGAAAGAGAGAGAGAGGGAGAGAGAGAGAGAGGGAGAGGGAGAGGGAGGGAGAGGGAGAGGGAGAGGGAGAGAGGGAGAGGGAAAGGGAAGGGAATCTTAGAGCAAGAGAGAGAGAGAGAGAGAGAGAGAGAGAGAGAGAGAGAGAGAGAGAGAGAGAGAGAGAGAGAGAGAGAGAGAGAGAGAGAGAGAGAGAGAGAGAGAGAGAGAGAGAGAGAGAGAGAGAGGGAGAATAGGCCTCATGGAAAATTCATTTCCTCCCTCTCTTATGAAAAGTTACAAGTACCCTCCCCCCCTCGCTATTCCTGCGGGTTCTCTATCAACTACCCCTCGACTTGGCAAAAGGTTTTTAGAATCAAAGCAAAGAGTGAGAAATTCCCACAGAAAGGAGTGTATCGAGAAAAGAGAAGGCCCACATTCCAAGATTCGAAAAGGCCCCGAAGTGCAAACTCTCCCAAGTAACCGGAAAGGCTGCAACCATGGAAGGAGGATCGAGAAAAGATGCCACCACTAACACAAATGGGTTATCGGGTATAAATGCCAATAAATCACTCCAAAACCACGTACTGCTATGATGTTTTGTCCTATAAGCAGAATGGTAAAGTGTAATTATCATAGAAAGGAATCGTACTTTTGCACCATGTGATTTGTATAACTGGAAAGGTAAATGCGTAGGTTTGAATCAAGTTCATGATGGTCATGATAGGCCACGGGTTGATTGAGCATTTATGGGTTTTTACAATACTAAACTAATTATTAGGCACAAATTTTTGCGAGTGCATCTTAGAATACCAATATATATGAATATACAAGACCATATAAGACGATTGCATCCTATAAACCATTAAAGAGAATTAGCTTGCATTTATGTTAAGCATGATGATTTCGTGTACCTCGCACTTAAAACATAAGTCACACTTTATGATTTTCATAAATTCATTGAAATGAATTTTCAAAAATAGAATTCCCGCATTGTATCATCAACTTAGGGAAGACTTGCATCTAGATCTGTGTGGCATCATGGATAGTTTCGATTGCACTATATGTTAGAGATTCATCTTAAAAGATAGATTTAAGATACACATGTAAATTCTCAAACTTAATTGCAAGACGCACTTTGGTAAATGAAACCCTATATGATAAGTAAGGCTAGGGTTTAGTTGTAAATAAGTCAAATTATTATTACAATCATAGGTTGACTTAGAATCAAGTAAACATGCTCATTGGTCTCTATTCCTAGTAACCTAGCCACAATATGTCTAATAACACCCTTAGAGGTATCGTTTTAAACCATGATACAACTCGATGTCAATACAAGAAAACTTGAATATCTTATCCGCAAGAAAGAACTACCATTCGCCACATGACATTTGATGCTCGCAACTATTCAAGGATTGCAAAGGGCTTAGTTTACTCTTGGCTTGCGGGAGGAATGAACAAAAGTTTATGTTACAAAATCTTGAGGGAGTGAAACCCTAGGGTAAACTTAGAAACCCCGATAAAGTTCTAAGGTGGAAAATGGTTACCAAATGACCAATTTAAATTATAGATTGAATCATCTAAGATCTGTGATCTCAAGACAAGAACCCCAGTCAAAAGGCTAGCAAATTAGGGCAATTACCACCCGAAAACTATTGGATATAAACCCAATGATGTAATTGCTTGCTCCTATAGCATAAGAATGAGGGGAATGAGGGTATTCCCTACCCCTCAAAAGATCACTTGCAGTTGACACAAAGGCAAGAAAAACCCAAAAAGGATGAATGCTAAGCATTCAAAAATAGAAAATCCACCTTGGCAAATGTCCTGAGCACTCGCCTTCATTATTGTTTGTGCTTGTAAATTTAGGAACACTGTCTATAAAAGGATTGTATGGCCCAGGCTCACATAAGAAATCGGTATAGTAATCAGGTTAAAATTCCTAGAGCGTGATCCAAACCACCCCCAGCTGGCCGTGAACCCTATCCAAGGGGGTTCTAATAGCCGTGATGGGAATATGGATCTAACTCACCATGAGAGGACTCTCCATGGGTTAGTTTGAATGTAGGAGGATGCTTGGATGCCAAGGGGGCTCTAGCTATAAAATCTCTGCCTCTGGGCCGTCCTACTCAAGCGATCTGCATGAACTCGAGATAGAATCTTGATGCCCTATTACTAGTGCAAGGGCAAAAAATTGGAGGAAATAAGACACATCCTCATGGTTGTGGGAATCATCCTTTTTGGACAAGTCCTATATCTTAGTTAAAATGCTAATATAAAGTTTACTTCCAAGGAACTTGTTTGAACTGTTTTTATGTCAATGCCATAAGTTATGCGAACAAACCATGTTTCCTAAAAGGCTTACTTAAGAAAGTTGATTTTAAATGTCACACTTAAATGCGATAGGTCCTAATTAGATAAGTAAAGAATGCCTATTGAGGGAAATGGGTGGGCGGAACCCCCGACAGGTTTATCCTACGGCAGGGTAGTCCCAAAAAACTGGGAGGATTCTCACAAGGTTTTACGAACGTTTTGACCTTGAGAAATTGTTCGGATAGAGCCTCGGATAGAACCCCGATTCATGCTATTTTAGGGGACCAAAATGGGACTATGCCCTACGATAGAGACGTTGAGCGACGCATCCTTGTCATTTCCCATTCTCTTTGAACCAAGTGCAACATGGTCAGCTTAAGCTTGGGTATCTCTGCATAAAATAGTATGTCTAGGACCCGATGCTAGAGTGTTGTCAAGAGACCTTGGCCAATAGGATCCCAGAATCAGGTTGATCCCAGTGGGTTTGTAGCCGCGAACGTTTCGTTGCGAGGTGGACTCAAGAAACCCTAGGTGGCAAACCCTGTAACATTCCATGGGAGTACCGGGCGGCGTCGTTTAGAATCGTCTCTCGATGGACCACTAAAACATGCCTAGGCAATCGAAAGGCAGGCACGTTACAATTGGTATCAAAGCAAACCATCGAATAAAACAATCAAGATAGGAATAAATCGAGAAGAGTGAATTGATGTTTTCATTAGAAAATAATTTTTTTTACTCACTTGTGGATTGTTGTTGCTTCCAGACCTACAAGGCATGGAGTAGGTTCCTCATATTTCATATCATGTTTGGGATGGCTATGAACTCTTTAAGTTATTACAGACGATCCGACATGATGGGGATCCTGGATCGACTCTACAACCCTTCACCAATGTATGTGGAAAGGCATTGAACTTGGAGCACAGGTTACTGCTACATAGATGCCAACCAACTCGCCTATGAAGAGGGTAAAATGGTCCAAGTACTTGAAGATTATCAAGTTATTTATCTTCCATGAGCATGTGTGAACTCGATCCTACACATCGGATGCCGGAAAGTAGAATAGACTCGCTACATCTATGAGGAGGTGGTCAAAGTCTTGTTAGTAGTAGACAGAATTAAAGTAATGGGGGTGAAACAAACGTGATAGCTATCAAAAATAGGGATTTCCTAAACTTCCCATGACTTATCACTTCCTAAGAATCCATTCCCCAAATACATATTATTATTCTATCCCTGTAGCTGAATCCAATAAGGAATTATTAGCCTGGCATTGATGTATCTCTTGGAAAGAAAATCATTCAAGTCAATCTCTATCTATCCCCGAATATTTGTACTTGAGGCTTACGCTTCTTTATGGATAAACAAGAATTCTATTATTATTTTATTTGTTGCATAGTAGTGATGAAAAATAATTTGCACATTGATATAGGTTGCACAGAGATGTGTAAATGCAATCCTAATGCGAAAGTTTAAATTGAAACCAGATAGAACCCCAAACGCAGAATCAAAATCTTGTTTCCCGGCGGAGGCACACGAGAAGAAGTTTCTTCTCAAACAAATTAAACCACCAGAATTTGATGGAAAAGGGAAGACTATTGAAGATGCTGCCGAGGTATGGATTGAATCTATGGAGAATTACTTCAATGCAATAGGAACAGCACCTGTAAACCAGGCCATGATTGCCATCTCAAGCTCACCGGCAAAACTAGGCTCTGGTGGAAGCAATGGTGTAAAGACCAAGCAGTCTACGAAAAGCACAATAACTTGGGATAAGCTAAAGGAAGCAATGTAGGAAAGGTACATGCCACCTGCATACAGAACTTAGAAGATGAATGAGTTCTTTAAGTTGAAACAATTGGGCATGTCTCTATCGGTATACTACTCGAAATTTGTCTCCTTGTTAAAATATGCCATTCCCCAACAAGTCTCGAAGTTCTATAATTGGGTGAACCCACTAATGAACACTCAGTTGGAATCAATGCGTCCTTCAGATTTACAAGATGCATTGATATGAGCCGGACCCATTTCTCAAGAAGTCCAACCAAAGTCCAAGAATAATAGACCCTGGTCTCACAAAGACCAGAATCTAGGGACGTTGAAAGCTCAATTTAAAAGGGTGCAAGGATAGAGTCAAGGCCAATGGAAGAAGTCAAGGGCAAATGAAATCAATGGCTTTGTCTCCACTCAAAGAAGTGACCAAAGCCTGTGATTTTTCACTGCAATGAACTTGGGCACTTCAAAAGGGAATGTCCCAAACTTGGCAAAGATCATTGTCAAGGAAAATTCAGTGGCCAAGCCAGGGCTACCCATGCCCACGGTTGTGTAGCAATGGGAAGGGAAAAAACTTCCAATATCACCATTAAAGGAATAAACAAAGAAGAAGACCCCTCCATGGAAGCTGAGATTGAGAGGGCATCCGTCCATCCCGCTCTCCATAAAAAGGGGCCAAACTGCCAATTTTTGGTGATCCAAACAGCATCAGATTACCAAAGTAAGAAATTCAAAACCCTAATTGACTGTGGTAGGACAATTTCTTTCATTTCACCAGTTTGTGCAAGAAGGTTAGGGATAGCCGCTGTAGCTACACCTACTTTGCTTGTGGAACTAGCAAATGGGCAAGAAATCACTTGCACTAGACAAACTGCTAAGGTGGGATTTTCACTCGAAAACGAGCCCACATCTATTAAGTTCAGGGTAATGAATCTAGGAGTCCATGAGTACCTACTCGGGATGAACTGGCTAGTCCCCACCAATGATGCTCACATCCATTGTGGGAAGAGTCAAGTCTCCTTTTGAAATCCTAAAGGTGAGTTAGTTACAACTCAAGGAGTAGCAGGTAAACCAAAGATCCACCTAACAAGGCAATGTGAATACCTCAAGGAATAAGGAAAGGATTACCCATCTATCTGATCAAGCTAAATAAGTCGGAAGAGGTAGAGGACTCCAATGAAGAACCATCCTGGTTAAAAGAGTACGCCGATGTATTCCCTGGAAGAATTGACACGATTACCACTGCCTAGGGAAGTTGACCATGAGATTAAGTTGATACCAAGTGCTGCACCGGTTGCAAAAAGGCCCTACAAGATGTCCATTCCTGAAGCTATTGAGTTAAAAGAACAACACAAACAACTATTGGACCAAGGGTACATACGCCCCAATAGTTCTCCTTGGGGGGCTCCAATGTTGTTCCAAAAGAAGAAGGATGGGACACTTCGCCTTTGCATTGATTATAGAGGCCTGAACCAAGTAACCATTAAGAATAAATATCCTATCCCAAGGATAGACGAGTTACTTGATCAATTGTAGGGAGAAAAAATCTTCTCCAAGATTGATTTGAGGTCAGGATACTACCAGATCCATGTCAAGGATGAGGATATTCCTAAGATGGCATTCAATAACAGATATGGTCATTTCAAATTCAAAGTAATGTCTTTTGGATTGACTAATGCCCTTATCACATTTAGTAGGCAATGCAGGACATGTTTAGACCATATCTCGATGATTTTGTACTTGTTTTTTTTATGACACCTTGGTTTATTCCAAGAAAGAGGAGGATCACGAACCCCAAGTTCGCATCGTCCTTGAGACCATGAGGACTCATAAGCTCTATTCTAAGAAGAAAAAGTGTGCCTTTCTCAACATGCTAATCAAATATCTTGGATTTATTGTGTCAAACGAGGGAATCTCTATAGACCCTACAAAGGTCAAGGATGTCCAAGAGTGACCTCCACCAACCACTATCAAAGAAGTGCGTAGTTTTCTTTGATTAATAGGTTGGTACAGAATCTTCATTAACGACTATGCCTTAATTGCAGCACCCCTCACAAATCTACTGAAAAACATGTTGTTATAGTGTGGACGCCCACCAAACAATGGAGTTTTGATCAACTCAAGCATAGCTTACTGACAACACCAATTCTAAAACTCCTTGACTTGAGCAAGGAATTTGAAGTTGTCATGGATGCTAGCTCACTTGTACTAGGCTGTGTACTAATGCGAGAAGGTCATCCTATAGCATATTCTTTGAGGAAACTAAAAACCCATGAAAGGAATTATGCTAGCTCACTTGTACTAGGATGCTAGCTACTATTGGGAAAGGCTTAAGGGAGATGTACTCAAATATGTCACAGAATGTTTGACTTGCCAGTACATTAAAACAGAGCATGTCAAGATGCCTGGGAAGCTACAACCTCTTGACATTCCCTAGATTAAGTGGGAATTTATCAGCATGGACTTTGTTGTTGGGTTACCCTCAGTTGAAGGAGGATACAATTCAATTATAGTTATAGTATACATGCTCACCAAGGTTGCATATCTCATTCCAGTCAAGACAAACTATAAAGCTTCAAATATTTCTAGAGTATTCATCAAGGAGATATTCAAACTCCATGTGTTGCCTAGAAGGATCATTACTGACCACGACTCCCTCTTCACATCTCACTTCTAGAGAGGGATATTTGAGGCCATTGGGACTCAACTATGTTTCAATATAGCCTATCACCCTCAAATTGATGGCCAAACGGAGAGAGTCAACCAAGTCATTGAAAATTCTCTTAGAGCATATTGCTTCCACAAAAGGAAAGGAATAGAGAAAGAGGACCTAGGCTAAAATGGTCAATTATGTAAAAGGGGATGGGTGCCCAAGGAGGAGATAGAGCATATATAAAGCCTAAAAGTGAATAAAAAAGGTCATTCTTATGTGTGGCCAAAACTAGCTATCTTCTTCTTGTTCTTACTTGTGCTTATGCTTTGAGAGAGGGAGTGTGAGAGAGTGAGTGTGTGAGGGTGAGGGACCATGCTACAGAAGCTCTCCATCTTCTCCTCTCTTCTTCTTCTCTTCTCTTGTCTCACACATGGCAATGGAGCAGCTTGGAGCTTGAGGATTGAGCTTGCACCTTAGATCGTGAAGCTACCAAAGATCTCATAGGAGGAGGCAACTTGATCGGACATGAAGGTAAGCTTACTACACTTATAGGTGTGAGAGTGTGCACCGCTATATGAGAGGTAGCCATTGCACTTGGCTTGAAACTCTTGAAACAATAAGCGGTCCATAGGTCTTGGTGATCAAGCATGAACTCCCATATTTAATGTTAACCCCAGTGCAAAGAAAGTAAAAAAAAAGTGAAAGAAAACCAAAAGATGCAAGGCAAAGAGAAAAAAGGCAGCCCAATGGAAAAATATAAAAGCCAAAAGCGCAAGAGTAACTTTAAAAGGCCAAGGTGAGTGCAAAAAAGAAAAATACACATTTTAAATATCAAAGCGCACCCTAAATTTTTGTAAAAGAGCACCAAGCTCCCTCCTATGAAATTTGTAAATGTAGACAAGTATGGTGAAGGAACAATGTAAATAGGAAAGGAATAGAGAAAGAGGACCTAGGCTAAAATGGTCAGTTATTTAAAAAGGGGATGGGTGCCCAAGGAGGAGATAGAGCATATATATTTGCAAAATATCTTATTAGCATTGGATTTTGTAGAGTAGAAGCTTATCACTCACTTTATGTATGTGAGAATAATGTAGGTATTGTGGTCATTACTATATATGTGGATGATTTTATCATTATGGGTGATATTGAGATAGAGATTGACAATGTGAAGAGTCATGTCAAGATTGAATTCAAGATAAAGGACTTTAGAAAGCTGCACTACTTTCTTGACATAGATATAATCAGGACTCTAGAGGGTATATGGTTATCACAGAGACAATATGCGTTGGATATACTAAATAAGTATGGTATGGCTGATTGCAAGCCTATTTCTATACCTTTGGATGTTAATGCTAAACTTACCACACATGAGCATGACTTGATTGAGGATGTCACTACTTATCGAAAGATTATGGAAAGCCTTATTTATTTGATTATCACTAGGCCAAACCTAAACTACACAGTTGGTTTGGAGAGTCAGCTTATGTAGCTTCCATGGAAGACACATTTGGATGCAGTATAGTATACATTGCACTATGGCAAGTCCACATAGCATTATGCTTTATTATATAATGTAGTGTACCATTAGATTTTCATGGCTTCACAAATGTAGATTGGACTAGTAGTATTTCAAATAGGAGATCCACTAGTGGTTTTATGTTTTGAGACTATCTCCCCGTGCATCTTTGAGAGATTTCCCAAACAAGCATCTAGGACCAACATATTTAAGAATAAAGAAGTCCACACCTTCATTATTCTACTCCTTTATATTCGCAACATAATTTTCATTCTCAAGGGTGAGTTGATTGAGCATATTTTCCTCCCCTTTAAACATAGCACGGTCAACTTGAGCTTCACTTATTACTCTCTCATTTCCCAAGTTTGATTTTAGGGTAATGCATTTCCATCATTAGAATAAGCCTTATTGCAACAAGACCTTTACTTCATTCTAATGTAAGCATTCAAAAAACATGAAAATCATCTGGTTTTCAATTGTGTAATGTCATGGTGCAAAAATTTGCATGCTACGCAAGGGTTGATACCCATGGATTGTCTTGCATCCTCGCTATTTTGACTCTATGTCTTGAGGCTTTATCAACCAAAAAGTCTTACTTTTGGTAGGGTTGTCTTTTATTGAAGAATATGAACTAGATGCACCATGCATCATTGTTTTTGTCAAAAAATTAGTAACATTTATAGCTTGCTAAAGAATTACTCCATCCATCTAAGCATGTCAAGGCCCTCTTTACCACAATGCTAGCTCCATCATGTTTTCCCTTTCCATGCTCCAAACCAAAAAAGTTCCATGTCATCTTTATCCCTATTAGATTATAGAATCTATGTATAGAATAGAATGGCCTTGAAGCTTTGAATTACAAAGCTACATTATCAAACCACATCCAATGGTGCTAAACACCCATACCTTGATTTTTGAGCCCACTCGGTATGCCTATGACAACATTTAAAAAAAAGAGAGTATCATGAAGCTTATAATAAAAAATGTAAAAGATTGTTTCCATGATTATATTATCATTTTTACTACTTCAATGATGCAAACTAAGATTGTATATTGATGTCCATGCCAATGTATTGACAAAATCTCATTATGGTCTTTGAGCATTGTGTAGTTCTTAGTAAAGTCTACTATAAAGACAATGGCATTTATAGGAAGCACCTTCAACCACTCTCTATACTAATCAACCTACCACTTGCATGTAAAGTTGCATATGATAAAGGACTTGGGTTTTCTCTCAAATAAGCTTTGTGAATTCATTGACAACTAGATGATGGCAACAACTTTCACTTCCTAGTGTCGCCTTTTTTTGTTTGGATATGAAGGTCTTCAAAAACTTGAGTTGTAACTATTTTTGTTGTCTCTTGCTGCTTATATGGACAATTGAAAGGATACTCACAGAAAATCCCTTGAATTACATACATCAAATTCATTTTTCGTCCATAAAACAAATTCATTTTTCACAAAGCTTCACACTGAAGGTTCAGGATGACAATGATAGAATCGCCAAAGTGTTTCAACCCCAAATCTATGTAGAATGCACAATAGGACTAAACTGCCTCATACAGGAATAAACTATATTTCTTTAAGTAGTGTAGAAAATACATAATGTTGTATCAGGCAATCAACCAAAAACTAAGGTACAATGACATATAGACATAGAACCACACTCTCGAATATTAATCACGAAAAATCAGAGATATAAATTAGTGTAAATTCTGGAAATAAATTCGAAATATAGAGAAAATCATGGCACCAATAATTGTCAAATCTCATGTAATATTAGGACAATCCATCATACATCAATGTAACGTGCCGCTCGAGCTATTCCTTGGTGGTACCTTCTTAGTAGCCCATCAAGAGATGTCCTAGCAAGTGCCATCCATCTTTTTGATAAAACCCTCGCTTGAGTCTACCCCGCAACAGTGGAAGTTTCAGCTGCTCCCACGAGGATTGACTTGAGTTTTTCTGGTCAAATCTATTACTAGCAGCTAATTAATATTAGCGGATTCTAAAGTGATGTGAGTCAATTCTAATGGTCCATCAAGTGTGATTTTTATTCCTTCTTAGGAAAGCTCTCAACTTACCAAGACCACCTAGCCATAGGTCTGGATCCGTTGGGGGTCTATCCTCCCGCTTCCCTCAAGAGAGTAGTTTTAGCTATTTAATTGCCTACCACTTTAGGTTCAACATATAAAATCAATTCCCTTCTTAGGAAAGCTCTCAACTTACCAAGACCACCCAGCCATAGGTCTAGATTCGTCGGGGGTCTATCCTCTCGCTTCCCTCAAGAGAGTAGTTTTAGCTATTTAATTAACTACCACTTTAGGTTCAACAAATAAAATCAACTTCCTTGAATCATCTCCTTATACAAATTTGTTACATGCTATCAGAGGGGTTTTTGTCGAAAGGTCGAATCCATCGGGGATCAGAGGTAGAAGGAAGTAGAGATAGGAGATGGAAAAGAAGAAAAAGAATAGACAAGAGGTAAACACGACAAAGACAAAGCATAATGAATTGAATCAATATGTATTGATAGAATCTGAATTCTTTTGTTTGGCACTACTCAGAGACAATCTCTAGGCATCAAATCTCCTGGAGCTTCTTCATAGAACAAAAACGTACATCAAAATAACAGCTCCTTCTCTGCTATTCAGAACCCAAATTTGATGGATTCGTTGGTTGGCTTCAGAAGGGGGGTAAAACCCTAGGACATTTGATCAAGGATCTCCCAAATCACTTCTTCTTCTTTTTCCACTTCAAAGTGCAGTTTTTAGCCTATCAACAGTGATCGCAACGTGCACGATTTTGCCAATCTCTCTTTTTTATGAAAAATCCCTTAATTGGTTGAAAAAGTAACTTGCTTTTTTGCATGCCATCCTAATCTAGAAGCTTTTCTAAATTTTTATATTTTTACAATAAATAATATAGCTAGTATTTTTGGACCATCCATGCCACTTACACTAGTACTAATGACTCACATCACATTGACTCTCTTGATCAATAAGAACGTTGGATGATGATGCATTCCATGCCTTTTCACACTGTGTTCACATAGCATCACGACAACACCCTTAATTCATGACATGAAAACAGAGTAAAGCAATTCCTTCTTAATAGTTCATTTCAAAAAATTAATAACCTTTACAATGTTTTCTATTCAAAATATTATTCTATCCAAGTTATGTTCCCTAACTAGTATTGGAACTTCTAGACACAATTTGGAAATTGAAGGGTAGTTTGTAGTTTGTAAGAGTCTAATGAGTTTATGACCAGAGCCCCCTCGTACCCTCACCTCCTTCTGCAGAGACTAGAGTTTCCTACGACAAGATCTTTCACATCATGATTGGTCTAAACTCACTAATGAGAAACAAAAAAGAAAAACCCCTTGGAGTAGGTTTTATTCACTCTAGTCTTGGGGAGGTCTAGCGCTATCAAGAACACTACCTCAGTCGATGTTCTATGTTCACCAGAATACTACCTCACTCGACGATCTATACTCAGTCATCCATCTTTTAGCTTGATGATTTTAGGAATGACCAGCACCTAGCTTACAATCACAAACATCTTATTTTGAATGCATTATACATAAACTTTTAACAAGTTTATTTTCAAGACAAATCTTTTCTTTCCAAAAATAATAATGTCGAGGAAAATTAGCATAAGTGGCAAAATAACTTCGAGACAATTTAGCATAAGTGGCAAAATAACTTTGAGAGACAAATTAGCATAAGTGGCAATACCTTTCGATAGTCTTCTTGGACTTCCTCTTCCTTGGGGATTAGTTTGTATTGAATTTAAGCAAGAATTTCATACTTGAGGATAACTCCCTTGGAGTTTCGTGGGTCTTTATACACAATAAAAGAAAATCTTGATTAGTTTAGTTATGAATAGTATCATTTGGCAATTGCATCTCAACGTCTCTTATATACTGAGGATTAGCATTCGTGATTCAGAGATTTCCTTTGATCAACACAAAAATCAGAAATATTAAATATTTTAGGGACACAGTACCTTCCTTATACTCGCTTAGGTTCATCTTGTACAGAACCAAGTTACCCCTTGGAATTCACAGCTAAGAAATCCTCAAAGAAATTATATGCAAGAATCGAAAAAAATCTTATTTTACACATGTAGCTTCTATTGCTTATTCATGGGATAAAGGCTTGCTAGCTGTTTTTATTTAAGAAAATTAATACCTAAAGATCCATGAGAGGTGCTTGGTTGATGGCATTTGTGGCTTGTTTTATAATCCTCGTACTTGCCATTTCACTTGTAGTAATTGTGTCCAAGGCATTATTACTAGCTCTTGCCTCTGCAACATTTGTAGCTTTCTTCTTCAAGGCCATGGTCTTTAATTGCAAGATCGCAAAAAAGGGGGGAATTTGTGTCAAAAATCGCATGATGGGGGAATGTGCTTGAGCTGCTGCACCAAACACACACTATATACACAAGAGGAAGCTCACTCAAGAACACAAGAGAGATGGAGGCCAAAACGTTTTCTTGCTGGTTTCTTCTTCTTCTTCCACACACTATATAAGGTATACAAAGTATAGATAAGATACAACAAAAAGGAAAGTGGCCTTCTAAGTCAAACAGTGCATAATCGACTGCACTAATCGACTGTCGTTATATCTTTGCCAGATGTAGGTAGGTGTAACAAACTAAATATAATAAGTGATAAGTTAGTGGCCATGTGAGTATCATAATGACCACCAACGTGCTAAGTGTAGACATGCGGACTCATCTAGCCAGGCGGTCCATCATCAATGTCTGCATGTGTTGAGCTTTCCATCTCAACACTCCCCCTCAAGCTCAATTCTATCTCTGCAACTCCAAGTAAGCTTCAAAACTTTCGAAGCTTCTCTGCACCCAATGCCTTTGTGAAAATGTCTGCTATCTAATCATGTATACTGACATATACCAAGTCAATCTCTCCTGCAAGTACCTTCTCTCTCACAAAGTGGTAGTGCACCTCAATGTATTTTGTCATAGCATGGAACATTGGATTCCTAGCTAGTTGTATGCTACTCATGTTGTCACAATGAATGACAACTGGACCATCTCCCTGCATGTCCAAATCACCTAATAACATTTGCAGCCATACCACCTCACATGTTGCCATAGCCGCACCTCTATACTCAGCCTCTGTACTCGATAAAGTAACTGTAGGTTTCTTTTTGCTGCTCCATGTAACTATTGCACTACCAAGGGAAAACATGAATCGACTTGTAGATCTTGTGTCTGACATGCTACCAGCCCAATCTGCATTGTGTATCCAAAGAGCTGTACGTTCTTACTTGCCTCATAAAAAATTCCATAATGTAAAGTGAACTTCACATACCTCAATATATGTCTAACTGCATCCAAATGAGGCTTTCTAGGCATCTGCATAAACTGACTGACAAGGCCAACAACATAGCTCAAATTTGGCCTTGTGATAGTCATGTAAATCAAACTCCCTACTATCCTCCTGAACATAGTAGGGTCTTCTATCTCATCCCCAATGTCAACACTCAACTTCACATTTTGCTCCAATCGATACTGAAAGAGGCTTACATGCTATCATACCATACTTGGATAACATATCCAAGCCATACTGCCTTTGGGACAGCCATATATCATCATCACATCTGATCATCTCAATACTAAGAAAGCATCTCAACTCACCCAAATCTTTCATCTCAAACTTCTTCTTCAAGAAGTCCTTAACTTTAGCAATCTCATTGTCACTGTCACTTGTAATAATAAGATCATCCACATAGATGACTATGATGACCAAACCTACATCTCCCTTTCTCACATAAAGTGAGTGATCAGCATTAGAAATACAAAATCCAATATTGACAAGATACTCTCCAATCTTGTTAGACCATGCTCTAGGTGCTTGCTTCAGTCCATAGAGCGCCTTCTTTAACCTGCACACATATGTGGGATGCTCTAAATCCTCATAACCTGTTGGTTGCTCCATATACACTTCTTCTTGCAATTCACCATGCAAGAAGGCATTCTTAACATCCATTTGTTGCAAACTCCAACCTTTGGCTGCTGCCAAGGCAATCACACACCTAACAGTTGCCATCCTAGCAACTGGACTGAATGTCTCTCATAATATATGCTATATGTTTGAGCATAGCCTTTTGCAACCAGCCTAGCCTTATACCTGCTAACTGAACTGTCTGCATTATGCTTGACTTTGTAAACCCACTTACAACCAATAGCTTTCTTACCCTTAGATAAAGGTACCAAATCCCAAGTCTTATTGGATTCTAATGCAGCCATCTCCTCATCCATTGCTGCATCCTAATGAGCATGACCAACAGCGTCCTCAAAACAAGTGGGCTCAACATCCTCAACTAGTTTCACCATATAAGCATAATGGTGAGCTGCATAACCTTCAAAACCAAATCTTTTAACAGGGTATCTGACCCTGCTAGATCTGCATATCACTAAATCACTCAATGGAGCCTTTACATTACTATGAGCTCTCTGTACACCTGGTGTCTTGATTGAAGGAATGCCAAGCTCATCATCCAAATTCTCCAAACCACTAGAATCTCCATCAAATCCCAAATGACTGGTAGATGCATCATTACCATCTAGCACTTTCTTCTTTCCTTTGTCCTTCTCTGCAACACTTATAGATCCACCTGAAGATGTGGGGCTACTCCTTAGTCTCCCAGACCAAGGGCTCACTGTAGGTGTAGTACCAGATGATGTTTCTGGACCATTAAGACTCCATGATTCTTGTTTATCTTTCTGCACATAGCTGTCCTGATCATTATCATCATCCAAAACATCACCAATAGGTGTATACCAACTTCCCATCTCATCAAAGATGCATCCCTGCTCACTTTGAACTCACCTATGATAGGGTTATAACAGCGATACCCTTTCTACTCTAAAGAGTATCCAATAAAAACACATTTTTCTACTTTTTGATCAAGCTTCTTCCGTAGCTCATTTGGCACATGAATGTATACAACACAGCCAAATACCTTCAGGTAAGATACATCAGGCTTCTTGCTAGTGAAGCATTCTTCAGGAGTCAACCCATGAACTGCAGCTGTGGGAGTTCTGTTCATAATGTAGACAGTAGTATGGACAGCTTCAGACCAAAAATGTTTGGGCATATTCTTTTCAGCCATTAATGCCAGTGCAACTTCTACAATATGCCTGTTTTTTCTTTCTGCAATACCATTTTGCTGTGGGGTAAACCTGCAAGTAAATTGCTTCTTTATCCCATGAGTCCTCAAGAAGCCACTGAACTCATTAGAGAGGTACTCTCCCCCTCCATCTGATCTCAAGCACTTCACTCTTAAGCTTGTTTCTGTTTCAATAGCTGCCTTAAAAGATTTGAAGTACTCAAACACATCACTCTTTTCCTTCATGAAGTAAACCCATAGCTTCCTTGAACAGTCATCAATAAATGTGACAAAGTATTTGCTACCATCAAGAGATACATTCTGTGTAGGCCCCCAAACATCTGTATGTACTACATCAAGTATATTTCTGCTCACTTCTCTATCATGCAAGAAGGGTTGTCTTGCCTACTTACCAAACTGGCATGCTTCACAAACCTTATGCAATTCTGCAACTCTAAAAGAAGGCAACCTTGTAACCAATCCTCTAGACTGCATTAATTTCAGCCTTTGCACATTTGCATGTCCAATACGTTTATGCCATATTTCAATATCTGCAACTAGTCATTTTCCTTTAACATACATAGCAGCATCCATTGCAAGAATTCAAACATCTAAAGTGAACATTCAACCAACTCTACTTCCTTTTGTGAACAACCTGCACTTATCATTAAAGTCTTCTACAACATAACCTTTTGCATTGAATCGGACCTGCAACCCCTGCTCTACCATTTGGCCAACAAACACTAGATTCTTTGTAATTGATGGAACATGTAATACATATGTCAAACTCTTTGTGTCTGGCCATCATACAAGGACAAGGAAACCTTTCCAATGTGTGAAATTGGGTGGCACGAATCATCACCCATCTACACATAACCTAGGTTTTGTAAGTCCTGCATCTCTCCAAACCATTCAACATGACTGGTCATATAATTAGATGCACCTGAATCGACATACCATACATCGTCATGTGTCCCCTTTTCTGTAACTGCATTCATCATATGCTGCATAACAAATAGACGCTCATTTTTGTCTTCATTCTGTCATGAAGACGATGCATAGTTTCCTTGTTGCGATTTACCACTGCGAATATTATCCTTGTTAGCATAACAATTGGCTGCAATATGTCCTGTTTTGCCACAATAATGACAAACAATAGCAAAATTTCCAAAGCCTCTGTTCTGCCATCCACCTCTTCATCTAGAGATCCCCCTACCTCTAAAGTTTCCTCTGCCTCCAAAAACTTGCATTTCACCAAACTGTTGATTGAACTTGTTTTGCTGGTTATTGCTAGCACGTTCCATACCACGGCCTCTCAAAGAGGATCTACCATGTCCCCTTCCTGAACTTGAGTAAAATACTTGGACCTGTTTACCATTTCTTTCAGACGAATCACCCTGCATATTGATCTCTTCAGTAATCATGAGAGAGATCAGCTCGTTAAAATCTAGAAATGGCTTCCGTACATATACTGAAGTAACAAATGATTTCCATGCTTTCTCATTGTTAAGGCTACTCAAAGTGGATGAAACCAAATCATCATCATCTGTCATTGCATCAATCGCTACTAAAGCATCTACAATGCTCCTCACCTTCAACACATACTCATTGACAAACATTTTTCCTTTCTTCAAGGTATTTTGAGTTGAATCTTTCGTGCCTTTGTATTTCTGAAAACATGCTCTCAAAAATTGTCCAAGCTGCATGTGAAGTTTCTGCATTCTTGATATGTCCCAGCATAGTATTATCAATGATTGCAGATAGCCAGTACATCACGTTTTTGTCTTTCACATTCCACTCTTTCCATGCTTTTAACTCATCTGCAGTTGGAGGGATACCTAGCTCTGGCTCCTTTTCTTCACCTGAAACAAACTCATAAAGGCCCTTTCCAATGAGGAAGTTCACCACATGAAACTTCCATGAAGGGTAGTTGTTCTTGTTGAGCTTCTCAATAATGGGATTTCCACTGTTCTCTGCCATTATTACAAACAAGGATACAACACATCAAGCTAGTCTTTTGCAATCTTTCACAACACGTGCACAACAATACACCAAGCAACCTTTTTCATTGATTGCTCCATAGTACATGTAATCTGCAACCTGTTTGTAGATAAACCTTATGTTTGCTTCCTGCAAACACCTCAAAAATTGCAGATTCGCAATCTGTAACCTATGCACCCACTTTCGGTCAATACAACTGAAATCACAGTGTACCCTACAAATGTTTTCCGTAACCTTGTGGCTCTAAAACGGGTCTGAAACAGCCTCAGGCGCCCAAAATAACTGCGGATTAGCCCTAAAGTGTTGTTCTGCAAAATATACAGTGATCTTCTCACACACTAAATCTCACAGCAATCTGAGATTTTTGCTTGACCCTGCTTTTGATGCCTCCATAGGCACTATCCGAGAGAGAGAGTGGAAGAATGGAAGAGCTTCTTACCCGTTGCTTGCTTGCTCGAACCTTGCTTCTTCTCCTTCACTTCAGCCTTCAAAATCAGCCTCTCTCAATGGCGCGGCTCTGATACCATGTCAAAAATTGCGTGGTGGGGGGACCAATATACTCCCATTTCATTCGAGGGATGTCAAGTGGCTGGAGCTTTCTTGGCATCTTGACACACTTGGCCTTAATTCGTTGGCAGTTTATGCATTCAGTGACATACTTGAGTACATCACCCTTGAGTCTTTCTGAGTAGAAGCTTTTTCTTACTGTATCAAGAGTTTAACATAACTAGGATGATGTGAAAATGAGGAATCGTGAGCTTCCCAGAGTATTTTCCTTTTGAGTTCCTGACTTGTACGAATACATAGTCTTGTCTTGTAATAGGCAAGCTTCTCGTTTATGGAAAAATATCGATACTTAGTCTTGAGATTTGGATTTGAATTCTTGACAGAAATTTCTCTTAAGAAGTCCTGATATCTTGGATCCTTTGCCGCATCTTCTTTAGCCATTTCTAGGAGAGGGTTACTAGGCGTTGAAATAATTGTGGCAAGAGTTCCAACCCTAGAGGGTTCTTTCTAGGATTAGAGCATTACAAAATGATTTACTGCTTAGGGCATCTACAATCACATTCTCCTTGCCTAGTCCATACTTGATTTCAAAGTCAAATTCTTGCAAGGTCTCAATCCATTGGTGTTGTCTCATATTGAGATCTTGCTAGTAAAAATCCAGTTTAGGCTCTTATGATCACTGGCTAGAGAAAACATATTACCACGCATGTAGTGTCTCCATAGTTTAAAGGCATGAATTACAATAAGTAATTCTAGATCATGTGTGGCATAGTTTCTTTCCTGGATCTTTAATTTCCTAAAGCGTAGGCTATTGGATGCCCTTATTGCATAAGCACACAACCCAATGAAAGAGAGCTTGCATCATTTATAACTTCAAATTCTTTGCTAAGGTTAGGTAGCCGAAAGATAGGGGCAGTTACCAAACTCTGCTTAAGCTTCTTAATGCTAGATTTTTCAGTGGACGTCCATGTAATGGAGATCTGCTTTTTGAGAAGGTCTATAAGAGGTGGAGCAATTGAGCCATAGTCTTTAATGAAGACTCTATACCAACCTGTTAGTCCTAGAAAGCTTTGCACTTCCTTGATCATTGTTGGGGGTGGCCATTCTTGTACATCTTGGACCTTGGCAGGATCCAATGAAATGCCTCTATCGATACTATGAATCCTAGATATTCAATCAGCTTCTTGAAAAAAGCACATTTCTTCTTTTTAGCATACAGTTTGTGGGCTCTCATTGTTTCAAGAACTGTTCGTAGCTATGGTTCATGGTCTTCTTCATCCTTGGAATACGTTAAGATATCATCAAAGAAGATGAGAATGAAGTCATCAAGGTAGGGTCGAAAGATGTCTTGCATCAACTTGTTGAAGGTGGCAGGAGCATTTGTTAACCCAAATGACATCACAATAAACTCATAATGACTATACCTTGTGTTGAAAGCAGTTTTTGGGATATCTTTCTCCCTAATTCTTATTTGATAATATCATGATCTGAGATCGATCTTTGAAAAGACCTTTTCTCCCTGTAGTCGGTCAAGCAACTCATCTATCCTAGGAATTGGATATTTGTTTTTCACTGTCACTTGGTTTAATCCACAGTAATCAATACAAAGGCTGAGTGTTCCGTCTTTTTTTTTTTGAAATAAAATAAAGGATCCCCATGGTGAATTACTTGGTTGAATGTACTGGTCTAATAGCTAGTTGAGTTGTTCTTTTAGCTCAATGGCTTTAGGAATCGACATTCGATAAGGCTGTTTAACGAGGGGATAGTGCTTGGAATGAGTTGAATTTCATGATCTACTTCCCTTGTTGCTGGTGGGAGCTCTGTTAGGTCTTGTAGAAAAACATTTGTATATTCTTTTAGCCAAGATGGTTGATCCTTAGCTTCACTATCCTGCTCAGTCTTGTTGAGTTTAATTAGATAGATGGATAATCCTTTCTTCAATCTCTTTACTATTCGGGAGGCTTTAGCCAGTTGAACATTAGGGTTTCCTGCTTCTCCTTGAGTGATTACTTGTTCTCCCTTTGAGTTCTAGAATGTGTCTTTTTGGCAATAGATATGAGCATTCTTTGGGATGAACCAATCCATTCCTAGCAAACACTCATAAGCCTTGAGGTCCATAATTTGGAAGTTCATTTTGGAAGAATTGCCACCCAAGCTAAATTCTGTCATGCTAGTTTGTTGTGTTCATAGAACTTCTTTGCCATTTGCTAATTACACAAGCATTCTAGGTATAAGAATAGTGTTTATGCCTAGCCTTTTTGCACATTTTCGTGATACAAAAGAATGGATACTTCCACAGTCGATTAAAATTCAAAAGCTTGATAATCTACTGGTGTTTGAATTACTGAGAATTGGTGATTTGGACCCTTCTTATTGAGAGTGGCATAAACTCTGGCTCTTTCCATATCAGATTCCATTATGGGATCTTTGTCATTATTGACCTCCTTTAGGTGTATTCCAACAATCTTTCCCCTAGCATCTTGGCTTTGCCTGTGAAACTGAGCTTGGCCAAGCTTTGGGCACTGCCTCTTGAAATGTCCTGGTTCGTTGCAATAGAAACACCTTGGAGTCTCATTTCTCCTTCCTATGGGTATATAGATTTCCACCACATTTGATTTGGCATTCTTCATCTTATTTGGTTGCTATTGTCCTTGGGCTCTTTTTGCATAACCTTGGAAGTTGCCCTTATTCTGACTACTTCTGTTCCAAATTTTTGCATTTCTTGGCCTTTGTTCAATCTTTTGAACTATTGGAGCTGCTCAAATCAATGTATCTTGTAAATCTGATGGTATCTGCATCATCTGGTTTCTCCAGTTGTAACTAGAGGAGTGCATTGCTTACGCAAACATAACTTGGAAAATCAAGAATCGTTCTCAAGGTTCGTCTTTCTACAAGAAATAAAGAACATATATCAACAAGAGAAGATTTTACTACTTAAGGAAAGTATATATTTTTTGCTATAAATGTAACTAGTTTTATTTACTTGTGTCATGTCCTACATCAACGTGCACTTTGATACCAACTTTATTGTGCTTTTTGAGCTATTCCTTGGCAGTGCATTCTTAGTAGCCCATCAAGAGATGTCCTAGTAAGCGCAGTCCGAGATTTTGATAAAACCCGCGGAGTTTGCTAACTAGGCTCACTTAAGCCTACCCTGCAGTGGAAGTTTCGGTCGCTCCCACGAGGATCGACTTGAGTTTTTCTGGTCAAATCTATTACTAGCGGCTAATTAATATTAGCAGATTCTAAAGTGACGTGAGTCAATCTTTTTGGTTTCTAATGGTCCATCAAGCACGATTTTCATTCATTCTTAGGAAAACTCTCAACCTACCAAGACCACCCAGCCATAGGTCTGGATCCATTGCATGTCCATCCTCCCACTTTCCTCGAGAGAGTAGTTTTAATTATTTAATTACCTACCACTTTAGGTTAAACATATAAAATCATCTTCCTTGAATTATCTCATGATACAAATTCATTACATGCCCTTAATTCATGACACAAAAACAAACTAAAGAAATTCCTTTTTAATAGTTCATTTTAAAAAATTAATGACCTTTACAATGTTTTCTATTCAAAATATTATTCTCTCTAAGTTCCATTCCCCAACTAGTATTGGAACTTCCATACACAATCTAGAAAATCGAAGGGTAGTTGGAAGTTCTTTGCAAGAGCCTAAGGAGTTTATGACCAGAGCCCCTTAGTATCCTCACCTCCTCTTGCTGACTAGAGTTCCCTATGACAAGACCTTTTGCGTCATGACTGGTCTAAACTCACTAATGCGAAATAAAAAAATAAAAACCCCTTGGAGTAGGTTTCATTCACGCTACCCTTGGAGAGGTCTAGTACCATCAAGAACACTGCCTCAGTCAGCGTTTTGTGTTCACCATAATATTTCCTCAGTTCGTGATTTATACTCAGTCATCCATCTTTTAGCTTGATGATTTTAGGAAAGATCGGTACCTAGCTTACAATCACAAACATCTTATTTCGAATGCATTATACATAAACTTTTAACACGTTATTTCCAAGAAAAATCTTTTCTTTCCAAAAATAATAACATTGAGAAAAATTAGCATAAGTGGCAAAATAAAATCGATATAATTTAGCATAAGTTGCAAAATAACTTCGAGACAAATCATCATAAGTGGCAATACTTTCCAATAGTCTTCCTAGAATCCCTCTTCCTTGGGGATCAATTTGGATTGAATTTAAGCAAGAAATTCATACTTGAGGATAACTCCCTTAGAAATTCGTGGGCCTTTACCCACAATAAAAGAAAATCTTGATTATTTTAATTACAAAAAATATAATTTGGCAATTGCATCTCAAGGTCTCTTATATACCAAGAATTAGCATTCGTGATTCAGATATTTCCTTTGATCAACACAAAAATCAGAAATACTAAATCTTTTAGGGACATAGTACCTTGTACTCGCTTAGGTTCATCTTGTACAGACCCAAGTTACCCTTTGGAATTCGCAGTTAAGAAATTCCTAAAAGAATTTATATGTGGGAATTGAAAAAAGTCTTATTTTACGTATGTAGCTTCTGTTACCTATTCATGGGATAAAGGCCTACTAGGTGTTTTTATTTAAGAAAATTAGTACCTGAAGATCCATGACGGGTGCTTAGTTGATGGTATTCGCGGGTTCGTTTATAATCCCCATACTTGCCATTCTGTTTGTAGTAATTGTGTTTGCCAAGAATTTTGATTGATGGGGGGGGGGGGGGGGAAGCGATCACCAAGAATTTTGAGAAATCGGTAAGAGCCTTGATTCCACAGGGGGGAATAGGATAGAAGGGATGGAGAAATTGAATTCAAGAGCTCATGAAGTATTCTCCTTGTCTTCTTGATGAGAAATTCTCGTACTCCATCTTGCTCTATACTCCTGAGAAGGGCCTCTCCCCTCTTGCTTTGAGTGCTCTCAATGGCTCCCCATGCCCCTTATTTATAGCTAAATTAGAGAAGAAGGGTTGTGGCTAAGAAGAAAAGTTCTTTATGGAGGGGATCTTGACAAAATCGGTAATCTAAAGCTTCCAAGATGCAATATGATGCTCACGCCACAAATATGATAGTTTAGTTGGCTCTAAATGAGGGGTAAAACTCCAAGATGCCTATAAGATGCCTGGTTAGAATTCTTCCAGGTCACTTCTTCTTCTTCTCCTTGTTTGAAGTGTTGTTTGATGCTTGTAAACTTTGATTATGACACGTGAGATTTTTTCAATCCTTCTTTGTGCATTAAATCTCTAAAACTAGATGAAAAGGCAACTTGTTTTTTATATGACACCTTGTTCTAGAAGTTTTCATAGCTTTTTAGGATATTTATAATAAATAATATAAAAAATATGCTAGTTTTGTCCAAAAATCTAGTATTTTTGGACCACTAATGACTAATATGACCATAACTCTCGTTCACGCGGTAACTTTCGTGCAGTCCTTGTTAATAAAAAAAATATCGGGTTACGATTCTTGGGTCTTTTTCCTCGAGATCTTATCTATTTAATGATTTTGGAGTTCTTAAAGTCCATTTTGTGAGAAGTTGGAAACAAAGCCCCCTAGTATCCTCACCTCCTCCTACCAATTGGAGTTCCCTATGACAAGACCTTTCACATCATGATTGGTCTAAACTCGCTAATGTCAAATAAAAAAAGAAAAACCCCTTGGAGTAGGTTTGATTCACGCTCTGACCTTGGGGAGGTCTAGCACCATCAAGAAAACTGCCTCAGTCGACATTCTATATTCACTAGAATATTGCCTTAGTCCACGATTTGTATTGAGTCATCCATCTTTTAGCCTGATGATTTTAGGAAAGATCAGTACCTAGCTTACAATCACAAACACCTTATTTCGAATGTATTATACATAAACTTTTAACAACTTTATTTCCAAGACAAATATTTTCTTTCCAAAAATAATAATATCGAGGCAAATTAACATAAGTTGCAAAATAACTTCGAGACAATTCATCATAAGTGGCAAAATAACTTTGAGACAAATCAACATAAGTGGCAATACCTTCCAATAGTCTTTCTCTACTCCCTCTAAACAAGGAATTCATACCTGATGATAAATCCCTTGGAGTTTTGTGGGTCTTTACTCGTAATTTAAAAAAATCTTGATTAGTTTAATTACAAACAGTATCATTTGGCAATTGCATCTCAAGGTCTCTTATATACCGAGGATTACCATTCGTGATTCAGATATTTTCTTTTAGCAACACAAAAATAAAAAATATTAAATCTTTTAGGGACACGGTACCTTCCTTGTACTCGCTTAGGTTCATCTTGTATTGACCCAAGTTACCCCTTGAAATTCGCGGTTAAGAATTCCTCAAAGAAATTATATGTGGAAATCGAAAAAAATCTTATTTTACGTATGCAGCTTTTGTTTCCTATTCATGGGATAAAGGGTTGCTAGTTGTTTTTATTTAAGGAAATAAGTACCTAAAGATCTATGATGGGTGCTTGATTGATGGTATTCGTGGCCTCATTTGTAATCCCCGTGCTCACCATTCCATTTGTAGTAATTGTCTTTGCAGTGTTATTGGCACCTCTTGCCTCCACGACCTTCGTAGCTTTCTTCTTGGGGGGGCCATGGTCTTTAATCATGATATTGCAAAAAATGGGAATTTGATGGAGCTTGGGGGTAATTAGATTGAGGAATTTTGATTGACTAGGGGGGAAAAGGCAATCACCAAGAATTTTGATAAATTGAGAAGAGACTTGATTCCACAGGGGGGGATAGGATAGAAGGGATAGAGGAATTGAATTCAAGAGCTCACAGAGTATCCTCCTTATCTTCTTGACGAGATATTTCCGTGCTCGCGCTTCTCTTGTCCCACTCCCTCTTGCTCTATACTCGTGTGAGAAGGGCCTCTCCCCTCTTTCTCCAATTGCTCTCAATAGCTCCCCATGCATCTTGTTTATAGTTAAGTTAGAGAAGAAGGGTTGTGGCTAAGAAGAAGAGTTATTTATGGAGGGGATCTTGGAAAAATCAGCAATCCAAAGCTTCCAAGATGCAATTTGATACTCAGACCACAAATTTGATGGTTCCTTTGGCTCTGAAAAAGATGCTTATAGGATGCCTAGTTAGAAATCTTGCAAATCACTTTTTCTTCTTTTCCTTATTTAAGTGTTGTTTGCTGCTTGTAAACTACGATCATGACACACACGATTTTGCCAATCGTTCTTTGTGCATTAAATCTCTAAAACTAGCTAAAAAAGCCACTTGTTTTTTTACATGATACCTTGTTTTAGAAGTTTCCATAGCGTTTTAGAATATTTATAATAAATAATATAAAAATATGCTAGTTTTGTCCAAAAATCTAGTATTTTTGGACCACTAATGACTAATATCACTCATAACTCTCATTCACGCGGTAACTTTCGTGCAGTCCTTGTCAATCCCAAAAGTGTCGGGTTACAATCCTCGAGTATTTTTGCTCGAGATATTCTCTATTTAATGATTTTAGAGTTCTTGAAGTCCATTTTGTGAGAAGTTGGAAAGATTTTAAATTAAAGTCGGGATATCACATCCAATGTTTTCTATTCAAAATATTATTCTCTCCAAGTTTTGTTTTCCAACTAGTATTAGAACTTCCAGACAGAGTTTGGAAATTGAAGGGTAGTTGGCAATTCTTTGTAAGAGCCTAAGGAGTTTATGACATGAGCCCCCTAGTATCCTCGCCTCCTCATGCCAAGTAGAGTTTCCTATGATAAGACCTTTCATGTCATGATTGGTCTAAACTCACTAACATGAAATAAAAAAGGAAAAACCCCTTGGAGTAGGTTTTATTCATGGTGACCTTGGGGAGATCTAGCACCATCAAGAACACTGCCTCAGTTGGCATTTTGTGTTCACCAAAACACTGCCTCAGTCGATCTATACTCAGTCATCTATCTTTTAGCCTGATGATTTTAGGAAAGATCAATACTTAGCTTACAATCACAAACATCTTATTTTGAATGCATTAGACATAAACTTTTAACAAGCTTATTTTCAAGACAAATCTTTTCTTTCCAAAAATAATAACATTGAGGCAAATTAGCATAAGCGACAATACCTTCCAATAGTCTTCATGGACTCCCTCTTCCTTGGGGATTAGTTTGGATTGAATTTAAGCAAGAATTTCATAATTTAGGATAACTCCCTTAGAGTTTTGTGGGTATTTACTTGCAATAAAAGAAAATATTGATTAGTTGAATTACAAACAGTATCATTTGGCAATTGCATCTCAAGATCTCTTATATACCAAGGATTAGCGTTCGTGATTCAGAGATTTCATTTGATCAACACAAAAATAAAAAATATTAAATCTTTTAGAGACACAATACCTTCCTTGTACTCACTTAGTTTCATCTTGTGTAGACCTAAGTTACCCCTTGGAATTCACAGTTAAGAATTCCTCAAAGAAATTATATGCAGGAATCGAAAAAAGTCTTATTTTACGCATGTAGCTTATGTTGCCTATTCATGGGATAAAGGACTGCTAGCTGGTTTTATTTAAGAAAATTAGTACCTGAAGATCCATGACGGGTGCTTGGTTGATGGTATTCACGGATTCATTTGTAATCCCCACCGTACTCGCCATTCCGTTTGTAGTAATTGTGTCCACAACATTATTGGCAACTCTTGCCTCCGTGACCTTCGTAGCTTTCTTGTTCCAGTCCATGGTCTTTACTTGAGAGATTGCAGAAAAGGGGGAATTTGATGAAGGAGTTTGAGGGTATTTAGATTGACAGTTTTTTTTTTTTGGGGGGGGGGGGGGGGGGAGAAAGCGATCACCAAGAATTTTGAAAAATCGAGAAGAGTCTTGATTCCATAGGGGGGAATAGAATAGAGGGGATGGAGGAATTGGATTCGAGAGCTCATGGAGTATCCTCCTTGTCTTCTTGACGAGAAATTCATGTGCTCGCACTTCTCTTGCCCCACTCCTTCTTGCTCTATACTCTTGAGAAGGGGCTCTCCCCTCTTGCTCTGTGATTGCTCTCGATGGCTCTCCATGCCTCTTGTTTATATCTAAATTAGAGAAGAAGGATTGTGGCTAAGAAGAAGAGTTCTTTATGGAGGTGATCTTAGCAAAATCAGCAATCTGAAGCTTTCAAGATGCAATTTGATGTTTAGACCATAATTTTGATGGTTCTGTTAAGTCCGAAAGAGTGGATAAAGTCCCCAGGACACCCACAGGATGCCTAGTTAGAATTCTTCTAAATCACTTCTTCTTCTTCTTCTTCTTCTTATTCTCCTTGTTTGAAGTGCTATTTGCTGCCTGTAAACTGTGATCACAATGTACACAAATTTGCCAATTTTTATTTGTGCATTAAATCTCTAAAACTGGCTGAAAAAGTCACTTGTTTTTTTACATGACACCTTGTTCTAGAAGTTTCCATAGCTTTTTTGGATATTTACAATAAATAATATTCAAAATATCAAAAATATGCTAGTTTTGTCCAAAAATCTACTATTTTTGGACCACTAATGACTAATATGGCTCATAACTCTTGTTCACGTGGTAACTTCCGTGCAGTCTTGTCAATCTGAAAAATATCGCATTACAATCCTCGGGTCTTTTTGCTTGAGGCCTTCTCTATTTAATGATTTTAGAGTTCTTGAAGTCCATTTTGCGAGAAGTTGGAAATATTTTAAATTAAAGTCGGGATATCACATCCAATGTTTTCTATTCAAAATATTATTCTCTCCAAGCTCTGTTCCCCAACTAGTATTGGAACTTCCAAACACAGTCTAGAAATCAAAGGGTAGTTGGCAATTCTTCATAAGAGCCTAAAGAGTTTATGACCAGAGCCCCCTGGTATCCTCACCTCCTCATGCCGACTAGAGTTCACGATGACAAGACCTTTCACGTCATGATTGGTCTAAACTCACTAACCTGAAATAAAAAAAGAAAAACCCCTTGGAGTAGGTTTTGTTCACGCTAGCCTTGGGGAGGTCTAGCACCATCAAGAACATTGCCTCAGTTGGCGTTTTGTGTTCACCAGAATATTGCCTCACTCAATGAACTGTACTCAGTCATCCATCTTTTAGCCAAATCACTTTAGAAAAGACTAGTACCTAGTTTACAATCACAAACATCTTATTTCAAATGCATTATACATAAACTTTTAATAAGTTTATGTTATTTCCAAGAAAAATACTTTTTTTCCAAAAATAATAGCTTCTACATGAACTGACTAATCAGCCCCACTGCATAACATAAGTCAAGACGCAAGTATATCAAGTTGCCCAAAATTTGTCGATACATCATCAAATTCTCTATGTCATTCCCAACATCAATCTGTAACTTGACATTCTGATCAAGAGGTGTCTCCATAGGCTTACATTCAGCCATACCATACTTTTGTAACATGTCATGAGCATACTGCTTCTGTCGTAGAGACTATCTCAATCCCAAGAAAATACTATAGTTCACCAAGGTATTTGACTCTAAATTCAACCTGTAAACATGATTTAATTTGAGCAATGCCCTCTTCATCATCTAAGTGATGATAAGATCATCTACATAAACCACTAGAAACACATATCCACAATCTGTCTTCTTCATGAACAAGCTGTGATATGCATCACCCAATCTAAATCCATGTTGCGTAAATAACTACTGATCCTAGCACTCCATGCTCTAGGTGTTTGTTTCAGTCCATATAAAGCCTTTTTTAGCTTACATACATGTGTAGGAAAGTCCAGGAGAAAATAGCCTTCAGGCTACTCCATATATACTTCCTCAACCAAATCACCGTTCAAGAAAGCATTCTTGACATCCATTTGCCATAATTTCCAGCCTTTGCATGCTACCAAAGCAATGAAAATTTAGACTGTTGCCCTTTTAGCCACCGGACTGAAAGTCTCCTCATAGTCAAGGCCATATTGCTGTGCATACACTTTTGCAACCAACCTGGCCTTATAGCCTTTTAACGAGCCATCTGACTTGCACTTCAGCCAATGGGGACTTTGCCTTCACGAGAAACTCAACCAATTCCCATGTCTCATTTTCAGCCAAGGCTACGTACTCCTCATCCATGGTGGAAACATACCAATTATCATCTGTAACTGCATCATCAAACTTTGTAGGTTCTTTGTAACCTATCACACTAGTCATATATGCATAATGGTAGGCTGAATAACCAGTGTATGTAAACTTATCAACAGGTTTTCTGACTCTCTCAGATCTCCATAACTATGGCTCACTCTGAGCTTGCCTCTCATGAGGCAGTACATAACAACTCTGCCTTGCTCCAGATATCATAATAGACGGAATTCCCAACTCACTATCCAAACTGTCGTTGTTAGATGACTCATAACCTACTATAAGTGGACATGACACATCCTTAAGAATCTTTTCTTTTCCTTATCCAATCTCCCTCTCACTAACATATCTGTGTCAGTGGATGTAGGAGTAAGATTCCAAATGTGTCTTGACCAATGACTTACTATAAGTGATCCATCACTTGTAGGACCACTCATAGATGTACTCACTGTAGGTGTATCTTTAGCATTACTAGTGTTGGTTGATCCATTAGTAGCCACTGCAATAGGATTACCATACCACGATGCAAGCTCACCAAAAGCAACATCTCTGCTAACAATGTCTCATGTGTAGACGGTACATAACACTTGTAAGCTTTCTAGTCTTGTGCATAACCAAGAAACACACTCTTGACAGCTTTAGGATCCAATTTCTTCCTCTTTTCATTAGGAACATGCACATATGCAATGCTACCAAATACCTTCAAGTGTGAAATGTGAGATACAACCTCTTATATGGAGTTACATCATGAATCCTTGTTGTAGGGGTTCTATTCAACACATAGACAGTAGACACTACTACTTCAGCCCAATAATCATTTGGCAAACTCCTCTCATTTAGCATAGCTCTTTTCGATTCCATCAGTACCCTATTTTTCCTTTCTGCTACACCATTTTTCTGCAGTGTATAGCTACAAGTTAGCTGTCTTCTGATCCCATGTTTAGCAAGGTACATGTCAAAGTAATTAGAGACATATTCTCCATGTCCATCTGATCTAAGACATGAAATTTTACAACTCAACTCATTTTCAACATGCTTCTTGAAGTCCTTGAATGCATCAAACACATCATCCTTATGTTTCAGTATGTAAAGCCAATTATACCTACTAAAATCATTAATGAAGGATACATAGTAATGAGCACCACCAAACGAAGCATTATGAGATGGACCCCATGCATTTGAATGTACCGATTGCAAGGGTCGTCAGCTATTCCATACACGTCTCATAAATGGAAACCGTGCTTGCTTTTCAAACTGACATGCATTTCATACATGTCCAAAGTCATGATACTTGAACTTAGGCAGTCCAAGCACAATCTCCTTCTGCTGCATAGATCTCAGCTTTTGTATATTCACATGGCCAATCCACTTATGCCATATCTCAACATCCCGTATAGCACCTCATCATGTGAAAACATGACTGCTTTCAATTCTGGAACTGACACATCAAGAGAAAACATTCTGCCATCTCTCGGCCTCTAGCAATCAATTTGCAGCCATTACCATATTCTTCAACAAAGCATCCATCTCTATTAAATCTCACCTGCAGATTCTATTCTGCCATGTCCAACTGGCAAAAGATTCTTGGTTATTGTAGGTACATGTAGTACATCATGCAGGCTCTTTTTCTTGCCATCAGGCATCAACAATGGAACAATTCATGTGTGCTGAATGTCATGTTGGGTGTCATCCCTAGTACACACATAACCATGTGAACCTGCAACCAACTCATCAAACCATTCTCCATGGGGTGTCATATGATTTGAAGCCCTTGAATCAATGTACCATCTCTCATCTCTATTCTACCTAGATGCATTCTTAGACACATGTTGCATGCCAAACAACTTGTCAACTTGCTCATCGTGAGCACGGCTAGAAGATGCATAGTGCCCATGTTGTTTGCCCTTTGCCTTCATATCTACTTGCTTCTTGTAACAATCCTTTGCAATGTGTCCATATCTGCCATAGCAATGATAGTCCTTATCTCTGTTTGACTGATCATTTGACTACCATGAACCAGATCCACCACCTCTACCATGGGGTGATCTCCCCCTACCTCTAAAGCTGCCAGATCCACACTGGCCCTAAGTGGCAAACATCAAAGAGAAGTCATTGACAAGTATATTAAGAGCACATGCAAAATTTGACCGTGTTATTTATCTCAGCCACCATTATTCATCCTTCTTTATAAAAAAGATTTGATTTTATACTTTATAATATGTATTCTTTCAACAAAGGTATAGATGTATGGAAGGTTAAAAGAACATTCTATACTTAATCTCACCTCACTTACAAATTGGAATATGCCTAATGATGGATATATCCAAATCATAAAGATTGAAAGAATATCCAACTCAAAATATCCATGCTCCATCAAAGATTCTTTGTTGGGTTTTTCTAGGGTCCTCCTAAGGGATATTCCATCTGATACCTTCTTGTATGTGTCCTTCTAGGGTCTTTCTTGGGGTTTTTAAAATATTTTTAATGTGCCCTTTGCACTCTCCTTGGATCCCTTGGACCTCTCCTCCTTAGTATACTTGGGGGTCTTTCTTGTCTTTGAAGTTCACTTTCTCTTTTTAAGGCTAGATGATGAAGAAGCTAAATCTTCAATAATATCCATATGCTATCAATAAGACTCTTCATTGCTTTGGCTCTTGCATATAATAAATTGTTTCATTTACAAGAATCTAACATAGACTACATAGATGATATTATGGATGTTAAAAATAATGAAAATACAAGCAAATAACTAGATAAATCACTTATAAAATTTCCCTCTTTTTTATGAGCATTAATTTCCTTTTAAAAACCTCAAAGCATTTGTTATTTCTCTCCTTCCATAAGTATTATTGTCTTGCTATGAGAAACTTGAAGAGTATACAAAGTTATTTATTTATCCCTTTCTAAATGGGACTCCTCTAGTGTAGTATACACTCCTCTTAAAACCAATTTAAAAATAAACTAGGATGATCCATAGAATAGTGGATATGTTGTACCACTCAAAAAAGAGTGTGCACTTACATTTTGATATATTCATCAAATCCTTGGAGAATATTCATCAACCATGTCCATCTAAATTAGAGATCAAGTATTGTGACACTTTGGTAGGAGTCCCACGGACAACCAAGGTTAGGCTACCAAATTTTTTTGAATCATTTAACAAATATTATTTAGCATGTACTTATTGACTAGTTTACCTCTCATGATAGGATATTATGATATAAGAAATAAATTTGGCAACTCTTTTTAATGTTGTAAGATACCAAAAGGATAACCATTTGACCCAACAACTTTCACTCCACATCTCAAAATGGGGTCATGTTTGTACTCAAAACAGTTGGAACAAGTCTTTTGGCTCATCCTTACCATAGCAAAATCCTAACTGAAAAAAGAATTGCATCAAGAATTCTCTCATTACTTTTAATGTTTGAATTTCATCTTAAATTTATAAACCTATCTTTTTATTCAAATTTTTAGTATCATTATATTTCTTAAATGTTATAATACTAAATCAAACAATTATCGTTTTCTCCAAAATCACAAGTTTCACTTTATTCTTTTATGTTTTTTTCATCAAAGTACACATGAAGGTCCTCAAGGAGAATATGAAACCAACTATTCCATTTGCTTATAGAAAGCTCCTAGAAGACTTAGAGATATTAGAGAGAAAATAGAAGTTGATATAAAAGCCTTAGAGAACCTTGGCATATACACCTATGTTAGATAACAATTTGTCAATGTAGAGGGTTCCCCTACTAAGAAGTTGTTTTTCTTCCTTTATAAAGCTAGATAGACTAGTTTCTTTAATAATATTAAAACTTTAATGCACAATTCAATACATAGTATGTCATGTTATCAAACATGTTAGACTTCAAAGAGAAATTCAAGAGTCTTAATAAGAAAATGGATGAGACTAAAAAAGTTATTATCCATGTCAAGAAGGGTTAACAACCAAAGGAGGGTTGCAATGAAATGGCTATATAAGCTTTTTGAAGATTAAAAAGTAACATTGGACTATTTATTTGATAAATAAAAGTGTAAATATATAAATTCTCTCTTGGATTTGTGTGTTTCTTAGCCTACCAAGAAAAGCCAATTAACTCAACTAGACTTCTCAAATTGGAAGCTAGCCTGCAACAAAAATAGATACTTTAGTATATTTCATATCTTTTAACATTTCCATACTAAGAAGCCAATTGTAGTTACCACATGTTGTTAAATTATAGTATCAATTTGTTTAATGGAGGGAATTTAGACGGGCATTGTGAAAATTGTGCATGTTTGCTACTTAAGGTTGTGTTATTTGTTAGTATATAACATTTAAATTACATTGTAGTGGTAGGTCTCTAAAAGTGTCAAATCTAAACTTAATTGTGTTATTTTGTATCCTACTCTACCACGCACTAGGAGGCAATCTAACATTGTCAAATTGCATCCTAGTGTACCATAGGATTGAGATCAATTTTAGGTCTAGATTTTGGAAGTTTACTGTTTTCATGGATGTTTTTTTAAGTTTAATATAAATAGAGATCCTAAAGTAGGAGAATATAACAATCAAACCATTTGTTCATGGAGATTCCCTAGAAGATCCAAACATTAGAGAGGATATAGGAGTTGATGTAGAAGGCTTAATGGACCCTATCCTAGATGTCAATCATATTGTTCAAGAAATTACTAGTGAAGAGAAAGTCTAGCTCACAAGTTGTTTTTCTTCCTTTACAAAGTTTGACAAACTTGTTTCTTTGACAATGCTAAACTTTCAATGTGTGCTAAACACATATTATACTAGGAGGACTTTCTTTACTCTAATGCTTCTTGATATGAACTATGTATCAATAATTATTTGTTTATTTTTAAAAAACCAATAAATTCTTTATATCCAAGATACTTTGGATGCCTATTATCCTTTTGATACAACAAAGAGATGTAACTCATAAATCTTTGACCTAATGATGCAAAGAATAACTTAGTAAATAATTCATGTGAACAATTAGGTCACAAATTCTTAAAAGGAAATTAACTGTCCTTATCATCCTAGTGAAACAAATCACAAGTTAGGATGCTTCCATATACACTAAGATGAATCACCTTATACAAACCAAATATTCTACTTGACAATAATATCTTAAAGGGAAATTCATTATACCTACCATCCTAGTGACAAATCACAAGTTAGCATGCATCCATATACACTAAGATGAATCACCTTAAATAAACCAAAGATTCTAGTTGCTAAGTAAAGTCTTGATTGATTAATTGTGATCAAGAAACTACCATTCTTGTTTACGTATTACTCTCTAAAATTGTACAAATGCCATAATTGTATTCCAACTAAAGGAGCATCTACATATATATCTTTTTGTTAACTAAAGCGAATGGTTCACAACCTCCAAAATATATTAGGGCCATGTATTCAATAACATCACCTTTTGGTAGTAGCTTAGATTGGAAATCCTAACTTGTCAACATGAAATTGTGTGGCATATGACTAGCACAAATAGTTACTCCTTGTGCATTCTTCAAGCCTTGTAATTAAACATTGAAATCTCACAATAAGCTTTTTTGTCAAAGCCTATGCACCCTATTTGATATGCATGATCACTTAAACACATTTACAATATTGAGAAGCTTCACCTCCCTTTTTGCTCGAACAATAGGTTCCTAAGAGTATCCCTACCAACCGTATAAGTTTATTGGTATTACTACATAATTTTAGAAAGATTATAAGTTTCGAAAATCAAACATATACATAGATTTTTGTGAATAGTCCATGTAAAATGCCTACCTAAACAAATATCCATAACACGTCTTTTAGTAGCCCATCAAGAAGTAATCAAGATTATTGCCATTCCGAACTCATTAGAATAATTGAACATTCATAAACTTGAACTACTTGATTCTACCTCACATGGAAGCTTAGTTTAACTCCACAAGGATTGACTTGGAAAAGGGGACCTAAATTTGAATGCTATTGTCTCTCATTATCCATTTAGCATTAGCTCCTAAGCTAACTATAGTGCCATCATCCCTTACGCTGAAGCAAACCATGGTTGTACTTGGTTCAAAGAGTGAGAAACAAGGAGGAGTGATGCACATTGACCCCTCTACCCATAGGGTATAGTTTCAACTTTGGCACCTAAAATGTCACTAGTTGGATTCTAATGATTTACCTAAATTGGATATGGATATGAATACAATTTTATATAGTCTTTTGAAAAAACTTAAATAGAGTATTTATCAACACCTTCTCCAAAGTACATTGAGACTTGTATCCAAAGTACCTAAATACTCATGCATAGGTGCAATCCACCACCAATTTTTCCTTAGCTAGTCAAGCCTTCCAAGAGGACCTATCTCAAGCTCGTATGGGATAGGTCAATCCTTGACACACAAGGAATCATCACAGCCAAAACCCCTTGGCACCCTAGTCACATCCTAGTATAATGGCCTCTTTATGGTGAGAGCTTTCACATTTGGGATTAGTCCTAACACCTAGTGCAAACAATTCAAGCCCCTTGATGAAGGACTCCACCACTAGCCTTGGGGGAGACCTAGGGTGTATCCAAGAATCTGTCCATGTGGACACAATATCTCTTTTCCAAAATCAAAACAAGGAAATTAGTCTATTCCAACTAGAAAACCATCTCTTTTTCAAGCAACAAGCATATCTTAAAACATTTTATCAAATGTAAAATAGTTTCCTTGGTGAGATTTAGCATCAGCTCTGCTACTACTAGCCTTTTGAATCTTACGAGTGGAGCTCCTTTGCTTGGTGGAGGTGCAAGCTCTTGCACTTTGCTTACGAGGAAATCCACCCAAGCCATGACATTACTTTCATTGACCACCCCTTCGGTGGTTCCTTGCATTGGGGTGACTGTCGGGGTGACCATAACTAGTGGGACTGTGTGTAGAGGAGCCTTTCCCTTACCTTCCACCATTGGTCTTTGTCCTGCCTCTTTTGCAATAGCACTTGTGCTTGGAATGACCTCCCATGTAGGGCTCATCATAGCTAACTCTTGAGACCGGGAAGGTTACTCCATTAATCTTCTAGAGAGAGAGAGAGAGAGAGAGAGAGAGAGAGAGAGAGAGAGAGAGAGAGAGAGAGAGAGAGAGAGAGAGAGAGAGAGAGAGAGAGAGAGAGAGAGAGAGAGAGAGAGAGAGAGAGAGAGAGAGAGAGAGAGAGAGAGAGAGAGAGAGAGAGAGAGAGAGAGAGAGAGAGAGAGAGAGAGAGAGAGAGAGAGAGAGAGAGATGAGCACATATATATCTCTTGCCCAAAATGATATCTGCAAGAAGACAATAGAAAGAGTTAGAATCAACATCAAACCCTACTAAAAAAATAGTAGAAAAAAGAGAGCATAAAGAGAGATGGGCACATATGTTTTTCCAAAAATCTAATGTTGCAAGAAGAAGGTATTGGAAGAGAGAGAGACAAAGTGGAGCAGAAGATGAGCCTCATCTCATTGTTGTTGTTCTTCTTCCATTATTCTCCCATCATACACATTGAAAGAGACTTACACACATAGGTATGACTAACCAAGACTAACTGTGGTAGAGTCAATGGCTACACCGGCTTATTGAATGTCACACATGTGTACAACTATATCCAACTAATGTTGCGGTCACACACATAAAGATAGACTAACTGAAGAGTAAAGGGAGCTTGATATTCTAACACTCCCCCTCAAGCTCAAACCATCTGATAAACTCCAAGTAGCTGTCTGAAGTATATGAACTTATAAATCTACTACTACCTAATCTTCAGTCTTCATATGAATCAAGTCAATCTGCCCTGTAAGAACCATTTCTTTGATGAAATGGTAGTGAACCTCAATATGTTTGGACCTAGCATGGTAGACAAAATTACTAGCCTGCTGAGGTTATCACAATGCAATCTCACTCTTCTTTCTAGCTATATACCCAAGTCTTTCATCAACCAAACCGCTTCACAAGTTGCTAAGGCAGCTCCTCTGTACTCATCTTCTATACTAGACAATGCAACAATAGGTTGTTTCTTACTCTTCCAACTGATCATACTGCTACCCAATCCAAATGCGTAACCACTAGTTGACCTCCTGTCATAGGCGCAACTAGCCCAATCAGCATCATTAAACCTTGTTAAGTCAATGGATTTTCTATATGCATAAAACATCCCATAATTTGCAGTACCATTTATGTTGAGAATCAGCAATCACACTCAAACAGCCTCTTTGTATGGAGTCTCAGGGTCAAGGACATGCAGTCTAACTTATCCCATATGCACAATGGTGCCTACTGCAGTTTCCTACTTTCCTATAAAGCATTGTACTTGCTTCCTTTCTTAATGCAATGATAGTACTCTTTTCATTTCAGTAAAGTGTCAATGTCATTGTCCACATACACAAGATTGTGTTTATGAGTCCAAGTCTCAATCTTGGAACCTCATTCACTTGTGTAACAAACAGTGTCCATTCCATCATGAGTCTACACTTCTCCTTCCATCCTCCATAGCTTCCGGTTATGCCATTCTCTAGATCCCGCATTTCTCACATGGTATCAGAGCACAGCTGAGCATGGCTTAGCATGTCTCAGGTCTCCTCTCTGCTCTTTCAGCTCCTCTTCATCTCTGGACAGCTCAAGATTGGTGTATGACTCTATTTCCAACTTCATCCTCACTCTTGTCTGCCATAGCCAGACAGTACCCAGCTCACTTGGAGCTTCTTGATCTACTTCTACAGCCCATATTTCCCCACGCTTCCTTCTGGAGAAACTTTCCTATGGTCCTAGCGCAGCTCCTTGTCACATCAAAGCCCGACATTGGTAAATTCTAGCTCCAGCATTGCACAAATTGAAAGTCGCTGCCCATTCTGCGCCATATTCTGGTCGTACAGTTCGCGCTGCCTCTGCGTGCTGTGATCTGGTTCGTGTCCATAGGGCAATTGAAGCTCATTACCCAAGCTTCCTTCCCATCAAGTCTTGTGCAAAATGGTTACGTCCACGAACTGCACGAGCTGAAAAACCAGGCTGCACCCTGCAAACCCTAAAGGGAAGCCATAGCCCTTGAACCAAAGCTCATAAGCCTATTCAATTTCTCATTCCTTTGGGCTCAACCAATAATTTGCAACTCTGATCTACTCAGTGCCTCATTCAAATCAGCAAGGGAAGTGAGAAATCATAGCTCAAGAATCAACATCAAGTGCTTGAATTACATAGTATCTCTTGATACTAGTCTAGTGATTCTTGGCACTCGTGTTTTTTTAACACGTTCAAGATCATCTAGATTGCTGGATATTCTCAGTCATTAGAAGCTGATTCCTGGTCATACTAATGCCAAACATGAAGTCTTTAAGTGGATGCTTCTCATGAAGAGTAGCATTACCCTTGCTACTCATTTCAATTACATAGAAGATATTTTTACTCTCTGAAGTTCATTTAAGTACTGTCACTCAGATCTGAAGGCATCAGCATCAAATCAAGAAGGGGAAGATAACTTGGAGTAAAAGACTTTTGCAGATTTGGTATTCATTTACACTCAGTTAGTGCTTTTTAGCACTTGTATCTCTCAATCAATTCTTCTGTTGCTCAAATCTAATAAAGTCTGAAGTTGATTTGCTACTGTTCCCGTAAATCTAACATGGGCAAAGACTCTCCAAATGCTCGATTCAAAGGAGTCGGATTCCACACTTGGCAAACCCGCATCAAGCTCATCCTGATGAAGAAGGGTCTCTGGGCCATCACAAATGGCAAAGAGAAGAAACCTCGGGACGCGGACCTTGCAACTACTTGGCAAAAGAATGATGACAGAGCCCAGGCCATTATCAAATTGGAGCTAGACGACAGTTATATCCATCACGTGGATAACTGTGAGACCTCACAGGATACATGGAAAAGACTTGACACCCTGTTCGGTGCACAATCTAAATCATCAAAGTATGGTCTCCTAATTGAATTCTTCAGGCTTGAAATGAAGTCCAGCACATCACTTGCCACACATCTTAATTACATGGAAGGACTCCTAACCCAACTTGCAGGAATCAACATTAAAATGGATGAAGATGTTTGCATCGGTGTTCTACTTAAGAGCTTGCCTCATGAATATAATAATGTATCAACAACTTTAATCAACATGCCAAATCCTGAACTTGTTGATATCCAGGCATCACTGTTAGAAGAAGAAAAGAAGCTAAAAACTAAAGAAGAACCAAGTACCTCTAGAGATGAGCATGCATTATATGTTGGCAACAAGTACAAAGGCAAGAAAGATCAGCTCTTTTGTGACTTCTGCAAAAGGACCGGACACACCGAGAAGTTCTGCCACGCAAGAAAGAGATCCCAAAAGGCCTATCTAGTCGCAGTCAAAGAAGAAGAAGAAAATGAAGCAAAGGAAGAAGATGAAGATGAAGACCACCAGGATCGGAAGGACAAGACTCATCAGTCCTTGTACTCTCATAATTCTGATAGACTGTTTTAATAGCCTTGTATTTTCCTTGCCCTAATGCTTCCTGCCATAAGCTTTGTAAACTCCTTATGTAACTTGGCATTACAGTCCCTGTACACTTTGTGAGGCCCCTGTTACAGCCTCTGGATGTCCACCATGTTTATGGTACCCACACTTAGCTTTTTCTGCGACAGCCTCTGGTGTTTTGCCATGTCTGTGGTATGCCCACACTTTGCAGGTGGTTCTCATTACAGCCTCTACACACTCTGTGCCTTTCCTAGTTGTGATTGAGGAGGGGTGTTGAGAATCAGCAATCACACTCAAACAGCCTCTTTGTATGGAGTCTCAGGGTCAAGGACATGCAGGCTAACTTATCCCATATGCACAATGGTGCCTACTGCAGTTTCCTACTTTCCTATAAAGCATTGTACTTGCTTCCTTTCTTAATGCAATGATAGTACTCTTTTCATTTTAGTAAAGTGTCAATGTCATTGTCCACATACACAAGATTGTGTTTATGAGTCCAAGTCTCAATCTTGGAACCTAATTCACTTGTGTAACAAACAGTGTCCATTCCATCATGAGTCTACACTTCTCCTTCCATCCTCCATAGCTTCCGGTTATGCCATGCTCTAGATCCCGCATTTCTCACAATTTACATATCTCATGATCCTCGTGACTACATCTGAATGTGGTTTGTGAGGATTCTGCATGAACTAACTAATCAGCCTCACTCCATAACATAAGTCAAGACATGAGTAATAGTCAAGTATATCAAGCTACCCACCATTTGTTGATACATGGTCACATTCTCTATGTCATTCCCAATATCAATCTACAGCTTGACATTCTGATCAAGAGGTATCTCCATAGACTTGCATTCAGCCATACCATACTTCTGTAGCATGTCATGAGCATACTTCTTCTGTAGCAGCCATATACCTTGAGGCATAAAGACTACCTCAATCCCAAGAAAATACTTCAGCTCACTAAGGTCTTTGACTCTGAATTCAGCCTATAAACATTATTTAATTTCAGCAATGCGCTCTTCATCATCTCCAATGATGATAAGATCATCTACATAAACCACTAAAAACACATATCCATGATCTTTCTTCTTCGTGAACAGACTGTGATCTGCATCACCCAATTTAAATCCATGTTGCTATAAATAACTACTGATCTGAGCATTCCATGCTCTAGGTGCCTGTTTTAGCCCATATAAAGCCCTTTTTAGCTTACATACATGGGTAGGAAAGTCTGGGAGAACATAGCCTTCAGGCTGCTCCATATATACTTCCTCAACCAAATCACTGCTCAAGAAAGCATTCTTGACATCCATTTGCCATAATTTCCAACATTTGCATGCTACCAAAGCAATGATAGTTCTGACTGTTGCCATTTTAGCCACTGGACTAAAAGTCTCCTCATAGTCAAGGCCATACTGTTGAGCATACCCTTTTGCAACCACCCTAGCCTTATAGCATTCTAATGAACCATCTGACTTGCAGTTAACCTTGTACACCCATTTGCAGCCAATGGAGACTTTTCCTTTAGGAAACTCAACCAATTCCCATGTCTCATTTTTAGCCAGGGCTGCATACTCCTCATCCATGGCAGCATACCAGTTATCATCTATAACTGCATCATCAAACTTTGTAGGTTCTTTGTAACCTGTCACACTAGCCATATATGCATAATGGCGGGCTGCATAACCAGTGTATGTAAACATGTCAACTGGTTTTTTGACTCTCTTAGATCTTCATAAAACTGTGGCTCACTCCAAGCTTGCCTCTCATGAGGCGGTACATAGCAACTCTGCCTTGCTCCAAGTGTCATAATAGATGCAATGCCCAACCCACTATCCAAACTGTCACTATTAGATGGCTCATAACCTATTGTAAGTGGACCTATCATATCCTCAAGTTTCTTTTCTTTTCCCTTATCCAATCTCGCCCTCACTGACATATCCATGTCAATGGACGTAGAAGTATGACTCCACAAGCGTCCTAACCAAGGACTTATTGTAGGTGACTCATCACCTATAGGGCCACTCATAGATGTACTCATTGTAGGTGTATTTTTAGCATTACTAGTGCTAGCTGACCCATCAATAGCCACTACAATAGGATTACCATACCATGATGCCAGCTCATCAAAAACATCTCTGCTAAAATCAATGTCTCATGTGTAGACGGTACATAACACTTGTAAGCTTTCCGATCTTGTGCATAACCAAGGAACACACTCTTGACAGCTTTAGGATCCAATTTCTTTCTCTTTTCATCAAGAACATGCATATATGCAATGCTGCCAAATACCTTCAATTGTGAAATATCAGGCTTATACCCTCTCGAATATGCATATAAGCAAGACAGCCAAAGACTTTCATGTGACTTACATTCGGCTTATAGCCATACAGCTTCTCAAACGGTGTCATCTCATGAATACTTGCAGTGGGAGTCCAATTCAAGATATACATGGCTTTCATAACAGCCTTGGCCCAATAATAGAGCGGTATCTTCTTCTCATTCATCATGGCATGAGCAGCTTCCATCAAGACCCTGTTCTTTCTTTCAGCTACCCCATTCTGTTGAGGAGTGTAGCTACAGGTAAGCTGCCTTCGTATGCCATTTTCAGCCAAAAAATTGTCAAACTCATTTGACACATACTCCCGACCGCTATCTAATCTCAAGCAAGAGATATAGTAGCCAAATTCCTTTTCAACCTGCTTTTTAAACTGCTGAAAACAACAAACACCTCATCCTTTGTCTTCAGAATGTAAACCCAAGTATAGTGACTGTAATCATCAATGAATGTCACATAATACTTCAAGCCTCCCATGGATGCATTATGGGCTGGCCCCCAACATCAGAGTGAACTAACTGCAATGGACATGTACTCTGCCTTACATGCCTGACAAATGGCAACCTTGACTGCTTACCAAACTGGCAAGCATCGCATACATGACCAATATCTAAATATTGGAACTTGGGTAAACCTGTAACAAGTTATTTTTTCTGCATAATTTGCAGCCTTTGCAAATTCACATGCCCCACTCTCTTGTGCCAAATTTCCAAATCTTTGATAGTACCAGGACCATGGGCAAACATAGCTGAATTCAGCTCTAGCAAGGTAGCATCAAGAGTAAACATTCTGCCATTCCTATGATCGTGAGCTATCAACTTGCATCCATTGCCAAACTCTTCAATAAAGCAACCATGCTTATTGAATCTAACTTGCAAGTTCTGCTCCGACAGACAGTAAGTTCTTCATAATCGATGAAACATGTAGTACATCATGCAAATTTTTATTTCTGCCATCATGAACCACAAGAGGCACTTTGCCTTTATGTTCAATGCTATGCTGCGTGTCATCACCTGTACAGACATAGCCATGTTTTTCAGGGGTCATGTGGTTTGATGCCCCTGAATCAATATACCAAACTGCATCATCAGTGGATTTTTTAGAAGCTCTGTCTTTTACGTACTGCATGGCAAAAAATCTATCTCTTGAAGTATCATCTGCTTGACTAGACGTAGCAAAGTGTCCATGTTGTTTGCCTTTCTGATTGCCCTGCTTCTTCCAGCAGTCCTTGGAAATATGACCATACTTCCCGCAGTAATGACAATCCTTATCCTTGTTCGGATTGTCAGATGGACGCAGCTGTTTCCAGGAGCCTCTACCTATAGGGCTAGATCTCTCCTTGCCTCTAAAGTTTCCACCACCTCTTGTATTTGATACCTGTTGGTTGTTATTGCCATAGGATGCATTTTGTTGGCCTCCTCTGCCAGATGCATAGCCTCTACCACGGCTGCCACGACCGCATTGATTGGAATAGAAAATTTCATCCTTGTTTTTAGAACTGCTAGATCCTGTAGCCAAGCCAAGCTTAACCTCTTCATGGATAAGCAATGCAACCAGCTCATTAAAATTAGGCATTTCAAACCTCACAGACACAGAAGTGTCAAAAGACTTATACTCAGGCCCCAAGCCATTCAAGGTCACAGTAACCATGTCTTCATCTTCAACCTGTGAACCAACAGATGCTAGATGATCTACAATGGTCTTAACCTCCTTGACATAATCATGTATAGATCTGCTCTTTCTCTCCATGTTGTTGAACTTCTGCTTCACCTATATCTTCCTGGCACTTGTGGTTCTGCCATAGTACTTAACCAAAATGTCCCATGCATTCTTAGGAGAGTTGCAGTTCATTATCTACATTACCATGGCATCTGAGATACATAAAGAGAGCCAGTGCAAGACTCTACGAGCTCTTTCTGTCCAAGCTTGGTGTAATCATCTCTGATTAGCCGTAGGTCGATCTGGGAGCTCAGGTTCACCAACTCCCAATAGCCTTTCCCTATTAAGAAGTTCTCCGTGCAAAACTTCCATATGGCATAATTGTTACTGTCAAGCTTTTCCCCCACTATCTGGGTTATGTTGTCAATCCTCTCTGCATTAGCCATATTGTACCAGACAATATTTAGTTAGTGCCTGACTTCCTGCAAGCCAACAAGTATGACTGACCAAGTTCAATCCTCAACTGTTTATGATAGTTTTTTGCAATTAATTACAGTAAAAAACTAGGGTATTTCAGCCCAATGATAGCTCAAAATAGTCCACAAACAAGTGGTCTAACTCATAGGTATAACAGTCAATACATATGCTATGGAGTTGCTTCAGCTTAAACTCCTGCAACCTCACTGCCAGGGTAAATACATACAGTCTGAAAACTATAAACTGTGAGTAACCAACAGCAATTTCAAGGCTAAAATCAATGTGTATACATGTCATACATGTTCCAAACCCTCCAGAATATCTGCTGGTACATGTGGCAGTCCAGTTATAAGCATACAGGTACAAAATAGTGCATAACCAGCAAGTACGATTGTCAAATAACTTGTTCGCAGATTGCAGCCAGCAAATACTTAGTGAAATCAAGCCTTTTTAGCTCCAAAAAATAGCTCAAAATAATGCCATACATCCACTTTGAAATATCAAGGTCACTGCACGACCATATGGGCACCCATATACAAGATGTCTTCAATAGCCAGTGGCATACATTGCATTTACAGTTTGTACCCAGCTAAGACAATGTAAATGCATTCAATTTTAGCTTCAGATTTCAGTTTTTAATCATGCTCAATGCCCGATTCAATGCTCCAAGAATTCCCAGATATATTCCCAACAGCATACAGTTGTTTGAGATCAACAGTGTCATAGCATGCTTTAGTAGAAGATGATGCTTGCTGCCCGCATTCAATGAAATTTTCAGCCTGTCAATGGCTTCCAAATCAGAATATTTCAGTCATAACAGATCAGCTCCAACACATGAGAACATGTACATATGGCCTCCAAGCAAATGTCTAAGTCTTGTTGATGCTTTTAGGCATGACCAGGAGCTTCTGTAGCTCAAAGACGATCAAATGCAAGCTGTCCTTTCACTTTCCCAACAGTTCACGACTGTTTTACAGATCTGTATACTCTGATTCTAGCTCATAGCAGAGATCCTACCCAAGCAATAGCATCTTGTAGTGTTCAAGTACCTTCTAAAGTGTGCAAACATGCTTTATAGCACTTGGTAGATGATCAGTGGCTTGATTTTCAGCCAATAGAGACAGCCTTCTGTCCTGGCGCAAACACGCTGGCAGCTTGGGGAGTTCACAACGGCAAGCTTCTTCACTAGTAATGTTCAATGCCTTCTCTAGGATGTTCAATAGAGCCTTTGAGAGACTCCAACCAAGCCAGGAACAACTCTTGTGCAAGATCAAGACCAAATGAAAACAATGCATACCCTGTGTGAGCAATGGTGAGAAATGACAGGCAGCCCTCTTTTCTTTTCAACCTTGGCAGGTCAGTCTTCAGGTCTTCTTCCCGCATGCACTCCACAGAGCCCAGTCATGGGTGCTCTGATACCATGTTAAGATTCAGAGACAGAGACAAGAGTGAAGAACTGAGTGCTCTCTACTTCTTCCATTATCTCATAGACCACACACATTACATAAGTGTATACAATAGTATTAAGGTCCGTAGGACCATTCACACTGGGTCTAAGACCACCGACTTATTTAATGTCCCACACTTGCTGATACAACTGGACACAGCTAATATCGGTCATACATACTGACAGGAGAATAATGGGAGCTTGATATTCTAACATCCCCTAGTATCCTTTTTAAAAATTTGAAACCCAAGATTTGGAAAGAAAAGATATTCTCTATGGATTTCAACATCTTGCCTTCCTATTAGAAAATTTGAAAGGCTCACCTCTTAAACTATAATATTTTTAAGAGCCTAAAATAAAGTTTATTTTTCATAATGCAAGAAGTATCCCAAACAAATTGATGAGCAAGTCACCTTAGCAACCAAAATGCCACAACCTCTATTCACAGGTATTTTCTATATGGTTTGAGGGACTAAAGTACCCGATTCTCCTTGATTATTCATGTATAACATCACAAACATGAACTTCACTCATCCTCACCATAGTCCTAACAGATAAACCATGCTCTAATTATGGCTAGGACAATCTCTTACTCTTATTCATATTCATAAGTTCCATGCAACATTGACCTAGAGAGCTATATACTTCAATGCAACAAGTGATATGTTTGCACTCGAGAAAGATTTTCTAGAAGATAGAGTGCATGTTCACAAACAATCTCTATCTTTTTTTTACATCCATGTATTTCTATTGATATATAAGGAAATCATGGGTACTAAAGTAAATCCTTGTAGTGCTAATGGCTATAAACACATATAGCATGATGAAGTCTAAAGAATGCTTAACTCAATCTGAAGGAACAACAAAAAAATATTGATCACTTTCTTTCAGGCTTAGCTTTCATATGTATATCTCACACCATATAGTATACGGTTTTTCATATTACATGTGAATAAACACATATATAAGTTGTAAATGAAACATTGTGACTGATTATCAAGCCTTAAGTCTTCACTTTATCTCTCGACCAACCTAGAATTCACCTTCTTACATGATTCCAAATATTATAATTGATTGCACATTTAAGGGATGACATCGAGGTTGCCATTTGTCAGAAATCATATGGTAGGGAGACTTGCTTGAGTTGCTACACCAAATACACACCATACACACAAGAGAAAGATCACTCAAGAATGCAAGAAGAGAGATGGAGGACAAAACGTTTTGTTATTGGTTTCTGTTAACCCCAAGTCGAGATGGCGGAAAATGGCAAAAAATGAAGGAAAAAGCGGAAAAAGCATGGAAGAAGAGCAAAGACACGCAGGCGACCTCTAGAAGCTAAGCCGAGACCAAAGGCACAATTTTAAATGAAAGGTGCCTCAAAAAACTTGAAAAACTCTTGTAAAAGAGCGGCAGGCTCCCTCCTATGCCAATTGTAAAATATTAGACGGGCATAGGCTAGAGGCATAAGGATAGAAGAGGGAAATGGAAAAAGGACCTTGCCACAATGACCGGTCATGTAAAAAAGGGGATGGGTGCCCATGGGATTTTAGGGTTTGTATATAAAGTTCAAAAAGTGAATAGAAACTCATTCTTTGGTGTGTGGCTAACAAGAGCTCTCTTCTTCTTCTCTTCTTCTCTTCTCCTTGCTTATGTGTGCTCTTGAGAGAGGGAGTGTGAGAGTGTGAGGGAGTGAGTGTGTAGGAGTGAGGGATCAAGAGGGTGAAGCTCTTCACCATCTCCTCTTCTCTTCTTCTCTTCTCTTCTCTTCTCTTTTCTCGCACGCGCGGCTATGGAGGATGGAGCTTGGAGATGGAGGAGGCTTGAGGATGCTTGAGCTAGCATCAAGAATCGTGGAGCTACTGAGGTGTGCGAGGGAGGAGGCTACTCACATCAGCATCAAGGTAAGCTCACTACATTCGTAGGATCGACGGCGTGTCGGCTAGGTGAGAGATAGCCATTAGAGCTCACTTGAAACGCTTGAAGCAATAAGCGGTCCGTGGGTCTTGGCAGTTGAGTGTGAGCTCGCACTACATTTTGGTTCCATTTTGCCGGGACCAACGGATTCAAGCTTGAGCACTTGCGTGCCTCATATCGAGCATTAAAGTAGGGGATTCATCCCCGAAACGGAGCTTGAGATAGATAGGAAGTTTGGGTGTTTTTGATCTTCAAAACAAGTAAGTATTTTGGGATATTTTGGTTGTTTGATGATTGGAAAGCATGGAGAGTCTATTTCAGTTTTTTGCCTTCGATTTTTGTTGCATTTAGTGTAGGTTAGAATTATAAAATAGAACCAGAGAAGGATAGGGTTTACTATTTCAAAACAAGGCAAAACAGGGCAAAAATCATGTAAAATTTGGTAAAACGCTCGCTAGTGATGCCTAAGATCGGCAAGTGAGTGATTGGGGCATCAACACCACACTTGGGAAGGGGTATAAGAGCTAGGAGGCCAAGGGAGAGCTCATTTGTGCCATTTTAGTGAGAGAGAGAGAGAGAGAGATAAAGAGCTCCAGCCCGATCAATTCGATCGCATCACCGATGCACTTACTGGCCCGTTCAGGTATATGAATCTCTCCCTCTACTCCCCTAGATATGATATGGAAGTGCATGGCCATTATGATTGCTTACATCTTGTGAATCGATCAAATTTGTTTTCGCGCGGTTTCGCCGCACTCGGCCCGTCCGAGTGGCCTTTCCTGGGCCGAGTCCCAGAATTGGCCCTCGGCCCCTGTCACTCGGCCCACTCGGCCCTCGTCCGTCCGAATCAAAACCGTCCGAGTCCACCCATTCGGCTTGTCCGAGTCAAACTTTCAGCCACGTGGCGCATTCGGCCTCGACCTGTCCGACCGACCCGTCCGAGCCTCAAATTCGGCCCTCGGCCACGTCCCACATTCGGCCCTTGGCCTAAGTGCCATTCAGCCCGTCCGAGTCACCTTGACTGAATTTGCCATTCGGCCCGTTCGAATCAAAACCGTCCGAGTCAAACCCTGAAATTCGGCCCTCGGCCCGCCGTCCGAGTGACCTACTCGGACCCTACAATTCAGACCAATTGGTCCGAGTGCAACTTTTTATCAAAATTTTCAAAAATTTGACCTAACCCGGCTAATATGCAGCAGCACAAACTGTCGAAACCCTTCGGGTGCTCAGAACTTGATTCTAGCACACGTAATAGAAAAAAATTCATAGCACGCACCCGCTTAGCAGCTAGAAGTAGGCAATTGCAAGACCCAAGGACTTAGATGCAAACTGCTGAGCTGTAAAACCTGATTGACCGAAAACGAACAAGGCGACATACGAGAAAACCCTAAACCCTGACAAAACGGCCAGAAAATAGCCTATCAAGGCCCGAAACAAGCGAGAGTGTGTAAGACGCTGAGGAATTTCTTGTTGCACTCACATTGAATTTCCGCACTTGAAGTACACTTAAGAAAGCCGAAAGCCTGATTGAGCACAAGTGCACGAGAACCGACACACGCGTTGAGTGATCATAAATTGAAGTTTGTATTCAATAACTAAAAGAACTCACTCAAATAAACCACTCAAGGAACCCACCAATAGGAGGGGACTAAGGACATAGGCAAACCATCAAAGTGCAAATTAGGACCAAGCAAGGGGCGCCGACGACATGGATTTAACAAGTCTACTGAACCTGATCGACAGCTTGGTGGAGCAAGACAACTCGACCATGGCAGAGGAAAGCTCAGACCACTGTTCTAATGAGGAACTCGATTTGAACATCTTCCCAGATGCTATTCAGCAGCCTGATAAGCAGTTACGACGCACACGCATAGTATGAGCACCGCGGTAGGACAATAGACACTATCATCCTAGATCTAGAAGAGGAGAGAAAGCTAGCCTGCAAAGCGTTGCAAGGCATAGCCGAATACAATAGGGATCAATAGGCTAGAAGCCAAAGGCAAAGTACGGAGTCACGCGAGGTGCAGCAAGTGTTGAACTTAGCAGGTAGGAACCAAATAGATCACGAGAGAGCCCTAGAGGGAGACTTGACATTGAGCGAGCTTCTCATGAAGCGACTGCTAGATAACACGGCTGCAGAACAAAGTGCCGCGGAACTAGCGACATCGCTACTCGCAGGACTAGGGGCGAACCAAGGCTCAAAGAGCCAGTCCAAAATACCTATCGTTGCCAAGCAACTCGACAAGTACCAACCCCATGACGACCCATACAGCTTTGTTGAGCAGTTTGAGCAAGTCTATGAAGCCAACGGGCCTCAACAACCTAACTCAACGCTCGCAAGCGTTTGGGCTTTGCCTAGGCGGCAAGGGTAGGACGTGGTATACGAGCCTAGATGCTGTAGAGCGAGCCAACTTCAATGGCCTCAAGGATCTCTTCATCAAGAGATTCACCGAGCTCGGATACTCCGATAGCCTACTAGTACGCTTGATGAACGTCAAGTAGAAAGAGAAGGAGAACATCCGCGACTACGTAACCCAGGTGAGGAGTCTCTTCAAGAGAATCCCTCTGGGCGAGTGACCGATTGAAAGAGCAGTTTCGACTGTATTCATCAGCAGACTTCGAGACAAGGAGTTATATAAGGCTTTGACAGGCAATTCAAGCTTGCAGCGAGATGCGGTAGCTAGAGTGTTTGAGGAAGCCATCAGAGTCAATGATCAGTTGAAAGAGTGGAGCTCCAGGAGCTTGAATGTAGAGGAGACCAATTCACGAGGTTCAGAGAAAGCGTCAGCCTCTAGTGAGCGATCAATCTCATCATCCCAAGATAAGGGGAAGGCCACCAAGATAGACCAAGGCTTGGCTGATGTTCAGAAATACTACCAGCCCAATCAGCATGAGTGTATCCATGCAACTGTAGCTGAACCCTAGTCTCATAAAATAGTCCATACTGCAATGTGGACTTCACATACCTGAGTATGAGTCTAGCCGCATCTAAATGCGGTTTCCTTGGAGCCTGCATAAACTGACTCACCAATCCAATAGCATAGCTCAAATCTGGTCTGGTAATAGTCATATAAATCAAACTTCCTACTATGTGTCTGTACATAGTAGGGTCTTCTAGAAGCTCACCTGCATCTACGCTTAGCAAGATGGAATTAGCCAAGTTGCAAGACATGTTGAGACGACCAATGCGCGTGCACGTCCAATGCGTGTACTATGGCGGAAACCACTTACCAGCCGAGTGTCAAGACCCTAGGTCAAGACCTTGTGCTAACTGCGGTAGGTTTGGCCATGACGTCGCACAATGCAGATTACCAAGAAGAATTCCGTACTCGCAACCCTACGGCCAGCCTTACCTATGAATAGGCCGTAGCCATTCCTTGGAAGGGGAGCCCCATTGGCCCTTCCCGTGCCTAACTATATGAAGCCAGCTGTTCCTAGGATGGAAATAAATCCTACAGGCATCCCTAGACCGCCTGGTCCTTACGTGACCCATCCACAGAGCGATGCTCCAGTCCACTACATGGAAGAGCCAAGTGAGGAAGAAACTTACATATACCCTTACGTCTCGCATGACGACAAGGGCAATGCTGTCCTCATGGACTATCGACCCGTGCTGGTGATGGTGTTAGGAAGAGGACGAGGTAGAGGCCTAGGAGGGCAGACACAGGATCCAGTCATCTGTTGGACTTGTGGTCACGCCGATCATGTCTCATCACGCTGCCCTGAAAGAGAGCAGCAAAACAGAGACAAGGCTGACCAAAGGTGCGCAGAGTGTGGAATCACCCATCTCTTCATAGACTGCCCAAAGCGAAAGCCATCTTCTAGCTCAGTCAACGTACCATCTGTCCCATTGGGGCTGTTTGGTGTCGAGAACCTTGATGGGGAGGCCACACCTATCCCATTGCAGGTCATGACCCGAGCCCAAACAAAGCAAGCCGACATCTCTCTGCCAGGACCTAGCAATCTTGACACGACCTCGATAGGGAGGAAAAGCCGCAGGCGGAAAAAAAAGAGATCGAAAGCTAAAGTTGCACTAAAAACTGAGAGTTCTACAACTAGCCTGCTGGAAAGAGGGTTTCAGATGCAGAGCTAGAGACTTCAGCCCCTGAGATGGCCAAAAAGGGAAGCGCTAAGGTCAGGGAATACCCGCATCCTAAGTGACAGTTAGAGGCCATAGAAAAGGTGAAGGAATGGGTGAAGGAGGCTCAAGAGCATCTCAAGGACGCTGAGCCCATCATAGAGGACGAGATCGATGATCTCTCCAGTGTAAGCACGCCAATATTACTGCCTCAACCTAAGTCGACAGAAGCAACCACACCACAAGCAGTGCCGCTAAGACCAAGCCTTGATGCTACAGAGCTGCAGATCAATCATGGCCATTGGCCAGGACAATCCAGGTTAGGGGAGAGACGAGTATCCAATGATCTCTTGACCACGCTAGTGACTACCCCTGTAACACTTAGCCTGGGAGATCTGCTTAGGCAGCATCCTACCCTATGGCAAGATCTTAAGCAGTGGGTCAAAGGGTCATGAGAGTAGGACACGACAGACCCTTAAGACCATGACGCAAAAAAGAAAATACCGAGTTTGACGCTACACTCTGTGCCTAAATCCTTGCACGTCAATGCCTTCTGGGAAGGTTCTAAGGTGCATACAGTCTTACCGGTCCTAGCCCTTGGTGACACAACAAGAAAGGGAATCGTAGACATGGGAGCTAGGGTTAGTGTGCTTAGCCACACAGTGCTTCAGACTTGGGGAAACTCGCTTGTCAAAATTGCTAGGTTTAATGTCACATTAGCAAATGGTATGAGAGTAAAGCCATTCGGGGTACTTAAGAATTGGCCAGTAAAGATTGCAGGCGTCCAGTTCTCTGTTGACTTTATAGTCATGAAGGGAGTGGACTACAATATCCTATTAGGCCGACCCTGGATGCGCAACACTAGAGTCATCAAAGATTGGGGTAACGGCTTGATCTTCCTTAGCAATAGAATGAATGTCGTAAGGATAGAGATGGATACTTGGAAGACCTCACCAAACAATCGACCTAGATGCCATCTCCGCTATGCTCAAGGGTAACACTCAAGTCAAGGAGTCCTATGGGCCCTTGACCAAGTATATCCCATGCCCAGAGGATGAGCGGGATTGGATGTGTATTCTTGCTACAATCGACCTACCATTCTCAGACCATGAGGCATATGAGCAAACCATGAAAACGATCGGCAAGCCTAGCAACACACTCTCCGTACTAGTCTGCATGATGGCAGGAACTCTTCAGGGAAAGCCTAAGCCTATCAACTTCCAAGTCCCAACTAACAAAAGGGAACTCTAGGAGATGCTGGAATACTTGACAGACAAGCTAGCTGCCAACTCAGCTGCAAACTTCAAACCACTCTAGGATCTCTTAGGTGAATCCAAGTGGTAAGGACCATAGTGCATGACTTAAACCTCATGTATAACTGGGCCCTACTCCCTGACCAATGACAAGAGGTGTACCAAGCCCTAGGAGATGACGAGGAGTCTGATGAAGGGGATTCTAACGACAAATACAAAGACTGTCAATCCTTCAGTGATGGAACTGAGGGTGAAGTATATATCGTAGAATACGACATTGAAGGACAAGAAATAGAGCAAATACGAGCAAACTTCAAGCCGCAGAAAAGAAATATCTTTAGGATAGAGCAAGGGGTCATGCGCATGGAATGTGACCGTGCCTGGTTGGAACACGTAGGAGCCATAGGCCTTGAACAAGCGGGCTTATCCCAGCCAGGGATGACACCGGTCCTTAGGATAGGATCACCATCTGAACTGCGTCCACCAGGGGAGACTACCTCTTCTAGCAAGGACGGGGAGTTCGACTCTGAGTCGGAGGTTAGTTCGGACAGTGATGCAGAAATCCCTAGGCCGCCCACGACTAGACGCACGAAGGGGGACCTACCCATCCACCTGAGGCGCAGACGGTTAAGGCAGGAAAAGGTAAAACAAACCAGGGATACGCGAATGGAAGACCAACGAAAACCGTAGGACCTCCCTAAGCGCTTCACAAAATTCAAAAAAGGGGATAGGGTAGTAGTTTTGTTAGGTGCCAAACGTCAAGGACAAACCAACGAACCAATCGAGGGACCAGCCAAGGTCAAGGAGGTGAATCTGGCCCAGGAAGGGGAAACACCCCGACCAGTCTTCATTGCCGACGACTTGACTGAGGAAGAAGAAATGAGTCTTCGCGCTCTCTTGCGAGAGTACATAGACGTATTTGCCTGGTCCTTGGAAGAGCTCAAGGGGCTAGATCCGAGTGTCGTGACTCACAACATACCCATGACGCCAGATGCAATGCCGGTCAAGCAGCGACCGTACCCTACGAATCCAAAACATGCTCATGGTGTCAAAGAGGAAATTGACAAGCTGATGAGAGCAGGATTCATTTACGAAATTGAGCACATAGACTAGGTATCACCCATAGTCATCGTGATGAAAAAGAACGGAAAAATCCGAGTATGTGTCAATTACAAGAAGGTGAACACTGCTACGAAGAGGGACAACTATCCATTGCCGTACACTGAGCACATGCTTGAGAGGGTGGCAGGCAAGGAAGCCTACAGTTTTCTGGACAGCTTCTCAGGGTACAACCAGGTGCAAGTGCATCCTGCGGACATGCACAAGACCGCCTTCGCCACGAGGTGGGGTGTCTTTTCTTACATAGTCATGCCCTTCGGGTTGACTAACGCCCCTGCCACTTTCCAACGCCTCATGTGCACCATCTTTAAGGACATGCTTCTTAAGGAGTTAGAAGTCTTTGTTGATGACCTGTGTGTCCATTCACCCTAGATCGAACACTTAGACAAACTCCGCGCAATATTTGAACGGTGTCGCTTATATCGTCTCTCCTTGAACCCCTTAATGTGCCAGTTTTGGATAAAGCATGGATGCATCTTAGGGCACATGGTGTTGAAGAATGGCATTGCCACTGACTTCTCGAAATTCAGGGTTATTGTTGACCTTCCACCCCCAATTAATTACAAGAGAGTTCAATGCTTCTTAGGCCATACGGGGTACTATCGGCGGTTTGTACTGAACTATGCGTTGATTGCCAAACCATTGTATAAGCTGCTAATTATCTTCGAGTGGACCGACACATGCCAATGAGCGTACGAAGAATTGAAAAAGGCTCTAACCACAACACCAATTCTACGAGCCCCTGATTGGACCATTACCTTCCACGTGCACATCGATGCTTCTAAGTTTGCCATGGGGGTAGTGTTGTGCCAACCTGGTGAGCACAACTTAGATTATCCAGTGAGCTTTGCTAGCAGGAAACTCACTGAGATGGAAATGAACTACTCAACAACAGAAAGAGAGGGATTAGCCATGGTGTTTGCTGTGAAGAAATTCCGGCATTACCTATTGGCCACACCCTTCATCTTTTTCGTGGACCATCAAGCCCTACTCTATCTAGTAAACAAACCTTGTGCTATAGGATGCATAGCTCGATGGCTCCTTTTGCTCTTGGAATTTGATTTCTCTGTGGTTGTGCGGAAAGGGAAACAGCACTACATGGCTGACCATATGTCACGCATTCCCACGGGAGAAGCCGCTGGACAAGGCATCATTGATTAATTACCCGGCGCCTATGTATTCCACCTGTCCAGTAAGAGAGATTTATTTAAGGCTGATCTAATGCCATATTGGGCAGATGACATAGTCCAAGTGCTTGAGCATGGACTACCTGAGCGACCAATAGAAAAAGCCCGACTTAGGCGCTTAATCCTTAAGGTCCAGCCCTATCAGCTAATTGTAGGCCAACTCTATAGGCTAGGGCAAGACGGATTGCTGCGTAGATGCGTATGTGAGCATGAGATGCACGATGTGCTCTCGGAGGCACACAGTGGCATTGCAGGAGGACACTTTAGCGGAGACACGACAACACGGAAGGTGCTGCAATCTCAACTATGGTGGACTATACTTTTCCGCGATGCCACGCAATTCGTCAAGCATTGTGACGAGTGCCAATGGACAAAAGTTCCGATTCGCAAGGATCAAATGGAGTTGACCCCAATTATTGCTCGACAACCCTTCGAAAAATGGGGAATCGACTTCATAGGACCTATCAGTCTTGCGACACAGTACTCACAAGCCAAGTATATCATTGTGGCCATGGAGTACCTCATGAAATGGGCAGATGCAAGAGCCATACGTAAAAATGACGCTAGGACGACTGCCAAGTTCTTATGGGAGCAAGTGATCTCGCGATTCGACTGCCCCATCGAACTGGTTAGTGACCAAGGGACGCACTCTTCATCAACGAAGTGATAGCGCATCTCCTGTCCACCTTTCTCATTATCCATCGCAAATCATCGCTATACTACCCTCAGGCGAACAGTCAGGCAGAATCCACGAATAAGATTCTCTGACTAAAGTAGTCTCAACACGCAGCGACTGGGACAACAAGCTTATGGCAGCTTTGTGGGCTTACCGTACAGCTTATAAAACAATTGTCGGTCAAACCCCATTCAGGCTGACCTATGGAACAGAAGCAATCCTACCCTTAGAATTCTTTGTTCCTAGCCTGAGAATAGCCCTTCAAGAACGATGGGAAGGGAAGGAGGCATGGACGTAGCGCTTGGTCGAGCTTGAACGCCTATCAGAGACCCGTCTTCTAGCCACCCATGCACTTATATGTGAGAAGGCCCATCGAAAGAGTTGGTTTGACAAGCATGTCAAGCAGCACGACTTTAAATAGGGCGACTTAGTGCTCCTCTACTCTATTAAGGGACATAAACAGAAAATGAAATTTCGAGGCCTTGGACCCTTCAAAGTTCGTGCGATCAGCCGCACGGGCAATGTCGAACTCGAAACCTTAGACGGTGAGGGAATAGGCTTCTTCAATGGCAGTCGTGTCAAGAAGTACTACCCTGCCACCCATGCTCTACATGAGCCCCCGATGTTAGAACTGCCTGTCAAAGTATGAGTGGCCACAATCACTGAGATTGATAACGAGGATGAGGAAGCCGTAGAGCCCGCATACCTCCATATAACGGTCACTACAAAACAAACCTGCGCTTTCAATGCTCTGATCGATGAGGGAGCAAACTTCAATGTCCTAACTCACAATCATTGAACCAAACTTGGCAGCCCACCACTTCAGCCCATGAATGCTAAATTAAGTCCCTATGGGGCCCCTTCCTACGCACTCCTTGGCAAGTGCAAAGTAGCTATTTCTATTGAGTCTGAGACTGTTGCAATGATTTTTTACGTGTTGCCAAATGCTAAAGCCGCAGGCACGGAGTCGTTGCTAGGGCACAATTTCAAAAAGCAGACTCATTGCAATGTTGATTATGAGTCGCAGCGCATCCACCTCGCAATAGGCAACATTCGCATTGTCACAGCTTTCAGCAAGCGCTGCGCGACTTCATCACCGTTTGCAAAGCCACCGATAGAATTATCCATGAACAAATCTACGGAGGGGGGTAGTGCACGGTCGCCACCTCCCAGAATTCAGGAATCACAGTCCACAGTAGCAAAACATCAGGCTCAACAGCCTAGATTTCAATGGAAGCCCAAACAGCCGCAACCGCCGCTTACGAATCGACACTCCTATCCTCGTAGGACCAAAAACTCTAACCCTAGGAGGCCAAGATGCAGTCACATAAAGCGCCGCATGATCAAGCAATGATGGGTCCCTAAAGCCCTCTTACGTGCGCAAGGCTACTACGAGGGAAATACTTGGCTGTGGATCCCTAAGGCCCACATGGCCAAAGGCACCATTCATACACCACCCTCAAGCTTGATCAAACCGCGTCCCATAAACCCTCAAAACCGCAAGCCACAGTGCTCTCCTGAACCACAACCATCCGCCTCATCCACGTCTAGGCCCACGAGCGTCCCACAAGCCTACCAGCCCGAACCGCAAGCTCTATCACAAGAGTCATCACCCGCCGAAGTCAACCCGCCTCCCCAACTCCAACTTGAATGTAGCAGCCCATCTGTCGTGGCTGTTCCTAATCCATTTAACATCCTAGTGGCCCAACCACAAAGTCTCGAACCCTCCCAACCGCCCATCTTTGTTGTCAAAAGCTCTTGTTCCATCAAACCTCACCCACCTGTCGGCCTTACGCTCTCCTATGAACGAAAATCCTTTTTAGCGCTAGCCACTGACCTCGCTGAGGACACCGGGGATGACGTGGTGGATTGTATTAAAAGATTAGATGACACTTTCATGTCACTCGCACTAAGTTACGACTACTTGGACTTAGGTCTATTAGAAGAACCCTTTGCAACTGAAGTGCAAAATATGCCTTGCTCTTGGAAAACCTTTGAATTCACATTTGCAAAAGCTTTCGCTCCACTATTGAGTTGATTAACCGCAAAATCTCCAAGGAGCAAGCCATCAAACAGCACCTTATCACATCATACAATCCAGAACCACTTCTGTTATCACTGACCAAGAAATCGTGGAGTTATCACACCTCGCTGATACTGGATCACCTTTTTTTGAGGTAGTGGTACGCTCTTAGGTTGCAATGGGAAGTTGAAGGATGTCACATAATGACCAACGCTGAGCAAAGCCATGCCATCAAAACAGCAGAGTATGATCCCACTTATGTCGCGCCCACCTCGTATAGAGTGTTAACCACTCTTCGGGGCCGACCCATGGAAGAACACCTCAAAGGACACCCCTATCAAGGAAGAGCTACACATTGCTAGCCATGTCGAATCTGGTGACTTCCTCACAGATGTTCTCACATACATCACGCACGTGGGAATTCGACCCTTTAATTTGGACCACGCAGCTCAATTGGAATACAATCCAAATTTCTATACTTGGCTCCTTCACAAGTAACTCCTACCCCAACATGCTGAAAGCCCTTGACCTTTTGACCCTCAATCCTAGGAAGGATTCTTCTCAAGATGGAAAGGGAGGGGGTAAGGTGAAATGAATCAGATGAGAAATGAATCAAAGGGGATAAATCAAAGTAAAATCAGTGAAAAGCATAAACATGTATTATGAAAAAAGGGATGGGGTAGGAAAATGGGCATGAAAACTTTGAAGTACAGGGCAAAAAGTCCAAGTCTAAAAAGGAAAATCTACATGGCATTACGATTTATGGCAGGAGCATAAAATGTCGCAGCAAGACCGCGCCCATCGACTCCCATTCACAGACAAGGAAAGGAAGCAATACCGCATCCATCTAGAGAACCGTGCCTTCAGCCAGCTTAAATTTCAAACCATCCACAACATAGAAGTTGTGGTGGCCAAGGAGGAAGTAGCCAGGAGGATGGTTGAACAATGCAACCTCAGGAAGTATCTTGAAAAGTTCTCCAGGAGCCGGACCACCTGAAGTGCGTGGAGTTCCTCAGAACGTACAACCCAGACCAAGAATGTGGTACTGTGACGGTGGGCAGAGGAGAAGATGCAAAGCAGGTACAGGTTCGCTTAGACCCAGCCTTGGTGGAGAAGGCTTTGGGGTTGGTACCAAAGACGGAGAGGAAACAAAAAAGGGATGTTTGTGCCATGCTTAAAATGAAGAAGGAAGATGTGCTCACAATAGCATCCACACAACGATGATGCCATCGGCTAACTACGGCGAGTACGTCGCCGAGCTGCTCTCCCAATTGGAGAAAGCTAAGGAGGAGCGCAAGATAGCCATGGCTGAGTTGGCAACTGAGAAGGAATTAGTAGCCGCCTTCCAGCTGGATAAAATGAGAATGATAGCCATGCAGTAAAGGGAGATCGCATATCTCAAACAATAAATGAAGGCTAAGGATGATAGGGAGGAGCATTGGAGACAACAGCTTGAAAACGAAACACAGGAGCTAGTGAAAATGCAAAGAGAGCACAAGCTCTTGATAGTGCAATACCAGGAGCTCGCTACGAAATCTGCTTAGGTGGATGCGCTTGTGGCTGAGCTGAATGCAAGAGATGAGGAGAGAAAACAAGACATAGAGGAGCAGCAAGAGGAGATCAGGTCAACTAAACTCTAAAAAAGAAGAGCAAGAGAGGCTGGTCAGGAAGTTGGAGGACCAAGAGAAAAAACTCATGATACTAACCCTAAAGCAAGGAGAGAGCTTGGAAGAAATGAACAAAAGAGCAGAGGAGTGGGTTGTGCACAATGAAAAGAGGGTGAAGACACTGGCGCGGCGCCTTGCTCTGGTAGAGAAGGAGAAAATCATTGCAGAGAGCAAGGCAGAAGCCACCCAAGTGGCCTTCGGTGCTCAACAGAAATCCTTCCTCGACACCATCCAGGACACCACCCACTCAGCACAAGGAGAGTCGTTGGAGGTGACGCAAAGAAAGCTCAGCATCGCACGTAGAGCCTTACATGCTAGATTGTAGATGCCACCCCTACCTGCGGAGGTTAGGCTGAGCTTGGAAGAGCAACGAAAATACCTATTTCTGGCCGGCCTAACCCCCCAAGAAATCGACGCCCTCGGATTCGAAAAGGAAGTACCACAGGGAGAACGGCAGGGGGAGGAAGCAGAACTTGAAATCAACATGAACCGATTCAGGGAGGATGTAGTCCCACAACCCCCCTCGCCGCAGTCTCAAGAGCCACCACTAGAGGACCCATCTGCAGAAAGAAAAGCCGCATCTAGGGAAAGACGCAAAAAGCTAGTAGAGGAAGCCAGGAAACAGCTGAGAGACAAACCAGTCGTGCTGCCGTTCGCACCCCTCCCACCGTGCCTTGATGATCTCCCCGCGGGATTCCATCCAGAATTGGTGCTATGGGAGATACAAGAACAAGGAAAGGATCCATTCACCTTTAGTTTCCTCCTACCCAATAGTCTACAGAGGGTCTTGCCGCTCAAGGTGATGGATGAGATGATCGCGATCGGTGGCCGGTTGGGGCAAAGATGGCTAGAAGAGCGAGAAAAAAACCCGACCTCTTGGGGCACAAAAGCGGCTGATTACTAGCAGAGCAAAGTTTTTGAAGTCCCACACACTGTACAGGGCTACAAAAGCCAACCCCTGTGGAGGAGGCGAGTATGCGACATTAATATGCTTGCCTGGATGGCATTTTGTAACACCCTGCCATTCAAGCGGAACAACCCCACCTACATGGCATACCCTCGAAGGGTAGGGGTGGATTTTTATGCCACCCTCCACGAGCGGTACGACTTCCCTATTATTTATAACTCTACTGTAGTATCCTTCGAGCATGCCCTTCTCTTTACCTTCGAAAGCCTAGATGAATCTATGATATGCTTTCTTGCAGATTTCTCATCATGCCTTGACCCTGCCTTTGTAACAACCTATAATTATCTTAGGTTACTTAAGCTACTCCTTAAGCAGGACCCGACTCCACAAGAGCGCGGCCTACCTCCCCTCTTCTTTGACCCTAACGCTATTGACAACTGCACCATGGCTCGTCTTATGATAAGGGCTAGTCTCCTCCCCTCTTTTTGCCTAGCTCTCCTAGAAGATATGAATGACAGCCAATTCACTAGGTGCAATCACCCTTTTCTCTCCACCACTTCTCTTCATGTCCGCATGAATGTGAAAGATTACATGTAAAGTCGCCAGGTTTTTAGCAAATCCATCTGACCCCCTTCCCCTCCTCATTCAGATAAAGACAATTAGGCCTAGCTGTCATTCCACAATTGTAATTATTTTTAAAAAATAATAATAACATGAAAGGAAAGGCACACAAGCACTCACTTGCAGAAGCACTTAAACACCACATAGAGCACTATCACTGCACCTAGGGGTTCTCAAGTCAGGCGTGCCCGGTGGCTTCGATTGGCCGGCTCCGCTCCTAACCCCCTAGCCCTTTTAGCTTCCCCACTTCATGCTTAGGGCATACCTAGGGAGCTAACACTCGCCTATGGTTAGACCTGTCACCCTAAGCCACTTACAACACTCGCCTATGGTTAGACCTGTCACCCTAAGCCACTTACACTGCACCTCCCTTAACACAAATGAGGTCCTCAAGTGTGGGACATCACCCAGGCTTGCCTACGGTTAGACCCACCTCCCCATTCCACTAGCACAAGCACACTGCACTACAAATAGTAAGGTAGACACTCCCCTTAGGAAGAGCACCGCACCTTCTCCTTTTAGGCATCACACAAGCGGCAAACCACCAACTTCGGAGGCCCCCATCAACCACTCGCTATCCATCCGGCTTTTCCGACAACCACCATCAACTTCCACATGCACCTCAATCTCCATGTGGCCCTTCCCTTTACACCATCATTGCCCAAGTGCCTACCACCCTACAACAACACAGAAGTGCCATGGGACTGGCACCCGTCTCGGAGGGGGGTAATGTTAACCCCAAGTTGAGATGGTGGAAAATGGCGGAAAATGAAGGAAAAAGCAAAAAAAGTGTGGAAGAAGAGCAAAGACACGCAGGCGACCTCTAGAAGCTAATCCGAGACCAAAGGCACAATTTTAAATGAAAGGCGTCTCAAACAACTTGAAAAACTCTTGTAAAAGAGTGCCAGGCTCCCTCCTGTGCCAATTGTAAAATATTAGATGGGCATAGGCTAGAGGCATAAGGATAGAAGAGGGAAATGGAAAAAGGACCTTGCCACAATGGCCGGTCATGTAAAAAAGGGGATGGGTGCCCATGGGATTTTAGGGTTTGTATATAAAGTTCAAAAAGTGAATGGAAACTCATTCTTTGGTGTGTGGCTAACAAGAGCTCTCTTCTTCTTCTCTTCTTCTCTTCTCCTTGTTTGTGTGTGCTCTTGAGAGAGGGAGTGTGAGAGTGTGAGGAAGTGAGTGTGTGGGAGTGAGGGATCAAGAGGGTGAAGCTCTTCACCATCTCCTCTTCTCTTCTTCTATTCTATTCTCTTCTCTTCTCTTCTCTTTTCTCGCGCACGCGACTATAGAGGATGGAGCTTGGAGATGGAGGAGGCTTGAGGATGCTTGAGCTAGCATCAAGAATCGTGGAGCTACCGAGGTGTGCGAGGGAGGAGGCTACTTACATCGGCATCAAGGTAATCTCACTACATTCGTAGGATCGACGTGCGTCGGCTAGGTGAGAGATAGCCATTAGAGCTCGCTTGAAACGCTTGAAGCAATAAGCGGTCCGTGGGTCTTGGCGGTTGAGTGTGAGCTCCCATTATAGTTTCCTCGTCTTCTTATTCACATAATACAATGTGCATAAAGTATAAACAAGATACAATATAATGAAAAGTGGCCTACTAAGTCAAATAATGTATAATTGACTATATTAATCGATTGGCATTATAACTATGTTGGTTGTAGGTAGATCCAGCAAACCAAATATAATAAGTAATAAGTCAGTGGCCATGTGAGGATTATAATGACCACCAACATGGTAAGTGTAAATGTGCAAGCCCATCTAACTAGGTAGTCCATCATCAATATCTACATATGTCGAGCTTGCCATCTTAAGACTCCCACTCAAGCTTAACTGTATCTTTGCAATTCCAAGTAAGCTTTGAAATTTTTGAAGCTTCTCTACACCCAATGTCTTTGTCAAAATATCAACTATCTAATATTGTGTGCTAAAGTATACCAAGTCAATCTCTCCTACAAGTATCTTCTCTCACACAAAGTGATAATGTACCTCAATGTGTTTTGTCCTAACATGGAACATTGGGTTCCTAGCTAATTGTACCTTGTTCATGTTATCATAATGAATGACAATTGGACCATCTCCTTGCACATCCAAATCACCCAATAATTTTTGTAGCCATACCATCTTACATGCTGCCATATCAGCATCTCTGTACTCATCCTTTATTCTCGATAAAATAAATGCAAGTTGTTTCTTGCTACTCCACTTAAATAATACACTATCAAGGGAAAACATGAATCTGCTAGTAGATCTATGAGCTAGCCCAACCTGCATATGTGTATCCAAACACCTATATATTCTTACCCGTCTCATAAAAAATTCAATAATACAAAGTGGACTTCACATACCTCAACATGGATCTAATTGCATCCAAACAAGGCTTTCTAGGCATCTACATAAACCGATTGATAAGGCCAATAACATAACACAAGTCTTGCCTCGTGATACTCATGTAAATTAGATTTCCTACTATTCTCATGAACATAGTAGGTCATTCTATCTCATCCCCAACATCAACACTCAACTTTGCATCTTGCTTCAATGGCATTGAAAGAGGCTTACATGTTGTCATACCATACTTGGATAACATATCCAAGGCATATTGCCTTTGGGATAGCCATACACCATCATCACATCTAATCACCTCAATACCAATAAAATACCTTAGCTCACCCAAATCCTTCATTTCAAACTTCTACTTCAAAAGGTTATTAACTTCAACCATCCCACTATCATTATCACCTGTAATAATTAAGTCATCCACATAGATGACTATGATGACAAAACCTACGTCTTCCTTTCTCACATAAAGTGTGTGAATCAACTTAGAAACATAAAATCCAATGTTGATAGGATACTCTCCAATCTTGTCAGATCATGCTCTAGAAGCTTGCTCTAAAGCACCTTAAGTGGACTCAAAATCCTCAATCACCTTTTTCCATATAAGCATAATGGTGAGATGCATAACCTTCAATACCAAATCTTTTAATAAGGTATCTAACCCTACTAGACTTGCATACCACTGGATCACTCAATGGAGCCTTTACATTACCATGTGCTCTCTGTACACCTGGTGTCCTAATTGAAGAAATACTAAGCTTATCATCCAAACTCTTTGAACCACTGGAATCTCCATTAAATCCCAAATGACTAGTAGATGCATCATTACCATCTAACACTTTCTGCTTTCCTTTGTCTTTACTTGCAACACTTATAGATGCACCTAAAGATATGGGGATACTCTTTAGTTTCCTAGACCAGGGGGCTCACTATAGATGTAGTATCAAATGATGTTTCTAGTCCACTAAGGCTATGTGATTCTTGCTTTTCTTTTTGCACATGACTATCATGATCATGTGAAAGGTGAGTTCCTATGGTGTAGCAAGACTCTCCCTTTATTGATTGATATAAAGCATTATTATGCCTAACTGATTTGTCTCTTGTGTAGTCCTCTTAGTACACATCAAGGGTTTGTATTTTTAACACCTCTCCCCTTCTAACTCATGATGTGCATAGCTTTATGTATGGCCATCTTCTACAGTACCGTGATCATTGCATGACTTACCCCATAGACATGTTTGCTACTTAGAGGTTCATTAGCTTGTCAACTCAAGATGATCATAGGCATTCTCTACATGATCATTTTGTGGGTTAGAGGTGTGGATGGTTTAGGGCACTTGGGCTTTTAGACAATATGATGTAGCCGAGGCTTATATATGCAAAGTCACAAAAGGTTTATATTTTGATTTGATGGAATTACAAAAGAGATGCACACTTTCTAAAGTAGTCCTTCATAGATTAAAACATTAGAAGTAGCATTCATAGCTTCCTTTTGCTTGAAAGTCATAGAAAGGGCTTCATGACATTTTTCTTCTTTTGGTGCTACCTCCTTGCCTTCTTTGTTTGAAGATGAGAGAGAGACAGGGTTGAGCAAAAATTTGAACCATTCAGGTTCCATCATCTTCTTCTCATTATTTCGTCATTGAGTAAAAACACACATACAAAAGTAACATAGAGTAAGTGACACGCTGACTAGACAGACTAACCATAGTCAGGTCACCGACTAGCTAACTGACTTATTTAATGTAGTCACATGCAGGAGACAACTGTACACTAGCTGTCATGTCGGTAGTACATAAAGACAGTCACACACTACACGGGGAGCTTGACTTCTAAGCTTGACTTCTAACACTCCCCCTCAAGCTCGAGACAACATCTGCACACCAAGTAGCTGTCTAAAACCACAAAACTTATCTTTACCCAGAGACTTGGTAAAGATATCTGCTACCTGCTCATCAATCCTCACATGCATAAGATCAACCTTTCCTGCAAGGACCATCTCACGAATAAAGTGGTAGTGTACCTCTATGTGTTTTGTCCTGGCATGGTAAACTGGATTCATGGCCAGGAGTACACTACTCAGATTATCACATAACAGTTTCACTGGAGCATCAACCTGAATATCCAAGTCAGCCATAAGCTTGAGCAGCCAAGCAATCTCACATGCTGCCAATGCAGCCCCCCTGTGCTCTGCCTCAGTACTAGATAAAGCAACCGTAGGCTGCTTCTTGCTACTCCAACTGATCATGCCGCTACCAAAGCCAAAGGCATAGCCACTCGTAGATCGTCTGTCAGTTGAGCATCCTGCCCAATCTGCATCTGTGTAACCAATCAGTGTCAAGGGCTTATCTCTGACATAGAACAGCCCATAGTCTACAGTGGACTTAACATACCTCATGATGTGTCTAACTGCATCCAAGTGCGGCTTTCTCGGCTTCTGCATAAACTGGCTTATCAGCCCTACTGCATAGCTCAAGTCAGGCCTAGTGATGGTCAAGTAAATCAGACTGCCGACCATCTGCCTGTACATAGTCACATCTTCTACTTCAGCCCCAGTGTTCATGTCTAGCTTTACATTTTGGTCCAGAGGTGTATCCAGTGGTTTGCATTCAGCCATGCCATACTTCTTAAGCATTTCCATGGCATAGTGCTTCTGCATCAGCCATAAGCCATGTTTAGCTAGTACAACCTCAATACCCAAGAAATACTTCAGATCTCCCAGATCTTTCATGTCAAATTCAGATTTCAGCATCTTCAAAGCATGCTGAATTCCCATGTCATCATCTCCAGTGATTATCAGGTCATCAACATATATGACCAGCACTACCAAGCCACTGTCAGTCTTCTTTGTAAACAGGCTGTGATCAGCCCTGCCAACAACAAATCCAAGACTCTGCAAGTAACTGCTGATCCTAGCATGCCAGGCTCTTGGAGCCTGCTTCAGCCCATATAGTGCCTTTTTCAGCCTGCACACATAATGCTGAAAATCATGGTGCTCATACCCTTCCGGTTGAACCACGTATACATCCTCTGCTAAATCACCGCTGAGGAATGGATTCTTAACATCCATATGCTGCAATTTCCAGCCTTTTGCAGCAGCCAAGGCAATAACAGTTCGTATGGTTGTCATTTTTGCAACTGGGCTGAATGTTTCATCATAATCCAAGCCATACTGCTGAGCATATCCTTTAGTGACCAGCCTTGCTTTATACCTTTCCACATTGCCATCAGACTTATATTTGATTTTATAAACCCATTTGCAGCCAACAGGCTTTTTCCCTTCAGGTAGTGGTACCAAATCCCAAGTCTGATTTTCAGCCAAGGCTTTCATCTCTTCGTCCATAGCCATGCACCAATTTTCATCCTTTGCTGCTTCAGCATAAGTACCTGGTTCTTTGATCTCCATCACTTTTGTCATGTAGGCATAATGCTTTGCAGAATAACCAAAGTACGTCAACCTGTCAACAGGGTATCTGACCCTCTGCGATCGTCTAGGCTGTGGTGCACTGCTCGATTCCCCTCTCTCATGAGGCGGAATATACCTGTTCTGCCTCGTACCAGGCGTATAGACAGTCGGAATGCCAAGTTCACTGTCTAACGTATCAGCAGACTCATATCCAGAAGTCATTCTGCCAGGTGGCGTCATACCATCCTCAGTAGCTTTCTCTTTTCCTTTGCTGTCCAAGACATCATAATATCTCCCCCTCACTGACATACCAATGTCAGTGTGGACGATGAGTGTCGCAATCTCCCTGTCCATGGGGATACTGTCTGCTGACTACTAGGTCCTGTCATATCAGTGCTCTGCTGCAACTCAACTGTAGATACATGAGTGGAAGGCATATCCAATGGCACTGCAACAACTGGTGATACATACCATGAGCCCAACTCATCAAAGGTGACATCCCTGCTTACCAAAGTCTCCCTGGTAGAGGGATCATAACATTTGTATGCCTTCTTCTCCTGCGAGTATCCAATGAACACACTCTTATGCGCTTTGGGATCCAGCTTTTTCCTTTTCTCATCTGGAATGTGCACATAAGCAAGATAGCCAAAGACCTTCATGTGTCTTACATCCGGCTTATAGCCATAGAGCCTCTCAAACGGTGTCATGTCATGAATGCCTGCAGTGGGAGTCCTGTTCAGAATATATGCGGCTGTCACAACAGCCTTTGCCCAATAGTAAAGCGGCATATGCTTCTCATTCATCATGGCCCTAGCAGCTTCCATCAGAACCCTGTTCTTCCTTTCAGCTACTCCGTTTTGCTGCGGAGTGTAGTTGCAGGTTAGCTGCCTACGAATGCCATTTTCAGCCAAAAAATCATCAAATTCATTGGAGACATACTCCCCACCGCTATCAGATCTCAAGCAAGAGATGTAACAGTCAAATTCCTTCTCAACCTGTGCTTTAAATTTTTTAAAAACAGCAAAGACCTCATCTTTTGTTTTCAATATGTAAAGCCAGGTATATCGACTGTAGTCATCAATGAAAGATACATAGTATCTGGAACCCCCCATAGATGCATTATGAGCTGGTCCCCAAACATCAGAGTGCACTAACTGCAGTGGTCGTGTACTCTGTCTTACATGCCTGACAAACGGCAATCGTGACTGCTTACCAAACTGGCAAGCCTCGCATACACGACCAATATCTGAATATTGGAATCTAGGTAACCCTGTTACCAGCTGCTTCTTCTACATGGTCTGCACCCTCTGCAAATTGACATGCCCCACTCTCTTGTGCCAAATCTCTAAGTCCCTGATAGTGCCAGAACCCTGGGCAAACATGGCGGAGTTCAGCTCTAGCAGTGTAGCATCAAGAGTGAACATTCTTCCATTTCTGTGGCCTTTCGCGATCAACTTGCATCCATTGCCAAACTCTTCAATAAAGTAGCCATGCTTATTGAAGCGAACCTGCAAGTTCTGCTCTGTCATCTGGCCCACAGACAATAGGTTCTTCGTAATCGAAGGGACATGCAAAACATCATGAAGATTCTTCTTCCTGCCATCATGTACAACCAGAGGCACTTTCCCCTCGTGCTCTATGCTATGCTGCGTATCATCTCCTGTGCAAACATAGCCATGCTTATCTGCAACCATCTCAGTGAACCAGTCACCATGTGGGGTCATATGGTTTGATGCCCCTGAATCAATATACCATACTACATCATCAGATGATTTTGCAGCAGCCTTATCCTTGACATATTGCATGGCAAACAGCCTGTCACTAGAGTCATCTGCCTGACTGGACGTGGCATAATGTCCATGCTGCTTACCCTTCTGATTCCCTTGCTTTTTCCAGCAGTCTTTTGCAATATGTCCATATTTCCCACAGTAATGACAATCCTTGTCGTTATTCAGATTGTCTGACTGACGCTGCTGCTGCCATGAGCCTCTGCCACGGGAGTTAGATCTCCCCTTGCCTCTGAAGTTTCCACCACCTCTGGCATTTGACGACTGCTGATTGCTATTGTTAAAGGATGCATTTTGCTGGCTTCCTCTGCCAGATCCAAAACCCCTGCCACGGCTACCACGACCGCGCTGGTTCGAGTAACAAACTGCATCCTTATTCTTGGAGCTACTTGACCCTGTAGCCAAGACAAGCTTCACCTCTTCATGAATCAACAATGCAACCAGCTCGTTAAAGTCGGGCATTTCAGCCCTCACAGACACGGATGTGTCAAATGACTTGTATTCTGGACCCAAGCCATTCAAAGTCACTGCAACCATATCTTCATCTTCAACCTGTGAACCAATAGATGCGAGCTGATCTGCTAAGGTTTTAATCTCCGTGACATAGTCCTGTATGGATCTGTTCTTCCTCTCTATATTGTTGAATTTTTGCTTCAGTTGTATCTTCCTGGCACTCGTAGTTATGCCATAGTATCTGACCAATATGTTCCATGCATCTGCCGGACTCTTACAATTCATAATCTGCATCACCATAGCATCTGAGATACATAATGAGAGCCAGTGTAGCACTCTACGAGCTCTTTCTGTCCAAGCTCGATGCGCTCGTCTTTGATCAGTTGTGAGGTTCCTGTCTACTACCTCTGATTCAGCTTCAACACCTGTCACTAGGTCCTAGTACCCTTTGCCTATCAGAAAGTTCTCCATGCGGAACTTCCATATCGCATAATTATTGCTGTCAAGCTTCTCCCCCACAATCTGGGTTATATTATCAGTTCTATCTGCATTTGCCATGTCGTAGACACTACCTGACTACCTGCAAGCCAATGACAACCTGACTACCTTCAGCCTGTAAGACTTGATGACAGTTTTTCTGCAATTAATTGTAGGAAAAAAACCAGTAAATTTCAGTCAAATATCAGCCCAAACAAAGTCACAATCGGTTGATCCAACTCATAAAGACAACTGCCAATACATATGCCTGATGTTCGGTTCAGATTTAACTCCTGCAGATCCACTGCCAGGGTCCAAAAGCATGCAGTCCAAACCTGTAAACTGCAATTACAGCAGCCTTTCCAAAGTCAACCTCCACCTGGATACATGTAATGCATGTTCCAAAGCTGCTCAGTTGACTGCTGATACATATGCCACTTCAGACATAAGCATAGAGACATCAGCCAGTGTATTCTTAACAAGTACCAATGCCAACCGTTTATGTAAAAATTGCAGTCAATAAACCAGCATAGCCCGCTTCAACAAGCTCAAAAAAGTCCTTAAATCAGACCATACATTTGCTTCAATATGTCACCGTCAGTACATGACTATGTAGTGACAATACCCTGTCTACATCTGACAAGCAAGTCAAACAAAATGTCTGCAATTTATATTCATCCCAAGAAGAAAAGATTTCTTTTATTTCAGCTGCAAACTTCCAATATTCAGTGGCATTTGATGCTCCTCTCAACCCAAGACAATTCTAACATGCCTATGACAGCATATATGTCTTTCAGATGTCTGCATCTGTCACTCTGTGCTTCAGTAGAAAGCAAAATGCTTACTGCCCACAATCCAAGTTAGTTTCCAGCCCAAAAAAAACTTCAGATCTGTGTATTTCAGCCACCAAACTCAGCTTGCAATTGATCAAGACAAGTACATGTAGCCTCCAGCATGTACCTATACTTCACAGGTGCTTCTGGGCATACTCAAGAGCTTCCAATGCTCTTCAAAGTGTTGTAGACTCCATGTATGCTGTGTATACAGCAGTGCAGACAATTTACACTGTTCTGCCCACTCTATTTCAGCTCATATCAGAGCTCAACCACAAGTACTTACTCCATGTACTTCACAAAGACCTTTTTCAGTAAGCATACATGCTTTTCATGACCCATTTATGGTCACCATTGAGTGCAGTAGATAGTGCAGGCCTTCAGCCCAAACATGCGCAATCACGCTGGTTGCAGACCCCTGTTTTCAGTTCTTGCTAATGAAGATGATGATGGTGGTGTTGATGCCACACCCAAATGCACTCTAAACAGCCTCCTCAAGGCTCTCAAGAAGCCACAAGCTCTGATCTTGACCCTGGAGTGTGTAATGAACAAATATCTACCTGCAGTCCACAATGGCAGCCTGTCTGCACAAAGGAAAAATGAGTCTTCACTTCCTGGAAGTAGATCTTCACTTTCTCCAACTCTCAGAGATCCACCAAGTCCTGCTCTGATACCATGTTTGAAGATGAGAGAGAGACAGGGTTGAGCAAAAATTTGAACCATTCAGGTTCCATCATCTTCTTCTCATTATTTCGTCATTGAGTAAAAACACACATACAAAAGTAACATAGAGTAAGTGACATGCTGACTAGACAGACTCTAACCATAGTCAGGTCACCGACTAGCTAACCGACTTATTTAATGTAGTCACATGCAGGAGACAGCTGTACACTAGCTGTCATGTTGGTAGTACATAAAGACAGTCACACACTACACGGGGAGCTTGACTTCTAAGCTTGACTTCTAACATTCTTCTCCTTCTTCATCACTCTCTTGAACTATCTTTGTAAGGAGTATCTTTTGAGCTCTCTTTCTATGAAAGAAATATTTCTCCTTGTGGCTTGCTTTGTGACATAAGTCACACACAATCAACTCATTATGACTAATGCTTTCTTCCCCTTGAATTTATACTTGGCATAATTCATAGATTGGGCGTGATCTCTTTTTCATTTGGTCATGGTGATAGTGCATTTTGGGTGAGGTATCATATGTGTGATCCACTCAAGAATATGCATGTGTAAGCACTCTTTTGCCATGATGATGCCATTTCATTGCCCTTCCTTTCATAGGAAGATGGATGCTTAGTGAATCAGCTGTAGTAGAAGGAATGATGGCAACATTGGAATGGCTCTAGTTGTCTAAGATAGACCAAAGTAGATATATTCCTCTTCTTACTTTGAATAGAAATTGTTCCCATGATCTTGGTGTAGTATTCATGGCAATAAATGAGTGATATTTGGGCATTCTTTGTATATTATTTAATGGCAGTAATACACCCATATAAAGATAGAGAAATAGGTACTATTTTAGTAGCTCTATTATAATGTTTAGTACCATTATGTAGTATCCTCCAACATAACTTTCAATAACAACATTTAAGCTTTATTTGCATTAGCATTATACTTGTTATGGCAACTCAAAAATGCTCAAATATGATATGTTTTACAAGGAAGATGGATAGTAGAAGTCCATTAGAGACAGAACAACTTAGTTGTATTAATAAGAAGCCATTGATCACCTATATTTTCAGCTTAATTTGGGATAATAGTGACATCAACGAAGAGAGAAACAATGTAGCTCATAGTAAGGAAGATTAACAAATGATAAAGTAGTATTAGTAGAGTGTGCCATATGATGATTAATGAACATCTACAATAAAGTAATAACCTACAATTGGACACCTCATTCTGAGCCACTTTATGATGACATAGTTGGTAGTAGAAATTATTGAGATGTTGAGATTTATATGAGCTGGCATCCACTATGTGCCTTGGTGATGTGGCATAATATTATTCACTAGCATGGTAGGTGATGGCATGAGGATACACCAATTATTCTACAACTAGACTATATCCACATAGTCTATCCTTGGTTATGGGACATTCTGTAATGTGTCCACCTATCCACTAGTAGGACATGTCTTAGTAGCCCATCGGGAAGAGAGTCCAGAAAGCGCCGCCCGGCACTCCCATGGAATGTCATGGGGTTTGCGATCTAGGTCTTCCCGAGTCTACCACGAAGCGGAAGCATTTCGGCCATTCCTTCTTAGGACCGACCTGAATCAAGGTTTCCCTGGTGGTCAAATTCCTAGAACGGTAGCTAACGTCAAGAACTACTTTATGCAAAAACGTCAGGGTCGAAGCATATTCATGTTGCACTTGGTTCAAGGAGAATGGGAAACGAGAGGGATGCAAAGCTCCACCTCTCTGCCCATAAGGCATAGTCCCATTTCGTTCCCCTAAAACAGCACAAATCGGGACTCTAGCTTCCTAGATTCTAAGTCATCGTTACCTTGCTGTCAAATTCTTTGAGAAAAGTTCATGGCCAACCAGGACCACCCTTTCGTAGGAGGACCTATGGTCGCATCCACCACACTTTCCTCGGGGTTGCTTTAGTTTTCTAATTACCTACCACATTTAGTTTGACACGCAAAAACAGCTTCCTTAATTAACCAATTATTCACCAGTTCCTTCACGTAACTTAAGCACTGACATAGAAAAACAATGTCAAACAAGTTCCTTTTCAACAATTGATCTTATTTACCAGTCTTTGGAATACATCATAATAATCCAGCCTGAAGGCTAATCCATAATCCAGCCTAAAGGCTAATCCATAATCCGCCCGAAGGCTAATCCAGCAATCCTCAGGGATTAGCGGGCCTCGAGATCCAATCCCAACATCGGCCTCTTGTGTAGGACCCGGAGGCAAGGGATTTATGGCCAGAGCCCCCCTGGCACCCAAGCGTTCTCCTGCTCCAAGTAGCACCCACCGAGAGACCTCTTGTGGCGGGTTCAGTCCACATACCCGGTGCGGCCTAACAACCCCCTTGGATAGGGTCAAGTAGACAATCGGGGGTAACTGATGCTGCCTCTCCCTCCAGGCCTTCAACCTGAAGCATTAATTATTTTTCCAGCTTTAGTTCATTGAGCAAAGAAGTACAAATAGTGCTCCTAAATGTACAAACACAATCAATCCAGTGGTCGTTTATTTGGCCAACTGCTAAAATTCCTTCTCTCCGAATGCATCCAGCATTCGATCCGGGATCAATTTGCGACTTGGCAAGATCCCCAAGGGTTTTGTTGCTTGTTTACCCTTTTATCCTTGGGTTAGGGTTTATACCCTATTAGTCCAAATTAACCAACTCCTTAGGTTCCTCAAATTAAGACAGTAAATCCTGGGCAACCTTGTCGCCCTAACTCGATTGGTCAATTTCTTGCTAGGCAATTCATAGTTACCCTAACTTGGCAACTCAACCTCATAGAAGGTGATGTAAGAGGATGACTACTCATCCTCTTGCAAATTAACTTGTACTTAGATTCTACCAACCCTTGTTCTAAAGAGTGGCAAATCTATCTTGTGACTTAAACACAAAGCCATGCGACATTGCAACTTGTTGTACGAGACAAGTGTTGCACCTAACTTGTGGGATCATTTCTCCCATCAAACGATGTTCCTTGGTCAAGAAATACATTTGGTCAAGATGTAGGGTTTGAGAATCCTCTTGACCCAACCCAACCCTAACCTTTCTAGGCTGACAATGTTTGGCCCTAGGGATTCTAAACTCAATCGGAAGTCTAGTATTAGGCCAATTTGCCTAGGGTAAAAACCCTAGATCGTTCTCGCATAGGCGTTCAACTAACCCTAGCATTCTATGAAAGTGGGTAGGATCTTTGGAATTGGGAGTCTTGACTTGGCATCCCAAGTGCGATACTAGGCAAAATTTTTAGCGTACTAAACTCTACCTAGCGCATTGAGGTAATCATCGTTTGAGTTACACTATTGCAAGCGAATTACCTAATCGAACTAATTGTCTTGCAACAAGAAGTGATCTTTCCTTAGAAGAGATGCAAATCCTTTTCCTAAGAGATGTAAATAATTGCAAAACATAACATTCCATGCAAATATGCGATTCATAGACTTTTCCTTCTATGCAGCTAAAAGATTTCAATGATCATTTCCTTTCCCTTGCGCTAAAACTATAATGATGCAACGGAACCAAGCTTTAATGATTGACAATTTAGGACTAACTCGTATAGAAACCTACGTTGAGTTTCAACAAGAACTATACCTATAAATCTTTTGTCCAATGCATTGAATTCATGATTTAATATGAAATGCATCTTTTTTTAAAACAACTTCGATAAAGAAGTTCATGCATAACGAATGTCATAAGACTATTGTTGACTTAATCCATTCAACGGCACTTAACCCAACTTAAAAATGCAAGCATCCTTGCATGCAACATGTAAGTTCATGGTTTCCTTTACATAATGCAATTCTTTGGACAATATGCAATGACATCTAAGATTAGCCTCTATCACGTCCATGGATTTGAATCATAAGTGCAACATGTGACAAGCCCTATCCTTCATAGCACAATTCCCTCTTCTAATTTATGCATTATTCATTCACGGGGATTGCAACTACCCTTGTTGACAGGAGTGCAAGCAATTTCAATTAATCGGCATGCACAAACTTTGTAAAAAGAATGGATGAATGCATTTAATTTTTTCTAAAAAGAATGGATGAATGCATTTAATTTTTTCTAAAAACCATCATGCTTAATGCATCCCTTTCATGCAAGAAATACAATTGGAACCTGGGCATGAGGACTCGCAGCGATGTCCACGTGTAAACTTGGGTTGGAGGCTCCCGCATGTGCACCTTGCGTCTTTTGTTTGGGGGCCATTGATGACATAGATTCTTGAATCCGCAAACTCGTCCTTGCCTTTATCCGATCTACGAACTCCCTCCAAGCTTTAGGAAATCAGCCTCAAAATCTACCTACTCCCTCCCTTGCACAGAAATTATCTTTACAAGGCGTGGTTGTAAAAATTCGGGGAAGGTCGTGTGCACAAGGCTTATGGAAGCCTAACTTTAGAAGCTTCTAAAGAAGCTTCCAAGGAGCTTCTGTTTGGGATAGAATGACGTGGAGGGGGGAAGAAATGATTGGAGGAGAGGATGACGGGCACGGCAATGATAACGAGGAGGAGTATGATGATGGTGGTGGTCGTGGCGATGAAGGCGGCGGCCTAGCGGACAGCATGGCATTTTTGCAGCAGGGTGGTGATGGCGGGCTGCACGGCAGCACCTTCTCTCTCTCTTCTCTCCCCTCCCTCAAGCTTGGGGACGGGATAGTTTTATAGGGCTAAGGGGGGGGAGGTAGCCTCCAAGTGTTGGGCCAACACCTTCTCTCTCTCTTCTCTCCCCTCCCTCAAGCTTGGGGAGGGGGTGGTTTTATAGGGCTAAGGGGGAGGGCGGGTTGCACTCATACTCCCTCTCCCTACCATGCATTCGGCTGAGGGGAGGGGATAAATGATAAAAAAAATTGCACCAAAATTACCCATTATCCCCTTTTTCCCTCTAGAAGAGGCGTTCTCGCGCGGGCTTGCGGTCTTCAAGCCACGGCCTCTTATGCACCATGGGGTGGGCTGTTTATTGAAGCACGCGAGGTAAGGACTTACATTATTCCATTGTGGGAAATGACTTAGCACTACTTTTGCGCGAGGCGTGTAGTGGTCAAAATTCTTTAATATTTTGTGTAGAAATATTACACGTTCATTGTGCCACCTCTTCTTTTCTTATTAGGTTCACACTTAGTGACTACATGTGCATACATTGTGTACTTTTATTGTAATATTCCCCCCTGTGCCCCGGCATAAGAACGCCCCCCTTTTAAAAAAATTTAATTTTTTTAAAAAAAAATTATCTCCCCCTACCAACTGCATGGCAAGGAGAGAGAGAGTGTGTGTGAGTGAGTAAAGAGGAAGAGAGGGGGGGCATGCAGCCCCCAAGTGGACCCCCCCATACCACCTTCCTCCCCCTCTTTAAAAGGGGATCCCTCCCCTCCCTCCTGGATGGCAGCCCCCCTCCCTGGTCGCCTACATCACGCCCCCCTCCCTCATGGAATGGCGCAGCCCCCCCCATGGGCTGAAACGAAACCCCTCCCCTCCCGTGATCAGAAGAACCCCCCCTCCTCATCATCATCAAGACACACAGAGAGAGAGAGAGAGAGAGAGAGAGAGAGAGAGAGAGAGAGAGAGAGAGAGAGAGAGAGAGAGAGAGAGAGAGAGAGAGGAGTTTCTGGAAGTTCTTCTTTCCTCCCCCTCTTAAAGGGAGGTCACACACCCTTATATTTTTTATGGAAATACACTCCCCTTCAATCTCTTCCTCCACTCAAGGAGAGGCAATGAGAATCTTGCATAGGAGAGTGCGAGAAATTTGTCACTCATACACGCATCTTCGAGTATGGCCCCGAAGCGTAGTTCCACAAAGATGGCCGAAAACCCTGCAAGTGTGGATGGAGGTTCAAAACAAGGTGGTACCGCAACCACGAACGGTTCATCGGGCATCAATACCACTAGAATCAAGGCATCACTCCAAACCCAGGTTGCTCTATTATTAAATCATAGGTTATAATTATCACGGTGAAAAATCATATTCACATGCATCACATTAATTACGTGTTTGATAATTTCCTAGGTATGAACTTAGTTGTGATGTATGTGACGAGCAAGATAATTTCCATTGTAAGATGACATCATAATAGGTGAAATTGATTAGATAATTGTATCATAAATTACGAAAAACTTCTTGCAAGAATTCCTGCATAAAGTGCATTGCTCCTTGCACAAATTCTTGCTTAAAATGCATTTCAGAGGACATTGAACGAACAAAAGTGCATCTCCGTATCGCAAGAAGGATACATGTAATAAGCTGCAGAAAATATTAAAGCGTAGCTAGACTCATATAATAATTACATTAAGTTATAAAGATCAGATCATTCAAGAAGGTTAAAGATCATGTAAATAATTACATAGAGGATAATGTTAAGATTGCATGCATAGAAAGTACCTTCGCATGTGTGGCATAAAATATCGTATGGATTATATCAAAATTGTAAGCATTGAAATGAAGGCATGACATTACACTGCGTGCATTAAAGTTGTTGGAAAATTTCAACGTTGTTTGTAATCTACCAAATGGGACTGAGATCCATGAGTCCCATGTTAAAGTCCTTGGTGACTTCAAGAGGGATAGGTAAAAGCTTAAGCGCCTATGAGTATTATTAAGAGGGCTTAAGAAGATTATACTTAAGACGGAGTAGGAACTATTCTAAACAGAACCATCTTGACCAACCATGGTCAAGGGGATGGACAATCTTGATCAATTAAGATCAAAGATAAAGGTACATAGGTACTTCAAGGGATCTAGGAGATAACCAGCAAGTTGACCAACCGAGGACGACGAGGTTGTCCATGACCTATTTTACAAGGAGACCTAAGGTAATGATAATTAGGGTCGGTGTAGGGTACAAACCCTAACCCGAAGGAAAAGGGAAAACAAGCAACCTAGCTTGTCAAGCCCATGGAATCTGGCCAAGTCATGAATGACCCAGGACTGAATGCTGGGAGCATTCGGGAAGAAGGAATCACACCTTAGCAATTGGTTGTACAAACGACCTCTAAGATGATTATGATTATACACCTAGGTACATTGTTTGAACTTCTTTGCTCAAGGAACTAACTCAAGGAAAAACACTTAATGGTTCAAGTTAAAAGCCTAGAGGGAGAGGCAGGTTCAGTTACCTCCAAGTGCCTGCCTAGCCCTATCCAAGGGGGTTGTTAGCTGCACCGAGTATATGGACCGAACCCACCACGAGAGGTATCTCCGTGGGTGCTGCTTGGAGAGGGAGAATGCTTGGGTGCCAAGGGAGGCTCTGGCTGTAAATTCCTTGCCTCCGGATCCCGCACAAGAGGCCAACGTGACTCGAGATGGAATCTTGAGGCCCGTGTACTAGTCTATGGGTGGAACTTGGAGCAGCAATCCTGTTGATTGTTGGAATAGCCTTCGAGCATGATACTTGATGTATTCCAAGACTATGATAAATAAAGATCAGATATTTGAAAAAGGAACTTGCTTGAAATTGTTTTTGTGTCAGTGCCTAAGTTACATGAAGGTACCTGTGATTAAATTGATTAATTAAGGAAGCTGCTTCTGCATGTCAAACATAATGTGGTAGGTAATTAGATAACTAAGCAAATCGAGGAAAGTGCGGTGGACGTGACTTGGGTTCGTCCTATGGAAGGGTGGTCCCGGTTAGCTGGGAACTTTTCTCAAAAGACATGTTAACAAAACTGTGAAAACCTAGAGTCGGTAGAGTTAGAATCCCGATGTATGCTGTTTTAGGGGAGCGGAATGGGACTATGCCTTATGGGCAGAGAGGTTGAGCTTCGCATCCCTCTCATTTCCCATTCTCCATGAACCAAGTGCAGCATAAATCCACTCCGACTCTGTTGTTCCTATGCAAAGTGGTTCATCTGGAGCTCGATGCTAGCTACTTCCTAAAGACTTTTATGATAGGAAAGAAACCCTGACTTCAGGTCGGTCCTAAGTGGGAACGGCCAGATACTTCCGCTTGGGGCAGACTCAAGAAGACCTAGATCGCAAACCCTATGACATTCCTTGCGAGTGCCAGGCGGCGCTTTCTAGACTCTCTTCCCGATGGGCTAGTAAGACGTGTCTCACAAGTGGACGAGAGGGCACATTACAGTTGGTATCAGAGCGAACCAATGAGGTCTAAGGATTACAAGGGAACTTAATGGAGGAAAATAAAGGGAATAAGGGGATAGACAGGGGAAGGTGAGTGGAATAGAGCAGTGTTTTCTGTTGAAAATATTTCTTTACTCACTTATGGATGCTGGGTTGCAGAGTCTGGCTATCAAAAACAAGGATTTTGTGAACTTCCCATGAACTTATCGCTTCCTGAGAATCCATTCCCCCAATCCATACTACTATTCTGACCTTGTAGCTAATTCTAATAGGGAATTATTAACGTGGCGTTAATGTAACTCTTGAGAAGAAAATCATCTCAGCCAAACCCTATCTATTCTCGAATAATTGTACTTGGGGCTTACGCTTCCCTATGGTTAAATAAGAATTTTATGTTCATTTGAATGGTTGCATAATTGACCTAGTAGAGGTACAAGAGAAAAAGTCTCTTCTCAAACAAATTAAACCACTAGAATTTGACAGAAAAGGGAAGACTGTTGAAGCTGATGCTAAAATATGGATTGAATCCATGGAGGACTATTTTATTGCAGCCGAAATAGCACCTATGAACCAAGCCATGATTGCTAAGCTCAAGCTCACTGGCGAGGCTAGGCTGTGGTGGAAGCAATGGTGTAAAGACCAAGCAGTTCAGTGAAACCACAATAACTTGGGAAAAACTAAAGGAAGCAGTGCATGGAAGGTATATGCCACCTGCATATAGAACTCCGAAGATGAATGAGTTCTTTAAGTTGAGGCAGTTGGCCTGTCTCTAGAAGCATACTACTCGAAATTTGTTTCCTTGCTGAAATACCCCCTGACAATGAGTATCCCCCAACAGGTCTCAAAGTTTTGTGATGGGCTGAATCCACCAATAAACACTCAGTTGGAATCAATGTGTCCTTCGGATTTGCAAGATGCATTGATAAGAGCAAGACCTATTGCCCAAGAAGTCGAGCCAAACTAGACCTTGGGCTTACAGAGACCAGAATTTGGGGATGTCAAGAGCTCAAATTAAAAGGGTGCAAGGACAAGGTCAAAGCCAAAGGAAGAAGCCAAGAGAAAATGCAATCAATGACTTTGTCCCCACTCAAAGAAGTGATCAAAGCTTGCGTTGTTTCCATTGCAATGAACCTGGCACTTCAAAAGGGAATGTCCCAAGCTTGGCGGGGACCGCCGTCAAGGGAAATTTGGAGGCCAGCCAGGGCTACCTATGGCAGCAGTCATGCAGCATTGGGAAGGGCCAAAACTACCAATATTACCACTAAAGGATTAGATGAAGAAGAAGATCCGTGCATGGAAGCCGAGGTTGAGAGGGCAACCGTTCATTCCGCTCTCCATAGGAAGGGGCCAAACTGCCAATTCGTGGGGATTCAAACACCATCAGACTACCAAGGTAAGGAATTCAAAACTCTGATTAACTGTGGTAGCACTCATTCTTTCATTTCACCAACCTGCGCAAGAAGGTTAGGGATAGCCACTGTAGTTGCACCCACTTTGCTTGTCGAACTAGCAAATGGGCGAGAAATCACTTGCACTAGACAAATTGCTAAGGTGGAATTCCTACTTGGAAATAAGCCCATAACTATTAAGTTTAGAGTAATGAATCTAGGTGTCCATTAATGTCTACTCAAGATGGATTGGCTAATCTCCAATTATGCTCACATTCATTATGGAAAGGGTCAAGTCTCCTTTCGAAATCCTAAGGGTGAGCTAGTTACAACACAAAGTGAAGTAGGTAAACCAAAGATCCAACTAGCTAAGGCAACGAGAATAGTTCAAGGAATAAGGAAGGGGTTACACGTCTACCTCATTAAGCTAAACAAACTAGATCAGGCGGAGGAAAACAATGAAGAACCATCATGGCTAAAGGAATATGTGGATGTGTTTCCAAAATAATTGACTAAATTACCACCGCCTAGGGAAGTGGATCATGAGATTAAGCTAATCCCAAGAGCTGCTCCAATTGCAAAAAGGCCCTACAAGATGTCCATTCCTGAAGCCATTGAGATAAAGGAACAACTCAAATAGCTATTGGACCAAGGGTATATACACCCCAGCAGTTCTCCTTGGGAAGCTCCAGTCTTGTTCCAAAAGAAGAAGGATAGTACACTTTGACTCTGCATTAATTATAGAGGCCTTAACCAAGTAACCATCAAGAATAAATACCCCATTCCAAGGATAGAAGAGTTACTCGATCAACTACAGGGAGTAAAAATTTTCTCCAAGATTGATTTGAGGTCAGGGTATTATCAGATCTGCGTCAAGGATGAGGATATTCCAAAGACGGCATTCAATACCAGATATGGTCATTTTGAATTCACAGTAATGTCTTTTGGATTGACTAATGCCCCTGCCACCTTTAACAGGCTAATGCAGGACATTTTTAGACCACACCTCGATGATTTCGTACTTATCTTCTTTGATGACACCTTGGTTTATTCCAAGGAGGAGGCGGATCATGAGTCCCAAGTTCGCATTGTCATTGAGACCATGAGGACTCATAAGCTCTATGCTAAGAAGAAAAAGTGTGCCTTCCTAAAAAGGTAGATTGAACATCTCAAATTTATTGTGTCAAATGAAGGGATCTCTGTAGACCCTACCAAGGTTAAGGATGTCCAAGAGTGGCCTCCACTAGCTACTATTAAAGAAGTGCGTAGCTTTCCTAGATTAACAGGTTGGTACAAGATCTTCATTAAGGACTATGCTTTAATCACATCACCCCTCACAAATTTGTTGAAAGCATAGCTTGGTAACAGCACCAATTCTCAAGGTCCCTGACTTAAGCAAGGAATTTGAAGTTGTCACGGATGCTAGCACACTTGCACTGGGTTATGTACTAATGCAAGAAGGTCATCCCATAGCTTATTCCTCATCACAGAAGCTAAAAACCCATGAGAGGAATTATGCCACCCATGACGTGGAACTGCTAATAGTGATCCACGCCCTCAAACTTTCGTGACATTACTTGCTTGGTAACAAGTTTTCTTTGGTCATGGACCATAAGAGCCTTAAATGGATCTTCACCCAGACTGACCTCAACATGAGGCAACGTCATTGGATAGAAGTTCTACACAAATATGATTTTGAGATCATGTATCGACCCAGTAAAGAGAATGTGGTCATTGATGCTCTAAGTCCCAAGATGTTCCTCAACTCTCTTATCATGGAGGAACCCTCAATTGCCAAATCTTTGGCAACTATGGTGTCAATGCCTAGCAACCCTATCCTTGGCAACTATGGTGTCAATGCCTAGCAACCCTATCCTCAAACTAGCCAAGGAAGAAGCTAGTCATGATTCGGAATATCTAGAGATGATAAAGTAATTTTGGAAAATGACCAAAACGTGAGACTTAAGGTTAAATATCAAGAATTCTCCATCAATGAGGGACTTTTCTATTTTAGGACAAGATTATGCATACCCTCGAGCAAGAAACTCAAACGGAGAATACTTTGGGAAGCACATGACTCCCCCTTTTCAGGCCATCTTGGATATGTCAAGACCCTCAACACGGTTAGAAAGAGCTATCATTGGTGAAGGCTTAAGGGTGACGTGCTCAAATATGTCACAGAATGTTTGTCTTGCCAGCGCATTAAGGTAGAACATGTCAAGATGCCTAGGAAGCTGCAACCTCTCAACATTCCCAAATGAAGTGGGAATTTATCACCATGGATTTTGTTGTTGGGTTACCCTCAATGCAAGGGGGCTACAACTCAATTATGGTTATAGTAGACATGCTCACCAAGGTTGCACACCTCATTCCAGTCAAGAAAAATTATAAAGCTTCAGATATTGCCATAAATATTTCCAGACTGTTCATCAAGGAGATTTTCAGGCTCCAAGGATTGCCAGAAGGATCGTTAGTGACCACGACTCCCTCTTCACATCTCACTTCTAGAAAGGGTTATTCGGGGCCATTGGGACTCAACTCTATTTCAACACAACCTATCACCCTCAAAATGACAACCAAATAGAGAGGGTCAATCAAGTCATTGAAGATATCCTTAGAGCTTATTGATGTCGCAAACCCAAGAAATGGATTCAATATCTACCATTATAGAGTTCACCTATAATGCTTCCTATCAACAAAGCATCCAAATGACACCCTTTCAAGCATTTTATGGGCATGATTGTCGTACCCCATTGAACTTTTTAGGTCCTACTTTAAGAGTAGAAGCTTCTAAGGAAATGCTCGAGGAAATGGATGAGCAGGTTAAGACCATCAGACAAGACATTAGAGCCGCCAAAGATAGGCAGAAAGCCTATATAGATCTAAATAGACAAGAGCGACTCTTCAATGAGGGAGACATGGCTTTTATTTGTGTACGGCCCAAGAGGAGTTCCCTATCATTGGGGGAATTTAAAAAACTGAGTCTAAGGTATTGCGGACCCTACAGGATCCTCAAATTCCTAGGACCCAATGCCTACAAACTCCAACTCCCTGAGAACGTAAAAGTTCACAATGTATTTCATGTGGACCATGAGACAAGTAGAACACTCATTGGTCTCTATTCCAAATCTAGCCTCGATAAAGCTAAAACAACCTTGAAGATATCACCTTGGACCATGATGCAATTTGTCATTAATAAAAGAGGTTCGAGTGTCGTTTCGTCCAATGACAAGAACCCTGGATTAAAGACTAGCAAGCTAGGACAACTTCCACCTCGAGAACTATCGGATATAGATCCAATTGCATAATTGCTCGCTCCTATCACACAAAAGTGGGGTCGGAAATAAGGTATTCCCTAACCCTCAAAGGATATTGGAAATTTCTACCAAGGCAAGGAGGTCAAACGCTAAGCGTCAAGATAGGGACCCCCACCTTAGCAGATGTCTCGAGCACTCACCTACACCCTTGTTTGTGCTTGTAAATTTAGGAATACTGCTTCTAAGAAAAAGAGATTGTGTAATCCCAAAATCATAAATGAGAAAAATGAATCAGGTTGAACTTTTAGAGGGCGTGCCAAACCACCCCCAGCTGGATGCCCACCCTAGCCAAGGGGGTTCTAAATAGCTGTGATAGGAACGCGGACCGAACCCACCATGAGAGGTCTCTCCACGGGTTGGTTTGAACATATGAGGATGCTCATCCCCCTATTGAATTTGAGTAAAATGCTTGGTACTTTTCACCATATCTTTCAAATGAGTCACCCTGCATACTGATCTTTTTAGTAAAGTCATGAGAGAGACCAAATCATCAAAATTTGGAAATGGCTTTTGTACGTATACAGAAGTGACAAATGATTTCCAAGACTTCTCATTATTAAGGCAACCTAAAGTAGATGAAATCAAACCATCATCAGTAGGCATTGCATCAATCACTGCTAAAGCATTTGCAATGCTCCCCACCTTCAAAACATACTCATTGAAAAATATTTTCCCTTTCTTCAATATATTAAACTGGGGGGCTTTGGCTATAAATTCCCTACCTCCCGGTCCTACTCAAACGATCTGTGTGACTCGAGATAGATTCTCGAGGGGGCCTTGTTACTAGTGTAAGGCGGAAGCTTGGTGGAAATAAAGTGCGTCCTTACAAATTGTGGATATTGTCCCTTTTGAACAAGACTTGTGTCTTTGATAAATTGCTAATATTAAAGTTTACTTCCAGGGAACCTATTTGAATTTTTTTTCATGTCAATGCCATAAGATTACGTAAACGAACCTTGTCCTTTAAAGAGCTAATTAAGGAAGTTGTTTTTACATGTCACACTTAAAAGTGACAGGGCTAATTAGACAACTAAAGTACACCGAATGAGGGAAGCGGCAAGGCGGAACCCCCGACGGGTCTGTCCTATGGCACGGTGGTCCCAGAGAACTAGGAGGCTTCTCACAAGGTTTTAGTGATGACCGACACTTAGTAGTTGTTAGGTTAGAACCCCGATTCATGCTATTTTACGGGACTGAAATGGGGGCAGAGAGGTTGAGCGTCGCATCTCTCTCATTTCCCATTCTCTTTGGACCAGGTGCGGCATGGGTCTACTTTGGCTTGGATATCTCTGTGTAAAGTAGGATGTCCAAAACTTGATGCTAGAGTTCTGTCAAGAGACCTTGACCAGTAGGGACTCAAGTTTCAGGTCAATCCTAGTGGGTTCGGTCACAAACATTCAGTTACGAGGCAGACTCGAGAAACCCTAGGCGACAAACCTCATGACATTCCATGGGAGTGTTGGGCGGCGTCGCTTAGACTCGTCTCTCGATGGACCACTAAAAACATGCTTGGTTAGTCGATAGGGGGGCACGTTATAAGAATGCACAAAATAACGATGGGAACTACAAAAACTTTAAACTATCATTTAGATTGAGATGAAATTTTATTAGCTTTTAAATGTTTAGATCACTTAAGAGAACCCCACTTTTCAAAATGTCACATCAATGCAGTAAAAACAAAAAATATCATCATCAAGGACAAGTTCTTTGATTAGAATTGCCTCTTAAGAATAAGTTTAGAGGCTTTTTTAAACGTTTTTGCTAGAGGTCAATGAGTTCAGCCACATTAGTAGAGATTCAAATGCTACACATGGCAATGTCCCATTGGTCTATTCACTAATCTTATCATGAGTGAAGCCTAACTAAAAGATCCATTTTCCCTCAAATTTGGCCTAATGAGAGTTCTTTACCAAAAAGGATGCATTTCCCAAGAGACTCACTCATGGTAGCTAGAAAAAGGACAATTTTGATTGGAATTCTCTACTTATAGAGTCTTTTTCCATGTTTGGTAATCTCATCGAGCTTCTTTAATTAGGGATTGCATATTTATGTAATAGCTTAAAATTTTATGTAAATAGAGTGGTGCCTAATGTGTTAACATATTTACATTGATAATTAAATGTGCTTGAGTCACAAGGCAACCTGTTAATTGTTTAAAAGCTTGTTGAGTTTTTTCGTTTTCTTCTCAAGCCCGAAAACTTGCAAAGCTTGATAGGCCTAGCAAGTAAGATGAAAAGTCTGAGGGGCCTCAAAATCTATGAAAGTATGGTCCAAGGGGGACCATAGAACTTTATTTGTGATCTTACATCTAGGTAATTTGTGTGTGTGTATGTGTGTGTGCAATATGATGAAGTAGGCATATCGATTGTCACGTGCCATGAATTTAATGTATGTATGTCATGATCCAGTCCTATCCTACCACTTGGTATATGTGTATAAGGTAGTCCTATCCTACCACTTAGGATATGTGGATGTGTGTGTGCACATGTGTGCATACATTCATGCATGTGTGTGATCTATCCAATTAGCATACATCGTGAATTCGGCATATGCATAATATCACGAGGACTAATGAAGCAATTCTCTCCTATCACTCACTATGTGTATGCATGTACTCTTTGCACACATGCATGTGAAAGGGAGAGATTACTAACATGACATACATTATGCATGTCATGTCCTTGTCATGGTTTACTTGTATATGAGAGTTTTTGTGCATATATACATTATGTTGTCACTTGTGGGATATGTGGATTGGCATATATTGTGTATTCAACATGTGTACAACTCATGATACCTCACTCTCATGATAAGTGTGCATGTAGGGCTCAAAGATGCATGTCAAATACGATTCTTGGCCATCTCCTTCACAAAGGGATTAGAAGATAAACATTCTATTAGCTTGAATCTAGAGATTTCCTTGGCACATTTTTTGCATGCTACCTCATCATTTGCATAGAATGTGTTGATCATATTGTAGAACTTTGCAACTACCTCACTATTTCTCCATAAATCTAGGCCCCAATACTCAAGATCTAATAGGTATGCAATACTGTGCGATGGTGTGTGGATTGTAGCCCACCTCCTTTGGACATATTTTAGCAACACCTTTCTTTGAGATGCCTTAAATGGTTTCTCTAGGGCTTTGCAATAGAGTCTTTAATATTCTCAAGAAACTCTAAACTCTTTTGCACTATCCACCATGTCATCCATACTTTTCCCATGTTTGCCGCCCCTTTGTCCATGCTACATATGGCATACATTGCGGGTATCATTATATGATTCACAACAACCATAAACCACCACCACTTGTCTTTATTTAGACAATTAGAATATAACTTAGTAGCCTTATTCCTTACTCGCATACTTTTTTCAAACTCCCAATTGTGCATGTACATATACGAGAATATCTCTATTGTAGCACCCTTGATTTGAAGTAATGGCTCTAAAGCTCAAAAGCGGGTGCAAAACCATGTCTTTGTAAAAAAATTTGCAAACTAAATTTGTAATAAATCTTTTCTTTGTTTTTAATGAACGCATAATGTATGTGATATGAAAGAAATGAACATGCGAAAAGATGCAATAATAATGTACATTTACAACTTTTATTCCACAATGATATGCATAAACACGTGTATATATTGTATACACATATTTATATTTTAATTTTCATAAGTAATAATTAAGCACTTTGTGTATATAACTTACAAGCAATAAGGATAACATTAAAGCACATGTTTAAACTAACAAACAAATACTAATGAACTAATTTTACCCAATTAGGATGACATAGTCTAAATAGCATCAAACAACAATCATATCATAAACTAATATTGCTATTATCTAACCCTATGTCCTTATACACACACACACACACACACACACACACACATAGATATATATGTATATACATGTGATGGAAACCTAGATTTTGAACTTTCTCATGATGACAGATTTGATTGAGAAAGTTTCAATGTGCATGTGTGAATAGAGAAAATGACAATGTACTTTATTTTTATCAAATTTTAGTTCCTTAATCATGAAATTTATATGAGAGAGAGAGATTTGTGGTTTGCTTGCTTTCGAGGAAGAGAGAAAGAGATAAAAGATTATGGTTTGGTTGCTTTGTTTGGCTTATTTATGTTTAGAGAGAGAGAGAGAGAGGAGAGAGAGAGAGAGAGAGAGAGAGAGAGATGGGGTGTGTGTGTGTGTGTGTGTGTGTGTGTGTGTGTGTGTGTGTGTGTGTGTGTGTGTGTGTGTGTGTGTGTGTGTGTGTGTGTGTGTGTGTGTGTGTGTGTGTGTGTGTGTGTGTGTGTGTGTGTGTGTGTGTGTGTGTGTGTGTGTGTGTGTGTGTGTGTGTGTGTGTGTGTGTGTGTGTGTGTGTGTGTGTGTGTGTGTGTGTGTGTGCGTGCGTGCATGCGTGTGTGTGCGAGTGCGAGTGCGCGTGCGCGTGCGCGCGCACGCTTATGAAAAAATAGAGGGAAAAGAAATCGAGAGAGAGATTAATAGAGAGAGACACATGAAATTTCCTAAATATAAAGTGTCATATAGGGCATATACAATTAGAGGTGAGCTTTTTATATGTAGAGGTAGCCATATCAAAAGACACTTAGCATCGACATGTTTATCAAGCATCCATAGAGTATGCTAGTTAATGTTGTTTGTAGAAAATATTGCTTAGAAACATTGCTACTTTGCTATAGAGAACATAATAAATTAATCTTAATTCCTTTTTAGTTGCATTCATTGAGATCTAATAGGAATTTGTTAAATAATTAGAAATTATGGTTTATGTTTAGGGATCTGAAGTATGTCTCTTAAAGTTTATTGAAGTTCACTTTTGGGTTGACTAAAAACACAGACCAACCATGCTCAAGTCCAACGCCATTAGAAGAAATATGGACTTAAAAATGATATTTTAACTTACAAGTTAGTGACTTTCCTATATAAGAGATTTTAGAATGAACTAAAACCAATTAAATTTGTGTCATGTGGCCACATGGTCCTTACCCCATAATGGCAACTTGCATATTTCATTAGCTATAACAAAAGAAACCGATAGCCACACAAGCAAATATGGAGCATTAGGCCTAATTATTATGGAACATAGTAGTTATGACTAGGATAAGTGCCAAATGTCGTAAGCCATCTCAAACCATGGGTCTTATTCTTAACATATCAAATTACTTATCTCTTAAAAGGAAAACCACACTTTCTCTAATTATAGTATTAAGGCCCTACCCTTTTAATTAAGAAAAGTAATATTTATCGAGCTCTAATCAAAATCTTTACAAGGATCTTTTTGGGTTCATATCCCCCCTAATGGCTTATGTATTTACTTTCAAGAAATCAATTATTGAGACTTGGATTTCCACTAAGCTCATATAAAAAGGTCTAGTTTTATCTACTCTAGATACTCTATTAGGCTATGGTCTTGGACATATGAAACTACAACACTTAAGCAAGGAAAAAGGAGAGAATCTTAGGCTAGTCTAAGCAAGGGATAGATGAGATGTTGACAAAGGGGACTGGAAGAGCAAGAGACGGAGCATGGGTTAGATAAAGAGGCAGGGAGGAAAAAAACTAAATATATTGATTTATTTGTTTGTATAGGTAGTAGTACACTCATTAGCATGAGATGTCCCATGATAGATAAGGAGATATATTGCTTCATAGCTCGCATGGACCTTGAGACCACACAACAAATCCTTGACATAGCATAATAGTCCTTATCACAATCGATGTCACATATAAAGTCATTGTCACAATCCTCTCTAGTGTACACTATCTCAACACACTCATCCTCATTGACTCTTAGGTTCTTGGAGCTTTAGTGGTTATAAATCTTGTGGAGATGATGATGATGTCTCACCATTGCAACAATAGTCCCTTATCTCAATGAAGCCTCCTTCCCTCATCATCATAGATTAAATAACTAGTAATGTCTTTATCCCTTTGTCCACTAGGCTATTAGAGCCTCCTTTTGCACATGTGGGGTGCACACCATTTATTTCATAGTGTCGGACCCAAGACCTTGAGATATCAGTTGGTGCTAAAGGCAGACGCTATAATAAGTTATGCCTGGCAAGTGCTAGGTGGTATCAAGTGTCAGAACTTGGCCTAAAATGCTTAATTAGCCATTAGTGTTAGTCATGACACTAGGAAATCGACATTAATAAATTAGTGTTGGCTGGTTAGATTATTTTTTAAGGTACATAAATAACTAATAAATTAATTTTAAAATTTTATCTTCTAAAAATTAATTTAATGGGCTTCATAATGCTAGATATTTAGTTTACAAGGTTGCCACTTGGCAAACCTTGCCCATGCAAGTTTGAGAAAGTTGAATTGGGACTGAAGGGATAAGAAAATCTCATTTTTGCATTTTGGAGCTATCGGGAAGAGAGGTTGGGCCATTGATGCCCACTTTTGGGGCCATTTCTCAGCCACCCACTAGAACCATTTTGGTGAAGGTGCTTGAATATTACCAACCAAGGGAAGAACTGTCACACTAAGAGAAGCGATATCAAACTTCCATCTAGGGTTTGTCACCTATTACCTTGGATCAAGCTCTTATTCCCTAACTCCCATCTAGACACTTGTACTCATTAACCCCATCCCTCATCAAGCCAGCCCTATTGCTAATGAATGTGTCCCCCCCCCCCCCCCCCCCCCCATTTAGATATTGAGAGGTAGAAATTGCAATTGTGCAATGCTACATTGGATGGGTGAAATGATAAAAGGTAATACCTCACTTAAGAGGGGGTGTTGAGAATGTAAGCTCAGTGTATTTGTATGTGTGTGTGAAAGCACTCTCTGTGCTTAACATTGTAGGGCGCATGAATATGGGAGTAAAGTGTGCCATATAGGGCACACATGTAAAAGTGTGGGTTACATGGCGTCACATGGGGACACACATGGAAAGTGTTAGGGATCATTGATGGAGCATCTCCTCCTTTATATATGTAACCTACTTTGTGCAATGAGAGATGAAAGAACATTTGAGTGTGCATATTATGTGACTTCTCTCTTTAGCCATGGAGTTCCTTGTCTATTACAATCATCTGTGATAATGTGTCAAAATAATTTTTTCATACACCATGATTAACCCCACATTTGTTAACATGGTATCATAGCCATGGTTAGAGCTCTTGATCATGGTGTATTTATTTATATATATATAGATATCATTGTATACTTTTTAAATCAGATTCAATCTTAACTTGGTATCAGAGCCATGGTTAGGGCTCTTGGTCATGGTGTATTTATATCTATAGATATCATTGTATATTATTTTAATCAAATTCAATCTTAACATGGTATCAGAGCCATGGTTAGGGATCTTGATCATGGTTTGTTTATATATATAGATATCATTGTATACTTTTTAAATCAGATTCAATCTTAACATGTTTTAGCCGTTTTTTCCTTTCAAATCTTGTATACTCATAATTATTACAATTGTGTATGAGAGAGCTAAAATCTTTTGAGGACTATGGAGAGGTCATCAGCATCAAGTGAAGGAGCTTTGTATTATGCACCTTGAAAATGGTGTTATCAAAAGTATGATGAGTCATCGTTATCAAAGCTACTATCATAGAGTCAAAGAAGGTGAAGCTGACATGGACTCAGAAGAAGGTACTTTTGATAGTTATTGCCTCGATTTTTGAATTCTTCATCAAAGGATGGTGTATATATGATTTGTTATTCCCATTGATGGTTTTGCAAGTTGGGTATGATGCATGTCTAGAGATGAGAGCTTGTCAATGAAAGAAAAAGTAGTATGAGGCAGTCTGCTAGAGCTTCCAACAAATAGAGATGCCATGGAGTGTATTATACAAGATTTCATTGCATGTGTGGAGGCCAAGGATGAAGCAATGAGATTGGTTCGGGACTCGATGAGTACAACCAAATCCACTATCAAGAAAGTGGAGGAGCTCTATGCTAAGCTAGAAGTCACCAAAGCATCCCTTATTGCAGTAGACCCAGCCATCGACAGAATAGGTGAGTTTATGAAGGAGCAACAATGCTAGCTTCTAAAGAAGATGATCTCAAGGAGATCATGGAGGCTACCAACAATGCGAGAGGAGCTAAGGCAAAGGTGATTTTTGAAGTATGTGGCAAGAGCTATTCAAGTGCATGCTAAGATTTTATTTATGAAGGTGTGAAATATATTTAAAAAGTAAGGAAAGTATGTACAATTGGGGATCATGCCCCTATCACTCAATCACATAATCTCATGCCTTATAAGGCTATCCCTTTGCCAAAAAATTATACAACAGGACTTGGTGGAGCTATTCTAATTGGATGAAACGAGGTGAGTTCAATTGTTCATTTGGCTGAGGCACAACCTAAGGTCCATTAATAGTATATTTAGTATGGAAGGGGCCTGAGGCTGAGCTACTGGGAGCTGAATAGGTTGGTTCAGAAGCGGCAAATAGAGAGGGCTATCATGGGAGCTATTGGGTATGGTGGCATGAGGGTTACTAGTCTTTTGACCCGCCGTGTTATCCATTGTAGAGGGGTTCCTAGTGGCCCGAGAAATTGTTGATGGTGACCCCAATCCGGCGAGGTAGAGAAGACATCGGCGAGAATCCTGATGGTGTAGTCCCTAGTCGTTGCACTATTTATAATGCTTTGGAATAATTCAGCAATCTCCTTCTTGATTTTAGCTTCTCTTTCCTCCTTCGAGCATCTGATACCCAAACGTTTGATGGAGGTCTGCACATCATGCATCACTAATTTACGGGCATTCCTTTGAACCTACCAACAAAGATCCACTAAGTTGAGGGAGCCAATCAATATTTTTACCATTTAATACTTTTTCATTGTGAAAAAACCATATGGACCATAGAAACATTCCGCGTATCAAGGTCCACAAGGAGGGGGAGAGGCAGTTTGCTTCACCTAGGAGAATTTCTTTCCATGTTAGTTTATATGGATGGCCGAGGGAGATGAACTCTTGTAACCAATTGAAATAACACCTATTACCTAGACATAAAATAAAAAGGTGCACGATGGTTTCTTTATCCCTCTTGCACCGTGGACAAAGGCCATTGCCTATCCTGATACGTTCTGCTCTGGCTTGGGTCTAGACTGCCTTATGGAGTATGAGCCATAGCAAATGAGAGATCTTCGAAGGGAGATAGGGGGCCCAAATTTTTTGAAACCGATATTCCCATTGACAGTTATTCTATTTAAGAAGCCATCCCTGATTGAGGGCAGCGATCAATTTACGATTGTCCGTGGGTAAGTTGGGTAGAGGGAGTAGAGAGGACTTGGTGTTCCACCCGAAAACCTTCATCTTAACCTGCACATTACACTGAATAAGCATTGGGTTAAAATCTTGCCAGATTCTTTTTCGGTCTTGAATGAACCTTAAGTCTTCATTGTTCAGCCTGCACTGCCTTTTGAGCTCTTTTGGATCCCTCCAGGTCCTATTGTCCTTCTCCCAAATGTCCAACCTGATTTTGATTCCTTTCCTATTAAGTTTGGAGGCTATCCCATACTGGTGAGGTTCAAGTTGGGGAAGAGTGAGGCTAAGCCAAATGGAGTCTCTTCCACTCCATATCCTTAGCTTATGGGCCTCTGGGATGGTTACCATTCTTTTATATTGTTGCTACGCTTCCCAAATATGTTTGACCAGTGGGGATGCAGTGCGGGATTTGTACTTGTTTGGGGAGAATACTATGGTGTGGATTGGTAGGTCCTTAAAATGAGAGTGTTGATGGACATTGAATCCTTGGACCTGAGTGAGTAGAAGGATTTCCCAGTCCTCCTCCTGGTTAAGCATGCATCTGATAACCCATTTTGCAGCTAACTTCTCGGACAGAGAGAGGAGGTATGTAAGGCCCAATCCTCCTTTGTCTTTTGAGAGGGTGCAAGTGTTACAAGAAACTTTGGGACATTTATATTTATAAGGGTCTCTCCCCCAAAGAAAGTTCCTAAATAAGGATTCGAGTTGTTTGAGGGTACCTTTGGGGGGGCGCCAACATGCCAAGAAGTAGACACAAGTAGAAATCAAGATGTGCTTGAGAATAATGTTGTGTGAAGCAATTCCTTGTGGGAAGCCTTTCCATCTTTCTAGCTTAGAATGGATTTTGTTCATTACCCATTGCCATCTTTATTTTGGTGTCTTCCCAAGCCCATAGGGATACCTAATAATCGAAAAACCTCTCCCTCTTGGATTATTTAGCAACCGGCGTCCAGGATCCATTGAGGAGGGGCCTAGATAAGAGTTCTGACTCCTATCTTCGTATGGTTGATTTTGGAGCCTGAGGCTAAATAAAATATGTCCAGGTAGTTCCAAAAGGTGATGATGGATTTTGCATCATTATTGAGTGTGACATTAGTGTCATCTGCAAATAGGTTAAGTATCATTTCTTTTTTATTGGGTATTTTGATACCCCTGATTTTACCCTGAAGTCTAAAGTGCTCTAAGAGCTAGCCTAATCCATCTGCAACTATAGCAAAGAGGAGAGGTGCTAGGGGGAAACCTTGCCGGAATGACTCTGCTAGTATGCCATTGACTGAGATGACTGTGGTAGCATTTCCAAGCAGAGTAGAGACAAAATTGACATACTTCCTGCCTAAGCCCATGTCTATTAAGGATGCCCCTGATTTTACCCTGAAGTCTAAAGTGCTCTAAGAGCTAGCCTAATCCATCTGCAACTATAGCAAAGAGGAGAGGTGCTAGGGGGAAACCTTGCCGGAATGGCTCTGCTAGTACGCCATTGACTGAGATGATTGTGGTAGCATTTCCAAGCAGAGTAGAGACAAAATTGACATACTTCCTGCCTAAGCCCATGTCTATTAAGGATTGTAGTGTATAATCCCACTCAAGTCTATCATAGGCCTTATCAAAATCTATCTTGAGAAACACGAAGTCTTGATGTTGTTTCTTTGTTTCTTTGCATATTCCATTCCTTCCCACAAACTAATGATAGCATCCAGTATGTAGCGGCCCTTAATAAAGACTTTTTGCTCCTTCTGTATCCAAGCTTGGAGGTGGTGTACCAATCTCCTTGCCAATGCCTTTGTAACGTGCCCGCCTAATGGCTGTCCAGGCACGTTTTTAGCGATCCATTGAGAAACCAATCTAAGTATCACTACCTGGCACTCCCATGGAATGTTTCGAAGTTTGTCGCCTAGGGTTTTCCGAGTCCGCCTCGCAATGGAATGTTTACGGCTGAACCCACTAGGATCGACCTAAAATTTGGGTTCCTAGTTGCTAAGGTCTCCTAACAGTATTCTAGCGTCAGATCCTGGACATCCTACTTTATGCAGACATACCCATAGACCCATGCTGTACTTGGTTCAAAGAGAATGGGAAACGAGAGGGATGCGCCACTCAACCTCTTTGCCCGTAGGTCATAGTCCCATTCTGGTCCCCTAAAACATCATGAATCAGGTTCTAACTTACTATTACCTAAAGATTATACGACCGTAGAACTTTGTGAGAAGCCTCCCAGTCTTCTGGGACCACCCTTCCATAGGACGGACCATCCGGGGTTCCGCCCACCCGCTTCCCTCAATAGGCCTTCTTTAGTTATCTAATTAGGTCTTATCACATTTGTGTGTGACATTTAAAATCAGCTTCCTTAATTAAGCCGTTTAGGGAATAGGGTTCGTTCACGTAACATGAAAATAGCTCAAACAGATTCCTTGGAAGCAAACGTTATATTAGCATTTTAATTGAGATACAAATCTTGTCCAAAAAGGACGTTTCCAGCAATCTGTGAGGATGCATCTTATTTTCTCCAAGTTTCTACCCTTGCACTACTAAAAGGGCCTCAGAGTCACGTAGATTGTTTGACTAGGATCCAGAGGCAGGAAATTTATAGCCAAAGCCCGCCCTGGCATCCAAGCGCCCTCCTACATTCAAACTAACCCACAAAGAGACCTCTCGTGGCGGGTTTAGTCCACATTCCCATCACAGCTATTTAGAATCCCCTTGGATAGGGTTGGCAAGGGGTGGCATGGCGCGTCCTCCATGAAATCAACCTGATTCATTATTCAAATTTCTTCTGTGAGCTTGGATCATATATTCCTTTCATAGATAGTGATTCTAGATTTACAAGCACAAACAACAATGAAGGTGAGTGCTCAAGACATCTGCTAAGGTGGAGTTCCCATCTTTGAACATTTAGCCTTGCCCTTCTTGGGTCTTTCTTGCCTTGGCGTCAATTCCCATTACCTTCTAAGGGATAGAGAATACCCTCTTTCCGGCCTCACTCCTATGTATTAAGAGTGAGAAAATATGGTATTGAATTTATATCCGATAGTTTTCAAATTGTAGCTTCCCTAAGTTGCTAACCTTTGGTTCTTATATTAAGATCCTGGTCTTAGATGATTCAAACTAGGATTTCAATTGGTCAGTTGGTAACCTTTTTCCCACCTTAGAATTTTATCGGGGTTCTAAGTTTACCCTAGGGTTTCCTTCCCTCAAGATAGCAGTAACTTTTGTTCATTCCTCTCGCAAGCCAAGGGTAAATTAAGCCCATTTACAATCCTTAAATAGTTGTGGCATTGAATGTAACGTGGTGAATGGTCATTCTTCTTGTGGATACGACATTCGAGTTTCCTTGTGTTAGCTTCAAGATGTATCATATTTTGAAAATGATATCTCCAAGACTGTTTTGGACTCATCGCGGGCTAGTTATTGGGATAGAGACCAAAGTAATAACAATTCAAACTATTTACAATTAAATCCTAGCTGAGTCAAATTAAATCCTAGCTCACTTATCATGTAGGATTTCATTTTCCAAACTGGCCCTTGCAATTAAGCTTAGCAATTCACATGCGCATCTTAAATATACCTTTTTAGATGCATCCCTATTATGTGGCGCAACTGAAGCTATCCATGATGCCATGCAAATCTAGATGCAAGTCATTCTTGAGTCGATGATATGATGCGGGATTCCATTCATGCAAATTCCTTCTAGTGCACTTATGCAATTCATAAGGCGTAACCTAAGTATTTAAGTGCGAGTGTACATGAGTTCATCGTAAATGCAAGTCAATTTACTTCAATGGTCTATAGGATGCAATTGACCTATACGGAATATTTATGAACACCGGCAAAATATGATGCATTTACAAAAGCTCAAACCTAATACTTGGCTTAATTACTGCAACAACCCATAGATGCGTAACCTATTCATGGAAATTCATGGTTATTAAGCCATTTTTAACTACCTTTCAAGTTATGCAAGTTACGCGATGCGAAGTATGACTTCTTCCTAATGATGACCATGCTTAAATGTTATTAAGTCTTTTAGGGAACATGGTTCATTCACGTAACTTACGGCACTAACATGAAAACAGCTCAAACATATTCCTTGGAAGCAAACTTTATATTAGCATTTTAATTGAGATACAAATCTTGTCCAAAAAGGACGTTTTCTACAATCCGTGAGGTTACGTCTTATTTCCTCCAAGTTTTTTCCCTTGCACTAGTAACATGCCCTCGAAAATCTATCTCAAGTCACGTAGATTGTTTGAGTAGGACCCAGAGGTAGGGAATTTACAGCCAAATTCCCCAAGGCATCTAAGGGTCCTCCTACGTTCAAACTAACCCACGGAGAGACCTCTCATAGCAGGTTCAGTCCACATTCCCGTCACAGTTATTTAGAACCCCCTTGGATAGGGTTGGTGACCGGCTGGGGGTGGCATGGCGTGTCCTCCATGAAATCAACCTGATTCATTATTCAAATTTCTTTTGTGAGCTTGGATCATATATTCCTTTCACAGACAGTGATTTTAGATTTACAAGCACAAACAACAATGAAGGTGAGTGCTCACAAGACATCTGCTAAGGTGGAGTTCCCATCTTTGAACTCTTAGCTTTGCCCTTCTTGGGTCTTTCTTGCCTTGGCGTCAATTCCCATTATCTTCTGAGGGATAGAGAATACCCTCTTCCCGGCCTCACTCCTATGTAATAGGAGTGAGCAATTACAGTATTGAATTTATATCCGGAATTGTAGGTTTCCTAAGTTGCTAACCTTTGGTTCTTATATTAAGGTCACGGTCTTAGACGATTCAAAATAGGATTTCGATTGGTCAGTTTGTAACCTTTTTTCCACCTTAGAATTTTATCGGGGTTCTAAGTTTACCCTAAGGTTTACTTCCCTCAACATAGCAGGAACTTTTGTTCATTCCTCTCGCAAGTCAAGGGTAAATTAAGCCCATTTACAATCCTTAAGGCATCGAATGTAACGTGGAGAATGGTCGTTCTTCTTGTGGATACGACAAGTTATGCGATTCGAAGTATGACTTCTTCCTAATGATGTCCATGTGTAAATGTTTGGCTGAAAGTACTAGACACGGTAGTGGTACCTAGTTTTGAAGTGTTGAATTAGCGTTTACGCCCTTGGCAGCTGTCTACTCTAATGTAGGTTTGTTTGTTTTCCCAAAAAGGTCAAAAAAATAGTTAAAGGTGACCGCTAGGTTTTCTGCTTGGTTCCATTAGGTTTTTCAAGTAGGAGAAGCCTCTTTTTGGCTCGCTTGGCCTTCAAGATACTAAAATTTACTTTAGTCGGGGTCTATCCGTGTGGTCTCACCACCAATCTCTAAAAAAAATGTGTAAACTTTTAGCTTCTAAGGCCTCTTCTTGTCTAAGGTCCACAGCCTTCTAGAGAGAAGCAGATCCTGAAGGTGGAATTCCTCTTTAGTTATTCTATCTTCAATGAAAGAGATTTCCTGATACAATTTTGCCCGCCCCTCTTGCCTTACCCTTGTTTGTGTTTGTTTTGGCCTACTAAAAATTTTTTGGCTTTCTTTGATGGCAGCTGGCTGGGCTGCCTATCGTTGGGAAATGCTTGGACCATATGGTTTCAATTCCCTTACGGACATGATGGTATTTAAAGATGTCGAGGTCCGCCCTAGAACCATCCTGCTCTACATGAGGCAAATGACACTAGTGAAAAGGAAGAGATCACTGGCTTATGATCCGACATTGCTATGGTGTGTGAAGTGGTTTGGGCATAGTCAATAAAGGATGTGAGGACAGCTATAGATACACAACATCTATCTAGACGATCTTTCCTCATATATGGTGGGCTTTGGTTGTTGGACCAAGTAAAGCCCCCTATCTAGCCAATATCTACTAGATCATGAAACCCCACTGGTCCATTCCATTCTAGCAAATCAGCATCCCCTATGATGTTTCCTTTAATTTCAAAGTGATCTTGAATATGTTCCACCATGTTGAAATCCCCTGCAAGCATCATGGGAAAGGGGATGGATTTTAGGGATTTCCAAGTGGTGATCCTATCTCTGGGAGAGGAGGGGCATAGATTGACGTAACCACCCAGTCTTCTTGTCCTTGGAAGACTACTGATACCCAAGCATGGGCAGTGTCCTTGAGTACCGCCTTAATGAGATGGGAAAATTTTCTTGAAATCCCTATGGCTATGCCACCACCTCCACCCGGATGGTTTGTAAATATCCATTGAAATTGGTGTGAAAGAATCTCTAGATTTTTAGCAAGATGGGGCCCAGCCACCTTCACTTCCTATAAGCAGACTACATCTGGTTTGATATTATTGTGAGAGAGACAGGTCTTGATGATTCGGGCCCAATTGGGTTCTATAAGCCCTTTACAGTTGAAGTTAATTATCTTGAGCTTGTCTATCATTAATTCTTGTTATTTTTAGAGTTGGAGCCTTTAGCCTTAGGATCCTTACGTGTTGGCAGGGGGCTGGCATTTCCTACATTCATGGTAGTTAATCTTCTTTTATTGATTCCAGCACTTCCAAAGTTCGGATTGGATGGGGGGCGAGGGGCAGAACGGTGATGACCCGCGTCTGCCAGTTGAGGGTAGGTGGGGAGCGACTCCTCCTCTGCCATAGATTTCTCATTATCTGAAACCCCCTCAGCCAATGTTTCCTCCATTTTAGTTGCATCTAAGTCATTAATTTCTTTCTCAAATTCTTCTACATGTATCTGTGTTTCCTGAAAAAATTGTGTTACAAAGTCGTCCTCGTGGTCAAATTCTACCTCAGTGGTTTTCCCTAGCCCATTAGCATCATGGACTATATCACCACAATTTTCAAGCAAGGTTGTGAATCTATTCAGAGAGTTAAACTTAGTATTATTAACCTTCTTCCATGTTTGAGACTTTTGATTCTTATTCTTATTCTTATTCTTATTGACATGCTTTCAAATGTGCACTCTCTAGAATCTGTCCTCATCTCCATGTGTTGGGGGGGGGGGGGGGGGGGGGCAAGGGGGGATGGGGGCACTCCTTCACCTCCTCTTTCTTAAGTTATTTGCCCCATTTAGGAAAATCCCTAATAAAATGTCCCTATTTCATGCATTTGATGCAAGAATTAGGGAGGTTTTTATATATGACTGGTTGTGTACGAATGGGTTGACCCTTCGAGTTCCTAATTATTATCGTGTCCTTAAGCTTCTTACTGATATCCACTTCCACTAAAATCTGGGGATGCTACCTTGGATTGATATCAAAGGAAGGTCTCTGCCCTACTACTTTACCTAACGGGGCTGCTATCGAGTCTAACAGGGAGTGGAAGGAGTCAAGTAAATTCAGGAGCTCAATCTAGACATGCGCTTTTGTAGGCTTGGGGCCATTAGGGTCGAAATCTATAGACCATTCGAATAAAGTTAGTGGAGTATTATGCAACATCCATTGACCATGAGACAGAACGGAGACCGCCATGTCTCTGGTCTTGAATAGAAAAATGAAATAGCTATTGGGCAGATATCTGGTAGATACAACCTTGTATCCCATGTTGTCCCAGTGTTCTCTAATCCACAATCTAAAGACCTCGATTGGAAGTCTTAGGCCATGGTAGAGGCCAATAAGGGCACGATAGTAATACAGGAAAAACACACGATCTATTACTTCATCTTCCAGGGTAAATAAGCACGTACCTTCCTCTTCTTGGTTTAGGGAGGAGTTCTTACGTACAGATTGCGACCTAGGCATTTCCTCTTTGGACCTTGTTTTGGAGTGTACTGCTTCAGGGTGGGAATGTACTATTCCGATATCGGAGCCTACGCTATGTGTTCCCGTCTACGAACAATAGCTTCTTGTAGGCCAGAGAAATGGGGTATTCCATAGTTAGCCAATGTCGAAGTACCTGCAAGATGTGAGCCAAAGGTGAGACCCTGGGGAGCAGTCCAGAACTAACATGTTGAGAGATGTTAAATAGAGGGTTAACATGTGCATATGGCGAAGAGAAGTAGGGTGAGGCATGCAGTATTTGTTGTAGAGGAGATAGCCCCTGTGATGATATTCGTCCTGGCTCGAGTGTGGGACAGATGCCAGTCGTCATCAGATCTTTGTTCATGAAAAGTTGAGGGGAAGGGCAATGATTGATCATCACCAGAGAGGAGTAGTAAGAGAAGGGGGAATCCTTGCGCGAGGGGACAGCAGCTCAACCACACCTCTAGAGGTGTTGGCCGAGGGGTCCAACGGCTGCAGAAAGGGCTACATCCCCTCCATCTAGAGGCGGGAATGGCCGATTCCTTGCCCAAAGGTGGTGGGAAAATGGTCACTAGCGTTGGACGTCAAACGGGGCCGGAGTTAAAGGCTTTTCCTTGATTCGGACGTCAGTGACCTAAATCCACATTCGAACGTCGAACCTCAGCTTGATTCGGACGTCGGACCAAAATCCACATTCGGACGTCGGACCAAAATCCACGAGGGAGATTCAGACGTCGAAACTTAAATCCACAAAAATCCGGAACCTCGGCCTACCAAAGAATTTACCGCATGCTGTGTAAAAGGTAAGGAGCCTCAACTTTCCCCTCAACCAAGCGAGCAGAACTGACACTGTTGCAGGTCAGCGCAGTGAGAGTCATGCTTGCCAAGAGGCCTGAAGGCTATCGTTATTTAAAGGTAGATCAATGGAGATGGAGATCGCTACAGAAAGCATTGGAGACGATTGGGCTATTTTTCTGGTAGACAGGCAACTGTGCAGTCTCTGAGAGGAATCGTCCCTCTGCTGCTATCCTTGGTATATGTATCCTCCTGGATAGGCAAACGCAGATAGGTCTCTGGAGGCCTTAATGAATGGACCTGAAATAGAGTATGGCAGCAACCGTCAAAAAGTAGGTAGTGCAACAACCTCTCTACTCTCACCTCATCTACTATGAAGAGCTCAGTATCAACAAGTTATTTGAGTTCCCACGAGTCAATTTTTATGGGTGAATGAAGAGAAATGGTGAATGTGTAGGAAGGAGAGCCATCGCTAGGCCATAGAAGCTTGTTGTGCAAGCATACAAGTATAGCATAGTAGAGAAATGGAGAGAGCAAGACCTTGAGAAAATGGATTATAATATAAAGGCTCTCCATGAGGAATTTCCACTACCCTCTACCACATATAGATTTTTTAATGATTGGATGCAAGTGTCTATTGTGAAACAACTCTCCCACCTTGGTTCAAAAGCATGTGATGCCTATAATAATGGGTTAGGAAAGCCAAATTAGCTCAATCATGGGTAGTGGGAGAAGACAAATAAGAAAATAAAGGAACGTTCCGATAGGTGGAGGTATCAAAAGGAGGCGACATGCGTGAGTTGTAGCTACCTCATCGTTGCATCTTGGGAGCATGGTTGGGCCTCTTTAGACAGATGTTGTAAGTGCATGACTCCAACTTTTATTTGTTCATGATTTAATTTTTTTCCCTTTCCTCAATAACTGATAGAGATCATCAACCACATGTGCAAAGTGAGGAATCCATATGAGATAAAAAATGCATGCACCTAAAAACCTCCTAAATTGTGATACATTGGAGCAAGTATTCTATAGCTTGTTAATACCATCAATTTTTGCTAGTAAAGGCTTCCTATGAGATAGGGTCCACATATATGGCCTACAATCAATACCTCCTCAACACCAACTACAAGCTTTTGACCCAATAAAATTAAATGCACTTCCTCTAATTGAGCCAAAAGCTTTTCTCACAATTAGCAATATGCATGGGCAACAAATAACATGTAGCCATTTTCATCCAACTTCTCATTATTTTCTTCCATTACACATCCCTTAATTGGCACATCATCAAAATGACATAATAAGTTGAGGTATGTAGTCTCTTAAAACCGTGTTCATCACATTCATCATGTGGGCAAAGTTTACAGTCCTTTATGGAAGGGTACACATCCCAAACTAATCCCAATGGCATCTTTATGGTAGTGATATCTCTACTTTCCCCTACCAACTGGAACTAGTTATAGCATGAGTATAAAACCCTAATGAATAGATATCCCTTCAAGAAAATTCCTCTCCAACTATAGGCCCTGCACCAACATTTTATATTGCTACTTTATTGATTGGTTGCATATCTTGAATGAATTACAATGCACCATTTTTCTTCGGCACAGGAAACCAATGATTTGAATATGGAGTTGAGGATGGATCTATAATTTCCATACAAATCTTCTCATTTAACAACTCCACCAGCTTAGGCAAGTAATCTCAAGGCACAGGAGTCGGCCTCAAATTCCATGGAACATGTGGTGATATAAAAATCCCCATTGCAACCACAACACTTGGGTTAACACAACCAATTCAACAAGCTGAACTCCAAAAGCCTTTCCATGCTTTGATAATATCTTCATTAAAAAACCCATTTCAATTGGCAAGAGAAACCCATTGCATCCAACCTTTAATTCTTTCAATGTCTCTACAACCAACACCCCCTTGAATATCTCACACTTGGTTGTTTTGACACTGTCTAATACATCTCATCACTGCCAAGGGGTAAAGTCATAGCAATTGGCTCAACCTTTTTGTCAACTATTTTATATTTCATATCCACAAGTGCTTTAGCACATTCTTGTTGAGCAAATTCTTTTATGACTTCAAACAAATCCAAGGTGCATATGTGTAGGACATAACTTTCGGCCATATTTTCTAAATTACTATTGTAATTTCAACCATAGTGTCTACAAAGATCAATCCATCAAACAGCCCAAAAATGTATTCATCTTCAGCCATAACACCATATTTTTAAAGCTCTTTTTCAGCTTTCACTAGATACATCCTTTTAGCCTTGCACATGGCTTCAATCCTCTTGTATCTTCTCAAGTTGTTTGCTTCCATAAATGAAAACTAGACATAAATATATTTTTCCCTTCATCAAGAGACAAGAGCATCCGCCAAGCAACATTACCATAGCCTTCCATCACAGCAATGCCTTCTAAAAATCCTTAAACTCTTTTACATTCAATTGCACTGGATAATCCCTAAAAGCATCTCTATTTCGTACATGATTGACACACATGGTTAAGAATAGTACTGCTCTATGAGCATATGTAGAATCATCATCAAGAATTTTAGTCTCCATACTGCTATGATGTATGGCTATCCCAATATAGCTGGATAACTACACATATCTTGCACAAAAGAATGTTGGTCATCTTGCACTTCCTCAATAGTCATTCAAACATTTGGACATGTAGCATTAAGCTCTCCAATAGAGTTATTTGCAGCCCACATTCTCCACCCATGATCTACATCAACTGGTCAATCGCCATTCTCATATAAAATGCATCTCATGAAGTTTATTTTGGACCCATGATCAAGTTATGCAATGCATGGAATATCTTGGTTCCAAATTTTCACAACAATCTTTGTACTGGCTCTAGCCCAATGCATGCATAAATAGTGATTTCTAGGAATAAAACTAGAAGCCTCATCCTCATTACATTGCAGTTGCATAGCACCCCCATAAATAGTGTTGCTAGCAACAACATTTTCAGCCAATACATTGACTTTTATATACTCATTTTTCCCATTTTCAACCTCAACTTGTTTTAAAATTGCAAAGAATTCATTTATAGAATCCAATTGTATCCCTTGCAAGAAGCCTATCTCTTCTTCATCCTCATCAAAGCTTGAGTAGTGTCTCTCAAAAATTGCCTCATTCTCTTAATAATGTCAATGATTTCATGATGTAATTCACATTTAGCAATCCCTGGCACATTGCCAAGCATAAACTCCACCCTGCTATTTAGGATCCACTCCTCAAGTACTTTCTTAATATCACTTGTAGTCTCTATGAAGGGGATGCAATGGCAGTGGAGAAGGAGAAGAGGAAGATGCAGGAGAGAAGAGCACACACAATGTAGGTGCTGTCCAACTAAACTAACAGCCTTATTACACTATCATATTATATATGAATAAAGAATGGGCGGTCACAGTGTACATGGGCAGGCCCAGAGGCCTTTTACCCCAACAACCTCCCACTAAAAGGCCAATGTGGCTAGGGAGTGAAAACAAAGAAAAGAAAAAAAAAAGACAATGTGAGGAATCATGACATCTCACCCAACGCCCAATCGAAAAGTGAGATGTGTAAGAAGTATCGAGAACCTCTACAAAAGAAGAGTCAAGCATCGCCGAGTCCATGACATCCAGGAGATAAGCGATCTCGTAGCTCCATACAATGGAGCAATCCAAGAATGCTTCTCATGAAGCAAGCACAACTCATCAGTGCACGACTATAAAGCATCAGATTGGCTATTGGATTCTATGGCATCTTGTCATGTTATTCCACATAGAGCATGGTTCTCTACTTACAGGGAGTTTGATGGATGCATTTCTTTGGGCCTTGAGCATACTTATGCTATTCTTGGTATAGGGGACATATACCTAGCTTTGCCTAATGGGACATCTCTTATGCTTAGGGATGTTTTACATGTTCCCATGCTCAGTAAGAGCTTGATTTCTGTCACTCAGTTGCATGATGCAGGTTACTTTGTTTCTCTTTAGGATAGGTTAAGGAAGATTTGTTGTGGTTGCTTGGTTTTGGCCAGAGGTTCTAGAGTTGGTTCTCATTACCCAGTGCATGCCTCTCATGTGGGAGATTCTATGGTTACAGTTATCTGGATACTACATCCATTGTTATGGCATTATCGCCTAGGCCATATGCACCACAAAGAGATGGAGATCTTGTCTCGTTTAGACTCATTGTTGCCTCCTATGTCACTTACAGATCTTTATGCTTGCCCTGATTGTACTCTTGGTCCTTGCAGACCTCCCTTGACTTATGGCAATCATACGAGGCATGCTCCTCTAGAACTTATCCATTGTGTAGTATATGGACATATGCCTTCCTAGTCACTTGGTGGAGCGTCGTACTTTGTGACCTTTATTGATCATGCTACCTACCGTGTTTGATCTTTTTCCTTGGTGCAGATTGAGGATGCTGCAGTTATGCTTGACAGGTTTATGGATACTGTTGGTAGCAGGCCTAGGTGCTTGCAGATGGATTATGAGAGTCATGCTCTCTCTCCCAGCTTTCAGACCCCTTGTCAGCAATATGGCATTGATTTCTTGTGCCCACAGTATTATGGGATTGCTCATTGCATGTGTCTGACCTTACAGGCAAAGGTTGCTTCTATGCTTACCACAGTTGGGTTGTCTTATGGCTTTTGGGCTAAGGCCCTTATGATGGCAGTCTCTTTGGTTAATAGGATGACGTGCTTGACCTTGGATGGTATTACACCCCATGAGGCATGGAGTGGCATGCAGCCCTCCTATGGTTACTTGAGGATGTTTGGCTGCCAGGCATCTGTGTGTATGCCACATGAGCCTATGTCACGTAGATGTATCCTCCTTCGTTATGGAGATGGTGACTTTAAGGCCTACAGATTATGGGATTTGGATGCCCAACAAGTCATAGGCAGCTATCATGTTGTCTTCTATGAGATGTAGGCACCTCTCATGCCTCTTGATGAGCGTTTAGTATGCTTTATGGCTGATTTTACAGCAACTATAGTACCATTACAGCAAGCTGTTTATACTGAAAATGAGGCACTTATTGTCCCAGATGACATAGCTATGCATAGCAGTCAGGGTCAAGATGTTGGTATCAGTACAAGGGGATGCAATGGAAGTGGAGAAGGAGAAGAATAAGATGCAAGAGGGAAGAGTACACACAATGTAGGTGCTGTTCAACTAAACTGGCAGCCTTATTGCACTATCATATTATATATGAATAAAGAATGGGCAGTCACAGTGTACATGGGTAGGCCCAGAGGCCTTTTACCCCAACAACCTCCCACTAAAAGGACAATGTGGTTAGGGAGTGAAAAAAAAGAAAAGAAAAAAAAAGACAAGGTGAGAAATCATGACATCTCACCCAATGCCCAATTGGAAAGCGAGTTGTGCAAGAAGTGTTGGGAACCTCTACAGAAGAAGAGTCAAGCATCCCTGAGTCCATGACATTTAGGAGATAAACGATCTCACAGCTCCATACAATGGAGAAATCCAAGAATGCTTCTCATGAAGCAAGCACAACTCATCAGTGCACGGCTATAAAGCATCAGAGACACGCATAGCATCACCGCGGCACATACAAGACAACAAAGAGCAGTCAAACTCTCCAAATTCAATCACTGAAAGAGATCCAACATCTCGGACACTCGTCCAATGGGATCTCGACTACATGTGGCCTTAGCGAAGTGAAAGATTGACATATGGCTGGCTGTCCAACCTGGAAAACTACAAGAAGACGGCTCTCACGAGCCTACATGGGGTCTAGCGATTGATCACCAACATCCTGACCCTGACTGCTATGCATAGCTATGTCATCTGGGCCAATAAGTGCCTCATTTTCAGTATAAACAACTTGTTGTAATGGCACTATAGCTACTGTAAAATCAGCCATAAAGTGTACTAAATGCTCATCAAGAGGCCTGAGAGGTGTCTGCGTCTCATAGAAGACAGCATGACGACTGCGTATGACCTGCTAGGCATCCAAATCCCATAATCTGTAGGCCTTAAAGTCACCATCTCCATAACCAAGGAGAATACATCTACATGACATAGGCTCATGTGGCATACATGCAGATGCCTGGCAGCCAAACATCCTCAAGTAATCATAGGAGGGCTGCATGCCACTCCATGCCTCATGGGGTGTAATACCATCCAAGGTCAAGCACGGTGTCCTGTTAACAAAATAGATAGCCATCATAAGGGCCTTAGCCCAAAATCCATAAGACAACCCAGTTGTGGTAAGCATAGAAGCAACCTTTGCATGTAAGGTCAGGCGCATGCCATGAGCAATCCCATAATACTGTGGGCACAAGAAATCAATGCCATACTGTTGACAAGAGGTCCGAAAGTTGGAAGAGAGAGCATGACTCTCATAATCCATCTGCAAGCACCCAGGCCTACTACTAGCAGTATCCATAAACCTATCAAGAATAACTACAGCATCCTCAATCTGCACCAAGGGAAAAGCCCAAACACAGTGGGTAGCATGATCAACAAAGGTCACAAAGTACGATGCTCCACCAAGTGATTGGGAAGGCATAGGTCCATATACTACACAATGGACAAGATCTAGAGGAGCATGTCTCGTACGATTGCCATAAGCCAAGGGGGCTCTGCAAGGACCAAGAGTACAATCAGGGCAAGCATCAAGATCTTTAAGTGACATAGGTGGCAACAATGAGTCTAAATAAGACAAGATCTCCATCTCTCTATGATGCATATGGCCTAGGCAATAATTCCATAACAATGCATGTGGTATCCGAATAACTGCAACCATAGAATCTCCCACATGAGAGACATGCACTGGGTAATGAGAACCAACTCTAGAACCTCTGGCCAAAACCAAACAACCACGACAGATCTTCCATGACCTATCCTGAAGAGAAACAGAGTAGCCTGCATCATGCAACTGACTAACAAAAGCATAAGAGAAGTCCCATTAGGCAAAGCTAGTTGTATGTCCCCTATACCAAGAATAGCATAAGTCTACTCAAGGCACAAAGAAATGCATCCATCAAACTCCCTGTAAGTAGAGAATCATGCTCTAAGTGGAGTAACATGACAAGATGCCATAGAATCCAATCGCCAATCTAAGGCATAGGCTATATCACTGAGCAAGAAAGTTGTAGGGAAACTAGATGACAGGTGTACATGCTCAACTGCATCATCATGGGTAACAACATGTACCTCACCACTAGTAACAGTGGTAACACCTGCTGCATCTCTTGTGTCTCTGACTCTTTGATCATGTTGAGCGTGCCTCTATCTCTGTTGCTCTCTAATCCATCTGAAACATTTTCTTTTAACATGCCCAAGCTTCCCACAATGGAAGCATACATCTGTAGAAGAAGAATTTGTAGAAGACAACAAGGAATCCAAGTCATCATGAATAGGGGTATCCATAGTATCCATGGAGCTCAAGGAGTCGAGGGCTGTCCCAACATAGGGAACCTGCTCATCAAGACAACTGTCAGTAGAAACACAAGTGGTAGAAGCATGCTATTGCAAGTACTCTTCCATCCTCACTAGAGAGGGAAGCACAGAAGCATCAACTAGGGATGCAGAAGCTCCCACATGAAAAAGACTCGTAGCTAAGTGCATGACATAACCAACCACACATTAGGGGAGTTTTGAGGTCTCAAAAATGCCTTTTAGGATGTGGAGAGAGAGTGCTCTAGACCAATAAGAGCAAAGCCTCCGTAACGGAACTTCTACTTTAAAAATTTTTAAAAATCATTTTACAAAAACATATAAATATAATAATATTACGAATTTGTATTTTTATTATCTATTTTTAGTCTCTTATATTCGTGATTATGACATCTTTTGCATTAATAGCATAGAGTCTCGGCTACTTTTATTTAATGATATATCTAGATTAATGATAATGACTAATGTAATCGAAATTCAAATTAGTGAAACTTTTATTCCTCTATTTTTTTTCCCTCCATTATGGTAGCCTAGTCCTCTCTCTCTCTCTCTCTCTCTCTCTCTCTCTCTCTCTCTCTCTCTCTCTCTCTCTCTCTCTCTCTCTCTCTCTCTCTCTCTCTCTCTGCTTGTCTCTCTCTCTTCTAACATGGATACAGAAATTCGACCTTCAACAAGGCGTCCAAGCTTCCAAATCACATCCATATTAGTGTTTAACTCATTCCAAACTGATGGAAGATGGATTCCTACTATCATTAGCAAAGGTAGTTGGATCACCATGCAACAAGCAAAACGTGGAAAAAGGCAAAGTCATGAGAGCTCGTTTATCTCTGCTTGGAGAGATTTTAAGCTTGGAGCGAATAAGAATAGCATCAAAGAGGTACTAGTGCAACATGTGTTCATGCATAGAGAGATGTGTTTGGAACCTGGATCTTCAAAGCTTCCAATTCATAGACCAAATTGTAAGAATTCGATTCTTAAAATTTTTCCTTTCTTAAACATGGTTTAGGTTTTTCCATTATAATATTTGTTTGTCTTGTAGATGTCCATCCCTCTAATCTTGAGGAATGGCAACCAGTGGAGTCTATTATTGATGTTATACATGGTTCAATTGGAGAAGAAATGTATAGAGGCAGAAAGAAGACAGAGCTTGCAGAGAATGGAATATTCTTTTATGGCCATTCTTATGTTATTCCTATGCGGGGTTGCCAATGGAGATCAATAAACCTCCTTCCTTTGCCAGATTTTTCAAGCTTTGAGTGGCCTTTGCCAAGTCCAGCTACTAGTGAGGGCTATAGATGTAAGATATTTTCTGAGATCCAAAAAGCATTAAAATCTAATATCTCAAGTAGGCTAAGCAAAGTTACTTTGTTTATGCCTATTAATATATTTATTGATTTCTTCTCTAATATGGAGATAAGAATAACAAAAACCATGCTTTCAGTGAAGAGATTAACATATGATCATGTCATACAGTTTGTTGATGAAGGATGGGATACAAGGAGAGAAGGAAAAATTATATGTAAGATAGATCAAGACTCTATAGCTTGTAAATATATGATTGCTACTCAAAATTTTATCCTTAGCTTTTACTATAGTCGATGGCATTTTGTTGGTAGTAGTCTAGCTGCTTTAGATCAGAATCTTGATGATTTCAGCAAAGATCCTATAGTGGATCTTGATATTTGGTTCAACGAGGATATTATTGCAATCTTAAAGATCAGAAAATCATGTACGCTACATCAAGTGAGGATGGATTTACAAAATGAAGACATTGAACTACCATACTCCTTTGTATTCCAACTTGACAAGAAACGAGTAAGTTTTCGCATCATATTATATCTACTTAGATGTATATCAAGATCTCACTTCCTAACTAACAAACATTTGTAATTTATTTTTTGCAAATATCGAAAAGGAGAGAAAAGAATATACACTGCAAGGACATTCAAGAAAAGATATATTTACTATCAATATATTTTATAAAATATATGTACAAATTTTGTAGCAGATGTCTATCTGCCATCTCTATGAGATATACAAGGGCTGAAGGGCAAATTTCTATATACGAAGGCTTACAAGGCGATATGGCAAAGCTATTTCTTTTTTTGAGAACTATCCTTTCTAGGAGTCCTTTTGCCTTTCTTTGATGCCTTGGGTATAGAAGGTGTGGGTAAAGGTGTTGAAGCTGTGGCTTCACCTTCTGTGGTTATAGGCACCGCATCTCCTTCATTGTGTAAATCCCCATCAATCTCTGTTGTTGGTTGTATACAATTGACCATTATATACTTCAAGAGCTTTGCTCTGACGTACCAAACATGCTCAGATGCATAGCAATCCTTCGAAAACTGTCACACATTTATAGAAAAAAGAGTTTTAGTTCATTATTGTTCTTACAATAGACTATATTTTTATCATCAATGGACTATTTGCAATGAATATCTATCTTAAAGTTTAGCATCTTTCATATTACCTTTACATGTTTATCATCATTAAGATAAACAAAGTTAACCATTCTTCTAGCATTTGCAATCACCCTCCAGCCAACCACAAGAATGGCTATCATCCTGATGAGGACACTGCAACCACCAACACAAAGTAAAACTATGAAATTTACGGATGGTAGTTCATAGAATAAACTTATGTTTCAATTGTTTTAATCAATAACTTACTGCAACTTGTATATATTGCATTGTTGCAAGCAAATCAGATGGCATGGGGGGCCTTTTCTCTAGCTCTTCAATTAATCTTTTTGCACCTCTATATATAAAATATATTGAAATTTAGAGTACTTACAAAAAAAAAGAATTGAAATGTCAAGGAGCCCTTGGATAATATAACTTACAATTTAGCATTTCCATGGCTTCCTTTCATAGAGTTGATTAAAAAACATTACTTATCCACACAGTCTATTGCAATCAAGCTCCTATGAGAACTGAAAGCAATCATATCTCAACAAATTAGTAGGATAAAATCTCAAAAACTCTAATAGAATATTGAATCACTCACTTTTCATTATATGAAATTATAAGGAGCTCCAAAGTATCGAAGTCAATTAGATTGAACCACTGCTCAACAAAACTTGTATCAAGCTCGTTCCTCATAAAGAATGAGATAGATGGATCAAGAACCTCAATTTTTTGTTGCATATTCGAAGGAAACTCATGCATTACACACCTAGAAAAGGCATAGAAATAGTGAGTATAAACAAGAAAAAAATTATTGTTAAAAAAATATCAAAAAGTAGAAGTAATTATGGGTGGATATACCTTAGGCTAGCAAGAATAGTACTGTCATTTATTTCTCTTCTTTTATCCTTAAGAATCTGAACACATGCAGCATTAAAGGAGATAATCTCAGTTCTTTTCCCTAAGTCACCAGGTAAGAAACAAAACACATTGAATCCTTTTGGATTAGCTGCTTCAAGAAGGGTGGCTAGCTCATTTTCAAAGGACTTTAGTTGCTCTGCTTCCCTTTCTTCAACCCTTTGCCTCCTATACTCTCTCAATTTATCTGCATGTTCCTCTTTAGCTTTCTCCTCTTTTTCATATTGCCTTGTATCCCTCTCATGGGTGACATCCTCAACCTTGGGACCAGAATCATATTTCTTTCTCCTAGCTAGGGGCACATTAAGGATATTAAATGTCTTCTCATCAGTGAGGGAAATTGGCTCAAGGACCTTTGAAAATCTATATCTTAACCTCCTAAGAATTACCATGTCCTTGTCCATGAGTGTGAGCCTATGAGCATTAGCAGCACAAATATAGGCATCTTGAAAAAATTCAACTAAAAAATCCTATGTGGCTTCTTGTATACAATTAAGGGCTATTCTTGTCCATCTGAAACTATCCAAACTATATTTGTCACAAATCTCCCTGACAAGCCTTTGAAAATACAGCTTTGGAATTGCATTGTTAAGAGCCTTTATTGCCTTCCTAATCTCCCTTAGGCACCTGACATTTTGAGAAAATTCTCTTTTTAGCTTTGACTTTCTAGAGAGCTTCTAAGGCTTTGAAGATTGATGAATCTTTGATGTCAAACCCCTAGGATCAATCTTCTCCTTCCTTGTTGTTGCTTTAATCCTAGCCATCTGCCAAAAAAAGACATGTTACTTCTTATCCAGTGTGTCTAATGAAACGCAAGTTTCAGATAAGAGACCTCCTTGCAGCATGTTGTTTTCGCGTTTCACCAGACAACACATAAATAGCAAAAGAATCAACAAAACGAAGAAAAACAAAACATTAATCTAAGGAATGCCATTACAATTACCTAAAATCTCCACACCATTAAAGCCATAGAAGCAATGTTATAAAACATTAGGGAAAATAATTCTTTATAGTGCTCATAGGCTCACACTAGGAAAAAAGTTTGTTTATAGTGCTCATAGGCTCAGAATGCTATAAAACATTAAGGAAAAGTGCAAAAAACCATACCTTCTTTGGTGGTTTGCTGGGAAAAATCTGTTTAGAACCAATTTTGTCAATAGCTCTGGTGAAACACGAATACGTTCTTCACAACCACAGCCCGAAGTCCCTGCTGCATGACCACGAAAATGTGCTCCATGACCATAAAAATATGAAACGAATTTGGCCATTGTTTCCCTTTATTGGGTGATTTTTTTAAAATCGATGGTACATGCATTACTTGGCGAAGTGCTAAGTAAACCACGTGCGACGTATTCTCAAAAAAGGGAGTGCACACGTCTTCTGAGAAATTTGATACGGTGTGTTAAGTGAGACACGTGTGCACGTATTCTGAGGTATTTCGTGCATGTAAAATATTGAAAATTTTGTCCAAATTTGTGGTCACGTTTATTTTGCCATCATTACGTAAACTTTTTCATTGGAACTATCAACACACATTTGACAATCAATATAAAAGCTTTTCGAAGTCATCCTCTCCGATATTGTCTTTCTTTCTCCCGAAATTTTATTTCGATTTCCCTCAAGGTCCTTGCTTCATGTTTGAAGAGCAGTTCAACAATTTCTGATAGGTAACAAAATTTTGTTATCTCATTGATTAGTATAGAAATAATTTTTAATAACCCTTGAAAAATTACAGATGTCATATGCTTTATGTCTTTTAAAAGGAGCATGGCACTTCTAGAAAGGATTTTATCATAAATTTCTATGTTTTAATAGAATTAATTCATAGTTCATGTTTCTCTTCTTGTTCTGCATCTATTGACCGATGAAACGCGAAATAATGTCTCTGGTTAGTGGTATGTTGCTAACTATCGCGTCTCACCGATGAAATTTTGAAATAACTCTCATTTTTAAGTAGTGTCCGGTGAAACACGATTTCTTCATCGGCTTTTGCCTTTGGACACCTTGTTTTTGCGTTTCACTGGTCACTTTAAAAAATTTCTCCTTTTTTGATTTTTTGTCTTGGAAAACGCAATTTTGGGGCCTCTTTCCATGGTTCTATCGTGTTTTATTGGACATTGTTGCCATTCTGCTTTGTTTTCAGGGATAAATCTTTTGTTGGTCAAGATGACAAAGAGAAAGGTATCTCTGGAAGGAATGGATGAGGAGGAGCTAATGGAGACTTCTGATGATAGGCTCTTTGATTTCTTACACACAACTGGAAATTCTTCCAAGTTTAGCTATATCAGGGAAATTTTCAATTTTCCTTTTGATTTGAAGAAGTTATTGGAGGATCTTGAAGATAAACTTAAGGAGTACATATATTTTTATGATAGACATGTGCAAGGTTTAGAAGTCAATGGATTTGTTCATTATAGTGATGTCATGGGAGCCACCAGTACAGCCAGGTCAACTTTGCTAGGCAGGTTCAACCTCATTGATGAGGAATTCACGAAGAGAGAAACATGTTGCCCTTTCCACAGGTATCAACACCAATACCTTCTGATCCACAAGGACGTTGGATTTATTGTGTATCTTTAGTACATGGAAAATTCTTCTCCAGATATAGAACAACAGAGAAAGCTAGATGATATTGCAAGTATGGATAAGGAGGTAGAAGAGAAGGAGGAGATGTTCCAAGAAGATATTGAGAATCAACTTGTCCAAGGTTTTGATGTAGGTTTGTTTAAGAGTGACAATATCACAATAGTGGAAGAAAAGGAGATCGAGCCAAGTGCACAAGTTGATGAAGAAGGTCCTCTTGCATGTGTTCTAACATTTCCCACTTATCTTATCAACAAGAAGAGATATGTGTTGCTAAATGATATTCAACATCTTTTTGATCTTAGAGAAGATTATTGCTTAGCAATCCTTACAGGTTGGGCCAAAATGACATGAATTTTATAGGTTATGAACAAGAACCACTAGCAAGTCTTGATGTTGAGGGAGAGAATTTCCAAGACAGCTCTATAGCCTTACATACATGTATTAATCAGATCGTAGAATACGAAAAGGGGGGGCTACCTATACAGAAGAAGAGTTCTTGCAGGTCCAGAAGAAACTTCGTATTGATGATGTAGGGTATGAAGAGAGATTGAAGTCTCCATCAGATGAGAAACCCAAGAGTTCAATAAATATTTATGATGATAGTCTTCTCGAAGAAGACGAACACCCTAAGGTATGAAATATAATTCGAAGTTACCCATTGAGTTTATGTTAGACTTTATTATGCATTATAGATAAATATCTTATATCTTATACTGTTGTGGTTTGTTGTGTAGATTGAGATTGAAGATCTGGACAACTTTCTTGGAAGGGCCAAGGGCTCTAGACAATGAAGCTTGGGAAAAATCAAAGCATTGGCCATTATATTGGAAACTTAAACAATCAAACAATTGTAATATATCATAGTAGATTGTCAAGCTCTCCAAGTCTACCAATGATGGTTTTGAGAGCTATCTCAAAGGTAATTGGATCTCAATTTTTCAGCAGAGGTTTGGACAAGATCATTTTAGTGGAGAAGGAAGAAGCCCTAAGAGTTTTTGGCTTCATGCCTGGATACAGTGGATCTAGAGCTGGATATTTTGGAGTTCTTGGCTCCTATTTGCTCTCTTATGCAGGAGATAGTAAGAATTTGAAGCTTCTTCCAGGCTATCGAAAACAGGAGTTTTTGAAATACAGAGGTCTTATTGAGTGGGATGAAACAAAAGATTCCTCTAGAGGCCCTGTCGAGCTACCTGAAACCAAGGACTCCTTTGAAGGCCCTGTTGAGGTGCATGAAACTAAGGACTCCTCTAGAGGCCCTGTCAAGGTGCCTGAAACTAAGGACTCTTTTGCAAGACAATCAGACTAGAAGATGCCAAAGATCAAGGGTTTCTTGAAACCCATCTATAGCCTCTCAAATGGTGTCATCTCATGAATACCTGCAGAGTGGGAGTCCAATTCAAGATATATACGTGTTTGGTTTGTAACCATTCTGTAAATATTTGCTTTGCGCAAGAATTTAAATATCTATCTTTTCTTATTTGGGTAACAATTTTTATAGTCCTTGCTAAAGATGATGTATTGCTTAATGTGGTTGTATCTTTAAGCTTGAATTTATGCCAAATTTGTTGATAGAACCATTGAAAGACCTCTAATAAACTGTTGGCTTTGTGTCTTCCACCTGCATGTCTTGTCTGTTTGAAATATTTTGTTTTTTTAACAATATTTTCCTTGACTTGCCCACCCTACAATGCTTAATGATAAAATTTTATGGACTTGTCAGTAGCAGAGGCACAGGGAATGGCTAGATTTGTGATTAAACTTGATGAAAGTGAGATTTTGAAATGTAAAAAATCGGAGAGAATCTCTATCACCTTGATGAATAGAGCACTTTCGTCAGGTCATTGCAATCACTCAACATCATTTAGTGTTCAATCTGAATATAGCATCTGTGGTGGCTAGGAGCATTTGAGGTAGATACTGAGAATTTTGATATATTATATTGGGTTTTTCATCAAACATCAATACCTAATGTTATTCAAAGGCAACAAGCAGGAGAAGAGCTATTTGTTGAAGGATTTGGGAACTACAGGATTGAGTGGCACATAACTGGTGACCTAAAGACACTCAAATGTATGTATAATGTATCTAAGGGAGCCAATTCGAGATCTCCTTGCTTATATTGCATGTCGCCAGCTGCAGAATTAAACTCAAGCAATTGGAATAGAGCTCCCTCTAGGCACAATAAGGATCCACAGTTTAAACTAGCCTTGGACATTCCTTTAGCAAATGCCCATATTTGTACACTTCATGCACTTTGCAGGATAATTGAAAAGCTTGTTCATCTCTATATAGGATTTGCATGGAAGCTGAAGCCATTATCAACTAGAACGGATGCTATAACAAAGGATGAAAAAGTTCTCTCTGCAATTGGTTTGCATGGTGGCAATGTTGTTATTGAACTAGATCTTCAGAAGTCTAAGGATGGTAATTGTGTCCCAAAAAAACCATCTATTGGTGGAGTGAAGGCTAGAAGGTTTCTAGGCTTTCATGGGAGACTTGGCAAGATAAACTCGAGAAATGGTGGCTCAACTATTAAATTTAATCAATGGAAATGCCTACATAATGCAGTTAAGGATCACACTGATAATGGACAAGCTCGGAATAAAAAAGCTAAAGTTTGGGAAACACTAGACAAAGTGTTTTTTTATTGTGATAAGACTGAATGAAATGATGATGATCTCAAAGACTTTAAAAACCAATTGAACCTTTTCAAAAAGGCGATGACATAAGCTTGGGGTGATCAACACTTTACTCACTATATGGTAAGAAGTTTGTATATGTCTGTTTCTTCATTGTCGAACTCATATAATGTTTTTTAATAACTTTCTTTATTTGTTGACTATGCAACATATTTTATACAACCATGCTCCATACTTTATTAAACAATATGGATCTCTATCTATCTGATCAACCCAAGGTATGGAAGAAGATGATAATAAAACTGAGCTGCTTTTAAAGAATCTCTTTCACTTGCGTTTGGTTGTAGAAGAGATCTAAGCAAAATTAACATCACAAATAAATGTAAGTAATTTAAATAAAGCCATATTTAAGATTTTTCAAGTGAAAAACAATATATTTTGCTACTTGGATTCTTTTACCACAGCCTCCTCCTCCTCGTTTGAGATTTTCAATATTTTTAAGAGCTCTTTGTCGATTTCGAAGGCCTAATAAAGTTTGCTTTCGTTGATACGCTTTTCCAATGAATGAATTTTTTGTTGACAATCCTCTAGCTTCTGCAACAACTCTATATTGTGTTTCATCAAAAGATGATTCTCTAGTCCAAGGATATCCTTTTCTGCAACACGGTTAAGTGTATAACCTAAAAATTCATTGTAGCCATCACCAATAAACCTCATTAATGATGAGCTATTATAGAAAGGAGTGTTATTTCTGCTAGGATCTTTGGGATATAGCTTTCCATCTAACCAAAGATCAATATTTTCTTTCCTTCAAACCTCAATATATGTTTCATAGACTCTGTAACCATGATAGATTTTGTTCTCTTTCTTATTGGTTCATACTCACTATCCAACTCAATATGAAGATGATAGAGAGGTCTTTTATGAGAGCTACAAAGATCATTGGATGATTGATCCATAACTGAGTTACAGAGCTCATTGGGTGATTGATCCATAGCTAAGGATATGATTAGAAGCAAGAACGAAAACAAAGAAGAGACTACTAAGGAGGAGAAAAAAAGAAGAGAGAAACGATGGAGGGAGGCAATCGAGTATCCACCAAAATTCAAATTGAATATTAGTTTTCACTTTAATGAGGAGAGGTAAGATCTTCATTATGACAACCTTTGCCAACTTTATGGTGACCTAGATTTCTAGGTTTGATGTGACCACGAGAATATCACGACAATGACTTATTAACGAATTTTGATATTTTAACTTACTAAAATATAAACCTTTTAAAATTTCTATAAAATGATTTTATTTCTTAAATTGTTTTCTCTCTCTAGGATCTCTTACAGGGCATTTTCGAGACCTCAAAACTCCCCTAATGATAGTGTAAAGGCCAAGACATGTGTCAAAAGAGCATATGGTACTCAGCCATGAAATCAGCCCATAACCATAATGGCAAACATGACTCTATAGTAGTACATCACACCACATAGTAGCATCCAAGTCAATGCAAAACCGGTAAGTGGCATAAGATCCTGCAATGGTCAAGCTCCAAGAGAAGCCCAAGTATCTGTATAAAAACATCCAAATAAGTGGCTCTGTAAAGTACATGATAGTAGACAAAGTGCATAGCTGGGTAAGCATCAAGAGCAACTACTCTCTAACATGTATGGGCAAAAGCAACCCAACTAGAATAGAAGCTAGGCAACACAGAAGCAACAAAGCCATAACTGCTAAACCCAAGCACTATCAAGAAGTCCACTAATCAAGGAGTAACCCGCAAAGAACCAAGCATCAATGAGCAATGAAATCTCAATAACCAACTGCCAAGACAATGGAGCAAGCACTGCTCAAAACATGTATCTGCATCCAAGTAAATCCAAGATCCCAAAGCATCTCAAAACATTAGGCAAACATCCCCAAAGCATTTGGGCGTCAAATACCAAGTCTCGGGAGCATCACATAAGCTAAGAGCAGCATGGCATTTTCTTGCTGTAAATCAACTCAGATCTTGCCTAAATTAGGGTTCGGATGCCCGAGATATGAGAAAAAGTGGGGCTGCTACTGTGTGGGCTTGCTGGTTATGCTGAGGATAAGGGGGAAAATGGGAGCATACAAGGTGGCCAATGAAGCCAAGGAACACCTGCAAAGAGCCTATGAGGGCCACGGAGAGGCGAGAGATAAAATCTTACCTCGACGAGAAGAAGCCATGGCTGGTATTGAAGCTCCAAGCTCTAGGTCTTCAATCCAGGGGCTAAAGTAATGTCGGGCCAAGATCCACCATTAAGCTTTAATCCAAAGCTCTGATACCAGTTGAAGGGGATGCAATGGCAGTGGAGAAGGAGAAGAGGAAGATGCGGGGGAAAAGAGCACACACAATGTAGGTGCTGTCCAACTAAACTGACAGCCTTATTGCACTATCATACTATATATGAATAAAGAATGGGCGGTCGCAGTGTACACGAGCAGGCCCAGAGGCCTTTTACCCCAACAATTCATGTCGAACTGCAACTTATACCTAGGTTGTTTTCCCTTGTTCTTTCCTTCCTATTCTTATCCTGCATTTCCATTATATGTTCAAAAATAACATTTTCAACCATCTTCTACTATTCCACTTTGCCCCGTGTCATCTTTTTGAGGTACTTGCTTCATTCGCATCTTTCTTCCTTTGTCCTTCCACAACTACATTAGTACTTTGCACTTTTTCTCTAGACATGCATAGGTTGAAAACCAACCGACAAGAGCATACCAACTTGTCATACCTAGATTCTTTTACTAGTGCATGTCAAATCATCCTTGTAAATCTTCCATTTTTCTATAGAATCCAAGTCACAAGTCCAAATTTTAATTTTATAGTGACATCCATATATTTTCCATGATATTTCTCAATCTATAAACCATATGTGGTAGCATCCATAGTTGCAAATGAATTTCTTGTTGTCATCTCATCAAGAACCTTCTGCATTCCACCTTTGCCAAAGTTTGGCTCAAGAGGCAATCTTGTCTCTCTTGCATGGATTTTTCCATCCTTCCAAAAGATCAAATATCTAGCAAATGCATCATGATAAAAGCATAGCCATGCCTCATATGCTAAGGGTTGTCACACCATATGCTTCTACATACAAAACCCTCTATGGTAGGTTTTGTGGTTGCTACCCTTCCTCTTTCTTCCACCTTTTCATCCAGCTTTGTAACTTTGAGCTATAAGTCATGTATTCCCTTCAAATTTTCATCCAAGGCATCTTTTTACATTGTTAGAACAATACGCATAGCCATAGGTATAGATAATTTTATTGCAGATTCTTTGCTAAAGCCAACATGCATAGTCTCTACATGCAATCTCGCTTTCATTCTTTCTCTCTTAACAATCCTATTAGTAGCATCAATTATATAAAACAAATATGTTTTAAGCTCTATCTTTGATGTACCATCTTCTAACTTCTATGCATAGGCTGAAAATGAATCCACAGGAGCATCCCAACCCATCATAGTATACTTTGACTAGCACCTATTAGATCAGCCCTATAAACCTTCTTTCTCTTTACAGAATCCAAGGCACAAGTTCAAACTTCATCCTTAGTGACATCCATATGTTTGCCATGAGATTTTTCAATTTGTAAGCCAATGTATGGTAGCATCCATAGCTACAAATTCCTTTCTTGATATCATCTCATCAACAAGCTTCCGCATTCCACCTTTGCCAACAAAGTTTGGTTAAAGAGGCAATCTTATCTCTCTTGCATGAATTTTTCCATCCTTCCAAATATCTAGCCAATGCATTGCAATAAGAAGCATAGTCACATGTCTTATTCTAAGGGTTGTCATACCATATGCTTCTACATACAAAACCCTCTCCGATAGGTTTTGGGATTGCTGCTCTTCCTTTTTCTTCCACCTTTTTACCTAGCTTTTTAACCTTTAACTATAAGTCACACATCCCCTTCACAATCACATCCAAGGCATCTTCTTTAACTATCAAAATAGTAGGTTTTTCTATAGGTATAGATGGTTTTAGTGCATATTCTTTGTTAAAGGAAATTGGCATAGCCTCTACATACAATCTTGCTTTCATTCTTTCTCTCTTAACTATCCCATTAATAGCATCCATTATATGCAACCAATCTATTTTTAGCTCTATCTTTGTTGCATCATCTTCTAAACAATCCCAAAATATTTCTTGCAAGGCAGTATCTATGGCTTTCGAAAACAATTCAACCCTTCTAGTGCATCCTACTCAACGACATCCAACTATGCATACATGTTCTCAAATTTGCACACTACATTATTCGAAGAAAAACTCCTCTCTCAATTCCTCTGACAGTCTTCATGTTGAACTCACCAAATGTCAGTAGGGCATATAAGGAAGAAGGCCTTAAAACCAAAAGGGTTTAAGTAAGAAGGTTGCAAAGAGTAACAGATTCATGAGACATACATGGAGGTGCAATCAACATGTTTTGATTCATGTAAAGTCAACAGAACAACTCTCTTACATCCAATACTTTTGACTAGTAAGTAAGCATGAACACTAACTTGGGACGATTGCCCAAAGCACTCTAAGACTATAGCTTATTAAATTCTTGATACAAGTTAAGACTCTATTAATACTACATAAACCATATACAATGCTAACACCTCAAAATACCTGCCCAAAATAAGAAAACATGGCAAATCAAGAGGCTACCGATATTCAGGCATAAGATGAAGAGTCAGTATACATTGATTCTAATGAAAATCCTACATGAGCCTCCATTCTTCACTTTAACCCTAGATTTTTTGTTTATTACGTAAGCCAAAATTCACTCTTAATTGCACCAAAAAGTCTTCAAAGTATTCTCAAAGCATACACCATGTATCTACTCCTTATAGGCAAGCAAATGCTCAAAGAGGTTGTCCTAGACTACCTTGGCCCCTCCATGGGCTACTGGTTTAGTGCCTACCCCCACCAGCACAATGTCGGTCTTCTCGAAGAGTTATCAACCAAAAGAAGTTGAAATAAGCGGATATATCTTATGAAAACAATAGTTTACGGGTTTGGCCATGTGATAATGCTTGTACAACATGTTGTGCATGCTTGACTCACAAAAAAAAATAAAAATTACATATATTTAATTTTTAAATACAAAATAATTTTAAGCTTAAAGGTTAATGGTATGGTGCCTTCTTCTCTTATTACACCTATTTTCCATGACATGCCCAAAAGAGTAGAAAAATAAACCTAAGACAGAGACCTAGCAAAATGGTAATGAATTTGGGGGTTCTAGAGTTTGAGAAACTCAACCATGACATCCATGTGTAGCAATTCAAATTTATAGATCCCAATTGCTCCATGATGGTTATCATTGCACAAGATGCCAAGCTTGGAGCATAGCTAGGCTCTCATAGAAATAATACATGAATCAAATATGAATTTCAAGTGTAGAGAATCTCTCTCTCTCTCTCTCTCTCTCTCTCTCTCTCTCTCTCTCTATCTATCTATATATATATATATATATATATATATATATATATATATATATATATATATATATATATATACCTCTACCTCTCTCTACACACACACACACACACACACACACACACACAAAGAAATAGACTAAAAAGAGAGTCCAAAACAAGAGCACAACATAAATTGAGTGCAATATTCCCCATGCATGGAGAGGGTTCTCCCAAATACATGTATATGTTAAACAAAGAAATCTTATGCCCAAAATAGCTATTTTACAAAAGAAAAAACATATTACACCTGCTAAAATCAAACTGTATATACGTATCAAATGACTAATTGAACCTCAAGGCTAAACACCTATCAATAATAAAAATATTAATTGACTCCTAGGCATCTTATAAAAATCAATAGGCAGTAATATTGTAACCACAAATCCATCAATGTGCCTCCAAAATCTATAATCTTAATACTTTTATTAAAGATAAATATATCTAAGATAGTCAAAGGTAGATTGGACACTAAGCTTAGCATAAATTGTTAACATATGTAAATGCCAGTATTCATTAGAATGTAGGTTACATAATCACCCACTAGTATTATTATCCACATACATAAGAGGTCGTGTCGTGCTTGGAAAGGAAATATATCTCCATCAACTTTTTGCCCAAAGGAGAATTGTCCAAGCTATCATCCCATTAGGAACATGCTCCAATGCATAGATGAGGACCATTTAAGGCCACCATCCCAATAGAAATAGTGCCTCCTAGAAACATGAAGTAGTGCATTTGGGGATCGTGAATTTTTCCCTATTGGATACTGCTCTATCAAATCTTACCCATATATTTTGTAAAACCATGCCCATATGTAAAGTTTCAAGGTGTAACTTGTCTAGGCTACCTAAAGAATGAGTCCCTCAACGCATGCTTACATGAAGGGAGGGTAAAAGTAAATCATGTAGCAGCTCAATATTTGAGGGAGGAGGGGGGGAAAAGGGGGGGGCGTGGGGGGGGGGTTCTAGACACTTGATTCAAAAATTCATAAGCAAACTGAGAAAGAGTGAAAATCCAAAAAAGCTAGATACACATGTACTCGGGTCAAGTTTCAATACAATGGAATGACTTAACACAAGCCCTTCTACATGTCTAAGATTTCATCTTGAAGCACCGTGACTTAGCTTGCTCAATATTTGTTTATTGCTCACTCTTCATTAGTCTTAGAATGCTTTGTTTCCATGAATTTCATCAACCATAACAGCATAGCTCTTGGTCTCTGTCTTCAATAGCAAAGATACTAATAAACTCAAGAGCAAGTGAGTCTAAGGAAAGTAGGAAAGGAAGAAAAAGGAAATAGCACAAAATAGCAACTAACAAAAAAAACAAGTGTATAGTGCAAAGGATTAAGGCAAGAAAAAAGATGTAGACAATTGTGAGCAATGAATGAAAAGAAGGAATTACTTTTAATTTATTGAGAAGAAAATGAGAGTGAACTAGAGATGCAAGTGAGAATATAGGATGTAAGGATGAGGAGCCTACCAAAGAGAAGCCCTAGTACTTGTGGAAGAGGCAAGCCACCATCATGAGCTCAAGGAGTGATACAAATGAGAAGGCAATTAATGAAGATGGCATGAATTAAGGTATGCTTGTTTGTAACTAGCATGGATAATGTAGAGTGTGTGAAGCTCATTACATAAATGGAGGAGACATCTTTAGTGAAATGAAAAGCCAAGAGGATTTAGAGAGGAAAATTTTACAAGAGAAATCTGTAAGTGAAATGGAGAGGAAGCCAACTATTGGAATCAAGTGAAATATGATTCTAATAATTGAGAGTGGATAGTAGAATAAAAAAGAAACAACAATGGAGGAGTGAGCACATACTAATATTGTGATTGACAAGCATAAAAGATGTGTATAGGCTAAACTAGAGGTTAAGAGACTATAAGCAAGTAGGAAGTACTTGTAATACACTCCTAGTAGGAGTGACTTCCTTAGTAGAAGAGGTATCCAAAGATGTGGTTGACCCTAAAGAGAAAACTATAAGGTGCCAAAAATTTGACCAATATTATAAACAAATAACAAGAGATGATGCATCACATATCATACTAGAAAATGATAGGAAGCTAACAATCATGTACATCGAGTATTGTTAACTCGTTTTGTATTAAGTGCAAACACGTTAGAAATGAAATCTAAATTGCACTCAATGTAAATGGTTTGTTGCTTAAATGATTTTAATGAGCACATTCCATGCATAACTTTGCTTGTGCAAAATGTAGGTAACTTCTATGTTATGTTCGAAATGCATGAGCAAGCATTTCTACAACTTTTGATAGAAAATTTCATCATTAGCATATGATCATCGATGCAAGAGAACATGATGTGCCATAATTGTGATATTAAGGCAAGAATATAGATTTGGCCTTCCATTCAAGCTTACCTATGGGCAATACCACTATTATAAGCATGTTGGTATCAATCATACACATGCATAAGATGGTACCACTATGTCGTGGTTCAAACAAGTGTGGAAGCTTTAGTTATTAAGGAAGAAACATATATTTGACATTCCATTTAAGTTGCCCTATGGGCAAAGCTATTGATGTAGGTAGGTTGATATCTAGCAATCTACAAAGTATTCAATGCCACGACTTCCAAAATAAGATAGCATAAGATTAGGCATGCCAAAGTTTTCTTCCATGTTGAGGATGTGCAAGAAAAATATTAGTTTATTAATTGAATAAAAAGTATAGTATTTTGCAAAGTAATGTGTCTCGCACGCATCTTGGCTTGAGGAAGAGGGTAGTGAAATGTCAAAGAGAGTGCCAAATAGCTAGCTTGCCACGGAAGTATGAAACTTAGTGTAGAAGCCTCTTATTGCCATTTGCAATTGTCCAAGGGAAAAATATTTATAAGGTCACAAAAGGCAAAACAATGAGTATCTTATAGTATGAGACAGAGGATATAATAGATATGTATAGTTTGATGAAAACTCTAGACAATGCTACTTCATTAGTGTCATAAACATGTTGAACCTCCACATAGATCTTGTTATCAAAACCCTTGAATGAGAGAACCCTTGTCTTTAAGTGATTCCCCCTATCCACCTGTGCATTCCCTCTCTCTTACTATGAAGACCCTTTTGAGAAGCAAGGGGTGCCACCCACAAGAACTTGTTAACTATAATGGGCTCCCACTCCTAGCTTTTTTTCTATAATCAATAGAATATGATTAATATCACTTAATCCAACACCTTACGGCACGATCTGACGACAGCCCTATGACGTTTTCGGAAGCCCTCGCCCAAACGAGTATTTTACAAAAACCCAGCTTTAGATAAAAGCCAATTTAAGCAACAAACCATTTCTCAATTTTCATTGAAAACTACTACAAATCCACATTTTCGAGTGTCTTTGCAACTCTTGAGTCATTGCACCTAGCGCTCCATGTACTTTGTCAAAGTTATTCTTCATGGAAACTTGGATGCCATTGTTGTCTAAAGATGGTATATGAAGAACAAATCAATTGTGTAAGCTTGTCTCCCATGTAGGACTGGTGGAAGCAAAACAGAAAGCAATAAATGCTTGTTTTATGGTTTTGGGAGGGAAATCTTTGTTTGGAAGGAATGAAGATTTCATATGAATAGGTAGATTAATCACCCCATTTTCCTCTCTCAGAAAATAAGATTTGAATATTAGAGAAACAAAAAAGAGTGTTGAACAGGAAAGAGAAAAGAAAAAATGGGGTGAACTCATAGTTGAATCTTTGTAGGCATTGTCCATGCATGCCACATTTGCTGGGGCCTTATACTACCTCAGACAGCTTGAAAATTTTTTTCTTCAAATTTTGGGAGGTAGAGGATAATTTTATGTCAGGCTCATATTATATGATTGGGATAAGGAAGGGACTTAGGAAAAGTTCTACACAATTAGAAGCGAGAATTGAAAGTTGAGCTTGAAAGAAAAACAGTAAAGAGAGGTTGGGAGGTGAATATTGAGGGTCTTGAATCCTTGAACACGTTACTGTTGGTCATGGTCTTTATTGGAATTTGAGTCATACTTGTAAGGGAAGGAACTGAATACTTTAACCAAAGGCAAAGGTCAAACTTATTATTTGAAGCTATAGGTCATGGGTTTCTTCCATGGTGGAAAGCAACATGCATCGTCATGAGCTATTTGAGAAAGCCTTAGTAGGCTATAGGTCCTATTGAACAATTGCTGAAAAGAATGGACTGGTGGTGGAAGCATGACTACATTTGGTATCATTGCTTTAAAACAGTTGACTGAGTAGGGAGTGTATCTAGAAGATTGGAAACATTCGGTTTTTGATCCTCCTCCACTCCTAATCACATTGTATGGTGCTTTCAAATTCAAGGGGCTTGCAAACCATCAAAAAGTGGTCACTATTGACCAGGGAGAATGCCATGAAGGCACTCACAACTATATCAGGGGACAAAGTGCACTTGTGGAGAAATTATCAACAAGGGACTGCCAATAGCTTTCCACAAGATTTTAGTGGTTGGAATCATGCTAACAATAAGACCATCCAAGGGATTGATTCATCTCATTTCCAAGGGCAGTAGGGACAGTACAGATCGCCTAGCAGAGACCTAACACCTTGTTAAGTGAACAACTGCTCTCAGGATCCTAGCAAAGGCAATCAGTCTCAAGCTCTCCAAGATGGCAATATCATTCATCTGATTAAGACATGATTTTGTCTGGGAGCGCAGCAGCCTCTAAACATTTTCACCTTTTGGAAACAGGCTTACATTTACTTGTCCCAACTCAAAAAGGACTTACCAAAAGTTGTACACCAAACTGACAGTCAAGTAAGACGCATTTAATCACATATAACTCTTTATTATACCTACACCTTCACAGATTGTTGTGAAAGGTAATACTCTGCCAGGAAGCCTGAGTGCAGAATTTCCCCTGTCTTCAGTCCTTTCCAGTAGAATCTGGGTCAACTAAAGGCAATACCAAGTATTTGGAAGCCAAAACTATTTGGCTAACTCTGAATTTTCAATGGTTGTGGACTTTGAAGTTTGATGTTGAAACAACTCTCTGAATTTCAACCAAAAAACAAAGTATTAAGTCCTTTTTTTTATCAGCCTATGGCCTGGGTCAGCAGAAAGGTTATTGGAAGTTTAGAAAAGCTTTAAAGCTGAGATGAACCTTGCTAAGGCTAAATGTTTTCTATGCATCTATCATTACACAAATTAGACTCGTAGTATTACAAGAAAGAGTCAAATGATGAAGCAATAACACTATTCCTGAGAATTTACAAACCGCAGTAATTCAGAAAAGTATACCAAACGAACTTCAGATTTCTGCAGTTTGAGCTAATTTCAGATCATATGAAGAGATTGTTCCAGAATTGTCCACATCCAGTGAGTCAAACTCTTTCAGAATTTCTGCAACATCTAGCTCCTCAATTCTCCCCAGCTCCTTCAGTTTGTAAACCACAAACTCAGCAGGGCTGCAGATACAGTAACAAGGATTCAAAAGAGTTTTGTTATGAGGCTACAAAGAGATTTCTTGCATAATAGGACCATGAGCATGACATAAAGTCATGTACAAATTGGCCCAAAATCATTTAAATATGTTAAATTTCTTAAGCACTGCACGTCCCAGGTTCTAGGTTGTTAATTTTTCTGAATCAGGCCTGTAAAGTGTACCAATATTCTGTTCTGTTGGAATGGCATTTGCAAAGCCAAACTCTATGTCACTAAGACATGGACATTCAAAGTCTAGATAGCATATTGAACACTACACAAACTATTCAGAAACATCTTAGAGAACTAACCTTACAACTCCATCATTATCCATGTCAGCGGCTTCGAGATCAGAGTATGTTGTCCTCCGATTAAGGACCCATTTCACCATTAATTGCCTCCTTCCTTCAGTATACAGTTCTGCAATGTACAAGTAGAACTGGGCAACACTTATCGTGCTGACCAAAATCCAAACTATAGCAAAACTTCTACCCCCCAATGTATGAAAGCTAACATCACCATAACCAAGGGTTGTAATAGTTGCACAAACACAATAGAAGGCTTCCAAGAATCCCAAATTTTCGACAGTTACCAGAAATCCCAAACCTATGACAAAAAGCAGTAGCACTATCGACCCAGCTATGAACACCTTCCACCGCACTTTCTTAAGATGATATAGGGATCCAAATTCTGTATAATCAGGATCTTCCTTGTTCCGAGATAGAGCCTTCACCAACAAAATTTCCTGCCTCTCAACAAGAAAATCTGCAGCACTTCCAAGAAACAAACCCACTAGACCAAAACCCAAAAATACATAAGCACATGTGAAAAGTTTTGAAACTGTTCCAGCAGGTACAAGGTCACCATATCCAACAGTTGTCATTGTCACAATACAGAAGTAGAGAGCATCAACAAAAGAACTGGTTTTGTTTCCTTGAAGCTCATACTCCATTGCAAAAAAGATAATTATTCCAGCACCCAAATAGGTAGCTAGTACCAATGTGCCTATCAGGATCAATGATACAGAACTTTGATTTCCAAAACTTGGGTTTTCAACTGTTTCCTTGGGTTTCTCTAAAAGAACACCATCTTCCATGTCAGGGGAGCTGTGGCAGTGCCTTATCCTTCTCATCAATTTGGAACTGTGCTTCTTGTATTTGTGCTCTCTGCTTGATGACTCTAGTAGAATAGAGTCTGTCAAACTTTCACTTTTGCAAGGCATTTTCCCTATCTCTTGCCCAGCATCTGAAAGTAAAGGTTCAGATGCCATGCTGTAAATGCTGTTATGTGTTCTTGATTCGCTGAATTTAGCACGTCTTCGTACAAAAACAATGCTCCAATGGGGATTTCTCCCAAATCTTGATGAAATCCCTATCAAGAACAATGCAGTCAATTAAGAAACTTGGAAGTTGTCACCTGAATCTCACAAACCACTGTGTAGTCTAAAGTTGAACTGTTGATATCAAGGGGATGTAAGGTTCAAAGCAAAGAGAATGGTGCACAAAAGACTGAACAATTGATAAGAGTTGGAAAAGTGCGTGCTTGACATTCATTGTGAGCATCAAAAGGGGAAGGAGCTCAGAGGGGCAAACATGTCAAAGGAGAATAATATTGTGTAAAAATGGATGTTAAAGAACATCCAAGTTGTGAAGATAAAAGGAGAAAAGCAGGAGACCTACACAAAGGTGAATAAGCTGTTTTTCGTTGGATTGATGCCTTGAATGTTGATTTGGTCTGAACAGCCTTCTTAGATGAGCTTCTAGCATAGACAGTAATTGGTACCCACGGATTATCCTCTAGGAGCTTCTAGCATTAGAATTTTGGACAGGAATAGGATCCCTTAAACTCTTTTCTCTGACATGTACAGAGTCACACATCCCAGATGCTGCAGACTGGAATGAATAGTGAAGCTATTGAACACCTGACCTTATTAGTTGATGGCTCAGCAACTTCAGATACTTGTTATGATACATCTGGTTCATGGAGGGATTTAGAGGACTGAAGGGATAAATCTGCACAAGGTTTTCTTCAGCGAGTTAATTAAGCTGAAGAGAACTGGGGTTCGGAATACCCTGATGGATCACTGCCACGGGTACTAGTCACCAACACAGGAATCCCACCATCCTAATGTTCTTCTCTAGTCCATTGGTCAGACATGGACAGATCAACCTTGGGGGATGTAGTGCGAATACTTGGATACCAGAGGCATTGAGCAGGGCCATTTTGCTTGCTTCACAGGGCTCAGTGCACTAGTGATAGGGACATCAATTGGGCAATGCCTCTTTAGGGTTATCAATTAGGGGATAGTGTACCAACTATATATAAAGGTACACCCTTGCAGAGGGTGTTCTTTTGGAGATGCATACTTAAGGTATTGCCAATTGGTAATTTCGTAGCGAAAAAGGGAATTGCATCAGCCTCCTATTTAAGGTGTAATGCTTGTTCAAAGTCCTTGGTGCTCTTTTGGAGAGATTATCAGTCCTGATAGGCTGAGCCTTTTGGGATATATTTATGGCTTTTGGCCATCTTTGACAGTAGTAACAGTGTGATTGCTGCATGGATTCTTTGCATGGATGCACTACAAGAGAACACTTGCAGCAATCACACTGTTACTACTGCAAGTTATAGGACATTGTCAGTAGCTTTGGCATGTTTTCACACCGCTGCTAAAATTCTGTAAAATAGAAAGTATCTGTGACATTAATGTGACAAAAGTGATATTTAATGTCACATTAAGGTCATAAATGTGGAATGTGACATTAAAAGGGATATTTAATGTTACATTAAGGTAAATTTAGGGGAACATGCACGAGAGAGACCGTCCGGGCTCTTGGGCGCCCGAACGGGGTTAAGGGGAGCCTAGAGAGTAAGGGAGTCCAGGAATAGTAGGACTCCAGGAAGTTGACGGCTGGCAAAGAGATGAGCTTTGAGGGCCAGCACTTATCTAGGCGTGGCTGGGAGGATAAACACACTCGTGCTTCCATCATTTTCAAGAAATCTGTCTCCGTCATCTATCATTGGTATCAGAGCCTATGGTTCGGGGTCTCAGATCGATAATCGTTTGTCAGGATGTCAGTCGCTAGTCAGGCCGTCAGTTTTTGTAACTTCGCGTGAGCATCAGGCGACGGGTCGAGAAGAAGTAAACGGACGGAAGAAGTGCTATATCATATCGCGTGAGCAGCTGGAACCAGGCACCGTGAAGACGCGACGGGCCGTCAAAGAAAAATTTTAAAAGAACTCCAGCGCCACGTCACATTAATGTGACCTTGAACGTCACGGCAGAAACGTTACGTGCAAAAACGTTTCGTTACGGGCAGGGAAAAAGGAAAAAATAAAAAACGTGGAGCCGCTGGCATCCGCGAGGACCAAGAGTGGAGCCGCCAGCATTCGCGAGGACCAACCAGATCAGACGTGGAGATACCAGCATCCACGAGAACCAGATCAGAAGTGGAGCCGCCAGCATCAGACGCGGGTCATTAAAAAACAAACAAAAACGTGATTCTGTTATGATGGCTGTTCACGGATAGGACTGCGACTACTGTGAGACAAGCAAAAAAATTTCATACACAACTGAAGCTACAGCCTTCATACATAATTGAAGCCACAGCCTGCCATTAAAAATCAGGGAAGTATTTTATCTTGTATGCAAATTTCTTATTTTTGCTTTCCAATTCCAGTGTATTAATGGCAGAAAAAGGGAAAGAAAGGGTAATGGAAAGTTCTAGTTCCGGGGATCAACCTATGGTAGATCCCCATGAACCAAACATACAAGAAGAACAATGGGAAGAATTTTTTGCCACGCGAGAGCAATTCGATGATCTTTCTACTCGTGTGCAAACTCAGGGGGTTCAAATGGAATTTTTAACTCAAACACTTACTGAAATAAAATCTCAGTTAACTTTATTGTTGGAAAAAGATAAAAATCAAATAGAAATCTTAAATGTCCCATCTTCATCGAAAGATTTAGATGTGACTATGCGAGATCCTAAAGAACCCCAAACTTATCATAAATTGAGGGATAATCCGGTTTTAAAGGATATGAAACCACCTCAATTTTACGGGGAGGAAAAAGATAGGAATAAAGATACAATCTTTAATTTCCTCCAAAAATGGTAAGATTTACATAAATTGAAAAATACCCCACCACATCTCCAAGCACTGGAGGCCAGTTTAACTTTGGGGCCCAAAGCATATAAGTGGTGGCGAACTTTAAAGGAGGCAAATAAAATACCTGAAACTTGGGCTCAATTTGAATCCGTCTTTTTAAAAGAATTTCTTCCTGAAAATGAAATGGAAAGAAATTGGGAAGATTGGGATTATGTCAGACAAAAGGGACGGCCCCTACTGACATATCTGGAGGAATATCGTGAGATAATCCTCAAACTGGAAGGAATTGATGAATTCCAAAAAACAAGAGGATTCATTAGGGGACTGGATAAAGCCTGTAAAAAGGAAGTAAAACGGAGTTTACCTAAGACGCTTGAAGAGGCAATTAAATTTGCATTAATTTATGAAGATAGTACGCGTCCAGGTACACTCACCAGTCCCACTGATATGGAAACCAAGTCTAAGGAATTGAAAACCTCAAAATTTGTGGGCAAATTTAAAAGGAAAATGCCATTTTTCAAGGGTAAAAAACAACCTTTTGAAAAGAAACCATATATGAGGCCAAAGTTAAGTCTTGATGACTTTGATAAGGCCAAAAAAGAAAAATTGTGTTTTAATTGCCTATCCCCTAACCATGCTGCTTGGAATTGCCCTCAAAAGAAAAAGGGGGAAGACAAAGGAAAGGACAAGGGCAAGGGAAAAGAAAAACAAATCCATGTAGTGCAGACCTTGGAATTAAAGAGTCATGAAAAGTATAAATCTTTAAAGGTCTTGCACATGGATGTACAACATAAGTGTTGTATGTCAACTTCTTTGTGGCAGCCTACTTTTGGGCCACATGATTTACTTAGAGTACATGGATTGATAGCTGGAAAACGGGTTAGAGTCATGATAGATGACTCTGCCACACATAATTTTATTAATTATGCACTTGTCAAAAAATTGAAACTTCCCCAACAAAACAGTGAGCATCAATATGTTGTGCGTATGATGCAAGGCCAAGACAATAAAATATGGGATACAATGGTATCCAATTTGGAAATCGAGATTCAAGGATATAAAGATAAGCTTGATTTCCAAATAATGAATATGGAAAGAGCTGATATTGCTCTAGGGAGAGAGTGGCAATGGGGACTGGAACCATCCTTAAAACGTAACTATCACCATAATACACTGGAATTTGAAAGGGATGGTAAGATTTTTGTCATTCAAGGTGAACACGAAGTATCTGATAATCCTTTGCTGTGTTCTACTGAAGTTCAGAAACTGATAAAGAAGGAAGTTTGTGAGGTATATATGCTATGGTCTCTTCCTATACAGAATACTTTTACTTTCTGTAATATAAAGCAACAATTTTCTTATGTTTGTGAATTGAATGTTAATAATGAATTGAACAGTTTGTTAGATGATTTTAAAGATGTGTTTCCTTCTGATTTACCAAGTGGCCTTCCACCAGATAGGGGTGAAATAAATCACCCAATTGATATAAATAAGGACACACACCCAATTTCAAAACCACCGTATAGGTTAAGTGAAACACAGCATCAAGAAGTTGAGAGACAAATTAAGGATTACCTGGATAAAGGATTTATTCAACCTAGTAATTCACCTTGGGCTTCAGCAATTTTATTGGTAAAGAAAAAAGATGGTTCTATGCGACTTTGTGTTGACTATAGAGCACTTAATAAAATAACGGTGAAGAATAAATTTCCTATGCCCAGAATGGAAGATCTTTTTGATCAATTGCAAGGGGCAAAATTCTTCACAAAGATAGACTTAAGATCAGGTTATCACCAAATAAGAATTAAGGCACAAGATGTTTCCAAGACGGCATTTCGTACTAGATACGGGCATTATGATTTTTTGGTGATGCCTTTTGGCCTCACTAATGCACCAGCTACCTTTATGAAGCTGATGAATAGTGTTTTACGGCCCTATCTAGGACATTTTGTAGTAGTCTTTTTGGATGATATCTTGATCTTTAGTAAATCAAGAGAAGAACATTTGGAACACTTACAATTAGTATTCCAACTGTTAAGAACACATTCCCTTTATGCGAAGAAAACTAAATGTGAATTCTTTGCACAAGAGGTCAAATATTTAGGGCATATAATCTCGAAAGAGGGAATCAACATGGATCCAGAAAAAGTAAGGGCAATTATTGAATGGCCACCTCCACGGAACCTGGAAGAGCTGCAGATCTTCCTAGGTTTATCTGGATTTTATCGTAGATTCATTCGAGATTATGCCAAAATAGCTGTTCCAATGACAGACCAACTTAAAGGGAAAGGGAAAAGTTTTAATTGGGGAACAGACCAAAATGAAAGTTTTCAAAAACTTAAGGTAGCTATTGCTACAGCTCCAGTATTATTAATAGTGGATCCCAATAAACCATTTGTGGTTGAAGCTGATGCCAGTGATAAGGCAATAGGCGCGGTCTTATTACAAGAAGGTCGACCAGTTGCTTTTGAAAGCAAGAAATTAGACCGTGCAAAACAGAATTATTCTGTTTATGAGAGGGAGCTGTATGCAATAGTACATGCAATGAAGAAATGGAGGCACTATTTGTATGGTGCCAAACTTTTGATTTTATCGGATCATGAAAGCATTAAGTGGCTTAATGATCAACCAGATTTACATGGGCGTAAAGCCAGGTGGGCCGAACTCCTTCAAGAGTTCGACTATGAGATAAGATATAGAAAAGGAAACTATAATATAGTAGTTGATGCACTCAGCAGAATGCCCATCATTAATGAATTGAGTTTTACTCAGTTCACTTCCAACTTGCTTGAATCTTTAAAAGGGAAATGCCAGGTTGATCCGGCATATTCCAACATATGGGAAGCAATAAAAAATGGGGATCCAAATGAAAGTGCTTCTACTGAGGAAGGAATATCTGAGGATGTTCAACAAGGAAATGGAGCATCAGGGGTTGCTCAAATTGGATTCAAGTGGAAGAATTTTACCATTGATAATGGTTATTTACTCTACAAGGGTAGGGTATGTGTCCCGAAAGATATAGAAATAAGGCGCCAGATACTCTTTGAGTGTCATGATACCCCTAGTGCGGGACATCCAGGAGTTAATAAGACTTATAGTCTTATTAAAAGGCAGTTCTATCGGCCTGGAATGAATAAGGACGTCCTTGACTATGTGGTCAAATGTAATAAATGCCAGGTTAATAAAGCTGAAAAATTAAAAATGGGAGGACTTCTCCATCCATTAGAAATTCCTTCGGGAAAATGGGAGAGTATCTCCATGGACTTTATTGTTGCTCTACCTAGAACACAGAGGGGGCACGACTCTGTGTGGGTGATTGTGGATAGGTTAACCAAAATGGCTAGGTTTATTCCAACTTCAACTGATGTTAAAACACCAAAATTGGCTAGATTGTTCGTAGAGAACATATACCGATTGTATGGCCTTCCGGCAAATATAGTTTCTGATCGGGATAGAAAATTTGATAGCCATTTTTGGCGCGCGGTATTTAGGAAATTGGATACTAAACTTAGCATGAGTACGGCGGATCACCCGCAAACAGATGGGCAAACTGAAAGGGTCAACCAAATTCTTGAAGATATGCTTAGGGCATATGTAAGTAAAAGGCAAACTAATTGGGAAGAGTATTTACCGATAGCAGAGTTTGCATATAGCAGTGCCAAACACTCTTCCACTGGATATAGTCCATTTATGTTGATGTATGGGTTTCAGCCCAGAGCTCCTTTTGCAGTAGGACTGCATAAGGAAAAGGTTCAGGCAGCTAAAGACTTTTTGGAGGATATGAATAGTATGTTAAAATTTGCTCAAGAAAATATTAAAAAAGCTCAAAATCGAGCTAGAGCATATGCAGATCCTCACCGTAGAGACATCTCCTTTGAAGAAGGAGAATTGGTCTATCTTAAGGTGCCTGAACAAACTAAAACTATGAAAAAGGGACATTGTCCAAAGCTTTCACCAAGGTATTGTGGTCCTTTCATAATACTTAAAAGGGTGGGAGAATTGGCTTACAAGCTCTAACTACCTGCTGGTAGTAAAATACATCCAGTTTTTCATGTAAGCAAATTAAGAAAGAAGCTGGGTGATTTGGATAATATAATCTTAAATGATGATATTGAGGAGTTATTTTATGACCAATCTAATCCACATGAACCAGAAAAAATATTGAATATTCGTAATAGACGAACGAGGAATACTATTTATCAAGAATGTTTGGTTAAGTGGAAAGATTGTTCAGAAGAAAGCTCAACATGGGAGCGAGTAAGTACTTTAAAGAAAAGGTTTCCCGATTTACAGTTAGACCTTCCAAATATCGTTTTCGAGGACGAAACCGATTCTTAAGGGGAAGGAAATGTGACATTAATGTGACATTAAAAGTGATATTTAATGTCACATTAAGGTCATAAATGTGGAATGTGACATTAAAAGGGATATTTAATGTTACATTAAGGTAAATTTAGGGGAACATGCACGAGAGAGACCGTCCGGGCTCTTGGGCGCCCGAACGGGGTTAAGGGGAGCCTAGAGAGTAAGGGAGTCCAGGAATAGTAGGACTCCAGGAAGTTGATGGCTGGCAAAGAGATGAACTTTGAGGGCCAGCACTTATCTAGGCGTGGCTGGGAGGATAAACACACTCGTGCTTCCATCATTTTCAAGAAATTTGTCTCCGTCATCTATCAGTATCCCAGAAAAATTTCATGCCCTTTTGCATCATGCCATGGTAATCAGCCTTCATCTCATTTAGGGGTTGAGTCACATCCATCATTTGCACAATTGCAGCCTTCTTGAAACTTCTATTTAGTAGTGGTTCCTGTGAGAGTGCGCAGCGAAAGAAGAACACGAACACAGAGGAGAGGAGAGAGGAAGCAGAGAATGAAGGAAGAAAGTCTGCACTGACTGAGATGAATGCTGAATACACTGGAATGGACAGAACAGTCCCTGCACACAGCCCGGAGCGTCAGTGAGGGAACCAGGACAGACTGGAAGCAGTGGCAGCATCAATGCCGGAGACGGAGATGGAGGGAGCAGTGCTGTACCTGCAGAGAGTGAATACTGGACTGAATGGGGGGGCTGCTATAAATAGCCCCCAGCCAGCAAACTGGCCGACCAGCCAAACTGGCCGATCTGGCCAGATTTGGCCGACCAGCCAGATCTGGTCCGACTATGGCCAGATCTGGCCGACTGCCCAAAATAATGGGCAGTCAGCCCAGAAACAGCCCAGTTTGGGCTGTAAAATGCCCAAGGCTGCATGCTGACTAAAGCAGCCATAAAAACACACTGACAGAGCTCCTCTGTCTCCTGTCAGACTCTGACAGGAGCTCACAACCAGGAGATGACAGACTGAGTCTGAAGAAGAGCAGGCTAACAGTTCCCGCATTGCACTGCCAACAGAAGCAATGTACATGATAGAATTTTGCACATTTATCAGTAACTTAAATCCTGGAGATTGCAAGCCCCATGATGATCAGTAGATTGCAAGGATGAACAGCATGGCATTTGCTCGATTTGCAAGTGAATATATAATTCTTCCCTGGCATCCCACACACAGCAGTCCAGTCCTTGTAACAGCTCTGAGTTTGAAACAGCATTTTTGCATGAAACTATCCGACTGAACTATGTACAATAATATCTGGGGTGTACAACATGAGATAAGTTGATGACATCTTGGGCCTGGTTAGCCATTATGTCACATTTTGAAGATGCACAGGTCCACCTATTCAGATGGTCTTACCAAATCAAAAAACTTACTTGGAAAGGAAACTTGCAACGTGAGAGTCCTACTTGTAATGATATGAAATCGCACATGCATTATATGACTGCATGTCCATTACCTGTATTTCATTGTTTCTTCTACAAAAGAGTATCCACTACTTCTGTTTGGCAAGATCTAACACAAGAACTTTTAGAAAAATTCCCACTATTATCCTCACATTGTGAACAACATCATGAGCTTCTGCAAGGGAAGGACCACATATCTAGCTAGGTATATGGTGCCTCCCAAGGAGAAGCTCCTGATGCTGGACACTAGGGAAAAACGAGGGAAAAGAGCCCCTTTTCCCACATGGAAAAATGTCAAAACCTTCTTGTGTACTCTGAAACAACACATCGACCTCTACATTCGCATAACGTATGTTTGACATGACCGTGCATTCCTCCTATCCCTAGGTATAATATTGTTGTTCATACGGCAGATGAGAGATGAAGCCTAACAGTCCTATGACAGAAATCATAAAGTGAGCTTGTGTCCTTACAACAGGAGAAGAATCGGTACGAAAAAGCAACAGAACGTTACCCGATCTGTCTCCCCTGTCGCATTATTTTGGTGCAGGAAGCAAACCCTGCCATTAACTGCTGTATGGCGAGAAGGAAACCATCCAAGGCATGGAGAAAAATGGAATTCTGAATGAAGAAGTCTTGTTCTGCGGATGTTGCTAGATGGCCGTGAGGGTCTGCAGAGGCAAAGGCATATTGTTTCACCAATTCAAATTCAATTGTTTCCTGCAAACGACCTCTTCACAGCCATTCCTGATTTCACTTGACTGTGAAGCATTCTCTCAAGAAGTTCTAGACAAGTTCCCACTATAATTTCCACATTGCGAATTACGACAACATCATGAGCTTCTGCGAAGGAGGGACCGCATAGCTAGCGCTGGAGGGAGGGACCTCCCAGCAAGGTATGGTGTTCCTCCCTCGTAGAAGCTCATGATGTTAGAACGCTGTTGGGTAAATCAAGGGAAAACAGCCCCTTTTCTGACATAGGAAAATGCCTATAGAACTCCTTCTGACTCAACCGGTCCCTTGGGATACAGACACACATCTTAGAATTGAAATGCAGCAGCCTCTTTAGAAACAATCAACTGGTCTAATGACATGTTAGGATCAAGCTCCATCATTCTGTCTAAACAAGACACACAGGCATGCATGCAAGTATTGGGACTCTTTGCTAATTGTGACAGAGATCGCCTAATTTCATCACAATGTCAGCAAGAGGATTGAAATAGGCTAATGTGATAGCTTACCAGAGAGACGGATGGATGACATGAGGATGGGCACAACCGAGCAAGAATCTTAAGCATTCGCCATGATTTCTACAGGCAAATGTGGAAGAGGAGCAGCACGTCATGAGCTGCTTCTTCATAAAACAATTTTCTGGATATTTAAGTGTGAAAAGCGACATTTATGAAGGGGCTGAAGACCCGGAGGCACATGAATGAGAGAGAGAGAGAGAGAGAGAGAGAGAGAAGCCTTGTAAGTTGTCTCTTTCGGCAAGATCTAACTAGAAGGCTGTATTACCTATAATGTTGACGGTGCAGCAGTATTTTCCACTTGTAGAAACTGTATTTACTGAAATGTCGACAGTACAGCACTTTTTGGTCTTTCCATTTTTGGCGTACTCATTCTGGAATCGGAAGGTCTTATTGCATTTTAGTGGATTTGTCTTACCATCGAAGTTGTTGTAGAGCCAGGCCACTCGCAAGTCCATCGACTTGCAAAAGCCATCGAAGTGAGTGACTTGTTATGTATGTCCTATGCCTCTAAACTTTAACTCTGAAAAATAGGTACTTGCTGTGGTACACAAAGTAGCTCTAAATTTGAAGATACTTCACTAACTTGCGGAAGTTGCCCTAAGGTGGCAGCAATTAATTGGGGTGCAGGGGGAAATAGTCTAAGCCTTTTATCTCCCTAGTTGGCATTCAAGCTTTCTCTCTCCCTAAAGAGGTATGATACTCAGGGTCCAACATTGGTCTCTACCTACATGTATTAGGTTTTTCGGCTAGTTGATAACTACCTCCCACAGGTCTATGGACCTATGCGAGGCATGACTCTGACATCATGCTGGTTTCACACTCGAGTAGATAACAAAAACATGAATGCACATATAGCTGATGTGTCAAGCACTCGAACCTCAAGAGAACTGCTCTTGTGAATGAAAATTTTGATCGGCATGGGCCTTAGTGCCTAACCTGAAAACTAACTCACATTTGCACTATGCAAGTTTTGAACTATTGAATAAGCAACAATCACCTTTCGAACAAGCCGATATTATTTGACGTGTGTAAAGTAGCTTTCCTTATTTATAATATTTGTAAGTTGTGTATGACCCTCTTTTGCATTTGTCCCTGCCATTGATTTACACAGTGGACAACATACACATTTTATAGATAGCATTGTCCTCATTTATTGTCCATCTACAGTTGTTTACACATCAAAGGCACATGAGAGAGAGAGAGAGAGAGAGAGAGAGAGAGAGAGAGAGAGTTGTTTGTTTTCGCAAGATGTAACTAGAGTCTAGAAGGATGTATTATTGTAATGTTGACAATGCATCACTTTTTTTCCCTTATAGAGACTATATTATTGTAATCTCGACAACACAATACTTTGAGAACACTTTTTCTCCCTTTCCATTTTGAGTGTTCCCATTTGGAAGGCCTTATAGTATTTTGGCCGATTTGTCTCAAGTATTGTCGAAGTTGTTTTACATTCATAATTCACTTTATGGCAGTTTCACACTCAAGTAGATAACAAAAACATGAATGATGTAGAGCTCATGTGTCAACTCTCAAGCCTCAAAAGAAGTGTCCCCCATGAGATAGTGGATCTACATGGGCCTTGGTCCCCAACTCAAAAACTAGTTGACATTTGCACTATGCAAGGTTTGAACTACTAAATAAGTGGCAACCACCCTTCCAATAAGCCAATATCATTTGGCAAATGTAAAGTAGATTTCCTTATGTATAATATCCGTCTGTTGTGTATGATCCCCCCCCCCCTTTTTTAACCTTCTTTTTGGACTTTGGTTGGTTACACACTCGTTGCACACTGCCACTGCCTACCCAAGTTGCACCTAATTTGTTTGTCCATCGCTCATCCACCATCTTCAGTTGTGTACACACAAACATGTGTCCATTGAACATCTCGCACATTAACATACTAAATCAACAATAATCAATTAAGGCACCAAGTCAATATCATCAATTAATGCCCAAATTAACATTAATCTATGAACACACGAAGATTAACACAACTAACACAATAAACAATAGCGAATAAGCACAAAAAACAATTAGGATACCAAATCAATTAATCAATGAAAACACACTCGATTAACACATTTAATGCAACTAACAAAAACAATTGACACACCAAATTGACATTATGCTACACCTTATGCATTATAAACATTGGTAAATACTTTAATGGTTGGTTGATAGTTGATACATTAAATCAAATCTTAACACAGAAAATCAATTCTTGTAACACCCAAAATAACATTGCATAAAATCAAGCGTTAAGGATATCAATCAAGGAAATGTGTAGGGATCCCTTTAAGGACCTATTTATAATTTTATGTTATAGAATATGTTGCTAACGCTCTAATTTGGAATTTAGAAAATGAGGCAATTTGTTGTCTAAATAAAAGAAATCTTATAATCGATAGGCGAATACTTCCAATGCGACTCATAAAGATATAGAAGTTTAAAAGTGTTGTTTTTAGACTAATAATAGTAGAATTTTCTCGATAATAAGGTAATGAAAGCATAGAATAAAAGATAGTTCAACCATGCTAATGAAAAGAAAACTATACGACCAAAACAAACTAAATCACGAAATACAAAACCATCAAAGTTGAATCTTGTTGTGAGGAAATATCCATAGATAATATGCTCATCAAATACAGTGCAACATGTACCAAGCTTGCCATCTAGTGGCACTAGGTACTTCATTATTTTCATTTAGATTTGTTGAAGATATTGTTGGTACTATTAACCTTGTATTTATATCCATATGATCTCTCCAAGCATTAGTTGATATCTAATATGCTAAAATCTGATCATATGAAAAGTTTTCAATTGAGTATTGGGAAACATATAATCTCATGCAAATTTCCAAGTTTGTACTTAGCTTGTTGCACGCCTTATTTTTTAAAGACCCCATTATGCTAAATATTCTTTCATCCTTAGTTGTTTCTAAATTCATTGTCTATGCCAAATCAACAAATCGAAAATATTCAAGTATATATTATTGGAGAACTTGGCATATTCCACAATCGAGTAACAAAATTGTGGATAAACTATTGACATTGCCTTCGATAATTCCTTTCTTGGAAACTGTTCTCTTATTTCATGTGTTGCAAATTTTGCAACTTCTACCAAGGTAGTTTTAACACTCCTCACCATGTCATTGAAAATTTCCATCTCTATTGGTTGTCTTTTACCAAGTCATCCTCAAACTCGCTTCCTAGAATTATAAAGATGTTTCAATCTTGAATGTGTTTTGATGTATATTGTACCATTTTTGTTTGTTGTTAAAAAACTTTTTCCCGATTCTGATGCAAAGTTTATGATCTCATGCCATTTTTAAAATTTCTTCTCATATAGAGGAGAATTCATATTTGCATAAAAAGGATCCAATGATAAGCATATCATCTTTCAAATATTACTATATTCATCCATATACATTGTTTACTTTTGAGTAAGCTTCACAAGGATGTTAAGCTCTACAATGATAGAAAAAATTCCTACAAAGAAAAATAATATACCAATTTTTAGATACCCAATTAGAAAATAAATAGTGCATGTGAGTTAAAGAATATTGAAATACCTAATGACGTAAGAAACACCTCCAAATCTGTCAAAGTTGCTAATAGCTCTAATGCTCTGTCAACATCCTTTGACTTTTGAGCTATCAATCTATCCATGAGTTATACTAAATATAGATACTCATCCAATAATCTCTTAGTTACCAAGTACAAGTTGACCCATTGTGTGCTCACATGCTTCAATAATTTTCTACCCTTTATTAAACCCTTTTTCATCTCTTGGGACTTCAAATATTGTTTAGAACTTCTACAAAAGAAACTATTAGATATACTATCTAACTACCTTGCCTTTGAAATACTATCAAACTAATCGACTACTTTATAGGCCAAGTTCATTCAATATGCCATATAATGAATCCCTAACATGAAAGGTGCTATTGAAGTTTGTAATTGAACACAAATCCCTAACCGATCGCCTTGCATAATTGTTGCTCCATCAACACCCACACAAGCTAGTTTTTTTGTAATCTTGACTTTTGGTAATTGAAAAATACTTATCAACCTTTCTTGGACTAATAAAAATAAGTCTTCAGATGTGGCATCATTTTTCATATGTCTGACTGTGACGATCACGCTTTTCCACACAATAAATAGTCATGCAAATCCAACTAGTATTATCTTTAGCCATGGCCTCGTCTAAGGAGAGAGAAAAATTTTGACAAGAATTGATTTTTTTCTCTCAAATCTTCCTTGGTGACCTCATCTAATGCTTCTACCCAATCCCATCCACTATTCCTTTGGGGATTCACCTTTTATAAAGGAGACATGTCACCTGCAAGTGAAGAGATCTGTAAAACCCTCCTAGACTAGTCTAAAAGTACTATTGCCCCCCTTTTTACACTTATCTAATGTGCAATAAAAATATTTTTTGTACCCCTTACTTATATATAAGTTTTTGAATAGTTGCCACAAAAATATTATCACTATACAAGAAATTAAATAATTTTGCGAACAAATTGAAACTCTGAAATTGTGAAAGCAATGCACTCATTAGAATCTTATATATAATAGTAATGGTTTCAAAAATAACCAATATTATTTTTTACTAACATATTTATTAAGAAGTTTAAGATACCTATTTTTAAACATACTTTTAATAGTAATTTTAGAGAATCAATAAGCATTAACTTACCATTTGGTAATAGTATTACATTACAAATTAAGATAAATATTTATGTATAAAAAGCTTATAGTGTGTACATGGTTTACAAGATAGAGCTATTGGAAAAATTAAAAGTACTAGGTTATAACTACCTTACATAATATATATGAGTAAACTTATTATAGTGTCTCTTAGTATCAAGTCATAAAGAAACAAGATCCGAATGCCATCCTTAGTGCAAGTATAGGATAATCTTTGAGTCTCTCTATGCCAAGTAATGCTTGGAACACAGACACAAAGCTTTGCATAAACATGCTTTAAGCTAGAAATTATAATCAGCATAGGTAATATATATGAATACACTAATTACAGTGTCCTCTAGTGCCAAGTCATAAACATATGGGACCTAGACACTATACTTACTATGAGCATAACTATTCCTTATGTCTCTTTGTGCCAAGTGAGACTTGGGATATCAACTTAAACTTATAACTAGCTTAGATAGTACGCATGATTGCATTAGTTAAAGTGTCTCTTAGTGCCAAGGTAGACTTGAAACCTAGATACCAACCTCAAAGGAAGAAAAAGTTAATTTGAAACTCTAATAGTATAATATCATTAACTAGTCATAACATTTATGACTACACTAAATCACACTATCTCTTAGTGCTATACTTTATAAGGCTTGAGGAAAAAGTGACAAAGCATAATGCAAGCATTGAAATTTCAATATCTCTTTGTGCTAAGGTAAACTTGAAAAGTAAATATAAACTCCAAAGATATATTCCTCCTAAGGGATGCAAGTTCACCCTTATGTCCTCCAGTTTATTAATGTGATCCTTCATGTGAAAGGAGAGACATCAACATTGAACATTCGTAGTTTCTTCTCAAGAAAAATCATGTGGGAAAACACCTTTTGATGGTACAAAGACACAAAATTCTTCCACACTTATGCCATTTCCTTCAACCTGCAAACATGCACTAGGACAAAATCTTGTAAGCTCAGGAAAAGCAAGATTCATGCTCAAGAGTTGAGTCAATCCCATAGGGCTACACAATCTATCATTCTCTTGTGAGGATCCTCCATGAGACACGATATAGGCTTGATATAGGTAGGGTAACAAGATACCAAAGATCAAAGGTGTCAAGGATGAATTCCACCTTACATGACCAAAGCAAATAGCTTGAACCATCTAGTTGGTCCTCTTTAGGTAAAGAAGGGAGAACAGGGACCTAGATAGGTGATGCCATGTTAAGCAGTTTAAAACTAGTAGAATGGGCTCCATGTGTAACATGGAGACAAGGGGGAGGAGAAGGTTGCTCTAAATGATGAGACCATAGAAAAAGGCTCAGCGATCTCTAATAATCATGTCATTGTTCGAAGGAGTGATGGAAAACCTCCTTGTTTGAGTTATCAAAGCCTTGGAACCTGGGATCAAACATCTTTGTATAACCTATAAACATGTGAAATTGTCAAATCTAGAGTATGGAGGTCGAAAGAGGAAGAGCGAGCTCATGGGATAACAAACATCAAGACCAAATGCCACACAAGTGAATTAGATTCCAAGATGGAAGCTTGGACTCATAAACACAAGCTTTTGTGTTGACAATGACATAGACACTTTGCTGGAAGTACAAAAGTATTGTGGCATTGCATTCAAAATGAGAGAAAGTACAATGCTTTATAGGAATAGACTAGGCTGCACTTTCCACCACTATGCTTATGGGATTTTGTATCCTGAGCCCACACTGCTCCATACATAGAGGCTAAGCTAGATGTGATTGCCAATATCTCAACACCCCTCCTCAATCACAACCAAAGAAGTACAATGTGTATAGAGGCTTTAGTGAGCAACCACCTGCAAAGTGTGGGCACACCACAAACTTGGTAAACACCAGAGGCTATTGCAGAAAAGGCTAAGTGTGGGTACCAAAGACATGGTGCACATCCAAACGCTGTAACAAGGGTCTCACAAAGTGTACTGAGGCTATAGTACAAGGTTACATGAGGAGTTTACAAGCTTATGTTAGAAGCATTAGGGCTAGGCAATACAAGGCTAAAAAGGTCTATCAGAATAGAAGGACTGATGAGGCTTGCCCTTCTCCTAGTGGTCTTCTTCTTCTTCTTTTTCTTCATGGTCTTCTTCTTCTTTAACAGCAACTAGATAGGCCTTTTGGGACCTCTTCCTGGCATGACAAAAATTTCTCAGTGTACTCGATCACATACCAATTGATATTTCTTGCCCTTGTACTTGGTACCTACATATAACATCTATTCATCTTTAGATGTGCTTGGTTCTTCTTTGGATTTTACCTTCTTTTCTTCTTCTAGCACGGAGGTCTTAATGTCAACCAGTTTAGGACATCCATCTTGAGGTCAATTCCTATAAGCTAAGTTAAGAGACTTTCCATGTAGTTTAAGTGAGTTCCAAGAGATGTATTTGATTTCATATCTAGCTTGAAAAATTCAATTAGTAATCCATACCTAGATGACTTTGATTGTGCACCAAACAAAGTATCTAATCTCTTCCATGTATCATTAGACGTTTCACATGTATCCACATGGTGGATGTAGTTGTCTTCCAATTCCAGCTTAATGATGGCATGTGCTTTGTCATCATGGCCCCTCAGTGCGTCGCTCAACAAATAGACACATCGAATGAGCTTGATGTGTTGACAATGACATAGACACTTTGCTGGAAGTACAAAAGTACTATGACATTGTATTCAAAATCTTGTGTGTTGACAATGACATAGACACTTTGCTGGAAGTACAAAAGTACTATGACATTGTATTCAAAATGAGAGCAAGTACAATGCTTTATAGAAATAGACTAGGCTACACTTTCCACCACTGTGCATCTGGGATTCTGTATCCTGAGCCCACACTACTCCATACATAGAGGCTAAGCTGGATGTGATTGCCAATATCTCAACAAAACACACAAAGGCTATTGCATTTTGTTGTAGGAGAGCCCAAATGGAGGGAAAATAAGCAACACTTGTAAAACAAGAGTTGTGGATGTCCTACCTTTGTTGAATGTCACCTATAAAAAAATGCAAAAATTTTGCATTTACATAAGCAAATAACAAGCTAAAATTTGAGTTTTTAGCAACAACAATGTGGTCTTCTCTTTGATTGGAAACTATGTGTCCTCACGTAGGTGATGATACCATGTGAGAGTGTGCAATAAAAGAGAATCATGAGTACATCGAGAAAATGAGGGAAGAAGAGAAAACAGGAAGAGAAGAATTATATGCATTGGATAAAGAAGAAAGTAGGATATAATGAGGATTGATCAATCCTTGCATGCAACCCAAGACATCAGTGTGTGAGGGCACCGAATCGGGCCAAATAATGTTGATAGCACCTTCAATGGTGACAGAGATGGTGATGGTGACAAAGAGAGAGAGGTGGAGCTTGGTACCCATGATGGAGATGGAGAAGACTGCAGCCACTTAACGGAACACCTGTGAAATAGAGAGTGAATAATGACTAGCTAGTAGAGCATAGCTATAAATAGCCATGAATGTAGAAAACTAGTCTATTGGTGCAAAGGCAACTACAGTAAAATGTATTTTGATTGCATCTAATGTAGTCTAATGTAGTCATAGAAATATTGGCATGGCACTTAAGTAATCTAGGAAAAATTGCAGTCGGTTTGGGGGGCTGCAGATCATTTGATAGGCAACACAACTTACAAACACACAAAATGGAGAAGAAAGACATAGTTAGAGCTCCAACTGTCCCTATCAGACTCTGACTAGGGCTCACAATCAAGAGATGACAGATTGACAAAAAAAGGCAGGCTATCATATCCGTAGTTTTAGATCCTCTCAATCAACCAACTATTAGACAATAGGTCTCACTTCCAAGCATGCAAATTCACATTGATAAGACTAGTTTAAAACACTATAGAATTTGATAGAAGCATTACTACCATATTCTCTAGATTATATTCTTCAAAATAAAGCTTACACCATTAATTTTCAGCTACACAAAGATTTAAAGGCAAAGACTTTATATGCAATCCACAATAGTTTAGAGTATTCAAGAATTCCCTCATCAATAACAATAGAATGACATTCTAATTCCTATAATTCTAGATTGTTTTCAACAACTATTTCTACATTATTTTAGCCCTTTGTACCTTTAGCTCTAGATGTCACAAAACTTTGTACCTCTGTGTCATAACATGCATTAGCTATTATGAGACTTACAATAGGGAATAAAAATATTTTATTCTTACAATGGTAAATCCCATCACACCATCTCAAAGATTCTCATTGATTGATGATGTACCTACACTATGACATCATTCTTGCTAGTCCAAAGATACCATATAGCTATAGCTTAGGTTTAACATCTTGATGGTGAGACAATTGTAGATGCAATTGTCCTAGCTTACTACCTTCAACACACTAGTCTACTCACACAAATGATGACATTGAAGATCAATATGTATTTGTGATGGACATGGATTTCAATCTCATACTAGATTATATATGCTAAACTTTCTAGTTCGTGTTGGTAATGCGAGTGCATGCAGCATACTAGTAATGGTAAAGCACACAATTTAGCCTACTTTGACTTAAACCTACAACTATCTGCCGTATCCAAATCAACTCCTACTAATGACTTGCAATTTCATGCATTGTTCACTCATGTACTATTTGGATAGCACTATGTTTTTCCACCTAAGAAAATAGGCCATCTTACTCTAGCGCAAGCTACCTTCTACTCATATCAAAGTCCTTTGCATATGAATATTGCTAAACTAATGCACAAACTACAATGGAAAGATAATGATGCATTGCAGCCAATTAACAATGTTGCATTGCAATATATGCTATTTTTCACTCATGACAATAGGCCTCTTGCTTTACATTGGTTTCACTCTTCTGCAATGCATTGCTTGTAGCATATTTGTACTTGCATTGCTGCAAATTTTTGCTCATATAATTCATCTCGTAATTTCTTGCAATTTTTTTAGGGTGTAGTTCACTCTCCAAAGGCCTACTTTTCACAAAAGTAAGACATGGATACTCAAGGATTCTTCTATTGGTAGACTCCCAAACAAATGAACAGACATGTAATTCATTCTAGATTAATTATTGCTACTACTATTTCTCTCCTACTAGAAGACCAAAGAATGTCTCAAAGGCTTCCTACTTGCTTCAGATCTTCAAGTTAATGAATGCTCGCTACCCGCAAAGTGCCTACAAATGCATGGTGATGGCCACCTCCTTCTTATGGCTTGCTAACTTGACAAAACTCCTTGAATTGACATGTTACCCTTTCTAATCATAATGCATCTCTATGATGCCACAATCCTCTCTTAATGGTTCTCACAAACTCATTTTTTCCACTTCATGATCAAGGATCAATGCATGATCAAGGTGGACCTTCTTATAGTCTATTCGCACACCTTTGCATCAATCAACATCATTAATTTTCATATTTTCCATTGATCACTAGTTTTCTCCCAAAAAAAGAAAAGTTTCACATGTCATGCATGCAATGAGAGCCTTATATCTTAGTTCACATCCCTTACATAATTTCACTCAATTTATTCTAACTACATTTGTTTCATATGAGGTTGGATCATGACTTTATTCATTGGCCTCATCTCTGTACATCATTTACATCTTTGTTGTTGACACCTAGTATTCCCTTCTAAGGTCAAGATTTTTCCTCCACCGTGATTAGTAACCCCTTAGTATGAAACACTAAGTGTAAATAGATAGATACTTTATTTGAAAACTCAAATCAAACTCAGTGACAATTATTCTCCTACTCTTGAAATCCTATCAATCATGGCAACCTTGTATACAACTACTCATAAGTTTCCAATCATAACTTAGATCACCAAGTTTCCAATCCTATCAATCACGATAGCCTTGTATAAAACGACTCATAAGTTTCGAATCATAACTCAAATCACCAAGGTTTCTAAATAAAAATGGTCAAATTATTAAAGCTTTAGCCTGAAAAGAACTGTGCATAGACTACAAGACTCTTTTACTATCCACAATCCACTATAAACATCGGCTTTCATTTGTGAAACCACTCCAACTTTCTGAGTTGACTTCACAACATGCATTCTTGATACTTTCTTTGTGCTTTTCAACTTCATTAAAAATCTCAAGACCAATTTGTATAAACTCAATATATAGAGCATTCACTCTATGGTTTGCTTGGTTCTCAATACCAATCCAACTAGTGTCCATCATATAAGTGTAATTGCTATCAAACTCTCCAAACAACTCCCACAAATTGAAGATATCATGCTCTCTTGCATCCAACAAACCATCATCTCCATGGGTTTGTCAATAAGAACATCATGCATTTCAAAGCAACCAATGCTTCTTTTTTGCATATACTATTCTCTCACTTCAAAAGTCTCTTCAAGGCTCTGTTGCACTTGCAAAGTACACTCCATACCATCCAATCCATCACAACAACAAGGCAAGTATATAGATCCTCTTGGTCAAGACTCACTTCCTAGGATACATGGACATCCTCTACTATTGAAACCACACTCCCATCCATAACCTCATTTTTTGCAGCATCATGTACTCCTAAATTTCTTGGGAGAGTAGATCCATCAACACATCCACTTATGTGACCACATGCAACCTCTACAACTTTGGGCAACCAAACCTATTGGACAAAATTACTTGCAATCTAGTCGATTTTCCTATCTTGTGTGTGATCATCCCACCAACAAAACCTCCAAAAGCATTTCTATGATATTTAGCCTATCTACATCCATGTCTCTTTTTCTAATGAAGGCCATTCATTCAATCCTCTTAAGAAATCTATCCACTATCTTCTCCTGCAATACCTATAAACTATTCATACTAAACATTTTCATGGCTTGATTCTATGTTGGGATGTGATCTTATCCAAACACAATCTCCTAGCTTTAATAAAACAATTGAGATCCTTAGTGGGGGAATCAAACCATGGTAGATGAATCATGTGGTTGACCTCTATCAAACCCCAAGCCAACACCATAGACAAGAACCAAGGATCCCTCTACTAGTAAACAAACAAAGCTAGCCTAGTAAAAGACATGCCAATATCCATCATTAAATTAGGTAGTCTACAAATGTTTTCCAAATGTTTTCTAGGCTCTATGTAGCTATTCTCACCCTGCATGTGGTTATCCATAAATCCAATATCAAAATGAACTAAAATACCTACGTGACTACTCACTAAGACAAGTGTATCCATATCCAAGGTCTTAGATACTCTCAATCAGCAAACTACTAGAGAATAGGTCTCATTTCCAAGCATAATAATTCAAATTGATAAGACTAGTTTAAAACCCCGTGCAATATGATAGAGAGACTAGTGCCATATTCTCTAGATTATACTCTTCAAGGAAAATCTGATACAGTTGATTTTCAGCTACACAGATATTCAAAAGGAAAAGACTCTATATGCTAATAAGAAAAACAAGATGGTTGTTGCTGCTCAAAGAAATAAACAAGATCAATTAGGTAAATATAAACCAAAACATGGCCAAAAGAGGATCAAACAAAGAGTCTTCTCGATTGGAGGGAGCACAAAGGAGAGACCAAAATCCTAGGCTTTTAACATATGACAAAAACTATTCCAATCTAGAGTAATGCTGCCATGATGTTTAGTTATGCCAACAATGATTATCTCTATGCATGTAAGATGCATTTTACACAGAATACCCAAATGAATATAAATAAGAATGTCACAATTTACCTGTTCTCATGGCATCGATATGTTCTCAAGAAGCTTGTATTTCCCATACAATAATGATGCTCTCCAATAAGCAAAAAGGTAATCAATCTCCTTGATAGGAGGGAGCACAAGGTGAGAGAACAAAGATCCAAAGCCTTAAGCATCTAGCAATATCTATTTCAATCTAGACGAGTAGCTCCATGATGTTTAATGAGCCCAAAATGATTATATTTATGCTTGTATGTTGAATTTCACACACAATAGCCAAAACAATATAAATAAGGAGAAGTACTTGTTCCAGATGGATCAACAGGTTCTTAAGAAGTCTACTTCCTAGGTAATATCCTTTGTGTATAAGAAAAAAGCCAATCGGTTTCGTTGATGTGAGGGAACACAATGTGAGAGACTAGAAATCCCAAGCTTTAAACATTTAGTAAAAAAATATTATCTATCTAGATAGTGATTCTATGATGTCTGATTGTTCCAACAACGATGAACTCTATGCATGTATGTTGAACTTAGCCAAAAGAGCACAAATTAGAATATTAGTAAAGGCACAAATACCTATTCCCAAGGCATCAACAAGTTCTCAAGAAGCTCCTAGTGCATGGGATATGAGTTTTAGCAACCCAAGGTAAACATGCTTGTCATGATTGTAGTTTTTGTGGATGACACATCATTGTGCTGTGTGCAAAAGGTAAACACACTGATAAAACATGCAACCATGTTTCTTCTAAGAATGACCAACCCAAATATGTTTAATAGGCTTAAATCATTTTTCCAAATGGATAAACCCTTTCAGTAATGTTTCCATTTAATTGTAATAAGTAGATGTCTTACTATAAGCCCCATCATTCTTTTTTTAAAACTATTATTGTGACTTTTCAACAATTAAGCTATGTTGCTAGTATATTACTATTATTTTTTCCCAATCCATAATTTAAATAATGCCATTGGTAGTTCTTACTAGATAGTGAGAAGTAGGGATCAAGAAACATTCTCATAAGACTCAATATGCTCATGTTCCTCATGTGACAACTCTATAGATGAACCTAGGCAAATTTCTTCTTCATTTGACAATGGCATCGACAACACATAAAGCCATAGCTCCCCAAAGATTCATAGGAGAGAGAGAGAGGATTCGAGCATTTTTCCTCTAGTTTTCCTTCTTTCTCCTTGCATTTATCCTCTTTCTTTTCCTTCTAAAGAGATTCATTTTCCTGTCATTAGGTAGCATGGTTGAGTTCTTCTTCCTATAGTTTATACTCTCCTCCTTGGCCTTGGATATAACAACTATTTCCTCTTGGTTTTGCCTCAACTATTGAGTATGATGCTCTTTTGTGCTTTCAAGGTGAGCTTGAAGATTTTTCCTCTTCTTTATTCTTGGTTGTGGACCCTTCCTTAGCCTAGCCTTGGGTTTGGTCAACTTCTCTCTTGGATCATCTCTTTCTTAGAGTTTCTAGCTAGAGTCATAATGTTGCTACTTGAGCTTTTTTACATGCATCTCATGGCTTTGGACATTTCTAAAGGAAGGTATCCATGTTATTTGCAAGGAGATAATGCCTTTATTGAATGGACCTATCAATGACATCTTGGACTATTTGTTTGATTTAATAGGTCAAGATGGATTATATACAAATGGAGAATAGTTAACTTACTAAATTGGAAAGCCAATTGGTGACATAAGTGTTAGCCTATCCCTTTACACACCCACTTGGATAGTCTATGCAATTTTTCTATTTCAACTACTCCATGTTGAGACTATCTTCAACATGAATAGTTTGGATCCATAGTTGGCTATCAAGTGTTAGGGATGTATAAAGTGAAAACATTGGTGTGTTTTTGGATATGGGGGTATATTATAGCAGTGGGGAAATACCATCTTGAATTTAGGCCCTAGCTATGAGTATTGGCTAAAAGTATGTATTATTGTGTTTGGGGTAAAGGCACCTCTGCCTACCCGCCCGTGTATTACTACAATGACAGTACCCGCCATTGCACACTGCAGGTGGCGAGCGCTTGTCACCATCACTTTATTCTTTATTCTTTTAGTGATAGTTTGAATAAAGGAAGCCCTGGTCACACATTGTGACATTTGGAGTTCCCATTTGTGTCTCTCTCTCTTCTTGCTCTTGCTCTCCGCCGCCATAGCTCACTTCCAAGCAAGCTTCGATCCTTCTCACCTTTCAACTGGTATTAGAGCATGGTTGCTCGAGCATTTTGACTTGGTTCATGACTCCTTTAGCTTCCTATCGATTACCTACACTCATTGGGTCTTCTTCCCGATAGCCATAGCGAACTCTCTCGAGCTCCCGTCACTCCCCAACTTCCCGAGCATCTACTTGGCCCATTCGGGCACCCTCAGGGCATTCCTTCAAAGGTATTGAAGCATTATTTTGAGTGTTTATTTTAGTTTCTAGGGTATACTAGGAAGGGACTACCAAAAAAAAAATTGTTTTTTACTTCAGCCCTCCCTTGGCACTCATCGACAGCTTGAAAAAACTTCATTTGGCACTTTGGAACACCCTCTTAATGATCGACATTGATGGTTATCATTGGCATTGATTTGTGGACTGATTTACCTCAGTCCAAGACTTTTTTCCACATTCCACAAGCAGCCACAAACAGTGTTACACCAGCACTTTATGTTTATGCTTGGTTAGCATTGACATTTGATGCCCAGTTGGTCCCGAATGCTCCCCGAATGCTAGGGGAACGTATGCCTATGATGTGAGATGCTTTCGGGGCTGAATTTTCTCAGCCATTGACTATTTTACATGGTCCCAAAATAGGGCAGCTCCTTGTCATTACACTTTATACTTATGCTACATGGTCATTTGATGCCCGATTATGCCCGGTTGGTCCCGAGTGGTCCCCGAATATGCCTATTGATTGGCCATAATTTTGGACTGATTTGCTTGCTGAAAATACTCAATTTTAACAATAAATCTTTGCTGTAATAGAGTGGGCTAAAGCTATCTTACATGCCTTTGGTTATGCCTATTGGTTTTGGGCTATGTCTTTGGGATATATAATGAAGTATTGACCTTCGGGGTACGACATCGAGCTTGTCTTTGGTTCCGGATCTTCATTTGTGCTTGAGCTCTCGGCTTTGGAATGCATTTGATGCACTGTCTTGGATGTACATATATCTGACCAGTCTTGACATGCTTGGCCTATGCCCCTGAGCATACACCTCCTTGTGTCAAATCTTGCCAGTGTTGTGTACACTTTGCCCTATTACACGGGGGTGTACCGGATTACTAACGGATTCGTTTGACATGCTTGGGTGTTTGCTTAATGCTCGTATGACTGTCACATGCTGATTTATGCCCACTCGGTTCTAGTTATGCTTTGATAGTTAGCAGTTGCCTTGGTGCATTTATTTTGCCTACAGTTTGCTCTCATTTACCTGGCTGTAATTTATTATAGTAAGCAATTATTCATGGATTGACGTGGAATTTACATGCTGAATCATCCTAATTTTATGTACTTTTGATGGTACTTGGTGGGCAGCATCATTAGCTATCAGTTTGTACTCATTTTGCCTTGGTTTTGGTGGTATTTTGGCTATTTACAACAGAAAACAACAAGCAGTTTTGAATTGTCTGCACCATTTTGGACTGCAGTATGGCATCTTCTTCCACTGACAGTGTTATCTTCAACATCACTAAGCTTGATGGTACGAATTATGCCTATTGGAAGAGCCAAGTTTGGCAAGTATTAGTGCAGAAATCTTAGATCAAGCCACTAATAATGAATGGCCAGCAACCTAAAACTATGACTGGTGACAAATGGGATGATCTTGATGAGTTATGCAAGTCCACCCTCATCTTGTCTCTCACTGAACACGTGCATTACAATGTGGTTGAGAAAGCACAGAGTACTTGGCAGCTTTGGGATAAAATTAAGAACCTCTATGACAAGAAAAGTCCAACGCGTCAAATGTATTAGCTGAAGCAGCTTATGGACCTGCGCATGAATAAGAATATGACAATGTCTGCTCATTTGAGCCAAATCCATGCTATTCTCAAGAATTTGACTTTGCAGGGTATTACCTTTAATGATGAGGTTACTCCATTGTTTTTGGTTGGGACTCTGAGTGAGTCATGGGATGTATTCCGCACTGCCTTATGTGCTCCTATCGAACCTCTTTTATTAATGACAAATTGCATCATGGTCCAAGGTGATATCTTCAAGGTTGTTTTAGCTTTATCGAGGCTAGATTTGGAATAGAGACCAATGAGTGTTCTACTTGTCTCATGGTCCACATGAAATACATTGTGAACTTTTACGTTCTCAGGGAGTTGGAGTTTGTAGGCATTGGGTCCTAGGAATTTGAGGATCCTGTAGGGTCCGCAATACCTTAGACTCAGTTTTTTAAATTCCCCCAATGATAGGGAACTCCTCTTGGGCCGTACACAAATAAAAGCCATGTCTCCCTCATTGAAGAGTCGCTCTTGTCTATTTAGATCTATATAGGCTTTCTGCCTATCTTTGGCGGCTCTAATGTCTTGTCTGATGGTCTTAACCTGCTCATCCATTTCCTCGAGCATTTCCTTAGAAGCTTCTACTCTTAAAGTAGGACCTAAAAAGTTCAATGGGGTACGACAATCATGCCCATAAGAGGTTAATCGTAAGAACTTGGATGCCTCTCATGTGTCGCATGCTTTGACTGTTAGGGGCAGAGATGATACTAAAAAGAATGACTGTGGGAATGGCCGTGGCAGAGACTCGCAGAAGTCTAGGTCTAAGTCGCATGGTAAGTTGCGCATCAAGTCTCATGGGAGAAATGCTAATGTGACATGTCATCATTGTGGCAAGAAGGGTTATATACGCCCACAATGTCATGAGTTGCGCAATGAGAAGTGCAAAGAAAAGAGGAAAGACGAAGTATAGGAAAAGTCCTCTAATCACAACATGGTACATGAAAAACCCAGTGTGAAAATCGAGGAGATAAATGTCATGCAGACTTGACTTTGATGGGGAGTACATACTTGTAGCTAGTTCTTATGATGCTACGTTGTTGACTGAGGTTCACTCTATGTATACGCAGTGTTGGCTTTTGGACTCTGGTGCTTCATTTCATGTTACACTATGTTGCGAGTTGTTTCACTCCTACCGCACTATCTCTGGTTCAGTTCACTTGGGTGATGACATGTCACTTGCTATTGTTCCGCAGTTCTCTACTAGCAGTACTTTTTTGTTACAGGATGTACATCATGCACATGCACTTACACGTAGTCTTATGTCTGCAGGGCAGCTTGATGATGCTAGGTTTCATGTTTCATTTGGGGATTCTACCTGGAAGATCACCCGTGGTGGCAGACTTGTGCTTGCTAGAGGTGCCAAAGCTGGTAGCCTCTATCCTCTTGTAGTTGATGGGTCCTCTATTGACCATGGTTTTTCAGTGGGTTCCATCCCACATGTCTCTCTTTAGCATGCCCATTTGGGCCATATGTCCTTGAAGGGAATGAAAATGCTTTCTGGTTTTAGCGGTATTTATCACCCCCCCTTAACCACACATGTTTTGATTCATGTGAGCATTGTCTTTATGGCAGACAGACTAGGAATACGCATAAGAAGTCTGGTAGGACACGCATGAGTGAGCCCTTGGCATTGGTACATTCGGATGTTTGTGGGCCCATGCCATGTCAGTCTATGGGTGGTGCAAAGTATTTTGTGGTGTTCATTGATGATTTTTCATGTAAAGTCTAGGCTTACCCCATTAAGCATAAGTAAGATGTCTTGGCTGTGTTTCAGAGATGGCTTGCATTGGTTGAGAACCAAACTAGGCATTGGTTGAGAACCAAACTAGGCATAGGCTCAAATGTATTAGGACACTGACAATGGGAGATAGTATGTGTCACGTGCTTTTGAGCAGCTATGTGACGAGAAGGGTATTAAGCGTTAGTTGAATGCCCCCCATAACCCACCTTAGAATGGTTTGGCTAAGCGGATGAATAGAACTATCCAGGAGAGTGTACATAGTTTGCTTAGCCATGGAGGCTTAACACAGAGCTTTTGGGTTGAGACAGTCAATACAGCTGTGCATGTCATAAATAGATCACCTTCTAGTGGTTTGGATTTCCAGGTTGCAGAGGAGGTATGGACTGGGAAACCTCCGTCTTATGCGCATCTACGTGTCTTTGGATGTGAGAATTCTACCATGTGTCCAAAGACAAGCATACTAAGTTGGATCCAAAGAGTGTCAAATGCATTTTCCTTGGATACAGAGATGCAGGCGAGATGAGTTACCGCCTCTCGAATCCACAAGCATGGAAACTCATTCATAGCCATGATGTAGTCTTCCATGAAGACAAGATGCATAGGTAGCCTAAGAAGGTGGTAGAGATATGAAGGGTTATATTCCAAGAGGAGCCATGTGCTCCTGCACAATCAGTTGGACATCTTGTAGCAGCAATTGGTACACATGGCCAGGGTGTTAGACAGGATGTGACACATGCAGCAGAGCCTGCAGCGAGATGATCTACTAGAGCTAGATATCCACCTGCTAGATTGGAATGCTCGATGCATTATGTCTTGGTTACAGATGCAGAAGAGCCTCTCACCTATGATGAGGCTATGTGCAGGGGTAACAGTCACTCCTGGGAGAGGGCTATGCAGTCTAAGATGGACTCCCTACATAAGAATATGACTTGGGATTTGGTTGCATTGCCTCATGGCAAGAAAGCTTTGCCATGCAAATGGGTGTACAAGCTAAAAAGTACCCCTGGAAACCCCAAGCTCGCTTATAAGGCAAGACTTGTTGCTAAGGGTTTTAAACAGGAGCATGGAGTTGACTTTGATGAAGTCTTTTCTCCTCTAGGCAAGATGACCACCCTACGCTTGGTTTTGGCCTAAGTCGCGCAGCTTGACTTGGGCATGTATCAGATGGATGTCAAGACTTCATTCTTGCATGAGGATTTGCATGATGAGATCTACATGGAGCAGCATAAGGGCTTCACAGAATCTAGCAGGGAGCACCTAGTGTGCAAGTTGAAGAAAAATCTTTATGGCTTGAAGCAGGCACCTAGTGAGGGGTATCATAATTTTGATGCCTTTATGCAGTCACAAAGCTATAGCATGAGTGTTATGGATCCATGTCTTTACAGAAGAAAGCCCTTGATGGCTCATTACTTATTTTGGTACTTTATGCGGATGATATGTTGATAGCGGGGAAAGCTCATGATAAGCTGGATGCTCTTAAATCTCAACTAAAGAAGAACTTTGAGATGAAGGATTTGGGATAGGCTTCTCACATTCTTGGTATGTGCATTAAGCATAATAGGCATCAAGGACTACTCTACCTCTCACAGAGGGAGTACATTCATAAAGTCCTTGAGCGTTTGCGCATGCAGGACATAAATCCTATTGAGTGTCCATTACCTTCTTATGTAAAGGTTTCACAAGTTGATTGTCTGCAAACAGATGAGCAAAGGGTCAAGCTGGCTAAGATCCCTTATGCATCAGCTGTGGGCAGTTTGATGTATGCCATGATAGCCACTCGTCCAAATATTGCCTTTGCAGTTGGTGTTGTGGCACGTTATATGGCTACTCCTGGCAAGAAACATTGGGATACCGTGAAGGGTATCATGCAATACCTTAAGGGCACAGTAGATATGTATCTTTGCTATGGCGGCTAGGATATAGGAGTTATAAGCTACACAGACTCTGATTATGTAGGACATGCAGATAGTAGGAAGTCCACTTCCGGCTATGTATTCTCCTATGCTAGAGGTGTTGTTTCTTGGATGTCTAGGGTTTAGAAGTGTACGACTCTCTCTACCACTAAGACCGAGTATGTTGCAGCCACTAAGGCTCGCAAAGAGGCCATATGGTTGGTCTGTTTGGTTCATGACCTTGGGATTAATTCTATACCTGTGACGAAACACGTTGAGGTGAGGTATCACTTCATACGTGGAATCGTGGAGGACAAGTCTGTTGACCTTGTCAAGATCTCCACTGACAAAAATCCTGCAGATCTTCTCACGAAAAGCCTCACTATTGAGCACTTTGCCTTCCTCATAAGATTTATGGACAATGGATGAGATGACATTTTTCCTCATATCGTGTTGTACATGTGTACATTGTACTATCTTTTCTTTTTTCTTCTCACTCCTCACTGGGGAAAATTCGCCTTTAAGTGGGAGGTTGTTGGGGGTAAAGGTGCCTCTACCTAGCCGCCCGTGTATTGCTACACTGACAATACCTGCCACCACTGCACACTACATATGGTGAGCACCCGTCACCGTCACTTTGTTCTTTATTCTTTTAGTGACATTTTGAATAAAGGAAGGCCCGGTCACACATTGTGATGGTTGGAGTTCCCATTTGTGTCTCTCTCTCTTCTTGCTCTTGCTCTCTATCATAGCTCACTTCCAAGCAAGCTTCGATCCTTCTCACCTTTCATATTGTGCTTGGTCTAGGGTTGTGCATGGTGGCCCATTTTGAACACTTTATGGTTGTACCTAATCGGGTGTGACTTATATGGCTTTAGGCTTTCCCTTGTTAGGTGTGATGGTCACAATTAGGTTCATGTCAATTATGTCATTCTAGGTAGTAAGGTGATCAATTTTCATGATATTGGTGAAACATACAGCGTCCTAAAATTTTTAGGTGAAGAGGTTGAGAATGGTGTGATAGGAAAGTCCTATGATCCTTAGGTATTCTGCCCCTAGAAGCATGTTTGTTTACCTTAACATACAATTGTTTGATTTTGGCTTCACTCTAAGGGATCTACTCAATCAACTTGACCTTAAGGTTGAGTAATGTGGGGTCAATATGAGGAGGAGTCATCTTGTGGCAACAAGAAAGGTAAAAAACAACCTAAATATAACGTGCCAAACTCATAGAGCAATAGATTTGTGAACTAAGTTCCATGAGGGAACTTTATATGAGTAGTAGTAGGCCTTTGGCAAGGAGGAAGATATTGATTACAAGATTTCCCCTTCAAGGTATGTGTCTTCCACTCAAATCCATGAGCAACAAGATTCTTGCAAATATTAGTAGAGTTCCTCATAGTTGTGAGATGTCCCTACATTCTACATGTCTTCCCTTCTACAACCATAAGAAAAATTTTACCATTGATGTGAGGGGTAAAACCTCATAGAAAAGTTGACAAAGTCATTACAATTTAAATATTGTTGAGGGAAAGCTTATGTCGATGAGCCTCCTCAATTTTGTTGCTATTAGTGGTAATAGTGGGCCAAGGATCTTATTCTTTCAATGCTTTATTGAACTTAAACATGTGATGATATATACCATTAAATACAAAAAATTCTTAAGATTGGATTCATATTATTATTACCATCCTTGATAGTACATTTTATTGAATATTTAGGATGCTTAGATCCCATGTATCTTTAGTTTGCAAATCTTGTCAACCTTAAGCACTATAAGAGCCTTTCAAGTGGATTTTGCTACATGCATATACTTAAAAAAGTATATATGTAGATATAACTAAGTTGTTTTCAAAGGATGCATGGATGTTGGTGTGGTAATTCATCAACCCCCTCTCTTGGCCTCTCCTATAAGACTACACAATCTCTTTGAGAGACACAAGACATGGAAGTTTCCTAGGAATGGCATGTTATAGCTAAAGGAGAGAGAGAGAGAGAGAGAGAGAGAGAGAGAGAGAGAGAGAGAGAGAGAGAGAGAGAGAGAGAGAGAGAGAGAGAGAGGACCAAGTCAAAGTCTTGACTCCCCTCCCCCTACCCCACCCTATTAAAGTCCCCCCTCCCACCCCTCAAGTATGATTTCCCTCTACAACCTCTCCGCCCTTGGAGAGCCCTACACCTTCCCTTATTTTTACTCTTGGGAAGGAAAATTGATGGGGGCCTACCCCTAAGATGCACACTTATGAGATTTTTGGTAAAACCCCTTCCCCTACACTTATGTGATTCCATAAGTTGTCCATGGTGAATCCCTTGGGCACTATTCCATGACCAATGCGAATGTGGAAAATTATCAATAGAAACTTGTGACAAAAACTCTTTATACTTAGGATTGTCCAGCCACTTGGAAGAGATCTATCATGATAGACCTTGTCAAAAGGGTTCTTCTACATTGGTCATGAAGGATCTGGGTAAGATTATGATCTTCTACATAAAGGCTTTGAGTGTTGGATGTGTGATAGTAAAGATTTCTCTAGCTCAAGCATTTCTTGCAAGTTGCACTAGTAAATGGAAATTTGACAAGGTCTAAGGTTTGGCATATTGGTCCTCTTTTGTTTTTGTGGATTCATCAATAAGTAAAGCACCCACATTCAAATCTAGTGTCTATGTATTGGCTAGTAAGAGCAATAAGAGATAAGTTTTAGACTAGTACAAATTTGTGTAGCAAAAGTACTAAGTTGGACTATTGAAGGTCGATATTGGAGATCCAAAGAGAAAGGATATTCAAATAGTTATATAGACGATTCACCGATAATAAAGAAATATCCAAGAGACACCAATCTTTCTTTGTATCATCGTGTAGGAGCATTCTAGCTCATAGCGTAGTTTTCTTTTCTATTGCTAAATTGCAATCTTAAAGATTAAGTGCTTGGAACTTCAAGACTACTAGCTTTTGGCTTACTGAAACCTAGTTTCACCTATCTATAAGTGTGGATACAATTTCATGAAGCTTTTAAGTGGCCATGGTTTTAAACGAGTTGCTCTTCCCACTCTCTAGTTGTATATCTAAGTAGTATATTGCACATGGGAACTTCTAAGGCTTTGTATGCCTTTTAGATCATCATCATTGACAATGTTTTCAAGATACATTAATTTAAGGATTAAAGAGAAAAAGACATAGAGATGCTAAAGGAAGTATGCAATCTCATGCTTGAAGCTAGTTCACTCTTCTAACCTTACCTTGATTAATAAAATCAACAACGGAGTCATACATTGGTTGATTGTAACTAATATGTTGTTGACGTAACTTGCAAGGCTTCCAACTCACTTTGCATCTATTTAATTTAGCTATAGATTATGTAAAATGCTCCCATAAATGTTTTGGATGTGCAATTGTTGTGCATTAGTCATGAAATTTACAATACACACATTCCATCTTGTTACAATGATATCAAATATGTGCTATTTTTTTGCTTTTACACAAGGAGGCATCCAAGGTATTGTTCAATTGTATAACAAAAGTTATTAAACAAAGAATGAAAAGATTGGTACAAGAGTATGCAAACTTATAATTACAACTAGCTACATTGAAAAATGAGCTAAATTGGTAGGATTAAGAGCCGTAGGTTCCCTACTTGAGAAAAACGAGTCTAAGATTAGGTGCTTCCATAGTGGCGTCCATAGCAACATAGCTTGTTCATGGCTCAAACTAAGCTTGTCCTACCCAAAATGTACTATTTTGTTCAAGTAGTTTCACTCCGAGGTAAGCAGTATATTTGCACTTCCATTAGGATGATTAGTTTTCAATGTGTTGTTTCTTTGAATCATTTGGTTTCTTGGTGCAATTGCTTTGAAAGAGTTTTACAACTCACACCATGATCTTGGTCTATATGATAGGGCTTATTGTGTTTGGCCATTGGATCAACATCATACATGTGCAAATCCCATGTTGATGGTTTTTGAATAGTAGGAGAGCATGACTAACACTCTTCAAAGATAGGTGTAATGTTATTTGAAAAGCCTTTTCAATGTATAAAGGCTTTCTAGGAGTAGTAACTTGTGCATATCGTCATTGGGGAAGGGCAAGAAGCAAGCTTTATAGGCAACCTCCATTTCTTGTTCCACATAGTCCACTTATTCCACCCCATATTTTTTTTACCTTCACCACCACCACCACCATCGTTTTTGCCATTGCTGCTAGCACCAGCATGGCTACCTCCACCACTACTACCACCATCTCTGCCGCCACCTCCATCACCACTACCATTACCCCCACCACCTCCACGATTGCCACCACTACCTTCACTCTGTGTACCTCTCTTTCTCTCTCTTGTCTCTCATTCTCAGTTTCTCAATTTCTCTCTCTATGTGTATATTCTCTTTTTCTCTTTTTAGCACACTCGATCAAATAGCACTCCATCTCATGTAAATGATTTCTCTCTCTAGCACGTAATGTGGATTCATTCATGCAATCACCTTGGAATGGAACACCACGGCCCACATCTCTCTCTCTCTCTCTCTCTCTCTCTCTCTCTCTCATAATGTGAACGCTTGGGCAGCCACTCTATGTTTTTAGAACTTTAATTGCAATGGATTGATAGCTCCCTCTCCTCCCCCTCTCTCTCTTCCCCCCTCTCCCCAAAAAATTTGATACAAGACAATTCATACAAGCAATCCAAATGTACATGGTGTTAACTCTGGAAAAAGTGCTTTTTCTTGACAAATTAAGAGAGACAAGGTCATCAAAGGCTTGTCAAAGTTTTGACACAATCCATCCAACTAGATTGTATAACAGTACTTTCTCGGCAAAATAAAATGCAGTTGTGCTAAGAGGTTGTGTTGGTGTTGCATTGCTAGTCACAATATAGGCGGTGTTGGAAAAGTTCTCCTACCAACAATGTGTAAGTTTTCTTCAATGAGTGTGGGTTGGTGTATAAACATGTTGGCATTTTCATCCATTCAAAACACCCAAAGGTACACATAGTATAGGTGCTTGCATGCCAAATATGTTTTTCCTTCTATGACATGGTCCATGAAATTTCGGCAATTACATGTTGGATTCTTTGCAATGTAAACATCATAACACTCCTGCATGACACTTGAGTTAGGTGTCTATGTTTTGAAAACCTCATCCTTCGAGGGCTTCACCACTTTGTGGCCCTTCACAGTTGCATCTAGAGCCAATGCTGAGTCTATCCTTTTCCCTTCAACCTGTGAAACACCTCTTTTTTATATCTACACGAGCCCTCGTTAGCATCCACCTCTTGTGCCGCCTAAAACCACCACTCTCCAACATGTGGATTTCTTCTGCGGTCAAATTTGTGCCTTGTGCCACTGGCCATACTTGTGGAACCTTGAGCAGATGCGTGACAAATGGAAGAACAAATGGTCCATGTATGGTCCACACTATCATTACAAAACCACATGAACTGGCACCTCATTCCATGTTGATTGCTAACTTTGCCTCTTGATCTGGACCACTCCATGATGCCCCAAAACGAAGGTGCAGCCATCCCATGTGTCGTATTTTTTATAGTTTTTTTGCATTTTTCCTCTCTAGCTCCCAACCATCCTCGACATTGTACATGATTGCGAGCTGGAATCCTTCTTATAGCCCAAAAGGTGTCATGAAGGACTGTCTCCACCACCATTTCCTCCAAATAATTTGGTGATACTACCCTTGATTGGTCGAAAGGAAAAGGGTCCTCAAAGTTTAGTTTTCTTGTACCCTTTCTTCTAGGTATGTTTTCGGTCACATACTTAGGCGTGTGAGAGGCGTTGGCTTCCTCAAACCCCACTTTCCCATCAACCTTGTGGCTACATTCACATTGTCCCCTTGAAAATCAGAACGTTGATACAATTCACTTCCTCCCGTCACCTCCTCAACCATCCTTGGTGTTGCTCGAGGTGTGGGGCTAATTCCTTATTGTAATCGACTCAAAAGCTTTTATGCACTGGATCCTACACCATGGAACTTTCCATCGATGAATGCATATTGTTTTGTGCTCTGTAGTAGAGCATTGGCCAAATCACTGACATATGCATCTTACAAGTTGATAGATCCCTTGAATCCCTCCCCTGTCAACCAACTTGCATGCATTGGTTCTACTAGGTTCGTGGTTGGCATATGAGAAATGTCCTCCACCGCCTGGATAAAAATACAGCACGAGAAGGTATGAGGGTGAGAAAACAAATGCACCACACATTACATCCTACTATTACAAACTAGTCTTACCCTGACAAAGTGTCACCTCTAACATGGATATCTGATATGCCATCAACTAAGCCAACAATCCATTGTTGGTATATTGCAATCTGCAACTTTCCCTAAGGCCCACCAAGCCCAAATGAATCGATATTGCATTGTTGCATCATCTTCCGTGGCTGCACACCTCCACATGTGGCACAAGCACTTGTGCTCATCTTGGAAACTCTTGAGCACATACTGTGATGTGTCTATCTGGAGACTTTGTTTCCAATGACAAGCAAGATCTCTCTCTTCCTCGCATTAGGTTGTCTAGACCACCATTGAATATTGTCCAGATAGCCCTCTAGTTGGTGGCTACCTCGTCTGCCACCATGAATCCTCGAAAATCAGCGCTTGGATGTCCACACTTCTCCATCACTTCATTCATCTTCGTCCACCAACAAAGAGCTTGTGCATTTGTATCCTCTTCCTTCATCTCACATATTGCTAGAGTCATCAACTCTTGTACATTACAGAAACACAAGACAGGAATGGAAGAGTAAGTAGAACTTTGTTAATTAAGTTTGTGTTGTGACGATAGAATTTCGTAAGAGAAACTACATTGGGTCATAACACGGTGCTACCATGGTGGTCCAATCATTTCTCATGGGACCAAAATTAGGACCGAACTCCCTAGGCTTTGGTCTGATATCTTGAATGGTCATCTTGGATTCCAACAAGTTGAATCTTACTTCTTCATCTTTCTTTCTTCTTTCGTGCATCTCCTTTAGAGAGCAAATATACTCTATAAGGTTCTTCCTCAAATGATATGAACAGAAGGCTCCAGTAATAGTTGGTTTTCGAGTATATTCAATGGCTAAATGTCCCGCTTAATGGCACTTTCCACACCATGTATTAGACCACATCACATCTCTTCCATCTCCTACAGGAGTGAATATGTTGGTGGTATTCACCTTCAACATCTGTAGTTGTTCCTTAATCACATCCATAAGCTCATTCTTGATGATGGCGACTGAATTGGATAGTTTGTCCTTCACATTTTCACCTGTTGGAATACTTATCATAGGGTTTTGGGAACCTTATGTAATCACTCCATAAATTGGTTGGGTTGATCCAGAGGGTCCTCTATTCTGGTTCTGATTCAAAGCTTCCATTGAGACTGGAGGTTGTTGGTTCCAGTTGGTAGGGTTCCACTGCTATTGAGTTGCCATTGGGGGAACCCTCTGGATTCTGCTATTGAGTCCTACCTCCTCCCATGCCAAGAATGGCATATCTACCAAATGTAGTTTTCAGGATAGTTCCCTACCCTACCCCTAGATGCAAACAGTGCCACAGTATAGTGCACCAAATCCACAGTGGCCGCCGCAGACAACAGTGCCTCAAATGATGGTTCAACCACAACAACAATGGCCTCTATTCTGGTTCTGATTCAAAGCTTCCATTGAGACTGGAGGTTATTGGTTCCAGTTGGTAGGGTTCCACTGCTATTGAGTTGCCATTGGGGGAACTCTATCTGTTGGTTCCAGTTCCACTGCTATCAAATCCAAAGGGTCCTCTATTCTGGTTCTGATTCAAAGCTTCCATTGAGACTGGAGGTTGTTGGTTCTAGTTGGTAGGGTTCCACTGCTATTGAGTTGCCATTGGGGGAACTATCTGAGGCCATTGTTGTTGTGGTTGAACCATCATTTGAGGCACTGTTGTCTGCGGCGGCCACTGTGGATTTGGTGCACTATACTATGGCACTGTTTGCATCTAGGGGTAGGGTAGGGAACTATCCTGAAAACTACATTTGGTAGATATGTCATTCTTGGCATGGGAGGAGGTAGGACTCCTCTTCCTAAGGTCATTGACATCCTTGCTTCAACTTCATCATACAATCTTGCACCTTCCACTACAGCTTGCAAATTGACTAGTCTTCTCAATTCCACAAACTTACGAACTTCTGGTCATAGGTCTCTAAGGAAAACTCCATTTTGGATGCCTTCATCCAAGTGATGGTATGTCCATCTCTTCAGTATGGATTCCATTCGCGCGAGACATAGACTTCTACTTCGTTCACCAGAGGACTGACTTAGGTTCATGAACTCCTCTCGCATCCTCTCTTCAAAACCTTCACACGTGAATTTAGTGAGGAAGGCCAACTTCAAGTCATCCCATGTGCCAAAAGTTCTTGTTGCTTATCTCTCATACCATTGAAAGCCTTTGAAAGTGGCAGGGAATATCACCAACCAATACTCGGGGGTTCTGGTGTGGTTAGCTACATACGCTACCATAAAATTTGCTACATGAAGATCAAGGTCTTCATTGTACTCTCCCTTAAAGATGGGAAACAGGACTACATTCATTGGCCTGTCATCATCAATATATCCAGGGCAGATCTGACTAGGAAGGGGACCTTGAGTCACCAAAGGGACTTTTGTGAAGAGTGCTGCTGGGGCGTCAAAGGAGGCTTCTGCTACTAGCTCGTTCTCAACTTTGATTTTTGATTTCTCTCTTCTCACATACCTCTAGACTCGTTTTAGTGCTTGCCTCTTAATTGCATCATTCATCAGGAAGTTCGTTCCACCCAATTGGTATGTACTCAACACAACTAAATCAGGGGGGCTTCAATCTCTGGAGGACTCTCTTTCCAACATTTCTTCCTTATTTTCAACGTCTCTGAATTCAACTTTCAGTCTGCTACAAACGGAAAGATATTCTATTTTGAAGGTATCAAAACTCATTCTTCTGAGCATCATTGTAGTGCCATCATCATAGGAATACCAACTTCTGGTAGTTTCAATAGTGTATATTGTGAAAAATACTCTATCCACCAACTTCCAATGGGTTGCTAATTGGACAAATATGAGATTGTCAGTGCACCATGCGTCCCATGTATCCTACTATTGAGCATCCATGAATAAATTCCAACTCTTTTCTTTCTTGTTCTCGTGAACCTCCACACTGACCATGATTCCTGAAGCTTCTTCACGATTTTCCACTTGATGATGTTTGGAAACTTCTCAATGAATGTTAAATCTCCCATGGATGATCATTCTCTATGTTTCTGTATTTCAATTTTCTCCCAAACAACTTTCCACCAAGATGCATGTCTATGTTGCTTGAACAGGGAGAGGAAATAGTCCACCACATTTCCGCCATTGTGGGATGAACTTCTTGTAGAAAGTGGATTTGACAATGAGAATCTCCAATTTTTGAGTGATAGAAGAAACTTTGCAAGCATCTATTGAATAGGTCTCCTCTTAACAATGCCAGTTCCTTCCTTTTCAGCCCTTTTTTATGCTTGTTGATGGCAGTATTCCCCAGCTGTGCACCAAAAACATGGAGTCCCAAGAGGAACACCAAGAAAACAGGAAATTTGCTGCAAGAAAATCTATCTTGTATCATCAACAAACTTCTCTCTCATATTTGATATGTCCACAACAAGGAAAAGAACACCATGAACAAGAAATCTTCATGCAACTTCATAGAATCAATTCTCCCACGACTTTAACTTAAACAAAATCCATTATGCTCTTCATATTTTTCATAGAAATCATCACGAAACCACAAAGATACAAAATAATACACCACTTTGAATGGAAATCATCACATAATATTCTTCTTCAAAAGTTCCATAGCTTTCTCTCATAATCTGTCACTCATAAATACATGGTTTTTCATAAATTTGGCTCTCTCTCACTCTTTGTCTCTCTCATACATTATCTAGTATGAAAGGTCACTTCACTTCAGCCTTTACTTCAAGTCTTCAATAGCTAGATCTTCCACTTCTTTGAGCTAATTTGTACTTGTATTCATCTCTTCTCAAGATTGGAAAACTTCCCCAAGCTTCACATTCATCCATCCTCACATTTACAGAGGCATACAGAACAAAACAGAACAAAAACAAAGGATCTATAGATACTCAATAAAGGGTTAACAGAAGGTTATCAGAAAGCTTTTAGCTCAATTTAAATCACTAAAACCCATCAAGATTCAATCATTAAGCTTTCAAACACTCTCAAAATTTATCAATCATCATTCCAACCTCTCATACATAAGAAAAACATAACAAAAAAAAGGTCAACAGACTCAAACAGGCATAATTAGATATTAACAAGACATCAACAGAACATATCAGAACATCATATCTTCATTATAAACCATCATGAGCTTTCAAAACATAATCAACCTCATCCAAAACACTTACAAAATAGCTAAACATCATACAAAAGCCATAAGAAATCAACCATTTGGTCCACAAAAACAACAAAAATCAACCAAAAATCAAGTCATTTTAAACCTCAACATCTAGACAGTTTCGAAATGCAAAACGCAAATTGTACCATTGGCAACACCATCACTGACGAGATTGTTGAGGCTGATATTAGTGAAATCCTGAGTCAAGAGTGCAAATTTGAAGCACAGATGCAAAAAGTCACAAGGGTCAAAGAGGATGAGCTCCACATAGTGTATCTTGGCTTGTTTGGAAAAGACCAAACCTGTGCAGATCAGCACCAAACTACAACCAAATTTTTGGCAGCAATTTATCAATTTGCTGACCAAGTTCAAGAATGTGTTCACATAGGAATATACGGATATAAAGGGATTGGATCCCCCGTTCTACAAGCACTAGATCCCCCTAAAACTAGATCATATCCTAGTTCGGATGCCGCACTATAGAATGAACCCTCATATGGCCAAATTAGTCAAAGAGGAGTTGGATCGACTCTTGAGGGTAGGTTTCATCACTCTAATAGATCATGCAAATTGGATATCTCCAATCGTCATTGTTTCCACAAAAAAAAAAAAAGCTATGGATATGTGTGGATCAACCACAATCACGAATCCTTTTCCTATCCCTTACTTGGATACCATGCTAGATGAAGTAGCTAGCCATGAGATGTACTCTTTCCTCAATGGTTTCAATTGATAATATAATCAAGTGCACCTTGCCCTAGAAGACCAAGCTAAGGCAGCTTTTCATCACTGCATGGGGAGTATATGTATGCATAGTGATGTGGTTCAGTGTCAAGAATGCTTCGACATCCTTTTAGAGAGATATGCAGGAGATCTTTGGGCCCTACCTCATAGGGTCTTCTTGGATGATTTCAGTGTTTTTGAAAAAATCATGCTCCACCTAATGCATATCTGATTCTACTTCATTAGATATCGTGAGGTTATTTTAATTGTGAATCCCCTCAAATGTCTATTTACTGTTTACAGTGGTATGTTGCTAGGCCACATCATTTTACAAAATGGCATTGCTGTCAGCCCAACCAAGGTGGTAATAATAATGCAAGCTCCAGTGCCCAATTCGCCATTAGCACTACTTTGCTTTTAAGGCAAAATGTGGTGGCATGGCTACTACCTACATCTTTTAGTGCATTTGGTTGTCCCACTCAACAAATTGGCACGTCCCTAAAGCAACCTAACACTGGAATCAAGACGCTGATGTGGCATTCCAATGCCTTTAGTTGTTACTCTCAAAAAAGGCTCCCATTGTGATTCCATGTAACTGGGCAAAGCCCTTTCATGTATTTGTGTATGCTTTTGACATAGCAATTGGAAGTGTGTTGATGCAACGAGATGAAAATGGATAGTTTCAACCCATGTTCTATGCCAATAGGAGATTATCCAATGTAGAGAAAAACTACTCCATCACTAAAAGAGAATATTTGGGCATGATGTACTCCACTAAAAAGTCCTAGTGCTATTTGCTAGGGCATGTATTTACCTTTCATATGGATCATTCTACCTTGGTCTATTTGGTCAAACAACAAAATATTACAAAGTGACTACCTCGTTGGATCTTATTGCTGCATGAATTTGAGTACACAATGGTGCATCGCCTTGGAACTCAACATCTCATTGCAGATTTTTTGTCTTGCTTGGATTCTAGAGAACCACCAAGAGATATTGATGATGAATGCATGAATGTACAACTCTTTGTCAAGTACCAAATGACCTATACATTGAGCCGCCAAACGGGTCTTGGTATGAAGAGATGATGATTTTTCTAAAAATAGGTGCATCCCCACCCCATTTGTAGGAGACCATTGAAAATGATTGGCTCTCTGGAGCTAGCATTTTGAGGTCATCATGGGCCAACTGTACTACTGCACTCTCTCTGGAATGCTATAGAGAGTGGTCCTCATGATGGAGCAGCATGATGTCCTAGAGGAAGCACACCAAGGAGTTGCCAATGGCCACTTTGCTTCCTAAGGTCACAATCTGCAAAATCGAACAAGATGGACTGTGGTAGTCACAACGATGCAGGGGGATGTTTGCAAGTAGATCTAGCACTGTGATTCTTGCCAATGAATGGGCTAGCACGGAGCCATAGATCTCTTACCACTCTAATCAATCTTGCCCTTGGAGCCTTTCCACAAGTGGGGATTAGACTTTGACCCATCTCCTCGGCTGCTACCTACAACCACAACAAGTACATACTGACAAAAATAGATTGTTGCACCAAATGGTAGAAGCCTATGCTCTACCAAACCACACCACCAAGTTAGAAGCTAAATGCCTATTTTGGGATATCTTCACTATAGGTATGGCACACTAGTCGAATTAGTCAATGACTAAGATACACACTTTGTACATAAGGTCATCAAAGAGCTCGCATCATTCTTTCTAATTGTCCATAAAAATTCATTTTATTATTGACAAGCCAATGTTTAGCAAAATCCATCAACAAAGCTCTATGCAAGATTCTAACCCAATTGGTAGATCAGCATTGGAGATATTAGGATACCAAGCTTCGTGCTGCCACACTTTGGCTTTTTGGACATCTTTCAAGGTTGCAACTGGCATGAGACTCTACATGCTAGCCTTTGGATTTGGAAGCCATTACACCACTGGAATTTGTAGTCCCCAGTGTATTCTGACTGGTAGTATGAAATTAGTTGATTCCAGAGGAATCCCTCCCATTCCAATTGGAAGCCATCGCTCAACTTAAAGAAGATCCATTATGCAAAACCTACATCCTATCTGAAGTCCAAGCCTAGCAAAAAATACGAAGTCGTCTAACTATCCAAGAAGTCATTGTTTCATAAAGGCCAACTCATCTTGGTTTTCAAAAACCCAAATGGGAAAACTCGTTGACAAGCTCAAATTCCTATGGAGTCTCTAGCAAGATTACAAGAGTGGATGGACCATTGGGAGAAGCTGAAACGTGAGCTCCAGGTTGCCATTATGGACTCCTACACCAAACCCACTTCTACCTGACAAGCCAGATAAGCCGGACTATGAAGCTAACTCTGTCTCTAGCTCTCGATAGCCAAATTCAAGCTCTCATCGCTGCCAAAGTCTAGAGCCCTATGCTTACTGGACAAGGAAAGTAGGTTATCACATGTGCATCCTAAGTCATGAGGATGCTTCACCCAAGGCCCGAGTCCTGGATCTCTTTGACTTTTCCACGGGCACAAGCTCCACAAATTCGAAGTGGTAGATGATAGTCGAGCACTGCCAAGCACTGGAGCAGCGGAACGCTAAGGTAGAGAAGCAGATCCAATTCATACAACAAGTTGTCCTAGACCAAAATGATGACGGGAAGGCGGAATCCAATCTCCTTTGGTGTGACACATCTTAGAGGATGAATAAGGCTGAAATTCCTCAATGCCACCAGATCCCCGACTCTCGTCCTTCCAAATCATGATGATCCCCAAGCCACGGTTAGGGAGGTGAACATCTGACCCTCACGATACACCCTCTTTGAAAATACCCCCACTCCCACCCATGTCATAATAAAGCTAGCCACTAGTGCTTGACTTCAAGCTCAGTTGATCAAATCCAATGCCCTCTCCCTCAAGCGATGGCACCACATGCATGCCCTCTTTAGTGCTAAGACCATGCGTAAGTAAGAGATGGATGCTTTGCATGGTTGCCTTGCTTGAGTGTCCTTTGAGTGAGACATGTGAAGAATCAAGCTCTATCATGGATGTATCGAGCTTAGCTGCATGACAGGTGTGGCATAATAATGTCAATCAAAACTAGCTATACTAGTTAGTTAGTGACTAAGTCCCTTTCACACTATGATGTAGACTTAAGTCTTACTAAATATTGTGTGTCTAAGTTAGGAGAACAGTGAAGAATGAATAATGAAGAAACATTAGAGATGTATGCTCTCTGTACTAGTAGCTTCTTGCCATCTCTCCCTCTGCATCCTAAACATGGTATCAAAGCAGTGAGACCCTAAGGACCTACGAGCTTAGTATTGCAAGATCTGGAGTGTGAATCTTTGTAGGAAGACAATGGCAACCATAACCAATGCCTAAAGGGTCTATATCAATTGTTTTTCAGTCTATATTTGCTTGAGCCTATTGAGGCCTAATAGGAAGGATCAGTGACATGTACTGGAGCCTTGGGAACATGCTTTAGTAGCTAGCATGATGAGTAGGCATTCAATATGACCACTACAGAAGTGCGCTTGCCATTGACTGCATGGACAGCACAAGAGTTGTTATGCTGATGAAGGCTATTGTAGTTGGAAAGATGCTTGGCATTATGGAGCATCATATGAAGCTTACTATCCAACTAGTATGTCATTGATAAATGCTCAGTAATGAGCTCTTGAACAGTAGTAAGAGTCAACATGATCTGCCCAAATTGCACTTGCACTTATTGAGTGATTGGGAGCATCATACTCCACCAAAGTAGATATGTTGTGTCTTGCAAAACAATGAGTATCATGTCTATTTGGTGGTGCTTATCTAGCACTAGTGAGGGCTCAATGTTATCAGCCAAAGAAACCAACATTCCATATGGTTCAAGACAACATGATAGACAAGAGTGTGTCAGTTTGTTGCAGACATGCTTTGACATATTGGGTGCTCTTCTACAACTTGATCTCAGTAGATGGTTTAAACATTGAAGATTGAGCAAGTATTGCTCTGGGGATCTTGTGACAAGTTTCTTAGCTTTAGTTATATGCCGAACACAACATACACAGTACTGTAATTAAATTTACACAACATGTATTACATTGCATAGCACTCATTGGAGTTTTTACAAACATCTAGTGAGGCCCTCATGGTGATTGGGAATTGTGAAAGGCTTTATGAATTGTTTTGAGTATTTGTTTCTCAGGTTAGAGAGGAGTTATTTCTGGTTATATTAAGGCATTGGCTAGTTATTATTTGGACAAAGATTTCTCTTCCTGTTTGTTTGATGTGTATGTAATATATGGTGTTTGTAGCAACATGTATCAACTATCATATGATGTGGCAAGTAGATTGTGCAGTCATGGATCACATTCCACTGACAGGGATATGTCAATGAGGGGGAGATTGGACATGGATAAAGGCAAAGGGAAGGCACTTGATGATGTAATGGATCCATTGACATCAGGGCATGATTCCATTGATAGTTTGGATAGTGAGTTTGGAATACCTACAGTTGTTACAGGTAGTGTTAAAAAGAGGTATGTATCGCCTCATGAGGAGAGAGTGGAATCACATAGTGGACCTCAGCTTGTTTCAAATATGGCAACTGTACAGACTGACTGCATCCAAAGGTTGGTATCTGTATCACATGGATGTAAAGAATGCTTTCTTGAATGGTGATTTAAAATGGAAGAACTTTAACTGAATTAGTCGGAAGGATATGTACATACTGAGTATCCATCTTATGTGTGAAAATTGAACAAAGCATGGTATGGACTAAAATAGGCACCACAAGCATGGAATACAAAAATCAACTCATTCTTACAAAATCTTAGGTTTCAAATGGATAAAGTTGATCATAGCTTGTCTACAAAGAAGACAGAGAATGGCCATGTGATTTTGATGGTTTATATAGATGACTTGATCATTACAGGTCATGACACACATGGCAATGATGAGATCAAATCTATGCTACAAGAAGAGTTTCATATAAAAGATCTAGGAGAGCTGAAATTTTTCATTGGTATTGAGGTCATATGGACACCTCAAGGAATCTAGATGTTGCAAAAGCAGTATGCATATAATATGCTAGAAAAATATGGTATGCTAGAATGCAAGCCAATGGATATTCCACTAGAGCACAATGTCAAGTTGATAGTTGATACATGAAATGAGATTGAGAATGTGACTTTGTATAGACACATGGTTGGTAGCTTGATTTATCTACAAAACTCAAAACTCAAATTTCTCTTACATGAAAAATTTGTGTCATACTATTGTGGATTGAATGTGCATCATGGTTATCATAGTTCTTTGGTTGTATGTGCATTGAAGGAAGGGAAGTTATTAAAACTCAAGACACACAATACAAGAATCTTCAACTAGGCACTTCCACTTCCACTGATCACTTCCATTTCCATTAATCCACTTCCACTAGGCCACTAAGGAACCACTTCCACTTCCACTTCTACTAGGCACTTCCACTTCCACTGTGATGAACAACCTCCACTTCCACTAACATTAACCACTTTCACTTGCACTAAGAAGCCACTTCCATTTCCACTAAGAACTTCCATTTTCACTAAAGAACCTTACATCACTTCCACTTACACAAATCCTTACATCTCTACTTACACACATCTCCCACATATGCACATCCTACTTACAACATCTTCATTGTGCACATTCATTTACTTATGTGTCCACTTATACACTAACACTTCCACATAATGCTTTGCTTGATAATCTACCTTTGATTTTGAATAGCATAAATACTTGATTTACTCAACAACCTTTTTCATGTTTTTGAAATAAATGTATCTTTGAGAACTTGTTTGTTTTAAATGCATCACTAGAAGGAATACCATAAGTTCCTTAGGCATTTAACACAACACTTGCATGGTTGAAGGCAAGTAACCCTTGAACCACCATGTGATTGAACCTAGGCCTGGGTTGTGACATCCACCTTCTTATGTTGTTGTATGTGCCTACAAAATGACAATTTGAAGGATAGGAACTCCAAGGTAGAAGGTTGAGAGATGAAAGAAGAAAGGACAAGCCTAGAAAATTGAAAAAGAGCATGCGCACAAGAAACCACATGAGAACTCCACTTAGCAAGAAGAGATGAAGAGTTTGCCATTTGGCTATTAAGAGCCAGATACTCTATTCACATGTCACGTAGTGGGCTTAGCCTTAGGTCTATAAATCATAAAACTTGATGAGTCAACACAAATGATCGAATGTTCCCATCCATCCATTCATGGTCACTATGACTGAGTTAGCAAGGCAAGAGCCTAGACCACAACTAGTGGACCAACAAATTTAGGTCAAGGACCAGGATAAGGAGACAAAAATTGACAAGCTTGTGACTAAACAACTAGTTCTTGAGATACATGTACCCACAATTCTAGAAGTGCGACAGCCTGAAGCATTTACTAATCCACAAGAGGAACTTGCAATGGTTGAGCCATTATTGAGTCAGGTAGAGGACATAAAGCAACCACTAACAAAATACTCAAAGACCCTTGGACCAATAATAAAAAAGTAGCACATACCCCCTAGAATTCACTCAATTAGTATCCCCTTAGCTATTATTTGAGGGTTAGAAAGTAAGTGAGCCTAAGAACCCATCTTTTTCTTATTCATCTCACTTTAACATCTTTTTGAGCCAAAAAATATCAAATTGAAAATGTGTGGATTGATCTTTCATTGAAGCTAAAATAAAATGCTTTGAGACTATGGATGGCTTCACATCATGATTAATGCATGCAACTCACACAATTAACCATAACTCTTGCAATGCCTATCAAATTAAATAATTCTACTCATATACAAAATTGTTAATATCACAAGCCAATGAAGGACACAAAGCAAAAGGTCGATCAAGTGTCAGAAAATGATTTAGGAAAGAGAAATAGTTTCCTGTTTTCAATGTATTGATTTACTATTACAAAACATTTAACATTATCTCATCCATAAGTAATAGATGGAATAATTGGTAACTGCACCTTATGAATGGATAGTTTTGCAAGAAGCGGGTTCACTCACGTGAAAGTTATAACATTTCTCAGAGTTAAATTATAAGACTTGCAACAAGTGTAAGGGTTGTTAACAACCTCTATTCTCTTTTACCTAATACTAGTTCTAATAAAGCTAAGTTGTATGCATACATTAAAGAGAAGGGCCACTCAAGAACCACAAAGAAGGATAGAGTATCCAACTAAAGTCAAAAACTCCAACACTAACCATAATGTATGAAAGGAAGAAAAGTGAAGACAAAGCTCATTCTAGTGTATGCACACTTTGGAGAAATCACTCTTCCTCTTGTTTTTTATAGCTTATGCCCATCACTGCAAGAGAGAGAGAGAGAGAGAGAGAGAGAGAGAGAGAGAGAGAGAGAGAGAGAGAGAGAGAGAGAGAATGTGGAGAAGCTCTTCTCCATTTCTTTTTTCCTTTTCTCCTTCTCTACCTTCTACTCTCTTATGGCAAAGATACTTGAGACAAATGTAAAGGATCGAGGTGACAACACAAGAAGTGCACTACAATTGTGGGACAACCTATGGCTACCATTTATTGAGCTACAACATGTGAAGGTAAGTAGATGAGTCCATTACAAGTTGAACCATTCTTGTATTCTCGCTTTTATAGAATAGAGAGGGAGAGTCGCCTGGTTGGTTTGGAGCAAGAGTACAAGCCAACTCAATGAGCGGTAGTTGCACCAATGCAAGTTGAAGCTCTTGAAGAAATGAGAATTCCATCTAATGTCCCATTTTTTAGCACTTGTTGAGGCAAATATCATGATGCCAAGACATAGGACAAAATTGACTCACTAAGGCACTCATATTTTCCACATGTGATAGAATAGGAGACTTTTGCACTTGTGTGGGATGGAATGATGAGGAACTGCTCTTCCACTTTCATGCCTCTCTCACTATGAAACATGAGCGATTAGGATTAGGAGATTGAAATGGTTGTTTTGATGGTTGGATGTTTGAATAATGATGCATCATATGGGGTCTAGAGTAGACTAAGAACCATTGAATAAATGAAAAAAGTAAAATGAAACTTTTTTAAAACATTAAAAATATTTTTTCTTATTGATTTGTGTGTCATGGTTTTTCTTGAAGATTAATTTGATGTCACATCAAATTAGCAACACCTTACAAATTTATTAATGGTATGTGAGTCGAAAGGGACATGGAAAAGCAAGACTCTTTATGCTTGAGTTGAGACTAGTGTGTCATGCTAGTTGGCCGAGGGATTAATTGATGCATTCATGATGCTACTTGCACATTGATCAGAACTACTCATGTAGTATGCTAGTACCCCATATAACTAAGGCAAGCTAAGATAAAGTGTTAGGGCTTAAAGGCTGTCTATGCCTAGCTTCCTACATTTTACTTTGTACACAGTGCATGCACACTTGTACACTACAAAGGTGGTAGTAGCCTATCTCTATCACTTTATTCTTTATTCCTTCTATGGCAATCCAATAAAGGAAGGCATGCCACACATTGTGAATATTGGAGTTTCCACATACCACCTTGATCTCTCTTGCTTGAACCTCCATAGCTCTTGCATTCTATTGCTTCCACGTGTGTTCTCACTCTTGCTCCACTGTTCAAGTGGTATCAGAGTGACCATTCAAGGAGCTTCACCAACATTCACTTCATCTTGAGAAGAGAGCTTCATTCATATCTTCTATAATGGTAGCCACTCTTTGAGATATGCATCAATCCCATTTCTCTCAAATCAACTCTCCAAATTCTCGGCTTATTTCTTTGTCTTTCCCAAGTCATTGGTGAGTGCTATGAGCTCCAGCACAATTAGTTGCAGCCAAGAGAGAGAGCTGAGAATAACCCGCAAATTTCAACACATTTTTAAGGGTGCTTCCTCCTCCTTATCCCACCTCATCCACTTCCTAATGCAACTCTTGTTGGTCATTTCCTAATGGTCCTTCCCAACTACCTTTGGCTCTATATTTAGCATCATTTGAAGAGTTTTGGATCAGTCATTGCTCTACAATTCAAGGCAGACTATTGTTCACTCTTTGGATAACAAGTATATGCTTGGTTAATGCTCTAGTAATGCTTATGGGGCAAGTTTATTATACCCAAATGATGTATTGAATCTCAAAAAAAGATTTTGGATCCATTAGAGCTTGAATACCTCTATCATTGAAGGTTTCTTTGTTGTAATGCCCGATGGGTAGTAAGCACACATAATGAATGCTTATGTATTGAATGCCTTCATATACTTTGGGGATCTACACGTATGTATTGATGCTTGGCATTGATTATTATGCCTGGATATAGTTATGCTGAGCTCTAATCTTCGTATTTGAGATCTGTTGGATACATACTTGCAGTGGCTATTTGCTTCAGTGGTCTGCCATTTAGGGGCTTGGTCACTTATGCTATGCATATGCTCCCAAATGTATAATTTGCTTCATGTCTTTCAAAACCCAGATGTTATGAGACACATGTATTGAGCTTTTCTTTGCTCTTAAACATTTGAGATTTGCTTTAATGGGAGCATTTTGATATTTTCATTGCAAAGCTTGGTTTATTTGAGACAGTGGGTGACTCTTGCCCATGTATATATGATCATTTGGTTTCAATATACACTATCCTTCCAAACATTTATGGTTGTGGTATGATTTAGCTTTGGTTTGTACACCTAGTACTTCTTCCTATCAGACAGGATTGTCAACTTTAATGCATTCTCGGTTATATACTCAAGCCTCACTGCTCATATTAGTGAGTTAGTTGCAAATTTGCATATCCTTATTGATTTTAGAGACCTCTTACGCATTGTTGGCTCATGTACATGTTACTCTTTTGTTTGGGATTGTATCTATGTATCTGACATCTTTGGGTCTCTAACAACATGTAGTACCTTGGTGGTTTATGCTCTATTTTGCACTGCTAGTCGCATTTTATATATTGGTTACTGCCTAGATATTCTTAGCAATGGGAACTTTGCATTTTGACCATTTTTCTATACTTATACATTCATTTACTATAGTTTTATAAATAGCCATGCTGAAATTGAATTTTTAATAGTTTCTTTGAGAGCAGACACTTGTATTGCACACTCTAGTGCTTCATGCTTGTGGACAACAATGTGTTTGCTCAATCTTCCTCTTATTGTACACTTTTTGGCTCAATTTTGGGGATGATTTACTATTATTATAGCATTCCATATTCTCTTTGGTTGGCAGATATGATGGCAAGTGTTTCAAATACTTCCAATGGCAGTGCTACATAGAAAAGTTGGATGGCAATAACTTCCAATATTGGAAGACCCAGATTTGGTAAGTATTTTGTGCATAAGAAGCAAGTTAGGCCATTGAAAACCAATGGTATAAAGCCAAAATATTGGAATAGAGATTATTGGAATGAGCTCGATGAGCTATGCAAGTCCACCATTATCTTATCTTTATCTAAGCACATTCATTTTACTATTATTATGACTCAAGGTAGTGCTTTTGACTTATGAAAAAAGACATGTGATATTTATGACAAGCAAAGTCCTACTTCACAATTGTATTGGCTAAAGAATCTTGTGGACATTCGTATGGAGGGCACTCTATATCCACTCATTTGAATGAGTTCCACTCCATTTTCAGCCAACTTATCTCGCAAGGCATTCAGTTTGAGGATAATATTAAGTATTTTTTCTTGCTTGTCACACTTGAGTCTTGAAATACATTCCATATTGCTATGAGCACTAATTCTCCTAAAGATGCCTTCAAATACTCTAATGTTGAGAGTGTATTTCTTATAGAAGAAGTGAACATGAAGAACATTGATGTAACATGTACTTCTCATGATCTTGTACCTAGAGGCAAACATGATGATTGTCGTGGTAGATACTCACAACCCAATAGAGGCAAGTCTAAGTCTCGTGGATAGTGATGCAATAAATCTTCTGGTCCTAAGTCTTCTCTTACTTGTCATTATTGCAGGAAACATTGTCACTTAAGGCCACATTTTCATTAAATGTAAAATGATAAGTGTGAAAAAGGAAAAGGGAAAGTATAGGATAATGATAAGTCTCTTAACATTCGTAGCATTGTTAAGCCCACTATTAAGATTGAGGGGATAAATGCATTGGAGTATAGTTTAGATTATTACATCCTTGTTGCTTCTTCACATAATGTGACTCGATTGTGATGTTGAATCCACTTACTCTCAGTGTTGGCATCTTGATTCGGGGGATTCCTTTCATGTGACCCCGCATCATCATTGGTTTTATACCTACCACACTGTTACAAGTTTAGTTAGATAGGTTGATGATGATCATATATGTGATATTGTTGACATGAGTGGTGTGAGATTATAATTTGGTACTCTAACTCCATTTATTGTGCATAATGTATGTCATGTGTCAGCTTTGAGTAAAATCCTTATCTCCATTAGACAATTGGATGATAATAGGTATCATGTATCTTTTGGTGATTTTGCAAGGAAGATTACACATAGCAACCTCATTTTTGATAGAGGTGACAAGGTTGACATCTTGTATCCCTTTCTTGTATCTGGATCTGTTGATCATGTTTTAGCCATGATTGATCTTACACGTGCATCTCTTTAACATCATCGTCTTAGGCATATGGCCCTTAAAGGAATGAAATTCTTGACTCGTTTCTAGTATTTACAGCCTCTCAACTATTCATGTTTTGATTCATATAATCATAATTTATATGATAGGCAGACCCATAATATGCATAAGAAGTCTGATACTACACACATGGGTGAGCCCTTGGCTCTAGTTCATTCAAATGTTTGTGGTCCCATGCCCTATTGGTCATTAGACAATGCAAAATATTTTGTTGCATTCATTGATGATTATTTGCATAAGTTTTGGGCATATCCTATAAAGCAAAAGTCAAAAGTTTTACCTACATTTCAATGCTTTCTTGCTTTTTTTGAGAACAGGTCTAAGCATAGGATAAAATGCCTAAGATCCAATAATGGGGGTGAATATGTCTCTAATGCATTTCAACAATTTTGTGATCAAAGGGGTATTAAGAATTAGTTGACTACCCCTTATATCCCACCCCATAATGGTATTGCATAGCACATCAATAGGACTATTCATGAAAGAGTCTTGAGTATGCTAAATCAAAGGTAAGGTTACCATAGCATTCTTGGGCTGAAGTAGTTACTACTACAATTCATTTGATTAATAGATCACGATGCCCTGCTGTTTATAAAGGAGGTATGGTTTGGTAAACATCCCTTGTATGCACACTTGCGAGTCTTTGGATATGAGGCTTCTTTCCATATTTCCAAATACAAGTGCAAAAAGTTGGATCCGAAGTCCGTCAAATGCATCTTTCTTGGATACGATGATGTAAGTGAGATGGGTTATTGCCTTGGGGATCCACAGGGTCAAAAGATTATCTACAACCATGATGTTGTGTTTCATGAGAATAAGATGCATATGGGGCCAAAGCAAGTGGTTGAGATACATAGGGTGATCTTTTAGGAGGAGCCTCCTATTACAATGCCACCATCCCTAGTTAGACAACTTATAGCTACTGATAATATAGTGGCCCAGGATGATCCATCTATTGTGCAAGATCATGACCTTAGATAGAGAGGACATGTAGTGCATGCCCCATAGCCTATTTTGAGATGCTCTGCTAGAGCCTTACATTCTCCTGATCGTTTTGAGCCCTCTATGCATTATTCTTGGTGACAAATACTAATAAGCCCCTTACTTATGATAAGGCTATGCACAAAGATAATAGTCATTCTTGGAAAAGACCCACACAATTTGAGTTTGATTCACTATAAAAAAATCATATGTGGACTTGGTTTCCTTGTCAAATGGTAAACGTGCATTGCCATGCAAGTGGGTGTATAAGTTGAAGAGCACCCTTGATTGCCCTAAGCTAGTATACAATGCCCATTTTGTTTCAAGGTGTTTAAATAAGAAAATGAAGTTGACTTTAATGAGATATCCTCTCCTACGGTCAAGGTGACTACCATGTACTTGGTTTTGGCCTTGTTTATATAGTTTGATTTGGAGATTTATCAAATGGATGTGAAAAAAATAATCTTACATGGGATGTACATGAGGACATTTATATATAGTAGCTTCAAGGCTTTGTGGAAAAGAGTAGGGAACACCTAGTTTGCAAGTTGAGAAAGAGCCTATGTGGAATTAAGAAAGCACCTAAGGAATGGTAGCACAAGTTTGATGTGTTTGTGCATTAGCAGGGTTATTCTAACAATGCTATGGATTCGTATATTTACAGGAAGAAGGCCCATGATGATAGACATCATTTTAGTGCTATATATTGATGATATGTTGATTGCTAAGAGTACTCATGCTGAGTTGGATGCTTTAAAGACTCATCCCAAGAAGAGCTTTGAGATGAAGGATATGGGGCATGCCTCTCACATACTTGGTATGCACAATTTCCCTAAGGGACTTCTATACTTATTCTAGAAGAAGTACATCCACACAGAGTACTTGAGCAATTCCATATGTGGGTTGTTGGTAAGCCTATTGGCTGTCCATTACCTTCTCATGTCAAGGTCAATCAAGCAAATTTTCCCTAGTCATCTTAACCATAGGAAGAAAAGACCTCATCAAAGTCTACACCATGCTCCTGCTTAAAACCCTTTGCTACCAATCTAGCCTTGTATGCCGACTTGGGGTGTCCAGGGTACTTTTCAGCTTGTACACCCACTTGCATGGCAAAGCCTTCTTACCCTTAGGCAAGCAACCAAATCCCAAGTCTCATTTTTATGCAAGGAGTGTATCTCAGACTGCATAGCCCTCTCCCAGGAGTGACTGTCACCCCTGCACATAGCCTCATCATAAGTGAAAGGCTCTCCTACATCTGTAACCAAAACATAATGCATAGAGGGCTGAAATCTATCAGGTGGACGTCTATCTCTAGCAGATCGTCTCACTGCAGGCTGTGCTGCCTGCCCAGTTGCCTGGCCAACACCCTCACCATGAGCATCTGCTGCAGCTGTAGACTGTCCAACTGGCTGTGCAGGAGCTCTAGGCTCCTCCTGAAAGATCACTCTACGGATCTCAATCACCTTCTCAGACTGCCTGTGCATCTTGTCTTCATGGAAGACTACATCATGGCTACGTACTATTTTCCGCGCCTGCGGATCCCATAGGCGATAGCCCATCTCTCCTGAATCACCATAACCAAGAAAGATGCATTTAATGCTCTTTGGATCCAACTTACTCGTCTTGTCCTTGGGCACATGGCAGAATGCCTCACATTCAAAGACACGGAGATACGCATAAGAGGGTGGCTTACCAGCCCAAACTTCCTCTGCAACCTGGAAATTTAATCCACTTGAAGGCGATCGGTTTATGACATGCACTGCCGTACTAACTGCCTCAACCCAAAAGCTCTGTGGTAGGCCTACATGGCTAAGCATAGAGCGGACACGCTCCTGAATAGTCCTGTTCATGCGCTCAGCCAAACCGTTCTGGGGTGGGTGTAAGGGGCGGTCAACTGACGCTTAATACCCCTATCATCACAAAACTGCTCAAAAGCACGTGAGACATATTCTCCCCCATTGTCAGTCCTAAGGCATTTCAGCCTATACCCAGTCTGGTTCTCAACAAGAGCAAGTCAACAATCATCGGACTTTTGCTTTATGGGATAAGCCCACTTTTTCCTAGAAAAATCATCAATGAAGGTAACAAAGTACTTTGCGCCACCCATAGACATACACGGCATGGACCCACAAACATCTGAATGCACCAAAGCCAAGGGCTCACTCATGCATGGCCTACCCGATTTCTTATGCGTAGACCTATTCTGCTTACCATAAAGACAATGATCGCACGAGTCAAAACGTGTATAGTCCAAAGGCGGAAGATACTGCAAACTAGATAACATTTTCATTCCCTTCAAAGACATATGCCCCAAACGGGCATGCCAAAGTGATACATGTGGGATAGAGCCCACTGCCAAGACATGGTCTACAAAAGACCCAGATACAACAAGAGGATAGAGGCTGCCAGCCTTGGCGCCTCTAGCAAGCACAAGTCTGCCCCTCTGTAATCTTCCAGGCAGAATCCCCAAAACAGACATGAAACCCTGCATCATCCAACTGTCCTACAGACATAAGACTGCGCGTAAGCGTAGGTACATGACGTACATCCCTGAGCAAAAAGGAACTGCCAATGGAAAACTGCAACTGAATATCTCCACATCCCACAATATCAAGAGACCTATCATCTCCAAGTCTGACTGATCCAGATGCAGTACGGTAATAGTGAAACCACTCACGGTAAGGCGTCACATGGAAGAACGCACCTAAATCCAATAACCAGCACTGTGCATACATACTAGGTGTCTCAGTCAAGTGTGAGGCATTAGAAGAACTAGTTGCAAGTATGAACTCATCACCACCATCGAAATCCTCGGTCTGCGTGACATTAATTTCCTCAATCTTGACACTGGACTTCGCAGGTACTATGCTGCAATCAGAGGACTTCTCCTGCACTTTCTCTTTCCCCTTATCCTTGTGCTTCTCATTGCGCAACTCATGACACTGTGGTCTAATATGGCCCTTTTTCTCACAATGATGACAAGTGACATTAGCGTTGCGCCTATGCGACTTACTACGCGACTTTCCACGAGATTTAGACCGACCCTTCTGCGAGTCACGGCCACGGCCATGACCACAATCATTCCTGTCATTCCTGCCTCTAGCTGTCAAAGCATGTGAAACACGAGAGGCATCCAAGTTTTTGTGATTAACCTCTTCCTGCAGAAGAGCACTCTCAACATCATTCAGTTTCAGAGTAGCACTAGAGGCACATAGGGCAGTGCGGAATACATCCCATGACTCATTTAGAGTCCCAAGCAAGAAAAGAGGAGTTACTTCCTCTCCAAAGGTGATATCCTGCGAAGTCAAGCTCTTCAGTATAGCATGGAACTGGCTCAAGTGAGCAGACATAGTCGCATTATCCTTCATGCGTAGATCCATAAGCTGCTTCAACCAGTACATCTGACTCGCCGGACTTTTCTTATCATAAAGATTCTTGATCTTATTCCATAGATTCCATGCACTCTGTGCTTCCTCAAATACATTATAATGTACCTGTTCAGTGAGAGACAATACAATCGTGGACTTGCATAGCTCATCAAGTTCAAGCCAGTCGTCATTGTCCATAGTTTCAGGCTGCTCCCCGCTCAACCGAAGTGGCTTAATCTGAGATTTCTGCACCAAGACCTGCCAAATTTGACTCTTCCCATAAGAGTAGTTGGTACCATCCAACTTTGTGATGTTAAATATGGCATTATCAGTCGAAGAGGATGCCATAATGCAAGCTAGAAATGCACAAACAATGTAAAACTGTTGGCTGTTTTACTGCAAAAAATGCCCAAAATCCACTGAAATGAGCTCCAAATGGCGAGAAAAGTGTGCCAAAAGATGCTGCCCACTTAGTACCAGGTGCGGTACACCAAATCAGGATATTTCAGCATTAAAAATACTGCTCAGTCTACCAATAAATGCTTGCTGTAATAAATTTCAGAACTGCAATAATGAGAGCAAGCTGTCCCAAAACTGGATCTAATGTCAACTAAACAATGCTAGATCCAAAGCCGGCATAAAAAGGACAAAGAAAAGCCAAATGACACTGAAAATACATGAGCATAACACCGAGAGATGTCAAATAGCATCTACCAGTAAGAGGCACACCCCCCGACAATCTAGGCAAAATGTACCTGCAACTGCCAAAACCTGACACAAATAGGTGTCTGCTCAAAGGAAAGTGGATCCAAAACTGAGACTCAGCTCATAAGCATCCTGTGAACCAAGACATATACTCAATGCAACATCAATTGTCGGAGTATCATCCCAAAGTCTCAATACATCTGTAAAACTGCTCAATGACATAGACTGCTCCAATACATGTAACTGCTCCAATAGCATGTAATCCCTGCTCAAGGTCAAGTAAGCATGCAAGATGCTCCCACTGGCACAAAAGGCGTACAAACAAGCTCAAGGGCTCAAGCAACCCAAACAAAGTACCAGTGACAAGTGACCAAGTCAATGCGTCATACGCATCCCAAGAGCATGACATACATGAAGCAACTGATGGAAGCAACCAATGAGCAATACATAATCCCAAAATAAGATCTCTGTCAACTCAATGACATCCGATAGCAACCAAGTAAATGATCAAACTGAGTCGGAAATGCTCAAATACATCCAAGGAAAATCTCCCAATGTCGTTAAAGCATAGACGAACCAAGCGGCATATACCACGAACCAAAGCATGTAATGTATGAAGCCTAACTGTCAAGCATAGACATGAGGCATAAGCGGTCCAAGAGCATGCCAAGTCGGTCCAAATGCCAGTGAATACCAACCAAGACAGAGCTTATGCATAGCTCAAATACATTCCATAGATTCAAACATGAGCTCAAAGTCGTCCCCAAATGTCAGATACATGATGGCAAATCCCAAAGCATACATCCGATACCAATAGGTAAGTGACAAAGCATCCAAAGTACCTTCAGATCACTGTTATTACAGCCAAGTTTGACTGTCAAACTAAGAAATTTCAGCCAATATTTCAGGCCAAAATCATGGCATAATCATGTGCATACATTCCCAAGGCACTAGGCATCATGTAGGACGCATATGGGCATCAAACAAGGTAACCGGAGTAGAGTATAAGCATCAAATGCCAATGCCAAGTGGGGCTGCCCTGTTTCCAGCATTGTATAACAGTAAATGACAGTCCCAAATCAGCCAATATTTCAGGCCAAAATCATGGCATAATCATGTGCATACATTCCCAAGGCACTAGGCATCATGTAGGCCGCATACGGGCATCAAACAAGGTAACCGGAGTAGAGTATAAGCATCAAATGCCAATGCCAAGTGTGGCTGCCATGTTTCCAGCACTGTATAACAGTAAATGACAGTCCCAAATTAGAGAATGTCAGCCCCAAAGCTTCAATGCCAAGAACAAGGCCTAAAGAGGCTTTCAAAGTAGCTCAAATGCCTTCTAGAAACCATTGTCTAAGTGCTCATTTAGGAGCCAAGGCATATAGGCTGAAAACTTGATGATTAGGCAGGCAAAAATCTGGCGCAAATTCAACATAGGCTGTCCTGGGAAGTGGCTGCTCCATGTGGCAATGTTGGTGTGGATGGGAGGCTCAAAGAGGCCCCAAAGAGGGCATACAACAAAGCCATGAATGCCCAAAGCAAAGGGCAAGGGAGATATGGAGCTTTGAAGCTTCAAATGATGGCTGCCCCTCTTCTTCCACCTGTTTAAAACTAAGAACTGAAGTAAAACCTTTGAAACTCTGATGCAATACCTCAAGGGCAAGGCCCTGAAGAAGCCCAACAATGCCGGGAGGGAGCTCAGGAAGCCGGGGAGTGTCGAAAGCTCGGGAAATCGGCTATGGCTGCCGGGATGGAGACCCAATGCGTGAAGGGAGTCAATGCGAAGGTAGAGAAGCACCGAGTCGAGCTCGAGCAAGAGGAAGCCAAGCTCTGATACCAGTTGAAAGGTGAGAAGGATCGAAGCTTGCACGTGAGCTATGGCGGAAGAGTAAGAGCAAGAAAGAGAGAGATAAGAAATGGGAACTCCAAAAGTCACAATGTGTGACCGGGCCTTCCTTTATTACTAGTCACTAAAATGAATGTAAAAAATAAAGTGACGTGACGGGCGCCCGCCACCTGCAGTGTGCAGTGGCGGGTACTGTCAGTGTAGAAATACACGGGGCGGCACGGCGGAGGTGCCTTTACCCCAACACTTCATGCTTGTGGACAACAATGTGTTTGCTCAATCTTCCTCTTATTGTACACTTTTTGGCTCAATTTTGGGGATGTTTTACTATTATTATAGCAATCCATATTCTCTTTGGTTGGCAGATATGATGGCAAGTGTTTCAAATACTTCCAATGGCAGTGCTACATAGAAAAGTTGGATGGCAATAACTTCCAATATTGGAAGACCCAGATTTGGTAAGTATTTTGTGCATAAGAAGCAAGTTAGCCCATTGAAAACCAATGGTATAAAGCCAAAATATTGGAATATTTCCAAATACAAGTGCAAAAAGTTGGATCCGAAGTCCGTTAAATGCATCTTTCTTGGATATGATGATGTAAGTGAGATGGGTTATCGCCTTGGGGATCCACAAGGTCAAAAGGTTATCTACAACCATGATGTTGTGTTTCATGAGAATAAGATGCATATGGGGCCAAAGCAAGTGGTTGAGATACATAAGGTGATCTTTTAGGAGGAGCCTCCTATTACAATGCCGCTATCCCTAGTTAGACAACTTATAGCTACTAATAATATAGTGGCCCAGGATGATCCATCTATTGTGCAAGATCATGACCTTAGATAGAGAGGACATGTAGTGCATGTCCCATAGCCTATTTTGAGATGCTCTGCTAGAGCCTTACATTCTCCTGATCGTTTTGAGCCCTCTATACATTATTCTTGGTGACAAATACTAATAAGCCCCTTACTTATGATAAGGCTATGCACAAAGATAATAGTCACTCTTGGAAAAGACCCACACAATTTGAGTTTGATTCACTATAAAAAAATCATATGTGGACTTGGTTTCCTTGTCAAATGGTAAACGTGCATTGCCATGCAAGTGGGTGTATAAGTTGAAGAGCACCCTTGATTGCCCTAAGCTAGTATACAATGCCCATTTTGTTTCAAGGTGTTTAAATAAGAAAATGAAGTTGAATTTAATGAGATATCCTCTCCTACAGTCAAGGTGACTACCATGTACTTGGTTTTGGCCTTGTTTATATAGTTTGATTTGGAGATTTATCAAATGGATGTGAAAATAATAATCTTACATGGGATGTACATGAGGACATTTATATATAGTAGCTTCAAGGCTTTGTGGAAAAGAGCAGGGAACGCCTAGTTTGCAAGTTGAGAAAGAGCCTCTGTGGAATTAAGAAAGCACCTAAGGAATGGTAGCACAAGTTTGATGTGTTTGTGCATTAGTAGGGTTATTCTAACAATGCTATGGATTCGTATCTTTACACGAAGAAGGCCCATGATGATAGACATCATTTTGGTGCTATATATTGATGATATGTTGATTGCTAAGAGTACTCATGCTGAATTGGATGCTTTAAAGACTCATCCCAAGAAGAGCTTTGAGATGAAGGATATGGGGCATGCCTCTCACATACTTGGTATGCACAATTTCCCTAAGGGACTTCTGTACTTATTCTAGAAGAAGTACATCCACACAGAGTACTTGAGCAATTCCATATGTGGGTTGTTGGTAAGCCTATTGGCTGTCCATTACCTTCTCATGTCAAGGTCAATCAAGCAAATTTTCCCTAGTTTGATGTTGAGAAGGCCAAGATCCCATATGCATCTGTAGTGGGCATCTTGATGTATGCCATGATAACTAATCAACCTGACATAGCATTTGCAATGAGAGTTGTGGCTCATTGTATGGCAACACCTAGCTGGTGATATTGGGATGCCGTGATGAAGGATATCATGAGATACCTTAAGGGCACTACAAATATGTGCATTTGTTATGGTGGCCATAATACTCAAGTTGTGGGCTACACAAACTCCAATTATGTATGACATCCAGATAGTAGGAAGTCCACCTCTTGCCTACTAGAGGTACTATTTCTTAAATGTCAAGGATGCAAAAATGCACGGCCTTGTCTACTACTAAGGTTGAGTACTTTGCAACCACTGAGGCAGCTTGCAAGGAGGCCCTATGGTAAGGCCGTCTAGTTGTGGACCTTGGTATGACTATCACTCTTGCATTGCACTCGGACTCTATGAGTGCCATCCAATTGGCATATGATTTGGTCTTTCATGCAAAGACCAAGCACATTTAGGTCCATCATCACTTCATCAAAGAGATGATTAAGGACAAGCATGATGAGAATCCTACTCATTAAAAGTCTCCCAATGGAAGGAAATACCTTTCTTAGAAAGTTGATGGATGTAGAATGAGATGATATCTATTCTTCATCCTGGTGACTTATATGAACACATTGTACTTTGTCACTTTTTTTCTTATTCTTTCCTCTCTCAAGCACATTCTCTTATAAGTAGGAGGTTGTTGGGGTTTAAAGGCCACATGTGCCTTACCACCTACATTTTACTTTGTGCACAATGCCCACACACTTATACACTATAGGTGGCAACCACCCATCATTATCACTTTATTCTTTATTCTTTCTATGACAATGGAATAAGGAATTTTGATTGTTGGAGTTTCCATATACCATCTTGCTTGAACCTCCATAGCTCTTGCATTCTCTTACTTCTGCTTGTGCTCTCACTCTTGCTCCACCTTTCACAAAGAGAGAAACCACCATAAGAGCAACTAGCCTAATGCAATGAATCAACCACAAACCATACCCCTACCACAAACCCTACCAAGTCACCACATCACCATGAGTGGCCACAAGGCCACCCTATTGCTACTTGGTCACCCCACGATTGCTCATAGCTCATGACTAGTCAATCACCCCATGATTTCTCAATGTCATAATATCATGTGAGTGCTAACAGGTCATGACTAGCCAGCCACCCCATGATTGCTCATTGCCATAATATCAAGTGCACCAACTAAGAACCCCACTATTAGAGGGCTATACCAAGAGTCAAGGGACATAAGTCCCCCACTATTAGAGGGATATACCAAGAGTATCAATTGAACTTTCATAGAATTTGAAATAAAAACATTTGAAGCCACAAATGACTTCATGGCAACATTAATATAGACAACTCAAACAATTAGCCATGATAACTCTTGTGATGCTTGATTACAACCTATCAGAGCAAATGGTTGTGCTCATGTACAAAGCATTAAACTTCTAATCTATTACAATATAAGACCTTTGAAAGTAATAAGGGTACCATGACAACAAACAACTTGTATCTCAAGAGATGTGGAGTTCCACCTCTAAATGGTGTGTCAATGTTAGAACATGGCCCATGAGATTGAGAATTCTAGAAGCATGATATGTCCCCTATCATTGAAACATGTTATTTTGTAAATTATGATAACCAAACATTGCCCATTGTGTTACACATTATTACAATAAAATATTTGACTAATTGTAGGATTAATCATTTGCCCAAGTGGGTGATCTTATCATTGTCATGGGTTGTTTTGTCTTTCATTCAACTAATGTGACCACCTACAATAAGTGTTTGCATGCAACAAGGTAGTCAAAATCATGTGCCATAAGTGAGTGGTATGGAGAAAACAGTGTTGTAACACATAGAACACAAATACCAAGAATCCCACTCAACATGGACAAATGAGTTTCATAACATATGCAAAATGGTTATCAGCCCTATTTTATGTGGACATATACATATCCAAGGAGGGTTTCACTACAGCCACCATGTGTTCCCATGCCCCATGAATACTAGTGATCCAAACAAGCATGTCCTTTCATTAGCTACCACCATGTAGCTCACATCATTGTGTAGATGATCTTAAGTAGGTGAAATTTGACTTAAATGAAGGGCATAAGTAGCAACAATTGTAATGCTCCCATGCCCTGTAAACAATAGTGATCTAAGCACTAGGTAAAAATTAATTCAAATGAAGGGTCTAACTACCAACAGCTATAATGTTTTCATGCCCTTTAAGCAATGGCGGATCAATGGTGATCTAAGGAGCCACTGTCTTTTGACTACTTGCTACTGTGTGACAAATATTTGATCTAATAGATGGTCTAAGTCAGTGAAAGGTGATTTGTACTACACAATAAACATGAGATAAATATATAGAATATGTAGGTACATCTATTTTAGTGCACTCCAAAGGTTATGCACACCAAAGGAGATGCCCCATGTCTAAAGCATAGATGGCATACTCAAAAGGTTGTGCAAGTACATATATTTTAGTACACTCAAAAGGTTATGCGCACCAAAGGAGACGCCCCACAATCTAGAGCATAGATGGCATACTCAATTGACATTATCAAGTTCACTCCAACAATATGATAGATAAATTACATGTATACCAGTTTAATTTAGCGATACATGACCCTAACCAATGGCCACTACTGCCAACATCAAGGCCCTCAAGTCACAACACATCGCCATTAAGGTGATGACAATTAGCACATGCAGCTATTTGAATTTATTAGTTTCTAAGATCATCTGTAGTTTAACTTACATATCACTTTTCTTTAAACCGCAAAGGCTACAAGCTCTTGTGATTTTATCATGTTGATTATAGGTGCAGCTATGTGACCTTTTGTAATTATCTTTTTTGTTATTTTTTTGGGTTAAAGAAGGAAAACATAAGTGTACACCCAAAATTGAAAAAAAAAATAAGAAAAGCTTAAACATTTGAAAGCTTTTAGGCTTTTCAAATTTGTAAACTACAAAAGCTTTAAAAAGCTTAAAGGAAAGCTTTGAACGTTCAGAAGCCTTAAGCCTATATAAAGATGGGAGAGTTAGGTAGTATGGGCCATTCTCTTCATTGCAAAATTTTTCTCTTATTTTAGGAGAGAGAAAGGTCATACACAAGTGCAGGGAGACATGTACATCAGTTCCTCCGTCATCACGTTTGCAAGCTAAAAGGTTAGATCAAATATTCGTCCTTCGTCTTTTTAGTTTATTAAGGTTAGATTCAAATCTTCCTCATTAGTTATTTTTAGGATTAGTAAATAGTAGTGAAACAAAATGAAAGAAAATGATCTTTTGAACATATGGCGAAAACAAAAGCATAACAAACTTTCGAACAACGTACTGAAAAAAATGAAAACGTAAAACTTCAACAAATTGGATATTTTGAATGAACGGGGGAATGGCACCTTCTCCCATAATTATTTAATTACGAAGAGATTTGTGCCAACGCTTCTGCATGCTATATAGCATGTTTTCTCATTTCATTTAGTTTTTATTTAAGTTTTTGAAGTATTGTTATTGTTTATTGATTTCGTTTATTTATTTTATTAGAATTACTATTAAGAGGAAAAAAAATCATCCTCGCACATCGAAAAAATGAGCTATCTTTTTTTAATGAAATTACGAAGTATAGCATGTTTTTCCGTGAACAAGTGTACTGTAGTTTTATGATAAAAACATATTGTTCTCATCAGCATCAATGGATGCTACAAAGAGATAAAGTCACAAGGCATCTTTCAAGACTTCTAAAAAAAGGAAAACTTTGGCTTCTAGAAAAGCATCACTAAAATTGTTTACTACAACTTGGAACGACATAGAAAAATTCGAATCATCTTGGGCAACAAAATGTGAAAACATCATTGGAATACTAACAATGTGCACATCATGTGGTATAGTCACAATGCAACATCATGCTGTCAACTCGCAAAAGAACAATCCATCTAAAGAAGAAATACAAGTTACAACGGCTTTATGAAGCACTAGTCTCATCCTTGCATGCCAACAATATGGAATCAATATGATGATAACTAAATGCCGACCATGTCTTGCAAAAAAAGAGAAAAATATATGTGGTGTCACTCTTACAGACTACACGACGAATTCTCAATGCAAAGCCGTTACAGCTTTAACTATTGAGCATCATCGATACATCCATCTCGATCTGCAAAACAACAAGACTGATTGCGAACGGAACCTTGGACTATCGATCTATTCTTGATAACCCTCTGATCTCTTGGAATACTTGATCGTTTTCGTAGCCATCTACTAGAATTGACTTAACTACATCTGATATTGCGGGTGTGTTTGCTTTCAACATGCTACATAATCCACTGATCTAGAAGTATATGGCTATAGCAGAATATCCACATCCAAGGACACGGCTTTGCATTCTCAACAGGCAATCCATCGAAAAGATTATAGAGCTCCATCATGAAAGCTCCATCGTGAAAGCTCCATCATGAAAGCTCTCCATTCGACCCAATGCTCCAAGCAGATCACGAGAATGAAAAATGTTACAGTTTGCTCAAAAATGTAGTCGAGCCAAGCCAACAACAGGTATTCCAAAGAGCCGATCGACACCACTTTGCATCCATCATATTACAGCATAATAACCGTCTCGATGAAAAGACATCAACATTCAGAACGGATGGCTTGCCTATAAGAACCTCACCCTGCCTAGATATCACCTTTAAAAATGTAATGTTTTCGTTCTTATTTCCACTTGGCCATGGCACCTACGACCAAAAAAAATGTGAATGTTCAAAATCAAATCAATGACTTGAACTACACATGCATACATATTCTCCTTTCGACATCCTCCATGTATTTAAATAACACAAATTTATCTACAAACATACTTCGCTTCAAAACACGATGCGTGTCTAAACACCTTCGATAAAACTGCTACATAACAAATATGCAAGAACTGCATTTAGAACTTCAAATTGCTTTACCGGGCTGCACATGTCAACCTAGTTTTACTGCTATAATGAAGTAGTTTCTTTATAATCCTAACATGCATTCAAGTATCAATAAAGGGCATGCTCAATTCCACTGTTTAGCTGTAATGCTATTAGAGCATTTGCAGTATCACGTTGAGGATTATTAACTCACACGAACTCATCCAGTGGCGCAGCAACGCGAGCAGTCCTCACACGTTGCACAATTAAAATATAGTGGGCTGCAGATTCCTCTGCTTTAATTGATCTCGAAGGTGCTATATAGTATTAAAGAGGCAGCTAACTTGACTAGAGCTGAAGAATCATCATCCGCAATGACTGCGATAGTGATGTGCTTCGTAATTTTACTGACATATATGATCTCCTCGGCAGCAGTCTTTGTCTCCACCTCACCGCCCGCACAGCTTACAATCAGTGGTTAATGCCCCTCTGATGGCGTCAATTAAGAAGCTCCATCGTATCGATCATCGGCATCTAATTCAAGAGTATGCGGATGATGATGAATACGAGGCAGTTCCAGCCGATACTGCACCTGTACGTCATGATAGCAATCTTCGACGCCATCGTTGCCACCATCGTGATCAATATCATCGAGTAGATCTCTTTCTACAATTATATCAGCGTCCTCAAAGACATCGTCTAGATGCAGCTGGATGAGGGGTAGTGCCGCTGGTTACCATAAGCAATAATATTAATCAGAGCGAGATTTATCACAATCATAAGGTCCTGAGAAGGGCAGGAACTCTTTTTAACACATGTTTTAACAAAATGTTTGTGTGTCTAGAAAAATTTTGATTCGAGTTCCGAGGCGTCTTGTACAGCGCTACAAGTTATTGCTGACAGAAAATCGAAAAGCTAAGAGGCTGGTGCTGCTGGAGTTCTGTAAAGCTCCTCTTCATTCTCTCTGTTGATCTCTCCCTACTGATCGCTTCTGACCGTATCCACAACCGAAACATTCTCCAACATAGACCCACGGTAGTGTGTCTGTGCTTCACATGATAATGATACAAGGGGATGTCTCGGTCGTGCAAAAGTTTGTATCTTGAAGGGACAAAACAATTGACTAGGAAATCTTTGTAGCACTAGTGATCTACCCTCCATTCGCACAATATTTTTTGTAAACGAGCACTGCCATGTGAGGCTTTTACTTTACGAACAAGCTTGTGTTCAGTAATATTCATCAAACACATACAGTCGCGACATTTGCCTTCATCTTTAGTAATTATTACAGAAATTCACAGGAACTACATCCCAAGATGTTTTTTGCCTCATGGCCACATGTTCATATTTCACATCATGTTGCAAGAAATGGAGAATCTCTTGTAGTCAGTCATGAAAAATGTGTCTTATACCCTGGTGGAAGGTAAGGTGATCGGTGATCTCTCTGCAACCGAATGGGTTAAAAGCACGAACAAGCTGGATGTGAAATTGAAAGGGAAGACCTTCAAGTTTGCAGACAAGCTGAGTTACCCATTTCATTGGACCCCGAAGAGACCATGAATAGAAGTAATCAAAGCAGAAACTCAGCTCGGTTGTGTCTCAAAGACAGTGCTATCACCATAAACATCAGATATACACAAAATGCAATGAATCGATCGCAGTTACACACTTCATAGTAGTGGTCCTGATTTACATCCATCTACCTTGGATTGAGCTAAGAAAGAAGATAATATCTCTTTTAACTTGTGGAAGTACTCCTCATTACAAATCCCAGTCACTTGTACATGGCAGATGCAATTCGAATAATAAGAACATCTTTCAACAAACTCTTACTGTCAGGTTAAGTGGTAATTCACTGCTTAGTGCTTACATACAAGACTTATAGAATAACTACACCCATATGAACAAAGTCTCTAGGATCCCCAAAATATAGTGATCTAGTGTCCTTTCACTAGATGAAGCCATTGAGAATCTCCAAGAGAATATCAAGAAGTCAATATCATTTCGCTGAAGATCAGTCTGGAAAGGAAAAAACACCGTGCTTCCCAGCGGATAACAACAAAGAGTATCACTTCTCAAGCATCACTCAATCGCTTTGGCAATCTCAAAATTGAAGGCTGAAGCTTAGATAGCTCCCACCTGCCAATTGCCACAAATCACAAAATTAAGATGTTCTAGTTAGCCATAGCCAAAAATTACACAGGCCTCCCCTTATGACATCCATTCTGTGCAGCAAATAGTGAATACTGTAAATCAATTCATGTTACACATGGTACATGCACAACATCAAAAAATAGTCAATTACAAGAACTTAACCAACCAATGGTTTTCAGAAACTCTAACAACTTCAAAAAAGTTTTTGTTCAATTTTTCGGGTCCCAATTGGTAGGTTTCTTCATAAATACATCTACAAAAACAAAATGCACCATAATCTCAGATCAGGGATAAGGGATAAACTATGTTGTGTGTGTGTGTGTGCGTGAGAGAGAGAGAGAGAGAGAGAGAGAGAGAGAGAGAGAGAGGAGCTACGTTTGTATCTGATTTATGCACGATGGCCTAGAGCCATCCTGCATCTTGTAATCTTGTAATCTTGTACTTTTGTAATTAATAAAGCTACCTGTTACCGAAAAAAAAGGACCTACGCTTGCAATGTGGCGTGTGGGACAAATCCGCATTCTGATGCTGTCTAGCAAGACAAACCTGCATAATTGTAATGGGAGTAGCCTCTCTTGGCAGACTTCTTGTGACAATTTGCAAGGTGTCAAGCATGATGTGCCTTTTGAGTCCACCTAGCAGGACATGTTTGCACTATTTTGTTTTGATGCACCACAGTTGTGGTTGTTCTCAGATTGAATAACTGGGATAAATACTACTGAAATGGGGTTTCATTGGCAGCTTGCATCAAAGCAAGCAACTCAAATAAAATCTCTTCCAATTTCTAGCAAAATTTCCACCCAATTTCCGTATTTCAGCCAGGAACAGCAAATTTGGTGATGTCCTAACTGTTTGCTGCTGTCAACGACTAGAGTTTTGCCTTGATTTGTTTGACAAGGCTGAGCAAGCTGAGAGGAGAAAGATCCTGATTTGACAGACTTCATCGGGAGAAGGGTTTAAATTTGCCAAATGTTGCTGACCTTCTCTTGAGTCAGCTTCACGAAAGTTGATGGCAAATGTGAAAGAGCATAGAGAGAGTCTCAGAGGGCTACCAAGGCTGTTGACAAGTTCAGGAGAAGGGGTTGAATTCGCCCAATGTTGCTGACCTTCTCTTGAGTCAGCTTCATGAAGGTTGGTAGCAAAGGTGAAAGAGCAGAGGCAGAGGATCAGAGGGCTACCAAGGGTGTTTACAAGTTTTAGGTGAGATTTCATGTAGAGAGAGGGGGGAGATGATCTGTGAGGTGTTGGAGCAGCTGCTATTTTCCCAAGTTGTGGAGCTTTGATTCCCACAACTTTTAATGGAGATGATAAGCCCATATGCCCCTTGGGATAATAGTCCTTTGGGGGTCGGTAGCGTGGTTCATTGACCAAGGCCCAGCTTGTGGCTATTAGTATATCCAGTAGAGTCATATCTTTCCTTACCTCTGAACAGCATGTGAGTATTAGCATAGATGGGACATGAATGGCAGCATTATTGCTTAGTTCATCTGGACTGCAAGATGCAGCCATGCTATAGAATTAGAGAGGATGTCTCCAATGCAGAGCCTCTCTCCAAGATTTGGGCAGAGATAGTTCACAATCCTAAGGAGAGACACAAGAGGTTAGGGCCGTGTCTTCCATCCAGAGCCACACATGGTCTGGCATTTTAGACCACCAAACTGGACCTTGCACATCTGATTAATAGCATAATCAAATGTTATCAGAAGATTAAAGCATCTCAAAATTTCACGTGTCCGTGACAACTACACTTGGCTTTTATGATTTCTATATCCATTTGACATGTATAATGCAAAATTTCCTGTATCTCTTTGAGCAATGTTCACTTTTACGTTGATATTGTATGGGCTGCTCCCCAAACCACACTTTTTAACTTCTGCATGTACTGTGCTCTCACAATATTTCCACCAATTTTTTTGTTGTAAACCAGTGTGCCAATAAACCAAATCATTGTTGGGAATGATGCATGCATATTGCATAATGCTAAACTGCACCTCTCAAGCAGCCAATACGACTGCCCACTCGAGAATGAGAATAAAACATGAACACATTTTGAATAGTCCAAGTATACCAGCAGCCCAAAAAACCACAAAAAGTGGAAGACAATCTTCACATGCGGTGGCACAGAATCTGTCAATTTGGCTTTTCCAAGAACCCAATCTTATAGAGGCATGGTTGCTCTGACTATGTGATGCCAAACCTTGGACACAAGAGACCATATATTTCTTGCATCAGGAAAGAGAGAAATTGACGATGACAATTCTTCTCACATGTAGTACAAAGAAGCAAAAACCGTTGAAAATATTGTGACTTGAGAGAGTGGAAGCAAGAGGGAGACCACCCTCCACTAGATTGAAGGAGATTAGCAAGCTAGATCTCAATGTACTTCAACCTTTAGCAGTACAAGTTAAAGAAATTGATGATGATAACCACCAAATTGAAGGAGATCAAGCTAGATCTCAATGTACTGCAACCTTCAGCAATACAAGTTAAAGAAATACCACAAGGCGCACCAGTTTTTGGGGCCAATAGGGTTTCCACTATTCAAGATTAAGTGGTAAAGCGTGTGTTTTTATATTTGTGTATTTTATGCTTGTTGTAAGAGTGCTAACCATGCATGGTGGAACCGTGGATGAGTGGACATGGATTGATTGGGCATGGGCATGGCAGCCGCATGAGTAGCCCAAGGAGGATGGATGTGTGCACAGTGGATCCATGAGTGGACATAGATTGATTGGGCATGGGCATGGTAGCCGCATGAGTAGCCCAAGGAGGATGGATGGGCACACTGTAGGCAAAGGATGTAGATCCTTGCATTAGAGCGACCCATGGAGTGTGTGACTGCAAGCCATAAGCAAAGGATGGATATCCCTACATCTAGAGGACGATGGAATCGGTGGTGCATGTCTAGGGGGAGTAAGGGGATACCCAACAAGACCATCCTAGGATAAATGGATATGCTCACTTGTAGGTGTGTGTAAGTTGCAGTGTTGATGGGTGGTTTTTCTCTTGCTTATTTATAGGCTACCTCTGTCACTCATGCTACGGCTGATTCATTCAGTCCGTCACCTCTTCTCTCCAACCTCTCCACTGCCCTCACACCCCTTCAAGAGGACACTGCAGTTCGTGGATCGTGATTGTCTTCATCATCTTCCTTGTGCTACAGCACCCTTGTTCCCCTGTATCACATTCATTCCATTCATCAATGTTTGCCAAGTTTCTTCTCTCTTCTCTTCTCTTCTCTTCTCAGTGTTTCCCGAGTTTACTCCATGTTCCTATTAAGAGTCATTCCCTGGATGCCACGCAAGCAGGTGCCACATGGCAGCAATCAAACTGCATTAGTCAGCTGCATTTAATGCAGCCGACCTAATCAATTATTGGCATTATTTCTAGCCTATATAAAGGCTGAGTTTCCAGCAGTCTTGGCATATTGTCTCTGACATATTTCAACCTGCTAACTACGGAGATTGCTCTCGGGGCTGACAGAGATCAAGGTCCTCAAGGTGGAGACATACGCAAATTTTTCTCTGCACCCGTGAATAATTCTGCATCCTTATACAGCATTCTTCACTGCAGATTTTTCTACATTTCACGATCTTTCTCTCTCTCTCTCTCATCTCTCTATTCACTCTTTGTCACGCTCATTCGCTTCTGCATTGCTTCACTCTAAGATGGTATCAAGAGCATTAAAGGACTGACTAAGATGGTATCAAGAGCATTAAAAGACTCTGACATAGGGTGGACCTATCTAAAGAGGAGTTTTCAGCATGACACGAGGTTGCATTTTCAGCGTTCAAGTGCAAGCAAGTGGGCTGCGCATCAGAACAAGGCTGAGGTGAGCGTGGGCATGTGAGAAAAGAGAAGGTTTGCTGAAGTTGCTGCTGTTTTTGCTGTTAGAGAAGGAAGAAGGCTGCGTTTTTGGCCTTCAAGTGCAGATTTTACCTTTTCATCGCCTCCGGCGAGTGAAGAAGAAACAAGACGAGCAAACCTCAGGCCTAGCAAGTTGTATTTTCACAGTCAGAGGGGGTTTCTTTTTGTGTTTTGTGCAAGCATTGTAGGTGAAGATGTCTTCTGACGCCAAGACAGAGTTTCAGGTGATAATGGACCAGAAGATGCCCGTCTTACCAACTCTTCCTTCAGATTAATAGCTCAATGGTGAAAACTACCGCATCTGGTGGGTCATAATGCTTGCCATATTGGAGTCCTATGATTTAGCAGAGCTTGTTACAAAGGCTACCAATCGTCCTTCGCATGACAAGTCCAAACTCTCTTCCAGTGAGAAGGCAGAGTTGGCAAAGGCTCAGGCACATTGGGATAAACTCAATGCTCGCATTCGCTCATTTTTATTTCTCTCATGTACTACAGCTGTTATCTCTCATATAGAGCATTTGACGGTGGCTAGAGGGATATGGTTGGAGTTGGATCAGATGTATAATCGGATGACCGTCATGAACCGAGTTTCTTTGGAAGTGCAAATGAGGACTATTGAGTGTCAACAAGTCATCATTCATGCAGGAGCATATCAACAAGCTAAGGCAGCTTCAGATGCAAGTTCAAAACGCAAGGAAGGTGATCACTTCTGAAGACATGGCGATAACTCTTCTTTCACAATTACCGCCTCACTTCAATGGTTTTTATTCCACCTTGATTGCTTCAGGGCAGTTTGAGACTCTTCTGTGAGAAGAGTTGGTTCCTATGGTCTTGGACCAAGAGGAGCAACTGAAAGAAACCAATGCTTCGAGATCTAAAGCTTTGGTTGGTCAATCCTCTCAGAAGAAGGGGAAGGACCAAAAGAATAAGAAGAAATACAAATCTAAGAAGGTCAAAGACAAGGAGTCTACTTGTCATATTTGTAGCAAAACAAGTCACTGGAAGAAGGATTGTCTCGACAAGGAGAAGAAGGAGAAATCTTCAAAGGATTCCAGAGCAGTGGCTGCTCCCTCATCAGCTGCTTTCCTCCATTTGGAGATGGTTGAGGATTCGGCCTTGCTAGCTTCTGATGTTGAGTTGATGGCCCCATTTACTCGTGAGTGGATTGTTGACAGTAGTGCCTCTAGGCACATGACTCCTTTTTCAGCAGGTGTTACTCATTTGCAGCCTTCTCATGGTCAGATTCTAATTGGAGGTAGTTCGTCTATTCCTATTTAGGGACAAGGCAACATGCATCTTGTTCCAAATGGGCGACGTAGTGCCCATACATCTGAGGTACTTTATGTGCCGGCTTTGGGGTATCATCTTCTATCAGTGCACAAGATTTGTGCCCTCAGCCTCTTGGTCAAATTTGATGTGGATTCTTTTCAGATTCTTGATGGAGGATCCAGAGTGGTTCTTCCTTCAGGTTATGAGGAGAATAGAGTCTACAAGTTGTGGTCTTCTTCTACCTTGACTTCTCTTCTTCTTACCTCTCAAACTCAGTTCGAGCTTTAGCATGCTCGGCTTGGTCACCTCAATTATGAATACCTTCGAAAGGCATCTAAGGACCAGTTTGTTCGAGGTTTGCCGGATATTGTGGTGAGTCAGGAGCCTTGTGTATCTTGCATCCGTGGGAAGCAAACTCGTGATGTTGTTCCCAGCAAGGGTTCAAGGTGGTCTTCAGCATCCTTAGAGCTTGTTTCTACCGATCTTTGTGGACCGATGAGGACAGAATCACTTCAAGGAAGCTTCATGCTCATTGTAAATGATTATAGTAGGATGACATGGGTCTATCTCTTAAAGCTGAAGTCGGAGGCTTTCTCCAACTTCAAGGATTGGTTTCTCTTTGAGGAGAACCAATCGGGGCAGAAGCTAAAGACCTTACGATCGAATAAGGGCGGAGAATTTATTTCCAAGTTTGCTCGGTTTTGTGCAAATCGTGGCATACACCAGGAGTTTGCCAATACAAACACCCCTCAGGAGAATGGCGTTTTGAAGCAGAAGAGTCACACTGTGATCGCGATGGCCCATACCATGATAGAGCATCGTCGGACATCTCAGTGTCTATGGGCTGAGGCTGTGGCTACTTCAGTTCACATCCTTAATCGTTCCCCTACTTCCGTTGTTGTTGTTGGTATGACTCCTTTTGAGACGTACTTTGGCTCGAAGTCCGATGTTTCTTATTTCAAGATTTTTGGCCGTGATGCTTATGTTCACATCCCAAAGACACAGTGTGACGAATTTGAAGCAGCTTCCAGAAGACGGGTGTTTGTGGGCTATGGCTCGCAATCTCAAGGCTACCGATTATATGATCCAGTTAAGTGAGATGTCTACATGAGCCATAATGTTCAATTTGTAGAGGTTCCAACCCAAAGGGGGGTGAGAATCACCCTATACTTGGAGATCCCGATGATAGCTGGGCCCCAGTGACGATTGTTCCTCTCGAGCCTGTGTCTCTTGAGGACTCTTCTTCAGATGAGGAGCCTACTACCCAACCACCAGATTCACCGATTGGTCCTCCGTTGACGGTGGACCTTCTAGAGACTTCAGCAAATGGAGAGTGCCGAGGTGAGATTCGGGCTCCTCCTCATTGGGCCCATGACACGCTCTGAGATTTAGGGATCAAGAGGGTCCCTGAGGAGTGGCAACCAGAAGACGGACCGCGGAGGTCACGACAGCACAACGCACATACTATGGATCTTGTTTGCTCTAACTAGTGTTTGATGTCCCGTGTTATGCAAGATAGAGAGCCTACATCAGTGAAGGAGGCTTTATAGTCTGATCATTGGCAAAAAACGATGGAAGCCGAGTTGGAGGCTATTGAGCGGAATGGCACTTGGTACCTTGTGCCTCATCCCTCTCATAAGAAGGTGATTGGTATCAAATGGGTCTTCAAGACCAAGTACCATAGTGATGGCTCTTTGGACAAGCACAAGGCTCGCCTTGTTACTAAAGGTTTTGCACAACGCCCAAGTGTTGATTTCCATGATACTTTTGCCCCTACTGCTCGCATGGCGACTATTCGTGTTGTTCTTGCCTTGGCTGGTCATAGAAGATGGCGTACCTTTCAATTGGATGTGAAGTTGGCCTTCTTGAATGGTGATTTGAAGGAGGAAATCTATGTAAAGCAGCCGCCTGGCTTTGGTTCCTCAGATGGAAAGGTTTACAGGTTGAAGAAGGCCTTGTATGGCCTCAAGCAAGCTTTGAATGCTTGGAATGAGAAGATTGATTCATTTTTCTAGGCCAAGTTGGGATATCCGTGCTCTAGGGCCGATCCACAACTTTGTATACACACTTCCGAGGGTGGTCATGTGTTGTTTGTTTTGTATGTTGATGACTTGATTATTACAGGTGATCATGCCCAGAGGTCGAAGAGACAAAGGCAACCCTGCATCAGAAGTTCGAGATGATGGATTTAGGACTTCTCCATTTTTCTTCTGGGCCACGAGATTTATCAGACTCATAGGGAGATTTTCATCTCTTAGGAGAGATATGTACAGGAGCTCTTTTTGACTTTTGAGATCGAGGGTTGTCAGTCCATTTCTACTCCTATGGATCCGAACCGGAAGGTCACTTCACACACAGATTCTCCTTTGGCAGATGCTACCCACTACCGTCGGCTGATTGGATCATTGATTTGGCTCCTCAACACACGGGTTGATCTATGTTTTGCTGTAGGTCTCTTGGTTGGGTTCATGAATGCACCTCAGCAGGTGCATTGGTAGGCTGCTCAAAGGATACTTCGGTTTCTAAGGGGGACCTCCGACCTCAGGATTTCCTATCTCTTGAAGTAGCAAGAAGCAGCCCACGATAGCCCTGTCTTCGACTGAGGCAGAGTATCATGCTACGTCTTCTACCACTTGTAAGATTGTGTGGCTTCATCGTTTGTTGGAGGAGCTTGGCTGCCCCCAAACTTGTCCTACTATTTTGCAGTGCGACAATGAGAGTTGCATTGCCTTGGCACGGAATCCCGTATTCCATGCTCGGACGAAGCACATCAAGATTCAGTACTACTTCATCAAGGAGAAGCTTCTGGATGAGACCATCGATGTGGAATGTTGTAAGACCAAAGACAATCTTGCAGATCTGTTTACGAAGGCACTTCCCCAGTCCTTACTTCACCGACATTCCAAATCCCTCCGTCTGCTGCCTTGTCCAGGATCTGAGAGGGGTGTTAAGAGTCATTCCCTGGACACCACGCACGCAGGTGCCACATGGTAGCACTCGGACTGCATTAGTCAGCTGCATTTAATGCAGCCGACCTGATCAATTATTGGCATTATTTTCAGCCTATATATAGACTGAGTTTCCAACAGTCTTGGCATATTGTCTCTCACATATTTCAACCTGCTGACTGCAAAGATTGCTCTTGGGGCTGACGGAGATCAAGATCCTCAAGGTGGAGACATGCGCAGATATTTTCTCTGCACTTGTGTATAATTCTACATCCTTATACAGCATTCTTCACTGCAGATTTTTATGTGTTTCACTATCTCTTTCTCTCTCTCTGTTCACTCTTTGTCACGGTCATTCGCTTCCGCATTGCTTCACTCTAACAGTTCCTCCCCGCAAACCCTACTGTCTCGCTCGTACGTCATCTTTTGACATTAGATCACAATGGAGGTGTGGATAAAGCTCTCTTTCCTCTACCATACACTTTGCCCACAAGATTACCCTAGAGAAGAAACTCATGATGCTCTCAATTGATGATACTCCTTTTATAAAGAGCTCCATCAACAAGTTAGAGGATATGCGGGCTGCTCTTCCATCCCTTGGTCGAATGATATCTTCAAAGGACACAACTATGATTTTTCTCAACTAGTTGCCATCTCCTAAGTATGATGTTTTCTATACTAGCTTACTTATCTCCAAGGTATCTGGCACTCTTCTTTGCAAAGAGCTAGCTCTACTGGTCTTGGAGCATGACAAGAGACTCCAAAGAGTTACAAGTCAATGGATCTGGCTACATGAAGGCTTCTACAACAAGTGCAAGAGTAGGGAACAAAAAGAGGACTAAGAAAGCTAATAATAAGAAGAAAGATAATAAGAAGGAAGAGAAGCAAGATGAACAGAAGCCCAAGCCGTAGTGCCCCCACTATGGAAAAGGCACTTATATGGAAGAGAAGTGCTGGTAGAAATACCCTAATTTGAAACCAAAGAAAGGTACCAAGGATTCAAAGGCTACCCTTGCAACTACAGAGGGGAACTTCGTTCATCACTTTGAGATTGAAGATATATCACTTGTGAAAAACCCTGTAGAATCCAACTTATAAACAAGACACAATGCAAGCTAAACTCACAATAACAGGGATGGAACATCAAACTCACATCCTAGCTATAGAGTCAAACACGCTCACCCCAAGCCAAGGTGTCACGAGGATGTGAAATTTTATTGCTCTACTTAGCCTTTGATTAAAAGTTAATCAAATGTGCAAATGTGACTTACATATGTGAGGTACAAGTTAATTATTTCACAATGTGGGACCCAAGATCCCAATCCTAAAATATCAGTTGGACATGGTACTCCATATCAGATTTTGGCCTAGTCCAATTTATTGGCCACTTATGTCAATGGTGACATTAGAGACTAGGCATTAGTTATTTAAATTTAATGCCAAACTAAGGGCTAATAACTACTCCGAGATACCTGAAAGACAAATCAACCTAGCCAATTTAATTAATGGTCAGTGGAATTATTTTTCTAGGCACTAAAATAATTATTTAATAAATTTTAATATTAATATTTTTAAAATTAATTTAATAAGCTGAATAATGCTTAAAAAATAGAATTATAAGACTACTAGTTGGCAAAACTTGCCCATGCAAGTGAGAAAAACTTTTTGGGGGATGGTAGAAGTCTATTTCAGCCATTGTGAGAGAGGAAGAGGCTATTAAAGAGCAAGGAGATGCTATTGATGTGACTTACAGTCACCAAGGACTAGTCCTACAACAAGTGATAGCAGTTTGGAGTCCCCCCTGGTGCAAGTGTCAACAACCCAAGGTCCTTTTGGTATAGGTGACAACATGCAGGAGAGAGCAACAACCTTTTTGGTGGTCCTAAGCTGTAGGTGACAACTTCCATGGTTGTTTAAGAAAAGCAATAGCAATTTTTCACCTTTTCTTGCGGTGAAACTTTGAAATTTCTCACTCTACAACGTTCTTTCTCATCCTATAGCCATCTCTCAAGTTATATCATCAAAATCCAACCATTTTTTGTTAGGGATATGGTCATCCCCTAGACAAGGATGTGTCCAATATGGGCAAGTTTCATATATTTCTTATCAAATTGGGTATCCTAGAGCAGTAGCCTACAGTACGATACTTTCGTTTTGCAAATTGGGCACCTACCATCAGTCGTGGGCAATCACATGTGCCACGTGGTAGGCTTGACAATTTTAACACGTGATCAATCAAACCAAGCAATCATCACATTTTATTGCCACATGTTGCAATTAGCACATTTCTTGCAAGTCCACGTGTCGATTGTAAACATTTATGATCAGTTGGTTGCATTTAATGCAGTCGACCTGCACATCTTGTCATCGTTTTTTGTGTCTTTATATGTTGCCTTCCCACCCCAAAAAAATCATCTATTTTGCGCAAACTTTGAGATTCCCAGCTTGGTGAGATCGTCGAGATGGAGAGATGCAAAAATACACACTACGCCTGTGTACATATCTACTTTCTCTATTCAGCATTCCTTCAATGCAGATCTTCTCTCTCTCTCTCTCTCTCTCTCTCTCTCTCTCTCTCTCTCTCTCTCTCTCTCATATGCTTTCACACTGCTGCACTTTGACACGGTATCAAAGTAGCATAGAAGGACTGATTGATCCATGGCAAACCTAAAGAGGAGATTTCAGCGCAACACGAAGCTGCATTTTCAATGTTAGAGGGCGAGCGAGAGGGCTGCACAACAACACAAGGCTAAGGCGAGCATGCAGGAGAGGAGATTTCAATGCCACATGAGGCTGCATTTTTAGTGTTAGAGGGCGAGCGAGACAGCTGCACAACGACACAAGGCTAAGGCAAGCGTGCAGGGAAGGAGCCAACTACCGGAATTTGCTGCTGATTTTTGCTGTTTTTGAAGGAAGAAGGCTGTGTTCTCAGCCTTCCTTAGCAGATTTTACCTTTTCATTGCCTCCAACGGGTAAAGAAGGTGTGGCATGAGCAAAGAAGAGCCCTAGCAGGCTGTGTTTTCACAATCAAAGGGGATTTCTTTTGTATTTTTGCAAGTATTGCAATTAAAGATGTCTATTGAGGCCTACACAAAGTTTTACGCAATCATGGATCAAAAGGTACTTGTCTTACCAGCTCTTCTATCAAATCAAAAGCTCAATGGTGAGAACTATTGCATCTTGCGTGTTATGATGCTTGCCATATTGGAGTCCTATGATTTGGCGGAGCTTGTGACGGAGACTATCGACCGTCCTTCATCAAGAGACGAGTCCAAACTTTCCACAACTAACTGTTTGGAATCGGCAAAGGCTTGAGCGCATTGGAACAAACTAAAAGCCTGCATCTGTTCATTTCTCTTTCTTTCATGCACTACAGCCATGATTGCCCATATAGACCACCTAACGTAGGCTAGGGAGATACAGCTGGAGCTTGATCAAATGTATAACAAAATGACCATTATGAAACATGTTTCTTTGGAGGTACAAATGAGAACCTTGAGCATCAAGAAATCATTTTCTATGCATGAGCATGTGAACAAGCTAAGGCAGCTACAAGTGTAGGTCCAAAAGGCCGGGAAGGTGATCACTTCTTGCATCTGTAGCTACTTTAGCTTATTCACATGCTCCTGCATAGAAGACATGGCGATAACGCTCCTTTCACAATTACCGCCTAGATTCAATGCACTTTACTCCGCTTTGATTGCTTCAAGGTGAATAGAGACTCTTCATTGGGAGGAGTTGAATCCTATGATTTTGGACCATGAGGAGCAATTGAAAGGGCAAAATGCTTCCAAATCGAAGGCATTGACAGGTCGGTCCTCTCAAGAAAAGGGGAAGGACCAAAAGGAGGACAAACCAAAGAACGACAAGGAAAAGAAGTCCACTTATCACATCTGTGGCTAGTCAGGTCACTAGAAAAAGTATTTCCCAACAAGGAGAAGAAGAACAAGGAGAAGAAGGGCAAGTCTTCAAAGCATTCAAGAGCGGTGGCTACTCCCTCATCAACTACCTTTCTCCACTTGGAGGTGATTGAGGCATCGACCCCTAGGGCTTCTGATACTATCCACACCCTCGTGAGTTTACGTTGACAGTGGTGGCTCTCAACACATGACTTCTTCTGCAACATGTATTGCCCATTTGTACACTACACCTCACACAATAGCCCATATATCACTTTAATCATAACCCTACCCACTACCTAGCATACAAGCATAGTGTACATGTGCACAATGAATATTGCATATCCATATGGCATACTAGTGCCAGACCTTGCATTAGGCCAAAGAATCAATGCATCTCTCACACTTTGCACTTATACCATCCCAATGTATGACTTAGCACATAGCATAGTAGGCATTGTGCATGGCAAATGATGTATATATGATGCAGACAAATGCACATGTGCTATACCCCTAATCCACTAACTATATACCACCCCTACTTCGTCACCCATCCACACTTGCTTGACTATACCATAGTGCACTACATTGTGCAATAATCCATCACCACAGTGCATAGTGCACACTACACAGTGCACAATGTACTATACCTACTCCCTTCCCATGGTCAAATTGTCATTGGCAATAGCTCTTCTGTTCCTATTCAAGAGAGAGGTACCATTTAGCTTATTCCACATGGGCAAGGTGGTGCCCATACTTCAGAGGTGCTTTATGTGCCCAACTTGGGACACCATCTACTTTCAGTGCACAAGATTTGTGCCCTCGGCCTCTTGGTTGAGTTTGACAAGGATTCCTTTCGAATTCTTAATCATGGATTGAGATAGGTGCTTACTTCCGATTATGAGGAGAATGGAGCCTACAAGTTAAGGTCTCCTTCTACCTTGACTTCTCTTCTTCTTACCTCTCGAGCACAGTCCGAACTATGGTGTGCTTGGTTTGGCCACCTAAATTACGATTACCTTCAAAAGGCGTTTAGGGGCAACTTATTCGAGGTATGCCAGACATTGTGGAGTGCCAGCAGCCATGTGTATCTTGCATTCGTGGAAAACAGCATCATGATGCCATTACCAGTAAGGCTTCAAGGCGGGCCCTCAACAGCCACAAACATGTCACCACATGGAAAACGCACCAAGGTCAACTTTCAGCCATTGACCAGCAATTGGAACAGCAGAGAAATGTAGCCTAAAGCAAGCCAACACCTCACAAACACAAGACAACTAAAACACAAGGGGGAAGAAAAGCAAAAGCTGTTCGCACACAAGGTAGACAATAGGGTGAATGGTAGAAGTGAGAACAGGCAACTGCAAACGAAGCACAACTATGGGGAGGGATAGAAGCAGTTGATGAAGGGCAGCAGCTCAACCAAAGGTTACGTGATGATACTGCGTGAGAGATGGCAATGAAGAGAAACACTTAAGCAAGAAGATACGATGAAGGCAATGGAGAAAGAACTCGTCTGAATAGTGGACAAAATTTGCATACAACGATTAGGCCCTTTCATGTGCTAGAGTGTGTGGCTACAGTGAGGGTACTGTGAAGAAATGCCCTAAATGCAAAAACACAAAATACAATCATACCACAAAGCACAAATTGATAATACAACACTATTAAGGTTAGGGTAACTCAAAGACAGTGAACACAATGAATAATGTGGAATGAATGAATCTAAATAATACAATGCTCATGTAGCACACACACTACGCAATGAATGAATACTATACCCCGAACTCATGTGTCTCCATGACCACTAACATTAGCCCGATGCCTTGGTCTCTTGGAGGTGGGACCTTTTGGGTCAAAGTTGAGCTGTCTCTTCACTCTCCTTGCCACTTGGTCTGCCTTTTCCGGCTTGCAAGGGGGTGTTCAGCCACCAAAACTTTGCTTTAGATTACCCCAACTTTTTTGGAAATGTTTGGCTCATTAAAAACAGCCCCAATAAAGGCATTTTAGCCATTCTGAAAAACACTCTGGGCCATTGTACAAGACTCTACACTAATCTTCTGGCTCCAATATGTTCTACAAAAGGGACTCAATGTACAAACCACTTGTGCCCCACAATCAAATGCCATCATCATTCTCAGCCTATCACAACTAATTTGCTGCTCTTTGGAGGCTTCCTTGCCCTCCTTCAGCTGCCATGACCTGGTTTTAATATCCACATCACCTTCACACATCAAGTGACCCGTCCCACTGTTGTTGCAACCTCATCCTTAACCAGGTGACCTGATTTGTTGCAGTTGCAACCTATTTCCAGCCAGGTGACATCATCCAGCCCTATGCTTTGATCAGTTCCAAGCTGCATTTCAGTCATGCACTCGAGGCTGATCTATGTTTTGCCATTCAACTAGTCATTGATCAGATTTCAGATATTATTCAACAGATTTGACACTCCAAAGCACCAGGCTATACACTGCTGCATTTTCCCATTCCAGCTCTAGAGATTGCTGCATTTTGATATCTGGTCTGCTGCCTTGTGTCCTCAACCCTCTACATCATATTTTCAGTCATGAACATCACCAACATTGCCGCACTCAAGTTCCATTCTCAGAGGACAACTCTCTCCTGCACTCTCCCTCAGACTGCTCCAACATGAGAGAATAATTGTTGGACTACTCCCTCAGCTAAATCTATATCATATTCTCGATGTTCATTCATTCATTAGCATTCCCTCAATCATTACATTCTTGTTCCTTGCTTTTGCATTCTAGTCTAAGTTTTCTATGTCTTAGTCGCATTAATACACTCTGAATGTTTTCCTTGTGCAAACCCTAGAAAAGACCAAGGCCTTCTCTAACCAAGAGTCACACCTTCATGAATTGCACTGGCACTTATACCCTAACACAAATAGACAGCCTATCTTCACATGGCAGTCCATGAAAAGACCCCCTTTGAGGCATTCTATACTAATGTTTCCCACCTCCACATCTTTGGATGTCACTCCAAATGACCAAAGACAACTTCAAGCCCTAATCTAAGCTTCTCACATTTCTCGGGTATTCCTTTGAGGCAAAAGCTTATCATTTGTTTGATCCTGGAGCGAACGAGATCTTGATTCGACAAATATTGTTTCTTTCAGGAGGAATATCTCACAAATTTCAGGTCTATCACTAATGATACACCCTCTCCCTCAGCCTAATCCCAAGAGAGAGACTAATTGTTGGACATCTCCACTACTTGAGCTTAATTTAATATCATATTCTCTATGTTCATTCATTACATTCTTATTCCTTTCTTTTGCATTCTTCTCTAAGTTTTCTATGTTCTGGTCGTGTTCATACACTTCATTACATTCTTATTCCTTTCTTTTGCATTCTTCTCTAAGTTTTCTATGTTCTGGTCGTGTTCATACACTTCATTACATTCTTATTCCTTTCTTTTGCATTCTTCTCTAAGTTTTCTATGTTTTGGTCGTGTTCATACACTGTGAATGTTTTCTTTATGCAAACCTTAGTACATCTTTACATGATGGTCCATAAAAGGACCCCCTTTGAGACATTCTATCCTTTTGTTTCCCGAATCTCACCTCCACATCTTTGGATGTAACACCAAATGACAAAAGACAACTTCAAGCCCCAATTTGAGCTTCTCATATTTCTTGGGTATTCATTTGAAGCAAAGGTTATCACTTGTTTGATCCTAGAACAAACAAGATCTTGATTCAAAGGATATTGTTTCTTTTGAGAGGGATATCCCACAAACTGCCAAGTCTATCACTAATGATACACCCTCTCCTATGCCTACTAAGCCAAATTTACTCCCTGCTCCTAACCAAACCACTTCAACCAAAAAGGCATGGGGATCATGCCATTGATTGGGTGCCAAGAAACACTCCACTCTTGGCCAAATAGACCAGCATAAAGAGTTAGTGCAATGGTGCAACCCAACAAAAAGAGATTCCCATCCCAAGATCAACAGCATCTTGGATTGGCTAGAGTGATTTGCAATTTTCAGTTGCACAGATTTAATGAGCCAGTATCTCAAATAGGCATTGAACCAAAGGATGTGCACAAAAATTTCAGGACCACATATGGCCTGTATGAGTTCTTAGTCGTGCCATTCAGGCCTATAAATGCTCTGTAATTTTCAATATAATGATGGATAGAATCTTTTGATTGGATATGTCCTTTGTGGCCACTTCTTTGAGCTTTGATGACATAATTACCCATTAAATGAATTAGGCAATGCATCGAAAGCATTTGACTTTAGTATTTACAAAACTCAAAAAGAGGCTGGGCATCAATGGCAAAGGAGTGAATTCTTCTTGTCAAGAATTCACTTTTGGGGGCACATTGTCTCTAAGGATGGCGTACATATGGACCAATTGTGATAACAAAGAACGGGAGACAGGGACGAGAGGGGGACAGGGAGAAGGCCACCAAAAGCAAGGGACAAGAACAAGGATGAAACTACATATAAATTGTTGAGATATCGAGCTCCACTCGTGATATGCCAAGGTGACCGTTGTGCATTTATGTCACCGACTTGTTAGCTATAGATGCGGTTGGTACACCGCCCATGAATAATAGCTAGATGACAGCTATCCTTATCTACTCTAGTTCGTGGCTCAGTTAGTATGCCACCTTAGTTAGTTGAGTTTGGTTTGAGACTCATATATAGGGTTCTTCTATTTCTATGTACTTGAGTTCTTTTTGGCTTACACAACTAAGAAGAGGAAAACTGTTTTCAGCCTCCACCTGTGTGTGTATTCCCCCATTGCGCAAGCAAGAAAGTTACAAGTGAGTCTCCTTCCTTATCTCCCACAATCTTAACATGGTATCAAAGCCTTGTTTGTGGTAAGGAGCTCAAGAAAGCAAACCAAGTTCGCGGTGTTCTAGTAAGAGGACCAGTGTTGCTTTCATTTTTCTGTTTTGGGAGCAAGTCTCTGCAGGCAGCACAACCAGAAAGTGCAAGAGTGCATTGTCTCAGATTGAGACGTCCTTCGCGGTGTAGCAAGAGGGCAGTATATGCTGCGGGCGAGGGCTTTAGCCCACAGTTGCTCTGTTTTTTTTATTTGAGGCCATTTCGGGGCTTGTTTTGGAGGCAGAAGTTTTCCGCACGCACTCAGGAAAAGGCTCTGTTTTTAGCTGTGCGGCCACTGTTCTACAGATCGGTGAAAAGTTACTGTAGAAATTGTATCATATGCCTGTGCGCAAAGACATTGGGAGTTACAGAATCATCCTTGTTGCCTGTTGATGCAAAATCGTCACTAGGAAGTGACTGTGTGGTCAAATACCACTTTCGTCAGTTTTGCAGATTTGCCCTTGTGAGGCTGAAGCTGTGTTTTTTGCAATGACAAAATTCTTTGCAGTGTTCTGTAATGCGTCTGATTCTCTTTCACAAATTGTCACTGAAAAGCTTAACAAGAACAACTTCCAAGCATGGAAGTTTAGAATGACGAATTTCCTTATGGGAAAAGGATATTGGGAATTCGTTGCAGGAAATGAAGAAGAACCAGTTCTTCCTGATGTTCCCAATCAACAGCAAATGCAGGCATTTAAAGGATGGCATGAGAGAGCCAGAAAAGTTATGTATTGGCTGTCTATCAGTATTTCAGACTCTATGATTGTGCATATTCAGGATGCAAGTACGCCAAAGGAGGCATGGGATACTCTGTCAAAAATGTATAGCACAAATACGCAAGCCAGGAAAATGCAGCTCAAGCAAGAGTTGCACAATGTGCAAAGAGAAAGTATAAGCATTAATGACTACCACATGAAGGTGAAGAAGATTGCAGATGCACTTGCTTCCATTGGGTCGCCAGTGGAAGATGATGATTTAGTTTCTGTGGCCTTGAATGGTCTAGGAAAGGATTATGCACAGTTCCGAACATCCATTTCTGTCCGTGAAAGATTTCCTGATTTGAGGAGTTGATTGCTCTTCTAATTTCTGAGGAGCAGAGAAATGGTGGTGCATCTTCTTCATGAGGAACTTCAAAAGAAGCTGTCTTCTACTCAAATGCTAGAAGAGATAGAGGCAGAGGTAGAGGAGGCCAATCTGGAGGCCGTGAAAACCAGTCCTATGGAGGAGGACGTGGTAACTCTAGAGGCAGAGGGAGCAAAAGAGGTCGTGGTAAATGGCAAAGAGGCTAAAATGCAAACAGCAATGTTAAATGCTACTACTGTGGTAAAATGGGTCATATGCTAAAGACTGCTATAAAAAGCAGAATAATATCATGAATGGAAAATTGCAACAAGGGAATTATGCATCTTCTAGTAGAAGGGGTGATGATAGAAATGAGTACTTGTTTATGGTGCAGCACATGACCAATTCTGTGACAAGTGTAGAAGAAAGCAACGATGTGTGGTATGTTGACTCAGGTGCATCAAACCACATGACAGGTCATACAGAATGGATGCAAGATGCAAGGAAAATAGAAAAACCAGGATTTGTGGAGACTCGTGATGATACTGCACATCCTATTGTGCAGATTGGAAAAATCCCTTTGTTTATGCAAGATGGCAAAAAGAAATACCTGTCGGATGTATTTCATGTCCCGAATATCACCAAGAACCTGGTCTCTGTTGGTCAAATGGTTGAGCAGGACTTGCAGGTCAGATTTAATTCTCATGGATGCTTTGTTGAGGATATAAAAAATAAAGGTCGCTTGATAGCAAAAGGAAAGAAGAAAGGCAGAATGTTTACGTTGAATACAGACATGCCTGAATTGAGTGCAATAATGTTTGTACATGGGACCGGTGTAGTTGCAGATATTGATATCTGGCATAAACGCATTGGTCATGTTAATGTACAGCGACTTAAATCAATGCAAGCCCAAAATATTGTTGCAGCATTACCTAAATTCAAGGTTGCAGAAACGCATAAGATATGTGAAGCCTATCAATTTGGAAAACAGGCAAGGAAACCATTTCCTAGACATGTTCAAGAGAGTAAGAAGCCATTGGAATTAATCCACTCTGATGTGTGGACTACTAAAGCTGCATCTCTTGGAGACTGTCATTATTTTGTCACTTTTATTGATGACTATAGCAGAAAAGTTTGAGTGTATTTTACGAAAAAAAAAAGTGAAATGTTTGGGCGTTTCAAAACTCTTAAAGCTATGGTTGAAAAAGAAACAGGCCTGCAAATAAAATGCCTAAGGTCAGATGGAGGGGGAGAGTACCTCTCAAATGAGTTTGCAAGGTTCCTGCAGGAGCATGGTATAAAGCAGCAATATTCATGCAATCATACACCACAACAAAATGGAATTGCAGAAAGGAAAAATAGGCATATTGGAGAGGTATCTCGTGCCATGCTCAACGAAAAAGACTTGTCACAGATTTTTACTGGGCTGAAGCAGTTGCTACAGCAGTCTACATAATGAACAGGACTCCCACTGCAGCAATACATGGGATGACTCCAGAGGAGAGATATACTGATAGGAAACCAGATATTTCTCATTTGAAAATTTTTTATTGCATTGCCTATGTTCATGTGCCAGATGAGTTGAAATCCAAGTTGGATCCAAAAGCTGAGAAGTGCATCTTTATTGGTTACTCTCTGCAACAGAAAGGGTATAGATGCTATAACCCTTCTACTCGTAAGTTTACAGTGAGCAGAGATATTGTTTTTTATGAGATGAGTAGCTGGTATAAACTAGTAAATGTGATTGATAATGTAGATGCACAAAATGGTAATGCTGCACAGAATTCACAGTAGCAGTCACAAGATATTAGTGGACCTGGAGTGTCCTCTAGCAGTGGTTCACATTCTTTGCCATGGACACGAAGATTGAGATCAGGAGAATCTTCTCAAAGCAATGCAGATAGTGGTATGCAAGTATCACGAAAAGGAAAAGAGAAGGTAGATCAGCCCATGTTTGATGTGAATGCACGTCACTCTTATGTGGATGGTGAATCCAATGGCTCAGAACAGAGCATTGATGATGAGTTAGGTATTCATTCTATTGTTACACCTGGAGTAAGGAAGACCAGGGATGTTTTGAGAGCACCTGGGAGTGAACCTACTTTGCGCAGGTCTACCAGAGCTAGGTATCCTGTGGATAGGCTGAAATATGATGGATTTACAGCCATTCACTATGCCTGTATGGTCAAGGTGATACAGGAACTAGAACCCACTTCTTTTGAGCAAGCCATGGGAAAAGAAAAATGGGAGAAAGCCATAGATGAAGAAATGGATGCCTTGGAAGCAAATGCTACATGGGAATTGGTACCTTTGCCTAAAGATAAGAATGCAATTGGTTGTAAGTGGGTTTATAAGGTGAAGCACAATGCAGATGGTTCTATGAACAGATACAAGGCAAGATTAGTAGTCAAGGGATATGCACAAACATATGGGATTGATTATGAAGAAACATTCAGTCCGGTTGCAAGGATGGCAACCGTAAGAGCAGTCATTGCTATGGCTACATCAAAGGAATGGTCTTTACATCCTGATCAGTCTCGTTCCGCCTTCCCGTTTGTATTCAGCATTCATTTCAGTCAGTGCAGATTTCTCTTCCTTATTTTCTGCTTTCTCTCTCTCTCCCTCCGTGTTCGTATTCCCTCTTCCGCAGCGCACTCTCACATGGTATCAAAGCCGAAGGAGAGTACACGGAGCTGAGTTCTACGCGGGAGAGCACCCACAACCTTGCGTTTGCTGGTCAAAACGTCTCCAACAGCAGAGGCGTCACCTTCTGCACTATCTTCTTGATCAAGGCGGCCTATTTTGGTGTCATATCTTTGCGTTTACTGCTGGCGTCATCCCCAAAATCTGTGTTTTCAGCCTGGGCGGCCCTCCTCTAACTGGGCGACACTCCACCAACCTGCGTTTTCAGCTTCTGTGGCTGCGTTCAACCTCTGGCAGCACTCCTCCAAGCTGGCGACCTCATTCCTCCTTGCGTTTTGAGGCAAGAGGTTGTTTTTCTGTGGTGATTGCATCGTTAGCACTTGCGTTTGACATCATCCTTGCGTTTTGTGCAAGGTGGCCAGCTCAGGAGCTTCTGATGTTTGTGTTTCGGCGCCGGCAACCTTCTCTTGTGTTTTGGTGTTTGCAGATATCGAAGATGTCTTATCATCAGTTTACGGGCTTTGATGACTCAAATGACGAGCTTTTGTCTCGACACTCGTCTGAACGGAGGCGTGATTTCTATCACGAGGACCGTCGTCCGGAGTCTATTCCTCTTTCCCGTCCCCCTTCTATTCATGTATCTCGGCGAGCCCCTTCCAGTGGGCCGAAGATGCAGCCTTTGGTACCCCCTGTACAAGTACCCGTACTTCCTCAGCTGCCTAAAGAGGACCAGTTGGATGGCTCCAACTTTTCTCTATGGTCCTGCAAGATGGACTGTATCTTGCACTCCTTCGATCTTTGGGAGCTTATTTCTGTTTCTATTCCCTGGCCTAAGGTGGATCCCGCAGATGGGACATCTATGGATCGTGCAGCCTTATGGGATCGGCTCAATTCTAGAGCCAAATCTTTCCTCTTTCTGAATTTGCAGGATTCTGTCCTTGTTCATGTTCACAAGTTGAAGACTGCAGCAGACGTGTGGAGAAAGCTCGCGCCTCTCTATCAACAGAAGACGTTTTCCCACCGGATCTCTCTCGAAAAGAAGTTGCGGATACTCGCTATTGATGATAGTCCTTCCATGAAGGACCACATCAACAGATTACAGGATATAAGGGATGAGCTTGCATCCCTCGATCGAACGATATCCTCTGAAGACATGGCTATGATTCTCTTGACTCAGCTGCCATCGCCTCGGTTTGATGTCTTCTACACCAGCCTTCTTACATCGAGGACCTGTGAGAAGCTTCTATGGGAGGAGCTATCCCCGCTTGTCTTGGAGCATGACGAGCGACTCAGAGAGGTCAGTGCTAGTGGATCCGACTCCACTAGAGCCTTTGTTGCAAGTTCGGGAGGACAGAAGAAGAAGAAAAGGTCAAAGGCTAAGAAGAAGGACAGTTCTTCAAGCTTTGACTCAGATTCAGAGAGACCGAAGTGCCCACACTGTGGGAAAGGGACACATCCCGAGGAGAAATGCTGGAAGAAGTACCCTCACCTTCGTCCAGGAGCGAAGGGTGGATCTACATCGGAGCCTTCTTCTACCTCTACACCAATTGTTACCCATGAGTCAGTGTTCCTTCATATCCATGCTTTGGAGGAGGATCCTTCTTCCGTGGCTGCAGTGTCTTCTGCTTAGCCTTGGTTAGTGGACAGTGGTGCTTTGAGTCATATGACTCCCCGAGATGATTTGTTACAGAATCTCCGTCCATCAAAGGGTTCAGTCCTGTTGGTGACATTTTATCGGTGCCTATTAGTGGTGTTGGCACATTGCCTTTGTTTACCGATCGACCTTTGAGCTCCTTTTCACAGGCCCTACATATTCCGGATTTCGGCCTTCCCCTCCTCTCAGTTTATGGCCTTACGAGGCTTGGCACACGAGTGATCTTCACCGAGCATGCCGTTGTTATTGAGGATTCTTTTACAGGAGCTGTCTTATCTACAAGTTGGCAGGAGAGCGGGCTTTACAAGCTCCATTCCCCTTCTTTGATGCAGGGTCCTCCGCGGCAATCTATTGCTACACCCGTTCCCGCTTGTCCACCTTCTATTCCACAGGTTCCTTCCCATCCCCCACCTTCTCCTTTGGTGGTTCCCTCGCACCCCCCATCCCTTTTAGCGGGGGACGATCTCGGTGATGCGGCTGTGGATTCCCTGGCCCCTAGTGTTTTAGAGGGGGATTCCCAGGATCGTGAGGAGCTCCTTCAGCGGGGCAATCTATATCGACGGACTTCATCGACATTGGCATTCCTCTTGCCACCCCAAGATCTATTTCCTCTTCGACCTTCAGCCACATCCAGGATCTGAGAGGGGGTGTTAGCAGTTATGTTTGTCATGCCTTGTCATCTCCTACCTGTGAGCCTCAGTCTGAGTCAGACGAGGACATTAGGAGCTCTGACATGTCTGTCATGTGTTATGATGGGGGAGGCTAGTCACTCTTGACTGGCTGTCTTAGGATGTGTATTTCTTTTTGGCCTCTTTTAGTGGGCAGCCACTAGCTGCCCGGCCACTTTTTGGTCACTGTTATGGGGCGCCCATTTTAGGGCATTTTTAGGGTTTGCGCCCATTTTAGAGTTAGGGTTAGGGTTTGTCCTTTTGCCTATTTATAGGCAGCCCCCCTCCCCACTTGATCACTTGTCTTATTGCAGATTCCGACACTCCTTCTCCCCCGTAGTGGTGTTGTCATCACCATCAGCCTGATCGGTGCCCTCACTGACGCTGTGGACTGCGTGCAGGGACTGATTAGTCTCCTTCCGCCTTCCCGTTTGTATTCAGCATTCATTTCAGTCAATGAAGATTTCTCTTCCTTATTTTCTGCTTTCTCTCTCTCTCTCCCTCCGTGTTCGTATTCCCTCTTCCGCAGCGCACTCTCACAAAAGCAACCAGAGCATCGGACAAAGAGTGCACGTCAGCTGTCCCAATGGCCTACTAAGACTACAGAGACGATGGTTATTTTACCAAGGGAGCCCCAGTGATCATTAAAGGGCTTTTTTAGGTGTGAGGAAGGTAACATGTAAGTGAGGGTTTCACATAAGTTTTCGTCCTATTGGGTATCTGTGCCCCTGACGAGAGAGTAAAAAAATTTGGTCAAACCCAAGACCTTCACAAAACAAGTATACTAGCCCTACCATCACTAGGTATCGGTGATGAAGGAAAATATGATGAGGGAGGATGGTGGTGTGGTGTCAACAATCGCTAGTGAAAATACCTTAGGATCCACTCAAGTGGTACTCTGCACAATGAGATGCAAAGTGTGCTACATGTTGAAGAATGCTAATGCAGCAGGTGCCACTTGGACAGTGTCCCTCGTGGGGAAATTGTTCACTTGCCCAAGCGCCCTAGTACAAAGATGATGAAATCATGCAATGCAAAAGGGAAGGTACAAAAGGGGGGAGATGTTGGGTGTAAAGGCCCTTTACGCACTTTCCCGTGTATATATTACTTCACACATGTGAACTCACCCTAGTGGGTGTAAGTGTACCGTACCCTAAGTATAAATACATTCTTTTATTCTTTGTGTGTACCACACTCGTATACACCTATCCATCAACTCACTCTCACTCAATTTCATTGTTCGACACTGTTCAGTTTTGTGTCATTGAGCTCCTCGATTACTGCTCTCTCTCTCTCTCTTTATCTGCTTCCACTGCAAATCTACAAACTGGTATCAGAGCCAATGGCTCATGCTAGTTGACAGTGCAGCTGTCACCATTGTGACAAAACATATCAGTCTGGCGGGCTCTTGAAGAGCGGGCAACCAGTTGACATCGCACAAGGGAGCAAACAGTTGTCGATGACCAGCGTGATAGGCATAGGACCAGCGACAGGGTCGGGTACAATCTCGACGGACTGCTGTGCAAGGGGCAATTGGTACGTGACTCGCAACTGCTGCGCGACGGGCGACAGTGGCGTGTCGAGCCGCGCAGACGACGAGCAGGCCAACGCCCCCAATACTTCCTTTTTATTAAAATCAGAAATTTTCAGTCTAATTTATTCCCCCCTCTTCTAGGTGTTCACGTGACCAAGCACAAATCCCGAGTTTGTGCAAATTTCCCCCATAAAATTTGGGGCTTTTCCCAGATTTGGTACCTGACACATATTTCAATGACTTCTAAACCAAAAATTGCAGACATTGAGAGCACAGGCCTCAGAAATTTTGGGGATTCTCAAATGCAAGTGAATTTTTTGCTTGGTTGAGCCAATTTCTTGGAAATTGTGCACTCTTGGACCTCGAAATTTGGGGCTTTTGAAGAAATCATGAAATTTCTGCAACATAAGCCCATACTTGATGCTCGGGAAGATGTATTTATGCAATTGGAGCAAATTCACTACAGAATTTGAGACTCAACAGTGAATTTTGCAGCAGATTCGCTGCTGAGTGGGAGTCTTTTGAGTTTTGGATGCTTCAAATGTTGAAAAAGGACAGCTTTTCTTGATACATGTATTGCTGAATACTCGCTATGGAGTGAAGCAGTGGTAAATACAGCATTCGGGTCATTGCATTTGGGAATTTTGGTGATGTATTACTAAAGTAGGAGCTGTCCTTAATGCAAATGTATCAGATTTGATTCGTACGTATGCGGTAATCAGTACTTGAGATTGAAATTTGCAACTAAACATCTGCTTCTTGGACACCTTGGAAGTACAAGAGTGTGTACTTGCTGTTACAATTCAACAACCTTGCTATTGGCTGAAAGCATTCAGCCCTTTATTGCAGTTGTGTATTGCTGAAGATGGCTGATAGTGCATCTACGTCTGACACAAAGAATCTCTTTGAGATCCGTAAATTCGATAGTAATGGTTTTGATCTTTAGAAAGATTGTATGCAAGGTATACTCTTTCTAAAGGATTGTGATGATGCTTTAGAAGAACATAAGCCTGTTATCTTGTCAGATGAGGACTGGGCTAAAATGAATAAAAAGGCCATTACTTACATTAAAATGGCCGTCACAGATGATATCTTGGTTGATATAAAGGGGCTTGATACTGCCTATGTAGTTTGGGAGAAACTCAAGGCTACTTATGAGAATACAACTCCTGTCAATCAGGTACATCTCATGCGGAAGTTGGTCAACTTGAAGCTTGATGAGTCCAAGCCTACCTCAGAGCATTTGAATGCTTTCACTGATATTTTGAGTCAATTGTTGCAGGATGCAGGTTTACCAGCTTTTAATTCTAAATTGAGGGCTATCTTCTTGCTCATGACCTTACCCAATTCATGGGAAGTATTGGTTGTATCATTGAGCAATAAGCCCAACTTGACATTTGATGGTGTGCATGGTTCTATTCTAAATGAAGAGATTAGACGAAAGGCAGTGGGGAAAATAGTGGATCAACCTACAATGTAAGAGAAAGAACTGAAAAAAGATATAATGCTGCAAATAAACATAAAAATTGCAGCAAAAGCAAGGAAAAACAACAAGATGTGACTTGTTATCAATGTGGTCGCAGAGGGCATAAAAAGCCTGATTACAGGTACTTTAAAAAGGAACAAGAATGCAAGAAGCAAGCTAATGCAAAAGGCAAAAAGAATGACAAGGATGGCAGCTCTACCCCTAAAGAGACAGAAAAAGCAAACGTGGTATCTAGTGTTGTTATTGAGGAAAAAGAAGAGGATAAAGATGCTGATTTGCTGGTTGCATTTTCAGATCCACTTGCTATGACAGTGGAGGACATGTATATCACTAAAACAGATGTAATAGATGCTTTGTTGTCAGCTCATGATGATTTGTCATAATCGTAGATTATTGGCAACAGTGCTTCATTTCATGTAACTCCATCTTTGGAGTGTTTTTCTACTTATACAGAAGGTAATCTTGGAAAAGTTTACCTTGGCAACAATCATGCATGTGATACTGAAGGAATGGGCACCATACACCTGGCTTTAGTAAATGGTCAAGAATTGATTCTTCATGATGTTATGTATGTATCTGGCATCAAAAAGAGCTTGCTTTCTATTGGGCAACTAGACAACAAAGGTTACTTCACTACTTTTGGTGGTGGTATGTGGTAAATACAGAAAGGATCTATGCTAGTTACTAAAGGTGGTAAAAAGGGGACTCTGTATTATCTCTATTGTAAGGCACTTCCTAGAAAGTTTGTTGCAGTTGCTGAAGTACAGTCACACATGGAGTTATGGCACAAGCGTCTTGGACACATGAGCCAAAAGGGTTTGCAAGCACTTTAAGAAGGTGCTCATAGGGAGTCCTCTTTGCTCTAATCTATGCCAATCTTGTACCACCTACAGCCTATGTAAAGGCATTGTGTTTGGCACCCGCACCTCGCACTTGATGCTATGCTCCAACTCACTCTTGGTTGGTGCTTCACTTTGCCTCCAACTTGGTGGCTTTGGGTTAACACTTGTGTGATCTTTAGCATTATGGGGTTGCTTTCCATTGCCCTCATTGCTCACGAAGTCCATGACCTTAAGATGTAAATGCATTCCTTGCCCTCTCTTGAGCCTACCACACTTCCAACACTATCTACCTACGCAAAATCATACTCTCCTAATTGCGGCTTGTTGAGCAGCCAAAGTCACTAGGGGCATTAACATTTAATCGCAGTGCACGAGTTCCTAATTTCGGTCTCCATTAACAGCACCAAAAAGGCTTTATTTGTATTATTTGGCATTTATTGCACATGCTAGGAGAACTGCACCAAAATCCCCTATAAATAGGGCATGTGTGGGCATTCTTACACATTCATTCATCATCAGAGCAGCCTCTCCACATGCTGCCACAGCCTGGCACCCCTCTTTTTAATATGTGGCAACCACCTCTTTCATGCTGGCAACAGCAGGCTGGACCATCACAAACTGATCACACTGTTTCAGCATGTGTTTTCAGTCATAGGCTGAAGCCCAGCAGTCATCATCTCTCCTCCCAGCAGTGGCCACACCTAGCAGCACTTGCATTTGCTGCCTGCAGGTTTGATCCTCCAGATATACATGCATTTTGACTGCTTTTCATCATTCCAGCCAGTCTACCATCTATTGGGACCTGCATTTGCATGCTGGAGACTTCTAATCCGCAGGCAACATCGTCTTCATAGTCAAGGACCAGCTTACTGTCCTACTGCTGCATTTGGTGGACAGCTGCTCTTGGCAGAAGATACTTTTGCATTTTCTCCTCCAATTGGCTGCCCGCAGTCATCTTGACAGGAGTCATTATTCCAAAAGCTCGAAAGCACATGCATCACACAACTAATGAAGGATCACTTATTCCAAAACCAAGACCCCATGGAGGTGCTCATCATCCACCAACTTAACTCTTCTTGCTCTACAATGGAAGGGAATAGGGCTGTGGTACCTTGCAAAACTACTCTCAAAGAAAACTCGGTGCATCTTTTAGATGGTGAAAAGCCCCCCAAAACACTTCATCTTTGCTCTTGAATTTTGAGGTTTAATCTACTAGGCATTGGGCAAGATCCCTCACATTGATGCTTATCAGCTTTCTTCAACTGCCATTCTGTGTGTCCTCAACTTCTTTTAATGTCTGATCAATGACAAGGAATCTTATCCTTCAAATATTTAAGTAAAGACAACTCAATAGCACAATGGTGCAGTTGTTAGCAGGTTGCCACTGGACAATCTCAAACAATAAGTGGTGTTCTCTTGGTAATGGCAAGAACAATATCATTAATAATATGCCCCACCAATGGTAAGACTCCTCCCGAGCCCTTCCATGATCTAGAATCATTGCAGCATGGAATAATGATAAATAGGTTTCCTCTAGTGAGCTTGCTATCCTTATCTAACACAGCCAAACATTACAAGCAATATAGCTTATAGACATCTCAAGTGAAGAGAAGGGTGATCTAAGAACCATCTGCATCCACATTCATAGAATTGTGTGTATAGGTTGACTTAGCCCATGCACTACAATCATGATACCATACCAGCAGAATCCATGCAGATGCACAATTCACATCCATCATTTCTGAAATCTCCTAATCTTAGCTTTCGCTCTAATCCTAGTACCCAACTGCTGTATACTAGTTCATGAACCATGCAACAAGTTGAAACCTCCATATGTGAATTAGCTGCATATGTGCTCCACTCTACAGCTATCATAACAGCTTGCAGACTTGGAGATTCAACTAAACTGACTCCTTTTAAAACAGGCAGAGCTATTTGCACAGTGATGAGAAGAGCTTGGTAAAAAAGGAACACTAAGAACACACAAACCTTATTCATGTCTCAAAGCTGGTTGCAAAGGTTGGTGTATGACAAGACACGGTAGGAGGCAGACTTGTCCTGACTCCAAATGATCCGTTGCCCATAGAGACTCCCTCAGAAAGTCTTTTGAGGCTTTTGCAACGCAACGGATTACCATCTCGAAGCCCAGTTTTGAGCTCTGATCATTTCATTAAAACAACATGCTCAAAACCATCTGAAGAAGCAGTTTTCAAAGCCTCAAGCAACTAGTTTTGTTTAGCTTTCCTTCAGATGCTGAAACATTACACACAGTAACCAAGAGCAATTGTACCTTGCAACTTTGATTTGCTTGTTCCAGAATCTTCTTTCACAAGATAAGTCTGATCAGCGTTCATTGATAAACCACATTCCTCTTCCCTCATTTTTGACGCTTTAACTTCAGCGGCCTTACACAGTGCAGCTGAATCTTGCTCTGTGCTGACAGTAGACTCTTTCTCGGCATCTTCAATTTCAGAATCTTGCTTGCTGTTAGAGCAGTCAATGGGCAAAGCTTCCCCCAGCCTTCTTCGCTTGGCACTCCTACCTGAGTCTTCTGTGTCCCCAGTAACTGCTGTAGAAATTATTTGACCAACTGGTTCAACACCAACCACACTTTCTTTGCATGACCAGTTTTCATGATCATCACTGCTTAACCAGCTCTCATTATCAGCATTAAACTGACTTTGAGCACTAGAAAAAGCGCACTCGCTTTTCGATAGAACCAACTTAGAGTAGCTTTTACTGTTATCGTGGTTTTTCAAGCTATTAGTCTTCTCGGATGACTTCCTGCATGGACTCTTTTTATGTTTCCAATGTGGTGAGGACCTAGATAGGGCGAAGGTCCTGCCTGCACGAGAATTTGTGGTTGTATTGTCATAGGGTTTGTGCTCAACCCCTGCTTCTTTAAGACTAAGCGTTTCGTTTATAGCACTCATGGACTTTATTTTCACATCTGCCTTTCTAGAAGCCCTTTTGCATTCCGTTTTATCTGCCTCTTCATTGGCCTGCTTTTTTGAGTGTTGATTATATTGAAGCTTGCTTTGAGCCGGAGAGGGAGACAATCTATCTTCCCTGGCTGGTTGTAACGAGCTAAGACTGCGAGAAATTCTAGGAGAACTGTTCATGGCTCGATGAAGTTGAAGCGCCAGTTCTTCATCATCCATAGCAGATTGTGTGGATGCAACGCCTCCAATAAACTGCAGGTCTGCCTTGATCTCAATCTCCCTGCCTTTTCGGTGTGAATTCCTTGTAGGCTTCCAATCCTCGTAACGAGCGGCCCTTACCACTGCTTCAAGGGCAGCCTTAGCAGCTACTGCAGCCTTTGCTGCTACAGCGGCCTTGTCAGCTGCAACTGCCTTAGCCTCAGCTGCAGTTTGAGCAGCCATGGCTGCTGTAAGCTTGGCAGCGGCTGCCAATTCCTTGTAGCAAACGCCTCCCTCTTCTGCCCCGTTGCTGGAGGTCACACCCGCTGGGAACAAACTGGTAGGAGGAAAACCCGCTCGGCTAAGACTGAGTTTCTTCCGGGCCTTGGATCGTCTATGTTTTGGTGAGCTTTGCTTCCATTTACTAGCAGGCTTGGTGCACTCAGATACTAATGAAGAGGAGTTTTGCTCCTTGCAATCATTAGAATGAGCAGAGACTTCACCTGCATTTGTCTCTGGTTGTGCAGATGTAATGGACTCTTGAGCAGCTTGTGGTTGGGAATTCTCTATGGCCTCCGCCGGTTTGGACTCCTCGAGATCAACTTCCAACTTCAAGTCCTCCATCAGACCAGCACAGGGAGCACCTCCAATGCTGTGCCAGGCCGCAGCATAGGAAGGCGAGCCCGGATTTAACCACTTGCTTTGTTTCAATCCGGCTAGTAATCTCTTGCGAGGAGGAAGACAAGCGCTCTGAACTGCCAAGCAGCCTCGGCCAGCTTCCCAGGGGCCAAAATGGGCATCATCAGCCATGGCAGCAGCAGAAACACAGCAGAAGCGGACCTGGATGCCGAACGGAAAAGGCTGCCAAGGTGTGCGCAGGTCATGAAAATGATCAATGTGCCGAATCAGGCTTCAAAGGATGGTGAAGGCTGAGGAGTGGGAGGTGATCAAAGGCCGGATGATGCAGGTTGGGAGAAGGTTATGCAAAGCAAAGCAGGAAGATCATGTTGGCACAGGATGAAGGGAAAAACGAAGGAGCCGTGCGTAAGCTACAAGAGAAGCCAAGACGACGAATAAGAAGAGCTCGAGAGCCGAGGAGGATATGGAAATGGTGAAGAAGATTCTTATTGTTCTGAGCAAAATGAGGCAAAGCCATGGCACCTGCGACAGAATGCGAGGGAGAACTGTGCAGGTGAGGTTAGGGTTTCAGACGAAGGCTGCAAAGCTATGCTTCTGCGTTCCGATGGCTGACGATGACGACGACGATGATGATGATGGTGAAGGGGAATGAGGAAGAAGAGAGGAGGAAGGTGACAAAAGTGACAGCGATCGGGGAAGAAAAAAATCCATTCACGTGGAAAATGAAACTGGTCTGCAGATTACATCAAAGCATGCCGCTAATCATGTGATTAATGCGATATATCCTATTTCTTAATTCCACTTGTCAAATTTTCTTGTCTACATAAATTTTACTAAAATGTATTTTTTTCAACTTTTCTATTTTTTGTAAAGTATATGGTTAAATAAATCTGTAGCAGTGTTCATGAAAAATATTTTATTGGGGAATAGATTTGTAATATGTTTAAGGGAATTAAGGCATGGCGATTGAACTCACGCACCCTTAAGACTCAATCTACCACGCCACGATCTTGTTGGCAACAAAAAATATTTTTTGGTAGCATATACAAAAAAATTTAACTCAAAATTTTGAAAAAAAAAAATGAATTGCATTGCATATGTTTGCCTGCCTTATAACTAAAAGTTTTGGGAAGTTTAAGATTTTTCACCTTCTTCCTTACATTTTGAGGGTTTTTTGAAATTTTTGCAATTCATTTTACATTATACCTCAATATTTTAGAAACAGTGATCATCACTCTCATTTTATTTTTAATTTTACAGTATGCAAATGGAAAGTATAACTATACACATGGGAATATAATTAATGTATGAGTAAAAAGTTGTAAGTTTTTATAATATCCATTTGTAAGCATGTATGTTTTATGTAAAACTCAATACTATTTATGATTGACTATTATCTAAACTACGAATGTGCTCTATATGTGCCATTGGTGGATTTTACATATCTTATGAGTAAGTCTTTAAAATTGCAAAACTTTCTACTAAGTCTTTGTAATTTGTAAATAAGCATTTGAGATCTACCATGTTATAAAATATTTATTTTTCCATGTCACATGTGTATCTTATCTAAAACAAACTTGAGTGAGCTATTTATGTGTCATTGGTAGGTTACATTGCACTTGAAAAGACGCCTTTCTATAACCACAATGTCAACTCCAACAAATAATTATTAAGCATTTTGTTAGTTCACTAGTCTTGTATAATAAAAGGCCACTTAGGTTGTGACACACAAAGTGTCACATGCACTTAGCATCCTAAGCCATGCTTTGCATTAACCAAGGAAATTGTTAAGCATACATGTTCCAAACATGGGCATCACATCCTATTTTCAATGGCCACCACACATCTTCATGCTTTAGGCGTCATGTTAAAAAACAGCCACCACACATCTTTGTGCTTTAGGTGTCATGTTAATGCTTCTATAAGCCTTAGCAAGTGCAACACAAGGCTCATTAGTACAATCTCTCAACATACTACATATTGATCATTTTTACCATCAACCTTCAAAATAGATTGATCACATGGACACACATTCTTCTCACATTATAATTTTTGTCTTCCACATTAACTCCAAACCATTTATCACTTAAACACTTTTTAAATTGAAACAACGAAAACAATTAAAACTCTCTAAAAGTCCAAAATTTTGTACCATCAAAGAAACTAAAATTCCAGAAATTTGTTGCACCTAATCATGCTTCACGCGGGGCATGTGTTGAACCTTTGCATTGTCTTCAATGAGATTGTCAAGCTTATTAAATATATAGTGGTGAAAATGGAGTGCAATTTGAGCTGCTAAGCCAAACTTTGTGCGATAAGATTTTTTCAAGCATACATATCTAGGTTAACTTGTGTAAACATATAACATGGGGCAAATGATGCATTTTACACAATGTGTGGAGCCTCAAACTTGTCTTTGATGAGATTGCTAGGCTTATTAAATACATAGTGGTGAAAATGGAGTGTGTGAACCCCTAAGCCAAACTTTGTGCAATAAGATTTAGTTAGACAAACATATCTAGGTCAACTTGTGTAAACATATAATATGTGCATTGATAATAATATGTGGTTCACTTCACCTCTATGCTTGTTATAACCCCTAAATAGATATTGTCCTTTGAAAGACGATTGCCTTACTATAGCTACACATAAATTATTAATGATGATAAGACTAACACTATTGTTAGCTAACACTTTGATTTACAACTAACTAAAAAAGCTAGTAACCTCTTATCAGCTTTTACATTAGCAAATATTAAAGCTCAAGTCAAGCCATAAAGATTTGAAGGCTAAACATGTGTCTAACTTTATGTGGGCCATAGTTTGCATATCTATTGAACACCCTGTTACCTTCTAAATTCATACTATTGATCTTCTACTCCATACTATCCCATTGATTAGCTAAAACTTTATAGCATATGTTGCATAGAGAGTAAGCCATGAAGAACATGGCAAACCAAATGTCACAATTGAAGGAGCTATGGATCCTAGCTACTTTGATTCACATTTTAAAATATACTATGCATTCACTATACTATTTACCTTGTAATATAGTCTTCATAATCACTAATGTAAACATGAATTTGCTCGTTCGAGAGGGAACTAATGGATAGGTCAAAGATACCAATTGCTTCTCCAAGTGGACAAATCCTCTTCTATAGCAACACCTTTACCACTATTTCTCCTTCTCCCACAAAGATGCCAATGCCCATGGACCTATCGGAGATCATACTCAACCGACCATGGTTGAGCCCTTTAGATCCTTCATTGTGCAGGTTTGCCTATGAGAAGAATGCATTCCTACTACAACTAGCATATCCTTGCCATGGTGGACATTGTGGGAAAAAGTAGAGATTTTTCTAAATAGACACCGAAGTCATCAATTTCAAGGCCTTCCAATGTAATTTTGACCTCCGAGGCCTACTATCAACCCTAGCCCCACTACTATTGCCATGGAAGTGGACCTGTCTTTCCCACATCCTTTCCTTCTCCTCCTCCTCCCCGCTCTTAGACAATGGACATACCATCTAAGAATAATGAAGCCTCATTTGCCACCTAAAATACCACTTCTCGCAACAAGAGGAAAGGGATATCAACCACAAACTCTAGAGGGAAAGGGGGGCGTGTTGTTGATCCACTGCCACCATTAGAGGAGTGTTGGGGGTAAAGGCGCCTATGCCTAACTGCATGTGTATTCATTACACTAATAGTACCCGCACACTTGTACACTGCAAATGTGGCAGGTGCCTATCACTATCACTTTATTCTTTATTCTTTTAGTGACATTTGAATAAGGGAGGGCCGGTCACACATTGTGACAGTTGGAGTTCCCACATCATGTGTCTCTTACTCTTATTCTCTTACTTTTTCTACCAGAGCTCTTACTTCTGCTCACGGGCTTCCTCCCTTCCATTGGTATCAAAGCATTGGTTTGACGAGCTTCTCCCTTAGCTTTACTTTAGCCTACACTTAGAAGCTTTAGCTCTTCATCAATGGTAGCCATGGCTTCTTCCATTTGATGCAACAATTGATGCTTCTCTTCTTCCAGCCTTCTTGCACCTAAGTCAGGGTTTCCTTCTTGTTTAAGCACCTTGGAGTGCCTATCGAGCCTCATTGCAACCAAAATTAGAAGCAAAAATAGGATAACAACTGGCATGATTTGCGCCTGATCTTTAGGCTACTTGGACAACACACATGGCAACTCATTACTTGTTGGGACACTTCAATAATCAATGGGCATTGCTTGCCTCCCTCCTCAACATTTGGCACTGTGCATCTTGGACATCATTTGGAGCTCCCAATCCCTATTATTGTTGTATATGAACATTAGACCTATTGCAATAGTCTTGGAGCAGTGTCTTCTTAGAATTTGTAGCTCCTATGTTGCTCTATTGATGCTTGTATGCTTGCATATTAATGTTAAATCATTGGGAGATGTTATGTTGATGTCTTAACATGCTTTTGGGACTAATTTGAGCTTGAAATAGCTTAGATTTGACTATCATTTAAGTGTTGTAATAGCAGGGTAACAAGCATTTATCAACAAAAAGTTGATGCCTAAAGCTTATTGATGCTTTACGGGACACTCAGTGGATGTACGTGTGACGTATCCGCCTTTGATTACGTGACGAGTAACATTTTAGTAGTCGCCTAGAGTTTATCTTCCAGCCGTCGCCATCTGTACTCTAACCAGAATGATCGGATTTTGTCTGGCTAGTTAACCCTAGGTCTACCCCGCAAGGGGAGCATCCTGCCATTACCCGTGGAGGACCGGCCTGAAGGTTCCTAATTGACCTAACAGTCACCTATCAACAACTAACTCACATCTACAAGTGTTCTTGAGAGGCTTCTTGTCCGGAAGGAGCAATTGCCATTACCCTTGGTTCATGGAGTACAACGCTTTTTTCTAGTAGCAGGCTAAGGATTTATAAAATCCCTTACAGTGCTCTAGCACAGCCATTGTACCTTTCCCCTAAGATAATTTACAGTTCAAGTTATGAGACCAAACCTTAAGTAAGTTAATGAATCGGCCCTTCCTAGAGTTTCTTCCTACTGTTTGTTTTTGGGGAAACCTCTCGACTAACCGAGACACCCTGCCATAGGACTAGATTCGTCGGGAATCCATCCACCCGCTTTCCTCTATGGAAGTTCTTAGTTATCTAATTACCTACCACATTAAGTGAAATATATAAAAATAACTTCATTAATTAAAATCCTTTTATGCACACTTGTTCGTTTACGTAATTTATTCACGGACATACAATCAGAATAAAATAAGTTCATTGATTACATTCCATAATGTGTGTTCTCCCACCCATACAGGAGAAAAATTACAATTTCACGTGTTGCCTCATCCAGCGTATCTGCACATCACGTGATGCCTCATCCGGAACATCTGCACGTCACCAAGATCAAATCCACCTATAGCTAGCATTCATAGGTGTCCCAAGTAGAACTTGGGCCATACAGGGGACCAAGTAGTTCCTAGATGCAAAAAGGGATTTACTAGCCAGAGCCCCCCTGGCACCCTTCCACCTCCTACTTAATACGATCCCTACTGGGAGACCTCTCGCCATCGGAGGCGGTCCATGCTTCTGCAACGGTGAAAACATCCCCTCTTGCTATGGGGATTCAGTACCTATCCTTGGGGGAGGTATAGGGCTCCTCAATTCTTATCTGTTCTAATACTTAATTCAATCAATATCTAATCTAGAAAATCACAAACAAGATTGATGTCTGCAAGCAATTATGACTTCAATCAATCATGAAACTTTCAAGTGATGCTTAATTCTAGTAACAATCGACACTTGAGTTTCACATAATGAAAATTTTCCCCTTGGAATTTAACTAGGGGCATCTAGAATTTGGGATCTCTAACTTTCCAGTTCTTGTAACCAAGTTTTTAGGCCTTAAGTCAGTATTTCTCAAGAGACTTATCTTATTTGGATAGAACTTTTTTAGAAAAACCTGTGGTATCATGATTGGTAAAGAGTTGTTATCCGAGCCTGTAACTCTGTTAGTGACTAGCATGCTCGCAACTCCAATTGTTGCGACAGTAGAGGTATGATAGAATACGATAGAGTTCTTCAGTGTCTTCTCTTCTCGGATTAGAGTAGAAGAGGATAAGAGACCTTCAGCATATCTTGGACAGAGTCTTCTCCTTCTCGATCAGCGTCTCGTCCTCGTCAAGATTGCTCTTGTTGCTCCTTCTTCTCGATCAGTGTCTCGCCCTCATCAAGATTGCTCTTGTTGCTCTTTGTGGTCATCCCCAAGCCCTCAAGTTATAGTTTTTGCAAGAGGGGGAGGGGAGGGGATAAAGAGAGGGCGCCTGCTTTTTGGTGTTTTTGATGACATCATTGATGACAAAGATTTCGTTTTTTTCTGCCTTGCAACTTGTTTGGATCATAACTTCGTCGTATGGACTCCAAATATAGACGTTCGGGTACTTAAAATGATCGGAACGCATTTGATTAACAAGCCATCATAGACAAAATTACAAAAATCCATCAAAATTAGGCAAAAATGATTATTTTTATAAATTGCGTTATTTTTATCCATCTTTTGTCTTGGACGACTTATTCCCTTCAAAATAAGTCACAATATATATTTGAATCCATCTAGAGTGGAAATTAAGTCATCTAAACATGATACTAGAAAACTAATCTTGCTTCTTGTAAATCCTGTAGAGATTCTGCTTTTTTTCCCCCCCCCATGTGTGGACATACAACACCATGTATATGCACCTTAAAATAAACTAAGTAATGGGGACTACAGTACGGCTACCTCGGTCGTTATGTATACTTGTCATATGCTATGGCATGCTTTTGAGTTGAGATTTGGGCTTCATTGCATTGGTATTGGCTGTGGTTACATGCCTTAGTTACTTCAGTGGCTTACGTAGTTATGGGCTTGAAGAATTTATTGGGTTTTATGCTACCAAATTATGCTTCATGTATTTTGGATACTCGGATGTCATGAACTTGATATTTTGAGCTTACATTGCTCATTTGGCATTCAAATTTGTTCCAATGGGAGTTACCTGCGCTTGGTACATAGAGCTTTGGATTTATGCAATCGAGCTTGAGCTTACTTTCATTGAGACCATGGGACACTTACTTCATGTACATGCTCTCTCGATGTGTATTAGATGTAGTTACCCTCTAGTGGGCTAAGTTGATCACTTACTTTGGACTTGGCACTTATGTCTATTAGTGTATTGTCAATGATATTTATATGCTTCTGGGTTATGTATTGAGCTTTGCTCATTGGGTTATGCATTTGACATCTCTCCTCTCTTTACCATGAGATCTCCTAATGTGCACGATGTCTATGCCTACCACATGTATGGTTATTGACACATTGCAGTTATCTTTCTTTCTTGGTTTCTTACACTTGGTTGTTGGCATATTGCTGCAATTTATTATAAGAGCATGTCACATCAATTTTATGCATTATATATGAGGGCAGTCACTTGGATTTGATAGTTACTTGATTATAGTTAGTGGATAACTCATCCTTCTGGTAGTTTCTCTTACTCAATCCTTTATTTGGCTGTGATTTTGGGGTTGTTTTGCTGCCATTTACATCAATCTATTTGTCTTGGATTGTGCTTTCATGTCGTGCATTATGGCAAGTGGATTGACTGACGATGATATCTTTAATATTAAGAAGTTAGATGGCACAAATTATAGCTATTAGAAGGCAAAAATCTAGCAGGTTCTAGTATAGAAATTTTAGATTTAGCAATTGAGACATGAGGGTGTTCAGCCCAAATGCTTTGATGCAGAGAATTGGTTTGAACTGGATGAGTTATGTAAATCCACAATCATTTTGTCACTCTCTATGTAGGTCTACTATAATGTTGTCTCTGACAAGTAGACTCCATGAGAGTTATGGGATAAGATTCACAATGTCTATGATAAGTAAAGCCCTACCTCTCAAATGTACTAGCTAAAGCAACTTATAGACCTTCGTATCAAGGAGGGGACTTCCATGTCCGCCCATGTGGATAAGTTTCATTCTATTTTTAGCCAGTTGTCTTCATAGAGAATTGAATTTAAGGATAATCTTCCTTCTTTGTTCTTATTGGCTACATTGCCTGAGTCATGGGACACATTTCGTACTGCTATGTATGTGAACATATCCACTGATGGGCTAAAATTGCAGGATGTAGAGGGTGATCTCTTGAGTGAAGAGGTTAATAGAAAGAATGTAGATATATCCTGCACCTCTCGTGCTTTGACAGTTAGAGGTAATAATGTTAGGAGCAATAATGATCATCATGGGAGAGACTCTGAGAAGTCTCATTTTCAATCACATAGATAGTCTTGCAATAAGTCCCATGGCCATAAGTCCACATTGACTTGTCATTATTGTGGGAAGCAAAGTCATATTCGGCCACAGTGCCATAAAATGCATGATAACAAGCACAAAGAAAAGGAAAAGGATAAAGTGTAGGAAAAGAATGATGATCACAGCATTGTCCCTAGCAAGTCTAGTGTCAAGTTTGAAGAGATTAATGTCACGCAGACTGATTCTGATGATGATCACATACTTGCAACTTCTCCTCTGGATGTTTCACAATTGATTGATGCCTTGTCTACTTGTGCTCAGTGTTGGCTGCTTGATATAGGAGCTTCATTTCATGTCACCCCGCATCAAGAGTGGTTCCACTCCTATTACCACATAACAAGATTTATTAGATCGAGTAAATGACCTAGCATTAGATATTGTTGGTATTGGAGATGTCCAGCTGGAATTTCCTTCAAGCAGTATATCTACTTTGCATGACGTACGCTATGTTTTGACTTTGACCAAAAGCATGCTTTTGGTTGGATAGTTGGATGATGTAGGTTATGTTGTATCTTTTGGCATTTCCTCATGGAAGCTTACTAATGGGAATCTTGTTCTGGCATGAGACTCCAAGTCTGGCACTCTTTACCTCTTACTTGCATCTGGGTCTATAATCATGTTTTGGTTGTGGCTGTAATAGCACATGTATCGTTATGGCATCATCGCCTTGGGTATATATCATTAAAAGGAATAAAAATGCTTACCCGTTTGCAATATCTTTCGCCCCTTGAGACTAATAGTGTTTTTATTCTTGTGATCATTGTATTTGTGGTAGACAAACTTGTAATTCGCATAACAAGTCTAGCACTATGCACATAGGTGAGCCTTTAGCTCTTGTTTATTTTGATGTTTTGTGGATCGATGCCTGGCAAATCGTTAGGTGGTGCAAAGTATTTCATTACTTTCATTGATGATTACTTGCATAAGGTTTGGGCATACCCATAAAGTAAAAATCAGACGTCTTGGCTATCTTTCAATGTTGGCTTGCTTTTTTTTAAGAACTAGCTTGGCTATATGTTAAAATACCTACGATTTGATAATAGGAGCAAGTATGTATCTAAAGTCTTTGAGTAGTTTTGTGATGAGAGGGATATCAAGTGTCAATTGATCACCCTGTATAACCCATCCCAAAATGGTATGGCTAAGCACATGAATATGACAATTTAGGAGTGATTTCGTAGTATGCTTAGGTAGATAGGCTTACTGCAACACTTTTGGGCTAAGGTAGTTACTATTGCCATACACTTGATTAACCAATTTCCATGCATTACTCTTAACTAGTAGGTTGCACAGGAGGTATAGTTTGGAAGATCGCCATCTATACTCATTTTCATGTCTTTAGTTGTGAGGCTTTCTACCATGTTTCCAAGGATAGTTGCAATAAGCTAGATCTTAATTCCATGAAATGCACCTTTCTTGGTTATGGGGATGTAGGTGAGATGGGCTATTACCTATGGGATCCGCAAGCTTAGAAGGTCATTCATAGCTATGATGTTTTCTATGAGGAGAAAATGCATAAGTAGCTTGAGGAGATCATTGAGGTATGCAAGGTGATATTTCATGAGGAGCCTTCTATTACTGGACATTCACCTAGACAACCTGCAATAGTTGATGCTCTCGTCCCCCAAGATCATGAGGTTAGAAAGGAGGTACATGCCCCAGAACCTGTTTCACGATGGCGGCCTACTAGAGACAAATGTCACCTGATTAGTTTGCGCCCTCTATGGATTATGTTATGATGACAAATGTTGGTGAGTCTCTTACCTCAAGATGAGGCCATGCGCAGAGAGAATAATCACTCTTGGGAGAGAGCCATGTAGTCAGAGTATGACTCATTGCTGAAAAATCATATATGGGATTTGGTTCCTCTACCTAGTGGAAAGCATGTTTTGCCATGCAAGTGGGTATATAAGTTGAAAAGTACCCATGGATGCCCCACACCCACCTATAAGGCCTGATTGGTTGCTAAGGGTTTTAAGCAGGAGCATATTGTTGACTTTGATAAAGTCTTCTCTCCTATAGTCAAGATGACAACCCTTCACTCAGTATTGGCTTTGGTTGCAGAACTAGATTTGGACTTCTATCAAATGGCTTCTCTCCTGTAGTCAAGATGACAACCTTCTCTTGGTATTGGCTTTGGTTGAACATCTAGATTTGGACTTCTATCAAATGGATGTTAAGATGCCTTTCCTACATGGAGACTTGCATGATGATATTTATATACATCAGCCTAAGGGTTTTAAGGAAAAAGGCAAGAAACACCTAGTGTGCAACTTGAGAAAGAGCTTTATGGCCTTAAGTAGGCACCTAGGGAATGGTACTACAAGTTCAATGCTTTCATACACTTGTAGGGATATACTTGCAATGATATGGATCTGTGTTCATACACAAACAAGGCTCGTGATGGCAACCTTATGATTTCGATACTCTATGTGGATGATATGTTGATTGATGGAATTACTCATGATGAGTTAGATGCCTTGAAAGGTTAGCTCAAGAAGAATTTTGAGATGAAGGACATGGGACAAGCTTCATATATTCTTGGGATGCGTATCATGCATGATCACTCTAAGAGGCTCATTTACTTATTATAGAAGGAGTATATCCAAAAGGTCCTTGAGCGGTTTCATATGTAGGATGCTAGGCCTATTGGTTGTCCTTTACCTTCTTATGTGAAGGTTAGTTAGGCCGATTGTCTGCAGTCTTATGAGTGTCAAAAGAATGAGAGATGGATTGGAGCAACAAAGAGCTGACTACTCTCTTTTTTAAAAAAATTTAGTTTAGTCATGTACCGACTTATTAAGAACATGCATATGATCAATAACTACACATACCAAGCTATCATGTTGGTAGATATTGGATGACTATCTCAACACTCCCCCTCAAGCTCAAGTGAGGTATTGTACTCCAAGTAGCTGTCTAAAGTAACTGAACTTACCTTTACCTAGTGACTTGGTAAAGATATCCGCTACTTGATCATTTTTCTTCACATGCAGGAGATCCACTTTTCTTGCAAGTACCATCTCACGGATGAAATGATAGTGTACCTCTATATGCTTTGTTCAGGCATGGTAAGCAAGATTTGTTGCCATAAGTACACTACTTAGGTTGTCACAATATAATGACACAGGAGCTACTACCTGCATATTCAAATTAGCCATCAACTTAAGCAACCATGCAATCCCTCATGCAGCTAAAGCAGCACCTCTGTACTCTGCCTCAGTACTAGATAGTGCAATAGTTGGTTGATTCTTGCTACTCCAGCTAATCATCCCATTGCCAAGGTTAAATGCATAGCCACTAGTAGATCGGGGATCATAAGGACATCATGCCCAATCTGCATCAGTGTATCCAATGAGCTTCAGGTCCTTATCTTTCTCATAAAATAGCCCATATTCTATCATTGCCTTGACATTTCGCATGATTCTTCTTACTACATTCAAATGTGGTTTCTTGGGCTTTTGCATAAACTGATTGATAAGCCCAACTACATAGCTCAGATCAGGCCTAGTGATAGTCAAGTATATCAAACTTCCAATCATCTACTTGTACATATAGTAACATCTACAATCTTAGCTCCAGTGTCTACATCCAATTTGGTATTCTAATACAAAGGAGTATCAAGTGGTTTATACTCTGTCATGCCATACTTTTTTAGCATTTCCAATGTGTATTGTCTTTGCATAAGCAAAAGTCCATTAGCTGAATTTACCACTTCAATGCCCAAAAAATATTTCAGCTCACCTAAATCTTCACGTCAAACTTTGATTTTAGCATAGTCATCAAAAACATATATTCCAATATTATCATCACTTGTAATAATGAGATCATCCACATAGATGACTAGTACAACCAAGCCTGTGTCTTTCCTTTTAGTAAACAAACTATGATCAACCCTACCAATTGTAAACCCAAGACTCTGCAAGTAACTAGTAATGTGTGCATGCCAGGCTCTTGGAGCCTATTTCAGCCCATCAAGAACTTTCTTCAACTTGCAAACACAATTTTGAAATTGCAGGTGTGCATACCCCTCAGGCTGATCCATCAATACATCCTCTTCCAGGTCAAAATGCATTCTTTGCATCCATCTATTGTAATTTATAGCCCTTTGCTATAGCCAATGCAATCACATTTCTGATGATTGCCATATTGGCAATAGGGCTGAAAGTTTCTTCATAATCTAAACCATATTGCTGAGCATATCCTTTGGCGACCAACCTAGCCTTGTATCTCTCTACGTTGCCATCAAACTTGCATTTTACTTTTTATACCCATTTACAGCCTATAGTCTTCTTACCTTCAGGCAATGGAACAAGCTCCCAAGTCAGATTTTTAGTCAATGTAACCATTTCTTCATCCATGGCTTTTGCACTAGTTCGTATCCAAGACAACTTCAATAAATGTGGCTGGTTCTTTATACTCCATGACCTTAGTCATGTATGCATAATGCTTCAACAAATGTGACTAGTTCTTTGTACTCCACGACCTTAGTCATATATGCATAATGCTTCGCAGAATATCCACGATATGTAAGTCGATCAACTAGGTATCTCACTCTCTACTACGAGTGTCTCAATTGCAGTGTACTACTTGATTCCCCTCTTTCATGAGGCAGAACATGCCTACTCTCCCTAACACCTAGAATATACACTGATGGAATTCCAAGTTTACTATCAAGGCTATCAGTTGAATCCAAAAGGCATCATACAAGGAGTCATCATGCCAGAAATATGATCAGAAATTGTTTCTTTTCCTTTGCTTTCTACCTCATTTCTCCCCCTCGCCACTAACATAGTGCTGTTAGTGGATTGTGATGCAAAACACCTCAATCTTCCAGTCCATAGAAGTACACTAGAAGATACATTAGCTATAGGCCTAAACAAAGAAGCACTCAGCTGTGGAACATCATTAGAAACATAATCTAAAGGCATATTAGTAGGTACATCAGTAGACGATACATACCAAGAAGCCATTTCATCAAATATGACATCTCTGCTGAATAGTGTCTCTCTAGTAGATGGATCATAACATTTGTATGCCTTCCTCTCATGTGCATAACCAATGAACACACACTTGTGTGCTTTGGGATCCAATTTCTTTCTCTTCTCATTAGGGATATGAACATAGGCAATGCAACCAAAAACTTTCATGTAACTAATGTCTGGCGGCTTGTACCCATAGAGTTTCTCGTATGGAGTTGTGTCATGTATACTTGCAGTTGGAGTTCAATTCAGCACATACATGGTTGTCATAACAGCCTCAGCCCAATAGTACAGTGACATATTATTTTCATTCAACATTGCACGATTAGTCTCCATAAGCACCCTATTCTTTCTTTCAATGGCTCCATTCTGCTGTGGAGTGTAACTACATGTGAGCTGCCTATGAATGCCATTTTTGGCTAAGTACCTGTCAAATTCATTATATACATATTCCCCACCACTGTCGGATCACAAACATGAGATAAAGCAATCAAAATCCTTATCAACTTGTCTCTTGAAATCTTTAAAAATAGCAAACACTTCGTCCTTGTGTTTCAGGATATATACCCAAGTATACTTGCTGAAATCATCTATAAAGGTTACATAATCCTGATACATCAAAATGTATCAACTGTAATGGCCTCAAGCTATTCTGGACATGCTTTGCAAATGGAAAGCGAGATTATTTGCCAAACTGGCATGCACCATAGACATGACCAATCTCACTATATGCAAACTTTGGAAAACCTGCCACTAGTTGCTTTCTTTGCATAGTTTGCAATCGTTGAATATTTACATGTCCAATCCTTTTGTGCCATATTTCCATGTCTCTAATAGTGCCTTGACCATGTGCAAACATGGATAATTTCAATTGAGGTAATATAGCATCCAATGTGAACATTCTACGATGTTTATTTCCTTGAACAATGAGTTTGCAACCATTACCAAACTCTTCTATAAAGCAGCCATACTTATTAAAGAAAACTTGCAAGTTTTGCTCTGTCATATGTCCCACTGACAACAAAATTTTGGTAATGGAGGGCACATGCAATACATCATGTAGGCTTTTCTTTTGCCCATCTCGAATGACCAAGGTACTATGCCCTTATTCTCAATGATGTGCTGAGTATCATCTCCTGTGCACACATTTCCATTGTTTTCAGGAACCATTTCTATAAACCAATCACCATGAGGTGTCATATGATTTCAATATCTAGAATCAATATACCAAGCGCATCATTTGTTTTAGTCTCCTTGGTTGCACGGTTTTGAACATATGTCATGGCAAACATTCTGTCAGTGGAGGCACCCTCTGTATGACTTGATGATGCATAGTGTCCCTATTGTTTGTCTTTCTAATTAGCTTGCTTCTTCCAACACTCCTTGGCAATGTGACCATACTTTCCATAATAGTGACAAGCCTTATCTTTATTTGAATTATCTTGAGTGTGCTGCGATTGCAAAGTTCCTCTGCCCCTAGGGCTGGATCTCCCCCTCGCTCTAGCATGTCCACCTCCTCTTGCATTTTGGCCCTACTAGGTATTACCACTTTGAGATGCATTTTGTTGTGTTCCTCTTCCACGAGCAAACCCTCTTCCTCCACGATTACCACAGCCTCGTTGCTGCACTAAATTATCATTAACTTTCATTAAATAGCCCCAAAACTCAAGTTAATTAATGAATTTTAACAATACTTTTAAAAACTGGAAGTCGTTGAAGAGAGTTTAGTGTCCCATATGTAAACCCTAATTTGGGAGGCCCCAAACTTTCTCAAAATAGACAACATGCCCTCCCACTCTTCCCAATCTTGTTTCATCTACCTGAGTAGTATCCTCTTCATAGAAATCTTTCCATTGCATGAGATGCTCTTAGATGGTCCTATTTCTAAGGATCCTCTCTTTTGTAATAAGAATACTCTCAAGCTGCATTTTCAAGTCCCTTGTCTAGGCATTACAATTTGACTATCATCTAATACATCTTATGGGTTAGGGATGTAAGCTTGTATCTTGGGCTCAACTTTTTGAACTTTCCCAATGATAGGATACTCTTCTTGGTCAAACCCTTAAGAAGGCCATGTCTTTTTCTTTGAATTTCACTATAATCTCTTTAGATCAGAATAAGCTTTCTATTGATCTTGGGCAGCTTTAATATTATGGTAGATTGCCTTCACCTTTTCTTGCATATTGTCCAATATTCTTTTTTATGCTTCCACCTTGATAGTGGAATCCAAGAAGTTTAAATAAGACATATATTTTTCCCCATATAGTACTTGAATTAGAGTCATTCTAATGCTCTTATGATATGATGCATTGTAGGCAAATTCCACCAAGGGTAGATACTCAACCTATCTCTTAGGTTCTTTGCTACAATAAGCTCTCACAATGTCTTCACCTATTTATTTTGGCCATCAATTTGTAGATGGTAAGTTGTATTGAGACTTAGTTTCATACCTAATTTCTTAAAATATATTCATCTAGAACTTCGAGTTAAAGAGAATATATTTGTCACTCACTATCCTCTAAGGCTAGCTATGAATTCAAAATATTTCCTTCACAAAGCTTATGGCAATGTATGAGGCCTTGAAAGTAGTCTTCATTGGAAATACATGAGTAACCTTAGTGATCCTATTATGACTAGAATAGAATCATAGCCCTCTTAGACCTCGCATGAAGTCCATGCTAATGAACATTTCATTTGTGGGATGTCAAGGGGTTGTAGCTTTTCTAGTAACTTAATCCTTTCATCCTTGACTCTTTGATGATGTAAACATCAAGTGGTTGTAGATTTTCTAGTAACTTAATCCTTTCATCCTTGACTCTTTGATGATGTAAACATCAAGTGACATGCTTGAGTATATCACCCTTCATGGCCACTAAAAACTTTTCATTGCTGCATTAAGGGTCTTAACATAACTTGGGTGACTTGCTATATGTGAATCATTGGACTCCCAAAGTATCTTCTTTTTGAGTTTCCAATCCTTTGTAATTCATAGCATATTCTTTAAGTATAAATATTCTCCCTCTATATGAAATCCTTATACTTGTGTAGTTATTTAGTATTCCCATCCTCATCTTAACAAGTTGCTAAAGTTGCATGTAGTTTGAATCTTTAGGGAGGTTTCCAGAACTACCTCAAGAATAGGATTGCTCAACATTGATATGAGTTGTGTCAAGGCTTCTCCTCTAGAAGGTTTTTTAGTCATTATTACATTTAGAAATGCCTTCTAAGTTAGGGCATTTGCTACCATATTCTTCTTCCTTATGTAATATTTGCTCTCAAAATCAAGCTCCTAAAGTTTTTTAATCCATCTCCTTTGCCTCATGTTGAGGTTTGGCTAAGTGAATATCCACTTTAACCTTTTGTGATTAGTGATCAAGGTAAACTTCTTCCCTAGAAAATAATGTTGCCACAGTATTAAGACATGAATGATGACTAGGAGCTCAAGGTTGTTTGTAGCATAATTCCTCTCATAGCATTTCAATTTATGGGTGGAGTAAGAAATCAAATGTTTCTCTTGGGTAAGGACACATCCTAGCACTAGAACGCTTGCCTGTGTAATTTCAAATTCATTCAACAAGTTGGGGAGCTTTAAGATAGGAGCAATAATTAATCACTCCTTCAAGTTGTCAAAGCTCTATTATTACTATTGTCAAGATTATTTGGGCTTGTGCCTTAACAAGTTCAATGAGAGGGAAGTTGTTTTCATGTATGCGTGCTAAAGTTGTGAACCAAATCAGTGCGACTAATGGACTAAGTGCAGATGCTCATTGTATATGTCCACAATAAATGTGTTAGAATAATTAGCCAACTAAATAGTGCCTTGGGTATGCCAAGTAGGAAGTGGATGGATGACTTCCTTGATGGGACATATCCTATGGTTGGGTGGACTCAATCAATCGAGTGTTTTTAAAGGATAGAATTAATATTAGAGCTAAGGCATGACCCATCTAGGGTTTACTCCATAGAACGTGGCTTAGCACCATTTTAGGGGGTTGAGATGAGGTTGTGTCTTATGGGAAGAGGTGTTGACATTCTACTCCCTTGTCTCTCACTCTCATTAAACCAAGTGCAATTCCAACCTACTTTGAGTTTTGATTATTTCACACAAGTGACTTTCTTAACTTGACACTAGAATACTTTTTAGGAGATTTCGATTAAGCTAGTAGGAACCTAGGTTGTTGAATCTCTTGGGTCAAGTCAAGTGCCTCCCTTGTGAGGTAGACTCAGTCACAACCTACTAACTATCTAACCTTGTGTATACTAGGACCCAAGCAATGATACTTAGGACAAGCAATTAGGTGACTATCTAGTGTTACTCCCTGGTTTTTCCAAACAAGTATCTCTTGTTGAAAAGCTTAATTAGTACTCATTGCCACCTAAATCTCCATCATTATAGTCTAGATGGCGTGGAGAGAAGCTTTGATGTACTCCTAAAGTTCATGATACAAGCTCTATGGCTTCTCTTGATCCTCGATCCCTCAATACCTTCACCACACATTACGAGAGAATAAGAGATAGAAGAACACTAAGGAAAGCAAGAGGGAAGGACTCTCACATGATTTAGCTCATGGAAACTCTTACATAAAAGTACAACCTCACTCTTACTCAATCTCAAGCTATTGCAGACTAGAAGAGAGAAGAAGATAAAAAAGAGAGCCACATAATTTTGCACACATAAAGAACCAAAACTTTCATTAGATTAGTGTGAAGTTCATATGTGAGAGTGGATTAGGGTTTCTATGATTCCATTTAGCGTTTTGACACATTTCACATGAGTATACCATATAGCTCTCAAACTTGTCCTTTTGCAAAATTTTCTCGCACAAGTATTTACATTTTGCACAAGAAAGGATCCCATACTTGGATTTTCAAAGACTATATTCTACAGTTGCAAGTTCTAAATAATGAAATATAGCTCTCGAATTTTTCCCTTTGCAACATTTTCTTGCAATTTTTCACAATTTGTATAAGAGAGGATCTGATACTTGGATTTTCAAAGACTATGTCCTATAAGTTGCAAGATTCTAATAATCACCCAAACAAATAATCCAAAGTTGTGCTCTATGGGCTAATACTTGTACTTTGTTTGAAATATAATCACCCAAACAGATCATCCAAAGTTGTGCTCTATGGGCTAATACTTGTACTTTGTTTGATTTATAAATGTAGCTTCTTTTTCTCCTTTTTTTACAATCTCTACCTGTAGCTTGTTTTGCCATGTTATCTTGCCTTTGTCTTCTTTATTTGTGCTTGTATATGGATAATATTGACATGGGCCCTTTTCCATCTCTTCTATCTAATTAAGAGTTGCACTCTTATGACCCTCATTAATCTTACCTATGTGTGTTTTTTTATGCTCATTAGGGTGGCCTCCCTCTCTTTGATCTACTCCACCTTCACTGGTTTCAATGTTTCCTTTCTCTCCATTGCCTCCCCCTTCCTCTACCGTGTGTGCACCTCTATACCTCTCCAAATGTGAATGCCATGCAAAGGCCATGACATTAATTTTTCAAAGTAAAATAATTAAGTTGTATTAGTAACCCTTTAAAGAAACCCCTCTTAAAGGTCACTTCAATAGGAGCCATCTCAAGAGGAGGCCACAAAAATAACTTTTAATATATATTCGATATAGAACTATCAAAACTATTGTGTCTTCAAAGGGGGGGGGGGGGGGGTGCTAGGTGGGTGAGTGAGTAATGAGAAATATTGAATGTCATTATAAGAAAACAAGAGTGCCTCATTCTCCATTTTTCACTTCTTTAATCACAATGTAGCAAAACCAAGTTCAAGAAGAGCCCTACAACTAAGGATAAAACCACATTATCCTAGGATATAGCAAGAGGATAGTCTCTATTGAGAAATGATTATGCTGATAAGATACTAACAATACTAGAGAGAGAATTGACCAAGAGTGTGGTGATAATTGAGGCACAAAAATCTTGTTCAAGCTCAATTGAAGGTGAACAAGCAATTTATGAAGTCAATGATAACAAAGATAACTTAATCAAAGCTAATTATTGGAAATTAGGAACCACAAAGGTGAAGGGAATGTGTGCTATGATGATAATTGAGAAGTAAGATAGAAAATTCTATAGAGGATTGCGATATTCAAAAAATTGCATGCTGAAATGTTGGGATGATGGTGATATTTGATAAATTACATAGAAAAAGTGAGAGAATGATGAAAGTTTACATAGTAAAAGTAAACAATGCAAAATGTAGAGACAAATATTCATTGGAATATTTGTCTCTCTAGTAAAAGTAGATGATGAAAAATATACAGAGAGAAAAAGTAGAGGGAAGAGAATTGGAAGTGCTCAGCAAAAAAGACAAACCTCTTAGCAACAATTGCTTGCCAAGAATAGATACAAACTAGTGGGAGGGAGAGTTGGAGACTTTGACTTTGATAAATTCAAAACTTGCCTAGGTTTTTATTTATTCCAATGGGAGATAGAAAAGGTTTAGTTCCTTCAATCAAACCTTTGTGATTCACACATGCTAGACTTTTTTTAAAAAATGTGAGACACAATCTCATTGGAACTATGCTCGTTTACATTCTCTTATGTAACTAAATAGAGAGTAAAAGCAAAGCCTTGAAAATATTTGAGCTTAATTCTACCAATCTATTAAGCAATGTCAATATAATACATGTTTGAAGAATGCTATCATTCATGTTTCCCAATTATTCTTTTGGGTATTAATTTTCATCACATTCATATCCATGAGATCACCCTCATACATGCATACATATACTAATTTCTTCCTCAAGTAAGTGACACATGCTTCATTGCAAAAAAAGGAGAAAAAGTAATCTATGCTTGTTTTGATGTACTATTAAAGGGCATGACATGTGAGATAAGCACTCAGAACCAATCTTAATAGTTTGAGAATACCAATTTCCTATTTGTAATCAACATACCTAATGAAACATAGATGTAATGTGCCACCTGAGCTTCCCTTGGTGGTATGTTGCCCATCAAGAGATGTCCTAGGAAGTGTCATTTGGGATTTTGATAAAACCCTTAGAGTTTGCTAACTAGGCTTGCTTGATTCTACCCCACAATGGAAGTTCTGGCCGCTCCCACGAGGATCTTGACCTAAGTTTTTCTAGTCAAATCTATTATTAGCAGCTAATTAGTATTAGCGGATTCTAAAGTGATGAGAGTCAGGCTTCCTAGTTTCTAATGGTCCATCAAGTGTGGTTTTTATTCCTCCATAGGAAAACTCTCGGTTTACTGAGACCACCCAACCATGGGTCTGTATCTGTCGGGGGTCCATCCTCTTGCTTCCCTCAAGAGAGTAGTTTTAGTTATCTAATTACCTACCACTTTAGGTTTAACATATAAAAACAAATTCTTTGAATTATCTCTTGATACACAATTTATTACATGCCTTTAATTCACAACACAAAAATAGAGTAAAGCAATTCCTTCTTAATAGTTTCTTTCATTTGAAAAATGACATTTACAATGTTTTCTATTCAAAGTATTATTCTCTCCAACTTTCGTTCCGCAACTAATATTGAAACTTCCAGGACACAGTCTGGAAATCAAAGGGTAATTGGCAATTCGTAATAGCCTAAGGAGTTTATGATCAGAGTCCCCTAGTACCCTCACCTCCTTGTGTTGAATGACTAGAGTTCCCTATGACAAGACCTTTTGCGTCATGATTGGTCTAATAAACAAAAGAGAAAAACCCATTGGAGTAGGTTTTATTTACATTGGCCTTAGGGAGGTCTAGTACCATTAGGAACACTGCCTCAATTCAGTGTTCTGTGCTCACCAAAACACTGCCTTAGTCATGGCAATCTGTACTTAGTCATCCATCTTTTAGCATGATGATTTTTAGAAAAGATCAATACCTAGCTTGCAATCACAAACATCCTTGTCTTCTTGACGAGAAATTCTTGTGCTTGTGCTTCTCTTGCCACTCCCTCTTGCTCGGACTGCTCTCAACGTCTCCCCATGCCTCTTATTTATAGCTAAATTGGAGAAGAAGGGTTGTGGCTAAGAAAAAGAGCTCTTTATGGAGGGAATCTTGGCAAAATCAACAATCTAAAGCTTCCAAGAAGCAATCTAACGCTAGCAATTAGATCTTTTAGGTCCAGAGAGGTTGCCAAAGATGTCATGACTGATTCACCTGGCTCTCGGATGATCTTGCTTCATCCCAATCCTCTTGTTGAACTGAAAAGAGGGGGATGTTGATTGTTGAAATTTTGACAGTGAATTAAAGCTGTTTGTTACAAAATTGGAGATGCCAAATTGGGAGGGAAGATTGCATCGTTTTTTTTCCAAAAAAAGGGAGGGGGGTTTGGGGGCGGCCTAAACAACGTCGTCTTCTTCCCTTCTTTTCATTCTCTTAAGCTTTTTTAAGCTTCTAAAGCTTAAAGCATTAGTGACTTGTTTGACTTGCCAAGTTTAAAATGTGTTGGGTCAATATTCCGACTTATGGCTCCTAACTCTCATTCGCACAGTCACTTCCGTGACAGATGGCTATAGTCTTTGTTAGTTCGGCGGGTTATGATCCTCAGGTCTTTTTGCTTGAGATCTTCTCTATTTAATGATTTTAGAGTTCTTCAAGTCCTTTCTACGAGAAGTCGGGAATATTTTAAATCAAAGTCAGGATATCACAATAGAAGAGCACATCCAACCCAACCTTCCATAAAGCATCATTGAGTACCATGATTTCAATTAAATCCAAATCAAATCTCAATGTGTGAAACAATTTAACTGAGAGAGTAAGCAAAGCATGCACTTGGGCATATTTAGGTGGATTGCACATTATAGCACTTGTAGAAGCCGAGGTGATGGAACGCAAGTAGTGGCATTCATAGTAAGCACAGTTATAATAGCGTAAGTGCAAGTAGAATAGGGTGTAGATGGAATAGGTAGAATAGCATTGTAGAAGCATCTATGGCACTCATTTGTGTCTATAATGCTCCAAAATAGCTTAGCATCCAGAACATACTTCTTTGTATAAGAACACATACAATAATGAGTCCCATCAATCTTATATTCAAAGAAAGCATGCAAAATAAGTCAACCATAGTGAGCAAAATGGCACAGTCAACATTTAAAACTTTTTAAAATTTTGCAAATTTATAGATCTTGTAATTCTATTTGAAAATTCAAATAATTTTATAGAGCTTGTCATTGGACTTGTTTTGAGACCTAAAATTTAAGATTCTGACAAGACTAAAACTCCCATGGTGACCAAAACAATGAGATTATCCCAATGCAATAAATTCAAAAGACCTAAAAACTTTTATATCTAAATTTTAAATGCATGAAAATAGAATAAAATAATCTTATATAGCATTTGGGTTAGGAAGATGTAGTTGATAAGTATAATGAGTCAAGGAAACTATTAGAGGTCATGGAATCTCAACACAATGTGGGATTAGAAGGAACTCTTATTCTTTCAATTGCTTCCACTATCTTTGATAGAAGTTATCTCACATTACCAACTAGCACTTGAGCTCCAAACTAACCATGCTCTCTCTCCTCAAGTGTGTGAATGTGATAAAGAAAAGGAACATTTAAGAATTAGTGTAGTAACTCTCTCATTGTAGTGCAATCTTTCAAGAGGAGCTTTAATGGCCTCATGAATCAAGTGAAGCTCTCTTGATATTTTTGAAGTTGCATCTTCAATGCAATTCACCCTCCATCTCTCTCAAGCCAGTAAAACTATGTTGAGATGTCGAGCTCCACGTGAGTTGGAATCCACTACATGCCTTGGTCACGTGGCAAGACTTTACTTACTAGTGTGTTAGGTGATCTCAACATGAAAGATATACCAATGATTTTGTAGTAGGATATACCCACATACTCCAATCTTGGTTATGTCATATTAATATTTCCACCTCACCTATCCTTAGTGGGTTCACACTTAGTAACAACATATATATATATTCTAGTAATTTCATATTAGTCTTGAATCATGTTGTAGACTAAGTACTTTTTGTGTGGAAGAAGAAGGAAGAAGAAGAAGCAGATTTCGGCCCTACTTATTTATGTGCTCAAGTCTACATTATATGTGTGCACTCTTGGTTGCCTCTCCTCTCTCTCCTCTTGTCTATTTACATAGTATCAAAGTAGTCCTATGGCTACATGGAGCTCAATCAAAGGCTAAGGTGAAGGTGATAGTGTGTAACAGAAAGTAAGCAAGCAACACATAAGAAACTCTTCCATCTTGTTTGATTTACCTCGAAATATAGCCACATGAGGCTCTTGAGGCAGGTATAGTTGTAGTCTCCAATTACAATGAAACTTGATGAGCATGAAAAGTAGTATATATACTACAAAATAGCCCTTTAGGCTAAGACTACATTGTTTTTTTGTCATCTGAGGTCATTTTGGCTTCTATTTTGACCCTACAAATTTATCAAAAATAGTTTTTTTGGGTATATTGTAGATTCGACTATGTTTACTATTATACAAGTATAGAAATTATATACTTTGGAATTGAAAGGTTTCATGTGTTTTTTAGGTTGTAGGCATTGAGACCATCTACATACAGATTCCAAATTGTATTTAATTATTATACAGTTAGTAAAACAAGCTACATGCTTTGGTTGCAGTGCACATAGTATTGACTTGGATTGCACCTAGTATTGACTTTAGTTGGAGATTGCAAGTATTGTAAGATTACTTGTCTTGTTAGAATTTCTAACAATTTTAACCAAATTATCATGAGAAGCTTTATGAAAATAATTATCCTACATGGAAGCTCAGAATGATAAATTTCTTGAAGGAGAAGATGTGTTTGGAACTAGATTGAAGAAGACATGGTAGTACGAAGTCCCTCAGTGAAATACTACTGTGAAATATAATAAAGTCTAGAAGGATTGGGAGTAGACATAGAGTAAAATGATGTATTAGATATTTGTGAGTGCCAAAAATAGTATGATGGGAAAATATAGGAATTTGAAATCCCCACTATTGATTTGAAGAATTTGAAAATTTTGTTTGAGATAAATATAAAGATTGGAAAGCTACAACTCAAGCCAAAGCTAAATCAAGTTAAAAGAGAGAACTTGTCTCAATGATTATACATTAAAGATCAAGAGTATTGTGGAAGCTCTTGGATCTATCAATGTAGCAATTAACGATGATGATGTTGCCCAAGCATTCTTAGAGAAAGTGGAGATGAGTACAAGAGTTTAAGGTCATCTATGAATACCAGCACAGGGAGGGATAATATCCATGACCTTGGATATCTAATTTCTATGCTGAAACTTGAGAAGGAGAATCTTGGCTTGAATTCTTCTTCTTCTCAAAGTAACAATAAGTCTAAATGTCATCTAAATAAGCAGTTTACTCTATTAGCAAAGGTAGAGGCCATAGTTGAGGCCAAGGTGGTAAGATCATGGTCAAAGTTATGGTGTGCAACAAAATAGGGGAGGATAGTCATGTGGAAGGGGTAGCCAAAGAGGATGAGTTATAGGTTTTAATTGGCTACAAAATTCTAGTGATACATTCTAGCAATGTGGTGAGAAAGGACACATTCCTAATAACTATTTTTTGTAAAAGACTTAAATTAACAATTTATAAAAAATCAACAAGGTAATTATGCTTCCATTAGTAAAACCAATGATGACAGAAGTGAGTAGGTCTTTGTCCTATAGTATTTTATAAATACTATTTTTATTGATGATTCATCTAAGAATGATGTATGGTATGTAGACTTGAGTGCCTCTAACCCCATGACTTCTCATGGACAATGGTTTAGAGAGATGCACGGTCCAAAGTCTCTAGGTTGTGTGGAGATAGGGAATGATACAATCCACCCCATTACTGACCTTAGAAATGTTCCCTTGAGTGTGTAAGATGTTAAAATAAAGCACTTGGTTGATGTGCTACATGTACCAAATAAAGTTCAAATGGAAAAACAAGGATTGTAGGTTTGATTCACATTTGATGGTTATTATGTAGAGGACCCTAAATATGGTTGTAGGTTGATTGTAAAAGGTAAGCATGATGGCAAATTGTTTACTCTTGATATAGGTCTACTTAAAGTAGATGTTGTTGTGTTTGCACTCTATTTTGCATAAGGTTTAAGTGTTGTGGCTGACATTGAAATCTAGCATAACCAAATTGGTCATGTAAATGTGCAACATTTGAAAAATATGCAATCAAAACTGATTGTGGATGCCTTATCAAAGCTTAGGGTTGATGGGATGCATAAAGTATGTGTGACATGTCAGTTTGGGACACTTGATTAAGATGAAAAAGGGTAGGATATTGTAGTTGAATGAAATCATGGAGAGAGAAGATATATTAAAAAACCAACCTTTTCATCAAGCCATCATGCGCTTATTGTGAATTATCTTCTCCTCTCAAATCTTTGCTACTTGTGACTACATATTCAAGGCAACTCTTCATGCTCTTCATAATGATACCATCCCCACATGATGATTCAAAGAAATAAGAAATCTAAAATTTGAGTCTTCCTCTCTCTTCCTGCTTTCAATCTTTCTCTCTCCTCCTTCTCTACACACACAATGCTAGTTTCTATGCATGAGAAAGGTTAAAAAAGATGGATGAAGTGTTGGGTTGAAGCACATTGAAGGCTTTCCAAGTGTGTTAGTGGCATTTCTTAGTGTCAAAAGCCTTGGGAAGTCATGATTTATACATGTGTGTCGATCCTCAGGCTAGGAACGAAGAACTCTATAGGTAGAATTGCTTCAGTTCCATAGGTCAACCTAAAAGGCATTTGGCCTATAGCCATTTTATAGGTTGTGCGGTAAGCCCACAAGGTTTCCATCAACTTGTTATCCCAGTCACTGTGCGAAGACGAGACTACCTTGGTCAGGACATTTACTAGAATTTTATTTGTGGATTCCACCTAGCCGTTTGCCTGAGGGTAGTATGGTGAGGATTTCCGATGGATAATTAGAAAGGTGGATAGAAGATGCGCAATCACTTCATTAATGAAGTGTGTGACCTGGTCGCTAACTAGTTCGATGGGCTAGTCAAATCGTGAGATTACCTGTTCCCATAGGAACTTGGCAGTCATTCTAGCATCATTCTAGCATTATTAATGAAGTGTGTGACCTGGTCGCTAACTAGTTCGATGGGTTAGTCGAATCGTGAGATTACCTGTTCCCATAGGAACTTGGTAGTCATTCTAGCATCATTCTTTCTCGTAGCTCTTCCTTCTGCCCATTTCGTTAGATAGTCAGTGGGGTTGCAATGATGTACTTTGCTTGCGAGTATTGTGCCATAAGACTAATGGGTCCTATGAAGTCCATTCTCCATTTTTTGAAGGGTTGCCATGCAATTATTGGGGTTAGCTCCATCTGATCCTTGTGAATCGAGACCTTTGTCCGTTGACACTCTTCACAGTGCTTAACGAATCGTGTCGCATCATGAAAAAGTGTGGGCCACCACAGTTGAGACTATAGCACCTTGCGGGCTGTCATATCTCTGCTAAAGCATCCTCTAGCAATTTTGTTGTGCACCTTTGAGAGCGCATCGTGCATCTCATACTCGCATACACATCTATGCAACAATCTGTCTTGCCCTAGCCTATATAGCTGGCCTGCTATCAACTGATAGGGTTGGATCTTGAGGATAAGTTGCCTAAGTCGAGCTTTCTCTATCGATCGTTTAGGTAGTCCATGCTCAAGCACTTGGACTATGTCGTCTGCCCAATATGGCATCAAGTTGGCTTGAACTAAATCTCTCTCATTAGATAGGCTAAATAGGTACGCGTTTGGCAATTCATAAGCAATGCCTTGTCGAGTGGCCTCTCCTGTGTGATACGCGACATGTGGTCGGCCATGTAGTACTGCTTTCCTTTTCATACAACCATGGAGAAGCTGAATTCTAAAAGCAAAAGGAGACATCGAGCTATGCGTCATGTAGAATAAGGTTTGTTTACTAAATATAGCAAGGCTTGATGGTCCACAAAGAAAGTGAAAGGTGTGGCTAATAAATAATGCCAAAATTTCTTCACGGCAAATACCATGGCTAGACCTTCTCTTTCTATCATTGAGTAGTTCATCTCGGTCTTAGTGAGCTGTCTGCTAGCAAAGCTCATTGGATAGTCGAGATTGTGTTCGCCAGGTTGGGACAACACTGCCCCACAATGAATTTCAAAGCATCAATATGCATGTGGAAGGTAATGGTCCAATTTGGGATTTGTAGAATTGGTGCTGTGGTTAGAGCCTTTTTCAATTCCTCGTATGCGCGTTGGCATTCTCCAGCCCATTCAAATATAATCAATAGTTTGTACAGAGGTCTAGCAATCAATGCATAATTCAGCACAAACTTTCGATAATACCCTGTATGTCCTAAGAAGCATTGAACTCCCTTATAGTTGGTTGGGGGTGGAAGATCAACAATGACCCTGACTTTCAAAAATTCCCTTGCAATGATTTTCTTTGACACCACGTGCCCTAGGATGCATCCATACTTTACCCAGAACTGGCACTTTAAGGAATTTAGAGAGGGACGATATAGGCGACACTATTCAAAGACTGCTCTCGGAGTTTGTCTAAGTGTTTCCTCCAGGTTGAGTGAACACACAATTCATCTACAAAGATTTCTAACTCTTTCCTGAGCATGTCTTTAAATATAGTGTACATAAGGCGTTGAAAGGTGGCTGGAGCTTTAGTCAACCCAAAGGGCATGACTATGTAGGCAAAGACCCCCCACTCGGTGGTGAATGCAGTCTTATGAAAATCGTCAGGATGTACCTGCACCTGATTGTATTCAGAGAAGCCATCTAGAAAAATCTAGGCCTCTTTGCCTGCCACTCTCTCAAGCACGTGCTCGGTGTACGGCAATGGGTAGTTGTCCCTCTTAGTGGCAGCGTTCACCTTCTTGTAATTGACACACACTCTAATCTTTCCGTTTTTCTTCATTACAATGACTATGGGTGACACCCAGTCAGTGTGCTCAATTTTGTAGATGAATCCTGCTCTCATCAGCTTGTCAATCTCTTCCTTGACCACATGAGTGTGTTTTGGATTCATAGGGTACGGTCGCTGCTTGATCGGCGTTGCATCTATTGTCATGGGTATGTTATGAGTCACTACACTTGGATCTACCCCCTTAAGCTCTTCTAAGGACCAACAGAATACGTCTATATACTCTCACAAGAGAGCAACAAGACTTGTCTCCTCTTCCTCCGTCAAGTCATCGGCAATAAAGACAGGTCGGGGTATCTCCCCTTCCTAGGCTAGGTTCACCTCCTTGACTTTGGCAGGTCCCTCGATGGGTTCACTTGCTTGCCCTTGACGTTTGGCACCTAGCAAGATCACTACCCTATCACCCTTCTTGAACTTTGTAAATCTCTTAGGGAGGTCCTATGGTTTTCGTTGTCTACTCGTGCATCCTTAGACTATTTTTCCCTTTCTTCCTTTAACCATATGCGCCTCAAGTGGACGGGTAGGTCCCCCTTGGTACGTCTAGTCTTGGGAGGCCTAGGTATTTCTGGGTCACTCTCCGAACTCACTTCGGACTCAAAATCGAACTCCCCATCTTCACTAGAAGAGGTAGTCTCTCTTGGTGGTCGTAGCTCACAGGGTGACTCTGTTCTAAGTACTGGCATGGTACTTGGTTGGGTTAGGCCTGCTTGTTCAAAGTCTATGGCTCCTATATGTTCCAACCAAGTGCGGTCACAATCCACGTGCATGACCCCTCGCTCTATCTTGAAGGCATTCTTTCTCTGTGGCTTGGAGTATGCTCATATATGTTCTATCTCTCATCCTTCAGTGTCGTATTCTATGGTATCTATCTCACCCTCACTCTCGTGGCAATAGTGCAGCGATAGTCTTCATATTCATCGAAAGCATTTTCATCTGACCCTCGTTGTCTCCTAGGTCTTGGTATGTCTCGTGTCTTTAATCGAGGACTAGGGCCCAATTGTACATGAGGTTTAGGTCATGCACGTCCATTGCCACCTTGGTTCATCTAAGAGATCTTGGAATGGCTTGAAATTTGCTGCTGGATTGCAAGCTAGCTTGCCGGTCAAATACTCTAAAATCTCCTAGAGTTTCCTCTTGTTGTTTGGTACTTTGAAAGTGGCAGGGTTAGGTCTTTTGCAAAGATTTCTTGCCATCATGCAGACCGACACTGGGGGTGTACCCTTGGGCTTATCAATCATTTTAATGGCCTATTCGTACTCCTCATTGTCAAAGAACGGCAGGTCGATGGTAGCAAGGACATGTATCCAATCTCACTCATCTTCAGGACATGGGATATACTTAGTTAGGGGCCTGTAGGATTTCTTAATCTGAGCATCACCCTTAAGCATCACGGAAATGGTGTCAAGGTTGAGTGGTATAGTCTTCCAAGAGTCCATTTCTACCCTTACAGCTTTTGTTCTATTTCCTAGGAAGATGAGACCATTTCCCCAATCTTCGATCACTCTGGCATTGTGCATCCAAGTCGGCCCACTAGGATATCGTAGTTCACTCCCTTCATGACTATAAAGTCAATTGAGAATTGGACTCTTGCGATTTTCATTGGCCAGTTTTTTAGCACCCTGAATGGCTTCACTTTCATTCCATTGGCTAATGTGACATTGAACCTAGCAGTCTCAATTAGTGGGTTGCCCCAAGTTTGGAGCATTTCGTGGCTCAGTACACTAACTCCTGCCCCAAGTCCAACACATGATTGGTTCTTGGGTCTACCCTCCTAGGCCTCTACCTCATCCCCTATCTAACGCCATCACCAATACTGATTGATAGTCCATAAGGACTGCGTTGCCCTCATCATCATGCGAGACGTAAGGGTATACATAAGTCTCCTCCTCAGTTGGCTCTTCCACGTAGTGGATTGGTCGCTCAGTGGATGGGTCACATAGGGACCAGGCGGTCTAGGTATTCTAGTAGGTTTTATGTCCATTCTGGGAACAACCGGCTTAAAATTGTTTGGCACGGGAAGGGCCAATGGAGCTCCCCTTTTCGAAGAATTGTTGCGGCCTATTCACTAGGTAAGGTTGATCGTATGGTTGTGAGTATGGAAGTCTTCTAAGCAATCTACAATGTGCAGCGTCATGACCAAACCTATGCAATTAGCGCAAGGTCGTGACCTGGGGTCTTGACACTCAACTGGTAAATGGTTTCCACCAGAGTACATGCATTGAATATGTGGATGTGTTGGTCATCTTAGCATCTCCTGAATCTTGGCTATTTCCATTTTCATGGTAGCCAATTCCTGGTTGGTGTCCGTGGCCTTTCCCTTATCTTGGGTACATGATCACTCGCTGAATGATGAAGCTCTCTCCGAACTTCTAGAGTTTGTCTCTTCTTGATTCGAGTTTCTGGAGCTCCTCTCCTTCAATTGGTCGTCTACTCAAATGGCTTCTTCAAACACCCTAGCTAGCGCGTATCGCTGCAAGCTCAAGTTGCTTGCCAAGGATTTATAAAGCTCCCCATTTCGTATTCCACTAATGAATACCATCAACACTGCTCTTTCGGTTGGTCATTCACCCATTGGGATTCTTTTGAAGAGACTCCTCATGTGGGCCACATAGTTGCGGATGTCCTCTTTTTCTTTTTGCTTGACATTCATAAGTTGTACTAGTAGGTTGTCAGAGTATCCGGGCTCGAAAAATCTCTTATTGAAGAGGTTTTTGAGGCCATTTAAGTTCGCTCGCTTTGTGGCATCTACACTCGTGTACAAAGTCCTATACAAAGTCTGACCCTTGTCGCTTAAGCAAACCTTGAATGCTTGAGAGTGTTGAGTCAAGTCCGACCCTTGTTGCTTAAGCAAACCTTGAATGCTTGAGAGCGCTGAGTCAACTCGTGTACAAAGTCCGACCCTTGTCGCTTAAGCAAACCTTGAATGCTTGAGAGCGCTGAGTCAAGTCGGTGAGATTGTTGGCCTCACAGACATGCTCGAACTACACTATGAAGCTATTTGGATCATTGTGGGGCTGGTACTTATTGAGCTACTTAGTGAGAACTGGAATCTTAGGTTGGCTCTTGGAGCCTTGGTTTACCCCTAACCCTGCTAGTAGTGACGTTGCTAATGCTGCAGTGCTCTGCTTTGCTGCTGTGTTGTCTAGCAATCGTTTCATGAGAAGCTCACTCAACGTCAAGTCTCCTTTTAGCGCTCTCTCTCATGGTTAGTTCGATTATTGCCTGCTAGGTTCAGCACTCGCTGTATCTCTCGCATCTCTACGTTTTGCCTTAGGCTCCTAGTTTGTATTCTCGATTGTATTCCACTATGCCTTGCAGTGCTTTGTGGGACTAGTTTCCTTTCCTCCTCTAAGTCAGCTTTGATGGCTTCTGCCATTCTACCGCGGTGCTCATGCCAAGCGTGAGAATCATAGCTATTTAGCAAAACTGCTGGATTGCTTTTGGGAAAACTCCTAAGTCGAGTTCCTCGTTCTGCCTGTGGTTTGAGCTCTCTTCTAACATGGTTGCGTTCTCGTGCTCTACCAAGCTGTCGATAAGGTTAAGCAGGTCGGGTAGATCCACGTCTCTATCGCTGTTCGCTTGGTCCTACAGTGGGCTTTGGCCGTGTCTTGGGATCTTCTCCTATTGGTGGGTTCCTTTAAGTTATTTTTTCTGAGTGAGTTCCTTAATTATTGCATACAATCCTCAAATTAACTCCACTAGCATGTGTGCGTGTGTGTGTTCTTTTCCGTGCATTTGTGCTCGATTAGGCTTTTGGCTATTCTTGGGTGTACTTCAAGTGTTGGAAATCAAGTCTATACAAGTTGTAACATAGTACAAGTCTTTTCTTGCTTCATCCCTCTCCTCATAGATTTCATGGCTATCATCTTCTTTCCTTTTCTGTGTTTCTCTCTCTTCTTCTAGTGTTTTTTACACCTCTCCCTACTTTCTCTCTCTTCTTGTAGCCTTTCTCTCTCATACATTAGTCTTTCTCTCTCTTATCCTTCTCTCTCCTAGTTCACTTCATGACAGCAAAACCCAAACATCATAGAAAAATTGTTATTCACAAGTGTAAGACTACTCTTGTATCTTGCAAAATAACTTGAATTTTGCTCTTTAAAATCTCCTCTCATTGGCAACTATGGATAGTGTGATCTAGCCAATCCAAAAAAATCCTACCAAAAAAAAACATAATCTGAAAGCATATTGATGGGAATAAATACAATTATTAACACACAAAAAGATAAGATGCTCAGCCTCACATACATGGATCGAATAACTAACATTGAGACCAAGAATAAATGTTCCCCAAGGGAAGAGCTCTCTACAACTAGCTGCACTATTAGGTGAACTAAATCAACCTAGAGGACATTCCAAACTAGCTAGACATGCACTAAGAGTCACACTACCCCCACATTATGCATACTAACACAAGGATGTACCCTAGGCCAACTCCTTATCACTTAGAACCCTTTAATGCAAAAACAAAAAACACTAAAGCCCATTTATTTTCCTTCTTATTTTTCTCTTCCATTCCATCAATATTCATTATACTCTTATTTAGTGGGTATGGCTCGTTGGCCATTTGAGTCACTACCATGCCCCACGAAGACCAATGCATCCACCCTAGGGTTGCCTCACATGCAAGAGCCTACTAGTATCTCATAAGACAATAGATATGATTTTCTTTTTCTTCTTTTTATCTTATTCCCAATGGCTAGGTCTCATCCCAAGGAGGATAGGGTATCATCCTCTCCCAGAACCAAGACACATATTTAATTGATGAGTCCCCTAATCAAGAAGGGGGATAGGAATAGATGCCCTCTCAAAGAGACCACTCAATCCCTAGTCCAAATGTTAACCTCAATTCGAGATGGTGGAAATATGAAGCAAAGAGCGAAAAAATGATAAAAATGAGCAAAGGTGCAGAGGCGGCCCCTAAAGCTAAGCTAAGGCAAAAAGCACAATTTTAAATGGAATGCACCTCAAAAAACTCTAAAAACTCTTGTAAAGGAGCACTAGGCTCCTTCATGTGCCATTTGTAAAAGAATAGACGGGTGTAGGCTTAAGGAATGAGGCAAAAAGAGGGAAATGGGAAAAAGGACCTTGCCACAACGGCCGGTCATGTAAAAAGGGATGGGTGTCCATGGGATATTAGGGTTATATATATAAAGTTCAAAAAGTGAATGGAAGCTCATTCTTTGGTGTGTGGCTAATAACAAGAGTCCTCTCTTCTTCTCTTCACCTTGCTTGTGTGTGTGCTCTTGAGAGAGGGAGTGAGGGAGTGTGAGACAGTGAGTGTGTGGGAGTGAGGGATCAAGAGGTGAAGCTCTTCACCATCTCCTCTTCTCTTCTTCTCTTCTCTTTTCTTTTCTCACACGTGCGGCTATGGTGGATGGAGCTCGATGGAGGATGCTTGAGCTAGCATCTAGGATCGTGGAGCTACCGGTGTGTGCAAGGGAGGAGGCAACTCATTTGGCATTGAGGTAAGCTCACTACACTCGTAGGTTCAAGGGCGCATTGGCTAGGTGAGAGATAGCCATTAGAGCTCGCTTGAAATGCTTGAAACAAAAAGCGGTTCGTGGATCTTGGCAGTTGAGCATGAGCTTCCTCTACATTTTGGTTCCATTACCAGGACCAACCAGGACCAACGGATTCAAGCTTGAGCACTTGCATGCCTCATATCGAGCATTGAAGTAAGGGATTCATCCCCGAAACATAGCTTGAGATAGGTAGGAAGTTTGGGTTTTTTGGTCTTCGATACAAGTAAGTATTTTGGTTATTTTGGTTGTTTGATGATTGGAAAAGAAGGGGAAATCATTTTAGTTATTTTCTTTTGATTCTTATTGCATTTAGCGTAGGATAGGATTAAGAAATCAGATTGGAAAGGTGTAGGATTTGTTGTTGTAAAACAGGGCACAAATCATGGTAAACAGGGAAAAAAGAGTGTTTGAAAAGATTAATGTCGGCAAGTGAGTGATTGGGGATAACAAGACCTTGCCCGAGAAGCGGTTTAAGGGCTAGGAGACCATAAAAGAGCTCATTTTTCACTCGAGCATTGAGAGAGAGAGAGAGCTACCATTGGTGATTCGATTCGATCTTGCCATCGAGGAGTACTTCGCATGCGTCAGGTATATCAAACCCTTCCTCCTATATCCTTGTTGTGATCTAGAAGTTTGTGTGCCTTGTGATTTCTTGGATCGCTAGATTCAACAAAATCATCCTCGGCGCTGCTGTCATTGCGTGTGACTCGGCCTGTCCGAGTGGCTTGGTTCTGGGCCAAGTCCCAAAATCAGCCCTTGGCCCTCTTGCATTTGGCCACTTTGGCCCATACGAACGTACCGTTTTGCCCTATTTGGATTTGGACCTCGGCCAACTTGATTCGGCCCAAACCAACTCGACCATTTCCACTCGGCCCGTTTGAACGATCGATTCGGCCCACTAACTTGACTCGGCCCTCAGCCATGTCCATTCAGTCATCCGAGCCGTGAATTCGGCCATTGTTCTTATTTGGCCCTCGACCCATTCGAATCCACCACTCGGTCCCTGCAATTCGAACGAGTTGGGCCGAGTTAGATTTTTGCAACTTTTTTGGAAAGTTGCACCAGACCCAACTCGATCTCAACCGCACAAACCTTTGTGAGCCATCCTGACAATATCGGTAAAAACTATTGGGGCTATTTACAATGATTGAATGTAAAGGAGATTAGAGTACTCTTATGTTTTAAGTGGCTACAAAAATAGGAAAATCACTCATATATACTAAGTAATGGAAGGAATCAAAAGTGGAAAATCAAATAGAGCAGATGGACATCCATTTTAAATTGTAAATCTGAGAACTAGACCACCATAACTCCAAGAAAAGACACTTGTAAACAATAGATAGCATGCTATGTGCTACATACCCTATTATAATAAAACTAGGATATCTTTTAATGGGCATGCCCAAATCAAGCATGCCATGAGTCAAAAGAAAGCTAATTGAACATCATTTCACCCCATATAGGTGTTGCTCCTCTATAATAAAATTAGAATTTAAATTGATCTAAAATAGTAAGCTATCCACAAACTATCTGCAATAGAACAAGGGATAAAATGACTAGTTTTCAACCAATTGAACCTCTAAAAGATAGAGATTTTGATCCCAATATGGATGCTAATCTAATGAAGAAGCCAAAGCCATCCCATTGCCTCTTGGATCAAAAGTAATATCATCATAATAATGATCAAGAGTAAGAAAACTAACATCAAATGCATAATCTTGACTATTCAGGTCAAATGGGTAGGAAGAAAATTCCCCATAATCATAGCCATAATCATATCCATAATCCATTAGATCATAGCCATCATGAATCTCATATACAACCTCATTATCAATATATCAATCATCATAGTCATTACTAAAGTCTTCATAACCATAATCATATGCATACTGCTCATCTTCAAATTCTTCATTTTCATCATGCTCATATCCTTCCACAAATGGTCCATAAAGCTAATCATCTATTAGTAAGTGATCTTCATATGCACTATCCTCTTCTAGATGATCCTCATATACATTGTCCTCTCCTAGATGATCCTCTTACTGATCATCTTGGTATTCTTCATGTTGTTGGCCTTCATCTAGATCATTGGTCTCTTCTTATTCTTCATCTTGTGTATCATATAGCCTATTGTCCACTTCAGCATCATCATTACCTTGAAGAAACAAAGAATTTAGCTTTGCATTTGGTTGATTCCCATTGACATGTTGTCCAAGATCAATGGAATAATCCTCCTCATCATGGCATTGTACAAAGTATACTTGCTATCCATGGTTTAATTCTGTAGATTGAGACATGTGACCAGCATCATAATGCTCCCAAGAAGTGGACACATATTGTATAGTAGGCTGAACATTACCCTCATAATTGCACCAAGTAGCAATCAATACAAGCAGACTCTTTTTCAATTCAGTATGCTTCAACAAAAGATTTACAGCCATCTCCACACAATTGTGAATATCCTTATGGTAGATATAAAGACAAATCAAGATGAAGGTAGCATATTCTTCTATCTTGGTAGAACATTTTCCTGGAAGTTTGACCAATGAAATCATACCTATGTCCACAAATTCCCATGCTAGTTGTCCTTCCAACAAAGCCCATGATCACTTCCTAACCAGTGGAGATGTATGAACTATCATAGCCCACTAATTAGCCTCAATCTCAACAAAAGAGAGTAAAAAGAAATGCTAATACACATTCTAACTACTGATGAGATGACTAATTAACCAATGATACAAACACATGTAATACATCCTTACCTTGAAGAGACTATAGAAGAGTAGTACCATTACTGCAAAAATACTTCATTGATGTCCACAATGAACCTCCAATATATCCATAGTTAGCAATCCCAACAACATTATTTTAGCTTCCACATTACATATACATCCTTGTAAGACACTCTTATTGTAAATATTGATAAGAGCCTGCATAACACCTTGCTGAACCAACTAAGAAGTATGATGTTTTAACATATGGATAAGTACTTGCTCAGCCAAACTCACATCTACCACCTCTATTTCCATTTGAGAGTCATCATAAGTCATGAAGGCACGTGTCAAAATATCTATAATGTCTATCAAAGGAATATTCATCCTATTAGAATCAATATCTCTTATAAGGCATAATACTCTGTTTCTTGGCCTATGGAGAGTGTAGTCTTGCACCAGTACCTACAATTACTAAATCAACCATAAATTTTGATTGAAAGCTTTGATTGAAAAATTTCATGATTCAAATCAAATACATTTTCCTCTTCAAACAAAGTATTACCAATAAATTTTGGATTAGGTAAGAAAAAAATATGACATCCCAAAGTTGGTTGACTAAAAATGTCTAGAACTTTCCCTATTTGAATGAGCTTATAAGAGGTATATAGATCCAACTTTGACCCTTTTTAACCATATAGACTCACTGATAGAGCTGAGGGCACTCTATAGGATACCAAGATGCCAATTTATGATCTATAGAAAACAATCAAAGAAATGAATCCAATGAGTGAGTAATGTCCTGAATTCACTCTATGGATTCAATCACTACCAATATGAAACAACCATTGTCAACATGAACATTTCCATTTCCAACATGATCATTTGCATTTCAACATGAGCATCACCTTACCATCACTACCAACATAAGAAAGACATTGCTATAGACATATCAACATAAGCATCTTCATGAAGGATTCCAAGCATGTTATCAATATAACCAATGTACCAAGCAATACTATATCATCCAAGAGCTTAGAAAAGAATAATAGATTTCTAGTTTGTTGCCATCAAAAGCCACATAATGTTGCTTCTAAATTGAATCCCATAGCTCCATAATTCAAATATTACCAAGGTTAAAGAGCCTTACTTAAGAAAGACAATAGAGTTGCTGAATTGATAGCTATGGTTGAAGCTTATCATTGACCATTCAACATTAGAGAATGCCTCTTCATACTACAATTGTTCAGAAAGTTGAAGAAGAAAATATTTGATGATACCCTATTAGATTCAATAAAAGAAGCTCTATGTTGCTTCAATGGAAGCTATTTCTCAAAAAGTAACCAGAATTTACTCATCCACTCAATCTGGTTAACCCCATTTGACCAAATTACCTTAAAAATGTCATGAAACTTGACCATGACCTACTACAATAGCAAGGAGGCCACCATTTTTGTCACCAAATCCTATGAATGCATGTAACTATGGTCTCTTCTAGCTATAGCCGACTTGTAAGTCATAATCCATGACTTGCATCTATATTACTTGTTTGGAATAGGTCTTTATGATGAAAATTGAGATTGAATATGAAGAAAAAGAGGAGAAAATGGATTAAAGACCAAATGCTCTAATACCACTTGTCATGAAATGAGCTGGGAGAGAGAAGAATAAGAGAAAGACTGTTGTATGAGAGAGAAAGATTGCAAGAAGAGAGAGAAAGTAGGAAGAGGTGTGAGAAACACTAGAAGAAGAGAGAGAGAAACACAAGAAAGGAAAGAACATGACAACCATGCTGTGAGGAGAGAGATGAAGCAAGAAGAGACTTGTACTATGTCGAAACCAGTACAACATGCCCCTATGCACCTTTTTTCCCATGTCTTAATTTGCATGGCTTAAGAAGTAGAAATTTGTCATCCATAAATGTTATACCATATGTATGTGACTACTAAATCTCATTGGGCATATTCATGTTAAACGTGGCTATGTCCACTAGGTACAATTTGTTTGGCTCATTACAAATCCAACACCTCACTATTCTAATCATACACCCAACATAACACAAAGTCATCACGACTGATGTGAATGATCTATTTCACAGTGCCAACACATCATTACTCTAATCGTACACTTAACATAACACAAAGTTATTGCGACGGGTGAATTATCTATTTCACAAAGAGCCTTAATACACAATGCCAATACCTTCCTACTTTGATCACATACATAACATAAGAAAAATTCATCATGGTTAGTGAATCACTTGTTTGCTATTTTTGAGAATTGTTGGAATACTTGCTCTCTTCATAGGAGCTCCTAAAGACTTAGAGCCATTATATTGATTTTATCATGAGTATAATCTTGCGTAAAAGCATGATTAAGTTTCCTTACAAATTGTATCAATATGCAAACTCTCATTCATGGAGATATGAGCAATACACTTCCTTTTTCCACAGTCCATGCAATACAAAATAATAATATTTCTCTATATACTTTTTCCACAATATAATTATATCACTACATATCATAGCAAAAGTTGTCATTTCTTTAGTGAAGAAAGGAGAAATGCATTGCTTCTTACAAACTACATAAAATATAGAAATGTGGATTTTCATTATTGAATGATAATGCAATGTGACCTTTCATTACTACAAGGAAAATGTTATGTCCAAAGGGGAGCATAGTCTAGGGATTGGATAAGGCCATCCTTTACCATGCATTAATTGATACAAAGCTAGATGATGTGATGACAAGGGTGGGAGAGGTCATAGTTGTAAATTGGCCATAAAGAGGAGGGTGTGGGAAAAAAAATTGCCATGTACAGTAGGGATCTAATGGCATTAGTATGCAAGCTATAGCTTGTTATGACCAAGGCATCGGTGGAGGAAGGTAACTCTTTCACCCTCTTACTTTTCTACCGTCCATGGAAAGAGAGCAAGACAAAGATAGAGATAGACAAAAGAAACATGATGAGACTATAAATGCCTTCCCACCTCTAGTTGTACTACAAGTTTATCACCTCACACACACACACACACACACACACACACACACACACACACACACACACACACACACACACACACACACACACACACACACACACACACACACACACACACACACACACACACACACACACACACACACACACACACACACACACACACACACACACACACACACACACACACACACTCTCTCTCTCTCTCTCTCTCTCTCTCTCTCTCTCTCTCTCTCTCTCTCTCTCTCTCTCTCTCTCTCTCTCTCTCTCTCTCTCTTTGTGAAGGCTCGTGTTGTCAGAGTCTCTACCATGGTTGTTTCGGCATGATATTCTCTCTAAAAATGGTAATTTTGAGCTTGAAGGTTTAAACTGCTCAAGTTGTTGAGTTGAAGTCTCAGTGAGGAGTGAGTGATCAAGAATTTTTGATCGTGTGTTCAGTGGTGCCGTCTCATGGGTTTTGTTGAGGTGAGATCCTCGGTCTTTATCCTGTGGTGTTGTCTTGGGGGTTATTAGAGGCAGACTACCCACTTCACCTACCAACACTTCTTTCTTTGTACCACACCATTCTATTGTGGTGTGTAACTGTATGTGAGATGTCTTTTTATGCCATATTTTTCCAAGTAACTGTCAAACTCTCTAGAGACATATTCTCCACCTCTATCAGATCTCAAACATGAGATATAACATCCAAAGTCATTTTCAGCATGTGTCTTAAAATCCTTGAATACATCAAACACCTCATCCTTGTGCTTTAGGATATACAACCATGTATATCTACTCAAATCATTGATAAATGACACATAATACTTGGCACCACCAAAAGATGCATTATTGGCAAGACCCCATATATCCAAATGTATCAACTGCAAAGATCGAGATTTTTTCTGATATGCCACATAAACAGAAACCTTGCTTGTTTCCCAAAGTGATAGGTAGAATAGACATGTCCTAGATCAGTGTACTTAAACTTTGGCAGACCAAGTACAACCTACTTTTACTGCATATTTTTTAGCCTCTGAATATTGACATAACCAATGCATTTATGCCATATTTCTACATCCCAAACTGCTCCATTATCATGGGCAAACATGGCCACTTTCAATGCAAGGATAGATGCATCCAAAGTGAAAATTTTGCCATCTCTCATGCCTTTACTAATCAATTTGCAGCCATTTCCGTTGAATTTGACTTGCAAATTTTGTTTTTGCCATATGCCGAACTGACAATAAATTCTTAATAATAGATGGCACATGTAGTACATCATATAGACTCTTCTTTTTGCCATCAGGCATGATTGGCAAAACCACACCTGTATGCTTAATATCATGCTGTGTGTTATCACTAATGTATACATGTCCATGGGAACTTGTTGTTAGCTCATCAAACCACTCACCATGCAGAGTCATGATTAGATGCTCTTGAGTCTATATACGACTTGTTATCCTTGCCTTGCTTAGATGTATTCTTAGAAACATGCTACATAGCAAACAACCTATCTCCCTATTTATCGTGTGTACCACTGGAAGATGCATAGTTTCCATATTGTCTGCCTTTTGCCTTCATATCTGCTTTCTTTTTATTACACTCCTTTCCTATGTGTCCATATCTTCCTAAATGATGATAGTCTTTATCCCTATTAGACTACTCATGAAACTGCCAAGAGCCACCTCTACCTCTGGGTGATCTCTCCCTATCTTTAAGGGCTCCATATACTCGATTTCCATCTTGCACATTCAAGCTTTGCCATGCATTCTATTGTTGCTATCCATAAGTATTTCAAGTGTCCCCACAACCTCAAAAAGCTCCACAACCTCAAAAAGCTTTGCTATGCATTCTATTGTTGCTATCCATAAGTATTTCAAGTGTCCCCACAACCTCAAAAAGCTCCACGAGCTCTACCACCTCTAGCTCGCTGACTAGAGTAAAAGCCAATAGCTCCGCTCTCTAAGAGGTACTCGAACCTGTATTCAAGCCAAGCTTCACTTCCTCATGTAGCAACAATGCAAGTAATTCATCCCAATCAAGGGGATCTGCTCTCACAAAAATCAAAGCATCAAATTCTTTGTACTCTTTTCCTAATCCATTCAATGTAACTACAATCATGTTATCATCTGAGACTTTAGAACCAATAGTAGCAAGTTGATATCATATAGTTTTTATCTCTATCATATAAGCTTGAATGCTCCTTCCATTTCTAGACATATTATTCAACTGCTACTTCAGTAGTATCTTTCTTGCACGAGTAGCATTACCATAATTATTCATGAGAATATCCCAAGCATCTTTTGGGGATAAATGGCTTGTAATTTGCATAGCCATCGCATAAAAAATTCATAAAGAGAACCAGCGTAACACTTTGCTTGCTCTTTGCAACCATTGTCGATGAGCGCTCTACTAATCATGAGTTGGATTCCCTTCAGGAAGTTCAAGTTTTGCTTCAGCCCCTTGTACACAAATCCCAGTCGCTCTAGTAATCAAGAAATTTTGCATCTTGAACTTCCACAAATAAAAGTTTTTATTATCAAGCTTCTCTCCCACAATTTGAGTGATATTATCAGTGCCTTGAGCATTTGCCATATTTGCAGCTATAGTATTCAGTGCCATATACAACTTGTAAGTGCCTGACTCTCTGGAAACTACTTAGTTGTGTATGACAGTTTTAGTCAAAGAATCTATAACTGTAAATCTCTGCAATAGCCAATGTGTTTCAACTTACATGCATGCCAAATATATCACCAATCATGTAGTAGAACATCTAGATGCAATAGCATGCCAAGTAGATAGCATTTGCAACATACAGTTGATGTAGGTATCTTCCCAAATCTTATGATAGACAATAATTTGTGAGCAACTAGAAATAAATTTTCTACATAAATTGAAGTATTTTCAGCTCAAGTCAGCCGCCTCAAAACATCCCAGACATACACCATAATCTCTAGGGTTCATTGCAGGTACATAGGAGCATAAACAATGATTCATATGAACAATAGCGATGTCAGACACACTCTTCACATGCTATAAATAGCCCACTCACTGCAAAACCAGCAGTAAAAAACTATCCAGATTTGAGCATTCAATGCTCACTTTGGTTCATAAACTTTCTAACATGTATGCATCAACATCCAAACATGTACAAGTGCCAATCAATGCTCCAAAAGGATTCAGCCACTAAATATGTGTTATCCAATTTTAGGATAGATTTTAGCCTATTAATATTTCTCAAAACTGCGCATTAAGCACTCTAGACATGCCAAAATGCATGAGAGTAAGGACATATACATTGTCAACCATCGGTGACACACTAGAGTTTAATATAGTTTCCAATGAGCTATAGCTAAGTAGTTGTATGTTGTCCCTATGTAACTGCATCAGACCTTCTCTATTTTATAGCCAATATTTGACTCAATCATTCCATAAATGAGCTGAGAGTCTCAATACTAGTGTTGTGGTGTCTTCTTTAATCCCTAACAAGTTGTTTGTCAGCTGGTGGAGTGTGTTGATGGCTATCCAAGTTTGAGTTTGAGCAAAAGTAAATGGCCAGTATATACGCACAGTTCTCAAGCCTAATCACATAGCTTGTTGATGTCTTCAGATCTAGTTTTCAACTAGCAACCACAATATTTTAACACTTAGCTAATTCTTACTTAGCTTTACATAACATTGCTCTTCATTCTTGAGCATTAAAGTATGATATTTGATGGTTGATGTTGCCCATTACACCCTTAAGAGAAATAGGCGCAATCTATGAGCATCACATTTTCTAATCTGCTACAAATGCTAGTCATTAATGAGCTTATTAATAAGCTCTAACGCATGCCATTGATTCTCTATGCAAGCTTCAACAAGTTCTGACAGTTGCAAGAGCTCCAACTCTGATGCATACATTTTAAATGCCGGCAATGGCTTCCTTTTCTTGCAGATCCACTTCAGTCTTCTCCTCTTCACGCTCCAACTTCCGTGACTCCAATGCCGAGCTCACTGGCTTAGGGTTTCATTACTTCTTGGCTTTGATACCATGTCAAAGTTTTAGAGGGAGACAAAAATGTAAAAATTACTTGGCCCAGTGAATAGAATCTGAGAAAGAGATAGAGATAGAGAGTACACAACAAATAAGAGGAGAATTAGAAAATTTCATAGCTCTAAACAAATGATACATAGATGGCTCTATCCACCCATGTGCTTCCATAGTGAAGCTTAGATGACGATCTAGACAGAAGATAGGTGAAGAGCTTAAGGCTAGCTGGAACAACTCTGGCTGGGTGAAAGATAGATGATCGATGGCTGTGAAGGGGTTTAGCTTTTATAGCCCGTGAAGGTGGTTAGGTCGGCATGACCGACAAACCATATGAGCCTCCACTAGTCGGCCACGGAATATTTTAGGGAATATTTCCTTTACCGTCAGGTCGGGGGCGCTACCCCCCCTTGACTCCCTCTAGGGGGGCTGCTGGCAACTAGGGGCAGCTTCCACGGCCCCCAGACCCCAAAATAGGGGCCCCTTTTAACTCCCTTACCCCCAACTCGATGCAATGTATCTCGAGTTACTACCAGCTTAACTACTCAGTCCAATCCAAAGATTAGACCCACAATGGTCACCTTTTTGCCATCCGATCACATAGACCTCATTTGATATACAAGTCATGACTCAACCAATGTCCGGGCTCACATTTGGCTTCTCCTCGTAATGGGGGCCTTACAACTTTGAGCACCATGGATCATTGGTGGCACCTTATGAGGGTGGGGCATTGAGCATATCTAACACCCCCCCTCAATGTCCACCCATAGGTGAACTATCTCCTCAGCCCAATGCCGAGTCTCTGAAGATGAACTTGAAGCAGATCCTTCGTAAGTGCTTTGGTGAAGATATCCACTCCATTCTCCTCTGTTGGACAGTAAACCAGTTCCATTATCCCATCCTCCATCAAATCACGTACATAGTGATAATGGATCTCTATATGTTTGGTGCATGCATGAAACACTGGATTTTTGGCAATGACAATGCAACTCTGATTGTCACATCTCAGCATAGTTGGATCTTCATCCTGCACTCCTATATGCCATAGGATCCTTCTCAACCATATTTACTTCACATGCAGCAAAACAAGCTGCCTTGTACTCTGGTTCGGTAGAAGACAATGCCACTGTTGGCTGCTTCTTACTAATCCAAGAGAAAATTCCTAAATCCAAAGAGAAACAATAACCAGAAACTGACTTCTTGGAATCATTGTCTCCTACCCAATCTGAGTCACAACTCCCCACAAGAGAAGTTCTGGAACTGTATGTGATACCATAGTCAAGAGTTTCCTTCAAGTATCTGAGCATCCGCATCCCAGCCTTCCAATGACTCTCATGAGGTTTGTTTGAGAACCTACTCAAAACACCAACAACGAAAGTGATATCTGGTCTAGTATTACACAAGTAGATCAGACTACCGACCATCCTCTTGTACCTCCCAATGTCTGCCAGTGCTGATATATCCTTAATGGATAACTTTGCATTCACCTCCATAGGTGTAGCTATCTCCTTGCACTTAGTCATGCCAAATGCCTTTAAGATCTCCCATGCATACTTCTTCTGAGAGATGAAAATCTTTCCTGGCTCTTGCCAGACTTCAATTCCCAAACAATAGTGCAACAAGCCCAAGTCTGTCATTTCAAGCTCAGAACTCAAAGCCTTTCGAGTTTGGTTGATCATATCTTCATAGTCACCTGTAATAAGAAGGTCGTCCACTTATAGGACAATCACTATAGACTTTTCACCATCCCTGTAAACATACAAGCTAGCATCTGAGGCACATTTTTTGAAGTTTAAGCTTAAAAAGAACTTATCTATCCGCTGGCACCATGCTCTGGGGGCTTGTTTCAGCCCAGATAATGCCTTCTTTAGCTTACACACTTTGTTCTCAGAATGGGGGGACCTCAAACCCTGGTGGCTGAGCCACATAACCTCCTCCTTGAGGTCACCATTTAAGAACATTGACTTAACATCCATTTGGTAAACTGGCCACTGCAAGTACTGTGTGAATAGTGGTCATTTTGGCAGTTGGGGCAAATGACTCTTGAAAATAAAACCCTTCAACTTGTGAAAATCCTTGTGCAACCAGTCTAGCTTTGAACTTTTCTAAGGTACCATCAACCTTGTACTTTACCTTTCAGAGCCACTTGGTGCCAATAACCTTCCGCTTTGCTTGGCCGATCCATTAGCTCCCAAGTGTCATTCTTCATTATGCTGTTCATACTCAACTTGCATAGCTGCCTTCCATGGTGGATCTGCAAGTGCTTCTTCTAAGTTAGTTGGCTCCTTTACTTCTCTCATAATCTCAACTATTAAGGCCATATTGACTATGTGAGCAGAAACCCTTCTTTGCTACTCTATTCTCTGAGACCTCCTTGGTCCATTTGCCTTCTCCTCAACAGATGTGGGTATAGGATTATTGTGGTCATAGAGCTACTTCACCCAACGTAGCAATGGCTTTTCGGTGGGGTGATGTCAGGTTGGTGAACTTTTTCCTCATCATCTGAAGATGATGCTTCCTCCTCCTTAAGGATAGGGACAGCTCTTGGGATAGGTTCATAGTGGACTACTTCTTTGCTTGATGATAAAGTGGAAGAACTTGCCTTCTCCTCCTCAAATGTATGTAGCTACTCCTTGAACACCACATCACGGCTCACGATGATCTTCTTTGCCTCTTGGTCATATAATTTGTAAGCCTTCTACACATCACTATAACCCAAGAAGATACATTTTTTACTTTTTTGTTGTAACTTATTTCTCTTCTCATCAGGAATATGTGCATAACATTCACATCCAAAAATTCTAAAGTGTGAGATAGATGGTTTCTTACCAGTGTAAGCCTCATGAGGTGTTTTTCCCTTGAGAGCCTTTGTGTAGCTTCGATTTAAAATGTAGACTGCAGTATTAATAGCTTCAGCCCAAAAATGGTGGCAATCCCTTGCCCTTTAGCATGCATCTTGCCATCTCCACAATGGTGCAATTCCTACATTCCACAACACCGTTCTGCTGAGGTGTGTGAGGCATTGTCAATTGACGCTTGATCCCTTTGCTCTTGCAAAAGTCTTCAAAATCCTTTGAGTTGAACTTTTCCCTGTTTCATTCTTCACACTTTTCCCTGTTTCATTCTCAACAAGTGTGAGCCATTATTTAAACTTACTAAGAGCTTGAGCCTTATCATGAAGGAAGTACACCCACATCTTCCTACTATAGTCGTTGACAATCAACATAAAATAAGAAGATCCCCCCAAGGCCCGTGTAGGCATATTTCCGCACAAGTCAACATGCACCAACTCTAGAGAAGCATGTGCTCTATTCTTGCTTTCTTGTGGAAATGCCTTTCTCTCTTGCTTGCCCATCATACAAGCTTCACATAGTTCCTTCAATTCAGTCATTGCATGTAGGTGAGCAACTATACCTTGCTTGTCCATCTCCTTCAATATTGCAAATTCAATGTGTCCAAACCTTTCATGCCAAAGCTTACTTGTGCCCACTCCAACGGTGGCTATAGGAGCACCTAGCTCATATAGGTTGTTCCTTCTTTCTCCTTTGCCAACAACTTTGCCATCACTATCAAGAATTTCTGCACCTGTCTTCTTGAACCTCACTTCATGACCAAGATCAGTTATGGCAGCACAATTGATAACAGATTTCACCTAATTTCGGAAACATACAACACATTCGAAAGCTTTTTGACATCACCATTTGTAGCAACAAATGAAATAGTACCTGTGCCCGCAACAAGGTATTTTGCATCATTTCCAACCGTCATAGTGATGGATTATTGTAGAGGATGCATAGAACTGTATAGACCTTTCTTGTTGGTCATGTGATGGGAGGCCCCACTATCCAACACCCATGAGTCAGTGGTAGATTCTTCTTGCACCGAGGAGCACACCTCCTCAACGGTCGCCATGAATAACTCCAACTCTGCTTCAGCCGTATTGGCTATCTCTTTCCCTTTACTTTTAAGGATACCATTCTTTTCATTTGCCTTCTTGACATGACAATCTGCGATTGCATGTCCTTTCTTCTTGCAGTAGAAGCACTCTCCTTGAAACTTCTTCTTATCGCCCTTCTTTTTTTTGTCACCATCATTTTTGGTGGAGGAAACACCTTTGCCTTTTGCATTGGCAGAGAATGTAGCATCTCCATTGTTGCTTCCTTCTCGAGCTTTCAGCCTCAACTCCTCCTCCAGCAATAATGCACAAAACTCCTTTGCCTTTTGCATTGGCAGAGAATGTAGCATCTCCATTGTTGCTTCCTTCTCGAGATTTCAGCCTCAACTCCTCCTCTAGCAATAATGCACAAAACTCCTCAAAACTCAAAGCTTGAGGTCACCTGAGTATTAAGGGCAGTTACTAGTCCATCAAACTTTTGTGGACAAATCTGAAGACACCTTCGAGCTAGCCATCGTTAGTCTTTTGTATCCCAGCACCAGCCATCTGGTCGCGTAGATTCTTAATCTGAGTGATGAATGCTTCAGCTATCTCTCCTTCAGAAAACTTATCCGCTACTAGTTGATTCTCCAAGTTTTGAATCCTTGTTTGGTTTCGCGTTTCATACTGACTCCTCAGTACATTCCAAGCCTTTGATGCTTTGGTTGTATGTTGAATCAAAGTCAAAACACTATCAGAGCAGCTTGTAACTAAGGCACACAATGCATCTGCATTCCTTCGTTTCCAAGCTCATAGAAGATCTGCATTTAGAGGAATCATCACACTAGGATTTGATGGATCGGGGGTAGGCTGTGGTTCTACATCAGTCCCCAGCACAGTCTCCAAATGCTCATAAGAATCAAGGATAGTCGTAACTTTGAACTTCCACAAGGTATAGTTTGTACCATCTAACTTTCCTTCGCTGAAGGTTGGTGGACGAATCCTCAGTGTTTGAATAGCTGGTACAATAGCACCACCTCCTGCACCGCTTCTTGATGCGCCACCTGATGCTCCAGAACTGCTTCCAAAAGACGACATTATTCCTCTTTGCTGTTGAGGCCTTTGCCTCTTGTGCACTCTTTGATCCCTAGAGCCCCCTGGGCTCTGATACCATGCAAAAATTACACGGTGCAGTAAATAGAATCTGAGAAAGAGATAGAGATAGAGAGTACCCAATAGATAAGAGGAGAATTAGAAAATTTCTTTAGCTTCAAACAACTGATACAGAGATGGCCCTATCTGCTTGTGCGCTTCCACAATGAAGCTTAGATGGCGATCTAGACAGAAGATAGGTGAAGAGCTTAAGGCTAGTTGGAACAACTTTGACTGGGTGAAAGATAGATGATTGATGGCTTTGAAGGGGTTTAGCTTTTATAGCCCTTGAAGGTGGTTAGGTTGGCATGACCGACCTACCATATGAGCCTCCACTAGAGTCGGCAAGGGAATATTCCCTTTACTATCGGGCCGAGGGTACTGCCCTTGGACCCCCACCAGGGGGGTTGCTGGCAGCCAAGGGTAGCTTCCCCGACCCTCGAACTTCAAAATAGGGGCCCCTTTTAACTCCCTTACCCCGCAACTTGATACAATGTGCCTCGAATTGCTACCAGCTTAACTACTTTGCGTGTTTGTCTATGTCCTGGGTCCTCTCCCATTGGTGGGTTCCTTGAACAATTTATCTGAGTGAGTTCCGTTATTTACTGAATACAATTCTTAATTTACAGCCACTCGGTGAGTGTGTTGTTCCTCGTGCACTTGTGCCCAATCAGGCTTTCAGTTTCCTTAAGTGTACTTCAAGTGCAAAATTCAATGTGAGTGTAGCAAGCAATTCCTCGGCGCCTCACTCACCCTTGCTCATTTCTGGTCTGATAGGCTTGTAGGTCCATTTTTCGGCCGTTCAGTCAGGGTTCAGGACTCCTTGTATGTTTCCTTGTTTGTTTCTGATTGATCAGGTCTTTGTGGCTCAGCGGCTTGCGTCCTAGTTCGTGGATCCCTCAACTGTCTACTACCCACCGCTAAGCGGCTGTGTACTACAATTTCTCTTATCTCGTGTGCCAGAATCAAATGCTGAACACCCGAAGGGTTTCGACAAGTTACGCTAATGCGCGTTTGCCGGTCAGGTCAAATTTCTGACAACTTTGACAAAAAGTTGCATTCGGACCGAGTGGTTCGAATTCCAGGGTCCAAGTGGGTCACTCGGATGGCCGAATGGCATGGGGTCAAGGGCCGAATCTCCAAATCTGGCTCGGACGATTTTTACTCGGACGGGCCGAATGGCAGGTTTGACAGACTCGGACAGGTCCGAGGGTCGAATCCCGGGTGTGGCCAAGTTCCGATTTTGGAATTCGGACGGGTCGCTTGGATAGGCCGAATGTGTTGAGATATCGAGCTCCACTCATGATATGCCAGGGTGACTGTTGTGCATTTATGTCACCGACTTGTCAGTTGTAGATGCGGTTGGTACACCGCCCATGAATAATAGCTAGATGACAGCTATCCTTATCTACTCTAGTTCGTGGCTCAGTTAGTATGCCACCTTAATTAGTTGTCTTTGGTTTGAGACCCATATATAGGGTTCTTCTATTTCTTTGTATGAGATTTCTTTTTGGCTTACACAACTAAAAAGAGGAAAACTGTTTTCAGCCTCCACCCTTGTGTGTATTCCCCCATTGTGCAAGCAAGAAAGCTACAAGTGAGACTCCTTCCTTCTCTTCCACAAATTTTGACATGATATCAGAGCCTTAATCGTGGTAAGGAGCTCAAGAAAGCAAGCCAAGCTCACGGTGTTCTGGTAAGAGGAGCAATGTTGCTTTCATTTTCTGTTTTTGGGAGCAGATCTCTGCAGATAGCACAGCCGGAAATTGCAAGAGTGCATTGTCTCAGGTTGAGACGCCCTTCACGGTGAAGCAAGAGGGCAGTATATGCTGCGGGCAAGGGCTTTAGCCCTTGGTGACCTTGTTTTTTTGATTTGAGGCCATTTAGGGGCCTGTTTTGGAGGCGGAAGTTTTCTGCACGCACTCAGGAAAAAGCCCTGTTTTATGCTATGCGACCACTGTTCTATAGGTCGGTGAAAAGTAACCACAGAAATTGCATATGCTTGTGTGCAGAGACATTGGGAGTTACAGAATCATCCTTGGTTCCTGTTTATGCAAAATCGTCACTAGGAAGTGACTGTGTGGTCAAATACCACTTTCGCCAGTTTTGCAGATTTGCCCTTGTGAGGGTGAAGCTGTGTTTTTTGCAGTGATAGAATTTTTTGCAGTGTTCTGTAATGGCGTCTGATTCTCTTTCACAGATTGTAACTGAAAAGCTTGACAAGAACAACTTCCAAGCATGGAAGTTTAGAATGACGAATTTCCTTATGGGAAAAGGATATTGGGAATTTGTTGCAGGAAATGAAGAAGAACCAGTTCTTCTTGATGTTCCCAATCAACAGCAAATGCAGGCATTTAAAGCATGGCATGAGAGAGCTAGGAAAGTTATGTATTGGCTGTCTATCAGCATTTCAGACTCTATGATTGTGCATATTCAGGATGCAAGTACGCCAAAGGAGGCATGGGATACTTTGTCAAAAATGTATAGCACAAATACACAAGCCAGGAAAATGCAGCTCAAGCAAGAGTTGCACAATGTGCAAAGAGAAAGTATGAGCATCAATGACTACCACATGAAGGTGAAGAAGATTGTAGATGCACTTGCTTCCATTGGGTCGCCAGTGGAAGATGATGATTTAGTCTCAGTGACCTTGAATGGTCTAGGAAAGGATTATGCACAGTTCCGAACATCCATTTCCGTCCACGAAGGATTTCCTGATTTTGAGGAGTTGATTGCTCTTCTAATTTTTGAGGAGCAGAGAAATGGTGGTGCATCTTCTTCAGGAGGAACTTCAAAAGAAGCTGTCTTCTACTCAAATGCTGGAAGAGGTAGAGGCAGAGGTAGAGGAGGCCGATTTGGAGGCCATGGTAGAAATCAGAATATATAGCAAACTCAAGAAAACCAGTCCTATGGAGGAGGATGTGGTAACTCTAGAGGCAGGGGGAGTCAAAGAGGTCGTGGTGGATGGCAAAAAGGCCAAAATGCAAACAGTAATGTTGAATGCTACTACTGTGGTAAAATGGGTCATATGGCTAAAGACAGCTATAAAAAGTAGAATGATATCATGAATGGAAAACTGCAATAAGGGAATTATGCATCTTCTAGTTGACAGGGTGATGATAGAAATGAGCATTTGTTTATGGTGCAGCACGTGAATAATTCTGTGACAAGTGTAGAAGAAAGCAACGATGTATGGTATGTTGACTCAGGTGCATCAAACCACATGACAGGTCATGCAGAATGGATGGAGGATGCAAGGAAAATGAAAAAACCAGGATTTGTGGAGACTGGTGATGATACTGCACATCCTATTGTGCAGATTGGAAAAATTCCTTTGTCTATGCAGGATGGGAAAAAGAAATACCTGTCCGATGTATTTCATGTCCCGAATATCACCAAGAATCTGGTGTCTGTTGGTCAAATGGTTGAGCAAGGCTTGCAGGTCATATTTAATCCTCATGGATGCTTTGTTGAGGATATGAAAAATAAAGGTCGCTTGATAGCAAAAGGAAAGAAGAAGGGCAGAATGTTTACGTTGGATGCAGACATGCCTGAATTGAGTGCAGCAATGTTTGCACATGGGACCGGTGTAGTTGCAGATATTGATATCTGGCATAAACGCATTGGTCATGTTAATGTACAGTGACTTAAATCAATGCAGGCCCAAAATATTGTTGCAGGATTGCCTAAATTCAAGGTTGTAGAAATGCATAAGGTATGTGAAGCCTGCCAATTTGGAAAACAGGCAAGGAAACCATTTCCTAGACATGTTCAAGAGAGTAACAAGCCATTGGAATTAATCCACTCTGATGTGTGGACTACTAAAGCTGCATCTCTTGGAGGCTGTCATTATTTTGTCACTTTTATTGATGACTATAGCAGAAAAGTTTGGGTGTATTTTATGAAAAAGAAAAGTGAAGTTTTTGGGCATTTCAAAACTCTTAAAGCTATGGTTGAAAAAGAAACAGGCCTGCAAATAAAATGCCTAAGGTCAGATGGAGGGGGAGAGTACCTCTTAAATGAGTTTGCAAGGTTCCTGCAGGAGCATGGCATAAAGCAGCAATATTCATGCAGTCATACCCCACAACAAAATGGAATTGCAGAAAGGAAAAATAGGCATATTGGAGAGGTATCTCGTGCCATGCTCAACGAAAAAGACTTGCCAGATTTTTATTGGGCTGAAGCAGTTGCTACAGCAGTCTATATAATGAACAGGACTCCCACTGCAGCAATACATGGGATGACTCCAGAGGAGAGGTATACTGGTAGGAAATCAGATATTTCTCATTTGAAAATTTTTGGTTGCATTGCCTATGTACATGTGCCAGATGAGTTGAGATCCAAGTTGGATCCAAAAGCTGAGAAGTGCATCTTTATTGGTTACTCTCTGCAGCAAAAAGGGTATAGATGCTATAACCCTTCTACTTGTAAGTTTACAGTGAGCAGAGATGTTGTTTTTGATGAGATGAGTAGCTGGTATAAACCAGCAAATGTGATTGATGATATAGATGCACAAAATGGTAATGCTGCACAGAATTCACAGCAGCAGTCACAAAATATTAGTGGACCTGGAGCGTCCTCTAGTAGTGGTTCACATTCTTCGCCATGGACAGGAAGATTGAGATCAGGAGAATCTTCTCAAAGCAATGCAGATAGTATGTAGGTATCATGAAAAGGAAAAGAGAAGGTTGATCAGCCCATGTTTGATGTGAATGGAGGTCACTCTTATGTGGATGGTGAATCCAGTGGCTCAGAACAGAGCATTGATGATGAGTTGGGTATTCCTTCTATTGTTACACCTAGAGTAAGGAAGACCAGGGATGTTTTGAGAGCACCTGGGAGTGAACCTACTTTGCGCAGGTCTACGAGAGCTAGATATCCTGTGGATAGGCTGAAATATGATGGATTTACAGCCATTCACTATGCATATATGGTCAAAGTGATATAGGAACCAGGACCCACTTCTTTTGAGCAAGCCATGGGAAAAGAAAAATGGGAGAAAGCCATGGATGAAGAAATGGATGCCTTGGAAGCAAATGCTACATGGGAATTGGTATCTTTGCCTAAAGGTAAGAATGCAATTGGCTGTAAGTGGGTTTATAACGTGAAGCACAATGCAGATGGTTCTGTGAACAGATACAAGGCAAGATTAGTAGTCAAGGGGTATGCACAAACATATGGCATTGACTATGAAGAAACATTCAGTCCGGTTGCAAGGATGGCAACCGTAAGAGCAGTCATTGCTATGTCTGCATCAAAGGGATGGTCTTTACATCAGATGGATGTAAAGAATGCCTTCTTGCATGGTGATTTGCAAGAAGAGGTATATATGGAGGAGCCACCAGGTTATGTGCATGCTGTTCATCCTGAGTTTGTTTGCAGGTTGAAGAAAGCATTGTATGGCTTGAAGCAAGCACCTAGAGCATGGTCTGACAAGATAGGACAATATCTTGTCACTATTGGCTTTCAGATTTCCAAGGCAGATTTCTCACTTTATGTGAGAAAAACAGAGAAATGTATTATGCTATTTGTCATTTATGTCGATGATTTGATTATGACAGGTGACAGTGATGAAGATATCCTTCATGTGAAAATGCTATTGAAGCAAAAGTTTGAGATGAAGGATTTGGGAGAGCTGCGTTATTTCTTGGGCATTGAGGTGATTAGATCACCAAGTGGGATACAGCTCTTGTAGAGGCAGTATGGATTGGACATGCTGTCCAAATATGGGATGACAGGCTGTAAGCCTATTTCAGTTCCTTTGGAGCAGAATGTGAAGCTGAGCACAGATGCAGGTGAGCTTCTGGAAGACCCTACTATGTACAGATGCATAGTAGGAAGTTTGATTTATATGACTATTACCAGGCCAGATTTGAGCTATGCTGTTGGATTGGTAAGTTAGTTTATGCAGGCTCCAAGGAAACCGCATTTGGATGCGGCTAGACGCATACTCAGGTATGTGAAGTCCACATTGCAGTATGGACTATTTTATGAGACTGGGGTTCAGATACAGCTGCATGGATACACTGATGCTGATTGGGCTGGTAGTATTTCTGATAGACAATCTACCAGTGGATATGTGTTCTCTTTTGGGAGTGCTGCAGTCACTTGGAGCAACAAGAAACAGCCTATAGTTGCCTTGTCGAGCACAGAGGCCGAGTACAGGGGTGCAGCAATGGCTGCATGTGAGGTAGCTTGGTTGCATAAGCTACTTTACGATATGCATCAACCTACAGATGGGCTAGTTGTCATTTATTGTGACAACATGAGTAGTATACACTTGGCAAATAACCCAGTCTATCATGCTAGAACAAAGCACATTGAGGTGCATTATCACTATGTGCGGGAGAGGGTTTTACTAGGTCTTATTGATCTAGTTTATGTCAGCACAGAGGATTAGATAGCTGACATATTTACGAAGGCATTGGACGTAGAGAAGATGCGCAAGTTCAGAGACCTGCTTGGTGTGCAGGAATTGGGATTGAGCTCGAGGGGGAGTGTTGAGATATCGAGCTCCACTCGTGATATGCTAGGGTGACCGTTGTGCATTTATGTCACCGACTTGTCAGTTGTAGATGCGATTGGTACACCGCCCATGAATAATAGCTAGATGACAGCTATCCTTATCTACTCTAGTTCGTGGCTCAATTAGTATGCCACCTTAGTTAGTTGTCTTTAGTTTGAGACTCATATATAGGGTTCTTCTATTTCTTTGTATGAGATTTCTTTTTGGCTTACACAACTAAGAAGAGGAAAACTGTTTTCAGCCTCCACCCTTGTGTGTATTCCCCCATTGTGCAAGCAAGAAAGCTACAAGTGAGACTCCTTCCTTCTCTCCCACAATCTTGACAGAATGGCACAAGGCCGAATGTGCACGTGGTCAAAAAGTTTTGGCTCGGACGGTCTGAGGAGGGTCTCTTGGATGGGTTGACTCGGACGGTCCGAGTGCTGACTAGGGTTCCGATTGAGTGGCCGAATGGCAAGGGGCCGAAGGCCGATTCTGGGCCTCGGCCCAGAAGCAATAGCTCGGATGGGCCAAAAACGACGCGACGAAAACAGCGCGATGCCGATCTTGCCCGATTCTTATGATTTACTCAACCATTACATGCACAAACCTCCAGATACTATCTAGGGGGTTTGAGGGAGGGATTCATATACCTGAATGGATCGGTGAGTGCGTCAGTGCTGCGATTGAATCACACGGCCTGGGGCTTTCTAGCTCTCTCTCTCTCTTTCTCTCACATTGAAATGGCACAAATGAGTTCTCTTTTGGCCTCCCGGTTCCTATATGCCCTCCCAGTTGTGGCTTTGACACCCCTGATCCCTCTCTTGTCGAGGATCTTAGTCCTCACTAGTGAGCATTTTGTGCATTTGCATGACTTTTTCCCTGTTTTCCCCTGTTTTGAAAGAGTGAACCCTACCCTTTTCCGGTTCGATCTCCTAGCTCTAACCTACGCTAAATGCAACAAAAATCGAAGGCAAAAAACTGGAATAGATTTTCCATGCTTTCCAATCATCAAACAACTAAAATATCCAAAATACTTGTTCCGAAGATTAAAAGCACCCAACTTCTTACCTATCTCAAGCTCCATTTCGGGGATGAATACCCTACTTCAATGCTCGATGTGAGGTACGCAAGTGCTCAAGCTTGAATCCGTTGGTCCCGCAACGGAACCAAAATGTGGGAGCTTTCGCTCAACCGCCAAGACCCTCGGACCGCTTATTCTTTCAAGCATTTCAAGCGAGCTCTAATGGCTATCTCTCACCTAGCCGATGTGCCGTCGATCCTATGAGTGTATTAGCTTACCTTGATGCTCGATCGAGTACCCTCCTCTCTCTTACACTGTGGTAGCTCCACGATCCTAGATGCTAGTGCAAGCATCCTCAAGCCTCCTCCATCTCCAAGCTCCATCCTCCATAGCCGCGCACGCAAGAGAAGAGAAGGGAAGAGAAGAGAAGAAGAGGAGAGGAGATGGTGAAGAGCTTCATTCTCTTAATCCCTCACCCTCACACACACTCACTCCCTCACACTCTCACACTCCCTCTCTCAAGAGCACACACAAGCAAGAAGGAGAGAAGAAGAGAGGAAGAAGAGGACTCCTTTTGCCACACACCAAAGAATGAGCTTCTCATTCATTTTTCAACTTTATATACAAAACCCTAAATCCCTTCCGGGCGGTCATCTCCTTTTCCTCTTTTACATGGCCGGCTGTAGCCTAGGCCCTCTTTCCCATTTTCCACCATTCTAATTTACCCTATTCCCACTAAGGCATACACTTTGCACAGGAGCGAGCCTGGCACTCTTTCACACAGATTTGGGGGCGCTCCCATATTTTAATGGTGCGACTTTTCCTCTTTTATTGCCGTGGCCCAACACCGAAGCCCCTTGAGGGTCGTGTCCGAATATTTGAATTTTTCAGGGATTGGTTGCCAGTCAAGGCGCCTTTTTTGCTCTTGCGTCTTTTTTGCTCTTTTTCCTTCTTCCCAGTTTCCGCTCCTTTGTGCAGCGGTAACGTGGTCGGAAACATGGTAACAGTAGTTTACAGCACAAACACGAATACACAACGAGCAATCCTTGATAAACAAGTTTAAACAAATTCCTTAACTTATCTTCACGTTAGTCTTTGTCTTCTCCCCATACGAGAGAAATTATGTATCCCTTCTGCCCTGTAGAAGTACCTAGTCCAAATCACATGGCACCACAAATTCCATCCATGATTTAGAATAGGATCTTCCAATGCCACAGACGTTGGGCTCACAGCAGTCTTCAACTCCATTTCGGACTAGGCAAGGGGTGTCTAGAGCTCCACCTGACCCATAAGCAACCTAGGAGTGAGACACAATTTCCATGGTTGGCCTTTTCACCACTTGACCTTTACCCGTGAATCGAGTAGTGCCCTCTCTAGTTGAAGCGCGGTGTGACCTTGAAGATGATCCACCCGCGCAAAATATCATTTCCTTAATTAATCCAGTTAAGAATCAAGCACAATCAAGGCAATCAACCTAATATCATCTTCCAAGAAAACATTCCTTTATCCCCATGGAAACATGTCATCATAGACCCCTACCATGAATTTACCATCAATCACAAGCACTTGGAATAATCATCCAGACAGCAATCTAACAATCAGTTGAATGTAAAAGCATTTAGGATGTTGTTACTAATCAACCAATAAAAACAATGGTATTCTTTTCCAAACATTGCAAGAGTAGACACGATAACATTTCCATCCGTGTATTCGCTCTCCCCCTTGGGATCTAAGAGCAATACTATGCAAAGTTTTACTTAACACTCCCTTCCTTTGGCTAGGGCATATGCTAAGGTTTCAAGCACTGCACAAGATGTAAGTTCCATAGATCACTTATATTGGTCGATAACCCAACCTTCTTTTCAACAAATATAGAAGTATCGGTCTTTACTTTGTCTTGGGTTTCCTAATCCTTGAGCTATTCATTTGCCCTGGAGTTGTTGTTTGCATCTATCCCAACCCTGGATAGGATTGATAAACATAGTAGCTATTGAACAGATCTCATGGCATCTTAGTTTTAACCCTTATGATTGTTTTTTGTACTAGCTATGCATAACATCAAGATTCCAATCTATCAAACATGAGCTATCAGTTCATGTTGTTAGCAAGAGCTAGGTCAAAGCCTAGAGTTTCGAAAATGATTCTCTTTAGACTGGGTTGCTTACCACACCATCTGTCAAGCATGCAAGCTACAACATACTTTTAGCATGTGAAAAAAAACATATCTATTATTTACAAGAAAAGGGGGGTCAACAATACCTTGGAATCTTATATGCTATTTATGCTATGTACGAATTTGTCGCATAGCAACTAAATGCAATTTACTTCTCTTGATACCTACGCTTTGCAAACTTCATCTTTGGAATGAGATGAAACCCATTCCTTTCGATGACCTATTCTTGTGTGGCATAGTACAAGGCCTAAGGTATCTCATGTGAGAATTAAAAGCAAGTATCTATCAATTTGAAAATACATTACTTACAACTGACACTGTAGTTGGATTGGCAGTGATACCCTCACCTGAGGCTTTGTTGTGGATTATGGGATTCCTGCCTCTGCATTCAACATTCTTTGCTTGGGGGCCATTTCCTGATCTTCTTCTCTTTAACGTAATTTGCATAAGAATTCAACGCCTTTTACTCAATTAGTGGGGGCCAAGTGGGAAAAAGTTGAGCTTGTGGGGTGAAGGACAATCTCGCAAGGAAGGTGAATATATAGGTGCATGTGGCCAGCCTCTTAGGAGGGGAAAGGGAGGAGGAGCCTTGGAATATTCTCTCTCTCTCTCTCTCTCTCTCTCTCTCTCTCTCTCTCCTCTCTCTCTCTCTCTCTCTCTCGTGCTGTTTTAGAGTCGAGGTTTTTCTTTGATTCCATGGGGGGGGGCATGGGGGGAAGGTGGAGTGGTGGTCTTCACCCCACCCACCAACTCTCTGCTTGCATGGCGGACTGGTAGAGGGGGGGAATTGGCATCATCGTTGTAGTCAGCATCTTCCACTCCTACTCCACGTCAACATCATCTCTGCCTCCCTCCCGTTGTCATCTCATACTTCATCTCCCCCTCCCTTTGCTAGAGCTATTGGCATCGACAGTGGGGGTGTAAAACATTTTCAATTGTTTTTAATAAAAAGGGGAGGTTGGTTCTTATGCGGAGGGGTGGAGGGTTATTACAATATCATATCTTGGATGCATAGCATGTGTTTGTATAAGTGATAATCGATCTTGAGAGTGTGAGGTATCCCAAGTCATAGGGCTAGATATTCGGTTCCTTGGGGGTTTTTTCGATGAGGTTTATCTATTATCTCATGGATCATTTAATGGAAAGACTGGACTTTGTTTTGGATGTGTTGATCATTCATGGTGCATCTTGGGGCCAATCCTTAAGGTGTAGGAGAGCTGTAGTAGTGGAGCCACGGTGATTAACCGAGGGGTGGTCCCTTTGTGTATGCTACGTGGTGTATAATACCAACATGTTTAGGGGCCCCCTCTGAGAAGTGTGGGGAAGAATATTCATTGGACTACAAAATCATACAAATGCAAAGTTCTTAGATACTCCTAGCCATGAGGCTGTGTGGGGTGGTTTTAGGTGAGTAGTAGAGGCCTAGCTAGTGCCTCAAAGCCAAAGCGGACCCATTTTAGGTCCCAATAGGTGGTGCATTTGTCCCGGAGTCGCTAATAAGTGGTGGTTTCTAAATCTCAATCAATAGGGACAAGTTTATTAGTGTATTTCAAAAGGCAATGAGATAGATTCAAAAGACTGTCAAGTCAAGTTTCAGAAGCAAGAAAGAGCTAAATGGGCTAGACAACGGGCCAGAATCATTAGAAGATATTCTCCACAAAGGAGACATCTAATATCCTTACAAGGGAGGGATCTTAGTAACCCTAGCTCGACTCATAGTCCATTAGGAGAAGGAAGTTCTAGTACTTCCCCCCTTCTAGTCAATCTCTTCACTTCAAGTGGAGTAAAAGCTTTGATTATTCAAACTCCTTTAGGGAATCCATGTGCCACTATGGTGCAACCCATTGCAATCCCAGTAGGGACTGAAAGGGAAGTAGAACCCAGGAGGAAGAAGCTTGGTGGTGAGAGCTATGGCAGATGGAGAGCAAGAGCAAGAGAGAGAGAGACTCAAAAGTGGAAACTCCAACAACCACAATGTGTGGCCACTGGGACTTCCTTTATTCAGACTATCACTAAAAGAATAAAGAATAAGTGACTGTGATGGACGCCCGCCACCTACAGTGTGCAGTGGTGGTAGGTACTGTCAGTGTAGTAAAGTATAGTAATATACGGGAAGTTAGGCAGAGACACCTTTACCCCCAACAACTTCAAACTTAAAGGGGAATCTGCCCCAGTGATAGAGAAAAGAAAAGAAAAGATAGTACAACATGTACACATGTATACCAGGATGAGGAAAAAGATGTCATCTCATCCAACGCCCATCAATCTCCTAAGGAAGGCAAAGCGCTTTGTAGTAGTGAGGCTCTTCGTGAGCAAGTCTACAGGATTCTGCTCAGTTGGAATCTTGACAAGGTCAACATACCTCTCCTCAATGACCTCGCAAATGAAGTGATACCTCACCTCAATATGTTTTGTCTTCGCATGGAAAACCGGATTCTTGGCCAACTGAATGGCACTCATAGAATCTGAATGCAGTATAGGCATAACATCTATCATACCAAGGTCTGCAATCAAACAGCCTAACCAGATAGCTTCTTTGCAAGCCTCTGTGGCTGAAATATACTCGGCCTCTATAGTAGAAAGAGGCGTACACTTCTGTGCCCTGGACATCCAAGAGATAGCCCCTCCAACATTAGTGAACACATAGCCAGAAGTGTACTTCCTACTATTTGTATGTCCTACATAATCAGAGTCAATGTACCCCACGACTCTTGTATCTTGGTTGCAATAGCAAATACACATATCTATTGTGCCCTTCTCAGGTACCTCATGATACCCTTCATGGTATCCCAATGTTTCTTGCCAGGTGTAGCCATATAACGTGCCACAACCCCAACTGCAAAAGAAATATCACGACGGGTGGCTATCATGGCATACATAAGACTGCCCCCACGACTAATGCATAGGGAATCTTGGCCATCTCGGCCCTTTTCTCATCTGTCTGCGGACAATCGGCATGTGAAACCTTCACATGAGAAGGTAATGGAGAGCCAATAGGCTTAACATCCTGCATACGAAAGTGCTCAAGGATTTTATGAATGTACTCCCTCTATGACAGATAGAGTAGTCCCTGAGATCTGTCGTGCGTAATGCACATACCAAGTATATGAGAGGCATGTCCTAGATCTTTCATCTCAAATCTCTTCTTAAGCTGAGCCTTAAGAGCATCTAGCTCCTCATGAGCTGTCCCTACTAAAAGCATGCCATCCACATAGAGTACCAAAATTAGTAAAGAACCATCACAGGCTTTCTTCTGTACAAGCCCGGATCCATAGCACTACGGCTGTAGCCCTATGACTTTATGAATGCATCAAACTTATGTACCATTCCCTAGGTACTTGCTTCAAGCCATATAGACTCTTGTTTAGCTTGCACATTAGGTGTTCCCTGCCAAGGTCTGCAAAGCCCTTAGGCTACTCCATGTAAATCTCATCATGCAAGTCCCCATGTAAAAAATCCATCTTGATATCCATCTAGTACAAGTCCAGGTCAAGCTGTGCAACCAAAGCCAAGACTAAGCGTAGGGTGGTCATCTTGACCACATGAGAAAAGACTTCATCAAATTCAACACCATGCTCCTGCTTAAAGCCCTTAGCAACCAATCGAGCCTTGTATGCCGGCTTAGGGTGTCTAGGGGTACTTTTCAGCTTGTACAACCACTTGCATGGAAGCCTTCTTACCCTGAGGCAAGGAAACCAAATCCCAAGTCTGATTCTTATGCAATGATTCAAGCTCAGTCTGCATAGCCCTCTCCCAAGAGTGACAATCACCCCTATGCATAACCTCATCATAAGTGAGAGGCTCTTCTACATCTGTAACCAGTACATAATCCATAAAGGGCGCAAAATGGTCAGGAGGTTGTCTATCTCTAGTAGAATGCTTCAACCCAAGCTCTGTTGCCTGGCCAACATCTTGTCTAACATCTAGGCCATGAGCATCAGGTGATGCTACACGCTGTCTAGCTAGCCATGGAGCGGGTTGTACGGGAGCAAGTAGCTCCTCCTGAAAGATAACTCTGTATACCTCAACCACTTTCTCAAGCTGCATATGCATTTTGTCCTCATGAAAGATGACATCATGGCTGCGGATCACTTTCCACGCCTGCGGATCCCATAGATGGTAACCCATTTCTCCTACATCTCCATAGCCATCTCTCCTACATCTCCATAGTCAATGAAAATTCATTTGACACTTTTAGGATCCAGCTTATTGTGTTTTTCCTTAGGCACATGGCAGAATGCCTCACATCCAAAGACACACAAACGATCATAAGAGGGGGGCTTGCTTGCCCATACCTCCTCTGCAACCTAAAAGTCAATGCCACTACTAGGTGACTTGTTAATGAGATGCACTGCAGTAGTAACTGCCTTAGCCCAAAAGTGTTGCGGTAAACCAGTCTAGCTAAGCATGCTATAGAACCTTTCTTGAATGGTCCTATTCATGCGTTCACAATTGACGCCCGCTCATCACAAAATTGCTCAAAAGCACGTGATACATACTCATCCCCATTATCTAACCTTAAGCATTTCAGCCTATGCCCAGACTGGTTCTCTACTAATGCAAGCCAACATTGAAATGTGTCCAAGACATCGGATTTTCTCTTTATGGGATAAGCCCAAACCTTATGTGAGTAATCATCTATGAAAGTAACAAAATACTTTGCCCCACCGAGTGACTGACAGGGCATGGACCCACATATATCTAAGTGCACAAGAGCCAATGGCTCACCCATGCATTTCTTACCGGACTTTTTATGCGTATTCCTAGTCTACCTGCCATACAAACAATAATCACAAGAATCAAAATGCAAAGAGTCAAAAGGTGGAAGATACTACAAAGCGCGTAGCATTTTCATTCCTTTAAGGAACATATGCCCCAAATGAGCATGCCAAAGGGATACATGGGGGATAGAAACCACATAAAAAAAAAGATTCAAGGTAGCTCCAGATACAAGTAAGGGATAGAGGTTGCCAGACTTGGCACCTCTTGCAAGCACAAGCCTGCCACGAGTAATTTTCCATGCAAAGTCTCCAAAAGACACAAAATACCTTGCACGATCAAGCTGTCCAACTGACATAAGGCTGTGAGTCAACACAGGTACATGGCGTACATCATGCAAAACAAAAGAACTGCCAGAAGGAAACTGTAGCCTAACATCTCCAATGCCCATAATGTCAAGAGACCTGTCATCACCAAGACGCACAAAACCAGAGATGGTACGATAGGTGTGAAACCGATCTCTACATAGTGTCACATGAAATGACGCACCCGAATCCAAAAGTCAACATTGTGCATACATAGAATGTGTCTCAGAAGCCTGTAAGGCATCGCATGAAGAAGCTACAAGTATGTAATCCTCATCTGAATCCATGGCATGTGTGACATTAACCTCTTCCATCTTCACACTAGACTTTGAAGGTACAATATTGCGCTCAGAATACTTTTCATGCACTTTCTGTTTTTCCTTTTCCTTGCGCTTATCATCACGCATCTTATGGCATTGCGGCATAATATGTCCTGCTTTCCCACATTAATGATAGGTAAGATCAGACTTTTGTCCACGGGACACTGCGGCCACGCGACTTTGACCGAGACTTCTGAGAGTCCTTGCCCTTATGATCATTATCATGCCTGCCATGTCTACCACCTCTAACGGTCAATGCATGTGAAGAGTAGGAAGCATCATTGTTTCTCCTATTGATTTCCTCAGTCAATAAATCACTCTTAACATCTTTGATTTTCAGCCCATCAAGCTTGTTTGTGCATATGGCAGTACAGAAGACATCCCATGATTCAGGCAAGGTACCAAGCAGAAACAATGGGTGCAAATTGTTTTTGAACTCAGTACCCTGTGACAATAGATTCTTCATGATAGCATGAAACTAGCTGAAATGAGATGATAGGGATGTCCCCTCCTTCATGCGAAGGTCCATTAACTGCTTCAGCCAATACATCTGTGATGCAGGACTCTGCTACGCATAAAGCTCCCGAATCTTCTCCCATAAGTCCCATGCACTCTGATTCTCATCTTCAACAACATTATGATGGACCTCTTTTGAGAGTGACAAGATAGTGGTAGACTTGCATAGCTCCTCAACTTTCATCTAAACATCATCATCCATATCCTTAGGTTTAACACCCTTGAAACGCAAGGGTTTAATCTGCAACTTCTGCAGCAAAACTTGCCATATCTAGGACTTCCAGTACCCATAGTTGGTACCATCCAACTTGGAAATGTTAAATAGAGCTGTGTCTTTTAGATGACTAGCCATACTGTCCCAAATCAAAGCAAAAATGCAAAAATTGCAGGTTGCTATAATTAGCAAAAAATGCACTAAAACCACTGCTAAAACTAGTTGAAAGAGTTGATATCACCAAGAGAACCACATGTCCACCAAATATGACTAAGATAACATCAAATAGTAAGCATTACCCTCATACAAGTACTCGAAATCTACAGATTTCAACTTGCTGGAATAAATTGCAGCAATATGTAAAACCGTCCCAAAGTGAAGCAATCACTGATATATACGTCACTGCAACTGCCAGGTAGCAAGATACATCCAACAGTGAGCATCAAGGGGCAAGAAGGTACCGACAACTGTCAAACCAATAACCTGTCAAGCAAGATACATCTCATAGGTCTAGAAGTCATGCATGTAATGGATCTCGGGGTAAGAGAAAAGACCAAGCACAAGCACAACTGATAGAGCAAGAAGCTCAATGCATAACCATCCAAGATGCATACAAAATTGACAAACTTGTGACAGAGATAGGTGCCTACCCCAATAGGCGTATCAAATCAGCCCACTACAAACTAACTGCAGACATAAAGATCTCAAGAGAGCAAATGCATGTAGCTGTTCCCACAAGCTCAAGCTCAAGTGTAAGTAAAACTCTGTGTACATCCGAATATGCCAAGAGGCTCCCACTGGAAGTAAAGTCAGGTGCAAATAGAGCAAGCAACGCTCAAATACATTGAGTAAATAGCATCAGACATTCCAAATCCCAGTAGGGTACATTTGGAGCATAAATCCCAAGCTATCTCAGACCCGTAAAGCCTGAAAGCATTCAAATAGCATGTAACTGACAACCAAATATAATGTTCAGTAGGTCCAAAATGCTCAAATACATCCAAAGACAAAGCTCCAAGTGACTGTCAAGCATGGCAAACCAAGTGGCATCCAGATCTAATCAAAGCATAAATGCAAGAAGCCTAAATGTCAAGTAGTAACAATAGGCATAAACCGGTCCAAAGCATACCAACTCAATCCAAATGCCAGTGAATGATGACCAAGATGGAGCCTAATCCAAGCTCAAAAGCATTCTGGAACCAAAAAGAAGCATTTGACAATCTCCAAATACATCGGTAAGATCATTCAAATCTCTAATAAGCACCCTGTATCCAAGAACCAATACATACACCAAGTAAATGAGCTTCAGCCCACTGTACTATAGTAGCATATTTACTATTAGATGAGCTCAATTGGTGTCCAAATCTGCTCCAAATCAATCCCAAAGCATAGACATAGTATCCCATAACATCCGAGCATCACCGGACATCAATAGGCATCAAACGAGCAATGCCAAGAAGCATCAAACATCAAATGTCAAGTGTTGTCCTATTTTTGAGAGTCCTGGGACTGTGTATACAGCAATGGCTGAAGGTGGAAGCACTCATATCGATCACTGAGAGCCAAGAAACAATGCCGGGGAATCTGAAGATGATCGGGAAGGTTGCAAACAGTGCCGGGAAGCCAGGGAAGGAGCTGGAAATGCCAAGAGGAGATCAACCTAGCCTCCTAAAAATGTGCCGCATTTTGCGCTGGCTGCTCCTGGGGGCTAGGGGATCTTCAGCAGTGCTATTGAGCACTTGGCAATGATTAGGGGGCTCCGATGCAGCCCTGCAAGGTGCCGAATGAAGGTCGAAAGATCGGGGAGGAGGCGGGAGATCAAAACATACCTACGAATGAAGGTGCCATGGCTGCCATTGAACCTCGAGTTGAAGCTCTTCAAATTTGGGTTGAAGAGAATCTCGGGCAAGCTCCAATGCCTTTGCTTTGATATAGTTGAAAGGGAAGTAGAACCCCAGAGGAAGAAGCTTGGTGGTGAGAGCTATGGCGGATGGAGAGCAAGAGCAAGAGAGAGAGAGACTCAAAAGTGGAAACTTCAACAACCACAATGTGTGGCCGGGCCTTCCTTTATTCAAATTGTCACTAAAAGAATAAAGAATAAGTGATTGTGATGGGCACCCGCCATATGCAGTGTGCAGTGGCGGGTACTGTCAGTGTAGTAAAGTGTAGTAATACATAGGTGGCTAGGCAGGGGCGCCTTTACCCCCAAGAAGGACGCCATACTTGCCTACCTTAGGATTTCCTCTATCCATTTTTAATGGGTTAGCAAAGGAAGATGCGAAACTTTCTATCAATGAATTCCAAAAATTAATGTTTAACTACCGAATTCAAGATGAAGGACACTTGATGGTGTTCTTTAATATGACTTTGAAAGGATGAGTTGCAGTATGGTATCATAGCCTAGAAGCTGGAACCATAACTACGATTGACTTTTTCTTTGTGGCTTTTTTAAGAGAGTTTGCCGTTGAAAGGGGAGGTTAATATTAGCTACGTGTCCTCAATGTAACACGCCAAGAACCTCACAAAAATGGTCATGGGTATGCCAAGAAACTGAAGAAAGTATTCTGTAAGTTGCAAATTTATATTCCTATTCTAGTTGCTGCTTAGTTTCAATACTTTTTAAATGGGTTAGACTTTAATATTCAAGTACAGTTGAGTAGTGTTGCTCTTGTTGACATTGATGTAGTTATTACAAGAGTAGAGGAGGTAGAATCGCGATTACAAGTGGCCTATACATCTAGGGCAAACTAGAATCCAAGTCTAGGTATTGGAAATATGTTGGTGTTGACAAATGGTTGTCAAGGGATACTCATGAGTCCTCCTAATGGGAGAGGAATCATGATTCAAAATGTATCCATATTGCAAGCTCCTCCCAATGTGACTATGCCTATGACTAGTTAGATGGCTCCATCAAATGTTGGAAGCCAAGTGATAAACCCTACCATTGTTCCAGGAAATCAATAGTCAATCCCCAACCAAGTGGTTAGGCCAATGGAATGATGGGTAGACAATTGCCAGTATGAGTCAAGTGTCTTGAATGTCCTTGGAAAAGTTAAGGATATGATGAAGCATATATTGACATGATCACCGAACAATATCGGCAAATAGCCGTTGATGCCAATTTCCTTAAGAAACAATAGAATTTGATAGGGAGTCGACGCCCTAAAGAGGGTGGCCCCTCTCAAGATTCAGCTATAGTGGTGTGGCGACCAACATTTCCCTAAGAATTGTCCAAACGTTAAATGCGACATATGTGGGAAGTCCAGTGTTGGAGGGGTTTTAGTCGAAAGGTCATATCCACTGGGGATCAAAGATAGAAGGAAGTAGAGAATAGGAGATAAAAGAGAAGAGAAAGAGTTAACAAGAGGTACACAAAGCTCAATGAATCAAAGTACTATGTATTGATAGAACCTGTGAAGATAAACAAAATCATTGTCTGTGACTACTCGGAAGCAATCTCCAAGCATTAGATCTCTTGGAGCTCCGTGGTAGACCAAAAACGTGCACCAAAGATTAGCTTCTTTTCTATTGCTCAAATCGGAAATCTGATGGTTTCGTTGCCTCTAAAAGGGGGGTAAAACACTAGGACACCTGAACAGAATTATCCTAGATAGCTCTTTCTTCTTCTCCTAGTTTGAAGTGCTATTTGATGCCTGTAAATTGCTCTGATTGCACGCCGCACGATTTCGAAAGCCCTTCTTTTGTATGAGATCTTCAAAACTAGTTAAAAAAGTAACTTGCTTTTTCCATGTCACCCTATTCTAGAAGTTTTCTATAGCTTTTTAGGATATTTACGAGAGATAATATCCAAAATATCAAAAATAGGCTAAACTTGTACAAAAATCCCATATTTTGGAACTAACCATACTATGGACACTAGCACTAATGACTAAGATGACATTGACTCTGAAGATCGATAAGAAAGCTGGATGATGATGCACTCTAGGTTTTTTTTCACACTGTGTCTTCCTAGCAACACAACATCCACCCCCTCTGAACTTGCACATCCTCCAGTATGTGCCATCAATGCACCACCCCGAATCAAACACCAATGGCATCAACTTGACCAGTTATGTCATGAATATATTTCCTTGCATGAGAAATTTCACCATCAATAACTTTCCTCTTTTTAATTGCATGCAAAGCATGTGTCCATATTGTAGCCTTTGGACCAACCATCAAATGGCCAAGCATTCTATCCAATTGTAGACCAAAAGTACAAGCATGTATAGCCGCATAAGGATTTCAGGCAGCCAAGTCTTCCAACAACTTTTGCACACATTCCTTTCCAAATTCAAAGTAAGAGGCAATCTTGTTTCTTGTGCATGGATCTTGCCATCTTTCCAAAAGATGAGCTGTCATGGTAAGGCCTCGTGATGATAAGCAGCACAATCCTTCCTTTCATGCTGCAATTCATGCTACAAACTATCACACCACATACATCTTTTCCTTGGTTTAGGGGCTATTGCCCATCCCCTTTCCTCTTGTCATTTCTCATTCAATTTTGTGACCTTCAACTGAAGATCCCACATGCATTTAACCAATTCATCTAATACATCTTCCCTAACAGTGGGAATAGCAGCAAGTGCAACCATAGAGTTAGCCACAGAAGTGGGTGGCTTATTGAATACATCAGCTATTTTGCCCATAATAGCGGGCAAGCTAGATACATGCAATCTTTCTCTTCTTCTTTTAAGCTCAAGATCTGCCGCTTATAGAAACAATTTCATTTTTTGACTTACAAGAGCTTGTTGTTCTGCAAGATCTAATTGCTCAAACTGACTTTCAATTTCTCTTAATAACTCTGTAGTCATAAGACCCTTATTAAGTTGTAGAACCCACTCATGGAAAGTCTTGAGAGGTAGTCAAACTAGTATCTTCAATGTAAAATTCTTCCCTAAGTGTCTTCTTGAAAGCTACCCGGTCAGCATCCTACATGTATAATTTAGTAACTCGGGCTTTCAATTCATGTACAGTGACTTGTACAAAATACTGGCTCCATGAAAGTTGAGCCACTCCAAAAAACCCCATCTTTTGAGCATAGGTATGTAAATATGTAGATACATTCCTACCATTAAATAACTTCATCTCATGCACTATTGCCAACAGAGCATTTATGTTTTAGTAGAAGCCTGCATCACCTGTTGTTATTATTGTTGTATCTACATAAGCATGTTCATACTCTACACTAATTGCTACAAAACATCACTAGAAATTGCGCTTGAAGGTTCTCCCATCCTATCTTTCCTTTCGATGACCTTTCATGTCAAGTTCACTAATGTTAGAGGGGTTTTAGTCAAAAGGTTGTATCCACTGGGGATCAGAGATAGAAGGAAGTAGAGAATATGAGATAGAAGAGAAGAAAAATAATAGATAAGAGATACACAAGAGAAAGACAAAACTCAATGAATGAAAGCACTATGTATTGATATAACCTGTCAAGATAAACAAAATCCTTGTCTGGGACTACTCGAAAGTAATCTCCAAGTGTTAGATCTCCTAGAGCTCCATGGTAGACCAAAAACATGCATGAAAAGTTAGCTTCTTTTCTGCTGTTCGGACCATAAATTTGATGGTTCCGTTGGCCTCAAATTGCTCTTTCTTGTTCTTCTAGTTGTTCAGAGTGATGTTTACTGCCTGTAAACTGCGATCACATGCCAGTGATTTCAGAAGCCCTTCTTTTTGTATGAGATCTTAAAAATTAGCTGAGAAATTAACTTACTTTTTGCATGTCACCCTATTCTAGAAGTTTTCTATAGTTTTTAAGGATATTTACGAGAAATAATATCCAAAATATCAAAAATAGGCTAAACTTGTTCAAAAATCCCGTATTTTGGAACTAACCATACTATGGACACTAGCATTAATGACTAAGATGATATTGACTCTGTAAATCAATAAGAAAGTCGGATGATGATGCACTCTAGGTGTTTTTCACATTGTTTTTGCATAGCGACATGACATTGGCCACTTAGCTAGTACATATTGGAGCAAGATTAGTTCTCTCTAGCAAGGAAGTAAATAGCCAGGTTTGGTTAATCATCAAGAGCAAGGAAACAATCTTCAACAAGATGAAGGACCAAAGCAAATACTAGAGAGAGGAAAAGGTATAGTAGAGGAGCTGCCTAGTGGCAATGGAGTCAATCTTATAGATTACCTTCCAAGTGCCTTCCAACAAAAGGGAACTCCAGGGAATACTGGAGTACTTAACGGACCGGCTAGCGGGCAACTCAGCCGCCAACTTCAAGCCGCTCCAGGACCTCTTGGAGGAGTCCGAGTGGAAGTGGACCAGGGTGCACGAGTTGAACCTCATGTATAACTGGGCCTTGGTCCCCGACCAACGAGACGAGGCAGAGCAAGCCTTGGGAGACGATGAGCAGTCGAGTGATAAAGATTCCTGTGATGAATACGAAGACTGCCAATCCTTTGGTGATGAAAGCGAGGGTGAAGTGGATACCATAGAGTACAACACTAAAGGACGAGAAATTGAGCAGATATGGGCAGACGCCAAGCCGCAGAAAAAACAGGCCCTTAGAATGGACCAAGGAGTCATGTGTATGAAATGTGATCGTGCTTGGTTGGAATGCATAGGAGCCGTAGACCTTGAGAAAGACGGCCTAGCCCAACCAGGAACGACATCAATGCTTAGAACCGAATCGCCATCTGAACTGCGGCCACCAGGGGAGGCCACCTCTTCTAGTGAAAATGGAGAGATTAACTCTGAATCGGAAGTTACTTCTGATAGCGACCCAGAAATCCCTAGGCCACCCATGATCAGATGCACCAAGGGGGACTTACTTGTCCACCTGAGGCGCAGACGGTTGCGGTAGGATGAGGCAAAGCATCCCAAGGATGCATGATCAGAGGAACAAAGAAAGCCACAAGACCTCCCTAAATGCTTCACTAAATTCAAAAAAGGGGATAGGGTAGTGGTTCTGCTAGGTGCCAAGCGCCAAGGGCAAACAAGCGAACCAATTGAAGGGCCAGCCAAGGTCAAGGAGGTAAACCTAGCCCTGGAAGGGGAAGTACCCCGACCGGTGTTCATTGTCGAGGACTTGATTACTGAAGAAGAGTTCAGTCTTGTCGCTCTTTTGCAAGAGTATATAGACGTATTTGCTTGGTCCTTAGATGAGCTACGAGGGGTAGATCCGAGTGTTGTGACTCACAACATACCCATGATGTCGGATACAATGCCGGTCAAGCAGCGATCGTACCCCATGAATCCAAAGCACGCTCATGCTGTCAAGGAGGAAATCGACAAGCTGATGAGAGCTGGATTCATTTACGAAATTGAGCACATAGACTGGGTGTCACCCATAGTCATTATGATGAAGAAGAACGGCAAGATTCGAGTGTGCGTCAATTACAAGAAGGTGAACGCTGCTACAAAGAGAGACAACTACCCCTTGCCGTACACCGAGCACATGCTTGAGAGAGTGGCAGGTAAGGAAGCCTATAGTTTCCTAGATGGCTTCTCGGGGTACAACTAGGTGCAAGTGCATCCTGCAGACAGGCACAAGACCGCCTTTGCCACTGAGTGGGGTGTCTTTGCATACGTAGTCATGCCCTTTGGGTTAACCAATGCCCTCGCCACCTTTCAACGCCTTATGTGCACCATATTCAAGGACATGCTGCACAAGGAGTTGGAGGTCTTTGTTGATGACTTGTGTGTCCATTCGATCTGGATTGAACATCTAGACAAACTCCGCACGGTCTTTGAACGGTGTCGCTTATATCGACTCTCCCTGAACCCCTTGAAATGTCAGTTTTGGGTGAATTACAAGGGAGTTCAATGCTTCTTAGGTCACACAGGATACTATCGGTGGTTTGTACTGAACTACACGCTGATCGCTAGGCCATTGTACAAGCTACTAATCGTCTTCGAGTGGACCGAAGCATGCCAACGGGCGTACAAACAATTGAAAAAGGCTCTAACAACGGCACCGATTCTACGAGCCCCGGACTGGACCACTACCTTCCACGTACACATTGACACCTCTAAGTTTGCCGTGGGAGCAGTGTTGTGCCAACCGGGTGAGCATAACTTGGACTGCCCAGTGAGCTTTGCTAGCGAGCAACTCACTGAGACGGAGATGAGCTATTCAACAACAGAAAGGGAGGGACTAGCCATGGTGTTTGCCGTGAAGAAATTCCGGCACTATCTACTGGCCACAACTTTCATTTTCTTCGTGGACCATCAAGCCTTGCTCTACTTGGTGAACAAACCTTGTGCTACAGGACGCATAGCTCGATGGCTCTTCCTGCTCCTAGAGTTTGATTTCTCCGTGGTGGTATGAAAGGGAAAACAACATTACATGGCTGATCACATGTCCCGTATACCCATAGGAGAAGCAGCTGGACAAGGCATCATTGATGAGTTACCTGACGCCCACTTATTCCACCTGTCCAGAGAGAGAGACCTATTTAAGGCTGATCTGACGCCATACTGGGCAGATGACATAGTCCAAGTGCTCGAGCGTGGACTACCTGAGCGACCAATAGAAAAGGCACGACTTAGGCGCTTGATATTGAAGCTCCAACCCTACCAGCTGATTGCAGGCCAACTCTATAGGTTGGGGCAAGACGGATTGCTGCGAAGGTGTGTGTGTGAACATGAGATGCATGATGTGCTCTCAGAAGCGCACAGCGGCATTGCAGGTGGACACTTTAGTGGAGACACGACAACACGGAAGGTGTTGCAGTCCCAACTATGGTGGCCCACACTTTTTCGCGACGCCAAGCGATTTGTCAAGCATTGTGACCAGTTCCAGCAGGCAAAAGTTCCGATTCATAAGGATCAAATGGAGTTAACCCCAATTATTGCTCGCCAACCCTTCAAAAAATGGAGAATTGACTTCATAGGACCAATAAGCCCCGCAGTGCAGTACTCGCAAGCCATGTACATCGTGGTGGCCACGGATTACCTCACGAAATGGGCAGAGGCAAGAGCAACACGAAAAAATGACGCTAGAATGATTGCCAAGTTCTTATGGAGCAAGTGATCTCGCGCTTCGTTTGCCCCATCGAACTGGTTAGCGACCAAGGCACACACTTCATCAACGAAGTGATAGCACATCTCCTATTTCTTATCATCCATCGCTCAAGGATCCTCACACTTTCATTGTTGGTTAATAGTTTTAACAACCAATTGTAATGTATCTAGGAGACTTACTCTTTCTTGATACCATGTATAATAATGCAAATACAAGGTGTAATGCCATATAGTGCTCAAACAAATTAACCACAAATCAACCAGCATATTGTGTGAAAACTATTTTGTCAACAATTTCCTTTCTAATGTATTACTTTATTACTTAGAAACAACATTGGACTAATCCGTGCTATTGTCTCTCTAAACTTAAATGAAGCGAGCCCTATATGTCACGAAAAGAATGAAAATCAAAATTTAATTGATACTTAACTTTTCACAATCCATTTCTCCCTATTGTTTAAGTTTTGTAATCGTGCATAGGTTTAAAAGAATATTTCGTGACAAATTTTCATGTAGAAAAGTGGTAAACATATACTTTCAGCATATATCCATATATATACCTAATTTATTGTAATTTTTCACATAAAAACTATTTTTATAAAAATCCATTTTAATGATTTTTATATTTATTTTAATATTAATTATTATTTTTTATTTTCAAATTTACAAAGCTGATATGATTTTGATTCAATATGATATTTAATATAACTCAATAAGAACATCATTTGCACAAAAAAACCCCATGGAATTATTATTTTTTAAACTAAATATCACATTACAAGTCTTATGATTTTGATTTACATTATATGAATTACTAAAAATGATTGATTATTCTATAATTTAAGACATATTCAAGCATATTCAACTATTTTCAATCATTTTTCATAGTAAGAATGAAAGATTCATAAGAAAATTCAATAAATGGTGCTTAGGCTATAATTTGCATATGCATGCCATTGTATTTTGTAAACAAGAAGCCGGTAATGCTCTTTTACAACCATTGATGCATCCTTTGTGCTTCCGTGTTCTATTCCTTACATCTCATCACAGATCATCACCCATTTTCCCTCATCCTCTTAGCCCATATGAACCACAATTATGAGGAAGAGACAAAGATTGCAATCTAAACTTTTCTTTGAATGCATCAAATCTTACATGGTTTCTTGTGACGCAAAGTGAAGGATTGCAACAATCCATGGCCAAGAGAAGAAAGCCAAAATTGTTGGTTGCAAAAACTCCAAAAAATGGGGCACAAATTTTTTTTCACCCCTTTCTCCTCATAACAAAATTTTTAGTTTTCTTCCTCTTTAATCTTCATTAATCACTTAGACTTCAAAAAACTACTTCACTCCAACACTTTCATATTGTCTTGTAAATGGTTTTGGACCAAACGTAGGGACAAATGATCTCGAATTCACAATCTAACTAGATGGGTAACCTTCTAGCATCAAAATCTATTACCTTGGCTTTTGTCACTTGCTTTTCGACTTTCAAATCAGGTAGTTGCTTCATAATGCTAGACCTTGCTGTCATTAAATGGAGGGTCAAATGGACTCCCATCGATGGGCAAACACTTGCATTGTATTCTCAACGTCAAAATGCATGAATGAAAACTCAATCTCCTTGATCCGTGATGATTGATACATTTTTCATAAAAAACACCTCTTTTATGGATCTCATATCACTTTTATGGTTTAAATCAGGCTCTAAAATTTAGTTCTCAGCTTTTGATGTTGTAAACAGCATAGTTGATGTCCAAAATGAATCCAATGAAGGGTTATTTAAATTAGACACTAAATTTGTAGATGAGAAGCATATTGATGCAGAGGATGCTCTTTCTCTTTGTTTTGACAAGGTAAAGGATGTTGAGAAAGAGTTGGGAATTACTCATGAGGAGTTTAATTGTCTTCAAGATTGACTTGGAAATTTCAATTTTGGAAAAGAGCAGTTGGAGGATGTTAAAGAATTGCAAGATACCAATGAGACATCATTATCAATTAATCTATGGAATCCAACTAAGCTAGAGCATGATGATTTAAACCAATTGGTATTATTTTCTCTGATTTTGTAAGATACATTGATATATTTGATTTCGAATTTCATTTGATATTCATTTTGTTTGTAGTTGAAGATTGAAGATTCTAATAATTTCTTAGGATGGAGTTGTTAACCATCAAACGAACAAAGGTGGAAAATCCGGAAAAGCTGAAGTAGAAGACAAGGCCAAGGCAAAAGTGAAATGGAAGACAAAGGCGTGCCAAGAAAAATCTAGAAACACAAGAAGTGCAGAAAAGTCCTAAATAAGGGAAAAAGGCGCATAAGGAAAAGCGCAAGTCAATACTTTTGTAAAAGAGCGCAAGCGCATCATGATTTAATTTAAGGAGCGTCAGGCTCTCACCCGTGCAATTTGTAAATGTAGACGGGTGGTGGAAAGGAAGCTAGGAAGATAGAAGCACAATGGGGAAAAGGGCCTAGGCCACGACTGGCCATGTAAAAAAGGGGATAAGGGGATGACCGCCCAAAAGGGATTTAGGGTTTTGTATATAAAGTTGAAAACTGAATGAGAAGCTCATTCTTGTGTGTGGCCAAAAATGGCTCTCCACTTCTTCTTCTTCTTCTTTTTCTTGCTTGCTTGAGCTTGTGCTTGAGAGAGGGAGTGTGAGAGTGTGAGGGAGTGAGTGTTTGAGGGTGAGAGACCAGGGAGGAGAAGCTCTCCATCTTCTCCTCTCTTCTTCTCTTCTCTTCTCTTCTCTTCTCTTGCTCATGGCTATGGAGCTTGGAGCGTGGAGCTTGAGGATGGAGCTTGCTTGAAGCTTGCACTTGGATCATGGAGCTACCAGAGTGCACAGGAGAGGAGGTAACTCGATCGGCATGGAGGTAAGGTCACTACACCCGTAAGGTAGGCATTGCGCGTCGGCTATGTGAGAGGTAGCCATGGCCGCTCGGCTTGAAAAGCTTGATCAATAAGCTGTCCGTAGGTCTCGGGGTAGAGCTCCGTAGCTCCCTCCATTTTGGTTCCGTTGCCGGGATGGACGGAATCGACCCTTGAGTGCCATGCGCATCGAATCGAGCATAGAAGTAGGGTTTGCAGCCTGAACTGGTGCTCGAGATAGTTAAGAGATTTAGAAGGTTTTAATCCTTGGAGCAAGTAAGTATTTTGATTTGTTGTTGAATATTAGAGTAGGACCATCCATCTCCATCTCTGGTTTTGATTTTGGTTGCATTAGGTTAATATTAGGAGAGGAAAAAGAAGGAAAATAGAAGGGTTATGCTGCTGGAAACAGGAAATAGGGGCACAGAGTCAGATTTCTAGCTGGAAAAGTACGAGGGATTAATTTCTGAGGTTACAACAGGCTGGGATTGGGCAATAAGAGGCCCAGGGAACCAGGAAAGACCACATTTGACATTCTAACTTGTGAGAAGAGAGTAAGCTTGAGAGCCAAGGAGAGAGCGAGAGAAAGTGAGAGCTACGGGGAGATCATTGAAACGCCGATCGATTCAAGTGCCGCATTGCTTCCAGGTATGCATGGCAGTTCCTTCTATTGTTCTGCACCTATTTGGAAGGCACAACACAATTCCGTGGAGTAGGCATTGACCTTGAAGCATCGCGCGCAACCCATGGGCCGTTGTCTGCGCCGTCAGACCAACCCGTCTGAGTCCCAGAATCGGACCGCTCCAAAAATCGGACCACTTTTCCAATCTAAGTCCCAGAATCGGACCGCTCTGAAAATTGGACCACTTCAAAAATCAGACCGCTCCGAAAATCGGACCACTCCGAAAATCGAACCATTTTTTTCGATCCGACTCCCAGAATCGGATCACTCTGAAAATCGGACCACTTGGAAAATCGGACCACCCCTGTCTGACTAGGAAGATCCGACCAAAGTAGACATCAGATTGTCCGAGTCCCACAATCGGACCAGCTTGTTTGATTTTCACAATCGGACCACCTGTAGAGTGTGAGACCTTGAAATTGACCGAGAGACCATATAGAGCCGAAACCATATCATAGATCGATCACTGGGCTGAAATTTAGAGCAAGTAGTTCAAAATTTGGCTATAAACGGTCTTTCAATTTACGTATGGCATTTATTGTAATGGCCCTGCGGGCTGGGGGGGACTGCCCCCCCGTATCCTCGCAAGTAGGTTGGAGAGAAAACGTGCATCTTGATAGGTACTCCAAATTGGACCCTAGAGTAGTAATGGCTCTACACGAGCATGGATTCTCACTTGCAAAAGAGCAACCGAAACCCCATACCCGAACAGAGAGAAACAAAGGCCCTAAAACATCAATGGGCCAATCTAGCCAACAAGGGCAAAAAGGTCACACTGTAAAAACACATACATGTTGCATTTGGATTGCATCTAGTCAAAGTGGAAAGCAACAACATCAAGCTACAACAGCGAGAATGACTAGATGTGATAGTCGTGACGATAGATGATCCTTGAATAGCACTGCACTGACAATCCAAGACATCAGTGGAGAATCCACATCTGGTTTTGCAGTTGGGGACTCAAGGGCATTTTTTAGAAGGCTTAAATTTACAAGCCAAGACCCGGAAGACGAAGACATAGTACCACCTGCTTATCTTAGGGTCAAACTCACTGTGAAAAGAGAACATACTATCGATGCTCTGATTGATGAATGAGCATATTTTAATATCTTGACCTATGAATCATGGACCCTACTAGGCCAACTAGAGCTCACACCGACTAATGTAACTCTTAGCCCTTACGAGGGACACCCACAAGCACTCATAGGGAAGTGCAAAATCCTTGCGACAATTGAAACTGAAAGCTTGCCTATCCTATTTCATGTTTCTCCAAATAGTGCTAATTACGAGAAGGAAACCCTCCTAGGAAGACCCTTCAAAAGGGCAACCAAGTGTGAGGCCGACTATGTAGCATAGAGGATACACCTGATATTATCGGGTGTGAGGATAGTCACAACCTTTAGCAAGGGTGACCTCATCGAACCTCGAGGGAAAGGCAAAGAGGGTGCTGACATAATAGAGCCTGCTGATGAGAGCAAGGACTTGTTTGAAGAGTTGATACAAGCACAAGTCGAACAACGAGAACCAGTGAGTGAGGCCATGCCTGAAACAAGAAGGTCAAGAGACAATGCCAAGGACGGGCTTTGGACTTACAAATATCGTAGAAGACCCCAAAAGAAGCCCAAGCCTTATAGACGAAGGCATCGATGGAGGGTCAACACAATGCCACGATGGATATCCAAAGCATTGCTACGTGCTCAAGGGTATTACGCAGGTAACTGATGGATTTGGGTGCCAAAACTCCTTGCTAAGCCTCCCTTGTCGACTGAAGGCCAAATCAAATCAAGAGCAAAGAAGCGTAGGAGGAGATCTAAATGAAAAACCAAGTCTTGAGTCAACAATAGTGGAGTGACCGAGCCCCTCATGGTCGAAATCAAGAAACCAAACGGGACCAATCGGAGGGTAAATCCTCAGCCTAGCGTGCTTGACAAGCAGATATCAGATGTAATCATTGAGGATACGCAAAAGCCACTAGTGCCCAAGGGGCCTTTGATTCCCCAAGAGGATAACAGGCATCATAGGCTCAACATTGCTCACGGCAAGGTTAAATGCTCAACAAAGCAAATAGCAAAATCATCTAATAGCCACAGGCAAATCTCCCAGTCAGTGTCAAAGCCACTTAGGAGTCCCAAGTCTCCTACACCCTCTTCCCCTAAACGGACACAGGAAGCACAATAGTCGTCAAGTGTGGCTACTCAATCCCAATCTCTACCTACATCAGAGCTTCCAAATGTCCAAGAGGCAGGACATGACACCACCCTTAGCTCTCAACCTAAGGATATGCATGTGCAATCCACTGTGGCTAGCTCAACTGATACTCGATCTACTTAAGCGAATGCTCTAAGGGCAACAAAAGACACGATTACTTCCAATTGACCTAAGGACTTGACACCGCAATCCACCAATAATAGCAAGTCCACTGAACTTCCAATCAAGGATCATAGAAGTCACAACCCTTGGCCGTGACAAAGCCCCTTGCGGAACATGTCCTTAGTAGTTTACCTGCGAAGGAGGTGTCGCAACCAACTTCATTGACAACTCCAGTACTTCCAAAGCACTTGAAGTTTAGGCTGGAGGGGTTAAACAGAAGGGAAGAGCTAGACTCTCCGAAAAGGGAGACAGTTGTACCCTCACAACCTAGCGAGGCTATTCAGCAGGCCATGGCTATGTCCCATAAGGACACACTAGAGAAAGAGAATGCTGAGGCCCAACCAAGCACATCAACGGTTGACCTAGTCTAGGGTCTTGAGTCATTGAGAGATACACCTTCATTGACCAAGAAGGAGAGGAAAAAACAACGAAAACAACAGGAGTTACAGGTGGTTGTGGACCCCAAGAACATTGACACCAAGAGCGTTGGAGAGCTGAGGAATAAAGCATCAAGTTCATCCACCAATGACCCCATTGATGCCTCTCCTAGTAGCGGTGAAACCTCACACACATACGTGTGCTCGAAAAAATCAAAGCAGTTGTTACCATCAATGGTTGCTTGCCACCGACAACAGAACTTGCATTGACCAATCAAGAGTGGATACAACGCTGTCAGAACAGGGTGACAAATTTATACCAGTCACATCCAAGGAGAACCATGATGCAATAATGAAGCCTCAGGAGAAACATGGAATGCTCTGCTAAAGCCTAGGCAAACTCCTAGAACCTCGCATGAGATAGCAACTAAGCAAGCCCTCGTTGAACATAGAAGTGTTGCAGAATGCTTAACCGAGTTGGATGCTAAGCTCAAAGCGTTCGCATGTGTCTATGTCTTGACAGACATGGGTGCATTTCCTAAATAGCAGCTTGAAGAACACTTTCCATTTCCCTTATCCTGGGAAGAGCAAGAACATCTTGACGAGCACTATAACAGGCTCCTGCATGAATGCATGTGACTCATCTCTGATAAGGAAGTCGACGAACTATGCTTAACTGCAACATTCAATAATGTGCTCTGCCAACAAAATCTCTTAGAGATAGAGCAACTAAAGTGACAATCGGAGGGTCGAAGTCAATTTGAAAAACGTTGGTGTGAAAACCGCGCTGCAATGGCCGAACTAGGAGCCTAGATCATGACAGTCTCAGAGGAGCAATTGGCCAAATGGCGGTCTCAAAGAGATGCAACCTATGTGGCACCAACTTCCTTTCAAGTGCTGGCTGCCATTCGGGGTACGAACTTAGCTGAAACTAGCCAAGAGAACTCTCTGTATGATAAGGTTCTCACTGAGGAGGAGTTACATGTTGCCAGTAGACTCAGACAAGGTTCCATGCTACTTGATATTGCAAAATATCTATCAGTATTGAGTAAGTTGCCACGAGTACTAGATGCATGTGCCACACTCCAGTACAATCCAGAGTTCTACAATTGGCTTTTATCCTCCTGAAGTGACATGGATTCGTAGATATGTATATAAATAAACAATGACTTTTGTGATTCTGTATAGACAATATCAACACACACAAGCAATGATAGTCAAGCGTAGGGAGAAGAGTTGGGTTCAACAGGCTAAGCTCCTCAGGTCCTCCTCTCACCACACATTTAGAAGTTGTGTGACCATTGCCAACTCCAGGTGGAGGGCATGCAATCCTCATTACCACCATAGGAAGCCTTGACCAACAATCACACTCACTAATAGCCTCTTTGTATGGAGCTTCAGGGCCAAGGACATGCAGGCTTACCTATCCCATATGCACAGTGGTGCCTACTGCAGTTTCCTACTTTCCTATAAAGCATTGTACTTGCTTCCTTTTCTAAATGCAATGATAGTACTCTTTTCTTATCAGTAAAGTGTCAGTGTCATTGTCCACATACACAAGATTGTGTTTATGAGTCCAAGTCTCAATCTTGGAACCTAATTCACTTGTGTAATAAACAATGTCTTTGTCTCCTCCACCATGAGTTTACTCTTCTCCTTTCATCCACCATAACTCACTGCCATGTCCTAGATCCGGCTCATTTGACATAGTATCAGAGCTCAGTTGGGCATGGCCTAGCCTCGTCTCTACTCTTCCAGCTCTTCTTTATCTTTCCTCAGCTCGGCTTGAGTTCATGACTTCACTCCCAGCTCCATACTCACTCTACCTTCAATGAAGCTTCAATGGCTGCCATAGCCTGCAGGACCCTGCCTCCTGGGAGCTCTTAGATCTCTTGAACTAGGCAGTATCTCCCCAAGATCTCTTCTAGAAGATCATTCCTTGACTCCTTGCGCTTCTCCCTGGCACATCACAGAGGCACATTGGCAAAAGACAGCCCTGGCATTGCGAAAATTCATCGTCGCTGTCTAGATTGCACCGTTGTTGTTCGTACGTCGAATTCCGCATGCACACGTCGCGATGATGACGAATATCATAGGGCTTTGATAGGCCTTGGAAAGAGCTACCTTTCCATAAAAAAAGTTTTGGAAATGATCAACCATAGCTCCTACAATCTGCAAAAAACCAGGCCCCTATCTGAAACCCTAAACTGTCAGCCATAGCCAGTTTCATCAAAGCTCAAAAATTTCATCATTTTGTCTCTCCTGCCACCTGGACCAACCCACTGCCACTCTGATCTATTGTTCCAGCACCAAATCAAGGAGGGGAAAGACCTGAGAAGATTGAAGAAGGATCGACGACCCCGAGCAAGGAAGATTTAAGCTCAATATCAAGTCTCTACATAATGTGTTTTCACACTACCATTACTTGTGTCTCTTGACACATTGTAATCTGCTGCTTCACCTGTAACATCTGAGAATCTTGGTACTGATTTGTTGTTGCTATCCAACATGGGAAAAGACTCTCCAAATGCTCAGTTCAAGGGAGTCGGGTTTCACACCTGGCAAACCCGCATCAAGCTCATTCTGATGAAGGGTCTTTGGGCCATCACAAATGGCAAAGAGAAGAAACCTCGAGATGCGGACCCTGCAGTTACTTGGCAGAAGAATGATGACAAGGCACAAGCCATCATTAAACTAGAATTGGATGACAGCTACATCCATCATGTGGATGCGTGTGACACGTCCCATGACACTTGGGACAAATTGGATACCTTATTTGGTGCACAGTCAAAGTCGTCTAAGTATGGTCTATTGATTGAATTTTTTCGACTTGATATGAAGCCTCATACATCCCTGGCATCCCATCTGAACTACATGGAAAGCGTGCTTACTCAACTTGCAGGAATAAAGCTAAAAATGGATGAAGATGTTTGTATTGGTGTCTTGTTAAAAAGTCTACCTCCTGCCTATGATAATGTATCAACCACTCTAACCAATATGCCTGATCCTCAACTTGTTGATATTAAAGCCTCTCTGCTAGAGGAAGAAAAGAAACTTAAAAGCAAAGAAGAGCCTAGCACTTCAAAGGATGAACAAATGTTATATGTAAACAACAGCTACAAAGGTAAAAAGAAACCGCTCTTCTATGACTTCTGCAAAAGGACCGGACACACTGAGAAGTTCTGTCATGCTAGGAAAAGGTCCCAAAAGGCCTATCTTGCAGCTGTGAAAGAAGAAGAAGACCATGGACCAAAAGATGAAGATGAAGATGAAGATGAAGACCATCAGGATCGAAAGGACAAGCCTCATCATTCCTTCTACTCTCACTACTCTGATAGACTGTTTTAAAAGCCTTGTATTTCCTAGCCCTAATGCTTCTTGCCATAAGCTTTGTAAACTCCTCATGTAACTTGGCACTACAGTCCCTGTACACTTTATGAGGCCCCTGTTACAGCCTCTAGATGTCCATCATGTTTTGATGCCCACACTTAGCCTTTTCTGCAACAGCCTCTGGTGTCTACCATGTTTATGGTGTGCCCACACTTTGCAGGTGGTTCTCATTATAGCCTCTACACACTTTGTGCCTTTCTAGTTGTGATTGAGGAGGGGTGTTGAGATTCAGCAATCACACTCACTAACAGCCTCTTTGTATGGAGCTTCAGGGCCAAGGACATGCAGGCTTACCTATCCCATATGCACAGTGGTGCCTACTGCAGTTTCCTACTTTCCTATAAAGCATTGTACTTGCTTCCTTTTCTAAATGCAATGATAGTACTCTTTTCTTATCAGTAAAGTGTCAGTGTCATTGTCCACATACACAAGATTGTGTTTATGAGTCCAAGTCTCAATCTTGGAACCTAATTCACTTGTGTAATAAACAGTGTCTTTGTCTCCTCCATCATGAGTTTACTCTTCTCCTTTCATCCACCATAACTCACTGCCATGTCCTAGATTCGGCTCATTTGACACAACATCTTTGATGGTGTAGACAAGGTACATTCCCTTTCTATACACCTTTCCCCCTTTCTGGTCTATCCTTTCGAGGATGAGCCCTGCCCCACTCCATGACAACCAATCCACGCAACTTAGCATGAGCCAAGGTCTACTAATGGTTGGAGGCCAAATGAACATCATCATGGGGGCCATCCTTCTATAACAAACATTGCATGCCTCACCTCTCCCCTTCTCGTCATGTGCACTTGATAACCCACTGTATAATCCCTTCCATGCGAACAGTTTTATCCTTCTTCAAGGCCCAATCCTTGGCTCGCATATTGCAAGTCCCCTTACAGTAGCCAACATGGAGCACCCAATGCAGCTGGCTTGCAAGGACGCTATTCGCCGTCGAAGAGAGCATGTAGCACAAGCTCCTCCACCGAAATGCTACGTACCTACCCTTAAAAGGTATGCAAAGAAACGAGGCCCCAAGAAATACCGCCCCGGACTTAGGCCAAAAAATCCCAAGGCCAAGGAAATAGAAGCTCAAGGAAGCACATGGGGCATGGCAATATCGGTCGTGCAGGCTCCCACCACACGCTCGGGCACCAGGTGCTCAAAAGAGGAGAGGGCAGCTCGAGACAAGCAGGAATTTGACGCATTTTTAAAAGCATTCTGGAAACAGTTGCGGCTAGGGACTACACCATTCAGGTCCTAGCCGACATTTTCCTTGCCCAACCTCACAGGAGCCCCTCCCCAGCACAGCCTCAGTCACCCGACTACCCAGACTTGCCCCGCCTTGTACAAATAGAGTAGCCCTATGTTGTATAAAAGGCTTATCAAATGCTACATGGCCATGACTTTTTGTCTTTAAATGGTTAAGTGTTGACATGTTCCCCGATTGTACAAACTTTTCATATTTGCGTTTAATATATTTCACTCTTTAGCAAAAGAAAAATCTAATCAAGCGTAGGTGATAAGTATCTAAGACAACATCATGGAATTCAGATAAGTGATGTCTCCTTGCATTGCACTGGTTTATTCTAGTTGCGGCATATGCCATGTATGTACTCTCATGAAGTGACAAGTGGATGCAGGATGACACAGGTCTTTGTGCGAAATTGTTCAATGCCCAAGTAATCGCAAGACCACCGACCCCACAAAGAGCCACGACAAAGCCACGTTGCCGAAAACAAAAATCACCCGTACGAGTGCCCACATCGCATGTCCCAAAGCATGATCTTAACCACTTTCTCTTTCTGGGTTACACTCTGCGTCGGGCACTCACGACAGCTGTTACCCCAATTGTACCAACATCGCACGTTCCAAAGAGGGTTGCAATATCTCAAGTGTATCTCCCCATCTCAATGACTGCTTCTCTAACAACGAGGCTAGGGCACAATCATCACTGTAATATCCATTTCCTGAGCCTTCGAAACTTGATATTTCCCAAGCCATTGAAAGGCTGATAGCCTCAACATATAGCAATGGTTGTACTCAGGTAAGTCCAAAAAAGAAAAAAAACAAAAACGAAAAAAAAGAGAAAAAAGAAAGAAAGAAAGAAGAAAAAAAAGCACAAGAAAAAGAAAACGAAAAAGGAAAAAAAAAGAAAAGAAAAGAAGAAAAATATACGAAGCACCCCCACGATCGCAGCACAGCACCTAGGGGTCCTCAAATTAGGTAAGTCCAGTGACCTTGGTCGGTTGGCTTTGTCCCTAGTCCCCTAGCCCTTTAGCATCACCCACAATTGTTCAGGGCACATCAAGGGCAGGACATACCTAGGGAGCTTGTCTTGCCCATGGTTAGACCTGTCACCCTGACCCATTTGCACAATTCCCTCTTACACTCTGCCTTAATACCATTGCAATCAATTGTGGTATGCACCACACAAATGGCCATGAAAAGTACACTATCCTCATCATGCAGGTCCAATAGCTACCAGCTACCGACAGTGCAGTGTCCCTGTGTTCAATTATGTTACGTCGTGCAATCACAACGCAAAGGATGTTGCATACACCTTCACGTGTACTTCTTCTCAACATGGACAACTTTGCTGCATCCACACATTGTTACGAGCAACCAGCCACGGTCTTCTAACTACGTAATATCTAAGTATGCACGAGCACTCACATAATATCTGCACCGAAATATATACATAGTTTGGGTCCTTAAGTGTAGGACAATACTCTCAGCTTGCTTAGAGTTCGACTTGTCTCCCAAACTAATTGAACTATGTCTTGTGCACAATAGAGAAGACTAGCACTACCCCTAGGGAGAGACCACCTATGAGAGGTTTTCAATTGCAGGTATTAAAGACTCCAACGAAAGTGTCGTTTGCTCTTCATCGACCCCCAACTCTAAACTCTTATCCTTTATCATCCTGCAAGCCCGCCAAGAATCGTCATGTGCAGAATCCCCAACAAACCAACACTTGTGCTGGTCATTAGTGCAATCCCCAACAAAGAACAACCCTACCACCAACTCCAACAACCCTAGCACCAGCCACCTAGGCCACCAACGTGCCCCCAACAACCTTCCTCCACACCACCACCAACACTCCTCCACGGCAACAATCAATGTCCCTTTCACCCACGTCTTCAGTGCATGCCAGAGCTTGCTACCTATGACGGTGAGTGCCATGGGACTGGCACTCGTCTAGGAGGGGGTAATGTTAACCATCAAACGAACAAAGGTGGACAATCCAAAAAAGTTGAAGTAGAAGACAAGGCCAAGGCAAAAGTGAAACGGAAGATGAAGCCATGCCAAGAAAAATCTAGAAACACAAGAAGCACAAAAAAGTCCTAAATAAGGGAAAAAGGCACACAATGAAAAGTGCAAGTCAATACTTTTGTAAAAGAGTGCAAGCGCATCACGATTTCATTTAAGGAGTGCTTGGATCTCACCCGTGAAATTTGTAAATGTAGACGCGGGCGGTGGAAAGGAAGATAGGAAGATAGAAGGACAATGGGGAAAAGGGCCTAGGCCACGACCGGCCATGTAAAAAAGGGGATAAGGGGATGACCGCCCAAAAGGGATTTAGGGTTTTGTATATAAATTTGAAAAGTGAATGAGAAGCTCATTCTTGTGTGTGGCCAAAAGTGGCTCTCCTCTTCTTCTTCTTCTTCTTCTTCTTCTTCTTGTTCTTGCTTGCTTGAGCTTGTGCTTGAGAGAGGGAGTGTGAGAGTCTGAGGGAGTGAGTGTGTGAGGGTGAGGGATCAGGGAGGAGAAGCTCTCCATCTTCTCCTCTCTTCTTCTCTTCTCTTCTCTTCTCTTGTCTTGCTCGGAGCTATGGAGCTTGGAGCGTGGAGCTTGAGGATGGAGCTTGCTTGAAGCTTGCACTTGGATCGTGGAGCTACCAGAGTGCGTGGGAGAGGAGGTAACTCGATTGGCATGGAAGTAAGCTCACTACACCCGTAAGGTAGGCATTGCGCGTCGGCTATGTGAGAGGTAGCCATGGCTGCTCGGCTTGAAATGCTTGATCAATAAGTAGTTCGTAGGTCTTGGGGTAGAGTTCCGTAGCTCCCCTCCAGGAGCAAAGGGTTGAAAGCTAGTGGTGGTAGTTCATTGAAGAATGTTGCACTTGGCTATTACTTGGCAAGGATTGATCCTCATGTTTTCTTAGTATTCCATAACATCTTCTTAGAAGAAGCAATATGGCCTATACTATGTATTAAGACACTTACAAGACTACTTGGTTTCTTTGGGATATAATATAATGCACACAAGGTGATGCTTTTGGAGAAGACAACAAAAATTAGAATTTTTGGTTATAGTCATAGTTTCTCTACTTCTAGAGGAGCAATATAATTTTTGGCCCTCTTATCTTATGCTTTGGTAGCAAATTGAGCTGATATAAAATCCATAGTTGGCTACAAGAGAAGAAAATTTTAGCATTATGGAGGAAAGTTCCTTGAGGAGGAAGAAGATATAAAAGATCTTGAGAGTTAGGTTTGTACTTTTCTATCTTGAAAAATACTATGAATTCTTAGTTTTTATTATCATCTTTAGTATTTATTCTTTGAAATTATCATAAAAAAACCCAATTGAATAGCTCCTCAAGAGCATTGCTTTTCATAACTCCTCATCCATGTCTTATGCTTCGAAAAAAACTTGTACATGCTTAATAGTGAGATTTTTCCATGCCTTGACCACTATAAATGCTAGGGGACCTTGCTTCTCCACAAAGTAAGACCCATGGATATGAAGGATGTGTTGCAAATACAAGAGAGTAACAATCATTTTACACCATTGGAAAATTTATCAAAGAAAACTTAGATTAAATATTCTCTCTTAGTAGATACAATGTGATATCCTTTTCTCCCCATGACTCCTTTATTGCTTGAACAAGATTTATAATTGAATATTTGAACTCTTCTAGATATGTGTACGTTGTATTTTGTTGCTTGAGAAGCTTTAGAAATACATCGAGGTGTCCCCAAATCTCCATCCTTAGAAATGTAAGTCATAGTGTGCTTATAACATTTATCATTATCCCACACAGCTCTTTCCAATATCCCAAGTATTGCTTACTTGTTTTACTACATGGTTTTCTAAAAAGCATTTGGCTTTTGAGCCTTTCATAGAGATATCAGTCAAGATATCTCTTGTTTTTCTTGAAAGTGTTGGATATTTTCTTAAGTGAACTTGATCTCCATGAAAACCCATAGTACAAATATGAACATTTCTAAGAGGAATTGAAAGAACGGGATCCCATATATCTCCTATGTTTTTAAATTTGTTCAAATCTATAGAGTTTCTAGTTGGGGCTCTTCTTGTAAGGCACAAGTTGCTCCAATCTTTAGACCAGATAATTTCCATGAAATAAATACAAGGATATTTTGCATTTGTCCCATTGCATATTCCAAGCAATATACATTTGGTAGTTTTTAAGTCGACACTCATATACCATTCCATATAAAATTACTAACCCATCAACCATCAACATTTCTTCTTCACTTTGAGACTTAGTAATGTTTGGAATACTTGTATGATTGAACAACCATTTCAATGCTTGATGATGCTCAATTAGTACCTGAGTTGCACCAACCCACTAAATCTCCCTCTTGGACTAGAACTTATACATTGGTGCTTGACCCGCACCATTGCTGTAGTCCAATATCCTATTCGTAATGCAAATGCTAACTCTTTTTATCTTTTGTCCCTTTTGAATCTATGCTTTATCTAACTTCAAAGCAAACTTCAAAACACCATTACATTTCTTTTCTATGAGTTTATACATGTGGATCGTTACAATTTTCACTCTTCTTAGATCAATCCATATATTGTTAAATGCATTGTATTTAAAAATATATTTTCTTGTTGGCTTTTCATATGGAAGAGACCCTTTAATATGAATGTATTCCCTAAAAACATGCGGAATCTTATGATTCATAGTAGTCCTCTCAAATCTGCATTCTGAGGTGACTTAAGAATCCTCAAAATAGCTTTCTTATTCATTGTCTCTTTTAAAAGATTGATTCTCTTCTCACTCTCTTAGATATTAATGCCCAATATATTAGAGATATATTTCTTTGCAAGATTTAGTCTTCTTTTCTTTACATACACACACACACACAAGTTGGTTATATTTTTAAATGGTCTCTTTCTCTCTTTGAATCTTATTAAAGTTTCCTTCAAGCATGTTAACTCATCTTGTAATGACTAATTAGTATTTTCCAAAATGTAAATCCTATCCATTAGCTTGAAAATGCTTGTTTGTGCAATTAATAATGCTTTTCTCGTTTCATGCATTTGAGCCATGTATGTGCAAGACATAGAGCATAACCTTGTACAATAGCCAAGCATCATGTTATAACCTTCTCCAACATATCTTATGTAGTCATAAATATTGAAAAAAGGAGGACGTTTACTTATAGAAGGGTCCTTGGGATAAATATTTCCATCTACCCCACAAATCTATATATTTCTTTCCTTGTATTTGCAATTTGTTAGCCTCTAGCTCATCTATCAGTACACTTGATTATGTATACTTCTCCAACATATATAAATCAGATTTACTTGAATGGTAGTTTGTACTTGCATGTGCTTACATTTGTGTTACTTGAAGGGGTATTGCTAAATATTTTAGCAAATCAACCACAAATGAATCTCATAGTGATAAGAAAGTAAGCACAAAGAAGAAAATGATGAAAGAGAATGGCAAAAGAGAATGGTGTGTTAAAAGAAGACACAACAACAAACGAACACGATTTTGGTGTAAATATCTTGAAAATACAAAATCTCTCAAGTTTCAAGACAAAAATGGCCAAAAAGGTGATCATGACATAAATTATGAAATTTTCAATGAACCAAATAATCTCTCATTAATTATATCCGAGCAACTAAATTTGGCAGTTTTATTCTTTCAAAATCTCAACTAATTAGCAACTTAATCATTTTCTTATGAGTTCATTTTTTGAAGCATTTTTGGCCGTAGTGACTAAAAGAGTAGTGGAAGATCACAAGCTTTGATAGAATTGAGTTACATTGTGAGGGGAGATTCTAAGTTTTTAAGACAAAGAACTCTATGGTATACCTAGACAATAAAAAGAAAGTACACATCTTGTTGAAAAGGACTTGGAGACTAGGTTGTTCTTACTAAGAGGTTAAGTATTTGGAGAGCTTGGTTGTTCTTACCAAGAGGTTAAATATTTGGAGAGCTTGTCATGTTATAATAAGACATTGTAAGATTTGAATAACTTAAAATCAAGATTGTGTAGAAGGAGAAAATTCAGTACGAGATATTGGTTTTCTAGGGTGGGGTTATAGGCCTTGAAGGTATATCCAAATGTGTTTGATTTAGTGGCCTAGTTATCTTTTAGCCCTTAGATCCTTAGTTCTTCTTCCCTTTTGGTGACTTGCCAGGTATTAGTGTCCTTGATAGAGAAGTTGGCTGCAACATATATGGAAAATGTTATAAAATTAGTAGACCCTTTTATTTTGAGGGTGATGCTAAAAGGCATATTCCATGGCGGATTCCGTAAAACTATATTTATTTGTTGGGGCTCGTATACAAGGTGGATTTCTTGTGCAAGAAGTTGATGGGGACGCCTATCCTTTTTGGGTGTCACATTAATTTAATGTGCACGTGGGTGACTCCACAATGGGTGATTCCGCAAAATACATATTTAAATTAATGGATGTTTATGAGTTTAGAGTGCACTCGTATTAAATTAAGGTTAGGATTGAGTTTCAACCTATTTATTTATTTTGTAACCGAAGACTGCTAGGTATTCACTATTGTTTATTTATTTTATTTATAAACAATTGTGAATGCTTTAGTTGATGTGTAGAGCAGGCAGCATGTGTAGAGTAGACACTGGCTTTAGTTTATTTATAAACAATTGGTATGCTTTAGTTAATGTGTAGGATGCTTTTGTTTATGATTGAGATTTGATTTGTTAGATTTGCCACGTGTTTCATTTCACAGCATTGGTATCAGAGCTTGGCTACGCTCCGAGTTTTCAATTGTATGATATCATCATATAAAGGCGAACACCGTGGAACAATCGTAATCCACAAGACAAATCACTACAGATGAACATTGCAACTGCATTTCTCGTGTTTTGGATAGCCTTATATCCACAGTTGATTGATTTGAATTGATCCAATTTATTTTTCTCTAAATTTGGATTATAGCATGGACTTGGCTATGCAAATATGATGTTATAGCAAAGCAGTTTTTGAAGTTTATTTCATAGATTTGTTTTATTTTATAAAAGTTTTAAGTTTAAGTATGTAAGTCTTTATTTATGTTACAGGCTATATGGAAGAGACACTTGAAAGTAGTCTAGCTGTTGCATATGCTTCACTATGAAAATCCTATCGAATAACTATTTTTCAGGTAGTGTAAAATTTTTTTGATTCGTATTTTGAGGATGGTGTAAAAATAAAAGTTTTATTCCTAAAAAAGATCTACAATTGTTATTAGACACATATTTTACAAATTCTGAATATTTAGCGAGTTATTTGAGTCCTAAAGTGACCCTAAATCCAAATTTCACAGCAGTATGCAGAAAACTGTGTAGTAGTCAACTTTGAGCCCTATTTTTTATGACCTTACCTTTAGATTTGGTAATCTATCATAGGCATATGAATTGTAGAACTTTTTGTTGTCTACAATTCTCTAGTTATCATCATGACTTGATTCTATCTACAAAGAAAGTTATTTATCTCGAAAGTAGGTCTCGCAGTTAACCTAGACTTAGTAAATTTTAACCTATACAAACATCTGATTTCCTAGTAGGATAGCTTTTTATCCATTTGGATTTTGAGTATACTCCCAAAAGAAAAAGTTTAGCTTATACAAAGATCTAAAACTTATATTGGACATGGTTTTCTCTAAATATGCATATATTAAAAGATAATCATATCTAAATACGCCATAGAACTTGAATATTACTATTTTTACCAAGAGACTAGTATTTTATCCAACTTTAGCCTTATCTTTAATATGTTTCTTTTTAAATTGTAGTCTTAGTCATAAGTAAATGTTTTGTAAAATTCCTTATAAGCTCCAACTCTCTAGTTATAGACTAACTTGATTCACAAGAAGATATAAGTTGTTTTTAATTCAAAGTAGGCCTTCAATATGATTCTCACTCTAATTTTTGATGATTATAGTATGGCTTTAATGTTGTTATCTTTTGATTTGATAGATATTGAGACTAACAAATTTTTCTTAAAAGTACATTGCAAAATTCTTCAACTTCCTAATTCTAATGCGAATTCATGCTTTCTAATAAAGATAGAGATCTCCAATCAAGGTAAGATAGGTAGGCCTTTTTCCCCCCCCTCTAAAATTCTTAGTTAAATTTTTACTTACTACTAAACTAGAATAACAATTTTATTTGTTATTGTCGATGCTTTGAGTATGAGACCTAGCATTCATAATATTTATGTCTTATCTTTTGACTCTCTTACTCCCATGAAAGACATCTATAGCACTAACACTAGTTTTTAAATCTTATTAAAATCAATTGTTTGTTAATAATTAGATTCCGATTAATTCATTGTCCTATACTAGATACTTGGTTCGGTTGAAGACGTGCAATGGATGATCGCCCGCGCCCTTAGTGCTTACCCTACACTGCTAGCTCCACATTGAGCAGCTAATAGCAATTGAGGACAATTGCTATCCCACCTTGGGGGTATGATGCCAGGAGGCATATTCCATGGTGGATTTCGTGAGACCATGGTGGATTCTGTGAGTTTTTTATTCCACGATGGATTCCGTGAGGTTTTGCGGTGGATTTCTTAAAACTATATTTATTTGTCGGGGCTCGTACACAAGGTGGATTCCTTGTGCGAGAAGTTGACGGGGACACCTGTCCTTTTCGAGCGTCAAGTTAATTTAATGTGCACGTGGGTGACTTTACAATGGATGATTCTGCAAAATACATATTTAAATTAATGGACGTTTATGAGTTTAGAGTGTACTCGTATTAAATTAAGGTTAGGACAGAGTTCCAACCTATTTATTTATTTTGTAGTTGAAGATTGCTAGGTATTCACTATTGTTTATTTATTTTATTTATAAACAATTGTGAATGCTTCAGTTGATGTGTAGAGCAAGCAACAGTGGCTTTGGGTAGCACTGGGCGCTAGCGTAAGTCCAAGTGTAAATTTTATGATTAAAATTATTACTCTATTTGTGAGTTATAAGTTTAAGCTTCTTAAGTAATAATTAGATCATTGTCCTTAGTACTATGGGGTGATACTATGCAAGAGGTGGAGCATGTAAAGAGTGTTCTCAAGTGAAAATTTAACCTAAAATATTTGTGAGAGATGGAGTACTTTCTTAGCATTGAGGTGATTAGGACAAGGGGATAGGGCTCTCACAAAGGTAGTGCATCCTAAACATGTTGACGAAGTATGGCATGACTACTTGTAAACCAATACCATTGGATCAAAATGTAAAGCTAAGTGTTGATGTGGGTAAAGATATTGGAGGATCCTATGATATATAGGAAGATAGTTGGAAATTTGGTCTTTACTACTATCACCAAGCCGGATTGTGGTATTTAAGGCACTTTATTTGCAAGTCAACTCTCGAATCAAAGTAGATCAATACTACACTTGGTTCATACTAAGTGATAAATGAAGCGGGAGCAATATGTATTGACCCCTCTATCCATACATTATAGTATAGACTCTAGTCTCCTAAATATTAATTAGGGTCTAAGATGATACCCTAGGTAGTCTAGCATTTGACATTTTTCTAGTTCTACTGCCTTGAAGGGAAACTCTTAGCTCACCGAGACCACCCATCCATAAAATAAGCATGTCAATGATTCTGCCCTTTTACTTTTCTCAATGGTGTATTTTAGTTATTTAATTAGCCTAACATATTTATATTTGATATGTTAATAAAACTTCATTAATTAGCCATTTGAGTCACTAGGTTCATTCACATAATTTATATCACAACACTCAAGTACGATAAAATAGTCCTTTGTCAAGTAGTTCCAAATAGTTTCTTTATTCATCTTCTTATATGATTGCTTCTTTTTCCCTTACATGAGTATCACAATTTCTCCTTCTATCCATATGGAAGTACTAGCTAGAATCCACCAAGTTTTCACCCTTACCTTGTATAAAGGCTTCCTAGGAATACTATCTTGGGTCACATAGGGGTTAAGAAATTCCTAGGTGTATAAGGAATTTACCAGCTAAAGACCTCTTTGTATCCTTACCACCTTTTCCCTAATGGTCTCTCCCTATGGAGCCACCTCTCACCATCATAGCCAATTTGAGCTCTAGGAAGTGGTAAACCAACCCCCTTGGTGTATAGGGTTCTGTAATTAGCCTTAGGGGAGGTCTAGTGTAATCCTTCCTTTTAAACCTTACGACCAAGGAAACTAGCCTATCATCATAAGCTACAAAGATATTATTTTCCATAACATCAATCCAAACAATCACCGTGAATATTCCATAAGCATCAATCAACTTATCTTGGCTAAGAAGGCCATCTCTTCCCTAAAACAATAGTTCTTAAAAAAAAGAGATATAATCAACAAACCAAAACAATGTCCTTTGGATACTTCGCAAAAGAAGATGTGATCCACAATAACTTATTCTACCTTAGAGTGCAATCTCAAAGTGATACAAGTTACTTTCCCTAGTACTTAGGTCACATGTTAGAATAACACATCTCTTAAGCCTTTTCTTTACATCATAACCTTTTTCCCTAGATGATTTAACATTTCATCTTGCATAATGCATGCATAACTTCCTCCATTCTAACCTCGTGAATAACCTTTATTTTCAATGATTGATCATTCTTCATGCAACAATCACTATGAACAATTTAATACCATTGGGAGTCCAGCTAAAGATAATAATCATTTCCATAGAAAACTTGCTTTCTTCTCCTCTTAGTATTAAGATCATGAAAACTTTCTTCTCTTTCCTATTCAATCATGTTTAGGATTTGCAGTTGTCAAGAGCACAAGTAGAAGTGTATTAAGTATTGGGGATCCTTTGTAAGTTGTGGGTCGAATGCTACTTTGCTTGATGGAGTAGCTAGGTTTGAGGCATCATCATGTTATTCTTGAGCTTTTCATCTTAATAGTGCTTTTGCAAGACTCCAAAGCTTATAAGCACGGCTTGTCCTTCCAATCTTTCTTGGAAGATCTCCTCTCTTCTCATTTCTCTCTCTATCTATCTCTCTCTACTTCTTCTCTTTCTCTCTAACTATCTTGCACCCCCCCCTCTCTCTCTCTAATGATTTGGGTTCATGATTAACAACAGTACCAATGCCTAAGGTTCAAAGGATTTATAAAGCCTTAGTAGGGGCATTTCTCACCTTCGATAAAACCAATCCCATTGGTGTAGGGTTCCACAACTTGACTTAAGGGTGGTCTAGTGCAATCTTTCCTTTTAACCTTTTTAAAAATATATAACCAAGGCAGCTAGCCTATCATTATCAATCGAAAAAATTTCATGTAATGCCCCCCCGTGACCCCCGTGCTCACCCCATGTCTTTCCCATAAGAACCCCTCCCCTCGTAAATAAATTTTAAAATTTTTAAATAAAAAAATTACCCTCCCTCTCTCTCCCCCTGCCGTGTACATGGTGGGGGAGAGAGAGAGAGATGGGAGAAGGGGGGTATGCAAGCCCCCAGATGGCGGTCTTCCCCCCCCCCCCCCCCCCCCAATGTAAGGGCTTTGTAGCTATACCATGCCGTTGCTACCGATTGCACCTATATAGGGAGTAGTAATGACTCAAAGCCCTGCCTTGTTTCCACTCTACGTGTGATTCCCTATGCCCAGTGGTGAACCCTCTTATGTGCGGCGTCACGAGGGTGTAGTCCTGGGATGTGTCTATGTTGTCCCGCTTTTAGATTGAATAATACAAGAGTATACCTTGAGCTCATATCGTGTTACCTTTCTGTGCCGTGTTGAGTGCGTAACAAGTGCAGGTTTATCACACTTGGTATTAGAGCAACTCTTGCTCGGAGTGAAGGAGTGCTCACGGAAGCAGGAAGAAAGATCCAGTGCCCCAAAGAGATCGAAGTCGTAATGACCCACAGCGCGACGTCCCACGTCGTGTCGCCCCACGTCGCGATGCCCCACGTCGCGTCGACCCACGTCGCGTCGCCCCACGTCGCGACGCCCCCCCGACGCGTCGCCCCGGCGTGACACCCCAACCTCGACATCCCACCGTCTGAAGACGTGACGGGGCTTCCCCGCGGCACGACCCACACCACCACAGGCGAATCGCGGCTTCCCCGCGTCGACACCACCACCAACCACATGGAGGAAGAAAGGGAGAACATCACCCTCCCGACATTGGAGGAGAGGAAGAAGAGTAGGGGACAAGAATGGAGAGTGGCCCAAGAGGAGAAGGTGGCCGGACTAGAAAGACAATTAGATGGTATGTCAGGCATGCTAGAGTCAATATGGAGGAACATGCAGATGAAAGAGGAAGAAGAAGAAAGGAGGAAAAAACTAGAAGTAGAGCAGGGCTATAGAGAATGGGTGAGTCAACAACAAGAAGAGGAGAGGAGACACAGAATGCAAGAAGAGATGGATAGAACGGGTAGAGAGCAGTCATCTAGGAGAGCGCAAGATACAAGGAAGGAGAAGGAGAAAGTAGTAGAATTAGGAAGCAAAAAGAAAGACAAGAAGAAGGAGAAGAAACACCACCGCAAAGAAGAGGAAGATAGCAATAGTTCAGAAGATGATTATGGAAAATTCAAGATGCCCCAACCCGCCAAGTACAAGGGAGAGAGAGATGGGTTGGTTCTGAAGAAATGGATCGCAGAGGTGGATAGGTACTTAAAATATTCAAGAATCACCGAAGACAGGAAGGCGAAAGTGGCAGCCATTTACTTGGAGGAGGACGCTGCCAGTTGGTACCTGTTAGAACAGGAGCAGGGCCACACAATCTATTCGTGGGAAGAACTCCAGGAAGAGCTGAAAGACTACTTTATTCCAAAGCTGGAGAAATTCAAAGTGAGAGGTGAATGGAGGAACCTCAAGCAAGCACAGGGAAAGATGAAAGAATATGTCAGCAAATATAGGCAAATCATGCTGCAGCTACCAAACATGGATACCGACACTAAGCTACATGGATTTTTGTTTGGAATGCAAGAATGGGCTAGAAGAGATGTGGAGAGACAGGAGCCAACAAGCTTAGCAGAAGCCATGAGAATGGCCGAACGACTGGTGGACCTGGAAGGCAGAAGAACAGCGCAAGGGAATCAAAACAGGTTCAACAATAACTTCAACAACACCTTCAACAACAGCAACTCCTGGAACCAAAGGCCCAATGCTCCTAGAGGGGCATTCACAGATACAAGGAGTCAAAACACCACTAAGACCACAGCCGTATCCCAAACCGCATTAGTACCGAGAGGAGCAGCAGGGAGATGGGGAAACAATCACTACAGGCCTACCCCTAACACGTCATATGGGCCCACAGGATCAAACACATCATGGTGGAGACCCCCAGGCCCTTCCACCGGCATCAGATGTTTCAAATGCGGGGGTCCACACTACCAAAACCGATGCCCAATAGAAGACACAGCTTCATCGAGTGGATCAAGGGTGAATGCAGCTTGTGCATATGGAGGAGAAGAACCACAACCACCGCGTATCCAGGAAATTCCAAATGGGAGTGAAGAGAGCATGGACCACCCAAGGGTAGGGACAGTTAGTGCCCGACCCCAATGCATGGCAGCCAGAGTAGCGGCAGTCCACCATCTATACATCAAAGGTCGAGTGGGCGAAGGAAATCAACCTATCATGGTGGACACAGGAGCAACCCACAACTTCATGACACCACAGTGTGCAGCAAAGCATGGATTGAAACTATCCAAAGCCCCAGAGGGATTAACAGTAACATTCGCGCAAGGAGAAGCCAAGGAAGTAAAACAAGTCTTTGCAGTCCAAGTGGAAGCCGACAAGTGGAAAGCAAAACTCAACTTCTTAGTAATCCCCATGGATGATTTTGAAGTGATATTAGGCTTAGAATTCTATGACAAGTATGTCATTGCAATGTTTGGTAAGGGTGTGAATGAAATGATGCTAGATATGCAAGGAGAAGGCGTCAGAGTACCATGTGAAAGAATGCAGCTACCTGGTAGGACCCCAATCAAGGTGCAAATGAAGGAGAACAAGCCAGGAGTATCATGCCAAACAGTAAAACCAGCTGCAAACCAACCAAAGGGCTAGACCCAAAAAGCACCGGTCCAAGGGACCGTCATCAGGCCACGTATCATGACATGCAGTGCAAAGCAAGTCGAGAAATTAGTCAAACAAGGAGATATGGTCTATCTGTGTATGATCCGACCAATAGAAGAAGAAAAAGATGGCAAGAAACTAAAACAACAGAAGAGGAACACAGAAGTGGCAGAAATACTCGAAGAATTCAAAGATGTAATGCCAGCCGAACTACCCAAGGGTCTACCACCCAGACGAGATGTGGATCACAAGATTGAGTTGATTCCAGGGTCTTCTCCACCGGCCCGAGCTCCCTATCGCATGAACCATACTGAGATCATGGAATTGAAGAAGCAACTACATGAACTAGAAGAACAAGGATTTATCCGCCCTAGCAAATCCCCCTTTGGTGCTCCAGTGTTGTTTGTAAAGAAGAAGGATGGGGGACTTAGACTCTGTGTAGATTATAGGGCTCTTAACAAAATCATCATAAAGAACAAATACCCTATGCCCCTAGTGGAAGACCTCTTAGATAGACTGCATGGGGCCAAGCACTTCAGTCGGATTGACCTTAGATCAGGATACCACCAAATCCGAATAGCCGAAGAAGATATCCCAAAAATAGCCTTCCGCACCCGATATTGTAGTTTTGAGTGGTTAGTATTAGGGTTCGGTCTAAGCAATGGGCCAGGCACATTCTGTGGCCTCATGGATGGAATTTTTAGACCGGAGATAGATATCTTTGTCATTATCTACATAGATGACCTCCTAGTATACAGCAAGACCTTAGAAGAGCATAAGCAACACTTACGCCAAGTTTTTGAGAAACTGCGGCAACATCAATTATACGCAAAGTCGGAAAAATGTGAATTCGCAGTGAAAGAATTGGAGTTCCTAGGCTTTATTGTAGGAGCAGATGGAATCAAAGTGGACCCTAAGAAAGTGGAAGCTGTCCAAAAATGGCCTGTACTGAAAACTGTAAGAGAAGTGCGGGAGTTCCTAGGCTTCACAGTATTTTGTCGAAGATTCATCAAAGATTACAGCCTCATCACTGCCCCCCTCTCCCACCTCACCAAAGAAGACCACTCTTTTACATGGGGGAATGCACAACAGGAAGCCTTTGAGCAGATGAAGAAGTGCATGAGCCAAACTCCCGTCCTAAGGGTGCCGAACTTCACCAAACCCTTTGAAATCTCTACAGATGCATCTGACTATGGCATAGGGGGTGTACTGGTCCAAGAGGGGCACCCCATTGCGTATGAGTAAAAGAAATTTACTGATGCTGAAACAAGGTGGAGCACACATGAGAAGGAAATGTTGGCAGTCATCCACTGCCTTAGAAAATGGAAGCACTATGTTCAAGACAAGCACACAATAGTCTTCACCGATAATATCTCCCTCAAATACTTCCAATCCCAACCCAAGTTATCAGCAAAGCAAGCCCGATGGCTAGACTTCCTAGCCGAATTCGACCTGGAAATTAAGCACAAGCCCGGTTCTACTAACAAAATAGCAGATGCCTTGAGCTGGAAAGCTGACCTGAAAGCTGTCAGTGTGGTCAGCAGCAACTTTATAGAACTTGTCAAAGAGGCCCTAGAACAAGATCAAGACATGCACAAGATAATCAAAGATGTGGAAGCAGAGAAGACCCCCCATGGAATGTACACTTTAGAAGAGGGTATCCTATTTTTAGGCAAAAGATTGTATATCCCCAACAATGTGGAATTAAAGAAACTCATCCTACATGAGATACATGACGGCAAGATTGGAGGCCACAAAGGGCAAAGCAAAACCTTGGAGGCCCTTAGGAAGCAGTTCTTTTGGCCGAACATGAAGGAAGAGGTGATAGACTACATCAAAACTTGCCCCACTTGCTAGATGGTCAAAGCACCCAGATCAAGACCAGCCGGACTACTACAACCATTACCAGTACCCAACCGCCCATGGGATGTCATCAGCATGGACTTCATTGTGGAACTACCGGAGTCCCATGGGTACACAATCATCTTTGTAGTGGTGGACTATTTTTCCAAACAGGCCCACTTCATCCCAGCCAAACCACCACTGAATGCCAAGGAGGTAGCACGCCTCTTTTTCACACATGTATTCAAATTGCATGGCTTACCACTGGCCATTGTATCAGATAGAGATGGAAGATTCATGAGCGACATGTGGAAAGAACTCTTCAAGACTCTGGAAACCCAACTGAGATTCTCATCTTCCTTCCACCCGGAGACAGATGGACAGACAGAACGAGTCAACCACGGCATCGAAGATTACCTCCGCAGCTATGCTAGAGTGGATCAGAAAGATTGGGCCTTGTACCTTGATGTCTTGGAATTTCACTACAATAGCTCCATCCACTCGGCTACAGGGTACACTCCCTTTGAGTTAGCCACAGGAAAAGAAGTCATCACACCACTGGCCTTAGCATCCGGAGCGGCCAAAGCAGAGGATCAAGATGCAGAACAATTCTTGAAGAAATGGAGAGATCGCAATGCAGCAGCTAAGCAAAGTCTCGAGCGGAGCAAGATAACAATGACAGAGCAAGCGAACAAGAAGAGAAAGGCTGTCCTATTCGCCAAAGGAGACATGGTCCTAGTGAGCTCTAAGAATATGTCACTTCCCAAAAACATGACCCCAAAGTTCAATCACCGCTACTATGGACCCTACCGAATCACTCAAGTGCTGAACGAAGTCACTTACAAGCTGGACCTGCCAGACAGTGTTTGTGTTCATAATGCATTTCATGCTTGTCTTCTGCGCAGGTTCTATCCCGACAACCAATGGGGACGGCGCGTACCAATGCTCCATTCCAATGGTCCCTTCGAAGTAGAAGCATTCCTCTGACGCCGGGAACAAAGAGGCTTCCCCAAATACCTCACCAAGTGGCGCGGGCATCCACTCAAGGAGGCCACTTGGATCTCAGAAGCGGAGGCCCGTGAATGCGAAAAGGATGCCTTCGCCCTTTGGCTCGAGGAGAACCCCCCTGCTCCTTCTACCGACCCTTGAGCCGCCCCAACACTCCAATAAATAATGCGGTTCTCAATCATAGATCTCAAATGTGCCTCCACTCCTCAAATGTAATTGAGTTGAGGGTGGACTCACATGGTAGCAATCATCACAAAAAGCCCCAATGTCTTAGTGCGGCAGACACTGGCCAGTCTGATAGTATAGACTGTGTTAAGACCCCGCGGTCTCTTTAGACCGGCAGACACTGACCAGCTTGCTAGGAAAAGCTGCATTAAGACCTCGGATGAGTCAAATAACAAACGCTACCCTTAGATTGCTGAGGTCAGCAATCCAGTAAGTGGGGGTGAGTGTAAGGGCTTTGTAGCTATACCATGCCATTGCTACCGATTGCACCTATATAGGGAGTAGTAGTGACTCAAAGCCCTGCCTTGTTTCCACTCTATGTGTGATTCCCTATGCCCAGTGGTGAACCCTCTTATGTGCGGCGTCACAAGGGTGTAGTCTTGGGATGTGTCTATGTTTTCCCGCTTTTGGATTGAATAATACAAGAGTATACCTTGAGCTCATATCGTGTTACCTTTCTGTGCCGTGTTGAGTGCGTAACGAGTGCAGGTTTATCACACCCAATACCTCCCTCCCTCCTTAATAAGAGGGCCAGTGTAGCCCCTCTCCCCCCCGTCACCTGCATCGGTGCCCCCCTCCTCGGCTTGTCGACAGGCAGAAGCTTCCCCCCCTCTGTTTGGACACAACGCAAAGCAGCTCCCCCCTCCATGTCGCTAGGCGCCGCCCCTCCTATGGCCTGATCATTAGTACACCCGCCTCCTTGGCTCCGTCGACAGCAGCAGCAGCGTCCCCTCCCCCCTGAAGAAAATTTTAAATTTTTTTAAAAAAATTTACCCTCCCTCTCTCTCCCCCTGCTGTGTACATGGCGGGGAGAGAGAGATAGAGAGAGTGAGTAGTGGAAAAAGGGGGGCATGCAGCCCCCCAGATGGCGGGGAAGCACTGTCTTCCCCCCCCATACCTCCCTCCCTCCTTAATAAGAGGGCCAGCGTTAGCCCCTCTCCCCCCGTCACCTACATCGGCGACCCCCTCCTCGGCTCATCGACAGGCAGAAGCTTCCCCCCCTCCGTTTGGACACAGCACAGAGAAGCTCCCCCCTCCATATCGCTAGGCGCTGCCCCCCCTATGGCCTGCTCATTAGTACATCTGCCTCCTTGGCTCCGTCGGCAGCAACAATAGCACCCCCCCCCCTCGTAATTTCAGCACCCCCTGGCCATGGAGGAGAAGAAGAGAATAAGAAGAAGGGAGAGAGTGAGGAAGAAGAAGAAGAAGAAGAGGGAGAGAAGAAGAAGAAGAAGAAGAAGAGGGAAGAGAGAGAAGAGGGAGAGAAGAGAGGGAAGAAGAAGAAGAAGAAGAAGAAGAAGAAGAAGAAGAAGAAGAAGAAGAAGAAGAAGAAGAAGAAGAAGAAGAAGGAGAAGAAGAGGGAAGAGAGAGAAGAGGGAGAGAAGAGAGAGAAGGAGAAGAAAAGAAGAAGAAGAAGAAGAAGGAGAAGAAGAAGAGGGAAGAGAGAGAAGAGGGAGAGAAGAGAGAGAAGGAGAAGAAAAGAAGAAGAAGAAGAAGAAGAAGAAGAAGAAGAAGAAGAAGAAGAAGAAGAAGAAGAAGAAGAAGAAGAAGAAGAAGAAGAAGAAGAAGAAGAAGAAGAAGAAGAAGAGGGAACAGAGAGAAGAAGAAGAAGAAGAAGAAGAAGAAGAAGAAGAAGAAGAAGGAGAAGAAGAAGAAGAAGAAGAGGGAAGAGAAGGAGAAGAAAAGAAGAAGAAGAAGAAGAAGAAGGAGAGGGAAGAAGAAGAAGAAGAAGAAGAAGAAGAAGAAGAAGAGGGAAGAGAGAGAAGAGGGAGAGAAGAGAGGGAAGAAGAAGAAGAAGAAGAAGAAGAAGGAGAAGAAGAAGAGGGAAGAGAGAGAAGAGGGAGAGAAGAGAGAAGGAGAAGAAAAGAAGAAGAAGGAGAAGAAGGAGAAGAAGAGGGAAGAGAGAGAAGAGGGAGAGAAGAGAGAGAAGGAGAAGAAAAGAAAAAGAAGGAGAGGGAGAGAGAGGAGAAGAAGAAGAGGGAGAGAGAGAAGGAGAAGAAGAAGAAGAAGAAGAGGGAGAGAGAGGAGAAGAAGAAGAAGAAGAAGAGGGAGAGAGAAGGAGAAGAAGAAGGAGAAGAAGAAGAAGAAGAGAGGGAAGGAGAAGAAGAGAAAAAGAAGAAGAAGAAGAGGAGAGACAGAGAAGGAGAAGAAGAAGAAGAGGAAGGGAGAGAGAGAAGGAGAAGAAGAGGGAGAGAGAGGAGAAGAAGAAGATGATGATGAGAAAGAAGAGAAATCAGAAGGCCAAGCACGAAGACTCGTTCGCGGCCATCGAGAAATCAAAGACACTCAGGATTACGCGGATGCATGTGACCGGAAGTCCGTGGATGGCTCGTGACACCTAGCAGGACGACATTGACCACCCCCCTCGAAAATGGTGTCCTCTAACCCTTCCGCTATTCTTATTGCTTATTATTCATGGTTTTTCCTCCATACTTAAAGTGCATGATTATGAAAAGTCAAGTGCCTGAGTTGCATGAAATATTGAGTGGCCTAGTACATGAAATATTGTTGCACGAAATATTGCAAATACGGGATGATTGCATGAGAGTCAACTGGACAAATAGAATGGATTCTGCATGGATTGACGCACATGAAATGATAATATTTTCATAAAATTTTACATAAAATGATAGACCTTCGCGTAGAGCAATGCCTAAATTAACCAATAAAAATCACGATTTGTATCAGCATAAAATTAATGCATATAAATTAAACACATGAAATGCTAGTTTCCGTTCATAGGATGCAATTGCACCGATGGATAGAAACCTAGACTTCCATATACGCAAGTCACATGAGATCCGATGCATTAGGAATAAGTATAATTGCATACAAATTGATTTATCGATCTTACTGTAGACTATCGCAAATGGATACGTTTCCAGCTTAACAGAAGCTGGTGACCTAGCTCTAAATGGATTGTTGACCCAAGTTATACTTGGTTGTTTGAAAAGGGTATATCCAAGTGAATATCGACTGGTTGTGTTGGTAAGAAGAGAGAATCTTACTAAGGATAGGTGGATCATAAGCAAGGTGATTGCTTGATATGGCTTTGGATGCTAATCCAAGTTGTTTGTGATTGATGATTTCATGGTCGGGTCTATGATGACTGATTGCCATGGGAACAAAAATAATGTTTTCCTTATTAAAGGATGCTAGGCTGGTTGTTTCAGCTTGATTTTTTTTGAAAGGATACTTAAGGATTGGTTGTGGTTTTGGATGAATATCCAAGTGATTATATTTTCATAGCGGGAACTGTAAGGATAAATCGCCATGGAAACAAAAGGGATGTTTTCCCTAGTAAATGTTATTAAGCTGGTTGCTTCAGCTGTGGTTGATTTTCTAAAGGGACAATTAAGGAAGGATGGTGCTAGCTACCCCTCGCGAACCGCCAAACCCTAACCAAGGGGGTTATGAATCCGTGCCGGGAATGTGGACCGAACCCGCCGTGAGAGGTCTCTCTGTGGAAATTACTTGGCATAGGAGGACGCTTGGGTGCCAGGGGGGGCTCTAGCTGTAAATCCCAATGCCTCCGGACCCTACACAAGTGTTCTATGTGACTCGAGATGGGATTTTGAGGCCTTGATACTAGTTACAAGGCAGGATCTTGGTAGGATAAACCTTCGGGTTTTTATTGTCGGGAGACGGAAGGATTTTTCTGCGGAGGCAGAAAGGAACACTTAATTATCCTGTATGTGCGGGAGACAAACTTTAATCTGAAGATAAGTTAAGGAAGTGTTTGATCTTGTTTTCGTGTCAGTGCCCTAAATTACGTAAAGAAACCTGTGTAACTAGATAACTAAAACAACCCCCGAGGGAAGCCTGGTGGATGTGACCAATGGGTCTATCCTACGGAAGGGTGGGCTTGGTTAGCCAAGAGTTTTCCTCAAAGGAAATGTTAACAAGGAATATTAGGAAAAGTCGGACGATGACCTTAGACAATGTTGGTTAGAACCCTGATTCATACCATTTTAGGGGATCGGAATGGGACTATGCCCTACGGGTAGAGAGGTCGAGCGATGCATCCCTCTCGTTTCCCATTCTCTTTGAACCAAGTGTGGTATGAGTCTGCCTTGGTCCTGTTGTATCTACGCAAAGTGGAGCGGCTGTCGGACCGATGCTAGAAGGCTGTTAGGAAGACTCGATTACTAGGAACCCGGACTTCAGGTCGATCCTAGTGGGAACGATCGGACCACATGTTAAAATAACACATCTCTAGTCTTTTCTTTACATCACCAAATTTTTTCCTAAATGATTCAACACTTTATCTTGCATAGTCCATGTATAACTTCCATCATTCTAACCTTATGAATAACCTTTGTTTTCAATGATTAATCCTTCCTTTAGGCAATTGTCATGAGCAAATTAACACCATTGGGACTCAAACTAAAGATAAGAATCATTTCTGTAAAAAACTTGCTTCCTTCCTCTCATAGGATTAAGACCATGATTTCTTCCCTTTTCCATTCAATTATATTTAGGATTCGAGGTTGTCAAGAACAAGGGTAGGAGAGTAACAAGCACTAGTGATCCTTTGCGAGTCCTGGGTCAGCTATTACTTTACTTGATGGAGTAGCTAGGTTCAAGGGAGCACCATGCGGTCCTTGAGTTTCCCATCTCAATAGCGCTTATGCAAAACTCCAAAGCTTATAAGCATGGCTTATCCTTCCAATCTTTCTTGGGAGATCTCTCTCTCTCTCTCTCTCTCTCTCTCTCTCTCTTGGTGGTGATTTGGGTCCTCGATCAACAACAAAAGCAATGCCTAAGGTTCAAAGGCTTTATATAGCCTTAGTATGGGGAATCTCTACCTCTCTCTTCCTATCATAATGAAAACAAACTCCATCTCTCTTTGCGTGACGTATCTGGCTGCATGGGTCGTTGCAAGGCCGGAAGGTGTGCAGTGATGATTTGGGAGGAGGGCAATGAGTACTACGAGCCTGTTCGTTGAGAGTGGGAATCCGAGATGGCATGGCGGCGGACGTTTTGAGGCGGTGGCGGGAGATGATGGAAAAATAAGTCTTCTTTTCCTTTCATTTTTTTTAAAAAAATTAAGCTTCAGTTAATCCCCCCCTTAACACACCCTCCTTCTGAGGCCCGTTATGGGGTAGGCGACTCCTACCCCATGGAGCCCGCCTCATGAGGGATCACCCTCTAATCATCGGCCCCACAGTTTTGCGAAAGTGTATCACGACATGACACAGAACGCGGAAGCATAATAGGTCATGAGCTGCGGAAGCGTAACATGTCACGGGACAAGGTAACACGACACGGAATGAAGGTAACACGGCATATGTATTCCAAGGTGCAACTAAGGAACGAGTATATTTACAAGAAAGCCGGAAGGCTTGCGGGACGAGATTTCACATGTAGTGGGTGGAGCTATCAACACGCATCACACGATGCCATCACGTGGGTGAGGGAGCTCAAAGGAGGACCCCCCCATCGTCCCCCCCCCTGGTAGCTCTTGAAGCCCCCATTCACACACGGTGGGGAGGATGCGGAACCTTCCATGGACCACCATACTCATTGTTGGGTAAGTGTTAAAACCTTGATAATCATTGGGACCAAAAGTATGCTTATATTGTTTTGTGTTTTGCCTGACCATGAAGATATAAAAAAGGAGATGTTTCTTGGAAAGCATTTATATTTCTAATGCATGGAAATGTGGACTACATGGCAAAGGAGACTCAGATGAGCCAACTAGGAGTGAAGATCATCATACCCTTTAGCCACGGCAATAACTCCTAACCACAAGAGCAAAACATTGAGATGGCCTCTCATAATCAACAAAGAAAGAGAAAGGAAATATAAGTAGTTAAAAGAAGTTGAGAAGCCCAAAACAAGAGAATCTCACCAACAGTTTGAACCACAAGGAAAAAAGGTTAGGAAACAACCACAAAGTTGATAACTAGATTAAAAAGATAGCATAAGAGGCAATTCACCAAGGCAAGGTGTATGCTCAAGCTAATATGCATGCAAAATGCTATTATGAAGGCAACCACACTCTTTAATGATCTAAAATAGGACAATAGGAGCCCCAAGCAATGGTTGTAATGGCAATATCTATACCATGTTAAAATTGAGGCCAAGTATGGCCCCTTAAATCAAATCCTAAGAAAAAGATACTTGAGATTAAAGATACCCAATCGACCTTACTGTAAAAGGAGAGAGCATAAACAATAGAAAAATAAATACTTGTAGACAAGGATAAGCAATTGCCACAAAATCTCCATAAAATCAACAAGGACAATGCAAGGATCTCAATTGGCAACACTCGTGACACTAATTGAGCAAGTGATAAAGGCCCAAGAAGCAAAGGTATCAAAAACTAAGAACTCGATATAATAAAATAGAATGCACACTGAGAGCCCTAACAATACTAAGAATAAAAGAGATAAGTAAGATATGCCTATATGAAACTATCCCTTGAGCACAAGAAGCATTCAATAACTCAAATTTTCCTTAGCTATAGGTGCAACAGAAGAAAGTGTGAAAAAGTAGCTAAGATGTGGCCTATCTCATAGGAGGAACATGAGCTCATTTTCTTCAAATAATTTTACGATATTTGGTTTCCCATGCTAATTGTGTTATTAATTATGATGAAGTCTTTGAGCCTAAGAAGTTTCCTAAAAGTTATCGATTCTCATCAATTGCTTCTTTCATGGTTTCATTGTTGAAGCTATAAACATACTTTACTTTGCACCTTAGAAACCCTCTTTATTACCTAAACCAACTCATTCTCTTCTTGCCAATTTGAATGAAGATTGTCAAACCTTAGAAAGATGATGAGGCCCTTAAAGGGCCCCTTCTACTATCCATTTAGTAGAGGATTGACTTCAAATAAAAGAACAAGGTAACTTTGGGGTGCTAGTGATATTATTGACATTGGTAAAACCCTAGAGTTAAGCGACATCAAATTGCAAGTACAAAGTCTAAATCCAAAGAGTAACAAGTCATTCAAGGTTTTTATTCCTAAAATAAAAAGTAGCAATTTATCTATGTTTCCTTTTTAACAAGCAATTTGATTTTATTAAATAAAAGATCTGTTTATGAAAATGCAAAGTTTCTTTTGTCTACATAAAGTTCTATATAATTAGAACTTTTAATTAATGCATGTAAAAAATCTTGGTCAAACTTCTTACAAACCCATGAATGTTTATGTAACACCTCAAAAAGATATGGTCCCTTTTGGCAAGTTATTTATGAATTCAATTAGCATCATTTACAATGGATACCGATATTTTTCACCACCCACTTTTGCATTTCATTTTCAAAAAGCTTTAACCACATACCTTGTGCCTTCGAATGTCATTGAAGGATTGTTAAGAAAGTAGTAAAATATCTACCAAATGGTTAGTATTGGTGTCTTTTACGAAATAAATGTAAGTTCTAAAAATGTGATTTTGCCCAAATTTAATAAGAGATTTGCTAGAAATAAGGAAAATAGAAGTCTTGTTTCCTAGACGAAGGTATAAATGATGAAATGACTATGCAACTAAGCATGTGCTTATTTTTGACTTGTTTCCTAAATGAAGGTATTAATGATGACATGGCAATGTAACTAAGCATGTGCTCATTTTTGGTTTAGATAAGATGGTTCAAACCCCTTTATTTATGTGTACTAATTCATATGGTTGCTTTACAAATGGTGAGTGGTCCAAATTTTGAAAGTATAGAGGTAAAAGAAGAAGATATCTTTATGACCTTGATGTCTCTTCTTAAAGAATATGAGTTACCAACTTCCCTTGTTATAACATCCCATATTTGATGGGGATACACAATAACCATAACAAGTCATATTGATGGATAGCTAATGTCCATGACTATTTGTTCTCATCAATTATATATATTTTAGATAAAGCCTTATAGGCCTTAAACTTTGTTATTAGAAAATACACCAAAAAGTTGCAAAGATGATTGTCCACTCTTTCCAAACTTAAAGTAAACGCATGGACTATCTAGAATTAGTTTGATTTTTGGGCAAAACCCTCGAAAACATATTTTTAGCATACATATTTATGGCATCACTAGATGTTATGAAGCTATTATGAAGGACATTGAACTCACATTTGTACTCACATGAAGTGCATTCTCATGATATTTACAAAAAATTTTGGTTGTATTTTGTTAAAAATACATAGAAACAAAATGGTAATGGTAGATGAAGGCAAGGAGATGCTAACATACATTGATGCTGTTTTAGATATTAGTCACGAAATCCTTTACTTTCATTTTATCAAATTTGGTAAAGTTATAAAGCAACAAGTAAAAGGCAATACCCTCATATTGTGCTTTATACATTTTCTTTGGCAAAATTACATTACTTCAATAGCTATCCAAGCTTAAGAGATTTGGTTTATTTGGCCACCTTTAAATCTTACTTTAGCTATATGGATGACTTAGGGTTCATCAATAATCCTTTTGTGAATCACTTTCTGGCTAATAGTAAACCAATATAAGACAATGATCCTTAGAGTATTTAACATCTAGACATCATCCTTAAAAACCCATACAACACATTTGGTAAAAAAATATTTGAACATAGAAATTAATCTATATCTTAAATGCACTAAATGGAAGAAAAATGAAATTCAATATCGTAGTGTGTTTTACATGCGTGCCCTTAGCAATAGCCCTAGAAACATGGCAAGAAAGGTATGTCTCACAAATACTCTTAATTCAACCATGTGTCTTCCACTTCAACTGCTTCTATTGAACTTATATACTTGATATTTTCGTGAAAATGGATTTTGATAACACAATTGATGCTTAGGAATATTGTTTTGTTAACTAAAAGGGGTGACTTTCTAGGTCCATTTAAAAAGTTATGTGATGAAGCACTTGAGTCCATAGGAGAGGTCTTTAAATTTATATCTTGGTGTAAAAGTGTGGACTCACATTTATAAGGGGGAATTTGAAAATAAAAGAAAGAAAACCATAACTTTGTGAAGAAAAAGGGACCATTCAATTCATGAGAATATATATGTGTAAGGGGTGTAGAATACCTCCTAAAAGCACATGATATAGATGAATTTTGAATAGTGAACCTCTTGAAGTCGTCCCTACTCCTGTGAAGGGGATGGGGTGTGCACACATAGTCCCTCCTCATGATGGCTAGGAGATTTTTTGGTGAGAAAAGATACATTCAATTGATGTAGGATTTGTAGCTCATCTAGCAAAGTATTCTAGACTTTTACGTTAGCATTGATGGTTTTAAATTCTAATTAGGTGCTTTGATGATCTTTACATTTGTTCAAATGTACATGATAACTATTTAGTAATAACAAGGCTATGAATAATGAAAAAACCCCTCATTTGGGGGGGGGGTGTGTGGATTCAAGGACATGTGGAAACCTTGATGGGTGCAAGTCATGACCTAGTAGCACTAGTTTTAAATGTGTATACACTGATATGACTTGGACGTTGCCATCACATCATTCTTAATATGTGGAAAACCAATCACTTAAAGTAGCAATTTTAAATGTATAGGAGGGATCTAGGATAGGTAGGAACTTGAGAATAATTTTACTCTTATTGCACCTATAAGAAGATACTCAACAAGATGGTACAATTTTGCATATTCTCTACTTATGATGCTACCATGCATATATTGCATATCATTTTGGAAATAGTGATAACACCATTAGATGACGATATGAAGATCTACTTCACCAAGCAAATATTCAAAGAGAGGTTGAGCCATGCTTGGTTGTAGTTTCTAGTATGTAGCTTTGTTGAAGCACATAAATCTAATTATAATTGTGCAATGAATAGACCTAGAATTTTCTTGGTTTTTCATATTACACAAATGGGAACGCTAAGGTAGATCTAAGTGCATTTGGCATAATATGGGTTTTTGGCATCAATTATACTTATGGATTAATGGTTTGTATTCTATTTTATTATCCTAAATTGACAATGGGGCATCTTTTCATGTGACTCAATACTATTTTTAGTAATAATGGCATTACATTTGATGCAATTAATCTATTGTATAAAATTTTACTTCATAGAAAGGTTTGCTAAGGGATTAACAACACCAATTTAGACTATGCTTTGCATTATTTTGAGCTAGGTGGGCTATGGCTTTAGGAATGCTATGCAAAATCATGAGATTATAAGGTTTATTAAGGAACATATGGTACAAAATTAACTATATTCATGATTAGTTGTGATCCAAATTCAAAAGCATTTTGTTAGACAGTACTTGTATAGTACCATGGGATATTATATATTCTAGCATGTGAGAATGAGTTAGGTCCAATAATTGCTTCCCCTACCACTTAAAGCTTTAAAAGCATAAATCTATGATTTTCCTTTCCCCTATTCTTTAGTGACATGATGCACTAGAGTAGGTTGGATTTTTTAATAGTGAGTTCATCATACTCTATCATTTAAATGATTATAGACATGTGGATAGTAATCAACTAAACATCAATTGTGTTATTTGTAGAATGGTGGGATATGAATGTAGGAAAGCATAGTCTAATAAAGATTTATCTTCAACATGTCTTGTATGTATGAATAGCAAGAGGTTATGAAGTATGGCAATTTCAATAGGGACTTGAGCTACATTAGAACTTTGGCTACATGAAATTAAGTGATCTATTGTTTAGTGGTGGATTCTAGTATAGGGGTGCTAGTGTAAAAGTAGACATACTTTCTATAAATATCTTTGATTTATGCTTTAATAGCATGCTCTATGGTTAAGGATAAACATGTCATCAAGAACACTAGAGAGGAGAGAGAATATTGCAAAAGAGAGAGAAATATTGATAAGGAGAGAGAGAAAGAATAGAATGAGAGAAATAAGGAGAGAGAAGCCATGAAACTTGTAAGAAGTAGAGAGATGAAGAGATTTTTTTGATTATTCTTGAATGGTGAAAAAAATACAAGTCTCTTACATCTTATAGTGATATCAATGTGACTTGGCATTTTATTTCCCAAGTATTTCTCAAATATAAATCTTCCTAATTCTTTACATTACGTTCCCATCCTAAGGTTTTTGCTCTTAAAAATAATTTAATAGGAATTTATTACAATGGCTAGAATATTATGTAAAATAGAGTACTACTCATGTTCTATAAGGTGGACTGGGTGTTTGGGTGCTATTTGTAGCATAAAAGGATCATTTGTGACTAAATCTCAGCTAAGAGTGCATCATGAAGATAGAAAAACTCTTCCAATATGGATGCAGGCCTCCAAGAAGCCTTCTAAGTGGTAAACCCTTCCACTTAATCAAATACTCAATGATAGACCTTGAGTAAGCTTCTTTTCTTGTTTATTTATGACCTCCTCAAGGATATGTTGTATGATACCTTCTTCATCAATAGATGGCAGTCCCTCCACATAATTAGCCTATGCACCAAGGAAAGGATAATTGATGTGTAAGACATTATGAATTTTCATAGAAGAGAGAAGTTCCAATTCGTAAGCAAAGTCTAATATGCGCTTAAGGATCATGTACTGCCCATCAAATCTACGATCAAGCTTGTTGCTTGAGCCATCCTTCAAACTAGAGTATCAGGACTTAGGCACTCTTACTAAATATAACCCTACTTCTTGGAACTCCATACTACTTCATTTGCTCTTGGGATTTCTTGAGATTCACTTCCCATGAGGATTAATCTTCTCACTGAAGAGAAATGTAGAAAGGGGCACTTTGTAGCTATACAAGGCTTCGAAGGGAGAAACTTCAATACTAGAATGGACCAAATTATTGCAGGAAAGTAGCTAAGTGTAACCAAGAATCCCACGCATTCTATACATAATGATAGAAGTGTTTAATATAAGTTTCCAACCACCTACTAACCATTTTTGCATGACTACCATTTTGTGGATAATAAGTTGTAGATAGAGCTAGCCTAATGCCTATAGAGTTGAAAACCACCAGCCAAAATTTACTCATGAACTAAGAGTCTCTGCCATGAATAATAATATATGGTAATCCATGCAATTCAAAGATATGCTCCATGAACTAATTGGCCACTTGTGATGCGGTAAATTGTGTCTTTGTGGGAATGAAATGGGCTACCTTGTTGAGTCTATCCACCACCATATAGATATCATGTCTTTGTGGAAATTAAATGGGATACCTTGTTGAGTCTAACCACCACCACATAGATACTATTATCCCTTCTTAGTCATAGAGGCAAGCTAGTAATGAAGTCCATGGTTGTGCACATCAAGTTTCCTTCAAGAATGGATAAGGGTTGCAACAAACCACTTGGCTTATGAGTGCTATCCTTACCCTATTGGCATAGAATGCACTTAGAGACATAGTCCTTCACATCCTTCCATAATCATTCCCAATGAAAACTCTTTGAAATGTTATCATAGGTTTTGAAAATACCTAAGTGTCCAGCTGTGGGCAAAGAATGCATCTCTTCCATGACTCTTTGCTTGAAATAAGAAGAATAAGGGATGTAAATCTTACCATTAAACCATATGAGGCCCTTTCTAAACCAAAAATGAGAGTTGTCCTCCATAATCCCTTGCTATAATTTTTGAAATACATGGTTGAGTTCTTCATCCAAAAGATAGGCTTCTTGTAACTCTTCAATCTTATCACTATGAAGCTCGATAATGGCTGCAAATTTACATGTCCACATTTGAGAAAGAGAATCAGCCAATATATTATCATTGTGCCTCATATGTCCACATTCTAAACAAAAGCTTCCTTTATAAGTCTATTAGCCAAAATAGCTACAATGGTTGCATAATACTTGATGAATTTGTGGTAGAATGATGCCAAGACCAAGAAATCCTTAAAGGGAAGTAGTATTTGTAAGCGTTGGCTAATCTCTAACACATTGCACCTTTTTGGACTCATCCTCTTCATACCCTCCTTATTGACAATGCGTTCTAAGTGTTCCACCTTCATCACATGAAATTGTTGAAATATTGAGAATGCATGCTATGGAGGATCACTGATGAGCAAATAGACAATCATAATGAGGTAGAAGCATTGACAAGGAAGAACAACTAATATTATCCGAGCATAATGCAAGTACAACCAATTGATAATGATTGATGGAATGAGTGTGGGGATGAGTGCCTTTTATAGGCTTACAGTAGGTGGTATTGGTAGGTGGAAATAGGTGGAAAGGGACCATGGTATTCAACAACCATGGTTTTACTAAACCGTGCATACATGACCTAGTCTAAGGCTTTATTTGTTGTATGTTTCTTTAACTTATTTGTCCCATACAAAGAGGCTATGGTGGATGTGATTGCACATTTCTCAACAGAAATAGCACTTAGTTTCCTTAGCAAAGAGCCTATGGTATCTCAATGCATCAAATGCCTTCCTCATGTGTAATAGATGATTCTCTAATGATTAGTTGTATACAATGATATCATCAAAGAATACTAATACAAATTTGAAGAGGAATGGCTGCAATATCTTATTCATTAGGCTTTAGAAAGTGGCTAGGGTGGTAGTCAACCCAAATGACATAACCAAGAAATGGTAAAGCCCACAATTAGCCTTAAAGGCTATTTTAATCTCATCACCCTCTCTCATGTGATTTTGGTAGTAGCCTAGCCTTAAGTCTATCTTCGTTAAGTACATTGTCCCCTTGAGCTCATCTATAAATCATCTCTAGGAATGGGATACTTTTTATTCACTGTGATCTTATTGAGGTCCTTGTAATCTATGCATATCCTCAATGAACCATCTTTCTTCTTGACCAACAAGATTGGTGAAGTGGATGGTGAAGAACGAGGTTCAATGAATCTTATCTTCAATGGCTCCTTGATTTTTTTGGCAACCTTTTCATCCCCCCCCCCCCCCCCCCACACACACACACACACAAAACATGCATGCACACACATAAACACACTCGTATATACATACATATATCATGCAAATGTTTTTTATCTTTACATGTGGCACTTGCAAAAAAGAAAGAGAGCGAGGAGTCATTCATTGAGAGTGGAAAGAACACATAATTGAGAGAGAGAGAGAGAGAGAGAGAGAGAGAGAGAGAGAGAGAGAGAGAGAGAGAGAGAGAGAGAGAGAGAGAGAGAGAGAGAGAGAGAGAGAGAGAGAGAGAGAGAGAGAGAGAGAGAGAGAGAGAGAGAGAGAGAGTCTATATGTGTGTGCATCATTTGTTGAGACTTGAGAGAAAGGATAAATATCACAATGTATTTACAAATTTAATATTAAATATTATAATATATAAATGATTTTACTATTAATATTTAAATTTTATTTTCTATATTACTCTATAGAAATTTGTATTTTCTTTATAAAAATCTATCATCAATAAGTGTTCATCAAGAGGGAGAAATAACCTGCCATTCATATATATATATATATATATATATATATATATATATATATATATATATATATATATATATATATATATATATATATATATATATATATATAGAGAGAGAGAGAGAGAGAGAGAGAGAGCCTTATGTGTATATACGAAGGCTCAAGTTATCTCTAGGGGAGGTTGGTTTGTAAGGACATAGTTTAAAGAGCTTTTGATTGATTTGCTTATGGTTACATAGGTTCAATGACTATGTATTTTCTCATATGACCTAGCAACATAGAAGGTTCAACATGAAGGATGCACATTCTTTGAAATGCATCTATTTTCTTTTAGAATCAACAACAAACAACAAGTCCTTATATTGACTACTATTCTTAAAAACCATGTATTTTTCTTACCATTAGCAATATCCAATAATGGGGCAAAAAAATTGTTTTAGTATATAATTTTTAATTGATAAATATTGAGGCCGACAATTGTTCTAGCAATCTCACTTTTGTATATCTTGTTCAACTCCAATCTCACACTCCCCCACAATAATGATATGATAGAAGAGGAAATTTTAAAGCCTTTAGGATAAAAGTGTGTTAACTAGTAAGGGATGGAACAAAAAATCTTAGAAGATTAAAAAATGTGATGAGGCCATTCAATCTTCTAAGAAGGAATCAAATCCAAATCATACCAAATCCTCAGGGGGTTCACTATATATATATCCTCTATATAATGTGCGTTCATGGCCTATTTATAAATATCCTAATCTATGAATTTTTCTTGAATAAAACACAACTCTTTTTTATTCAATCTTTAAGTAACCCCTTTAAATGACACCCTTCTCTATGTAAAAAATGTATAAAAATGGTGTTTTAAAAACACCTTATTTTGAACTCATGTTATACATGCATATATTCATGAGTGACCCCCTTGAGACTAAATCAATGTAGATGTGGGTGAAAATGAGAGAGAGAGAGAGAGAGAGAGAGAGAGAGAGAGAGAGAGAGAGAGAGAGAGAGAGAGAGAGAGAGAGAGAGAGAGAGAGAGAGAGAGAGAGAGAGAGAGAGAGAGAGAGAGAGAGAGAGAGAGAGAGAGCAGTGACCATCAATGCGAAGCATTGGACTAGGTGTGGGTCTACCTTATTTGCATGTTTCTTCTAGGGAAAACAACTTTGAGGCCCACCAAAAAAGAAGATGAGGTTGCAAAAGATGGAAGAGATGATCATAGATGTAGAAGGGAGTGCCCATGAGTCTCCAAGAACTTTGATACATGTAAAGTAAACCTCTCATGCATTCACTTCCTAGTGTTAGTCTTCAATTTGTGCATGAGATATAGAATATTGTTGATTTAGGAGATGGGTCAAGCCTAAAGTGTTATCCCACACTTGAGGACATGAAACCGCGAATTGATTATGGTGCAAATATTATGTGAGTGCACATGCATAGACAGTCTAATATGTAGTTAGAAGATAGCTCCAAGGATTCTTCTCTTGATGAGGGCTGACAAAGGAAGCTTGCAGTGGTGAAGATAGAAAAAAGTGTCATTGTTGAGGGAAAACAAAGTTCTCGGAGAGATACCATTGGGGAGATGGATAAAAGGTGGATTCCAATCCAATAAGCTCTTGAAGCACATGGTTCTCTATTGAATCAACACAGAGGGGAGTGGATGGATCTAGTCGCTATTTGTTTGAAGTAACTTTTCCTTCTTGCTTTGAAGTTGAGTGAATATCATTGGGATGAATGAAGTGGAACAGAAAAATGCAAGTGACTTAGGGAGATAGGTTTAACCAAGGTGAGCTAAGACTCCCTAGGTATGTCCTGACCTTGATGTGCCTTGGGTAATTGTGGGGAAAAATGGCTAGGGGGTTAGAGATCGAGCCTTCCCACCAAAGTCATCGGATACATCCAACTTGAGGACCCCTATGTGCGGTGTAGTGATTATGGATCTTTTTTGTGTATTTTTTTGCCACTATCTTTCCTTAATAATATAATGCTAGATAAGTTGGCTCTAGCAACCTTAGAAAATCAAAGTGGAAGTATGGGGGATCTAATGGATGATTGAGAATCATAGACTTAGCTCAAAGAATGGACTTTTATAGTGGAGTGTCCACAAGGGAGATGGAACATTGAGCCTAGAATGGTGAAGCACAATGCCATGGTGTCGATATAGTAGTTATTGAAGAAGAATCTATACTAATTGATGAAGACTTGTAGTGTTGATAAAGTAAGTGTGACTTCTCCTCAAGAAGTAGATGACCATTGTATGTTGTAGTCAAGGGATGCAATTGATAAAGAAATTGGGAAGTCAGTATTGATGGTGCTTAGATGTCCTTGTGTTTCCATGATGTTTGGATAACACTAGTAGATTTATGATTGCTTTAACCATATTAGAGGCCTTTCTAAGAGCTTCTCATCCTTAGTAGTCAGAATTTCACAGTTGACATGAATATGTACATGAGTGAGTGAAGTCAATAGTGTTTTATCTAGTTCCCTATAACTTGTAACCTTGGATTGATCCTTTTTTTACCCCATATAGTCTAAGGCATCCATGAGAGGTCTCTTAATTGGCTTTATATGCATTAGAGATTGTGGCCAAGAAAAATGTTTTAGCCCCAAATCTATGCTGAATGCATAGCAAGATTGAACTGCATCATATAGGAATAGAGTAAACTCCATAGGCAGTACAGAAAATACCTAATGCCTCATCAAGCAACTAGTAGGAAACTCAGAAATAAGGACATAGGAACATAAGAACACATACTTCAGCATGGAATTTTTTGTGAAGTTCTCTTATCTTGTTGATTGATATCCTATAAAAATTCACTAATATTAGATCTTATGGCATTAACTTCAGACAATTGATTTTTAGCTTTGTTTTAAGGCTTCAAACCCTGCAAACCCAAAAGCATAACAAGTAACTTATCATACTTAGCCTATAAATTTTCCAACTTTTTTTTGAGAGAATCCTTCTCATGAATCAATGCTTCCAAAATTATAGAAATAAAACCTTGTTGAACCAATGCATATGGCCCCGAGAGATTACTTGGGCCATCCTCCCTACAATAAGCTTCCATTGATCACACATAAACTTATTCCAAGTATTCTTCATCATGGTAGCATCAATTTGTATAAACACTGATCTATCAAGATCTACATCCAAATCTAGTTGAATTCAAACAATTTCATCAATATCTTGACTTTGTTGCATGGTATTAATGGTTACTTGCTCCAAACAAGTACTTTCTACATCAAGTCACCACTTTCTTGTATCAAGTGAACAATCACCTATAGTGGTGAACCTATTTCCTGCAGTAGTTTACCTGTTGCTTGCAGTGGTAAACATGCCACTTATAGTGGTAACCTTATTTTCTACTACAATAACCTTGTTTCTTGCTATGGTAACCATGTTTCATACAACAGTGTTGCGGTCTCCCACAGCAAAGTTGCAATTGCCTTTATCAAGTTTGTAGTTTCTTGTAATAGGAATGACATTTGTTTTGCCCATCAAGACAAATAAATACTATTGCCAGCACTAAAATATCACTAACATAAGTGTAGTGAGATATTGCTAAGGTTTGAAAACCATATATCCCTCAAAATTGACAAATGACCATAATGTCCATATAATTCTGCACTACTATTGCTTCATGCACTACAACACTCGACTTGCATAAAATTAATTCCAACTACTTGTTAAATCTATGAATCCTTATGTGGCTCTACTTGAATTAGTATTTGGAGCCTAAATCTATTAATTGCAAGTTTAACAATGTCTCCTTATATTATAGCTAGAATGAAAGTGGTTGTAACTGCTGATAGGTAATGAGCCATAGTTATAGCACAACCATTTTAATGAAATATGCCAAGGTCGAGAACTCATAATATACAATGACATCCATAATATATCATAGAGAATGAAGATATAGAACCATGACAGAATAAGTAGATTATCACTCCAATGGTACACAACGATCACTTTATAATCTACATCATAACCCTCCATGACTTTAGTTTGCATCAAATCATTTAAATCATATTTTGAGCATCAATCCAAACTAAAATAATATGTATTTGCTGAATGTTAAACTCTTGAGAGTGTGGATCTTCAACCTTCTTCTGTGATTGCTATTTTTAAGCTTGTTGTAGCACTTGTTGCTGCTGTAAGAGTTGCAAGAATATATACTGTCGTTGTAGCAATAGTAGAAATGCTAGTTGCTATTTAGGAATAGCAAAAATTCAGCTTATTGCTATAGGTACATGAAGACTATAAACTGTTGTTGTAGGAATTTTGGTAGCTACTGCATGAATTTTGTTTGGTGCTATAGGGGATATTGTTGTAGGAATTCAAAGTCCTGCTGCAAAAATGGCTAAAATTTAGGTTCTTGTAGATCATTATGAAGCTTTCTTGATACAAAAAACTGTAACATACTCTTCCTACAAGCATCCACCTCATATAGCATCAGCATTTACATGCTTTTAAAAAAATCAATATGAATAACATCAACCATTTCTATTGTAACATGAACTACAAAATATCTATTATAGATACTTGCATACTTCCAAATACTCCAACTTCAATGATAGACTAATTAGAGTCCTCAAAGACATCAGGAATATTAGTTTGAATTGAAACATCAACAACTCGATCATTCAATGCATAGATATTCTCAAGAATAACACATTGACTTGAAGCATGAGAAAATACCAACTATGTATATAAATCAACAAATTTATTATCCTTCTATAGAAGAACTTCCTCAAGAACATTAATGACTTCAAAACAATGAGAAAATTGGAATCCATTGCATTACTCAATTAAGAAACCTCTTGCAGTAGTATGCTTTCTCCTCTTGAAGCCGATTGATAACAAACAAAGATTCGATTGCTGCAACATTGCATGCATTTCTCTCCTTTTCAAGCTCAATAGAAAATCAATGAATCATCTTAGTTGGAGATTGAATAATCATAGAGTGTATCTCATGCAGAACTTCAAAAAAACCATACAAACTGACTACATTATGCAATTCTTCATATTCAACCAACTCCTGTAAAGAAAATGTAGTGCCAATCTTGCAATCCTGCTCTTCCTACAAAGGAATTATAGTGCAAATCCTATAATTTTGCAATTCTTGTAGCAAAACATTGACTTGTTCTTCAGATCGAGTAATGTAATGACCTGAAATATTATCTTGATGTTGGAAACATGGGTATCCTGAACAAATACATCCAAAGATGGTGCATTTTGCACTACGAGTAGTCGCACTTCTTCAAGCTCTTGCAAAGTTCCTTAATTGAAATCCAACTTTGTAGCTGCATTATCTTCCTTAGCATCATTAAGAGAACCAAGAAAATCATGCACAATGACATCTTCATTGTAAAAACCATAATCCTCAAAGTTATCATCCATAACAACATCATCTTCTTAAATACATAGTTGACATTCTCTATCACTAATTAGATCATCTTCATTGTTTATAAATTTTGGCTTTTTTTTCTTGATTAAAGCCGACTAGAGATTAATTATGGAAGTTTAAAAAATACCAAAATATTGAAAATACCTTGAGATTATTGATGTAAAGTGTGTGATGGTCCACTCTCCCATTGGCAAGTTGCTCTGTTGGGTTTGGGGCACTCAAGGATTCTTGGCTTCTATGACTCTTGTCCTCTCTTGCTCCCTTTACCTCAATCTTTGGCAAGACTATAAGTAAAGAGCACCAATCATCATCATCATCATCACTTGAACTTGAATCAAAATCCAAAATATTGGCATATATTTCCTTGAGCGTTTCAACTGTTGTAAGCAATCTCCCAATATGCTTAACATTTGAACAAGACTTGACTTTCTTACCTTCATGATCATCATGCCATGCATAAGCATCATGAAGAATATCCTCAAAATAATCCAGATTCTCCCATGCTTTATCCATATTTGAACTTGAACCCTTCTTTGCTGTGCTAATAAAAACCTCTAGTGCATACCAACAAACTCATTACATAAATCAAACATGTAGAAATACTTGCAAGATTTTTCTTCTTCACAAGATCCATGAACTTAATAACAATTCTTTGAAGTATGTCCAAAATCAAAGCAAAATTTGTATTACTTTTTCTTCTTCTTCGATTTACCAATTGCAATTACTCAAATTGAAATTTTAAACTTTAGAGCTGAAAATGAAACATGAATGCTCTCTTGTTAATTCTCTGTAGGCTTCCTATAGTAGCAGGTAAAAGATAGTGCTTCCTCTTTCTTACTAGATTTAGATAGGGTTTGTACAGAGAGGGTACTTGTGTAATAATTCTTGCATTTTGAAATATCTCTATGAACAATCTGTCTCTATTTTCATCCAAGGTTGAAAATATTCATGCTTCTCCTGCAATTTTTTGAAACTCCTACTGTTGTTGCATTGCTAATGGTTTTTGCAATTCTCGAGACTTGTGGCTAGACAAATAATAGAGTAATTGTGTGCCATACAAGAAGAAATGCAAAAGTTATAATGTAAAATGTATTATCTTGCTTTAGGTAATATGTCACTTCTTCAAGCAATTATCACTACTTTAGGTTGTGACAAAAACATTGCAAATTTCCAGCATAAAATAGAAATGTTTTCTGAGTAGAGTTTGAAATAAGTGATGCAAGGTAAGAATGACAGAATTGCATCATCTTGTTGTGTGAAATGTATCATTGTTTCATACACAAAATCCAAATTACTGTCATCAAACAAGGTTGTTTTTGCTAGTGTTGTAAACTAGAGATACATGGAAGCAATAACATGGTATACAAATAGAAAACCCTTTGAACTTCATATAATAAATTCATTTTTTATCCAATATGGTAGTAGACTAGTAGCATAACAAAAGTAATAGACTAGCATCATACTAAAAGTAGTAGAATAGAATCAAGTTGAGAACAAAATGGTGGCTCCAAGGTTGCCAATCTGGTAGCACACTAAAAGCAACACACTAATTAAGAACTTGATATCTATTTGTCAAACGGATGGCTTAGGATACTCTATTAATTTTGGGGGTCAATCATGGAAAGTTCGGAATGGATCATTTGTTGTTGTTAAAGGAGCCAAATGTGGCACTTTATATCCCCTTCATATATATTTTGTCAAAAAGGTATGTTATTGTAGTAATCGATTAGCCAAGTGTATCTTTGTGGCATCATTAGTTGGGACATATGTCTAGAAAAATAATGAAAAAGCTATCTCATTTGGATTACTTGCATTCTCTTAATTTTTATGATCCTTCTATTTGTGAGCATTGAATACATGGAAACCATGCACATTCATCCCATAAGATAAGTTTAAACAAGAGAAGTGAGACACTTGACTTAGTGTACAATGAGAAATCGACCTATGCCTACAACGTCTATAGGGGGTATCCTATTTTATCACATTTATTAATGATACAACTAGGAAAGTGTTGGCTTGCAGTATGGGTAGGAAGGATGAGGATTTAAATTGTTTTTAGAAATCTTTGGCACTTCAAGAAAATAAGCTAACACCAATTTGCATATCTTATCCATAGTTATTTGAATATTCTATTGATGAAACCTAAAACAAAGTATTAGATGTCCAAAATTTTTGCCAATTTATCAATTTGAAAATTTTGAATGTCATCCCTTTCCTTTATATCAGATTTTTTATCTTGAAACAACTAAATATTGCATTGATCTTTTAACTGCATCTAATCGAAATTCTTTTGCACTTTCTCTAAACCTACATCTACTCCTCCCCCATTGAATATGACCTTTCTTTTTTCTTGGCTACTCTTGTAACTATAAAATCAAGAATTTGATCCTCAAGGATCACACATTCTTGACAATAATACAATCATCCACGATGAATATGATTTTAAAATACATTTCTTAGAAAGATCCAAAATTTGAATTTTGAATTGGCCTCATTTTCCATTTCAACAAGAGCTAGATTAGATTGTGGATAATTCTACCCTCGAGCCATAGGAATTCTTTGCATCCTCTTTCTTAAAGAATACATGACCATTGGAATTTCTCCTTCTTCCCTATGCTGAAGCTCACAATTTGGCCTAGCAGTATCAATCTCCTTACCATAATAAATACACCTTAATTTGCCATCTGGCTATGTTGCATTCTATTGCTACTAATTACGCCTTTGATAAGGTGCTCCAAAATGTCTAGTAGGTCCTCTCCATAACTAATAGATGTGACTTGATTTGTAGTCAAATCATGTCATTGCATCCCTTAAACAACCTCGAGTGAAGCCTTGTCCCCGATATCCAGACTATACCAACACTTTGAAGTCAATTTCCCAAACCTCTTGTAAGTATAGTAGAATGGCTTGTGTTTAGATGTATTTGGTATTAGATCTAAAGTCTTGAATTTATTCAAAAGTGGGTCATCTACCAACCTATCATCTTTCTTGAATTTACTTTTTTACTTTTTCTTACTCCTAAAAAAACTCCTCTTTCCTAGAATTAGTTCCTTCTTCTCCCTAGAATTAGTTTCTTTGGTTAAAGTCCTTTGAAATAGTATTAGAATCAAAGTGCTCATCCTCACTACTAGACCCATCATCACAACTTTAGGTGATGGTGCTAGAGATGACTCTCCTAAGAAAGTCATATTGATTTGTATGAGTTTCTTTGCCTAGGTATTTTTGGTAGAGTATTAAGTTTCAATCCCCTCCTAACTAAAGTTGCTACTTCTCTCGAGATATATAAGGTTCCAATTAATTGTTTTAATCTCATTCAAAATATTCAAAAATATCAATGCCCACCAAAACTGAGATATAGTAGTTTCTAGGAAGAATTGATCCACTTCTACTTCCTAAAAGACATCCTCAGTGTCATCTAAAGTATTTTCATTGGAACCTAATTTGGATTATGCAAAGCCCTACTTCTAGTAAAATAAACTCTATCTCCCCTTGTAGAAGCTTGATTTCACATTCATTTCATAATGTTGGCCTCCATGAGAGCTCAACTGCAAGGCATTGGATGGAGACTCTTATATCCTCAAGAGTTTTGGCTCAATTATCTCTCACTTTGTTAGCTCATAGTATTACTCCAAATTGACTAATTCGCTCCTCTTAATCCCATGAAAAGAAATAAGCTAAACAATTGTCACGTGCCTACCTAACAATTCCATGGCAGTACATTTTAGTGGTCCATTAGGGAACTATCCTAGACGGCTTTGCTCTGCACTTGTGAGAATACACAGGGTCTATCATCTAGGTTTCCCAGAGTCCACCCCGTAATAGAAGGTATCGGCCATCCCCATGAGGATCAACCTCCAAGCTCGGGGTCCTAATTTGACAATTGAGGTCTTGATGCGTCAGCTAGCTCCATTGGAGGTGTGCCACAAGGGCTTTTTGTCTGACTAGAGCAATCGTAGTTACCCATGGTTCATGGAGTGCAACACTTTTTTCCAGCAACTAGTTAGGATTCAGGGAATCTTAACGGAGTTTTGGCACATCTGCAGCACCTTACCCCTAAGATAATCACCGATCAAGGTTTTAAGACCTGACCCTATGTAAGTCAGTGCTCGACTCTACCTAATTTTTCCTAATTAACGTTTCGTTCAATCTCTTGAGAGAAGCTCCCAGCTTACCGAGACCACCCATTCGTAGGACGAATCCATCTGGGATCTTGCCCACTCGCTTCCCACAAATGGTTTTCTTTAGTTTTCTAATTACCTATCACATTAAGTTATGACATATGAAAGTAGCTTCGTTAATTAACTTGTTACCATAGGTTCCTTCATGTAATTTTATGACACAACACAAAGACAGAGAAAAATAATCTTTTGGCAAAACATATTTATTTATTAGTTCACAAAGTTATTTAAAATGATTTTCCCCTTTTGCCTATGTAGAAGATAAACCTTTGTTCATCGAAAAATCCCTTCTGTCTGTGCAGAAGAAAACAAACCCTCCAAGATTTCCATCCCTTCACTAGTACTGAGGACTCTGGGATCCCATCCTGATTCACATGAGGGTCAAGCAGTTCCTAGGAGCGATTAAGAGATTTACAACCAGGGCCCCCTAGCACTCACTCCTCCTCCTACCTAATGGATTCCTCACCAAGTGACCTCTCGCCATTGGGGCCGGTCCAAAGCTCCTCGTGGCAATACAAAAAAATCCCCCTTGGAGCAGGGTTCCGCATCTAGCCGTGGGGGAGGCATAGTGTGATCTTTCCTCTTATTATCCTGATTATATATTTACAATCAGATCTAATTGCTGCAAGCACAATTAATCTTTTATGTGCAACCATCAATGCATGCACAAATTAAAAAAAGAAACAATAGCAAGTGTTTTTAGCATGGAAAGGAGCCCCACCCAAATCTAGGGTTTCTCTTTTAAGGTTCCACCTTAATCTTAGGGTTTTGCTTCCTACTTGCAACTCTTTTTCGAGGTCCACAAGTTATTTTGTGAATTTGAAGTGTATTTTATCCTTATGAAAAATTTGGTATTTCTGTCCTAAAATAATATGGGCATTTATACCTATGGTAGGTAGTTTATGCACTACCCTACCCTAACCCGCACTTAGTAGGATTTCAAATGCTTTTCCAAGTTTGTTTAGACTTTCGAATTTGTATCAACAAATTCTTATCAATGTCCAATAAGTCTTATAGACTTTTGATATTTATTTAATTTCCTAATACTAATAGTTTCAGGGTTGTCGAGTATTTCATAGTTATTTTCGCTTCAACATTCTTGATATTTTAGGTTAGGCTTTCTTGCTGACTCATACGTGGATCAACTCATGATATTGACGCTCTCGCTAATATAACCATTAATATTAACATTGCATGTGTTTTCAGCAAGATTTTTTTAAAATTTTATTCTACTCATATTCTATGGTTTAATCGACGATGTCTAACCATTTGTCAAACTTTTAACGTTATCTAGAAAGATCAATTTTTATTTAGCTATGTCCTAAGTGTAATGCTAATTGTTTTTCTGAAAACTATATTCTAAGCAATGTAAAAATCATAAGTCCAGTTTTTCTTACATCTTTCAAACATCGAATTATATTACTACGCACCTAATGTATGCACATCTAGTATATATTTTCCTATACAATTTTCTATTGATTTAATGCACTGATTATTTTATGATATTATCTAAATGATTTTCTATAAATTATTATAAAACCCATATGTGTCTATTTATCATTAGCAAAATGAAATAGAAATAGTCACTTTCAGGAAAAATGATAAAATATTGCATTATCTAATATCGTCTACCTTTTTTCAGTTATTATAATCAAATACGTCATTAAGAAAATAACAATAAATATCATGAAATAAACCATAACTACGATATTTTCTTAATGATAGGCATATAATCCTTTTCCAAGTGAAAGAGTCTTTTCACTGAATAGTTAATTATTATATTACTTAGGCTATTTTTCTAAGCGGCAGCTCATATGCATTTTCTTTAAAATGCATTTATAATCATTTAAAGCCAAATATAGCGATAAGCTTATAAAACATTAATTTTTTCCAAACTGACAAGATGTTACCTCTATCAGGTTTATAGTAACATGGGTTTAACCAATTCCTACCGCGTCATTTTCTCCATCGGCTGCATTTCTTGCTTCTCTTGCTTCAAAGGGGCTTCTTGAATTTTTGCTACCTCGTGGAGCCATGGATGTCAGGTGAAATTAACGTGGTAGTTCAGGAAGAGTTGGTGAAAGTCCAAAAAAAATTTGCCAGTGTTTTGCTTAGCGATATGGTTGTATGGAAGGAAGGTGTAACAAGGGGTAGAGAAAATGGAAATGAGGTAGAAGAGGGGTATTTTTCTCCTTCACGGCTCAAGCTAGAATAGAAAAGAGATGTAGAGAAATTTTTTCATCATCAAGAGGTCTTCCTTCTTACTTTCTTTGTGAAGGAGAGGGTGTGTATTTATAGCCATAAGGGGGAGCATGCAGTTGACTCATTCTTTTGGCTACTTGTCAAGAGCTAAGTACGCTTTATAAAAAATGCTTTTTGATTACCTACCTATTGGATGGTGGCATGGGGATGATTTTAAAATGCTTTCTCTCCCTCCAAGAGTTAAAAAGTCATGATTTTTTATCTATTTTTTAAAAGACGTCTTTTTTTCTTCAAAACGACTTCATCTGGTTGTTTTTGGCCAAGTTACCTCATGACTTATCTAGTTTATAAAGTCATGTCATACTCTTTGATACTTAACTTACTCAATATTATGCTCATTCTTGCGCGTTCTTTGTCTACCAATTAAGGCTTTTGCGATTTGTCTTGCCGTCAAGAAGAAATCAATGCAATCTTTGATGCATTAAATGGAATTGGGAATGCTAAATCAAATATAATGTGAGAAATATTATGATGAAGGTGTAGTAATATTATTTACGAGGTGTCTTTGCTTCTTGTTGGCTAGGTTCATTGAGGCATTTTCTCGTGTCGAATTGCAAAATTGATTCAATGTGAGACTCGATATTACGTGCGGTCACTTATGTGATAACTCAAGGAGTAAATTTTAAAACATTTCAAGTCCGAATTTGTTTCTTAATATGAAGTGTTATGGCGGGAATATTACATTCTCTCCTTAGAGGAATCGAGATGTTCTCATCTCGAAAAGAACTAGGGGAAACTGTTTTCTAGAGCTATCTCTTCTATCCAAGTGGCATCCTCCTCAGGATAGTCTTTCCACTAGATAAGATACTATCTAATGTTTCGGTTTCTCAGAGATTTCTCTTTTATATATAGGATCTTATCACGCTGGAGTTCAAGGGCCCCTTGACTAGGCATTACAATTTGCTGGTCATCAAGAATATGATCTTGATTTGCCACATAAGCTTTTAGAAGACTAACGTGAAATACATTCAAGTGGACTTTCACATGATCAGGAAGTTGCAGTTTGTAGGCATTAGCTCCTAGGCATTTGAGAACCTTGTATGGTCCACAATACCTTGGACTCAACTTTTTGAACTTTCCCAATGACAGAGAACTCTTCTTTGGGCGTACATGAATGAAAACCATGTCTCCCTCTTGGAAGATACGCTCTTGCCATCCTAGATCAGCATAAGCTGTCAAAGAGAGAACTAGGAAGAGAGAAAGAAGAGAGAGAAGACTGCAGAAGAGAGAGAAAGAAGAGTGACGAGGAGAGAAAAAGACTAGATTTAGAGAGAGAAAGACATGAAAGAAGGGGAAGCCATAGAAGCTGTGAGCAAGAAGAGAGAGAAAGTCTGTAATTGTATTATTATGTCAAAAAGATATGAAAAATTATATCTTCTCTCCTTTTATACCAATGTCAATGTGACATGGCATAATATCAATGTTATTAACACTAATTTGTTATTCCCAGCTTCTTACAATCCATCCCTTCCCAAAAGTTTTTGTCCTAAAAAACAAGCCTAGAAACAACTAGAAAGAAGATGGATAGAATAGAGTACTACTCTATTTTACAGCTTTACAAATGGGAAATGAATGAAAGATGACTACTACATGAGCTGAATTTGAAGAATAGAAGTAAGCCCTAGCTATATACATGATTTGAAATACTTCAGAAGCAAATGGAGCCATAAAGTCTTCAACAAATAATCCTAGAACAAAGTAGATAGCTTGCTGAGTAAACAGTCCCTGCTGGACCAAATATGCCATAACTTTTTATAGAAGTGTCCAAATGGGATGTACCATATATCAAAACGAAGCTCTTGAAGAGTACTTTAAGACTATATAGATAGCTTAATTCTGAAAATTAGGTATGATAAAAACTGTTCTAAAATAGCGTGTTGTCCTGAACCAGTCTGCATTATTACTAGCTCCATAAGCAATAGGCTTCAGCCACCAATGTCTCCCTCAAGTATGGATACTCATCCAATATAGAATCAGGTCTCCAAGAAGCCTCTTCAGATGGTAAACCTCTCCATTTTATCAAATATTCCACAATAGAACGTGATCGAAGCTTCTTTCCACGTTGACCTATAACAGCCTCTCGGATGTACTGAATAAGACCATCTTCATCAATGGGTGGCAGCTCATCAACTATATCCACTGGATCACCATAATAAGGCTTGAGCTGACTAACATGGAAGACGTTATGAATCTTTGTAGAAGAGGGAAACTCTAGTTTGTATGCCAAATCTCCAATTCGCTTGAGGATCCTGTAAGGGCCATAAAACCTGTGGGCAAGCTTATTACTGGATCCATCTTTTAACGTAGAGTACTTGGATTTGGGCACTTTCAACAAAACTAGCTCTTCTTCTTGGAACTCTAAAGGCCTCCTCTTCTCATCAGCATACATCTTCATTTGATCTTGAGCCTTCCTTAGATTCACCTTACATTGCTGAAGAAGGGTCTGCATTCTTTCCAACTCCTCCTTCCCATGAGGATTGACCTTTCCATTAAAGATGACTGTGGGTAAGGGTACCTTGTAACCATACAAAGCCTTAAAGGGTGAAACTCCTATGCTTGCATGAGTGGAATTGTTATAAGCAAACTCAGCCAAGTGTAGCCAAGAATCCTATGAGGTTTGGACATCATAGCAAAAATAGCGAAGATAAGTCTCCAACCATTTATTAACTCTTTCTGTTCGTCCATTAGTTTGAGGATGATAAGCCGTAGATGGAGCTAATTTAGTGCCCATAGATGTAAATACCGCCTGCCAAAAGTTACTCATAAACTTTGAGTCCCTATCATGGACAATCACCTGCGGTAATCCATGTAGTCTAAAAATATGCTCCATAAATTGGTTAGCCACTTGAGAAGCAGTAAATTGAATCTTTGTTGGGATAAAATGAGCTGCTTTGGTGAGTCTGTCAACCACCACATAAATACTATTCCACCCCTTCTTAGTAGTAGGTAAGCCAATAATGAAATCCATAGTAATATGATTCCATTTACCCGTAGGAATAGGCAATGGCTATAATAAACCTCCTGGCTTATGTGTGCTATCCTTATTTTGCTGACAAGGCATACACTTCATAACAAAGTCCTTGACATCTTTCCACAGTCCTTTCCAATAAAAGCTTTTGTTGATCCTGTCGTAGGTCTTGAAAACTCCCAAGTGTCCAGCTAAAGGCGAAGAATGTAACTCCTCCATAATTTTCTTCTTAAAAGAAGAAGTAGAGGGAATAACAATCTTGCCTTTCCACCAAATAAGACCATTTTTAAGCTGGTAATGCGAGTTTTCTTCCATAAGACCTTGCTATAATTTTTGAAAGATTTGGCTGAATTCCTCATCTAAAAGATAGGCCTCCTGTAGTTCTTCAATCCAGTCATTATGTAATTCTGTCATAGCTGAAACTTTGCAGGCCCACATATGAGAAAGAGAATCAGCCACTATGTTATCTTTGCCCCTTGTATGAGTGATGTCAAAATCATAATTCTGTAATGTAGCTACCCAAGGACGTTGCTTTGGAGTGAGATTTGACTGAGTAAGGAAATACTTAAGTACCCGGTGATCACTATGTACTTTGAATCGGCTGCCATATAAGTAATGGTGCCACTTATTGATTGCATGCAGGATAGCCAAGATCTCCTGGTCATAAACATTCATTGCTATTTCCTTATCTGTAAGCTTACGGCTCTCAAATGCAATTACTCAATGCTCCTGAAGCAAAACAGCCCCAATGCCACGGCCACTAGCATCACACTGTATAGTAAACTCTTTGGAGAGATTCGGGTATACTAAGATAGGAGCAGAAGTAAGGAGTTCCTTTAACTAGTTGAAGCTGCTATCTGCAAGAGCATCCCAAAAGAAAGCCTCCTTCTTCAACCTGTCAGTCAAAGGAGCTGCAATTTCCGCATAATGCTTTATAAATCGGCGATAAAATGAAGATAGACCAAGGAGTCCTCTAAGAGAGGTAGTAGTAGTAGGCGTTGGCCAATCTCTTATGCATTGCACCTTCTTGGGATCAGCCTGTATTCCTTTTTCACTGACTATATGTCCCAAGTATTCCACTTCAGTCTACATGAAAGAGCACTTCTTCTCCTTAGCAAAAAGCTTATGATGTCTCAATACATCAAAAACCCTCCTCATATGTGCCAAGTGATCCTGTAAAGTCTTGCTATAGATCAAGATGTCATCAAAGAACACCAAGACAAACTGAAAGAGGAAAGGTTGAAGATCTTATTCATCAGGCTTTGAAAGGTAGCTGGAGCATTTGTAAGCCCAAATGGCATCACCAAGAAATGATAGAGCCCACGATCAGTCCTGAAAGTAGTCTTGACTTCATCACCCTCTCGCATGCGAATCTGATGATACCCTGATCTCAAATCAATCTTCGTGAAGAATCGAGCCCCCTTAAGCTCATCAAGCAAATCATCAATCCTGGGTATAGGATACATGTTCTTCACTGTTATCTTATTGAGATCCCTGTAGTCAATGCACATTCTGAAAAATCCATCTTTCTTTTTGACTAATAGGACTAGAGATGCATCAACGAATCCCATTTCAAGAAGTTCTTTGATTTGCTTGGCTATTTCCTCTCGTTCACACTTTGATAATCAGTAAGGTGGCTTATTGATTGTCTTTGAGTTGGGCTCCAAATCAATGGGTGATCCAGTGCTCTCTTAGGAGGCAATGAAGTAGGTACTTCAAACAAATCTCTATACTCCTCAAGAAGAGCTGTCAAGGCTAGATGGTTTGTGGAATTATTGGGCTGATCCTATGTTTCTTTATTCAAATGCAAAATAAATATTTGTGAGCGCTTCTTGTACTCTCTTTTGAGTTGTTGAATGGTGATAAGCTGAAAATCAGATCTACTAGGAATTCCTTGTAAATGGATAAGTTGTCCATTGGAGATAAACTCCATATATAACTGTGAGAAATCCATAGTGATCCTGCCTAATGTCATCAACCAATCACAACCGAGTACAATATCTATAGGCCCCATGTCCAGAGTGATCAGGTTTACTTTGGCTTCAAAATTTTCAGCCAATTGCAAAGAAACCTGTGGGCAAATCTATGTGCTGATTTCTTCTTCACCATTAGCCACTTGAACTCTAATGGGCTGCTGTAAGTCTGTGGGAACACAATTTAACTTGTCCATGATGGACTTATTGACAAAACTATGAGTACTGCCACTATCTATCAGGATAAACACTGGCTTTCCACATATGCTTCCCTTCATACGAAGTGTATTAGGGCTCTTAGATCCCGTCCAAGCATCCATAGAGATAGAACAATTAGCGGCAGCAAGCGACTCATCACAAGATCCACCAGGGTCAAACGGAACATTTCCACCTGGATCGAAAGGACAAGAGTCGGCTGGATCATAAAAGTACTCATGTCCAACTTCCTCCTCAAGATCTTCATTTTCAGCATTAAATGCTACTACAGTAGCTTCATCTATGTCATCTTCAAAATCCTCAAAAACCAACATACTCTGAAGCTTAGGTTTGACATTTTTGTATACACACTTTGAAGCATGATCAGGTGTATACTTTTCCCCACACTTGAAACATAAGCCTTTGTCCTTCCTTTCCGTGTAAAGATCCATGGGAATAGATTTGGGATTTGTATTAGCTGAAATGGACTTAGGCTTATTGTCCCCCTGTTTGAAATCAACTTTTGGACTGTTTGCTATCCTGAAATTACTTTGAGGCCTAGAAGCGTTAAATGGAGAATAAGTTGGTACCCGTAAGCTCCCATTAGGCACATGATTACTGCCATAAGTGTTACCAACTTGTCCCTGCTTTAAAACAGTCCTTGGCTATCCAAAACCATGATGAAATGAAGATTTTCTATACTTTCTTCCATAGCGCTCCGCAAGCTCAATAGCCTTAAAAAGTGAAGTAGGATTTTGTGCCATAACATCAGCTGATAAAGATGGCTCCAAACCATACATAAACTTGTGAAGCTTAGCCTCATCACTGATGCTTTCCACATACATGGTCAAGTTGAGGAATTGGTTTGTATATTCTCTTACACTTAGGCCCCTTTGTTCCAAACCATACCATCTCCGTGCTAACTTCTCTTTCTCAAGAGGCGAAACAAAGACTTCAGCCATAAGTGCCTTGAAAGCTTCCCAATTCTCTACAAGTATATTTTCTTTCTTGATATACCTCCACCAAGTATGGGAAAATCCTTCTAGATGCAAGAAAGCAAAGTGAATCTTCATATCATCAGTTTTAGGGTATATATCAAAGTAGGACTCCATCTTAGAGGTCCATTCCTCTAAATCAGATGGTGAAGATGACTGGCCATTAAATTTGGCTAAAACAATTTTATCCTTAAACTCCATTTCATGAAAGGGTTGCTGTCCCAAAATTGGCTGATCAAGATTACTAAGTACAGAGCCTCCAAATTGAGATGGAAATCTTCCAACAAGTGGCTGAGAATTACTATGTAATCTTCCTATTGTGGTAAAGCACCCCTAGAATTTTGAGTATGCAGTCCAAAAGCTTGAGTATTGGCCCCATTCAAACTGCCCAAATAGTCATCATGCCTCTGTGAAGCTTCTCCTACTTCATACTGACTATTTGGAATGCCTCTTCTTCCAATAATCCCATTTCCATGACCATTTTGGTTAGATGGCTGAAGTGGGACTGAAGGGCCACTGTTTGAACAAGCCTTCTCATTAACTTCTCTTAATGCCATTTGCAACTACATGAATTTAGAAATTTGTGCCATGAGTTGTTCATTGGATTCCACCAACTTATCAATAGAAGCCTTGGTTTGATCAATAGATAGAACCATCTGCTCCATTCTTGACAAGATGGCCTCATGTCGTTCCCTATGTCTTTGTTCATGGGCACACAAAGTATTATTGAGTATAATGACTTCTCCTTGTTGTTGAAGCTCTTTAGGGTTCTCTTAAAGTGTATTATCCATCATAGAATCCTTGATTTGCTGAGCATAATCTTCCTGGACCTTATTTTTGCCTTTATGTCCTGCCATATTAGTGCAGTCCTGCAGTACCCCATGTCAGAAAAATAGCTATAACTTTGGCTAGGAAGCTCCGATTTCAAAATTTTTTAATGCAAATCGAAGCTAAGAATGCCCTCTTTGAGATGAGCTATAGCACACTATAACAGGTTTAGGACAGAAAATTCTATAGCTCGATTTCAGAGCCTGAACTGTCCAATCCTGCACCCTGTCTAGACCTGTAAGTGCCCTGTTTTGACCTTGTAATGCAAGATAATAACCCCAAATGGCTACCAAACCCTGCAAAAGGGTATATAGGACCTGTGGGTACCCTTTAGTACCTGCATTTGTGCTTCAGTAATGAATGGTGTACCTGTAACCACCTGTAAGTACCCTGTAAGTGACCTGTAAATTTCATGTTTTACCCTGTTTTGGTCCTGTAGGTACTTGAGTCCTTGGAAAGTCTTCAATCTTCAATTCTCCACTCACTGTACCTGTGTGAGGGATAAAAAGGCATGACAGGCTCCCTACACGGGCTCCGAATCACCGGGAGGTGGGCAAAGTTCCCCCCGGGTCGGTTGGTTGCACCCCTTCGGGATCTTCGATAGTGAGGGAGGGTCACCTCTCTTTTGTCCCACTATCTCCCCCGGCATCCACCTTTTTCCTCGGTGGGAATATCAACATGGCAGAGGCTAGTGTTCTAAGCAATCAACATGATATGCATTTCTGAAATATTCATTCAGCCTTTCATGAGATGCAATTGAATGAGATTTTGAAAATTTGGGATAGGAGAAGGGTCTTACCAATGCAATTCAGTGACTCACTGATTGCTAGTACTTACCCTTTTACAATATTTCAGCTTTGGTGAAAGAAATTCAACAAAACAAGTCAAGGTTATGCATCAAGCTGATCAAATGATACCTATGATGAAGTAATGATTTGAATCAAAATGAAATTCAATGAAATAGGCTGGAATCAATGAGAATTAACACTAATCTCTGATTTATTGATCAATCCAGTGAATTAATTGATCAATAATCTCCCATCAACAAGTGGAAAAGCCAATAGCAATTGGATTATTGAGAGATTTCAAAGATCAGTAAAAGAGAATACCTCCATTAAGCTTGAAGAATGTAATTGATGTCAGCTTTAATCCCCTTGATGCAAAAATTCTTCATAATCCCTCATAAATCCGTCATAAAGCTTGAAATCTCCATAGAATCAGTCCATACAAGCTCTAATATGATGAAATCCTTGAAGAATCAATGCTCTGGCCTTGCTTGAACACTTGAACATCAAAGATTCAAGCCCCTTGATGAAAAGCCCCAAAATAATCCTTCCATTTTAGCTCCAATGTCATGCACGGGCTGAAATCTCCTCAATGTCTTCAATCTTGGAGTCTATCGAGCTTGTACTTAGCATTAGAGAAGCCTTGGAGGTCGGGGAAGTCCAAAATTTTGAGAAATTTGAGCTTCCAGGTCTGTGGCTATGGCTGCCCTGCTGTGTATTAGGGTTTTGAGCAAAAGAATGGCTGATCAGGGTGCTTCCGTGGTGGCTGAAGATTGTTGTCAACAAGTGCTCAATGAAGCCTTCAAGAACTATGATCAATGAGCTAAAGATCTGGAGCAAGCTGAGCAGGGAGAAGGAGCAGGGAAATCAACGCATTTTTCGACGCATTTTTCAGGCTGCTATCTGGCACATACTCTGCATCATCCATCAATCATGGTACTCCTCCTGAAGCTCATGCAGTAAGAAACCTTTGCCCTATGCTTTGGTAGTGAGAAATGTTCAGCAGAGAGAGGTATTTGGAATTTTCTTGACAGCCACCATGAAAGCTTCAGCCAAAAGCTTGAAAGAGAGAGAAGAGAAGCTCTCTTTTGAAAAGTAACTGTAGTTTAGCCTCTAACTAAGCCCGATTGACCATGATTTACCCTAGTTACCTCTATTTTTGCATGAAGTTTGATGACGTCCTACCATTTAAGCCATTGTCCCCATATCTAACCTTGGATATCTCCAGATGCAGTCTCTTACTAACTGTAGATGTCCTGTACACTCCACTAGTCACTGTCTTGTACCATTTTTGTCTGAAATTGATTTTGAAATAGGAAAATGGGACTGAAAATGGAAGAAAAGAATGGATCAAAGACTCAAGCTCTGATACCACTTGTCAGAGAGAGAACTAGGGAGAGAGAAAGAAGAGTGACGAGGAGAGAGAAAGACTAGATTTAGAGAGACAAAGACAGGAAAGAAGGGGAAGCCATAGAAGCTGTGAGCAAGAAGGGAGAGAAAGTCTGTAACTGTATTATTATGTCAAAAAGATATGAAAAATTACATCTTCTCTCCTTTTATACCAATGTCAGTGTGACATGGCATAATATCAATGTTATTAACACTAATTTGTTATTCCCAACTTCTTACATAAGCTTTCTGGCTATCTTTGGCAGCTTGGATGTCTTGTCTGATAGTTTTGACTTGATCATCCATGTATTCTAGAATTTTCTTAGAAGCCTCAACCTTTAGGGTTGGATCATAGAAATTCAGTGGCGTCAAACAATCTTGCCCATACAATGCTTGAAATGGAGTCATTTGAATACTGTGGTGATATGACGCATTGTAGGAAAATTCTACTAAGGGAAAATACTGTATCCACCTTGTCAGTTCTCTGAAATAATAAGCTCTCAGTATTTCTTCAATGACCTGATCAACCCGCTCTGTTTGACCATATCTTTGGAGATGGTAAGTTATGGTAAAGCAAAGCTGGGTTCCAATTGCTTCAAATAGGCTTCTCCAGAAATGTGATGTAAATAGAGAGTTGCGGTCACTAACGATCCGTTTAGGTGATCCATGAAGCCTAAAGATTTCTTTCACAAACAATCATGCAATATCTAAAGCTTTGTAGTTCATCTTGACTGGTATAAGATGAATGACCTTTGTCAGTATATCCACAATCACCATGATTGAATTATACCCTCCTTGAACAGAAGGTAAGCCAACTACGAAATCCATAGAAATGAGCTCCCATTTCATATGTGGAATGTCAAGTGACTAAAGCTTGCCTGGCATTTTGACATGCTCAGCTTTCACCCACTGGCAACTTAGGAATTCAGTAACATATCTGAGTGCATCATGCTTCAGTATTTCCTAGTAGTAACTTTTCCTAACTGCATCAAGAGTTTTTACATAGCCAAGGTGTCTTGAGAATGGAGAGTCATGGGCTTCCCATAATATCTTCTTTTTCAGCACTTGACTGAGGGGAATGTAGAGCCTTGTCCTGAAATAGACAAGTCCATCATCCATAGTGAAATTTTGGTATTTGATTTTGAGCTTAGGATCTGTGTCCTTAACTAGGATTTCTCTAAGCATTAGCTGGTACTTAGGATTCTTGTCTGCCTCTTCTTTGGCTAGCTCAATGACTGGATTGCTAGGCATTGATATCATGGTAGCTAAAGTCTCTCCTTTAGATGACTCTTCCATGATAAGTGCATTTACAAAAGCTTTACGACTTAATGCATCAGCAATCACATTCTCTTTCCCACGTCTGCACTTCATTTCAAAATCAAATTCTTGCAAGACTTCAATCCATCGACATTGCCTCATGTTGAGGTCTGATTGAGTAAAGATCCATTTGAGACTTTTGTGGTCAGTGACCAAAGTAAAATTTCTTCCAAGTAGATAGTGTCGCCACAATTTGAAAGCATGGATCACATCTAACAGCTCGAGATCATGGGTGGTGTAATTCCTCTCATGGATTTTCAGTTTCCTTGAGGAATAGGCTATTGGATGACCTTGCTGCATAAGCACACAACCTAGTGCAAGAGAACTTACATCTGTTATGACTTCAAACTTTTGACTTAGGTAGCTTTAAAATGGATGTTGTTAGCAAATGTTTCTTGAGCTACTCAAAACTGGTTTGCTCAATGGGCGTCCACACAATATCAGTTTACTTGTTCAGCAAATCAGTGAGAAGTGTAGCTATTAGGGCATAATTTTTTATGAAAATTATATACCATCCAGTTAGTCCTAAGAAACTTCTTACTTCTTTAATTGTCATTGGACGTTGCCACTCTTGAACATTTGTAACTTTGGCTAGATCTATAGAGATTCCTTCAGCATATACTATGAATCCAAGATATTCCATTTGTCTTTTGAAAAAGGCACTTCTTTTTCTTCACATAGAGCTTGTGCATCCTCATTGTGTCCAGCACAATGCACAATTGCAGCTCATGGTCTTCGTCTCTCTTGGAGTATGTTAGGATGTCATCAAAGAAGACTAGGACAAAATCATCAAGATAAGGTCAAAAAAATGTCCTGCATTGATCTATTAAATGTAGCAGGGGCATTGGTTAGACCAAAAGACATTACAAGAAATTCAAAATGACCATATCTGGTATTGAAGGCAGTTTTGGGGATATCTTCTTCCTTGATCCTTATTTGGTAATAGCTAGATCGGAGATCAATCTTGGAAAAGAATCTCGCCCCTTGTAGCTTATCAAGTTGCTCGTCTATTCTTGGGATCATATATTTATTCTTGATTATTACCTGGTTTAGACCTCGGTAATCAACGCAAAGGTGGAGTGTTCCGTCCTTTTTCTTTTGAAATAGGATTGAGGCTCCCCATGGCGAATTACTGGGTTTGATGTATCCTTCATCCAGTAACAGCTTGAGTTGCTCTTTCAGCTCAATTACTTTAGGGATATATATTTTATACAGACTCTTAGCAATTGGAGCAGCTTGTGGTTCAAGTCTGATATCGTGATCGACTTCTCTTTGAGGTGGTAATTCAGTCAGCTCTCTTGGTTCAAGTCCGATTTCATGATCGACTTCTCTTTGAGGTGGTAATTTAGTCAGCTCTTCTGGGAAGATATCATCATATTCCTTTAGCCAATATGGCTCTCCCTTGTCTTGTTTATTCTGCTCAACCTTATTTAATTTTATGAGATACACATGTAATCCTTTTCTTAAACCTTTTATTATGCGAGATGATTTGGCTAGTTGAACCTTGGGTTTTCTTGCCTCACCTTGGGTCATCACTGTTTCCCCCTTTAGGTTTTGAAAAGTCACCTGGCCTTTTCTGCAAATATGTGCGCCATTAGGGAATAACCAGTCCATACCCAATAGACATTCGTAGGATCCTAAATTCATGATTCTAAATCCCATTTCAGAGAGATTGCTTCCCAGGCTAAATGTCACTTTGCAAGTTTGTTGAGTAGATATGATTTCTTTTCCATTAGCAAGTTCCACAAGTAACCTAGATGTAGGTATTGTGTCTATGCATAATTTCTTGGCACACTTTGGTGACATGAAAGAGTGTGTACTTCCACAGTCAATCAGAATTTTAAAGGACAAAACCCTCATATTCTGCTGGTGTTTGAATAACTGAAAATTGGCGATTTGGGCCGTTCTTATGGAGGGTGGCGTGAGAACTAATGCCCTCTCCATATCGGCTTCCATAGTTGGGTTTTTCTCTTCTTCAAGATCTTTAAGAATTACAGCAGATGCTTTTCCTTTTGCAATTGAAGCTTAGTTCTGACCTCTGTACTGTCCTTGGCGAGGAATTTGGCCAAGCTTTGGGCACTGGAAACACCTAGGTACTCGTGAATTACTTCCTGTAGGTATGAAGTTTTCAACTGTATTTGTTTTGGCCCTCTTTCCTTGACCAAGTGGACACTGACCTTGGGCTCGCTTAACGTAGCCCCATGAAGTCTCTTTGTTTTGATTCTAGAGCCTATTATTCCTTGGCTTTCACAGAATCTCTTGAATAAGAGGTGTTGCGCAAATCAAAGCATTTTGCAGATTAATTGGGCTCATAAATTCAAGGCGTGTGTTTAGAGGAGCACTCAATGCGTGACAAAACTTAAACACTTGCTGAGCAATAGTCATGGAAGGCGCATATTTAAGCAGTGAGATAAACTTTGAGCAATATGCCTCCAAGCTCATTCCTAGCTATCTTAAGTTAAAGAGCTCATTCATTTGTAGTGTACGATAAGCTGGTGGAAAATATCGACCACGCACAGCTTCTTTCAGCTTTTCCCATGTAATGGCTATCTCAACAAGTCCCTGGTCTTTACACCACTATTTCCACCACATGCGTGCCTCACCGGTCAATTTCAACTTGGCGATCATAGCTTGATTAGCAGAGGTAGTTCTCACAGCAGTAAAGTAGTCCTCCATGGTCTCAATCCAAATCTCTGCCTCAACTTCAACGTCTTTGCCCTTGCCATAAAATTCTAGTGGCTTAACTTGCTTAAGGAGATACTTCTCTTGAATTTCAGTTGGACTAGCGATAATTGTATTACCCTGGGTTATCATAAGTTTCACAAACTAGTTTAGTGCTTTGAACTTTTCAGCTTCATTTCCACATTAACATATCTTACTAGTTTTGTAAAACAATGATGGGCCAAAGAGCACAATATTTTTACAAAATCTAGTCGTCGCTGTTATCTTTTATTATCAGTAGCCATATGCTATGATTTTTACAAGTAAGGGATATTTACAAATGGTATATGTTTACAAGTAGAGATACATAAGCATTGATAGGATGGGCTAGATGCTATGCACAATTTCCAAAATAGGATATCATTATATCTTTCTTTTTCAGGGATGGGTATCAGTTACATTCATGTAGAAGAAAGTAGGCCAATTGCTAACTATGTCTAGAAACCTATACTGTGGAAATGACAGATCTAGAAAACCATGGATATGGTAATCTTGATACTTGCGACGTCCTTGGATTATAATCCTATCGGCTGGGATTACCTTCAGTACCTTATCATAGACATAACAATCTAGACATATTTGCCGACCACTTTAGTGGATTCCTTCTAGACGGACAAAAGATAAAAGCCTTAACTACTTATAAATTTTCCATCCATTTTAGGCATTTTAGATTAGTCTGCATGTTGAAGAATCGATCGGCCTCGATATAATAATAACACTTATCCCAGAACCATCTTCTTTTGCGATTTAGGGGGGATGGATCGTATAGGAAATCAAGTATCCTCATCATTTCTCTTCTCCATTCATCATCCGTGGAGTTCAACGCAGATGTGTACATTACTCAAAAAACAAGGAACTGGTTCCAGGCTTCATTATTCTTCCAAAGTTTATCCCTTAACAATCAATAGACTAATTATTACTTAGAACAATTAGTCTTAAAAACCATAGATATTTTTAATTTCAGTTATGCTTTGATACCATGTGTCACGTGCCTACCTAACAATTCCCTAACAGCACGTTTTAGTGGTCCATCAAGGAACTATCCTAGACGGCTTCGCTTGGCACTCGCGAGAATACACATGGTCTATTGTCTAGGTTTCCTAGAGTCCACCCCGTAACGGAAGGTACCAGCTGTTCTCAGAGGATCAACCTGCAAGCTCAGGGTCCTAATTTGATAAATGAGGTCTTGATGCATCAGTTAGCTCCATCGAAGGTGTCCCAGAAGGGCTTCTTGTCCGATTGGAGCAATCGTAGCTACCCTTGGTTCATGGAGTGCAACACTTTTTTCTAGCAACTAGTTAGGATGCAGGGAACCTTAGCGAAGTTTTGGCACATCCGCTGCACCTTTCCCCTAAGAATAAGTATCAAGAAATCTCCATCAGTAGTGGACTTGTCTACTTTAGGACAAGATTATGTATCCTGGCAAGCCAATCACTCAAGTAGAAGATACTTTGGGAAGCCCATGACTCCCTTTTCTCAAGACATCCTGGCTATGCCAAGACCCTTAATGCGGTCAGGAAGAGCTATTATTGGGATAGGCTCAAAGGTGATGTTCTCAAATATGTCATGGGATGTTTGTCTTGCCAACGCATTAAGGCCGAACATCTCAAAATGCCAAGGAAACTGCATCCACTTGACATTCCCCAAATGAAATGGAAATTCATTAGTATGGACTTTGTTGTTGGCCTGCCCCAAGTTCAAGGAGGGTACAACTCCATTATGGTCGTGGTAGATATGCTCGCCAAGGTTGCACATCTTATCCCTGTTAAGACAAACTATAAAGCCTCAGACATCGCAAGGTTATTCATCAAGGAAATATTCAAACTACATGGGTTACCCAACAGAATCATTAGTGATCGTGACTCCCTCTTCACATCACACTTCTGGAGGGCTATCTTCGAGGCCATTAGGATCCAACTCTGTTTCAGTACAGCTTACCATCCCCAAACCGATGGTCAAACAGAACGAGTCAACCAAGTCATTGAAGATATGCTTAGGGCACACTGTTGTTGCAAACCCAAAAAGTGGATTCAATATTTGCCACTGGTTGAGTTTGCCTACAATGCTTCTTACCAACAAAGCATTCAGATGACCCCTTTTCAAGCATTGTATGGGCACAATTGTCGTACTCCTTTGAGCTTTTCGGATCCTACCTTGAGGGTTGAAGCTTCAAAGCAGATGTTGGAAGACATGGATGACCAAATCAAATCAATAAGACAGGACATCCAAGCTAGCAAGGACAGGCAGAAGGCCTACGTGGACTTAAAACGGCAAGACAGATCCTTCATTGAAGGTGATATGGTCTTCATTCACGTACATCCAAAGAAGAGTTCCCTATCCTTGGGTGAGTGCAAAAAGCTAAGTCCAAGGTATTATGGACCTTACAAGATTCTCAAGTCCCTAGGGCCTAATGCTTACATGCTTCAACTCCTTGAATACCTAAAAGTTCATAATGTATTCCATGTCAGCCTATTGAAAAAGTATGTGCCTAACCCTAGTCATGTGCTTGATGACCAACAAATTGTAATGCCTAGCCAAGGAGTCCTTGAGCTACAACATGACAGAATCCTAGATGTTAGGGAGAGGCATTTGAGGTCCAGGACCTTGAGAGAATACCTCATCCAATGGAAAGATTATCCCAAAGAGGATGCCACCTAGATGGATGAACGTACTCTCAACCAACAATACCCCCAAATCTTCTCGAGATGAGGACATCTCGATTTCTCTAAGGGGGAGAGAATGTAATATTTCTACAACAAAATATTAAAGATCCTAGATCCCACGCAAAAGCAATTCGAAGTAATCTCCCGCAACAAAAAAACTTTGGCCTAAGTGCTCCCCTCATGTAACAACAATATCATCCCACGCATTGTGTACAAGGAACTATGTGCTTGTAACCTGCAAGACACCGCAGGAACTCCCCTTCAAGGGGAAAATGGATAATCAATAATTGCAAAAAAAAATTAAAACTCCCTCTCCTTCTCCCTTTGCATGGCGGGGAGAGAGGGAGTGTGTAGGAGTTATGGAGGGGCATGGGGGGAGGGAAGCATGCGACTGCCACCTGTGTGGCCACCCCCACCCCCACACCCCCCCCCACCTTCACCTTATGTAAACCCCCCCTCCCAAGCTTGGGGGGCATCGTCAAGAGCTGCCCGCCGTTAAATTGCATGTGCAGCCAAACTGTGCCATGCCACCAGGCTGCCGCCGTCATCACCAAGCTGCCGCCACCATCACCAACATCTTCCTCTCCCTCACATGACTCATCATCGTCATCCTCACCATCATCACTCCATTCATCATCACCATCACGTCTCCTCACGTCATCTATGAACATCCAGAAGCTTGAGAAGCTTCTATTGAAGCTCCTCAAGACCAAGTTCACCTGCGGCTTTCGGGATTTTTAGTTCGTGTCCTACAAGGCCTATTTCCTGTGCACAGCAAAAGAGATCTCGGGCAATAGTAACTTCGGAACTCGTAAGGGAGCCAAGGGAGAGTTTTCTGAGTCGAAATTTACTTCGTCAATGGCTCGTAAGCAAAAATTGAGATGAGCGCACATGGGAGCTTCCACCCAAAGTACGAGAGTGGACAGCGCCCCGATATTAAATGCCCAGGTTCCGAAAAATATCTCCTCATGGAAAGGATGCATAAAGCATGTTTTAATTCACATAGGGAAACTTAAATACATTAGAAAATTTATATATTTTGCTTCGATGTAAAAAGTTCTATTGCATGACGAGGTACTTGCATTGCTTGCACATCTATGGTCAAGGGTAGTTGCAGTTTTGATCATATGATGCATAAGTTAAAAGAAGCAATTGTGCAAAGGCATCCTTGTTGCACCACGCAAAGGATGGGGCATATAACACATGATGCACTTATGTAATAGATTCCTGGCTATGACTCGTATACAAGATAATTGTGGAAGGTCATTACATGTCGACTAAATAGTTTCAATGAAAGGAAAAGGGTTTATGATCTTTGACAAAAAACATATAGTACGCAATTCGCATGCAATGATAGTTACATTTAGGGTTGAGTTAAGCGATAAAGGAAGGATTAAATCAATGGTGTATTCATTGGCATCTGGTCATGAAGGAATGGTGCATCCATGCATGGAGTTCTTTTATCAAAGTTCGCAATTGGGAAAGGATGCATCTTCATTAAAATACTAAAGCTTTGAATTTGATGCATAAACGTAGGATTTATAAGAAATAGCTCTGAATGTCAATCAATATCATATAGGGCAAGGAAAAGAAAGATCATTGTAGATCCTGTAGTTGCATAAAGGCGAAAGGCCTATGGTCTTGAAATTGCATATTCGCATGGAATGATACATTGCATACATCTTTCAGTTACTTTCATCTTTTAAGGAAGGTACTTGTAAATTTTAGAGTGAAGTATTTGCATCTCCAAAGGAAGGATCATCTTTATTCGTAAGATAGTTAGATCAATTAAGTTAATCGCATGTAATTGAGTAACTCACATGAGATTCCTAAAGGCGTGAATAGTTAGCATAAGACGATCACCTCAATGTGCTAGGTTAGGTTAAGTTATGTTAGAATTCTGCTTAGTATCGCACTTAGGATGCCCGCTTAATATTTTCGTTCTTAAAAGTTATACCCACATTCACGAAATCTTAGGATTATCTAAAGGCCCGTGTAACAATGATCTAGGGTTCTCACCCTAAGGATCAGATGACTAAATGCTCTACTTCCACAAGGAATTTAGGGACCCTACGGCCAAATCATTTATTAGCCTAGTAGGATTAGGGTCTTGGATTGGGGTCAATAGGACTCCCAAACCCTATATCTTGATCAAAGGTATTCTTGTTCAAGAAATACCGTATGATGAGAGATATAATCCCACAAGTTAGGTACTGACACCTATCTCGTGCAACAAGCTGCAAGGTCATATGCTCTTGTGTCTAAATCACAAGATAAGTACTACTACACCTTAGACCAAGATTGGCGAGTTCTACTTACAAATTAGATTCTCTAAGAAATGAGTAGTTGCCCTACTACAACACTCCCTCTTGGGAACTGTTTTGTCAAGCTTAGGGCAGTGGTGAATTTCCAAGAAGCAAATTGACCAACAAAGTTAGGACGACGGGGTTGTCCAGGATTTATTGACTATAATATAAGGAAACCTAAGTGACAATTTGGGTCAACATGGTATAAACCCTAACCCAAGAAAAAATGGTAAACAAGCAACTCAGCTTACTAAACCCTTGGGATCTTGCCAAGTCGTGAATGATCCAGGATCGAATGCTGGAAGTATTCGGGAAGAAGGAATCACACCTTAGCAGTTGGCCGTACAAACGACCACTGGAATGCTCGTGATTGTACACTTAGGTGCAATGTTTGTACTTCTTTGCTCAAGGAACTAATTCAGGAAAAACAACTAATGCTTCAGGTTAAAATCCTGGAGGGAGAGGCAATTTTAGTTACCTTGGACTGTCTGCCTGACCCTATCCAAGGGGGTTGTTAGCCGTGCCGGGTACGTGGACCGAACCCGCCGTGAGAGGTCTCTCATTGGGTACTTCTTGGAGCAAGAGGACGCTTGGGTGCCAGGGGAGGCTGTGGCTGTAAATTCCTTGCCTTCGGATCCTGCACAAGAGGCCGATGTGACTCAAGATGGGATCTCGAGGCCCGTATACTAGTCAATGGGCGAAACTTGGAGTAGCGATTCCTGAGGATTGCTTGGATAGCCTTCGGGCAGGCATTTGATGTAATCCAAAGACTATGATTAATAAATATCAAATGTTAAAAAATGAACTTGCTTGACATTGTTTTTCTATGTCAGTGACTAAGTTACATGAAGGAACCAGTGTTTAATTGGTTAATTAAGGAAGTTATTTTTGCATGTCAAACTTAATGTGGTAGGTAATTAGATAACTAAGCAACCCGAGGAAAGTGCAGTGGACGTGACTCTGGGTCCGTCCTACGGAAGGGTGGTCCCGGTTAGCTGGGAACTTTTCTCGAAGGAATTGTTAGCGAAGTAGTGATGACCTGGAATCAATAGAGTTAGAGTTTCGATTTATGTTGTTTTAGGGGAACGGAATGGGATTATGCCTTATGTGCAGAGAAGTCAAGCTTCGCATCCCTCTCGTTTCCCATTCTCCTTGAACCAAGTGCAGTATAAATCCACTTCGACCCTGATGTTTTTGCACAAAGTGGTTCATCTGGGGCTCGACTCTAGCTACTTCCTAGAAACTTGACTAATAGGAAAACCCTGATTCAGGTCGGTCCTAAGTGGGAATGGCCAGATGCTTCCACTTTGTGGCAGACTCGGGAAGACCTAGATCCCAAACCCCGTGACATCCCTTGTTGTGAGTGCCGGGCGGCGCTTTCTAGACTCTCTTCCCGATGGGCTGCTAAGACGTGTCCTACAAGTGGACAAGGGGACACGTTACAGTTGGTATCCAAGTGAACTAATGAGATCTAATATTTACAAGGGAAATTAATGGGGGAAAGTAGAGCGATGTTGCCGTTAAGAACATTTCCTTACTTACTTATGGATGCTGGGCTGCAGAGTCGCGAAGCATGGAACAAATTCTTGGTGTTCCAGGTTATGTTTATGACTGCAATGCGTGCTTCAAATTATCGATGGAGGCTAGGCATGATGAATATTCTAGACCGCATCTACAACCCTTCACCCCTCTACGTGGAATGGATATGGATGGGTGAATCAGGAATATATTACATAGCAGCCTACCGACTTGCATACCTTCAGACCAACTTGAAGAGAATCAAGTGGATGGAGGATTTTAAGATCGTGAAGTTGTTTATCTTTGTCGAGGCTCACGCAAATGCAACCCTACATGTCGACTGTCGAAAAGTCAAGCAGAACAAGTATGTGTACGAAGAACTGACTCGAGTGATCCCTGCCGACAGAATCAAGGTGCTGGGACGTTATGAGAAGAACGTGTATCAAAGGAAGGGATACCCCAAGCTTCCTATGACCTATCGATTCCTGAAAATCCATGACCCCTCTCCATATTATTACTCAGTCCTCGTAGCCGAATGTAACACAATCTTATTTTCTCCAAATTGATGTGCCAATCTGCTTGTTCTACTTTCCCAAAATAAATGTACTCAAAAGGGCTATGCCCTCATGAAAGAATAAGATTTTTATCACTGTTTGTCATGGCTATAAGTGTTGGTAAAGGAGTTAAGTGATTAGGTCACTTGGCTAAAAGTTGTACTGGGCGTATTAATGTAATGTGAGAAATGTTTGGTAAGTTTTTGACGTAAATAATCTTACTGCCCAGGCGCAACCTCAAGTGCAGATTCCTAGTCCGACCCCTACACTAAGTACAACTGTAATTCAAGAGAAGAAGTTCCTTCTCAAACAAATTAAGCCACCTGAATTCGATGGTAAGGGAAGGATTGTCCAAATTGACGCCGAGGTCTGGATCGAGTCCATGGAGGATTATTTTGAGGTAGCGGGAACTGCACCCGATAACCAAGCTATGCTCTCCAAACTGAAGCATACCAGCGAAGAAGACTTTGTGGAAACAATGGTGCAGAGACCAAGGGATCTCGGAAGGGACAGTCACTTAGGAGAAGCTTTAAAAAGCTGTGCGAGGGAGATACCTGCCACATGCCTACCGCACATAGAAGATGAAAGAATTCTATGAATTAAAGCAGCTTGGACTATCCCTGGATGCCTATTATTCAAAGTTCATCTCTCTCTTAAAGTACGCGCCACAAATGGATATGACACAACAGGTGTCAAAGTTTTGTGCTGGGTTGAATCCATCCATAAACACCCGTTTGGAATCAATGCGCCCAACGGACCTACAAGACACACTCATTCAAGCTGCACCAATAATACAGGAGGTGCAGACCAAGACAAGGAATAACAAGACTTGGTCTTACAAGGATCAGAACAAGGGAAGGTATAGGTCTCAGGCTAAGAGAGCGCAGGGCCAAAATCAAGGACAAAGGAAGAAAGCTAGGGCCAACGCTGTCAACAACTTCATTCCCACACAAGATAATGGCCGCAATCTCCGTTGCTTCCATTGCAACGAGCCTGGTCACTTCAAAAGGCAGTGTCCCAAGCTTAGCAGAGCACAACACCAAGGGCCATTCCAAGGAGCCGTCCATGGCCAAGGAGTCACCATCAGGGCTAGAGGGAGAACCTCCACTGTTGCCAACAAGGAGCTAGGTGATGAAGAAGATCCATCCATGGAAGCTGACATTGAGAGGACAACGGTTCATGCCGCTCTTCAAAAGAAAGGCCCGAATCACCAATTCTCGGTGATTCAAACCCCATCGGATTATCAAGGTAAAAGCTTCAAAAGCTTGAATGGTTGTGGCAGTACACATTTCTTCATTTTACCATTCTGTGCAAAAAGGTTAGGAATAGCCACAATAGATGTACCTACTTTACTTATGGAATTAGCAAATGGTCCAGAGGTCTCTTGTACCAAGAAAACTGCTAAGGTGAAATTCCTACTGGGTGGAAAGTCGACTTCGGCCAGATTCAGGGTAATGAACCTAGGTGTCCACGAATGTTTGCTCGGAATGGATTGGCTAATACCCAATGATTCCCACATTCATTGTGGAAAGGGCCAAGTCTCCTTTCGAAATTCTGAAGGGGAACTAGTTACAACTCAAGGAGAGGCTGGTAAGCCAAAAATTCAGCTGGCAAAAGCAACACGGATAATAAAAGGAGTTAGGAAAGGCCTACCTGTCTATTTGATTAAACTAAATAAGCTCGATCAAAATCAAGAATCTAGGGAAGAACCTTCATGGCTAAAGGAATACGCAAACGTATTTCCTGAAGAGCTTACAGAACTTCCTCCCCAAAGGGAAGTTGATCACGAAATCAAACTGGCGCCAAGAGCTGCACCTCACAAAGAGACCCTATAGGATGTCCATCCCGAAAGCGATTGAGCTAAAGGAGCAACTCAAGCAACTGTTAGACCAGGGCTACATCCGTCCTAGCAGCTCGCCATGGGGAGCTCCAGTGTTGTTCTAGAAGAAGAAAGATGGAATGCTTTGGCTATGCATTGACTACAGAGGGCTGAATCAATCAACCATTAAAAACAAATACCCCATTCCAAGAATAAATGAACTTCTTGACCGTCTTCAAGGTGCGAAGATCTTCTCTAAGATAGATCTCAGGTCTAGATATTATCAGATAAGGATCAAGGAGGAAGATATCCTGAAGACCGCATTCAGCACAAGGTATGGACACTTTGAATTCCTAGTCATGTCATTCGGGCTGACAAATGCTCCTGCTACCTTCAATAGAATAATGTTGGATATTTTTAGGCCATATCTTGATGATTTCGTACTCGTCTTCTTTGACGATACCCTAGTCTACTCCAAGCAGGAAAAAGATCATGAACCCCAGCTTCACATTGTTCTTGAAACAATGAGAGCACACAAGCTTTATGCCAAGAAGAAGAAGTGTGCATTTTTCAAGCGACAGATTGAATATCTGGGATTCATTATATCAGCAGAAGGAATTTCAGTAGATCTGGCCAAGGTCAAAGACATTCTAGAATGGCCAACACCAAATCTGTCAAAGAAATACGTAGTTTTCTTGGATTGACAGGATGGTACAGGGTCTTTATCAAAAACTATGCTTTGATTGCAGTGCCTCTGACTGATCTACTAAAGAAGCAAGTATCAATTGTATGGTCACCTGCTGAACAGACTAGCTTTGACAAACTAAAGCAAAGCTTAGTATCAGCACCCATCCTGAAACTTCCTGATCTTAGTAAGGAGTTTGAAGTGATAACTCATGCTAGCGCACTTGCCTTAGGATGTGTGCTTATACAAGAAGGTAATCCCGTAGCATACTCTTCAAGGAAACTGAAGAGCCATGAAAGGAATTATGCTACCCACTATCTGGAGCTATTGGCTGTCATCCATGCTCTCAAACTTTGGAGACACTACTTGCTAGGTAACAAATTTGCCTAAGTGACCAACCACAAGAGTCTTAAATTAATTTTCACCCAGAATGAGCTCAATACGAGGCAACGTCGATGGATTGAAGTACTGGAAGAATATGACTTTGAAATCAAATACCGGCCTGGAAAGGAGAATGTAGTTGCCGATGCACTCAGTCGTCGCAAGGCATTTCTGAATTCTCTGATTTTGCAAGATCCATCATCAGCAAGATCTCTAGCCACAAAGGTATCAATGCCAAACAACCCAATTCTTGAGCTAGCTAGAGAAGAGGCATGTCATGACCCAACCTATCAAAAATTGCTAAGGGAGATCCCCATCAAAGATCAAGATCCGAAGCTAAAAATGAAGTATCAAGAATTCTCCATCAGTAGTGGACTTGTCTACTTTAGGACATAATCCCAGCAAGCCAATCACTCAAGCAAAATATACTTTGGGAAGCCCATAACTCCCCTTTCTCAAGACATCCTGGCTATGCCAAGTCCCTTAATGCGGTCAGGAAGAGCTATTATTGGGATAGGCTCAAAGGTGACGTTCTCAAATATGTCACGGGATGTTTGTCTTGCCAACGCATTAAGGCCAAACATGTCAAAATGCAAGGTTGCATCCACTTGACATTCCCCAAATGAAATGGGAATTCATTAGTATGGACTTTGTTGTTGGCCGGGAGGGTACAACTCCATTATGGTCGTGATAGATATGCTGACCAAGGTTGCACACGTTAACCCTGTTAAGACAAACTATAAAGCCTCAGACATCGCAAGGTTATTTATCAAGGAAATATTCAAACTACATGGGTTACCCAGGAGAATCATTAGTGATCGTGACTCCCTCTTCACATCACACTTCTAGACCGCTATCTTCGAGGCCATTGGGACCCAACTCTGTTTCAGTACAGCTTACCATCCCCAAACTGATGGTCAAACAGAACGAGTCAACCAAGTCATTGAAGATATGCTTAGGGCACACTGCTGTTGCAAACCCAAAAAGTGGATTCAATATTTGCCACTGGTTGAGTTTGCCTACAATGCTACTTACCAACAAAGCATTCAGATGACCCCTTTTCAAGCATTGTATGGGCACGATTGTCATACTTCTTTGAGCTTTTCGGATCCTACCTTGAGGGTTGAAGCTTCAAATCAGATGTTGGAAGACATGGATGACCAAATCAAATCAATAAGACAGGACATCCAAGCCGCCAAGGACAGACAAAAGGCCTACGCAGACTTGAAACGGCAAGACAGATCCTTTGTTGAAGGTGATATGGTCTTCATTCGTGTACATCCAAAGAAGAGTTCCCTATTCTTGGGTGAGTGCAAAAAGCTAAGTCCAAGGTATTGTGGACCTTACAAGATTCTCAAGTTCCTAGGGCCTAATGCTTACATGCTTCAACTCCTTGAATACCTAAAATTTCATAATGTATTCCATGTCAGCCTATTGAAAAAGTATGTGCCTAACCCTAGTCATGTGCTTGATGACCAAAAACTTGTAATGCCTAGCCAAGGAGTCCTTGAGCTATGACGTGACAGAATCCTAGATGTTAGGGAGAGGCATTTGAGGTCCAGGACCTTGAGAGAATACCTCATCCAGTGGAAAGATTATCCCGAAGAGGATGCCACCTAGATGGATGAACGTACTCTCAACCAACAATACCCCCAGATCTTCTCGAGATGAGGACATCTCGATTCCTCTAAGGGGGAGAGAATGTAATATTTCTACAACAAAATATTAAAGACCCTAGATCCCGCACAAAAGCAATTCGAAGTAATCTACCGTAACCAAAAAACTTTGGCCTAAGTGCTCCCCTCGTGTAACAACAATATCATCCCCCGCATTGTGTATAAGGAACCGTGTGCTTGTAACCCGCAAGACACCACAGTAACTCCCCTTCAAGGGGAAAAGGGATAATCAATAATTGCAATTTTTTTCTAAAACTCCCTCTCCTTCTCCTGTTGCATGGCGGGGAGAGAGGGAGTGTGTAGGAGTTATGGAGGGGCATGGGGGAGGAAAGCATGCGATTGCCACCTGTGTGGCCACCCCCACACCTCCCCCCCCACCTTCACCTTATGTAAACCCCCCTCCCAAGCTTGTGGGGCATCGTCAGGAGCTACCCGTTGTCAAACTGCCTATGCCACCAAACTGTGCCATGCCGCCAGGCTACCACCATTATCACCAGGCTGTCGCCACCATCGCCAACATCCTCCTCTCCCTCACATGACTCTTCATCATCATCCTCACCATCATCACTCCATTCGTCATCACCATCATGTCTCCTCACGTCATATCTAAACATCCAGAAGCTTGAGAAGCTTCTATTGAAGCTCCTCTAGACCAAGTTCACTTGCGGCTTCCGGGATTTCTAGTCCGTGTCCTACAAGGCCTATTTCCTATGCAACGAAGGAGATCTCGGGTAGTAGTAACTTCGGAACTTTTAAGGGAGCCAAGGGAGAGTTTGATGAGTCGAAATTTACTTCGTCAATGGCTCCTAAGCAAAAGTCGAGAGAAGAACACGCGGGAGCTTCCACCTAAAGTACGAGAGTGGACAATGCCCCGATATTAAATACCCAGGTTCCGAAAAATATCCCTGCATGGAAAGGATGCATAAAGCATGTTTTAATTCACATAAGGAAACTTAAATACATTAGAAAATTTATATATTTTGCTTCGATGTAAAAAGTTATGTTGCATGACGAGGTACTTGCATTGCTTGCACTTCTATGGTCAATGCTAGTCGCAGTTTTGATCATATGATGCATAAGTTAAAAGAAGCAATCGTGCAAAGGCATCCTTGTTGCACCACACAAAGGATGGGGCATATAACACATGATGCACTTATGTAATAGATTCCTGGCTGTGACTCATATACAGGATAATTATGGAAGGTCATTACATGTTGACTAAATAGTTGCAATGAAAGGAAAAGGGTTTATGATCTTTGACAAAAAACATATAGTACGCAATTCGCATGCAATAATAGTTACATTTAGGGTTGAGTTAAGCGATAAAGGAAGGAATAAATCAATGGTGTATTCATTGGCATCTGGTCATGAAGGAATGGTCCATCCATGCATGGAGTTCTTTTATCAAAGTTCGCAATTGGGAAAGGATGCATCTTCATTAAAATACTAAAGCTTTGAATTTGATGCATAAACGTAGGGTTTATAAGAAATAGCTCTGAATGTCAATCAATATCGTATAGGGCAAGGAAAAGAAAGATAATTGTAGATCCTGTAGTTGCATAAAGGCGAAAGGCCTATGGTCTTGAAATTGCATATTCACATGGAATGATACATCGCATACATCTTGCAGTTACTTTCATCTTTTAAGGAAGGTGCTTGCAAATTTTAGAGGGAAGTATTTGCATCTCCAAAGGAAGGATCATCTTTACTCGTAAGATAGTTAGATCAATTAAGTTAATCGCATCTAATTGAGTAACTCACATGAGATTCATAAAGGCATGAATAGTTAGCGTAAGACGATCACCTCAATGTGCTAGGTTATGTTAAGTTATGTTAAAATTCTGCTTAGTATCGCACTTAGGATGCCCGCTTAATATTTTCGTTCTTAAAAGTTCTACCCACATTCACGAAATGTTAGGATTATCTAAACGCCCGTGTAACAATGATCTAGGGTTCTCACCCTAAGGATCAGATGACCAAATGCTAGACTTTCGCAAGGAATTCAAGGACCTTAGGGCTAAATTATTTATTAGCCTAGTAGGATTAGGGTCTTGGATTGGGGTCAATAGGACTCCCAAACCCCATATCTTGATCAAAGGTATTCTTGATCAAGAAATACCATATGATGAGAGATATAATCCCATAAGTTAGGTACTGACACCTATCTCGTGCAACAAGCTGCAACGTCATATGCTCTTGTGTCTAAATCACAAGATAAGTACTACTACACCTTAGACCAAGATTGGCGAGTTCTACTTACAAATTAGATTCTCTAAGAAATGAGTAGTTTCCCTACTACAACACTCCCTCTTGGGAACTGTTTTGTCAAGCTTAGGGCAGTGGTGAATTTCCAAGAAGCAAATTGACCAACAAAGTTAGGACGACGGGGTTGTCCAGGATTTATTGACTATAATATAAGGAAACCTAAGGTAGTGACAATTTGGGTCAACAGGGTATAAACCCTAACCCAAGGAAAAAGGGTAAACAAGCAACTCATCTTACTAAACCCTTGGGATCTTGCCAAGTCGTGAATGATCCAGGATCGAATGCTGGAAGTATTCGGGGAGAAGGAATCACACCTTAGCAGTTGGCCGTACGAACGACCACTGGAATGCTCGTGATTGTACACTTAGGTGCATTGTTTCTACTTCTTTGCTCAAGGAACTAATTCAGGAAAAACAACTAATGCTTCAGGTTAAAAGCCTGGAGGGAGAGGCAGTCTCAGTTACCTCCGACTGTCTGCTTGACCCTATCCAAGGGGGTTGTTAGCCGCACTGTGTACGTGGACCGAACTCATTGCGAGAGGTCTCTCCGTGGGTAGTGCTTGGAGTAGGAGGACGCTTGGGTGCCAGGGGAGGCTCTCGCCGTAAATTCCTTGCCTGCGGATCTTGCACAAGAGGCTGACGTGACTCGAGATGGGATCTCGAGGCTTGTATACTTGTCAATAGGCAAAACTTGGAGTAGCGATCCCTAAGGATTGCTGGGATAGCCTTCGGGCAGGACATTTGATGTATTCCAAAGACTATGATTAATAAAGATCAAATGTTAAAAAAGGAACTTGCTTGACATTGTTTTTCTATGTCAGTGCCTAAGTAACGTGAAGGAACCAGTGTTTAATTGGTTAATTAAGGAAGTTGTTTTTGCATGTCAATTTTAATGTGGTAGGTAATTAGATAACTAAGCAACCCGAGGAAAGTGCGGTGGACGTGACTCTCGGTCCGTCCTACATAAGGGTGGTCCCGATTAGCTGGGAACTTTCCTCGAAGGAATTGTTAGCGAAGTAGCGATGACCTAGAATCAATAGAGTTAGAGTTCCGATTTATGCTGTTTTACGGGAACAGAATGGGACTATGCCTTACAGGCAAAGAGGTCGAGCTTCCCATCCCTCTTGTTTCCCATTCTCCTTGAACCAAGTGCAGTATAAATCCACTTCGACCCTGATGTTTTTGTGCAAATTGGTTCATCTAGGGCTCGACACTAGCTACTTCCTAGAAACTTGGCTAATAGGAAAACCCCAATTCAGGTCGGTCCTAAGTGGGAACGGCCAGATGCTTCCACTTCGTGGCAAACTCGGGAAGACCTTGATCGCAAACCCCGTGACATTCCTTGTGAGTGCCGGGTGGCGCTTTCTAAACTCCCTTCCCGATGGGCTGCTAAGACGTGTCCTACAAGTGGATAGGGGGACACATTACAATCTTTCCCAATGAGTGAGACTTGCACCTTTAGGCTTTTAAATTTGTTGATAAGTGATGTTATAGAATCAATATTATTTAAGTCCAATTTAAAGATGTCCCAAAAAGATTAAATTTTAAAATTTTTACTTGTGAACCAAAGATTTTTTCAAGCTCTTCCCATGCACATTTTGCCCTTTTTACGCCCCCCCTTGTGCAAAGTGAGCCTAAGCTTAAGCATGCCCTTAGCTTCTCATTAGCAACCCCCTTAAATAGAGATTCTAAGCTACCCCCTTGAAAATAGGTAAAAATCATAAGATATCCAACTAATAGACTTTGTATAACTACTTCAATGGTTGCCTTTCTTCCTCCTCTTGATGATGGAAGCCTTTGAAGTGAACCAAAGATACAACATGAGCACAATGAAGAGCTATACCTTGGTTGATGGTGACCTCCAATGGGCTTTGCACCTTCCAATCTTCAATCTTCATTCCCAAACTTCTTGAATAGTAGGACCTCTAATTCTTCGGCTCTTGAACTTTGAGTAGCGGCTATGGAAGTAGGGAATCATGTTGGCATGAAATAGACTTGATTGATTGATGGTTTGCAAGTACATTGTTTTATAGCTTTCTTGCTTGGATAAACACCTTCTTTTGTGCTTATGGGATACAATGCTTTGTCATGTGCTTGGGGCACAACTTCCAGCACCATACACTTTAACATAGTTTCTTATCACCCATATACAAAGTTGTAGTAAACTATTGATAAAAGTCTAACATTTGAACCAATAGTTTTGATATAATGTATATACAAAGACATAGTAAATTATTGATTCAAATTGTAACTTACAAAGCAATAAGTTACATATAGCCAATATACACAACTGTAGTAAGGTATTGACTAAACTCTAAACCAAAGCAAACAATTTGTCTAAATTCATTATTACGAGCAAGATAGATCAATCTTACTTGAATTGATTTCACTTGTTTTGCTAAATAAAGTAAATAAGAATCATTGAATACACAAAATAACAATAGACACTCATACACACATGCACATATGTGTGCATGTGTGCACATACAGAATAACAAAATTTCTACATACACACACATACTCACACACACATGTGTTATATGTACACACACGCACACACACACACACACACACACACACACGCACACGCACACGCACGTGTGCATGAATGCATGCATGCATGCACACATGCACATGCACACACACACAGGCACGTGCACGCAAGCACTCACACGCACACGCACACACGCGCACACACGTGTGTGTGTGTGTGTGTGTGTGTGTGTGTGTGTGTGTGTGTGTGTGTGTGTGTGTGTGTGTGTGTGTGTGTGTGTGTGTGTGTGTGTGTGTGTGTGTGTGTGTGTGTGTGTGTGTGTGTGTGTGTGTGTGTGTGTGTGTGTGTGTGTGTGTGTGTGTGTGTGTGTGTGTGTGTGTGTGTGTGTGTGTGTGTGTGTGTGTGTGTGTGTGTGTGTGTGTGTGTGTGTGTGTGTGTGTGTGTGTGTGTGTGTGTGTGTGTGTGAACTAGCTTTCATGTGAGAATTTTTCATATGAGTACTATTGATAGGTCTTATGTTAAAATACATGGTTTCATTGACTTTTCCTATGTTTTACCAAATAATTTGAACAAGTTTTCCCCTTCCTAGGGAATTAAATATACTACACTTGCATTAAATGAATCTTTAATTTTGAATAATCCAACTAAGTTTGGTATGTCTTAGTATACATGCTTAAAAAGCTAGTGGGATGCTTCTAAAAGCATACATACAAGAATGTTGAAAAGTGCACCCTAGAGTGCATATTGACCCATCAATTTTTGCACACATAGAATCTTTTCTCTAATGATTGTTAAGGTCTGACTAAATCATTTATTGATCCATTATCAATCAAGATCAAGACATTATATAGTGACCATTTATATTTCAAGGTCAACCACCACAAAAATCTTGGTAGAAAACCATATATGGTGAGTGGAATGCATCAAGGTTCCATCAAGATCTATATATGTATATGATACCTCATAATATAAGAAAAAACTTAATGTCTTTCTTCTACCTTTTTTTGAAATTTGAACACATGGAATATTTACAATATCCATCAAAGGATGGGTAGCCCATGTTTGATCTTTCTAATTCCTTGTAGAATTCTATTGGTTTGTCCTTTACCTCATAATACAATATCCATCAAAGGACGGGTAGCCCATGTTTTTTATCTTTCTAATTCCTTGTAGACTTCTATTGGTTTGTCCTTTACCTCATAGTACAAGAAAAACCCAAAGTGTTCCTACTTCTTGTAGATCATATTATTCTATTAATTTGTTCCTTACATTAAAAATTAAAAAAATTGCATAATTTTGTGGCTATTAGTTAAGTCAACTATTATTTAGTGTATAAAGAAATTCATGTGCTAAATAAGATCAAGAGAACATTTATGAAGAATTTTCTCACAAAGAAGCGTAATTTTATATCAAAGTTCTAAGTCTAGCTCCTTTTAAAGTTATTATCGATATAAATAGATGAATAAGGAGAACCATTTCCATTGATAACCAATTGTCAACATGAAAAATAGAAATAAAATAAATCAGCGCTAAGTTCTTACTACTATTAGAAAACCTATCAATATGGTCTTTTGTGAAATATTTAAGCAAAGAAATAATATACACACATGTTAATGGTGACTACATCTATATCTCTTTTTTCTCTTTGGAACTCATGGACCTACCATTGATTAATGGACATTGAGGATGTCATATGAGTTATTGATGTGAATCTTTAGGAGTCATCCATGGTTCTATGTTCAATTTAAAGTTGATGATATTCTTTTGAAGCATCTTAATGCCATTGGAAACACACAAAGACATCAACACACAAACATATTCAAGGAATACAGATTGATAAGTGCACTAGAGGAATAATGATGATGCGTCATTTTCAGAGCCCTCAAAGAAAGGGGAGAGACTTGAAAGAAAACTATGGATTTACAATAATATCCTTGATATATTCTATAAGTTTTATTATCTATTTATGGAACAAATAACCAAAGCATCTTTGTTATTTTTCGATTTACATTTGATAGCTTCTATAAATAAGATTATTTGGTCATTTTGCTTAATATCACATACAATTAGAAAGGGATTTTATAATGATTTCATCATGGGGTTTTTAGTGTTGTTAACTCACATTAATAACATTCATGTGTATTCATGTTATAAAGATCTTCATCACAAGCCAATTACATTGACTTGATGATGTTTCATAAGTGCTTCCATCTTCTCTAGCTCTTCTTTAGCTTGAGAGTTTACATCATCATGGAAGAGGGTTGAGAGTGCTTGAACCTTGTAACCATAAAGAGCTTCAAATCGAGGCATGCCAATACTGACATAATGAGTGTTGTTGCACAAAACTCAGTTGGGTGTAGCCATATCCCAAGAGGCATGTGTGTCATGGCAAGACAACCTCAAGTACACTTCCAACCACTTATTAACCCTCTCAAATTTTCCATCCATTTTAGGATGATAGGTAGTACTTGGTCAAGGTAGTGCCCATGGATGTAAAGTAAAGGTTTTCAAAAAACACCCATAAAATTAATATCTATATCGGTTACAATCTTCATAGTAGCCCATGAAGTGTAAAAACTTCTTTCATGAACTGGTCTTCTTTGGCTAAAAATTGGACTTTGTTAAGGATAATGGGGGTTGATTTGGTAAGCCAATCAACCTTCCACCCATGCTTGTTGGTAGATACCCCCATGATGAAATCCATACTAATATAGTCCACTTACCATGAGGAATGGGTAATGCTATGTAATATTTCCACACAATAAAAGTTAGTTGGTTAGTTCAAAAGTTAGTCAGTTAATTAATAAGTTAGTAAGGTTATTAACTAAAGACTAATTAAGGTAAAAACTAACTAACATTAATAATTAAGGATTTTTATTTAATTAAAAATATTTTATTTAAAAAATCAAAAGTCGTAAATCCGATATTTTTCTCAGATTGACAAGGACTGTAGCCACCCTTTATGTAAGTTACAACGTGAACAAGGCTTATGAGCTATATTAATCACTAGTATTAATGTGTATAGTTTGGATGGTCCAAAAATATTAGATTTTAGGCAAAACTAGTTTATTTTAGATATTATCCAAAAAAAGATATGGAGATTTCTAGAACTGGATGTCATTTAAAAGAAAATACAAGTGAAGTTTTAGTTAGTTTTGGAGATTTTATAAAAAATAAATAAAGAGAGGATTTGTGTAATGTCTCCCCTCCCCCCCCCCCCCCCGTGACCCTCGTACTATCCCCCCTTTAATTTTTTTCGAATTTTTTTCTCTCTCCCTCTCTCTCCCCCTGCCGTGTGCATGGCGGGGAGAGAGAGAGAGAGAGAGAGAGAGAGAGAGAGAGAGAGAGAGAGAGAGAGAGAGATGGGGGGGCATGCAGCCCCCCAGGTGGCAGGAGGCGCCGCATTACCACCTCCACCTCCATCTTATAAACCTCCCCCTCCTCCCTCGCACACAGGGCAGCGGCCTCCCTTCCAGCGTCCACAGGTGGCCCCCCTCCATCACCGGTCCTCACCTGCAACTGCGCCCCCCCCCCCCCCCCCCTCGTGAGTAGAGAAGAGGAGAGGGAGAGAAGAAGAGAAGAAGAGAAGAAGTAGGAGAAGGAGAGACAAGAGGGAGGGAGAAGAGAAGGAAAGAGAGAAGAGAGAGAGGGAGAAGAGGAGGGAGAAGAGAAGGAGAAGAAGAGGGAGAAGAGGAGGGAGAAGAGAATGAGGGAAGGAGTGAAGGAAAGAGAAAAGAGAGAGAGGGAGAAGAAGAGGGAGAAGAGGAGGGAGAAGAGAAGGAGAAGAAGAAGGAGAAGAGGAGGGAGAAGAGAAGGAGAGAAGGAGTGAAGGAAAGAGAGAAGAAGAAGAAGTGGAAGAAGAAGAGGTAGAAGGAGAGAAGAGAGAAGGAGAAGTGGGAAAGAAGAAGGAGAGGAAGAAAAGAGAGAGAGAAGAAGGGAAGGAGAGAGAAGGAAGGGGAGAGGAGGAAAAGAAGAAGGAAAGGAAGAAGAGAGGGAGAGAAGAAGAGGAGAGAGAGAAGAGAGGAAGGGAAGGAGAGAAAGAGGAGAGAGAGAGAAGGAGAAGAAGAAGTGAAGAAGAAGTAGAAGAGGTAGAAGGAGAGAAGAGAGAAGTAGAAAAAGAAGAAGAAGAGGAAGGAGAGAGAGAAAGAAGAAGAAGAGTAGAGGAAGAAGAGAGGGAGAGAGAGAGAAGGAGAAAGAGAGGGGAAGAGAGTTGGAGAGTGAGGACGGTTCGAGGAGCCACACTCAAGCCACCCCCTCATCAGCAAAGGATCCCTTGCCCGCGACCTTTTCCTCCCGAACCGGTCAACTTGAAGGCCGCTAAGGCCCGGACTATTCAAACCCCGAGTAGAAATGGCTTCCAAGAAGAAAATCACAGGAAGCGTAGGTGCCAAAGCTACCGGTGGATCCGGTAATGTGGGAGAGGCGAGCGAGTGACCAATGCAATAAATGCCCCTACGAACGGGAATCAAACCTAGGTTCTTTAAGCGTTATAATTAATTATATATTATTTCTCGTGGAAGAGATGAAAGGGTAAGCTACGTGCATGGAACAAGGATGAGTCATAGGATTTTTGTTTACTCTAAGTGCTCGGTTGCATGCGCGAAATGGTAAAGTATGAAGTTTGCATAAGTTTATATGCATGAAATGATAGCTTTTACACACATAAAATGATAAGGTTTTCGCATTATTTCACATAAAATAATAGCTTTTAAACCAGTTCAGTGCATGAAGAGTCATTTAGAATTCATGCTTCGCGATCATGATTAAAAGAAACACATAAAATGATAGTTTCTGATGGATAGAAACCTAGACCTTCATGAGATCCAATGCATTAGGAATAAGTATAATTACCTACGAATTGTTTTATCGATCTTGTTGTGGACTATCGCAAATGGATACGCTCCTAGCTTAATTGAAGCTGGTGACCTAACCCTAAAAGGATTGTTGACCCAAGTTATGCTTGGGTTGTTTGAAAAGGTTATAAATCCCTTGAGCAAGTGTTTTGATACATCCAAGTTAAATTCTGATTGTGCATGCAATGGGATTGCGATGCCTTGAAGCAAGAGGTTGTGCATTCAATTGTTTGTTAACGTGGTTTTGGATGTTAACCCAAGTGGGGTGTGTTTGATGATTGCATGGCCGGGTCTGAGATAACTGATTGCCATGGAAACAAAAGGGATGTTTTCCCTAGTGATTGTTTTTAAGCTGGGTGCTTCAGCTGTGGTGGTTGATTTTCTAAAGGGTTAATTAAGGAAGGATGGCACTAGCTACCCCAAAGCTTACTAACTAAAGACTAATTAAGGTAAAAACTAACTAACATTAATAATTAATGATTTTTATTTAATTAAAAATATTTTATTTAGAAAAATCAAAAGTTATAAATCTGATATTTTTCTCGGATTGACAAGGACCGTAGCCACCCTTTACGTAAGTTACAAGTGAACGAGGCTTATGAGCTATATTAATCACTAGTATTAATATGTATAGTTTGGATGGTCCAAAAATATTAGATTTTGGGCAAAACTAGTTTATTTTATATATTTTAGATATTATCCAAAAAAAGATATGGAGATTTCTAGAACTGGATGTCATTTAAAAGAAAAGACAAATGAAGTTTTAGTTAGTTTTAGAGATTTTATAAAAAGAAAAAAATAAAGAAAGGATTTGCGAAATCGTGTGCGCCTCGATCACAGTCTATAGGTAGTAGATAGCACTTCGAACAAAGAAAAGAAGAAGCGGTGAACTAAGAGATTTTTAGTCAAGTGTCTTGGGGTTTCACCTCCCTTTTGGAGCCAATGAAGCCATCAGATTTATGATTTGAGCATCAGATCACCGATCTTTCCAAGATCCCCCTCCACAAAGAGCTCCACTTCTCAGCCACAAGCCCTCTTCTCTAATTCACTATAAATATGAGGCATGGAGAGGCACAAGAAAGCATAAGGAGACCCCAAGAAGCTGTGAGAGAGAGGTAGAGAGAAAGATACCCTCCAAGAGATTTCGAGAGAGCTCTTGAATGAGAGAGAGAGAGAGAGAGAGAGAGAGAGAGAGAGAGAGAGAGAGAGAGAGAGAGAGAGAGAGAGAGAGAGAGAGAGAGAGAGAGAGAGAGAGAGAAGGAGACCTTGAGAGGCTACACAATTCCCTCTATCTTGATTCTCAACTTAGCCATCTTCTCCTACACTCTCCCATCTCGAATCTATTCCACCTTCTTAATCTTTTGAGTCTACTTGCGGACGATGGCCCCCAAGCGAAGAATGTCAAGTGCGGATGGCAATCCTACAACCAGCAATAAAGCTTCAGGCGAAGACATCACTACCAATCCAATTGCGGTTCCGGTTATAAGTAATGTATTTTCAAATTGATAGATGCTTACCTTGATTCTCGTATGAGATACGTTAAGCCCATACTATGATGCACGAGTACAGATCATTTCATCTCACATATTCGTAAGATGGAGCTTGCAAAGTGCATATATCAAGGACAGTTAATTGCACCTAGTTGTATATGGCTTATTTGCTAGTAGAGCAATTACAAGGAAAAATTAGTCAAGGGTGATGAATGGTATAGTCGTTAAAATAACGACATTAAAAGATTGTGCATACAAGTGCTAGGTTAAAGCATAGTCAAGGGTTATAAATAACATAATTGCTAAAAGAATATGACATTAAGAATCATGAATAGAGAGTACTAGTTTAAAGTTTAGATACTTCAAAAGTACTTAGCTTAAGAGCCGAAATATTAAGAAGAACTAGATTCTAGCTCAAGGCAAGGCCTATTGGAGTCTAATTACTCGAGATCATCTCGCACTTATCTTATCAAGTATTTACACGTTATGCCTATAACATGTTTTGATATATGAGAATAATTTTCGGTTTGTCTCATGACTTGATTAAGAGTTAGTACAAGAAATTAATCATAAGGATTAAAACTAAGATGTTTTGAGATCCGTTGGATAACTTTAATCCAATTCAGGGTTGGGTTATCGATCAATGTAAGTGACCTATAGAACTTACATCATGAATAGTGTTTCAACCCTTAATATATGCCTTAGCCAAAGGACGTGTTAAGAAACATTTTGCATAGTATCGCTCTTAGATCCCAAGGGAAGAGCAAATATGCAATGGGAATGTAATATCATCTATTCTTGCATTATTTGGCAAGAATACAATTGATTTTTTTTTGTCAGTTGATCTAACAACATCCTAAATGCTTTTACATTCAACTGGTTGTTAGTTGTTGTTTGGATGATTATTCTAAGTGCTTGTGATTTATGGTAAATGCATGGCAAGGGTCTGTGATGACAAGTTGCCATGGGAATAAAGGAATGTTTTCTTGGAAAATGATATTAGGGCTTAATGCCTTGTTTGTGCTTGATTCTTAAAGGATTTAATTAAGGAAGGATATTTTGCACAGGTGGATCACCTCCATGATCGCACCGCGAATTAACCCAAAGAGGGCACTACTCGATTCATGGGCCGAAGGTCGAGTGGTGAGAAAGCCAACCACGGGAATGATGTTTCGCTCCTAGATAGCTTGCGGGTCAGTTAGAGCTCTGGACACCCCTTGCTAGGTCTAGAATGGAGTTGAAGACCTGTGTGGCCCCCAACATATGGGCATGTTGGGAAATCCTATTCTAGATAAAGGATTGAATTTGTGGTGCCATGAGATTTGGACCAGTTACTTCTGCAGGACAGAAGAGATACTTCTATTGGACAGAAGGGATACATAATTTCTCCTGTATGGATGGGAGACAAAGTTTAACTTGAAGATAAGTTAAGGAACTTGTTTGAACTTGTTTGTCAATAGATTGCTTTGCTCTATTTTTGTGTTTGTGCTATGAGTTATGTGAACGAACCTTGTTCCCTAAAAGGCTTAATTAATGAAGCTGACTTTAAGTGTCACACATAAATGTGGTAGGACCTAATTAGAAAACTAAAGCTATTAAGGGAAGTGGGTGGGCGGAACCCTGGACGGGTCCGTCCTAGAGAACTGGGAGGCTTCTCACAAGATTTTATCGTCATTCGACCTTTAGGTATTGTTAGGTTAGAACCCAATTCATGCCGTTTTAGGGGATCAGGATGGGACTATGCCCTACGGGCAGAGAGGTTGAGCGGCGCATCCCTCTCGTTTCCCATTCTCTTTGAACCAAGTGCAGCATGAGTCTGCTTCGGCTTGGGTATCCCTACGTAAAGTAGGATGTCCAAGATACGACGCTATAATGATGTTAGGAGACCTTGGCCACTAGGAGCCCAAATTTCAGGTCAATCCTAGTGGGTTCGGCCGTAAATGTTCCGTTGCGAGGCAGATTCGGGAAACCCTAGGCAACAAAACCCGGAATATTCCATGGGAGTGCCGGAGAGCGATGCTTAGATTCGTTTCTCGATAGACCGCTAAATGCGTGCCTAGAGAGCCAATGGGCGAACACTTCACATGCTACAACAAACCAACATGCAAAAGAGAAGAATGTTTGTTTTGTTGTGATAAGGTAAACATTGAGAGACCGTTAGTCTTTTGCATCCTTCCAAATTCCTTTCCAATAAAGATCTTGTGGATCTTATCAAAATTCTTGAACTATTTAAGATGCTTTGCAAAAGGAGAAGTTACATCTCATAAAGAATTCTTTTCTTGAAAGTGGTTTGAGGTGTCAAATAGAATTGACATTTGAACCATAGAAGTCCATGATGTTGAAGTTTTGGAAACTCTTTCCCATCAACTTGCTGTAATCTTTGCCTCATTGTGGTAGCATGTTCACCCATCAAATACTCATATTGGATGTCTTGAATCCAATCCTTATGGATCTTAGGAGATATTGAGCACACCCACATCCTAGAAAGTGCATTAGCTTCTATGATATTATTTTTTCAATGCACATATGATATTTCAAAAGGCATAAATTCGGAACGGGGGCAGCCCCATTGCCTTAGCTTAGGAGATAAATTGGACTATGAAAGAAAATACTTCAATACTTTATGATTACTTTTGACCTTGAAATGATTAATATATATATAATGCTTCCATTTCTTGATGATGGCATGAAGGATAGCAAGCATTTCTTGCTCACATACATAGAGTTCTCTCTTTGTCACACAAAGCTATCGACTTGCTTTTTCTACTCTCATAGGCAATCATGCCACAATCTTTATACAAAAGCCTCGATACTAGGTCCAAAAAAGCCTCTACTTGCTTTCTATTCTCATAACCATCTCCACTAACATATGCACAAATGTTAAAATCTTTACATAAATTAGGGTATACCAAAATAGGTGCTAAAATAAGAAGCAATCTCCTTGTCCATGGGGATACTGTCTGACTACTAGGTCCTATCATAGCAGTGCTCTGCTGCATATCAACTGTGGATACATGAGTAGAAGGCATATCCGATGACACTGTAGCCGGTGATACACACCAAGAACCCATCTCATCAAAAATAACATCCCTGCTCACCAAGGTCTCCCTAGTAGAGGGATCATAGCATTTGTATGCCTTCTTCTCCTGCGAATATCCAATGAAAACACACTTATGCGCTTTTGGATCCAGCTTCTTCCTTTTTTCATCTGGAATATGCACATAAGCAAGACAACCAAAGACTTTCATGTGACTTACATCCGGCTTATAGCCATACAGCTTCTCAAACGGTGTCATCTCATGAATACTTGCAGTGGGAGTCTGATTCAAGATATACGTGCAAGTCATAATAGCCTCAGCCCAATAATAGAGCGGCATCTTCTTCTCATTCATCATGGCACGAGCAGCTTCCATCAAGACCCTGTTCTTTCTTTCAGCTACCCCATTCTGCTGAGGAGTGTAACTGCAGGTAAGCTGCCTAGATATGCCATTTTCAGCCAGAAAGTTGTCAAACTCATTTGATACATACTCCCCACCACTATCTAATCTCAAACAAGAGATATAGCAGTCAAATTCCTTTTCAACCTGCTTTTTAAACTACTGAAAAATAGCAAACACATCATCCTTTGTCTTCAGAATGTAAACCCAAGTATAGCGGCTGTAATCATCAATGATGTCACATAATACTTCGAGCCTCCCATGGATGCATTATGGGCTGGCCCCCAAACATCAAAGTGCACTAACTGCAACGGACGTGTACTCTGCCTTACATGCCTGACAAATGGCAACCTTGACTGCTTACCAAACTGGCAAGCATCACATACATGACCAATATCTAAATATTGGAACTTGGGTAAACCTGTAACCAGCTGTTTTTTCTGCATAATTTGCAACCTTTGCAAATTTACATGCCCCACTCTCTTGTGCCAAATTTCCAAGTCTCTGATAGTGCCAGAACCATGGGCAAACATGGCTGAATTCAGCTCTGGCAAGGTAGCATCAAGAGTAAACATTCTGTCATTCTTGTGACCGCGAGCTATCAACTTGCATCCATTGCCAAACTCTTCAATAAAGCAGCCATGCTTATTGAATCTAACCTGCAAGTTCTACTTCGCCGACAGACAGTAAGCTCTTCGTAATCGATGGAACATCCAATACATCATGCAAATTTTTCTTTCTGCCATCATGAACCACAAGAGGCACTTTGCCTTTATGTTCAATGCTATGCTACGTGTCATCACCTGTACAGACATAGCCATGTTTTTCAGTCACCATATCAGTGAACCAATCACCGTGAGGAGTCATGTGGTTCGATGCCGCTGAATCAATGTACCAAACTACATCATCAGTGCATTTTTCAGCAACTCTGTCTTTTACATACTGCATGGCAAACAATCTATCTCCTGAAGTATCATCTACCTGACTAGACGTAGCAAAGTGTCCATGTTGTTTGCCTTTCTGATTGCCCTGCTTCTTCTAGCAGTCCTTGGCAATATGCCCATACTTCCCGCAGTAATGACAATCCTTATCCTTGTTCAGATTGTCAGATGGATGCTGCTGTTGCCAGGAGCCTCTACCTCTAGGGCTAGATCTCCCCCTGCCTCTAAAGTTTCCACCACCTCTTGCATTCGATACCTGCTGGTTGTTATTGCCATAGGATGCATTTTGTTGGTCTCCTCTACTAGATCCATAGCCTCTACCACGATTTCCACGGCCACGTTGATTGGAATAGAAAACTGCATCCTTGTTTTTAGAACTGCTAGATCCTGCAGCCAAGCCAAGCTTAACCTCTTCATGGATAAGCAATGCATCAAGCATTTCAGCCCGCACAGACACAGAAGTGTCAAAAGACTTATACTCACGTCCCAAGCCATTCAAGGTCACATCAACCATATCTTCATCTTCAACATGTGAACCAACAGATGCCAACTGATCCGCAATTGTCTTAACCTCCGTGACATAATCCTGTATAGATCTACTCTTCCTCTCCATGTTGTTGAACTTCTACTTTAACTGTATCTTCCTAGCACTTGTGGTTGTGCCATAATACTTGACCAAAATGTCCCATGCATTCTTAGGAGAGCTGCAGTTCATTATCTGCATTACCATGGCATCTGAGATACATAAAGAGAGCCAGTGCAAGACTCTACAAGCTCTTTCTGTCCAAGCTCGGTGTAATCGTCTCTGATTAGCCGTAGGTCGATCTGGGAGCTCAGGTTCAACTTCCGCTCCAGTCACCAACTCCCAATAGCCTTTCCCTATTGAGAAGTTCTCCATGTGGAACTTCCATATGGCATAATTGTTACTGTCAAGCTTTTCCCCCACTATCTGGTTATGTTGTCAGTCCTCTCTGCATTAGCCATGTTGTACCAGACACTATTTAGTCACTGCCTGACTTCCTGCAAGCCAACAAGTATGACTGACCAAGTTCAATCCTCAACTATTTATGACAGTTTTCTGCAATTAATTGCAGTAAAAAACCAAGGTATTTCAGCCCAATGACAGCTCAAAATAGTCCACAACCAGTGGTCTAACTCATAAATATAACAGTCAATACATATGCTTTGGAGTTGCTTCAGCTTAAACTCTTGCAACCTCACTGCCAGGGTAAATACATACAGTCTGAAAACTATAAACTGTCACTGACCAGCAGCTTATTCAAAGCCAAAACTGAGTCATATACATGTCATACATGTCCCAAACCTTCATAGATAGCTGCTAGTACATGTAGTAGTCCAAACATAACCATATGGGCACAAATCTGAGTATGCATGGTACTCGGCAAAGCAAGTACCAAATGGATGTCAGTATGTTTCAACCTTCAAGTGATAAATCTGTCATACATTCAAATTACAGATTTCAGCCTGTAATTTCCAGATCTATAAATGCATTCCAAAACTGAATTTTTAATCCCTTTTAATCATGCCCAAGTGTACATGGGTATTGCATAGACATTTATCAAGCATTCTTGATAGTCATATCCACCATCCCAAAGCCTTGGTGGATCAAACAGTGCCCTGTATTAGTGCTAAAAAACTTCTGGACATATTTCAGCATGTCATTATCTTCAAACACTGAGCATTTGACACTCCCAATCCAAGATCAAAAACATAAGAGATAACACATATGCTTTGTCAAGCATCAACCAAGTATAAGCTCTTCAATGATCAATGTCTATTAAGACTTCATTGTTTCCTATGAGTTACCATACACAACAAGTGTATTCAACCTGCATTACACAAGTGTGCTGGTCACATTTAGATTGCTTTACATCAGTTTGCTACAACATACATAATGCTCCATGAGCTCCTGTTGTTGCCCATCTCTCCTGTTTGCTACTATGGGACTGTTGTATTGAGTTGTTGCTGCTACTACTGAAGGTCTTGTTTTGTAGTTGAACAAGGGTGCCACTGTTGAGCTCATTCACACTGGCAAGAGAGGCACCACTTGTCCTGTTCTTTAGGGACAAGAACTATGGAGGAAGCCCACTATCAATTGGAGTAGATAGCAAGTTGAAATATGCCACATGAGCTGCCGTATTCTTACTGCTAGCTTTCATCTTCAATGAGCTCGAGCGACTACCCCCATTTGTTATTCATCGGGTTGAGCTTTAAATGCCCTTCTTCAATGATAAGCTGAAAAAAGGAAGGTCAAATCTGTCACCAATCTGATTGCGCTTGTTGCATCCACGTGAGTTGCCTAGAACTACGCCATCAGCTGCGCCAAATCCCCGCTAAATCTGAGCTGAATCCTTTCCAATTTGATCACACTGTCATATGACTATAGATTAGTAGTAGCCTCCTATTTGTGGAGAGAGATGTCCATTTGTTTCAATGCATGCAAGATATTTTTCCTATGTCCAAGCATGGAGTCTGTTCATCACTTTGACCATCAAAAAGAGGCGCAGATTTTCAGACTGTTCACGCTGTTTTACAGGCACTGATTTTCAGATATGTTTCCACTATATGTTGCTTCCAATGCTGGTCATAATCTACTCCATAACATGATTCAAATCAAGCTCTTCAACCCTTCCTTCAAGCCTTGATGACCTCTTGTCAATCGTATGTATACAGACATTGATACATATCTTCCATTTGGCTATGGCTTCATCTGCAGGTGTCCAGCTCCTTCTTCATTTCTAACTTCATTGCCTCTGCACTACAAGTGGTCGTGCCCATTCTCCCACAGCCTCATGGATGAGGCTCTGATACCATGTTGATATTGAGAGAGGCAGAGACAGAGTGAAGAGCAAGCATGCTCTCACCTTCTTTTCATTCATTCATTCTCACTTAACCACACACATAGAGTAAGTGTATACAATAGTACTAAGGTCCGTAGGACCATTCACACTGGGTCTAAGACCACCGACTTATTTAATGTCCCACACTTTCTGATACAGCTGGACTCGGTCATACATACTAACAGGAGAATAGTATGAGCTTGATATTCTAACACGATTTAGGCAAGGTAAGAGTCTAAGTAGGGGTTTTGGCACGCTTCAGAGGCAATGGTGATGTTGGATTTGCCAAATTCTAATGATAGAATATTCTGCAATAGATTTCAGTTCTGAGACATCATGTATTTGTATGCCTATGGCTTATGTGATGCTTCTACTGATGTCTATTGATACCGGATCACTTGTGGATGTTATGCCTCTTATGTGAGACACATTTGGAGCTGATTTAGCTCAGCCATTGACTATTTTGAAGAGTCCCAGATCTGTTTAAAATAGGGCAACCACCTGTTACTTCAATTTTATGCTTACAAGTCTTGGCATTTGATGCCTGATTATGCCCAGTTGGTGCCTATACATACGGGAATGTATGCCTATGGTTTGCCTATGGATTTGAGCTTGGATTGAGCAATGATTTGCTTAGTTTATAGAGGTTATATGCTGCTGGAAACTTCAAGGCTGAAGCTATTTATGCTACAGTTGGGTTATGCCTATTGGTCGCGGGGTGCTCTCGGCTACTCGGTACGATGTCATGATGTATTTGGACTATGCCACATGTCTTGTTTATGCTCCGGAATGCTTTTGAGCTGAGACTAGAGCTCGATTTGGGTTTGATTGTCTGTTCTTTCTAGTTGGCACTTCATTTATGACAGGTTTTATGCCTAGGCTACCCAGTACGGGTTATGATGTCTTGGTGAATGCTTTATGCTCTGGCTGTGGATGGCAGTTGTTTGAGCTCATCTCGACCTTCATTTGAGTATTCCCTTGAGCAGTTGGACACCCTTGGATGCTATATGGGATTTGATGCTCTGATTATGGATCTTGGATATTACTTGGATGCACTTACAGGTATTGAGTAGTGAACTGCTCCCTTGTTTTGGTAGTTGCCTATTGAACTGTGATTTCTCGTTTGCATTTGATATGCGGGATACTTACTGATCAATGGACTTGGATAGTGCTTGGGATTTATAGTTATCGCCATCTTGCTTCTCTGTTGTATGGCATCTATGCTATTTGGGCTGCTATTGCCTGTGTATGTCAGGGAGCAGTTGATCTTTATGGCCATCTATGTATGCACATGGTCTGCTGCTATGTATTTTACAAAGCCTCTTACCTGGATGCTTTTACACAGATATTTGGGCTTTTATTGGAGCTTGATTCTTGCAGGTTTATTTGCCACCTGCCGTTCTTGGCTGGACATGTATGTCAGTACATGGTATGAGACACTGCAAAGTTATGTATACTCCTATGTTTCAGGGATGCTTATGCATTTGTGGCTCTGAGGCATGCTTATGCTTTTATGGCTACGAGCTACAGTGGTCGAATATTCCATGCTTTTGTCTGCTAGGCTTGCCCGTGTGGGAGCTTTTGCATCAGTGGTTGATGCCTTTGTGTTCTCCCCTTCTGGTTTGAATGAGTCCCCTTTGTAGTATGCTATGACGACTTCCAGCTCTTCTAGTCATGTAGACAGTCCTCTTGATGAGCCTGTTCTCTCTAATGAGAGTTCCCCTGATTCTTTGAGCTCCTTGGATATATTGGACAATCCTAATCATGCTATTATAGAGCAGTTGTCAGTAGAAAAGATTGCCCGCACTAGAGATGAGAGCAAAGTCAATGATACAATAGGTGAGAGCACTGTTGATATTGGTATGGTGCATGTAGTTACCCATGATGATGCAGTTGAGCCTAGAATCTTGGCATCGTGTTACCGTGTAGATTACTTGCTCAGTGATATGGCCTATACCTTTGATTGGCTTTTAGAAAATATGGCATCTTGTCATGTTACTCCGCATAGAGCTTGGTTCTCTTCTTACAGGGAGGTTGATGGATGTATTTCTTTGGGCCTTGAGCAAGATTGTCATGTTATTGATATAGGGGATATACACTTGGCTTTGCCAAATGGGTCTTTTCTTATGCTCTGTGATGTCTTGCATATACCTATGCTCAGTAAGATCCTGATCTCTGTCAGTCAGTTGCATGGTGCACGATATTATGTCTCTCTTGGGGATACTTCATGGAAAATTCATCATGGTTGCTTGGTATTGGCTAGAGGTGCTAGATATGGCAGTGATTATGTAGTGCATGTCTCTCATGTGGGAGATTCTATGGTTGCAGTTATGCAGATACCACATGCATTGTTATGGCATTGTTGCCTAAGCCATGTATGACACACTAAGATGGATGCTTTATGTGATATGGGCTTATTGCCTGCTCTTTCCCATGCTACTTGCCCTCATTGTACTCATGGTCCATACATAGCCTCTTTGGCTTATGGCGATCGTGCGAGGCATGCTCCTCTAGATCTAGTCCATGTTGAAGTATATGGACCTATGTCTTCCTAGTCACTTGGTGGAGCATCGTATTTTGTGACCTTCATGGATCATGCTACCCACTGTGTTTGGGCTTACCCTTTGGTACGGATTGAGGATGTTGTTACTATGCTTGATAGGTTTATGGATTATGAGAGTCATGATATCTCTCCCAGCTTACAGATCTCTTGTTTAGCAGTATGGCATTGCTTTCTTATGCCCCTAGTATTATGGGATTTCTCATAGCATGTGCCTGACCTTACATGCAAAGGTTGCTGCTATGCTTACCACAGCTAGATTGTCTTATGGATTTTGGGCTGAGGCCCTTATGACGGTAGACGGCAGTCTACTTGGTTAACAAGATGCCGTGCTTGACTTTGGATGGTATTACACCGCATGAGGCATGGAGTGGTATGAGACCCTCCTATGATCACTTGAGGGTATTTGGTTGCCAAGCCATTGTCAGTATGCCACATGAGCCTATGCCACGCAGATGTCTTCTCCTTGGTTATGGAGATGGTGACTTTACGGCTTACAGGTTTTGGGATTTGGATGCTCATTAGGTTCTATGGCCATCATGTTGTCTTTTATGAGACGCAGACACCTCTCAGGCCTCTTGATGCACTTTTAGTGCGCTTTATGGCTGATTCTACAGCCGTATGTCAGCCTTCCGCTTCGATGAGGCCACATACTATCTTGAGACCCCATCTGACTTGTGTCCAGGATGCTGGTCCTCTTTCAGTGATTGACTCTGGAGAGTTTGGATGCTCTCCACTATCTTGTTGAGAGCGGAGTTTTGAGCCCGGGATGTGCCTAAAATCTGCCAAAAAATCCAGAATTTAGGGGAAAAATATTTAACATCGAAGGCAGCGGCTCCAGCTAGGACGATTTTAAGCACCAAGTGAAAGACGACTTTTAAAAGGTTCCCGAGCGACACTTGTGGATTTTTGATAATTTTTCCGAATGTCGTATGGGATGTCAGGAATTGCCAGTCAATGCAGGATGTCAAGCCGGACGCCCAGGATTTTTCAGAGCTCGAATCGAAGCCAGGACAGGGAAATGGCCACAAAAGGGTCAAGATGCAAAAAGGTGGACCAAAGTTTGGCCAAAAGGGGTGGTGCCCTTTGGTAGCTTGGACCCCCCAAATTTTATGCCACATGAAAGATGAAGCAAAAAAAACGTGGAGAGAAAAACGTGGGCATGGCGTGAACTGCACGGGGGCATTTTTCGCTTGATCTTGATGGAGGGTGATTTGCAGGCTGTGAACACCCTATGCAACCGACAATAGGGCTTGACTTCTCTCCCTTTGCTGGTCCTATTGCCGCCCTTCGCTCGTGGAATGATGGACGGAATGAAGAGAACCAGATCTAGTCTTTCTCTCTCCTCCCTTTCTCTCTTCCCTATGGGTTGTTCATGTGGCATCTTGATGAAGGAAGAATGAAGGAAGAATGAAGAAAATGGGGGAGGAAATTGATGGAGATGCTGAAGATTGAAGTACAGCATTGGATTGAGAGCGGAGGCTCCGTCTACTGATTATGCAGTAATTCAAGGTGTCTCGGGTTACGTAAAAATACGGTATGACCGTTTTTATGAAGAAAATGAAGGATTTTTTATAGTTTATGATTATAATTCTATTCTTATTGGATGAAAATTTGTTTGTGGGCTCTTTGCATGATGAGTAATTGATGTTTATCGAAAATTCTTGGGTTTGCAATGATTTACATGCTTTATTTAATTCCCGTAAGCTCGAAATGCAGTTTTTAAGTGGCAAAATGCTAGTTTTTCCATTTCGGGTGGGGGAAAGGTGTTCCCATGGGGGAAATATGGAAGATAAATTGAATGTTGGTATGCTGAAGTGAGTGGAATAATAAAAACCAAAAAATAGCATATTTTATTGCTAAATAAATCAAGAAAAATGGGAAAAATAAGGGGGAAAATAGTAATACATCTTGGAAAAATAAGGAAAAATATGAGAATTGTTTGTGAATGTGTGGTAGTGGCAGAGCATGAGGTTTAGCCTCATTTTTCCCTATCTCTTTATTAAAGTGTGTGATTTTTTGCTTTTTCTACATCAAACCATGACAAAATGAACCTCTACACCTATGCAACGAAAGCAATACCTAAACGTAGGGGGTTGGGAGGTTTAAATGGTGTGATTTGCATGCTGATTGTTGTTGATTTTCTGATGCATTTCATGTCATAGAGTTTGTGTGTTTTAATTAAGAGGGTAGTAGCACGAGTGTTATCTCGGTGCTATCCTTTCATCGCCGCAATACGTTAGAGAGTAAGCATAGAAAGCATGTTTGTGCACTAAGCACGTTGCTGATTTGAAAATGATGTTTGAGTACTTTAGAATCATTCACCTTTGCATATGCATGAAACCATGGTATCAAAATATAAATCCTAGATGCATAGCACCTGCTTTCAATGGCAATGACCCATGTTGAGTGTAGAAAGGCATCCTAAGCCGTAGGATAGATGTTCTTTTCTTGTGGGATTATTTGGTGAGGACACATGGTATATCTCCTGGATTCGAAATGAAGAGTGGAGTTTGTTTGTTTGTTTTATATGTTGAGCAGCGCATCAAGGGGCCAATCCCTGCAATGTAGGAGAGCTACAGTGGGGCCGTGGTGTTTCTACTAAGAGGTTTCCTCCCATGTATGTGATTATCATGGTATTTATTGCAATGTGTATGGGTTCTCCCTCTGTGGAGTTTATAGAAAGAGAAACATTAGACTACAAACCTATAAAACTATAAACGCATAGATTAGGCTTTAGGGCAGTTTGTCCTTTAGTATTAGATTGACGCTCCTGGTCCACGAGGCCGTGAGGGTGTGTTTGTCTGTTATGAGCATGAGGTCCGGCTAGTGCCATAGCCAGTCCCGGCCCATTTCAAGTCCCATCAGTGGTGCGTCTGCCGGGAGCTGCCTATAAGTGGCAGTTTTTGAATCTAGGGTTTAAAGGGACCCTAAATTATCCATAAAATGGGGTTTGTTCAAGGATGGAAAAACTTGGCTTTCCCCATACAAAACTTACTAATGGACTTAGTTAGTTATGTAGAGCATGAGTCCTCTGCAGAAGATAATTTATGTGATGAAAAAAGTAGCCAATTAGTGGTTACCCCATCCTCTAATACGATGGCATGGGCCGAGGTCCGCCTTGGTGTGGTCTCTACCCAAGAGAAATCATGTTTAACCATCCATCAACCTAGAGGGCATGAAACAAGCATGTTGGAATCTAGGGTAGTTATGGCATCAACATATCATCATGCTAAAGCCATAATGCCATGGGAAAGTGCTGATATACGATGGAATATGCTTGAGGTTGAAACATCCCGTGTAATGGGCCACCATGACGACATAGTAGGCATCACAAGGATGTTAGAAGCCCTAGCTGTCAAGGGAAAATCGTTGCTTAAAAGGCACTATTCCCAAGTTTTAAGAAGTGGTAAGGATAAATCTGCTTTAGATAAGGACCAAAAGCTCTTATATAAACCCGTTATGGACTTTCCCTTTAAAGGGAAAGGTATGGAAGATCCTCTAAGAGGGGATCAAAATGACATGTTGAAACTCATAGGACTCCCTAGACCACTCAGTGAGTTAGCAGAAAGGGATGTCAATGAGGATATTAACCTCCCTACACCGAAAAGAGTGGGGATAGAAGAGGTTAAAGATACTAAGAGGCTGGACCCAGATCATGATGAATATGAAGATTTTAATGACCCGGTGTTGATCCCAAAGGGGAGGACTAAATGCCCTCCTCTTTATAGGGATCTCCTAGTGTTTTATGAGTTGCCAAATGAGGATCCGATGATTCATTTAAGAGAATATGGCCTAACTTGCATTGCAAGTGGGTTCGACGATATACATCGTATGCTCGTATTCCCAAGTACCCTAAAGGGAGAGGCAAGGAAATAGTACTGGAGCCTCCCAAGAGGGTCGATCAAATCATTTGAGGAGTCTTGTGATAGATTTCTAGATGAGTATGAAAAGAAGCTCCCTATGATTCAGGTCTTAAGGCAGCTTATGCAGTTTAGACAGGAGTCTTATCTTTCTATTAAAGAGTATGCTAGAGCCTTTGATAGTACTCTTAGGCTTTGGCCAAGAAGAGCCAGTGCACTACCAGATGATGTGATATGTGAGCTCTTTCTGAATGGCTTCGAGATTAATACGTAAATCCAAGTGGGACTGCGGAATCCTAAGTCGTTAAGGGAAGCAAAAATGCATGCCATTGATTATGAGGGTCATATTTAGAGATGTTGGGAAAACTTTTGGAGTTTTCTCCTCTCAGTACAAGTGCATCCTAGCTTCCAACCATTTCTGCAAGAAGACAACTCACTTGTTGATACCAAGGCAGCCTATGAGGGAAACCTTGGTGGCCAAAATCTCAAAGTAGAAAATGGCCATCCTATGAGTAGTAATGACATGCCTCTCAGTGAAAAGGTTCCAAGCCATGGAAGTCCTATTAGGGCTTGCAACACTTCCACGAGAGGTAGCTGTGATGGCAACATGGATAGAGCCAATGGGCCTATGAGTGCTGATAAGTGTGGTTCTAATTTTGTTGCTAGTAAGGCTCTTGAGAGACCTTTGGTGTCAGAATCATGCTTCCGGGTGGATGTTGTTCCCTTTAGTGAAAGCATGGTTCTTATGGAAAAAAATTTACAGTATGGATGTAAACAAGTAAAGATATCTTTTGTAAAGAGGATGAAAAATGCTAAAAGTCCACTTGTGCTTCACAAAGGTCATAAGGATGTGAGGCCATTTGGCCATAGGGATAAGTTTGCATTGAGTTCGTTAGACCAGTGCCGCAAATTGAGGGAATGCAAGAATATTAAGGAAAATGTGAGATGGGTTTGGAGACCCAAAACCTCCAGAAGTATGGCAGAAGTGTCAGATGCAAGGCCAAGGATCCCATCTAGATATATTTTGTCTAACCCCCAAGAGGATAAGACTGGATATACATCTGACAATATACACTACCTTGGGATACACCCATGTGATGTGCCTAGGCTTGAAGCTCTACCTAGTTTGGGTCGCAGCACTGATTTATGTGAAAACCCAAATAGGGGAGGTTCGAATGAGTACAAAGCTATGATTATTTCTGCCAAAGGAGCCACTCAGTCGCTCGAATGACCAGTTTATTTGAATGACAATAAATGTGGGACATGCGAGCCCACTGAGAGCATTCATTCAGCTCATAGTGCCCAAGAAGGGATCGGCCTTATTGATGAGTTATTGGTGGAAAGACTTGGACTTGTAGCTCTTTTTTTTAAAAAAAAAACTAAGATCAAAAAATACAAGAGCAAGCTTTTAGCTAACTTGCATGAGTAGCATGGGGCTAGTCGACCTATGATATGCTATCCTCGGCACCCTGGGTAGTCTGATAGGGTGTGATGTATATGCCATGGACATCAGTATTACGTGGACTAAAATGACCTATCTAGTTTTAAGGGCTAGCTGCTTTGGATATTATGTCCAAATTTTGTTAGGCCAAGAGGGCCACTCAATTTCTTTAGAGGAATGTTTTATTTCATTAGGCCAAGAGGGCCAGTTGTCTGTTTAGTACAGGTGAGGTTAATGGTTTCTTGTTTTAGTTCTGTGCTAGATAGGTTTAAAGAAGAGCTTGGAAGGAGCCTTTGTTGCGGGAAAGCTTCTCATGGCCCTATCCAGGTGATATCTCTCCTTTTCGAGTACCGGTTTTTATGCTATATGTGTATGTGTACTTGTAGGGGATTTTCTTTTCTTGTTGGGGACCGGCGTCCAAGGCATGAAGTCCCAAGGTTAGGTTAGGTATGTCTGAGGGAGGTTTGAGTAGTTGTTGCCTCCTGTAAAGCCATTGCCAGGCATCAAAAGACCTGTTTTAGAAGGTAGTCCTAGTGACCCTGTTCTGCTAAGCCTGCTAGGCATCCGTTCTAGGAGTTCTTGTTAGTTATGAGGTAGTTAGAGAAGCCTGCCAGAGGAAAAAAATGATGATGATAGAGAGAAAACCCGAATATCTCAAAGACGATAAATATATACAAAGGTGTGTAAAAAGGGGTTCTAACCCCTATAAAAATAGAAAAGAAAAGAAATGAAAATTTATAAGCAGTTGATCGTTGCCTTATGAAGGCCTGGTAGGTTCCTGGGGACGAGTCAGACCCGAGGCCGATGCCTTGTCTTCCTAGGGATGGCGTCTTGCTGGAAAAGAAGAAAGTAAGGAAGGTTGGAGAGAAAATAAAAGTGAGCATCAGAAAAGGGTTAAGTGTCACCTTGCGAGGGCTTGGTAGGTTCTTAGGTACCGAGACAGGACCTGAGGCCGATGCCCTATTCTCCTTGGGTCACTACGCTCAGCTCCCTCCTTTTTACATGCCCGAGTATGGGAAAATAAAAACCCTAAAAGAAGAATTATGTTAAAATAAAATATTTCTTGATCAGGCTATAGGAGTCCTCGCCTAGTAGGAGCTCCTACTTGTGTTGTCCTTAGTTAGGTAGGTAGTTCAGACCACCACTTAGGGCAACCTCTTTGATAGTTCTTTTAAGTTTGGCCGTGTTGGAACAGTCGGTTAGTGACTAGCTTTGGGCCTTCTATCAGAGTATGCTAGGCCTACTCCTTGTGGATGTCATGTCTTGGTTTTGTCAGGGGGTTGGGTGAGCATTGTGATGTGTTTTAATATGTATCTACTTTGTATTAACTTGATGCTTCCTTTGGTTATTTTGTACAGATATGTTGTGGGATTCGACGGGCTGAGTCGCCCTATCCCGTGGTCGCCAATGAGAGCGGAGTTTTGAGCACCCTATGCAACCGACAATGGGGCTTGACTTCTCTCCCTTTGCTGGTCCTATTGCCGCCCTTCCCTCGTGGAATGATGGACTAAATGAAGAGAACCAGATCTAGTCTTTCTCTCTCCTCCCTTTCTCTCTTCCCTATGGGTTGTTCATGTGTGGCATCTTGATGAAGGAAGAATGAAGGAAGAATGAAGAAAATGGGGGAGGAAATTGATGGAGATGCTGAAGATTGAAGTATAGCATTGGATTGAGAGCAATGGAGGATCCGTCCGCTGATTATGCAGTAATTCAAGGCGTCTCGGGTTACGTAAAAACACGATATGACAGTTTTTATGAAGAAAATGAAGGATTTTTTATAGTTTATGATGATAATTATATTCTTATTGGATGAAAATTTATTTGTGGGCTCTTTGCATGATGAGTAATTGTTGTTTATCAGAAAATCTTGGATTTGCAATGATTTATATGCTTTATTTAATTCCCATAAGCTCGAAATGCGGTTTTTAAGTGGCAAAATGCTAGTTTTTCCGTTTCGGGTGGGGGAAAGGTGTTCCCATGGGGGAAATATGAAAGATAAATGTTGGTAGGCTGAAGTGAGTGGAATAAGAAAAACCAAAAAATAGCATATTTTATTGCTAAATAAATCTAGAAAATGGGAAAAATAAAGGGGAAAAATAGTAATACGTCTTGGAAAAATAAGGAAAAATATGAGAATTGTTTGTGAATGTGTAGTAGCGACAGAGCATGAGGTTGAGCCTCAGTTTACCCTATCTCTTTGTTAAAGTGTGTGATTTATTGCTTTTTCTACATCAAACCATGACAAAATGAACCTCTACACCTATGCAACGAAAGCAATACCTAAACGTAGGGGGTTGGGAGGTTTGAATGGTGTGATTTGTGTGCTGATTGTTGCTGATTTTCTGATGCATTTCATGTCATAGAGTTCGTGTGTTTTAATTAAGAGGGTAGTAGCACGAGTGTTATCTCAGTGCTATCCTTTCATCACCGCAATACGTTAGAGAGTAAGCATAGAAAACCTGTTTGTGCACTAAGCACGTTGCTAATTTGAAAATGATGTTTGAGCACTTTAGAATCATTCACCTTTGCATGTGCATGAAACCATGGTATTGGAATATAAATCCTGGATGCGTAGCACCTGCTTTCAATGACAATGACCCACGTTGAGTGTGGAAAGGCATCCTAAGCCGTAGGATAGACGTTCGTTTCTTGTGGGATTATTTGGTGAGGGCATATGGTATATCTCCTGGATTCAAAATGAAGAGTGGAGTTTGTTCGTTTGTTTTATATGTTGAGCAGCGCATCAAGGGGCCAATCCCTGCGATGTAGGAGAGCTACAGTGGGGCCGCAGTGTTTCTACAGAGAGGTTGCCTCCCATGTATGTGATTATCGTGGTATTTATTGCCAATGTGTATGGGTTCTCCCTCTGTGGAGTTTATAGAAAGGGAAATGTTGGACTACAAACCTATAAAACTATAAACGCATAGATTAGGCTTTAGGACAGTTTGTCCTTTAGCATTAGATTGATGCTCCTGGTCCAGAGGCCGTCAGGGTGTGTTTGTCTGTTATGAGCATGAGGTTCGGCTAGTGCCATAGCCAGTGCCGGCCCATTTCACGTCCCATCACTTGTATGCACCACACCGATGCTATGCCCTACTCTGATGATGATGATGTACAACCTTGCACTCATGAGTTGTGCTAGATTGCTCCATTGTATGGAGTTGCAGGATCACTTGCCTCTTGGATGTCTTGGACTTGGAGATTCCCGACACTTATTGCACAGCTTGCTTTCCGATTGGGCGTTGGGTGACATGTCATGATTCCTCACCCTGTCTCTTTTCTTTTCTTTTGTTTTTTCACTCCGTGGCCCATTGGCCTTTTGGTGGGAGGTTGTTGGGGTAAAGGCCCTTGGGCCTACCCCTGTATAGTGACCACCCGTATTCTTGATTCATATATATATGAAAGTGTAATAAGGATGTCATAACATTGCTGACAGCACCTACATTGTGTGTGCTCTTCTCTCCTGCGTCTCCTGCATCCCTTTTAGCAAAGAGTCTATACTTTCTCAAAGTATCAAAATCTACTTTTACATCCTAAAATAGTCTTCCTTGTTCTTATTATATAAGTATATCATCAAATAAAATAAGGACTATTTTAATAAGAAGAGCCACAATATATTTTTTATCAATGTGTAAAAAGTAGTTGGTGCATTAGAAAGCCCAAAATTCATAACCAAGAAGTGTGAAATACTTCTTTCAATTCTAAACATTGTTTTCTATTCATCCATTCCTTCATTTGTATTTGGTGATACCTTGTAACGTGCCTACCGATCGGCTATCTAAGCACGTTTTAGCGGTCCATTGAGAAACGAATCTAAGTGTCACCGCCGGACACTCCCATGGAATGCTTAGGGGTTGTTGCCTAGGGTTTCCCAATTCCGCCTCGCAACAGAACGTTCGCAGTCGAAACCACTAAGATCAACCTAAGATCTGGGTTCCTAGGGGCCAAGGTTTCGTGAGAGCATTCTAGCATCGAGATTTAGACATCCTACTTTACGCAAAGATACCCAATCGAAAGCAGACCCATATCGCACTTGGTTCAAAGAGAATGGGAAATGAGAGGGATGCATCGCTCAACCTCTCTGCCCATAGGCCTTAGTCCCATTTTGGTCCCCTAAAAAGGCATGAATCGAGTTCTAATCTAACAATATCTAAAGGTCGAACATCGATAAAACCTTGTGAGAAGCCTCCCAGTTCTCTGGGACCACCCTGTCGTAGGACCCATTGGGGGTTCCACCCACTTGCTTCCCTCACTAGGCATTCTTTAGTTATCTAATTAGGTCCTATCACATTTATGTGTGGCATTTAAAATCAGCTTCCTTAATTAAGCCTTTTAGGGAACAAGGTTCGTTCACGTAATTTACAGCACATACACGAATACAAAGTAAGCAATCCATTGACAAACAAGTTCAAGAAAATTCCTTAACTTATCTTCACATTAATCTTTGTCTCCTTCCCATATAAGAGAAATTATGTATCCCTTCTATCCAATAGAAGTACCCCTTCTGTGCCTATAGAAGTAACTGGTCCAAATCACATGGTACCACAAAGTCTATCCTTTATCTAGAATAGGATCTTCCTACAAGCTGAGACATTGGAGGCCACAGAGGTCTTCAACTCATAGCAAGGGGTGTCCAAAGCTCCACCTGACCCGCAAGCTTTCTAGGAGTGAAACATCATTCCCGTGGTGGTTGGCCTTTTCACCACTCAACCTTCGGCCCATGAATCGAGTAGTGCCCCCTTCAGGTTAATCCACAGTGCGATCATGGAGGTATAATTAATCCGGTTAAGAGTCAATCACAAACAAGGCGTTCAACCCTAATATCATTTTTCCAAGAAAGCATTCCTTTATTCCCATGGCAACTTGTCATCACAGACCCCTGCCATGCATTTATCATAAATCATACGCACTTGGAATAATCATCCAAACAACAAACCAACAACCATTTGAATGTAAACGCATTTAGGATGTTGTTCAACCAACCAACAAAACCAATTGTATTCTTCCCAAACAATGCAAGAATAGACGCGATAACATTTCGATTGCACATTTACTCTTCCCCTTGGGACCAAGAGTAAAATTTACTTAACATTCCCTTCTTTTGGCTAAGGCATATGCTAAGGGTTCAAATAATTTACATGACGTAAGTCCTATCATTTCAATGCGAATTAATCAATCGAGAAAGAGCATTTATGCCTCTTCTCTAAGTGACATTTATCTTTTAGCCTTTCCCTACTATGCAATATTTTATCTTGACTTTATCTTCCTTTCTCCTAAGGCAAGGAGTTGCATGTCATTGATGTAAAGTTCACATAATCTCTCCCAGTATATACAGTCTATGTGAATTTGCAAACCTTAAACAATATTGTCCTAGGTAAATATTAATCAAAGACTCATTGATGTTTAATACTTTAGAGTCCCATATGCTACTTATGATATGCATAGATTCGTCGCATAGCAACTAGGTGCAATTAACTTCCCTTGATACAAGCACTTCACAACTTCATCTTTGAATATTTGAGATGTGATTTATCATTTTCAATTATCTATTCTAGCATGGCAAAGTACGGGGCCTAACGTATCTCATATGAGAATCAAGCAAGCATCTATCAATTTGGAAATACATTACTTACAACCGGTACCGCAGTTGGACTGATAGTGATGCCTTTGCCCAAAGCTTCATTGTTGGTTGTAGGATTGCCATCCGCACGTGACATTCTTCACTTGGGGACCATCATCCACCCACAAGTAGATTCAAGAGATAAAGAAGGAGGAATGAATTTGAGATCGGAGAGCATAAGAGAAGATGGCTTAGTCGAAGACCGAGACAGGGGGAATCGAGCTAACTCTCTCCCTCACAGCATCTTGGGGTAACTCCTCTCTCTCTCTCTCTCTCTCTCTCTCTCAAGCTCCTTCTCGCAATCTCTTGGAGGGATATCCTTCTACCTCCCTCTCTCTACCTCTCTCTCGGAGCCTCTTGGGGTCTCCTTGTGTTTTCTTGTGCCTCCCATGCCTTATATTTATAGTGAATTAGAGAAGAAGGGTTGCGGCTGAGAAGAAGAGCTCTTTGTGGAGGATATCTTGGAAAAATGAGTGATTTGATGCTCAAATCACAAATCTGATGGTTCCATTGACTCTGAAAGGGGAGTAAAACACGAAGATACTTGATTAGAAATATTTAAATTACTCCTTTTTCTCCCTATTCGAAGTGCTATTTATTGCTTGTAAACTACAATCGCGGCACGTGGGCGATTACTTTCGTGAAGGGTAGCTATGACCCTTGTTAATTTGAGAAAAATGTTAGATTATGACTCTTGATTTTTAAATATATTTTAATTAAATAAAAATTGTTAGTTATTAATGTTAGTTAGTTTCTATTTTAGTTAGTTTTTAGCTAGTAACCTTACTAACTTATTAATTGACTAACTAATTTTCAAACTAATTAACTAACTTTTAATTGCATGAAAATATTATATCCAATATTTTTGGACTATCCATACTATACACATTAACATTAGTGATTAATATGGCTCATAACTCTTGTTCACGTTGTAACTTCCGTGAAGGGTGGCTACGGTCCTTGTTTCTCAGAACCATTTCCTTCTTCTTCACAAGTAGTACGAGAAGAAAAATGAGATTTTTTTGGCTTTATAAAATCCATTTCTAGCAATTCTTTGACTTGTTATCTACAAGAGATGGAATTTTCTCTAAGAGTAAAAGTGGCCAACCGAGTTCATGAAATTAGTAATAATGAAGTATACCTACAGATTCCCATATGTCACGTGCCAACCTAACAATTCCTTGGCAACACATTTTAGTGGTCCATTGGGAAACTATCCTAGACGGCTTCGCCCGGCACTCGCAAGAATACATGGGGTTTATCGTCTAGGTTTCCCAGAGTCCATCTCATAACGGAAGGTACCAACCATCCCCATGAGGACCATCTTGCAAGCTCGGGGCCCTATTTTGACAACTGAGGTCTCGATGCATCAACTAGCTCCATCGGAGGTGTCCCACAAGGGCTTCTCATCCGATTGGAGCGATCGTAGTTACCATTGGTTCATGTAGTGCAACACTTTTTTCTAGCAAACTGGTTAGGATTTAGGGAACCTTAACGCAGTTCTGGCACAGCCGTCACACGCTTCCCCTAAGATAATTACTGATCAAGGTTTTAAGACCTGTCTCTAGGTAAGTCAACGCTCAGCTCTACCTAATTTTTAATGTTTTGTTCAATCTCTTGAGAGAATCTCCCAGCTTACCAGGACCACTTATCCGTAGGACGGATCCACTAGGGATCTCACCCACCCGCTTCCCACAAATGGTTTTTTTTAGTTTTCTAATTACCTATCACATTAAGTTATGACATATGAAAGAAACTTTGTTAATTAACCCGTTATCATAGGTTCCTTCGCATAATTTTATGGCACAATACAAAGACAGAGAAAATAGTCTTTTGGCAAAACATATTTCACAAAGTTATTTAAAATGCTTTTCTCCTTCTTCCTATGCAAAATATAAACCTTAGTTCATCGGAAAATACCTTCTATCTGTGCAGAAAAAAACAAACCCTCCAATATTTCCGTCCCTTCACTACTACCAGGGACTCCAAGATCCCATCCTAGCTCGCATGAGGGTCAGACAATTCCTAGGAGTGATTGAGAGACTTACGGCCAGAGCCCCCATCGCACTCCTGCCTCCTCCTGCCTAACAAATTCCTCACTGAGCGACCTCTTGCCGTCAGGGTCGGGGCTCCTCGCGGTGGTACAAAACAATCCCCCTTGGAGTAGGGTTCCGCATCTAGCCGTGTGGGGGAGGCATAGTGTGATCTTTTCTCTTATTATCTTGATTATATATTTGCAATCAGATCTAACTACTACAAGCACAATCAATCTTTCGTATGCGACCATCAATGCATGCATAAATCAAAAAAGAAACTGAAAGGGAAGTGGAACCCAGGAGGAAGAAGCTTGGCGGTGAGAGCTAGAGAGAGAGTGAAACTCAAAGTGGGAACTCCAACAACCACAATGTGTGGCTGGGCGTTCCTTTGTTCAAACTGTCACTAAAAGAATAATGAATAAGTGATTGTGATGGGTGCCCGCCACCTGCAGTGTGCATTGGTGGGTACTGTCAATGTAGTAATACATGAGTAGCTAAGGCGGAGGCACCTTTACCCCCAACAACCTCCCACTTAAAGGCGAATCTACTCCAGTGAGAGAGAAGAGAAAAGAAAAGACAGTACAATATGTACACATGCACAACAGGATGAGGAAAAAGACGTCATCTCATCCAATGCCCATCAATCTCTTGAGGAAGGCAAAGCCCTCTGTAGTGAGGCTCTTCCTGAGCAAGTCTACAGGATTTTGCTCAATCAGAATCTTGACGAGGTCAATAAACCTATCCTCAATGACCTCGCTAATGAAGTGATATGTTTCGTCTTTGCATGGAAGACTGAATTCTTGGCCAATTGAATGGCACTCATAGAATCCGAATGCAGTGTAGGCATAGCATGTGTCATATCAAGGTCCCCAATCAAACAACCTAACCAGATAGCCTCCTTGCAAGCCTTTGTGGCTGCAATATACTCAGCCTTTGTAGTAGAAAGAGCCGTACACTTCTACGCCTTGGACATCCAAGAGATAGCCCCTCCAGCATAAGTGAACACATAGCCAGAAGTGGACTTCCTACTATCTGCGTGTCCTCCATAATCAAAGTCAGTGTATCCCACGACTCATGTATCCTAGCTACCATAGCAAACACACATATCTGTTGTGCCCTTTAGGAACCTCATGATACCCTTCACAGCATCCCAATGTTTCTTGCCAAGTGTAGCCATATAATGTGCCACAACCCCAATTGCAAAAGCAATATCTGGACGGGTGGCTATCATTTCATATATAAGACTGCCCACGGCTGATGCATAGGGAATCTTGGCATCTCGACCCTCTGCTCATTTGTCTGTGGACAATTGGCATGTGAAACCTTCATATGAGAAGGTAATGGACAGCCAATAGGCTTAACATCCTGCATACGGAAGCGCTCAAGGACTTAATGAATATACTCTCTCTGTGATAGATAGAGTAGTCCCTAAGATCCATCGCGCGTAATGCACATACCAAGTATGTGAGAGGCCTTTCCTAGATCTTTCATCTCAAAGCTCTTCTTGAGCTGAGCCTTAAGAGCATCTAGCTCCTCATGAGCTGTCCTTGCTAAAATCATATCATCCACATAGAGTACCAAAATCAGTAAAGAACCATCATGGGCTTTCTTCATGTACAAGCATGGATCCATAGCATTGCAGCTGTAGCCCTGTGACTGCATGAATGCATCAAACTTATGGTATCATTCCCTAGGTGCTTGCTTCAAGACATATAGACTCTTCTTTAGCTTGCACAATAGGTGTTCCCTGCCATGGTCTGCAAAGCCCTTAGGCTGCTCTATGTAAATCTCGTCATGCAAGTCCCCATGTAAAAAAGCCATCTTGACATCCATCTGGTACAAGTCTAGGTCAAGATATGCAACCAGGGCCACGACTAAGCATAGGGTGGTCATCTTGACCACAAGAGAAAAGACTTTATCAAAGTCAACACCATGCTCCTGCTTAAAGCCCTTAGCAACCAATCGAGCCTTATATGCTGGTTTGGGGTGTTCAGGGGTACTTTTCAGCTTGTACACCCACTTGCATGGCAAAGCCTTCTTACCTTGAGGCAAGGAAACCAAATCCCTAGTCTGATTCTTATACAATGAGTCAAGCTCAGACTACATAGCCCTCTCCCAAGAGTGACAATTACCCCTGTGCATAGCCTCATCATAAATGAGAGGCTCTCCTGCATTTGTAACCAGTACATAATCCATAGAGGACACAAAATGGTCACTATCTCTAGTAGAATGTCTCAACCCAGGCTTTGTTGCCTGACCCACATCCTGTCTAACATCAGCATGTCTAACATCTGGACCATGAGCATTAGGTGATGTTGCACGCTGTCTAGCTGGCTGTGGACAGAGCGCGTTGTACGGGAGTAGGTGGATCCTCTTGAAAGATAACTCTGCATACCTCAACCACTTTCTCAGGCTGCATATGCATTTTTTCCTAATGAAAGATGACATCATGGCTGCGGGTCACTTTCCATGCGTGCGGATCCCATAGACGGTAACCCATCTCTCCTACATCTCCATAGCCAATGAAAATGCATTTGACATTTTTAGGATCCAGCTTATTGCGATTGTCCTTGGGCACATGGCAGAATGACTCACATCCAAAGACACACTAATGATCATAAGAGGGGGGACTTGCTTGCCCATACCTCCTCTGCAACCTGAAAGTCAATGCTACTGCTAGGTGACCTGTTAATGAGATGCATTGCAGTAGTAATTGCCTCATCCCAAAAGTGCTGCGGTAAACTAGCCTGGCTAAGCATGCCATAGACCCTTTCCTGAATGGACCTATTCATGTGTTCACTCATACCATTCTGGGGTGGAGTGTAAGGGGCAGTCAACTAACACTTAATATCCCACTCATCACAAAAGTACTCAAAAGCATGTGATACATACTCACCCCTATTATCTGACCTTAGGCATTTTAGCCTTGTCCTAGACTGGTTCTCTGTTAATGCAATCCAACGCTCAAATGTGCCTAAGACATCAGATTTTCTCTTTATGGGATAAGCCCAAACCTTACGTGAGTAATCATCTATGAAAGTAACAAAATACTTTGCCTCACCTAGTGACTGGGCCCACATACAATTGAGTGCAGAAGAGCCAAGGGCTCACCCATGCATTTCTTACCAGACTTTTTATGCATATTCCTAGTCTCCCTGCCATACAAACAATGATCACAAGAATCAAAATGTGAAGAGTCAAAAGGCGGAAGATATTGCAAAGCACTGAGCATTTTCATTCCTTTAAGGGACATATGCCCCAAATGAGTATACCAAAGGGATACATGGGGGATAGAACCCACAAACAAAACATGATCCAAGGTGGCTCCAGATACAAGTAAGGGATAGAGGCTACCAGACTTGGCACCTCTTGCAAGCACAAGCCTGCCACGAGTAATCTTCCATGCAGAGCCTCCAAAAGACACAAAATACCCTGCATCATCAAGCTATCCAGCTGACATAAGGCTGCAAGTCAACGCAGGTACATGACGTACATCATGCAAAACAAAAGAACTGCCAGAAGGAAACTGTAGCCTAGCATCTCCAATGCCCACAATGTCAAGAGACTTGTCATCACTAAGATGCATAGAATTAGAGATGGTACGATAGGTATGAAACCAATCTTAGTACAAGGTGTCACATGAAATGATGCATCCGAATCCAAAAGCTTGCATTGCACATACATAGAATGTATCTCAGAAGCCTATAAGGCATCGCATGAAGAAGCTACAAGTATGTAATCTTCATTTGAATCAGTGGCCTGCATGACATTGACCTCTTCTATCTTCACACTGGACTTTGTAAGTACAATACTTTGCTCAGAAGACTTTTCCTACACTTTCTCTTTTTCCTTTTCCTTGCGCTTATCATCGCGCATCTTATGGCATTGCGGCCTAGTATGTCTTGCTTTCCCACAATAATGACAGGTGAGAACAAACTTCCATCCATGGGACTTATTGCAGCCACATAACTTTGACCTAGACTTCTGAGAGTCCATACCATTATGATCATTATCATGCATGCCATGTTTGCCACCTCTAACGGTCAATGCATGTGAAGAGCGGGAAGCATCATTGTTTCTCCTATTGATTTCCTCAGTCAATAAAGCACTCTCAAAATCTTTGATTTTCAGCCCATCAAGCTTGTTCGTGCATACGGCAATATGAAAGACATCCCATGATTCAGGCAAGGTACCAAGGAGAAACAACGGGTGCAAGTTTTATTTGAACTCAATACCCTATGACAACAAATTCTTCAAGGTAGCATGAAACTGACTGAAATGAGATGATAGGGATGTCCCCTCCATGCGAAGGTCCATTAACTGCTTCAGCCAATACATATGTGACGCAGGACTCTGTTGCGCATAAAGCTCCTGAATCTTCTCCCATAAATCCCATGCACTCTGATTCTCGTCTTCAAAAACATTATGATGGACCTCTTCTGAGAGTGACAAGTGGTAGACTTGCATAGCTCATCAACTTCCATCCAAACATCATCATCCATATCCTCGGGTTTAACACCCTTGAAACGCAAGGGTTTAATCTGACACTTTTGCACCAAAACCTGCCATATCTGGAACTTTCAATTGGTACCATCCAACTTGGCAATGTTAAAGAGAGCTGTGTCTTTCAGATGACCAGCCATACTGTCCCAAATCAAAGCAAAATGGCAAAATTGCAGGTTGTTGTAATTAGTAGAAAACGCACTAAAACCACTACTAAAACTGGCTGAAAAAGTGGATATCACCAAGAGAACCACATGTCCACCAAATATGACCAAGATAATATCAAACAATAAGCATTACCCTCATAGAAGTGCTCAAAATCTTCAAATTTAAGCTTGCTGGAATAAATGATAGCAGTATGTAAAACTATCCCAAAGTGAAGCAATCACTGATACATATGTCACTGCAACTACCAAGTAGCAAGATACATCCAACAGTGAGTGTTAAGGGGCAAGAAGGTACCAAGAACTGTCAAACCAATAACCTGTCCACGCAAGAGACATCTCGTAGGTCTAGAAGTCATGCATGTAATGGGTCTCAGGGTAAGAGAAGAGACCAAGCACAAGCACAATTGATAGAGCAAGAAGCTCAAACATAACCATCCAAGATGCATACAAAACTGACAAACCTGTGATAGAGATAGGTGCCTACCCCAATAGGTGTATCAAATCAGCTCACTACAGACTAACTGCAAACATAAAGCTCTCAAGAGAGCAAATGCATTTAACTGTCCCTCAAGCTCAAGTGTAAGTAAGATTCTATGTACATCCAAATATACCAAGAGGCTCCCACTAAAAGTAAAGTCAGATGTAAATAGAGCAAGCAACACTATAATACATCGAGTACATAGCATCAAACATGCCAAATCCCAATAGGGTACATCCGGAGCATAAATCCCACCGGGGACATCACTTGTGTGCAAGAAATAAATGAAAATATCCCTTATCTACCCCCTATTTATGGGACCTTACCTTATAAAATGTACCTTCCTTCCCTTAAATAACCCCCCTCCCTTACACTTATGTGGTACCATACGGTATACCCTAGTGGACCCCCCAGGATAAATCCCAAGCCATTTTAGACCTGTAAAGCATAAGCCTGAAAGCATTCAAATAGCATGTAATTGATAAACAAATGTAATACCTAGTAGGTCCAAAATGCTCAAATACATCTGAAAACAAAGCTCCAAGTGACTGTCAAGCATGGGCAAAACCAAGTGGCATCCATATCTTACCAAAGCATAAATGCAAGAAGCCTAAATGCCAAGCAGTGACAATAGACATAAACTGGTCCAAACCATGCCACTGAAGCCAAATGCCAATGAATGACGACCAAGGCGGAGCCTAATCCAAGCTCAAAAGCATTCCATAACCAAAAAGAAGCATTCGACAATCTCCAAATACATTGGTATGATCATTCAAATCTCTGGTAAGCACCCTGGATCCAAGAACCAATGCATATACCAAGTAAATGAGCTTCAGTCCACTATATTACAATAGCATATTTATTGTCAAATGAAACTCAATTGGTGCCCAAATCTACTCTAAACCAGTCCCAAAGCATAGTCATAGCATCCCGTAATATACGGGCATCACCGAGCATCAATGGGCATCAAATGGGCAATGCCAAGAAGCATCAAACAATAAATGTCAAGTGCTACCCTGTTTTAACAGTCTTGGGATTGTGTATACAACAATGGCTGAAGATGGAAGCACTTAAATCGATCTCCAAAGCCAAGAACTAATGCCGAGGAGTCCAAAGATGATCGGGAAGGTTACCAATAGTGCAGGAAAGTGGGGGAAGGAGCTAGAAATGCCAGGAAGAGATCAGCCCAACCCCCTAAAAATGCATCGCATTTTGCACTGGCTGCTCCTAGAGGCTACGGGTTCTTCAACAGTGCTTTGGAGCACTTGGCAATGTTGAGGGGGCTCCGATGCAGCCGTGCAAGGTGCCAATGGAAGGCCGGAAGATCGGGGAGGAGGCGAGAGATCAAAACATACCTGCAAATGAAGATGCCATGGCTACCATTGAAGCTCAGGTTGAAGCTTTTCAAATCAAATTGAAGAGAATGTCAGGCAAGCTCCAATGCCTTTGCTCTGATACCAATTGAAAGGGAAGTGGAACCTAGGAGGAAGAAGCTTGGCGGTGAGAGCTATGGCGGATGGAGAGCAAGAGCAAGAGAGAGAGTGAAACTCAAAGTGGGAACTCCAACCACCACAATGTGTGGTCGGGCCTTCCTTTATTCAAACTATCACTAAAAGAATAAAGAATAAGTGACTGTGATGGGCACCCACCACCTGTAGTGTGCAATGGTAGGTACTGTCAGTGTAGTAATACACGGGTGGCTAGGCGGAGGCGCCTTTACCCCCAACAAAAACAACAACAAGTGTTTTTAGCATAGAAACCAGCCCCACCCAAATCTAGGGTTTATCTTTTAAGGTCCCACCTTATTCTTAGGGTTTCACTTCCTACTTGCAACTCTTTTTTTGAAATTTGCAAGATATTTTGTGAATCTAAAGTCTATTTTATCCTTATGAAAATTTTGGGTATTTTCACCCTAAAATATAATATGGGCATTTATACCTATGGCAGGCGATTCATGTGCTGCCCTGCCCTAACCTGCACTTAGCAGGATTTCAAATGCTTTTTCAAGTCTGTTTAGACTTTAGAATTTGTATCGAAAAATTCTTATCAATGTCCAATAAGTCCTACAGACTTCTGATATTTATTTAATTTCTTGATACTGATAGTTTCAAGGTTGTCGAGTATTTCATCGTTGTTTATGCTTCAACACTCTTGATATTTTAGGTTAGGTTTTCTCGCTGATTCATACGTGGGTCAACTCATGATATTGACACTCTCGCTAATACAATTATTAATTTTAACATTGTGTAAGTTTTCAATAAGAAAATAATTTTTATTTTATGCTACTCAAATTCTATGGTTTAATCAATGATGTATGACCATCTCTCGAACTTTCAATGTTATCTAGAAAGATCAAGTTTCATTTAGTTATGTCCTAAGTGCAATGCTGATTGTTTTTCTGAAAACTTTATTCTAAGTAATGCAAAAATCATAACTACAATTTTTCTTTCATCTTTCATACATCGAATTATATTTCCATGCACCTAGTTTACGCGCATCTAGTATATATTTTCCTATGTAATTTTTTGTTGATTTACTGTATTGATTAGATTGGGAGCTACCATTTGATTTTCAATTTGACACTAGTCTACTACTTCTAGTCTATCAAATCCATGCTAATAACAATATGCTACCTAAGAGAGCTAACATTTATTAGATATGTCCAATGCCACACCCTCATATGATGCCAACAATGATCCATGATGCTCAAGGTTGTGAGGCCCCCATTATGAGGAGAAGCCATGTGTGAGCCTATACGGGTCCTGACTTATAAGTTAGATGAGGTCTCTGTGACCAGATGGCAAAAAGGTGATTGTTGTGGATCTAGCCTTTGGGTTAGATAGAGTAATTAAATCAGAAGCAACTTGAGGCACATTGCATTGATGAGTTGCAAGATAAGGGAGTTATTAGGGACCCCTATTTTATGGCCTTGCCCCTAATTGAGGGGCCAACGATAGACCAGACCTAAGTGGTTAGTTCAGTTAGGTTAGTTGGTCAAGTTGACCAGTGGGGTTAAGCCAAGTTGACTAATCAATTAGTTAATTAGTCAATTAGGCCATAGGTCAAGTTGGTTAATCGATTACTCAATTTTAGTGGTGGTTAGTTGATTAGTTGATTAGGCTAAGGTCAACCAACCTAAGCACTACCCAGGATATAAAAGGTGATCCCCTTCACTGCCATCATCAATTCATCTTTCACCCAGTCAAAGATTTCCCAGCTAACCTAAACTCTTCACCTATCTTCTATTAGATAATCATCTAAGCTTCATCGTGGAAGCGCATAACTCGATAGAGCCATCTTTGTATTAGTTGTTTGAAGATTACAAATTCTTTCTTTGTTCTTCTCTTATCTACTATGTAATTTATATCTCCTATCTCTTCCTCAAATTCTATTTACCACACCATGTAATTTATTTTCTTACATGGTATTAGAGCTCAAGAGGCTCTAGAGATTGAGAAGCACACAAGAGACAAAGGCTTCAATAGATAAGAGGAGTGATGTCAACTTTTTGGAAGTAGATCTAGAAGATCAAAAAGAAGTATAGGAGGTAGTGTTGTTGCAATAGTTAGCTATCCAAACATTGAGGATTCATCCACCAACCTTTGGTGAAAGCAAGTTAGATCATACAAACTATTCATTATGGAAGTTTAAAATCACAACTATCATTGATTCTTATGAGCTTCTAGAGATGCTACTACGGACTAACCTAGAACCATAGCCTACCCTTGACCCATCAAATTCCAATGTGATTATTCCTCTGAATGTAGATCTTCTACAAGCTTGGAAAACAAGGAATGTAGATGCACTATGTGCCTTAGTTACAAGTTGTTCTAATAGTGTTTTAGCCTTGATTCAATATACAATCAACATCAAATGATTGGAGTGTACTAAAGATTCGGTATGAAACACAAAGACAAGGATTTAGAACCTCGAGAATTAATTGGCAATAGAGAATTTTTCTAAAGGAAAGATGGCTGAAGCATTCATCACTTGAATCAAGAATTGGCGACCAAATGGCTTGTGCGGGGACACAAAAGACTAGCAAGGAGCTAGCTCAAAGTTGTCTTCAAATCAATCCACCAAAGTTTAATGGACTAGTAACTGCGCTTAATACTCAAGTGAGACCTTAAGCTTTGAATTTTGAGGAGTTTCGTACACTATTAATGGAGGAGAAGTTGAGGCTAAAAGCCAGAGAAGTAGCAATGAAGATGCTACATTCTTTGCTAACACAAAAGGCAAAGGTGGTTCCTCTACCAAAAATATGGTGACAAAAAGAAGAAGAGTGGTAGGACATGCAAATGATATTAATGGTATCCTTAAAAGTGAAGGAAAGGAGACAACCAATACAATTAAAATAGAGCTAGATTTATTCATGGCAACCATTGAGGAAGAGTGATTCTCAGTACAAAAAGAATATATCATTGATTCATGGGTGTTACATAGTGGTGCATCCTATCAAATGACCAAAAAGAAAGGTCTAAACAATTCTATGCAGTCTCTATAAGAATCCATCATTATGGCAATTGGGAATGATGCAAGATTCCCTACTACAAGCAAAGATACTATTTCATCTATTGCTGCAAATGGTAATGTCAAAAAGCTTCCAAATGTGTTGTATGTCCCAAAAATTAGGAGAAACATATTATCGATTGCTGCCATAACTAATCTTAGTCATGAAGTGAGATTCAACAAGACAAGTGTAAAAATTCTTGACATTGCTTGCAAAGTTGTTGACAAAGGAGAAAGAAGAAGCAATGCGTTTGAGCTAAGTGCTCTTACAACCCCTGCTAGAGTAGGGTACAAGTAGGTTTGGACACATTAGGTTTGCAGTATTGGAGAAGATGCATAAGCAAGATATGGTTTCTCATCTATCTCTAGTGATTGAATTGAAGGAACTATGTGACGCTTGTATGATGGGCAAGAAAAATAGAAAGACATTTCCACAAGAAAGCAAGAACATAGTGAATGCTGCTCTAGAGTTGGTGCATGCTAAATTGTGTGGTAAGATGCCTACATAAGCCTTGGGAGGATCTTCTTATTCCATTTGATCATTGACAACTACAATGGGAAGATGTGGGTGTACTTCCTTCGTGCAAGCTTTTTGTAAGTCTAAATAATGGCTAAATTTTATTAAGAATGAAATAGGAAAAAGTGAAGAAATTTAGAATAGATGGTGGTGGTGAGTTCAAATCAAAGGATTTTGAAGATTTTTGCAAGATCAAAGGGATGAAGCATCAACTGATGACCCCTCATACACCTCAGTAGAATAGTGTTATGGAACAAAAGAATGGCACCATTGTAGAAATGGAAAGTGCATGCTAAAGTACAAGGGATTGGCTAGCCATTTTTGGGCTGAAGCTACTAATACTATAGTCTACATTCTCAATCAGAGCTACACAAAAGCTCTTAAGGGAAAAACACCTCATGAAGCTTACACTGTAAGAAACCATATGTCTCATACTTTAGAACTTTTGGATGTGAATGTTATTCTCATGTTCCAGATGAAAAAGAAACATGTTAAAACCAAAAATTAAGAAATGTATCTTCTTGGGTTATATTGGTGAGCAAAAGGCTTATAAATTGTATCACTAAGTCTAGAGGCAAACAAGATCATAGCAAGCCATGATGTGATGTCAACGAGCAACCACATACAATGAAGAGAAAAAGGCAAGTTCTTCCACTTTATCATGAAGAAGTAGTCCACTATGAACCTACCCCAAGAGATGTCCCTATCCTTAAGGAGGAGGAAGCGCCATCTTTAGATGATGAAGAGAAAGTTCACCAACCTAACATCACACCACTAGAAAAGCCATTGCCACAATGGGTGAAGTACCTTTATGTCTAAAATAATCTTATGCCTACATCTCTTTTGAAGAAGGTGGTTGGACCAACGAGGTCTCAAAGAATAGAGAAGCAAAGAAGGGCTTTTATTCACAAAATCAAAATGGCCGTGATGGCTCAGATTCTGAAGAAGTCAAGGAGCCAACCAACTTAGAAGAACCTACCCAATACGCCAAGAGCGCTAGACTAGATATTAGTTTTGCTCTTGGTGTATCGAGCAGATTCTCAAACAAACTACGTGAGAGTCATTGGAAAGCTAGGATGCAACTGGTTACATACTTGAAGAGGACTCTTGATTGTGGTATCACCTATAGTTCTAGTATTTCTCTTGTGGGGAATTGTGATTCGAATTGGGCAAGGGAAAATGATTGTACGAAGTCTATTTTTTGTTATTGTTTCTCTTTGGTTAAAGAATTTTCTCTTAGGTCAATAAGAAGAAACCAATAGTGGCATTGTCCTCTAATGAAGCACAGTACAATGCACATGATCTTATTGAGGATGGGATAATGGAGCTAGTCCACTATCCAATAGAAGAGAATAGAGCAGACATCTTCACCAAATCCCTTATGAAGGATCTGCTACAAGTTCATCTTCAGAGACTTGGCATTGGGTCAAGGAGGTAGTTCACCTACTACACAAATGATGGATATTTAAGGGGGGGTGTTAGATATGCTCAATGCCCTACCCTTATATGGTACCAGCAATAATCCATGGTGCTCAGAGTTGTAAGGCCTCCATTAGGAGAAGAGGCCATGTGTGAGCACGGACATTGGTTTGAGTTATGACTTTAAGACAAATGAATTCTATGTGACTAGATGACAAAAAGGTTAGCCTTGTGGATCTATCCTTTGGGTTAGATAGAGTAGTTAAGCTAAAAGCAACTCGAGGCACATTGCATTGAGTTCTAAGATAAGGGAGTTATTAGGGACCCCTATTTTAGAGCCCCCCCTAGTTGAGGGGCCACTAGTAGTAGCAGCTGACCCAGCCTAAGTGAATTAGGCTGATTAGGCTAGTTGGTCGATTAGGTCAGGCCAATTCCATTAATCGATTAGTTGGTTAGTCTATGTTGACTAATGGTTAGGCCAAGTTGATTAATCAGTTAGTCAATCAGGCTAACGGTTAGGCCAACCTAACCGACCTCCCAAGCTATAAAAGGTGAACCCCTTCACAGCCATCATCAATTCATCTTTCATCTAGTCAGAGTTGTTCTAGCTGCCCTAAACTCTTCACCTATCTTCTATCTAGATTTCCATCTAAGCTTCACCATGTAAGCACATTTTTTGACATAGCAATCTTTGTATCAATTTTTTGAAGATTGAAAATTTTTATTTGTTCTTCTCTTATCTATTATGTATTCTCCATCTCTTCCTTAGATCATGTTCATTGAGATGTGTAATTTATTTTCTTACAATATTTTACTATCAACTTGATACTAATTTGCTACTTCTAGGATGCTAACAATCTGCTACCCAAGAGAGCTACTATTTTATTTTTAGCCAATAATATGTTAGGGATTTTCTAATATGTTTACTAATTATCTACATTTAATTCAGGCAAAGTTCTTTCTTACCTTCAACCAAACAAAGTCCTTCAAAGGTGCAAATCCAACAAAGGGCCTTCAAGAAGTTGAAGCCTTACTTTGTATGCAAGATTCAAGATCAATTCCTTCTTTAAAGTTGCCAATGCCTATCTATTTCTACTTTGGCCCATGGATTTCTTGTGTATCTCTTTAGCCACTAAACTACCCACAACATCATTAAGCTTTAGCTCACTATCTAGAGTTAAATTACTTATGGTTGTCCTAAATGTGTCTATGATGCAAGGAAGAAGTACATCAAAAAATTTATATTAACCTCTTCTTAGAGCTTCAACTTTTGAGCCTATATCTAACTGAATATGAGGTTGAATTCATGAAGGTATGAGGAAATAGTAGTGACCTCCTCCATCTGTAACTCAAACAACTTTTTCATAAGATGTACGTTATTAGATGAAGTTTCCTTCTGGTAAGTGTCGCATAACTTCTTCCATAAGTCATGTTGTGTAGTGATCTTATTCACAATTGTAAACTACATAGATTTTGCCAAGTGCTATCTAATAGTGAATTTGGTCAATGCATCAAGCTCCATCAAATCCTCTTCAAACATGCCTACTAGTTTTGCAAGCATGCCTTTCATGGGCCCAAGATATCTTGGATCTACTCTTCCACAAATTGAAGTTAGTACCATTAAATTTTGTTAACCTTCAGACGAACAAGGTGGAAAATCTGAAAAAACTAAAGCAAAAGACAAGGCCAAGGCAAAAGTGAGACAGAAGATGAAGGCACACCAAGAAAAATATGGAAACACAAGATGCGCAGAAAAGTCCTAAATCAAGGAGAAAGGTGCACAAAAAAAGTGCAAGTCAATACTTTTGTAAAAGAGCACAAGGCGCATCATGATTTATTTTGAGAACGTCGGGCTTTCACCCGTGAAAATTATAAAGGTAGATGGGTGGTAGGAAGGAAGCTAGGAACATAGGAGGACAATGGAAAAAAGGGCCTCCACGGCCAGCCATGTAAAAAGGGGATGGATGCCCATGGGATTTTAGGGCATGTATATAAAGTTCAAAAAGTGAATGAGAGCTCATTCTTTTGGTGTGTGGCAAAGTGAACTCCTCTTCTTCTCTTCTTCTCTTCTCTTACTTTCTTGCTTGTGAGTACTTGAGGGAGGGAGTGTGAGTGGGTGAGGGAGTGAGTATGTGTGTCAGGGTGAGGGATCTTGGAGATGAAGCCCTCCACCATCTCCTCTCTTCTTCTTCTCTTCTCTTCTCTCGTCTTGTGCATGGCTATGGAGGATGGAGCTTGGAGAAAGAGGCTTGAGGATGCTTGATCTTGCATCAAGAATCGTGGAGCTACCAGTGTGTTTGACAGAGGAGGAACCGCAATCGGGCATTAAGGTAAGCTCACTACACCCGTAGGGGGGGATGGAATGTCAGCTATGTGAGAGGTAGCCATTGGTGCTCTCTTGAAACACTTAAACAATAAGCTGTCTATGGGTCTTGGCGGTTGATGAGCTTGAGCTCTGCCTCTACATTTTGGTTCCATTACCCAAGTCCAATGGATTCAAGCTTGAGCACTTGCGCGCTTCAAATCGAGCATTGAAGTAAGGGTTTCATCCCCAAGCTAGAGCTCGAGATAGATAGGAGGTTTTGGATTTTAATCCGTGATACAAGTATTTTTGGTTTATGATGATTAGTTGAGTAGGATAAATATTTTCAGTACTTTTCTTTTGATTTTTGTTACATTTAGAGTAGGATAGGAGGGAGAAATTGGAGTGGGAAGCTTAGGGTTTGCTACTATAAAATAGGCTTGAACATGGCACTAACAGGGAAAAAATGAAAAAAAAAGGTCCTCAGATGTGTTGGGGTCGCAAGGGGAGTGATCAAGTTGGCTAAGGTGGCACTCAACAAGGAATTAAGGTCCTAGGTGACCAGGGAAAGCCTCATTTGCAGTCCTAACTTTGTGTGTGTGTGTGTGTGTGAGAGAGAGAGAGAGAGAGCTTGCAAGTCACGAGTCCACATCGAATTGATCGGAGCGTGTTGGAGCTTTCTGCAAGATTCAGGTATAAGATGTCCTTGGACTACACCCTTTCTTGATTTCTAAAAGTTCTTGTAGGTGGTGACGGCACTGGAGTGCAGATTTTTAGCAAATCGTGATTGACACACATTTTCAGCTGGCTTTCCAATGTCCGATTTTCAGAATTAAACATCTGATTTGGCAGAATCAGATGCTCCGACCAAAGACCTTGTCTAATTTCAAGAATTGGACATGTAAAATCTAACACCAAAATCAGACACACCACATCCGTCCGATCGCTTGTCCAATCGTGACAATCAAACCACAGAATCGGACCTAATGACCTATTCGATCTGAGTCAAATTGTTCCTAGAATTGGGCACTGGTAAATTAGACATCTAATTTTCAAAATTAGACTCTAGTAAATCAGACACAGTCTGAGAAAGAAAATATAGAAATTTGACAAACCTCGGCCAACGAGAAGCATGACCCGTGCTAGAAGAACCCACCGAACACCTCACAGGTAGTTATAGACCTAGATTTTGTGGCCAAACTGTCTGGAATAATGCAGTAGCGTGTTTCCACAAGCTTGACATGTTTGGTATTGTGGGCTAGTTCTAAGACCCCAACTTGACCCTGAATGAGATGAACAGAATAGTGTGGCAAAAAACCCTATAAGCCGACGAGGATAGCTAGAAACCGAACATACAACCCTATCAAGACAACCCATAAACAAGAGCGCTAGAGCTAGGTAGACACTTTGTTTTCTCACTCACTTGATTTCCAACACCCAAAACACACTCAAAGAGAGCCAACAGTCTAGTTGTGCACAGTGCATTGAAAAGAATACACCCGCACACACATGTACAAAGTGAGGGTAAGTTAAGGGTTGGTTGCAATTAACAAGAAACTCACTCAAATATAAAACCTTAAACGAACCCACCAATAAGAGAAGATCCCAAGACATAGGAGGGTGATCAAATCCCCAAAAGTACGACCAAGCAAAGAACACAGCTAAAAAGTAGGACATAACAAGGGCAGACACTATCATGGAAGTGGATCTACCCGGCCTCATCAACCTGATCGACAACTTGGCAGAGCAAGATGTCTTGGACATGGAAGAGGGCAGCTCAAGCCATAGGAGCAATTAAGAACTTGACCTAGGAGATTTTCCTGAGGTTGTCCAGTAGTTAATGAACAAATACGATGCTCAAACCTTGCTAGAACACTGCGGACGACCTATAGAGGACATCATGGGAGATCTTGAGGAGGAGAGGAAGATGGCACATAGGGCTTTGGAAGGCCTAGTTGTGTACAACCAAGATCAGCAAACTAGGAGCTTGTGCTAAAGCATGGAAATGCGAGAGATCCAGAGAGTGCTAGCCCTAGCATGCAAAAATCAATCGAAGAGAGAGAGTGCGCTAGAAGGAGACTCACACTGAGCGAGCTTTTGAACAAAGCAGCTATTAGACAACACGATAGTAGGGAAAAGCACTGCAACATCAGCAACATCGCTACTAGCGGGGTTAGGAGTCAACCAAGGCTCTAAGAGCCAATCAAAAATTCCTATGGTGGCAAAGCAGCTAGACAAATACCAAGAAAATGACAACCGGTATAGCTTTGTGGAGCAATTTGAGCAGGTCTACAAGGCCAACGGCCTCACCAATCCTACTCAACACTCCCAAGATTTTGGACTATGCTTGATGACAAGGGCGGCCTGGTACACAAGTTTGGATATTGTAGAGCGTGCCAATTTCAATGGCTTGAAAAATCTCTTCATTAAGAGATTTTTCGAACATGGGTACTTCGATAACCTGCTAGTGTGACTCATGAACGTCACGCAAAGAGAGAAAGAAGATATTAGAGATTATGTGACCCATGTGAGGAGCCTCTTCAAGAGAATCCCTATGGGTGAGAGACCAACCGAAAGATCAGTATCCATGATATTTATCAATGTAATATGAAGTGAAGAGCTCTACAAAGCCTTGGACGGCAACTTGAGCTTGCAGCAAGACGCACTGGCAAGGGTCTTTGAAGAATCTATTAGAGTGGATGAACAACTCAAGGAAAGAAGCTCTAGAGGCTTGAATCGAGAAGATTCTAGTGTTAGGAGTTCCGAGAGGGCCTCAGCGCCCAGTGAGAGAGCAAGCCCAAGCACGCAAGACAAAGAGAAGGGCACTGATTCGAGACAAAAGCTAGCAAAGATTAGGATGGACATAGTCAAACTGCAGGAGATGATGAGATGGCCAATGCGCCCACACGTCCAATGCGTACATTGTGATGGAAACCACTTGCCAGTCGAGTGTTAGGACCCTAGATCACAACCTTGTGCTAATTGTGGTAGGTTTGGCCATGACACCATGCGTTGTTAACTACCTCCAGACTCCCATACCCGTAGCCTTACGATCAACCCTACCTTGCAAACACTCCACCAAAATGTTTTGGAAGGGGAGCCCCATTGGCTCTCTCGGCACCTAATTACGCTAAACCGTCCATCCCTAGGATAGAGATAAATGCTATAGGTATCCCTAGACTACATGGACCCTACGTGACCCATCCACCAAGTGATACTCCAGTCCACTATGTGGACGAGCCTAGTGACGATGTGCCTTATATAAGCCCATATGTATTGTACGATGAGGAAGGCAACGCACTCCTTATGGACTACTAGTCAGTGCCAGTGATGGCATTAGGTAGAGGGAGAGGCAGAGGCCTAGGAGTACAGACCCAAGTGCCAATCATGTGTTGGACTTGTGCTCATCACCCAAGACACATTTCTTTGCACTGCCTTGAGAGGGAGCAAGCAAATAGAGATAAGGCTGACTTGAGATGCACTGAGTGTGAAATCACTCATCTCTTTGTCGATTGCCTTACATGGAGGCCATCCTCTAGTTCAAAAAACAAGCCATCAGTTCCACTAGGGTTTTTCAGTGTTGAGACACTCAATGGGGAAGCCACACCTATCCTATTGCATGTCATGACCCATGTGTAGACGAAGCAAGCCGGCATATCATTGCCAGGGCCAAGCAACCTTGATGCAATCTCAATTTGAAAGAAGAGTTGGAGATGAAGGAAGAAAAGGCTAGATGTTAAGGTTACCCTCAAAACCAAAAGTGCCACAACACTGCCTGTTGGAAGAAAAGTCATGTTGACACAGATGAAGAAACCTCGGCTCCACGGACTGCTGAAAAGGGAAGTGCTAAAGCCAGGGAGTACCCCAACCCAAAGAACCAATTTGAAGCCATCAAGAAGCTGAAAGAGTGGGTGAAGGAAGCCCAATAAAGTTGCGCCAAACATGGGTCCCTACAAGCATGTAAGCACCTAAAAGATGTTGAGCCCATACTAGAAGATGAGATTGATGATCTCTCAAGCATAAGCACTCCAATCTCTCTCCCACGACCAAAATCAAGGGAGGAAATGGTACCACAAACAAGGCCGCTTAGACAAAGTCTAAATGCTCTGCGGGCCATTGGCCAAAAACCACAGAGTTGGGAGAAAGGCAAGCAACTAGCAACCTCCTTAATACACTAGTGACCACCCTTGTGACTCTAAGCTTAGGTGACCTGCTTAGGCAACATCCAACACTATGGCAGGAGCTAAAATAGTGGTTCAAGGAATCACATGAGCCAGTTACCACACAAACTTGCCTGAGCATGACGTAGAAACACAAATACCGAGTATGACACTACACTCCATGCCTAAATCCTTGCACATCAACACTTTTTGGGAAGGCATAGAAATGCATGCAGTCCTACCAGTCCTAGCTCTGGGGGATGTCACAAGAAAGGGAATCATAAACATAGGGGCAGGAGTAGGTGTGCTAAGCCATGCAATACTCCAAACTTTGGGGTAACCCACCGGTCGAGACTACTAGGTTCAACATCACGCTGGCTAATGGAATGAAGGTAAAACCCTTCAAAGTGTTGAAAATTTGGCCATTGAAGATCACAGGAATCCAATTCTTGATCAACTTTATAGTCATGAAGGGAGTGAACTACGACATCCTACTAGGCTGACCCTAGATGTGCAATGCGAGAGTTATAGAAGATTGGGGCAATGGTCTCATCTTCTTAGGAAATTGAACAGAGTCTGTAAGAGTAGAGATGAACACTTGGAAGACTACACCAGTTAACCTAGATGCCATCTCCACCATGCTGAAAGGTGATGGACATATTAGGAGATCCTATGGGGCCCTTACCAAGTATATCCCATGCCTGGAGGACAAGCGAGATTGGATGCATGTTCTTGCTATCATTGACCTGCCGTTCTTAGACAATAAGGAGTATGAGCAAGCCATCAAGGCAACTGGAAAGCCCAAGGACACGCCCTTAGTACCAGTCTGCATGATGGTTGGAAGCCTCCTCGGAAGACCCAACCCCATCACATTCTAATTCTTGAACAATATATGAGAGCTCCTAGAGATCCTAGGATATCTAACAAAAAATTTGGATGGCAATCCAACAACGAATCTCAAGCCTCTTCACCAAGATCTCTTAGACGAGCATGCATGGCAATGGTCTAAGGTGCACGATTTAAACTTGAGATACAATTGGGCTTTAATCCTTGACTAGTGAGAGGAGATATATCAAAACTTGGAGAATGATGAGCAATTGAACAAAGACAACTCTGATGATGAATATGAGGACTATTGTTCCTTCAGTGATGAGAGCGAAGGGGAAATCGATACTATAGAATATGACACTAGGGGGCATATAATCAAACAAATACGAGTAGACTCAACACCATGCAAGCAGAGTGCCCTTAGAGTAGAGAAAGGAGTTAGACACAAGGACTGTGATCAAAATTGGTTGGAGCACACAGGTGCAATCAACTATGAGCAGGCAGGCCTATCCCAACCGAGTGACGCACCACTATTGTGAACGAACTCACCTTCTGATCTACGACCACTAGGAGAGAGCCCCTCTTCTAGTGAAGATGAAAAGTTTGATTCTGAGTCAGAAGTCAACTGAGATAGTGATCCTGAAATACCTAAACCCCCCAAGACTAGACATACCAAGGGGGACCTATCCGTCCACCTAAGACACCGACAGTTAAGGGGGGAATGATGGAAGCTGCCTATGGAAACGCAGATAGAAGAGCAGCGAAAATTGTAAGACCTGCCAAAGCGATTCACGAAGTTCAAAAAGGGAGATAGAGTGGTGATCTTGCCGGGAGCCAAACGACAGGGGCAAGCAAGAGAACCAATCAAGGGACCCGCCAGGGTCAAAGAGGTCAATTTAGCTAGGGAAGAGGAGACCCCACGACCTGTCTTTATAGTCGATGACTTGGATGAGCAAGATGAAGCAAGTCTCATTACTCTCTTGCGAGAGTATATAGACATCTTTGCTTGGTCCCTAGAAGAGCTCAAATGGGTAGGCCCGAGTGTGGTGACTCACAATATACCCATGACACCTGATGCAACACTGGTCAAGCAGTAACCGGAATCACATGAATCCAAAGCACGTCCACGCCATCAATGAAGAAATTGATAAGCTAATGAGAGACAGATTCATCTATGAAATTGAACACACAAACTGGGTTTTCCCCATCGTCATCGTATTAAAGAAGAATTGAAAGATTAGAGTGTGTGTCAATTACAAGAAGGTAAACGCGGAGACAAAGAGAGATAATTATCCATTGTCGTACACCGAGTACATGCTTGAGAGATTAGTTGGCAAGGAGGCCTACATTTTCTTGGATGGCTTCTCTGGACACAATCAGGTGCAAGTGCATCCTAATGATAGGCATAAGACCGCATTTGCCACTGAATATTTGCCACTAAATGGGGAATCTTTGCCTACAAAGTCATGCCTTTTGGGTTGACTAATGCGCCAACTACCTTCCAACGACTGATGTGTACAATATTCAAAGGCATGCTGAGGAAGGAGTTAGAGGTCTTCGTGGATGACTTGTGTGTTCACTCTACTTGGAGGGAACACTTAGACTATACCATGTCTCATTGAATCCCTTAAAGTGCCAATTTTGGGTAAAGCATGGATGCATCCTAGGACATATGGTGTTTCTCAATCTTCAACTGATTTACAAGGGTGTTCATTGCTTCTTAGAACATATAGGGTATTATCGATGGTTCGTGTTGAGCTATGCATTAATTGTTAGACCTCTATACAAGCTATTGATCATATTGAATGGACCGAGGAATGCCACTGTGAGTATGAGGAACTAAAAAAGGATTTGACCATGGCATCAATTCTACAAGCCCTAGATTGGACACTCACATTTCATGTGCACATTGATGCTTCAAAATTCACTGTGTGAGCTGTGTTGTGCCAACCTGGTGAACACAACCTAGATTACCTAGTGAGCTTTGCTAGCAGACAACTCACTAAGACCAAAATAAATTACTCAACAATTGAGAGAGAGGGCTTGGCCATGGTGTTTGTTGTAAAGAAATTTTGGCATTATCTTTTGGCTATGCCTTTTACCTTCTTTGTTGACCATCGAGCCTTGTTGTATCTTGTTAACAAACCATGCACTATAGGATGCATCGCTGCATGGTTACTTCTACTTTTGGAGTTTGACTTCTCCATGGCGGGGCGTAAAGGGAAGCAGCATTACATGATTGACCATCTATCTTGCATCCCCACGAGAGAAGCTATTGGACAAGGCATTGTGGATGAACTGCCAGATGTGCATCTATTCTGTTTGTCCAATGAAAAGGGTTTTTTTAGAGCTGACATGATGCCGTATTGGGAAGATGACATAGTTCAAGTGCTTGAGCGCGCAGACTACCGGAACGATTGATAGAAAAGGACCGACTTGGGCCACTCATCTTGAAATTCCAACCCTATCAGTTGATAACATGCCAACTCTATAGGTTGGGACAAGACTGGGTTACTGCGCAAATGTTTATGTGAGCATGAAATGCATGACATACTGATAGAGACACACAGTGAAATCGCAAGAGGACATTTCAATGAAGACGCGATAGCTCTCAAAGTGATGCACTTCCAATTGTGGTAGCCTATTCTCTTCTTCCGAGGTGCAGCACAATTTGTGAAGCATTGTGATGAGTGCCAATAAACTAAAGTCCCTATTTGTAAAGATCACATGGAGCTAACCCCAATTTGTGAAGCATTGTGATGAGTGCCAACAAACTAAAGTCCCTATTTGTAAAGATCACATGGAGCTAACCCCAATTATCACACGACAGCCCTTTGAGAAATGGGAGAATTGACTTCATTGGACCCATTAGTCCCGTGGCATAGTATTCACAAGCCAAATACATCATTGTGGCCACCAACTATCTAACAAAATGGGCAAAAGCATGAGCTATGAGAAAGAATGATGCAAGGACCATTGCCAAGTTCCTATGGGAGCAGGTGATCTCACAATTTGGCTACCCCATCATCGAACTAGTCGGCGACCAAGGCACACACTTCATCAATGAAGTGATAGCTCACCTCTTGTCCTCCTTCCTAATCATTCATCAGAAATCTTTGCCCTATTATCCTTAGGAAAACGGTCATGGTTAATCCACAAATAAAATCTTAGTAAACGTCCTGACCAAGGTCATCTCTGCTTTGTGAAATGATTGGGATAACAAGTTGATGGCAGCCTTGTGGGCCTACTACACGGCTTACAAGACGGCTGTAGGATATACCCCCTTTATGTTGACTTATGGTACAAAGGCAATTATACCCTTGGAGTTCTTCGTACCTAGCCTCAGGATAGCCCTTCAAGAGAGATGGGATGGGAAGGCAATTCTACCCTTGGAGTTCTTCGTACCTAGCCTCAGGATAGCCCTTCAAGAGAGATGGGAAGGAGGCATGGACGAAACGCTTAATTGAGCTTGAATGCTTATCAAAAGCCCGGCTTCTAGCCATCCATGCACTAATATGCGAGAAGGCAAGATGCAAATGCTAGTTTGACAAGCATGTCAAGCAGTGCAACTTTGAATAGGATGACTTAGTACTACTATTCTCAGTCAAATGACATAAGCAAAAACTGAAGTTTCGATGGCTAGGTCCTTTTAGGGTTCGAACCATCAGCCAAACTGGAAATGTAAAACTCAAAACCCTAGAAGGTGAGGGCATAAGCCTCTTCAATGGTAGTCACATAAAGAAGTACTTCCCTCCCATGCACCCATTGCATGAGCCTCCAATGCTGGCACCCCCTATCCAAGTATGAATAGCCACTATCACTGAGATGGACAATGAGGATGAGGAAGCTATAGAACCAGCTTACCTAAGCATAACATCCACTTCCAAGCACACATGCACTATCAATGCATTGATCGATGATGAGGGAGCTGATTTTAATGTCCTAACCCATGACCATTGGACCCAAATTGGCACAAACCGTAGTTGCAGCCCACTAATGCTAAGCTTAGCCCTTATGGAGGCCGACCCTACACACTTTTGGGAAAGTGCAAGGTTGCACTTTCTATAGAGTTTGAAAGCATGCCGATGATCTTCTATGTGTTTCCCAACACTAAAGATGCAAGCACAGAATTGTTGTTAGGACAAACCTTTAAGAAGCGAGATCATTGTACTGTCGACTACGAGTCACAACATATCCACCTAACCATAGGCAACGTTTGAATAGCTACATCTTTCAACAAGGGCAGCATGACTCCTTCCAAGTCCACAAAGCCACTAATAGAGAACCCCACTGTCAAATCTAAGGAGGGGGTTGTGACTCATCACAACCCGCCAAACCTCAATGCCTGCAACCTGCTCAACCCAACACTGAAGCTAAGAAACCCCGGTTCAAATGGGTACCTAAACATCAAGGACTACCACGTTGAAGCAGACACTCATGTCCTCGCAAAGCTAAGGGCCCACACTCAAAACCTAGGAGCCCAAGACGAAACTATAAACATCGACACACGGTCAAGCCGTGATGGGTCCCCAAAATCTTATTGCAAGCACAAGGCTGCTATGAGGGTAATCCTTGGATTTGGCTACCTAAAGACAAAATAACCAAAAGTCCTATTCAAATGCCAACCTCGAGCTTGGCCACACAAAATAGTGGGTAGAGGCACTTGAGCCACAAGAGAATCGGGCCGCCAAGTCCATAGAACAGCCAAAACCTAGCTCAGTAGTGCCTAAAGCAATCTATCACCCAAAATTGCAGCAGTCTGCTACTAATAAAATGCCCAAATCTAGAGTTGATGGTATCCCTCAAACCTCAAAAGCATCTAGTAGCATGACAATCACAACCACAACCAAACTCATCAAACATGAAGCCAAGCTACAACCTAAGGAGCAAACCATTAGTTGCTAAACTCTCTAGTTCTATCAAACCTCAACCACCTACCAGCCTTAGACCCTCTTATGCATGGCAATCAATTCTAACTTTGGCCGCAAACTTAGTTGAAAATACGGGGGATGACTTGGTTGCTTTCCTTAGATGCTTGGACGTGACTTTCATGGCACTTGCTAAAAGCTATGACCACTTAGACTTGGGACTCTTGGATGAGAACCTGTGGCAACGAAAATACGGGCACTCCCTTGTTCTTGGGAAGAATCAAAATTCATGTTTGTTAAATCTTTTGAAGTAGTTGTGGAGCTTATTGCCACTGAGGTTTCCTGCAAACAAGCGTAGCAACAATGCCTCATCACTTCATATGACAAGCGTGCAGCTTGTGCCAATGATCAAGAGATAGACAACTTGAAATAGCTTGTAGCCAACAACTCCCCTTTCTTGAAAAAATGGTACACTCTTCACCTCCAATGGGGAAGGGGGTTGTCAAGTCATGTCAATTGCCAAGCAACGCCATGCGATTAAAACATCAAAATATGACCCAACCTCTTCTAGGGTATTAATGACCATTTTTGGCCAACCCATGGAAGAACATATTCAAGGACACCCCTACTTAGATCACATCCTTACCGAGGAGGAGCTGCACATTGCTAGTTGCATGGACTCATGTGACTTCTTACTCAATGTCCTTACTTACATCACCCAACTTGGCATCAGACCTTTCAACATGGACTAGTATGCTCACATGGAATATAATCCAAACTTCTATGCTTGGCTCATGCAAAATTAAAGCACTATACCCATACACAGTGTGTCTTTTACACTCTAGCCTTCAATCCTAGGAAGGATTCTTCTCAATTCCAAGGGGAAGGGGGTAAGGGTAAGGCAAAGGTAAGGGTAAGGTAAATCAAACCAAACACACAAGGAAAAAAATAAATAAAAGGCACATGTTGGTAGGATGGAACAACTCATGACTGCAGAAAAGGTCAATAAAGTTTGAAATCTACAGACTAATTGGAAGAAAAGTTGATTTCTACACTCAAGCAATTCAATTCAGCAAATATGTAATTGTTCCCTTTTGTTTGTGATTATTCTGAATAACACTAATGGCAAATATGGTTTCATGATAGGCCAAGAAAAGGCTAGCAAATTTTCTTTTTCAGAAGAAGAATAAGAAAAATGTGGTCTTTCAGTGGAAATGTGAGCCTTCAACCAGTTTAAGTTCTGGCATATCTTCAACCTAGAAGATGTGGCCATTGAAGAATGGGCTGTGAGGAAAATCATTGAGCAATGCAATCTATAGAAATACATGGAAGAAGTAGGTCAGGGGGTAGACTACATCCACTGTGCAGAGTTCTTGAGGACTTTCCACAGGAACCACGACACCATAACTGTGCAAGCATGAGGAAGAGGAAACTCATCAAGTGCAGATTGAATTGACCCTGGAGCTAGTGGAAAAGGCATTGTGCTTGGCAAACAAAGTAGAGAGGAAGCCAAAGAGAGATGTATATGCCTTGCTAGGAATGGACAAGGTAAAGGTCCACACCAATGATAGCATCAGCTTGGAAGATATTCCGGATCCTAATGTCCAACTCCAAGCTAAGATGGTGCATGCGTTGTTTTCTAGTCAGAGGTACAACACCATCATGAGCCGCATTAATGTCCCCTACTAGAGAGCATTGTAGCACGGTCGCTAGATGAAGTGAACCTCAATGGTTTTGTGAGGAAAACCACCATTGAAACCTCGGCAAAGGCTTTGGCAATGAGAGGATAGCCTGCCGGAGGAGAATCTCTTGCCACCAAGGCCAAAGGAAAAGCTTCATCTTCAAAGGCCTTAGGGCAAGGGCAGGAAGAAGCAGGAGAAGGAGTGGATGAAACACCAAGCAGGTCACCACCTCACTAGTAGGAACATGAGGGGCAGTCTAATGAAAGGAAACTAAGTGAGGAAGAAGAAAACAAGGAACAGGAAGACTAGAATAGATGGGGAAAGGCTAAGAAGATGGAGAAGAAAAGTGCACTAAAAAAACAGGAAGAGGAGAGGAGGAAATAAGAAAAGGCAGACTTGCAAAAGGTTCGCAGGGAGTCCAAAAAGGCCAAGGAGAAAAGAGAGAAAGAGGAGGAGGAGGAATTGAGAAAAGGAGGAGGAAGACATGGCCCTCGTGCAGGTCCATTGAGCAGCAGTCCAGGTAGGACACCGAGCCAAAACCCACAAGCCTAGTCAGAGACAAAGTGTCAAGCTCAAGCACCCATGTGCCAGATTTCGTGCCACCTATAGTGTGAGAAGGCAAGGGCAAGGCTCCAATCACCCCCATTCCCACTCTCTTGATGCTCGCCACCACCACGGCCATGTCCACACCTAGCTCTATGACCCAAGTGGATGCCAACAACTTAATGGCTCGGTCTAGTACTTCATGAATAAAGAAATGGGCCAAGAGCATGAGAAGGAACCCCTCTGGTAGGAACCAAAATGCCAGCTACGGCAGACACCAAGTCGAGGCAAGACCCTAAGAGGAAAAAGGTGGCAAGCTCCACAACCTCTGTCCCCGCAATGGAGAGGCCACCCAAAGAATACGACGAGTATGTCAAGGAGCTTCTCTCTCAATTAGAGAAAGACAAGGAGGAGAAGAAAATTATGGTAGCAGAGCTCAAAGCCGAAAAAGAGGCCATGGTTGCATCCCAGTTGGAGAAAACATGCCAAATAGCCATGGCCCAAAGGGAAGTTCATGAGCTAAAGGAGCAGCTACAAACCACGGAAGAGACAGAATGGAATGGCAAGTGTGACTGAATGAAGAAATTGAGGCCATACAACACCTACGTTGGCACAATGAAGAGATTGTAGCACACTACAAATATCTGCAAGCTGAAATGGAGAAAATCACTAAAGCCACAGAAGAAATGGAGGAGCTAAGGGAGGAAAGAGCTCGCATGTATGAAAGAGAGATGGAAAGATTAACCCAAGAATCTGCCTCGGCACACAAAGAGCAGCAAAAGCTAAAGAGAGAAATGGAAGATCAAGAACAAAGGCTGACAATGCTAGCTCAGAGGCAGGGGAAAGCCTCAGAGACATGGAAAGGAGAGTAGAAGAATGGGCTAACTAGAATGGACAAAGAGTTAAAGCCTTAGCATGCCGTCTTGCTCAAGTAGAAAAAGAAAAAGTACTTGCTGAAAGCAAAGTGGAGGCCACCCAAGTGAGCTTCCAAACCCAGCAACGCGCCTTCCTGTATACTCTATTGGACGTCACCCAGGCAGAGGAGGGAGAGTACATAGAGGCCATGAAAAGGAAATTGGCAATGGCTCGTAGAGCATTGAAAGTAGGACTACAGATGCCGCCACAACCTAGCGGAGTTGGCCCAATCCTGGAAGAGCAATGCCACTATCTCTTATTAGCAGGCCTAACCTCGTAGGAAGTGGACGCACTCAGGTTCATCGAAGAAAAGGAGCAAGAGCCAAGCTAGGAGAGGGAGGTGGATATGAACTTTGGAATAGGACCACATGAAGAAGGGATTGTCCCACCACCTCCTTCCCCATGCCCTGAAGAGCAGCAACACGCAGACACCTCTGTAGAAAGAAAGGTGGCACTAAGGGAAAGAAGAAAACAAATGGTGGAGGAGACAAGGAGAAAATGGAATGCCAAGGGAGTGAGGGCACCCCAGGCACCTATCCCACAATGCGAGGATGATGCCCCAACAAGTTTCCATGCCGACCTCATAACCTAGGAGAGGCAAGAAACGTCCATGAGCCCCTTCAACTTTAACTTCCAGTTCCCCACCACCTTGCGTAGGGTTTTGCCCATTAAGGTGGTGGAGGATGTGATTAATGTCGGAAGCAGGCTCAAAAAAAAAGATTGGAGGAGAGAGAGAAAACCCCACATCATGGGACATTGAAGATGCCGAATTTTGGCAAAATAAGGTTTTTGAAGTGCCAAGGTCTGTGCCTGGCTATGAATATCAACCTTTAATGGAGAAGAAGGATCTGTGATGCCAACCTAGACACTTGGATGGCCTTTTGCAACACTCAACCCTTCGAGAAGAATGGCCCAACCTTTATGCCCTACCCTCAAAGGATGTGAGTGGATTTTGACTCCAGTGTCCACGACTACTACAATTTCCCTATAATGTATAATCCTCATTGTGCTACATATGAAGATGCCCTTATCTTCACATCAGAGAACTTGTATGATATCCTAATCCACTTCACCAAAGAATTCTCTTCATGCCCTGATCCCACCTTTATTACTACTTGTAATTACCTTAGACTTCTTAGGATACTCCTTAGGCAAGACCCCACCCCACAGGAGTGCGGTCTCCCAGTACTCCATTTTGATCCTAACACTATAGATAGTTGCGCGATGGCTCGACTAATGATGCGAGCTGCTCTATTACCTTCATTTTACTTAGCTCTTCTAGATTATATTAATGATAGTTGCTTCACCCGCTACAATCATCCATTCCTCTCCAACACCACCCTTCAGGTCCACCTAAACCTCAAGGGGTACCTCCAAAGCCGCCAATTCCTTAATAAATCTATTAAGCCCCCTTCTCCACCTCACTCCGATGACGAAGCCTAACTTCTATCACAACTTTGTAACTCATACCAAAAAAAAAGGAGAAAATAAAAGCAAAATAAAAATAAAAATAAAAAAGAGAAAGAAAAGAATAAGAAGAAAAAGAAAGATAATGAGGTACAAAGCAAAAGGGCCATCACAGAACATGGAAACGAAAAGAGATATTACACGTAGACACAGCAGGATGCATAAGGGTCACAGTCATTGTACCTAGGGGTTCTTAAGTTAGGAGTGTCTGGTGGCCTTGGTCAGCCCTAACCCCCTAGCCCTTTTTGACTCCCCACTACACATGCTTAGGGCACATCAAGGACAGGACATACCGAGGAAGGTAATTCTTGCCTATGGTTAGACCCATCACCCTAAGCCCCCTACACCAGACCTCCCTTATGCACAAACTGGGTCCTCAAGTGTGGGATGCCATCGAGGGCCCAAGGTTAGACCCATCTCCCAGTTCCACTAGCATGTGCTCCCTACACTCCATGGTAAAGTAGAGACACCCCCAAGTAGTGCACCTTCTTTTCTTTCTAGATACAAACAAAGGCCTCAACCATCGACTTTGGCGGCCCCATCATGCATGCAATATGCCCCCGACCCCCACCACCTTAATCGGGTGATTAATTTCTTCCCAAGCTCACTTCCTCTATAGCCCCATCACACCATCGACTCACACATCCGCCCTTTCTCATCAAACCCTCATCAACTCAAAATCGCAATGTCTTAGGACTAGCAACCACCTACAATAGGGGTCATTTTGTGAGGCAACATTCCCATGAAGGCAAACCGAGGCACAAGAAAATCGAGGCAGTCACACAGAGGACCAAATGAGGGATCCGTCCAACTTTATCTTCAATTTCAAAGATCAATCTGCACATCTGCCTCTCTCCATGCAAGAATCCATCCAACTTTATCTTCAATTTCAAAGATGGATCCACACATCTACCCCTCTCCACGCAAGGATCCGTCCAACATGATATTCAATTTCAAAGACATAAATTCCTTCAACACACCCTTTATCAAGGCTTGTATACAAACTCAAAAAGCCATCTAGTTACACACATCACCCCTTCCAACCACTCCGCATCAGTGCCATTGGATTGGCACTTGTCTAGGAGGGGGGTAATGCTAACCCTCAGATGAAAATTGTGGAAAATTTGGAAAATATAAAGAAAAAGACAAGGCCAAGGAAAAAGTGAGACGGGAGAGGAAGGCCCGTCAAGAAAAATATGGAAATACAAGAAGCATAGAAAAATCCTAAATCAAGGAGAAATGTGCACAAGAATAAGTGCAAGTTAATACTTTTGTAAAAGATCACAAGGTGCATCATGATTTATTTTGAGAACGCCGGCCCTGCAAATTGTAAAGGTAGCTGGGTGGTAGGAAGGAAGCTAGGAAGATAGGAGACAATGGAAAAAAGGGCCTAGGCCACATCCAGCCATGTAAAAATGGGATGGATGCCCATAGGATTTTAGGGCATGTATATAAAGTTCAAAAAGTGAATGAGAGCTCATTCTTTTGGTGTGTGGCAATGTGGACTCCTCTTCTTCTCTTCTTCTCTTCTCTTGCTTGCTTGCTTGTGAGTGCTTGAGGGAGGGAGTGTGAGTGGGTGAGGGAGTGAATGAGTGTGAAAGGGTGAGGGATCTTGGAGGTGAAGCCCTCCACCATCTCATGTCTTCTTCTTCTCTTCTCTTCTCTTGTCTCACGTGTGGCTATAGTGGATGGAGCTTGGAGGAAGAGGATTGAGGATGCTTGAGCTTGCATCAAGAATCGTGGAGCTACCTGTGTGTTTGAGAGAGGTGACAACTCAATCGGGCATTAAGGTAAGCTCATTACACTCGTAGGGAGGGATAGTGCGTCAGCTATGTGAGAGGTAGCCATTGGTGCTCGCTTGAAATGCTTGAACAATAAGCGGTCCGTGGGTCTTGGCAGTTGAGCTTGAGCTCACCTCCACAAATTTCTTGATGTTTTCCTCTCAATGGAGAGGATGAGGCCATTTGTACAAAATAGCAACTCAAAACTAAGAGAAGATAGAAGATAAACCACTACTCAGTATGATGCATATATCAATATCCAAATGTTATGAAAATCACTATGTATAGTTAAAACATTGTATTACTATATCAATACTTCTTTATGGATATTACAGCATAATAGCATCCAACTATTTTTAGCAGTACATCAATAGATTGATCTCCCTGAAACCTTTGTGGTACATCAAATAACAATGTTCTTGCTCCTTCACAAGCAAACATGCATGGACAATATGATAATACATCTAGCTCAAGAATTGCTACAGTATATACAATCAAGGTTTGAAAAAGGGATAGCTCTCATAGAAGAGGACGGCACCCTAGCATATATATCTCAAATCCCACTCCAAACAGATGATCAAACTACTACTGTAGTAACATGTTGCACACAATAACTACAACCTGAAACATTAAAAAAGGGAGCAAATTTAGCACTTATGGGCTTATTGAAGAATTTTTCAATCTCTTAATATACATAAAATCTCATCCAAAATAGAGATAGTGAAGAATTTTGCTAAGAGCATTGGTAGGAGACTTTCACTTACTTTGTTACCAGTTGATGCAGCTACAAGGAGACAATGGACATTACACATAGATGGAAATAGGTGGAAGAAAATGATTTTTTTATGATGCCTAGTGATTCGATAGCAATAATTCAAAAATTTTATTAGATAGTTAAGGAAAAAATCAATAAGCCTTTGCAAGTAGGATTCATAAAGCCAAGAGCAAGGTTACATGGCTTTTACCCATAGTGTTTGTACCAAAGAAGAATGGGAAGATAAAAGTTTGTGTGGGATAAAGAAAGCTTAATTAAAATTCTCATTGGGGATTGAAGGCCTCCTATTCCTAGCCACCTATATTTTCCTATACTTATTTTCCACATACTTATATACTGCAATCGGTGGCTACTCATCACTTTTGTCACTTTATTCTTTATTATTTACGTGTCAATAGAATATGGGAAGTCATGTCACACATTGTGACTATTGGAGTTCTTACATACCATAATTATCTCTCTTGGTTGAACCTCCATAGCTCTTTCTTATCTCTTTCTTCCACCCATGCTTCCACTCGTGCTCCACCTTTCAACTGGTATCAAAGTGGGCTCTCCCAACCCCACATTCTCCAGGTATGCATTGACCTTCATTTTTCTCCAACTTGTTCTAAGGTTGGTTGGGGCCTTCTAGGGATTTTTTGAGCATTTCCAAGTGCCCCATTGTAGCCTTTTACCTCAACCCAATCATCAATAGCAAAGCCAAGAGCGGTCCATGAGATTGTGCTTGTTGTCCCTACCCATATTTCTAACATAGAAAACCACCTCCAATCATGCTTTTTTCCTTGATACGTGGGTAGACATTTGGTCATTTTCAAACATGTAAAGCTTGAACTTGAGTGCTATTTGGAGCTGTTGAGCTCAGCAATTGACTCTAGACACATTGCAAGTCTATTGTATACTATTTGAACAGCGTGTATTTGAATGCTTATGGCTTATATGATGCTTGTGGGATAAGTTTGTACCACTCAAATGTTGGTTTGATACTTGGAAGACCTTCTTAAATAGATTAGAGCTTGAATAACTCAAAATTTGAAGGGTTCTTTGCTATAGCAAAGTTTGGACAGCAAGCATTCATAGTGGATGTCTATGTATTGAATGCCTACGTGCTATTCTAGTATGCTACATAGTTATGTTGATGCTTGGCATTGATCATTGTGCCTAGATATGCTTATGGTAATCCTTAAGCCTTGTATTTGAGCTCAATTGTTGACTTTGGATATTGGCTATTTGATTCAATGATTTTCACTTGCATGATTGAAGACATATTGAAGGTACATGCTCCTAAATGTATACATGATGCATTTTGAGAACTTGGATGTTATGAGCTTTGTGCATGAGCTTTGGTTTGCTCTTGGATACTCAAAATTTGCTTCTAGTGGGATTACTTGATATTTTCTTTGTAGAGCTTGGTTCTTTTGAGTCAGTGAGAGACTTATTTATACTTTCTTGATTTATGCATATACTATCATTGCAAAGATATATGACTATGGTTTGATTTGCCTTTGATTTGGGCACCTTTGTATCTCTTACTTTCAGTGGGTTGTTGTGATATTCCGACTTTGATTTAAAATCTTCCCAACTTCTCGCCAGAATGGACTTGAAGAACTCTAAAATCATTAAATAGAGAAGATCTTGAGCAAAAAGACCATAATCCGCCGACATTTTTCCATATTGGCAAGGACTATAGCCACCCGTCATGGAAGTTACGATGTGAACAAGAGTTATGAGCCATATTAGTCATTAGTGTCAGTGTCTATAGTATGGATGATCCAAAAATATTATATTTTTGGACAAAACTAGCATATTTTTTATATTCTAGATATTACAATGCTAATAGGGATGGTTACAGAGAAAAAAAAATTGTGTATTTGGGCCATACAAAAGGGTTACAGTAAAGTGTACAATAGTCGTCAAAATGAAGGCAAAGTGTACTTGAATCCACAAGATTGATACATAAAATAAATACAAGATCGCTTAATGACAGTGCTCATGAAATCATGGCAAGATACAAAGGATGATAATAATATAATGTATTGAAAATGCCTACATAAATCACATGACCAAAAAAGAAGAGGATGTGCATCCCACGGATCCAAGTGCGATCTATAGATCCTCGCTATCCGAAAGATCATCCCGCCACAAAGGAGCATCAAACGGGCTTTGCAAAAAAAAAACAACTACACATCAATCCACCACACAATAATGTATTTTAATTAAAATTAGTAGGTACGGACAAGAAAGATGAGTGACTTACTGGGCCACCGCATGCATACAATCTATCAATCAATGCAGTGAGACCGTGTCTCTCTGCATATCGAGTCTCTAGGCCGGTGGGATTGTAGTTTGTAATGGAGTTCTGCAAAGAAAACAAAATACAACTATTAGAAACGCAATTGTCAGTATAAGGGATATTGCAAAAAAATAAGTGAAAAAAACAAAAGAAAAACTTACAAAGTACTCCATATAAGTCATATAGCTGCCACTCCCAAGATGATGGACCACTCCTGCCTCTAATCATGCCCTCGTTGCCTCGCACTGCTATCTCCAACATTCTAGAGAATCTGTAGCCTCCTCCCCGATTCGGCACCAATAATCTATGTATGGCCATTTGAGCTTTGAGGCCCCACTCTTAAGTTCCTTGCGTGCGTCCGATCATTTGTGTATGTATGCATGCATGCATTCCATCATCCAGCCTGTGGAAAACCTATCTGCTATGGTGGGTACCGAAAACTCCTCATGCAAGGATGCTACTATGTGGTCCTTGCTCCCCTCCGGTATGTTCTTCCAATGATCCAAGCCATTTTTCTGAAAAACTTGTTGGCACAACTCTCTCATATGAGCCATCACCCTCCTCCCCTCATCATTCATGATGACAGCTCATGTCCTATCATCTACAAGGTATCCAAACCCCTCTACGGTATGTCTAGGATGTGTCCTCTCCCACCTGTGACTACACTCCTGGGCATATCCAAGAGACCCTTGTACATCTGGTGTACCCACGAGGGTGGTATCTCTTGGAGTAGCGCCCATAGGGGTGCCACCTATGGATGGCTGAGAAAAAGCTCAAATGACTAGAGTAGATGTCCCCACAGGTGTGACAAATCCCACAAGTGACACAACTCAACAGAACGACAAGATGGAGACATTGCGTCGGTACCTCCATAACAATCACCTAAGCCACCCTCTCTCGAACCTACACGATAGCGAGGAGTAGCACCTGTACCTCAAGCCTACCACGGGCTCACTGCATCCACATCTCCACAGCATCCCCCAGAACCACTCCCTCTATCCGGCCCAAGTCTGGAGCATCAACCTTGTCTACTGGAAACCAAAGCATCAGAGCATGCCAAAGTAGATCTAACAGAACGGTGTGATGGTGTCCAAGGACAGCTCCTGGTCTGCCATATCTCTGAATCGAGCCATCTGATCTGGAGACATACTTGTGAAGATCTCCTATAGCTCTTCGTCACTCATTCCTCAACTCATCGTGATGTCCAAATATCCACAAAGGTCACCTGCACAAATAAAAATTGATGTTAGCATAATCAGTATAAAGATTCAAGCAAAGCACGGTAATATAACAATTTAAAAAATTATCTTACTTAAAATGCATATTCTAGAGTACCCTTATAAGTGATTCATCAACGAATTGAGTAGGTGGATGCTCCAAGTATGATGTAGCCTATGGTCCCATGTCAATCTCTTGACACAACTCTGCATACACTAGAAGGTCGATAGAAAGGTTGCCACAAAAGGATGAGTCCACCTTGTTCTCAAAGAATTCTTGGCCTCTTGTCTTTCCATCATTGTTACCCTATTTTGCCTCCTCTACATGCTCTAAGATTTGGGTAGCCTCCACCCTTGCAATATCGACCCCTCTATCTGCATACTATCCTCATCTACGTTGGGAACATTGCTTTCATCATATACTCTCACACTTTGAGGAGCTAAAGGTACAACATACCACCATCAAGGTTGTCGGGGGTTTGGATAGAAAATTACATGTTCAAAATCACATACAAAAAGAGATTTAACATTTGTGATATATACCATGTCGTAATAACATTTAAAAAAAACATGAGTTCATGCACCTATTCACAATGGTCCGGCAATACAAATATATCGCGCAAATCCATCCATCTTTTTTCGGAATCTATTTTAATAAATCCATATGGACCTCGTCAACAGTTGTCGTGGCTCCTTCCAGTACCACTTTGAACCACTGCATATCAAATAAGATCATGGAGAAGCTACAATAATCCACTATGATAATACTTTGTAAGTTTCCAAAATACTCCACCTGCCATTCTTTGGAAGGGGAGCCCCATTGGCCCTTCCTGTGCCTAACGACATTAAGCCAGCTGTTCCTAGGATGGACAAAAACCCTACTGGCATACCCAGACCACCTGGTCCTTACGTGACCCATCCACCGAGCGATGCTCCAGTCCAGTATGTGGAAGAACCAAATGAGGAAGAAACTTACATATGCCCTTACATCTCACATGACGATGAGGGCAACAATGTCCTCATGGATTATCCCCCCGTGCTGGTGATGGAGTTAGAAAGAGGATGAGGTAGAGGCCTAGGAGGGCAGACGCAGGATCCAATCACATGTTGGACTTGTGGTCACCCAGGTCATGTCTCATCATGCTGCCCTGAAAGGGAGCAGCAAAACAGAGACAAGGCTGACCAAAGGTGTACTGAGTGCAGAATCACTCATCTCTTCGTCGATTGCCCAAAGCGAAAGCCGTCTTCTAGCTCAGCCAATGTACAATCTATCCCATTGGGGCTATTTGGTGTCGAGAACCTCGATGGGGAGGCTACACCTATCCCATTGCGGGTCATGACCCATGCCCAGACAAAGCAGGCTGGCATATCACTACCAGGACCTAGCAACCTTGACACAGCTTCAATAGGGAAGAAAAGTCGCAGTGGAAGAAGAAGAGGTCAGAAGCTAAAATCGCACTAAAAGTGAAGAGTGCTACAACTCTACCTACTGGAAAGAAGGTCTTTGACGTAGAGGCAGAGACTTCAGCCCCTAAGACGGCCGAAAAGGGAAGTGCTAAGGTAGGGGAATACCCGCATCAGAAGCAACAATTAGAGGCCATAGAAAAAGTAAAGGAATGGGTGAAGGAGGCTCAAGAGCATCTAAAAGAAGCTAAGCCCATCATAGAGGACGAGATCGATGATCTCTCCAGCATAAGCACGCCAATCTCACCTCCTCAACCAAGGTCGGGAGAAGCAACTGCACCACAAGCAGTGCCGTTAAGGCCAAGCCTTGATGCTATAGGGCCGCAGATCAGTCACGACCATTGGCCAGGGCAATCCAGGTTAGGAGAAAGACGAGCACCCAACGATCTCCTGACCACGTTGGTGACTACCCCTGTAACACTTAGCCTGGGAGATCTACTTAGGCAGCATCCCACCCTATGGCAAGATCTTAAGTAGTGGGTTGAAGGGTCATGAGAGCAGGTCACGGCAGACCCTCATGACCATGATGTAGAGACGCAAATACCGAGTTTGATGCTACACTCTATGCCTAAATCCTTACACGTCAATGCCTTCTAGGAAGGTTTCTAGATGCATGCGGTCTTATCGGTTCTAGCCCTAGGCAATACAACAAGAAAGGGAATCGTGGACATGGGAGCTGGGGTTAGTGTGCTTAGCCACACGGTGCTTCAGACTTGGGGAAACCCGCTTGTCGAAACTGCTAGGTTTAATGTCACATTAGCAAACGGTATGAGAGTCAAGCCATTCGGGGTGCTTAAGAATTGGCCAGTGAAGATCATAGGTGTCCAATTCTCTGTGGACTTTATAGTCATGAAGGGAGTGGACTACGATATCTTATTAGGCCGAACCTGGATGTGCAACGCTAGAGTCATCGAAGATTGGGGTAACGGCTTGATCTTCCTTGGCAATAGAACGGATGCCGTGAGAATAGAGATGGACACTAGAAGACCTCACTAGTCGACTTAGATGCCATCTCTGCTATGCTCAAGGGTAACACCCCGGTCAAGAAGTCCTATGGGCCCTTGACCAAGTATATCCCATGCCCAGAGGACGAGCGGGATTGGATGCACGTCCTTGCCACAATCGACCTGCCGTTCTCAGATCAGAAGGCGTATGAGCAAGCCATCAAAACAATCGGCAAGTCTAACAACACACCCTCCGTACCAGTCTGCATGATGGCAGGAACCCTTCGTGGGAAACCTAAGCCTGTCAACTTCCAAGTCCCAACCAACAAAAGGGAACTCCAGGAGATACTGAAATACTTAACGGACAAGCTAGATGGCAATCCACCTGCTGCAAACGTCAAACCACTCCAGGATCTCTTAGATGAATCCAAGTGACAATGGACCAGAGTGCATGACTTAAACCTCGTGTATAATTGGTCCCTAGTTCCTGACCAACAACAAGAGATATACCAAGCCCTAGGAGACGATGAGCAGTCTGACGAAGAGGATTCTAACGACGAATATGAAGAATGCCAATCCTTCAGTGATGAAAGTGAGGGTGAGGTAGATACCGTGGAATACAATACTGAAGGACAAGAAATAGAGCAAATATGAGCAGACTCCAAGCCCCAAAAAAAGAGTATCTTCAGGATAGAGCGAGGAGTCATGCACATGGAATGTGATCGTGCCTGGTTGGAACACGTAGGAGCCATAGACCTTGAGCAAGCAGGCCTAGCCCAGCCAGGAACGACATCAGTGCTTAGGACAGAGTCGCCATCCAAGCTGCGCCCTCCAAGGGAGACCACCTCTTCTAGCGAGGACGGGGAGTTCGACTCTGAGTCGAAGGTTAGTTCGGATAGTGATCTAGAAATCCCTGGGCTGCCCACGGCCAGACGCACCAAGGGGGACCTACCCATCCACCTAAGGCGTAGACGATTAAGGTAGAAAAAGGCAAAACAACCCAGGGATACACAAACGGAAGAATAGCGAAAACCGCAAGACCTTTACGAAACTTATACTTGCTGGTTATGCACTGTTTTGTGCCTCTGCGCTTGACTGCCAAATGTACTAGTAGCTATCTGGGAAGTTTTGGGACATGTATGACATGAATACCACTCAATTTTGACCTTGGAATTGCTGCTGATTACTCACAGTTTACAGTTTTCAAAGTGCATGTATTCACCCTGGCAGTGAGGTTGCAGAAGCTTAAGCTGAAGCAAGTACATAGCTTATGTATTGACAGTTATACCTACAGCTGAGTCCACTTGTTTGTGGGTTGTTTTGGGTTATCAGTGGGCTGAAATACCCTAGTTTTTTATTGCAATTAATTGCAAAAAACTGTCATAAACTGTTGTGGACTGAACTTGGTCAGTGATACTTATCGACTTGCAGGGAGTCAGGCACTTGATAGACAGTCTATTGCATCATGGCTAATGCACATGGGACTGACAATATCACTCAGATAGTTGGAGAAAAGTTAGACAACAAGAACTTTGCATTATGGAAATTCAGGATGAAAAATTTTGTGTTTGGCAGAGGTTATTGGGATCTATGTATAGGAGATGAGGCTGCTCCTGAGTTGCCTGCAACGAATCCAATTAATGAACAGAAAAGAGCTTATAGGCTATGGAATGAGAGAGCATGCAAGGTGCTGCATTGGTTTTCTCTATGTATATCTGATGCTATGGTAATTCAAATCACTGGATGTGAGACTCCAAAGGATGCTTGGGACATACTGATGAAAAATTATGGAACCATGACACATGTACGAAAGATCCAGTTGAAACAGCAGTTCAACAACATGTCTAGGAATGGCAGGAGCATCCAGGTGTATACCACGGAGATTAGGACCATAGCTGATCAGCTTGCTACCATTGGCTCAAGTGTATCAGAAGATGATATGATTGTTGTTGCCTTGAATGGATTAGGGAAAGAGTACAAATCTTTTGACACATCCATCTCTGTTAGAGAAGAGCCCCCTACCTAGGAAGAGCTAGTTGCTTTCTTACTGCATGAGGAGGTCAAACTTGGTTTGAATATAGGTTCCAATGCATCTCAGAGTAGAGACACTGTGTTATACTCTAGCCAGCATGGTAGAGGATTTAGAGGTCGTGGTTCATTTCGAGGTCGTGGTGACACTCGTAATGCTTATGGACAACAACAGCAGGCAGGGTAATTGGCATGGTGCAAATACACAAGGCCAGCGTGGATCTAGCAGGTTTGGAGGCAGGGGGAGATCACCCCGAGGTAGAGGTGGCAGATCTGGTTCATGGCAGTCTTCTGATTAGTCCAACAGGGACAAAGATTTCCATTATTGTAGCAGGTATGGGCACATTGCAAAGAATTGCTACAAGAAGTAGGGAGATATGAAGGCAAAGGGCAGACAGCATGGGCACTATGCATCTTCCAGTGGTGCTCATGATGAGCAAGTTGATAGAATATTTGCCACGCAGCATGTATCCAAAAATGCATCGAGACATGATAGAGATGATAGATGGTACATTGACTCTGGAGCGTCAAACCACATGACACCGCATGGAGAGTGGTTTGATGAGATGGTTGAAGGTACACATGGTCATGTATGTACTGGGGATGACACCCAACATGACATAAAGCATAAAGGGATTGTTCCTCTTATGATGCATGATGGCAAGAAGAAAGGCCTGCATGATGTATTACATGTATCGACTATAACAAAGAATCTTTTGTCTGTGGGTCAAATGGCAGAACAGAATCTACAAGTGAGATTTAACAAAGATGGATGCTTCATTGAGGAGTATGGAAATGGCTGCAAGTTAATTTCCAAGGGCAGAAGGGATGGCAGGATGTTTACATTGGATGTGACCATTCCGGGACTTAAGGCAGCCATGTTTGCTCATGATGAGAGTGCCATTCGGGATATAGAGATTTGGCACAAGCAGATTGGACATGTCAATGTACAAAAGCTGAAATCTATGTAGCAGAAGGAAGTAGTACTTGGATTACCTAAATTCAAGTATAATGACTTTGGTCATGTATGCCCTGCATGTCAGTTTGGGAAGCAGGCACGGTTTCCTTTCATGAAACATGTAAAAAACAGCACTAGGCCTTTATAGTTGGTGCACTCTGATGTTTGGGGTACTTCACATAATGCTTCTTTTGGAGGTGCACGGTATCATGTCTCATTTATTAATGATTTTAGCAGGTACACTTGGCTTTATGTTTTGAAGCATAAAGATGATGTGTTTGATGCATTCAAAGATTTCAAGAAGCATGCTGGTTGGGCTACTACATATCTTGTTTGAGATCAGATGGAGAGGTGAATATGTCTCTAATTACTTTAACAGGTATCTTGCTAAATATGGGATCAGAAGACAGCTCACATGTAGCTATACACCGCAGGAAAATGGTGTTGCAGAGAGGAAAAACAGGGTCTTGATGGAATCAGCTAGAGCTATGCTGAATGAGAAATGTCTGCCAAATGGTTATTGGGCTGAAGCAGTGATGACTGTTGTCTATGTGCTGAATCGAACCCCTACAATAGGGATTCATCATGTCACTCCATATGAGAGTATGTATGGTCATAAACCTGATATTTCACACTTGAATGTATTTGGCAACATTGCATATGTGCATATACCGGATGAGAAGAGGAAGAAATTGGATCCTAAGGCAGTGAAGAGTGTGTTTGTGGGATATGCATAGGAACAGAAAGCTTATAAGTGTTATGTACCTTCTACGCATGAAACACTCATAAGCAAAGATGTGGTATTTGATGAGTTAGCATCCTGGTATGGGAATCCTGTTGCAGTGCCTACTGATGGCTCACCCAGTATGAGTCATGCTGAAAATACTCCTACAGAGAGTACTTCCATGAGTGGTCAAACAGGTGATGTATCATCTACAGTGAGTCCTTGGACAGGACGATTGCGCAGTCACACTACTACATCCACTGACCCGGATATGTCAGTGAGGGGGAGAAAAGATAAGGGAAAAGAAAAGGTTTTTGAATATGTAATAGGTCCACTCACTGCAGGTTATGATTCATCTAGCAGTAACAGCTTAGACAGTGAATTGGGGATTCCATCTGTTATGATGCCAGGTGCTAGGCAGAGTCGTTATGTGCCGTCTCATGAGAGGCAAGCTCACAGTGAGCCACAGCTCAGGAGATCAGAGAGGGTCAGACGACCTATTGATAGGTATACTTACACTGGATATTCAGCCCATCATTATGCTTATATGATGAAAGTAACAGGTTTTAGAGAACCAAGTAAGTTTGATGAGGCAGTTGTTGCAGATGAGGATTGGCGTGCTATTATGGATGAGGAATATTCAGCTTTGGCTGAAAATGGCACATGGGATTTGGTACATTTGCCTGAGGGAAAAACACCTATTAGCTGCAAGTGGGTGTATAAGGTAAAATGTAAATCAGATGGATCATTGGAAAGATACAAGGCCAGGCTGGTTGCAAAAGGGTATGCGCAGCAGTATGGTCTTGATTATGAGGAGACTTTCAGCCCTGTAGCAAAGATGGCTACAGTTAGAACTGTGATTGCTTTGGCAGCAGCTAGAGGCTGGAAACTATGGCAGATGGACGTAAAGAATGCCTTTCTGAATGGAGAGTTACATGAAGAAGTTTACATGGAATAGCCTGAAGGCTATGTGCATCTAGAATTTCCAGCACATGTATGCCGGCTGAAAAAGGCATTATATGGGAGGCACCCAGAGCATGGAATGCTCGCATCAACAGTTATTTGTAGCAACATGGTTTCCGATTGGGTGATGCTGATCATAATTTGTTTGTGAAGAAGACAGATCGTGGCTATGTATTTCTAGTGGTCTATGTTGATGACTTAATCATTACAAGAGATGATGAAAGCGGGATTGCTGAAGTAAAGACATGTTTACAGGCTGAGTTTAAGGTCAAGGACCTAGGAGAGCTGAAATATTTTTTGGGGATTGAGGTTGTCTCTACACTTCAAGGCATATGGCTGCTACAGAAGCAGTATGCTCAGGACATATTACAGAAATATGGTATGGCTGATTGCAAGCCTATGGATACGCCTTTAGAGCAGAATGTCAAGCTGCAGATTGATGTTGGGACAGAGATTGAGAATGTTGCCATGTACAGACAGATGGTAGACAGCTTGATCTATCTCAGGATCACTAGACCTGACTTGAGTTATGTTGTGGGGTTGATCAGTCAGTTCATGTAGAAGCCTCACAAACCACACTTGGATGCAGTCATGAGAATTCTGAGATATGTAAAGAGTACCACAGATCATGGGCTATTTTATGCATATGGGAAACCCCTTGACTTGATGGGGTATAATGATGCTGACTGGGCCGGTTGCATGTATGACAGGAAGTCAACCAGTGGTTATGCATTTGGATTGGGTAGTAGCATGATCAGTTATGGTAGAGTAAGAAACAGCCTACAGTTGCACTGTCCAGTATGGAAGCAGGGTATCGTGGTGCAGCCTTAGCGGCCTGTGAAGCTATGTGGTTACAAAAATTGTTGAATGACTTGGGAGTACACTTGGACAGCAAAGTCAGGCTGTACTGTGACAATTTGAGCAGTGTCATGTTAGCAAGCAATCATGTTTATCATGCAAGATCGAAACACATTGAGGTTCACTACCATTTCATCAGGGAAATGGTTTTAGCATATCAGATTGACTTAGAGCATGTGAAGACTGAAGACCAGGTAGCAGACATCTTTACCAAATCACTTGGTAAAGATAAGTTCATTCACTTTAGACAGCTACTTGGAGTGATGCAGATGACTTGAGTTTTGTTTTTGAGCTTGAGGGGGAGTGTTAGAAGTCAAGCTTAATAGGTACGTCTTTATGTGTGACCGAATCTGTGACAGCTAGGTGTGTGCTGTCTCCATGTGACTACATTGAATAAGTCGGGTTTGTGTTAGTAGGTGACCTGACTAGAGTTAGTCAGTCTAGTCGACACTAAGACTAGGTTACTTTACATTGTATTGTGTGCTTCTTAGTTAGTTTGGAATAATGAAGAAAGCTATGGGAACTTGAAGGTTCATGGAGATTGAGTTTCCCTGTCTCTCTCTCTCTCTCATCTTTGAACAATACGTTGGCCGCGGCAGTCTTCAACTCTGTTCCGAACTAGGCAAGGGGTGTCTAGAGCTCCACCTAACCCACAAGTGGCCTAGGAGTGAGACACCATTTCCATGGTTGGCCTTTTCACCGCTCCACCTTCGGCCCGTGAATTGAGCAATCCCCTTCTCGACTTGAGCCACGGTTTGAACCACAGTACGATCTTGGAGATGATCCACCCGCGCAAAATATCCTTTCTTTAATTAATTCAATTAAGAATGAAGATGGCAAAAATATAGCTATTAATTTGCAAAAAGAGGGAGTCGACAATACCCTGTAACATTATATGTCGTTCATGCTACGTATGGATTTGTCGCATAGCATCTAGATACACTTTGCAAACTCCACCTTTTGAATTTGTGAGATGAAATTTATCATTTTCTATGACCTATTCTCATGCAACATAGTATGGGTCTAATGTATCTCATGTTGCGGGACTCAAAGAAAACATATATTAATTTCGAAATACGTTACTTACGACTGGTACCGCAGTTGGATTGTGGAATTGCCACCGGCACTTGACATTCTTCGCTTGGGGGCCACTCATGATCATCCTTTCTTCTTCATGCAATTCCCACAGGATTTCAACAACCTCCTTTCCCAAATAGTGGGGCCAAATGGGAGAAATTTTGAGCTCACGGGGTGGAGGATAATCTCGAGAGGAAGGGAAAACGATAGGTGTGTGTGGCCACCCTCTTAGGAAGGGAAAGGGGGAAACCTACCGGAAGTCTCTCTCTCTCTCTCTCTCTCTCTCTCTCTCTCTCTCTCTCTCTCTCTCTCTCTCTCTCTCTCTCTCTCTCTCTCTCTCTCTCTCTCTCTCTCTCTCTCTCTCTCTCTCTCTCTCTCTCTCTCTCTCTCTCTCTCTCTCTCTCTCTCTCTCTCTCTCTCTCTCTCTACAGTGTGCTAGGGCATCAAGACCTCCTCTCCTCCTTCTTACGATTGGGGGGGGGGGGGGGGGGGATGTGATGGATGCCCTTCCCTCCACCTAGGTGGCCACATCTAGCATGCCCTTCTCTGCATGGTGGCAGGGAAGTTCATGGACTGGTGGTGGTAGGCCCATGGCCTCCCCTCCTTATCATCTTCATCATTGTCTTCATCATCTTCAGCTTCTCCTTCACTGTCATCGTCTCCACCTTTCTTGTCATCATCGCATCCTCCTTCTTCCTCCCCATTGACGTCATCATGTCGTCTCCCCCCGCCACTTGTTTGATCACAATAGGGGGGAAATATTTAAAAAAATTCAATTACTTTCATTTATTAAGGGAGGGGATTCCTTTGTGGGATCTCGCGGGGATATTACATCCTCTCCCCCTTAGAGAAGTTGAGATGTCCTCATCTCGAAAGAACTAAGAAAGACAAGCATTAATAGGTCTTAAGGCATGTGGGTTAGGACCCACCATGCATCCATTGTGCTACTCTTAATGACCCAAGTAGTGCAACTCATATTATTGCAATTAACCTTTAGAGTGTAATGCCCTTGATCTGTACACACAAAAGTCATCCATAAACACCTGCAAAGATTTCCCAATGAAAGGGGAAAATACCCAACTAACCCATCTTGAAAAACTAGTGTATGCATTCATCAAACCAAAAGGCATCACTCTATAATAGAAGCATCCCCATGGGGTAATGAACATTTTTTTCTTCTGATCGTCTTCTGCTATTCTAATTTGGAAATATCTAGAGTATCCATCGCACACACTTTAAAATTCATGACTAGCCACTTGATCCAAGATCTCATCCTGAAACGGAAGAGGATAGTAGTCCCTCTTAGTAGTTGCATTAAGAGGCTTGAAATCAACACATACCCTCCACTTTCCATTCTTCTTTGGTCTAATTACAACAGGAGACACCCACTCTGCATCATCAACAGGATAGATAAATTCAGCATCAAGCAACTTCTAAATTTCAGCTTTAAGCACATTTTCCTGAATTGTACCAAGTCTCCTAAGTTTTTGAGCCATTGGTTTACACCCTTCTTTCAATTTGATATGGTGCACAATGCTGCTAGTACCCCTCAATTGGTGATATTCTGTAGCAAACAATTTTGGGTATTTCTAAAAATGGCTGAATATTCATCTCTTTCATCATTAGTCAAAATCATTCCCTAGCATATTCATAAGCTTAGGCAGTCCAACATTCATTTTAGGTTGCTGATCACATGTTTCCTGCATGAAGTTTGTACTTCTTGTAGCAATATTTACAAATCTTTCCTCTCTTTTTGAACCCTGGATTGACAACCCAAAGAAGTCAACATCCCTATAGAGTAGGCCAACTTCCCATTCTCTATCTTCCTCATCAAGGCTAGAATTTTCCAAATCACTACTTTCATCACCTCCAACATAACTTTCATATCCATTTTGAATGATGGACCCTGTTTTCATGTCAAAGATCACCCTCTTATGAATTGGTTTCTCTAGATAAAGCTCCAATTGACCTCTATACCAGTCTTGTCTAGTTCTCATACCAATCAACCACGGTCATGCCAAGATGAGAGGATATACCCCAAGTTTTGTAGGCATAACATGGAAATCTAAACATGCTCTTTGCCCTCCAATGTTGATCTCCAAGTTCTCAATGACTCCCAAACATTGCACTTTTGATCTATTTGCCATTTTAACCTTAAATAGTGGCTTTCCTATCATTTTAAGATGCATTTGCAGCATTGCTTCTTCAACGATTACACAAACTTGTGCACCACCATCAGCATAAACTTGATTAATTTTCCTTCCATGTATCCATGTGTCCATGACAGGTATAATATATTTCACATCTGATAGGCATACCACTCCAACATGCCCAGTTTGGGTTTTTCCTTTCCTGATGCTAACCAAACCATGCCATTGCCTCCTCAGAGATGAGTTCATCTGCAGTAGTTAACCATATGTAATGTCAACCCTTTTACCTTTTAAGTCTTCAAGTAGGTTGTAAGGAACTTGATTGACTCCCAAAGCAAAGTCCCCCATTTGAATCTTCCTTCCTGATCTAGCTTTCCTACTAGTTTCTGGATCATCTGCCACCTGTTTTCCCTTTTTAATCCTTGCTGCCCTTGAGTTTTAGTTTCAGTATCCCTCTCTCTAACTCTCTTGTTATCAAAAACATCTACATTTTCCCCATCATCAGACATGCTGGTTTCGATCAAATTCATACCCGATGTGCCTTCACTAGGTCTTCTTTCCAACTGTTGCCTAGCTAGTTCAAGTGGCCTTTGTTCCTGTTGAGGTCTAGCATCTTGCCTAGCATTCCCTTATGGCATGGGATACATCTCCCCTCCTGTTCTTCTTGGATAAGGGCAATCAAGAGCAATATGACCCCTGTCCCTGCAATTAAAGCATTCAAAGTTTTCCCATCTATTCCTTGGAGGTCCTCTAAATCTAGGTTGCATTTGAGGCTGCCTTTCTTACAATAGGCTCATATTCAAATTCAAATTTTCCAATTGTTCTTGCAGTTTATTAATCACATCATCATCTGCTTTTCTATGGCCTTGTTGAATCCCATTCTCCACTCTTTCAAATGCCCCATGAAGATTCACACCTTGTTGTCCTGCATTTCCTGCAACATTGTCAACTTGATTAGGCCTTAAAAATGCATGCACAGCAATACCTCTTGATTGATCTGACCTCAATTGTATTTTTCGTTGCTTTTCTTTGGCTATTTGATTGCATCTTCATATGTATCAAGGTCTTTGATCAGAATCTTTTCTCTAATTTCAGGTTTGAGCAACGAAACAAACTTGTCCTTTTTCAAAAACATCATGGGAGGTTGCTCCATACTCAGTGCAATTTCTATCCATTTTGCTTCAAATCTCACAGAAAATTGAGACACTTCCTCATTTTCCCCTTGAAACATCTTTTCCAAAGATTTCCATAAACCCTCAGGAGTTTGCTTAGTTGCAAACCTTGTAAGGAACTCATTGTTGACTTCACTTCGGTTTGCCTTTGTCTCTTCATTCAATAAGTTCCACCATAATCTTGTAGAGCCTTCAAGCAACATGCTGATCATTTGAAGCTTATCTGCATCAGTGTCCCTTCGATCTTGGTAAGCCATGCACTCCAATCTCTTAATGAATCGATTAGCATCCTCATTTTCAGTACCAAAGAAGGGTCCATGTCCAAAAGCCGCCATGATTGAGTTTGCGTACAATTTGGTTTCCAAACCTTACACTTCCCAACTGATAAGATCAGCAAGAGATCTTCAATTCGGGAGATCCTCAGTGGGGGCACCAATCTATGGTAGGTGAATTGGGTAGTCGGCCTCTAACAATCCCCAAGACAACACCACAAGATAAAGATTGAGGATCTCACCTCAACAAAACCCACGAGACGGCACCACTGAACACATGATCAAAAATTCCCGATCACTCACTCCTCTCGCTGAGACTTCAACTCAACACTTAAATAGTTCAAATTTTACCACTTTTAAAGAGAATCTGACGCTGAAACGACCATGGTAGAGATTCTGACAACAACAAGAGCTTTCAGATTCACATGACTCCTATTTTTTAGGGATGGCAACTCCACGTAGCAAACTGCCCCACAAAGCGTGATTGCTTCAAGCAGTACAAAATCAATTGTACACCCTCTCTGTTCTTCTTTCCTCATAGCACACATAAATACAAACCAAATACACAGGTAATCAAAGCTTTATACAACAAATTTCCATGTCCATTCAATGCTTCAAGCATTTCACTACTATAAACATTCCATTACTGCATCAAAACAAAGTTTGCACTAATATAGTAATGGATAATCAAGATGACTTTCCTGAGAAACCAAGTTGGTGACATAGATGTTGCTGAATTCACCTATTTCCTCATAGAGCACAGAAACTGCTTCATGAAGCGTTACACATAACAGTTCATAAATTTTTAACACCAGACCTCGGATTGCCAAGCTTCATGATCCATTATTTCCTTGGCTACGAATCCTTTCAGATTTCCACTAACTCAAACCCATGCATTCAACATCTGCCCATAATGCATATTCCCTGCTACATACCAAGTTCCAAATGTAGAGACTTTTCACTTCCATTCTTCTCTACTGACGAGGAGCCTCACTCAACAACTAACAAACATCACTCTCATCGTGAAGAATAATAGCCCTCTGCTATCTTTCACTCATATCCACACACCAAAGTTGATCCGCAAACTCTCTACCCCACAAAGTAGTTGAAAAAAACAAGACAAAAGAAGACTCCTATTACCATCATCTGAAAACTGAGAACTCGCATCAGCCCGTCGACTTCAGCTCTGCCATCTGCTCCACAGCTTCAATAACTTCAACTTCACAGTCTCTTCCTTCTGACAATTTGGTTCTTCTTCTTCTTAGCTTCAGATTTCTCCCTTCTTCAATGCCTGTAAGATTCTTCTCTTCCTCTCTCTCTCTCTCTCTCTCACTCTCTCAATCTCACTTTTTCTCTCATTTTTAACACTTCTCTTCCCTTCTTCTTAAAAACTACTCACGCTTTTGCTTTTTCCCTTAATTTTTCAAGTTGCCCCTTGCTTCCCCTTTATTTCTAGATGGCAAACATGCCCCTTGCCATGTTCAATTCCACTCAGGGACTCAAAATTAGAAGCAATAACACATTTTCTTCTCTTCCTGCATGAAGTGTGTGTATCAAAACTGAAATATCTCAACCACGTGTCAAACATGCATGATACCACTTGGGATTTCCATTTATAAAACCAACTCCTTGTACATGTACGTGTTAGAAAGAAAAAAAAATGATATTTTCATGCGTTACCCCACTTGACTTCATGAAGCATCATGTCCCTGGTTGCTCATTTTCATTCACCAATGTGCATGCCTATCGACTGTCCAGGCACGCTTTTAGCGGTCCATCGAGAGACGAGTCTAAGCAATGCCACCCAGCACTCCCATGGAATGTCACAGGGTTTGTTACCTAGGGTTTCCCGAGTCTGCCTCGCAATGGAACGTCTGCAGCAACAGGCGACGAACCCACTAGGATCAACTTGAAATCTGGGTTGCTAGGGCCAAGGTCTCCTAACAGCATTCTAGTGTCAAGTTTTGGGCATTCTACTTTACGCAAAGATACCCAATCCGAAGCTAATCCATACCCCACTTGGTTCAAAGAGAATGAGAAATGAGAGGGATGCACCGCTCAACCTCTCTGCCCGTAGGGTGTAGTCCCATTCCGATCCCCTAAAACGGCATGAATTGGGTTCTAACTTAACAATACCCAAAGTCGAATGGCGATAAATCCTTGTGAGAAGCCCCCCAGTTCTTTGGGACCACCTTACCCCATCATGGATTCCATCCACCCGCTTCCCTTGATAGCTTTAGCTTTCTAATTAGGTCCTACCACATTTATGTGTGACATTTAAAATCAACTTTATTAATTAAGCCTTTTAGGGCACAAGGTTTGTTTGTGTAATTTATAGCACATATACGAAAACAAAACAAGCAGTCCATTTGAAAAACAAGTTCCTTTACTTATCTTCAAGTTAATCTTTGTCTCCTGCCCATACATGAGAATTATGTATCCCTTCTATCCAATAGAAGTACCTGGTCCAAATCGCATGGCACTATAATTTCCATCCTTTATCTAGAATAGAATCTTCCAACGCCCCAGACGTTGGGCTCACGGTAGTCTATAATTCTGTTCCGGTCTAGGCAAGGGGTGTCCAGAGCTCCAGTAACCCCAAGTGACCTAGGAGTGAAACATAACTTCCGTGGTTGGCCTTTTCACCACTCAAGCTTTGGCCTGTGAATCGAGCAGTGCCCCCTCGGGGTAATCCGCAGTGTGATTTTGGAGATGATCCACCCGTGCAAAATATCCTTCCTTAATTAATCCAATTAAGAATCAAGGAAATTAGCCCTAATATCATCTTCTAGGAAAACATTTCTTTATTCTCATGGCAACTTGTCATTACAAACCCCTGCCATGCATTTGCCATCAATGAGGCCTTGGAATATTTATCCACTCACAATGCAACAATGAGTTGATTGAAAGAAAAGCGTTTAGGGTGTTGTTCAATCAACCAACAAAACTAATTGTATTTTTCCCAAACAATACAAGAATAGACGCGATAATAATTCCATCGCATATTTGCTCTCCCCCTTGGGGGATCAAAGAGCGATTCTATGCAAAATTTTCTTAATACTTGTATGCACAATTATTAATGTCATTCTTTTTACGATTATACTATTCATAACCCCTGATCGATTGCTCTATCAATGAATAAGCCGTACGCAACTAAGTGCAATTAACTTCCCTTGATACATGCATTTTGCAAACTCCATCTTTCGAATATATGAGAAGAGGCTTATCCCTTCCCATGACCTATTCTCATGCATCATAGCATGGATCCTAATGTATCTCATGCGAGAATCAAAGCAAGCATCTATCAATTTAGAAATACATTACTTACAACCGGAACCACAGTTGGATTGATGGTGATGCCTTCACCCGAAGCTTCGTTACTAGTTGTAGGATTGCCATCTGCACGCGACATTCTTTGCTTGGAGGCCATCATCCGCAAGTAGACTCAAAAGATTAAAAAGGCAAAATAGATTCGAGATGGGAGACCATAAGAGAAGATGGCTAAGTCAAGGATCGAGATAGAGGGAATTGAGCTAACTCTCTCCCTTGCAGCCTCTCCGGGTAGCTATTCTCTCTCTCTCTCTCTCTCTCTCTCTCTCTCTCTCTCTCTCTCTCTCTCTCTCTCTCTCTCTCTCTCTCTCTCTCTCTCTCTCTCTCTCTCTCTCTCTCTCTCTCTCGGAGGGGTATCCTTCTCTCTACCTCTCTCTCATAGCCTCTCAAGGTTTCCTTATACTCTCTTGTGCCTCCCCGTGCCTCATATTTATAATGAATTAGAGAATAGGGGATGAGGCTGAGAACAAGAGTTCTTAGTGGAGGGACTCTTGGAAAAGTCAGTGATCTGATGCTTAACTCATAAATCTGATGGTTCCATTGGCTCCAAAAGGGGGGTAAAACTCCAACCCAAAACTCCTCTCTCTATTATTATCAGTATTATTATATTTATTTTAAAAAGTGAAAAAAATCAAACTACTTGCAAAGTAATAGCAAGATAACCATAAAGGGTAACCCCCCTAGGGTAAAGGGGCCAATAAAGTGACACCCTCCAAAAGAAAAACACAACCCATTTTACAAAAAAGATGTGGTTTTTTTAGCCACTTAAAATTATGGTATGATTTTTTTAATTACAAATGAGCTTAATGTAAGTCAAATAATTTAGCAATGTGTTTTATATTTTATATTTTGTAAAATCTTAAAGCAATGTAATGTATCCTTGAGTGTCACTTTATTAGCCCCTCAATGTCACTCTTTTATGAACCCTTTGTAATGTCCCCATTACTTTGTTTATCTTAATAAACAACGTGTGTATACATTCCAAAGAATATTGCTTTATGTTGCAAACTAGCTCTAATTATGAAACTGGCTCTACTTATGAAGATAATTATTATTATTAATGAGTTATTATATGTCGGTTCATAGAAGAAAGACTTGGAAAACCCTCCCAAGACTAGCTTATTAAAACTATATTTGTAGTATAGAACAACAAAAAGAACTAGCCTAGTGGATAGTCACTTGGCAATTACGTGCACTTGGGTGACAATATTGCTAGGATGGGTGACCTCCCGAGAAGATTTTCCAACAAGCTAGTGGGAGCTTCTCACGCACAGCCAACAGCGCCAACGAAGCCTTCGTAGCCCCTTGCCAAGTATGCCAAGGTCTATGCCTTGGTTGCTACCTTAGTTGCCGCCTTGGAGTGATGCCCGCTCGGCGACACGGCGCGCAGTGCGTCTTCACCCATATATTCGTCAAATTTTTTTTCACACTACAATGTTGACATCATCAAAAATGCTAAAAAATGAGTGTCCCCTTTTTACACACCCTGGTTACTATATAAACAAGGGGTAAAGCATCATGTCTGACACACTCTAATAGACACACAGACACTCAATGATCCATGCAAAAGTCTCTCTATTGATGTTGACACAACAAAGCTCTATTGCAATCAGTCAAGCCTCTCTCTCTCTCTCTCTCTCTCTCTCTCTCTCTCTCTCTCTCTCTCTCTCTCTCTCTCTCTCTCTCTCTCTCTCTCTCTCTCTCTCTCTCTCTCTCTCTCTCTCTCTCTCTCTCTCTCCACCCCTATGCGAAAGTGATGTCCAAATCCATCAAGCTTCTTCCATGGCTCCCAAGAGACATCAAGATGTTGAGCAAGGTCACGCTCAGAGAACTCCCCAACGTGAAGAAGCAATTGCTGTAAAAACCAAGTAGAAATTAGTACATTGACAGACACACAGACATGCAATGATCCGTGTAGAAGTCTCTCTGTTGTTGTTAACGCAACGAAGCTCTGCTATAATTAGCAGAGCCCCTCTCTCTCTCTCTCTCTCTCTCTCTCTCTCTCTCTCTCTCTCTCTCTCTCTCTCTCTCTCTCTCTCTCTCTCTCTCTCTCTCTCTCTCTCTCTCTCTCTCTCTCTCTCTCTCTCTCTCTCTCTCTCTCTCTCTCTCTCTCTCTCTCTCTCAAATGCTTTTTAGGAAGGAATACGAGAATTGATGAAGGGGAAAGATTCTATGCATCGCATACATTGACAACTGTGTTAAAAATGTTTTATGGTTATGACTGATTTTGGATTTGTGAATGATGAGTTATGGCTCTTATGATTTTGAGCTTGCACAGTCTGATGAGTTATGGATTGTGATGGTTCGGGACATTGGCATCCCCAACCCAATGCTGCCTAACACTCTGTGGAGTGTGGAAAATCTCACCTATGGGTAGGGGTCCTACGCTCCCAAGGGAGGTAGGTGTTTTTGGTTTTTTATCACTTGAGCACCTTGTCGTGCAGGATAGCTCCGGAGGCTCAAGGAAGCTTAGAGGGGCTTTGAGCCAATAAATTCCCTATTGACCGCGGATGGAGTGCGATCACATACTGCCCAATCCTAAGGGATTGGAAGGTCCTATCCTAGGCTAGACGGTGTCTTTCTATAGAAAGATGATTTTGTACCACTTTGTGGGGAGTGATGTGAAATAAAGTATCTAATTTTTGAATTGTTTATTATGTGCTAAAGATTGAGTTTAACAAACCTAGTTTAACGGAGTAATAAAAGAAAACTGATTTTATATGTCTAAACAGTGTGGTAGTATGCTTTGCTAATTAGAAAACTAAGCAAACCCCATCAAGGAAAGTGGGAGGCTTCGATCCTGACGACACCTATGGCTAGATAGACCTGATAAGTTGGGTAACTTTCCAACATTAGATAGATTTGATTAAATCGTGACCCTCCTAATATCGGTAGGATTAGTTACCAGATTTAACACCATTTTAGGGGCCCGAAGCTGAGATTTTACCTTATGGGTAGGAGGATTAAGTTACACTCTCCACCGTCTCTCACTCTCTTTGAACCAAGTGCGATGTTAACCTCACTCCTGCCTTTGATTGATTACAAAGTGGTCTTTCTTAAGTGGGCATTAGATTGTTGTTAGGGGTGACTTGTCCACACTTCCCCTGTGAAGTAGAACTGAGATTCCCATGTTCAACTAAGTCCAAGGTTTCCCATGGGGAGACGGGATGGTGATGTGCATGGATATGAATTTCAGTTGACTACTAAGAGGACTCCTCCGGGTCTATTGGAGGAGGCACCTCACATGTGGTATCAGAGCCTAGGTTCCAAAAGAGCCTTTAGTGTAAGGTTAAGTTTTCAATATATAAAAGGAATTAATAACATAACCACACTTGCTTGAAGAAAACTATTGTCAATTGTCTTGTACTAGCACTAGCATACACATGGTACCCACAGGAACTCAGTGATGAGGAAGTTGCACATTTGCGGGATATTTTTCCCATCATGTATCAATTAGCCTTAGGGTCAAATAAATTCTCATACCGTGAGGCTATATTTGAGATAATGATGATTATCTTTATTCCTCTAATTATATTGCAACCTCATCCTAACTCATGGTACATGAGAGATTTCTAACCAAGGAATAGGTCACATATGAAAATATAATGTGGGCATAACATCCTTCTTCATTTACAAGCTATGGAGTATTCGATGGGCTGAGAAATTAAGGATAGTTAAGATATACCTTTTGTTCAGTGCATTTGTTGAGCCTATACCTGAAACCTTGTGGGTATATCGGAAAGTGCTACAAATAGTACCACCCAAGAGAGTTGTAGTACCAAGAAGACCTTATTTTGGTACAGGATGTTTTGGTTATCCCCAAGAGCCACCACATTGTGTTGTTTGCCATGTACATGAGAATCCACCAAGATATGAGAATATAGACCCTAATACTTTTCATGAGGAAAGGATCCATGAGATGATGTATTGGTAGATTATAGTATGATCAATACATCTTTGTAAATACTTTTCATAAATATAAAGTCTCGTTATTATTTTTGAAGAGTGTGAGTTATGAGCTTATGATGATAGTTGAGTTGCTTTAACAAGTTAATGATGAAGTACACTTTATGCGAGTGATTTTTGAGATCATGTACTCCACTGCGTTGCCAGTCAAACATGTTGGAATTAAGAGAAAGCGTAATGGCTATCTTAGGGAAGACTCGTCTATGGGGTTGTTTAAGCTTACGAAGGGGCTACAACTGGAGCCCAAATCTCAAGAGGGGACAACCTTACATGTACTTAGAACTCTGTTTGAAGATGTGAAAGTCCATCTCAAGTTGTTGAAATGGCTAGAAGAACTAAAACTAGTTCAATGTTCTTATTTGAAGGATAGAAGGTTAATGATACTGTGACAATTAATGGGGAGCCAATGACCCTACATCATTGGGTATATGACCAATATACAAAGGTTATCTCTCCCGAAAGGATAGCCCTTATACCGGGAGTGTAAAGTCAAAAATTTTATGAGCTTCCAGAGTATCCCAATCTCGCAAAAATCTTATTGATCCCTAAAGACAAAGGTCAAACCACCTCGTTTTGCAACAAAGAAGTTACAAAGATAATCAAGATCGCCAACTGGTGTGAATTGATGAAACATACAAGGAACTCCAAGAGAAGAAGTTTATTCTCAAGCAGACACCAACACCTAGGTTTAGCACAGTGAAGGACCCAAGGTGGAGCATGTTGCAGAAGCTTGGATCGAGGCTTTGGATGACTATTTCCTAGCTACTGAAACTACTACTCTGCAAATCAGTCCATGATTGCTCATCCGCATCTTACTGGTGAAGCTAAGCTTTGGTAGAAACAGTTTTGCCAAGATAAATGGGTAATAGAAGCTTCCCAAACTTGGTAGCAGATCATAAAAGCTGTGAAAGGACGTTATCTTCCCCCATCTTTTGAATCGATCAAGATGAATGAATTCTACAACTTATGACAATTAAGCCTAACCTTGGAAGGATACTATTCTAAGTTTGTGAGTATGCATAAATATGCACTCCCAATGACAACATCTCAAGAGATTGCAAGGTTCTGCCAAGGACTAAATCCACCTTTGGACACTCACCTTGAATCAATGATACCAATGACTCTCGAATATGCTCTTATGCGAGCAAAACCTATGGCGAAGGAAATCACTCAAAATGGCCAACCGTCCAATAAACAAATATGGAAGGGGCTACCCAAATCATGGTGTTGACACGGCCAATGTCAAAGGGAATGGTAGAGCTAATGCAATCACCCAAGGACTAAAATGGGATAGGAATCAGGCACTGCTACCAGTGCGGAAGGATTGGACACCTAAGGAAAAATTGTCCTAACCATCCTCAAAATCCTAGCCCAAACTAGGTTGATGGAAGAGGCCGAAGGAATGGCAACTTGTCCTAACCATCCTCAAAATCCTAGCCCAAACTAGGTTGATGGAAGAGGCCGAAGGAATGGCAACAACAACCCAGGCCATGGACGTGGATGAACAGCTAGTGCCCAGGTAAATACCATGATTGGACAACCCAAGGAATGCATGTTAGGTGAAGAAATTGAAAGAGGATTCATTCATGCTGCTGTGGAAAGGAAAGGAGTGGGCCACCAATGTTCAATAATTCAATCTCCAGCTACTTACAAGGGTATGTCATTTATAATCTTAATTGATTGTGGTAGCACACATTCCTTTCTTGCATCCAAGAGAGTTAAAAGATTGCATCTAGAATCTAGGGGGACAAGGAAAACGATAATAGAATTGGCTAGTGGAAAGGAAATCACCTCAACCAAAACTATAGGGAAACTTCAATTTGAGTTAGACAGCTATATAACTAAAGCAGAATTTCAAATCCTACCACTAGGATGCTACGATTGCATTTTGGGAATGGATTGGCTCAAGAAGAACAAAGCCTAGATTCTATCTGTTGAAGAGGAAATAATCTTTCAAGACTTGGAAGGAGAAACCGTAAAGGGACGATTCTGGGGGGGCAGCCAAGCTCCTCCAACAACCATCGAAGCCACACAATCTCACATGTGGTAGAAGACACAACCCGATAGTAGGACGATTCTGGGGACAGCCAAGCTCCTCCAACAACCGTCGAAGCCACACAATCTCACATGTGGTAGAAGACACAACCCAATACTATGCCTCACTTGAAGATAGGGCTACCGTGGGCTGCTTCTTGCTACTCCAAGAGATAGCCCCAGCACCCAAGGTAAAACAATAACATGTAGTAGACTGCCTTTGATCCACATCACCAGCCCACCAATTTGAATCACTCAAACCTACAAAAACAAGATCAGAAGCACTTGTACCTGCTGGATAGGAAATATCGAGGTCGGAGGTCCCCCTTAGAAACCAAAGTATCCTCTGAGCAGCTTGCCATGCACTTGCTAAGGTGCACTCATGAACCCAGCCAAAAGACCTACAGCAAAACATAGATTAACCCATGTGTTAAGGAGCCCAAATCAATGATCCAATCAGATGATGGTAGCAGGTAGCATCCGCCAAAGGAGAATCTGAGTGTGAAGTGGCCTTCCAGTTTGGATCCATAGGAGTAGATATGGACTAACAATCCTCCATCTCAAAAGTCACCAAGAGCTCCTTTACATATCTCTGCTAAGAGATGAAAATCCCCCTTTGAGATTGATAAATCTCATGGCCCAAAAAGAAATGGAGAAGTCCTAAATTTGTCATCTCAAACTTCTGATGTAGGACTCCCTTCGTCTCTTTGACTTGCTAGGCATGAGCACTTATAACAATCAAGTCATCAACATACAAAACAAACAACACACGACCACCCTTGAAAGTGTGCACATAAAGGTGTGGATCAGCCCTAGAGCGCCGATATCCCAACGTGGCCTAGAGAAATGAATCAATCTTCTCGTTCCAAGCACATGGAGCCTGCTTCATGCCATATAAGGCCTCTGCTCTATATGTTAGAATATCAAGCTCATGTTACTCTTCAGTCAGTCTATCTTTATGTGTGTGACCGACATTAGCTGGATATAGTTGTACACATGTGTGACATTCAATAAGTCGGTGTAGTTAGTGACTTAACCACAGTTAGTCTTGGTTATTCATACCTATGTGTGTAAGTCTCTTTCAGTGAGTATGATGGAAGAATAATGGAATAAGAACAACAATGAGTTGAGGCTCATATTTTGCTCCACTATGTCTCTCTCCCTCTCTTCCAACATGGTATCAGAGCTTGAATGCCTGAAGCCTGAAGGCTTGGCAATGGCCATTTGACATCAAGACATTAGATCTGAAGAAAATGTCATCAAAGGAGGTTGTGCTTACAGCCCGTTTTTTTGCAAAAGCTATATCTTGCTACATAAATGGTTTTTGGAGAAACGGCCCTATGTTCTTGGCCATTTTGACATGGTCTACAACTTTGCAGAAGAAATTTTTTTCAAATTCCTCATAGATTTTGGGATATTTAGTACAGACCTGTGCAGACCGGTTATTTACAACAATAAATAGTAGGTGATTCCGGGGCACTGGTGGCTTTCATTCTAACAATGTATATGCCCTTATTATCATGCATTTAAGCATGATATTGGAGTGTTAAATGCTCATTTTTTGAGCTTATTTGCAGGTTGGAAACAGTGAACTGGTTGTTGTCCTGATTTTGGAAACAATATACCTACAAGGTTGAAGTATCTGTGATGCTTATTTTCTACTTACAAATGCTTGGATCATACCACTTGAGTGGTAGATGCTTTTTGGAATATTGTGAGTGCTGAAAGTCCAAAGTTTGGACTGATTTGTTGCTGGTTATACAAGGCTATTGACTGGTTATTGTCTGCAGGAAGGATACCTATCATCTTCACTTGACATACATGCAATATATTCTGACCGATCGGCGGACATGTATCGACTCCTGCATAGAGTGGCAACTGAATGAGATGTTTTGGGACTGTTTTGAGGTATGAATACTCTTGCTTTAATAGAGAAAATACTGCTGGTTATAGCAGTGGGCTGGCTGTATTTGGTATTGCTACTTGCATACGTATAAACATTGATACATGTATGGATATAGTTTGTTGTTGGGATGTTTTGCCACTATCATAGAATGTTTTGAACTAATTTGAGATTGGTTTATACTCAGTTGACTGTGTTTTTTCATTGTTGGAATACAGTTTACAGCAAGCAGATTGTCAAGAAAACTGTCCTGATTTGCAAGAAACTGTCTTGAATAGCAGGAAACTAGTCCTAAACTATAGAAAAAGGAGTCAGATACTTATAGGTTGTATACTATGGAAAATGCTCAAGGCATTGACAATATCACTCAAATTGTGGGAGAAATGTTGGACAACAAAAAATTTGCTTTATAAAAGTTTTGTATGAAGAATTTTTTGGTTGGTAGAGGTTATTGGGACTTATGTACAAGTGATGAGGCTGAACCTGAAATGCATGAAAGAAATCCAACAAATGATCAAAAAAGGACTCATAAGCTATGGACTGAGAGAGCATGCAAGGTGTTACATTGGTTTTCCTTATGTATATCAGATGCTATGGTTATACAGATTACTGGATGCAGTTCTCCAAAGGATGTATGGGACATACTCATGAAGAATTATGGAAATGTAATACATGCAAGAAAGATATAGCTAAAGCAACAGTTCAATAACATGTCTAGGAATGGCAGAAGCATTCAGGCCTACACTATAGAGATCAAGAACATAGCGGATCATCTTGCCACCATTGGATCTTCAGTGTTCTGAGGATGATATGATTGCAGTGACATTGAATGGACTTTGCAAAGAGTATAAAGCATTTGATATGTCTATTTTTGTGAGAGCTAAATCCCCTGATTGGGATGAGATGATTGCTTTGTTGCTGCATGAGGAAGTTAAGCTTGGGCTGAATACAGGTTCTAGTACATCTCAAAGCAGAGACAATGTTCTTTACTCTAGCCAGCGTGGTAGAGGTGGCAGAGGTCGTGGCTCTTTTCGAGGTCGAGGAGACACTCGAAACACTTATAGATAGTATCAGCAGAATGCCTGGCATGGCACAAATGCACAGGGCTAGCATGCATCTTGCAGCTTTAGAAACAAGAGGAGATCACCCCATGGTAGAGGTGGTGGATCTGGTTCATAGCAGTCAAATGATCAATCAAATAGAGATAAGGATTGTCATTACTGTAGCAGATATGGACACATTGCAAAGGATTGTTACAAGAAACAGGGAGATATGAAGGCAAAGGAAAAATAGCATGGGCATTATGCATCTTCTAGCGGTGCTCATGATGAACAGGTTGACAGGTTGTTTGCCATACAACATGTGTCTAAGAATGCATCTAGGTAGAATAGAGATGAGAGATGGTGCATTGATTTAGGGGCTTCAAATCATATGACACCCCATGGAGAATGGTTTGATGAGATGGTTGCAGGTACACATGGTTATGTGTGTGCTTGGGATGACACCAAACATGACATTCAGCACACAAGAATTGTTCCATTGTTGATGCTTGATGGCAAGAAAAAGAGCGTGCATGATGTACTACATGTACCTACAATAACCAAGAATTTTTTGTCAGTTGGACAGATGGCAGAGCAAAATCTGTAGGTGAGATTTAATAGAGATGGATGCTTTTGTTGAAGAATATGGTAATGGCTACAAATTGATTGCTAGAGGCCAATGAGATGGCAGAATGTTTACTCTTGATGTGTTAATTTCAGAATTGAAAGAGCCATGTTTGCACATGATGATAATGCTATACGGGATGTTGAGATATGGCATAAGCGGATTAGCCATGTGAATGTACAAAAGCTGAAATCTATGCAGCAGAAGGAGATTGTGCTTGGACTGCCTAAGTTCAAGTATCATGACTTTGGACATGTATGTGATGCATGTCAATTTGGAAAGCAAGCATGGTTTTCATTTATGAGACATGTATGGAATAGCTCATGACCCTTATAGTTGGTACATTCAGACGTATGGGGTCTGTCTCATAATGCTTCGTTTGGTGGTGCTCGTTACTATGTATCCTTCATTGATGATCTCAGCCCAAGTATACTTGGCTTTACATACTGAAACATAAGGATGATGTGTTTCATGCATTCAAGGACTTCAAGAAGCATGCTGAAAATGAGTTGAGCTGTAAAATTTCATGTCTTAGATCAAATGGAGGTGGAGAATATGTCTCTAATTACTTTGACAGGTACCTTGTTAAATATGGGATCAGAAGACAGTTAACTTACAGCTATACACCACAGCAAAATGGTGTAGCAGAAAGGAAAAATAGGTTATTAATGGAATCAATAAGAGCTATGTTGAATGACAAGAGTTTGCCAAATAGTTATTGGGCTGAAGTAGTAGTGACTAATGTCTATGTGTTGAATAGAACCCCTACATTAGGGATTCATGATGTAACTCCATATGAGAGATTGTATGGTCATAAGCCTGACATTTCACACTTGAAGGTATTTGGAAGCATTGCATATGTGCATGTTCCTGATGAAAAGAGGAAGAAATTGGATCCTAAAGATGTCAAGAGTGTGTTCCTTGGTTATGCACAAGACCGGAAAGCTTACAAGTGTTATGTATCGTCTACACATGGGACATTGATCAGTAGAGATATTGTTTTTTATGAGCTGGCATCATGGTATGGTAATCCTGTTGCACTGGCTACTGATGGATCAACCCAGCACTAGTAATGCTGAAAATACACCTACAGTGAGTACATCTATGAGTGGTCCTACAAGTGATGGGCCACCTATAGTAAGTCCTTAGTCAAGACGCTTGCGGAGTCGTACTCCTACATCCATTGACATGGATATGTCAGTGAGGGGAAGATTGGATAAGGGAAAAGAAAAGATGCTTGAGGATGTGACGAATCCACTTACAGCAAGTTATGAGTCATCTAACAGCAGCATTTTGGATAGTGAGTTGGGCATTCCGTCTATTATGACGCCTGGAGCAAGGCAGAGTCATTATGTACCGCCTCATGAGAGGCAAGCTCAGAGTGAGCCATAGTTACGGAGATCTGAGAGAGTCGGAAAACCAGTTAATAGGTTTACATACACTAGTTATTCAGCCCGCCATTATCCATATATGGCTAGTGTGGCAGGTTACAAAGAACCTACAAAGTTTGATGATGCAGTTAGATGATAACTGGTGTGATGCCATGGATGAGGAGTATGCAGCCTTGGCTGAAAATGAGACATGGGAATCGGTTGAGTTGCCTGAAGGCAAAGTCCCCATTGGCTGCAAATGGGTGTATAAGGTTAAGTGCAAGTCAGATGGTTCGTTAGAACGCGATAAGGCCAGGCTGGTTGCAAAAGGGTATGCGCAGCAGTATGGCCTTGACCATGAGGAGACTTTCAGTCCGGTGGCTAAAATGGCAACAGTCAAAACTGTCATTTTGCTTTGGCAGCATGCAAAGGCTGGAAATTATGGCGAATGGATGTCAAGAATGCTTTCTTGAACGATGATTTGGTTGAGGAAGTATATATGGAGTAGCCTTAAGGCTATGTTCACAACCCGGACTTTCCTACACATGTATGTAAGCTAAAAAAGGCTTTATATGGACTGAAACAGGCACCTAGAGCATGGAATGCTTGGATTAGCAGTTATTTATAGCAACATGGATTTAGATTGGGCGATGCATATCACAGTCTGTTCACGAAGAAGACAGATCATGGATATGTGTTTCTAGTGGTTTATGTAGATGATCTTATCATCACTGGAGATAATGAAGAGAGCATTGCTGAAATTAAATCATGTTTACAGGAGGCTGAATTCAAAGTCAAATACCTTGGTGAACTAAAGTATTTTCTTGGGATTGAGGTAGTCTCTACACCTCAAGGTATATGGTTGCTATAGAAGCAGTATGCTCATGACATGTTACAGAAGTATGGTACGACTTAACGCAAGCCTATGGAGACACCTCTTGATCAGAATGTCAAGCTGCAGATTGATGTTGGGAATGACATAGAGAATGTGAGCATGTATCGACAGATGGTGGAAAGCTTGATATACTTGACTATTACCTGTCCTGACTTATGTTATGCGATGGGGCTGATTAGTCAGTTCATGTAGAAGCCTCGTAAACCACATTTAGATGTAGTCAAGAGGATCATGAGATATGTAAAGGGTACTATAGATTATGGGTTGTTTTATGCATATGGAAAATCCCTTGACTTAACATGGTTTACTAATGTTGATTGGACTGGTTGTGCCTATGACAGGAGGTCAACCAATGGTTATGCATTTGGATTAGGCAGCAGTATGATCAATTGTGGCAGAGTAAGATACAGCCTACTATTGCATTGTCTAGTACAAAAGATGAATACATAGGAGCTGCCTTAGTAGCTTGCGAAGCAGTTTGGTTGATAAAACTACTGAAAGACTTGGGAATACAACTGGAAAGTAGAGTGAGATTGCATTGTGATAACCTTACTAGTGTTATGTTGGCTAGAAATCCTGTCTACCATGCTAGGTCCAAACATATTGAGATTCACTACCATTTCATTAGAGAAATGGTTCTTACAGGGCAGATTGACTTGATTCATGTGAAGACTAAAGACCAAACAGCAGACATATTTACCAAGTCTCTTGGTAAAGAAAAGTTCATATACTTCAGACAACTACCTGGAGTTTATCAGATGGTTTAAGCTTGAGGGGGAGTGTTAGAATATCAAGCTCCCGTTACTCTTCAATCAGTCTATCTTTATGTGTGTGACCGACATTAGCTGGATACAGTTGTACACGTGTGTGACGTTCAATAAGTCGGTGTAGTCAGTTACTTAACCACAGTTAGTCTTAGTTAGTCATACCTATGTGTGTAAGTCTCTTTTAGTGAGTATGATGGAAGAATAATGGAAGAACAACAACAATGAGCTGAGGCTCATCGTCCACTCCACTCTATCTCTCTCCCTCTCTTCCAACATTATATAATCTCCTTCTTCAAATCACCATTCAAGAAGGCCAACTTCACATCCAACTAAAAGACATGCCATCTCCTATAACCAGCCAAGGCAAGAACAGCTCGAATAATCACCATGTGAGTAGTAGGGGCAAAAGTATCATGGAAATCAACACCTGGACTCTATGCAAAACCTTTAGCAACAAGGCGATCCTTGTGCTTGTCCAAAGAGCCATCATTATGGTACTTGGTCTTGAAAACCCATTTGATACCAATCACCTTTTTATGAGATGGACGAGGCACAAGGAACCACATGCCATTCTGCTCAATAGCCTCCAACTCGCCTTCCATCGCTTTCCACCATTGATTAGACTGTAAAGCCTCCTTCACTGATGTAGACTCTCTATCCTGCATAACATGAGACATCAAATAGTAGTTAGAACAAAAAAGCTCCATAGTATGTGCATGGTGCTGTCGTGACCTCCATGGTCCATCCTGCGATTGCCACTCCCCAGGGACCCCCTCGATCCCTAAATCTCAGAGCTTGTCTCGAGCCCAATGAGGAGGAGGCCGAATCTCGCCTCGGTGCTCTCCATCTGTTAAAGTTTCTAGAAGTTCCACCATCAACGAAGGACCAATCAGTGAATTTGGTGGTTAGGAAGTAGGTTCCTCATTTGAAGAAGAGTCCTCAAGAGACAAAGGCTCGAGAGGAACAGTTGTTGGGGCCCAGCTATCACCCCAGATCTCCAAGTACAAGGTGATCCTCATCACCCTCTGGGACAGGAAACTCCACGAACCAAACATTACGGCTGATGTAGACATCCCGCTTAATAGGATCATACAATCGGTAGCCTTGAGATTGCGAGCTATAGCCCACAAACACCTATCTTTTGGAAGCCGCCTCAAATTTGTCACGTTGTGTCTTCGAGATATGAACATAAGCATCACACCCAAAACCCTGAAATAAGAAACGTTGGGCTTTGATCCAAAGTACGCCTCAAAAGGTGTCATACCAAAAACAACAGAAGTAGGAGAATGATTAAGGATGTGAACTAAAGTAGCCACAGCCTCAGCCCATAGACACTGAGGTGTCTGACGATGCTTCATCATGGTATAGGCCATCTCTATCACACTACGATTCTTTCGCTCCAAAATGCCATTCTCCAAAGGGGTTTTTGTATTAGCATACTCCTAGTGTATGCCATGATCTGCACAAAATCGAGCAAACTCATTAGAAACAAATTCTCTACCCTTATTGGATCGTAAGGTCTTTAGCTTCCGCCCCGATTGGTTCTCCTCAAAGGGCAACCAATCCTTGAAGTTGGAGAAAGCCTTCGACTTCAGCTTCAAGAAATATGCCCATGTCATCCTACTGTAATCATCTACAATGAGCATGAAATACAATCTCCCTCAAAGGGATTCTGCCCTCATCAATCCACAAAGATCGGTGGAAACAAGGTGTTGAAGACCGCCTCAAAGCCTTGCTGGAAACAACATCACGAGTCTGCTTCCCAATAGATGCAGGATACAAAAGGCTGTTAACTCACCACAATATCTAGCATTAATGAGGTCATTTACATTCCTTTGGATGTGGATCCATTGCCTAATAACACAAATCATTGGGTAAGAAGGTCTACACGTCGAACAAACTGGTCCTTGGACATCTTCTGAAGGTATTCATAATTGAGGTGACCAAACTGAGCATGCCAAAGATGACTGAGTTTTGGAGGTAAGAAGAAGAGAAGTCAAGGCAAAAGAAGATTGCAACTTGTAGACTCCATTCTCCTCATAACCTGAAGAAAGAATCACTCTCGATCTTCATCAAGAATCAGAAAAGAATCCACATCAAATTTGACCAAAAGGTCGAGGGCACAAATCTTGTGCACCGAGAGAAGATGATACCCCAAAGTCGGCACATAAAGTACCTCTCAGAAGCATGGGCACCACCACACCCATCTGGAATAAGGTGCATGTTGCCTCATCCCTGAATAGGAATAGACAAACTATCACCAATAAGAATCTAACCATGAGAAGGCCGCAAATGAGTAACCCCTGGTGAGGAAGGGATCATGTGCCTAGAGGCACCACTGTGTCAACAATCCACTCCCGAGTAAATGGGGTGGTCAACACAGCATCAGAAGAAGCTGGCACGGTCGAATCCTCAACCACCTCCAAATGGAGGAAATTAGTTAATGAAGGAGCAGCCACCGATCCAAAATCCTTCCTCTTGGTCCAAGACCATAGGAACCAACTCTTCCCACCGAAGATTTTCAGACCGCCCTGAAGCAATCAAGGCAGAATAAAAACCACTGAAGCGAGGTGGTAACTGTGAAAGAAGAGTTATCACCATGTCTTCAAAAGTGATCACCTTCCTTGCATTTTGAACCTGCATCTGAAGCTGCCTTAGCTTGTTGATATGCTCCCGCATGGATGATGACTTGTTGACACTCATAGTCCTCATTTGCACTTCCAAAGAAACTCGCTTCACGACGGTCATCCGATTATACATATGTCCCAACTCCAATCATATCTCCCTAGCCACTATCAAATGCTCTATATGAGAGATAACAGTTGTAGTACATGAGAGAGATAAAAACGAACAAATGTGTGCATTGAGTTTATCCTAATGTGCCTGAGCCTTTGCCAACTCCACCTTCTCACTGGAAGAGAGTTTGGAATCATCTGGCAAAAAAGGACAATTGATAGCCTACGTAACAAGCTCTGCCAAATCATAGCACTCCAGTATGGCAATCATCATGACCCACCAAATGTGGTAGTTCTCACCATCGAGCTTTTGATCTGAAGGAATAGCCGATAGGATGGGCACCTTCCGGTCCATGATCACCTGAAACTCTGTCTCGATCTTAGAAGACATCTTCACCTGCAATGCCTGCACAAAACACAAAAAGCAGCCCCCTCTAACAGTGAAAATACAACCTGCTAGGGCTACGGTTCGCTCGTCCCATTCCTCCTCCACCCGTCGGAGGCGATGAAAAAGTAAAATCTGCACTTAAATGTCAAAAATGCAACCTTCTTCCTTCTCTAACAACCAAAAAACAATAGTATCTTCAGCAAATCTTCTCTTTTATCGCACGCCCACGCTCGCCTCAACCTTCTTTTGATGCATAGCCCATTTGCTCGCACTTAAAACACTGAAAACACAACCTTGTGTCGCGTTGAAAAGTCCTCTTTAGATAGGTCCACCCTAGGCCACTCCTTCAATGCTCTGATAGGTCCCCCCAGGTCAATCCTTCAATGCTCTGATACCATGTCAGAGTGAAGCAATGTGGAAGCAAATGACCATGACAAAGAGTGAATAGAGACAGAAGAGAGAGAAAGAGACAGTGAAATGCAAAAAAATGCAGTGAAGAATGATGTATAAGGATGCAGAATTATACACGAGCAATCTTCGCACTCAGCACGCTGAAATCTATCAGAGACAATGTGTCAAGACTGTTGGAAACTCGATCTTTTAAAGGCTAAAAATAATACCAAGAAATAATCAGGTCTATTGCATTAAATGCAGTCGCGGACTGTCCAACTGCTACCACATGGCACTATTGATGTGGCCATTCAAGAAATGACTCTCAACAAGGTGCTCTTCCCTTTCTTCCATGAGAAGTAACTATTCCTTGACATTCATTTTTAAAACTCATATTGGTGTGATTTGTGAAATAATAAAGGGCAAGGAATGCCATAAGGGTGCATGACCCAATGGCAAGCCAAAGGCCAACACCAATTTTGGCCCCTACACATTGTCACACCCTCTTGCCTCCCTAGGTTGACATTTGTAAGCCTATATGTAAACTTCTCATTGCTATGAGTTTTAAAGCCTTTTGCAAAGCAAATTGGAGTCTAACTATGCTAGACCATAAGCCTACGAAGATATGTTTACTAACCTCCAAACTAGGACTTTGTGATAGTGTAAGCATTTCAATTTTATTGTGATTTTTTTAACCTTTATAAGTAGGACTTTTTTATTGTTTTCATGTAGTTTTATGAAAACAAGTATATGTAACCTTAAAGCAAAGGAATCTTGAATTCCACAAGGATATAACAATAATGTTGATACTCTCAAGGATCCTATTTTAAGTCTCTTGCAAGTCAAATTGGAGCTTGATTGTGCCAAGCCTTAAAGTTAGGAAAATATGGTTCAACAAAGATACAACTATTAGAGTGTTTAAGCCTTCTGCAAATCACATTGAAGTTTGATTGTCACGTGTGAACATCTAGCACCAATCCCATTGTGCAAGCTAGACATCAGGAAGATTAATGTGTTTTGTATTGTTGGTAGATAGATATTTAGATTGAGGAATTGGAGAAAGTCATGGAAATTACAAAACATTGGATGAACTACAAAAAAGTATTCTTAGCATTTTTATTATAATGTATAACTTGTAAGCTTGTAGTGCAAGATATTTTATTGTATTTCTCAAGCTAGCATTATTATTTTATAGCCCAAAGATATTTGTAGTGCAAGATATTTTATTGTATTTCTCAAGCTAGCATTATTATTTTATAGCCCAAAGATATTGTATAAAATTTTAGATATGATTTAGATATTAGGGAGAGGGGAATTGTTCAAAACAAAAGATACAATATGCTATTTTGAGCACAAGATCGATAAAGATCAATAAATACATGTATTGGGGAGAGCGCCTCCCAATGCATTGAAAAAAAATCACACAATTTGTCTCATCTCATTATTTGCAATTTCTTGTATTATTTTCACTCCTTGTGGATTATTTTTTTCAATCTTGTACAAGAAGGCTATTAAGCTATGGTTCATGGCAGAGTTTTTAAGGGCATAAACACTCACTACTAGATCACATGCATATAATTAGAGTAATGCAAAACAAAATGTGGAAGATCACTAGTAACATTTATAGAGCTTCTCAAAATAGAGGCCATACACAAGATTGTTAACATATCACTGAATCAATTATTCAAAGCTTACAAAAGTGGGAGATCATTAGCATCATTTGAGCATTATGGAAGTTCAACACACACTATGCAATGAAGCTTGGCAAAGACTATGCTTGAGATGAGTTAAAAGCGATACCTACCTACAAGGCCAAGGACACGGTTGAGAAATGGGTGCTTAAGGAGAAAGTTCAAGAAACCAATGCTTGAAGAAAGTGGACACTCCAAAGAAGACAAATGGAAGCAAGCTAAGTGCACACTCGAGTCTCCAACGTGTATATATTAGACAAATTGATGAAGCTATGTCTGAGGGCATCATTATGCTAATCTTTTGCCAAGATGGCATATTCAAAGCCTGCCTTCCATGCATAACAGGATTCTAAGGGTGTTGGGTTTAGACTTAAGAGCAAGACATGCATTGTACGGAGTGTTGGACTTTAGAGCAAGACATGCATTCTTGGCTTCATGAGATCTCACGTCAAGATGATCTGCTATCTTTTGATTTACCCACAAATTAGGCCCCTTTGCCAAAAACAAGTTCCCATCCTGGTTTCAAACTCAAGTGGTTTGCAACACATACAACATCAACAAATATCAAACCCAGAAGAAAACCAACACAGCATAGGCTCTATCCCATTCTTGTAGAAAAACAACACAGGCGTGCATGCACACATGCATGTGTACATGGGCACATGCGCCCCAGCGTGCACACATGCAAAAGACGAGAGAGAGAGAGAGAGAGAGAGAGAGAGAGTTTTCTTAATGCAGGTTTAGTGCATGTTAAACTCGTTTTTATTCATCTCCGAGTCTCCAGGACTGCTGCTCTGTTACAAGATTGTACTCTTCAGAATCAGCCACAAAGTGGAAAGATAAGACCTATACAAATAAAAATCTACAGGAGTAATTTGCTCCAAACTCCACACCACCATAATTACACTTTCAGCAGGGGTGTCAAGCCAGTATGTCAAAAAGGCATTTGGTAGGTAAGATTATACAGAACCTATGAGCACCCACTGCGAGTCAGAAAGAACTGCAAGCATTGCAACATCCATAGATACACCAGTAATTGAACTGAATGCTCCTCAGACAAGCAGCAAGTGCAACTATTCCAACTATATGATGACCAAGCACCTTCCAACCTAACCTTACTGGGGCCACAATGAGCTCACTTCTTCAGCCAAGCCTGCCAAAACTGGATCCCATGGGTGTAGTATGACCTCACAAAACAGCACCCTCTTGGACAGCCTTTCATCACTTGCATAGCAGGATGCCAACAAGACATCTTCAATTCCCACCTCTGGTACCACTGCTGAATGAGCATCTGAGCAGAGCTCAATGCACGGACCAAACCTTGCATGGAATTTAAGTAGTCAAGCTGAAGAAGGGTTGGGAATAAGAGGTGTTTGGGAAGGAGAGGGGGACGGGAGGTGTCTGGTGCCATTATTGATCTCTTCCCGATTCGAGCAATCTGCAAACGGCAGGGAAGAATTTGAGAATTATTTGACTGGAGTAAAAACCAAGATAAAAAAAGAAAAAGAGCCTATGACAGGTTGCAAATCCCTATTACAATCTACAATAATATGCAGCATTGATTTGATTTATCCACATCAGCTAAAGGGTGCAAATACATCAATCCACCAAATTCAGAAGCAAAATAGCATTACTTAAACTAACTTACCAGGTAATGTCTTTGATTCAGCAGGTTTCACCCCCAGGACAGGGGTAAGCTGCAGATAATGTGAAGACCCACTGGGGCTTCCAACTTGCTGCCCTGACACTGGAACACCTGACAGATGCCCTGGCAATGCTGCGACAATCATATTTTCTGCAACTCCTCCACTGAGCAATCGGTTTCCAGAAGCCTTTTGTGTACTGCCTCGTAAAGCAGAACCTTGAAGCTGGTCTCCCGCCTCAGAGCTTGTACAGCTACTAATGTTCTCTATGTTGCCTGTTCCTAAGCTCAAACCTGAAGAGTTGAGAGCAGAGCCATTGTTTGAAGTTACGACCAAGGGAGATGAAACTGGTTGCAGTTGTTGCTGAAGATGTGGAAGTTGTTGATCATGATGCAAATGGTGTTGCATCTGAACATGCTGAGTGGGAGAACTTTGTTGATACTGATGAGGTGAAGGCGCTTGTGTCGGCTGAGGGAGCACTTGCTGCTGTGGTGAAGACTGTTGCACATACTGCTGTTGATGATGCTGAAGAAACATCTGGGGCCTGTACGTTGACTGTTGTTGAGCAGGCTGCTTGTATTGGCTTCCCTGCTGCTGTGGCGGTTGCTGTGGTGTTTGCTGGGGAGCATACAGCTGGATTTTGGGCCCCAACCGCTGCTGCTGAGCTGCAAGATTGGCCTGCTGCTGTGTGTATGGTGATGGATGAAGTTGTGGCTGACCTTTTTGCTGCCCAGAATTTTTCAATGGGATGTTTTGCCCAGGACTCATTACAGAAGCCATGGTTGGGCCACTGACTGATGATGGTTTTTTGGCTGGACCAGGCCCAGACTTTGAGATGGAAACACTTCCCTTTCCATTCGAAGGACTTTTTGATGCAGGTGCAGGGGCTACAGCAGCTTTTGCAACAGATGATGCATTAGAAGTGGGATTAGAAATGGTTCCCGATGACATTACAGGTGCTGAACTAGAAGGCAGCACCCGAGGAGGTGTAGCTACGGATGGCACCCCTTGTGGATTACTGCGAACCTGTTGTTGCCCTTGGCTCTTATTCACGGCCGAAGCTGGCACCTGTTGAGGTGGTCCAGGGGACATCCTCTGACCAGACTTCGTCGTGCCTGACTGGGCCTGTTTCGAACCTTGAGAAGATGGAGTCATTTGCCCAGGAAAAGGGAAAGTGGTTCCTGCATATTTTCCAAGAGTAGCATAGCCAGGCACAGTCTGTGTTGTAGCAGCAGGCGGAAAATTAGCACCTGAGGCTGCCTTTCCACGGCCCATACCTTGCTTTGGTGTCTGACCCTGAAAAAGTGGGACCTGCCCAGTTCCCACAGAGGAGACTGCTCTACTGTTTCGTGACCCTGTCGCTGTAGCAGCTGTGGCAGCCAGTGTACGGCCTACATTACTAGCTGGTCCACGAGCACCTGAGGGTCCCCCTCCACTTGTTGGAAAACCTTGGACAGCAGATAATGAGCTTTCAAGGTCTTGCCTTGTAAGATTGAAGGCTGGCCCTCCAGCTTGCTTCACAGATGGTTTTTTTTCCTCTACAAATTCACGGCCACCCTTGCCACTACCAGCTACAAAAGTATCATCACTGACTGATGTGGCGCTTTTAGAGACTGTTCTTTGATATTGCTGATTGTGACCTCCGAAGCCTTGTGGCGGCGCTTGTTGTACCTGAAGACGGGCATTCTCAGTACCTCCAGGAAGAGCACCATGCCCCTGAGAAGCCATCATAGAACCTACAGATACAAGTCCCAGGGGGCCAGGACCAGGACCAGGACCAGAACTAGAACCTGGACCAGAGCCCCTATTTACACCTGCCAAGCCTAAAGAGGAGTAACCCTGAGATGCAGAGGGGTCAAGGACTTTCATTTGTAGGCCAGACCCAGAGCTAGTAGATTGTGGTAATAATTGTTGCTGTTGCAAAGCAGGTGGTAGCGATGAAGGTTGCTGACTCTGAAACTGAACCTGCTGCTGAGACTTGCTGGAAGGCTTCCCTCCTAAAGTTGCCATCAAAGAAACATCTTGATGTTGTGAGGGCATGGCAGGTACACTACTTGTGAGTATCAAAGATGAAGGACTTATGTTAAGATTTGGAAGATTAGAAAGGCCTTGGCCACACATACTTCTCTGCATGGCAGACAACCTGCTGTCTGCTGTTGAGTGACTCTCACCACTATCTTTCTCCGATTGCCCTCCAAAATTTTGAGCCGAAGATCCTATATGGCTGTGATGCTGTTGCTGCTGAGAGCTGGATGGTGATCGTGGTGGAGGGAAGGGTTGTGGCTGCTGTTGCTGCATAGGTGGTACCAGAAGCTGAGAGCTTGAGTGGGGTAAAGCGCTCGAAGTTTGTTTCTGTACAGGTAGCATATTGGGAGCTTGCTGGGATAATGAATGGAGATGAGGAAGAGGTGGCATTAAATGAGCTGGGTAGAAAGGCCCGTTAAAAGGCATTAAATGAGCTGCCTGATTAACAAACATCAGACAACCCATGTCAGAGAGCAGAAACAACTTGCAGCCACAGTGTTTTGATGAATGACCATCCACACAACAAATATTTTAACATTGACTACACAACTTACCTGTCCAGGTGGACCAAAAGACAACGAATAACCATTTTGCTGCATCAAGGCCTGTAGATATTGAGCATGGGCCATATTCATAACATTGCCAGAAGCTGTCCCACTACCCATCTCAAGAGAAACGCCCCCAACCATGGAGTGGCTAGCTGCTGATGTGGAATTTACTGTTGCACTGCCACCAGTTGTGCTACCAGTTCCTAGGCCATTGGACTGAAATGCAACCAAAATCACTGTCAGATTACTGCACATTTAGAAATAATAGAGCTGGAACTTGGAAACCCAACTACAATTAGAGAACACCTGCTGTTGAGCTGAAGCTTTCCGTGTGGCATCCACATAAGCCCCACTAAGTTTTTCATTGTCAAGGACATTTACAGATGGAAAGTTCAGGTTGTAGGGAGTTCCTCTGCAAAGTGCAGCTGACCACAAACTATGTCGCTGCTCTCGCTGAATGAAATTAGCTACATAGACATGCGTAGCACAACGCTTCATCTTCAGAACCGGCGGGGGAAAAGCAGAATGTGGTGGCTACAGTCAGACAGCTTTTATTAGTTTGGGTGCTGCTCCTGATTGACTTGCAACTTAGCAAAAACCAAAATAATAACCTATGGTGTACCTCCACAGTTTACTAGCACCTAGAATCCTGCTTAACACAGATAAAACTCTTTGGATTTTTCAAGCTGAATTAACCCCTTTTTTCCCTAACAAGATGACAATCAAGAGACCAGAAGGATAACAACACACAAATCCACCATGCCCAACATGATGCTCTTGCACATGATGATGCATTCAACCACCTGCTTCTTCAATGGTGCACTATTGGAATAGCTCATACTACAAATTTACAACAATTTCGTGATGACCTGGCTCAACACATAATGAAGAGTGTGGAGAATCTTATCAGAATATTTCATGCCAACATTCAGGTGGTACTTCACCTTTTATGTAGCAATAAGCATGTTTCAAACAACATTACAATGCAAAACATAATTTCCCAAAACACTTTGTGCAGCTTTCTCAATGCCCTACAGGCAAGAAGGAGAGAGTCCAGGGTATTAATGTGATACGCTTCCAAACCAGCAGCACAGCAAATCGTATTAATAGATCCACTCAAGCTGCAAACATTTGACACATCATGGAAGCTAGAAGATGGTCAATTTAGTTCACTTCTATAAAATCCAGAGCATCACCTCACCTGCATCGCTGGATGTGCAGTCTTTCCATCTAAATTTGAACCCATGAGAGAACCGCCTGCAGGCCATGTAGGTGCACCTGGTCCATAGTACCTGCAAATTAATCAACAGTGTTTGTGATAATGGTAAAAGTCAACTGCAGAACAATCTCAAAAGCGAGGTCACACTTACACTAAAGGGGGTTGACACTGTTTATGATAATGGTAAAAATTAACTGCAGAACAATCTCAAAAGTGAGGTCACACTTACCCCAAAGGAGGTAGCCCACCCATCCAACTGGCCAAAGCTACAGGGGCACCTGAGCTAGGACCCGCTGAAAGTGCCGATGGGATAAAAGAAGTGGCTGAGGGGTTTTCTGCAAAACAGTAGACAGGCACTCAAAATCTTGCATAAGCATAAGTTGAGTATCAGTCTTGTAAGTCCTAAATGAGAATACAAGGGTATACCTGTTTCAAATTTCTGAATCTTAGCAGGTGTCCTGGTCAACTCCTTGTCCTTCTCTCTTTCAGCTTCTTTGGATCCCCTGAGAGTTTGGCTGGACATTTGCTCATTGGAAACTGGACAAGATGTTTGGTCATGTATTTCTTGCTTCTGCTCTTGATTGAATCCCACAGCTCTTTCCACAACTTTCGTGTCTTTCTCCCCAGTTTCCTCTGCATCCCTCCGCTCAGTTCGACCTTCTGATGTTTCATCAGCTGTCACAGAGGGAACCTCCAATCGGTCACTTGTAGGGCCAATCTGAGTCAAAAACCAAGGTGAGCAGTTAGTTCACATGACACCTGTATCCAAGCATTGGATTATGTGGTTGCAATTATAGATCACTCATATCCAAACATGAAATGAAGAAGAGAAGCTATTTGAAAATAAGTTTTTCACATACGCAAGGATCCTTGAGAATAGGCTGCTCGGCATCTTTCCTTGAAGGCTCAGTAGGAATGGGAGCCTAACAGCAGCAGAAACATTATCAGTGTAAAAGGAAAAGGTTTACAATCCAAAATTCAAATCACGCGCTTCAAACTTACCATCAAATCTATTTCCATCTTTGTAGCACCACCATCATTCTCAAGGACTTCACTATTTCTGAAATAGCAATCACAATTTCAGGAGAACTCCAACTATGGTTGCATGCACAAAGCTGCCTACAGGTCTATAATCACATTTACTGACTAAATTACCTATTGAGAAGTTGTGAACGTGTAGAACCTTCATTATCCTCCAAAATATCTGCAGGGCCTATGGGTTTCACATTAGGAGGGCTTGTATCAGAGTGGACAGATTTTTGATCGTCTGTAACTAGATTTTCTTGCATCTCAGCTTTAAAAACTTTCTCTTCCACAGGTCCTTTACTTTGATTGTCCTGAGGATTCGTTATTTCCTCTTCCACACCATGTGAAGTGTGAACAGTATCAGAGGGAATCCTGACATTTGAAAGCTCACTGGTAGGAATCTCATGATGTTCATCATCCACCAACTGCTTTTTCTCACATCCAGTCGATTGGTCGAGCTCTCCAACAGGAGAATGCATGGCTCCAGCCATACTGGACAAATATGGGGAGGCAGCAGTTTGTAGAGGTGTAGGAGCCTTTCCCTCTTCTTGTTTGGTGATGACACGGGGTCGCTTTCTCTTTGGAGCTGTAAAGAGCCGAATATTAGTAAAATGTCTACAACACCCAACAGTTTCGGGACTTGACTTGACAGTATGACAGAGCTATAGCATACCCTCTGCAACAGGTGGTACAGCATTAGATTGTAATGAGTAACCATTCACAACTTTTCCTGCAGATGGGGTTATTGATGACCCCGTCCCAGAAGCATATGGAAATACCATGGAAGGTGAAGGAGAGGCAGCCTTGGCTTCTTCCACCTTTGTCTCTGGCTTCAGCTCAAACCTAGACTCTGAAACACCCACAGTTGAAGGCGCACTTCTTGCAAGAACAAAAAGTGCCTCAGCTACTTCAGCCTCCTGATCTGATATTGCCGGTTCAGGAACCTGAAAAGAAGAAGACAACCCGCACAAATTGAATTTAATGGCATGTGCAATTCCACACAGACGTAATGTAGAAGCCCATCTGTGACATACCTTTGCTACCTTAATAGCTCGGAATTTGGTACCTGGTGGCTTCTGCACGCATGTAATCATAAGAGAATTTAGTGAAAAAGAAAACCATAGACAACTGACGTCTTATTTAGAATCATCTAGAACCACTGAAGCATGGATCTTAACAATTCGTTTGAACTTGGAAAATTGTGTTCCATGAAAGAACCCATTCACTTCAACATCCAGGGGGGAAGAAAAGCAAGCCCAGGATATTTTTTGAGAGTGGAAGAGAAGAGAGAATCAAAAATTGAGCGTTGTATGCCTTGGAAAGTGGAGTGAGGAAGATAAGTCTCCTGAAGCATCAACACATTGAGGACAATACGCTCGTGAAGCCTAGTCGTTTTGAGGAGAAAAGAGTGACTCACCAGTTTCCTTACAGTCTTTCCGAGATGGCTAATTGATGAGATCGCATTCTGTGGTGGTAAAGGTGATTGCTGCCGAACGCTGTCAGCTGGAGGCGACTCCTGTTGCCGCCTCAGGTTTGCTATTTGCAAGTTAAACCAAAGAGAATAGCAACTGTCAGTGAGGCCACCATTAATAGCGAAGGCTGATCAGAAAAAGGGGAGATTGATTCACATATACTGGTGCCGTCTATAGCGGGACCATTATTTACCTGTGAACCTTGAGCTTGATGACATTGTTGATCGCGCCTTCCTCGGCACCGGTGGAATGTCCATCACAATCTCATCTTCCTGCCACAAGAAAGGTATGCCATAAGTTGAGTACATAGACCCATAGCATTCAACCAGATCTGTTAGAATGGCCACTAAAGATGTCATCCTGATGATGCTAACCTTGCCAGGCCCCCTAAACTTCCCTGGGCGTCTATGAATTGGTGGGGGTGGCTCATCATCATCCTCTGAGGCTGCATTTTCAGTTTCTTCAGCTGATTCATCCACATCATCGCATACGCTCGTGCGACCCTGCATATGCACTTCCTGTGCTATCTGGCGTTTCCGCTTGGTCCGAGGGTTGCCAGACAACGAGACGTGGAATGTGCTAAGCCTCTCTTTCTTAGACCTTTCCCAATGCCGCGATTCAGAGGTTTCATCCATTCTTTCATCATCATCTGCACAAAAAGAGAACAATGGGTAGCAATCAGTGGAATGCTACAACGGAGGATACATGCAGAAGAATTGTGAAAAGCTTTCAGAGAGACGAAATTTTCATCTTGAAACGTCCTAATAGCGTCTAAATTGTGAAGATTATCCAAATAATTAGCAAGAAAGATGAGACTTGCAACCACCAGGTTAAGAAGCAGCAGCATCAGAGAGCAGAATCTAAGAAAACACTGCCACCACCACACCCAAACGGGCCAGCTTAGACAGCGATTGCTCCGCAGGCAATCATGGCATGTCCAAAGTAGATCTGGTGAGGAAGTGCGGGGCACAACTCCCTACCTGAGGCATCCTTGGGACCAGAAGCACGTGAGCGACGGGATGCAGCAGCAAGGCTGCTACCTGCGCCTGATGCACCTCCTCCAGCCCCGCGTCTGCTTTCTCTGTTTCGTTCCATCTGAAGAAGACTGGAAGAACCGGGGCCAAATCAAGGCGCAAAGTTTGGGGGAGGGAAGTCAGGAGAAGGGGGGGTGGCTGTGGAGAGGAGGGAGAGGAGGGGGGGGAGGAGAGGGGGCCATGGGGGGCTGCCAGATGGAATGACGCGAGGGGGGATGGCAGGGAGGGAGGTATAGAGAGAGAGAGAGAGAGAGAGAGAGAGAGAGAGAGAGAGAAACAGACCGACAGAGAGAGAGAGAGGGACACAGACAGAGAGAGACGGAGAGAGACAGAGAGAGACCTAGAGATAGAGACGATAAAAGCTTGGCGTCGAGGGGGAAGTATGGCTATGGCGGACAGTTGGAGGGAAGAAGAAGAGAAAGAAGATGAGGAAGGGAAAACAGGAAGAGAGGAAGAGGAAGAGGAAGAGAGAGAGAGAAAGAGAGAAATAGAAGTGAGAAATAGAGAGAGAGAGAGAGAGAGGATGACTAGGAAAACCCCACCCAAAAGAACATTGCAGGAGACACCATCAATCGCCCAGCAGGCCCGGCCCCGAACCTCCCTGTCGGCCCCCTCCCTCGATCTGGCCCCCCCTCGCCATCCCAGCCGTCCATTCTCCCTCCCTTCTTGCACCCCGCCCCGCCACGCTGGCACGCCTCCACGTCCGCCCCCAACGCTGGCACATCGCCACGTCACCCTTCCCCGGCCCCACCGCCCTCCACGTCGGCTCAACATAAGCATCAGTCAACTCCCCTCCCCCTTCTGTAGCACGCGCACCCCTCTCTCCGCCGTCCGATCCCATCGACCGTCCCCCAAGCCCTCCACGTCGTCCGTCCTCCCCTGCCGTCGATCTCCCTTCAGCCCTACTTTCGACGGGTCCGATCCGTTCGCTTTTTCCAATCGCCTGCATGCCGTCAGATCCGATGAATCGAACGGCTCTTGATCGGCCCGCCAGGCCAGCCGTCCATCGCGGCTCCGCCGGGAGCCTAACCCCAGGCTCGGAGGTTCCGAGCCTGGGTTCTTATCCGTAGACCGCAGCTTCCGAGCCAGCGCTGCCAAATTTCGACAAGCCGAGTGACCGTCGAGGCTCGGGCAACCGGGCCGCCTGTAACGGCCGCTCCCGGTTCCCCGGTCACCAAGCCGGTAACCTGCCACGTGGAAGACCACCAGACTCACGTGTCATCCGAACCTCTAATTCCCGGCCTTTTCACTTACCTGGAAATTGGAATTGTGTTTTACCGCGGGGCCCACATGGCTATTTTTCCATTATTTTTAATATCCTCGTGTCCTAATTTTGGTACCTGCAGCTGGCCTTCCCCAAGCCAGCAGGCTCGGTGGTCCGAGCCTAGCTTTTCGCGGGCCACAGCATCTCCAGCGTAGGCTCGGAATTCAGGCCCGATGCCCTGAACGTAAAAGTAACTCCTTGAATTAGGATTTCAAAACCACCATTTATTTTTTCTCTCGTTATCGAAAAGTCAAAAGCGCAAGAATGGATTTTCGTAAAACAAGCCCATTTATCTGACGTTCATTGAATCCCTTATAATTTCTGGCAGAAGGTAGTAACAATATTTCTTAATATTAAAAGCAATAATATTTATTAATTGTAAAACGTGGTAATGTTTTTCCGTCCAATTAAAAAATAGGTTTATGTTTGTCTAAGTGGGCTCCTCCCTATCGCCTTTCCTTCACGGGCCCACATCTAAAGGCACCCCCATACTTTGAATCAACGGCCCAGATTAATGGAAGCAAACCTTTTTACAAGGGATTGCATAATTTGGCCTTTGGTGTTCCCATTTTTTCAAGACTCGTCACAACATTAAATAAGAGACTCCTTTTAAAGGTTTAAATCTTGCGCATAAACATCTCAAATCCAATGCAATTGCATATACGGCATTTTTTCTTTCAATACAAGTGAAAAAACTTGTAGCGAAAATAACCAAAATGCCCCTAAGCTTACTTTTAATGCAAAAATTATGATTATATCAAGTTATGGCTATTTTCTTTCAATGCCACTGGAAAAACTTGTAGGCAAAAGGACTAATATGCCCTTAAATTGACATTTGATGTAGAAAACAATATAATTATATCTTGCTACAATGCCCCACAACACACTCAACTAAACAAGTTTAAGCCAAAGACACCCAACCGGCACTCCAACTGAATCCCAATAGCTCTGCTTTATTGGTGCAAGTTTGATCAAAACATCTTAGAAGAAGCTTTGTAGCAGCGATCTTGGGAACTTTAACTAATTATAGGGGTATTCTTGGTATTTTTTGAAATTTTGAGGGGCATTTTTTGGAATTTCCACAAGCACTAGGTGTCTTTTGGTAAAATTCTCAAACTTGTATGTTTTCAGCTCGAAAATAACAAAGTTATTCTCAAGCATTGCCTTCTTAAAGGGAAAAACTGTTAAGGTTTCTAAATCATTTTCTAAACATCCAAATTTGGATTAGAGTTTGCATCTTAAAGATATTGTATGCTCGTTACTCTTTCTAAACTCGATGTTTAGCATCCTCTCTCTCTCTCTCTCTCTCTCTCTCTCTCTCTCTCTCTCTCTCTCTCTCTCTCTCTCTCTCTCTCTCTCTCTCTCTCTCTCTCTCTCTCTCTCTCTCTCTCTCTCTCTCTCTCTCTCTCTCTCTCTCTCTCTCTCTCTCTCTCTCTCTCTCTCTACTTTTCCTCTAAAAAATGCATGGGAATAATCAAAGGATGGGCAAAGCCTCCATCCTTATAAATCTTTCTCAATGTAAAATTAATTATTTGAATTGTTGTTGACATGGACAACCCTACACCTTATATACTTCACATACTCGTGTTCAAACACCAAACCCAAGATGATCAATTCTTCATCTACTAGGCTTGCCTACTTCCTCTTTAAACTTTTTCTAAATGCATAATTTCCAAGGCATTCACAAAGCCCTAGGTTGAACTACACTTGTATCACCAACATCAGTTCTTGTACTAATCGTTTTCTTTACTTCCAATGTTTGTGGTTTTGAATTGTCTTTCCTTGCATGAGCATAGGGCCTCCTCTTATTTGCATTCAATGAATATATGACGTCAACTCACTAAATGTATGCTTTATTCCTAAAGTGTAAGTCCCCTATTAGACCATCCATGCCAAGACATCATCAAAGTAAGGGATAGATCCAAGCCTTTCTATTACATCAAGGGAGTTCCATACATTTTTCTTAGAGCTTCCATACGTAAGAAAAGGTTTAGTCTACTTTTACTTCTAGAGAATTCAAATGGCATACCTCATCATCCCCTGTTTTACATTGACTAAAGGGTCAAGGTAGCCTAATTGTGTAAGTAGGTATAAAGGCACTGACAAATGCAAAAAACCTATAGTGATTTCCTTGAAATATGCATCCATTTTCAATGCTTTTTATTCATCCATTATCCAATGGAGAAAAAATAAAGTAAATCATTGATCTTGAAAATGGCTTTAGTTGTTAAATAATTTGTGGATTGGGATGATATTTTACATCCATGTAATCAATAAGGCTTATCAATATGTATAATGGGAGAAAGTGCATTGAAAAATATTTGTCTTGCCCTCCAAAAATTTTTATTTTTTACTTGGACTTTTAAAAAATATTGGGGCAACTCCTCTACCATGACAATTTGCACTTGTCATTTCTAGAAGTAACCTATTCTAGTAAACAATTATCATCGTAACATGGCCTTTCCAAGCATAATTATTGTAGTTGATACATAAGATTGTTATTTAGGCTATAAACAAAAATGACGGGCTTATTGTTCTCAAATTCTCCATCTAAAATTTAAAAATCGGCTCTATACTTTGAAATGCTCCAGTGAAACTTGAAAAGCATGCATGTTGCGATTATGAGGTGTCTTCCATTGGGTTTAAGTAGGTTATTTTGTCACAACAAATAATCACCATCATTAGCCTACAAATAATGTATCTTTCAAACCACTCGGTGATTGTAAATACTTGATTGTTCAAGTGCTTCCTACATGTCACATTACTTTGAGCATGCTTCTCTATGTTAACTACACTATCTCTTTTCATAATATAGAAAAGGAAATCCTAGTCTATAAATTTTGAAAGTGAGGAATGAGGGGAGACTAAGAACAATGAAGAGCACAAACATTGCAATTTTTGGGTGTCTTACCTAGAGGATCAAGAGCTTGGGATGAAATCTAACAAAACTCAACTCCAACTCGCTATATTACAAAGGTTCAAATTTTTATTTGGATCCTAAGCATGACCCACTCAAGCATTGAAGCAAAAGATTAATACAAAATAACATTCCAATGCAAAGAGACCATGTAATCAAATTTACGTCTAGTTTAATTGTGTAGAAATATACAAATTTGTGGACTTGGCCTCCCTAAGCTTTATGTGAAATGTTTTAGTATAGGCTCTTCTCACCATAAGATTTCAACATTTAGGGAAATTCCAACTAGTTCCAAAGTTTGTAAGGGCGGTCAATCCACCCAATAAGTTCTAGTGGTGTGCTTTTGCACGTTTTGTACTTTTTGGGATAGAAGTAAGTTCAATGCATGGGTATCTCAAGAGTGTGAGCTCCTACATAAAAACTACATGAATCAAATGTCTACACAAAAATACACTTCGTTATTTGTCATTTCACACTAGTGGTCATCAAAGAGAGAAGAAGAAGTAGCTCCTACTAGCTTTATGTTTTAGTCTATGTTTCAAATGTTTAAAAAGTAACCAATCTTCCATGATGGTTTAACACCTACAATTCAAGGAAAGGCTAACCATATCTGCCAAAAAGGGAATATAGAAAGAACCCTTATTTTATTGAAATTTTCATACTTGTACAATTTTCACTAGACTAGTTTGACGTGGGCCCCTTATATCGCATCATAGGCATTGCCACAAAGGCTACTATTAGATGTTTTCTTGGAAAGTGCTTCATTTGAAGGTTGTCTAACCGTTTTAGCATATGATCCTTAAGTTGCTAATGTGGCTACAAGGGTCACTTTAGCAAAGTCACCCCTTCTCCAAGTGGAACATTAGCAAAGTCCAATTCATGGAAGTATATTAAACATGACATTCACATATGTGGCAACTAAACCTCAAATTAGTGGGAACAGCTCAAAGGTCCTAATGGAGTGGAATCATAAAGAAAGCCCTCATATGTAGATTTCTCTACGGTGTGATTGTTAATATTGTGCATTATAGAACCTATAAAGCTAAGATTCCATGCAAGTTTAGGGAAAGATTAGTAGTGGCTTAAGACACATATTGTGGATGTTCAGCATACATCTGATAAAACAAGCTATATATTCCCAATAAAACCCATATTATGAACCTTTGTGGATCTAGTTTTACACACAGCACACACATGCGTGTGCATGCGCACACACGCACACACACATGCAATAGGGTGCTCCTTACAAAAAAGGCTTTATCTTGCTCTCAAGAAGTTGTTTTATCCAATGTGGATGCCCCTTGATTCACTTTCTTTTTCTAGTGTGAGGGGATCTTTTTTTGGGCATGCTAATAGTTTACCTAAAGATAGAATAACCATAACTTGCCCAAGTAAGAGTTGAGCCTACAATATCCTTGTCAAATGAACAATCTGTGGGTAATTTACTTTCTTACATGATAGCACTCTCCCATAGTATACATGGGCATTTTCTAATGTTATTGTGAGACCTTAGTTTCCCAATTTTTGGCCAACAGTCAGGGTATAGTAGAACCCATATTAGTCTAAACATATTTATCACAAAATTCCAAACTAAATATTAATTTAGCATATTTTCACTTTTACAATGATCAAAATGGATTCAAACTTATACACCTTCTATTCATATCATAACCTTGTCATTATCTTATTTTTGCTAATTTTGGAGTTCCCAAAAAGAGTTATTCAAAACAACCATTTGAAGTTAATTGACCAAAGTAACGAAAGAGAAAAAGCATAAGCTAGTAGAAAGTGTAAATATAAATCTGCATGGTAAAGTAAGTACTTTTAAAATGTAACCCTTTTGAAAAAGCAAAAAAAGTGTTATGTCACTTGTAGTTTCCCTAGATCCTAAAATATATTCTCCAATATCAAATATTAACAAACATGTACTTTTAAAAATTTTATCACTACCTGTAGCCAAAATACACATAAATTGATGCATGGCATATAGCTAATTGTAAGATTGATGTCCTAGGTAATTAGAAAGACCTAAATGAGTCTAACTTTGTGCCACCACACATACATGTTGAGATAAAAGCTCAAAAGATATCCTCATTCTCATGAATTCGAACTCATCCACATTTCATTTTACATCTCACTTTGATGCACTCATTAGACCTTAGTCTTTTTTCACACATTCATATCACACTACCAAGACAAAGTTGAGATTTGATTTGGAAAAAAATTACAATGATATGCTTCACTTGTCATTTAGAGCCGATTATGCTTCAAGGTTTCAAAAAAACTTGCTCTTACTTATGATTCGACAAAGTGCCATACAACAACTTACAAAAAAGCATGCCCTTCAATTCATAGATATAGTTCAATATGAACTATATCTATTTTTATTAATAGCATTACCTTAAACATTTGAATCCTCATTGAGTGGACTATTTCTTAGCTATTTTAAATATTTGAGTACCATAACTCCTATCCTAATCTAATATTTAAATCTAATAAAATAACCTTATCACTTTTGATCATTGCTCATCATCTTCTTGATTCCCACATGTGGCCTACTCAACATTAGATGAACAAGGTATGGGAGGTTTCCTTGATTCTTCTTATTTTTTACATTCCCACATAAAGTGAGAGGAGGGAAAACCAACCCTTCAAAGCCAAGAGTGATAATGATTTTGTGGTCCCTCAAAAAGGGACTTCCAAACTTTGATAATCAAGCTCATTAGTTTCCTAGATCTTAGTCAAATCTTATCGTAACCTAAATTTAAGTGCACCTTTGGCTTGGCACACACATACACACACACAGAGAAGGAGGCATGAAGGTCCTTGTTAACCACAAGCTAAATTTAAGGTGCACCTTCAACTTGGCGCACACATACACACACACAGAGAAGGAGGCATGAAGGTCCTTGTTAACCACAAGCTAAATTTAAGGTGCACCTTTGGCTTGGTGCGCACACACAAAAGGAGGCATGAAGGTCCTTGTTAACCACAAGCTATCTATCTTATTAATATTGTCTTCAAAGTGGCAATATTTGTTATATAACTCACCACTTTGTTGATACGTGCATGACTAAACAACATGTATTTTACTCATGATATGCTCCAAGTTAAGCAAGTATGTGCACATAATCAACCTTGAGGTCATTTAGGATTAGATTACCACTCTACGTCAAATTTCCTTAATTGCACAAAGTTAGAGCTATACCTTCAAAAAAGAAAAGCTCATGAATAATGTAAAGCTTTCTGATAACTATCAAAGTTAAGACATGGAAGAGGAGGTGCATGAAAAAGAAGTCCATACAATAGTTGCTTCCCATGTAATGTGTCATCAAGCCACTGCATGGACTATGATGGAACTTGCTTAGCATGCTCTCTTCACTTAGGCACCCCAAACACAAGCACATATTCACATTCAAATCATAAATATAGACACATGTGCTAATTTAGTAATTATGTACAAAACACAAAGCTAAACATAGATACACATATGCACATGTAGTTAAATGTCATCACGTCACATGAACAACATACCCATGCACAAATGATGAACTCTTATACTCCTAATATAGCCTTTGTGAACAATTTCTTCAATATAGAGTAAAATTTTCTCACTTCCTCATTTGTAAACTTAGAATAAGGTCAAAATATGACCATAGAATCATATTGAATATAAAATATACTCTATATTGAACAATTTGTTCAATATAGAGTAGATTTTTCCCCACCTGCTCATTTGTAGACTTAGAATAAGGTCAAAATACGACCTAGAATTGTATTGAATATAAAAAGGCAATTCCATCTATTTAAAGATTTCTACAGAGAAAATGATATCACAAAATCCATTGCAAAATCTTTCATCCCAACCATGATCATTCATTGTTCTTATTTAGAAAATAAGTGATTGAACTTGGGGTATGTCATTACTCCCCCATGCCAAATCATTTTACCTTTAATATAATGCATGAGAACTATTGGAAATTTTTCAAAGTCTCATGTCAAATCAAGAAATTATAAGATTAGGTTGGGGTTAACAATAGCCAAGAGCTTGAGAATGGAAAAGTTTAAGCAAGTTGAATAATGGCCTCTACATGCGTTGGTTGTCCTTGTGTTCTTACAAGTAGGAGAAGGGACACAAAACTAGGTGAAAGATCGATTGATTATGGCTTTGGAGGGGTCTTTCTTTCATAGCCTGGGAAGGTAATCTAGTCGGCATGACTGAGAATATTATAAACCTTCCTAGTTGGCTAGGGAATATTCCCTTTACAGTCTCAAATAGAGGTTTGTAATAACTCCTGTTAAGACTTCAAGCTCAGCTCTACTATCTTTAGGTTGTGTGTAACCGACACTTAGCTTGTCTATCTGTACCACATGCATACATTAAATAAGTCGGTGACTTTAGACTTAGTCTGTACTTGGTGTGAATGGTCTTATAGACCTTAGAGTGTTGTATTCACTTTAGTTATATGGGTTATGGAATATGAAGAAATGAAAAAAGAGACCATACGGCTCCTCTCTGTTGCTCCAACCCTTCTCTCTTTGTCTCTTTCTCTCAACATGATATCAGAGCCATGCTAGGTGGGCTCTCTGGAGCAGGAGGCAATGAAGAAGACCTGAAGAAAGTGAAGATCTAGGATTCTTTGAAGACAGGTAGGCTATCATTGGTTCTTGAAAGGTATGCATTGAGACATTGAGTTTGCCATTGCTCAAGCATTGTCTGTGGCTTGTCTAGGAGTGCACCAAGGCTCCATTGAGCATGTAGAAGTTGTCAATGAGCACCATGTGCTGCTGGTCTGCTACAAAAACAGCCTGTCAGGCTGCATGAATTGCACCTACTGCAGAGGCTGAACTTCCTTGATTGCAAAGACACCACATAAAGTGGCTACTAAGTGGTTGAATGCTGGCCCATATCCTTTGAAAGATGCTTGAAGATTGTTGTATGCAAATGCTCTGGAGAGGGCTCAATTATGAGTTGAGACATGAATGTACAGATCTAAAATTCAGTCCTGGACTGCTAGTAATAGAGAATACACAGTATGTATGTTGCCTTGACATGATCTTGGAGCTCTATGTCATGCTAAAAAAACATCATTGAAGCATAGGTATATGCAAGAAGGACATATGCACTTGTTCTTATGCCTTGGAGCTGAAATTTGGACTGCAACTTGTGAACAGGAGTTTTGACACTTGCACTTGTTGGTTATGCACTCATTTGTGCTCGTATGATCATATTTGGACTGCTACATGTACTAGCAGATGTCTATGAAGTTTTGGAGCATGTATAACATGTATACATCTCAGTTTTAGTTGTGAATCAGTTGCTGGTCACTGATAGTTTACAGATTTCATACTGCATGTATGTACTCTGATAGTAAGGTTGCATAAGATAGAGTTAAAGTAACTACATGGTCCCTATATTGACTGATGTGCCTACGGGTTATGCCACATGTTTGTGGATGGTTTTGAGATGTTGATGGGCTAGAATACTTTGGTTTTAACAGTGAATTTGTTGCAGAAAACTATCATAAACAGTCAAAGACTACAGTTAGTTAGTTAGACTTGTTGTCTTGTAGGAAGTCAGGCAGTGACTAGATATTGTTTGGTACAATATGGCTAATGCAGATATGACCTGCAACATAACCCAGACAGTGGGGAAAAAGCTTGATATTAACAATTATGACATATGGAAGTTTCGCATGGAGAACTTCTTGTAACGTGTCCACCTGTTTCCTTGCAGGACACGTCTTAGCAGCCCATCGGAAAGAGGGTCTAGAAAGCTCCGCCCGGCACTCGCATGGAATGTTACGGGGTTTGCGATCTAGGTCTTTCCGTGTCTGCCACGTAGCGGAAGTATTCCAGCCGTTCCCACTTAGGACCGACCTGAATCAGGGTTTCCCTAATGGTCAAGTTCCTAGAGAGTAACTAGCATCAAACTACTTTACGTAGAAACGTAAGGGTCGAAGCGGATTCATGCTGCACTTGGTTCAAGGAGAATGGGAAACGAGAGGGATGCAAAGCTTGACCTCTCTGCCCATAAGGCATAGTCCCATTTCGTTCCCCTAAAACATCATAAATTGGGGTTCTAGTAACCTAGACTCTAAGTCAACGCCCTTTGCTGTTCATTTCCTTCGAGAAAAGTTCCTTGCTGTCCATTTCGCTTGAGAAAAGTTCCTGGCCAACCGGGACCACCCATCCGTAGGACTGACCCATGGCCACATCCACCGCACTTTCCTCAGGTTGGCTTTAGTTGTCTAATTACCTACCACATTTAGTTGGACATGCAAAAACAGCTTCCTTAATCAGCCAGTTAGACACCGATTCCTTCACATAATCTTAGCACTTGACATAGAAAAGCATTTCCAAACAAGTTCCTTTACATCAATTGATCTTATTTATATTTGGAACACATCCATAATCCGCCCGAAGGCTATCCAGCAATCCACAAGGATTACTAATCCAAGATTCCGCCCGTAGACTAGTATGCGGGCCTCGAGATCCAATCCTGAGTCGCGTTGGCCTCTTGTGCAGGGCCCGGAAGGCAAGGGATTTACAGCCAAAGCCCCCCTGGCACCCAAGCGTTCTCCTGCTCCAAGTAGCACCCAACGGAGAGACCTCTCGCGGCGGGTTCGATCCACATTCCCGACGCGGCTAACAACCCCCTTGGTTAGGGTCAGGCAGACAGTCGGGGATAACTGATGCTGCCTCTCCCTTCAGGCCTTCAACCTGAAGGATTAATTATCTTTCCATCTTTAGTTCCTTGAGCAAACAATGCAAACATTGCTCCTAAACTGTTACGAACACAATCAATCCAGTGGTCATTTATTTGGCCAACTGCTAAGGAGTGAATCCTTCTCTCCGAATGCATCCAGCATTCGATTTGGGATCAATGCAACTTGGCAAGATCCCTAAGGGTTTGTTTGTTTAACCTTTTGTCCTTGGGTTAGGGCCATACCCTATTAACCCAACTTAACTAACACCTTAGGTTTCATAAATTAGGACAGTGAATCCTGGCGACCATGTCGCTCTAACTTGTTTGATCCTTTGCTTACCAAGCAAATACATAACTTCTCTTAACTTGGCAAATCAGCCCAAGGAAGGTGATGTAACACGATGTCTACTCATCCTCTTGCAAGTAAGACGTGCTAGAACCTGCCAATCTTATTCCAAGGAGTGGCAAATCTATCTTGTGATTAAACCACAAGGCCATGCGACGTTGCAACTTGTTGCACAAGTGTCGCACCTAACTCATGGGATCATTTCACCCATTGATCGGCGTTTCTTGGTCAAGGAATTTTGTTTAGACAAGATGCAGGGTTTAGGGTGTCTTCTTACCCAATCCAACCCTAAGTGTACTAGGCCGACAACGTTTGGTCCTAGGGTTTCCAAACTCAATCCGAGTTTTAACATTAGGTCGGCGGTCGATCCTTAGGGTAGAACCCTAGATCGTTGTTTGCATGGGCATCCAATTGACCCAAACATTCCGTGAATGTGGGTAGGACCTTTGGGTTTGAGGCTTTCGACTTGGCGTCCAAGTACGATACTAGGCTGCATTTCTAACGTGCCAAGCCCTAGCTAGTACTTGAGGTGATTATCGTATCGACTAGTTATGCCTATACGAATCCCTAACGGTTATAATATTACAAGTGATTTGGGTAAATTGTCCTACTTGTCTTGCGACAAGGACGATCATTTCCTAGAGATGCCAAACTTGTTCTAAGGATGTAAATAATTGCAACATGCGATTCATTACTTTTAGGCAACTATAAGGATTGCAATAACCCTTCTCTTTCCTTGCTAAAGTCGTGATGAACGACAATTTGGAGAATAACTTACATAGGACCTACTAGGACTTACAACAAGGAACTATGCCTACAACCTTTTGTCTAAGCATTTGAATTCATACTTTTGATAAGCCATGCAACCTTTCCTAAATGCAACTCTTGATGAAATGAATTTTTCGCATGACGAATATGTAACATGCAACCTTAATCCATTCCACAAGTGTCCTCGCATGCAACATGCAATGTCCATTGTTTCATTTTCATGCCGTGCAACGGACGTTAACAATTCTTTCCATGCGAGTCATAACAAGAAAGTTATTGACTAAATGCAAGATACACTTGTTCTTTCACGGCCAATCAAGGATGCACTTAACAATTTCAACTTTTAACTCTAAGCAATATGCGCTTAGGCTTGTTATTTTTGAAGTGCACGAAAAAGCAACATGCAGCTAAGCTCCTAAGACGGACAAGTAGTTTATGTTCACAACTTTTGGAAATACAAACGATCCAATTTCATGACAAGCACCAACCCTCGTCCATCGTTCAAAGATATAATTTCTCAAATGTACTTTTATCACTACCATATGAATTAACGATAAGTGTAAAATGTATTCTCCCTATGGAATTAAGCGTGCTTAAAGCATTTCTTTATGTGGAATTAAATTCGGGGAACCTGGGATTGAGGGCTCGTGGGGATGTCCACGTGTAAGTTTGGGGAAGAACCTCCCGTGGGTGTGCCTTGCATCTTCTTGGGAGCCATCGTAGATGTAGCGTGTTTGGACTCCGGGTTTGCCTTCGCCCTTACGCAAGAGTACCCTTTACAAGGTGTGGGTTTTTAAGACCCGGGTAAGGACCGCGTGCACAAGGCTTAAGGCCCTTGCCTTTAGAAGCATTTGTCTCCCAGAACCACGTGGAAGAAAGGGTCAATGATTGGGAGGGAAAGTTTGACGACAAGAAGGAAGATTGATGGCGATCGTGGAGCTGCAGCAGCACTGCAATGGTGGTAGCCTGGTGGCGATTCGGTGGCGCTCTCAACGGCAGACGTGATAAAACTTCAAGTAGAGGAAGACAAAGATGGAACAGGCACAGGTTAGGAGCTACATGCTGTCCTCCTCTTCATTATTCTTGAACCATTTCTCCAACAGTCCACAGACACTAAAATGGTATCTTCAAAAGATAGATACCCCAAACTTAAAGACACTTTACATACGGTTGTACTTTAGATACATACAACCATAGGATATGACATATTTATCAACACTCCCCCTCAAGCTCAGAATGAGCTTGCACACATAAGACTCCAAGTGCACTCCTGAAGTACTCAAACTTATCTTTACCTAATGCTTTGGTAAAGATATCAACAACTTGGTCATTTGTTTTCACATGGACCAAGTCAATCTCTCCATCAATGACTTTTTCTCTAATGAAATGATAGTGCACTTCTATGTGTTTTGTTCTTGCATGGTAGACTGGGTTCTTTGCCAACATAATGCTACTAACATTGTCACAATACATAATGACTCCACCATCAATCTCTATGCCCATGCCATATAAGATCAATCTCAGCCATGTCTGCTCACATGCTGCCAATGCAATGCCTCTATACTTTGCTTCAGTGCTTGATAAAGCAATTGCAGGTTGCTTCTTACTGCTCCAACTTACCATGGCTGATCCAAATGAGAATGCATAGCCACTAGTAGATATTCTATACATAGAGCTACCTGCCTAGTCTGCATCTGAGTATCCAAATAATGTAGGCTTGATTCCTTTTTCATAAAACAGCCCAAATCTAGCTGTCTTCTTCACATATGTAAGAACTCTTCTCACTACATCCAAATGTGATTTGCATGGTTTCTGCATAAACTGACTTATCAATCCAACAGCGTAACTCAAGTCTGGTCTTGTAATGGTCAAGTAGATAAGACTACCAACCATCTTTCTGAACATAGTAACATCCTCAACATAAGATCCATCATCCATCAACTTAGCATTTTGATCTAATGGTGTATCAACCGGTTTGCATCCTGTCATGCCATATTTTTCCAACATCTCCAATGCATATTGCCTTTGTATCAACCATATACCATGAGGTGTGTCAATAACCTCAATACCCAAGAAGTATCTCAACAAACCAAGGTCCTTTATATTAAACTCTTTATGTAACCCATGCTTGACTTCAGTAATCTCCTTCTCAAGTGTACCTATAATAATGAGATCATCAACATAGATGACCACAACAACCATACCATCTTCTGTATGCCTCACATAAAGTGAATAATCAGCTTTGCTGTGCTGAAATCCCATACTGCATAAGAATTTGCTGATTCTATCACACCATGCTCTTGGTGCTTGCTTCAGTCCATATAAAGCCTTCTTCAACTTGCATACATAATGTGGGTATTTTGAATCCACATAGCCCTCTGGTTGATCCATGTACACTTCCTCTTCCAAGTTGCCATTCAAAAATGCATTTTTCACATCCATTTTTCAAAAATACCGATCTCACTGTTGTCATTTTAGCTACTGGACTGAATGTTTCTTCATAGTCCAAACCATAAGTTTGTGCATATCCTTTTGCAACTAGCCTTGCTTTATACCTTTCAAGAGAACCATCCGACTTACATTTGACCTTATAAACCCATTTACATCCAATGGACTTCTTGCCATAAGGTAGTTTCGCCAAATCCCAAGTCTTGTTTTTCCTTAGTGCATCCATCTCTTCATCCATTGCTTGTCTCCACTCTTTGCTCTCTACTGCTTCTTCAAAGCAAGTAGGCTCCACATGTTGTACATAAGAAACCATGTATGCATAATGCATCTTCATGAACCCATTATAAGTCAATCTATCAACTGGATACCTTACCCTTTCTGACCTTCTCAATTGAGGTGCACTACTGTGTGTCTCATCTGATCTAGCATGTGTTGGCACATACTTTCCTGCACTTCTAGTGCCAGGTGTTTTAACATGCGGAATGCCATACTCGTCATCTATAGATTCATCTTTTGAACTTTTAGTCATTGGTCTCTTACCTTTTGCAACTTTTGCACTCCTTTGTGCATTTCTCAATCTACCACTCCATGGATTGTAGCTGCCACTGCTTTCCACATTCTCTTGAGGTCCTGAAGCATCTTCCACATGCTGATTTTCAGCCTTGTTGTTTGCTGAAATTTTTCTTCCATAGCCATCATCATCATTGCTTTCATAGGAATCAACATCCACTGCAATTTTGGGCTTGTACCATGATTCATATTCACTGAATTTGACATCCATGCTTATGTATACTTCCTTACTCACTGGATCATAGCATTTGTATCCCTTCTTCTCATTAGGGTATCCAAGGAAAATGCATTTTACAGCCTTAGGTTCCATCTTCTTTCTCAAATCATCCGGAACATGAACATAACAGACACATCCAAAGACTCTAAGGTATGCAACAGTGGGTTTCATGCCATACATTCTCTCATATGGTGACATATTATGAATCAAGGCTGTAGGTGTTCTATTCATAATGTGAACTGTAGTATGCACTGCTTCTGCCCAATATGACAATGGCATGTTCATTTGGTTCATCATTGCCCTTGCAACCTCTGCAATAATTCGATTCTTCCTTTCAGCCACACCATTTTGCTGAGGTGTATACCTGCATGTCAATTGCCTTTTGATACCATGATCTCTCAAGAAGTCACAAAACTCATATGACATGTACTCTCCACCATTATTTGACCTCAAACATTTTATGTAGCATCCAAACTGCTTTTCAGCCATAGATTTAAATTCCAAGAACTTTTCAAATGCTTCACTTTTATGCTGCATAAAGTACACCCAAGTCATCCTGCTAAAATCATCAATGAAAGTGATATAGAATCTACATTTTTCGCTCATGGAAACATTCTGACATGGGCCCCAAATATCTGAGTGTATTATTTCCAAAGGATAGCTGCTTATTCTCCCCCTCTTTGGGAATGGCAATCTGGACCGCTTGCCAAATTGACAAGCCTCACATACATGATCAAAATTCACATATCCTAAATGCGGTAGACCAGGGACTATCTGTTTTGATTGCATTTGCTTCAATCTTTGCAAATTAACATGACCAATCCGTCTATGCCATAATTCCACATCCTTATCTTGCCCATGTCCTCTCTCAACATACATAGAGTTTTGAATCACTGGAGTACCTGCATCCAAAGCAAACAATCTCCCTTTCTTTCTACCATGAGCAATCACCCTGCCAGTTCTCCCATTATGGAGCTCTTCAATGAAACATCCAAACTTATTGAATCTCACCTGCAATCCTTGATCTTGACCAACTGATTCTAGGTTCTTAGTTATTGTGGGCACATAAAGTACATCACCAAGCTTGTTCTCAATCCCATCTTTAGTAACAAGTGGCACAATATCAATATGAGTAATTTTGTGTAAAGTATCATCACCATTGGGGCAACATATTCATCATTCTGTATTTGCTCCTTGCTATCAAACCACTCAGTATGATGAGTCATGTGGTTTGTAGCTCCTGAATCCAAAAACCAGTCATTCTCACGAAGAGGATGAGTCATGCTCCCAAGCAGATGCTCCATAGCAAATAGGTGACCTCTAGGCGATCCACCTCTAGGTCCATAACCTGTACCACCATAAGTGCCTTAGTGGCCATATTGGGTCCTTCCATGACCCCTAGACATGGCATTCTGTTTCTGATAACAATCCCTCTCAAAGTGACCAAACTGCCCACAATAATGACAAGTGCCATCTCTTTGTGAAGAAGGACTAGACCATCCTCTACCTCTAGGGAAAGATCTCCCCCTGCCTCTATGCATGAAGTCACCACGACCAAAGTTACCTCTTCCACGAGCAAAACCATAATTACTACGACCAAGTGAAGAGCCTCTAGCTCTAGATGAGCTGCCACGACCTCTCTGGTGATAGAAAACACTATCTCCACCTGCATTTTTACCACTGCTAGATGCATTCAATCACAACTTAATTTCTTCTGTAAGTAGCAATCCAATAAGCTCCTCAAAGTAAGGCATAGAGCCTCCCCTAACGGAAATAGAGGTATCCAAATATTTGAAGGCTGGTCCAAGCCCATTTAGTGTCACTGACACTAAATCATCATCATCAACAGGTGCATTAATGGATGCAAGGTCTTCTGAAATTTGCTTGATTTCTGCCACATAGTCACTGATACTGCAATTGCCTCTCCATGCACCATGTAATCTCTGCTTAAGTTGTATCTTACGAGCCTTTGTATATGTTCCATACATTTTTTCTATGATTTCCCATGCCTCCTTACAAGTACTTGCCTTTTTGATATGAGGAATCAATGTTTCTGAAATACATATGGAGATCCAATGCAAAACCTTTTTGTTCTTCCCAGTCCAATCCTTGTACGCTTTCTTTTGCTCTTCAGTTGGATGTTCGGGAACTTCTGGACATTCATCATCGCCTGTTATGAGGTCCCATAGACCTCTACCCATCAAAAAATTCTCCATCCTGTAAGACCAAACACTATAGTTGTCTTTGGTCATTTGTCTCCCACGATCTGAGTGATCTGTGCCGTGTCAGACATTATGACTGCTGCAAATTCAGAAGAAAAACAACAATACAACCTGTCCAGAAATGGTATTCAGCAATATGACTATCATATATGTGTCCAAAAACTGTCATATACATCCATCCATGATGCCAACATGTCATACATTCAGTTCCCAACAAGAAACATCCAAATCGGATCCCACACGATGTCTGTATGACCCAAAATGCATCAAAACATGGGTCTAAAGTTGACCACTTTTCCTGCAATTTTTATGCAATTTTTTGTGCCAAGCTGAAAGTATTTGTCAAGCTGAAGTTGCAGAAGATTTCCCAGAATTTTCTGAGCAAAAAACAACTTCCAAATAGTCTTCCGTAAGTTGCATAGGACCTCCTTGACTACCTGCACATCATCTGCATTGCCAAAAAAGAGAGGAGAAATATGCTGGCTTGTAGATAGAACCACTGAGAACCTCATCATTAAGTGAAGTCTGACGAGTTGTGCAAGGACTGGAGGCAGGACTCAAAAACCCAAAAGCTCCTGATCTGCCCTCAATATCAACAGGCTGATATACATTTCCATGGTCTAAACCCAGCCTGTACATTTGCAGCCAAAGAAAAGCCGAAACAAAACATACTAGAAAGCCTGATATTTGCATCCAAAGAACCAGCTGTAATGAAAAGGCTGTAAACTTGCCAATGTTTGAGTTCAATGGTATTTGCCTAATCTCAACTGCACGTAAAGGAGCACGACATCAAGCGATTGTAGATGATCATAAGCCTGGAACCATGTTAAACCAGGTGATCTTCAAACCTACCTAAATGCTCAGGACCTACTATCCAAGCTCACATGACTTGCAGAATAACTTACAATCTACAGGAAAAATTGGCACAATCTTTCCTTGTTGCTGCCATGGCGAACGCCACCTTGTCCCTCTCTCACATCTCTTTCGCTCTGCCTGTGACAGTGTCCAGCAAGTCGTATTTCCTCTCTAGATGCAGCAACAGTACGGAGCTCGCTTGCTCTGCGCCTCCAATTTCTGTTGCTATTTGATCTTCAAAAACACTCAGCCATTCATGCTCAAGATTGTTGCAGAGGTGCTACACTCTAGTAGCTGCTCTGCTGATGGCATTGACTAGGGCATCCACATAATCAGCCTCAATTTGCACCATTTTCTATCATTTCCCATGCTAATTTGGTCTGGTAGCAGCACACCTCGAGTATTTGTGATTCATACACCCTTACCACTTGGGTTAATGCTACTCTCTGAAGCAAAGTGTCTCAGCTTGATGGTCGCAGGTTTTGCTTGGGTAGTAACTAATTCAATCACTACCATGCTGCTCTAGCCACTCTTGGTGCTATCCACGCTGGGCAAAATAACCACGTGTTTTGTTGCTCTGGGTCGATGCTGATGATTCTGTAGACTAATTAGTCAACATTGCAAGCACATGTCATCTCTATGATGCCACAAACAAGCTTGTGAAAGACCTGGTCCTGGCTATTCTATCTCGATGTGTCTGCTGCTCTTCAGAATATGTTGGTCACACAGTTGACCCGCTAAGCTCCGTTGTAGGCCATTAACCCCTTCGTATGCTACCTCAACAAGACTTGTACAACATTTGCATTTCACCAATGTCAGAGAGCATGCCAGGCTCTGATACCATGATAAAACTTCAAGTAGAGGAAGACAAAGATGGAACAAGCACATGTTAGGAGCTACATGCTGTCCTCCTCTTCATTATTCTTCAACCATTTCTCCAACAGTCCACACACACTAAAATGGTATCCTCAAAAGATAGATATCCCAAACTTAAAGACACTTTACATACGGTTGTACTTTAGATACATATAACCATAGGATATGACATATTTATCAACAAGATGGCGTCCCTCAGCACGGCAGCGTTCGATCTCCCTCTCTGATCCTCTTGCTGTGCCCACGCTAAGGGGTGTTCTTATAGTGCTAAGAGGCGGGGGGAGAGAGAGAGAGACTCGACACGTGGAGCCCTCATGCTTCTCCCTTCTCCCCATGCACTCCACCTCTACAAGCTCTCCACACACCTACTTACTCTTCTCATACTCCCTCTCCTCTAGCCATGCATCGGCTGGGGGAATGGATAATTAGTAAAAAAAATTGCATAAATTTCATCATTATCCAATTGCCCCTTCAAAAAGGGAGTTCTGTTGCGGCTTTTACGGTCTTCAACCCTGGCCTCAATTGCACAATGAGGATGGGGATTTTTTTATCGCGCGCGTGGGTTAACCACTTAGCCACTGTCATTAGTCGGCACGGGGAATGACTTTGCACAGCTTATACGTGGGCGTGCGATGATCAAGTCCTATAATATTTTTGGGCGGAAATATTACACTTCTTGATAGGTAAAGGATATTGGGAGTTGGTGAGACTGGAGTAGAAACTGAACCCGAGCTCCTAGAGAGGCCTACAGTTAATCAAAAACGAGCACACACCGAGCTCAGATAGAAAGAGCTTGTTGGGTTTTACATTGGATGTCTCTATGTATCTCGGATGTTATGGTGATGCAGATCATGAATTGCAAGTCACCAGAAGATGCATGGAACATTCTAATTAGATATTACGGCACAACTACAAGTGCCAGGAAGATACAATTAAAGCAGAAATTTAACAACATGCATAGAAAAGGCAGGTCAATACAGGATTATGTCACAGAGATTAAGACCATTGTGGATCAGCTAGCGTCCATTGGCACACAAGTTGTGGATGAAGACATGGTTGCAGTGACATTAAATGGTTTGGGTTCTGAATATAAGTCATTTGATACTTCCATCTCTATGTGGGCTGAAATGTCAGATTTCAATGAGTTGGTTGCATTGCTTATTCATGAGGAAGTTAAATTTGGCTTGGCTGCAGATTCTAGTAGTTCTAAGAGCAATGATGTTGTCTTCTATTCGAATCAACGTGGTCGTGGTAGCCATGGTAGAGGTTATGGCTCTGACAGAGGAGGCCAACAAAATGTATCTTATGGTCATAATAACCAGCATGGTTCAAATGCAAGAGGAGATGAAAATTTCAAAGGTAGGGGGAGATCTAGCCCTAGAGGTAGAGGCCCCTGGCAGCAGCAGCATCCATCTGACAATCCTAATAAGGATAAGGATTGTCACTATTGTGGAAAGTATGGTCATATTGCCAAGGATTGCTGGAAGAAATAGGGCAATCAAAGAGGCAAACAACATTGACATTATGCATCATCCAGTTAGGCAAAAGATGCATATGGGGATAGATTGTTTGCCATGACATATGTGAAAGATAGGGCAACTGAAAAGTCTCATGAGGATGTAGTTTGGTACATTGATTTGGGGGCATCGAATCATATGACACCTCATGGTGGCTAGTTTATAGATATGGTGCCTGAGAAGAATGGCTATGTATGCACAAGAGATGACACGTAGCATAGCATAGAACATAAAGGCTGTAACGTGCCCTCCCATTGGCTGTCTAGGCACGCTTTTAGCAGTCTATCGAGAAACGAATCTAAGCATCATTGCCTGGCACTCCCATGGAATTTTTCGAGTTTTTTCGCCTAGGGTTTCCCGAATCCACCTCGCAACGGAATGTTCACAGCCAAACCCACTAGGATCGACTAAAATTTGGGCTCTTAGTGGCCAAGGTCTCCTAACAGCATTCTAGCGTCAAATCTTGCGTATCCTACTTTACACAGAGATACCCAAGCCGAGGGAGACCCATGTCGCACTTGGTTCAAAGAGAATGGGAAATGAGAGGGATGCACCACTCAACCTCTCTGCCCATAGGGCATAGTCCCATTCTGGTCCCCTAAAACGGCATGAATCGGGTTCTAACTTAACAATACCTAAAGTCATCTGACGGTCAATCCTTGTGAGAGGCCTCCTAGTTCTTTGGGACCACCTAGCCATAGGACGGACCCGTCGAGGGATTCCATCCACCCGCTTCCCTTGATAGCTTTAGTTGTCTAATTAGGTCCTACCACATTTATGTGCGACATTTAAAATCAGCTTCATTAATTAAGCCTTTTAGGGCATAGAGTTCGTTCACGTAATTTACAACACATACACAAAAACAAAACAAGCAATCCTTTTATCAAACAAGTTCCTTAACTTATCTTTAAGTTAATCTTTGTCTGCTGCGTTGGGCTCACGGGGATCTCCAACTCCATTCTAGACAGGCAAGGGGTATCCAAAGCTCCACCTGACCCGCAAGCGGTCTAGGAGTGAGATGCCATTTCCGTGGTTGGCCTTTTCACCACTCGACCATCGGCCTGTGAATCGAGCTGTGCCCTCTCGGGATAATCCGCGATGTAATCTTGGAGATGATCCACGCGTGCAAAATATCCTTCCTTAATTAATCCAATTAAAATTCAAGCACAATCAAAGCAATCAGCCCTAATATCATATTCTAGAAAAACATTCCTTTATTCCCATGGCAACTTGTCATTACAGACCCCTGCCATGCATTTGCCATCAACACAAGCCTTGGAATATTTATCCAAATCACAATGCAACAATCCCTTGATTGAAAGAAAAACATTTAGGGTGTTGTTCAATCAACCAACAAAACTAATTATATTTTTTCCAAACAATACAATAATAGACCTGACAATAATTCCATCGCATATTCGCTCTCCCCCTTGGGGCCAAATAGTAGAATTTACTTAATATTCCCTAATTTAGCCTAAGGCATATGCTAAAGGTTTCAATACTATACATGACGTAAGTCCTATCATTCCAATGCAAATTAATCAATCTGGCAAGAGCATTTATGCCTCTTCTTTAAGTGACTATTATCTTTTAGCATTTTCCTACTATGCAACATTTTTTATTGGCTTTATCTTCCTTTCTCCTAAGGCAAGGAGTCGCATGTCATCGATGTAAAGTTTACATAATCTCTCCCATGTATGTATCGTGTATATGCATTTGCGAAATTAAACAATATTATCATCGGTAAAGATTAATCAAAGACTCATCGATGCTCAATACTTTAGTGTCCCATATGTTGCTTATGCTATGCATGGATTCATCACATAGCAATTAGGTGCAATTTAACTCCCTTTGATACAAGCACTTCACAAACTTCATCTTTGAATATTTGAGATGTGATTTATCCTTTTCAATGGCCTATTCTAGCACCACAAGGTATGGAGCCTAATGTATCTCTTGTGAGTATTAAAACAAGCATCTATCAATTTGAAAATACATTACTTACGACCGGTACCGCAATTGGATTGATAGTGATGCCTTCGCTCGAAGATCTGTTGCTGGTTGTAAGATTGTCATCTACATGCGACATTCTTCACTTGGAGGCCATCTGAAGTAGACTCAAGAGATTAAGAAGGTGGAATCGATTTGAGATGGGAGAGCGTAAGAGAAGATGGTTAAATCGAGGATCGAGATAGAGGGAAATTGTGCAGTCTCTCGGGGTAACTCTTCTCTCTCTCTCTCTCTCTCTCTCTCTCTCTCTCTCTCAAGCTCTCTCTCACAATCTCTTGGAGGGGTATACTCCCTCTCTCTTGCAGCCTTTCGGGGTCTCCTTATGCCTCCCCATGCTTCATATTTATAATGAATTAGAGAGGAGGGGATAAGACTGAGAATAAGAGTGGGGGGGCTCTTAGAAGACTCAGTGATCTGATGCTCAGATCAGCGGATGAATAGAACCATCCAGGAGCATGTACGCAGTATGCTTAGCCATGCAGGCCTACCACAGAGCTTTTGGGCTGAGGCAGTTAGTACAGCTGTGCATGTCATAAACAGATCACGCTCTAGTGTTTTGGATTTCCAAGTTGCAGAGGAGGTATGGACTGGAAAACCTCCCTCTTATGTGCATCTCCGTGTCTTTGGATGTGAGGCATTTTGCCATGTGCCCAGGGACAAGAGAAGTAAGCTGGATCCCAAGAATGTCAAATGCATTTTCCTTGGTTATGGGGATGCAGGCGAGATGGGTTACCGTCTTTGGGATCCGCAAGTGTGAAAAGTCATCCGCAGTCATGATGTAGTCTTCCATGAAGACAAAATGCATAGGTAGCCTGAAAGAGTTGTTGAGATCCACAGGGTTATATTTCAGGAGGAGCCGAGATCTCTCGCACAGCCAGTTGGACAGCCTATAGTTGTAGCAGATGCTCATGGTCAGGGTGTTGGACAGGTAGCTGGGCAAGCAGTAGAGCCTGCCGTAAGATGGTCTACTAGAGACAGACGTCCACTTGATAGATTTCAGCCCTCGATTCCAACAAGAGAAGTAACCATCTAGCTATGCGACCTGTAGCGCATAGCTTGTTCACGAGATAAAGCAAGGCTTGATGGTCAACGAAAAAGACGAAGGGGGTGGCCAACAGATAATGCCTAATTTTTTTTATAGCAAACACCATGGCTAACCCTTCCCTTTTTGTAGTGGAATAGTTCATTTCCATTTCAGTGAGCTACCTGCTGGCAAAACTCACGGGGTCTAGGTTATGCTCACCAGGCTGGCATAGAACAGCTCCAATAGCAAACTTAGAGGCATCTATGTGTACATGAAACGTTATGCTCCAGTCTGGGGCTCATAAGATTGGTGTAGTGGTGAGAGCCTTCTTCAACTCTTCATACGCACGCTGGCATTCCTCAGTCCACTCGAATACGATTAGCAGCTTGTACAATGGTCTAGCAATCAGTGCGTAATTCAGTACAAAGCATTGATAGTATCCCGTATGGCCTAAGAAACACTGAATGCCCTTGTAGTTAATGGGTGGTGGTAGGTCGACAATGACCCTGACTTTTGAGAAGTCAGTGGCAATGCCATTCCTTGACACTATGTGCCCTAGGATACATCCGTGCTTCACCCAGAATTGGCACTTTAAGGGGTTCACGAGAGGTTGTATAACCGACACCGTTTAAAGACAGCTCTCAACTTTTCTAAGTGTTCGACCCAACTAGAGTGTACCCATAAGTAGTCTACGAACACCTCTAGCTCGCATGTAAGCATATCCTTGAAGATGGTGCACATTAATCGTTGGAAGATCGCAGGCGCATTCATTAGCCCAAAGGGCATAACGATGTAGTTGAATACACCCCACTCCATGGCGAAGGCTCGTCAGGGTGCACTTGTACTTGATTATAGCCAGAGAAGCCATCTAGGAAGCTGTAGGCTTCTTTGCCTGCCACCCTCTCCAGCATGTGCTCAGTATACAATAAAGGGTAGTTGTCCCTCTTCGTAGCGGCATTAACTTTCTTGTAATTCATGCACACTCGAATTTTACCATTCTTTTTCATAGCGATCACTATAGGTGATATCCAATCCGTGTGCTCAATCTCATATATAGATCCCGCCTTCATGAGCTTATCGATTTCCTCCTTCACTGCTTAGGCGTGCTTGGGATTCATAGGATAAGATTGTTGCTTTGTTGGCATCGCATCTGGAACCATTGGGATATTATGGGTCACAACCCTAGGATCGACTCCTTTAAGTTCCTCCAAGGATCAGGCGAACATGTGGACATACTCTCGTAGAAGAGCAACAAGTTTAGCCTCCTCATCCCTGGTCAAGTCGTTAGTAATGAACACAGGTCGAGGCTTCTCGCCTTCCCCTGCCAAGTTGACTTCCTTGACCTCTTAAGACTTCAAGCTCGATCTACTATCTTTGGTATGACCATACCCGACACTTAAGTTGTCCAGCTGTACCACACTATGCAGACATTAAATAAGTCGGTGCTTAGGACTTAACTGCTTTGGTGTGAATGGTCCTTTGTGACCTTAGGTTGTACATTCACTAAGTAGTGTGTGGAATGATAATGAAAGAGAGAGAGCACTCTGCTCTGACTGTTGCTTCTTCACTCTTGTCTCTGTCTCTGATTGTTAACATGGTATTAGAGCACCCATGACTAGGCTCTGTGGAGTGCATACGGGAAGAAGACCTAAAGATTGAACTGACAAGGTTGAAGAGAACAAAGGGCTGACTGTCATTTTCCTATGCTACAAGGTAGGCATTATCATTGTGACTTGTCATTGCTTGAAGGAGGACCTGTGACTTGTTTGGAGCCTTGTAAAGGCTTGGTTGATCATCATTGAGTGGATATACATCGAAGTGATCATCAGCGTGAAGAAGGAGAAGTCCAGATCTGTCCACGCAAATTGCGCCAGGTTGTTGATTTGCATATGCTGGCTGGATAAGCATATTGGAAGGGAATGGAGCATTTAAATGCTTGCTAAATCATCATTGGAAGATGGGTTATTGTCCTGGAATGCTAACCCTTGATGTAGAGCTCATCTATGAGCTGTGACAGTTGACCACAGATCTGAAAACAGTGAAGACCTGCTGTAATCAGGGTGTATATAGCATACACTTGATTCTACTGAAGAGCTTTGAGCTTCTTGGCATGCTCAGGAGAACTTGTTGAAGCATATACATGCTCTGGGAACCATATGTATTGGCTGACATGGTTGTGGACTGAAGTTATTGACTAAAATGCTCAGTTTTGGGAAGTCATTGACAGGTTGAAATCTGTCATGAGCAGTGTGGGCTGCATCTATCACTACACTCTGAAGTGTATCAGTCACTCTAGTTAGCTCCAAGTACACGGTGACTTGCATATGTCTCTCAAATGCTGTGAGCATTGAAAAAGGAGTTGAAGCAAATGTATGGAGTTGAAGCAAGATGCTTTGACATGGTTCTTGAATGTCATGAACAGTAAATAACCAGTAAAAGCCTTCATTGCTACTGACTCTTGGAGACATATCATTCTTGGATGAGGTCAAGATCATGTATTGAGTTCTATGCATGGTAGCATAAGGTTATGGCATTTTGCAAAGTCTTTGGGACTGAAATACCTTGACAGTGACTGTTTTTTTTTGGGGCTGAAATATACAACAGGTATGTCTTGTTTTGTACTTGCAACAAATGTCATACTCTATGTCAGAGTGACTTGACTGGGAACTCATATGCAGAGATAGATCTCTGAACTGCTGCAAGCGTTATGGGACATGTATGACATGTATACTCAATGTTTTTGGCCTTAAAATTACAGCTGGTTACTCACAATTTACAGTTTTTAGACTGTATGTATTTACCCTGGCAGTGAGGTTGCAGGAGTTTAAGCTGAAGCAACTACATAGCATATGTATTGATTGTTATACCTACGGGTTAGACCACTTGTTTGTGGACTGTTTTGAGCTATCATTGGGCTGAAATACCCTGGTTTTTTACTGCAATTAATTGTAGAAAACTGTCATAAACAGTCAAGGACTGAAGTTGGTCAGAGTGACTTGTTGGCTTGCAGAAAGTCAGGCAGTGACTAGATATTGTCTGGTACAATATGGCTAATGCAGAAAGGACTGGCAACATAACCCAGATAGTGGGGGAAAAGCTTGACAGTAACAAGTATGCCATATGGAAGTTCTGCATGGAGAACTTCTTAATAGGGAAAGGCTACTGGGAGTTGGTGACTGGAGCGGAAGCTGAACCTGAGCTCCCAGATCAACCTACGGCTGATCAGAGACGATTACACCGAGCTTGGACAGAAAGAGCTTGTAGAGTCTTGCACTGACTCTCTTTATGTAACTCAGATGCAATGGTAATGTAGCTCTCCTAAGAATGCATGGGACATTTTGGTCAAGTACTATGGCACAACCACAAGTGCCAGGAAGATACAGTTGAAGCAGAAGTTCAACAACATGGAGAGAAAGAGCAGATCTATACAGGATTATGTCACGGAGGTTAAGACCATTGCGGATCAGCTGGCATCTGTTGGTTCACAGGTTGAAGATGAAGACATGGTTGCTGTGACTTTGAATGGCTTGGGGCCTGAGTATAAGTCTTTTGACACTTCTGTGTCTGTGAGGGATGAAATGCCTGATTTTAATGAGCTGATTGCATTGCTTATACATGAGGAGGTTAAACTTGGCTTGGCTACAGGGTCAAGCAGTTCTTAAAAAAAGGATGTAGTCTTTTATTCGGATCAACATGGCCATGACAGCCGAGGTAGAGGCTATGGATCTGGCAGAGGAGGCCAGCAGAATGCATCCTATGACAATAACAACTAGCAGGTATCTAATGCAAGAGGTGGTGGAAACTTTAGAGGCAGGGGGAGATCTAGCCCTAGAGGCAGAGGCTCCTCGCAACAACAATGTCCATTTGACAATCCGAATAAGGATAAGGATTGTCATTACTGGGGAAGTATGGTCATATTGCCAAGGATTGCTGGAAGAAGCAGGGCAATTAAAAGGGCAAACAACATGGACATTTTGCTACGTCTACTCAGGGAGATGATTTCTTAGGTGATAGACTATTTGCCACGCAGTATGTAAAAGACAGGGCTGCTGAAAAATGCACTAATGATGCAGTTTGGTACATTGATTCAGGGGCATCGAACCACATGACCCCTCACAATGATTGGTTTACTGATATGGTGGTTGAAAAACATGGCTATGTCTATACAGGTGATGACATGCAGCATAGCATTGAGCATAAAGGCAAAGTGCCTCTTGTGGTTCATGATGACAGAAAGAAAAATTTGCATGATGTATTGCATGTTCCTTCGATTACGAAGAACTTACTGTCTGTCGGTCAGATGATGGAGTAGAACTTGCAAGTTAGATTCAATAAGCATGGCTGCTTTATTGAAAAGTTTGGCAATGGATGCAAGTTGATAGCTCACGGTCACAGGAATGGTAGAATGTTTACTCTTGATGCTACTTTGCCAGAGCTGAATTCAGTTATGTTTGCCCATGGTTCTGGCACTATCAGAGATTTGGAAATTTGGCACAAGAGAGTGGGGCATGTAAATTTGCAAAGGCTTGCAAATTATGCAGAAAAAACAGCTCGTTACAGGTTTACCCAAGTTCCAATACTCAGATATTAGTCATGTATGCGATACTTGCCAGTTTGATAAGCAATCCGGGTTTCCATTTGTTAGGCATGTAAGGCAGAGTACACGTCCATTGCAGTTAGTGCACTCTGATGTTTGGGGGCCAGCCCATAATGCATCTATGGGAGGTGCGAAGTATTATGTGACATTCATTGATGATTAAAGTTGCTATACTTGGGTGTATATCCTGAAAACAAAGGATGAGGTGTTTGCTGTTTTTTAGCAGTTTAAAAAGCAGGTTGAAAGGGAATTTGAATGCTATATCTCTTGCTTGAGATCAGATAGCGGTGCGGAGTATGTGTCAAATGAGTTTGGCTAAAAATGGCATACGCAGGCACCTTACCTGCAACTACACTCTTTAGCAGAATTTGGTAGCTGAAAGAAAGAACAAGGTCTTGATGGAAGCTGCTCGTGCCATGATGAATGAGAAGACGATGCCACTCTATTATTGGGCTGAGGCTGTTATGACAGCCATGTATATCTTGAATCGGACTCCCACTGTAGGTATTCATGAGATGACATCGTTTGAGAAGTTGTATAGCTATAAGTTGGATGTAACTCACATGAAAGTCTTTGGTTGTCTTGCCTATGTGCATATTCCAGATGAGAAAAGGAAGAAGCTGGATCCAAAAGTGCATAAATGTGTTTTCATTGGATATTCGCAGGAGAAGAAGGCATACAAATGCTATGATCCCTCTACCAGGGAGACTTTGGTGAGTAGGGATGTTATTTTTGATGAGATGGGCTCTTGTATATATCACCCACTGCAATGCCATTAGATATGCCTTCTACTCATGTATCTACAGTTGATTCGCAGCAGAGCATTGCTATGACAGGTCCTAGTGGTCAGACAGTATCCCCATGGACAGGGAGATTGAGGAGCTCACCGTCCACTGACACCAGTATGTCAGTGAGGGGGAGATATGATGTCTTGGACAACAAAGGAAAAGAGAAAGCTACTGAGGATGCATCTGGTATGATGACACCTGGTAGAATGACTTTTGGATATGAGTCTGTTGACACTTTAGACAGTGAACTTGGTATTCCGACTGTCTATATGCCTGGCACAAGGCAGAGCAGGTACATTCTGCCTCATGAGAGAGGGGAATCAAGCAGTGCACCACAGCCTAAACGCTCACAGAGGGTCAGATACCCTGTTGACAGTTTGACGTACAGTGGCTACTCTGCAAAGCATTATGCTTACATGACAAAAGTGATGGAGATCAAAGAACTAGGTACATATGCTGAAGCAGTGAAAGATGAGAACTGGTGTGCAGCTATGGATGAAGAAATGAATGCCTTAGCTGAAAATAAGACATGGGATCTTGTGCCACTGCCTGAAGGGAAAAAAACCATTGGCTGCAAATGGGTCTACAAAATCAAATGCAAGTCAGATGGCACTGTGGAAAGGTACAAAGCCAGGCTAGTTGCTAAGGGGTATGCCCAATAGTATGGACTTGATTATGAGGAAACATTCAGCCCTGTTGCCAAGATGACAACCATATGCACTGTGATTGCTTTGGCTGTTGCTAAAGGCTAGAAATTGTAGCAGATGGACCTTAAGAATGCATTTCTTAATGGTGACTTAGTAGAGGATGGGCTGAAGCAGGCTCCGAGAGCCTAATATGCAAGGATCAGTAATTACTTACAGAGCTAGGGATTTACTGTTGGTAGGGCTGATCACAGTCTGTTTACGAAAAAGACAAACAAAGGCTTGGTAGTACTGGTTATCTATATTGATGACCTGATAATCACAAGTGATGATGATTTGGGGATACCTCATGTTATGCAGATGCTGAAATCTGAATTTGACATGAAAGATCTAGGTGAATTGAAGTACTTTTTGGGTATTGAGGTGATCAAGGCTGAAAATGGTTTATGGTTGATGCAGAAACATTATGCCATGGAAATGCTGAAGAAATATGGCATGGCTGATTGTAAACCATTGGATACACCTCTTGATCAGAATGTCAAGCTGGACATTAGCACTGGAGCTGAAATTCAGGATGTGACTATGTACATGCAGATGGTTGGAAGTTTGATCTACTTGACCATCACTAGGCCGGACTTGAGTTATGTAGTTGGGCTCATAAGTCAGTTTATGCAGAAGCCTAGGAAGCCACATTTGGATGCTGTTAGGCAGATTATGAGATATGTTAAGTCCACTGTAGATTATGGGCTGTTCTATGTGAGAGATAAGCCCTTGAAACTGGTTGGATACACAGATGCGGATTGGGCAGGATGCTCATATGATCGCAGATCTACGAGTGGTTATGCTTTTGGATGGAAGTGGCATGATCAGCTGGAGTAGCAAGAAACAACCAACGGTTGCATTGTCTAGTACTGAGGCAGAGTGCAGGGGTGCTACATTGGCAGCATGCGAGATTTCATGGTTGCTCAAGCTTATGGCTGATTTGGATATTCAGGTGGATGCTCCAGTGACCTTATTATGTGACAATCTCAGTAGTGTACTCCTGGCAACGAATCCAGTATACCATGCCAGGACAAAACACATAGAGGTACACTACCACTTCATCAGAGAGATGGTTCTTGCAGGGAGAGTTGATCTCATATATGTAAAGATTGATGAGCAGGTTGCGGATATCTTTACCAAGTCCTTGGGTAAAGATAAATTCAGTGTTTTTAGATAGTTGCTTGGTGTGCAGATGCTGTCTTGAGCTTGAGAGGGAGTGTTAAGACTTCAAGCTCAATCTACTATCTTTGGTATGACCATACCCGACACTTAAGTTGTCCAGCTGTACCACACTATGCGGACATTAAATAAGTCAGTTCTTAGGACTTAACTGCTTTGGTGTAAATGGTCCTTTGTGACCTTAGGTTGTACATTTATTAAGTAGTGTGTGGAATGATAATGAAAGAGAGAGAGCACTCTGCTCTGACGGTTGCTTCTTCACTCTTGTCTCTGTCTAGTTTGACCTTGTCTCTTTGCTCCTAAACAGAATCACCACTACCCTTCTTAAACTTTGTGAAGCGTTTGGGGAGATCCTACGGCTTCTTTTGCCTCTCTGCTTTTGAGTCCTTAGTTCGCTTCTTGGCCTCCTCCTATAGCCATCTGCACCTTAGGTGGACTGACAAGTCCCCTTTGGTACGTCTGACCTTAGAGGGTTGGGGTATTTCGGGATCACTCTCCGTACTGACTTCTGACTCTGAGTTAAATTCACATCCCTTGCTTGAGGAAGGAGTTTCGCCAGGGGGTCGTAATTCAGTAGGTGTATCCATCTTAAGAACTGAAACTACCAATGGTTGCGCCACTCCTACCTCCTCATAATCCATGGCAAGAGAGTGGGACATGTTAATCTTCAGGGTCTGTAAATGATGTAGAAGAAACAGCTTGTGACAAGTTTACCCAAGTATCAGTATACAAATATGGGTCATGTCTACGATGCTTGCCAATTTGGTAAACAGTTAAGGTTGCCATTTGTCAAGCATGTAAGAAATAGTAAGTGACTGTTGTAGTTAGTTCACTCTGATATGTGGGGGACCGGCCCATAATGCACCCATGGGAGGTTCCAGGTACTATGTGACATTCATTGATGTTTACAGTCGCTATACTTGGGTTTATATCTTGAAAACAAAGGATGAGGAGTTTGCTATTTTTTAGCAGTTTAAAAAGCAAGTTGAATAGGAATTTGATTGTTATATCTCTTGCTTGAGATCTGACAGCGGTGGGGAGTATGTGTCAAATGAGTTTGGCTCAAAATGGCATATGTAGGCAGCTTACTCTACAGCTACACTCCTTAGTAGGATGGGGTAGTTGAATGGAAGAATAAGGTATTGATGGAAGTTGCTCGGGCAATGATGAATGAGAAGAGTATGCCGCTCTATTATTGGGCTGAGGCTGTTATGGCAACCATGTATATTTTGAACACGACTTCCATAGCAGGTATTCATGAGATGACATCATTTGAGAAACTGTATGGCTACAAGCCTGATGTCAGTCACATGAAAGTATTTGGCTGTCTTACTTATGTGCACATACCTGATAAGAAAAGGAAAAAGCTGGATCCAAAAGCACATAAGTGTGCCTTTATTAGATATTTACAGGAGAAGAAGGCATACAAATGCTATGATCCCTCTACTTGGGATACATTAGTGAGCAAAGATGTCATCTTTGATGAAATGGCCTCTTGGTATGCATCACCAGCTGCAGTGCCATCAGATATGTCTTCTACACATATATCTACAATTGATTTGCAATAGTAGAGTACTTCATTGACAAGCCCTATTGGTACAGCGGTATCTCCATGGACATGGAGATTACAGAGCTTTGGCTCATCGTCCCCTGACACCAGTACATCAGTGAGGGGGAGATATGATGTGATGGACAAAAAAGGGAAAGAAAAAGTCCTTGAGGATGCATTTGGTATGATGACACCTGGCATGATGACTTCAGGCTATGACTCAGCTGATAGTCTAGACAGTGAGCTTGGTATTCCGACTATGTATACGCCTGGTACTAGGCAAAACATGTACATTTCGCCTCATGAGAGAGGGGAATCGAGTAGTGCACCACATCTTAGACGCTTGCAGAGAGTCAGGTATCCTGTGGATAGGCTGACTTACAATTGTTTTTCTGCGAAGCATTTTGCTTATATGACAAAGGTAATAGAGGTTAAAGAGCCTGCTACATTTGCTGAAGCACTGATAGATAAAAATTGATGCACAGCTATGGATGAGGAGATAGATGCTTTGGCTGAAAATAGTACTTGGGATCTTGTGCCACTACCAGAAGGGAATAAGACCATTGGTTGCAAATGGGTCTACAAGATTAAATGCAAGTCGAATGGCAGTGTAGAGAGGTACAAAGCCAAGTTGGTTGCTGAAGGATATGCTCAATAGTATGGGTTAGACTATGAGAAAACATTCAGCTCTGTTGCCAAGATGGTAACCATAAGAATAGTGATTGCATTGGCTATTGCTAAAGGCTGGAGATTGTAGCAGATGGATGTTAAGGATGCATTTCTCAATGGTGATTTAGTAGAGGATGTTTATATGGATCAGCTTGAAGGGTATGTACACCCTGATTTTTAGCATTATGTATGTAAGCTGAAAAAAGTGTTGTATATGCTGAAGTAGGGTTCGAGAGCATGGCATGCAAATATCAGTAATTATTTGCAGAGTTTGGGATTTACTGTTGTTGGCAGGGCTGATCACAGTCTGTTTACAAGATTGGTAGTGCTGGTAATCTATGTTGATGACTTGATAATCACAGGTGATGATGAATTGGGGATATAGCATGTTATGCGGATGTTGAAATTTGAATTTGACATGAAAGACTTAGGTAAACTGAAGTATTTATTGGGTATTGAGGTGATCAAAGTTGAAAATGGTTTATGGCTGATGCAGGAATACTATGCCATGGAAATACTGAAGAAATATGGCATGGCTAAATGTAAACCATTGGATACACCTCTTGATTAGAATGTCAAGTTGGACATTAATGCTGGAGCTGAAATTGATGATATGACTATGTATAGGTAGATTGTTGGTAGTCTGATCTACTTGACTATCACTAAGCTAGACTTGAGTTATGCAGTTGGGCTCATGAGCCAGTTCATGCAGAAGCCCAGAAAGCCACATTTGGATGCTGTTAGGCAGATTATGAGATATGTTAAGTCCACTATAGATTATGGGTTGTTTTATGTGAAAGATAAGCCATTGACACTGATAGATGCAGATTGGGGCAGGATGCTCATATGATTGCAGATCTATGAGTGGTTATGCTTTTGGCTTTGGAAGTGGAATGATTAGCTGGAGCAACAAGAAGCAACCTATGGTTGCATTGTGTAGTACTGAGGTTGAGTACATGGGTGCTACATTGGCAGCATGTGAGATTGCATGATTGCTCAAGCTTATGACTGATTTGGACATACACATGGATGCTCCAGTGACCTTGTTATACGACAATCTTGGTAGTGTACTCCTGGTAACAAATCCAGTATACCATGCCAGGACTAAACACATTGGGGTACACTACCACTTTATTAGAGAGATGGTTCTTGCAGGGAGAGTAGATCTCATGCATGTGAAGACTGATGAACAAGTTGCAGATATCTTTACCAAGTCTTTGGGTAAAGATAAGTTCAGTGGTTTTAGATAGTTTCTTGGTGTACATATGCTGACTTGAGCTTGAAGGGGAGTGTTTAGACTTCAAGCTCAGCTCTACTATCTTTAGGTTGTGTGTAACCCACACTTAGCTTGTCCAGTTGTACCACACGTAGGCATTAAACAAGTCGGTGACTTTAGACTTAGTCTATACTTGGTGTGAATGGTCTTACAGACCTAGAGTGTTGTATTCACTTTAGTTATATGGGTTATGGAATATGAAGAAATGAAAAAAGAGAGCATACGGATCCTCTACGTTGCTCCAACCCTTCTCTTTTTGTCTCTTTCTCTCAACAACTCCCATATCCCACAACTTGATGTAGTGTGCTTTGAGTTGCTACTAGCTTAACTACTCTATCTAGTCCAAATGGTAGATCCACAAAGGTCACATCTTTGCCATCTAGTCACATAAATTTTATTTAACATACAAGTTAGGACCGATCCAATGTCCAAGGTCACACATAGCTTCTCCTTATAATGGGGACCTTACAAACTTAGAGCACCATGGATCACTGGTGGCACCTTATGAGGGTCGGTATTGAGCATATCTAATAGTGGGGGTCCTTAATCAAATAAGGTAGTATGCAACCAATATGTCATCTTTAATGAGGAGAAGATGCATAATAAGTCTATCAAAATGGTTGAGATTCATAGAGTGGTATTTTAGGAGGATGGGTAGGTAGCACATGAGCAAATTGCACGACTTGTTCCACATGATGTATGGCTTGAATAGCCTATTAATGCTAAGATGCAAGTGCCAAAAGAAGGTGGATAGCCTCATGTCTTACAAGATAGATAGGTAGGATGACTAATGGCTCCTAACGAGCCAATTTTACGTAGGTCTACAAGTGTTTCTAGACTACCATATAGATACACTTTGTCTCTAGACTATGTCATGGTCATGGATTATGGTGAGCCTTCTTGTTATGTAGAGGCTATGACTAGGGATGATAGTCATAAGTGAAAGAGGACAAAGCAATAAGAGATGGATACTTTGGAAAAGAATGCTACTTGGGAGTTAGTGTTGAGATATCGAGCTCCACTCGTGATACGCCAGGGTGACCGTTGTGTATTTATGTCACCGACTTGTCAGTTGCAGATGCGGTTGGTACACCGCCCATGAATAATAGCTACATGATAGCTATCCTTATCTACTCTAGTTCGTGGCTCAGTTAGTATGCCACCTTAGTTAGTTGAGTTTGGTTTGAGACCCATATCTAGGGTTCTTCTATTTTCTTTGTACTTGAGTTCTTTTGGCTTACACAACTAAGAAGAGGAAAACTGTTTTCAGCCTCCACCCTTGTGTGTATTCCCCCATTGTGCAAGCAAGAAAGCTACAAGTGAGACTCCTTCCTTCTCTCCCACAATCTTGACATGGTATCAGAGCCTTGTTCGTGGTAAGGAGCTCAAGAAAGCAAGCCAAGCTCGCGGTGATCTGGTAAGAGGAGCAGTGTTGCTTTCATTTTCTGTTTTGGGAGCAGATCTCTGCAGGTAGCACAGCCGGAAATTGCAGGAGTGCATTGTCTCAGGTTGAGACGCCCTTCGCGGTGAAGCAAGAGGGTAGTATATGCTGCGGGAAAGGGCTTTAGCCCTTGGCGACCCTGTTTTTTTGATTTGAGGCCATTTCGGGGCCTATTTTGGAGGCGGAAGTTTTCTGCACGCACTCAAGAAAAGGCCCAGTTTTATGCTGTGCAGCCACTGTTCTACAGGTCGGTGAAAAGTTTCTGTAGAAATTGCATCGTATGCTTGTGCACAAAGACATTGGGAGTTACAGAATCATCCCTGTTGCCTGTTGATGCAAAATCGTCACTAGGAAGTGACTGTGTGGTCAAATACCACTTTCGCCAGTTTTGCAGATTTGCCCTTGTGAGGGTGAAGCTGTGTTTTTTGCACTGACAGAATTTTTTGCAGTGTTCTGTAATGGCGTCTGATTCACTTTCACAGATTGTCACTGAAAAGCTTGACAAGAACAACTTCCAAGCATGGAAGTTTAGAATGACGAATTTCCTTATGGGAAAAGGATATTGGGAATTTGTTGCAGGAAATGAAGAAGAACCAGTTCTTCCTGATGTTCCCAATCAATAGCAAATGCAGGCATTCAAAGCATGGCATGAGAGAGCCAGGAAAGTTATGTACTGGCTGTCTATCAGTATTTCAGACTCTATGATTGTGCATATTCAGGATGCAAGTACGCCAAAGGAGGCATGGGATACTCTGTCAAAAATGTATAGCACAAATACGCAAGCCAGGAAAATGCAGCTCAAGCAAGAGTTGCATAACGTGCAAAGAGAAAGTATGAGCATCAATGACTACCACATGAAGGTGAAGAAGATTGCAGATGCACTTGCTTCCATTGGGTCGCCAGTGGAAGATGATGATTTAGTTTCTGTGACCTTGAATGGTCTAGGAAAGGATTATGCACAGTTTCGGACATCCATTTCCGTCCGTGAAAGATTTCCTAATTTTGAGGAGTTGATTGCTCTTCTAATTTCTGAGGAGCAGAGAAATGGTGGTGCATCTTCTTCAGGAGGAACTTCAAAAGAAGCTGTCTTCTACTCAAATGCTGGAAGAGGTAGAGGCAGAGGTAGAGGAGGCCGATATGGAGGCCGTGGTAGAAATCAGAATATGCAGCAAACTCAAGAAAACCAGTCCTATGGAGGAGGACGTGGTAACTCTAGAGGCAGGGGGAGCCAAAGAGGTCGTGGTGGATGGCAAAGAGGTCAAAATGCAAACAGTAATGTTGAATGCTACTATTGTGGTAAAATGGGTCATATGGCTAAAGACTGCTATAAAAAGCAGAATGACATCATGAATGGAAAACTGCAACAAGGAAATTATGCATCTTCTAGTAGACAGGGTGATGACAGAAATGAGCATTTGTTTATGGTGCAGCACATGAACAATTCTGTGATAAATGCAGAAGAAAGCAACGATGTGTGGTATGTTGACTCAGGTGCATCAAACCACATGACAGGTCATGCAGAATGGATGGAGGATGCAAGGAAAATGGAAAAACCAGGATTTGTGGAGACTGGTGATGATACTGCACATCCGATTGTGCAGATTGGAAAAATTCCTTTGTCTATGCAGGATGGGAAAAAGAAATACCTGTCCGATGTATTTCATGTCCCCAATATCACCAAGAATCTGGTTTCTGTTGGTCAAATGGTTGAGCAGGGCTTGCAGGTCAGATTTAATCCTCATGGATGCTTTGTTGAGGATATGAAAAATAAAGGTCGCTTGATAGCAAAAGGAAAGAAGAAGGGCAGAATGTTTACATTGGATGCAGACATGTCTGAATTGAGTGCAGCAATGTTTGCACATGGGACCGGTGTAGTTGCAGATATTGATATCTGGCATAAACGCATTGGTCATGTTAATGTACAACGACTTAAATCAATGCAGGCCCAAAATATTGTTGCAGGATTGCCTAAATTCAAGGTTGCAGAAATGCATAAGGTATGTGAAGCCTGTCAGTTTGGAAAACAGGCAAGGAAACCATTTCCTAGACATGTTCAAGAGAGTAAGAAGCCATTGGAATTAATCCACTCTGATGTGTGGACTACTAAAGCTGCATCTCTTGGAGGCTGTCATTATTTTGTCACTTTTATTGATGACTATAGCAGAAAAGTTTGGGTGTATTTTATGAAAAAGAAAAGTGAAGTTTTTGGGCATTTCAAAACTCTTAAAGCTATGGTTGAAAAAGAAACAGGCCTGCAAGTAAAATGCCTAAGGTCAGATGGAGGGGGAGAGTACCTCTCAAATGAGTTTGCAAGGTTCCTGCAGGAGCATGGCATAAAGCAGCAATATTCATGCAGTCATACCCCACAGCAAAATGGAATTGCAGAAAGAAAAAACAGGCATATTGGAGAGGTATCTCGTGCCATGCTTAATGAAAAAGACCTGCCAGATTTTTATTGGGCTGAAGCAGTTGCTACAGCAGTCTACATAATGAACAGGACTCCCACTGCAGCAATACATGGAATGACTCCAGAGGAGAGGTATACTGGTAGGAAACCAGATATTTCTCATTTGAAAATTTTTGGTTGCATTGCCTATGTACATGTGCCAGATGAGTTGAGATCCAAGTTGGATCCAAAAGCTGAGAAGTGCATCTTTATTGGTTACTCTCTGCAGCAAAAAGGGTATAGATGCTATAACCCTTCTACTCGTAAGTTTACAGTGAGCAGAGATGTTGTTTTTGATGAGATGAGTAGCTGGTATAAACCAGTAAATGTGATTGATGATGTAGATGCACAAAATGGTAATGCTGCACAGAATTCACAGCAGCAGTCACAAAATATTAGTGGACCTGGAGCGTCCTCTAGCAGTGGTTCACATTCTTCGCCATGGACAGGCAGATTGAGATCAGGAGAATCTTCTCAAAGTAATACAGATAGTGGTATGCAGGTATCACGAAAAGGAAAAGAGAAGGTTGATCAGCCCATGTTTGATGTGAATGCAGGTCACTCTTATGTGGATGGTGAATCCAGTGGCTCAGAACAGAGCATTGATGATGAGTTGGGTATTCCTTCTATTGTTACACCTGGAGTAAGGAAGACCAGGGATGTTTTGAGACCACCTGGGAGTGAACCCACTTTGCGCAGGTCTACCAGAGTTAGGTATCCTATGGATAGGCTGAAATATGATGGATTTACAGCCATTCACTATGCATATATGGTCAAGGTGATACAGGAACCAGAACCCACTTCTTTTGAGCAAGCCATGGGAAAAGAAAAATGGGAGAAAGCCATGGATGAAGAAATGGATGCCTTGGAAGCAAACGCTACATGGGAATTGGTACCTTTGCCTAAAGGTAAGAATGCAATTGGCTGTAAGTGGGTTTATAAGGTGAAGCACAATGCTGATGGTTCTGTGAACAGATACAAGGCAAGATTAGTAGTCAAGGGGTATGCACAAACATATGGCATTGACTATGAAGAAACATTCAGTCCGGTTGCAAGGATGGCAACCGTAAGAGCAGTCATTGCTATGGCTGCATCAAAGGGATGGTCTTTACATCAGATGGATGTAAAGAATGCCTTCTTGCATGGTGATTTGCAAGAAGAGGTCTATATGGAGCAGCCACCAGGTTATGTGCGTGCTGTTCATCCTGAGTTTGTTTGCAGGTTGAAGAAAGCCTTGTATGGCTTGAAGCAAGCACCTAGAGCATGGTCTGACAAGATAGGACAGTATCTTGTCACTATTGGCTTTCAGATTTCCAAGGCAGATTTCTCACTTTATGTGAGAAAAACAGAGAAAGGTATTATGCTACTTGTCATTTATGTTGATGATTTGATTATGACAGGTGACAGTGATGAAGATATCCTTCATGTGAAAATGCTATTGAAGCAGAAGTTTGAGATGAAGGATTTGGGAGAGCTGCGTTATTTCTTGGGCATTGAGGTGATTAGATCACCAAGTGGGATACAGCTCTTGCAGAGGCAGTATGGATTGGACATGTTGTCCAAATATGGGATGACAGGCTGTAAGCCTATTTCAGTTCCTTTGGAGCAGAATGTGAAGCTGAGCGCAGATGCAGGTGAGCTTCTGGAAGACCCTACTATGTACAGACGCATAGTAGGAAGCTTGATTTATATGACTATTACCAGGCCAGATTTGAGCTATGCTGTTGGATTGGTAAGTCAATTTATGCAGGCTCCAAGGAAACCACATTTGGATGTGGCTAGACGCATACTCAGGTATGTGAAGTCCACATTGCAGTATGGACTATTTTATGAGACTGGGGTTCAGATACAGTTGCATGGATACACTGATGCTGATTGGGCTGGTAGTATTTCTGATAGACGATCTACCAGTGGATATGTGTTCTCTTTTGGGAGTGCTGCAGTCACTTGGAGCAGCAAGAAACAGCCTACAGTTGCCTTGTCGAGTACAGAGGCTGAGTACAGGGGTGCAGCAATAGCTGCATGTGAGGTAGCTTGGTTGCATAAGCTACTTTATGATATGCATCAGTCTACAGATGGGCCAGTTGTCATTTATTGTGACAACATGAGTAGTATACACTTGGCAAATAACCCAGTCTATCATGCTAGAACAAAGCACATTGAGGTGCATTATCACTATGTGCGAGAGAGGGTTTTACTAGGTCTTATTGATCTAGTTTATGTCAGCACAGAGGATCAGGTAGCTGACATATTCACGAAGGCATTGGGCGCAGAGAAGCTGCGCAAGTTCAGAGACCTGCTTGGTGTGCAAGAATTGGATTGAGCTCGAGGGGGAGTGTTGAGATATCGAGCTCCACTCATGATACGCCAGGGTGACCGTTGTGTATTTATGTCACCGACTTGTCAGTTGCAGATGCGGTTGGTACACCGCCCATGAATAATAGCTACATGATAGCTATCCTTATCTACTCTAGTTCGTGGCTCAGTTAGTATGCCACCTTAGTTAGTTGAGTTTGGTTTGAGACCCATATCTAGGGTTCTTCTATTTTCTTTGTACTTGAGTTCTTTTGGCTTACACAACTAAGAAGAGGAAAACTGTTTTCAGCCTCCACCCTTGTGCGTATTCCCCCATTGTGCAAGCAAGAAAGCTACAAGTGAGACTCCTTCCTTCTCTCCCACAATCTTGACAGTTAGTTCCTTTGCCTAAGGGTAAACATGAAATCTCATGTAAGTGGGTCTACATGTTGAAGATATCTCCATTTGACGCATTGCCTAGGTACAAGGCAAGTGTGCTAGTCAAAGGATTTAAGCAAGAGAAGGGGATTGACTTTGGTGGCCAAAAAATTTAAACAAGAGAAGGGGATTGGAGATCTTCTTACTAGTAGTCAAGATAATTACCCTTTGTACAGTTCTTGCTTTGGTTGCTAGAGAAGATATGGAGTTTGTTCATATGGATGTAAATACCACTTTTTTGTAGGGAGACTTGCATGAGGATATTTGCATGTAGCAACCCGAGGGGTTTTTTGTGGAAGGTAAGGAGTAGTTGGTGTGTAAATTTCATAAGAGCTTATATTGTTTGAAACAAGCTCCCAAGGAATGGTATCACAAGTTTGATGCCTTTATGTAGTCTCAAGGGTACATTAACAGTGAGATCAATTATTGCCTATATACAAGGAAGATTAGGGATGGTAGCTTTATGATCCAGATTCTTTATGTGGATGGCATGCTAATTGCTGGGAACTCAGTCATGGATGTGGATGTTTTAAAGAAACGGTTGCATGAAAACTTTGACATGAAGGACTTGGAGAATACTAGTCACATTCTTGGTATGTGCATTATGTAAGATAGAGACAAAAAGATACTCTATTCATCTAAATAAATACATTGGCAAGGTATTGGAGCATTTCAATATGGAGAGGGGAAGGATACTAGTGTTCCATTACCTCCATATTTAAAACTCAACCACAAGGAAAACCCCAAATTAGATGAGCAAAAGGCTGAAATGGCCAAGGTTCCATATACTTTGTAGTTAGTAGCTTGATTTTTGCTTTAGTTATTACACATCCAAACATTACCTATGCAGTGGTAGTTGTTAGCATGTATATAGTAAACCCTGGCAAGAAGCATTGGGAAGTAGTAAAGAGTATCATGAAGTACTTGAATGGCACTAGATGTGCATATACTTTAGAAGGAAGGATGTATCTATTCTTAGATATGTAGTTGTTGATTTTGTAAGGAGTGTATACTCCAAGAGGTCTACTACAGGTTTTGTCTTCAATTTGACAAGGGGTGCAATCTCTTGGGTCTCTCAATTGTAAGAAGTGTATACTTCAGGAGGTATACTTAGGTTTTGTCTTCAATTTGACAAGGGGTGCAATCTCTTAGGTCTCTCAATTGTAACCATGTACAATTTTATCTACCGTTAAGGCAAGTATGTTGCAGGCACTAAGACCTACAATGAAGCTTTATGGCTTATTCGTCTAGTGGGAGACTTGGGTATTATAGAAGAAGTTCCTACATTGCATTGTGATAGTCAAAGTGCCATTTGCTTGGCGTGGAGCCTTGTCTTCCATGTAAAGACAAAGCACATTGAAGTAACGGATTGCTTCATCAGTGAGGTGCTGACGACAAGTGCATTGAGCTTATCAAGATGCTTATGGATGAACACTGTGCAAATCTTCTCATGAAGAGTTTACCTTTTGAGCACTTTGCCCATTGTAGAGTCTTAATGGGAATTTGACAGTTTCTTCACTTTCTTCTTATACTTCCATAAGGGTACATGACCAAAACTAGCACCCCTTTTAATATTTCTTTATATTTCATTGCAAATAAATGGAGTACAACTGAGATTCACATATATACATGATGTACAACCATATATAAGTGAATGTCCTTTTTATTTTGTACCCACATAACTCTTCTATTATTCTCTCTCTCTCAATCCTCTTACATTCAATAACTTCTACCTTGCATCCCACAACTATCGAGCCACTACCCTCTTGCCTCGATTGTGTACTTGCTTCCATTGTCACCATGGAAAGAGAGGAGTCATTGTAGACAAGCTTGAGGAGAAGAAAAGAAGTAGAGAGCTTCTTGCCACATGTCCCTTACTCCCTCACTCTCTCAGCCACATATACAACTCAACAAGATGGGATGGAGAAGAAGGTAGAAGAGAGAGGAGAGAAGAGAGCTTCACTCCTTATCCCTCACTCCTTTACAGAATCTTGCTTCTTCATGCTCTCTCAATAAGCAATATAGCAAGGTGATGCAAGCTTGAGTTAGCACAAAGGTGAATAGCACGTTCCATTATTTCTCATCCTTTATACATAAGTTTTTTGGCTTAGGGTTTCCATGTTTCCCTTGGGCATCCAGCCCACATCCAAGTGTCTTGATAAATTTCCTTTAAATTGCATGCATCTCTTTTAGCCTAAGCCTTATTTTTGATATGTGTGAATTAATTTGTGTACATTCTCACATTATGGTGCTATTCAAAATTTCTTGCAATTTGCACATGACGGATCCCAACTCTCAATTGTTCACATAAAATATCAAAAGTTAATAGTGCAATAGCTTCAATTTCCTTCTTGAAAAATTATGGTGGCATGTTGCACATTATTGTCAACATTACATCCCCTCTTAGATGAGTGCAAATCCCATGGGACTCACATTGAAGGCGACTTGTTGTAGCTTGCACCTAAGATGAGAAATGTTGGGAGAGTCAATAAAGAAGTCTCAATCAAGAAGGGATGGATGTTGCTGCGATGAAGGATTGAAGTTGAGGTGGGGTGAGTCTGTTGGGGTTGAAAATAGCACGTACTCAAGTGGATGATGGGTAAGGGTGTGCATCTCAAGGAAGAAGGATGGAAGAAGGAAACATTGATCCTTGAATCATGACAATGATGCATGGCCACCGATGTTGAGGGATCTTTGGAAAATCCATCACAAATATGTAAACCAACTCATCCTCTTTCCAAGGGATATATCTACCTCACTTGTATAGTGATTAGTGCACATGCCAATGGGGGATGGGTTGAGTCCCAAGTAGACCAGAAACATTGTTCTACACTTGGGGAGTGAGCCCTGAAGTAGTGGAAGCACGTAGTGGAAGTAAGAGCTACGGTGGAAGGAGCAACAACAAGAGAGAGAGAGACAAATGGGGGAACTCCAATTGTCACAATATGTGACTAGCCTTCCCTTTATTTAAATGTCAATGAAAGAATAAAGAATGAAGTGATAGTGATGGGCACCCACCACCTACAGTGTACAGGTGTGTGGGTATATAGGTATTGTTAGTGTAACTAATACACAGGAGGTTGAAGGGAGTGAGCCTTGAAGTGAAAGCACAGAGCAAAAGTAAGAGAGAGAGAGACACAAGATGCGGGAACTCCAATGATCACAATGTGTGACTGGCCTATCCTTTATTCAAATGTCATTGAAAAAATAAATAATGAAGTGATAGTGATGGGCATTTGCTACCTGCAATGTACAAGTGTGTGGATATGCAGGTACTATCAATGTAACTAATACATGGGCGGCTGGGCACATATGCATTTACCCCCAACAACCTTCCTCTTGAAGGCAAATATACCCCTAAGTACAATAGGATGAGGAATGATATCATCTCATACAATACCCATCAACTTCTTGAAGGAAGGAAAAATGCTTTGCTGAGAGACTTTTAGTGAGCACATCTATAGGATTTTGGTCAGTTGAGATATTGACAAGCTCAATGGACTTGTCCTCAATGACCTCTTGAATAAAGTGGTAACACACCTCAATGTGCTTTGTCTTTGCATGGAAGATTGGCAGATTCTTGGCCAACTGAATAGCACTCATAGAATCCAAATGCAGTGTAGGGACCGCATCAATAATGCCAAGGTTTGCTAGACAACCTAACTAGAGAGCTTCCTTGCAAGCCTCAGTGGTGGCTACAACATTCTCTGTCTTTGTAATAGATAGGACCATGCATTTTTGCACTGTGGACATGGAAGGAATAACACTTCTAGCAAAGGTGAAGATATAGCCAGAGATGGACTTCCCACTGTCTGCATGTCCTATAAAATCAAAGTTAGTGTATCCCACGGCTCTTGTATCTTGGCCACCATAATAGATGCACATAGCTATTGTGCCCTTCAAGTACCTCATGATACCCTTGATGGCATCCCAATGTTGTCTGACAAGTGTAGCCATATAGCATGCCCCAACTCCCACTAAAAATGATATATCAGGAGGATGAGTGGCTATCATGGCATACATCAAACTGCCCATTGCGCATGTAGAAGGGATCTTGGCTGTCTTGGCCTTATGCTCATCAAATTGGCCTGACCAACCTTCACGTGAGAAGGTAAGGGACATCTAATAGGCTTAATATCTTGAAGATGAAATTGCCATCTAAAGAATATGTGAGACCTATCCTATGTCCTTCATCTCAAAGCTCTTCTTGAGCTGACCTTTCAAGGCATTCAACTCATCATGAGCACTCTCAACAATCAACATATCATCCACATATAGAGGATCAAAATCATAAGGCTGCCATCATAAGCCTTCTTTGTGTATAAATACGGATTCCTATCAATATGATAATATCCCATTGAATGCATAAAAGCATCAAACTTGTGGTACCAAACCCTAGGTTCCTGCTTAAGGCCATAAAGGCTCTTCCTTAATCTACACACTAGGTGTTCCCTGCTGCCATGTTCTGCAAAGCTCTTAGGCTACTCCATGTAAATCTCATCATGCAAGTCTCTGTGGGAGCTTTCGCTCAACTGCCAAGACCCACGTACTGCTTATTGTTTCAAGCGTTCCAAGCCGAGCACTAATGGCTACCTCGCACATAGCCGATGTGCTGTCCATATCTATGGGTGTAGTGAGCTTACCTCCATGCCGATCGAGTTACCTCCTCTCCTGCGCACTCCGGTAGCTCCACGATCCAAGTGCAAGCTTCAAGCAAGCTCCATCCTCAAGCTCCACGCTCCAAGCTCCATTGCCATGAGCAAGAGAAGAGAAGAGAAGAGAAGAGAAGAGAAGAGAAGAGAAGAGAAGAGAAGAGAAGAGAAGAGAAGAAGAGAGGAGAAGATGGAGAGCTTCTCCTCTGTGGGTCCCTCACCCTCACACACTCACTCTCTCACACTCTCACACTCCCTCTCTCAAGCACAAGCTCAAGCAAGCAAGAAGAAGAAGAAGAAGAAGAAGAAGAAGAAGAAGAAGAAGAAGAAGAAAAAGAGAGCTACTTTTGGCCACACACAAGAATGAGCTTCGCATTCACTTTTCAACTTTATATACAAAACCCTAAATCCCTTTTGGGCGATCATCCCCTTTTCCCCTTTTTTACATGGCCGGCCGTGGCCTAGGCCCTTTTTCCCACTGTCCTTCTATCTTCCTAACTTCCTTTCCACCACCCGTCTATATTTACAAATTGCACGGGTGAGAGCCCGGCGCTCCTTGAATTAAACCATGATGCGTTTGCGCTCTTTTATAAAAGTATTGACTTCTGCTTTTCCTTGTGCGCCTTTTTCCCTTATTTAGGCCTTTTCTGCACTTCTTGTGTTTCCATATTTTTCTTGGCGTACCTTCATCTTCCGTTTCACTTTGTCTTGGCCTTTGTCTTCTGCTTTAGTTTTTCTGGATTTTTCACCTTTGTTCGTTTGAGGGTTAACATTACCCCCCTCCTAGACGAGTGCCAGTCCCATGGCACTCACTGTCGTAGGTAGTAGGTTTTAGCCGGCACTGAAGACGTGGGTGGCAAGGACGTCTGTGGTTGCCATGGAGGAGTGTTGGTAGTGGTGGGGAGGAAGGTCGTTGGGGGCCTAGGTGGTTGGGGGTAGGGCTATTGGAGTTGGTGGTAGGGCTGTTCTTTGTGGGGATTGCACTGATGGAGTACAAGTGGCAGTTTGTTGGGGATTCTGCACATGACGATTCTTGGGGGGCTTGCAGGATGATAAAGGATAGGAATTCAGAGCTGAGTGTCGATGAAGAGCGAATGACACTTTCGTTGGAGTCTTCAATACCTGCAATTAAAAACCTCTCCTAAGTGGTCTCTCCCTAGGGGTAGTGCTAGTCTTCTCTATCGTGTACAAGACATAGTTTAATTAGTTTGGGAGATAGGTCGAACTCTAAGCAATCGAAGAGTATTGTCCTGCACTTGAGGACCCAAATTGTGTATATATTTTGGTGTAGATATTATGTGAGTGCTCGTGCATACTTAGATATTACGTAGTTAGAAGGCCGCGGGTTGGTTTCTCATAACGATATGTGGATGAAGCAAAGTTGTCCATTGTTGAGAAGAAGTACATGTGAAGGTGTATGCGACATCCTTAGCATTGTGACTGCACGACGTAACATTGGGACTTGAGATGGGGAGATACACTTGAGATACTGCAAACCTCTTTGCGACACGCGATGTTGGTACAATTGAGGTAACAATCGTCAGTCGTGAGCCAACTGTAGAGCTTGACCTAGGAAGAGAGCGTAGCCCATGACTATGCTTGGGTTCGTGCGATGTAGACATTTGCAAGGGTGATTTTTCACATTCGACAGCGTGGCTTTGTCGCAGTTCTTTGTGAGGTTGGTGGTCTTGCAGTGACTTGGGCATTGAACACGTTTGCACGAAGACCTGTGTCATCTTGCATCCACTTGTCACTTCATGAGAGTATATGCAAGTTGCATGCATCAAGTACAACGAACAAATGCAATCATGTCAAGAATGTATTAGCAATAGGTAAGGGAAGTGTGTACAAGTGGGGAGCCTGCCCCTATAACCATCAAAAGACAAAAAGTTATGGCAGGATGGCCTTTGTTAAGTTGCTTATATATCATAGGGGCTACTCTATTTGCACAAGGCGGGGTGAGTCCGAGTGGTTAGGTGACTGAGGCTCTGCTGGGGAGGGGCTCCTGTGAGGTTGGGCAGGGAAGATGTTGGCCAGGACCTGAATGGTGTAGTCTCTGGCCGCCATCGCTTCCAAAATGCTTTTGAACAATGCATCGAATTCTTCCTTGTCTCGAGCTGCCCTTTCTGCCTTTGAGCACCTGGTGCCTGAGCATCTATTGGGGGCTTGCACAACCGGTGTTGCCACACCTTGTGTACTTCTTTGAGCTTCTACTCCCTTGGCTTGGGGATTCTTCAGCCTACGTTCGGGGCGATGTCGCTTGGGACCTCGTTTCTTTGCATACCTTTTGAGGGTAGGCACATAGCGCACCGGCAGAGGAGCTTGTGCTGCATATTCCCTTTGACAGCGGAGAGCGTTTTTGCAAGCCAGCTGCCCTTGGTGCTCCATGTCTTCCATGTAGGGAGACCTGCAAAATGCGAACCAAGGATTAGGCCTTGATATGGGATAAAACCATTCGCATGAAAGGGATTATAGTGTGGATTATCAAGTGCATATGATGCGAAGGGGAGGGGTGAGGCATGCAGTGTTTGTTGTAGAGGGATGGCCCCAATGATGATGTTCATTTGGCCTCCAACCATTAGCAGATCTTGGCTCATGCTAAGTTATGTGGATTGGTTGTCATGGAGTGGGGCAGGGCTCATCCTTGGAAGGATAGACCGGAAAGGGGGAAAGGTGTATAGAAAGGGATGGTACCTTGTCTACACCATCAGAGATGTTGGTCAGGGCTTCCTATGGTGGTAATGAGGGTTGCATGCCCTCCACCTGGAGGTGGGAATGGTCACACAACTTCTAAATGTGTGGTGAGAGGAGGATCTGAGGAGCTTAGCCTATTGAACCCAACTCTTCTCCCTGCGCTTAACTATTATTGCTTGTGCGTGTTGATAGTGTCTATACAGGGTCACAAAAGTCATTGTTTATTTATATACATATCCATGAATCCATGTCACTTCACAAGGATAAAAGCCAATTATAGAACTTCGGATTGTACTGGAGCGTGGCACACGCATCTAGTACTCGTGGCAGCTTACTCAATATTGATAGATATTTTACAACATCGAGTAGCATGGAACCTTGTCCGAGTCTACTGGAAACATGTAACTCCTCCTCAGTGAGAACCTTATCAGACAGAGAGTTCTCTTGGCTAGTTTCAGCTAAGTCCGTACCCTGAATGGCAATCAGCACTTGAAGGGAAGTTGGTGCCACATAGGTTGGGTCTTGTTGAGACCACCATTTGGCCAATCGCTCCTCTGAGACTGTCATGATCTGGGCTCCTAGTTCAGCCACCATTGCAACATGGTTTTCACACCAATGTTGTTCAAATTGACTTCGACCCTCTGATAGTCGCTTTAGTTGCTCTATCTCTAAGAGATTTGGTTGGCAGAGCACATCATTGAATGTGACAGTTAAGCGCAGTTCGTCGGCTTCCTCGTCAGAGATGAGTCACATGTGTTCATATAGGAGCCTATGATAGTGCTCGTCAAGATGTTCTTGCTCTTCCTAGGATAAGGGAAATGGCAAGTATTCTTCGAGCTGCTCTTTAGGGAATGTGCCCATGTCTGCCAGGACATAGACATGTGCGAACACTTTGAGCTTAGCATCCAACTCAGTTAAGCACTTTGTGACACTTCTATGTTCAACGAGGGCTTTCTTGGTTGCTATCTCATGCAAGGTTCTAGGAGTTTGCCTGGGCTTTAGCGTAGCTGGGGGTTCAGCCTAGACGAGCAAGTTTGGCCAATGCTAGAATTTCTTATGCTCTTGGGGTTTTCGTGTTTCTCTTGAGGCTTTGTCATTGCATCATGGTTCTCCTTGGATATGACTGGTAGAAATTTGTCACCCTGTTGTGACAGCGTTGTATCCACTCTTAATTGGTCAACGCAAGTTCTATTGTCGGTGGATAGAGTGTTGCAAGCAGCCATTGGTGGTAACGACTGCTTTGATTTTTCAGAGCACACGGATATGTCCGAGGTTTCACCGCTATTAGAAGAGGCATCAATTGGTGCAGTGGTGGATGGACTCGATGCTTTATTCCTCAGCTCTCCAGTGCTCTTCGTCTCAATGTTCTTGGGGTCCACAACCACCTGCAACTACTGTTGTTTTTGTTGCTTTCTCCTCTTTTTCCTAGTCAGTGTAGGTGTATCTCTCAACGACTCAGGACCTTGGACTAGGTCAACCGTTGATGTGTTTGGGGCCTCAGCATTCTCTTTCTCTAGCGTGTCCTTATGGGACATAGCCGTGGCCTGCTGAATAGCCTCGCTAGGTTGTGAGGGCACAATTGCCTCCCTTTTCGGAGAGTCTAGCTCTTCAGCCAATTCCCTTGTGTTTAACTCCTCCAGCCTAGGCTTTAGGCACTTTGCTGGGGTTGTCAAGGAAGTTGGTTGTGACACCTCCTCCATAGGTAAACTACTAAGGACACATTCCATAAGGGGCATTGTCACGGCCAAGGGATGCAACTGCTGTGATCCCTGATTGGAAGTAGTAGCGGCTAGTCCCGTGGGCTGGCTACACTTGGTGGATTGCGGTGTCAAGTCCCTAGGGTGATCGGAAGTGGTCGTGTCTTTTGTTGCCCTTTGAGCATTCATCTGTGTAGATCGAGCATGAGTTGATCTAGTCACATTAGGTTGCTCAGGCATATCCTTGGGTCGAGAGCTACGGATGGTGTCATGTCCCACCTCTTGGACATTTGAAAGCTTAGATGGAGATAGAGATTGGGATTGAGCAGTCACCTTTGACGACTGCTGTAGTGCTTCTTGTGTCCGTTTGGAAAAAGAGGGTGTAGGAGATCTAGGACTCTTAGGTGGACTTAGCACTAGCTGAATGATTTACTCGAGGCTATTAGATGATTGTGCTATTTGCTTCGTTGAGCAATCAGCCTTCTGATGAGCAGCGTTGTGCCTCTGGTGCTCATTATCCTCTTGGGAAGTCAAAAGCTCCTTGAGCACTAATGGTCTTTGTTAACGCTCAATGGTTACATATGACCTGCTTATTAAGCATGCTAGGCCTTGGCTCTTTCTTTCGAATGCTCATGTTTTGTTTCTTGCCTCGAGACCTGGAGTTTCTCTTAGGTTTCCTCCTGTGCCTCATTGCTTTTGGTGCAATGTGGCCTTCAGCTGATAGAGGTGGTTTAGCAGGGGGTTTTGGTATCCAAATCCATCAATTACCTGCGTAATACCCTTGAGCATGTAGCAACGCTTTGGATATCCATCATGGCATTGTGCTGACCCTCCATCGATGCCTTCGTCTATAAGGCTTGGGCTTCTTTTGGGGTCTTCTACGATATTTGTAAGTCCAAAGCCCGTCCTTGGCATTGTCTCTTGACCTTCTTGTTTTAGGCATGGCCTCACTCACTGGCTCTCATTGTTCAACCTGTGCTTGTATCAGTTTTTCCAACAAGTCCTTGCTCTCGTTAGTAGGCTTGATTGTTATGTCAGCACCTTCCTTGCCTTTCTCTCGAGGTTCGAAGAGGTCCCCCTTGCTAAAGGTTGTGACTATCCTCACACCCGGTAGCATTAGGTGTATCCTCTATGCTACATAGTCAGCCTCACACTTGGTCGTCCTTTTGAAGGGTCTTCCTAGGAGGGTTTCTTTCCCGCAGCTAGCACTATTTGGAGGAACATGAAATAGGATAGGCAAGCTTTCCGTTTCAATTGTCGTAAGGATTTTGCACTTCCCTATGAGTGCTTGTGGGTGTCCCCCATAAGGGCTAAGAGTTGCACTAGTCGGTATGAGCTCTGGTTGGCCTAGTAGGGTCCATGATTCATAGGTCAAGATATTAAAATTTGCTCCTTCATCAATCAGAGCATCGATAGTATGCTCTCTTTTCGCGATGAGTTTGACCCTAAGATAAGCAGGTGGTACTATGTCTTCATCTTCCGGGTCTTGGCTTGTAAATTTAAGCCTTTTGATAGATGCCCTTGAGTCCCCAATTGCACAACCAGATGTGGATTCTCTGCCGATGTCTTGGGTTGTTTGTGTAGTGTTGCTCAAGGTACACCTCTCGTCAAAAGTGTCATGTCTAGTCATCTTCGCATTTGTAGCTTGCTGATGTTGCATTTTGCTCTGACTAGACATGGTCTGAACACAATGTCTTCATGTTCTCGTGGTGTGGCCTTTTTGCCCTTGATGGCTAGATTGGCCCATTGATGTTCTAGGGTCTCTGTTTCTTTCTGTTCGGGTATGGGCTTTTGGTTGCTCTTTTGCAAGTGAGAATCCATGCTCGTGTAGAGCCATTACTACACTAGGGTCCAATTTGGAGGACCTGTCATGGCGCGTGTTTTCTCTCCAACCTACTTGGGGGAGGTGCGGAGGAGGCAGAGCCCCCTCTACGGGGGTGCGGGGGGGCAGTCCCACCGGCCCGCAGGGCCATTACGGTAAACACCATGCGCAATTTGGAGGACAGTTTATAGCCAAATTTTGAACTACTTGCTCTAAGTTTCAGTCCAGTGATGGATCTGTGATGTGCCTTTAGCTCTATGTAGCCTTTGGGGTCAATTTCGGGGTTTAGATGCATCAAAATTTGTGTTCTAGATACCTGTCCGATTTTGACAGTTTTCTGTCCGATTTTCAGATGTCCGATTTTCAGAAGTCCGATTATCAGAATCGGACATCCAATTTTGGTTGGTTCGATCGGCCCAATGGTCTGATTTTGGTCACGTCCGATTTCTAGAATCAGACGTCCGATTTTGACAGGTGTCCGATTTTGAGTGGTCTGATCCCTTGTGTTCGATTTTCAGGGTTCGAGTGTCCGATTTTCAAAATCTGATGGGCGAGTGTCCAATCACTCGGACAAGGGTGGTCCGATTCTGGGACTGGTCTGATCCTGGACTAGTCCCATCCTGGACTCTGGTCCGCTGGTCCGGACTGGTCCGATCCTGGACTGGTCCGATTCTGGACTGGTTCGATTCTGGACTGGTTCGATTCTGGGACTGGTCCAATTCTGGATTGGTCCGATTCTAGACTGGTTCGATTCTGGGAATTGGATCAGGAGGAAAAATGCCAATCCAAACTTTGATATTATTGACTGCATGCAATGGAATGGGCCATCATGTGCCTATAGATTGCCATGTACGTATGCACGACACACACATATACTCTCAATGTCTCTATTTCTCTATCTAGCTAAAATTGCTCTAGTTCATGCACCCATGTGTGCTCCCTCTCATGCATATGCACCTTTGATGGAACCAATTCTATGCTCTTAGAGCATACAATGATAGTTTGTGGATTTGGTTTGGACTATGTTTTAGCAACATGTCTTTGAGTTTTTTGAATCAATGTTGTATTCTAATGTTAAAAAGTCTTGCAGCTATTTTCAAATGACATACATATGAAAAAATGCATATCAAAATGTTTGTTTTCTTATGGATATGCAATTAATATATTTCTAGCAGTACACATTATGCGACCATGAATCCAAGCAATAGGAAATAAAACAAATAATGCCAAGCACAATAAAAATGGACCATTTCAAGTGTAGTGCACATGAAATGTATTGCCAATTGTTTTGTCCATGCTACATGCTTCAAGAATTTGGGGTTCTGCATCTTGCATACCCTAAATATTCCTATTGACTTGCTACATGCTACATTTTTGGTTATTCGATAGTGTTCCTAGGATGCATTGCATTGTACTCGATTTACACATTCATAACATAATGTGATGTGTCTCTATGATATTTGTTATGCTTTCAAATTGCAAGGTTTTTGAATGTCTTACAGAAACCTTCATACATTTAAACATGCTACAATGACATGCTACTTTTAAAATCCTGCATACTAAGTCATAAATATTATGTGTGCACTTATGAAATAAACACAACTAGTCTTTGTGTATGTAGTCCTTCAACCTTCCTTTAAGACATTTTTCTCTTCTTTGGAAATATCTCACCTAATGTTGGGGAGTGAGGAATTAAGGGAATGAAAGGGAGACTTGAATATAAAAATAGAGTGATCTCTCTAATAGGAAACTATCATGAGTTCATTGTTTGAGTAACTTATAAAGATTATTAGACAATATGGGAAGTGTTTGAAGTATGTAATTCTTTGAAAGTATGCATATTTGATATGCTTCCTTTGAAAACTCTTAATAGGAGATTGGACTTATTAAAACTATCAACTAAAAGAGTAATCTAGATCAATGATATTGGAAGGGGAAACAATATGGAAAGTGTTTGAAGTATGTAATTCTTTGAAACTATGCATATTTGATATGCTTCCTTTGAAAACTGTTAATAGGAGATTGGACTTATGGAAAGTGTTTTGAAGCATGTAATTCTTTGAAATTATGCATATTTGATATGCTTCCTTTGAAAACTCTTAATAGGAGATTGGACTTATTAAAACTATCAACTAAAAGAGTAATCTAGATCAATGATATTGGAAGGGGAAAAAATATGGAAAGTGTTTGAAGTATGTAATTCTTTGAAACTATGCATATTTGATATGCTTCCTTTGAAAACTCATCAAAGGAGATTCGACTTATTAAAACTATCAACTAAAAGAGTAATCTAGATCAATGATATTGGAAGGTCATTGAGAAGGGGAAACAAGCACATGAAGCTAAAGTAAGCTTGTAAATAGGGACTTATAGATGGATTAACTTTACTTGTTAATAAAATATTGAGTTAATTTAGAGGAAAAGTGTGTGAAGCTTGACATGTGTGACCTAAATACTAGGAAGTGTAGCATGTATTACCTTATGCAATTACACTTGAAAGAAGAATAAGCTATTGTGAATTGTATTTCTTTGCCAAGTATTCAAAGGATATCCTTTTGAATTGGACTAGATTTTATGACAATGATTATTGTTTTGAAAGAACATATGGTTCTTTTTCTAAACAAGGATAAGTTGATTGGTTGACTCTATGAAATATCCAAGTGATTGTTGATAATTATGGAAAAAGAATATTTTCCTAGATTTTGTTGATAAGCTAATTTCTTGATTGTGTTTGCACAAAAAAAAACTATTGTGCCCTCATGGGAACATTCTTTTAAATTACACACTAAACCTCCCCCAAGGTTAGTGGTAGGAGTCCTTCACCAAGGGGCTATTTGACTGCATTGGAGGTTAGGATTGACCCCAAATGCATGAGGTCTCTCTATATGGAGGACATTAGGCTAGGAGGCGACAAGGGTGCAAGGGGAGATCTAATCGTAAATCCCTAAGGTCTATCGAGGATTGGCCCAATCCCTACGTGACCCAAGATGGACTTCCTAGAAGGCCCTGATGCTAGATAAGGGTAGATTGGTGGATCATGTGCCTAAGATTCTACACGAGTCTCAAATTCAGGGATGGAATGCCACATTGCCATTGCACCTTGGAGAAGGTGTGGCAGAAGTACATTGTTTTATAACTGCTTTCAAATATTGCTTTGATATTATCTTTGTGTTCGTGACATAATTTATGTGAAGGAACCAATGTTTAATGTCTAATCAAGGAAGTTGTCTTTGCATGTCAAACCTAAATGTGTTAGTATAGTTAGATAATTGAAACAAACCTCAAGGAAAGTGGGAGGGCAAGATCCTCGATGGGTGTCCTATGGATGGGCGGTCTCAGTGGACCAAGAGTTTTCCTTCCAAGGTTCAAAAAGGGAGATAGGGTGGTGATCTTATTGGGAGCCAAATGACAGGGGTAAGAAAGTGAACCAATTGAGGGACTCGCCAAGGTTAAAGAGGTCAATTTAGCTAAGGTAGGAGAGACCCCACGACCTATCTTTATAGTAGATGACTTGGCTAAGCAAGATGAAGCAAGTCTTGTTACTCTCCTGCGAGAGTATATGGACGTCTTTGCTTGGTCCCTAGAAGAACTTAAAGGGGTAGACCCAAGTGTGGTGACTCACAACATACCCATGAAACCTGACGCAATGCTTGCCAAGCAGCGACCGTATCCCATGAATCCAAAGCATGCTCACGCCGTCAAGGAAGAAATTGACAAATTGATGAGAGCAAGATTTATCTACGAAATTGAACACATGGATTGGGCCTCACCCATAGTCATCGTCTTAAAGAAAAATGGGAAGATTCGAGTGTGTGTCAATAACAAGAAGGTAAACATAGCTACAAAGAGAGATAATTACCCCACTGTCGTACACAGAGCACATGCTTGAGAGAGTAGCTGGCAGGGAGGGCTACAGTTTTTTGGATGGGTTCTCTGGGTACAATCAGGTGCAAGTGCATCCTAAATATAGGCATAAGACAACATTCGCCACTGAATGGGGAGTCTTTGCCTACATAGTCATGCCTTTTGGATTGACTAACACACCAGCCACTTTCCAATGAGACTGACGTGTACAATATTCAAAGATATGCTAAGGAAGGAGTTAGAAGTCTTCGTGGATGACTTGTGCGTTCTGGGTGAAGCATGGATGTATCCTAGGACACGTGGTGTCAAAGAATGGCATTGCCACAGATTCCTCCATGATCAAGGTCATTGTCGATCTTCCATCCTTAGCTGATTACAAGGGTGTTCAGTGCTTCTTGGGACATACTGGGTACTATCGATGGTTTGCGTTAAACTATGCATTGATTGCTAGACCTCTATACAAGCTATTGATTGTATTTGAATGGACTGTAGGATGCCAACATGCATATGAGGAACTAAAAAAGGCTCTAACCACTACACTGATACTATGAGCCCCAGATTCGACACTCACATTCCATGTGCACATCGACGTTTCGAAATTTGCGGTAGAAGTGGTGTTGTGCCAACCTGGTGAACACAACCTGGATTACCTAGTGAGCTTTGCTAGTAGACAACTCACTGAGACTGAAATGACTTTCTCGACAACAGAGAGAGAGGGCTTGGCCATGGTGTTTGCTGTAAAGAAATTCTGACATTATCTTTTGGCTACGCCTTTTACTTTCTTTGTTGACCATCAAGCCTTGTTGTATCTTGTTAACAAATTGTGCGCTACAGGGTACATTGCTAGATGGCTTCTTCTGCTTTTAGAGTTTGACTTCTTGGTGGTGGTGCATAAAGGGAAGCAACATTACATGGCTGACCATCAGTCTTGCATCTTCATGGGAGAAGTGGGTGTACAAGGCATTATGGATGAGCTGCCAGATGCACATATATTCTGCTTATCCAACAAAAAATATTTCTTTAGAGATGACATGACGCCATATTGGGCATATGACATAGTTCAAGTGCTTGAACACGGACTATTGGAACGACCGATAGAAAAGGCCCGCCTTAGGCGGCTTATCCTAAAAATCCAACCCTATCAGTTGATAGCTGGCCAACTTTATAGGCTCGGGCAAGACAGGTTGCTGCACAGATGCATGTGTGAGAATGAGATGCATGACATACTGACAGAGGCACACGGTGGAGATGCGATAGCCCGCAAAGTGCTACAGTCCCAGATGTGGTGGCCTACCCTCTTCCGAGACGCGACGTGATTCGTGCAGCGTTGTGATGAGTGCCAACGAACTAAAGTCCCTATCCATAAAGATCGCATGGAGCTAACCCCAATTATTGCACAACCTTTTGAGAAATGGGGGATTGACTTCATCGTACCCATTAGTCCTGCGGCACAATATTCGCATGCTAAATATATCATTGTGGCCACTGACTATCTAACCAAATGGGCAGAAGCATGAGTTAAGAGAAAGAATGACTCTAGGACCACCGCTAAGTTCCTATGGGAGCAAGTGATCTCATGATTTGGCTGCCCCATCGAACTAGTCAGCGACTAGGGCACACACTTCATCAACGAAGTAATAGCTTACCTCCTGTCCTCCTTCCTAATCATCCATTGAAAATCCTCACCCTATTACCCACAGGAAAATGGTCAAGCTGAATCGACAGATAAAATCCTAGCAAATGTCTTGGCCAAAGTCGTCTCTACTTCACACAGTGATTGGGATAACAAATTGATGGCGGCCTTGTGGGCCTACTGCACGGCAGAAAGTGGTAGGACAGACCCCATTTAGATTGACATATGGTACATAGGCAATCCTTTCCTTGGAATTCTTGGTACCATGCCTCAGGATTGCCCTTCAAGAAAGATGGGATGGGAAGGGGGCATGGATGGAACGCTTGATTGAACTTGAATGCTTAATGGAAACCCGGCTTCTAGCCACCCATGTGCTCATATGCGAGAAGACAAGATGAAAAAGTTGGTTTGACAAGCATGTCAAGCAGTGCAGCTTCGAATAGGGTGACTCAGTACTGCTATACTCAGTCAAGGGACATAAGCAAAAGCTTAAGTTTCGAGGGCTAGGACCTTTTAAGGTTTGAACTATCAGCCAAACTAGCAATGTCGAACTAGAAACCCTAGAGGGTGAGGGCATAGGCTTCTTTAATGGCAGAGATGCATAAAGAAGTATTTCCCTCCCATGCACCCATTGCATGAGCCCCTAGTGCTAGCACCCCCTGTCCACGTGCGAGTAACCACTATCACTGAGGTGAATGGTGGGGATGAGGAAGCAGTACCACCAGCTTACCTATGCATGACAGTCATTGCTAAACACACATGCACCATCAACGCATTGATCGATGAGGGAGATGATTTTAATATCTTGACTCATGACCATTGGACCCAAATTGGCAAACCACAGTTGCAGCCCACTAATGCTAGTCTCACCCCTTATGGAGGCCAACCCTACAAACTTCTAGGAAAGTGCAAGGGTGTAGTTTCTATCGAGTTTGAGAGCATACTGATAATTTTCTATGTGTTTCCCAACACTAAGGATGCAGGCATAAAATCGCTGCTAGGACGAACTTTTAAGAAGCAAGCTCGTTGCAATGTCGACTACGAGTTGCAATGCATCCACCTAGCCGTGGGTAACATCCACATTGTTACAGCTTTTAGCAAGGGCGGTATGGCTCCTTCCACGTCCACAAAGCCATCGGTGGAGAAACCCACCACCAAGTCTCAGGAGGGGGATCGTGACTTGTCATAGCCTACCCAGCCTCGAGGCCAGCAAACCACTAGAACCAACACTGAGGCCAGCAAACCACTAGAACCAACCACAAAGCCATCGGTGGAGAAACCCACCACCAAGTCTCAGGAGGGGGACCGTGACTTGTCATAACCTTGCAAGGCGGTGTTCAAATGGGCACCTAAATAGGGAGCGCCACCTAGGAATTGAAACCCACTGCCTTGCAAGGTTAACCATCCGCACTCAAAATCTAGGAAGCCAAGGTTGAACCATAAACATCGACACACGGTCAAGCCACGATGGGTCCCCAAGTCCTTATTGCAAGCGCAAGGCTACTATGAGGGTAACACCTGGATATGGCTACCTAAAGCCCAAACATCCAAAGGCACTACTCAAATACCATCTTCAAGCTTGACCACACAAAACGTCCCGTTAGAACCACTCAAACCACAAGCGACTCAAGCCGCTAAATCCATGGAACCTCTAAAGCCTAGCTCAGCAGGGCATAAGCCAATATATTGGCCAAAATCGCAACTTGTTACTAACAAATTGACCACATCTAGTCCCGGTGATGCCCCCCCCCAACTCTCAAACGCACCAAGTAGTACATCAATCGCAGCCACAACCACGCCCATCGAACATAAGGCCAAGCTACAAACTCACAAGTAAACCAAGTGACAACCATTAGCTACTGACCTCTCTAGCGCTGTCAAACCTCAACCACCTATCGGGCTTAAACCCTCTTATGAGCGGCACTAAATTCTAACATTGGCCACGGATTTAGCTGAAAATACTAGGGATGACTTGTTTGCATGCGTCTGACGCTTGGACGCTACTTTCATGACTTTGGCTAAAAGCTACAATCGACTAGATCTAGGACTCTTGGAAGAACCTATAGCGACAAAAGTGCGAACACTCCCTTGCTCTTGAGAGGAGTTGGAATTCGTATTTGTTAAATCTTTCAAAGCAACTGCGGAGTTAATTGCAACTGAGGTATCCAAGGAACAAGTAGTCAAACAATGTCTCATCATGTTGTATAGCAAGAACATGATCATGGCCACAAACCAAGAAATCGAGAAGTTGCAACAACGGCTTGCCGACAACAATTCCCTCTTGCAAAAATGGTATGCTCTACGATTGCAATGGGAGCTAGAGGGATGCCAAATAATGACCAACGTTGAACAACGTCGCACAATCAAAGCACCTGAACATGACCCAACCTATGTCGCCAACCTATGTCGCTCCAACTTCATATAGGGTGGGGTGTTGACTACTCTCCATAATCGGCCCATGGAAGACCACATAAAAGAACACCCTTATTTAGATCACATCCTCACTAAGGAGGAGTTGCACGTTGCTAGCAGAGTGGCCTCTGTTGACTTCTTACTTGATGTCCTCACTTACATTACACATGTGGGCATCTGTCCTTTCGATATGGATAGCTATGCTCGGTTAGAATATAATCCGAGTTTCTACCCTGGCTCATGCGAAAGTAAAACATTAAGATTGTGCACTAAAGGCCCTTCATCCTCTAACCCTCTCATCCTAGGAAGGATTATTTTCATTGCAAAGGGGAAGGGGTAAGGTGAATCAAACCAAACACATAAAGAAAACAATAAAGGAAAAGCACACATTGCAAGGGTAAAATGCAACAACTTATGATTAAGAAAAAGGTCAATAAAAGTTAAAATCAATAGACTACTGGGAGGAAAAAGTCTACTTCTGCACGTAAGCATTTCAGTTCAACAAGCATGTAGTCATTTCCTATTACTTGCAATTACTTTGAAAACCACTAATGGCAAATATGGCTTCATGATAGGCATCCACCATGGTAGTCCAAGAAAAGGCTAGCAAATTGCCTTTTTTAGAGGAAGAACAAGCAAAATATGGACTTTCGGTGGAAATGCGAGCCTTCAACTAATTCAAATTCTGGCATATCTTCAACGTAGATGACATGGCCATTGAAGAACGGGTGGTAAGGCACATCATTGAGCAATGCAATCTGCAGAATTACGTGGAAGTAGTGAGCCAGGCGGTGGAATACTTCCACTGTGTAGAGTTCCTGAGGACTTTCCACAGAAATTGCAGTACCACAATTGTGCGCATAAGGGGGAGGAAACTTGCCAAGTGCAGATCAAATTGACCTCAGAGCTAGTGGAAAAGGCATTAGGCCTGGTAAACAAAGTAGAAAGGAAGCCAAAAAGAGACGTACATGCCTTACTAGGGATGGATAAGGTAAAAGTCCACACCAATGACAGCATCATCTTGACAGATATTCCTGATCCCGAAATCTAACTGCAAGCCAAGATGGTGCACACACTATTTTCTAGCCAAAGGTACAACTCCATAATGAGCCGCATCAATGTCCCCCTTCTAGAGAGTGTTGCAGCAAGGTTGCTGGATGAGGTCAACCTCAACGGGTTTGTGAGGAAGACTATTGAGACCTCTCCAAAAGCCTTGGCAATGAGAGGGCAGCTCGCTGGAGGAGAATCTCCCGCTACCAAGGCTAAAAGGAAAGCTTTGTCTTCAAAGGCTGAAACCATCAAATTTGGTGGGGTCCTCACCACGATCATCAGGGAAGCCCTGGGACAGGAGGAAGAAGAAGGAGAAGAAGGGGTGGACGAAACACCAAGCAGGTCGCCACCCCACCAAGAATGGGAGTCATAGTCTAGTGAAAGGACAGTGAGTGAAGAAGAAGAGGGCAAGGAAAAAGAAGAGCAAACTAGCCAAGGAGAGGCTAGGAAGACAAAGAAGAAAATTGCATAAGAAGAGCAGGAGGAGGAAAGAAAGAAACAAGAAAGGGCAGACTTGCAAAGGGCTTGCAAGGAGTCCAAACAAGCTGAGGAGGAGAGAAAGAAAAAGCACGAGGAGGAGGAGCTAAGAAAAAAAGAGGAGGAAGACATGGCCCTTGCCACGCGTAGGTCCATTGAGCACTAGTCCAAGTACGATGAGCCAGAACCCGCAAGCCCCATCAGAAACAAAGGGCCAAGATCAAGTGCCTATGTGCCTGAGTTCGTGCCACCTGCAGTGCAAGAAGGAAAGGTCAAGGCTCCGATCACCCCCATCCCTACCCTCCTGACATTGCTACCACCATCTCCATCTCCACTCCCAGTTCTACGACCCAGGTGGACGCCAACAACCTAATGGATTGGGTCCAGTACTTTGTTAATAAGGAAATGGGCCAAGGAGCAGGAGAAGGAACCCCCCTGGTAGGGACCAAAAGACCATTGGCTATGGCAAACGCCGATTCGAGGTGAGAGCCGAAGAAGCAAAAGGTGGCAGGCTCTACAACCTCCATCCCCACAATAGAGAGGCCACCCGAAGAATATGATGAGTATGCCAAAGAGCTGCTCTCTCAACTAGAGAGAGCCAAGGGGGAGAAGAGAACCGTGGTAACAGAGCTTGAAGATGAAAAGGAGGCCATGGAGGCATTCCAGTTGGAGAGAACACGCCAAATGGCCATGGCCCAAAGGGAAGTCAATGAACTAAAAAGCAGCTACAAGCTAAGGAAGAGACAAAAGCTGAATGGCAGGTGCACTTGAATGGAGAAACCGAGGCCACACGACGCCTACTGCAGCACAATGAAATGATTGTGGCACTCTACAAAGGTCTGCAAGGTCAAATGGAGAAACTCATTAAAGCCACAGAAGAGCTGGAGGACCTGAGGGAGGAAAGAGCTCGCAAGTATGAAATAGAGGTGGAGAGACTAACCCAAGAGGCTATAAGGGGAAAGCCTTGAAGACGTGAAAAGGAGGGCGGAAGAATGGGCCAATCAAAACAAAAAGAGGGTCAAAGCCTTGGCACATCGCCTTGCTCAAGCTGAAAAAGAAAAGATGCTTGCTGAAAGCAGAGTGGAGGTTGTCCAAGTGAGCTTCCGCACCCAACAACATGCCTTCCTAGAAACCCTATTGGATGTCACCCAAGCAGAGGAGGGAGAGTCCATGGAGACAATGAAAAAGAAACTGCGAATGGCTCGTAGGGCACTGAAGGCCGGAATATAGATGCTACCACAACCTAGTGGAGTTGGCCCAAGCTTGGAAGAACAACACCATTATCTCCTATTGGCAGGCTGCCTAACCTCATAGGAAGTGGACACACTCAGGTTCCTTGAAGAGGAGTAGTAAGAACCAAGTCGAGAAAGGGAGGTGGATGTGAACTTTGAAATGGGACCACATGAAGACAAGCTTGTCCCACCGCCTCCTTCCCGAGGCCCAAAGAGCAACAACACACAAACACCTCTGTAGAAAGAAAGGTGGCACTAAGAGAAAGAGGGAAGCAAATGGTGGAGGAGACAAAGAGAAAATGGAATGCTAGGGGAGGATGCGAGCCACTCTATTGCCTTCATTTTTCTTAGCTCTACTAGAGGACATGAATGATAGCTGCTTCACCCACTGCAATTATCCATTCCTCTGCACCACCACCCTTCAAGTTCGCCTAAACCTCAAGGGGTATCTCCAAAGCTGCCGATTCCTTAATAAATCTATTAAGCCCCCTTCTCCACCTCACTTCAATGACGAAGATTAAACTTCTATCATGACTATGTAACTTTATTATTATTATTATTATTATTTAAAAAAAGAGAAAAGAAAAGAAAGAAAGAAAGAAAGAAAGAAAGAAAAAAGCAAAGGAAAAGAAAACCGAAAAGATATCACATGTCACCACCACAAGTTGCACATCCACCACAGCCACTGCACCTAGGGATCCTCAAGTTAGGTGCATTCGGTGGCCCTAGTCGACCGGCTCTGTTCCTAACCCCCTAGCCTTATTTTGATCCCCCACTTCTTGCTTAGGGCATATCAAGGGCAGGACACACCCAGGGAGGTAGCACTCGCTTGTGGTTAGACCTGTCGTCCTATGTTCCATCCCACTAGCATGTCTCAATGCACCACACGACAATGGCACACACCCACACGTAATGCATCTTTATTTTCTTTCCAAGCACAACCAAAGGCCCCACCACGAGCTTCAGAGACCCCATCATCCATGCAGCCCTCCCCATCCTACGCCATGTGCCATAAGGCAAAGCACAACCAACCAAGGGGCAGATGCAACATCCACAATTAGAAAGTGAATGAAGAAGTGCATTGGGAACAGCACAGGAAAACTCAGCCATGGAGAGTCAAATGATGGATATATCTAGCATCATTTTTAATTTTAAAGATGGACCCACCCCTTAACCTTCCTCCAACATGAGGGATCATATCCAATGTAAGGGCCTTTCAGTTCCAAAAATCCCTCCAATAGGTCCATAAATCCCTCCAACACCAGGGATCATATCCAATGCAAGGGCCTTTTAGTTCCATAAATCTCTACAACAAGTCCATAAAACCCTCGAACACCAAGGATCATCTCCAACTCAAGGGCCTTCAAGTTCCATAAATCCCTCCAACACCAGGGATCATATCCAATGCAAGGGCCTTTCAGTTCCAAAAATCCCTCCAACACCAGGGATCATATCCAACACAAGGGCCTTTCAATTCCATAAATCCCTACAATAGGTCCATAAATCCCTCCAACACCAGGGATCATGTCTAACTCAAGGGCCTTCAAGTTCCATAAATCCCTCCAACACACCTCCCAACACAACTTGTACACAAACTCAAAAAGGCACTTGGCTACTCCAGCAATAGAGTCCGACTCACCACCCAACAAGTGCCGTGGGATTGACACTCAATTAGGAGGGGGGTAATGTTAACCCTCAAACGAACAAGGTGGAAAATCCAAAAAATCTAAAGCAGAAGGCAAAGCCAAGGCAAAAGTGGAATGGAGAACGAAGGCATGCTAAGAAAAATTGGAAAACACAAGAAGTGTGAAAAATTCCTAAATCAAGGAGAGACTCTCAAGAAAAAGTGCAAGTCAATACTTTTGTAAAAGAGCACAAGGTGCATCGTGATTTATTTTAAGAGCGCCAGGCTCTGACCTATGCAAATTGTAAATGTAGATGGGCGGTGGGAAGGAAACTAGGAAGATAGGAGAACAATGGAAAAAAGGGTCTAAGCTATGGCCGGCCATGTAAAAAAGGGATGACCGCCCAAATGGGATTTAGGGCTTTGTATATAAAGTTCAAAAGATGAATGAGAGCTCATTCTTTGGTGTGTGGCAAAGTGGACTCTCTCTTTTCTTCTTTTGTTCTTCTCTTCCCGCTTGTGAGTGAGTGAGCGAGGGAGTGTGAGTGAGTGAGTCAGGGAGTGTGTGAGGGTGAGGGACCTTGGAGGTGAAGCCCTCCTCCATCTCTCCTCCTCTTCTTCTCTTATCTTCTCGCATCTCATGCACAGCTATGGAGGATGGAGCTTGGAGATGGAGGTTTAAGGATGCTTGAGCTTGCATCAAGAATCATGGAGCTATCAGAGTGCTTGGAGAGAGGAAGCAACTTTATTGGGCATCAAGGTAAGCTCACTACACTAGTAGAGAGGGATGGCACATCGGCTATGTGAGAGGTAGCCATTAGTGCTCTCTTGAAACGCTTGAACAATAAGTAGTCCGTGGGTCTTGGTGGGCACTCGCCTCTACAATTATGATTTTACTTATGGCTTCCACTTGCCATTTTCTTGAGGGTAGTACGAAGAGGAATTTTTGTGAATGACCATGAATGTGGATAATGAGTGTGCAATCACTTCATTGATGAAATGTGTACCCTAGTCAATCACAATCTCAAGAGGACAACTAAATTGCAAGCTTATATGTTCCCATAAAACATTTTGAAATGTATCCAACTGCAATCCTTAAAGAGGATAGTTTGGTAGTTATCTAGGGAATAAATCCTGCTTACAACCATTTGAGCTATCTTTGAGCTTGCGGATTTAAATGACTAGGTGATCCCTAGGTCTACCTCACAAGGAAAGCATCTAGGCTCATCCCATGATGATTGACCTGTGGATTCCTAAAGACACAACTATGATCTCTAGTAGCAATCTAACATCAAGTTGAGATGAACACATTTCAAGAATCTGTAATGAATTGATTTAGGGGCATATAAAAGATTTGAAGGATACATATACAACTATATTTTTTTGAGAATAATACAACTCCATCCTTTCACTTTCCAAGCTTCTCTCATGTCCTTTCATGGCTGCTAGCCATCTTTCTCTTCCTTTCATGTCATTCTTGTTAGATATGATCAATGCCCCACCCTCATTAGGTGCTACCAATGATCCATGGTGCTCAAAGTTGTAAGGCCCCCATTATGAGGAGAAGCCATATGTGAGCCCAGACATTGGTTGAGTCCTGACTTGCATATCAGATGAGGTCTATGTGACCGGATGGCAAAAAGGTGACCGTTGTGGGTCTAATCTTTGGGTTAGACAGAGTAGTTAAGCTGGTAGAAAATCGAGGCACATTGCATCGAGTTGCGGGGTAAGAGAGTTATCAGGGGGCCTAGCCAATGGTAAAGGGAATATTCCCTAGAATATTCCCTAGCCAACTAGTGGAGGTGCACATGGAAGGTCAATAGACACATGGGCACATGGAAGATCAACAGACACATGTGCATATGAAAGGTCAACAGACACATGTGCATATGGAAGGTCAACAGACACATGGGCACATGGAAGGTCAACAAACACAAGTGCATATGGAAGGTCATCCATCATGACCCCCTTCACAAGCTATAAAAGCTAAACCCCTTCATAGCTATTGATCATCCATCTTTCACCCAGTCAGAGTTGTTGTTCCAGCTAGCCTTAAGCTCTTCATCTATCTTCTGTCTAGATCGCCATCTAAGCTTCACACAGTGGAAGCGCACGGGTGGACAGAGCCATCTTTGTATCAGTTGTTTGAAGTTAAAGAATTTACTGATTCTCCTCTTATCTGTTGTGTACTCTCTATCTCTTTCTCAGATTCTGTTCGCTGCGCCGTGTAATATTTTACAATTCTATCTCCATTTCTAGTCATTCTCTCTCCTTTTTGCACTCTCCTCTCTCTTTTGCAATATTCTCTCTCTTCTTTATCTCTCCTCTTAGGTCCCTTCATTACAAATGGTATTTGAGCTCTAGGTTTTTTATTCAATCTAGCCACTTTCCCCTATACATTTCTAAAAATTTCATTTTAGAAAATCTATTTTCATAAGTACAATAGGTCATGACATGGATTGTGACTAGCAGTGATCTGCATGATACTTATAGTTTGAAGAAGACAAGTCTAGAGATCTTTGAAGATGGGAGGGATAGATATGGCAATGGATGGACAAATTAGTAGCTTGTCACTCTTTCATAGGCATTTTGGTAAAATGGATCTCCACTAAAGTTGGAGAGGGGGAAAAGTAACATTTACTTTTGAGACAAACTCTCCTTTTCTCTTTTCTTTCAAGTCTTGGTAACCTTCTATGGAAAAAGTATATTCAACAAGAAACCTTCATTTATTTTCTTGATCTTCACTCCTCAACATCAAAGCTTAGCAGAGACCTTTTTGACCTCAAGAGCAACAATGAGTGAAGAACCATTGTTGATGGCATTGGAGAGGCTTTAAGGAGCAAACTTTTCATTGTTCTTCTTCAATTTTTCTTTCCAACATCCATGATGTTCTCAACAACCCTTCCTCATAAATCACAATAAGAATGTAACATCCCTGTGCCTCCACATGAATAATTTTTGGTTAGTTAAGACAAAAATGTTAGTTGTTGGTACTAAGTTAGTGAGTTAGTTTATAAGTTAGTAAGCTAGTTAGTTTATAAGGTTACAAGTTAGTTAGTTTATACGTTAGTTAGTAAGTTTAATAAGTTAGTAAGGTTAGTATTAATATTATATAGCTTATATAATATATAAGTTACTTACTAACGTTATAACTAATGTTATAAATTAATGTTAAAAAGAAGAAAGGCCATTGTCGCCATAAAGGGTGCCACCTCCCAAAATGATTAGGCCGCGATGATGATGACGATGATCATCAGTGTTATCATCTATGACACGTTAAAGAAAAAAAACTCCCACTCTAAAATTGAGAGTGAAGGAGCTATTGTGGCAAAAAGAGAGGAGAAAGAGAAGGGAAGGAAGAGGTAGCATGCACTCCCTTCTGCCTATATAAAGGCATACCCTTTACTTAAAAGCGAAGAAGAAAGATGCTCTGAGAGAGAGAGAGAGAGAGAGAGAGAGAGAGAGAGAGAGAGAGAGAGAGAGAGAGAGAGAGAGAGAGAGAGAGAGAGAGAGAGAGAGAGAGAGAGAGAGAGAGAGAGAGAGAGAGAGAGAGAGAGAGAGAATAAGAGAGAATAGGGAGTTAGTGTGAGTAGAGAGTTAATGATAGAGAGAGTTACCTCAACCCCCCTCTCCATCATCAACTAGGCAATCTTCTCTCATGCTCTCCCATCCGGAGTTCATCCCTCCTTCTTTATATCTCAAACCCACTCTTGATGATAGCTCCAAAGCAACGAGATGCAAAGACCATGAGAACCACCGCAACTGGCCAAGGAACCGGGTATTGCCAGAGATACTGGAGTGCCGGGTTGCTGAAGTTGCCACTACCAATAGAACATCGGGTGTGGCGAACACAATTGCAAGCAAAGATGAAATTTCCAATGTCGTCATGCCAAACCAGATTACTCACATCTCAAAAGTAGGCTATTGTTTTCATATCACCACATCAAGTAATAAGGTTTTTGTCAAAATTTTACATAAAATGTTAACTTTTGCGTTAAATAGTGCATGAACTACTTGTTAGATTGCATGGACAGTATCCATATAAAAATTAATTACATAAAATATTAGCTTCTATATTTTACTTACATGAAATGAAAGCTTTCATCTAGAATGTGTATTAGTACATGCATAAATTGATAACTGCTACTAGCCAGGATTTGTAGTTAGATTAGTCAAGATTATAATCTGTAGAATATGTCAGAAATACTTGTAGGTGGATATTGCATAGGTTATGGAGAAGAAAAACTACACTAGATACTAAACTATTAGGTACTTGTGTAGATGGTTGCATAAACAAAGAACTTAGTATTATGGAATGATCTATGCGATAGAATAGAACTGCAAGCTGTGCATTAGTTAGCACACAAAAATAATTTCTAGTTGCATTGCATAAAATGAGTAAATGACTATATGCACACTAGAGATTAGTTAAAGTAAGATAGCTCGATATACTTATTGTCAAACGTGACAAGGTTAAATATTGAATCATGCTTGCTATACTAAAGTAAAAGCCAATTTAAAAGTCTTGTAGATCTTCTTGTTAGGTTATTGTCACCGTATTTTTCCAGGTATCAACTAAAGAAAAATCGCTGTTTCCTAGATAGTTCAACATTAAGGAAATATTAGACGGGATCCAGAAATCTAAAGAACAACTTAGACCCTCCCAACCTAACGTATTACCCACAAACCCCAAAATTGAAATGGAGGAATATTGCATATTATTCAAAAATAATTTATGCAATGGTATCGCTTATGTTAGGTAAGTTAGCCCTAAGTGGGAAATTCATGCCTTGCAAACAAAGTTGAAAGAGATGTACTCAACACTTCTTTATGGGGAGGAGAATCCTCATTAGATATTAAGTTACCTTAGGTTAAGGTCTACCTTGGCTATGTGAAGTTGTGAATTGCAGGATGATGTGATTATCATTGCATCATTGATATATGTTTGAAAGGATTGTTTGTGTTTACTAGAATCTAGATCTCTAATTAAAAACATTGACAAACATGATAAAAAGAAAGATTGCGCTAGGCTACCCCCAAGCTAGTTGCAAGATCCTACTCCAAGGGGGTCATGGCTATCACTTCAAGAGGCTTAGACTGGCCCCATAGTGGAAAGGTGTGTTCATAGGGATAGTCTCGTGAAGTAGAAAATATGGATGCCAGGGGGCTCTGGCTATAAATTCTGTATTACTCTTAGAATCAGATGAGCCCCTTCATGACCAAGATGGAATCCTAGAACCCTAATACTAGTTACAAGGGTGGAATCTTGGTGGGTAGAATACCCTTGTGAAATTCTATATATCTTCGGTAGGATTAGAAAGATGGAAATTATAATAAACTTCCAATATAATAAATGATTTTTTAAAAGTTAAGATTTGTTTAAATTTTATGCTTTATCCCTTAGCTCTTCGGCACTCTTGGTCTCAATCTTCTTGGGGTCTAGAACTACTTGCAACTGCCGTTGTTGTTTTTGTTGTTTTGTCCTCTTTTTCTTGGGCAATTGCGGTGTCTCCTTTAAGGACTCAAGACCGTGAACTAGGTCAATCGTTGATATGCTTGGATGGGCCTTAGCACTCTCTTTCTCTAGTGTGTCCTCATGGGACATAGCTGCGGCCTGCTGAACAGCCTTGCTAGGTTGATTGGTCAGATGCGCCATCTCCTTGGCCACATCTTTGAGAGGTATCTCCTCAAACCTAGGCTTCAGGTGCTTTGGTAGTGCCAAGGGTGTCAAAGATGTTGGTTGCAACACCTCTTTCACAAGTGAATGGCTAAGGACATGTTCCGCAAGGGGCATCGTCACGAACAAAGGCTGTGACTACTGGGATTCTTGGTTGGAAGTAGTAACGGCTAGTCCAATGGACTAGCTACTATTAGTAGATTGCGGTGTGAGGTCCTCAGGAAGATCGGAAGTGGGTGTGTCTTTTGTTGCCCTTTGAGCATTCACTTGTGTAGATTGAGCCTCAGTTGATCTGGTCACATTAGATTGCATAGGCATATCCTTGGGCTGAGAGCTATGGGTGATGTCATGTCCCACCTCTTGGACATTTGGAAGCTTAGATGGAGATAGAGATTGGGATTGAGTAGCTGCACTTGACGACTACTGTTGTGCTTCCTGTGTTCGTTTCGGGAAAGAGGGTGTAGGAGACTTGGGACTCCTAAGTGGCTTTGACACTGGCTGGAAGATTTGCTCGTGGCTGTTAGATGATTTTGCCATTTGCTTTGTAGAGCATTTAACCTTGCCATGAGCAATGTTGTGGCTATGATACCTGTTATCTTCTTGGGAAATCAAAGGCTCCTTGAGCACTAGTGGTCTTTGTGTACAATCAATGGTTACATCTGACATTTGCTTATTAAGCATGCTAGGCTGAGGCTCTACCCTTCAAATAGTCCCGTTTGGTTTCTTGATTTCGATCATGAGGGGCTCGGTCAACCCAATGTTTTTGACTCGAGACTTGGTTTTTTATTTGGATTTCCTCCTACACTTCTTTGCTCTTGATACGATCTGGCCTTTAGCTGATAGAGGAGGTTTAGCAGGGGGTTTTGGTATCCAAATCCATTGGTTACCTGCATAATACCCTTGAGCACGTAGCAATGCTTTGGATATCCATCTCGGCGTTGTGCTGGCTCTCCATTGATGCCTTCGTCTATAAGGCTTGGGCTTCTTTTGTGGTCCTCTATGATATTTGTAAGTCCAAAGCCTGTCCTTGGCATTGGCTCCTAACCTTTTTGTTTTAAGCATGACCTTGCTCACTGGTTCTCTGTGTTCAACCTATGCTTGTATCAACTCTTTCAATAGGTCCTTGCTCTCATTACTAGGCTTGCTTGTTATGTCAGCACCTTCCTTGCCTTTCCCTCGAGGTTCGATGAGGTCACCCTTGCTAAAGGTTGTGACTATCCACACCTCGTAGTGTCAAGTGTATCCTTTGTGCTACATAATCGGCCTCACACTTGATCGCCCTTTTGAAGGGTCTTCCTGGGAGGGTTTCCTTCCTGCAATTAGCACTATTTGGAGGAACATGAAATAGGATGGGCAAGCTTTTAGTTTCAATTGTCGCAAGGATTTTGCACTTCCCTATAAGTGCTTGTGGGTGCCCCCCGTAAGGACTAAGAGTTGCATTAGTCGGTGTGAGCTTTGGTTGGCCTAGTAGGGTCCATGCTTCATAGGCCAAGATATTAAAATGTGCTCCTTCATCAATCAGAGCATCGATAGTGTGATCTCTTTTCGCGGTGAGTTTGACCCTAAGATAAGCATGTGATACTATGTTTTCGTCTTTCGGATCTTGGCTTGTAAATTTAAGCCGTCTGACAAATGCCCTTGAGTCCCCAACTGCATGACCAGATGTGGATTCTCCTCTGATGTCTTGGATCGTCTGTGCAGTGCTATTCAAGGTGCATCTATCATTAGGACTGTCATATCTAGTCATCCTCGCAGTTGTAGCTTGATGTTGTTGATTTCTGCTTTGACTAGATGCAGTCCGAATGCAACACATACGTGTTTTTGCGGTGTGGCCTTTTTTCCCTTGTTGGCTAGGTTGGCCCATTGAGGTTCTAGGGTCTCTATTTGTCTTTGTTTGGGTACAGGCTTTTGGTTGCTCTTTTGCAGGTGCAAATCCATGCTTGTGTAAAGCCATGACTACACTAGGATCTAATTTGGAGGACCTTTCACGGCACGCATTTTCTCTCCAACCTACTTAGGAGAGGTGCGAAGGGGGCAGAGACCCCTCTGCGGGGGTCCAGGGGGGGGTAGTCCCCCCCAGCCCGCAGGGCCGTTACAGTAAACATCATGTGCGATTTGAAGGACCGTTCGTAGCCAAGTTTTGAACTGCTTACTCTAAATTTGAGCCCAGTGTGATCGATCTATGATATGGTTTCGGCTCTATATGGTCTCTTGGTCAGTTTTAGGGTCCACAGGTTAAAATTTGAAAAAATCCAAATTTGGCCCAACATGTCCGAATTGCAGGGGCCGAATGCCCGATTCAGCCCCCGTTCGAGGGCCAAGGGCTAAATGAGAAAGGGCCGAATGTAATTGGTCCGAATGTCAAATTCAGCCAGTCTGAGTGTGGTTGTCTGAGGGCCGAGTGGCCGAGTGGGCCGAGGGCCGAGTCAGGTGGGCCGAGTGCTGAATTCGACTGGGCCGAATGTCAACTTGTTCGAGTGGGGTTGGGTCGAGTCGGTAGGGCTGAGGGCCAAATTTCAAAGTTGGTCCGAATGCTTCACTCGGACGGGCCGAGAGAAAGGTGTCCGAGTGTAGTGGGCCGAATGGCCGAATGGTCCGAGGGCCGATCGGTTGAGTGGTTCGAGGGCCGATTCTGGGACTCGGCCTAGAATCGCTGTCACTCGGGGGCCAAGTGTGACATGATTTTTGCTGGACTTCAAAGAATTCTTCGCGCCGAGCGATCGAGGGCTTCCTACCTGATGAGCACCTTGAGATCCAAGGTACTCATGTAGGGGAAGGTGTGGAATTACCTGGGTTGGGCGAATAACTCCTAGATGACCAGATCAAAGCAGGTCCATGCGATGAAGCTCTCTCCCTCTCTCCTGCTCTCCTAAAACCTTGCAATGCAAAATGTGGCCTTTCTTGCCACTCCTGGCCCCTTATCACCCTGCCCAGGCCTGCACTCACCTTAGTCTTGCTCCCTTTACCAACATTTAACCCAAAATTTCATTTTTTCCCCTTCTTTTCCCTGTTTCAGCTTGCTATACAACAACATAAAACCCTACTGTTTGCTCCAATATTTTGCTCCTATCCTTCATAAATGCAAGAAAAAATCATAAGGAAAATACCTACACTACTCCATCATGCTTTTCCAAGTCCAAAAACCAAAAACCTACTTGCTAAGCAAATTGAATACCTCTTCAAACTCCTCACTTCCTACCTATCTATCTTAAGCACCGGTTTGGGGAAAACCCTACTTCGATGCTTGATTCGAAGAGCACAAGTGCTCAAGGCGTGAATTAGTTGGTCCCGGCAACGGAACCAAAATGTGGGAGCTTTCACTCAACCGCCAAGACCCACGGACTGCTTATTGCTTCAAGCATTTCAAGCCGAGCACTAATGGCTACCTCTCACATAGCCAACACGCTATCCATATCTACGGGTATAGTGAGCTTACCTCCATGCCAATCGAGTTACCTCCTCTCCTGTGCACTTCGGTAGCTCCACGATCCAAGTGCAAGCTGCAAGCAAGCTCCATCCTCAAGCTCCACGCTCCAAGCTCCATTGCCGCGAGAAGAGAAGAGAAGAGAAGAGAAGAGAAGAGAAGAGAAGAGAAGATGGAGAGCTTCTCCTCCCTGGTCGCTCACCCTCACACACTCACTCCCTCACACTCTCACACTCCCTCCCTCAAGCACAAGCTCAAATAAGCAAGAAGAAGAAGAAGAAGAAGAAGAGGAGAGCCACTTTTGGCCACACACAAGAATGAGCTTCTCATTCACTTTTCAACTTTATATACAAAACCCTAAATCCCTTTTGGGCAATCATCCCTTTATCCCCTTTTTTACATGGCTGGCCGTGGCCTAGGCCCTTTTTTCCATTGTCCTTATATCTTCCTAGCTTCCTTCCTACCGCCCATCTACCTTTACAAATTGCACGGGTGAGGGCCCGACGCTCTTTAAATTAAACCATGATGCGCTTGCGCTCTTTTACAAAAGTATTGACTTGTGCTTTTTCTTGTGTGCCTTTTTCCTTTATTTAGGACTTTTCTGCACTTCTTGTGCTTCCATATTTTTCTTGGCACGCCTTCGTCTTCCGTTTCACTTTTGCCTTGGCCTTTGTCTTCTTCTTTAGAATTTCCAGATTTTCCACCTTGTTCGTTTGACGGTTAACAGATAACAACACAAATAGAAACTGGAATAATGAGCCACGATGTTGGAGATGTAATCAACCAGGTCCTTTTCACTCTGAATGCCCAAATAAAGGGACCAATGCCAATGCCAATGCCAATGCCAACATCCCACAATGTCCTCAAAGAAATGAGAATTTTAATGATAGAGGACGTGGACGTGGAGCTAGGCAAGGAGTAGGGCAAGGAGCTAGTCGTGGAATGGGGCAAGGAGCAGGCCATGGAGCTAGAATCCGCACATGTGCCCTCACACTGGAAGAAGTGGATCCAACTATGGAAGAAGAAGTCGAGAGAGAATCCATTCACGCATTAGTGAATAATCAAGGTGTTGGACATCAATTTTCTATCATCCAAACACCGGCAGAATATCAAGGTATTCCTTTTAAAATCCTTATTGATTGTGGTGCAACTCATTCCTTTATTTCCCCAAAATGTGCTAAGAGGTTGAAGTTAAACCTTGAGCAGGCTAGAAAATTGATGGTAGAGCTAGCAAATGGTAGAGAAACAATCTCAACTCATGCCATAAGCAACATACAGTTTGAGTTAGATGGGAAAACCACAAAAGAAAATTTTCGGGTTACGCCTTTAGGGGTATAAGATTGTCTGCTAGGAATGGATTGGTTGAGGCAAATATTCGTTGTGGAGAAGGACGAGTTACATTTAAGGCAAGCCAAACATCCAGGTAGCTAAAGCCAGTCGGATTCGAAAGGGTATTAGGAAAGGACTCTCTGTCTATTTGATAAAATTAAACAAAGTGGAGGATAACAAAGATGAAGAAGAACCTTCATGGCTGATGGGCGAATTTGTTGATGTCTTCCTTGAGGAGCTAACTGAACTACCTCCTGAATGGGAAGTAGACCATGAAATAAATTTAATCCTTGGAGCTGAACCAATGGCAAGAAGGCCATACAAGATGTCGATACCTGAAGCTATTGAGTTGAAAGAGTAGTTGAAGCAATTGCTGGATCAAGGCTTCATTTGTCCTAGTAATTCTCCTTGGGGTGCACCTGTCCTATTCTAGAAGAAGAAGGACAGAACCCTTAGATTATGCATTGACTATAGGGGTTTGAATCAGGTTACAATAAAAAATAAATATCCAATTCCCCAAATCGAGATAGATTACAAGGAGCTGTGATCTTCTCAAAAATTGACATGAGATCTGGATATTATTAGATCCGGATAAAAGAAGAGGACATTCCCAAAATAACTTTTAATACTAGGTATAGTCATTATGAATTCACATTAATGTCATTCGGGCTGACAAATGCTCCTGGCACCTTCAACAGGTTGCTCCAGGATATCTTCAAGCCCCATTTAGATGAGTTTGTACTCACATTTGTTGATGACATCCTCACCTACTCCAAGGAAGAAGAAGTACATCCAGCTCATCTACAGATTGTTCTCAAGCTACTTTGCGAGAACAAGCTCTTCGCTAAGAAGAAGAAGTATTCTTTCTTTAAGAAGATGATAGAATACTTGGGATTCATTATCTTGAAGAAAGGAATATCCGTAGATCTCGCAAAGATCAAGGATGTCCAAGATTGGCCACCACCTCAAAATGTTAGAGAAATCAGAGGATTTCTAGGTTTGACAGGGTGGTACAAATTTTTTATCAAGGATTATTCTTTGATTGTGGCACCTCTCACTGAGCTGCTCAAGAAGAAAGTTAAGATTGTATGTACAGAATGAGAACAAGAAAGCTTTGATAAGCTAAAAGAGTGTCTCACCACTGCTCCTATCCTAAAGTTTCCCGACTTCTCAATGGAATTTGAGGTCATCTAGATGCAAGTATCATGGCATTGGGATGTGTCCTTACTCAAGAAGGTCGTCCAGTCGCGTATTCTTCTCGATAGCTAAAACCTTATGAGAAGAATTATGCTATGCATGACCTGGAGCTTTTAGCAGTCATCCATGCCTTGAAACTTTGGCGTCATTATCTGCTGGGTAGAAGGTTCGCACTTGTGACTGATCACAAAAGTCTTAAATGGATCTTCACACAGTCAGATTTGAACATGAGACAGAGGAGATGGATTGAAGTGCTTCAAGAATTTGATTTTGAGATCAAGTTCCGCCCTGGAAAGGAAAATGTGGTAGTTGATGCCTTGAGAAAGAAATCATTCCTCAATGCTTTATTTTTAGAATATCCTAGCAACAGATGATTTCTTGCTAGCCTAATTTCCATGCCAAGAAATCCCATCTTGGAAGTAGTGGCTGGAGAGATTCCCAATGACAGATTATCTGGAGTTACCATCAAAGCAGAAGGTGATGGTTCAAAATTAGAGCCTAGATACAAACATTATCACCTTGAAGGAGAGTTATTGTACTATCAGCATAGGCTATGTGTGCCTAATAATTGGGACCTCAAAAAGAAGATTCTTTGGGAAGCCCACGACAGTCCCGTAGCTGGACACCTCGGCTATGCTAAGATTGTCAACGCTGTTAGAAAAAGCTATCACTGGCCACGAATGAAAGTTGATGTTCTGAGGTATGTGACTCAATGCTTGAGTTGCCAACGAATCAAGGCAGAAAGGATCAAACTTCCTAGAGAGTTACATCCACTTGACATTCCACAAATGAAATGGGAATGTATTAGTATGGACTTTTAGTTAGCCTTCCTACGGTGTAGGGAGGTTATGATTCTATCCTAGTAGTTGTAGATTTGTTGACAAAGGTTGCTCATATCATCCCAGTAAAGACTATCTTCAAAGCATTTGACATTGCTAGGTTGTTTGTCAAGGAGATCTTCCGACTGCACGGACTGCTAAAAAGGATAGTCAGTGATAGAGACTCATTGTTCAAGTCCAAATTCTGAACTTGTCTCTTCCAAGCTATTGGAACCCAATTGTGCTTTAGTACTGCCTATCATAAAACAGATGGGAAAACTGAACGGGTCAATCAAGTACTGGAGGACATTTTAAGGGCTTATTGTAGTAGACAGCCTAAGAAGTGGATCCAATATCTTTCCTTGGTGGAATTCACCTATAATGCCTCGTACCAACAAAGCATTGGTATGACTCCCTTTTAGGCATTGTATGGGCAAGAGTGCTTGTCTCCTCTAAATTTTTTAGATTCGACCTTAAGGGTCGAATCATCTAGGAAAATGCTAGAAGAAATGGAAGAATAGACAAAAGCAATCTGTCAAGACATTAAGGCTGCTCAAGACAGGCAAAAGGCTTATGCAGACACCAAGAGAACTTCTCTCACATTCAAGGAGGGCGAGATGGTCTTCTTAAGGGTTCAACCTAAGAAAAGTTCTCTATCTCTTGGAAAATTCAAGAAACTAAGCCCTAGATATTGCGGCCCCTACAAAATTATCAAATGTCTTGGTAGGGATGCTTACAAATTAGAACTTCCCCCTCATCTCAAAGTTCATCATGTTTTCCATGTAGATCTTCTAAAACAGTATGTCCTAAGTCCTGATCATGTCTTAGATGATGGACAGATTGTAATGCCAACTCAAGGAATCTTAGAAGTCCAACCTAAGAGAACTCTAGAGGTTAGAGAGAAGCCTCTTGGAAATCGTACTCTCCGTGAATACCTTGTACAATGGAAGCACTTCCCTGAAGAAGATGCCACCTGGATTGAGGAGTCCATTCTCCAGAGACTCAAACTGCCACCTCACTAGAAAATATCCTACACATGGCATTTTCATGTTAAAAAGAATTTAGGAAATTTTAACAAGCTGACACCCAGTTAATCAACCCATCACCCATCATTTTTATGGTGCCACCATGTGACACCTCAAATGCCGCTTATGTAGGCAACATCCCACACCCCCCCTCCTCCTCTCCTATAAATAAGATCCCTCCCCTCCATTGTAAGAGCATGAGTGTGGAGCTAAACAAACTCTGCTGTGAAGAAGGGCGATCAAAGAAGCGATGACGACACCCTTACGCTACCAAAATCTTCTCTTAATTTTCTTCTTTCTCTAAAATCCAAAAATATCCTCATCATGCTGCCAAGAAGATGAGGTGTGGCACCAGCCCGAAATGTGGCTACACCACCAACATCGTCACTTAATGCGGGGCCGAATAATCCTAGCCAAAACCATGTTCTAAAATAAATTTAAAAAATATTCTTTTATTTAAAAAAATGATAAAAGTCATTTTATTCTTAAAAGCATAAATTAGAAAAGCTCAATAAATTAAATTTTAATGTTAGCATTTTGGTGATCTTTTTCTTTATTGAATGATAATTCTTTTTAGAAAGAAAGAATTAGTGATAATTATAGTTAAAGTCAGATTAAGTTCTAGTCATTGAAAATAATTAGAAAATTAGTTGTATATATACATGGGATGATAAAGTCAAAAAAATAAATAAATAAACAAGTATGCTTGAAAATTTTCTAAATTAGAATGTTATGCTAACTATTATGCTCTAAGAAATTTCACATAAAATGTTAAGTCAAAAATCTTGTTAGCATCATATCTAGTTTAAAGCTTGCCAAAGTAATCTATAAAAAAACTAACATATATAGAATATTAGATTTTTTTTCATGATTGAGCTAACCATAAATTTTAGTATCACACTAATGACATTAGTAAAATCCTTAGAAATATTAAATATTAACTAAAGATAAATTAGTTAAGTCCACAGGACTTATTTCTATGATAATGATAATTGTTAATAGAATTAAAGACTCCTTTAAATACGAATAATGTCTATCGATTTGGCCATGAAAAGACTTTCGCAATCATATACTATCCTAGACGACATACGAAATATAGATTATTACTTAGAAATGGATTTCCTAACTCTTGGGTGATAAAATAGATAAATATGGAAGCATAGAAAATGGTTGATTTAGTAAACTTAGAAAAAAATGTCATAAGGAAAGAATGTAAAAAAGAAAAGAATTGGTTGCTATAATTTTGAAAAATTAGGAAATTGGCAAAACAAATGAAGCTAAGTCTTGCCGTAGAAAATTCAATAGCCGCAAAAAGGAAGAAGCAGGGAATGGAAATCCTTAGAAATTATTGGCTGTCAAAATCAAAGTCATTGAAAAATATTTTCGATAAAGTTATAACCGACTTTATAAATTACTTTTTTTAGTAACATTAATTGCTCAAGAAATATTGACTGCAAAGGACTGGATGGTTGATGGTTTCTGATTTTTGAAACCTGGATGTGATTGTGATTCTTTACTAATGGAAGGAAATATTCTTGCCCAGATTAAGGGTGATTTTAGTGGTTGACTTTCCCTTGGGGTCAATTATTGGAGCTCAAACGAGTTGGAAATTTTTTTTTGGTCTACCTAGAGTGTCTGACCAACGCCTAGGACAAATGGTCAAGTACGGAAGGTTTCCTCCTATGGTGACTCATAACCATGAGGGGCTTTAGTCGAAATTTATTCTTAGAATATGTAGTCGATCGGAGCAGAAATCCGTACTGTTATCAATGCGGTTTTGCATTGGATCTTGGAAATGCAAGCTAGAAACGCTTCTCTAGTTTTTAAGGGCAGACGGACCTCTAGTTTTGAGGGAGGAATTGAAAATATATAAATATGCTTTCATCCAATGTTTTGAAAGGTCTGGTTTCATTGTTTTTGTGTCGTGTATTAATAGAGGCGTGAAATGAATCTTGTGCTAAAAGGGTAATTAATGAAGCTATTTTTATGTATTCAACAGCGTGGTAGTATGCTCTGTTTAGATAACTAAAGAAAACACAGTTTAAAGGGAAGCGGGCGAGTGATCTTTCTTGACGAAAGGCGTTCGATGGCTGGGTGGACCCGATGAGTCGGGTGCTTTCCTAAAAGGGAAAAATAGGATAAGAGCCAACACGATGACTTACCCTAGGGTCAAAGTCTTAGAATCCGGGTTGATCACTATCTTAGGGGAACGATGTAGCGGCTGCCTCTTGAAGGACACCTCCGAACGTGAGGTAGCCAAAGATAGGAGACTGTTAGGTTAGCAGGAAACACTCAGGTCGATCCTCATGGGATGAGGCAGGACGTTCCCCTGCGAGGTCGGGTCACCTAGATTGATCAAAGTCCAAACATTCCAGTGGAGTGTGGACGACGATAGCTAGGAAAGACCCCAGACGACCACCAAATGTTATCGACTATATTTAGCGGTTGGTACGTCACAACTATCATACAAATTTAGGAGCAAATCTCCTTAATCTTTACTTTGTGATATATGAATTCCTTCACAAAAGCTACTCCCTTGTCGAACATAGTCACTATCAGCATGTCAAAAGAGCTACCTATTGTTGTAGAGTACAAAATTGAAAAAATCAGTTACAATAGCTTTTGCTTAGCACCCAACACCTATAGCATTTGGGAAAAGAATAATTCGTGGACCACTGATGCATTTCCAAGATAAAAGGATTCAAGGAAACCATCATCAGTTAAGAAGGGGGAGGAAATGGAATAAGACTCATTTGGAGATTGTGATGAAGTCCAAGTGGCTCTGAGTTTGGCAGCACTTTAGCAAGATGTTTTGGCACATGATTGACTTGTCCACTTCAACTGTTCAAAAATGTTTCCAAATCCCTCTTCCCAAAATGATAAAGACTTCCAATGTCTATTCAAATTCCCTATCACTTGGCAATGAATTGTTTACTACATGCGTGACTGTGATTGCTTGCCATAAGCTAGTCAAGTTGCTTGAGAAAGAAAGACAAATACTCAATATGCGATCTTTTGATGAAAAATCCACCAAAATCTTGTACAAGTTTACTGAAATATAATTTCACGAGATTTGGTTCATTGCTAATACTCTCAGACATTCATTGCTGATACTCTCAAACCATCACTATTATTTGTGTATGAATGTTTAGAAGCAGGATCAAAAGCTGCTCTATCAGTTTGCTTAGTGGTTATTTCATTGAAAGTATTAGTTTCATTGTTTTCTTTGAAAGTGTTCTGTAGATAGATCTTCCACATTTAACCAAGATGAAGCATTATACAATGTCATTAACACCATTATCTGATTGAGAAAGGGGAAATTCATCAAAAACCTATTGCTTCTACTTCCTCCAATTGATAAATCAAGAGGAGAAAATTTCCAAGAGAAGAAAGGGCTATAATAAGGGCCCCTGAGAGCATTGTGAATAGATGGTAAGAAAACTAGTTAATCAATAGTGATGGAAGCCACTAAGAACTCAATTCTAGGCACCAATACTCAATGCATCTCTTGTTGAATATGTGTACCACATCTTGTAGTAAAGAAGAGTGACAATCTCCTTAATTTGGCAAGAAACTTCTTGAGATCCACTTGATTTGAAGACACAGTATCTCCTCAAGCGACAACTGCCAATCGATTTGTCATCCTTGAAGACAAACACCACATATGTTACCAAGTCTTTCAAGCTTAGGACAACAAGTCATTTTTTCTTACAAGCTTGACACTTCGATATGGCCTTATTCCTTGATCATTATGGAAGAAACCTTTGTAAGAGTGCATAGTTTTCCTCTACTAATGTTGTCTCATGAGATGCCAGACAATTGATCATTGTTGAAGAAACCTTTGTAAGAGCCAACACTTTTCCTTTACTAATGTTGTTTCACGAGACGCCAGAATCCACATCTACTGATCCTTGAAGCCAAACTTATTGTGTATGCAATGGAGTATGTGGCATGTAAAGTCACTATAAAAGCATTTCCTGATATGGAGCTAGTTTTGGTAGATACATGGTGTGTTAGTTATCACAAGAAGGAGGATGCTTTTGGAGACTTGCAGTTCCATTGATATTCTACAAAACTTTTAGCAAGTCGCTTCATCTAGGGTTGTAAAATAGCATAGACTACTATAATGGTATACTTCATCTAGGGTTGTTCAAAATAGTAGAGATTACTGTAATGGCATGATTTACTCCAATAGTTGTGCAAATGAGACTTTGAGAATCTTTAGGGTTTTGGAGGTAAAGAGAAGAAGAAGAAAAATATATAGACTATGCAATCTCTATTGATAAGGCATCCTATTCTTGTGGCAAATCTCGAGATAATACTCAACAAAAGAGTTATGGAGTTGATGCTTAGAAAGTACAGAAGGCTTGTGGAAATACCAATTGAATGATAGAACAAAGCTCTCAAGTGATAAGCCTAGTTTTCTTTTTCCTCCATAGAACCTCAATGAACCTTGAAGGAAGAAGAAAGAAATAAGTTCCTCTAAAAAGTATTAGTGATTAAGGTTTTCTCTAACTCTTGTAACCCTACTTTTTACTAAATATCTCCAACAATTGCATGAAATTTGATGACAAATTGCTATTTTAGCTATCCATTGCCATATCTATCCCTTCTTTCTTCAAAGATATCCAACCTTGTATTCTTCCAATTGTAGGTGTCCTACAAGTCACTACTAGTCAGTGTCCATGTCCTTCTATCTACAGTACCTATCTGAAATAGGTTTTTATTATAAAAATTGGGGCTGAATATGATCGAAAAGAGGAGAAAATGGATCAAAGACCAATGCTCTGATACCATTTTTCATGAAGGGATCTAAGAGGAGAGAGAAAGAGGAGACAGAAGACTATAGGAAAGAGAGAAGAAGAGTACAAAGGTGAGAGAAAGTCTAGATGAGGAGAGAGAAAGATAAAAATGAAGGAAAGAGATGGCTAGTAGCCATGAAAGGTCAAGAAGAAACTTGAGAGGTGAAGGATAGATTTGTATTATTTTGAAGAAAAATGATATGTACATATGTCTCTTTCACCTTTTATATGCCCCTAATTCAACTCTTTACACCTTAGTTCTCTATGAGTTCATGACATGATGGTAACCTAGAAGCCTATCTTTATGATTTCCTCATCAGATTTAGACTTAGATTTGCACTTTATCTAGTAAGAGCCTCATTGCATCGATATCCTAAACATATTCAATAGCTTTGTAGCATGCATATTTTGAGTTTCATTATTAGACAAAGTATTTTAAAGGCTATCAAATTGACATTCTCTTAGCAAGCTTTATGATGGGTTATCAATCAAGTAATAGATAGGATTTAAGCTTTGGGGCAATTAATCCACTACTTAAATTCATATGCCTTTGGTAATGACATATTTGTTAGAGCAGAGGTAGCTAGTGCATTGAGAGCACTTTCATAGACTTCTAAGTAAGCAAGGTGATGTTTATATAATGATGATGCAAAGTGCCATCGTAGCACCTTCAAGGGAATTCATGTCTAAGGGAAGGTTTGTTAATACATTACAAAAAATGCAATGGCTATTCTAGTCAACATTCTTGGTAGTATGTCTATTGTAATCATAAGTTTTAGAAAAGAAATTCAGTTCGGCAAGCTTGATGCTCAAATAGTTGATCTAATTGTTGGTTTTTTAGCATATACACTTATTTTTTTAAGGAAACCATGATGAGGGTAGAAGCGATAGATGGATTTCAGATAGAATAAGCATTTGCATAGCACTTAACATCTCAGATTGATTAGTCAGTATATCCAAGTATTTTGGAAGCTCTCACAAATCTTTATGGTAATGCTATTTTGTAAGAAGGCCTCACTCATGTATAAGATAAGAATATGATGGTTGCATCAATTGCTATGGATAATGTGGTAGTTCAACAAGATCTGATGTAATCATTGCTAAATTTGTACTATATTGAGTATAGATAGCCACTCTCTTATGGGCAGCATTATGTATATGGGCAAAAGTATGACTACGAGTATAAATAATTTTATTCACAATCACATCATAATCATGACCACCATAAAAAGTAGTATGATAGATCTATTGCTAATCCAGACAATGATGATATGGGAAAAATCTTGTCTAAAGCTACTAGAGCTAGACATTTAACTAGTAACCAGATCAAAGTATTGCATGCTCAAGGGTTATGTTACAAATGTGTTGAACCAATATGGTCCAATCACAAAGATATAAGTAGGGCAAAGAATGCAAAAATAATCTTGATAATTGAATATTCAAAGGAAGAGGATGAAGATAGTCATGTTGAGGAAAATTTTGATGCAAGTCGATCAAGAGGAAGATAAAGGGTTTAAAGTAGCAGCCTATGAATAACCAAACTATCTTATACATTAATAAAAATTTTAAATAATTTTTTATTTTAGAAAAGTTAAAACTTTATTCAAAAATTCAAAATAAGTTTTTAAAAGATTTGACCATGAAAGTTAAAATTTAATAAAATAATTTTAAAAATAATTTTATATTTTCAAAAATTCTAAAATAAATCTTACAAATTTAAAATAAATTATTATAATTAAAAGCACAATTAATTTAAAGAAATTTATTTTATTTTGATAAGTACCAACAATTAGCTTAATTTAAGTTATTTTACAAGAAGATGAATGTATGAATAAGGCCGAGCTACGTATTTTTGATTGAGAAAATTGGGTATATTATTTTCTTTTCCTCTTAGAGAAACGAGATGTCCTCATCTCAAGAGAAAATCAAGGTGTTCTTTTTGGAGAATGGATTGCTCATCTAGGTTGCATCTTCTTCTAGGAAAACCTTTCATTGGATTAGGTATTCCTATAATGTAGGATTTTTTTTCAAATTCCTATTTTTTGGGATTTTCTTAGGTTGGACTTTGAACTCCCTTGGGTTGGTATTACAGTTTGCTCATCATAAAGGATATGCTTTAGATTGGAAACATAAGATTTTAGTAAGCTTATGTGGAATACATTGTGGACCTTTAGATGGATGTAAGACTAGCTTGTATGTATGTATTCCAAGGCATTTTATGATTTTTGTATAACCCACAATTTTTGAACTTTCCAAGAGATAGAGAGCTTTTCTTGGGTCAAATCCTAAAGATTTGATCAGTCCTCTTTGGATCTGTGTATGCCTTTTGTCAATCTTGTGCTACTTTCATATCCTATTGGATTGCTTTGACCCGCTCCTCTTGCATGTCATCTAACATTCTTTTAGAAGCTCCTATCTTTATAGTGGGATTAGAGAAGTTTAGGGGAGGTAAGCACTCTTTCTTGAAAAAAACTTGGAATGAGGTCATTTCAATGCTTTATTGGAATGACGCATTATAGGTGTACTCTACCAAGTGAAGGTATTTAATCCATCTCTTTGGCTCCTTGCTGCACTAAGCCCTCAAAATATTCTCTAAGACTTGATTTACTCTTTTAGTTTGTCCATTTGTTTGTGGGTGATATGTTGTTTTGAAGCATAGTTGAGTCTCGATGGATTGGAATAAACTAATCTAGAATCTGGAGCAAAGAGAGTGTTACAATCAGTGATGATCCTTCTTGGGAGCCCATGTAATTGAAATATCTCATTGATGAAGATTGTGGTGATGGTAGAAGCTTTATGGATTGATTACTTAGCATGAGCTAACCTAGTAAGCATATCCACAATCACTATGATGGTCATATCCTCCTTGAACAATGGGTAAGTCTACTATAAAATCCATGCTAATATATTCCCATTTCATTTGAGGAATATCAAGGGGGTGTAATTCTTAAGGGAGCTTGACCCTTTCAACATTGATCCTTTGACAAATAAGACTTCGAGTTACATAACTGAGGGCATTTGCTTCATTCGTGATCAATAATAGCTTTTTCTCACTGCATTTGAAGTTTTGTCATATCCTAAATGTCCAACTATGGGGTTGTCATGAGCTTCCAAAAAAATTTCTTCTTTAGTTCCCAACTTTTGGGCACATAAAGCCTCTTCTAATAACATAGCTACTCATTTTATTAGAGACAGCTCTTGAACTTGGTCTTCTTCTTCAAGGCCTTTTTTATGCAAGGAGTTGAATTACGAACATAATGGGACATAATACATCACATTGACCTAAGTATAAAAGGTATGAATGACACTTGTATAGGCATTATTTGGACAATACAAGTTTTTCTTTCACCTTCTCAAGCTTCTCACCTATCCTTTCATGGCTACCAACCATCCATCTCTTCCTTTCCTATCATTCTCTCTTCGTTTCTAGTCTTTTGTCTCCTCATTCAATGTTTCTCTCTCCTTTTCACTCTCCTCACTCTTATGTAGTTTTCTCTCTCTTCTCCTAGGTCCCTTCATTAAAAAGTGGTATCAGAGTCTAGTGATTTGGTCTATTTTTCTCTCCATTTTTCCCTATTTTCTTTTCAGTCAATTTATCTCTCAATGTACAGGAGAGGTATAGGTCTTCCAAGGAGCATTTGAGTGAAGAGTGGTCTTACAAGCAAAGAAGACAACAGACTTAAAGGCATTAATGGAGTCTAGATAAAATTTGGATGCAGATAATCAAATATAACATGTCATTTTACCATTTTAAGGTATTTTTGAAGGCACTTGGTCAAAAATGGAAGTTACAAGGACAATAGAGGTATAAGTCAATTACTTTTTGAACAAGAGTCTTTTCTTCCATATTTTCAAGCTATTTTTTGAAGCAAAATGGAGTCTTGGAAAAAAAATCACTTCTCTCTATGGTCTCAAATATTCTTTTTGCCTAATTCTTGGAAGCATCTTAAGCAAGGCAACTACCATTTACTTGGAGCAAACATAGATATCAAGCTTGACTAAAGCTTTCATGGAAGGGTCTTGCTTCAATATCTTCCCCTAGTCTTACATGGCCTTTGTGGCATTCAAGACTTAGCTTCTTGTCCTTTAAGCTCCACATGAAGCATCATTTTTCCTTGACTAAATCTCGTGATCTTTATATAAAGTATTTGAAAGTGCCTTTATTGCAACTCATCTTATAAATAAAGACATGAGGTATGACTTAATCAACCTAAAGATCACAATGTCAAGCAAAACCTTTTAGTGTCCATGAAGCCAAAGATGAATAAAGCATGTGCAATAGTCATCCTTCTTTGACAACCTTTGGTTAGTAGCCTCTTCATGAAGTCCTTGGCCTCATCTGAGACTAAAGGCCATGGGGCCTCAACATTCTAACTTTAGAGTGGATAAAAAAATTCATGATTCTATACGGGCCCAAAATGGTCAACTTCCAAGATGTATGTTATAACTCCAATACTCCAAATGCTAGCCTCTATGCTGTACGATTTGTGAAGAACTTCTAAAGCAATGTAGTAGCCACTTCCCATAATGTCATTAAGCCTCTCATCTATTTTGACAAAGTTAGATAGTTCAAAGTCGATGGGCTTAACTGTGCATTCTCATCTTCGCTATAATAAAAAAATTCTCTAGTTTTAGATTTCAATGAATAACCCCATGTAGATGACAAAAGGCCATTATACTCAGAATCTGAATAAACATTGCATTTGCAACCTTAGAGTACTTTTCATCCCCCCTTGAAAGTATTCAATCCAACAATTCACCTCTCACTCCTCTTCATAATAAGTGGAATGTAAGGAGCTGAATTAGGGGCATGGGGTATAATACTTAGCATCACATTGACCTAAGTATAAAATGTGTGAAGGACACTTGTATTGGTATCATTTGAATAATACAGCTTGTCCTTTCACCTTCTCAAGCTTCTCACATGTTCTTTCATGAGGCTGCCAGCCATCCCTCTCTTCCTTGCCTACCATTCTCTCTCCATTAGTGTTTCTCTCTCCTTTGTACTCTCCTCTCTCTTTTATAGTCTTCCCTCTCTTCTTTCTTTCTCCTCCTAGGTCCCATCATTCCAAGTAATTTGGATCTTTAAGGGGTTCAGTAGTCATTGCCTCCAAAATGGGATTACTTGGCATTGAGATGAGGCTTGCAAGACTATGTTTCCTTGTAGGATCCTCAATTATTAAAGTGTTCAAGAAAGCCTTATGACTTATAGCATCATCCCACCACATTCTCTGTTCCAAGGTGGTATAAGATCTTGAAATCGAGTTCTTATAAGTCTTCAATCCACCTTCTTTGCCTCAAATTGATATCTGGTTGGTGAAGATCCATTTTGTGCTTTTCTAATCGGTGGATGAGGGTGATTTTTTCCTAAGTAGATAATGGTGCCAATGTTTAAGAGTGTGGATGACTAAAAGCTCTACTTCATGCATAGCATAATTCTTCTTGTAAGTCTTGAGTTTTTTAGAAGAATAGGCTATGGGTTAGCCCTCTTAGGAATGCACACAACCCACTCCAATAATGTAGCCATTGGTGAAAAATTTAAATTCTTGAGATAAGTTAGGGAGCTTTAATATTGGCACGATAGGGAGAAATGCCTTTAGTTTGTCAAAGCTCTCCTACTCTATAGGAGTCCATATTATCTTGGCTTTTTTCTTGAGAAGTTGGTCAAGGGAGTGGTAATAAGGGCATGCTCCTTAATGAAAATATGATACCATCTTGTAAGCCCTAGGAATTCTCAGATTTCTTGAAAAGTCTAAGGAGATGGAGACTCCTGGACATCTCTTACTTTACCTAGGTTGAACAAGATTTCCTTGGTTGAAACAATGCAATTTAGGTGCTCAATCCTCTTTTTAAAGAAGGCACATTTGCTCCACTTTGCATAAATCTTATTTTCCCTCAAGGCTTTGAGGATGATTTGGAGGAGGTTTTGATGGTTTTCTTCTTTTTTAGAATAGGTCAAGATATCATCAAAGAACACAATGTAAAAATTCATCGAGGTATGGTTTGCAAATATCTTGAACTAATATGTTGATGGAAAACCACTACCATTGGCATTTTTGAAGGTTAAATTCATGACTAAGGGAGAGCACATCATATATACTATCAGAGAGAGAACTAGGGAGAGAGAAAGAGGAGAGAGAAGAATGCAGAAGAGAGAGAAACACTGCAAGAAGAGAGAGAAGAAGAGTGACGAGGAGAGAGAAATACTAGATTTAGAGAGAGAAAGACAGGAAAGAAGGAGAAGCCATAGAAGCTGTGAGCAAGATGGGAGAGAAAGACTGTAATTGTATTAATGTGTCAAAAAGATGTGAAAAATTACATCTCCTCTCCTTTTATACCAATGTCAGTGTGACATGGCATAATATCAATGTTATTTACACTAATTTGTTATTCCCAGCTTCTTACAATCCATCCCTTCCCAAAAGTTTTTGTCCTAAAAAACAAACCTAGAAATAACTAGAAAAAGATGGATAGAACAGAGTACTACTCTGTTTTTACAGCTTTACAAATGGGAAATGAATGAAATATGACTAACTACATGAGCTGAAATTGAAGAACGGAAGTAAGCCCCAGCTATATACATGATTTGGAATACTTCAGAAGCATATAGGGCCATAAAGTCTTCAACAAATAATCTCAAAACAAAGTAGACAGCTTGCTGTGTAAACAGACCCTGCTAGACCAAATCTGCCATAACTTCTAGTAGAAGTGTCCAAATGGGACGTACCATATATCAAAACGAAGCTCTTGAAGAGTACTTTAAGGGCATGTAGATAGATTAATTCTAAAAATTAGGCATGATAAAAACTGTTCTAAAACAGTGTGCTGTCCTGAACCAGTCTGCATCATTACTAGCTCCATAAGCAATAGGCTTCAGCCCACCAATATATCCCTCAATTAAGGACACTCATCCAATATAGAATCAGGTCTCCAATAAGCTTCTTCAGGTGGTAAACCTCTCCATTTGATCAAATATTCCACAATAGAACGTGATCGAAGCTTCTTTTCATGCTGATCTATAACAGTCTCTGGGATGTACTGAATAAGAGCGTCTTCATCAATAGGTGGCAGCTCATCAACTATATCCACTGGATCACCATAATAAGGCTTGAGCTGACTAACATGGAAGATATTATGTATCTTTGTAGAAGAGGGAAGCTCTAGTCAGTATGCCAAATCTCCAATTCGCTAAGGATCCAGTAAGGGCCATAAAACCTGTGGGCAAGCTTATTACTAGATCCATCTTTTAACATAGAGTACTTGGATTTGGGCACCTTCAACAAAACCAGCTCTCCTTCTTGGAACTCTAAGGGCCTCCTCTTCTCATCAGCATACGTCTTCATTTGATCTTGATCCTTCCTTAGATTCACCTTACATTGCTGAAGAAGGGTCTGCATTCTTTCTAACTCTTCCTTCCCATGAGGATTGATCTTTTCATTAAAGATGACTGTGGGTAAGGGCACCTTGTAACCATACAAAGCCTCAAAGGGTGAAACTCTTATGCTCGTATGAGTGGAATTGTTATAATCAAACTCAGCCAAGTGTAACCAAGAATCCCATGAGGTTTGGACATCATAGCAAAAATGGCGAAGATAAGTCTCCAACCATTTATTAACTCTCTCTGTCTGTCCATCAGTTTGAGGATGATAAGCCATAGATGGAGCCAATTTAGTGCCCATAGATGTAAATACCGCCTGTAAAAAGTTACTCATAAACTTTGAGTCTCTATCATGGACAATCACCTGCGGTAATCCATGTAGCCTAAAAATCTGCTCCATAAAGTGGCTGGCCACTTGAGAAGCAGTAAACTGAATCTTGGTTGGAATAAAATGGGCTGCCTTGGTGAGTTTGTCTACCACCACATAAATACTATTCCATCCCTTCTTGGTAGTAGGTAAGCCAGTAATGAAATCCATAGTAATATGAGTCCATTTACCCGTAGGAATAGGCAATGGCTATAACAAGCCTCCTGGCTTATGGGTGCTGTCCTTATTTTGCTGACAAGGCATACACTTCATAACAAAGTCCTTGACATCTTTCCACAGTCTTTTCCAATAAAAGCTTTTTACTGATCCTGTTATAGGTCTTGAAAACTCCTAAATGTCCAGCTAGAGGCGAAGAATGTAACTCCTCCATAATTTTCCGCTTAAAAGAAGAAGTAGAGGGAATAGCAATCTTGCCTTTCAACCAAATAAGACCATTTTTAAGCTGGTAATGTGAGTTTTCTTCCATAAGACCTTGCTGAAATTTTTGAAAAATTTGGCTAAATTCCTCATCTAGAAGATAGGCCTCCTGTAATTCTTCAATCCAGTCATTATGTAATTCTGTCATAGCTGAAACTTTGCAGGCCCACATATGAGAAAGAGAATCAGCCACTATGTTATCTTTGCCCCTTGTATGAGTGATGTCAAAATCATAATTCTGTAATGTAGCTACCCAACGACGTTGCTTTGGAGTAAGATTAGACTGAGTAAGGAAATACGTAAGTACCCTGTGATCACTATGTACTCTGAATCGCTACCAAATAAGTAATGGTGCCACTTCTTGATTGCATGCAAGATAGCCAACATCTCCTAGTCATAAACATTCATGGCCATTTCTTTATCTGTAAGCTTACGGCTCTCAAATGCAATTACTCCATGCTCCTGAAGCAAAACAGCCCCAATGCCACGGCCACTAGCATCACACTGTATAGTAAATTCTTTGGAGAAGTCCGTGCATACTAAGATAGGAGCAGAGGTAAAGAGTTCCTTTAACTGGTTGAAGCTGCTATCTGCAAGAGCATCCCAAAAGAAAGCCTCTTTCTTCAACCTGTCAGTCAAAGGAGCTACAATTGCCGCATAATGCTTAATAAATCGGCGATAGAATGAAGATAAACCAAGGAATCCTCTAAGAGAGGTAGTAGTAGTAGGCGTTGGCCAATCTCTTATGCATTGCACCTTCTTGGGATCAGCATGTATTCCTTTTTCACTGACAATATGTCCCAAGTATTCCACTTCAGTCTGCATGAAAGAACACTTCTTCTCCTTAGCAAAAAGCCTATGATGTCTCAATACATCAAAAACCCTCCTCATATGTGTCAAGTGATCCTGTAAAGTCTTGCTATAGATCAAGATATCGTCAAAGAACACCAAGACAAATTGAAAGAGGAAAGGTTGTAAAATCTTATTCATCAGGCTTTAGAAGGTAGCTGGAGCGTTTGTAAGCCCAAATGGCATCACTAAGAAATGATAGAGCCCACGATCAGTCCTGAAAGCAGTCTTGACTTCATCACCCTCTCGCATGCGAATCTGATGATACCCTGACCTCAAATCAATATTTGTAAAAAATCGAGCCCCCTTAAGCTCATCAAGCAAATCATCAATCCTGGGTATAGGATACATGTTCTTCACTGTGATCTTATTGAGATCCCTGTAGTCAATGCACATTCTGAAAGATCCATATTTCTTTTTGATTAACAGGACTGGGGATGCATAAGGTGAAGAACTTGGCTCAATGAATCCCATTTCAAGAAGTTCCTTGATTTGCTTGACCACTTCCTCTCGTTCACACTTTGATAATCTGTAAGGTGGCGTATTGATTGTGTTTGAGTTGGGCTCCAAATCAATGGGGTGATCCACCGCTCTCTTAGGAGGCAATGAAGTAGGTACTTCAAACAGATCTCTATACTCCTCAAGAAGAGCTGTCAAGGCTGGATGGTTTGCTGAATTATTGGGCTGATCCTGTGTTTCTTTATTCAAATGCAAAACAAATATTTGTGAGCGCTTCTTGTACTCTCTTTTGAGTTGTTGAATGGTGATTAGCTGAAAATCTGATCTACTAGGAATTCCCTGTAAATGGATAGGCTGTCCATTGGAGATAAACTCCATATACAACTGTGAGAAATCCATAGTGATCCTGCCTAGTGTCATCAACCAATCACAACCGAGTACAATATCTATAGGCCCCATTTCCAGAGTGATCAGGTTTACCTTGGCTTCAAAATTTTCAGCCAACTGTAAAGAAACCTGTGGGCAAATCTGTGTACTGATTTCCTCTTCACCATTAGCCATTTGAACTCTAATGGGCTGCTGTAAATCTATGGGAACACAATTTAGCTTGTCCATGATGGACTTATTCACAAAACTATGAGTACTGCCACTGTCTATCAGGATGAACACTGGCTTTCCACATATGCTTCCCTTCACACGGAGTGTATTAGGGCTCTTAGATCCTGTCCAAGCATCCATAGAGATAGAACAATTAGTGGCAACAAGCGACTCATCACAAGTTCCACCTGGGTCAAATGGAACACTTCCACCTGAATCAAAAGGAAAAGAGTCGGCTGGATCATAAAAATACTCCTGCCCAACTTCCTCCTCAAGATCTTCATTTTCAGCATTAAGTGCCATTGCATTAGCTTCATCTATGTCATCTTCAAAATCCTCAAAAACCAACATACTCTGAAGCTTGGGTTTGACATTTTTGTATATACACTGAGGCATGATCAGGTGTATACTTTTCCCCACACTTGAAACATAAGCCTTTGTCCTTTCTTTCTTTATAAAGATCCATAGGAATAGATTTAGGATTTGTATTAGCTGAGATGGACTTAGGCTTGCTGTCCCCCTGTTTGAAATCAACTCTTGGACTATTTGCTATCCTGAAATTACTTTGAGGCCTAGAAGCATTGAATGGAGGATAAGTTGGTACCCGTAAGCTCCCATTTGACACCTAATTACTGCCATAAGTGTTACCAACTTGCCCCTGCTTAAAAAACAGTCCTTGGCTGTCCAAAACAAGGCTGAAATGAAGATTCTTTTTCATACTTTCTTCCATGAGCTCCGCAAGCTCAATAGCCTTAAAGAGTGAAGTAGGATTTTGTGCCATAACATTAGCTGATAAAGATGGCTCCAAACCATACATAAACTTGTGAAGCTTAGCCTCATCACTGATGCTTTCCACATACATGGTCAGGTTGAGGAATTGGTTAGTGTACTCTCTTACACTTAGACCCCTTTGTTCCAAACCATATCATCTCCGTGCTAATTTCTCTTTCTCAAGAAGAGAAACAAATACTTTAGCCATAAGTGCCTTGAAAGCTTCCCAATTCTCTATAAGTATGTTTTCTTTTTTAATATACCGCCACCAAGTATGGGCAAATCCTTCCAAATGCAAGGAAGCAAAATAAATCTTCATGTCATCAGTTTTAGGGAATATGTCAAAATAGGACTCCATCTTAGAGGTCCACTCCTCTAAATTAGATGGTGAAGATGACTGACCATTAAATTTGGCTAGAACAATTTTGTCCTTAAGCTCTCTTTCATGAAAGGGTTGCTATCCCAAGATTGGCTGATCATGATTATCATGTACGGAACCTCCAAATTGAGACGGAAATCTTCCAACAGGTGGCTGAGAATTACTATGCAATCTTCCTGTTGGTAGAGCACCCCTAGAATTTTGAGTATTCAGTCCAAAAGCTTGAGGATTGGCTCCATTCAAACTGCCCAAATAGTCATCATGCCTCTGTGAAGCCTCTCCTACTTCATACTGACTATTTGGAATGCCTCTTCTTCCAATAATCCCATATCCATGACCATTTTGGTTAGATGGCTGAAGTGGAACTGAAGGGCCACTGTTTGAACAAGCCTTCTCATTAGCTTCTCTTGATCCCATTTGCAACTGCATCAATTGAGAAAATTGTGCCATAAGTTGAGCATTAGATTCCACAAAATTATCAATAGAAGCCTTGGTTTGAGTAGTTGAATCCACCAACTTATCAATGGAAGACTTCGTTTGATCAGTAGATAAAACCATCTGCTCCATTCTTGACAAAATGGCCTCATGCCGTTCCCTATGTCTTTGTTCATGGGCACACAAAGTATCATTGAGTATATTGACTTCTCCTTGTTGTTGAAGCTCTTCAGGGCTCTCTTGAAGTGTATTATCCAGCATGGAATCCCTGATTTGCTGAGCATAATCTTCATGGACCTTATTTTTACCTTTATGTCCTGCCATAATAGTGCAGTCCTACAGTACCCCCTGTCAGAAAAACAGCTATAACTTTTGCTAGGGAACTCTGATTTCAGAACTTTTTAGTTCAAATCGAAGTAAGAATGCCCTCTTTGAGATGAGCTATAGCACGCTATAATAGGTTTAGGACAGAAAATTCTGTAGCTAGATTTCTGAGTCTGAACTGTCCAGTCTTGCACCCTGTCTAGACCTGTAAGTGCCCTGTTTTGATCCTGTAGTGCAAAATAGTAACCCCAAATGGTTACCAAACCCTGTAAAATGGTGTATAGGACCTGTGGGTACCCTGTAGTACCTGCACCTGTACTTCGGTAATGAAGGGTGTACCTATAACCACCTGTAAGTACCCTGTAAGTGCCTAGTAAATTCCCTGTTTTACCCTGTTTTGGATCTGTAGGTACTTGAGCCTTTGGAAAGTCTTCAATCTTCAATTCTCCACTCACTGTACTTGTGTGAGGGATAAAACGGCATGACAGGCTCCCTACATGGGCTCCGAATCATCGGGAGTGGGGCAAAGTTCCCCCTGGGTCGGTTGGTTGCACCCCTTCGAGATCTTTGATAGTGAGGGAGGGTCACCTCTCTTTTGTCCCACTATCTCTCCCGGCATCCACCTTTTTCCTCGGTGGGAATATCAACATGGCAGAGGCTAGTATTCTAATCAATCAGCATGAGATGCATTTCTGAAATATTCATTCAGCCTTTCATGAGATGCAATTGAATGGAATCTTGAAAGTTTGGATAGGAGAAGGGTCTTACCAATGCAATTCAGTGACTCACTGATTGCTAGTACTTACCCTTTTACAATATTTCAGCTTGGGTAAAAGAAATTCAGCCAAAACAAATCAAGGTTATGCATCAAGCTGATCAAATGATATCTATGATGAAGTAATGATTGAATCAGGATGAAATTCAATGGAATAGGCTGAAATCAATGAGAATTAACACTAATCTCTAATCTATTGATCAATTCAGTGAATTAATTGATCAATAATCTCCCATCAACAAGTGGAAAAGCAATTAGCAAATGGATTATTGAGAGATTTCAGAGATTAGTAAAAGGAATACCTCAATTAAGCTTGAAGAATATGGTGGATGTCAGGTTCAATCCCATTGATGTAAAAGTTCTTCATAATCCATCATAAATCTGTCTAAAGCTTGAAATCTCCATAGAATCAGTCCATACAAGCTCCAATATGATGAAATCCGTGAAGAATCAATGCCCCGGCCTTGCTTGAACACTTGAATATCAAAGATTCAAGCCTCTTGAAGAAAAGCCCCAAAATGATCCTTCCATTTGAGCTCTAGTGTCATGCACGGGCTGAAATCTCCTCAATGTCTTCAATCTTGGAGTCTATCCGACTTGTACATAGCATTAGAGAAGCCTTGGAGGTTGGGGAAGTCCAAAATTTGAAGAAATTTGAGCTTCCAAATCTGTGGCTATGGCTGCCCTGCTGTGTTTTAGGGTTTTGAGCAAAGGAATGGCTGATCAGAGTTCTTCTCCAGCTGAAGATTGTTGTAAACAAGTGTTGATGAAGCCTTTCAAAACATTTGATCAATGGACTAAAGATTTGGAGCAGATTGAGCAGGGAATAGGAGTAGGAAAATCAGCGCATTTTTTGGCACATTTTTTGGGCTGTTCTCTGGCTCATGACCTGCATCATCCTTCAACCATGGTACTTCTCCTGAAGCTCATGCAACAAGGAACCTTTGCCCTATGCTTTAGCAGTGAGAAATGATCAGTAGAGAAAGGTATTTGGGAATTTCTTGGCAGCCACCATGGAAGCTTCAGCCAAAAGCTTAAAAGAGAGAGAAGAGAAGCTCTCTTTTGAAAAGTAATTGTAGTTCAATCTCTAACTAAGCTCGATTAACCATCCTTTACCCTAGTTACCTCCATTTTTGCATGAAGTTTGATGAGGACTTGCCATTTAAGCCATCCCCCTCCATGTCTGACCTTGGATATCTCCAGATGTAGTCTCTTACTAACTATAGATGATCTGCAACACTCCACTAGTCACTGTCTTATACAATTTTTGTCTGAAATTGATTTTGATAGAGGAAAATAGGACTGAAAATAGAAGAAAAGAATGGATCAAAGACCAATGCTCTAATACCACTTGTCAGAGAGAGAACTAGGGAGAGAGAAAGAGGAGAGAGAAGACTACAGAAGAGAGAGAAAGACTGTAGGAAGAGAGAAAAGAAGAGTGATGAGGAGAGAGAAAGACTAGATTTAGAGCGAGAAAGACATGAAAGAAGGGAAGCCATAGATGTGAAAAATTACATCTTCTCTCCTTTTATACCAATGTCAATGTGACATGGCATAATATCAATGTTATTTACACTAATTTGTTATTCCCAGCTTCTTACATATACTTTCATTAATGAAGGTGAAAATTTTTATATCATGGCATATGATATGTGAACTAATATTGGATAATTCTAAGCTTGCACCAACCAACACAATTATCAAACCTTATAAATGATCCCTATATCCTCTCCTAAGAAAATGCGAAATCCTCATGACTATCAAAGTTGAAAGTATGCCAACCATATTTTACGTGCTTTCAAATTGCAAGGATGCAAAAAAGGAATGATTGATTGGAAGACCCTTCCAAATTGTGGCAATTTAGGAAAGGAAGTCTTCATTGGAAGACCTGTCAAGCATGTGACTAAATGCAAGGTCAATTACAAAGCACAATAAATGCATTTGAGCTTACCAAGAGTAGCAAAACAATCATAGATTTCAGTAAAGGTCACTTAGAAAGCACAATGGATGCACTTGAGATTACCAAGAGTAGCAAGGTAATCATAGCTTTTAGTAAACAAATTCTTGCTTATTCTCAAGGGAAGGGCAAGAAAATAGCCACAAAATCAATCACAAACCTAGTTAAGGATAGCGAGATGGTAGTTAAAGGATTTCTCAAAGCTCATGTGAAGAGAAAGGAAAACAACTCAACAATGGAGCTCCTCTTATAGTGAAAGGGAAGACCAAAACTACCAAGAAAAATACAACACCTCCCAAGGCTTTTGAAACAAAACACCAAATAGTTCCACGAAGAAAGTTCAAGGGACTGAGAACTTACAATTATAGATATTGAGACAAAGAGCTAGCTCAATGGGTTCCCAAAGCTCTACCATCTACTCAAGGCTATTATGTCGGAAAATGATGAATTTGGTTGCCCAAGTTGTTGATATTAACACCTCCATTGATCATAGTTAGAGTTCCTCCAAAGCTAAGATGAAGAGAAAAAATCTTAACATAAATTTAAACCAATGATCCAAGTCAACATAGGACTCAAAAACATACAAGGCAATCAGTCAGAAGCTCATTCTTGTTTATCAAAAGATGACATTTGAACCTATAATTCCAAAATTACAACAACATGATGTGATTGGCAATTCGCTAGTAGAGCTAGAGGTATCTAAAAGACAATCCACTACACTGAAAAATCGAATCCCAAGGATGATGGTTAATTTAAAGCAATTGACAACAAAATAAAAAGGGTAGAATCTCCCCAGATAGACAAGACTGAACCCAAGGTAGCTATCATTCCATCCCAACACCCAAAATCTCCCAAATCCAAAGAACCTTTGTCACCAAACTAGAAATAAAAATGCAATAGCAATAGCCTTGTGTAGCTACCCAAACCAAGAAAACAAATCCTTGAGGGAAATAAAAGAAAACACCAAAACATCAACAATTGCTATATGGAAGCATTGTCATAATCACATCCAAGATTTCTAAGACCTTGACTACTTCTAATCAATTCAAGGATTTAAATAAGTGGTCATCTTTGGCTACCAACACCACCAAACCTAGCAAATCTATGTTTGGTACTTCCAACACTATAATGAATGAAGATGAGAGGAGAGACGAGAAGAGCTGAAGAGAGAGAAAGAGAACAAGAAGAAGAAGAGAAGACTAGAAGAGGAGATAGAAAGACAGAAAAGAGGAGAGAAGGAAGGAGGAAGCCATGGAAGATGAAGATGAAGATGAAGGTGAAGAGTATGTTCTTGATAATCACTAGTTGCCCTAATTTGGGACTCTTACGCCTTATATACCTCGGTCAGTGTGACTGGATGTATAACCCTAGTTTCTACTAGTATCCTGCTGGTTACAATCCATCCCCACCCTTAAGTTTTTTGCCCTAAAAAATGAAGAGAAGCAGGGGGAAGTGAGGGATGGGCTTAGGGAGGGATGCAAAGTACTACTCTGAGCCACATTACAATGAAAATGGGTGGGTAAAGACTAGGGATAACATGATGTCCATGATTGGCATGCTGAGGTAAAATTGTCATAACTTTTGGTATGCTACTCCAAATGGGGCATGCTGCATGTCAAAACGGGCTTATGACAAGTACTTTTAGCCTAGGTAGGATGCACATGCCTAGGATTTGGGCAAGTACAAAACTATTCTAAAATAGTGTGCGGTCTGTAGGCAGAGGGTGGTCAAACGAGGGCATAATCGACTAGTCTTCAGTCCATTGGGCCTCTTGGAGGTGAGGAAATTCATTGATAATGGTGGCTAGGCACAAGGAGGCTTCTTCCATGGGTAGGCCTTGCCATTTGATGAGTTAATCCTTGATGGATTGAGACCTTAAGTGCTTATCTCGTTGCCCAATGATTACCTTAGGGATATACTGAATGATGCCTTCTTAATCTACGGGGGGAAGTTCTTTCACATAGTCCATTGAGGTGCCCATGAAGGGTTTTAGCTGGCTGACATGAAACATATTGTGGATTTTGGTGGTAGGGGGAAGCTCTAATCAGTAGGCTAAGTCACCAACTCTCTTCAGGAGCTGATAGGGGCCATAGAAGCAGTAGGCCAGCTTGTTATTGCTGCCCTCTTTGAGAGTGCAGTAGTAGGACCTTAGGCACTTTCAAGAGGACCAATTCCCCTTCCTGGAATTCCAAATGCCTTCTTTTCTCATTAGCATAGAGTTTCATGTGTGTTTGTGCCTTTTGAAGATTCACTTTGCATTTTTAAAGTAGGGCTTGCATGCAATCCAACTCGGCCTGACTCTGAGGGTCTATCTTATCATTGAATAAGATTGTAGGGAGGGGAACCTTATACAAATATAATGCCTCAAAAGGGGAAACTCCAATGCTAGAGCAGGTGGAGTTGTTATAGGCAAACTCAGCCAAGTGGAGCCATGTATCCAAACTGTGTTGTACATCATGGAAAAACTACCTCAAATATGTCTCAAGCCATTTGTTCACTCTTTTAGTCTAGCCATTTGTCTGAGGGTGATATGCAGTGGATGGGGTGAGCTTGGTACCCATGGATGTGAAAATTATTTGCCAAAAGTTGCTCATAAACTTAGCATCTTGATCATGTACTATTACTTGTGGTAAGCCATGCAACTTGAAGACATATTCCATAAACTGAGTGGCCACCTAAGAGGCAGTGTATTCAGTCTTAGTGGGGATAAAGTAGGTAGCTTTGGTGAGGAGATCAACCACCACATATATATTGTTCTAGGACGCAGGGAGGCCAGTGATGAAGTCCATTGTGATATGAGTCCATTTCCCTTCAGGAATAGGGAGTGCCAAGAATCGCGTGGTGGGGGGACTTGCTTGAGCTGCTGCGCCAAACACACACTGTATACATAAGAGGAATCTCACTCAAGAACACAAGAAGAGAGATGGAGGCCAAAACATTTTCTTGCTGGTTTTTTCTTCTTCTTCCACACACTATACAATGTACATAAAGTATAGATAAGATACAACATAAAAGGAAAGTGGCCTACTAAGTCAAACAGTGCATAACTGACTACACTAATCGACTGGCGCTATGTCTTTGCGAGCTGTAGGTAGGTGTAACAAACTAAATATAATAAGTGATAAGTCAATGGCCATGTGAGTATCATAATGACCACCAACATGCTAAGTGTAGATGTGCGGACCCATCTAGCCAGGCAGTCCATCATCAATGTCCGCATGTGTTGAGCTTGCCATCTCAACACTCCCCCTCAAGCTCAACTCTATCTCTGCAACTCCAACTAAGCTTCGGAACTTTCGAAGCTTCTCTGCACCCAATGCCTTTGTGAAAATGTCAACTATCTGATCCTGTGTGCTGACATATACCAAGTCAATCTCTCCTGCAAGTACCTTCTCTCTCACAAAGTGGTAGTGCACCTCAATGTGTTTTGTCCTAGCATGGGACACTGGATTCCTAGCTAGCTGTATGCTGCTCATGTTGTCACAATAAATGACAACTAGATCATCTCTCTGCATGTCCAAATCACCTAATAACGTTTGTAGCCATACCACCTCACATGCTGCCATAACAGCACCTCTATACTCAGCCTCTATACTCGATAAAGCAACTGTAGGTTGCTTTTTGCTACTCCATGTAACTGTTGCACTACCAAGGGAAAACATGAATCCACTTGTAGATCTTCTGTCTAACATGCTACCAGCCCAATCTACATCTGTGTATCCAAAGATCTGTACGTCCTTACCTGCCTCATAAAAAAGTCCATAATGTAAAGTGGACTTCACGTACCTCAATATACATCTAACTACATCCAAATGAGGCTTTCTAGGCATCTGCATAAACTGACTAACAAGTCCAACATCATAGCTCAAGTCTGGCCTTGTGATAGTCATGTAAATCAAACTCCCTACTATCCTCCTGAACATAGTAGGGTCTTCTATCTCATCCCCAACATTAGCACTCAACTTCACATTTTGCTCCAATGGTACTGAAAGAGGCTTACATGCTGTCATACCATACTTGGATAACATAGCCAAGCCATACTGCCTTTGGGACAACCATATACCATCATCACATTTGATCACCTCAATACCAAGAAAGTATCTCAGCTCACCCAAATCTTTTATCTCAAACTTCTTTTTCAAGAAGTCCTTAACTTCAGCAATCCCATTGTCACTGTCACCTGTAATAATCAAGTCATCCACAGATGACTATGATGACCAAACCTACATCTCCCTTTCTCACATAAAGTGAGTGATCAGCATCAGAAATACAAAATCCAATATTGATGAGATACTCTCCAATCTTGTCAGACCATGCTCTAGGTGCTTGCTTCAGTCCATAGAGCGCCTTCTTTAACCTACACACATATGTGGGATGCTCTAAATCCTCATAACCTGCTGGCTGCTCCATATACACTTCTTATTTCAATTCACCATGCAAGAAGGCATTCTTAACATCCATTTGCTGCAAAATCCAACCTTTGGTTGCTGCCAAGGCAATCACACACCTAACAGTTGCCATCCTAGCAAATGGACTGAATGTCTCTTCATAATCTATGCCATATGTTTGAGCATAGCCTTTTGCAACCAGCCTAGCCTTATACCTACTAAACTGAACCATCCGCATTATGCTTGACTTTGTAAACCCACTTACAGCCAATAGCTTTCTTACCCTTAGGTAAGGGTACCAAATCCCAAGTCTTATTGGCTTCTAATGCAGCCATCTCCTCATCCATTGCTGCATCCCAATGAGCATGACCAACAACATCCTCAAAACAAGTGGACTCAACATCCTCAACTAGTTTCACCATATAAGCATAATGGTGAGTTGCATAACCTTCAAAATCAAATCTTTTAACAGGGTATTTGACCCTGCTAGATCTACGTACCATCGGATCACTCAATGGAGCCTTTACATTACTATGAGCTCTCTGTACATCTAGCGTCCTGACTGAAGGAATGCCAAGCTCATCATCCAAACTCTTTGAACCACTAGAATCTCCATCAAATCCCAAATGACTGGTAGATGTATCATTACCATCCAACACTTTCTTCTTTCCTTTGTCCTTCCCTGCAACACTTATAGCTCCACCTGAAGGTGTGGGGCTACTCCTTAGTCTCCTAGACCAAGAGCTCACTGTAGGTGTAGTACCAAATGATGTTTTTGGTCCACTAAGACTCCATGATTCTTGTTTATCTTTCTGCACATAGCTGCCTTGATCATTATCATCATCCAAAACATCACCAGCAGTGTATACCAACTTTCCATCTCATCAAAGATAACATCCTTGCTCACTCTGAACTCACCTGTGACAGGGTTATAACAGCGATACCCTTTCTGCTCTAAAGAGTATCCAATAAAAACACATTTTTCTGCCTTTGGATCAAGCTTCTTCCGTAGCTCATCTGGCACATGAACGTATGCAACACAACCAAATACCTTCAAGTGCGATACATTCGGCTTCTTGCCAGTAAAGCACTCTTCAGGAGTCATCCCATGAACTGCACCTATGGGAGTTCTATTTATAATGTAGACAGCAGTATGGACAGCTTCAGACCAATAATGTTTGGGCATATTCTTTTTAGCCATTAATGCCCGTGTAACTTCTGCAATATGGCTGTTTTTTCTTTCTGTGACACCATTTTGCTGTGGGGTATACCTGCAAGTAAATTGCCTCTTTATCCCATGAGTTCTTAAGAAACCACTGAACTCATTAGAGAGGTACTCTCCCCCTCCATCTGATCTCAAGCACTTTACTTTTAAGCATGTTTCTGTTTCAACAGCTGCCTTAAAAGATTTGAATGCTCAAACACATCACTTTTTTCCTTCATGAAATATATCCATAGCTTCCTTGAACAGTCATCAATAAATGTGACAAAGCATTTGCTGCCACCAAGAGATACATTCTGTGTAGGCCCCCAAACATTTGTATACACTACATCAAGTATTTTTCTACTCAATTCTCTATCATGCGTGAAGGGTTGTCTTGCCTACTTACCAAATTGGCATGCTTCACAGAATTTATGCAATTCTGCAACTCTAAATGAAGGCAGCCCTGTAACCAATCCTTTGGACTACATTAATTTCAGCCTTTGCACATTTGCATGTCCAATATGTTTATGCCATATTTTAATATCTGCAACTACTCCTTTTCCTTTAGCATACATAGCAGCATCCATTGCAAGAATTCCAGCATCTAAAGTGAACATTCAACCAACTCTACTTCCTTTTGCGACCAACATGCACTTATCATTAAAGTCTTCTACAAAACAACCTTTTGCATTGAATCGGACCTGCAACCCCTGCTCTACCATTTGGCCAACAGACACTAGATCCTTTGTAATTGATGGCACATGTAATACATCTGTCAGACTCTTTGTCTGGCTATCATACAAGGACAAGGGAACCTTTCCAATGTGTGAAATTGGGTGACATGAATCATCACCCGTACACATAACCTAGGTTTTGTAAGTCCTGTATCTCTCCAAACCATTCAACATGACTGGTTATATGATTAGATGCACCCGAATTGACATACCATACATCATCATGTGTCCCCTTTCCTGCAACTGCATTCATCATATGCTGCATAAAAAACAGACGCTCATTTTTGTCTTCATTCTGTCGTGAAGACGATGCATAATTTCCTTGCTGCAATTTACCACTGCGAATATCATTCTTCTTTGCATAGCAATGGGTTGCAATATGGCATGTTTTGCCACAATAATGGCAAACAATAGCAGAATTTCCAAAGCCTCTGTTCTGCTATCCACCTCTTCCTCTAGAGCTCCCCCTGCCTCTAAATTTTCCTCTGCCTCCAGAAACCTGCATTTCACCAAACTATTGATTGAACTTGTTTTGCTAGTTATCGCCAGCACGTTCCATACCACGGCCTCTCGAAGAGGATCTGCCACGTCCCCTTCCTGAACTCGAGTAAAATGCTTGGACCTGTTCACTATTTCTTTCAGACGAATCACCCTGCATATTGATCTCTTCAGTAATCATGAGAGAGATCAGCTCATCAAAATCTGGAAATGGCTTCCGTATATATACCGAAGAAGTAACAAATGATTTTCATGCCTTCTCATTATTAAGGCCACTCATAGTGGATGAAACCAAATCATCATCATCCGGCATTGCATCAATCGCTGCTAAAGCATCTACAATGCTCCTCACCTTCAATACATACTCATTGATAGACATTTTCCTTTCTTCAAGGCATTCAACTCTTGCTTGAGTTGAATCTTTCATGCCTTTGTATTTACTGAAAACATGCTCTCAAAAATTATCCAAGCTGCATGTGAAGTTTCTACATTCCTGATATGTCCCAGCATAGTATTATCAATAACTATAGATAGCCAGTACATCACCTTTTTTCTTTACTCTTGCCATGCTTTTAACTCATCTACAGTCGGAGGGATAACCAGCTCTGGCTCCTTTTCTTCACCTGAGACAAACTCATAAAGGCCCTTTCCAATGAGGAAGTTCATCACACGGAACTTCCATGAAGGGTAGTTGTTCTTGTCAAGCTTCTCAATAATGGGATTTTCACTGTTCTCTGCCATTATCACAAACAAGGATACAACACATCAAGCTAGTCTTCTGCAATCTTTCACAACATGTGCACAACACTACACCAAGCAACCTTTTTCACTGATTGCTCAATAGTACATGTAATCTGCAACCTGTTTTCAGATAAACCTTATGTTTGCTTCTTGCAAACATCTCAAAAATTACAGATTTGCAATCTGTAACCTGTCCACCCACTTTCGGTCAATACAGCCGAAATCATGATGTACCCTGAAACCGCTGTCCGCAACCTTGCGGCTCTAAAACGAGGCTTGAAACGGCCTCAGATGCCCAAAATAATTGCGGGAAAGGCCTAAAGGGTTAATTTGCAAAATATACAGTGATCTGCTTGCACACCAAATCTCACAGCAATCTGAGATTTTTGCTCGACTCTGCTTCCAGTGCCTCCACAGGCACTATCCAAGAGAGAGAGTGGAAGAATGGGAGAGCTTCTTACCCATTGCTTGCTTGCTCGAACCTTACTTCTTCTCCTTCACTTCAACCTTCGAAATCAACCTCTCTCAATGGCATGGCTCCTCTGATAGCATGTCAAGAATCGTGTGGTGGGGGGACTTGCTTGAGCTGCTGCGCCAAACATACACTGTATACACAAGAGGAAGCTCACTCAAGAACACAAGAAGAGAGATGGAGGACAAAACGTTTTCTTGCTAGTTTTTTATTCTTCTTCCACACACTATACAATGTACACAAAGTATAGATAAGATACAACATAAAAGGAAAGTGGCCTACTAAGTCAAACAGTGCATAACCAACTACACTAATCGACTGGCGCTATGTCTTTGAGAGCTATAGGTAGGTGTAACAAAATAAATATAATAAGTGATAAGTCAATGTCCATGTGAGTATCATAATGACCACCAATGTGCTAAGTGTAGACGTGTGGACCCATCTAGCCAGGCGGTCCATCATCAATGTCCGCACGTATTGAGCTTGCCATCTCAACAGGGAGGGGCTGCAAGAGGCTAGCAGGTCTGAGTGTACTGTCCTTGTTTTGTCGGCATGGAAAACATTTGATCACAAAGTCCTTGACATCCCTCCATAAGCCTTTCCAATGAAAGCTCTTGGCAATCTTGTCATATGTTTTGAAAACACCCAAGTGACTAGCAATGGGGCAAGAATGCATCTCTTCCATGATCTTTTGTGTGAAGGGGGAGGTGTGTGGGATAACGATCTTGCCATGGGACCAAATAAGGCCATCCTTGAGCTGATATTGGGAGTTTTCAGTCATGACCCCATGCTATGATTTCTAGAAGATGTGGCTGAAGTGATCATCTGACAAATAAGCTTCTTGAAGCTCTTCAATCCAATCACTATGCAACTCTAAAATAGAGGATACTCTACATGCCCACATCTAAGAGAGTGAATTAGCCACGATATTATCTTTGTGCCTTGTGTGTGAGAAATGTCAAAGTCATAGTTTTTTAATGTTGCCACCTATCACCTTTGCTTAGGAGTTAAAGTGGACTAGGTTAAGAAGTAATGGAGGACTTAGTGGTCACTTTTAACTTGGAAGCTGCTGCCATACAAATAGTGGTGCCATTTTTTGATAGCATTCTCGAGTTCACTTGTGGATGATGGCCCCCCAAGTGAAGAATGTCGCGTGCAGATGGCAATCCCACAACCAACAACAAAGCTTTGGGCGAGGGTATCATTGTCAATACAACTATGGTACCGGATATAAGTAATACATTTCCAAATTGTTAGATGCTTGCTTTGATTTCCACATGAGATACATTAGGTCCCGTACTCTGCCGCACAAGAATGGGTTATGAAAATGATAAATTCATCACAAATATTTGAAAGATGGAGTTTATGAACTGCATGTATCAAGGGAAGTTAATTGCACCTAGTTGCATATGGCTTATTCGTTGATAGAGCAATTACAAGGAAGAATCGATCAGGGGTTATGAATGGCATAATCGTAAAAAGAATGACATTAAGAATTGTACATATAAGTGTTAAGTAAATTTTGCATAGAATCGCTCTTTGATCCCAAGGGGGAGAGGAATATGCGATGTAATTGTTATCGCGTTTATTCTTGTATTGTTTAGGAAAAATACAATTGGTTTTGTTGGTTGATCAAACAACACCATAAATGCTTTTACAACCAACTAATTGTTGGATTGTGGTTTGGATGATTATTCCAAGTGCTTGTGATTTATGGTAACTGCACGACAAGGGTCTGTGATGACAAGTTGCCATGGGAATAAAGGAATGTTTTCTTGGAAAATGATATTAGGGCTGAATGCATTGTTTGTGCTTGATTCTTCAAGGATTTGATTAAGGAAATGATATTTTGCACAGGTGGATCATCTCCAAGATCGCATTGTAGATTAATCTGAGAAGGGCACTATTCGATTCATGGATTGAAGGTCGAGTGGTGAAAAGGCTAACCATGGGAATGAGGTTTCACTCCTAGGCAGCTTGTGGGTTAGGTGGAGTTTTGGACACCCCTTGCTAGGTCCAGAACGGAGTTGAGGACTTCTATGGCCCCAACGCTTGTGGTGTTGGAAAATCCTATTCTAGATAAAGGATGGAAATTATGGTGTTATGTGATTTGGACCGGGTACTTCTGTAGAGCAGAAGGGACATATAATTTCTCTTGTATGGGTAGGAGACAAAGATTAACTTGAAGATAAGTTAAGGAACTTGTTTGACAAAAGAGTACTTTTTCTATTTTTGTGTTAGTGCTTTAAGTTGTACGAACGAACCCTGCTCCCTAAAAGGCTTAATTAAGGAAGGTGATTTAAATGTCACACATAAATATGATAGGACCTAATTAGATAACTAAAGAATGCCCATTGAGAAAAGAGGGTGGATGGAACTCCCGATGGGTCTGTCCTACAGTAGGGTGGTCCGAGAGAACTAGGAGGCTTCTCACAAATTTTTACCCTCGTTCAACCTTTAGGTATTGCTATGTTGAAACCCGACTTATGTCGTTTTAGGGGACCGGAATGGGACTATGCCCAACGAGTAGAGAGGTTGAGTGGCATATCCCTCTCGTTTCCCATTATCTTTGAACCAAGTGCAACATGGAATTGCTTCGGCTTGGGTATCTCTACGTAAAATAGAAAGTCTAGGACCCAATGCTAGAATGCTGTCAGGAGACCTTGACCACTAGGAACCTAGATTTCAAGTCGATCCCAGTGGGTTCACGGCCGCGAACATTTTGTTGAGAGGTGGACTCGAGAAACCCTAGGCGACAAACCCCGTGACATTCCATGGGAGTGTCGGGCTACATCACTTAGACTCATCTCTCGATGGACCACTAAAAATGTGCTTGGACAATGAGCACGTTACAGTTGGTATAAGAGTAAAACCTTGTAATGATACGTGATTGATTAGTGTATGGTTCGTAGACATATCCTAAACAAAATAACCTAAGTGGTATGACTTGATTGTCAGGCACCTTCTGCACCCACGAATACTAACATGCAAGAGAAGAAATTCCTTCTCATGGAAATTAAGGCACCCGAGCTTGATGGAGAAGGGATAGACGTCGTAGCAGAGGCAGAGATATGGACTGAGTTGATGGATGATTATTTCTTTGCTTCAGCAATCGCTTTTTCTAATCAAGCAATGATAGGAAAAATTAGGTTAGTTGGTCAAGCTCGGATATGATGGAAGCAATAGTGTAAAGATCAAGGTATTTCTAAAGCCACTATCACTTGGGCTCAGTTAAAAGATGTTATACGCGGACAATGCCTTCTACCAACCTACTAGACTTTGAGGATGAATGAATTCTTCAAGCTCAAGTAGCTGGAACTAACCTTGGAAGCCTACTACTCGAAGTTTGTAACCCTAGTAAAATACGCACCACCTATGGATATTACGCAGCAAGTATCCAAGTTTTGCCACGGCCTGAACACTCCTCTCTGAATCACCGTCTTGAAGTAATGCATCCAACAGACTTGCAAAATGCATTACTTCAAGCAAAGCCAATCATCCAAGAACTTAAATCGGGCAATTGTGACAGCGAGTATTCTCAAGATCAGAACAAGAGATGCCACACGTGCGGAGAGATAGGGCACATCTGTAGAAGATATCCCAACCATTGATGCTTCCAGTGCAATGAGCTAGGGCACATCCAAGCAAACTGCCTTGACTTAAGTCCATAAGATATTGAGCCCCCAAAAAAATGAAGCTCCACAAGTGCAGTCTTTGGATATATAGAGGAATCAAATGAAGATTAATACCTAGAACCTACTACACCTCTTTAGGGATGATTAGAAATCCTAGTAATTTTAGCGACATGTAATACAACTTGTATTGGAATAAACATTACTCTTGTAACAATACTTAATCCGAGTAAAACAAGTTGCATTAATTTTGAGCCTAGAACTTATAAGTGACCAGAGATACTTCAGTAAGGAATGTCAGTTATAACTTACAATGAATTTCTCCTAAGTTTTTTCTTCTTAACTAATATAGATTGGGTCTTACCAGAATGTGGAAGCTTGGGAGTATTCTTTGATATTATAAGTAAAGCCGATTGTCCATGGATCTCAGTCCAAATCTAAAAAGAGGACATTTTGGAAATAAAATTTCCGAGATAAAGGACCACTTCAGTCCACTAAAAGGATCTTAGGGTAATTTGGTCTAAAGAAGAAAATCCCGCCAAGGACAACCAAGAATCTTGTGACCCTGAGTGATAAAGCTCCATGTTGTTTCTATTGCAAGGAGTTAGGTCTAATGCCAGGAGGCATAATCCATTGTGGATTCCGTGAGGTTTTGAGGTGGATTCCGTAAAATTATATTTATTACCAGGGCTCATACACAAGGTGGATTCCTTGTGTGAAAAGTCGATGGGGACGCCTGTCCTTTTCGGGTGTCTTGTTAATTTAATAATGTGCAAGTGGGTGATTCCATAGCGGGTGATTCCACAAAATACATATTTAAATTAATGGACATTTATGAGTTTAGAGTGCGCACTCATAATAAATTAAGGTTAGGACTGAGTTCTAACTAATTTATTTATTTTGTAGTTGAAGATTGCTAGGTATTCACTTTTGTTGGTTTAATATTATTACTTTCTAACAATTGTGAATGCTTTAGTTGATGTGTAGAGCAGGTGGCGCTGGGCAATAGCATGTATTCAAGTTATTTAGAAGAAATTATCATTTTTGATGGGTGTGCATTTTAGGTGTGGTGCCAATATTTATTTTGATGCGCTTATTTATTAAAGCGCTTGACATATATTTATTATTTTTTATGTGCATGGGCACACGATTCAAATATTTATTATTGGACATTGTATTTGGGCACATCCCGACTCTTTGGGCACCCAACTGCTTTATTCTTTATTTGAACAAAAGCAAACACAAAAGCTAAAGCGTGCTAATTGTAAATTTGGGCTATTTTTGACCTTGGAGATGAATAATATGTTAAATACATGCTTTGTGGAGTGCTCACACAAGGCATGGGGGGAGATTGTACCAATTAGTCTTCTTGCTTCATGTCATGCAAATTTTCTCTCTTGGTTTTTGAGCAAAAAGTAGAGTTCTTTGTTCTTAGGAACCTTCCAGTGCTCACTACGTACGCATACAGCATCCGATTTGTGCACCAGTGGTATCAGAGCAAAGCTAAGAACGAGGGCTTCCAATCACTTACCATCTCACGCGAAGGCGAAGCTCCCGGAACGATCGAGCTCTACAATTAGTCTCTCGACGATCCATCAATGCCAGCGTGTTCCTGGCCGGTGAAGAACCCCCAACTACGTATTTAGATTGCAAAGCACCAGCCTCTATAGATGGAGGACCACCCGAGAAGTTCCTTTGCTAAGTCTTCTTCTTCTCATAAAGAACAAACAAGAATTTTAATCAAGTTAGAGTTCAAGAAGCTTAACAAAGCTTAAGAGAAGCTTTAGCCCTACAAAATTTGATTATCGATGGCGGTAGTATGTACTGAAGGTCGCCATCGTTGCCAAAAATTTGCCGCCGTCCTGTCATGATTGATTTAGGGAGGTCATGTTTTTTTTCCCCCCTTCTATTAGAGATTAAGCTTACTAAAGCTTAAATCCTACTAAGCTACAAAGGTTAAATTCTCAAGGTTTAAAACCTCTCCCATAGCGGGAGTTCATATATAGCAGCTCCTGAACCGGGTTTTTGACTTTCATCTAAGCCCCCATATGCACATGCGGTCTGATAGAGTTAAGTTTCAGCACACAGATTGCTATACGCAGTCTACACGGATGACATATTCTTTTGGAAAAAGGTTGACATCAATTTCCATAGCTGTGAAGAAGAAAGGTCATCAAAAGCCACTTAAAAAAAAAAAAACAAGCCTTGTAACCCCAAATTTGAGCTATGCTTATCCCGCTAACAGGATTTCAAGTGTGTGAGGTTGTTTGAAATTTTGCAGGATGACCGATCAAAATATGGAAGATTTTATGGCCGAAGGTGATTTACCGGAACCAATGATGGAGCAAAAACTGGACCTAATTATGATGCAATTTTAAGAGGAACAAAGAGCACATCAAACTTTGCAAGCTCAATTGGCCAATCTGCAACGATCTACTGCCGATCAAGATGGACCCCAATCTGAAGATATTATATGACGTACGATCAATATGACACTTGAAGCACAATTTATTCGGAAAGAAACAAAGATAAGTAAAAGAAATTTCAAATATCGTACTTTCAATGGGTCACGCGATGGAAATACTGTACTTGCTTTTATCAACCAGTTCGATGATTATTTCTATGAAGAATATTATACTGAAAAAGACAAAATTAAGTGTATCACTAATCATTTAGTGGACATAGCATCCCTATGGTGGACTATTGTCCGCAAAAGCATTGATTGTCCTGCTATTTGGGAGACTTTCCAAAAGAAATTTTTGCAGAATTTTCTTCCACCTCAATTCTATGAAAAAGCAATCAAACACTGGGATCTTCTGCAACAAAGGGATTGCGAGCCTATTTTCCAATATACCGAGCATTTTTGGAATGATTTATTGTAACTACGAATGCTCGAAGATGTATCTGAGGCGATTCATAAGCGCAAGTTTATGTCTGGGTTACTTGGTCACTTCTATGCAGAAGTGAACATGTTTAAGCCAACGACTCTCGAAGATGCAATTTCATTGGCTCGTGATGATGAAGATAAGATTTGAGGACGAGAGAAGCAACCACAACAATTTTCAAACAATGGTAACTTCGGTTCAAAACAATTCAATTCTAATTTTCGAAGATTCAATCAAAACCGTTTCCTTCCATCTTCGTTTCGTAAATCTTGGACACGACCCCCTACTTTATCATCAAACACAAATCCAAATCCTAAGCCATCTCTTCAGCCAAATCCCAACATTCCTAAACTTCCCGCTATTACCAATAATGTGTCTAAAGCCAAATCCATAGTCTATTACAAATGTCATGAACTTGGACATCTAGCGGCGAATTGTCAATCCAAAAAGCCAACTGTTCACATCAACTATTTGGGAGCGATTGAAGATGAAGACCATGAAGAAATGCCAGATTTCACGGAAGACGATGACGATAACGGTACTGCTTCAGATACTTTACCAGGTATACCAAATCCCCATTCTTTATTAATGATGAAATGTTTTGTGCATGGTAAAGAAAAGATTGTTTTACATGATGATGGGAGTACACATGACTTTATTTCTACAAAATTGGTCAAAGAATTGAAATTACACACTGTTTCTACTCATTATCGCATTAAGGCAGCATTCTTAGGCACTAGATACAATGGAACACAAGAAGTGCATGACTTAGAAATTAAGATGGTGATTATGTTGAACGTAGAAATTTCCTAGTTGTGCCTTTGCAATCTAGTGACATTATTCTAGGCATGCCTTGGCGTCATCAGTATAATCTTGATATGGATTATTCTACGCATTCAATGAAGATTCATTCTCATGGAAAACAAATTACATTGCATGGTGTGCACACCTTTGATAATTTTCCATTGCTTAGTCATACACAGGCTAAACGTGCATTAAGAAAAGGTAGAAAATCTTATTTAATCTGGGTGAATGAAATTGAAGTTAAGGAAAATAAGATGCATCCTAGGCACACACAATTTCTTTCACAATTTCAAGACTGTTTTGCTACTGACTTACCACCTAGTTTACCACCCACATGTCCTGAGAATCATAAAATAGACCTAATTCTAGGTTCTCAACTACCATGTAAAGCACCTTATCGACACAATCAAATTGAACAAAAAGAAATTCAAACTCAAGTTAAAGAATTGTTAACTTGAGGACTCATTAGACCCAGTAGTTCTCCATTTGGTGCACCTGTCTTATTAGTTAAAAAAGAAAAACAACACTTATAGAATGTGCATTGATTATCATTCCCTAAATAAAATCACTGTCAAAAATAGATATCCCATTCCTAAGATAGACGATCTTATGGACAAACTATAAGGGGTTGCAATATTTAGCAAAATAGATCTTAAATTTGGATACCATCAAGTACGACTGGACACATATGACATTTTCAAAACTGCATTTAGAACTCAATTTGGACATTATGAATTCCTAGTTATGCCTTTTGGATTAACTAATGCACCAGCTACATTCAATCGTATGATGAATCACATTTTTTTGAAGCATCAGCATTGTGTCATTGTTTTCTTTGATGACATATTGGTTTTCAGTAAGAATGAAAATGAGCATAATAAACATTTATCTTTGGTTTTCAAATTACTGAAAGAGAATCAATTGTATGCTAATCATGAAAAGAGTGAATTTTTCCAAACACAAATTGAATACTTAGGACATATTGTTTCATCTGAAGGTATTAAAGTTGATCCTAAAAAGATAGAAGCAAATTTGAATTGGCCGATACCTAAAAATGTGCATGAATTACGTTCTTTCTTAGGTCTTGCTAGCTTTTGCAGAAAATTTGTGAGAAATTTTTCATTGCTTGCATTACCTTTAACACAATTATTTAATAAAGATATTGTGTATCATTAGTCCGATAATCAGCAAAAGTCCTTTGATTTACTAAAACATGCTTTAACTCATGCTCCTGTATTGCAACTTTTTGACTTTACTATACCATTTTTCCTAGTAGTCACTGATGCTAGTGGACTGGAATAGGAGCTGTCCTTATGCAAGATTCTCATCCCATAGCTTACTCCAGCTGCAAGCTTAAACCTTAACTCAAATACTCTACTTATGATAAGGAATTGCTAGCTGTAGTACAAGATTTACTTCAATGGAAACACTATTTAATGGGATCTGAATTCATGATTAAAACTGACCAACAAAGTATCAAACATATCCTTAGTTAGCCACAAATCTCTGATCGTCATATTAAATGGGCTACTTTTATTCAAAGTTTTCATCCACTTATCCAATATCAACCCGAAAAAGAAAATGTTGTTGCCGATGCCTTAAGTAGAAGACCAACTATTCATAATATCTCTATGATATCTTTTGATTCTCTTATCCCTATGAAATGTACCTATGACCAAGACCCTAGTTTTCAAGCTGATTGGAATAAATTGATTACCAATAATTGGATTCCAATTGATTCATTATCTTACGCTGATGGATTTATTTTTTATGAAAAAAGGTTATGTGTAACTGTTCCATTTCGATCTTTTGTGTTGCACGAAATTCATTGCTCCCGTATCAAGGCCATAGAGATATTATTTCTGTAAAAATTACACGGTGTAGCGAACAGAATCTGACAAAGATATAGAGATAGAGAATACACAACAGATAAGAGGAGAATTAGAAAATTTCTTCAGCTCCAAACAATTGATACAGAGATGGCTCTGTCCACCTGTGTGCTTCCACAGTGAAGCTTAGATGGCGATCTAGATAGAAGATAGGTGAAGAGCTTAAGGCTAGCTGGAACAACTCTGCCAGGATGAAAGATGGATAATCGATGGCTGTGAAGGAGTTTTGCTTTTATAGCCTGTGAAGGTGGTTAGGTTGGCCTGACCAACCTACCATATGAGCCTCCATTAGTTAGCTGAGGAATATTTCAGGGAATATTTCCTTTACCGTCGGGCAGGGGCCGCTACCCCTAGACCCCCGCCAAGGGGGCCGCTGGCCCCCCTGGGACCCCCCAACCAGGGGCCGCTTCCACGGCCCTCGGACCCCAAAATAGGGGCCCCTTTTAACTCCCTTACCCCGCAACTCAATGCAATGTGCCTCGAGTTGCTACCAACTTAACTACTTAGTCCAACCCAAAGATTAGACCCACAATGGCCATCTTTTTTCCATTTGATCACATAGACCTAATCTAATATACAAGTCAGGGTTCAACCAATATCCGGGCTCACATTTGGCTTCTCCTCATAATGGGGGCCTTACACCTTTGAGCACCATGGATCATTGGTGGCACTTTATGAGGGTGGGGCATTGAGCATATCTAACACCCCCCCTCAATGTCCACCCATAGGTGAACTATCTCCTCAGCCCAATGCTGAGTCTCTGAAGATGAACTTGAAGTAGATCCTTCGTAAGTGCTTTGGTGAAGATATCCGCTCCATTCTCCTCTGTTGGACAGTAGACCAATTCCACTATCCCATCATCCATTAAATCACGCACATAGTGATACTGGATCTCTATATGTTTGGTGCGTGCATGAAACACTGGATTTTTGGCAATGGCAATACAACTTTGATTATCACATCTCAGCACAATTGGTTCTTCATCGTGCACTCCCATATGCCATAGGATCCTTCTCAACCATAGTGCTTCACATGCAGCAAAACAAGCTGCCTTGTACTCTGCTTCGGTAGAAGACAATGCCACTATTGGCTGCTTCTAACTAATCTAAGAGAAAATTCCTAAACCCAAAGAGAAACAATAACCAGAAACTGACTTCTTGGAATCACTATCTCGTGCCCAATCTAAGTCACAATTCCCCACAAGAGAAGTTCCGGAGCTGTATGTGATACCATAGTCTAGAGTTTCCTTCAAGTATCTAAGCACCTACATCCCAGCCTTCCAATGAGTCTCATGAGGTTTGTTTGAGAACCTGCTCAAAACACCAACAAAAAAACTGATATCTGGTCTAGTATTACACAAGTAGATCAAACTGCCGACCATCCTCTTGTACCTCCCAATGTATGCCAGTGCTGATGTATCCTCAACGGATAACTTTGCATTCACCTCCATAGATGTAGCTATCTCCTTACACTCGATCATGCCAAATGCCTTCAACATCTCACATGCATACTTCTTTTGAGAGATGAAGATCTTTCCTGGCTCTAGTTCAATTCCCAAAAAATAGTGCAGCAAGCCCAAGTCTGTCATTTCAAACTCAGAACTCAAAGCCTTTCGAGTTTGGTTGATCATATCTTCATAGTCACTTGTAATAAGAAGGTAATCCACATATAGGGCAATCACTACAGACTTTTCACCATCCCTGTAAACATACAAGTTAGCATCTGAGGCACATCTTTTGAAGTTCAAGTTTAAAAAGAACTTATCTATCCATTGGTACCATGCTCTGGGGGCTTGTTTCAGCCCATACAATGCCTTCTTCAACTTACACACTTTGTTCTTAGAATGGGGGGCCTCAAACCTTGGTGGCTAAGCCACGTACAGTTCCTCCTTGAGGTTACCATTTAAGAATGCTGACTTAACATCCATTCAGTAAACTGGCCACTGCTTGTGGGCAGCCATTGCAAGTACTGTGCGAATAGTGGTCATTCTGGCAATTGGGGCATGAATCTTGAAAATCAAACCCTTTAACCTATGAAAATCCCTGTGCAACCCTAGCTTTGTACTTTTCTAAGGTACCATCAGCCTTGTACTTTACCTTCCAGATCCACTTGGTGCCAATAACCTTTCGCTTTGCTGGCTGATCCACTGGCTTCTAAGTGTCATTCTTCATTATGCTATCATACTCGTCTTGCATTGCTAACTTCCATGTTGGATCTGCAAGTGCTTCTTCTAAGTCAGTTGGCTCCTTTACTTCTCTCATAATCTCAAGGCCATATTGACTATGTGAGTAGAAGCCCTCCTTTGCTCCTCTATTCTCTAAGACCTCCTTGGTCTGTCTGCCTTCTTCTCAACAGATGTGGGCATAGGATTATTGTGGTCATAGAGCTGCTTCACCCAACGCAGCAATGGATTTTTCAGTGGGGTGACGTTAGGTTGGTGAACTTTTTCCTCATCATCTGAAGATGATGCTTCCTCCTCCTTAAAGATAGGGACATCTCTTGGGACAGGTTCATAGTGGACTACTTCTTTGCTTGATGATAAAGTGGAAGAACTTGCCTTCTCCTCCTCCACTGTATGTAGCTGCTCCTTGAACACCACATCACGGCTCGCGATGATCTTCTTTGCCTCTTGGTCATATAATTTGTAAGCCTTCTGCTCATCACTATAACCCAAGAAGATACATTTTCTGCTTTTTGGTTGTAACTTGTTTCTCTTCTCATCTAGAATATGTGCATAACATTCACATCCAAAATTTTTGAAGTGTGAAACATATGGTTTCTTACTAGTGTAAGCCTCATGAGGTGTTTTTCCCTTGAGAGCCTTTGTGTAGCTCCGATTTAAATGATTTAAAATGTAGATTGCAGTATTAATAGCTTCAGCCCAAAAATGGTTAGGCAATCCCTTGCCCTTTAGCATGCATCTTGCCATCTCCACAATGGTGCAATTCCTGCGTTCCACAACACCGTTCTATTGAGTTGTGTGAGGCGTCATCAATTGATGCTTGATCCCTTTGCTCTTGCAAAAGTCTTCAAACTCCTTTGAGTTGAACTCACCATCACCATCTGTTCTGAATTTCTTCACACTTTTCCCTGTTTCATTCTCAACAAGTGTTAGCCATTCTTTAAACTTACCAAACGCTTGAGCCTTATCACGAAGGAAGTACACCCACATCTTCCTACTGTAGTCGTTGACAATCAACATAAAATAAGAAGATCCTCCCAAGGCCCATGTAGGCATCTTTCTGCACAAGTCAACATGCACCAACTCTAGAGAAGCATGTGCTCTATTCTTGTTTTCTTGTGGAAATGCCTTTCTCTGTTGCTTGCCCATCATACAAGCTTCACAAGGTTCCTTCAATTCAGTCATTGCAGGTAGGTGAGCAACCATACCTTGCTTGTGCATCTCCTTCAACACTGCAAATCCGACGTGTCCAAACCTTTCATGCCAAAGCTTATTTGTGCCCACTCCAATGGTGGCTGTAAGAGCACTTAGCTCATATAGGCTTTTCCTTCTTTCTCCTTTGCCAACAACTTTGCCATCACTTTCAAGAATTTCTGCACCTGTCTTCTTGAAGCTCACTTCATGACCAAGATCAGTTATGGTAGCAATTGATAACAGATTTCTCCTAATTTCGGGAACATACAATACATTTGAAAGCTTTTTGACATCACCATTTGCAGCAACAAATGAAATAATACTTGTGCCCACAGCAGGGCATTTTGCATCATTTCCAACTGTCACAGTGATGGATTCTTGTAGAGGCTGCATAGAACTGTATAGACCTTTCTTGTTGGTCATGTGACGGGAGGAACCACTATCCAACACCCATGAGTTAGTGGTAGATTCTTCCTGCACCGAGGAGCACACCTCCTCAATGGTCGCCTTGAATAACTCCAACTCTGCTTTAGCTGTATTGGTTGTCTCTTTCCCTTTGCTTTTAAGAGTACCATTCTTTTCATCTGCCTTCTTGACACGACAATCTGCGATTGCATGTCCTTTCTTCTTGCAGTAGAAGCACTCTCCTTGAAACGTCTTCTTATCTCCCTTCTTCTTTTTGTCACCATCATTTTTGGTGGAGGAACCACCTTTGCCTTTTGCATTGGTAGAGAATGCAGCATCTCCATTGTTGCTTCCTTCTCGGGCTTTCAGCCTCAACTCCTACTCCAGCAATAATGCACAAAACTCCTCAAAACTCAAAGCTTGATGTCTCACCTAAGTATTAAGGGCAATTACTAGTCCATCAAACTTTTGTGGAAAAATCTGAAGACACCTCTGAGCTAGCTTCTCGCTAGTCTTTTGTATCCTAGCACCAGCCATCTGGTCACACAGATTCTTAATCCAAGTGATGAATGCTTCAGCTATCTCTCCTTCAGCAAACTTCTCTACTGCTAGTTGATTCTCCAAGTTTTGAATCCATGTTTGGTTTCACGTTTCATACTGACTCCTCAGTACATTCCAAGCCTCTGATGCTTTGGTTGTATGCTGAATCAAAGTTAGAACACTATCAGAATAGCTTGTAACTAAGGCACACAATGCATCTGCATTCCTTCGTTTCCAAGCTAGTAGAAGATCTACATTTGGAGGAATCATCACACTAGGATTTGATGGGTCGGGGGTAGGCTGTGATTCTACGTCAGTCCCTAGCACAATCTCCAAAAGCTCATAATAATCAAGGATAGTTGTAAATTTGAACTTCCACAAGGTATAGTTTGTACCATCTAACTTGCCTTCGCTGAGTTGGTGGATGAATCCTCAGTGTTTGAATAGCTAGTATAGCAACACCACCTCCTGCACCACTTCCTAATGCACCAGAACTGCTTCCGGAAGATGACATTGTTATTCTTTGCTAATGAAGCCTTTGCCTCTTGTGCACTCTTCGATACCTAGAGCCCCCCGGGATTTTATACTATGTAAAAATTACACGGTGCAACAAACAGAATCTGAGAAAGAGATAGAGATAGAGAGTACACAACAGATAAGAGGAGAATTACAAATTTTCTTTAGCTCCAAATAACTGATACAGAGATGGCTCTATCCACCCGTGCGCTTCCACAGTGAAGCTTAGATGGCGATCTAGACAGAAGATAGGTGAAGAGCTTAAGGCTAGCTAAAATAACTCTGACTGGATGAAAGATGGATAATTGATGACTGTGAAGGGATTTTTCTTTTATAGCCCATGAAGATGGTTAGGTCGGCCTAACCGACCTACCATATGAGCCTCCACTAGTAAGCCAGTGAATATTCCCTTTACCCCGGACCCCAAAATAGGGGCCCCTTTTAACTCCCTTACCCCGCAACTCGATGCAATGTGCCTCGAGTTGCTACCAGTGAATATCCACTAGTCAGCCCCCGGACCCCAGTGAATATTCCCTTTACCCCGAACCCCAAAATAGGGACCCCTTTTAACTCCCTTACCTCGCAACTCGATGCAATGTGCCTCGAGTTGCTACTAGCTTAACTACTCAGTCCAACCCAAAGATTAGACCCACAATGGTCACCTTTTTGCCATCCGATCACATAGACCTCATTTGATATACAAGTCAAGACTCAATCAATATCCGGGCTCACATTTGGCTTCTCCTCATAATGGGGGCCTTACAACTTTGAGCACCATGGATCATTGGTGGCACCTTATGAGGGTGGGGCATTGAGCATATCTAACAATTTCTACTTTACGTACTTTGATTGAAGATTCTTATTTGCCAGAGATGGAATCTAATGTTTCTAACTTTGTATCTGAGTGTTTAATTTGTCAACGAGTTAAGCGACACCATGGTAAGTAGTATGGTTTGTTAATGCCTTTACCAATCCCTGAAAGACCATGGGAGCATATTTCAATGGATTTTATTATTGGTCTGCCTAATACTCAAGCTAGACATGATATGATATGGACTATTGTAGATCAATTTAGCAAACATGCATATTTCATTCCATGCAAGAAAACATTAATTGCATCTCAAGCTGCTCAATTGTTTTTGAAAATTGTTTTCACTAACCGTGGTTTACCAAAAGTTATTATTTCTGATCGAGATTCTAGATTCTACAATAATTTTTGGATTACTTTCTTTGCTAACTTAGGAACAAAGATTGATTTTTCATCTACATTTCATCCTGAAACAAATGGACAAACAGAAGCTACCAATAGCACAATCTTAGATCTTTTACGTGCATACCCCATTTCAAAACCACAAACCTGGGATATACACTTGCATTTACTTCAATTTGCATACAATAATACACCCCATATAACTACACGAAAAGCACCTTTTGAAATTATTTATGGATATAGATTGACTACACCTCTTACTTCATTGTCAAACAAAGTTAAAGATGCTAATGATATTGCCCACATGTATGCTACTATTTTTGATGAAGTTAAAGATATGATTGCAAAAGCCCAGCAATCATATACTAAACAAGAAAACAAGAAAAGAAAAGCTATGAATTTTACAGTTGATGATTATGTCTGGTTACAAATTGAAAAGCAAAGACTACAAAGTGTTGAGAAACACCCTATTGTAAAATTAGCTCCTAGATTTTATAGACCTTTCAAAATCATTCACAAAATCAATGATAATGTCTTTAAACTAGAACTACCCTAACATTGGAATATCCACAAAACTTTTCATATTAATTTGTTATGACCTTTTAAAGGCAAATTACATGTCCATCCCGTTTATGAAAACCCCCCTTTGTTAAAAGAAGAAACTGAAATCCTTGAACCTGAGACTATTCTAGATACCGACTTTATGACCACTAGAATTGGCTATAGATATTCTAGATATTTGGTGAAATTTAAAAATCATCCTGTTGAAGAGGCCCAATGGATGCACGCTCGTGACCTAACTGCTTACCCCTCACTGCTCGCCCCACATTGAGCTAATAGCAATTGAGGACAATTGCTATCCCATCCCGGGGGTATGATGCCAGGAGGCATAATCCATGGTGGATTTCTGAGGTTTTGCGATGGATTCCGTAAAATTATATTTATTGCCGGGGCTCATACACAAGTGGATTCCTTGTGCGAAAAGTCGATGGGGACGCTTGTCCTTTTCGGGTGTCTCGTTAATTTAATGTGCAAGTGGGTGATTTCATAACGGGTGATTCCGTAAAATACATATTTAAATTAATGGACATTTATGAGTTTAGAGTGCACACTCATAATAAATTAAGGTTAGGACTGAGTTCTAACCAATTTATTTATTTTGTAGCTAAAGACTGCTAGGTATTCACTTTTATTGGTTTAATTTTATTATTTTCTAACAATTGTGAATGCTTCAGTTGATGTGTAGAGCAGGTGGTGCTGGGAAGCACTGGTGGGTGATAGTGTGTATTCAAGTTATTTAGAAGAAATTATCATTTTTTATGGGTGTGCATTTTAGGCATGGCACCAATATTTATTTTGACGCTCTTATTTATTAAAGTGCTTGATATATATTTATTATTTTGTATGCGCATGGGCTCATGATTTAAATATTTGTTATTGGACATTGTATTTGCCGACTCTTTGGGTGCCCAACCGCTTTATTCTTTATTTGGACAAAAGCAAACACAAAAGCTAAAGCGTGCTAATTGTAAATTTGGGCTATTTTTGAGCTTAGAGATGAATAATATATTAAATACATGCTTTGTGGAGCACTCGCACAAGGCATGGGGGGAGATTGTACCCAATTAGTCTTCTTGCTTCATGTCGTGCAAATTTTCTCTCTTGGTTTTTGAGCAAAAAGTAGAGTTCTTTGTTCTTGGGGACCTTCCGGCGCTCATTATATACGCATACAATATTCGATTTGTGCACCATGGTAATTTCAAAAGGGAATGTCCAAAGCACCTTAAACACCGATGCTCCTGGTGCCACAACATTGGACATATCCATGCTAATTGTCCCAACAAGACTCAAAGAGAACTCAAACTTACAAGGAATGAAGTTGTACAAGCTTTAGTGATCCAGAATCTACTAAATACTTAGGAAAAACCTAGAAGTATTCATGAGATGTAACTAAAATAATTTTTTTTCTTGTAATTTGGACTCGGATATATTGAATACAATAAGTTGTTATTTTAAGAGACCACATGCCTATGAGTGGTGAGAGTGTCGCAACAAATGCGTGATAAGTCTTAACCCATAGGTTCTAGAATGAAACCCCTAGTTTCGCTCGAGATGAGGAGATCTCAATTTCTCTAAGGGGAGGAGGATGTAATATTTCCACACAATTAAAAGTTAGCTGGTCAATTAATAAGTTAGTAAAATTACTGACTAAAGACTAACTAAAGTAAAAACTAACTAATGTTAATAATTAAATATTTTTATTTAATTAAAAATATATATTTAAGAAAAATCGAGAGTCATAATCTGACATTTATCTCGGATTGACAAGGACCGTAGCCACCTTTCATAGAAGTTACAACATGAACGAGAGTTATGAGCCATATTAATCACTAGTGTTAATGTGTATAGTATAGATGGTCCAAAAATATTAGATTTTTGGACAAAACTAGCATATTTCAGATATTACTTATTGTAAATATCCTAAAGAGATGGAAATTTCTATAACTAGATGTCATATTAAAAAAAGTATGTGATTTTTTAGCTAGTTTTGGAGATTTAATACAAGAAAATAGGGATTTGCGAAATCGTGTGTGCCATGATTGCAGTTTACAGGCAGTAAACAACACTTCAAACATGGAGAAAAAGGAGTGATCTGAAATATTTCTAAGCAAGTGTCTTGGAGTTTTACCCCCCTTTTGGAGCCAATGGAACCATCAGATTTATGATTCGAGCATCAAATCACTAAATTTTCCAAGATCCCCTTCACAAAGAGCTCTTCTTCTCAGCCACAACCCTTCTTCTCTTGATTAGCTATAAATATGAGGCATGGGGAGGCACAAGGAAGCACAAGGAGATCCCGAGAGGCATATATATATATATATATATATATATATATATATATATATATATATATATATATATATATATATATATATATAAGAGAGAGAGAGAGAGAGAGAGAGAGAGAGAGAGAGAGAGAGAGAGAGAGAGAGAGAGAGAGAGAGAGAGAGAGAGAGAGAGAGAGAGAGAGAGAGAGGAGTTACCCCGAAAGGCTGCAAGGGAGAGAGTTAGCTCAATTATCTCGGTCTTTGACTAAGCCATCTTCTCTTACACTCTCCCATCTCAAATTCATTCATCCTTTTATCTCTCGAATCCACTTGCGGATGACGGCCTCCAAGCAAAGAATGTCGCATGCATATGGCAATCCCACAACCAGTAACAAATCTTCGAGCGAGGGTATCACTGTCAATACAACTATGGCACCGGATATAAGTAACACATTTCCAAATTGTTAGATGCTTGCTTTGATTTGCGCATGAGATACATTAGGTCTTGTACTATGCCACATGAGAATGGGTTATTGAAAAGGATAAATTCATTGCAAATATTTGAAAGATGGAGTTTGTGAACTGCATGTATCAGGGAAGTTAATTGCACCTAGTTGCATATGGCTTATTCGTTGATATAGTAATTACAAGGAAGAATCAGTCAGGGGTTATGAATGTATAATTATAAAAAAAAAGACATTGAGAATTGTGCATACAAGTGTTATGTAAATTTTGCATAGAATCACTCTTTGATCCCAAGGGGGAGAGCGAATATGTGATGGAATTGTTATCACGTCTATTCTTGTATTGTTTGAAAAAAATACAATTGGTTTTGTTGGTTGATCAAACAACACCCTAAATGCTTTTATAATCAAATGTTTATTGGATTGTGGTTTGGATGATTATTCCAAGTGCTTGTGATTTATGGTAAATGCATGGCAAGGGTCTGTGATGACAAGTTGCCATGGGAATGAATGAATGTTTTCTTGGAAAATGATATTAGGGTTGACAAGTTGCCATGGGAATGAATGAATGTTTTCTTGGAAAATGATATTAGGGTTGAATGCCTTGTTTGTGCTTGATTCTTAAAGGATTTAATTAAGGAAAGGATATTTTGCACGGGTGGATTATCTCCAAGATCGCACTGCGTATTAATTCGAGAAAGGGAATGTTCGATTCACGGGTTGAAGGTCGAGTGGTGAAAAGGCCAACCATGGGAATGATGTTTCACTTCTAGGCAACTTCTGGGTCAGGTGGAGGTCTGGACACCCCTTGCTAAGTCTGAAACGGAGTTGAGGATGTCCGTGGCCCCAAGGTTTGTGGTGTTGGAAGATCCTATTCTAGATAAAGGATGGAAAAATGGTATTATGTGATTTGGACTGGGTACTTTTGTAGGGGTAAAAAGGACATATAATTTCTCTTGTATGGGCAGGAGACAAAGATTAACTTGAAGATAAGTTAAGGAACTTGTTTGACAAAAGACTGCTTGTTTTGTTTTCGTGTCAGAGCTATAAGTTGTGTGAACGAACCCTGCTCCCTAAAAGGCTTAATTAAGGAAGGTGATTTTAAGTGTCAGACATAAATGTGATAGGACCTACTTAGATAACTAAAGAATGCCTATTGAGGGAAGCAGGTGGATGGAACCCTCAACAGGTCTATCATATGCTAGGGTGGTCCCAAAGAACTGGGAAGCTTCTCACAAAGTTTTACCATCATTCGACCTTTAGGTATTGTTAAATTAGAACCCGATTCATGTCATTTTAGGGGACCGAAATGGGACTATGTCCAACGGGTAGAGAAGTTGAGCGGCACATCCCTCTCGTTTTCCATTATCTTTGAACCAAGTGCAACATGGATTTGCTTTGGCTTGGGTATCTTTGTGTAAAGTAGAATGTCCACCAGGACCCAACACTAGAATGCTATCAGGAGACCTTGACTACTAGGAACCCAGATTTCAGGTTCATCCTAGTGGTTTGGTTCATGGTCGTTCCATTGCGAGGCAAACTTGAGAAACCATAGGCGACAAACCCCGTGACATTCCATGGGAGTGCCGGGCGGCATCATGTAGACTCATCTCTCGATGGACCATTGAAAATGCTGCTAAAAATATGCTTGGACAACCGATAGGGAGCACACTACAGAATTCTTCAAATCCTGACAAGTTTTGGTAGTCTCAAAGGCCTTATTAACTAATAAAATCTTACAAAACATTTGACAAAGACATGATAGAGTTAAGTTAATTCAGACTGTTTTGAAAATCAGGAGAATTTTCAAAGTTCTTCTTGGCACTCATACTATTTTTAATTTGTCTCCTTGAGGTTCGTCCTTACTTGAACTCTCTCTTTAGGTTTCTTTCTCTGCACATTGTGTGCATGCTTATTATCTTTTACATGGTGTCCACAAGGTGTCCTTCTCATTTCATAAACTCTTGCACCATCTATAGCAAAAGTGCAAATGGAGAATGGGAGGCCAAAATATTTACTATAAATAATTGGGTTACAATGTTACCATCTTGAATCAAGCTTGCAGATTTCAAATCTATAGAATGAAGAGACCAAGGAAGCCACTCAATGAAGTGGTGGTGGATGGAGTGGGCCAGTAGTCCCTAACACATTGCACCTTCTTCGGGTTAGCGTGTATGCCATTTTTTGTGACAATGTGTCCCAAGTACCCAAGAACTCCACAGATGTCTGCATGAAGGTACATTTGCTCTCCTTAGCAAAGAGTCGATGCTCTCTCAATATGTCAAACACCCTTTTGACATGTGCCAAGCGGTCCTTTGGTGACTTGCTATAAATGAGGATGTCATCAAAGAAAACAAGCATAAATTTGAACAAAAAGGGTTGAAGGATTTTGTTCATGAGGCTCTGAAATGTGGTGGGGACATTAGTCAACCCAAAAGGCATCACTAGAAAATGATAAAGCCCACAATCGGTCTTGAAGGCCATTTTGATCTCATCTTTCTCCCTCATACAAATCTGATGATAGGTAGAGCATAAGTCAATCTTAGTGAAAAAGCATGCCCCTTTCAACTCATCTAGCAAGTCATCAATCCGTGGGATGGGGTAGCAGTTCTTCACTATTGTGATTTTGTTCAAGTCTCGGTAGTCAATGCACATGCGGAAAGAGCCATCTTTCTTCTTGACTAACAGGACAGGAGATGCATAAGGGGAAGAACTTTGTTCAATGAAACCCATCTCCAACAACTCCTTGACTTGCTTTGCCACCTCTTCACATTCATAGTTGGAGAGTCTATAAGGTGGCATGTTTACTGGCTTGGAATGGGGCTCTAAATCAAGTGGGTGGTTCACTTGTCTCTTAGGGGAAAGGGCTGTAGCCATCTGAAATAGATCATTGTACTCCTCAAGTAGGCTCTGTAAGACTGAATCATTAGATACTTTAGAGGGCTGACTTGAATTGTCCTTATTCAATTGCAAGGCAAAGATTTGTGAGAATTTCTTAAACTCTCGTTTGAGTTGCTTTGCTGTAATGAGCTAAAAATCAGCATGATCTTGAACTCCCTCTAGGCGGATGAGATGTCCATGCATCACAAACTCCATGTAGAGTTGAGAGAAATCCATAGCAATTTCTTCCAATTATTTGAACCAATCACAACCTAAGACAACATCAATGGGGCCTATATTGACGAGGGAAATTAGGTCAACCAATGCCATGTGATTTTTAGCCAAGCATAAGGGGACTACAAGACATATATGTATGCTCACTTCTTCTTCTCCATTTGCTACTTGGGCCTTCAAGGGGTGGTGTAATTCCGTACGGGTGCATTTTCAGTCGATCAATGGTTGATTTATTGACAAATTTGTGAGTGCTACCACTTTCCACAAGAATGAAGACATGCTTTCCATGGATACTTCCTTGAATGCACAGGGTGTTGGGGCTCTGAGAACTCGTCCAAGCATCCAAGAAGATGGAGCAAAGGGAAGTGGTAGGCAGGTGGGATGTCAGATCAAGTATCTGTGATGGACAGTCGCCCAGGTTAAAAGGAAATCCATCCTTTGAACCACAGAACTGCTCATGATCCACATCCTCAACATGGTCAGTGGGTAGGTCATTCTCACATCAGTGTGCCAATCTTTCATGACATACATGCTATGGACCTTGACTTTAGCTATCTTGTAAGGGCACTTGGAGGCATGGTCAACAGTGTACTTATCCCCACATTAAAAGCATAGGCCTTTTTCCTTCCATTCCTTCACAACATCTGGAGAAATGAAGTGTTGGCTACTAGATTCATGGGAAGGTGATGCAATGGATTGTTTATTTTTAGCATACTTATTCTCAGTGTTAGAGCCAAATGATGTCCCAAAAGTGCCATGTTTTCTTTTAGCATGGAAGGTGGGCTAAGTGGGTATTCTGGGGTTGTTATTAGGTACAAAAGTGCCTCAGAAACCACCTCCATAAGGGGCTGATCTTGAAGGGATGTGGCGCTGTCCAAAACCTTGCTGAAAATGTTCATTATTATGGTACTTCCTTGCATATCTCTCAGCCAATTCAATTTCTTCAAATAGCGTGGTAGGTTTTTGGGCCATGACATCTACTGATAGACTTGGTTCCAACCCATAGATATACTTGTGCAATTTAGCATCATTGCTAATGCTCTCCACATACATGGTCAAGTTCATAAGTTGATTTGTGTACTCATGTATAGTGAGGTTACTTTGGTCAAGAGTGTACCACCATCTTGCCAACCACTCTTTTCCCACAGGGAACACAAATACTTAGACTATATGCATTTTAAAATCTTCCTAGTCAATGAACTGATGATTCTCTCTATTGATATAGCACCACCATATGTGGGCAAATCCTTCCAAGCGGAGAGAAGCAAAGATAATTTTCTGATCGTCAGTGCGGGGTAGATATTGAAGTAGGACTCCAACTTGGACGTCCATTCCTCCAAGTTTGATGGTGAGGGAGATTGCCCATTGCACTTAGTGAGGATAATCTTGTCACGTACATCATGAGGGCCTTGCTGCCCATGAAACCCTTGCTGTCCATACATCCCATGATGTCCATGCATACCTTGTTACCCATACATACCATGTGGTGCATTTATCCATGATGTCCATTATATCCATGCTGCCCATGATTGCCATGCTAGCCATTGGTACTAGACTATCCATGATGGGGCTGATTCATATAGGTTGCATGGGGGCTCCTAGGGAGAGTGGGGGAATTTCTACCAAGTTGGGAGAGGGCCTCAGTGGGGTGTTGGCTACATGGTTGATGGGGGAGCTCAACAGAGGCTCATCATGTGCATAAGAAGGTTCACCAATCTCATAGGTAGAAGAGGGGACTCCCTTAGCACCAAGTTTGCCCATGGACCATGCAATGGCTCCTGAGGTGGTGGATGTCTAGATTCATGCCTAGAGTCATTTTCCATCTCTTGGGATGAAGCTGTAGCTAGCTGAGAAACAAGAGTGGTGATCTGCTCAATTGCTTCATCAAACTTGGACATCATTTGGCGATGGTTGGTGACCATGTCATTATGCCGTTCCATGTGTCGAAGCTCATGTTGACAAAGGGTGTGGCTAAGCAGGTTGTTGTAGGGATCCATATCACACATTTCCTCCTACATATCACCATGCTAATCTTGTGCCGATCTTGGTTCATCATTCATGGAGGTCCTAGAGTCTCTAATCTCCCTCTGGAGTTCTTCATGGGCATTACTTTTTCCTTTTTGGCTAGCCATCTGAATGCAATCCACAGGACTTGCTATCAGTAAATGGGGTGTTACTTTTGGTAAAAAACTCCAATTGGTGAGATTTTTTATTCAAATCAAAGGGGAAAAAGACCTCTTCGAGATGAGCTATAATTAATATTTGTGACAAAAAATGATCAAAATATTCAGCAATGGGATTTCTGTGTTTGTCTTGGAGTGGTATGCACCCTATCCATTGTGACCCTAGTGCACAAAAATGGCCATAACTTTCAGACCATAGCTCCCATTGGGGATATTTTTTATTCAAACCGAAGGGGACAAATCCCTCTTTGATAGGAGCAATAGGGTTTACTCCTAGATGCAACACAGAATTTTTTGTAATAGGATATTTATGATTGTCTTGCTTAACTGTGACCAAAAACACTGTCTGTCTCTTAGTCCAAAGGCATTATATGGATGAGTAATATGCTGAGATGCCTGACCAACAACATGAATAGCATCCTAAGCATATTGATCACCATCCCAAGCATCATTGTATATCCATCTACTCTGTCATCAATGCATAAGTGAATTTTACTACCATACATCTCTTCTGATTACATACACTTCAAGTGTCATACATAGGTGCCATTAGCACTGAAAGGGTGTCCAAGGGAAATCATTGCATCATGAGAGGTGGTGATCATGGGAGAGTAACTACACCTACATACAAGTATCGGGGCTCAGGATCACCAGGAGGTGGGAAAAGTTTCCCCCAGGCCAGGTTGTGCACCCCTTTAGGGTCTTAAGTAGAGGGTCACCTCTCTTTTGTCTTACTACCTCGCATGGCATCGGCCTTTTTCATCAACCAAAGTATACATGGCAAACATTTTTATTAAGAAATCAACATGAGATGCATTGGAAAGGAAACATTGGGTCGTTTCATGGTACGCAAGGATGAACAAAGGCTTGGATAGGGGTTATCTTGGTAGTCCAATGACTCACTAGTTGCTACTTACCCATTTACAAAGGCTATTACTCACTTTGAGGCCTATCCAAGGCACATAAGACAAAGATGGGGGTTAATGTCAGCCAATACAATTGATTCAGGATTAGTTATGATTCTAGCAAGCAAAGGGGAATATTGACTTTCAGTAGATGCATGCATACAAGAGGGATTGAACTAATAAAGCCTATGCAATCTTTAATCTCCCCAACAAAGGGATTAAGCTTAGCAAGTGGATAAATATGAGAGATTAAGATCAGATTGACATACCTCTTCAGTGCTTAGGGAGGATGGTTGAGGCATATCCCATCATGATTCCCATTTGCTCCATCAAGCAAGCCCGGTTGGTTGGGGCATTCCCATGGAAGAAGACTTCAACATTCGAATGCTTCCACTGATGATGAGGGCTCTTGTGCTTGTTCCCGAGCTTGAAATTCAAGGGTGGAAAGCTTCAAATGGAGCTTTCATGGCTGCCCATAAAGCTCTCTGCATGTTGAGCTCCATGTCTTCAATATGAGTAAAAGAGGCAATTCAGGGGATGAAGCATCTTGTGGGGAGGCTAAGCTCTCAAAGATAGGAAGGGTTGGGCTGAGTTTCAATGGTCAGAGATAGCTTCAGTTGAAGAATCCATGGTTGCCCAAACTATCCAACTATGCTGTCCATCTTGCAAGTGGGTTCCAGGGCCAAGAGTGCTAAGAGGGGAGAGAGAGAAGTGCTGAGCAAGTGCCCTAGAGTGGAAAGAGTGCCAAAGGGCAGCAGGAGGGGGAAGGAATGAGGGCTAGAGTAGGCAGGGCAACTAGCACAAAATGCACCGAAATTTGTGGGGGCTACCTTGTATGCCTTTTGGGCAGCAACCCCCCACTTCACTACTTGATTTGGAGCTGGTGGGGTCAGGAACAAGGTTCCTTGACTAGATGATGCTAAGAAGTAGCCTCAACCAAGATCTTGGAGGTTTTTGTGGCAGGCAGCCACCATGGTAGCTTGTAAGAGAAGAGAGAGAAGGAGGGCCGAGGCAAAAAGTAATTGGGGTTTTTTCCCTCTTCCAACTCGGGTCTCTAAACTTGGCAAGGAACCCCTAAAATTTGCATGAAAAGAAGTGATGACTTACTAGTTTAGCCATTTTACCTTCAGATATGTACAAGTCTCCAGCCATAGCTCTTGCTTGCTCCAAAAAGCTGAGATTAACTGTAGTCCTTCTTGATGTACATGTAGCTATAACTTGAGTAACTAGGGCTTTTGGAATTTGAAAAGGGAGAAAGGGGAAAGAAGAAAAGGACCAAAGCTTGAAGCTCTGATACCACTTGTAATGGATGAAGCTAAGAGGAGAGAGGAGAAGAGTTGAAGAGAGAGAAAGAGAACAAGAAGAAGAGAAGAGAAGACTAGAAGAGGAGAGAGAAAGACAGAAAAGAGAAGAGAAGGAAGGAGGAAGCCATGGAAGCTGAAGATGAAGGTGAAGAGTATGTTCTTGATAATCCCACTTGTTACAAACACTAGAGTGGAACCCAAATAGTCATAGCCCCTAGTTGTGACCAAATTGATTAACTTAGCCAAGGAATAAGACCCTACTACTTCAATGAAACAAGGTATGAGCTTTGAATCAAAGGGCATAATCAATATATGCTCTTCTCAACTAAATCCCTAGTGGGATCAAAGCCCAACTTAATAGTGATACCTGTTAAGTATATGGAAGAAGAAAAATCTTAGAAAATTTCTCAATGAGTAAGTGCCTCAAGGAATTAGACAATATGGTAACATAATTCCTTAAACACTCAAGGCATCATTAAAATTTTGACTGGTAAGCACCAAAAGCTAGTAAAATGACAATTGATATGGGATAATTTCTTAAATAGGAATTTATACACACACACCACAAGAGTGTAAACCCTACAACAATTCAAAGTATTGCTATATATATTGAGTGGGAGACACATGAACTATAAGCTAGGTATAATGTAAAGTGGTAAAGAAGCACAAATTATATGCAAAATTTTCAATACCTTTGAGCCAAAGCTAATTGCATGTTGATCTCAAGGCTTCATAAAGTGACTGCAAGATAAAACATGTGACAAGTACTGAAATTTTAGACTTAGAGAAGCCATCAACAAAGAAGAAGAAACCGTTGAATACCTCAAGATGTAGAAACATCATAAGGATGCAAGATCACTTTGGAGCCTCAAGATGACTCAACAAAATGCAAGAATCATTACTAGCAAAGCCCTCACTTCTTCAAGAAAGATATGCCTTCACTTCCACTTCATTTGCCATTGACTTCCTCAAGACGTTGCTTCCAACAACAAATCAAATCTTCACCAATACATTTTGTTCTTCTTCAACAACATTAGATCACATCAAGGCTTGTACTTCAATTGTATTGGCCCACTCTTCAGTGTACACAAACCACTTCTAAGAGCCAAGTCAATATCTTAATTAGTCTTATAATCTTTGGCACTCCTAATCCAATCTACAAAAGGTTGGAAGCCTAATTGTATGGCACTTTGTTTATTCCTTTAGCAAAAAGAGAGAGAGAAAGAAAAGAAACATGCACCCACATTCACAACACAACACCTAAGGGTTGTCAATTTAGGTACATCTAGTGGCTTGTGTTGACCGACTCCATCTCTAACCCCCTAGTCCCTCTTTCCAATTTCCCTCACATTCACTCAAGGCACACCAAAGGTAGGACACACCTCACATGCACTCCTCTTGTCCACTCATTGATCTCAGGTGCTTATAAATCAACCTTGAAAGCAAGATGGAGAAGGCACTTCAAGAAGAAAGAGACTAATCACATCAATTGCTACTTGTAGTTGAGCT